>NC_089503.1:211250182-213750182 GCF_036850995.1 Saccopteryx leptura | reverse complement strand
CTACTTATGATCAATTGATTTTGACAAAAGTGCCAAAGCAATTTCAATAGGGAAGGGATAGTCGTCTTTTCAACAAGAGGCTCTGGGACATTTAGATAATCACACAGAAAGATGAGCTTAGATTCTTATCCCATATACTACACAGAAATCAACTCAAAATGGATTAAATTTAGCAATGGCTCATATATGATATTTACGGTCAATTAAGTTTAGACAAGGCAAAACAGTTCAATGGAGAAAGAATAAATTTTTTAACAAATGGTTAAAGACAACTAAATGTCCACATGTAGAACAATGAAGTTGGACTCCTGCCTCACACAATATGTAACAATTAACTCAAATGGATCAAATATCTAAATGTAATCGTTGAAACTATAAAACCTCTAGAAGAAATAAAATGTATAAATCTTTTTTACCTTGGATCAGACACTGGGATCTTATATAACACCTAAAAAAGAGATTCATTAGACTTTGTCAAAATTAAAAATATGCTTCAAATGACACCATCAAAAAAATTAAGACAACCCATAGAATGGAAGGAAATATTTCCAAATAATATATCTAACAAGGATCTAGTATATGGACTACATAAAGAATCTTTACAACTCAGTAATAAAAATAAACAAATAACCCCTTTTTTTTTTCCAGAGACTGATACAGAGTCAGAGAGAGGGATAAATAGGGACAGACAGACAGGAACGGGGAGAGATGAGAAGCATCAAACATTAGTTTTTCGTTGCGACACCTTAGTTGTTCATAGATTGCTTTCTCATATGTGCCTTGACCGTGGGGCTATAGCAGACCGAGTAACCCCTTGCTCGAGCCAGCAACCTTGGGTCTAAGCTGGTGAGCTTTGCTCAAACCAGATGAGCCCGCGCTCATGCTGGCAACCTCGGGGTCTTGAACCTGGGTCTTCCACATCCCAGTCTGACGCTCTATCCACTGTGCCACCGCCTGGTCAGGCAAATATTTTTTAATGGGCAAAGGACTTGAATAGACATTTCTTTAAAGAAGATACACAAATGGCCAAAAAGCACATGAAAAGATGCTCAACATCATTAGTCATTATGGAGATGCAAATGGCAATTCAATACCACGTCACATTCACTAGGATAGTTATAGATATTCTTAAAGGACAGAAATAAGTGTTAGTGAGGATGTGGACAAATTGGAGCACTTATACCCTGCTCATAGAAATGTAAACTGGTTGCCCCCAGTTTTGAAAATAGGTTGGCATTTCCTCACATGTTTAAAACTGTTACCATATGACTCAGAAATCCTACACGTAGGTATCTATACACAAGAGAACTGAAAATATATATTTACACAAACACTTATACATGAATATTCATAGCTGCATTATTTATAATAGAGCTGAAGCAGTCCAAATGTCCATCAACTGATAAATTATTAAACAGAATGTGGTGTATCCATAAAAAGAAATGAAGTACTGTTATCTGCTACAGCATGGATGGCCTCGGAAACGTTATTCGAAGTGGAAAAAGCCAGGCCCAGGAGGCCCCAGGTTGTATGATGACATTTACACGAAATGTCCAGAACAGACAAATCATGTAGAGTGCCAGAAAACAAAGTCATGTTTGCCTGGTACTCATGTGAGAACTGTGATTAGGGGTTAATTAAGTTCTGCCACATAGATAACTTTGCTTGTGTCTCAAAAAAAAAAAAAACAACCTCCCCAATGAGAGCTCATATTATAAAGCATTCATTCAAAGCCTATGTGGATTTTTTTTTATATACTCCTTATGAAAACACTATGAAGTAAGGCATTCTTTTTTATCGTTTTCATTTTTTCAGAAAAGGAAACTAAGGTAATTTACCAAAAACTACTCAATGAATAAGTAGTATGTCTAAGATTCCAATACAAGGCAATTTGATTTCAG
This sequence comes from Saccopteryx leptura, assembly GCF_036850995.1. Classification (NCBI taxonomy): domain Eukaryota; kingdom Metazoa; phylum Chordata; class Mammalia; order Chiroptera; family Emballonuridae; genus Saccopteryx; species Saccopteryx leptura. The sequence goes on along the minus strand of NC_089503.1, from coordinate 213,748,281 downwards.
AACCACCCTCTTGACCTTCCTAAGATGAGATGGTGTCTTGGCTATTAAGTAAACCATGCTTTGAATGTATTAGGCAAAACATAGTTTATGATTTAAATACTGTATTTTTCACTCCATAAGACGCACTTTCCACCCCCCCCCCCCCAAAAAAAAAAAGTGGAGGGGAAAATGCCTGTGCATCTTATGGAGTGAAAAATATGGTATTTTATTAAATATTTTAACACACTATTTGGTTCAGAATCTTTTTTTTCTTATTTTCCTTCTTAAAACCCAGGTGTGTCTTATGGTCAGATGTGTCTTGTGGAGCGAAAAATACCATAAATATGATGAGTTCATCAAGCATATCCTTGAAGAAGTTTCATTTCAAGGGATTTGGACAGTCCTCTAAATCATTAAGAGATAATCATAAAAGTAATTTTGTAAAAATGAAACATTGTGTGCGACTGAACCATCATCCTTTCAGCAGAAAGCAAGTTGGGCTGGACAAGGCAAGTGTCCTGATTTCTTCTTTCCACTCTAAGCTGCTCACCATCTTTCTCCATTTCGCATTGTGTGTCTCAGACTGACTCCCCTGTATATAGAAATATAGAGGGTCTATATTTCTCTAGCTGAGTTCTAAGTAGCACCCCCCTCCCAATCTAAGCTCAGACCGCTTCCATGATACCCACTAAACAGGCCAGGTGACAGGGCCGTAATCCACAGTGGCCTCCAAATTACTGACATCAGTCAGGGATCGGACCTCATGGTTCAGAGGGTCTGTGCCACCTGTCTGTGTCCTGAACACCCAACCACAGGCCTCTTGACTCAAAGAAGTGGTCTGAGAGAATGGAGGAAAACCACTTACCTCTTTAATTCATCTGCAAAGAAGAGATAGTAACCACCTTCTCCAATATAACAAAATTTGGGGCCCATCAGAAAAGAAACAATATCCTCTGAAAGTGATAAAGCTTTGGAACAAACAAGTTGTGGTTCTTGTGTATTGAATTCTGCGAATCTAATTTGAGTTTTCTCCTGACTTCTACTATACACAGATTTCCCTTTTAAGCTAAATTTCAATCTGGCCACCATCACTACTAAACATCAATTTTACAAAATCAGACGGGGCCAAAACATGTGGCCATCATAATTCAAACCTTTGGAAAACAATGATTGATGTCATTGGAAAAAGTCAGTGTTAGATCTTACACCAAAGTCTTATCGTTCACCTAGCAGGTGGGCAATGTTGCCCACATGAGTGCCTCTTACTCAGGCATTAGTTTTTCTTTAAAATAAATTTAAAGTGACTAATATTCCAGTATCAAAGGGAGAACTAAACAGTTTTTAACTTTTAAAGTCTCAGGTCAGCTTTTTTGTTAGAATTCATGGTCTTTCTAGAATGCACCCCTGTTTTAGTGGTGGTGTTTTTCTAGGCTTTTATTAGTAAGACAAAGATGACTTTATTTGGTTTTTGTTGCTTGGGGCAGGGGGAGTAGTTTGTGTGCTATATCTGGAGAATTTCAAACCTCATTCATTTTTTGTTTCTTTTCCCTAAAAGATCGGTCTCTCCGGCCATGCCTTCTTCACCCCCCTTCCGTGGAATCCCTCTGTGAGCACACAAGTGCAAGAGCCGAGTGCTGCCCGGCCGGCTGCAGATTATTCAGTGCACATTGCAGAACCAGCGTGTGTATTTTTCTTGTCCACGGGTCATTTCATTGCCACATACCTAAACAGCTGGAAAGAACTGACACTCAGTATTGGTAATCCACTCTACGTGATGTTTGCATTTGTGTCTTTTTAGCAATTCAAAGGCTAGTTTGGGGGTGAACATCAATTTTATAAACTTCTCTTTACCCACATTTAACTTGATTTATCTGCTGTTTAGCATACTTAGCTTATCTTTACTTTTCCATCATTCATTACAAAGAAATATTCTCATTAAAATAAATAAAGATTGTGATGCAGTTTTTCACTGAGAATTTCTAAGAAACTAGCAGTACCCAGATAGATCAGAGGGCAAAGATACATATAAGCAAAAAGTTATTCTCTAAGCAATGTTTTTCTTTGATACTGCGCATTGATCTCCAGTGAGAAGTATAGGTAGAGCAGTTCACTCTTTAACAAGTTCAGGAGCAAAGAGAAAAGCACACTGAATTAAATTCTGAGCTCGATTTTAAGAGAAAGGTTATTTATGAAAAGCAAAATAAATCAGGAAAATATTTTTTTTTCTTGTCTTTCTACTGAAGGAGTCCTTTCTTTAGATATAATTACCATTAATGTTTTCTCTTTTGCCTTAATCAACGTATCACTCTTTGGTTTTATTTCTGTCATCAGTTATACTGGGCGGAATACACAATGTTAAGCTGCTGTAGAACGTCGGGAAAATTGTGTCTAGAATTGCCTCAGGGACTCTCTGGGTCCATCTCCTCAGTCAACACCGACTGGGTCCTTAGACTAAATGAAGACCAATGTAATCAAGTCATTGACTTATTTTTTACTAAATTACTAAGCTTGTGTTCTTTCTTTTCTTAAAAAAAAATAGCTACCTCATTTAACTAAATTAAGCAAATGGGTTACACAAACTATAGCACAACTCATAGCATTTAAATGTGTTGGAGGGCTCTGTGATTAGTGGTAGGTGTGAGGGAGGGGTTCTCACCCTAGAGAAGAGCTCTGGGCGTCTGTCCCTCCCTCTCTCTGTTCTTGCTCCAGTTCTCGTTGCTGGGAGGCAGGGATTCTAAAGGCCCTTATTTGGCTAATAATATACCCCAGTTATTAGTTGGGGTGAGCGTGATTTCACTTGTACACACATCTAGTTCTCTCAATTAAAACATCTCTAGTTTTAAGTTTCAAACCAACCTAAAACACACATTTTCTTCAGCACGTTGTCTTTGATTGTTTGACTTGCAACATTGTCCAGTGCCGAATTTGAAAAGCGTTCTGGACAGTTTACACACAGGCCAAGCAATCAAAGCTGCACCTTTTTAGTTTAGGGTGGGTTTTGTGTGTGCGTGTGCATGTGTGTGTGCTTGTGAGTGAGAGAGAGTGTGTGTGTGTGTGTGTGTGTGTGTGTGTGTGTGGAACTGCCACAATTTCATCATAAAAACAATTTCAAACAGAGCTGTCTTCCCTAGTGAAATTCTGCCCTGTTTGCCCATATACACGTATAGGTAATTACCAGGGTTAAGCGGTAATGTTACTTAAGTAATTGTTTTTGAATGGTATAATTATGTAATTGTGATTATATGTGGTACATTAGTCTAGAGGTTTCCAAAGCACCTGGATTTTTAGTGGAGATGGATAAATGCAGACACGGCATGGCCATTGGAATCGTTCAAATTCACGTGAGATAGACTCTCAAAGAGCTTCTAATCTCTCTGTTTTCCTTCATTTCTTTTTTAATATTCCTATAATGCAGAATAAAAAATATCTGCAAAATGTAACCCTTCACTCAAAAGAAAAAGAAGATTCTGGATGTGTGTGTTTTTATTGACACAAACATGGAAATTGGCAGAAATGTATATGATTTGAAAAATGCTTCTAGAAACAATATTTTTCTTCTTTTTCTTTTTCAAGCTATAATCTTGAAACTTCAGACAATATCAGTGAGGTGAGAATAGACTAATGAAGGGAAGAGTACTAATAATACTAATCATAGATGCTGAAGCTAAAACCTTTTCCTGGGGTTCACCTCCCATGTTGTTATCCATGTAGGCGGTTCTCACCTCCATACTTAAAGAGTTTCCGCCCTAGAAATATATACTTCCTGTCATCGTGGCTGTTTTCCCTCTAAATCTAAGTTTCTTCTGCTGTAAGATCCACCAAGTAAGAGTCCCTCTAAGTTATTTAGGAAAATAGAGATGCTTATTAAGGTGCAAGTTCCCTGGAGACAAGCATGTGGAGCATTTGGAAAAGATAAATTGATTCGAGAAATGGTTGCCATGCATTCTTTAGTCGTTTTTTTCTTATACAGTATAAATACTTGTTTATATATTTTCAGAGAAAAATGGTCTTTGAAAGTTTTTCAGGAATGTGCTTAAAATAGCACATCACACCAGTGTTCTAGTTACTTTGTCAATTCAAAGCATTAATTTTAAACTAAACAATAAACTTTTCCAGTTTTCATACATGTTTTAGAAAACACAAATATCTCTAATCATTGTATCACCTCAATTCTCTTAATTCTGATAGTGTGGTTTTCATAACCTTTAGACTTGTGTCTAATTTTTTTGTTCTAGCATATTCCTATTGTATCAACATGAATGAGAAAAAGAATTAATTAACTTTTAGGGAAGCAAAAGATGCATAAAAATATATGTTTAAAAATAAGTGGCAGCCTGACCTGTGGTGGCACAGTGGATAAACTGTCAACCTGGAATGCAGAGGTCGCCAGTTCAAAACCCCAGGCTTGCCTGGTCAAGTCACATATGGGAGTTGATGCTTCCTGCTCCTCCCCTACTTCTCTCTCTCTCTCTCTCTCTCTCTCTCCTCTCCTCTCCTCTCCTCTCTAAAATGAATAAGTAAAATCTTTAAAAAATAAGTGGCATAAAAAAATTGGACCAGGTAATTCAGAGGAAGTTGATGCTATAATGGGCTTTATCTCCCAAAATAGTTTTTAACAGGGTGTTATGAATTAGAGTATCTATCACCTTGGCTTAGTTTAGTTATCAGTAGAAAGGCACAATAAATTGTTTTTATTGAGACAAGAGCAAATTTGTAAACAATTTTATTCTCACTAAAAAAATAAAAACTGAAATCATTGATTTTTCTTTCCCTCTGAAGCTAACTTCACATCTATTTTGACTATTGAAAAAAATATAATAATCACAACTCACAGTATAGCTTTAGGATTAAGGTCTGTGTTTAAATCCTAACCTTAACACTTACTAGCCCTGAGCAAAACACTTGACGTCTCTTGGCTTTCCCGTCTTCCCCAGCACACTGGGACACGTCTACATCCCTGCTTCCCAGATGTGCTGGGAGGAATAAATGAGTCAAAGTGTAGAAAGTGCTGTGCCATGAATATGGCTTCGAATGCATGTTAGCTTTAAAGTAATAACATTTTAACATGGTAATATTTTTCCTAACTAATTCTCGAAGCATATTTAAAATTGGGGTCATGGATTATATGCCAGGGCACCAACCAACCTGTCCCTGTTTTCCAGTCCTCCTTCAATCAAGCAAATGTCTCCCTGTTTGCTCATGCATGTGTTACTCCAAGTCTGTGCCCACCTACCTGAAGTCCTGCCCCCTGCCTTCTACCAAACCTGCTTTACCCTTTCTCCAATACTATCCATTTCTTATTTGCTCCATGAAGTATTTCCAACAAATAAGAAACCAATTCTTCCCATTCATTGTTCCAATCAATCAGACTGCTGCAGCTTTGTTCTGTTTATATTTGTTTTATATTGTGTATATGCATATATGATATGTGCTTGTACGGAATCTTTTGTCTAGCTTCTTTTTTTGTGTGTGACAGAGACAAAGAGAGATAGAGAGAGGGACAGATAGACAGAAACGGAGAGAGATGAGAAGCATCAATTCTTCATTGCAGCACCTTAGTTGTTCATTGATTGCTTTCTCATATGTGCCTTGACCGGGGGCTACAGCAGAACAAGTGACCCCTTGCTCAAGCCAGCGACCTTGGGCTCAAGCTGGTGAGCCTTGCTCAGACCAGATGAGCCCACACTCAAGTCAGCAACCTCAGGGTTCCTCCATGTCCCAGTCCCACACTTTATCTACTGCACCACCACCTGGTCAAGCTGTCTAGCTTCTTTTTTTTTTTTTTTTTTTTTTTAAATAAATTTTTATTTGAATGGGGTGACATCAATAAATCAGGGTACATACATTCAAAGAAAACATTTCCAGGTTATCTTGTCATTTAGTTCTGTTGCATACCCATCACCCGAAGCGAGATCATCCTCCGCCACCCTCCATCCAGTTCTCTCTGTACCCCTCCCCCTCCCCCTCTCCCTCCTTCCCTCCCCCCACCTCCCCATAGCCACCACACTCCTGTCCATGCCTCTTAGTCTCACTTTTATGTCCCACCAATGTATGGAATCCTGCAGTTCCTGTTTTTTTCTGATTCGCTTATTTCACCCCGCACAATGCTACCAAGACTCCACCATTCCTCTATAAGTGATCCAATGTCACCATTTCTCCTAGATGAATAATATACCACGGTGTATATGTGCCCCATCTTATTCATCCAGTCCTCTTATTTTTTTTTACAGTGATTAAAAGCCTTTAAGCAAACTCTTGGCCAATACAGCAAGAATCCATAAAAGAGTAGTGTCCTTAACATGTTCCCCAAGTCCAAGTTGGCCCCATCACCATGCCAAATCCCTGAAAAATGCAACCCAACCACAGTTCAGTCTGTTAGGAGCTGTCACAGGGAGCAGGAGTCCAGGAAAATTCCCCACAGGAAAAGTCCGCATGGCACTGGAATTGTTGTCACCATTCTATATTTTGCAGCTCATGTCCAAGTCCCAATGACCGCTGCTTCTAGCTGGTAATGATTCAGGTAGACTGGAAAAAGCCATTTGCAGCATGCGTGGATATGAAGCTTCTGTTCTCCTCTGCCTGGAGAGTTGAGACCAGGTAGCTTTTTCCTGGAGCTCTGTGACTGTGGCCTGGTAAAGAGAACCTTGGGATACACTAAGCTGGGTGGCAAAGGTAAATTCATAATACAAGTTGGCTAAAGGAGGAAAGAGAGCTCTAAATTAGGAGTAGGTCCCAGCCTGAAATATGAGTGGGGCATTGAGGTAGGAGGGATAAAGGAAACACTATATATTAAGCAAAGCAGCAGAAAATAGGACTATCAACACCCACAACAGAGATCTTTGAGGGAAGAATAAAAAACCTGACTATTCAGGCAAAACATAGTTAAGTGGCCCTTGTGCGAATGAGATCAGTTTACCTGCTTCTTGGAAGAAATACCCTAGGCTCGTCCACAGTGTTGTAGATGGGGCCGACGGCCCTGGGCACCTTCAGCCTTCAGTGGCAAACCCCAGCTTTCTGGGCAAGGTTAGGTCATAGGTAGCTGGAGCAGGACTGGAAGAGACTGAACCCTCCCTTAGAGGAGCGAGGGGGAAGCCCACCTTCCAGTGTCCCTGTTTCCTCGCAGCAGAGGCGTGTAAGCCTGGCAGGCTTTAGCTCAATGACCTTCCTTTCCACTATTGAAGCAGGACCCAGATGGCATCCTATGAGACCCCTTTGGGGCGTTGGAGCCTTTAAGGGTGTATCCTAAAAGCTGGTAGTTCCCCTGATCTCTATTGGGCTTTTTCTGTCTCTAGGTATCTTAAAAGCCATTCTCAGAAGATCTCGCTGAGGGGTTTGAGGATCCCCATCCGCCTATATAAATCTTTTCCATATATCTGGAGCTGTTTGGAAAAAAGACAGAACAGTGTTATTAGCTAGATCTAATAAAGAAGGTAGTAGTTTGCAGGCGAAAAAGATTTGGTGTCTCCTGTTCATCAGCATTCAAAAGAAATGTAAATTTTTTTTTTTTTAAGTAAAAAGCATGATATAGTAGACCCGTCGGAGTCATTGGCCTGGTGTGCAGGATTCCCGGGTTCGATTCCTGGCCAGAGCACACAGGAGAAGTGCCCATCTACCTCTCCACTCCTCCCTCTCTCCTTCCTCTTCATTTCTCTCCTCCCGCCCGCAGCCAAGGGTCCACCGGAGCAAATCCACCCTGGGCACTAAGGATGGCCCCACGGCCTCCGCCCCAGTTGCTAGAATGGCTCGGGTTGTAACAGAGCAACATCCCAGATGGGCAGAGCATTCCCCCTGGTAGGCATGCCAGATGGATCCCAGTCAGGCGCATGCTCTAGCTTCTTTTTTAATCCAGAAGAGTGACGTCCCAATGTGGACCATACACAGAAGTGCCTTTCTGGAAGTCCACCTCGATCTAGATCTAGCATGGTCAGATGATTGCCAGGATAGCCTGGGACAGGGCAGGGGCCTCGGGGGACCCTTTGATAACCTGTGGAAACACACATTTGCCTGTTCCTTCATGCTTCTCTATCACGGCTCTAACATAGAGACCCGTGCTGACAGGGCAATGATGCATATATTTTTTCACTCTATGGCCCATCAATGTATAGTTTTATTATGAAATAAATATGTTTAGGAAGTCTCTCTTGCTTGCCAGAAAAAGAGAAACCCTTTTACAGGTACTGGGGAGACAGTAGTCACTTAGATCCTTTTAGGTGAAAACCAAGGAAAACCAAATGAAAGCAGAATAAGAGCTCTGGGAAGGCCAAGCAACAGGATCTTGGGCTCCCGAGTCACTGTCAGTGACTCGGGGCTTCAGCCTGTCCGCCCCTCCCCTCTCACTGCTGGCGGCGCAGAGTCTGCCCACCCGCCCGTCTAACTCCGGCAGCAGTCTTTGCCACACCGGATCACCACCTGCTCTATTAGTATCTTTTTTAAAAAAAAATCAGCTCACTTTTTGTTTTCACTTTAACAAAATGATTCCATAAGGAAACTATATTTGTACCATGAATCAAAAAAGACAAAAAAGACATTGGCTTTTCAATGCGGGAGGAAATGAATACGAGGGTCTCCTCAGCTCATGGCTCAGTCTGTCTTCATCCTGATGGAGCGGAAGGAAGCTCCCATCACCCTCTTCACGTCTGCTCTCCTGCCAACAGCATGTCCCAATTTTGACTGCATTTTGGAATCATCTGGGTGATAATAAATACATATACCTAGAAACTACCCCCCAGAGATGAATAATTTTGTGGTGAGACTTGGGCATCAGTGTTCTAAAAGCCCCTGGGTGTAGCCAAGGTTGAGAACCAGCCAGAGAGATGTCGCCTTCCACTCACTACCTCTACTCTGAGTGATCTTGAGAGGCATGGGTCTGTGGAAGCCATCAATAAAAGTGAGGCAGACTGCGTGTGCCCTCCCCTGGAGCGTGCCACTAGGCTCAAATGATTTGGCACCAAATAGTGTGTCTGTATACCAACCACAGTCTCAGAAATGCTAGGATGCTTTAGCCTCTCCATATATCCAGTTTATTGCTTTTTAACCTCATAGCTTGTTTCTTCCTAGCTTCTGCCTGTTTTGAATTTCAGAAGCCATCATAGTTCCAATTGCTCATGAATTTTCCCAACACACCTTTGACATTAGTTCCCTTAGCCCAGTGAGCTTGTTGTCCCTGTGTTTTGCAGCGCAAAATGCTGAGAGGGAGAAGTTGGTAGGGGGGTAGGTCATCTTTGCAGAACAGTCTGCATCGCAGTTGGGGTTACCACTGCCAGCCTGTGGGTTCAGGGCACTTTGCTGACACCCTGGGCAGAGGCTGGGGAAGTAGTCATCTGCTATGGAATCGTGACGCCTCAACAACGAGGCTTTGAGACCCTTTGAAAGGGTGCCATCCTCACTTGGGCATTGTTTGATTTGAACTGGAACGTGTTTTCCACACCTGGTTCACCATCAGAATCAGTATAGGACTTTGAGGATTTGGGTTCTTTCCAGCCAAGCTCTAAACCAGTAAGTCTGGGGGAAGGCCAGGCTTGGAGATTTGTGTTTTGTAATGGCTGCCAAGGAAAACTCAATAGTCACTTGCGTTTGGGAACCACTGGGTTAAGTGATCTCTGACCTGCTTTACTCTAAACACTTATAGTACTGTGATGACCTTCACAAGACAGATAGTAGCCTCCTTTTCTGAAAACAGTGACCACAGCTCCTATTACTTATGTAACACTATTTCCAGAAAATATTAATTGGTGCTTGGATAATAAAGGATAACAAAGGAAAATGCTGAATGTTAAATCCTCCTTTGGATATTAACAATGTGCTGGAAGATTAGAGACTCTGAGAAGGCCTGTCATAAAAAGGAAACTTCTTTTCTCATCATTGAACTAACTCACTTGCAAATGTGACAAGTTGGTTTCAAAAAGCCTATTAGTGCTCCTTCAAACAGTTTTCTCTTAACGGGTATGGAGGCTCCAAGTCTGCAAAATGTTCTGTATATAGTGAATTCTTAATAAAGGCTACTGACTGACAAATGGCCAGAGAAAGGCAAAAGGCTGAAACTCCGATTCATCAATTTTGTTAATTGTTAGCAGCCTGGGTAAAAGTTTTGATAAAGAGGTCAGAACTAATGGTTTCAATGAGGTTTTAGTATTAACCAAGGTTTCATTCATCTTAGCTGCCAGTGTATTTGATTAATCTATACTAGTACCTCCTCCCACCCAAAGAATTAGAATTTTGCTTCTGTACCATATGGCTGTGGAATAAGGACAGGACTTACAAATGTGGGCTGTAAGCTGTTTGTCATCCTCTTAAACTTCATTTGCATTTTGTAGTTTCAGGTACTGTAGAATTAATAGTCATTAACTAAAAATACTGCCTACGGAGTGCCTGTCCACAAATGATACCCAGTGCGTGTTGGTTAAAGGACTCACGACAGTTCTTGCATCTTTGCCCTCTGGTTTTCTCTTTCCACCATACCTAGAGCAGATACTGCAAGCACCTAGGTGACTTTGCATTATTGATATAAGGAGAGGGAACTGGTGTTTGCCAGAAGTTGATCTTTGTCTCGGGTGGGTTGATCACAGCTGAGGTCAAGATGAATAAATCTATGTTCCAGAATGTCCTCGTTACAGTTCAAAACTAAAAGAAAACAAAGGAAGTTAGAGGCTAGAAAGAGGAAGGAAGTGAAAGACTCCCCAAAAGAAAATACAGATGTTCTCAGAGTCTCCTTATTGTTATAATTTGACTTTGTAAAAAGTCCAGTTGGACTCTAGTGATGTTTGGTCTTAAACGACAACATGCTCTATCAACTCCATCGTGGGATAGGGAAAAGGAAATATCTTTCGGCTAGTCTTATTAAAAGTTATATTTACATACAGAAAAGAAACATGTACTTTTTAAAATTAAAAGTAATATAGATATATGTATATATATACGTACACACAACATGTACATACACAGAGTCACTATAATACTTGCTTTCTCCTACAGGAAAAATAACTAAATATTTTCCTTTGACATTTTCCATGCTATTACTCTTCAAAATAAACTATGACTGTGAATAGCTATATTTTTACAAAAGTCACTGGTTTAGGTAAAAACAATTTAAATAGCTAGATGCCTGCAAATGCACTTAGAATATGTTTATAATATAGAAGACTCATTTCCAGTGGTATTTCACTAAAGCAGTTGCTTACATTATTGGAAATGGGGAAATTGTTGCCACTTGGATCAGTCCATTTTCATCTCTGACTACCCAGAAGCATATGTGCATATTAACCCTTTGCGAGCCTGCCCAGACTCATTCATTGTCCATTGGTTTCAAATAAGTGGAAGTAGAACATTTACTTGTTGTAAAGCTTCTAGCCTGGATGTCTAAATAGCATGGTGATAAGCATCATATAAACACAGAAAGGGATGGAATTCAAGTTACCTTTATCTGTGCCTCCTTTCATATACAGTATGTGTCATAGACAGACACCAGTGTCTCATTACATGACCACCCACAGAACATTGCTCAATGTGACATTCTTTGGGGGGAAATTAACAGAAATGTTTTACCACCTCAGTCTCTTCCAAGAACACTGATTCAATAGTAGCACTTAAAAAGTGACCAGATGCCCAGGAAGCTTTCCCCCTCCACTGCTTTGACCAGGGCTGGGGGAGCATAATAAATACATCAAAATTCTAAAACTACTTAAAGTAGGACAATACAGAAGGAAACAGAATCACACATACACACACACACACACACACACACACACACAAATACTCATGGATACACACACACACACACACACACATATATGGATGTCAATTTATTATCTACAACTATTTCTCAAGTATTGTTTCAATATAGGCATGTAGCCATCCCTCTGTTAGTCTCCACATTTCCCTGCTAATTGTACATAATGATAGTAACACATAGAGAATGGTTCTCTCACCTTTAAAAGCATTTTTTTTTTAAAAAATTGAGAGGCTCATTAGATTTCAAAGAACAATAGTGCTTACAAATGGGGTCCCAGATTAGAAATATTCAACAATATATAGGGTTAGAAATCTAAAAAATCTGAATTTTTATTACCTAATATTTCTCTAAGAGTTCAATATATGAAAAATATTTTCACCTGCATTTCATAATAGTTATTTTCTGAAATAAAGAGAACCTGGCATAGATTTTGATCCATATTGCTTTTCCAGAGAAGCAGAACTGATTTGAGGGTTGACATGTAAACTGGAAGGCTTACGGCAGGAGTGAAAGACCACCATTAGCCTCACTTTGTTTTTACATAGATAGTATGCTTCTTGTGATCTCAGAAGAAAACTATAGGACCATTTTTCCCTCAAAGGCATGCACATAATTTAGTGATTAGGAGGGAGTTGATAAAGAAAGACGGTAGGTAACCGCCAGGACAGTTCTGTAAAGAGAGTGAGACCTGATGGAAAAGACGAGTTAGGAGGAGGAGGAGGATATGCAGAACCAGCATTTATTGAACATAAATTAGGAGCAGACCATGCATAGAGAGAGAGAGAGAGAGAGAGTGTGTGTGTGTGTGTGGTGTATGTGACAGAAGTTGGGAAAATTACAGGGCATCATACCTTCTAGCTTCATGAGATTCTCAACTATTGCAATTTGTAAAACTTGGTAAAATGAGCTGAACTTTGCAATACCACTGATTGAATTAAGTTGACATGAGCTATGAAGAACTTTGAAAGCCCATTTGGATGAAGAGTTGAAGTGCATTCTCTTCTCCAAAGAAGCCTATAGTTATAGTCTCAACTGTCAGATTATCACTCGTGTTTGTTGTCAATTCATTCTGCACTTCAGTGAAAAGCAAGAGCAAATAGGAACGATGAAGACAGTCTTTGTTTCCCTTTTGGCTTGGTGTTATCAGTTGGCCTAAAAATAATCAATAATCCCATGGAATCTAGTATTTGTTTCTAATTCCTCAAAATTAAAAATTTGAGGGTTTTCTTTAACCTTCAGATTAACAACAGTGGGGGAAAGAATATGCTAGAAAGAAATTTTGGCTGTTTGTTAGGATGAGTTCCCTACATGTAAGTGAAGTAATCTTTAGAAGAACAGGAGGTGCTGATAGAATAATTGTGTTTACTCTTCCCACTTCATGGTTTCTCTCTTATAAACATTGTTTTGTATTATTGGGCTCCACGTTCCTTCTTCTCATCTGATGTTTTACAAATATTTTTCTAATTGCCTGAGACAGTGTGGTCCAATAAAGTTAAATTGACTTTGGGTTGAACTTGTTTGTCTGATCTCTTGCCAGGGGTTATAGTCACCCACTTGAACTGACTTTCACTCTGTTTCTTGGTCTCTGTCTCTCTCTTCCTTTCATGTTCTTCTGCACTCCTTATCCTCTTTCCCCCTCTATTCTAATGTGTGACCCCAGAATTCATTCTCAAGACTTCCATAAACAAATTATTTTAAAAATAAGTTTATCTAAATATCTCTATCGACCCATCCATTCATCCATCTTCCATCTAAATACTTTAGCCACCTAAGTCAACAGATCAGAGTTTCAACCCAAGTCAACGGAGGAGGTGCACTAAATGCTTAGAAAACAAGAGTGCTTGGAATAACCCATTTGTTTGACGTCTGGAAACACTTTACAAACAACCTCCAGGAAAATAACAAAGCAAATAGTGCTGGTCTACCGCAAGGGACCAGATATGGTGTGTGATCAGTTAGCTGCAACCCACAAATAAACACAGACAGGCAATCTAGCAAGCAAAAACAGAAACCACATTATTGTTCATCACAGACTGAAGAGTTTAGAATAAACTTAAAGCCTCATATGTGTGATTTCTAGACTCTGGAAAGAAGGTTAAAAGCTTCAAGGACTCTTCCTGGTTTTGTATAGTAAGCTTCCGAGTTTCCCTTTAACCCCAAAGATCAACATTTATTTTAACATCTACCCACTTTGACCGAAGCCTAAGTCTTGGGAGTGCTCATTCCTGTTGCTTTCTCTGACTGCTTTAAGATACTAGGGCTCTATGGCTCTTCAGGCCTTGGTCTCTCCTGGTGCGATGATAGTCCACTGTTGTATTTCAAACAGTCAGACCTAGGACTGGTCCCCTAAAATGATACCATGAGACATGAACCTTTTCCATGCATTCAACCTATTTCCACATGAAGATCAAATGACTATCTCTGGGCTCCAGTTCTACTTTTACCAAGATTAATAAACATACTCTGTTTATTTGGAAATTCTATACTTTTTTTTATCTTCTTTAAGGTGTGCCGATTGGATCTGTCATAGCCTTCTTTCTCTCAGTCTTCGAGGACAAGTGACTATCCTTATCTCTACACCATATTCCAATCAGAAAGGCACATTGCTCACCTTGATTCCTTTTTCCTATACCTAATTATAAACTCATTCTCATCTGAACCTATTTGCAAAGTAGGATTGCAAAGTTAAAAACAAAAATAGAATTGTTGTTTTGTTTTTCTCCTAAGTCTGAGCCAACAATAGTATGCTTGCTCTTCTAAATTTTTATCTTCCCTTTTTAAAACTTCGGTCCCTTTTATTTCTCCTGAGCAAGCTACTTGGTTACTGTACTTCTGTTTGTTTTTCTTATGGCTTAGCCATGGCCACATTCATAAGTTAGATTTATGAACATTAAATTAATATGGCATCAGACACTAAGCAGAGATGCAAGGAAAGAGGGAACAGCTTTTGTCTACTATGTTGAGATGAGGCTTGTGATTAGGGTAAGGAAGAAAATTCAAAGTAACTAACTCATCTGTCCATTTGGCAATAAATGCAAACATGAGGCTGGTTATTAGCTTTTACTTCTCTTAATGATTCTCTTAAAGAAAGATGCAAAGTAAACAACGATCCCACAGGCTAAGGGACCAATGGCCAGCAAGTGTCAGGAAAGGTTAAATTCTAGAAAAATTACCCTCTGACCTTTCTTACTGATGCTCTGGTAAGAAATGCCTGTATCCATTCCTCTATCTCCACAATTTTATCATCCCTACAAATTTACCGGAATGTATCAAAAGAGTTTGATCAGAACCACAATTGAGTCCTAGTAAACAAAGAAAGAAGACATGAAAAGTCAGTTATACTTCTTGGTTGGTGCCGCTAGTCTCCAGCGAAAGAAAGAACCTAGTAGCCTTCAGTCCAATTTTGAGGAATTATGAAATCTCTTTGGAAGGGCTAGAATTCTTCAAATAAAAAGCATATATTCTTTCTTCCAAGTGTTCTTCATAAGTTATGCTTATATTTAAAAGATCTGATTACTAAGTAGGTCTCAGTAGAGCTCTAGGATGCCCTCACCTCTCAGTGGTGGGAATATTGAAGCAGAAATGACAGCGCCATATTCATTTCTGTACACATCCTAGAGCCACTGCCTCCCCATGGCTATGCTTCCACCGACATAGCTCTAAAAGGAACACAGGTGAGTAAGAGTCTTTGTCCGGCTAACACCTAGGATGCTTCCATGCTTTAGATGACTCTTACCAAAGAGTGAGGGAGACTTCTTGAGAAGGGGAAGAAATGGAGGTGCTGGCGGGGTTGCGAACCAATAAGAGACTAGAAGGAGGAAATGCTGTGGGCTGGAACTAAACCAACCCACATTCAAGGAGTAAAGAATTAAAGTTTACCTCTTAAAAAGAGGAATTGCAAAAAAAAAAAATTAGAGGAATTTTACGGAGGTGTACAGACTTGATTGAGAGACAGTAAAGAACTTCCTTTCTGATTGCTCATTTGTCAGACTCCTGGGTGTAATGCAAGGGAGAATTCAAATTAGCTAGAAATCTTGTTGCTCTTATGTTTTCACCTCCTTCTGGGATGTCATTCGCCAAGGAGGATAAATGTTTGTGTTCCGCAGCCCAGAATGTTATGCTGGTATAAGCAGGAGGGACTGATGGACAAGAGCAGTAGTGCGGGGTATAGAGTTGCTGGAGAAGTTTTAGCCCCTTTCCCTACGATCTCTGAAAGCCCCTAGAAGTCACTCCAAATAAACACACAACAAAAATATTATTTCTGCCAGAGAATGTGTCTTGAAGTGATATAAACTAAGTACCTTCACTGAATCTCCTCTTATTTTCCAATAAGAAGTAACACTGACACTTAAGTAAAATGGATTTAGGAATAACATTGTTACTTCTGGTTAATTACAATAGATGTACCATGAGCCAAGCCCTTTAAAATATGATGCCTAAAGAAAATATGCGGGAAAGACTTTAAAGTATGTACAGAATGTTCCCGATTGAATTTCACTAAGATTATTTTTCAAAGCCAGCCATCATTATTCCTGTTATAAAAATAGAATGCTGTTAAAAATGTGGACCTCCTCCAACTAAATGGGAAATGATATTTTCAAACAACAGCTCAGATAAGGGCCTAATATCCAAAATATACAAAGAATTCATAAAACTCAACAACAAACAAACAATCCAATAAAAAAATGGGAAGAGGACATGAACAGACACTTCTCCCAGGAAGAAATACAAATGGCCAACAGATATATGAAAAGATGTTCATCTTCATTAGTTATTAGAGAAATGCAAATCAAAACTGCAATGAGATACCACCTCACACCTGTTAGATTAGTTATTATTAACAAGACAGGTAATAGCAAATGTTGGAGAGGCTGTGGAGAAAAAGGAACCCTCATTCACTGTTGGTGGGAATGTAAAGTAGTACAACCATTATGGAAAAATGTATGGTGGTTCCTCAAAAAACTGAAAATAGAACTACCTTATGACCCAGCAATCCCTCTACTGGGTATATACCCCCAAAACTCAGAAACATTAATATGTAAAGACACATGCAGCCCCATGTTCATTGCAGCATTGTTCACAGTGGCCAAGACATGGAAACAACCAAAAAGTCCTTCAATAGAAGACTAGATAAAGAAGATGTGGCACATATACACTATGGAATACTACTCAGCCATAAGAAATGATGACATCGGATCATTTACAACAAAATGGTGGGATCTTGATAACATTATATGAAGTGAAATAAGTAAATCAGAAAAAACCAGGAACTGCATTATTCCATACATAGGTGGGACATAAAAACGAGACTAAGAGACATTGATAAGAGTGTGGTGGTTGGGGGGGGGGGAGGGAAAGGGAGAGGGGGAGGGGCACAAAGAAAACTAGATAGAAGGTGACGGAGGACAATCTGACTTTGGGTGATGGGTATGCAACATAATTGATTGACAAGATAACCTGGACATGTTTTCTTTGAACATATGTACCCTGATTTATTGATGTCACCCTAGTAAAATTAACAAAAAAATAATAAATTAATTATTTAAATTTAAAAAAATGTGTACCTCCTTGAAAATTTTTCTATTTAATGAAAGAGCAATATAGCAAATTTACTGTAATATCTTTATTTTTTTACCAAATTATTTTTACTGCTAAATTAGAATAATTTGTCTAAACTGTCTTTAGGCTAAAGATGAAAGTTTGAAGTAAGACTTCTGCTCTCCTTATAATTGTCTTCCTTCTGCTTGGTGCTGCTATATGTATCTATCTATCTATCTATCTATATATATATATGTATATGTATATAATTAGATTAGATTAGATAATAATATAATATATATAAATATGAACAGCCTTGTCCCTTAAATCAAGGATTAGTAACTATGGTCCATGGGCCAAATCCAACCCACTACCTGTTTTGGTGGCCCATGAGCTAAGAATGGTTTTTCTCTTTTTAAAATGGTTGGCAAACAAATGAAAGAAAAAATAATTTTTTGTGTGATGTGTGAAAATTATGTGTAACTTCAATTTCAAAGTCCATAAATAAAGCTCTATTGGAGCCCAATCCCATTCATTCATTTACATATTAGCCATTACTGCTATCCCGCCACCAGAGCAGAGCCTGAGTGGTCGCAAAACAGCCTGTATGGTCCACAGACCCTAAAATATTTATTATCTTGCCCTTTGCAGAGAGTTAGCTGACCTTACCTTAGTACAAGTCAACATTTGTGCGCCTACGCAGACTATTTGAATATAAACACAGAGGATGACAGTGTTCTTTCACACACATTTTGTCATCTGAAGTATTATCGGGCAGTGGATGAGGTATAATCCGAGTTGTTTTGGCACTGCTGCCCTCACTGCCAGCCTCCATGCATTTATACATCTGCGTCTGCAACAACAAGGGGTCATTGTTCCTCTCGGCTGTTGCTGTTTATGAATCAGAAGAACAAAAAGGCAACAGAATAAACAAAATGTCATGTTCATACAAATCTCAATTAGGGTAAAATCATCTGGCTGGCATCGCCTGTGTACAATATCGTCAGCGGGGTTGCCAGCTCATGATGGTGAGCCCCCGGGTCCCCTGTCTTGGGTCTTCAAAGCTTGGAACAGCTTATTTGAGGGTTTACATAAAAAGCTGGATGGACCCAAAAGAGTCAAGATTTAGTCTCGGAGTCTTGGCTATTATTAACCAACTTGTCTTTAAGAACCCTTGAAGTCCTAGAGTAACTACAGCATTCATTGTAGGATGGTTCAAGATATATGCTTAATTCATAATGTGGAGCAGGGTTTCGCAACCTCAGCATTTTTGACATTTTTACCAGATCATTCTTTTGTGCATCCCGTGCTCTGTAAGATGTTTTATTAACACCCCTGGCCTCTTCCCACTAGATGCCAGTAGCATGTCCCAGTGGAGACAAACTAAAATGTCTCCTGATATTGCCACAGGTTCCCTAAGGAGCAAAATCACCCCCAGTTGAGAAGCACTGTCTCAGTGAAGGGCAATGTTTTTTTTCTTGGCAAGTAGTTGGGTGTGAGATAAAAGAAAGTTTCTAGCAAATGAAACACCATAGTTTGGGCCCCAACCAGCAAAATTGCAATGGATCCTAAGAAGGCAGAGGCCAAGAGAACCCTGAGAGTAGAAAGATCAAACATGTTATCTACAGTGCAAAGCTTTTGAGAAAAAAAAGGATGCTATTTATAACCCCACCGGGACTTTCGGCACAGATTGGGATTGTTTCAGTGACACGTGGTGTATGTTTTCCTTAGGAGCAGGCGAGGAAGAATCCACTCAATCCTTGGCCCTGGGCAAGGTACTTAACCTCCCATCTCACAGCAGCAAAAAAGGAAGAAAGGGTTGTTGGAAGAACTAAATGAGATCATGGAAGAAAGATTTTCCATAATAACGAGCCCTATAAAGTAAAAATAAAATTGGAACTTAACAATTCAAAAGTTAGAAAATATTACTAAAAATTGCCAAAATATAACTTCTGATCAAGAATATAGATTTTTGGCCTGACCTGTTGACCTGTGGTGGCACAATAGAGCGTCAACCTGGAATGCTGAGGTCACCGGTTCGAAACCAGGACTTGCCCAGTCAAGGCACATACGGGAAGCAACTATGAGCTGATTCTTCCCATTCCTACACCTCCTTTCTCTCTCTCTAGCCTCTCTCTAAAATCCATCAATAAAAAAATCTAAAAAGAAGAAAATAAATTTAAAAAAAGAATATAGATTTTTGGCTTTCAGCTCAGAGGAGGCCTAGGTGAAACTTTCTTCTGTCATCCCAAATCCAGGTTCACATAACATCGGACCATGTTGACCATGCCCACTAGATCAAACTCATATACCTGAGGATCCACAGGTGGGGAAGTCAGTGCCACATCTATCCTGGCCCCCGAGATCAGCTTCCAGGGTCTGTCTCCAAAAAAAAAGTTGGTGATGACATCACCAAAGCAATGAGTGATTAGAAGGGTCTGAGGATTACAGGGAAACACCATTCAGAACAGACAGGCCCAGATCAAGGTAGTGCCTTCTGCCTCTGACCTGACCATCAAAGCCCTCAAAGAACCACCAGGAGACAGAAAGAAGCAAACAAACAGTAAGCACAGAGGAAACACCATTTTTGATGAGATGTTGACATTGCCTGACAGATGCAGCACTGATCTTTAGAGAACTCTGGGGCCATTAAAGAGATCCTTGCAACTGCCTGTCCTATCTATGGGCTGCCATGTTGATGATTGCCATGCTCATGACATCATAGATGACATCAGCAGCGGTGCAGTGGAATGCCCAGCTAGTGAAGAACTACAAAAGGAAATAGTTCAGTTAAAGATCATTTGACAACCAATGGAAATATATATATATATATATATATATATATATATATATATATATATATATATATATGATCATTAACTGGCCTTTTGTGCAAACTGATGGAATATAAGCCTTGTTTCTACTTTGTTCACCATTGAATCCCCAGTGAATGATACAATACTCAGAACATATTATATGCTCAGTAAGTTATTGTTGAAGGGTTAACAAAGGAGTTGCCCAACCTGAAAGAAACCTCTTGTTGTATACCTAGGCAACCTCAGTCCGAGCAACAAAGTACTGATCAGCAAGCAGGGCATAAAAAAGTTAGAAAGATAATCTAGTTACTGAAGGCTATAACACTTCCTCAAAGGAGCCTGTGGTAAGACTTAGTTTAGTAAATACTTAGGTTAGAAATGGATAGGTGAGGTGATCAGTGATTTATAGCTTTAAATCATTGCACCCTTAAAGGATCTCATTTGGTAGGTTCAATGTGAAGATGATTTGTCTGATTTCTTTTTTTTTTTTTTCAGGTCAAATATTCAGTGATATTAGGTGCATAAGAGAAACAAAAAAAATCTACTTTTCATATTTAGAATATTGTACTTATCCACAGCAGCCGAGTGCTATGTTGCCTTTGTGATATATTGTCCTTTGAGCCTCACCTGCGTGCAGGGCTCTTTGTACAGTGATGAGAATGTGTCTGGTTCTGCAATGGAGTCTCACAAGTCCTTGCTTCTCCTTTTTACCCTCATCTTGCTTCAACATGGAGGGCTCCAATTAACTTCAAAGACCATTCCATGTGTAGAAAAACTCCGATGAAGTGGAACAAAAGAAATCTCACTGCATGTTTGAAGTTTTTAGGAATGTTAATGAGAAGAGATCATGACTATCACTATGTAAAAAAAGAAAAACAAAAAAATAAGTTAGTGTCTTGCCCTAGCCATACATACAGTTTTTCATTATCTGTCACAGACAAATTCACCCAAGATACGCAAGGCCAAATAAACACAGCTCAGTAGGGTATCTCCTAGGTTTATTTACTATGAAAAACACCACATGTTTGATAACTATTCCTTAATTAGGGGAATAGTTTGTAACTTTCCCTTTGTTTCACATTTAAAGCACATTTGTTTTCCATTATGAAATAGTTTGTCAAAAGCACTGAACCAGAAATTTACCTCTAAGCAAAATGTGATTTCACCTTCGTCCAGAACTGGTTGATAAAGTATGTTTCACAGGCAATTGTACCTATTATTTCCAGAGATTAGGGAAAAGTGCCCCCTCCCCTCTCATTCCCCCTAAGGAATGTCTGCCTCTGAGGAGAGGAATATAGAGTGTAATATTGGCTCTGCGAAATTCAGTTATAAACTGAGAACACTGATATCACCAAACATAACCGTTGAGTAGATAATAACAGTAAGGAGAACATACATGAGGACACAGTGGTTGGCCCATTTTTGTTGTACTGTTTGAAAGGATTGATCGCACAGAACACAGACTAACCATGCGTTTTTCAACAAAAAGAGGATGGATAATGACGTGGGTAAAGCAGTGTCGCATTTCCCGCTGGGTTCTTATCACTGAGCTCTGTGCTGATTCATAGAAGACAAATCAAGGTGGCCAACATGAGCCACAGAGCAAGGCCCCTGGGCACAGTGGTGATGGGCACTGGAAATCATCCAGAACTGGGATGAAAGTAGAAGGCCTGAGCTCCTCTCCCGGGAGGGTCGCTTCCTACTCCCTGCTCCTGGACAGGTCAGTTAACCTCTCTGATTGCTAATACAGTCTGGTTGTAAGAGTAGAGCGAACGCAAATGGAAGTGCATTAGAAACAATATGAATATCATTTTAACCAAGAAGCCTTGCCCTTTTAGAGTGACCCAACAGCTTTTTCACAGATGTGTGATTTTAGCCTAGAGAGTTAAGTCTTACCCCTTAAAGAATTAGAAAGAAAGATAACCTAGGGCCTATCCTGAGGTTTTGTTAGCAAAGGTGTTTAATTTGAAATCTTATGATTTACATACTTTTTTGTCCAGAAAGAAAACACCCAATTGAAATATATATTAGCATGATAACAGACTTTAGGAACTAAAATGGAACTTAGATGATAAAGAAGGCAAAAATAACAAGAAATAAAAAGAAATAAAATAATTATTAAACATCTGCTATTTGCGAGGGTCTGGAGTTGAAATGATTTAGGTTCAACTCCTTTTCTGCCATTGTTGTCCCTATAACACAAGTCATTTAAACCTTCCTAGCCTTGGTCTCCTTCTCTATAATAGATGAAGAACCTTTGCAAGAATTCAATCAGATGTTATATAGGGAGTGCTTAGTACATATACATAGTAAATATTAGATACAATTGCTATTATTATCATCATTATTACGCTAAGCTGTGTGGTTCTAAACAGTAAGCATTCAATGAGCATTGACTGACCATAATGCATAAATGAAGCAGAACAAGATCTCCAAGAAAAGAAAGTTGAATAAAGGAACTAACAAAATGGCAAGTCGAACTATCAGATAGAAAAGAGTCAAAAGGTCACATTATAGAACATTGAATAAAAGCTATAAAACATTAGAAATATTAAAATGAAGGTATATTGGGTGTCAATGTAGATGAAATTTAGAAACATCTGTGGCCAAATCTTTGAAATTTAAAAACTTGAATTTTTGTTCTACTTCTCTTTTATGGAAATAGGGACTAAAATTTTTTATCATCATTAGTATCAAAAATCTTTACATTTAGAATTTTTATTTTATAAAATGTCTCTATGTATATCTCTTAAAATAAGTTATTAATTTATGTTCATTAACATATTATTAAATTTATATATACATAAATAGTTATAAAGCAGTTTTTCTATGCTAAATATTTCTTATAATATCCTGATTTCCTCCAAGTTATATTGTACTTTGATCAATATACACTTACATCGTGGAAGTGCTATGAAACAAGATTATTGTTTACTAAAATTTTTGCCCCAAAATACAGATTTTTAACACTTTTTCTTTTTTGTTCTGTTTTTATCATTTTTTAATTTTTAAATTACAGTTGACATACATTATTATATTAGTTTCAGGTGTACACCCAGGGATTAGACATTATATATATAACTTACTAAGTGATCATCCCAATAAATCTCACATCCATATGACACTATACATAGTTATTACAATATTATTGACTGTATTTCCTGTGCCATATTTTATATCCTCATGACTATTCTGTAACTGCCAATTTGTACTTCTTAATCCCTTCACCTTTTTCAGCCATACCACAAACCCCCTCCCATCTGGCAGCTGTCAAAATGTTCTCTGTACCTATGAGTCAGTTCCTGTTCTGGTTGATCATTTATTTTGATTTTTAGATTCAATTGTTGATAGGGAAACTCTTTAACTATCCTTTGATTCTAAATGATAGCTTTACGGGGTAGAGTAATTTTGGTATGTTCTTGCTTTTCATCATTTTGAATATTTCTTGCCACTCCCTACTGGCCTGCAAAATTTCCACTGAGAAATAAGGTTATAGTCTTATGGGAGTTCCCTTGTAGGTAACAAACTGCTTTTCTCTTGCTGCTTTTAAGATACTGTCTTCATCTTTAACCTTTGGCATTTTAATTAGGATATATCTAGGTGTGGGCCTTTTTGGGTTCATCTTGGTTTGGGACTTTCTGAGCTTTCTGGGTTTGTATGTCTATTTTCTTCACCAGGTTAGGGAAGTTTTCTGTCATTATATTTTTCTTTTTTGTGTGTGTGACAGAGACAGAGAGAGGGACAGACCAGGGACAGACAGACAGGAAGGAAGAGAGGTGAGAAGCATCAATTCTTCATTGCGGCACCTTAGTTGCTCATGGATTACTTCCTCATATGCACCTTGACCAGGGGGCTACAGCAGACTAAGTGACCCCTTGCTCAAGTCAGCAACCTTGGGCTTCAAGCCAGTGACCTTTGGGCTCAAGCCAGCGACCATGGGGTCATGTCTATGATCCCACGCTTAAGCCAGCGACCCCCAACTCAAGCTGGTGAGCCCATGCTCAAGCCAGATGAGCCTGCACTGAAGTCAGCAACCTCAGGGTTTCAAACCTGGTTCCTCCGCATCTCAGTCCGACGCTCAATTCACTGCACCACTGCCTGGTCAGGCTGTCATCATATTTTTCTAATAGGTTTTCAATTTGTTCTTTCTTTTCCTTCTGGCATCACCAAAGTCAACAGCCCCAAATGCACTAACACCCCTGTAGACTAGGATGCTGTAACAGGAATATCTGTCTTCAGCTGCTAGAAGTGCCTACAACAAGTTGGAAAGCAGTGGTCAGGTGGCTGGTGACACCAGGAAGGAATACTTGGCCATTTTGTACAGAAAAACACCTGCCAAGTTTCCTCCTTAAGCAGCATACCTCTCACCAGCCCACGTCTTGTAACAAAAGATAAAGAACCAAAGCTCCAGCAGTTTTTTTTACCTTCTCCCAGATCAGCTGGTCCAGTGGAGGGAGCTGACTGTCCAGCAGGAAATTTCAGTGACCCGCTTGAGGAGTCACAAATAAACACATGCTTTTCACTCATTTTAGGGACAGCACCATTTTTACTATAATGCAGTTTATGATTTTATGATCAATATCATAAAAGTAGAAAACAAAAAAGAGAACTTGTACCTCAGTTAATAGAGCATCCGAAATTGGACATAATTAATATTTTTGGAGAGAAAAGAGCAAAGAGCGGATATTGCCTTTATCTCAGAAGGAAGCATCAACAGTTACAAGATGTAAACATGCTAGGCTGATCAAATAGCATCATGGATGTATCTAAGTAACCAATTTGCCAGCTAGAATACCAAGTTGATGAAGAAAAATTAGTAAAGAAGCAATGGTAATCAAGTGAATTATTTAAACAGCATTGTCTAAATAAGAATCGATAACGTAGAAAGGGAGAGCCCGTGTGGTTTGAAGACGGTAGTGGAAACTACAAGCATTCTAAGAATGTTTAAACAGAGATTTATTGTCTCACAGTACTAGAGGCATGAAGTCCGTCATCACAGGCTCTGCAGGGCCATGCTTCCCCTGAAATCGTCAAGGGAGAATCTTTTCTTACCTAGTAGTCTGCTAACAATCCTTGACCTTTCCAGACTCTTGGAATAGAGCTATCGGGCATCTTCTAAACCACATAGCTGTGGTTTTCACGTCCTGTGTATTAGTTTTTCTTCGCCAACCCCAGCCCTTCAGTGAAGTCGGAGACCCCTTCTACATTAGCATGGTGTGTCAGGGGAGTGGAGTCCCAGAGTGGCCAGTGAGGAAGTGAGATGCACAGACACTGCCCCTTGCACAGATAAAGGATGACCAGGCTGTCCGTGGTCACGGTCAGCAGAGCCGGAACCACAGACAGGATCAGTGGCTGCTTCCAGGAACCAACGGGAGACACAATTCTTTCATCTTCAGAAACACACAGGGCAGCACTTCTCAAGAGACTGGCTACAGACCTGGAGACTTCCATTTTAAATGCAGATCCCTAGGCCCAGCTTCTAACATGCTGCATCAGAATATCAGGGGCAGAGCCAGGAAATCTGCACTTAAAGGACGGCTTCTAGGCATTCTCCCGCAGCATAAATTTTGAGATTTTATCCACAAGGTGATCCTTGAAAGTAAGTCAGGAGGCTGAGCCTTAGCCACCTTTTCCACCTCCTCCTCTTCTCCTTCCTCCTTTCTCTTTCTCCTCCTCCTCATTATTATTGGGACTACTATTACCATCATTACCAGAGGAATGAGACGGGTGTGAATTTTTCTAATTTACTTATGAGTCAGAGACTTTTAAAGAACTATGAAAAGTGGTGTTGCCCAGGACCAACCTTCTCTCTACCCTAATTGGGGACAAGAAATCACAGCCTTGCATGCCCCTAAAAAGACCATACTGTCCCTGTCATGAGAGGTGCTGTCTCCTATGAGCCACCACTGTGGAAGAATCATTTATATACAAATCATGAGGAAAGTTCTCCCTGGTGAAGAGGTCACATAAGTTATGTGAACCCAATAAATGGATCTGTCAGCAAGAAGAGCAGTAATAATTCAGTTTACATGTACTTTTATGTGCAGTCATTTTCAAAATTAAGTTTCATGCCCAAAGTATATTGTTATAATACATGAATATTTCATAATCTGGAACATTTCCTAAATATTTTGGATGGGTAGTACCACTTTTTTTTAACATTATAAAACTCATCTTCACTTCTCTCTGAGTGACTCAGGTTATAAATGTTAACAATACTCAGGGTAGTTTTATTACATTCTTTTATTTGATGTTTTATACTTTTTTTAATGGTTAAAATGTACCCTTGGTCTTAACAGGAAAAAAGTAATAAAAATATGAAACAATTGAACTCACACAGGGAGTAAAAGTGTATCTTTTCTGAATGTGCAGGAGTTTCCTAAGCCAGGCTTGAAATTCTTCATTATGATGCTATATGTATAAGAATGTGGTTCATTCATTTTGTCTGTTCAGTTCTCTTAGAAATAATTCTTTTTCTTTTTCTTTGAATCTGGTTTGTGTCTTTTGGATTCTAGAGTTTATGAGATCTAAAGAAAAATTATTTATTTCTACATGGAGGATGAATTCTTGCAATAGAAAAAAATACCGTTTCCCACTGAGATTATGTTATATAGGAAAGATGGAGCTTATGCGGCCAGTCCGGACTGAGTCCACACTGACGATAAGAAAGGCCAACAACTTCAAAATGGCGTCAGTGAGCCAGGTTGCTCTTGGCTGCGGCAAATTAACATATCTTTTTAGCTAGAAAAATCCAGTAGTCCCAAACAAATATTTCTCAAGAGAACAGTGAATGTCACCAGTTTCATAACTAAAAAGAAAAAAATGTGTTCCGGTGCTCATTTCTCTTTTACTATCTGTGTTTATGTCTCATTAAGCCATACAGGAAATCCGCTCCCTGTTTATATTGCTGAGTCTTAGAGAAAGACAAAGAGGCAACATTTTTTCTAAAACAATTTCACATTTTTCAGTCTCTCATTGCAACCCCCCCAAAATTATTTTTGTAAAGATTTTTAAAAGGTCTGTTACTTCAAAGAGTTGTCATTTCCCCAAATTAAATTTCTTTGTAAAAATCTAATTGAAGGAACCAAAGCCATATTAGAGCACTTCACTTAATTTTGTAATAATTTTGGAAAATATTTTCATTCTACACTTTATGTAGCAGGAAACAACAGCAGAATTCCAGCATAATTAAAGGAAAAGCAAGGACAAATAACTTTCCTGATTAATTAGATACTCATTAAAACATCTTTCATCTAAGACAGTGCCTTTTTTTCTGTAATACAGACTTCACTCTTTGTCTAATGCTGCTTGAAAAGAACCACTTCCTGTTATCTCCCCAATTTGCTTTTACTTGGTTCAGTCATTTTAGCCTATCACCAAACCTAATAAGCAGCCATGTTTAGCAGATTTATGCATCTTTTGTGTGTTTATGTATTTACCCCTTTTTTCCCCTTTTTCTTATTTACTTTTCAATTTTTCCCCCTTTCATGTAACTGATCATCTGTGAAGACATGAACTTGGCCTTTCCCTAGCCTTAAAAACTTGAGTTTGAAAACTTGTTTATGTATGGTATTTGTTTCATCTATTACTGACTGATTTAAAATGGGAAAAATACTGTATATTACTCAAGCAGCAGAAGTCAAGCAGGATAAAGGACACCTACTTTATCACAAGAGATTTTTATTGTCACCTTTGATCACTTGATTGCATCCTTATTTTTATCTTGGCCAGTAAGTGTTAGGGTAGTCCTCTAAGCAAGAAGTCATAGTAACTGTTATAGACACAAGTCATAATTTAAAGCAAATATAAAGTTAACAAACAGAATTACATTAGAAATCCATATGAATTCTAATCTGTTATACACACACACATACACACAGGTACATACATCATGCAGTCAGTCATGGGAACTTATGTAATATAAATCCTGCTAAAACTTAGCTAGTTTGTTCTCTTCAAGAGAGATAATGTGAGCCTGACCTGTGGTGGCGCAGTGGATAAATCATCAACCTGGAAAGCTGAGGTCGCTGGTTTGAAACCCTGGGTTTGCCTGGTCAGGGCACATATGGGAGTGGAAGCTTCCTGTTCCTCCTTGCTTCTCTCTCTCTCTCTTCTCTCTAAAATGAATAAATAAAATCTTTTTTAAAGAAAAAAAAGAACTAAGATAGATAATGTGTTAGCAATAGAATAGAGGGATTCTGTGCCATGTAAACCAAGAATTCAGAATGCAAACCATGGGACCCACAGGATAGGTTTGTTTTATCTGAGCTTGGAAGGGAAGGACCTATGAAAACAAACCAATTTGCTTCCAATCCAAATTATCAACTGGAGAGATTCCTTAACAGAATACCAGAAACAGATGTGAATGCCTTTTCTCCATGACTGCAAGCCAGTAAATGATTTCTTGCCATTTTATCCCTTTATGATAAAACCTCAAACTCCTATCCACACAAAGGGAGAGGAAAACCCCAGAAGAAATGTGATACTTTTTGGCTCGATTTCTTTTTTATCCTCCCTGTAGATACTGGATGCGTTACCTGGTCTTTCAGTTGTGGATTTTACACTGACAATATTTTTAGGCGATTGCCTCATTAGGACCTCTTCTCATTAATCCGCAAAAGGGGCTTGCTTCCTGACTTTTGGAGAGTTGACACATTACGCAGCATTCCACTTTTAAAAGAGAGTAGGCTTGAGGAGTAATCATTTGGTGTGCAAAAATAACTGAATTCTCTTTTAAGAATGATTTATTGTTCTGGAGGCTGTATTTTCCAGGAGAAGCTAAATGTGCTAGCTTTTGAAGCTTTGGAAGCATGAGTTCAAATTTGGCCCATTGTAAGCAACAATGTTTGGCCTGCTCTCAAACTATTCTCTGGGTTTCTCTGGGTTTCCACGGGTTTCCACATGATCATATCCCATGTACAACTCAACACCATTAACACAACTGGAAACATCTGCTGGACAAAGATCCCAGATTTGGGAAGAGATGGTAGCCAAATACTCTTAATACCTCACTATTAGAAAACCAGAACTTACCGCTGAAGTTCAAAAGTAAAGTCAGGAAACTATTTGAAATTCACATAGATTATGGGAAGGTGGCCAAGGGGTTCTAGAATTCTTTATAGAAATCTGGATTTTTAATTTTTTTGTTTTGTTTTGTTTTTACTCTACTGTTCACTTACATTTACACTTGGGTGGGCCTTTCTCTGAATCTAAACTTGTGGGGTCATATCTCTACAAAAAGCACATAGGTTGTAGGTTTCGAATTGCTGCAGAAATGCCCTATATCCTTATGAACTTAAACACAACCACAGATGTTCTGGAATGTGGAAAAGGGTTGTGTTTTAAAACACCAGAGGATAGAATGGTCACAGTTTAAAACTACATGGAATCATTTTCAATAACTTTTTTGTCCTGTTTTTAACACCCATTTCCCCATGGCTTCCCCATCCTTAAAGAAAAGAAAAGAAAAGTAATATCTTTGGGTAACAGACAAAGAACACTTAAATGAAATGTTAAACCTAACATCATTGCATAAGAATAACTTATTAAGTCTGATATTTGCCTTAGGTATAAAGTTTATGATCTTCTAGCACCTTATAAAGGCACTGTAATTCTCAGGTAAGCTGCTCCCATTTTTCAGACTGATAAGTCATTTTATATTGTTTTACAATCCCATAACAGATAGCAATTCCACTTTATGTGATCATGACCATTTAAAAGAAAAAAAGATGATCATCTTTCTTAAGAAACTGCTCTTGCCCTGGCCAGATAACTCAGTGGGTTAGAGCATCATCCTGAAGCACAGAGGTTGCCAGTTCGATCCCTGGTCAGGGCACATACAGGATCAGACCAATGTTTCTGTCTTTCTCTCCCTCTCTCCCTTCCTCTCTCTCTCTCTCTCTTTAAAGTCAATATAATAAACATTAAAAAATAATAATAAAGAAATTGCTCTTAAAGAAACATGATCACATGTGAATGCATAAGAGCAAGTATACATGGATGTGTCTAAGACTATTCCAAGAGGCCAAACAGTTTCACGCCAAGGAGTACAGCAAAAACCCCCTATCTTCACTATGACATAAAAGTGATCAGCTGTTGTATCTGGGGAAGAAACTATGAGCAGAGGTGCAGAGAGGTCACAGGGGCAATGGTGGAAAGTTGACCCCATACCACACTCACTCACATGCCCAGTTCCTCCTAGTCAAGCCAACTGCAGGGTCGGGCTGCCATGCCCTTTGTCACACAGGTGCAGTCTGGTTTGGAATCTGATTAGGGACACAGAGCAAAGTCACACTGTATCAGCATCTATCTCGTGGTATGGACAAATAGAAACAGAGATGCAGGGTGACTGTGGTAATCTCGTCCATCAAAGAGCTTCCCACCAATGTCCCACTGCTCCGTAGCCAACCCACCAAGGGGACTGAGCCAGGCCCCCACTGATTGTTGCTGAGACCTGGGACACAAAAGGACGGGGTGGTGCTGGTTGGTGATGCCAGACTAAAATTGCACAGTGTGCACATGGTTCCTGGAGTCCTGGCAAAACTCTAATCATAAACTCCAAGACATTTGAGAGCTGAGGGAATAGAACTTACCTAGTCATGTCTTCTAACTTTTTACCCAAGGATACACACAGGATTAGGGACAGAGCCAGCTCCGGAATCTGGTCCTCAGCTCCCAGTGCCATGCCATCTCCCCCCCCCCTCCCCGGCCCCCATGCTTATGTGAGTCAGTGGAGCTGAACAGGCCAAGCCAATGGCAGTCTCGCTTCAGGCGATGGGATAAGAAAGGGTAAGAGGGCCGATCGAAGGCTTAACTGACCCAAGAATACAAAGGGGAGAGAAGTTCAAAAAGAGCATAGTGGCCCTGGCCGGTTGGCTCAGCGGTAGAGCGTCGGCCTAGCGTGCGGAGGACCCAGGTTCGATTCCCGGCCAGGGCACACAGGACAAGCGCCCATTTGCTTCTCCACCCCTCCGCCACACTTTCCTCTCTGTCTCTCTCTTCCCCTCCCGCAGCCAAGGCTCCATTGGAGCAAAGATGGCCCGGGCGCTGGGCATGGCTCTGTGGCCTCTGCCTCAGGTGCTAGAGTGGCTCTGGTCGCAACATGGCGACGCCCAGGAGGGGCAGAGCATCGCCCCCTGGTGGGCAGAGCGTCGCCCCTGGTGGGCGTGCCGGGTGGATCCCGGTCGGGCGCATGCGGGAGTCTGTCTGACTGTCTCTCCCTGTTTCCAGCTTCAGAAAAATGAAAAAAAAAAAAAAAGAGCATAGACCATCGAGCTTTTTGCTCAAACCAGATGAGCCCACGCTCAAGCTGGTGACCTCAGGGGCTCGAACCTGGGTCTTCCGCATCCCAGTCCGATGCTCTATCCACTGTGCCATCGCCTGGTCAGGCTGCATGAGAGTTTTTAAAAAGGTCACTGGACCTTCCACAGCTCTTCAAGTTACAAAGGCTATGACCTACGCTCCTACACAAACCAAACTCACAAACTCTTGATATTCAACTTCTTTGGGGTATTTTTGCAATGAATATGTTTTTTGAATACCATTTACTTAGATGAACAAATATGCAAATAGTGCTTGTACCCTTTTACTAAGAATAGTATTTAGAAAATATATGTAAATGAAAGATAAAATTATTGTTTCCCAAGTCTTCATTTCATTTAATCCTATTGTCTTCTGAGAAACACCAGGTGTACCAGCAAAAGCACCACATACCCAAGTTCTTGTCCTATTTCTGCCACTAGTAACTGAAAGGAAAAGTAATTTGATCTCTCTTTGTTTTAAAATTATGAGGTTAAACAAGTTCACCTTTAAGGTATATTTTGAAGCAATAGGGTTAGACAAGTTAACCTCTAAGGTTTTTTTCCCAGCTTTAACATCCCCCAATTGTAATTTCTTGTTCCTGTGATTCTGAAATGAGTTTTTGACTACTGGTTCTAAGCAGTCAAAGATAAAGGTACTTTGGGGAAAAGAGAAATAAAACTGTCTATAAAACCTTGAGAAATGGAATCTGTTTTTTCCACTTTTGTAGGTAGCTATTTGGACAAGTTGGTTTCAACATTATTCAGGAGGTGAAACTGATGGTATTGACCATTCTCAGTAAAAATAATGTACTAAATCTCATTTGAATCTATGCAAAGAAGTGCTGAAGGAAAAAAGAAATATTTGAAATAAAATAAAATGTAACACATAACCTCTAACCTCCAAGAAACCCCTTTCCCCCCACAAATTCCGTTTAAGAAATATTTTTCCATTAAGGTCATTTACGTAGAAGCATGTGTATACACACGTGCACACCCGCAGATGAGCAGAAATTGAATACATTCCCAGTGAAAACGTGAGAAACTGTGATATGCTCAGATTATAGAAAATAAAGTCAACTAAAGTATCCTTCACTCTTGAGAACAGGAGGCCTACCAAACTACGGAGAAAAGAAAGACTTATGGTCACTAATAGATTTCATCCAACTCTGAATAGTAGGTGTTTGCATTGAAGGTATTATCATTTTAGGGTCAAATATCTAAACCAAATATCTTTGAGTTTACCTTACTTTTTTTTTTTTACAGAGACACAGAGAGAGAGAGAGTCAGAGAGAGGAATAGATAGGGACAGACAGACAGTAACAGAGAGAGATGAGAAGCATCAATCATCAGTTTCTCGTTGCGACACCTTAGTTGTTCACTGATTGCTCTCTCATATATGCCTTGACCGTGGGCCTTCAGCAGACCAAGCAACCCCCTACTCGAGCCATCGACCCTGGCTCCAAGCTGGTGAGCTTTTTGCTCAAACCAGATGAGCCCACGCTCAAGCTGGCAACCTCGGGGTCTCGAACCCGGGTACTCCGCATCCCAGTCCAACGCTCTATCCACTGTGCCACCACCTGGTCAGGCAGGTTTACCTTACTTTTAAAGAGAACTTAATATTTACCAAATTTAGATTCTTAAGAACATATCTAATGCTCACTGGCCCTCAGGAAATTGTAATAGGGGCATTACTTAATCAAAGTTCAGGGATTACAGTTGACAACAAATTGCATTAAAAGATGTACCATATTTCCCCATGTATAAGACGCATGTTTTTCTGAAATATTTGGGGTCTGAAAAGTGGGTGCGTCTTATACAGTGGTTGTAGTTTTTTTATTTGCATTTCCCACTTTTTCACGCTTGTTTTTGCACTCATTGCTGTAGATGAATGAAACTTGAGTTCAATAACTTTATGTAATACATTTATTTTTTCAAATTCTGGGCCCCAAAATTAGGGTGCATCTTATACATGGGAGTGTCTTATACTGTACATGGGGAAATATGGTACTTCTGTTGTTACCTGGTTGGTGCCTGTGGTTGTTATTTAGAAAAATAAACATGATGCTAAAATGTTTAACCTAGAGCCATAGTTTGCAGAAACTAAAGGATAACTAAACAAATTTATCACATTAATTTCCTGACATTGTGTGGGTGGAGCGCAGAGCGCAGTCCTAGCAGCTGTGGCTGATGCAATGCTGTGAGAATACTACAGCTCCCAGAAGCCTCCTGGGCATACCCAGGAAGGAAGCTTGCCCACTATAAGGAAGTGACTTAGCGCCAACCACACAGCTCCCTGATCTTTTCAGTCATTGGCTATGAAGGGCAAGCTGTAGCATCCTATTGGCTGAACCCATGTATATAAGCTAGTTTACTTCCTGAATAAAGTGGATCTGCGTCACTGAACCTGGTCCCCGGGAGGGGTCTTTGTGTCTCCCTTGTCCTCACCCCCCCCTCCCCAGCAGGACTTGTCCACAACATTGGACACAGTTCTGGGCTGTGCAATTTAAATTGGTCCAGGTGATTTCAATTGGAATTAGGGGAAATAACTGCAGGCACCTGTGGAAAAGCAGAGACACAATGGTTTTCCAGGGCCTCCCATACCTCAGCCATGGCACCCTCAGCTGTCACAGTTAATGGGCACTCCCAGACATTGAGCACCTCGGTCTTCCCAACAGCAGATCCAGCCTGGAGTCTTCAGCAGGTTACCTCCAGCTTCTAACAACTCCATCCACCTCCCTGGCTGTGCCGTACAAATGCTATCTCCTCGGTGTTCTGTTGGCAGACGGTTAGGAAGTGCTGGGTTCATCTATACTTGAGATATACAAAGGATCACTAAGAAGATAAACAAAAATAAATGCCATTCAAACAAACATTTATCTGCTCTCCACCCACACACCTGAACATTCAGAACATCGACTGACGTCAGGAAAGCTTGCATGTGGGTTAGCTCCCAGGTCCCCACAGATCCCCAGCGTCACATAGTGAACAGTGGAGCTAGCTGCTGCTCACTCCATGGTACAGAAAGAATAAATCTATCTCCCAGATGCCTTTGCACATCCACACAAAGACATCAAATTAGGCAAGGTCTTACAGAATCAAGCACAGAGTCTGCCATGATATGGAAGTGGCCAAGATGTGCACTAACATCTGCACTCTTGCTCCAAAGAGCTGTGACCCAGACTTCAGCCATGCTCTCTGTGTGGGCTCCACGCCCCATCAGCTAAGTCCTGGAACTTGGAGAAGGACTTGTTGGAGTAGTAGTTAGAAGAGTGATGCTTCAAGTTGTTTTCTAGTTACAAATGAGTATCCTGAGAGTATAGAACACTTATTAATAATGATTACATTACAAGAGCACATTTTCCATTTCTAAATCAGAAAGATTTATGAAGCCGTGTGGTCATGCCTTGTAGCTGATGTTTGCAATGAAGACTAATCTAATTTCCCAGTGCAAATCACACTGATGTGACCTAGAGACATTTCTGTTTTGTCACAACAGCCTTTAATTTGAACTGAAATTAGCCAGAATTACACCATGTTCCTGGCAAACACTATGATCCAAAAATATCACCATAGTAACATGTGTATTCTATCAACAAGTCCCCCTTCATATTTCTTAAAGTCTCTTTCTATCAACAATTCTGAAATGCATGAAAAATTTGTTTTGGAACACCAACCTGTTGCTCCAAGGTATTTGTAACTCAATTTAAAGGGTATATAGGGTTTTTTAAAATATATATTTCCCTTTACTTAAGGAAACATTTATTTGCTCATTAGGCCAGATCAACTTTGCAGATGTAGTGAGAGCTTCCAGAGATGTTTTATATGACCAAGTGCTGAAATTCATTTTCTTTTTACTGTTTCTTTCATCACCTTCTAAGAAATTATATGTTCATTCCAAGGAGTTTGGTCTCCACTGACCATGGGAAGGTAATTTTTAAGTTTGCTTCTTGAAGCTGAGGGAACTCATAGAAGCAACACTGAAAGTTCATAGTCTCAAAGAGGCTTTAGTTCTCAATTCGGCAACTGAAAAAGAACTCTCTTTGGATTATATATGTCCATGAAATGGTTATAGTTGGCCCTTCATAAGTTTAGAGCTGTTCGTTTCTCCCCCCCACCCCCACCCACACACCCCTTCATCAGCTAGGTTTGTTAAATGTTTACAAAACAAAACAATTTGTACAGGGATGAGTGTGAAAAATGGTAATTAATTTTATTACAGTCCCCCAGGTTGATGTGTGGGTGGTTGAAAGGAAAAGGCAAGGAGAAGACAGGACATAGAAGATAGAAGAAGAGAAGAGGGAAGAGATAATATTTCAATGCCTTTGGGTGTTACACAATGCATATTGTATAAATAACAATGGAATTTGAAAGGGAAAAAAACACTGGTTTTTCTGTAAAAAAGGAGAAAGAATTACACAATGCTGAACATGAGTGTTTGTGGATAAAGACAAATAGTGATAGACAATGGGAAATAATTTCAAAAAGCTGTAACTTGGTAAAGATTTGAAGCATTCTCGTCTGAAGGAGTAACCTATGGTGTGAAGAGCATGTGTGAACACTTCAGTTTTTCTGTGTATAATA
The DNA here is from genome assembly GCF_036850995.1 of Saccopteryx leptura. Classification (NCBI taxonomy): domain Eukaryota; kingdom Metazoa; phylum Chordata; class Mammalia; order Chiroptera; family Emballonuridae; genus Saccopteryx; species Saccopteryx leptura. Next base: position 213,712,339 of record NC_089503.1, on the reverse strand, counting down.
AGCTTCAGCTTGATACCATTAAGAATGAAAAAAAGGAGGGGGTTGTTTTGTATACAAACGATTGCATTTGATTAATCATGCTCAGGGTACAGCCTCTGAACAGTGAACTTTTCAAAGATGTTAGCTTTATCTTCATGTTTTGTCACTATTGGGAGATTAATCATCTAGAAAGCAAAACATTACATGTAAAGTCATTTGTTTTTCAGTTTGACTTGAACTCGAACTATATTGCAAGTCTATGTTGGCATGGTCACTTATAACAACATACTTCATGAGTTCTGCGGCCTCAGTTGAAATAACTTTTTGTTTGTTTCTCTGTGTTTGTTATCTTTCTGGTTGCTTGTATCTTGTTCCATGAAGTTTATAGCAATGAGGACAGTGACCCTTACTTTATATCTTTCAGTTGAATTCTTCTTTATTCTTTAATAAACAATCACTCATAACTTGTGGGAAATTTTGATGGAAGGAGACAGGACTATTTTTTGTTTTAACTGTGACAACAGAAAGACTTTCTTGGGTATAGCATTCCTTTACTCAACCACTGTTTAATTAATGACTATGCTATGTTAAGGATTGTGCATGTCTGTGCGTGGAGATGTGTGAGCGACATAGACATGGTCCCTTCCTGCTGATATCAAACTAATGCATTGCAACTTTTCCAGTGCTAAATATCAGTAAGTGTTCTAAACAAGAGATGGGGCCAGAGGATAAAGGGATGAGACATAATTAGGGAGCTATGAAAGTTCTCCCTAAAATGTAATGTGATGATTGAAGATTAGTCAAAGTCAGAGAAAGAGAGTGGATGTGCAGATAGCTGGTGAGCGGTGTGTCAGGAGGGGGAGGTACAGCTCTGTATCACAAAGAGTGAGGGCAGTGACCCGTGAGGTCAGAGACATGGGCAGCGGCCAGAACCCCAAGAGCCCGGCAAGCTCAAGAGTTTTGAATTTTATACTAAGAGTAATGTGACATGGTTGGGGAACTGCCAGAGGGACATAATGTGGTATATTTTTAAAAAATCACTTTGACAACTCTGAAAAATAGGTTAGAAGGAAACATGAGTAGAGATGGAAAAAAATAAAATAAAAGACTGTTAGAAGTCTGCAGTTCAAGCAAGACACGATGCTGGATTTGATTGGTGACACGGCAATGAAGAAAGAAGGAAACAGAGCTGAGATATATGTGGAGTAAATCAGCAGGAGTCAATGAGACAATGAATCTGGGAAGAAGGAAGGTCCAGGCTTGCTCTCAAGTCTCTTGCGCTGGTAGACAGCTTCCATAAAGGCCCCAATGTTCCCTCCCTCCTGGAATTCACAGCCTTGTGTGACTCCCTTCTGCACTGTAAGAGAGGGTTGGCCTCTGGTGTGATCACTAGAATGAGGCCATGTTGATGACATGTGACTCCCAGGCGAGGTCATAAAAATCACTGTAGCTTCTGCCTTGCTCCCTCCTGCTTGAATCACTGGCTATTGAGTGAGCAGCCCTATGAGGAGGCCCGTGTGGCAGGAAACTGAGGCTTCCTGCTAACAGCCGTCCAGAAACTAAGGCTGCTTGCTAATATCCATGGGAGGGGACAGTTTGAAAGTGAGACTTCTGGGCCTAGTCAAGCCTTCAAATAACTGTAGCCCCAGCCAACATCTTAACTACAACTTCATGAATGACCCCAACTTGAAACCACCCAACTCAGCTGCTTCTGAACTCCTTATTCACAGAAACTGGGAGGTGACAAATTGTTCCTTAAACTACTAAATTTTGTGGTACTTTGTCACACAGCAAAAGATAAGTAATACATTTGCTTTAGCAATGGGAGGTACTATTTACTAAGCTGCTAAAGACTGTATAAGGAATAGATTTGTTGGGAAAGATCAAGAGTTATTTTTACACATAGAACTGTGTACTCCTTGAAATATTTCAGAGTCGGTGCCCTGTTGAGGACAGAACACCTGGAAATCAGAAATGTGATCCGAGCTAATGACATAAATTTGAGAATAAGCTTATAGATAATTATTTCAACCATAAGACTAGATGTGAGCACCTAGAATGTATGATATATTAACAGAGAACAGTATCTAGGAACCCCCTATCTAGATGTCTGTATATTTGCATCTCTTTTGTACCCATTAGTCCGTTTGACCTTCCTCTTATGTCAGCCACTGTTCTGGTGACTGGCTCCAAGCACTCTTCCAAGGTCATTGCACAGGCGCTAATTGGCAGTTTCTCTTATCAGCCCTGGAACTTCTTACCAATACTGGAGCGTCTCTGCTGTGCTGCTTGGGACACTCTCAGGAAGCATTCTGCACTCGTGCAACGGTAACCGGGAAGTCGAGGACCGTTATTGCCCAGGGGATCACTAATAAGAGGTCCAGAGATGATAGAAAGATGCCTCTGCCTTTCAGCCCAGCAGACAGTTCTGAGATGCATTTTCCAACGTTCCTCAAAAGCTCCTGCCAAATTCAGGACTCATTTCCCAAAGAGATGGCAACTCATTTCAACATTGGCTTTCCTCTTTTCCTGTCGCAATCTCTGGTCTCTCAACCTTGCTTCTTAGCATCACTGTCCAAGGGAAGTTTCTGCCTGCAAGCTTTTATCTTCTTTCTGGGGAAACTCAGGCTAGCACTGTTGTAAGAAAAGGGCCAGGTGAGCCAGCTCAGTAGATGTTAAAAAGGAAAGCCAAAGTGGTAGAAAAAAATAGAAAATGAGTGTCAAAATGCCAAGAGAACAGTGAGGGGTCATCTATGCTGAATGGTATTGTACTTAGGGAACTGGTCAAACAAGGAAAGTAGCAAACACTTTCTGTTTCATCTAGTTTTCACATCCTCTGACCTTCACATCAGTCCTCTGAGGTAGGCAAGACAAGTGTTATTTTTCTCTAGGTCCAGGTAAGAAGAACACATCTAGAACAGTTAAGGAATGGGTCTAAGCTTATACGTTAAGGGTCCACATGCTCTGACTTGAGTTCATTTGCTTCTCGAACATTGCTTATACCATGGTTGTCAGAAATCAACTTCACTGAGTATGAGTAAACTCCATTGTTTATAAGAATGTAATTGCAGACACATGTTGGCAATACATAAATAGTTTAAATTCTAGAAATTCTCTGAGAAATTTTATATTGTAGCAAATTGGAGATCTTTTTGTTTTGTTTTTTGTTTGTTTGTTTTTTAGAAAAAAGACTTAATTCTAACAAAATAATCTTAAAGTGATATAAACTGCAACTACTTTACAGCTACTACAGAGTCACCTAATAAAAGCTGTAGGAATGTGAAAGGAAACACCTCCACATTCTTACTGAATGTGTCGCCCTCAACCTGAGATTCATGTTCAGCCCTTCCTTATTTGAGACAATCTCTAGACCAAGTAAATCAGTGGGAAAACTGGAAAATTTGGATCATGGGTCTTCACATAATTGATAGGATTTGAAGGCGCCCAGTGAACAATACCTTGTCCGGGTTCTGAACAATGGCCTACCTTCTGAATATTTGAATGAGGAGTCAGCCAGTTAGTGATTAAAATGCCAAGTTTGTGCAATAGCTAAGTCACAGGTAATGGCTTAGATAGGCAGCCAATGAGTTATCAACTTTTTAAAATCATTTATGCTCCTAACACCCTGAATCCAAGCCTTGTGAAAATATAGACCCACAATATCTAGTATTGCTGCACTGGGCTGTTCCGATAGAGAAGAAAAGAGAGGAAATCCCCAATACACATAACTGTTAAATAGACTTGCCTTCCTGATAATGAAATGTGGATGTATAGATGCCGCACACCAGTCAGGGAGGAAGGGACAAGGAGAATTGTGGCAGCATGAAGAGAAGAGAGCACAGGGAATATTACACAGTCTCCACAGGAAGTATGAACTGGGTACACACCATTGTACACATGGAAACACACATAATGATCGGGAAAGAACATACTGCAAACCAAGTGGCTAGCCAGCAGGCTGATGTCCCTCATATCAACAAATCCTAACTGGACGTGCTTACATCCAATTCAGGACGTTGCAAATCTACGAAACACGTGAACTCAAAAGAACCGTTTTTATAAAACTTTCTTTCAGACAACCAGTTTTGATATTTCCAAGCAAACACTGCTTTAGACCCTGCTAAGCTTTTGTTTATTAGAACAAGAACTTTTTAAACAAAAAAAATTAATAAAATTTATTATTTATTTATTTATTTTAGTGAGAGGAAGGGAGGCAGAGAGACAGACTCCCACATGTGCCCCTACCTAGATCCACCCAGCAAGCCCACAAGGGAGCAATGCTCTGCCCATCTGGGGCATTGCTCTGTTGCTCAGCAATAGTGCATTTTTTTTAGTACCTGAGGCAGAGGCTAGGGAGCCATCTATCTCCTCAGTGCCTCAGGACAACATGCTCTGAACAATTGAGCCATGGGTGCTAGAGGGGAGGGAAGAATGAGAGGAGGGGGAGGAATGGAGAAGCAGATGGTTGCTTCTCCTGTGTGCCCTGACTGGGAATCAAACCCAGGACATGTACATGCTGAGCGCTCTACCACTGAGCCAACTGGCAGGGCCCTCTCTTTTTGTTTTTAAAAAGAAGTGGTCTTTGGCCCTGGCCCGTTGGCTCAGTAGTAGAGCGTCAGCCTGACATGTGGGAGTCCCGGGTTTGATTCCCGGCCAGGGCACACAGGAGAAGCACCCATCTGCTTCTCCACCCCTCCCCCTCTCTTTCCTCTCTGTCTCTCTCTTCCCTTCCCACAGCCGAGGCTCCATTGGAGCAAAATTGGCCCAGGCGTTGAGGATGGCTCCATGGCCTCTGCCTCAGGCACTAGAATGGCTCTGGTTGCAACAGAGCAATGCCCCAGATGAGCAGAGCATCGTCCCCTGGTGGGCGTGCCGGATGGATCCCGGTCGGTGCATGCGGGAGTCTGTCTGACTGCCTCCCCATTTCCAACTTCGGAAAAATAAAAAAAAAATAAAAAAAAAGTGGTCTTTGACCTAAATTTAGAAACTGCCCAGTGTTCCTTGCAACACCAACCTTTAATAGAAGCAGAGGCAGCCTGACCTGTGGAGGCGCAGTGGGATAAAACATCGACCTGGAACACTGAGGTTGCCGGTTTGAAACCCTGGGCTTGCCTGATCAAGGCACATATGGGAGTTGATGCTTCCTGCCCCTCCCCCTTTTCTCTCTCTCTCTCTCTCTCCCTCCCCCCTCTCTGAAAATTGAATAAAGTCTTAAAAAAAAAGGAGAGTTATATTAAAAAAATAAGCAGGAGCAGATGAAAATATGTAGGAAAATATCAGAACAATGATTGAAAGAAAGCAAGCCATGGGGGAAACTCACTCTTTACTTTTAATAATTAATGGTAAAGCCAACAGTGACTGAAGATGTTGTTACTTTATCCATGCAATGAAACAAACTGAGCAAAATATTTCTTCCTATAGAATTCACAGTGTTGTCCCTTAAATTTTCTGAGCATAATCCTGACTTTCAAAGAACATGTGCTGGTGATTTGAGACTAATTACATCTTCATGCTCCCCAAATTACTAAGAACTAAGAACTACGCTTACAATACCCCTGATTGTTTCACCTTTCTTTTTTTTTCTTTTTTCTCTTTTTTTTTTTTTTTTTTTTGTATTTTTCCCAAGTTAGAAGTGGGGAAGCAGTCAGACAGACTCCAGTATGTACCTGACCAGGATCCACCTGGTATGCCCACCAGGGGGCGATGCTCTGCCCATCTGGCCATTGCTCCGTTGTGCCAGACTCATTCTAGTGACTGAGGCAGAGGCCACAGAGCCATCCTCAGCACCAGGGCCAACTTTGCTCCAATGGAGTCTTGGTTGCGGGAGGGGACGAGAGAGACAGAGAGGAAGGAGGGGGGGAGGGGTGGAGAAGCAGATGGGCACTTCTCCTGTGTGCCCTGACCTGGAACTGAACCCAGGACTTCCACATGCTGGGCCAATGCTCTACCACTGAGCCAACTGGCCAGGGCGTTTCACCTTTCTTTTCTCTGGCTACATCCCGGGGCAACCAACATCGATGGTGAAGATTATTTTAGTTAAAAGTTGAGAAGAAGGCTCATGCTTGAATGCCTAGACACAGTGAGGGAGAATGTCAGGGGAAGGCTCCAAACCAGTAAAAGTTGTGTGGTTATTGTTGAGAATCTGTTCCTGGGATGTTTTCCTGCCTTTTGGATTTCAACACTCAGAAATATAATCCATGTATTTCAAGTTTGCCATAGTTCATTGATGAAAGAGAGGATTTCATAAATCTGTGTTTTTTACCACATTGTGTTTAAACAAAAACCTTGCCATCCATATAAACACCCGGAGAGTTGTTTTTTTGCTTGTGATGGTTGATGTGTGTTGCTTTTCCCTATTCTGAGAACTGTTTTCTAGCGAGTTTCCAACAGAGGAAAGCTGTACCTGTTGGGTTTTTACGACTGCTCGATCAGCTCATTAATAACTAAGAGTCAAATATGATGAGCAAGAGTGCTTGACTTAAACCATTTTGAAGAAGGCTTAGTGTACAGACTGGGCATCCTTTCTGCAGGCCTACACTGACAGCTTGGTTTTAATGCAGCCTTCTGGATAGAGCATTTAGTAACCCAGGGCCAGCTGAAGACCTGGTCTGTCCTTTGTGGTTGGTGCGCCCTGGGGTCAGAGTGCTATGTCTTGACAGGGCTCACCATTCCTGCTCTCTGAAGACGGACTTAGTCTGCCTTTGCTCAGTATGAATGTACAGAGTTTCAACCCGAGCTGTAGTGATAGGATATTATTTTATACCTTGCTCTGGTTTCAAATCAACCAAAAACTCTATTCACTCTCAACAGGTGGCCTCCATTTGGCTCAGTTCTGGAGATGATCTGAAAGCCCTTTCAGACATAGCCCCTGACTTTTAAAATAATCTACAATTCAGTTTGGAGGAAAGACTCTTACTCTGCACAAAGGAAACAGAGAGCAATAGAATTGCTATATTTCTGTATGTATTTTATTAATATTAATATTAATTGCTTAATCTTATTGAGTAGTTATTATGGATTCTGTGCTAAGTGCTTTATACATTGTATCTCATTTAACCTTTATACCAACTCTCGGAGATAGGTTATATTATTATTATTATTATTATTATACCCTAAAAACAATTCTGCCTGAGGTCATCCCACTAATAAACACAAAGCAAAGACCTGAACCCAAGCTCATACCCTCAGCTGCTGGAGGTGCGGACCGGCAGGAGCAGGGCAGAAGGTGCTGGAGCCCTAGGAAACCAAAACTGAAAGAGGTTTCATGCCCCAGATTCAAGGTCAAAGCCCATCGTTCAGCCAGGGAGGCAAGGTCAGGGACAAGCCAGTGTGAATCGAGGCACCGTGCTGAGCTGTTTCAGTTCAAACAACTTAACTTCCGAGGAGGCAATCGTAAGCCTGTTCAAAGGTGAGCTGGCCTTTGGATGTGTGGAGAGGAGGGAAAGAGAAGCCAGGAGCAGGAGGGTCTGACACACCCCGCCTCTCTTCTCGGGACTCCCAGGTTGTGGCAGCAAGGGGCCAGTGCTATCCTCATATCATCTCCACAAGAACTTAATAAACTGGGTGTTCACTCACTGAATGAAATAGAGGGTTCTCGTAATCCTGGATGACTGCCATCTGAGGTCATAGCTATATATCAACTGTACAGTGGGAGTAAAGTAGATTTTACATGGAAAAATCAAATTAAGGCTTTTCACGTATAGAGCAAACTATCTATTGTAACTGAAGGCTTTTTGGGACAGAAGATGGGCTATACAAGGCCCCTGTAGAGCAAACCATCTTTGCAGCCTGCTCTGGAGACCACCTGGGGCATCATGGGTCTGGGAGCCCACTGCCTCTCTCTTTATCCTCCCTGACCCGAGAACATCGGAAACTGGCCTTGCTGTCTCGTATACTGCATTAGAGGCACTCCAATGGCCCAAAGATGAAATGCATCTTGTGTCACAGTCCCCTCCCTTCTCCTTCGACTACTGTCCTTTAGAAAGCTCTCACTGGCTCTTCAAAATAACACTCCCATCACGCCGAGGTTTCACTTCTTCTATAACACAAAATTGGTAAGATCATTTAGACTGATGCATTTAATCCACTAATCCAAGCAATGCTTCTCTGAGCATGTTCGGGGCTTGAGACAGTATTTGTTCACTACAGAGCGTTATTCCTTACGCCCTGGGCTTGCTGGTAGGCTGTGCTTCGGAGCCACTGAGGCAGGTGGAGCTCGTGGGGTAAGCCTCCCTGAATGCTAGAAAGACCTGGTAGGAGCCCCAGAGTCAGAGTGCTCCCCTGTGGGTGGCAAGAACAGCGGGAGCCTTTCATGAGAAACAGCTGAGCTACCACTGCGTCTGGAAAGCCGTGGGGGAGACAGAGAGAGTCCCAGCTTGGGACTCAAAGGGCACACAGGCCATTCCTAGCCTACTGACTCAATATTTGACTGGGGACAGGTGGCTTAACTACACTCAGATTCCTCAACCCTAAAGTCAGATGAAAATAGCAATTAACATGTTTGAGTGCCTTAGGCATCCTGTCTAATAAATTAGTCTATTTCTGACCTAGGGAAATGTAGTGACTTGTCCAAGGTCAAAAGTTCCTTCGTGCCCGGACAGGCAGGGTTCTCAGAGTTCCCGCTTGGCCGCCCGGGGCCTGGCTCGGGTGCTATCACCATGCCGCTGCTACCAGCCCTGGTTGGAGGGAAAGTTTTGAAGCAATTTAAGTTTGCTTTTGCTGAGTATTCAATTCAGCATTTTACGAAAGACATAGAACCAAAGTTTTTTTTTAAGGCAAGCAGTAGAAATGTATAAATAAGCTGCCTCGGGCTCGCAAGTCAGCTTCATGAACTTGAATTTCACCCTTGTTTAGAAGCTGACTGGCTGGGTTTTATTCAAACTGCTTTTCTACCTCAAAAGAAACATGGCTCCCAAACATTAGCCTCTCCACGCTGGCCGAGAGGTCCAGGGACTCCAAAGACCCAGTCAGCTCCGAAGCAGAGAAGAGGGCCCCGAGTACACCAGAGCTCCTGCCTGGTTCCCAAAGACCATCTGTTCATTTGTTTGCAAATTTCTGTGGAAGACCCAGTTGTCTCAGACAGGTTAAAGCCTACCCACAACTCTGAATTAAAAGATTTTAAAATTACTGATCAATTCTTTGTCACTCCTGTAGAATGGGGGTTGTAAGACAGAAAATACATTGAATTATAGTAAAAATTAAGTATAACGATGAATAAAATAATCAAAGCAAAATTTATTTTATTTATTTATTTATTTATTTATAGAGAGGAGAGAGAGAGGGAGAGAGAGAGGAGGGGGGAGGAGCAGGAAGCATCAACTCCCATATGTTCCTTGACCAGGCAAGTACAGGGTTTTGAACCAGCGACCTCAGTGTTCCCAGGTTGACGCTTTATCCACTGCGCCACCACAGGTCAGGCAATCAAAGCAAAATTATAAGTAAAATGAAGAGAACAACCTTCCTTGCATACTCACACACGTGCACCGAGACCCACTCTCCCTCCTGTGCCAGCAGGTGCCATCGAAAGTCTAATTCAGGGTCATCTTTCAGGGTCACCACTTGTGGTCTGGTTACTGAAATTATGAGTTCCCTGATAAAGTTTATACAGCGATCCAGCATTGTCCGTGTAAATGCCTAATGCTGTGGCGTAGACTTTTAGCATCAGCACCTGGCCCTGCTCACGTGTGCACCGTCTCCCTGTACTTCCCACCAAAGCCCTAGTGCCCTGGAACTCTTCTCTGTCCCCCCCCCCCCCAGGCCTCACTTCCCCTTCCTGACAGCCATGCTTCCTCCTGTGCTATGATTTCCCCTTTCTAGAATGTCCCTTCTCCTCTCCCACTACTGTGTCATGTGCTCCTGGCACTCCTGAGAAAATTCTTCTCGTTATAAAAGTTTTGCCATTATGCCCAGGGCATACAGAATTAACTGTTTTCTGTTAGTGCCCCTGTAGCATTGTTTTCATGCCTCAGTTCTAACAGTTCTTACAGAGTGTTGTAATTACTTATTTATTTGCCTCTCTCTTAGGATTCTGAGCTCCTTAAGCAACTCATTCATCAGGCATGGCGTGGGGATTGTTAAAATGCTAGCCCCGATGAGGTATGCCTCTCCATCTCCATGACCCCAGGTAGTTCTCCCACACTGACTCTAAGCTGGGCTATACAATTTGTTTGGGGCAGTGCAATGCTAGTAAATGTGATACACGCAGAGCCTTTAAAAATGCTTATGAGTAGAGCTTGCCTTTCTTCTGGATTCCAGGTTAGCACATTAGAAACATGGTTCAACAAACAGCCAGCACCAACTGCCAGGCTTGTGAGAGAGGCCATTTGATACTGGCCGGCTTCTACCAGACTTGCAAACTGACCTTGACCTCATGAGTGAGCCTAGCCAGGGCCACAAGGATGAGAGAAGAGCCATTCCAGCTGAGCCACATCCCAACTGCCGACACAGAATGGTTGTTGTCCTCAGCCATGAAGTTTAGGGGTTGTTTATTATACAGCAAAACTGATACAGGGACTCACTGCTTTGACAAGTTAGTAACTTAACACCATGATATTTATTTTTGTTAGTCACAGTTCAACGTCAGTTGATGATGATGGAAGAACTCTGTTCCACACAGCCATTGAGGGACCCAGGCTCTTGTCTTCTTGTGATTCCTCTCTCTCTTCTAGGTTCTCTGAGTCCTTTTCATTTATGTAGCAGATGAGACAGAGAAGAGAGAATCGTACGTGAGACAGATTTATGGGGCAGGTCTGGGATAGGCACATAACACTTCCACTTTTATTCTGCTGGCTGGAACATGGGTAAATGCAGTCTGGCTGTGTGCCTCCCAGAAAAGAAGAGGACACAAAGATTGGAAAGGATTGATGGGCACTGCCACAGGCAGAATTGTTTAATTCCACTCTGTGTGTGTCCCGGTGCCTGGCACCGTTCCTGGCTTACTAGAGATGCTTCATTAATACTTGTGGAATGAACAAGTGAACAAAATATTCAGTGATGCTGTAGTGCCTCATTTAGGATGAGATCTGAGAATTATGCATGATGGAGTATTAGTGTCATCCAGGTTCATCTTCTCCTAAATCTGTGAGGCACTGATTTTATGACAGAGCACTTACCACTGGACAAACCAAGGCAAGAAGACATGGATGTTGATGTTTTACTGTGGCTGGTGTCCAAATACTGAGATGAGGGCATAAAAGCTTTTTTTTTATCCTGAAATCTGTAAGAATATAAAATTTAAAAGAACAAGTTGAAAGTATATTTAACCCTTTGAGTAGTGAGTTTTTTTCATGCTCGCTGACCCCAGGAGTGAGTTGTTGTGTTTTTTTTTTCAAAAAATGAAATTAGTTCCAGTTACATTTCATTAACTTAAAATTATGTTTGTTCGATAACCAATTCATGGAAACAAGAAGAACATATATTTTCCTTTTTTAATGTTGCCTTCCACATGTACGATTGTACTCTGACGGTCAGGAGGCACAAGGACGTACATGAACGTTTGTACTACTCAAAGAGTTAAAGTTAAGTGTCTGATTCCCCAAGTTTTTATGTGTGTGTGTGCATATACACACATATGTATGTACCATTAGTTTAAGTACTAGTCAACCAAGTTACTAGGTACCAAACTTAAGCACTTTTACATGAACTATGTTACAAATAATATAGTTAAAAAATTTATTCAATATAATTTTCACTGCAATGTATGATGCCATATAAACATCCTGAATTGAAAAGCCAAAAAGACTTAGGTTCCAATCTTCATTCTCTTATTAATCATTTCTGTTTCTCTGGCTTTGGTTCCTTTAGTTCCCTACCAGCTATAAATTTTTTTAAATTCTTTAGTTGTCTATCATAACATGTATGTGAGAGGCATCCTGTATTTTTCTCTACCCACTCATCAAATCAAATAAATATAGATCAAGTTTCTTTAATCAAACAAAAAAAAATAACCCCTTTTTGTTTTATTTTACCTGAGAAATGGGAATGTGAGTAACCAGACTGTGAACTCTCTGAACACCGCACACAGGCAGAGGAGAGTAGGTGGGCTCCAGGCAGCATTTAACAGATATTAGGGCAGCTGCTCAGCTATGGAGGAAGGAGTGGGATAACTGGTGGCCTCTGTTTGCTACCTAATCTCACCTACAATGTTTGCTAGTTACAATTCATTTTTTTTTTTACTGAAAAAAATTTTTTTTTAATTAAGTGAGAAGAAAGGAGGCAGAGACCAACTCCTTCATGCACCCCGACCAGGATCCACCTAGCAAGCCCCCTAAGGGCAATGCTCTAGTCATCTGGGGCTGCTGCTCCATTGCTAGGCAACCGAGCCATTTTTATTACCTGAGGAGGAGGCTCCAACAGAGCCATCCTCAGCACCCAAGGCCAACTTGCTCAAATAGTTAGAGCCATAGCTGTGGAAAGGGGAGAGAGAGAGAGAAAAGAGAGAGGCAGAGAGAGAGAGAAGGGGGAGGGGTAGAGAACCAGATGATCACTTTCTCCTGTGTGCCTTGACTAGGGATCAGACCCGAGACTTCCACGTGGGCTGATACTCTACTGCTGAGCCAACCAGCCAGGGCTCATCAGTTACAATTCATTGATAAGTTTTAAGACATGGTTTCTACAAGCATTCTATTTTGAAATACTTATGACAGGGTTTGAGTCCATCATTATCACCTTGACCTGACAGAGTATTTTTAGATTAGCAAGTCCACTAGCAGCAGTGTTAGAGACACAAATACAGGGGGTCCTCGGGTTATGACAGTCTTGACATACAATGTTTTGAGTTTACCACGCTCATTCCCATAAAAACTTTTAAAAATTGAGACATGAGTGTTTCAGCTTACATCGTTAGCATCATACTTATGTAATATGTGGGCAAACTAGTTTGGTTGCATGGCAGAACAATAAGCAATAACACGGCCTATAAGTGAGGGAGTTGGTGACCCCCAGTGTGCTTACCTACACCATTTTGGACTGTTACTACAATACAATGTACATAGTACAGTATATTTACGTTCTTTTTCTTTTTCTGTGGCTTAGTTGTGTTTTTATGTTCTAGATTATGATTTTACAACTGTGTTAGGATAAGTAAGTGACGTAGGCTAGGGTGTGTTTTGACTTACAGCAGAAGTCGGGTGACATCATTGTTGTAGGAACGGAATTGTGTCATAACCGGAAGACCTCCTATAGCAAGTGGGATGGATTTAATGAAGAAGAGTGTTGGGAGTCTGCCTTGCAAGGCCCTGAGAGCAGGAAGAAGATCCTGGGCACCAGTACAGTGGTGCCAGGACCCCCATGCTCCTGGCTGTGCTGTCCTTCAGAGAAAATTAAACAGTAAAGACCATGTGGCAAATAGAAAGACCACACAGATCACGGGAGAGCAAACTGGGCAAGTGGAAGGCAGAAGATGAAGACAATGACTTTGGTTGGGAATAGGGCAGTGTGGAATAAACAAAAAAAGAAACAAAGATTGGTACAGGTATGAGTGATTGGTTAGAAGTATTCATTGAAACACTTATCCATTCATGCATAGCCTAGACTATGTTGTCTTCAACTCTGCTCTTAAACTGTTTTAGGGTATACTCTCTCAGCTTAATTGTAGAACATACCTGTGACATTATCTTGTTGATTCAGCAAAGGGAAAGTAATTCAGTTAATTCAGGGAAAAGAAGGATTTACAGCATGGATATTTGATTTGTATAAAGTCTTACCTTTGATTGTCTCCTTTGATGTCGTTACAGATAGTGAAAATCCACTCCTGTGATCAGGAACTGTGTTGATGATACTGCTATCACTCTGAAGTCAGAGTCCATCCCTCTTTTCCCCCCTACTCAGTTTCTTTCCAAAAGAACTTTAGAGAACAGATTGACGGTGCATTGTCCTTCTGTAATTCTCTGGTTCCTCTCACAAAGTCCGAGTAAATTTGAGGAGAAGAAATGCAAACCAGCTTGAGGCAGCACTGCCCAATTTGATCAAAATGAAATGCAACCATCATGGGTTCGAGTTTGGTGGTCCAAAACATTGGAACATTTCAAAGACATCTAACATGCAATGCCAGTGTTGTTTTATTTGGTTTGGGTTTTGCTATCCCTTTATGTTAAACAGGAGTTTGGGAAAATTGCACAAAAGACTCACTGTTTTCATGCATGCCTACGTACTAAGTAGCCAGTGTTACTGATAAAGAAAAACATCAAATATGCAGGAACAAAGTCACCACTCCTCGCCCCGTGAACTTAGAGGAAAATGAGGATGAGTCACATCTGACCTTTACTGAACATCCTACCTCATGGCCACAATTCTTTCTGAGCACCCAGACTCTGAGCCTTGGGTCTGCACATAAAACAGACATGCACCTGGATGCTCCCCAGTAACCAATGTAACACTTGTGTTGAGTTCTTTGTGCACCAAAGAACTGGGCAAAAGTCTGAATTGAATGCCAGCAAGACCGTAAGAAAGATCCAGGAACTAGGCGCTGCCTTTGAACCCTGGAGAACTATCACACAATAATCCAGGTTTGGTGGAGGGGGAAGTTAAGAATCCAGAGCTGCACATTATGCCTTTGTGATTCACCAACATGTATTCTCATATACTATTTTTAAATGCGTTATTTTGTTTGTTTAGCCCAGATAGCAAAATACAGTCTTGTCCGTCAAGACAGACTTCAAGCTGGCTGCGCCCGTTAGAAACGTTTCATTAATAACATGTGTTTACCATTGAGAGAACTAGACTTCGTGTGCTAAGATTTTGTTTGTCAGTCATTCATTGGAACCCCACTGTTAATAGCATACAATGGTTTGTGGTTATGCCACAATTTAACCCAGGTTTAAAAATACAAACTAGAGCCCTGGTGGTCTAGAAGGAACGGGGAGTGAGTGAAGGTATTGGCTCAACCTGCTTTGTGGGCTGGTGGCTTGGAATGCTTTGCAAACTAATCAAATTTATTGACTATGATCCTGGTGGGGGGGGGGGGTCACATGCTGGAGTGTGCATCCTGGTTTGACTGCAGTTTGGTGAGGTTCTGAATGTCTGAAGGGGGAAACAAGGCAACTACTTGGCATTCCTTTCCCCAAAGACAAATTAGAAACAGATATCACAGAATATGAGTTGTGTTTTTTTTTTCAGCAGTAATACCAAAAGGAGATTTGCCTCTATAGTTTTAATTCCACTGCATGGTAAGGAAAAGTAAACCAAGTTAATAGTGCACTAGGCTAAATAGGGAATGAAAATTCTATTAATTTGAGCAGTTTGAGCAGCTAATGTGCTAAATGCAGCACACAAAAATATAATTGATTTTACAGGTAAAAATTGATTTTTTTACCTTCATAAGGTTGTCTGGACATTAGTTGGGGTTAAAGACTGCAAGCTATATATGTACTTATTATATGTAACATTAAAAAATTTACCTTTTGCAAAGGTCTGTGTGTAAAATGTTCACTTAAAATACCACAAAACATAACTATTTAGAGTAATGGATAGAAAATGCCTTCATGTGAAATAAGCCACCTCAGTTATGCAGAGGCGTACTGAACCATAAATGGTTGCTATACGATGTGTTTATGAAATCTCATAGTCATGTAAATAACACCATGATTCTAAACATTTGTGAAATCTTATATCACATGTGCTTAAAACCAATTTTCCACTTGCTTACAACGTATGCTTTTAAAAAAATGTGTATTTCAAAATGAAATGAGATCACATTTAGAGAAAATTTAACTCATAATGAAATGATGGTAGGCCGCCCTTAAATGACCTCTTTACACATTCTTAGAAGAGAGATTTGGTGCTTTACAAACTTTTTAATGGTTCCAGTTCATTTTCCTTTTTTTTTATTACATTTTTAAAGAAAAAAAATTGGATCGAGAGAGAAAAGTTGACTATTGAAAGATCCACTTTCTAAGTTCCAAGTAGTTAGAAAGTGAAGAAGAGACAACATCCATTAAGCTCATACTTTACTTTTTCAAAGGTTAACGTTGACCTTCAGTCAGTCCACAGTTGTAATCTGGGCACGTGGTGTGTGTGCAGCAGTCGGCTGGGAACAAAGACAGCCCTAGAGGTGAATAAATCTGCGTCTACCTTTGAGGAGTGGACTGTTTAGCAAAGTACACAAGCATCTCATGGTTTATAGACAAATCCTGCGACATCTGAAAGAGTAATGTTTTAATCTCTTATTTCTACTCATCTATACTTCTTGGAGGTTTTTTCTATGACGCTTTTTTTTTGCTTATTTATGCATTTTGACTTGGGATTTGTGTTCAACAAAGTTTTCTGTAATTAACTATGATGAAAATATAAAAATAGGGCAAAGACTAGAGTAATGGACCCCTTCTCCAGGGACTAGGACATGGAGCATATAGAGACGATGACCCTGAGGCCGGCTCAAGGCAGAAAAACAGCTGAGTGATCCTTGCCATTCAGACCAAAGGAGCAACTTCTAGCAACCGTGCCCTCTACCTAAACTCTGACCAGACCATAATAGAGTAAGCTTTAATCCTAACTTCTAGCTGGTCTACTTTTAAACAGCATTTTGAGGTTGTAAAATGTTTAATGATATGACAAGAATTTATTTTGTTTTATGAGGAAAATACTCATTTCACCAAATCACTTTAAAGCCAAGATTTTTTTTTTCTAATGTGCCTTATTTATGATATTTCACAAAGTAAATTCCATTTTCTTGGGAATATGTCCATTCATTCATGCTAGTGTATAGAGAGCTATAATCTGCTTTGTTTGTTTGTTGTTTTAACATGAATCTTATGTTGGATATAAACCAATTCTAGGCATTAAAATAATACTATCTTGTGTCCTACAAAATCATGCAAATCATGAGGTGCAAATTTCATGTTCACTTTAAGAACACTCGTGAAACTGCCCGGGCCATCAAGGGTATGCATATCAGAAAAGCCACCAAGTAACTGAAGAATGTCACTTCACAGAAGTAATGTGGGCTATTTCGTCGTTACAAGGGCAGAGTTGGCAGGTGTGTTCAGGCCAAACAGTGGAGCTGTACAAAAAGGTCGAGGACCCCAAAAGAGCACTGAATTTTTGCTGCATATACTTAAAAATGCAGAATATTGCTGAACTGAACGGTTTAGACACAGACTCTGGCCATCGAGCACAACCAGGTGAACAGAGCTCCCAAGATGTGGCCCAGAACTTGCAGAGCTTGTGGGCAGGTTGACCCGCACGTGACCTCTCCCTGCCCCACTGAGATGATCCTTACTGAAAGGAGCAGATTGTTCCTCAACCAGAAGAGGAGTTTGCACAGAAGGAAAAGATGGTCTAGAAGTAACTGAAGAAACAAAAAACTTAGAGCCCAGGAATGAATTCAGCATAAAATAAAGACTGATCAAGAGCATTGGCCTGATGGGCTAAGGTTAAGGGTTTGATACCCCAGCAACAGGTGGAGCCAAAGCACCCTGTGTGTGTCTTTCTCTCCCTTCCTGTCTCTCTAAAACTCAATTTAAACAAATAATTTTTTTAAGTAAAAGAAGAATAAATAAATAATAAAAACATCACTGTAGAACCTAACAACTGGGGCCTGAAAAGACTCTCACAGATAAATTTTGGACTTAACATAGTGCCTCTCACTGCCATTCTCACTGTGCTATCAAAAACTGAAATAAATTTTCTGATTAACTATTTTTAGAAGACTAACAGTTTCCTGAAGGAGTCTTGGGCTAGTATCAGCTTGACTATGAAAACTCTCCAGTCTAGTGCCCTTACTGTTCTAACCATCTTTGCTAAGATTTTCACATTATGTTCAATCTTCAGATGGCAACACCATTTCAAAAATCCACCCATTATTCCTATGACTCTTGGGCAACTGTGGATTTCCCAACATTATGGCTGGATAGAACAAGTTGCAGAAAGATGTTAAGTGTCTTTTGGGAGTCTGATAGACAGCCCAGCAGTGCTGGGAATCCTAACCTCTCTTCTATTAGTGAAATCACATTGCCTCTTTTTTAATGCTTAGCACAGTATCGTTCTTGCTTTATAATTTTTTTCTAATTAAAATTCAGAACTTCTGTTTATCAAAAAACAACATAAGAGAGTAAAAGGGCAACCCCCAGAATAGGAAAAGATATTTACAATATATATCACAAAGAACTATTACCTAGAGCATAAAAAGAACTCCTACAGATAAGTAAGAAGAATGCAGACAGCTCAATAGAGAAATAGGTTGAAAGATTTGAGCAGGTATTTCATAAAGGAGGATATCCAAATAGCCAATAAACAAATGAATATATTCTCCAGTTTATTTGTCACCAAGAAAATGCAAATTAAACCCAATATAATACCACCAAATACCCACCAGACTGGCTAAAACAATAAAGAAAAAATTCCAAGTATTGGAAAAGATATGAAGCAGTTCACATCTTTATACATCGCTGGTAGTTGTATGAATTGGATACAACCACTTCGTAAAACTGTTTAGCAATATCAAAAATTCTTCTCTAGCTATATATAATATAATTTATATATATATATATTTCAACAAATACACATACTAAAATTTACAAGAAGAAGACTTAAATGGCATATTCATAGCAGCATAATTTATAATAGCACCAAACCAAACTGGACACTACCCAGATGTCTATCAGCAGTAGAATGTATAAATAAATGGTGGTATATTTACTTGATAGGATTTTATACAGTAGTGAGAATGAATGGTCTACTAGTATATGCAACAATAGGTTAAGTCTTGCAAAAAAAACCACAACACTATTCAGTAAAAGTCTGACACAGAAGAGTACCTACTGTATGATTACATACAGAGATAATACTAAGCTGTGCAGTTAGAAGTCAGGATAGTGGTTCAATTCATGACTGGAAAGGAACATGGTGGATTTCTAGGGTGGTGGTTGTTTGTTTTTGATCTAGGTGCTAGTATCACAGGTTTGTTCAGTTTGTGAAAAAATCATCAGGGTGTACACTTAAGATAAACACACACTTTGGCATGTGTATTTTATAGCAATAAGAAGGTTTAAAAATAGCTTTGTCTGTTTAGTTCATATATTTTTTTTAGTTTTTAAATTTTATTTAGAAAATTAACTTTAATGGTGACATTGATCAATAAGATTACATAGATGTTAGGTAAACATTTCAATAGCATTTCAACTGTTGATTATGTTATATACCCATCACCCAAAGTAAAATCATTTTCTGTCACTTTATATTTGTCCCTCTTTATACCCTTCTCCAAACCTCCTCCCTTCTTCCCCTCCCCTACATTCTCTTCCCCCTGGTAACCACTTCACTTTTATCTATGTCTATGAGTCTGTCTTATATCCCACCTATGTGTAAAATTATACAGTTCTTAGCTTTTTCTGATTTACTAATTTCACTCAGTATAACGTTCTGAATGAAGCTCCATCCATATTGTTGTAAATGGCACCATGTCAGCATTTCTTATGGCTAAGTTGTATTCCATTGTATATATGTACCGCATCTTCTTTATCCAGTCCTCTATCAAGGGAGACTTTGGTGGTTTCCATGTCTTGGCCACTGTGAATAATGCTATGATGAACATGGGGGTGCATGTGTCTTTACATAACAATGTTTTCAAGTTTGGGGGTTAGATATCCAGCAGAGAGATTGCTGGGTCATATGGTAGTTCTATTGTTAATTTTTGAAGAACCACCATACTTTCTGCCATAATGATTGTACTACTTTGCATTCCCACCAGCAGTGAATGAGGGTTCCTTTTTCTCCACAGCCTCTCTAGCACTCAATATTACCTGTGTTGTTGATAATAGCCAATCTAATGGATATGAGGTGGTATCTCATTGTAGTTTTGATTTGCATTTCTCGAATAACTAGTGAAAACGAACATCTTTTCATATATATGTTGGCCATTTGTATGTCCTCTTGGGAGAAGAGTCTGTTCAGGTCCTCTCCCCATTTTTAATTGGATTGTTTACTTGTTTGTTGCTGAGCTTTGTGAGTTCTTTATATATTTTGGGTATTAACCCCTTATCGAAGCTGTTGTTTGCAAATATTATCTCCCATTTAGTTGGCTGCCTATTTGTTTTGTTGTCAGTTTCTTTTACTGTGCAGAAGCCTTTTAATTTGAGCCTGACTAGGTGGTGACACAATGGATAGAGCGTCGACTGGGATGCAGAGGACCCAAGTTCGAAACCCTGAGGTCGCCAGCTTGAGCGCGGGCTCATCTGGTTTGGGCAAGGCTCACCAGACCAAGATTTCTGGCTTGAGCAAGGGATTACTCCATCTGCTGTAGCCCCCTAGTCAAGGCACATATGAGAAAGAAATCAATAAACAACTAAAGTGCCACAACGAAGAATTGATGCTTCTCATCTCTCTCCCTTCCTGTCTGTCTGTCCCTATCTATCCCTTTCTCTCTGACTCTCTCTCTCTGTCTCTGTAAAAAAAAAAAAAAAGAAGCTTTTTAGTTTGATACAGTCCCATTTATTTATTTTTGCCTTTACTTCCCTTGCCTTTGGGATCAAATTCTTAAATTGTTTTCTACAGCCAAGGTCCATGAGTTTAGTACCTATGTTTTCTTCTATGTCATTTATTGTTTTGGATCTTATACTATTTAAGTCTTTGATCCACTTTGAATTAATTTTTGTGCAGGGAGAAAACTGTGGTCGAGTTTCATTCTTTTGCACATGGCTTTCCAATTTTCCCAGCACCATTTCTTGAAGAGGTTTTCTTTTCTCCATTCTGTGCTTTTTGGCTCCTTTGTCAAAGATGATTTGTCCTTATATATGTGGTTTTCTTTCTGGGTTCTCGATTCTATTCCATTGGTCTCTGTGTCTGTTTTTCTGCCAATACCATACCATTTTGATTATCATGATTCTATAGTATAATTTGAAGTCAGGTAGTGTGTTACCTCCAGCCTCATTCTTTTTCCTCAGGATTGCTTTGGCTATTTGGGGGTTTTTGTTGTTTTTACAGAGACAGAAAGAGAATCAGAGAGAGGGATAGACAGGGACAGACAGACAGGAACGGAGAGATGAGAAGCATCAATCATTAGTTTTTCGTTGTGCATTGCAACACCTTAATTGTTCATTGATTGCTTTCTCACATGTGCCTTGACCGCGGGCCTTCAGCAGACCGAGTAAACCCTTGCTCAAGCCAGCGACCTTGGGTCCAAGCTGGTGAGCTTTTGCTCAAACCAGATGAACCCATGCTCAAGCTGGCGACCTCAGGGTTTCGAACCTGGGTCTTCCGCATCCCAGTCTGACACTCTATCCACTGCGCCACCACCTAGTCAGGCTATTTGGGGTTTTTTATAGTTCCATACAAACCTGGTGATTTTTTGTTTTATTTCTTTAAAAAATGATATTAGATTTTAATGAAGATGGCATTAAATTTGTACATTGCTTTGGATAATATGGCCATTTTAACTATGTTTATTTTTCCAATCCATGAACATGGAATATTTTTCCATTTCATTGTGTCTTTTTCAATTTCTTTCAATAATGTTTTGTAGTTTTCAGTATATGGGTCCTTTGTTAAGTTTAGTGCTAAATATTTTATTTTTTGTTGTTGCAATTGTAAAAGGAATTTTTTTAGTTCATTTTCCAATGTTTCATCATTGGCGTATAAGAAAACAGTGAACTTTTGTATAATATTTGCTTGAAGATTTATTTTCCAACCTTTCACTTTGAATCTACTTTTCTCCTTGCAGCTTAGATGTGTCTCTTGAAGGCAGCATATGTTTGGGTGCTTTTTGATCCAATCTGCTACTCTGTGCCCCTTTAATGGTGAGTTCAGTCCATTTACATTTAGGGTAATTATTGACACTTGAGGATTTCCTATAGCTATTTTATGTTTTGTTATCTGGTCGCTCTGTGTATTATTTGGTTCTTCTCTTTTTTGTTTCTGTCAGTTATTCTTGTTTGGTGGTATTCCATACTTTTTCCCTGTTTCTCCTTTTTTTAAACTGTGTGTTTCAGAAGTAGTTTTCTCATGGGTAGTAACCATTAGGTTATTAAGAGAAAAATGTTCATATGTACAAGAGTTATTTGTCTTATGAGTGCTTCTGCATTCCATCTTCCTTTGCTACTGCAGATTTTTATCCTCTCCCCTGTTATTGTTGTCATAGATTATCCTTGTTTTTATTGTGACCTTGTTGGGGCTTTTACTTGTAATTTTGAACTGTTTGATTTTTTGTGTATGGTCAAATAACCCCCCTGAGTATTTCCTGCAGTGGGGGTTTTCTGGTGATAAATTCCCTCAGCTTCTTTATGTCTATAAAAGTTTTTATTTCTTTTTTATATTTGAAGGAAAACTTTGATGGATATAGTATTCTTGGCTGATAATTTTTCTTTTTCAGTACTTTGAATGTTTGGGTCCATTCTCTTCTGGCTTGTACAGTTTCTGTTGAGAAGTCTGATGATAACTTAATGGGCTTTCCTATATATATTATGGTCTTCTTTTCTCTAGATGCCTTGAGGATTCTTTCTTTGTCATTGATTTTTGACAATTTTATTAGGATGTGCCTTGGAGTAGATCTGTTTGAGTTAAGATAACTAGGCCTTCTGTTTGCTTCTTGGATTTGAGGCTCTAACTCTTTCCATAAAGTTGGGAAATTCTTATCAATTATTTGTTTGAAAAGGCTCTCCATTTTCTTTTCCCTCTCTTCTTCTGATATACCCATTATTCTTATATTGCTCTTTCTGATGGAGTCAGACAATTCTTGTTGAGCTCTCTCAGTTTTTTTTAAAATTTGTGAATCTCTCTCCTCTTCTCTCTATAGCATCTCTAGTTGCTTGTTTTCAATGTCACTGATTCTTTACTCTATCTGGCTTGTTTTATTAGCGAAACTTCTACCTCAGTTTTCAATTTATGTATTGAGTTCTTCATCTCTGGTTTTAAAATTTCAATCTCCTTGGTAAGGTGTTCATCTTGTTTTCTGAGTTTATTAAGTTGCCTACTGGTGTCTTCTTGCATCTCATTGAGTAGTTTCAGAACTTCAGTGTTGAATTTTTGTCATTTAACTCCAAGGTTTCCATGTGATTGACATTTTTTTCTGGAGATTTTTTATTTTCTTTCTAAACTATGTCTCTGTCTTGTGTAGCCATAATATTCAATTTCTTTTTCCTTGATGACATTTGAAAGTGATATTATTAAGAACTCCAACAAAAGAACAACTAAAAAGATAAAAATTAAAATAAAACATACAATAAAAAATATAAAAAATGTTAATTATGACGAGAAGAACTATAGAAAAAGACAGTGAGACAAAACACCCACAAAAAATAAGAATAAAAGATACAAAAATTAAAGAAAATGAAATTCAAAAGAGAAAAAGAAAAAAGGAGAAACAAAAGGAAAAAAGGGGAGAAAAAGGAAAAATAAATTCGGTTTTGAGAGTTTTTTTCCAGTAGGCATCGTTGTATCAATATTATAACTTTTAGCTCTGGAAAGTTCCTACACTGTCCTCCACTGAGATGTTGCTGCCACAATGATGTAGGCAGGGCTGCAGTCGTGTTGGAGGGTGGGGCATGTTGTGAGGGCTTTATGGCTTCAGCCTTCCAGCTTTACAGCTCTAGCAATGGCAATCTCAGGCTTCTGGGTGCTCCCTCCCATGTCTCAACAGACCCAGGGATCGGATGTTGAGCATCTCTGTTCTTCAGGGCAGAGAGTGGCTCTGGAGAGCTAGCTGTGGGGTTTGTCTCTTCCACTCTCTGTACCGCAAGGTGAGGGAGGGCAGGATCTGGGAGGCTGGGGCCACACTTTAGCTTTCTTTGTCTCTGCCAAGTGCAGGCTACAGGCAGACCATGGTAACATTGGCTGTGACCCCATGCTCTGGCCACTTTGGTTTATCTCCCCCTCTGTCCCATTGTCTCACCACTCCTCCCAGCAGAGGGAGACCCAGTCACTCTGGCTTTCCCTCTCCTTACCCCTCAGATAAAATCCAGAGAGCCTGAGCTACCCTTCTCCCCATAGCCCAGCAAAGAAAAAAAAAACCCGAATCACTTCAGGTTTGTTTCCTCTCCTCTCCAAAGCCCACCATGAATGCATTTTATCCTCCACCCCTCTTTTCACTCTGTCCCACCTTTAGTCCATTCGATGAGTGGATCTTTCTTGTGTACCTGTGAGCCAGCTGGGGTTCCTTCCCTGTGTTATAGTTGTTCAATATATTGAAATTTCAAGGGGAGAAATCAGGAGTATTTTTCTTTTTTTTTCTTTTTTTTTATTATTTTTAAATAATTTTATTTTTTTAATGGGGCGACATCAATAAATCAGGATACATATATTCAAAGATAACAAGTTTAGGTTATCTTGTCGTTCAATTATGTTGCATACCCATCACCCAAAGTCAGATTGTCCTCTGTCATCTTCTATGTAGTTTTCTTTGTGCCCCTCCCCCTCCCCCTTTCCCTCTCCCTTTCCCCCCTTCCCCCGTAACCACTACACTCTTATCACTGTCTCTTAGTTTCACTTTTATGTCCCACCTACATATGGAATAATGCAGTTCCTGGTTTTTTCTGATTTACTTATTTCACTTTGTATGTTATCAAGATCCCACCATTTTGCTGTAAATGATCCGATGTCATCATTTCTTATGGCTGAGTAGTATTGCATAGTGTATATGTGCCACATCTTCTTTATCCAGTCATCTATTGATGGGCTTTTTGGTTGTTTCCATGTTCTAGCCACTGTGAACAATGCTGCAATGAACATGGGGCTGCATGTGTCTTTACGTATCAATGTTTCTGAGTTTTTGGGGTATATACACAGTAGAGGGATTGCTGGGTCATAATGTAATTCTATTTTCAGTTTTTTGAGGAACCACCATACTTTCTTCCATAATGGTTGTACTACTTTACATTCCCACCAGCAGTGTATGAGGGTTCCTTTTTCTCCACAGTCCCTCCAATATTTGCTATTACCTGTCTTGTTAATAATAACTAATCTAACAGGTGTGAGGTGGTATCTCATTGCAGTTTTGATTTGCATTTCTCTAATAACTAAAGAAGCTGAGCATCTTTTCATATATCTGTTGGCCATTTGTACTTCTTCCTGGGAGAAGTGTCTGTTCATGTCCTCTTCCCATTTTTTTATTGGATTGTTTGTTTGTTTGTTGTTGAGTTTTATGAGTTCTTTGTATATTTTGGATATTAGGCCCTTATCTGAGCTGTTGTTTGAAAATATCATTTCCCATTTAGTTGGCTTTCTGTTTATTTTGTTATCAGTTTCTCTTGCTGAGCAAAAACTTCTTAGTCTGAGGTAGTCCCATTCATTAATTTTTGCCTTCACTTCTCTTGCCTGTGGAGTCAAATTCACAAAATGCTCTTTAAAACCCAGGTACATGAGTTTAGTACCTATTTCTTCTTCTATGTACTTAATTGTTTCAGGTCTTATGTTTAGATCTTTGATCCATTTTGAGTTAATTTTAGTACAGAGGGACAAACTGTAGTCCAGTTTCATTCTTTTGCATGTGGCTTTCCAGTTTTCCCAGTACCATTTATTGAAGAGGCTTTCTTATCTCCATTGTGTGTTGTTGGCCCCTTTATCAAAAATTATTTGACTATATATATGTGGTTTTATTTCTGGACTTTCTATTCTGTTCCATTGGTCTGAGTGTCTACTTTTCTGCCAATACCATGCTGTTTTGATTGTCGTGGCCCTATAATATAGTTTGAAGTCAGGTATTGTAATGCCCCCAGCTTCATTCTTTTTCTTTAAGATTGCTTTGGCTATTCGGGGTTTTTTATAGTTCCATATAAATCTGATGATTTTTTGCTCTATTTCTTTAAAAAATGTCATTGGAATTTTGATGGGAATTGCATTAAATTTGTATATTGCTTTGGGTAATATGGCCATCTTGATTATATTTATTCTTCCTAACCAAGAACAAGGTATATTCTTCCATCTCATTATATCTTTTTCGATTTCTCTTAACAATGGTTTATAGTTTTCATTATATAAGTCCTTTACATTCTTTTTTATGTTTATTCCTAAGTATTTTATTTTTTTGTTGTTGCAATTGTGAAAGGGATTATTCTTTTGAGTTCGTTCTCAGTTGTTTCATTGTTGGCATATAGAAAGGCTATTGACTTCTGTATGTTAATTTTGTATCCTGCGACCTTACTGTATTGGCTTATTGTTTCTAGTAGTCTTTTTGTGGATTCTTTGGGATTTTCGATGTATAGGATCATATCATCTGCAAAAGGTGATACCTTTACTTCTTCTTTTCCGATATGGATGCCTTTTATTTCTTTGTCTTGTCTGATTGCTCTGGCTAGAACCTCTAGTACCACATTAAATAAGAGTGGAGAGAGTGGACAACCCTGTCTTGTTCCTGATTTAAGGGGGAAAGCCTTCAGTTTAGTGCCATTTAATATGATGTTAGCTGATGGTTTATCATATATGGCCTTTATCATGTTGAGATATTTTCCTTCTATACCCATTTTGTTGAGAGTCTTAAACATAAAATTGTGTTGTATTTTATCGAATGCCTTTTCTGTATCTATTGATAAGATCATATGGTTTTTGTTCTTTGTTTTGTTGATATGGTGTATTACGTTAACCGTTTTACGTATGTTGAACCATCCTTGAGATTCTGGGATGAATCCCACTTGATCATGATGTATTATTTTTTTAATATGTTGTTGTATTCGATTTTCTAGTATTTTGTTTAGTATTTTAGCATCTGTATTCATTAGAGATATTGGTCTGTAGTTTTCTTTTTTTGTGCCATCCTTGCCTGGTTTTGGTATGAGGGTTATGTTGGCCTCATAAAATGTGTTTGGAAGTATTGCTTCTTCTTCAATTTTTTGGAAGACTTTCAGTAGAATAGGAACCAAGTCTTCTTTGAATGTTTGATAAAATTCACTGGTATAGCCGTCAGGGCCTGGACTTTTATTTTTGGGGAGGTTTTTAATGGTTTTTTCTATTTCTTCTCTACTAATAGGTCTGTTTAGGCTTTCTGCTTCTTCTTGACTCAGTCTAGGAAGGTTGTACTGTTCTAGGAATTTATCCATTTCTTCAAGATTGTTGAATTTAGTGGCATAAAGTTTTTCATAGTATTCTACAATAATTCTTTGTATATCTACAGTGTCTGTGGTGATTTCTCCTCTTTCATTTTGGATTTTGTTTATATGAGTTCTTTCTCTTTTTTCCTTGGTAAGTCTTGCCAAGGGTTTGTCAATTTTGTTGATCTTTTCAAAGAACCAGCTCTTTGTTCTATTAATTTTTTCTATAGTTTTACTGTTCTCTATTTCATTTATTTCTGCTCTGATTTTTATTATCTCCTTTCTTCGGCTGGTTTTGGGTTGTCTTTGTTCTTCTTTTTCTAGTTCCTCAAAGTGTGAAGTTAAGTGGTTCACTTGGGCTTTCTCTTGTTTGTTCATATATGCCTGAAGTGATATGAACTTCCCTCTTATAACTGCTTTTGCTGCATCCCATAGATTCTGATATGTCATATTGTCATTTTCATTAGTCTGTATATATCTTTTGATCTCTGCACTTATTTCTTCTTTGACCCACTCATTTTTTAAAAGTATGTTGTTTAGTTTCCACATTTTTGTGGGATTTTTTTCCTCTTTTTTGCAGTTGAATTCTAGTTTCAAGGCTTTATGATCAGAAAATATGCTTGGGACAACTTCGATTTTTCTGAATTTGCTTATGTTGTTTTTGTGGCCTAACATATGGTCAATTCTTGAGAATGATCCATGTACACTGGAGAAAAATGTATACTCAGTCACTTTGGGATGAAATGTCCTGTAGATGTCTATCATATCCAGGTGCTCTAGTGTTTCGTTTAAGGCCACTATATCTTTGTTGATTCTCTGTTTGGATGACCGATCTAGAGCTGTCAGCGGTGTATTGAGGTCTCCAAGTATGATTGTATTTTTGTCAGTTTTTGTTTTAAGGTCAATAAGTAGCTGTCTTATATATTTTGGTGCTCCTTTGTTTGGTGCATATATATTAAGAATTGTTATGTCTTCTTGATTCAGTGTCCCCTTAGCCATTATGAAATGGCCATTTTTGTCTCTGAGTACTTTTGCTGTCTTGTAGCCAGCATTATCAGATATGGGTATTGCTACGCCTGCTTTTTTTTGGATGTTATTTGCTTGGAGTATTGTTTTCCAGCCTTTCACTTTGAAATTGTTTTTATCCTTGTTACTTAGATGAGTTTCCTGTAGGCAGCATACAGTTGGATTTTCTTTTTTAATCCATTCTGCTACTCTGTGCCTTTTTATTGGTGAGTTTAATCCGTTTACATTTAGTGTAATTATTGACACTTGTGAGTTCCCTCTTGCCATTTTACATATTGCTTTCTGTTAGTTTTGTTTCTTGTTTGATCCTTCTCTTTCATTTTTCTATCTTTTGTTTTTATTTGGTTGTATTCCATACATCTTTCCTCTGTTGCTATCTTTTTTATCTCATGTGCTTCTGTGGTGGTTTTTTCAATGGTGGTTACCTTTAAATAATGAAAAGGGTTCCTACCCTGTTCTTTGTAGCGCACTATTTTGTGAGTACTTCTGCACTCCATCGTCCTTTGCTACTGTTAATCTCCATCCTCTCCCCCCTTTCTTTTTGTTGTTGTCACAGTTTAAATTTGGTTTTACTGTGTTCTTCTTGGAGCTTTTACTTGTGGCTTTGTTTTTTTTGTTGTTGTTGTTCTTTGTATCTGATTGGAGAACCCCCTTTAGTAATTCCTGGAGTGGGGGTTTTCTGATGATAAATTCCCTCATGTTTTCTGTGTCTGTGAATGTTTTTATTTCTCCTTCATATTTGAAGGATAGCTTTGATGGGTATAGTATTCATGGCTGAAAGTTCCTCTCTTTCAGGACTTTAAATATTGGGGTCCACTCTCTTCTAGCTTGTAGAGTTTCTGCTGAGAAATCTGATGATAATCTAATGGGCCTTCCTTTATATGTTGTATTCTTTTCCCTGGCTGCCTTGAGAATTTTTTCTTTGCCGTTGGTTTGTGCCAATTTCATTATGATGTGCCTTGGAGTAGGTTTGTTGGGGTTAAGAAAACTCGGAGTTCTGTTTGCTTCTTGAATTTGAGGCTTTAGTTCTTTCCACAGGCTTGGGAAGTTCTCATCTATTATTTGTTTGAGTATGTTCTCCATTTCATTTTCTCTCTCTTCTCCCTCTGATATACCTATAATTCTTATGTTATTCTTTTTGATGGAGTCAGATAATTCTTGTAGGGCTATCTCATTTTTTTTAATTTTTGAGTCTTTTTCTTCTTCTCTCTGTTGTGCCTCAAGTTGCTTGTCTTCTATTTCACTAATCCTCTCTTCTATCTGGCCTGTTCTATTAGCTAAGCTTGTTACCTCGTTTTTCAGTTCATGAATTGAGTTTTTCATTTCTGTTTGATTTGTTTTTATAGTTTCAATTTCCTTGGAAATATATTCTTTGTGTCCATTGAGTTGTTTTCTGAGCTCCCTAAATTGCCTTTCTGTGTTTTTTTTGTATATCTCGGAGGATTTTTAGGATTTCTATCTTGAATTCTCTGTCATTTAGCTCCAAGCTTTCCAATATATTAAATTTTTTCTCCATAGATTTTCCTCATCTAGCTGTGTTACCTCTCTTTCTTTTGTATCCATGATATTTGATTTTCTCTTCCTTAATGGCATCTGAGGGTGGTTTTGTTGATAGTATTAATGAGATTTAATAAAGAATAAAAAGTTAAAAAAAATAAAAAATTGAAAGAAGTTGTGTTTTTTTAAATTAATAATGAAATAAAGAAAAATAAAATAAAATAAAAATTAAAAAAAAGAAAATTGTCCCCCCCCTCCTTTTTTTCCTCTCCTCTCCTCTCCCCTCTTTCTTGAGAAAATCTTGTGGTGAACTGTGAATTATATTGTATTAAATAGAACAAACAATGCCTGTAATGGAGGGCCTGGATTGGGGAAAAGTAATAAAGCGGCAAAAAAAAAAAAAAAGAAAAAAGAAAAAAAGAAAAAAGGGGGGGTATGGACCCACAAAAAGCAAATAATAAAAAAATTTGCATCAAGAATAAAATGATTTGCGTTTAGGTGTTGGTTGACTAATAGTTATGATGAGAGGAATAAGAGGGAAACAGGAAAATGGGGGGACAAATTAAAAAATTACTATTGTATTTAGTAGAACAAGAGCTAGATAAAATGGAGAGCCAGGGATGGGAGCACTGCTAGTGAGTTAAAAAGGTGAAGTAAAACCCCCCCAAATGCCACAAACATAAGTTTGAGACCCAGATAAGATACTTTGTTCGTTATTGAGGTTTGAATGAGAGGAGACGTAAAGGAGAAAGGAAGAAACTAATATAGAGGGAGAAAAGAGAGAGAGAGAGAGAAAGAGAAAACCACTAAAAGAAAAAAAAGGAGAGTGAGAGAGAGAGTTAAGGGTTTTGGAGTGCAACCCTCACAGAGAGAAAGGAAGAGGAAAGAAAAGATAATGGGAGATGTAACACTTATGGGTAGTGTAGTTCGAGGAGAGGAGAGAGTAAGACTGGCAGAGAGTTAAACAACCAAATTGGAGGAGGAAAAAAAAATATCAAGAATGAAGATAAGAGAAACAAATGAACAAATATAATGAAATGGGATAGGTTATAAAGTCTGCGGATTATTCTTGATTTTGGGAGGTTATCTTCTTGCTTTTTCTTTTCTCTCCCTCTTCCTGGTCGGTGACTCTGTACCCCGGGTTCTGTCCCTTTGGCATGCTCAGGTAGAGGTTTGCAGTTGATAAGTCTCTATGGCAATGTCATGTATTGTGTTTTAGTCTCGTTGGCAGTCGAGGCTCATTAGCATTTATAGGTTCCGACAGTGACAGTGAGAGAGTCCGTGTTCCTGGAGCCTCTCTCCTAGTCTTTCCTTCCTCAATTAGTAGCCTGATGATCCAGCTATGGGGTTGCTGCTGACTCTGCCTGGATAGTAAGAGGCTCAAAGAGCTGGCAACTCCCCACTCTATTCCCACTCAGCACAGGGCTCTGGGTAAGGCTCAGTCAGTCAGAGCTGCTAGCATAATCAGGCGGGGCTTCCGCCCATTCAAAGACCTCTGGCTCTGCCACTCTGTCCGGTAACACAGGCAGGCACCCACTCCTGGGGCGCTTGGAGGAAATGCTTGCTATCTGCGCAGGCAGACCTGGATGTCAGGCCGGAAGTTTCGCCCTCTGAGTGAAACCCCCGCCCGCACTGAAAAGTTCCAGCGTTGGAATTGGCTCTCGCTCCGTCCCCGTGTGTGGCTTTTTCAAGGCGCTGGGGTGGCCTGAGATTCCGCTTTCGGCCCACACAAAGGCCCCTGACTCTGCCCCTCTGTGGGATAGCACGGGCTCCCACTCCTGTGGTGCTGGGAGGAGTCTCTTGCCCACTCTCCGTGCGCGCCTACCAGGATATCAGGCCAGTTGCCTCACCCTCTGAGTGAAACCCCGCCCACATGGAAAAGTTCCATCGTTGGAATTAGTTCTTGCTCCCTTCCCGTGCACGGCTCCCTCAGGGCGCTGGGGCGGCCCGAGATTCCGCTTTTGGCCCACACAAAGGCCCCTGACTCTGCCTCTCTGTGGGGTAACACTGGCGCACACTGCCGAGGCACTCGGAGGAATCTCTCGCTCACTATCTGCACGCGCAGACCAGGATATCAGGCCAGCCGCCTCACCCTCTGAGTGAAACCCCCACCAGCACGGAAAAGTTCCAGCGTTGGAATTAGTTCTTGCTCCCTTCCCGTGCGCGGCTCCCTCAGGGCGCTGGGGCGGCCCGAGATTCCGCTTTCGGCCCACACAAAGGCCTCTGACTCTGCCTCTCTGTGGGATAACACGGGCACCCACTCTCGGGGCTTTGGAAGAAATCTCTCACCCACTATCTGTGCACGCCGACCAGGAGATCGGGTAAAATGACTGCCCCGCTTGTCTTTCTTTGTCTGGGTTTGGCGCGAGTGTTAGCTGTATTGCCCGGGTTGTCACAGGAACAGTTTTTCCTCGGCTTGGATCTCCCTGCCACAGCCTGGTTCAGCCGTTTGTGCCGCGGCCTGGATCTATTCACCCCCTTTGCCCGTCTCAGTTTCTATATTCTCAGTTCCCAGTGAAATCTGCCCTGTTTAGGTTAGTGAGGAAGGCGGAGCATTTCTTACTCCCTATTTCCTTTGGGGTTTGGTTATATATTTAACCAATTTTTCACTTGATCATACCTTCAGGTGTATTGCGAAACATCTGGAGGCTCCAAGGATAGGTTTTTCTGTTTCTGGTTGAAGATCTTGTTGAGTTTTGGGGGAGATTTATCGGTATCGCTTCCTACCCCACCATTACTCTGACATCATCCAGGAGTATTTTTCATGCCACCATTACTCTGATGTCATCTCCATTCAGTTCATATTAGGAAAATAGTTTTGATGTAGCTGAAGGAAACAAGTGTGATATAGCTTCTATCTCATCAAAACAATAACTATAAAAGATGAATTTTGTACCTGACAAAATCAAACATATTGACAAAATCAAACATATTGACAAAATCAAAATCAAACATATTTCATTTCCAGTTCATTTCTTCTTTAACCAACTTTTTTCTTTGATTTCTGCTTTTCTTCTTTTCTTTGCTTTCCTTCCTTTCTTCTTTCTTTTTTCTTTCCTTTTTTCTTTTCTTTCTTCCTTATTTTATTTGTTTACTTTGTTAAAGAGCAACTTTAAAAAAATTCTGTCTAACCCTGGGAAACAACATTGTACCAACTATTCTATCTAGATTAATGTAACTAATCGTTCATATACTAGCTGCTGTCTCAAACCAGAGAGGAAGTGAAGGTTAATCCTTGTGATGAAGGATGTGACAAAGAAGAGGCAGAGCTAGAATAGATAAATTTTCTGCGTGTCTCCACAACTAATAAGACAACAAGGAGAACTCGTTTGTTCCTTAAAGAGCCCTTGACATCTTAACATGAGGAATCTACCAAACAAATGCTTTCTTTCTTGTGGAACTAATTAACTCACACAAAGATGAGCAATAATTCCTTTCACTGAAAGGCAAGGCATGAGTATCCAAAAGTTAATATACTTCTTTTCAAGGTTAGTAACAGAAGTAGCAGCAAAACAAATGGTACAGAACACCTATTACACTATCGTTATAACTGGACAACCAGGTTCTGGGGTGGTAGGAGCATCCCCCAAACAGCTGAGTCCAGTGACCTCAATTACGTTCCAGGGGAAAACGTACATATGTCCTTAATTCCTGGAAGCACTAGACATAATATCATGGAGGCAAAAGTGGTTTGATCTGATTATAGATAAAGAAGGGGAGGAGAGAGTAATCCATTGTTCTAAAAGGAGACGCATTACTGTCCACCCAGGTGAGGACCGTTTCTTTATAATTCTGGCCATGGCTACACATTTAAAGATTTGGTTGGAAGAAACTACCTCTCAGTAGGCCTCCTCCCCATCTTCCTCTATCTGTGCTCATTATTCATTCATTTAAACTTAAGCTCTGTGGCAAGCTATTGTACTTTGGAGAACCTTTAGAGAAAGTTGATATCAGTGGGTTACTTTTTTTTTCTCAGACAATCCTTTATGGATTCTCCATCTGCCTTGTGACTTGACCATGGTCAACAAGTTTCTGCGTTCATTGGCATACCGGGTTGGTTTGGTTTTAGTACAAATGCATAGCTTTCTTCTGTGCTCCCATTAGAACAGCTCTGTCATAGCACACTTTGGACAAGTCTTGCCAGGGGTGAGGATGAGGGAGACGCAAAGACCTGACTCCGGGGACCAGTTTCAGTGACGCAGATCCACTTTATCCAGGAAGTAAGCTAGCTTATATACACAGGTTCAACCTATAGGGTGTTACAGCGTGTCCCTCAAAGCCAATGGCTGAAAAGATCAGGGAGCTGTGTGGTTGGCGCTGAGTCACTTTCTTTTAGTGGGCGAGCTCCCTTCCTGGGTATGCCTAGGAGGGTTTCAGGTGCTAGAGTGTTCTCACAGCATTGCATCAGCCACAGCTTCTAGGAATGCACTCTGCGCTCCACCCACAGCACACAAACTAGAGTGTGAATAACCTGGTGCACATTGCTTTATGTGCCATTTTGAGAGTACAGTCCCCTTTCTTTTTAGAATGTATTTATTATCACAGCGTGTACTCATTCTCCTAAATTTGTCTATTTGACTTAGTTGTTTGATGGCAATAACCTCAAGGCCTTTCTCCCTCTCTAGTAAGCCCTCAGCTCCCTCGAGCAAAACTCAGTGCTTTCTTACCATGAAGGTAAGAAAGAGTCCAGTACACCACAGATTATTAAGTGTTTAACTATTGATTTACCATTGTGCTCATCCACACCTTAGATGCCCAGTTGCAAATTCCTTTTTCACAGTGGCAGTAGCTTTATCGTGCAACTTTGAGAAGTATTGACATAATTTATTTGACTAGATTTCATCATCACTCATTCATTTTACTTACATGGAATCAATTCAGGTCTTCCTTTCTCCCTGGGACCTACCATTCCTACCTCCAGGTCATCTCTATCTCAGACTGAGAAACGTTTGTCATTTAGTCTTTTAAAACACCAATTAAAAGACATGGGATTGCAATCTTGTGACCTCGGTAGGGCAAACAAAACACCCAAGAGTGTCATCAGAAGGGGCATATTTGGATATTAAAACTTTCAAAGAGTACAAGAACATCTCTCTTCTGTAATAGCAAGAACCTGTTCTCATGAGAAAGAAAGAAAGAAAGAGAGAGAGAGAGAGAGAGAGAGAGAAAGGGAGGAAGGAAGGAAGGAAGGAAGGAAGGAAGGAAGGAAGGAAGGAAGGAAGGAAGGAAGGGAGGGAGGAAGTGAGGGAGGGAGGGAAGGAAGGAATGGAGAGAGGGAGAGAGAGAAAGAAAGAAAGAAAGAGAGAGAAAGAAAGAAAGAAAGAAAGAAAGAAAGAAAGAAAGAAAGAAAGAAAGAAAGGAGGAAAGAAAGAAAGAAAGAAACTTATTTTCTAGAGAATAGCTTATGTTAGTGCAGCCTGGGAAGCACTACCCAGTGCCCCCCCAACACTGACGGCTCCTGTTGACTTTTCCCCCTTTGCTCAGCATCTTGCTTCAAGTCACTCCACGCAAAGATGCTTTCAGGAACATCTGCACTCTCTCATGCGGGAAGACAAGCAGAGCGGATATCCTGCAGGAGGAAATACCAGTAAACATTAAAACACCAGGAAAGACCTTTGTTGGGGTATCTGCAGACACTCCTCAGGACTAAGGAAGTCCACAAATGTCCCCACTCCATGTAGCAAGCTATTGAAACTTCTGTAATTGCTTTTTACATCTCCAAATGCCAACCTCTGGTGTGCTGGGACAGGGCCTAGATTTCATGGTACAACTAAAATATAAACATTTGCACCAACTTTTCTTTCCAAAAACATCTTCAGATTTCTCATGATTCTTGGACTGTACTAGTACAGTTGACTAAGAAAGCACTATGCCTTGTACTTATTAAGTATTTATTTTATTTTTATTTTATTTATTCATTTTAGAAAGGAGAGAGAGAGGAAGAGAGAGAGAGAAACAGAGAGAGAGAAGGGGGAGGAGCAGGAAGCATCAACTCCCATATGTGCCTTGACCAGGCAAGCCCAGGGTTTCGAACCGGCGACCTCAGCATTTCCAGGTCAACGCTTTATCCACTGCACCACCACAGGTCAGGCCCTTATTAAGTATTTAATAAAAATCAATGCATTTTAGAAGTTTCCTTAACAGTTGTCTAACCTAGGTACCTAATACTTTTGATAAAGTAAACAAGCTGAAAAACAAAAACATCTTAATAGTCATCAGCCTAAGAGCCCACATATTACATTTGAATTTCTATAAAATACTGACTGTAGGAGATATAGTATATTGGAGCTGTTCAATAAACCATCAAAATATAATCTCTTGATCCTAAGCCTAACTAATTGTACTAAATTAGTAACATACTTTATTATTTTTTTAGTAAGTGACATAAATTTTATTGAAACACCTTCTAGTCAATGTAAAAATAATTAAAATTAAAAGCTCAATGTGTTTTTTTAGCTTCTTTAACATTTATAAAGAATATAAGGCCATTATGGTGAGCTATGACACGCGTGTCAGCACTGACAAACGTAGCCATTTTCGATGACACGTGGCCGTATGTGGCTGCATACCAGAGAAGTATGGGGCCGCATGCCGAGAAGGACATTTCATGCTTGGCTCCTGCATGGCCAGGTGCAGTAGCCGAGGATAAAACATTTGCTATAGTGTAGACAGTCTGTGCCGGAATTTCTGTAGGCCAAAACAACAGAACTCCAGCACAGAACGTCTAGTTCTGGGACTTCCGGTTAGGCCGTTAGGGGATCTTTGACCTCACGAGCGGGGAGCAGCGGAATGCTGTGGGGAACACATCTCTGGGGGTCCTGTGATCGCCATTACCAGCAACCACATAACCACAGCAACCATCACCCAATCTACTGTTCTGGGGTGTCGGGGATTTCTAATTGACCATCATTACTGAGATAAGTGAGGGGGAGGCTGGGAGAGACGAGTTGCCTGTGCTATGGGTGCCATTTTCCGCCATTAGAAATAGCAGCAGCCGTCTTAATTTACAGAAGATGCAACTTGCAGAATTTCAAGATGGCATCTGGGCTCAGGTGTTTGTCGACTTAAGGTCAAAGCTTGAGAATCTGGGAAGGTGCTGCTTGGAGAATCAAGAGGAGTGCCACTACGAACAGGAAATTTGGAGTGCCTGGAACTGATTACCAGACACTTTTAGTACCCTGAAAAATATAGCAATGGCTTTACTCACAATTTTCCCTCTATGCACTTTTGTGAGACCTTATTCTCAGCGTTAAATAATATCAAAACCAACAAAAGAAACAGATTGACAGATGAAGTTAGTAGCGCTTGCTTGGGCTTGAAGTGTACAAAATACCAACCTTCAATTGAAGATTTAGCCAATGAAATTCAGCAACAAAAAAGTCACTAATAGGCAGGTTAGTTAAAGAATTCCCCCTCCCCCTCACTTATCTTAGTTCATGGCACCCCACACAAGTTAAATAATATCAAGAGCAACAAAAGAAACCAACTGACAGATGAACAAAGAAGTTACTAAGCAGGTAAGTTAAATAATTAGTTTTTAGTTTATTAAATATGGTTATATATTACAATTATACATTTTTGTTATTTAAACTATAGATATCACAAAATTATGGTTTTTTTTCTTGAAGTGACACACCACCCGAGTTATGCTTGTTTTTTTGGCGAATTTTGACACACCAAGCTCAAAGGATTGCCCATCACTGATATAAGGAATAAAATACATGGTGACTATAAAAGTTTTATAAAATATTAAAGACTATAAAGAAGAAACTGAAATAAATGATAGTTTTGCCACACAGATAGACATAATTAATAATTTGATGTCTTCATATTGTCTTTCCCTATATTTTTTAAATCCTTAAGGTCACTTTCTATTCTTTGTTTTGGTCAGTTAATATTTTATCATCAACATTGCCCTATGGTGGTACCCAGATGCCAAGATGTCCTTCAACAATTCCTACTTCCTGGTCCTCATACCTTGTGTAGTCCCTCTCACATTGGACCAGGATTGGTCTATGTGGTCAATAGCATAGGGCAGAAGTGACAGAATGTCATCTCTGTGATTATATGATCGTGGCTTCCATATTAAACTGGTTCTCTCTCTCTCTCTGAGGGAAGTATTCTGCCATGTTGTTAGCAGCCTTATGACATGGCCCACATGGTGGGGAACTGAAGCCTCCAGCCAACATCCAGAAAGCCTGCCAATAACCATGTGTGTGAGCTTGGAAATGGCTTCTCCAGCCCCACTCAGGCCTTGCGAAGGGACTATAGAGTGTCCAATAGCCTGATTAAAATCTCATGAGACACCCTGAGCCAGAATCACCAGAAATTTTTTCAGTTGAGTTTATTGGGGTGACATTGGTCGGCAAAGCCATACAGGTTTCAAGTGTACAACTCAACAAAACATCATCTGCACACTGCATCGTGCTCCCATCACCCCAAGCAAAGTCTCTTTTCATTCCCATTTCTGCCCTTTCCCATGTCCACAAACCTTCATGCCCCTTTCCCTCTGGCTATCACCACACTCGCTTACCGGTTGTATCTGATGATTCAGCCATTCAATGCAAACACATTCTCTTTTTCTCCATACTGTTCTCATTCTGTTTTTTCTCATCTCAGGGAATAGCTCCACCATCCATGCAGTCTAGCAATCCAGAAACCTGAGGGCATCTTTGACCACGCTATCTCACCCTTATGTATATTCTAATGTGCTTTCTAGTTATACCTCCCTCTCCTCTCCAGCTCCACAGCTACTGCCTGAGTGCAAACCAGGGAGAACTCAGGTTAATTTTATTTCATTCAGGTATAACCACCTACTATTACCTTCCACTTTTATGACTGCAATACTAAACACTGTGATACTAATATTGTATGTAGAAAAGACCACCACTATTTTCTCTCTCTCTCTCTCTCTCTCTCTCTCTCACACACACACACACACACACACACACACACACACACACACACACACACCCTAACAAATTATACCCATGACTGTGACAAGACATAGACTTGTCAATAACCATCCACAAAGATTGGGAGTTGGAGATGCAAATCTCAGCAGTGAGGAGAGAAAATCTGCCCCAGGGGAGAATCATTCCTTCTTCCACCTCTCTCAGAACATTCCTTCTAGTTGGGGTTGTGTTTTATCTTCCTTCAGAAGCCCCCTGCCCCACCCTTCCAGGTAGATTTCACAACAGATTTGGCACAGACCACAGGACTAGAGCCAACTCAGGCAGCACTAGAAGAAAGTATAGACAATGAGCAAAAAATGCACATTGAAAATGATACATTATTTTCCCCACATCTTTCAACAGCTGCCTGCTTTGGCATACTTTTGTGCTCAGAGGAAGAGAGATGGTAGTTGTTCCAAATAATAAAGTTAATTCTTTGTGCATTATTATAACATTTTTCTTGAGGGGAAAATGGTTGCTGTCTTAAATTTGGCTTTGGATTATTTTGTAGAATTCCCATATCAATTCTGGGTCTTCTATGTTGTTGGCTGAAGTTACAAAAAAGAACCAAGTGTAGATCAAACTTAAGTTTGAACGTATGTCATAGATATTCACTGGAATGTAGCAGTTTTAGTGTAGCTCCTATGGCTGACCAGTGCACAATGAAATAAAACATATTTTTAAACCATGCCTTTTCCAGAGCTAAAAACAAAGAGTATGTTTTAAGTTCTATGGGCACAAGGACAGTTTCCGCAATTGAAGAGATGCATCTTCTAATTTGAGACTGTTTCTATTTAATTTAATCTAACCATTATAGGAGAGACATTCAAAGAACAAATTAAAATAAGATTCACATTTTGTTTGGTTCTTTTTTATCTAAGCAGTCGTTTTTCACTCCCAGTTAAAATTAGCACCGAACATTCTTCAGGACAGCCCCTGCATTCCTAACATAGTTCCATAAAGTGTCCTTGCTCGGAGGCCCCTATCCTCCTGCTAGAGTACTTTATTAATATTATTCATGGTCATAGATAATTATTTATTGGGTACAGTGCTAAAACCTTTGCATATATTTTCTCATTTCATCCTCACACCAGTGCTTCAAAGTATTTGTTATTTTTTCCATCTTCTAGATAAAGAAGTTGAAGCTTGTTGTTTGAGCAAGTTGACCAAAGTCACAAAGTCCGGGGCTGTAACAGGCTGGTTTAACTCCAATGTAAATTTTCCTCCTTCTGATGCTGTTTCTTCTCTTGTGGCTCCACGCCATATCAGATTGACTTATGACCTTCATTCATCTAAGATATCTTTTAAGACTTTGAAAAAGTCACTGTACATTAGGATCCTAATTTATGAAGAAACATCACAGAACATTAACTTGAATTTAACAAATTCCAATTGCTTCCTGCTTACAGAAGAAACTAGTATATATTCTGTGCTGTTGTGACTTACACACTGTTACGTTATTTAGTGGCCCCTCGGGGACACACAATAGTATTTCTCCCAGGGTACTGAAGTCACAGGGTCTTACCTTCAAGTGGCATCAGATTTGGCAAGGATGGACTTATGGTTTATTCCGCATGATTTAAACTTTCCCTACAGACAATACAGACACGTGCACATGTGCACACACACGGGAAATTCAGGGATAGCCTCCTGCTCCTCAAAAGTGTATCTTCACCTCAATTGATCAGCCCTTTCCGTACCTGTTTAGCCATATTTGTCTAATTGTAGGTGTCAAAAAATGTCTTTCAAAACAACTTACATTTTAAAATGACTTTCAGTCCTTTCAGTAATTAGAATCACATTCCATCTCCAGTCACCCACAAGGTCGTGTTAGCACAGCCCTGAGATCTTTGCTTTCTTTCTTTGGCCTCCCCACCCCCACCCTGAATAGTTCTTAACCAACCTTTGGAGCATTTTTGGTGTTTGGAAGAAGAAAGATGATAGTTATTCCAAATGATAAAAGTAGTTTTTTTGTTAATTATCATATGATTTTTCTTCGAAGGAAATGAATACACTCTTAAATTTGGCTTCGTGTTATCTGGCAGAATTCCCATATCAGTTCTATCTATTTTGATGCCCCAAATTCCTCGAAAGAACTAAGTGTATACCAAATACAAGTTGAAAATAACATTAATAATGACCAGTATTTGATGAACACTTTGTAGTTAACAAAACACTTTACCAACATTGTCATTTAATCCGACAACAATTCTCTGTTGAAGGAAACAAACCAGTATCGAACATGGTAGTGCTTTACATTGGGACTCTTCAATTATTTATAGTGTGTGTTATTTCCACTTTACAGGTGAGGAAATTCAGGGTTAAAAGGGTTAAGTAGGCCCTGGCCGGTTGGCTCAGCGGTAGAGCGTCGGCCTGGTGTGCGGGGGACCCGGGTTCGATTCCCAGCCAGGGCACATAGGAGAAGCGCCCATTTGCTTCTCCACCCTCCCCCCCTCCTTCCTCTCTGTCTCTCTCTTCCCCTCCCGCAGCCAAGGCTCCATTGGAGCAAAGATGGCCCGGGCACTGGGGATGGCTCCTTAGCCTCTGCCCCAGGCGCTAGAGTGGTTCTGGTCGCGCAGAGCGACGCCCCGGAGGGGCAGAGCATCGCCCCCTGGTGGGCAGAGCGTCTGCCCCTGGTGGACGTGCCAGGTGGATCCCGGTTGGACGCATGCAGGAGTCTGTCTGACTGTCTCTCCCCATTTCCAGCTTCAGAAAAAATACAAAAAAAAAAAAAAAAAAAAGGGTTAAGTATATCCTGTTCAGTATGACACTGATTTATGACTCTAGCTGAGACTATTGACAACCAAAATCCATTGCCTGGACCTGGACTGCCTCTGACATCCCAGCCTAAAAATGAAGTACACATACACAACTATCATCCTTGGTCCCCAGAATCATCATCCCAAAGAACACAAAGCCATGGCAGCCTTAGCATCTATCATAGATGTCACTCTATCGTAGCACTTTTCATCTGGGAGAGGACATAGTGAGGCTTCCACATTTTTATCCCAATCACCATTATATCTCTAAATTCTCTTCCTTAAAGTTTCACCCCTAAACTTCTCAATTGTACACAAGTGAATAAGTCCCTTTCTGGCTTTCCTCCAGATAGCCGTGAGAATGTAAAGAGCTGGTGTGGACATGAAACTTCAAGTTGTCTCCAGATATAGGAAGAGTTTTTATTCTACTCCAGAGAGTTTCTCAGGACCCTGGGTAACTCAACAGCACCAAGTTCTTGCGTGCATCGCTGTTCGGATTATATGGACAATAATGATACTGGATCTGTACTCTGACAGCTCAAACTTCCTCAAAAGAAAATTCAGCCTTTCTAGATGACCCAAAAGGTAACCCTACATATTTCTACTTTCTGGAATAGAATTGAAATAATAACATGAACTGCCCCCAGGTCATTCTGCTAATAACCTGGTATAATATAAGTTTGATGTTTTCTTTAATAGAAGGAACTTTCATTTTGCAGATTTAGACAAAGGAAGATGGGTGAATGAGGTATCACAGAAGAGATAAATGTACCCTGGTGGGATGAATATCTCTCTAAAAAAAAGGAATTTTCTCTCTTAATACTCTCTAAGACAAACTTTATAAACAATACATAATTGAGTCTATTTTTGTGCCAAATGATCATTTCATACACATATACACATGTGTGTAGTTGTGTATATGTACTTCATTATTAAATGAAATTGTCTTTATGATAATAAGAAAAATACTCCCATGATCTGAAGCATAATAAGTAAAATAAAACAAATGAGTGTTTGAGAGATGGGTCTGAATTACTTTATAAATAAATACAAATGCAACCCCAAGTTTCTAGTAGACTTTGAAATACATAGGCTGTGAAATTGCATAGAAGAGCCAACTTTCAGATATAAGATCTCCAATATTAGAACTCCTATATAAATATTTCTTTTAAGTTAACAACCATTTGGGGCAATAGTCTTTAGGTCATCATTTACAACAATCTGTAGTTTTACACTTCACTAAGCCTATCGCATAAACCACACAACAGGTTCTCAACAACGTTTGCCAATGTCTTCCCTAAGATGCAGCAGAATATGTGATTTTTATCTACGACTTAATGAATAACTCAGTGATGTGAAGTGTGTTAAGTACAGCAATAGGCTACGTTAGACAAAGTAATGAAAATAATCTGTGTCTCGTTGTTTTCACTTCTTTTAAGGTTTAGATTTCCTTTGCCTGCTTGTCTGATTCAACTTTTAAAAGAAAAGAAAGAAAAAAAAAAACCATGGAAAGTGGTAACCTTGAATACTTCAAAGTTAACCA
Source organism: Saccopteryx leptura (assembly GCF_036850995.1). NCBI lineage: Eukaryota > Metazoa > Chordata > Mammalia > Chiroptera > Emballonuridae > Saccopteryx > Saccopteryx leptura. The sequence goes on along the minus strand of NC_089503.1, from coordinate 213,669,633 downwards.
AGATCAAAGTCAAATAAAGTCCTGAATAAGGAGCAGGTCTGAAAGCAAAATGTGTCACGTTGATATTGGCTTGAAATCTCCTAGTTTCTGGCTTGTTCCAAAGCCTTGACCTTGGGTTTGTCAGGTATCTAAGCATCTGAGCACTGGGAGTTCTTATGAAGAAGAATGGTTTAGTTCCTTCGCAAAACAGATTCAAACACAGAATCATCTACATGACCAGGCAACTCATTACCTATTGGCATTTAAAACATTGAAACTGTGAGTCTCCTCACCCTATTGTGTTTGTTCATTGTATTTATTTCATTCCTGACCAACAGACACGGTTCGCATGCTGCATCTTGATTACAGAAATTTTATTTTTTAATATAAATTACACCTCCCTGAAATGTGAGCACGTTAGGAACATTGAAATTAGTTACTATTCGTTTCTTTCTCTGCTTGATAGATAGACCCTTTGGAGTGAGACAGTTTCTTTGAATGTTTGCAAGATTCCAGTCTGGTTTTGTAATCTTCCCTGCCTTTCTATAATTTTAGGGTCTGGGGATTTGGACTTCTGTTATATTTTTAAAATGCAGAATTATTAACATGCAAAAAGATAGTGTGGCCTGTAATTCAAAAGATACAAGGGGTGTTCTTGCATGTTCTGCTTCATTGAAGCCCTCACACACCACACGTTACGTTACCAGTAAAGGCGCGACGTTTTTCCTTGAAATGGTCCATGCTGTTTCATTTGAAACGGTGTGTGCTGCTGCTGGGTGTTCTGTGGTTCTGTCTCAACAACGCCGCTCAGAACTCACATTCACCAGGTATCGGCCAGCGGCCCTTTGGTATCAGAGGGGAAATAAATCACATTCTCCAGGAACACCCATCTGTTTTGAATAGTCCCATAGATACATGGCCGCCTGTTTCAGGGAATATTTAATGTTAGAAAAAAACCTAGTCCAAACAGTTTACTCCCCTTAAAACGAAGCAGTAAGAACTCTTCCAGTAAATGCTTTAAAACTGCCCAAGAGGAGAAGCCAGAAACATCCCTCTGTGACTCAAAATATAAACGATAGAAAAAATTTCTAATAATTTTTATGACTTTGGTGACCTCTAGTGATCAAAACTGAGAACAAACTTGCCACGTTTTTTGCTTTGTTGTTTTTCTAGAAGAGAGGAATCTTCCAAAGTCAGAAATTATATAGTATTTGTTATGGTCATTTTTCTACCCAGTCTCTAAATAAGTGTAACTGACTTTTCTTGTTAGTAAACAGCCATGTAGTAGTATCAAGGTAGAATAGTTCATAAACAAAAGGAGGAAAAAATATTATTTGCAAGTATATTCTTTTTGGTCTTGTTTCCAGGCATTTACATACAGGTTCCCAACAAAACAAAGAGTAAGTATTTCTACATAAAACGATTGTACAGGAAATTTATTTTGCAACTTGTATTTTTTAAGAGTACAGTGTGAATATCTTTTCATATCCTTCACTATATTATTTTAATTGGCCCTGTACTCTCTCATCATCATTTATTAAAACATTCTCTATCGTTGGCTATTTAGGTTGTTTTGATGTGTGTGTGTGTGTGTGTGTGTGTGTGTGTGTGTGTGTGTGTGTGTGTGTTTCTATTATACTTGAAGCTAAGTCTTTAAACCCTTCTGGCATAATGGCATTAAGATTATCTTAGAAATAAAATTTCTGGTTCAAAAAATGTGCAAAACAGTATGATTTTCAATACATAATATTACATTTGCAGATGATTCTGGAAGAGAAAAATGGTCACCCAGACACCATTGTGTCAGCCAAAGGCCTCATGTGATATCTGGAAACGACGATAATTCGTGGTATAGCTACCACTCGAGCATTCCTCCAAGGGTCCATGGCTGAACAGGGAACCAAGAATGATAAAAAAAAAAAAAAAAATGCTGTATGAGCTGCATCACAGCCCTTGTCTGGTAATTTAAGGTTATGCCACTTGAAAAAATATAAATTTGTAGAGAGTTATCTGGGTCCAAAGAACTCTGTTTTGTAAACACATGTGAACACATGGTTCTCACATCAGCAACAAGTGCTAATCTTACACAAAGTATCTATTCACTAGCTACTGGCTGTAGGTTATGGACAAGAATGTTTGTTGAAGACTTTATTTTTATGGCTTTTACATTCACAAGAAAATTACATAATTCTCTTTCTTCTTTGTATAAGATACATAATGCTCAGGTGAAGTTTGCAATAGAGGAGTAAATAAGGAGAAGAAATCTTCTGGCTACCTGTTTTTGCAATTATCAAAGTAAGGGTAGCGCATTCTGAAATGCTTTCTGACTGTATACATTAAATTTCCTGGCTATACTGCTTTCTGAGTTACAGAGTCAAGCAGATGTACTGTATTCAGCCACTAATCTGCACACCCTTCTCGTTCCCAGGAAGATGTACTACAGTGTCATGAGACTGTGTCATTAAAAATATATATATATTCATATACCCTTTCTTTCTTAATACTGAACACAGAAAGTAAAAATCAGTCATCTTCTGGGTTGATTAAAATGGAAGAAGGGGCCCTGGCCGGTTGGCTCAGTGGTAGAGCATCGGCCTAGCGTGCAGAAGTCACGGGTTCAATTCCCGGCCAGGGCACACAGGAGAAGCGCCCATCTGCTTCTCCACCCCTCCCCCTCTCCTTCCTCTCTGTCTCTCTCTTCCCCTCCCGCAGCCGAGGCTCCACTGGAGCAAAGATGGCCTGGGCGCTGGGGATGGCTCCTCGGCCTCTGCCCCAAGCGTTAGAGTGGCTCTGGTTGCAACAGAGCGACGCCCCCGGAGGGGCAGAGCATCGCCCCCTGGTGGGTAGAGCGTCGCCCCCTGGTGGGCATGCCGGGTGGATCCCGGTCGGGCGCATGCGGGAGTCTGACTGTCTCTCCCCGTTTCCGGCTTCAGAAAAATACAGGAAAAAAAAAAAATGAAAGTAGGATGGAAGGGATGGATGTCATGAGCTAAAAAGACCGAAAGGCATCACAATGTGTGTACGCCAGGTCTTTGCCCTCGGATTGTCATTTGGTGATGCTGAAGGATGTGTTACAAGGTCCAGCCACTTGTCCTTGTTCTCAAGCCACACTTTCAAGGCACTGCTGGCCTCCCAAAGGCTCCAAATAGCCACTGTGGCTTTTCTCCAAAATGAAGTCACAAAAGCAGAAGCATGACCTCCAGAAAGAGAGGGGCCGCCCAGTCTGGCCCCTTCATCTTCTCCCAGCACAAAGATGCTGATGCTTGAATTAGAAGGGGCAGGCTTACATCTGGGTATGTTGGTCCTTGGGTGTGGCACTGACGCTGATGTTGAATTTCAGGCTACTTCTCTCTGGCGTGTGCCTTCTATTGTATCAGTTAGGATTATATGGCTGCAAGCAAAATAAACCAATGCTGGCTGATGGGAGCCCCCCCCAAAAAAAAATAAAAGCGAAAATGAAATAAAGAAAGAAAAAAATAGAGTAGCTCAGGGGATCCAGGAAAAGGGTATTAAAGAACAGGGCCTGAATAAGAAGAACCAGCTCAAGCCATGTTCTGTGTCTGAATCCCGTCACTCAGAACACCCTGTGGCACGTACACGGGCCTCCACTTCAGCCCTGCTCGCCCAAGGCAAAGAGGTATACAGGACCGAAGTCACTTTACTTTATTGAACGGGGCGTATTTATTTTATATTTTAGTGTTCTCTCCCAGATAACTAATGATGTCAGTTAGGCGTCTCGTTGACAGTCTTATGTAGATATTTTTAGGAAATAACTTGGGTCATTTCTAGGTTCTAATTTTTTCCTAGCTATGGCATTTTTGCAGCATCATTATAATAGATAACATTTAAACAAACCCCTAAGCCTCTCTTGAAGTATTACATTCCAGGAAGCTTGTTTTCTTTCTTAAACATGGTATTTTCCCGCATAGCCTTTTAAACTTGACCTAGCATCAGTCACAATTTGGGCTCTAAAGGCATGCAGCAGAAACATCACCCTACGACTCATTTATTAAATCACCCCGCTAATAGAATGTGAGCTAGTAATACAGAAACTGAGTATCTGAAAATGACTTCTTTCATCATTTTTTTTATCCTGAGAGCTCCTGTCCTATGAAGATAGTAATCAAATTTTTCTGATAATTTCTTTGCCTTCCCCGCTATATCCAGGGTCTGCGTAGAATGCCCAAATGAAAAGGGTCCCGGCCTTCTGTGCTGTCACATTCTATGAGGGAAGAAAACAACCCTAGTGATTTGGCTGAACGACATAAATGAGAAACAGATTTGTGCAATATGAGTTAGTTCCAAGCCACAGAAGGCCAGCACTCTCCTTTGGCATATTTTTAAGGCTAAAGGGTAATTGAATCCCTTCTCCACTAGACAGATAATAAAAAAAAAGATTTTTTTTAAAAGAAAGAAAGAAAAAACCCAGCAGGGTTTGTCTGGAAGAGACAGTGCAGGCTCACATCTCACTTATGGGAGTGTCAGGGCAAGACCAAGGGGCGTATTGGACTGTGCTAAGCGTCCCCACATGAGTAGCCAGGCACAAAAGGGCCCTTTAGTCATTGATGCCAATGAGCTGCAATGACTTCAGAGAGCGCAGTCACCACACTCTCCTGTCATGGAGACTTGTAAAGCTGCCTCTCTTGGTCCCTGGCCAGTTCAGCTCAGCCTCAGCCTTTGCTTCATGCTGTTAATGATCCCCTAATTAGACACATCAAGGCCTGTCCTAATTAAGACTCTTTTGGTTACAAGTATCCCAAACCCACTTCAAAATAGCTTCACAGAATGAGAGAATTTAATAGAAAGGCTTAGACTGCAGGCGTCAGAAAGGGTGGGAACCGGGGCAGTCCCATGGAGCTCAGAAAATTTTTGTTGATATTCACCCGAGAACTTCATTGTTAGTAGGGCTGAACTTCGAATTCCCCATCATCTCTATTTCTCATTAAAACATGCTCTGGAGGGGAATCAAATGGGCTCAGGTTGGGTCAGGTACCCACGTATGAGCTAATCAGCCATAGTCAAAACTAATGGCCACATAATAAAATCAATGTCTACAGTGGGCCCACCTCTGAAGAGGAAGGAGATACTCTTTTTTTTTTAATTCTGGGCAAAAGGTATCTTTTATAAGACTCCAGATGGTTGCTACAGGAACCTGGAACTTAGTTGAGACAATGTGACCTGGTCATCTCCACGTCTTATGGGAGTTCCTAAGGCTTAGGCTAGAGACACTCTGGGGTTTGTCCATCATGCTTGACAGACCTTCCCTGTCTCCCGTGCGTCACTACCTAAATTCTCTCCCTCTCCCCTGCCTAGACCTTCCCTGTCTCCCGTGCGTGCGTACGTCACTACCTACATTCTCCCGCTCTCCCCTGCCCAGGCTCCCGCTGCTGTGTCGCTGTCTCCAGTCCAGCTGCCTCTTCTGAGAGCAAATGTAATCATCCCTCCTCCTACTGGACCTCTCCACTAGGATCTTCCAGAAAAACCTCAAATTCAGCATACTCTAGTGAGACTCATCTTCAACAGTGTTAGAAGTCACAGCAGTGGTTCCCTGAATACAGGAGAAGCATTGACTAGAATGAAGAGATCTTGATCTGAGTGGTGGTTACACACACAGCCATGTGCATATATGTATGTGTGTGTGCATGTGGATAACTGATCCATCAAGTTGCACACTTAAAATCTGTGTACAGATGAGGAAGATGGCAGCGGAGTAGGCGGACGCACAGACGTCCAGCTCTCACCACCAAACTGGAATACAAATCAATTTAGGAAAAATCAGCATGAAAAACCAACTCTGAACTGCAAGAACAGCTCTCAAAAACCAAGGAGCAAAGAAGAACCCACAACAATCCTGGTAGGGAGCGCCTGAATCTCCCCTACTTACAGGAACGGAGGGGGGGGGGTGTGAGGCTGAGAGCCCAGAGGGGATCTCACCCCAGGGAAAAGAGCAGAAACTACTGCTCACAGCCACTTACCTGGTGACCAGGGAGCGAGGTGTGTTGAAAAGACCAGCTTATCTCCCAAGTGGAAAGGACAGGGAGAGGGAAAATCTGTGTACAGTATACTACATCTAAATAAAAAAATAAATGTAAGAAATTACCATAGATCTGTCCTTTATATTTTGCTGATATCTATCTAAATTGGATTTGTAAAACCAATGCAGAAAGGAGCTAGGCAGAGAGTCCAGATGAATGTGGCCGATTATACTCTCGTTCTTAATTATTCACTGCCTTCCTGTAAGCATTGTATATAGTCTCACCATGGCCATATGACTCGGAGGACCTCTCTTCAGAGGAAGCATACTTCCTTGCCCTGTTGATGTCAGCTTGGCCTGTGATTCGCTTTGCCCAACAGAATGGGAGCGTAAACAACATATACCATATGTGAGCAGAAGCACTGAAAGCCTTTGCCCCACATGACTGTTTTTCTTTGTCCTCTGCTGCAAGAATAGCATATTCCAAATGGAGGCTGTTCCTTCAGTCTGTATCCCAGAACCTGTAGCCACCATGGACAATGTCATTTGAGCAGGAAATGAACCAATGTTGCTATAAAGATATTGACGTTTTGAGATTTTTATCAGAGTATAACTAACTAATCTAAGTTGACTGTTGCAAACAGCAGGTGGATGGCGTAGCTTATTCCGAAAGGCCCGCCTGTCCCAAGGGTCAAGCCATCTTTATCTCCTGTGAACTTGTTAGGTGGTAATGCAAAGTCACCCTCATAGGTCTTCGTGTTGTTTAGGAAGGGCCGGGTTTTTAATTAAATCCCCTCTTGATTTGTAATTTGTATATTCTTCCTTTAAAGGTTGACAACTAAATCAATATGTCTTCAAAACCACTTAGGACAAAATAATAGTGATCCTGAACATGGCTTCCAGAGAGACTATAAAGAAGATGGAGGAAATGCCTGAAAAGGAAGCATGTCACCTGATACGTATTTTTTTGTTGTTGCGTTTTCAGGTCTCACAGTTTTCCTTCCATTATGCATATGTGCCACTAGAGGTCACTGCAGAGCTCTGCGTCCACACACCGGGTGTAATGCTATGTCTGACTTCCAATTTCTACACAGAGAATGCTACAGGTTTTGAGTATGTTAAACCTGAAATATCACTGGAGGCAGAAATGGCAAAACTGAAGCTGTCATACTTGGGGCACATCACGAGAAGGCAGGGTTCTTTGAAAAAGACAATAATGCTGGGAAGAATAGAAGTCAGCAGGAATAGAGGAAGACCACATATGAGATGGACTGACTCCGTTAAAGAAACCACAGGCATGAGTCTACTGGAGCCGAGCAGAGCTGTTGAGAACAGGACATTGTGGACAATGCTCATAATGGAGTGTCCACAAGTCGGAGCCTACTCAACAGCACATAACAGCTCTGACAATCAGGTCAATGTGTTTGCCCGCAGGAAGTTCCAAACCCTACTAAACCCATGGTCAGTGCCCGCTCCCCAACAAGACCTGACTAGCCCTCCTAGATGACCAAGAGCAAATCACCCATTCCTTTTCTGTAGCCTCATGTTTACGTGGGTGGCAACCTATGTCATATGGTTGCCAGCACTGATGACCATTTACTGATTGTCCCTCTGCCTCTGTGGGGTATTATGCCTGAAGCTGTAAACAGAACAGGGGAGACGGGACCTATGCATCCAAAGAAAAGGACCATGCTGGACAAACAATGGAAGACTGCATGGACATGCTACAGGAGTCCCAAAAGGGATTTAAAAAGCGATTCTCTAGGAAAGCAGGAGCTTGCGTGAAGGAGGCGTTCTCAGAGGCAGGTCACTGCAGGCTCAAGAAGGGATGAGACCTGGACTTTAGGCCGATTTCCTTTTCTCCTTCCTCCCTTAGTGAAGGACTTCCATAATGGGGCAACCTGACACTAAGATATGACATAGGATGTATATATAAAGACCAACCTCCACTCCCCTCCCCAGGACAGCCTAAGAGAAGCTGCTTTTCTCTATATTGAAATAATCATTTGTCATCTGTTGACCTGACAAATATTTATTGTCAACTGTGTTCCAAGCACCGGTTGGTAGATAAGATAGCCCCAGGAGGGCATGCCCACTTAGAACTTATACGCCACTGGGACACAAAGATGATGACAATGCAGTGTGACAGTCCTATGATAGGGGAAGAGCAGGGTACAATATGAGTACAGAGCAGGTGCCCCTGATGAAGACTTAGGAAGTCAGGGAAGTCTTCCAGGAGGAAGTACTAGTGAGACTCTAAGCAAAATGGAAGTAGGCTATGTAAGAAGAGAATAACCATGTTTCAGGCAGCAGCAACATAACCCAGAAGAAGAAGAAAATCAAAAAAGACTCAAACAGAGTTTTATTTTTGCACATGCAGTTCTGGATCTTGCTGCCTTCCATTTACCTATTTTATCCTGAGTCTACAAATCATGAACTATTCTGGAAAATATGATTTTAATAGCTGCCTAATAGTTCATTGGGAAGAGAGTGATTATTTTATTTACCCATTTTCCAAGAGAAGTAGTATTTTTAAGGCTCATGCTAATTGTTTTCCCCTTATCAATATAAAATCACTATGAAATAATTCTTTCATTCATTATATTAATATTCACAAACTCTCCTTCATCTGACTGTCTGTTGAGAACAATTTCTGCAACTCAGTTTGACATCCACCCACAACAATACAAAATTTAAGCAAGGTATTGGTTTACGAAATGATGGTTCAATTAAACTGTTTGTAAGTTTCGCTGCATTGTTTTGCATGAATTGCCACGGACCTTAAGAGGGTCTCAAGGATTCTGGGGCTTTAAGATCCTTGTACCATTCCTCAGAGGCACCCTCTGTGTCCCTCAGTCTAACCTCCCCCAAATCCTCATTTCCCCTGCCAGTGGCCTCCTCAATCTCCGCCTCCCCCCCCCTTAGGATATTAGCTGACATTTATCTCCATCTTTTCCCCAGTAAATTTTTTTTTCTCTATGACTCAATTTCTGAAGTTGCAAACATCATTTTATAACCTTTTTAGTTACATTTTGGGGTAAAAATTAAATATAATCTATTTGACAATTCTTGCAAACACTCTTACAGGAGGGGAAACAATTTAGGTGGCATCTCACCCCTCTCTTTAGAGCTGTTTCAGATCTAATTCATGTTGGTTTTGTTCTGTCTGCCTTTAAAGCCAATGGTCCTCAGATTGCCCTACGCCCTCATTTTACAAGCAAGGATTTAGGTCTGCCTGATTGCTTCTGTTTTTGAGCATTCGTATTTATTGTCTTGGCATTAACTTACGCTTGCCTCATGTACAGAGAAACACTCACTGGGGGTGCAGCTGTGTGGGCAGCTGTTCAGTTCAGACTCTATTCTGAATTAGAGAGTGCTTGTGTCCCATGAATTTTTAGGTTGCTGTATGCCTTGTCAGGAGGGTGAGTTTTTTTTCACATCTCAGAGCAAACAGTCATTAACATTCTCAAGTTCATTTATTTCACGTATGAGAAGTCATTTTCCTCCAGGCAACCCAGAATTTAAAATGGAAGGTTCCTAACTCCAGAACAGCCACTGCAGCCTGGCTCATGTCCTGGCCTCAGGCCTGCACGGTCAAGTTCTTGTCTGTCCACTTGGGAAGCTCCTGAATGATACCACCTTCCAATGCCCACTTTATTTATGCAAAGTGAAATTAACATGTAGCTGCCAGGTCCTTGAAGTGCAGATTTTACTTAACATTTTAATTATCCCATTGAAGCAGATATCCCTGTATCTCTTTGCATCATTGAAAATGCCACCCCAGCCTATATCAGCTGACCACAGCTGGGAAGGTGGGCCCTTGAGATAGCAGGCAGCCCCGGAGCCGGCGCTGCGACTCATCGCTGCGGCGTTCCCTGCGCTGACTTGGGTGAACCGTCTCATGGTCTCAGGATGTACAAAAAAATAATCATTGGATTGCTATTGTCAGGTAAGTGGAATTTTTTTTTTTACCCTGATGTTGTTATATTAGAGGTGAGATGAAAATATAAACTATCCTACTTTAGTTCTGTCTTCCTTAAACGAATAAATGAGTATGTTCTCAGAGCCCAGTCTGCTGGGGAGACTTTGTTGGGACTCAGCTGCCCAGGTGGAGGAAATGGCATGGGGGAGCCCTTAACAGCGGCTGCACCCCGCATCTACTGGTGTGAGCAGCCTGCTTGAATTCTAAGCCTCCCGAAAATGAGAAGCAGTCTATCAAACATTGTGAAAGCTGTTTCTTGGTGAATAAATAGGATGCTTTCGTTTGGGCTGGAATGAGGTTAACTTCTAAATGAAAGAGTCATTGATGGGGAGGATGATGGCTACACAGTCCTCAATTTTGAAAAAGTTTTCCAAAAGTTATCATGTCCTCCTCCTGTCAGAATGGTAAAACTACAAGCATGAGCTCTGTGTGGGTCCATTACTGAGATGGGAGGCAGGAAAGAGAAAAAAGAAATCTCTTGGCTTAGGTGTTATCCGGTTTGGGGACACATCTAGATCAATTCATTAAAATAAAGGAATAATGTAGGGTTATTCTTAAGTTGTATTAAATTACTGTTTCTGGTCTCTTCCCAAGAATATTATCATCTTCTCGAAATGCAGTGTTTATGTGTTAAAATACCAGCGCCCAGCACGTAGGTATGAAGAGGTAGTCATTTGAAGTGTATGTAACATGTCAGACATTGTGGCTAACTCCAGTCAGAGCAAGTATCAGGCATCTCCTGGGTGCTCTGTAGGAGGTAAGGAAGAGGGCCAGCATTTGCTGAGACACCTCAGGGGATCAAATAGTGTAATGGTTAAAGCGCTAGCATGAGGAACAGAGAGAACTGGGCTCAAACCTGGTTCTACATCTGAAAGGTTGGGGACAACAAAGTCCAATGACTTACCTCTCTTTGCCTCAACACCCTCATCTATGGAATGTGGACAGTGTTGGGACCTGCTTCACAGTAATCACATGTGGACCAAACAAAGGAATTAATGTAATGTACTTACTCCGGTGCCTACCACATAATAAAGGACTGAACAAGTATTTAGCAATGATAATAATTAAGGACCAGGGACAAAGCTAAATATGAAATGGTGATTTCTGAGAAGGGGAAAATTACAGGAAAACAAGGCTGACAAAGCTGCTCGAAATTTTTTTTCAAATAGCAACGTATGAAAACATTTAGCTTGAAAAAACAGATGGAGAATATGTGGTGTAATATTGAAATGTATTCAAATATTTGTAAAGTTTTACACAGAAGGGAGAAGAGGTCTTCTCTTCGTTGTCTCAGAGGGTAAAGTGGGTTACTCATCAAAGTACACACTACCCTTTTACGTAGGTGGGGCACAGTATCTAGTGAAACCTTATGCTTCTTTGAGCTGCCCAAACTTTGGAAATGATTCCTGGAAAAGAAGTAAATTCTTCCTATCTACAACTGTTCAAGCAGATAGTGGGTCAGTGCCTTAAGTGACCCTTCATGAGGAAGTCAGCGAGGCTGGGCCACCCTGGAGGCTCCCTCGGCCTTCAAGGCCCCTGCTGTTGTCACCTTGACATCTCCTGAAGCCCTTCGAAGAAAGTCTCTTGATGTGACTGCCACAGAATCATAGACATGCGTGGGAACACGGTTTCCCCTTTTACTTTTTAGTTGAAGAGGTGACCCCAGAAAATATGAGCAAGGTTAAATATCGTTGGCTAAGAAAAAAGAAACAAGGTTTTGCTTTGTCCAGGAACTTTAAGGTTAAAGCCAACATTTCAAACTGCAGAAGTCATCCTCCACGTGGAGAGTAAGTTTTTGGCAAATAGTTGCATTTCCAATCATCCACTCATTTGTTCTGTCAGTAATTCTGTGTCAGGTGCCCCACGCGGAGGCCAGAGCAGTAGACCAGTGAGCTCCCAGAGAAAAGAGCTTTCAGGGGAGAGGGTGGGGGTGAGGTGGGGGCGGGACAGATAGTGGGCGGGGACACAGACTTTCAACCCAGCAAGTAGGCTGTTAAACAACTGACAGTTTAAAAAAAAAACGATGAGGAATGGAATTGAGACAGAGGAGGGATCAAAGGGACCAGAGGAAAAGAGGACAGAGGGAAAGGGGATGATAGGATGGGATAAACCTGAAGAGAAGGGGAGAGGGCGCTATGGGGAGGGGGGCAAGAGAGATGTTGAGGGGAATACAGAGGAGGGGGATGCATTCGGGGCGACACTAGAATCTATGTAAACACAATAAATTCAAATCAATAAAAAAAGAAATATAAAAGGGAAGAAACAAAAAAGATGAAAAAATCAAATTAAGTAAGGTGATAAATGTAACACAGAGGCTGCTTTTGAAATGGTAGCAGGACATCTTTTTCTAGTAGGTGCTCTTTATGCTGAGAGTTGATTAGGGAGAAAAAGCCCACTTTGCAAAATGAGGGGGAAGGGCACAGAAAGGTAGCAAAATTTCTGAGTGCGGCCCGAGGACAAGGCAAAGCTTTAGCTGTCAATCAGCTCCAGAGGCTAAGGATTTGAACACACAGTATCATATCTCTTCAGCTAGGACATTATGTCATAAGCCAGGACTCTCTAAAATGTCCTGGTTCTACTTAAAAAAAAAAAAATTTATACAAAATTTGCATTCTAGGTCATAACGTACTGATTTAATTGGAAAATCCAAAGGGACAGGTATCATCACACCTGCTTTATTCTTCGGCGTAACCCCAGACTCTAGCACAGCTCTTGAACTATTTGTAAGAGATTGGCTGAATCAGCAAGAAGAAAGTAGAGGGAAGGAAGAGAGAGGAAGGAAAGGAGGAAGCAGAAGGCAAAAAGAGAGTATTGTTTTTGTTTGCTTGGGGAAAATAAGGGCCCCAGTGTTGGTAGACAATGATTACAACGCATCTTATTACATACATTAGCAGGTACTGTACACTACTTTGAAAAGCATATGCTTAGTATGATGTAAAAAAGCAAGCCATGTCTTTTTTCTTCAGTGATCCAAGAAAAGAGCCATTCTGCCCACTTAATTGTCACAGGAAAGAGTTCTGAGTGGGGTTTCAGAGACCACAAGACTATGTATGTTTCTTAGAATTAGAACTTGGGCCTTCATTTACATATCCTACACATTGCTAGGCACAGAGTAGGCACTCAATAAATGATAGTTGTGGGGTAAGGGGAGGTGGAGAAGGGTAGAAGGCGGGGTAGATGGTGATAGAGGGAGACTTGACTTGGGGTAGTGAACACAATGCAATGTACAGATGATGCATTGTAGAATTGTTTGCCTGAAACCTGTATAATTTGATTAACCAGTGTCACCCCAATAAATTCAACAACAACAACAAAATGCTTTAAATAAATAAATAGTAGTTTATATAAGTGACAAATAACCAGAATTGTATTGCCGACTAATTTTAACTGTGCGAAATCTGCGAGCTTCCAAGGGCCTCGGTTTCCCCGTGCCTATTAAAGCACAAAATAGATAGGATCTAAACTCCCTTTCATCTCTGAACTTCAATGAGTCTCCAAAGGTCAACCTGAGATGAGCTGGAGACTGTTCTCAAACCTATAAATCTCTTGAGCTTGGTGTGAAATTAGGTCATTAGGAAGCCATGAGCACTCCACTATGAGTTCCTTTGAAGAAGGAGTCCTGAGAGAGGGACAAGAATGAATAGTGTCTCAGAATGAACTCACACTGACTCTAAATTGCAAAATTGAATTGAACGTATCTGTGATCTTTTTTTTTTTTTACTTTGATTTCTAGAGGATTATTGAAAACATTTATGAACCTATTTGGAAAGCACATTTTAAGTAATTCCCCCAACTTGTCATTGTAGGTTATGTTTCTACCTCAATTGCCACCTCCTCATCTTATCCGAGCGGTATTACTGAATTACGTAAGTAACCAGCGAAAGTAAGTGGGTAATAGATTTCCAGCCACTATTATCATATCCATATATTTGCTAAGTACCTACCTACACAGTGTGGTTTTCTGTGTTATATGAGCTGAACTAAAACTAAAGCAAAAACACTGAAAAGAGCCCTGGCCAGGTGGCTCAGTAAAGTGTCCCAGTGCACTCAGGTCTCAGGTTCCATCGCGGGTCAGGGCACATATGAGAAGCAATCAAAGAATGCACAACTAAATGGAGCAAGCTGATTCTTCTCTCTCTCTCTCTCTCTCTCTTTCTCTCTCTCTCTCTCTCTCTCAATCCCCTGCCTCTCTCCCTTCCTCTCTCTCAAATCAATGAAAAAATTAAAAAAAAAAAAAAAAAATATATATATATATATTAAAAGCATCCCAGGGCTATCTCTGGGTGTGGAGATTGTGAGTAACTTTTTTTCTGCTTTTTAATACGTACTTTCCTATTTTTCTACAGAGAGAATCATAAGTTGTAATCAGGAAAAGTTTAAAATTTTTTCACAAGTGAACTGAACAAACATAATTCATTAAACAACGTCAGCAAACATTAACAAAGGAAAACCAGGGTTCCAACATTCATTTCATCGTGGTTTTGATGTATGCTAAAACTGATGTCAGAGGTCTGACAGAGAAAAGAGCAACAATTGATGGTAAACATGTGATAACCCATCATTAGTAATGACTCCATTTTCTGTTTTCTATATGGCTTATTCCTGTCATGACACCCCAAGTCCCCAACAACCACACCCCAGTAGCTAAGAGTATCAGAAAAGTAGTCACATATTGAGCCTTAGGACAATTTATTCACTGAGAGATTTCTCTCACATCATGGAAGTCAGGCAATGTTCATTTTAATGGCTTCATAATATTACTTTTGATGCATAAACTATGGTTTACTTAACCTCTGCCATGTTTTTGAATATTTAGATTGTTTCTACTTTATATTCTTTTAGATGTGCTACAATAGACATCCTTGTAGACTTATATTTCCATGTCAGAATGTGCACATTAAAAAAAAATTTTTTTTTATCAACTGAGAGGCAGGGAGGTGGAGAAGCAGACTCCTGAATGCGCCCCAACCAGGATCCACCTGGCAAACCCCATCTGGGGCCACTGCTCCATTGCTCAGCAACCAAGCTATTTTAGCACCTGAGGTGAGGCCATGGAGCCATCCTCAGTACCCGGGGCCAAGTTGTTCATTTAAGCCATGGCTGCGGGAAGGCAAGAGGGGAAGGGATGGAGAAGCAGATGGTTGTTTCTCCTGTGTGCCCTGGCCAGAATCAAACCTGGGACTTCCACACACCAGGCTGATGCTCTACCGTTGAGCGAAAAGGCCAGGGCCCAGAATGTGCACATTTTAAAGGTTTTGATGAATGTTACCAAATTTGCTTTCCCAAAAGTTATACCAATATCTATAGCCCCATCAATAAATTTTGAGAGTATCTGCTTCTGTACTTTCTTGCCAAATTGTGTGCCATGTGTCTTCTACCCTTGCAATAGGTGTATTTATGTTTCAATTTTGATTTCCTTGATTACTAGTGAAAGTCAACTATTTTCCTATGTAATTTATTTATTTTTTAAGTGAGAGGAGGGGAGATAAAGAGACGGACTCATGTACATGCCCCGACAGGAACAATGGGGACTAACACTTGAAACGTGAGGGAAAGAGAGGGAAGGGGTGGTTGTTTCTCATGTGTGCCCTGACCTGGGATCGAACCCGGGACGTCCACACGCTGGTCTAACACTTTAGCCCTTGAGCCAAGGCCAGGGCCTTCCTGTGTTATTTTTTTAACAGCTTTACTAAGGTGTAATTTGTATGCAATGGAATTCACTCATTCCATTGTGAGTGGAGGATTCAGGGCTGGGATTAGGGTGAAGCAAGTAAGGAACTCATAGTGGCCCCAAAATTTAAGGAGCAGCTCAAACCTTCGTCAACAAGATAAACATTTTAATGCAATATTATAAAACAGTCAATGGTGAATAAAATATCAACATTTTCAACACAGTGGGGATTTTTCAGAATCGGCATTGGGCTGACGATAGTGCAGTGAGTGGCCTTTTGGGGCCTGGCTGACAACGTGCAGTGTCTGACCCGGTTCCTCCTCTTCCATGGGCCCTGCACTCAGTTGCCCTAGTTCTGAGATCATCAAAGTCTCGGACAAACCTCAGAGCCTCTCAGGCCCCACTTGTAAACAGACAGATGTCTCCAGAGGACAGCTAGTGGCCAAAGTCAAGGTCACCTCTGCGCACTTCCCTTCCCCCCTCAAGTGCCTGCGGTCAGGGCAGCTTCCTCCTGGTTCTGAGCCGGAGACTTCCTCTGCAGTGCCCTGAGCCAGCCCGCCCGCCCGGGCTGGAAGCTAGAACTCTTTATTTCTGCAGATGATTTGTAGAATCCTTTGGGGAAGTCGTCCTTAACATCAAAATATTCCCAGTCTTACTTGGTTAGAATAGGATTAAATGAATAGATGAGCTCACAGAAAACAAACCATTTGATAATACTAAATCTTTCAACAGGGAATAAATCACTTTTTCCCAATGAGTCCTATCTTCTTTTATGTTCTCTGAAGAGTTTGAAACAAATCCCCTCAAAAAATTTATCTGAAGTAAACTTAAGATAAATTTTATGTATTTCCTTTTCTAAGAGGTATTTTATATATTTTGGTATTGTCTTAATTAAAACAGGTTTTGTTAATATTTTCAAACTGTTTATCGATGGCCCAAGATGAAGCTGTTACTTTGTGTATATTCATTGTTTAAGTGATGTTGTTAACTTTGATTTTGGTGTAATAGTTCATTTTTTTTGGTTTCAAATTAAGTAATCATATTCTTTATAAAAATGATAATTTTGGTTCTTCACTGAAATATTTATAGACACTTCTTTTCCTACCAGATTGCATTTGTTACAACGTTTAGAACAACACTATATAATGATTATAATGTCTGCTGCTTTCAGTAAATAATCCTTATCATGTTCAGAAACTTCCCTCTAGTCCTAAACTAAGAGATTTAATCAAGCAAAGATATTAAATTGTATAAAATACCTTTTCCGTGTCACCATTGATACTTTAAATGCTGACTCCCATAGCTTAATAAATCCCCTGACAGTTATTGTGAGAGAAAACATGTTCTACCAACTATAACAGGAACTGTTTAAACTTTTTTTTCTTAAAGAATGTCTAGTAATCATATTAGATTCTCTTGATATTCCTGTATTTTTATTCTTTTTTTTTCTTAGAGTAGGAGAGACAGAGAGATAGACTTCTATATGTACCCCAACCAGGATCCACAAGGCAAGCTCCCTACAGGGCAATGCTCTGCCCATCTGGGGCCACTTCTTGGCAACTGAACTATTTTTAGCACCTAAGGTAGAGGCTCCAACTGAGCCATCCTCAGCCCCCAGGGACAACTCACAAGAACCAATCAAGCCATGGCTGTAGGAAGAGAAGAGAGAAAGTGAGAGAAGGCAAGGGAGAGGGATGGAGAAGCAGATTGTCACTTCTCCTGTGTGCCCGGACCTGGGGATCTAACTTGGGACATGAATATGCCAGGCTGACACTGTACCACTAAGCCAAATAGCCAGGGCTGTATTTTTATTCTTTAATATGCTAAAATGATGATTTATATCACTTGACATGATATTGCACTGCTTCCATCCTGGTATAAACCACTTGGCTATTGCAGAATATTCTTTTAATATGGTACTGCATTTAATATTTGTTTTAAGATCTTCATATCTATATTTGTTTATACACATGTGTCTTTGCTACCAAAAAATCTAAATAGATTTGTGCCCATGTTATTTAAAAATATTAATCATTACTACATGCCAATTGTAAGCATGAAAAATATTGTGAAGAAGTAAACATCTATTTCTTTTTTTTTTATTTCTTTTTTAAGACTTCATTCATTTTGGAGAGGAGAGAGAGAGAGAGAGAAGGGGGGAGGAGCAGGAACCATCAACTCCCATATGTACCTTGACCAGGCAAGCCCAGGGTTTTGAACTGGTGACCTTAGGGTTCCAAGTCAACGCTTTATCCACTGTGTCACAATGGGTCAGGCTTTCTTTAAATTTTTTTTTTAAGAAGTAGCCATTTATTTCAATTATGGTAAAAGAGGTTTTTTGTTTTTAAACAAGAATAGGTTTTAAACAGGGCAAAAAAAATTTCAATTATGGTAAAAGAGGTTTTTTGTTTTTAAACAAGAATAGGTTTTAAACAGGGCAAAAAAAATTTTGCCCTGGCCTGTTGGCTCAGTGTTAGAGTGCCAGCCCAGCATGTGGAAGTCCTGAGTTCGATTCCTGGTCAGGGGACACAGGAAAAGTGACCATCTGCTTCTCCACCTCTCCCTCCCCCCATCTCTATTTCTCTCACTTCCCCTCCCAAAGCCATGGCCCAAATAGTTCAAGCAAATTTGGCCCTGGGTGCTGAGGATGGCTCCATTGCCTTGGCATCAGGCTCTAAAATAGCTCAGTTGCCAAGCAACAGAGCTGCTGCCCAGCCAGGCAGAGCATCGCCTGGTAAGGAGCTTGCCAAGTGGATCCCAGTCTGGGCACATGCAGGAGTATGTCTCTGCCTTCCCATCTCTCACTTATAAAATAAAATTTTTTCTTTGTATATACATGAATATGATAAATTATATTATTGTTTTTCTTTACACCAGATTTTTCATTTTGAAAAATTTTAAACCCATGGGAAAAAAAATCCAAGAAAACTAAATGACTCTTCATATATTATCTTCCTTGATTCAATAATTATGAATAATTTGCCATATTTGCTTTATCTCTCTGTAAGCATGTAAACATATATGCTTTTCTTGTATTATTGGAAAGTAAATTAAAGACATCACAACATTTTACCCCTAAACATTTTAACATGCATCTCCTAAATGGACATTCTCCTAAATAACCACAATTATTTTGACATGTCACATAATTAATAATTATTTCACAATAATAGCATCTAACAATATTAATAATAATCTCATTCAATAAAAATTTGCCTCATAGTAATAGATCTCAAAAACATCTTGTTAGGCAATTCATGAATGTCACTTCAAAATGAATATATGGGGATGTGGGAACATGTGATAAAGTTTATCTTCATTGATTTATTAGCCATAAGAGGTATACTACATCAGTCACTTGTGATGGCAAGGCAGACATTTTTTAAGTCTTCTCCATGTTTATTTTTTGCATCCTTGATTTATCACAATTGAAGAAAACTGTTAAGTTTTCTCACTGCTATTTTAGTTCTACTGCTTTTTCTCTGTTGCTTCATATTTTTTATATTATTGTGGTATAACTATCCTTATTTACTTAAGAATCATTGTGTATTATATCCTTTTACAATATAAATTAATCTTCTGTATCCTTTTTAATGTTTTTGCCTTTATTCTACTTTGTCTACTATAATTTAGTAGTATTACTACTAAAATTGTGATTTCTGTTTTTATTAATTTTAATTTGCCCAGTATACATTTTTTTAAGCAGGGGAGAGGGGCAGACAGGGACAGACAGGAAAGGAAAGAAATGAGAAGCATCAATTCTTCGTTGCAGCTTCTTATTTGTTCATTGATTGCTTTCTCATATGTATCTTGACCATGGGGCTACAGCAGAGCAAGTGATCCCTTGCTCAAGGCAGTGACCTTGGGCTTTAAGCCAGAGACCTTGGGCTCAAGCCAGTGACTATAGGGTCATCCCTATGATCTCATGCTCAAGCCAGCAAGCCTGCGCTCAAGCTGGTGAGCCTGCACTCAAGCCAGATATGCCTGTGCTCAAGTAGGTGACCTCAAGGTTTCAAACCTGGGTCCTCTGCATCCCAGACCAATGCTTTATCCACTGTGCCACTGTTTGGTCAGGCTGCCCAATATACTTTTTCATCTTTTTTTACACATTTTGCATTCTTTTGTTTTATTTGAGTTCCTTGTGATTTTGTACAGCCCACTGGGCTTTTGTTTTTGTTTTCCTGTCTACTTTGACTCAATCTAAAGGTCTGTGTCTTTTTAATACAGAAATTAATCCACAGACATATATGAATTCACAGCTGACATTTAGTATTTTTTATCTTTATCTCATACTTTCTTTTATGAAATTATTTCTTATTTCCTATCTTTTGATTTATACATTGTGCCTTATTTGCCTTTATCCTCTTATATGTTTTGAAGGTATACAAACATGGTAACTATGCCATTGTTTAACTTTATGCTTCTAGAAGCCTTGACTCTCAGCACTCCAAATCATTTTAATGGCTCGGCACACATAGAAACTTTCACTGCTCTATGGACCCTATCCAAGCTGGGGAAGGTTGTTCTAGGCTGGATCCGACTGGCCGAAAGCTCACAGGTGCTTGAATGAATGTCAGCTGTATCATGGGCTATGGATCCCCTCAGCCTCTCTGGAGGCCAGGGATTCAGAGAAGGTATAACCGGGTGTCTCAACCTCAAGACACAGTCAAGTACGACTGTTATGAATTTCTGAATGGTTCGAACTCGCAGGGCAAAAGACATACCAGATTCAAATAACTGGGCAGAGGGCTGAAACTCTTAGGCAGATTCAGCCCTGAGAAATGCACCTCTGCATATTTATTGAGTTCCAAAAGCCACAGCTCAGCAGATAAAACTAGAAAGTTACACAAGCCTTTTTTCCCATCCGTTTCATCCCCATCCCTGCACGTCTACTGTTTCTTTTCATGAACAAGGACACAAGAAGAGTCCGAGTCTCAGAGCTTATCAATCACAAAGGACACCTGGTACTTGGAGGCATTCCTCCAAGAATTCTGCGTACTTGCAATCAAGTAACCCAAGCCAATGTCTCCCCATGGCCAATACACTCCAAGATCTCTTGTCTCCAAGTAGTCCTTGCTCTGCAGTTAACTGCCATTTGTATTGGTGCAGGGTCATCTCCTACATACAACAAAGACATAGTGAATATACAGTGCAACTCATTGCACACGGAGAGAAACATATATCTGTACGAAACACAATTCTACAAAAGAATAACTGTCTTTACTATGTGTGGTGCACTTTGATGTGCTCTCTTCTATTTCATACAATGTAATGCTTTTGTGCCAGTGACAACCCAGTGAACTGATTTCATGACCCCCTAACATGGTACTTCACTATCTTGACTGCATCTTGATGTCTTCCGAGGGGCTCTAAGAGCCCCAGAAATTTTGATTACACTAATGTTGGGGCCAGGAACCTATATCCTTGGGTCAAATCCAGGCTACCACTTGATTTTTTATGGCCTGCAAGTTAAGAATGGCTCTGACATTTTTTAGTGCTTAAAAATAAATCAGCAACATAATTGAACGACAAGATAACCTGGACTTGTTATCTTTGAATATATGTATCCTGATTTATTGATGTCGCCCCATTAAAAAAATAAAATTATTTAAAAAAATAAATCAAAAGACTATTTTGTAGCATGTGAATATTATACAAAATTAAAATGTTAGTATCCATAAATAATTGTTGGAACCCAGCCTTACTCGTTCATTTACGCTTTGGTTGACCCTTGCCTATGGCTGCTTTGGTACCATAATGGCAGAGTTAAAGAGTTGTACCAGAGACCAACCATGTGGCCCATGAAGCCAAAACTAGTTATTCTTTATCCCCTTACAGAAAAATGTTTACCAAGTCTTATACCAAGAAAGTTCAACCTGCGATTTGGAAACTCATTTTTAGACTGAGGATTTTTAAGCTAAATTCCTGTGGAGTTTCTCAAAGCTGCTCCCAAGTGGCCATGGACTCAAGGTTCTAGGATCCAGGCCTGTGAAGCCGGTTTCTGTCAGGGTCAGTCCACTCTCTCCGCTTCAGGTGCTGAGGCACTGACCTTTGGAAAGGGCGTAGAGTGGAATCCAGTGTTGGGGAGAGGAGGCTTGCTAAGCCAAACCACAATAAATGCCAACAAGAAATATGGCAAATTGGGAAGGTTATTTCTCAAGCATATCAGGCTTATAGCAAATGGTTTTCTTTTTCTTTCTTCTTTTTTTTCCAGTACATTATGTTCTTATTATTATTTTTAAATGTTTTGCTAAAGTTGTTCCAGCTCTAGGTGAAGGTGATGTAAGAGCCTTGCATTGGACACCTGACCCACTAATTGCACCTGTTACCAGGCTGGGGCTTTCTTTAAGGGCTCTTGACTAGAGAGTTGAAACAAATTATCCAAAGTGTTATCATACCCCACACTCAATCTGTTAGAAAGTTCAATAGCTCTAAATTTTAATTGCCTACTTTAGCTTAATAAAGCCCTTCCAAAAATGAAAAATGAATGACAACAGACAGATGGACATATGATTATATTATTACAACTAGACCCAGACTGAGTTTTTCTTTTTCTTTTCTTTTTTTAAATTTTATTTTATTTATTAAATTTAATGCAGTGACATTGATAAATCAGGGTACATATGTTGAGAGAAAATATCTCTAGATTATTTTGACATTTGATTGTGCTGTATACCCCTCCCCCAAAGTTAAATTGTCTTCTGTCACCTTCTATCTGGTTTTGTTTATGCCCCTCCCCTCCCCCAACCCCTCTCCTTCTTCACCCCATCCCCCCTCCCCCAATCCCCCACCTCTGTTGCAATCACATTCTTGTTCATGTCTCTGAGTCTCATTTTTATGTCCCTTCTATGTATGGATTCATCTTAGTTTTTTTTTCTGATTTACTTATTTCACTCCATATAATATTGTCAAGGTCCATCCATGTTATTGTAAATGATCCGATGTCATCATTTCTTATGGCTGAGTAGTATTCCATAGTATATATGTACCAAAGCTTTTTAATCCACTCGTCCTCTGACAGACACTTGGGCTGTTTCCAGATGTTCGCTATTGTGAACAATGCTGCCACAAACATGCAGGTGCATCTCTCCTTTTGGAGCCGTTCTATGGTGTCCTTGGGGTATATTCCTAAAAGTGGGATAGCTGGGTCAAAAGGCAGTTCGATTTTCAGTTTTTGAGGAATCTCCATACTGTTTTCCACAGTGCCTGCACCAGTCTGCATTCACACCAGCAGTGCAGGAGGGTTCCCTTTTCTCCACATCCTCGCCAGCACTTATTCTGTGTTGTTTTGTTGATAAGCGCCATTCTGACTGGTGTGAGGTGATATCTCATTGTGGTTTTAATTTGCATTTCTCTAATGATTAGTGATGTTGAGCATTTTTTCATATGCCTATTGGCCATCTGTATGTCCTCTTTGGAGAAGTGTCTATTCATCTCTTTTGCCCATTTTTGGATTGGGTTGTTTGTCTTCCTGGTGTTGAGTTTTACAAGTTCTTTATAAATTTTGGTTATTAACCCCTTATCAGACGTATTGTCAAATATGTTCTCCCATTGTGTAGTTTGTCTTTTTATTCTGTTCTCGTTCAGACTGAGTTTTTCAAGCCTTTGGTTCAGGAACAAAACTGAATGTTTCCCTTAAAATATTGCTCCACAGGAATAACCCTCTCCAAACACTATCAAGAATGGGCGAGATCCCCATTTACACACATATTCCCTATAGAACAGTATTGTTCAGCAGAAAAAAAAAATACATTGATTGAAAATCAACAGATGAGTTTTTGTCCTGGCTTTACCGCAAATTAGAACTTCCACAAATCAGTTTATCAATCAGTCTTCAGGGTCATCACAATGCCAAAACCTATTAATACTGAGAAAATTTAGTTTTCTGACTTGGAAACTATGTAAGGCATTTCATATGCAGGGTGTACCTTGTAAGAGTTTGCTTGTGCAAGATAAGACTCCTATCGACTGTGAGTCAGGAGGGAGCCAAAACCCAGCCAGGAGCTGAGTGAGCTGACTTTATCACTCCACAACAGGGCGCAGCTACTGGGAGTCTGACCTCGAGCAAAACTGCAGGGTATTCGTCCAGCATTGCACGTTGCTGTTTTCCTGTCTAATAATATTCCATGTTAGAAATGTTCATTGCTAGGAAAGCCATGTGGTTTTCTGGGTAAAGTATAGAACACACACTGTTTGGAGGCGGGACCCTTATTCCCAACTGGCTCTTCACCAGTGTTCTGGGCCCACAGGTCGCCCCACCTCCTTGGTACAAGAGAAACAGTGCAGGGGCCCTCTCAGCCCTCCCCAGCACACAGACATCTCAGGCTAGGAGAGTGTTCCTGAGCAACTGTGAGGTCAGGGCAGTGAGGGTAAGAGACAAAAGAGTCATGTGAACGTTCTGGAATAATTCAAATGTAATGCAAGTGTAAACCCTGAGATTATACAACCATGCAAATTTGGAATATTTTATATTCTGGATATATTCGTTCATTCATTCATTCATTCCATCCTTCCCAAACCTAAAATTAAGGCATGCAGTTCAAGTCACAAATATGTGCTTTGTACAAAGCACCATAGCAAATGCCAGTTCAGTGTCTAGGGAAAAAAATATACATATTTTTGAACTAGGAATTGGAGACTTTGCCAAACCTACCTTTCTATTTTATTTTGCACTAATTTTCCATTTGAACATTAAACTCTTGTTGATCTGAGAGCGTGTCTACCTAGGCCTGCTCGCTGCCTCTGGCCTCCTGTGAATGCACACATCCTCTCTTATCTCCCTATTTTAGCCCATGTTCCTCCATTACTGTAATTCCTTCTCCTCTGCGTTTTCACCTAAAGCTCCACCTGCCATTCAAGATTCAGCCAGTGAGTGCTTCATTCCAAGTAGGCATGGGGTAAGATTTTCAGAGCTCAGAAAAGCTAAGGAAAGATGCAGTGTTGACTCAAAGTCCATCTGTTGCTGAGTTGCCAGATACTGGACACATCTCCCATAATACCTCAAGGTCAATATACTTCTCTTGGAGAGAAAGGTGGCATTTTTCAAGTATAGTCTGATCTGTTTCTAGCAGAAAAGGTAAAGAGAGTAAGGTAATTACCCACCTGTCAACAA
The DNA here is from genome assembly GCF_036850995.1 of Saccopteryx leptura. Classification (NCBI taxonomy): domain Eukaryota; kingdom Metazoa; phylum Chordata; class Mammalia; order Chiroptera; family Emballonuridae; genus Saccopteryx; species Saccopteryx leptura. The sequence continues at coordinate 213,644,915 of NC_089503.1, read as the reverse complement.
TGATAGAGCAGAAAACAGTCTCTCTTAATAACAAGAGGACACTGGGGGCTAAGAGACATATATCAGCAGCACAATAAATTGATATGAAAAAATCATCAAAACGAAAACTACCTGATTATTATTAAAATTTAAGCCCTTAGGATGTCCAGGAATCTAAAGAAATTTGCTTGTTTTGTGTACAGTGCACCCCAGTGTTCATCGATTAATAAGCTAAAACATCAAAGAAATCTTGCCGACCAGAGCTCGAGCAGGCAGGTCATCTGGGAAGTTGGACTGACTGTGGGAGTCAGCAGTTAGGTCTCTGTCTTGGTCCTTCCCAACTGTGTTAACCTGCGTTCATCATTTAATTTTGATGATGTCAGATTTCTTACCTGTACAGTAAGGAAGCTGGATTAAATATTCCAAGTGACCTTGTAATGTAAAAGTACATTCTGAATGAAATAGAACAATAGTTAAATTGACCTTTAATCTGAAAACAATGCAAACAGCCTTGTTGAAAGCTGATTTGACTACAGAAAGCTCAACCCAGAGCCCAGGAGAGAGAAGAAGGAAGGACTGGAGGGAGGGAGGGAGGGAGGGAGGGAAGGAAAGAGCAGAGAGAGGTCTTTCTTATGACCCAGTCCCTAGGAGGGTTAGGTAAACCGCATCTGCTGTTCAGTGGTTACAAGTTTACTTAGACCCTTTCTACCAACTAGCCCCAACTAAAGAGTCTGTTGTAAAAAGCCTTGTTTAAAATCTGCTTATTCACAGAAATTTACAACTTTGCATAACTCTGTCCACAGATGTCTATTAGCTGATTAGGGCCTGAGAACCCTGGAAGACCCAGATAGACGTGAGGGGTGTGGCTATCAGAAGTAGCGTTAGAACCTTCTTGGTGGTTGCTGAGGGTACATATTGTAAAATTTGGGTTTCCTTACCTTGAAATTTGAGCTTTCAAGGGTTAACACTGGGTTATCCATCCTCAGCTTAAGCACCCGAGGAAGTAAGTATAAAGAGAGAAAAGAACTATGGGTGAGGACACGTGGAACCGATTTATCTTCTATGAGGCTAGAAGAAAATGGAATTTAAGGGTGTCTCTGTTGCAGAAACAAACAAATAAGAAACTCACGCACAGACAACAGTATGGTGATTACCAGAGGGAAAAGGGGTGGGGCAGTAAGGAGAGGGTAAAGGAGGGGTACCTGGTGGTGGAAGGAGTCTTGACTTGGGGTGCTGAACACAGTGTGGTATACTGAGGACGGATTATAGAATCATACACCTGATATTGATATAGTTTTATTCACCAATGTCATCCAATAAATTCAATTAAAAAAACAACAACAGAGTGTTTGTTTTCATTTTTACCAAGGAAACAAGATTGTATCCGGGAGATGGAGTGAGAGAGACATGAAACACAGACAATTTCCCCAAGTTATGTAAAATGTTATGTAAATGGGAGAGACATGGAATAAATTTGTCTCTTGTGATATGCTCTATGTTCTACTCTGTCACCTTATTCTTGATGCCTCTTTCAACTTCTATCTTCTACAGCAGTATCAGCAGGCAGTCACACTACTGAAAAGGTGAGAATCCAGACCGATGACATTAGGAGCAGTACACCCATCTTAAGAGAAGAGGGAAGAGGAGCAGAGGAAAGAGGTTTGTCCATGTTTCACAATAGTTGCCCTGAAGTTATTGTTATGACACAAAAATACTGTTTAATGAGACCTATCACTGCAAGAAAACTGTGACAAAGTCTAAAAAATGGAAGCTTATCAGTAGACACAGACCCCATACTTCTGAGGAATTCTCACTTCTGGACTATCTCACAGAAACAATACTTTGGGTTAAAGAAATGCAAACAATCTAGCAAAGCATATAAAGGATGAACATGACTATGAAATGGTGGACCACATTCAGGGAGCCGGAAATGCAGAGGTGAGGAGGGGCCACAGCGAATCCACGTGGGGCTCAGCAGTTCCAGCCACTGACCGTGAGTGACTCTCTGCTAAGGGCCTCTGCCCCCTTAATTTGTAAATGGGGCCCATAATACTTATCTCAAGATATTTCTCTACAGATAAAAATGTGTAAAATTGCTTAGGTTGGAGTCTGACACATTCGAAGTGCCTAATAGGCGAGAACTATAAGCCAGGCGGGGGGCTGAGATGAGGGTGGTCAAGCAGTAGATCCACTCTGGTCTGGGAGAAGAAGACTTTACGAGAGCCGATGGAATGTAGAAAATCCTTGTAGGTGTGGTAGAAGCAAGAACTCCAGATTTAAAATAAAGCCTCGAAGACTTACTGTGGCTATAGGGTCATTAGCTAATAAAAACACTGAGAAAATGTACTGAGATAAATGGAAGCAACAATTTTTTTAAATTTTATTCTTCCCTTGACTTGAGAGAGAGAGAAGCATCAACTCATTGTTTCACTTAGTTGTACATTCATTGGTTGCCTCTCATATGTGCCTTGACTGGGGATCAAACCCACAACCTCAGCATACCTGGACGGCACTTTATTCGCCTGGCTAGGGCCTGGAAGCAACAAATTTTAAGGAAGACCAAAAAGAGAAAAATTAACCATTGTGCTTGGAACTAATGATTAGACTTCTGGGTCCAATTAAACAATGAAATTTTCAAAATGATTTCAATGTGAAGTCAACGTGGTGGTGTCAAACCTGCAAGCATGTAAGGGCCAACAACAACACGCAGTGGTACATGCTGTCATTCCTGTAAATAACAGTTAAAATGGGGGGCCATTGTGCTGAGAGTTTTCCTGCATTACCTGATTTGGTCCTTATAGGACCCAAAGAGATAGGTATTCTAGTCTTCATTTGCTCAAAAGATACGCAAGTACAAAGAAATTAATTGTCCAAGACCACCCAACTAGTACGACACTGAAACCCAGTCTGTTCGATGCCGGAGCTCATCCACCAACCACAGCTGTCGCCTGCCACAAAGAAAGAGAAGACAAGCCCCAAGTAACCTTGATAAGTAACGGCTACAGAATGACCAGACATAACCTATGCGATATAATAGAGTGCAATATGTTATTTGTTGTAATTCAAGAAAATTGTGTAGTTGTAGGAACAAGAGGGCCTCGTGATATAACATGGCATTTAGAGACAGAAAAAGAAATGTAAAGTATAGACTGACAAGGGAGAGTTTAACTCCGGCAAAGCTTCGAGGCAACTGTACTGCACACTTCTGCAGACAGAGCAGAGTGGGATTGTTGACAAAAGCTCAGATGAGACGCAGTAAGGGTTTGGATTCAGTTGGTGCCCATGGCATAGATCTAGAAAATTGATAGCAAAATGACCTTTTTTGGAGTTGGACTAAAGTCCATGTGGGTTGGTGACTCAATGTGTGTTCTTTCTGCTCATCAGTTTTACATTAAAACTTTTTTTTAAGTTTTTAATGAGGTCTGACCTGTGGTGGCACAGTGGATAAAAGCGTCGACCTGGAATGCTGAGGTCGCCAGTTCGAAACCCCAGGCTTGCCTGGTCAAGGCACATACGGGAGTTGATGCTTCCTCTCCTCCCCCTGTTCTCTCTATCTCTTTTCTCCCCCCCCCCCTCCTCTCTCTCTCTAATAAAAAAAAATGAATAAAAAAATCTAAAAAAAATTCTTTAAAAAATTGTTTTTAATGAATTTTTTTTTCATTTTTACGTTTTTTTAATGCACTTGTTCTTGTGGAAATCAATAGCTGGTTGTTTCAATATTTTCTCCTCCCCTGCCTTTCAATGAGCTGGTTTGCTTAGTTCTGACCCATGAAAGCTTGTTGGGTAGCTGAAGGTAGGTATAGGAATCACGAATAGGAAGACAGCATCTCATAAGTTTTACCAGCTGTTGAAACCTGAATGCTAGCTCCCTACACACAGTTGAGAAAAAGAAACACTAAAAAATCTAATTCCAAAATGCTAATGTTTAGACGTGCTAACTTCTGCATTTTGACTTATTTTGAAATTTTGTCTTTTTAGGAGCAAGAAAACAACTTGTTCACAAGTTCTCAGAACCAGGTGTGTTAATATTTACATGGACGGACAATCTTTTCAGTATCAATTACATATTGCTAGTTCCAGATGCCTAAGAAAATAAGACAGTGTCAATATTAAAAACAAAAGTGAATGTTATTAACTTTAACCCCACCAAATTGGAAAGGCAAACAAGATATACTCTTTAAAATTAAAATAGGCATTTCTTATTTTCTTACACTTTTCGGAAATAGTGATACATAACTTGAAAATAATTTGAATTAGAGTTTTTTAGCTTTCTGACCACCATGGTTAACAGGAGAAAGGTGTCTTAAGAGCTTATAAAATTGAACTTCTCATATTCCTGCTGTGAAGAAAGCAGAGTTTAAAATTACCTCATTAACTGACAACATATTAAGAACAAATATAGACCATTCACGTCTCAATCCCAATCAGCACAGCCCTTTGCCATCACTTTGGGGCCTTTATAACTGGAGACTGTCACTGTGCCCCTTCGGTGCTGCTGCGGGTTTGGCTCCAGTCATTTCTGTGCTCACTCACTATTCTGCAGTGCTGAGCCTCCCTTCACTCTTGGCCTGTGTCCAAACTTCACACAAGAAAAAAAAAAAAAGATTGTGGAACTGAGTCACTGTCTTGTAAATTAAAGCTAAGTGGACAGGAAGGCTGAACAATGCCAGGGGGGAAAAGTGATTTTTTACTTTTTTTTTAATCCAAAATGAGACTTTTAAATATAAATTAGCCATCAAAAAAAAAAAAATATATATATATATATAAATTAGCCAAATAAGTAAGCCATGTTACCTATACATTTTGCCTTCTATTTTAGTTCATTTGGAATCACTACAAATATGCTATGAGTGTGCGAGAGTACTGCTAACTTAAACTTTGTTGTATTCCCAACACATACAAGATTTGGAAACATATTTTAGTGATTATATTGCAGAGGGTGCATGAGGGTAATGTAGAAGGAACAGAAGTTCAGAATACTGTATAGGCGACCTGAATTATAGTCATGTTACTTCTAACTAGTGGTCCCACCTAGGTGAGTAACTTAATCTCCTTAGATTTCTTTTCCTCATTTGTAAACTACTGATACCAGTTTTCTTCCAAACTTCCGATTCTGCCCAATACCCGAGACATTATATGCTCTCATCACTTTGAAAATATGAAACACTTTATGGTTTTCCCATATTAGGTAGAGCAGTGGTTCCCAACCTTTTTTGGGTCATGGACCGGTTTAATGTCAGAAAATATTTTCACGGACTGGCCTTTAGGGTGGGATGGATAAATGTATCACGTGACCGAGACAAGCGTCAAGAGTGAGTCTTAGACAGATGAAACAGAGGGAATCTGGTCATTTTTTAAAAATAAAACATTGTTCAGACTTAAATATAAATAAAACGGAAATAATGTAAGTTATTTATTCTTTCTCTGTGGACCGGTACCAAATGGCCCATGGACTGGTACCGGTCCACGGCCCGGGGTTTGGGGACCACTGGGGTAGAGCACCTGCATAGCTGTCATCCACAGTTGTGCCTGTGAGCCCCTATAAACAACACTGGGATTTGAACTTGGAGCCCTTGGATCTTGGTTCTGTCAGATGTGTGACCTTGGACAAAAGACTTTACTATTCAAAGATTCAGTTTCTTTCATGGTTACTATGAAAAACCTAATTTTTGAAAAGACAATATAGAGAAAAGTCTACTAATGTTCTTTCTATAAAAAGGCAAAGGGATATTACCCTGATTTCATCTGTTTTATTTTTCAATTGATACGTGGTAACTTATTTTACACTTTTGTAATTTTTTGCTCTCTTTTTCTCCCGTAGTGATAATAGTCATTATTTTTGGGGTGATGGCTGGTATCCTTGGAATTATACTCCTTCTTACCTACAGTGTTAACAAACTGAGTAAGGTGAGAATTCAGTTTTTAACTTTGCTGTAAATGCTGGTGTGAACATCGCTAGGAGTGCTTATTCCTCTGGGTTCAATAAAGTCACGGAGAAACAAAACTGCACAAAAATCCATCTTTTTCAGCTGGACACAGAGAAATTAATGAGTTACTTTAGTAAACAGTTTCCTTGCATTTGCCTGTAAAAGAACCCCAAAGATAACTCTATCCCCATTTTCCAATAAAAGATCCTCCAAAGTTTTTGTCTAACTTGGTTTAATATATTTTGGTGGCTATAGATAAAATAATCAAATTTATAATTTTAGTATATACATTTAATTTACATATAAAAATATTTAAAATAACATGATATATTTACAGATGTTTAAAGCATTTTTTTTATTATCTTATTTCCTGCAACAAATTCTTCAAACTTTCACTCCCAAATTTTGCGGAGTGAGTGATCTTTTCAAGTTCTGAAGCTGAGTCTAAGTCCAAGTGACACCGCATCCCAAAGCACACGACCTTTACTATGACTTTCTGTTTAAGATGTGTCAGACATAACCTTTGGGCACGTGTCTGTGACACTGTCACTGGAACTGTAATCCTAAATCATTAACTGTCTGGTCACAAAAGAATGGTACAGTTGTGTTCTTATTCATCCTCTATTTTTTATCTCTATCTGTGCTTTCTGTACCGTAACCACTATATAATATTCTTGTAAAAAGACTTGCTTAAATGGGTAACAACACTGCAATGGTGGGGCTGTGGCAAGGTGGATGGTAAATCTACACTAAATTCCTTCACCCTTTTCTTTTTTAACTACTTCTTTTATGTGATTTAAGTAATCCTCTAAAGCTATGATTGATTATCATTACTCCACGTGAATGGATCTTCTCTAAAGAATACTTTCTCAAACTCATGTAATAAAGGGTTAGCTCTAATATGAGAGATTCGGTAAAGACTTGAGTACTGTAGAGGGTTAGTCCTCTTGTCTGCAATATAAATATTGAGAAAAATAATGTCTCCTTATGTTTGGGCATTTCTGACAAACTATGCTTTTGTCTTCTCTCTTACTTGATAATCTAAAATCTGAAAAAGTTAATGAAATACTTAGTTGACAAAATTCAGAGAAAATCTGTATGAATATACAAGAGTTGGATCATGGTCAATATGACTAAGAGAGTTTATCTCTTTTTAAAAAAGAATATCCATTTCAGTTTTTTCATACGAGGCAAATATGACAGAGTCAATGTTTGAGATAATCTCCCTATAGAAATGACAAATACTATTTAGAAGTACAAATACAAGTTTGTATCAAAGTTTGTAAATATCTATTAATGACTTTACAAAAAAATCTACAAAGTAAATTTTAATCAGAAAGAGGACAATTTTAGCCAAAAAATATTTTTTCATTTGAGGCATTTTTCTTCATAGTGTCTTAAGTTTAGAAAACTGTGATGTTAATGTTTTTCTGCTTTTTACTTATAGAAAAGTTCACTTGACGAACAGCCTCCACTCTCACTTGACCCAGACGCTCCTTTAAGTTCTGTCGAAACAGGAAATCCAGGTATGTGCAATTATTCTTAGTGCCTATTGCCTTTTACCTTTTATTTAGGGAAATAAATCAATGAGTCACTTCTTTCTGATTTGGAAAGGGTGTGTGCAATTAGAATTAATTTGAATCCTGTTTGATCAATGCTGCCTCTGTAAGATTTTTTTTTTTTTTAATATTTTTCTGAAGTGAAAAGCAGGGAGGCAGAGAGACAGATTTCTGCATGCGCCCTACCGGTTTCCACCAGCATGCCCACTAGGGGGCGATGCTCTGCCCATCTGGGGCGTTACTCAGTTGCAACCGGAGCCATTCTAGCACCTGAGGTGGAGGCCATGGAGCCATCCTCAGAGCCTGCATCAACTTTGCTCCAGTGGAGCCTTGGCTGCGGGAGCAGATGAGAGAGATAGAGAGGAAGGAGAGGGGGAAGAGTGGAGAAGCAGATGGGCATTTCCCTATGTGCCCAGACTGGGAATTGAACCCAGGACTTTTACACGCCAGGCCAACACTCTACCACTGAACCAACTGGCCAGGGCCAGATAATTATTTATTTATTTAATATGAACATTTGTCTGCTGCACAATGATATTTTCCCTTAGGCATCAAGTATCTTAAAAAAAAAAAACGATAGTAGCTCGATTAGGCAGTGGTACAATAGATAGAGCATCAACCTGGGACAGAGAGAACCCAGGTTCAAAATCCCGAGGTTGCTCACACTTGAGTGTGGGATCATCCAGCTCGAGCGCGGGTTCACCAGCTTGATTCTAGGTTGCTGGCTTGAGCGTGGGATCATAGACATGACCTCACAATCGCTGACTTTGAGCCCAAGGTCGCTGGCTTGAGCAAGGGGTCAATGGCTTGGCTGGAGACCCCCCACTCAAGGCATATATGAGAAAGCAGTCAATGAACAACTAAGCTTCTGCAACAAAGAATTGATGCTTCTCATCTCTCCCTTCCTGTCTGTCTGTCTCTATCTGTCCTTCTCATTGTCTCTCTCTTTCACTGAAAAAAATAAAAATAAAACAAGCACTGTAAATAAAGCAAAACAAAGCTATTTTTTGTATTTCTTTTCCAAACAGTAAAGTTCAAGGGGGCTGCAGTGGATATACTGTACCGATATGAGTCTCTGTCCTTTCCAAGCTGATAGGCTAGTGGGGGAAACAGATGGAGTATAGTAACTGCAGTGAAGGTGCAGAGGCGATAGTATCTGAAAGAAAGCAGGACAGGGAGCAAAAGCTTTGGGTAAGAATCACCTGGAACCATTCTTAGAAGACATTCTTAGGGTAAGGCAGTTGGGCAGCATGAGCAAAGACATGGAAGAAGACAAACTACATGTGGTGTGTCCAAGGAATCATGCGTTTCCCCAGTAGAAGGTTAATGCTTCAGTTCCCTGTTCATGTCTCCAATATACATAAAGCAGTGGAAAGTCAGGTGAACCAAACTGCAGGCTCATTTATGCCCCATATTTGTGTAAATGAGGTTATTAAATGTGTCCTAGTAAGTTAGTGAAGTGGATTGTAAAACCTGATCCCACCTCACAGGAAACATAAGAAAACACATAAGACTATTCAAAAAAATGCTGTTGTTCTATTCTTGTAGAACACTGCTGTAAAGTAATTTACAAACCAAAGGCAGTTAGAGATTAGAGTGATCAGTGTCATCTTACTAAGAACTAGAGATGTTAGGATATAAAGTATGAATTGTTTTATCCTCCTTGAATTTGCACATGGCTTGTGCTTGGTAGGAAATTACAATAAGTGAATCTGAGTCACCTGCCCACAGTGTTGGCTACCTGTGACTCCACTGTCCCATTTCTCATTGGATAATGCTTGGGATGCACAGTTCCTAAGACAACCCAAATAGGAGAAAACTGTGGACAGTGCCCAGCTTCCACAAGAGCAGGGGCTCTTCCCATCTCTTTCACATACCCTCTGGGAGTAACAATCCAACCTTCCAACCAAGAGAGATGGAGCACTGGATTTGGTGGAGACTAGTCCAGTGCCCTTCACCATGTGGTAGAATCAGAGAGAAATTTACCAGTGAGTTTCTTTTTTTTCTTTCTTTCTTTTTTGACAGAGACAGAGAGAGGGACAGACTGGAACAGACAGACAGGAAGGGACAGAGATGAGAAGCATCAGTGCTTTGTTGAGGCACCTTAGTTGTTCATTAATATGTACCTTGACTGGAGGGGCTACAGCAGAGCGAGTGACCCCTTGCTCAAGCCAGCGACCTGGGGCTCAAACCAGCAGCTTTAGGCTTCAAGCCAGCGACCTCTGGGCTCAAGCCAGCAACCATGAGGTCATATCTATGATCCCACACTCAAGCCAGTGACCCTGCGCTAAAGCTGGTGAGCCATGCTCAAGCCAGTAACTTTGAGGTTTTGAACCTGGCAGGGTTCTCTGCATCCCAGTCCAACCTGGTCAGGCTACCAGTGAATTTCTGTACAGATTTCTTGTTTATGTGTAAGACACAAAGTTATTCCCATAAGTAATTTATCACTAACTGCCTTCCCACTATATTCTGCCCCTATACAAGTTCTGTGTTAGTTTCTCATTTCTGTAGAAAGTAGGAGCAGAGCAATTACGTTCATTCCTAACCTAAAGCTTTTAGAATAGATTTTCTAAGAAATTCTGTATCTTTACACATAACTGAAAGGAAATTTCCTGACAATTATATGTAAGAACAACAGTGTAAGAATGTAGAATTCTGACATTAATTTTTGCATTAATTTCCTGTTGAATTTAAATATAACTATGTCTCATTCTATTGTATTTTTTTTCTTTATAAAGCTTCTGCAGAAACCTAATCAATGAGAATCTTCTCACCAAGCCAAATTTTGGAAGACTAAAAGGCATGAGACTGCAGTGAAGTAAAAAATTAACATGTAAATTGGACACACTATTAAATTGTATACACTCCTAAATTGTACAATTCTGGGATGAAAATGTCATCATAATGAGTCCAGTGACTCAGCAACAGAAAATGCCTCTATTTGTTAGTATTTCAAAATGAAGAACAAATATTTTCTTTCATGCTTGCTTTTGTGTGTTAGCATAATTTTTATAGTTCATTGATTTTGAATTCTGATTCACAACTTCAGTAAGCATCATCTGCAATTCTCTAAGTCTGACTTATTCTATTCTATTTTATTGTATTTTAATGATTATGCTGTCAAATGAAAGGCTTGTAATATCATAGATGAAATCTAAGTTCTCTTCTCATCCTAAACTTCTGAATCTATTTTCATTTTTTAGTAAATATAATCTTATTTTGTTATTACTGAATAAGCGAGATATGGTAATACACTAATGGTGATAGTTTTAGTCACAACAATAAAGTATTTACTTGGAAATGCCTTGTATACATACGTACATACACATGTGTACCTATGCATAGATGTAGCTACAGACATGGACATATAAAATGACACATTCATCCTTTAATACATAAGTCAATACAAGGTGTTTGTTTGTTTTTTTCATTAAAAAAAATGAAATGTTGCCTGACCAGGCAGTTGCGCAGTGGATAGAGCATCGGACTGAGATGCAGAGGACCCAGGTTCGAGATCCCGAGGTCACCAGCTTGAGCGCGGGTTTATCTGGTTTGAGCAAAAGCTCACCAGTTTGGACCCAAGGTCGCTGGCTCGAGCAAGGGGTTACTCAGTCTGCTGAAGGCCCGCGGTCAAGGCACATATGAGAAAGCAATCACTAAGGTGTCGCAACAAAAAACTGATAATGATTGATGCTTCTCATCTCTTTCCATTCCTGTCTGTCTGTCCCTATCTATCCCTCTCTCTGACTCTCTCTCTGTCTCTGTAAAAAAAATAAAAAAATAAAAAGAAAAAAGTGAAATGTTACATATGTATAAATGGCTCGTTTAAATTTAAGTTTACAACATGAACTTCTCCAAGCCATTGACTGACACATTCATTGGGTTCCACTAGAAGAGCTATTTATGTAAATGGTCAGAGAATCCTGAGAAAAAGAAGAATTAATGACTGTTATTTGCAAAAAAACCAAAAAACTTAATAACTCTGTAAATGCAACAAGATGTGTGAATTTAACATGCAGGTGAATTTTTTAATAGGTAGCCATCAAATTCTTTTTTAGTATTCTCAATTAAATTCTTTAATCCATTCAGTCCTAGATTTTCTTATTAATAAAGCTTTGGAAATTGGTTTAAATAATCTAAAAGAAATTCCTAGTTGTCAGACTAAGGTTTTGTGACTGTACCCCTGTCACTTACTTGTAATAAAACTTAAAAGGAGTATAAAAACAAAGAAGTACCTTCTTGTGATATTCCATTTCCACTTTCATAAAAATCAACATGGCTTTCCATTGTTGTGTGATAATTAAGTGAATAATATTATGTACATATCTGGGCCTGGCAACTTAAATTTATTTTTTAATAAACTAAAAAATCTAAATCTTAACCTGCTTGTATGGTCAGAGAATGTTCTTATACTACGTTGACTATTTAAAGTAAAGAATAGGCCTGACCTGTGGTGGTGCAGTGGGATAAAGCCTTGACCTGGAACACTGAGGTCGCTGGTTCAAACCCTGGGCTTGCCTGGTCAAGGCGCATGTGGGAGTTGATACTTCCTGCTCCTCCCCCCTTCTCTCTCTCTCTCCCCTCTTTAAAATGAGTAAATAAAAAAAAAAGTTTAAAATAAAGAATAAAAACAAGACAATTTTGTATATATTTTTAAAGCAGATTTAACAGGATCATTGGCTGGTTTAATCACGTGGATGACCCAAGCACCAAGAGTACTTTTTTAAATATACTTTTTTCAATAAAAATAAAATGTTGAACCAACTAAGAGAAAATGAGATTAACTTTGTTTCTGAAGTGATTCACAAATTGAAAACAGTAAGAGATTAGCATGCTTGTGCCATCTGGAGCGGAGCAAGAGAGCTCAGAGAATAATGAAAGCAAGAACTGCTCTACCCTCCTTGAACTTTTCCAGTTAATTGCTCTGTCCTTCATCTACAGACTTTTCACATTTGAATTGAAAGTTTGTGGGAAAAAATAACCTTTAATCTATTCACATTTTTATAATTAAGTCAGCATAAGATTATAGGAAAGAAATCCAACCTATTAAACCAGCATGATCCCATGCTGAGTTTATGCTGACATCCTTAAAATTTGACTCTGGAGTGGGTGATAGGAGTGAAGCTGATTAGAAAATTTTATCCCTCAGGCGTGGGTGTTAGCTTGTGTAGGTGTGAGCAAAGGTCTGAACTAGGGAGAAAATGAAGGCAGAAAGGTGAGAGATATCACAAAGGGAAAATATTGGAAGCCAGACATGGAAACAACCAAAGTGTCCCTTGATAGAGGATTAGATAAAGAAGACATGGTGCAAATATACAATGGAATACTACTCAGCCATAAGAAATGATGACATGGTGACATTTACGACAACATGGGTGGGCCTTGAGAACATTATACTGAATGAAATAAGTAAATCAGAAAAAGATAAGGACTGTATGATTTCATACACAGGTAGGATATAAAACTGAGACCCATGGACATAGATAAAAGTGAAGTAGTTACCAGGGAGGAAGGGATGTGGGGGAGGTGAAGGAAAGGGTCTAAAGTGAGACAAATATAAGGTGACGGAAAATGATTTGACTTTGGGTGATGGGTACACAACATAATCAACAGTTCAAATGCTATAGAAATGTTTACCTGAGACCTATGTACTCTTATTGATCAATGTCACCCTGTTAAATTTCATTTTCTAAATAAAAATTTTTAAAAGTCAGAAAAAAAAGAAAATATTGGAAACCAAGGAGTGACATGATGACAAGGGTATTTTAGTGATATTAATATATAATAATTGAGTAAGAGCCTTCTGCTTTATTCAAGCATTTATCATATGTAGCAAATTTCTCACAAGAAATTCCTAAGAAGCGCCTGACCAGGCAGTGGTGCAGTGGATAGAGTGTCGGACTGGGATGCAGAGGACCCAGGTTCGAGAACCCGAGGTCGCCAGCTTGAGTGTGGGCTCATCTGGTTTGAGCAAAAGCTCACCAGCTTGGACCCAAGGTTGCTGGCTTGAGCAAGGGGTTACTCGGTCTGCTGAAGGCCCGCGGTCAAAGCACATATGAGAAAGCAATCAATGAACAACTAAGGTGTTGCAACAAAAAAACTGATGGTTGATGCTTCTCATCTCTCTCCGTTCCTGTCTGTCTGTCCCTGTCTATTCCTCTCTCTGACTGTCTCTCTGTTCCTGTAAAAAAAAAAAAAAAAAAAAAAATTCCTAAGAAGCAAATCCTTTAAGCAAAAATCAATACAAAATTCTAACCAGTGTCACCTACATGCCTGTACCATTGAATAACCTAACAGTGCCCAGAATAGGAATGGGGTTTGCTCAGCTTTTGACAGAGGAACAGGAGAATCAATTCCATAGAATACATTTTAAAGGGTACAGGAGACATAACTTATTTTTCATTGTATCCTGTGAATTTCTTTCACTCAATATAAAATCATTATACTGATAGAACTATGAATGTAGCAAAAACATCTATTGATGAGAATAGATAAGATGATAAGATATCCCCAAAGTGCAGGGCAGGCAGAACAAACTAAGAAAGCTTCAACCTCCCAGACCGACAGTCTCCTCTGGCCCCGTGTGAGTCTGGGTGTTTGTCACAATCGTCACACTTGACAGATCCCACAGGCACAAGGAGACAAAAAACAAAACAGGCCCTGGCCAGCTGTCTCCATGGATAGAGCATCAGCCTGGGATGCGGACATCCTGGGTTAGATCCCCGGTCAGGACACACAGGTGAAGCAACCAACCATCTGCTTCTCTCCTCCTTTCTCCCTCTTCCCCTCTTGCAGTCAGTGGCTCAATTGGTTGGAGCATCAGCCCTAGATGGGGGGTTCTCAGGTAGATCCCGGTCGGGGCGCATGCAGAAGTCTGTCTCTCTAGCTCCCCTCCTCTCACCTAAAAAAACAAAACAAAACAAAAAATGATGGAAGCAGCATTGATGAGGAGGCCACCATTAGTCATGCAGTCTTTTATTTTCATTTATTGGTAAAAGAAAACTTACATTGCACCAGAACAGTACATTTGGAAGTCAACTTTGAGAGTTCCTCATTTCCTTAGCCTAAGTAACCTATTTATTAAAAAATGAAACCTTGAGAAAGCAATGCCGTCTTCTATTTCAAAGACTTGCATAGTATTTCATGATTTTATTAGGAATCTCTAGGAAAACCTTATACGTGGCATGCGATATATTGGCTGCTTTTGATAAGATCTGGAAAATGTCTCCTTTAGGTCTTTATGATTTTTTCCCTTATTTTGAAATATTTGTAATCACTAGCTTTGCATCAGGAAAGAAAGAAAGAAAGAAAGAAAGAAAGAAAGAAAGAAAGAAAGAAAGAAAGAAAGAAAGAAAGAAAGAAAGAAAGAAAGAAAGAAAGAGAGAGAAAGAAAAGAAAGAAAGAAAGAAAGAAAGAAAGAAAGAAAGAAAGAAAGAAAGAAAGAAAGAAAGAAAGAGAAAGGAAGGAAGAAAGAAAGAAAAGAAAAGAGAGAGAGAGAAAGAAAAAAGGAGGGAGGGAGGAAGGAAGGAAGAAAAAAAGGAGAGAGGGAGGGAAGGAAGGACGCTAACTTCATGGACATGTTTTAGCTGATATGATTTTTCCCTTATGTTCAACATGACATCAGACTTACATGTTTTCTTTTGAGTTCAATGACCTATGGTCGTATAATAGTGGTCCCAGTTTGAAATTCAGGTGACTTTTCTACTTGCAACATTGAGAAGGTGTTCCCAAGTATGGGAACAGATAGATACATTCCCAAATATAACCCAAAGCATAGGGAACATGGCTGCTTGGCTCATCCATGCTCCCTAATCCACAGGATTGAAAGTCTGGTATGTCAAGGTGACCAATCATCTTCTTTTAGGGAGGACAGTCCTTCTTTTGTAAGTTCCATCCTCCCTTGAAAAGTGTCCTCCTACATGTCCTCCTTTTTGATATTGGAAGACTAATCTGTAAATATCCATATTCGATCAATGCAGAGTTGATCCATTGCGTATGATGTGACGTATCTGTATCTAAATGAGTACTTTTTTCTTACAATTATTATTAAAAATTAATAGGCATGTAAGCATAATTACAATATAAAATATTACAAATGTTTTTATTATGCATTTATCATATTATAGTGTATTATTGTTGCAATGAATAAAATGTTTCTTTTATTTACGATACTGTTTTCTTCTATTTATTTTTGTCCTCCTTTTCATTGTAGAAAAGTTGGTCACCTTAGGTATGTGGTTCTTGCTCTGTTGCTAACCAGCTGCTGTATGGTCAGTAGTCTATTACCTTAGGGAGAGAGAGGGAATTACAAAATGAAATATTATTGCTACCAGTGGACGATGTGGCTGGTCAGTGAGATACGCTGAGGCCAGTTTCATGAAATTTATTAAATGGTAATTCTTGAAATAAAAAGTTTACACTTTAGTCAGGGAGAAACTGATTACTACTTTTTAATAATACCAGGGTTTAAAGGCTAACAGCAAATATGTCATGTTAACTTCTAGGATACAGCACAGCCAGAGACTCTGAGTTAGAAAAATTGATAATGTGGATGGATATTGATGCTCCACTGGCCACAAACCACAGGGGAGTACTAGCTCTGGTGACCTGGCCAGGATCTAATGATTTCCGTTGTCTTCTGCCGCTCCCTTCCAAGCTTATGTCCCACAGCTCACATTTTAACAATTACCTCCAACTTCTCCACCTCATCCCACTTGTCATACTTTGTTAACTTCCTCAAAGCAGATTTTCTTTTCTACAGCGGCAACCGGAAGAGTGGATAGTTTGTACAATTTATATCAGGAAAGAATGCAAACAGAGTGTTTGGGGAAAGGAGCCTGGAATATTATCAGTCCAAACTCTCTTTTTGCTGGGGCCCAAACCTTAAAACACAGACAAGCCAATCCCAAGGTCCTGACTCGGTCTCAAGACACAGGTGCGGGTAAATACAGGGGCACTAGTAACACCACCCTGAAACGGCCTAAAACAGCCATCTTCACTCTAGACTTGTCCCCAGGTGGCAAGATGTAACGCTTGGTGGTCAAGGCTGGGCAGATTCACATCGAATTCGGGCAGAGCCCAAAGGTGTTGTGCCATTCCCGTTTATTGGATTTTCACGAGGAACAGACGGGGAAACCGTCTCTAGCGGTAGCTGGCGAGCGAACAGGCAAACCGCTTTTCGCAGTGGTGGGCAAGTGATCAGGGAAACCACCCCCAAAAGTACCTGTATCCTTACATAGGCTATACACACACGTGGCTTTCTGCCACATGCTCACGCACTAAGCATGCAAAGTGCTTGCTGCCCGAAAACAAGCAAACAAGCCTAACCACAGCTGCTGTTCCCTACACAGGGCTCGTGAGCAAACAGGACTAAAAATGATAGTCTGTACCCTCGAAGCAGCACCATGTTCATTTGGGAGGATGCATTTGGTGTCTTACTCCTGAGCTGAATCCTATTATCAAGTTCTCTTCTACTTAGATTTAAAGTCTGTCCTCCAGTGAGAAAAATGACCCATCTGTAAGCAACTTGGACAGCAACCAGGCGGTAAGCCCACGGATATAGTTATGCAAACGTCAAAATCATCGGCTGAAGACTGAAGGGCCTTCTCTGCCAAGTTGAGCTTAATAACCAAAACCTGGAAGCAGACCCTGGCTGGTTGGCTCAGCGGTAGAGCGTCTGCCCCGCTTGTGGAAGTAAGTCCCGGGTTCAATTCCCGGCCAGGGCACACAGGAGAAGCACCCATCTGCTTCTGCACCCTTCCCCCTCTTCTTTCTCTCTATGTCTTTCTCTTCCCCTCCCGCAGCCAAGGCTCCATTGGAGCACAGTTGGCCCGGGCACTGAGGATGGCTCCATGGCCTCCGCCTCAGGCGCTAGAATGGCTCTGATTGCAGTGGAGCAATGGCCCAGATGGGCATGCCAGGTGGATTCCCGTGGGGCGGCATGTGGGAGTCTATCTGCCTCTCTACATCGTCTGGGCATCAATGTGGAAACAAGCTTCTGACTTCAAACCAGACTGACCATGTCTTAAAAGTGAGCTGAGGATTCTTGACATATTTTGATGTTTAAAATGATCCTTCCTGTGACACAGACGACATAATCATCCAAAATCATTCGGTAACCAGGTCTCATTCTTTAACCACCACTTATAATCAGATGGATAAGGAAAGGTGCCTCTCTACCTTACATTCACCGTAAGAATGGGGTTGTTCAGCGTCATTCATTTATTTACCCACATAAACAGCATTCTTCCTTTTATAGTCTGCGGTAGGCAGTTAGATGGACATGAGGAGAGAAAGGACTGTATAGGCCAGACACATACTGGAAAGCCCCAAGGTGCCCAGCAAAGGGAAAACTAGGGGAACAAGAACCTTGCCCCCAGGGTAACCTTCCCTCCACTGGAATGTTTCTGGTCATGCTGGTTAGACCTCCTTAGCTGGGAGTGAACAAGGGAGCTGGAGACTAGCCCTTAAGCATTAACCCCTACTGATAACATGTAGGCCTCAGTGTGTTTCAGCAGAACCAGACAAGCAATAGATACCAGGGCTGACCTCAGGAAAAGCTGCATTGACTAATGAGCCCTGGTGCCAACCAATCAGTGGAGACC
This sequence comes from Saccopteryx leptura, assembly GCF_036850995.1. Classification (NCBI taxonomy): domain Eukaryota; kingdom Metazoa; phylum Chordata; class Mammalia; order Chiroptera; family Emballonuridae; genus Saccopteryx; species Saccopteryx leptura. Next base: position 213,626,846 of record NC_089503.1, on the reverse strand, counting down.
AGGATCCTAACAGGACACACCTGGAAAGCTGATGTATATTCTATTCTATTGAGATCCTACCCTGGTGCCTCCCCTAAAATCTCCACCTTTTGAAAACCATTAGGACGAAGGACCCAGAGCTCTCTCCCTCCTAAGAGCAAGCCCCCACCTTGCCTCTTCTTAACTCCAGGAGCATTTTTCTTGCCTCTCCCTCCTAAGCTTGAAGGGACCCAATGAGACTTGCAACCAGGTGGGCAATGGGAAGCCCCCTGAACCTGTCCCAAGGCCCCTTTTCTCTAACTCTCCAGTGAGCCAAAGTGGCCCACCCAGGCTCTCTCCTGTTGCTTCTTCTATTCTAGGGCCTTCTTTTTTCACTGGCTCCAGCTTTAATAAGTGTCTTCTCAGAATCACCTGGACTCGTGTTGTGAAATCTTTCCTGCACAAAGTCAACCACCTACTACTGGCTGGCCCTAGGCAGACCTGCTCTGGACCAGGTCCCCTTTCTGGAACTGTCTTGTGGTTAAAGTTATAAAAGTGAAGGTAAGAAAAAGCAACTCATGATCCAAAAAACCCCCCAAAAAACAAAAAAATACTGTAACACTCTGTTGGTCAAATAAGTTTGTAAATATAAGGTATATGTTTGCTCGCTCATATTTTGCACTGTGTGTGGAAGACAGGCAAAGTTATTGTAGCCTAAGGCTTAATTTTAAAAGTAAGCTTTTGCCCACACCCTTGACTGTTGCATGATAGGGGGTGGTGCACTCTTATGAGGAATCCCATTTATGCCTCAGATAAGTGACTTTGTATCAGAGACTTCCTTGTTTGTATATTAGATTAAAGGTTTTGATTTCTACACTATAAAATGGGGCAGAGAAGCCCATGCAGGAGAGCAGAGAGGAGAGCAGAGAAAGCCCATGTGGAGGAGAGGAGAAGCAGCCAAGATGGTGGAGTGCTGAAGGAGAAGCCAGTTTGTGCAGAGTTTGTGTAGAGAGAAGAAGATAGGGAACAGATGTGAATATGGCTGGTGAGGTACAAACCTTTGATTCTAGGAAACTTGGATAAGTCAGTGGCTTTGGGAGTCCTGAATGGAAAGGGAAGTGTTTTCCCACTGTGTGTATTTCTTGCCCGCTGGGTGCAAGCTAGGATTAAAACTAATGGCCCACCAGTTCTTGGCTCTGTTGTTTCATTACCGTCTGTCCGAATCAAATGCTAACCTGCACGGGCCAGGCGGCTGTGATGGTGGCTGTGGCTACTGGCTTTACACACTCCATTTAAAGAAAAACAATAACCAACATACTTTCATTCATGTTTCACAGGCTCCTAGGTGCTGTTTCTGTGGCTGGTCCTCGGATCATATACTGGGGTAACACTGCTCTAGTACAAATGGAGTGTAGTTGAGAAAGCGTAGGGACTTGGACCCAGGAATGGAAAATATTGGGTGGCCAGGAAGCCAAGTTAAAACCAGGCTTTCAGAAGGAAAGAGGGATAAGCTGATCACAAAAACTTCCACTCCTTTCTGAAAAACACAGAGGTAGCTGATTTTATCTCCCTTTTCTAACTGCCTGCTTCCTTGCAGATGTTGAAACTACTGACCAACATGAGGTTGATCCCTACATGACCTTACTGGGGTGGTGGCAACGAGGAATCCACCAGCTTGCCCCCACAGCACAAGCACAAACAGTTACCAGGCAAGACAGCTGGGAAAGGAAGTCCCTGGACCCTGAAAAGATTTTTGCAAGCTTGGCTTTTTCAAAAAGTCCTTTTCCAAAGCCTGCTTATAAAAGCAGCCAAGCAGAGCCAGCCCCTCAGCCTGATCACAGGAGCTTCCTTTCCTCTGTGCTGCCTCCCTTGTGTTTGAGCATAAGCTTAATAAAATCTGTCTGGAGACTTCTCTGGGGCTTCCTCTCAATTTCTATCTTGGGGATCCAAGAACCCCAATGCAAGTAGCATAGTGACTACCGCAGATCCTCAAGTAGTGTTTGTTATAGCATTGATGGGATGCCTTAGGAACTTAATTCTTATCAATTAGCCTATGGTAAAATTGGTTTCGTTAGAAGTCACAGAATCTAACCAGACATTAAGTGAGGACTTTAAAACTGCCCCAGAATAATCCTAGTATGCTCTCTGCATATCCAAAATTCAAGATACAAAGTAAAACCGTTTTTTCTGAAGTACTATTGAATGGTCTTTCTCACTTAAGCAAAAAACAAAAACAAAAACAAAAACCAAAACCATGGTACCCTGAGGTTATGTTAATCTAAAGACCTGTTAAATAAATAGCTTTGGCAAAAACAGTGCTTTTCACGTATTTTGTGTATATGAATCACTTTTGAGGATCTTAATAAAATGCAGATTTTACTTTAGCAATTCTGGCTTGCAACTTTATACTCTGCATTTCTTTTTTTTTTTTTTAGACACCGAGGGGGGCGAGTTGCCTCCCTGGACTCCCCAACAGGCTGGACCCCCCCGGCCCCGGGGTGGACGGGTACTCTGCATTTCTAACATGCTTCCACAGGCTAACTGATAATAACAAAAGTCCCCATCTACATTATAATGAACATTACCTTTTTTTTTTTTTGTATTTTTCTGAAGTTGGAAACAGGGAGGCAGTCAGACTTCCCTCATGCTCCGACCAGGATCCACCCGGCTTGCCCACCAGGGGGCGATGCTCCGCACATCTGGGGCGCTACTCTGTTGCAACCAGAGCCATTCTAGATCCTGAGGCAGAGGCCACAGAGCCATCCTCAGCGCCCGGGCCAACTTTGCTCCAATGGAGCCTTGGCTGCAGTAGGGGAAGAGAGAAACAGAGAGGAAGGAGAGGGGGAAGGATGGAGAGAGAAGCAGATGGGTGCTTCTCCTGTGTGCCCTGGCCAGGGATCGAACCCGGGACTCTGCACATCAGCCAACGCCCTACCACTGAGCCAACCAGCCAGGGCCTTATAATGAACATTACTTAAAGATTTTTAGAACTTATAGCAGTTTACTGTGATCTCAATTTTCAAAATATGTGCGATTCAGTATGACACGTTTCAGGTGAAACTTGCCAAGCTCAGTGATGCCTGAGACATAAGTGGTTTCAGGAAAGACAGAGTGTGTGTACGCCGCACGCGGTAAGGACAAGAGTATGCTTTTGCTGTTTCACCAGTGATGGGTGGTTACCTAAGTAGATTCTCAACTTTGGCTGCATAAATCTCATTGTGGGGCCTGTGCACCAGTTTTGATTACAGATTCACTGAAATAGGTTGTTATTATTTTTAAAAGAGTTGCTCCTTCCTTTAAAGTGTCCATAGGAATGTGCTCTGTGCCTGGAACAAGTGCAGTAGTGTGCATTCAATTTAACTTCCTCATACTTTTTCTTTTTTTTATATATGGTTTATTTATCTTTTTTTGTGACAGAGAACAAGAGACAGAGAAGAGGACAGACAGGGAGAAAGATGAGAAGCATCAATTCTTCCTTACAACACCTTATCAGTGGTTCTCAAAGTGTGCGCCAGGGCACACTGGTATGCCCTAGATTTCCAGGTGCACCATATGGTATTCCAGAGAAATATGTGCCTGTTGGGGACCAAAAAACCAACAGGGTTTTTGGAGTTGAGATATTTGGGGGACAGTATGAGGAATTGACGGTAAGCTGACAGTCTGCCCAACCCCCCACCTCACTTGCCTGATTAGGTTGCAAAAGACTGTTAAGTTGGAGTGCTGGATTGTTTACACTACCCCCCATGTTCCCCAGAAAGACTGGAGGCAAGTTTCTTCTATCCTTTGTTTGGTGTAAAGTTAAGATGATTTGTATGGTGGGGGTTTTGGATTGATGATTAAACATTAGGAATTGTCTCTTGAAGCCTTTTGGATTTCTATAAAAGAAGAATATGTGGCAATATCTAAAAAAGCTTTGAACATTTTACTACAATTTTCAACATCCTATTTATGTGAATTAGGATTTTCTACCCTCAACACAATTAAGAGTAAAAAGAGAGGGATTCTTCAATGTATTGATGAGGAAATGAGTTAGCCTTTCAAATACAGTGTCCATAAAGTCATAGTGCACTTTGGACCAGTCACAGGAAAGCAACAAAAGATGATAGAAATGTGAAATCTGCACCAAATAGAAGGAAAACTCTCCCAGTGTCTGTAGGATGATGTGGCAGCATGTGCGCATGCGCAGATGACGTAACACCATGTATACAGCGGAGTGGCCCATGGCCATGCCAGTCGAGATGTGGACAGTACAGAGGAAAGTTGTGTGTTCTGTGGCTCGCTAAATTCGAATTTGTGACCAAAGTGCAACATGAATATCGGCACGTTTATAATGAAGCGCCACCACATAGGAAGAACATTACTCGGTGGGATAAGCAGTTCTGAAGGAAAGCGGCAGTTTGGTGGAGAAACCCTGTTCTGGTAGGCCATCAGTCAGTGACGAGTCTGTAGAGGCTATACGGGATAGCTACCTAAGGAGCCCTAAAACATCTGTGCGTGAGCCCACATCAAACTGCACTTAATAGGTATGAAACTGGGAGTTTTCCTTTCATTTGGTGCAGATTTCACATTTCTATCGTCTTTTGTTGCTTTCCTGTGACCGGTCAAAAGTGCACCATGACTTTACGGACACTGTATATGCCCAAACATTGAGAAAATTGTTAGGACACATCAGGCTCATGTTTCTCATAAACACAAGAATGAGAAAACTTAACACATTCACACCAGGACCTGCCAAATTTACTAAATCTAAGAATGTATCTATCTATATCTATATAAAGATAACTATTTTGTCATTTTTAAAAATTTTTAACCCCTTTTTTACAAATTCTAAAAAGCATAACTAAGAAATGAACATAGAAATGTTTTTTAATGTCAGAATAAATTTAATCTTGTATTTATTTTGCTTAATTACCATAAAAACATGCTTGGACTTTGTATTTTCTTTAATATTTGACTTATTATAACATATTTCTCAGAAATTTGCATATAGTACACTACAATTATTTGTAGGATTTTAAATGTGCCCTGACTTCAAAAAGTTTGAGAACCACTGCCTTAGTTGTTCATTGATTGCTTTCTCATTTGTGCCTTGACCAGGGGGCTACAGCAGACTGAGTGACCCCTTTGCTCAAGCCAGCTATCTTGGGTTCAAGCTGGTGAGCCTTGCTCAAAACAGATGAGCCCACGCTCAAGCTGGCAACCTCAGGGTTTTGAACCTGGGTCCTCCACATCCCAGTCCAACACTCTATCCACTGCGCCACCACCTGGTGAGGCCCTCGGACTTTTTCAACTTGAGACTGCCCTTAATTCCCCAGGGAATGGTGTCATGTGTTAAGGGCTGCAGGGCTTCTCAGAAAAAAAGGTTTGTAAATGTTCCTTAACATGTTACTACACCTGAACCTATCTAGCACTCTAAGGACATGCAGGTCTGTTTTAAAAACAAAACATTTTTAAGACTACATAAAACATTATTATAAAGCAGAATTCTATTTGAGAAAAATATTTGAAACCTACCAACACATTGGTAGGCCAATTGGCAAAATGTTCAACACTAAAAATATTGATGTTTACTTTTTTGCTGATGTATCTAACTCATTTAACAAGATACTGCCAACTGTTATAAAATTAGGCATGCTTTGTCTACTATATGTAAAGTACTGTAAATTAAAATTTTTAAAAAGCTGCTCTTGAAAAAAATCTCCATTCCTTTTTCCAAGATTTTGTTAATATTTAACATATGAAAGTTGAAAGTAGTGATTATCAGTTTTACCTGGATCTCCATAGAATATAATCTTCCTAAACAATATATAAAGCCTTACACAATTAGTTAAGGAAATCTTCTGGGTAACAAACCACTACAACCCTGCTCATCCAGACACCCAGCCTCCTCAAGGTCGGCTTCAGGGACCTTTCTAATTTAAAGCTTCTTCCTCAATGGAAATCGAGAAACAGGAAATATACTCCCATTTTTTAGTCTATATTCTACAACAATTCCTCTTTAAAACATATTATCTGAACCATTTTTTTCCTTCAATTAACAGTATAAATAAAAACATGGCTTTACATTATTATAAACATACAGTAGCAATAGCCGGACTTGTGAAACACCAGTCTGAAAAACTGGCTAGACCAGGGGTCTCAAACTCACGGCCCACGGGCCGCATGCGGCCCACCGAACAATTTTGTGCAGCCCACAGACTAATCCACGAAGTTCAAAATATTTTGGATAAAATTAAGTAAGCCTAGGGGCCTACTTGTATTTTTCATTTCTCTAGCATCCTAGCTAGATATTAGCTTAGTTAACAGCAGTTGTGATGCGAACTAGTTTCTGGTCGTTTTGTGACACTGAGTAAACTGCATGTACGATTATTGTGCTTGTTGTACTTTTTTTTTGTTTTCAACTGCAGTGAGAAAAGTGTTGCGTAACAGTTGCCTTTTGTAGACCTAGTGCGGCCCGCCTAACGGCTGTGATCTTGCTCTGTGGTCCACATCGTGCTAAGTATGAATGTTTCTTCTGTGCTTTTCCTGTGTTTCTTTCCTATTTGAGTCTCCATGCTCCCAGGGGAGGACACTATGCTGGGTTCATTTTGCATTTCCACTCCCCCCTTCTCTCCCCACTGCCCACCCCCCAGCTTCCAAATGCTTCTTCCTTTGGGAAACATCACTTCTTTGGTGTGACCCCTGTAACATTTTCTTCAAGCTTGTATCTTTCCAATTATTTTTCCCCCAAATGAGGTCACCACTCTAAATAGCTCTTTTCATGAAATAAAGGAAGCTTTCCTCAAAATTCTGCATACGTTAGATCCATAACTGTCACTTAGGACTCCGAGGTAGTATAGAAATCAATGTGACAGGGGCACAGATGCAAATAACAACTTGCCATAAACACCGTTCTGCTTGGAACCGATGGTAGCAATCCCACATTCTGGAAAATGCAGTATTAGTAGCGTTACCATAGAAATCAGCATTATCAATAAAAATTGCAATTATGTGTGGGCAGCTGAACACAACTGACAAATTTTAAACCAAGAAATTTAAGGGAAAAGATAACGTCCTAAGGAAATAAGTGAATAAATCTCAAATGAGAAAAAAATTAAGAAATGCAAAGAAAAGACCACTTAAGGATTATAAAAGTTATATTTATTCACGATGCTACATTTATTGCATTCCCTTAGAAAAATGGAGAACTGTTTATGTACCCAATTTGCACATATAAAACTTTATACAAATTATGTGTAGCACATAAAGGCCTCTGGTACAGCTAAAATCCTGACACTACAATTGGGGTAATCCTGCTGCAAGGTCTCCAGTTTATCAAGTCTGTCCATAGAAAATTAAACACTGGAATTACAGTCAGTCTCATGGCTCACATGTAGAAATTATTTTAAAATATAATAAAATAAAACTTTCAAATCTCTAAAACTCAAAAAAGGTAAACTGGAAGGGGATACATTTTCTCATTTCAATTTAACATGACAAATTCACACCTCATTTTGTCTGGGAAAAAATGATCACTGTAGTGTTGACATTATCTTTATAAGCTGTGGCTGCTTTAGAAGGTATTTTGTCAAAATTTTTGCCAAACAATTAAAAAAAATAATATTCCTCTTATAAAATGGTACGACATATTAAGGAACTAGAAGATACTAAATGTCTTTGGCTATACAACTAAAAGGCCATTTTCCCAACAGAATAGGGCGTACTCACTTCACAACCAATTACTGAAACAGAAAGCATTAACAGAAATATGCATAGAATATAATGGTAATTTTTCTTGCCTTTTTCTGCCATTCTACCATATAATAAACAAGGAGAATGTAATTTATATAATCTTTCCACATGAGACTCAATAGCACAACAAGATGATACCCAAAGGCAAAGTGTTTTAAAACAATTACACAACTAAGTGAAAACTGAAGGGACAAACATTTGCAATTGTTTTGTTTGTTTTTAACCTTACGAGTGTAGAAATGATAACTGATAAACAAAAAGTCACAATCTTCACATATGGAACTGTAATAGAAAAATAAATCAAATGAAACATTTATTAATAAATGAAGCCTATTTTATTTTTCAAGTGTTAATGATAAAAAAATTTCAGCACAGCTGTTGCATTTAAAAAAGTGAAAACTACATACTATGTTTCTAGCTCAGTAAACAGATGAACCTGATGTCTCTGAATGACATAACAATTGAGCATTGTACAGTACATCTTATGAAGACCCGTAAATTAAAGAACTACTGGTTTAAAGTTAGTGATTATGAAACAAATGTGTATTCATAGTTTCAGCTTCTTTTTTCTTCCTCGACCATCAGGTGCTCCCTCCATTTTACGTTTCTGTGTCTATAAACAAACAGAGAGGATCACTTTTCATCACAAGACAAGCATTAACATGAAATACACGGACAGATACACCACAGCACTTTACCAATAACTGCTACATAGCAACAGCTATTAGAAGCTCTTACCCAGAATAACCTTATCCATATCACTAACATGATAAAAAATTTTAATGCTAAAAATGAAATAAATCACTAACTCAGAATTAGCAGTAATATACCAATTATATAAAATGCCCTTATCAAAAGAAAGTAATAAAAAGTATTTTGTGAGGTTATGTAAATGTCAGATATTATCCAGAAACATTCACTTATTTATAATTTTATAAACGGACTATTAATAAATAACAAGATGGCTTTACCTTAAAAATATTATGGACTGCCATCCTAATGTGATTTTCTCCCCAATGCAATCAAGTTTAATTTATACTTTAAGTGATTCAAAGCTGCATTACTTACAAAAGCAACAGAACAAAAAAATATCTAACATCAATGATAGCCAAGTATGTGCAAATTCTCAAAAAGACTCAAGCGAGCACTTACATATTTGTGACTACTTACTGAAGGCTTTGGTCCTCTTTTCTTTTTCTCTGCCTTCTCCTTTTCTTCTAGTTCCATATTTTCTCTTTCAATCAAGGTAATTAAGGTGTTACACCTCCTCTGGAGCTCCTGAGTTGCGAACAAAAATTTACACAGTAAGTCTGTATTTTCCACCTGTAAGTTTTCATGATTGCCGTTTTAAAAAATAAATACGTTTTAATAGGGTAATATAAAATCACCCCAATAGACAAAAAACTTTAAAGCAAAAGAACTGATTTTCATAGACGGTAAAGGATAAAAAATAGCTATGTAAATATTTTGATTTTATTATTTGAAGCCACACTACTGTGTATTCTTAATAAGAATTAAAACAGTGAAAGTGGGCCCTGGACGGTTGGCTCAGCGGTAGAGTGTCGGCCTGGCGTGCGGGGGACCCGGGTTCGATTCCCGGCCAGGGCACATAGGAGAAGCGCCCATTTGCTTCTCCAGCCCTACCCCCTCCTTCCTCTCTGTCTCTCTCTTCCCCTCCCGCAGCCAAGGCTCCATTGGAGCAAAGATGGCCCAGGCGCTGGGGATGGCTCCTTGGCCTCTGCCCCAGGCGCTAGAGTGGCTCTGGTCACGACAGAGCGACGCCCTGGAGGGGCAGAGCATCGCCCCCTGGTGGGCATGCCGGGTGGATCCTGGTCGGGCGCATGCGGGAGTCTGTCTGACTGTCTCCCCATTTCCAGCTTCAGAAAAATACAAAAAAAAACAACCACAAAACAACAGTGAAAGTGAACATCTCCTAACATATGCAAACCACTGCATAGTGTCTATGCCTAAGAACTGTCATTTATATTCATACTTAAGTAACAGTGTGCATCTTTGAAAGTCAAAATCAACTGGAACTTTAATAAGAGGTGCATACTATCTTTCCCTTAAAAGCATGATCAGTAGAATTACAGTAATCAATTACCACATGTCACCCTTCCCAATTCTGCAAAAACAGCCACGGAAATCTCTGATGGCTCTACCTCATCCTCCCTAGTGATCAATACAGCCTCCAGAAGATTGTATCACATAGTGTAGAAGTAGTGGGTAACCCTGAAGAAAATAGGAGTCTACTTGAATCGCTGCTGGTTAGCAGCCACCTTCCTTACTGAGCAAAATTTTCTTTTTTTCTTGTAGTAAGTGAAACTACTACACAATCACAGCAAAAACATTTAAAAATACTGTTTAATACAACACACCATGCAAGGTTTAGGAACATTTGCAAGTGTACAGCAAAGAAGGCAGAACAGTGTTTCCTTTAGCACAGCGGTTCTCAACCTGTGGGTCGCGACCCTGGCGGGGGTCGAACGACCAAAACACAGGGGTCGCCTAAAGCCATCGGAAATCCGCGACCCCTGTGTTTTGGTCGTTCGACCCCCGCCGGGATCGCGACCCACAGGTTGAGAACCGCTGCTTTAGCAGGTGCACTGAGGCACGCAATCCAGAATGGTGAGAGACGTGCTGAAGTCAACATCCCCTTGGCTCTTAGGAGAGGACCGGGTCTCAACTATTTATGGCAAGGGGCCATGCTTATATTACTGTGTGTGCCTTGCCATATGCCACGACAAAAGCAATCCAGTTTCTGAGCATGGCACCGTACTGAGAAGTCAATGTGACCTTGCACCCATTTCATCCAGGACAAAAGCATGTTTCCTCACTCACTACATACATCATTCATACTTAAAAACCCATCAGGTAGACAGCCTTTAGCAACGGAACCTGTCTTTCTACGAACTGCCTATTTACAATGCTTTTTTTGTACTGCAACACTTCCCAAACTAGGGCTTGAGAAAACAGTAGCTCTTCTGGTTGTTTCCGAAAAAACAAACAAAAATCCTCCAGTGGTCACACATGAAAAGACTGCACACTGTCCCCCATCTTGAAAAGTGACAGTACATTTTAAATACACTGAAGGAAACCGTATTATAAATATAAAGATACTCTCACTTTGTTTATCCCAGCATTTCCCAAACGTAAGACTGCAGAACTTTTGGGCACTAGCATAATCCTGCAGAGCATAATGAAGTTAAAAGTCAAAGGTGGTAAGGTATGAAGAAAAAGATCAATCTATTAAAGCTAAACTTTTCTGAGTTCTAATTTCACATCATTAGAAACAGAACTTCCAACAGAAATAGCGAGATACTGGGAATAAATAAAAACCTAGCGTTAAATCAGTACAAAACGAGTGTTTCACTACTACATTAAGCTATTTAAAAATAACCCAGACTCGGCATTGAAATGGCCAGACGTTATTTACAAGACCACTGCAAATTTTAAATGCTAATCATCACATTCAAGTTGAAACTGATAGTGACATCTCCTGCTACTTAGAACATGATTAAATTAAATGTGGAAGGCTAGTCCTATTATCTATAGCAGTGGTTCTCAAACTTTTTGAAGTCGGGGTGCATTTAAAATCCTACAAATAATTGTAGGCGCACTATACACAAATTTCTGAGAAATGTTATAATAATTAAGTCAAATATTAAAGAAAAAAACAAAGTCCAAGCGTGCTTTTATGGTAATTAAACAAAATAAATATGACAAAATTAAATTTATTTTGACATTAAAAAATATTTTTATGTTACATTTCTGAGTTATGCTTTTTAGAATTTGTAAAAAAGGGGTTAGAAAACATAAAAATGACAAAAAGTTATCTTTTTATATATATAGATACATTCTTAGTAAGATTTAGTAAATTCGGCAGGTCCCGGCACGAATGTATTAAGTTTTTTCATTCTTGTGTTTATGAGAAACACGAGCCTGATGTGTCCTCGTGATTTCTTCAATATTTGGGCATATATTTGAAAGGCTAACTCTCATTTTCTCATCAATACATTGAAGAATCCCTCTCTTTTTACTCTTAATTGTGTTGAGGGTAGAAAATCCTAATTCACATAAGTAGGGTGTTGAAAATTGTAGTAAAATGTTCAAAGCTTTTTAAGATATTGCTACATATTCTTCTTTTATAGAAATCCAAAAGGCTTCAAGAGACAATTCCTTCTGTTTAATCATCAATTCAAAACCCCCACCATACAAATCACCTTAACTTTACACCAAACAAAGGATAGAAGAAACTTGCCTCCAGTCTTTCTGGGGAACATGGGGGGTAGTGTAAACAATCCAGTACCAAAGCTTAATAGCTTTTTTAATCAGACAAATGAGGTTGGGAGTTGGGCAGACTGTCAGCTTACAGCCAATTCCCCACACCTCTGTCCCCCAAATATCTCAACTCCAAAAACCCTGTTGGTTTTTTGGTCCCCAACAGGCACATATTTCTCTGGAATACCATAAGGCACACCTGGAAATCTTCTAGGGCGCACACTTTGAGAACCACTGATCTATAATGATGTTAGAAAATCTATAACATTAAAGGACAGGACCAATATAAGTTACTTATGGTATGGAGTTTTTAACTATGAATATCAACTGTTTTCTAAGAAACTGATTTAACCTATGATACTAGCAATACTGTAGTAAAAATTTCCCTCAAAGGTAAGATGGAGCCACAATTTTCTCTAAGAAAAGAAGTTAGGTAATATTAAAGAATATACTTACTCTGAACTGTTTGCTACATTACACAGAAGGACCCAAGCACTCACCATTGCAGTTCTGGACTTAAGAAACCAGTCAAATCTGAACTGAGGCGAGTTGCGAATACACTGTCGCAATTCATCGTAAACATTTTCTTTGTCGAACCCAAGTTTATGTAGCATACAGATTAGAAAACGATCCTCCTCTTCGGTATAGTTTTTCCCTTTGTTAGTTCCGTATGATATTCTCAGCTGATGAAAAGGAGCTTTGTACCGTCCAATCTATCAAAGTCAGATTTTATAAAATATAAATCCTATATAATCTGTATTTCAGCACCAGCGTTAGTAAAATTAGCTATATTATTTCAAATTGAAATTTTCTATCTCTAACACCTCTAAAGTACATCATATCACCTGTCTTGAAACATTCTGTCTTTATTGTTCTAAAGAAAAACACAGACTTTCTGATAATCTGTAGGAAAGAGCTAATTTAAATGCCTCTGACCCAGATATATCAACTGAAATACTGAGGTGAGTTCTGCTGAGAGAATACCTGTAACACTTAAATGTTTTTCTTTAAAGAAAAATTTAAATTTTATATCATCATTCCTTTCCTTTCTTAAAGTTACTTTCACTCTCATACTAAAAAATAGGCGTTATTTTGGTAACTAGCAAATTTATTAATATGCAAAATACCTTTGTATCAAGTGCTTTTTTGATACTAATTCTTCTTTGAATTCTTGCCTCTCCCCTTTCAATCTGAGCCATAATCTTTTCTATGTCCTGGAGCTCATTGCATCTTTCCCAGAACACAGCTGTAAAAGAACAAAAGTTGGAGAGATGAAATGGGTGAAGGAAGTTAGGAGAAGTATTAATGCTCTTAATTTTATTTGCTAAGAAATGTTCCTGTCCTCCTACACATTAATACTAGAAAGTAAATAGGTCCTTACAGTTTCTCAGTTTCCTTAACTGTAAAAAAATGTGACAAACTGGATGCCTTTATTAAACATCTTCCAACTCTTTCATTTCTGCTATTCTGAAATTCTGAGTGGACCCATATTCACCGGACAATCCGGCTGAGTTCACAAAACAGGCAAAGTTCGAGAAGCTGTGCAGAGTAACTTATTTTCCTCCTCTAACTACTTAGGTAGCCAGGGTAAATAATTAAACAATTATGCCATTTTGAAGAAAGAAACATTTTCTAACTCAGATTTTAAGAAACAGAACAACAAAACAAAGCACCAAGCTGAAGCAAAGTTTTGCTTATCAAAACAGTAATTCGAAGAAAATGTGAGCTTCCCAGCCGCTCGCCAAGAGCCTGAGAACGTTCTATCTCTGTTAAAATTAATGAGTACCTGAGTATTCAATAACTTCTTCTGGAGTTTTTCCTTCTACTTCTCTTGCTATATTTTCTATATCATCACGACCCCATTTCTCATTAGCTTTGATGAACTGGTTAAAATCCCTTTTATTCCAGTTGGTAAATCCCTTCAAAGCAACAGAAACAATATTTAATCACAGCACAATGAACTTGGAAATGGTGCTATTATACTTCATCAATGCTTTTAAGTATTACAGAAAATAATTTTCGGTTGCTCCCAGTTTATCTTTTATAATTCAATTCTTTTTAAGTGGTAACTTTTCAAGTACATAAATGTACATATTTAGCATTACATCATCCACAGCTTAGATAAACCAATTAAATGTGAGTGGAAGAGAGTAAAAAGAGATGCATGAAGCCTGAGCAGGTGGTGGCACAGTAGATAGAGCATCGGACTGGGACGCAGAGGACCCAGGTTCGAAACCCAAGGACACCAGCTTGAGTGTGGGATCATAGACATGACCACATGGTCCTTGGCTTGAACCCAAAGGCGACTGGCTTGAAGCCCAAGGTCACTTGCAGTCTTGAGCAAGGGGTCACTGGCCAGCTATCCCCATTTGTCCCTCTTTCTTAAAAAAAAAATAAGAAAAAAGAAATGATGCATGAAAAGGTGACATTTTCACTGAACTCTGAAGGATTAGCAATCAGCCAGGAATAATAAATATGAGTTAAAGAGCAGATATACAAGAGGTGGGAAAGCAAAGTTTTAATGATAAATGAAGGCCAGATTCTGAAAGGCCTTTATTGAACCCTAAAAAGGATGTTGAGTAAAAAAGTACCAAGAAGAGATATATAACTGAGAATTTTGACTTAGTAGCAATGGGGGAGATTCGCAGGAAAATTAAGATTATCACACCAGAAGAAAGGTAATTAAAGGGACGCCCGCTTTACCAAGGCCAGTGCAAACCTCTAATCTCTCAACTATCTTTTATTTTTTACAGAGACAGAGAGTCAGAGAGAGGGATAGATAGGGACAGTCAGGAACGGAGAGAGATGAGAAGCATCAATCATCAGTTTTTCGTTGTGACACCTTAGTTGCTCATTGATTGCTTTCTCATATGTGCCTTGACCGCAGGTGGGCCTTCAGCAGACCGAGTAACTCCTTGCTCGAGCCAGCAACCTTGGGTACAAGCTGGTGAGCTTTTGCTCAAACCAGATGAGCCCGCGCTCAAGCTGGCGACCTCAGGGTCTTGAACCTGAGTCCTCCGCATCCCAGTCCAACACTCTTATCCACTGTGCCACTGCCTGGTCAGGCCCTTCTCAACTATCTTAACTAAAGATAACCAGAACGAGCCTTTACCCATGTGCCCATGCTGTCATCTCCAATGACTGCACTTTGAAAGAAAAAAAACCCTTCTTTTTTTTGCATATGTCAACACAACCTAACCGAGTGCCTTAGAAAGTATGCTATGAAATGTTGTGTTGACTGAAGGCTACACCTGTGTTAGAAGCTTCTCTTTTTCTTCTAACTCCTCATCATTAAGGGGCTCAGCTTCATCGATTTTAAGCTGTTCTTCTTTCTGTGCTTGTGCTGCATTTGGTAGGTCGGGATTTCGAGGTACCTAAAAAATATATTTTTCAATGTCAGCAGTCAGTAAACTTTAGGAAAAACAACATGGACTCAACTCTTAACCAACTAAATGACATTTCACAAATTTTAATCCAACCCCGAAGGAAAATATACCAACATCTTACATTTATTAAATTAAAAACAAAACAGATTAGTTATGAACAAAGTGTTATTTGTATTACCTTGTACCCAATAGTTTTTCTGTAATATAGAATTTCTTTTTCCAATAATTCAAATAAACGTGGAGGAAAGAACTGGAAATCCTGAACATTGGGTTGTTTGGGAGGTCGAGGAGCCTAAACAAACAAAAAGCACTAGTAAAGGAACCACTTCGCTCAAACCTATCTCTAATCGTCTTTATTCCATAAACCATGACAGCGAATCAATTTTCAAAGCAAGTGGATGAATGCATATTTAAACAAAAATGAAGTAACAAATTTTAAATGGAGATTCAACATAATTTTTAGAAAACTTTTAACAATTAAAAACTGAAGTCACACAAAATATTGATTCTCGATCTGTTTTTATTGTAAGAATATAAGAAAAATAATTTACCTTTCCCATATCAGTTGACATTTTTGTGCAGTCAACTCACCTTGGGTGCCTTAGGCTCACTGACACGAAGAGCTTCCCTGAAATAGGCATCCACAGCGTAGTTGGCTTTTCTTTCTCGCTTAGGGGGTTCAATCCACTCAGTGAATGCAATCTAGCACACAGGAAACAATTGAAATCACCAATTTTCATTACATGCAGTTGTGTATCTTACAAGAATGCGACTCAGGTGGTGTACATCGTTAAGACTGTTTATAAAATTCTGGACTATAAATTCTGTAAGAATAGGGATCCTACTTTTTTTAAAGTGTAATTAACACATAGGACAGTGTCTAGTGAACAGCATAGGCTATTCAATAAGTAATTTTTGACCAAGTTAATAATTCTGTTGGGAAAATAAAAGCTACAAAATTTATGTTACAATCCAAATTAGGAGAATAATGTAGATCAGGCATCCCCAAACTACGGCCCGCGGGCTGCATGCGGCCCCCTGAGGCCATTTATCCTGCCCCCGCCGCACTTCAGGAAGGGGCACCTCTTTCACTGGTGGTCAGTGAGAAGAGCACTGTCTGTGGCGGCCCTCCAACGGTCTGAAGGACAGTGAACTGGCCCCTGTGTAAAAAGTTTGGGGACCCCTGATGTAGATACATATTTAGGCTAGAAAATATTCAGAGAATATACATGTCTAAATGTTAGGAAAACACTAAGCAGATTTATTTATTTTTTTATGTACTCTGGAGTTATTTATAACTTTCCTATAATTTCAAGTATTGCTTATAAAATTTTTCATTACCAGCCAATTATGCTATTAAAAAACTTCTAATAAGGTGGTGACAATTTTTGCCATTTATTTTATTTCAAATATCTCAAATTACTGCATTTGCCCCCCACACAGTATTTCACTACTATATATTTCACAATGTTATACTACATAATATACCATATTCTTCATTACATAAGCCTCTAAACCACTTCGGAGCTTATGAACTGGAAATCTGGCAATAAATTTAACAGAATAAAAATAATTTAGACAAGAATAATCAGAAGTGATGCTGCTGACCACCAACTTACACCATTCACAAAAATAAACTCAAAATGGATAAAAGACTTAAATGTAAGCCGTAAAACCATAAGCATCTTAGAAGAAAACATAGGCTGTAAGCTCTCGGACATCTCTCGCAGCAATATATTTGCTGATTTATCTCCACGGGCAGGTGAAATAAAAGACAGGATAAACAAATGGGGCTATATCAAACTAAAAAGCTTTTGCACAGCTAAAGACAAAAAGAACAGAATAAAAAGACAAACTACACAATGGGAGAATATATTTGACACTACATCTGATAAGGGGTTAATAACCAAAATTTATAAAGAACTGTAAAACTCAATACCAGGAAGACAAACAATTCAATCCAAAAATGAGCAAGGGCCCTGGCTGGTTGGCTCAGTGGTATAGCGTTAGCCCGGCGTGCAGGAGTCCCGGGTTCGATTCCTGGCCAGGGCACACAGGAGAAGTGCCCATCTGCTTCTCCACCCTCCCCCTCTCCTTCCTCTCTGTCTCTATCTTCCCCTCCTGCAGCCAAGGCTCCATTGGAGCAAAGTTGGCCCGGGCGCTGAAGATGGCTCTGTGGCCTCTGCCTCAGGAGCTAGAATGGCTCTGGTTGCAACAGAGCATCGCGCCCTGGTGGGCGTGCTGGGTGGATCCGGTCATGGCATGCAGGTGTCTGTCTGACTCCCCGTTTCCAACTTCAGAAAAATACAAAAAAAAAAAAAAAAAAAGGGCTAAAGAAATGAATAGACACTTCTCCAAAGAGGACATACAGATGGCCAATAGGCATATGAAAAAATGCTCAACATCACTAATCATTAGAGAAATGCAAATTAAAACCACAATGAGATATCATCTCACACCAGTCAGAATGGCGCTCATCAACAAAACAACACAGAATAAGTGCTGGCGAGGATGTGGAGAAAAGGGAACCCTCCTGCACTGCTGGTGGGAATGCAGACTGGTGCAGCCACTGTGGAAAACAGTATGGAGATTCCTCCAAAAACTAAAAATCGAAATGCTTTTTGACCCAGCTATCCCACTTTTAGGAATATATCCCAAGAACACCATAGCACTGTTTCAAAAGAAGATATGCACCCCCATGTTTATGTCAGCATTGTTCACAATAGTGAAGATCTGGAAACAGCCCAAGTGTCCATCAGTGGACGAGTAGATTAAAAAGCTTTGGCACATATATACTATGGAATACTACTCAGCCATAAGAAATGATGACATCGGATCATTTACAACAACATGGATGGACCTTGATAACATTATACTGAGTGAAATAAGTAAATCAGAAAAAACTAAGAACTATATGATTCCATATATAGGTGGGACATAAAAATGAGACTCAGAGACATGACAAGAGTGTGGGGGTTATGGGGTGGGGAGGAGAGGGAGGAGGTTGGGAGAGGGGAGGGGCACAAAGAAAACCAGTTAGAAGGTGACAGAAGACAATTGGACTTTGCGTGATGGGACTGCAGCATAATCAAATATCAAAATAACCTAGATATGTTTTCTCTGAACATATGTACCCTGATTTATCAATGTCACCCCATTAAAATTAATTTAAAAAAAAGTGATGCTGCTAAGACAAATTTACAACTAACATTTAAAATTCTAAGTTTCAAGTAAAATAAATCCTTCAAGTAGTCAAAAATCTCTAAATTACCTTTTGTTTTTCTCTATAATCTTCCCCTTCGAAGTTATAAACACTGGACTCTGTGTCCATGGTAAAGTTTCTCAGTGAGCTTTCCCCCATCTTCGAGAGCTTCTCATTCATCTCGGCGGTCTAGGGAGCAGAGACACACATGGGTAAACTAGGAGTTACAAAGCCTGAGAATTATAGTCCACGTGGAGGAGGCTTTACAGCACACAAACGCTACTTTTTATGGAGATAACATTATCTATAATTCACGTATTTCCTTAGTTTTGGTTTAAAATGTTATATATTAAAAACATTATTTAATCTGTATCTCACCTTCTTTGCACCTCTTTCCAAAATACCATCAATATCCTCATCAGTGATCTCACTCTCCTTTGAAGCAAATACATGTGTTGCCCCATGTCTAATCATTTGAAGCATTTCATCTTTCCCAATTTTGTTCAGATTCTGATCCACAAGTCTTCCTGAAAAAAGATTAGGCTGGATATTGTTAACTGAACAAACTTTATTTACTGGAAACCTGGAATTTTAAATGTCAGATATAATACCGTGTCATTTTGCCTCAAACATCAATCAGTTTCGTTTCTTCACAAATGATCATTTTCATTTTTACATGAAATTTAAAATCACATTTTCAGTTGGTAAGCTTTGAAATGTTTCTAAACCTATTTACGTATTATGTAATGAAACCTGTTTTATACTGTCAATAAATAAAATATATACTTGAGTGGGATGAATAACAGTAATTTGGGATATGTGAAAAATCTAAAAATTTGCAAGATTTTAATTACCAATAGAAGACAGTATTATAAACAAAAGAAGTTTCTGAAAGTAGAAAGATATTAATGCTAAAACTCCCAAATCAGCCTTTTCTATTTAGAATGATGAAGTAAAAACAAAAACAAAAACCCTTTATACTGCTAAATTTTATGTAGGGACCAAAATATACAGCATCAATTTCTGAAAACATTCCAATCTTTAAGAACTGAAACTGTTGAACGCTTATTCTGAACATAGGAAAAAACACCAGAGAAATGTAATTAAGATCTTCAATTGGCAAGAATTTCACCAACTCTACAATTTGTGTTTTCAAAAATATAAGCATCAAACAAAACAAAACGAAACACCACATAGAACTGTCTTCACCCTTGGGGCCATTCACACATATTTTTTAAAGGTTCAGTACTTGGTATTAGAACAATCCCTAATAGACTGCACAACCAAACATCTGTGACTTTTATTTATTTATTTTTTTGTTTTTGTTTATTGTTTTCAGGGACAGAGAGAGTCAGAGAGAGGGATAGACAGGGACAGACAGACAGGAACGGAAAGAGATGAGAAGCATCAATCATCAGTTTTTCGTTGCGAGACCTTAGTTGTTCATTGATTGCTTTTTCATATGTGCTTTGACCACGGGCCTTCAGCAGACCAAGTAACCCCTTGCTTGAGCCAGCGAGCTTGAGTCCAAGCTGGTGAGCTTTTGCTCAAACCAGATGAGCCCGCCCTGAAGCTGGCAATGTTGGGGTCTCGAACCTGGGTCCTCCGCATCCCAGTCCGATGCACTATCCACTGAGCCTCTGCCTGGTCAGGCACATCTGTGACTTTTAAAGTTAGAATATACAATAGCTTGCTGTTAGACTGCTGTATCTACAAATAGGATTAACAAAGCTACTAGCACAAAATATGACCAGTAAAAAATAACTAAATTGAGAAACTCAAACAGATTTTCTAAGCTGACTATAAAGAAATATTAATTAAAAAATGTTTCATGCACAAGAATAACTGAACAAGAACCACACGGCAAGTGTTTTCTCAACACATGAATAAATGTGAGAAAAACTAGTCATTACATCATCCATAGAAACTTCATTCTTTGGCAAGCCCCAGAAGTTCCCAGAGACTTTTCCAATTAAACACTTCACCCTAATAGTTAATACAGTTCTCTTGACTCCTTGTCTGAGTCACTTCCTAGCTGTATAAACAGTGGACAAGTGACTTGCTTCTAGCTGATGTCAACCTCAAGCTGGCATGAAGACTACAGGAGATAATGGAAGTGAGACATTTAGCACACTGCCTGGCAGAAAGCAAGCACTCCCTGGTAAGCTAGTATTAACAAAACCAACTAGTAAGCAATCATTCATTGTCTTCAGGCATTCAGACACATGGCTTACACTATGGTTGGCATTATGGGATACTAAAGAAATGTAACATTTACACAGAAATTAGAGAATGGTTGGTAAAATCAAGACATACATAAAGTAATCAGTAAACATGTTACCTGTATTCCTCAGTTGTATATAGAAAGATAAAAGTAATATGAGGAAGAAGTTATGGAGAAATTTTTTTCCATTGTGGTATTTTACATATCCCCCCCGACACCACCTTTACTGTAAGCTTCACAAAAACATAAATGCTTTCCTTAAAAGCAGATCTGCACTGAGAACTAGAAATCCCCTTCAATTAATTTAAAATAAAATCCCTTTCCTCTAGCCCTATTTACATAAATGTTTATTTCATGTCTCCCTCTCACTAAATTAAAGGCCTTAAAAATAAGAACATATCAGTTTCATTCAGCACTGTATTGTCTGCATTGGGACCTATGCCTAGCATCTGCTGGGAGCTCAATAAATACCTGCAGCCTAGAAAAAGAAGAATCATTCTTTGAGTTTCATTTTGATTTCTTTGGGATCCCTTGGATAATCAATAGAGTGTCAGTACGCGTAGATCACAATCACCACAGTTCTATGAAATATGTCCCATTCTGAATGCTAGGTATTTTGTGCACTGTCCTCTCTGATCCTTAAGAAACCTAAATAGTAGTTATCTTTATTCTCATCTAACAGATGAAAAGCAGGCTCAGATCGTATAAAAGAACTGCTAACTGGCAGAGTCAATATTCAAAAGTAAACCTTCCTGAGCCCAAACCCACCCTCTTAACAAACCAAAGCTTATCATCTCTGGAATACAAATAGCCTGATTCAACAGATGCTTGATAATAAGAACCTCCTTAAAAATCCAAGAAAAAGATGTGCATCAACCCAACTCGGGAAATTTTTTAAGGTTCTAATATAATAAGGCTAACCTTGTTGAATGACTATTGAATCCAGTCTGAGTTTCATCTCAGCACGTTCCACTATTCTTTCTTCTACAGTGTTATCCGTTATAAAGCGAAACACTCGGACAGTCTTGGTTTGTCCAATTCTATGTGCTCGGTCCTAGGAAAAGTATCACATCGTTTGAGTCAAATTAAAAATTCACTTAACATTTGAGTGTGTATACTAAGAAACAAATTATACTCTCAAGTACAAAACTTTACAAAATTATGTAACAAAAAACTATGCTGAAAAGTCACAGTATGTTACTATTTATTAAATTGTTTTGCTTTAATCAAATTAACTGGTTATCTCACAAAGAAAACTTTTAGGAGGCATGGAACGCATCATAGCTGGTGAGTCTGTTGAGACACTATCAGATTAATTTTACTGAACTGTACCAAGATAAAATATACATGTCTCTAGCAAGAAGAGGTAATTATAGTTTTTAAGTTTGATATGTCTTATTTTCACTGCTATGAACTCTAAAAACAATATAAAAATTCCAGTTTTTCAGTATTACCAAGTTAACTACAGACAAGTAGTCAAATTAATGATAATTCCATTTTCTTTTTAACTTCTGGTAAGTTCACAAACCATATTCCTACTAAATATCCCTGTCAAAATGATCAATTTCCCCAGCTATCTTTAGAGTACAAGATGAAAGTGACCAACACCAGCTATTTAATAGTTGGGTTTATGGTCACCAATAAGGTCAAGTCCTTAACAGTATCAGTCTTAAGAATTTGTAAGTTTTCTATTTAATCTATAGATCATAAATTTTCTCAAAAAAGAATGCTCTTCCTGATCTGGTCAAGGTGTTTCTGCACATGGGCCTAAATTTTAAGCATCTAATTGATGAGTGGGTTCATAGCTCACCATACCCATTTCCCTCTCCTCCAAGGGCACAACCGTACCGTAATTTAGCAATTCCCTTGCAGGAAGATACGCTATGTGATTAGCTCTGGCAAATGAATGTGAGGGCACTTTTAGGTCTAATGTATAAAAAATTCCTCAGCTCTCTCTCCTCCCCTTTCTGCCACC
This sequence comes from Saccopteryx leptura, assembly GCF_036850995.1. Classification (NCBI taxonomy): domain Eukaryota; kingdom Metazoa; phylum Chordata; class Mammalia; order Chiroptera; family Emballonuridae; genus Saccopteryx; species Saccopteryx leptura. Next base: position 213,604,089 of record NC_089503.1, on the reverse strand, counting down.
AGAATGCAGACGGTAGAGCAGGGCTCCACGGTCCTAAGGTAGGCAGAACTATGAGATAGAAATAGAATGGTCCCAGACTTAGGATTTTTTGACTTTTTTGATGGTGTGAAAGCAATATTCATTCCACAGAAACTGGCTAGGCAAACTATAATTTTCAGTAGGTTAAATGCACTTTGGACTTCTAATATTTTAAAGTCGTTATGGGATTATGTCCCAAGAACATAACCCATTGTTAAGTTGAAGAGCATCTGTATCCTGATTTAGATGGAAGATCACCTGCAGAAGATAGTCACTAAACTATCAGGTAAGTACAAAATAACATTCTACTGGGTTATGTCACTGGCATAGAAGATTGTTTATTAGCTTGTTCCAACTAAAAAAAAAAAAAATCTAGCAGGAAATCAATTTATCTCTGATCTCTTACCATAGCCTGGAGATCTACTTGGGGATTCCAATCTGAATCGTACAAAATTACTACATCAGCAGTAGCAAGATTGATGCCAAGACCACCAGCACGTGTGCTCAACATGAAAACAAACTTTGTGCTGTTTGGTTCATTATATGCATTGATGGAGTCCTGTAGACATAAAGCACAACAAATGTCAGACAATTGTTTTATCTTTCTTTTTTTTGTGTGTGTGTGTATTTTTCTGAAGCTGGAAATGGGGAGAGACAGTCAGACAGACTCCCGCATGCGCCCGACCGGGATCCACCCCGGCATGCCCACCAGGGGCGAGGCTCTGCCCACCAGGGGGTGATGCTCTGCCGTGATGAGAGCCACTCTAGCGCCTGGGGCAGAGGCCAAGGAGCCATCCCCAGCACCCGGGCCATCTTTGCTCCAATGGAGCCTTGGCTGCAGGAGGGGAAGAGACAGACAGAGAGGAGGGGGGGGGGGTGGAGAAGCAAATGGGCGCTTCTCCTGTGTGCCCTGGCCGGGAATCGAACCCGGGTCCCCAGCACGCCAGGCTGACGCTCTACCACTGAGCCAACCGGCCAGGGCCTTATCTTTCTTTATAATTTCCCCTTCTTGAATTTTACTCACTTGTCTCTCATCATGGGGTGTCTGTCCATCCAATCTGCAATACTCGTAATTCCTCCACATGCAATAATCTTCCAAAATGTCCAATACCCTCGTCATCTGACTAAAGATTAGTACTCGTGAACCTATTGGTGAATATAATAGTACATTATCGGAAGCGTTAAAAGTAAAAATATTTAAAAAAAAAAATTTAAAGCTAACCAAAACTAACACTAGCCAATTACCCCTTAATTCTAAGTTACCTACTTGGTTACAAGGAAAACTATACATTATTTAGCACACCAATCAGTCACTCCTCCCATTTTTCCCATTATGATACAAACAGAAAAGGGTAATAATATACTGCTTACAAAAATTAGGGATATTTCAAAATGAATATGAAGCGATAAAAAAAAGCACTTTTTTTATTAAACAAGAACACCAGAAAAGCAAACAAGTCAAAGAATGTTGTTAGATTATGCAAATGAGATGCAAAACCAACTTTTACCTCATTGGTGAAAATGCACTCTACAAAAGGCTGAAAGTGCCGGAGCATCTGCACGTTCACATTTATGCTTTGGGACTTGATCCTCTAATTTGGGGTAATTGTGTCTGGCCTAGGAGGCCTTGCCATCCCAAAGGCTGAATCATTATCTTTTCATTATGCATACATTTAAAAATAACCTTACAGCACTATACAACTCTTCCCCATGCATGGCCTGAATACACACACATCCAATACCCAGGTCTTAATCCAGTTCTGAAGACTCAATCTGAACCAAAAGACCGTAACTGTGTCCCTCACTTATCTGCCCTATTGAAAATTATACACCTGCCTCCCATCTCTTCAGCCAGCTGCATGATGCCTTCAATAAAATGCCTGACGGCAAAGGGATTATGTTGAAAACTGATGATCTGGCTGGATGAAAACCTGCTGGTGCCCTCCCACAACTCCGAGTGTACATAAAGATGTTCAATAGCCTCCATTTCCCCACAGTTTCTAACAGCTTCCATTAATGTCTGGCAACTGCCACTTCTCCCCAGCAATTCAAGTCCTGTAACTAATTAGCTTTCAAAGAAAGCTTTTTAGGAAATACAGTTCTACAAGAAGGCATAAAAAGGAAAAAAGAAAAACAATTCACTAACAACTTTTACAATGTTTTTGATAGTCAATATCCTATTCGAGTCATCTACCAGTTTAACTGTCATTCTTATCAAAATACAGAGAAACACAAATGGAGAAATCTGAAATCTAAGACAAGCAGGTACAATATAGATAAAAACAAGTTTTGCCATGAGTTTCTAATTGTCGAAGCTGGCTTCATACTAAGTTTGCTATACATTTATGTAATTAAATGCACCTGTACACACACTACATACTCACTTTGACATAAAAGTCAGCATGTTGTAATAAAACTGCTTTGGACCCATGCATATAATATTTAATAACTGAAAAACAATACCACAAACACAACAACACTGTCTACCAAAGGACAGTGTATAGGAGAACTGCAAACTAAGTATACAGGTAGAAGAGCATTCTTGGTATTTTATAACAAAAAAGGTTGGTATTTCTGAGAAAACACATATAAAATGAGAACTATTCCCCCCAAATCCAGGGAGTATGGTTGCCCTAATTACTAAAAAGGATTAAGGCCTATAATTTAGGGGGAGCTCAGATAATGGATAGTTTTAAAATGTTCTACACTTCAACTTCAGGAAATGCCAGAGTTGTATTTTCAAGGTATTTTAACATCAGAATTTTAAGAAAGTTTTCATTACTTCTTAATTTTATACCAGTAAAACAGATACCTTGTTCTTTTAATTTAGGAAGCAGCTTGTCTAATACTACCATTTTGCCACTGTTGGTAACCAGATGCATATCTGTCGTATAAGGTGGACCAGGTTCAGCTCCATCAAAGAGATATGGATGATTACAGCATTTCCTCAACTGCATCAGGATGTTCAATAACCTCATTTTGTCCATCTTCCCTGCAGAGTTTAGTATGTCTATGTCCTTCATTAATATCCTGGTATACCTATTGAGAAGAAAAATATCGCAAGAGGGTTCAAATGTTCCCTGATAAGTCCTTGCCACTCTACATATTCAATCCCCTTCTCCATCTCAACCCAAAATTACCTTTGTAAAACCACCCATCAACTTCTAGGGTGAGGATACTCACCACACATTCCCTGCTTCTTAGTGCTTGTTTTTCTGTATTGCCCTCAGTGTTCTAATGCTACCTTTATGCTTTGGGACTTGAGGCCCAAAACAGAATAAATTCATCTCCTTGGGATAAATTAAAACAAAATGGTATGATACCACAGTTTAAAATAAAAAGTATAATTTATAAGTTTTAAACATAATTTTAACTTGTCTTTTCCAACAAAAGAACGTCACTAATTGCATGCACTGTAGCTAGTACAGTACTTGTGTAAGAACATTAATCTGAGGAAGGAGGAAGATTCACGAGGTATGGCAGGACAACCAGCAGATGAATACAATGAGATGAAATCTAAATAAAGGTACACAGGAGGGGCAATGAAGATGGCCACAGGCCAGCTTGTAAAAAGCCTTGAATGCACACTAAGAATTTAGGTATTACTCTGCAGGAGAGAGCAATATATCCAAATACCAAAGTTTCAGAACCTTAAATCTCTGAATAAAATAACCTCTGCAATCTATGCTTACCCATTCCAATTATGAGGCACAAATAATTTACTATTAAAGGCAACACTTTCCATCACAACTCAAACAGTTTACCAGTATGTTTAACTAAAAAAGACTTGTCTTCTCTTAGCACTGACTCACGTTTTCCTTTTGTGTGTTAGAACCATACAAGATATGCCAAGCATTTCTGCTACCCTATACAAGACTTTCAAAAGTTTTGAGGACATTTACGATGATGGTCTGCCTTCTGTGATGGTTCTTTCCCAGGTAACATACCCATTTCTTTAAATTACAGCCTTTCAGAATGTTTTCCCACAACTCTGGCCCCTTGGGTAAATACTTACCAATACTAAGGACAGAACTGAATGTGCCTGAGATGTGGTATAACCAGTAAAGAATAGTGTGGCTATTTCTTGCCTTTAACCACTACACTTACATGTGCTACATTATAGTATCTTTTCTCTGCAGCTACTTCATATTGTTGGTTCATGTTAAGCTTTCTCACAAAAACAAACACCCCCCCCAAAAAAAAAACAAAAAACCCAAATTAAATCAGAGATTTCTAGCCTTTTGAATTTCATATGCCCATAAAATTTAGGAAAAAAAGGGAAAAGACAGAAGAAACTTACAAGGTTTTCAAGTTTTTGAAATTGTGTCCTATGCAGGTATTTAAAAACAGCTAGCATGTACCATCACCAGTTTCACACATAACAAGGAACAGACTGTTTTAGATTAAATCAATGTAGCTTTATGAAGTAAAATCACTGATTATTTTCTCACATTTGTACAAATAATCTACAACTTCATCAGAGACTAGCAGCAATTTATGATACAGTATTTATGACCTACCAAGCTAACCACTTCTACGTTTCACGTCTATGAAACCAAAGCTTCCTTTTACAAACCTCAAGTAGACAGCTTTATATTGTATTCCTATTTAATAAACCAAACCACAAATTTAATTTTCAGATTCATAAACCTCCCATCCTAATTCTATCACCTAACAGTTTCAAGACTTTGTATCATAAATTTGATTGGTAAGCCCTATGTTATATGCCCAGAAAACTCAGGATGAGTTCAATCCAGCAAACAGAAATTCTTGGAAGTCACACATTACAGAATCAAAATACAAATGAAAATTAGTGAAGAAATAATAGTGATATCACATACCATTCCCTTTGCATTTTGCTGAGACCCACATAAATTTTTACTTCCTTTTTTGGAGGCAAACTCTTTTCAACATCAGCCTTAATTCGACGAAGGAGGAATGGACGCAAAACCTTAGTGAAGAAAAAGAGAGAAGACCTCATCTGTAACCTAAGTATTTAATTTCAGGATCTCAAATTGCCTATTAAAGTACATGGAAAAATTCATCTGCTTGGCTATCAAGTGAGTCTTAGGACTTCTCCCTTCCAAATATGTAATAACTTATTAGTGAGTGTTTTAGTTTGCTTCACCTAAAGCAGCTATCTAGTAAAGCAGAGTGTACATATATATTCTACAATCCTTCCAATAAATTTAGAACGTTTACAGAAAACTAAAACTGGATCCAGCAGTTCTAGTACATTAAAGCTTGACAAAACAAGTGAAATAACTAGACTTTAACTAGTTATTTCACTTGTTTTGTCCTCACCGGGGGTGAGGACGGGGGGGGGGGGGGGGGGGGGGGATCATTTCGTAAGTTACACCAATGTCTAACCACTATGCTGTATACCTGAAACTGAGATAATATTGAATGTCAACTGTAATTAAAAAAAAACAATTTTTTTAATGAAGTGAAAGAGAAGTTGGAGAGATGTAGAATAGTTAGATCAGGCAATGGGGAGGCAAGGGGAGAAACAATGCCCCGCTCAGGGAACATCTGTAATGCCTACAGATGTTTTTGGTTGTCACAAATGGGCTTGCTTACTGGCATCTCCGGTGTCAGTCAGGATGCTGTTAAGAGGAAACCACCTTCCCCCTCCCACAAAGAATTATCCAGACTGAAATGTCAAGAGAAGCTAAGAAAGCCAGTTAGGTCATGAAAGGCCTCATATGCCTTGCTTTAAGGCCTGGCTTTATCCTGCTGACCAGAATTTCTTAATCCGGGGCTCTGTTAGAAAAAGTTCTGTCTACCAGCTTTCACTCATGAATCTTCATAGGAAGGAACAGGGCAAAAACATAATGACTCTGCTGACAATGCACTATTAGCAGTTGTTGATACACAGTCACAGGATCTAAGAGATGGAGCATTAGCCTTTCAGAATGGAACCCGTTTGATTCTTCTACAGAAGGTAAATGGAACTACCTTCGAAAACTTGTCTATGTTAATCCTTATGCAACTCTTCTTTCCCCCACTGTACTTTTTTTTGAACTCTAAGGGATTACTTTTCCCGTCATTAATCGAGGATTGCATCCCAGGTTCTAACAACACTAAAACTGGCATGTGTCACTTCTTCCCTCCATTTTAAGATCAAACAGTTAGATGGCAGGATTCAATCAGACCTGATTCTAAAGCCTCTGCATCCACTAGTTTAAATCTCAATCATTATTCCCATTGGAAATGTGCTTTAATCCCACTGTAAATACTTACCATGTGAAGCCTCTCAACTAGCTTTTGATCCCCAAGGCAATTGTTTGTATCAAACCAGGAATCAAAGTCCTAGATTAACCAACAAAACACATACTAAGATTGGAGTTAATGTTAACTACATATAATTCTACTATGCTAGCTGTATAACTGACTTCTAGAACTGTTAAGAGATGTGAATCACAAGTCATTTTAGTTCAATCCCGTTTTTCACATGTGCACCGTTGTTCGCAATTAACTTTATACCTAGTTTGAGAATACTGCTTCCAAACATTTTTCTAAAAAATATCAAAACAATTTTCAGTGAAAATACAAGCAGTCCACCTAGAGCCACTGAAACAAAGTCAGGCCAACATGATTACCAAACAGGAATGCGAATCTATGACATTGCAAAGAGAGAAAACAATAATTTATAAAATGAGATTAAAGTTAAAAGGCACAAAATTAAATTCTCAAGATGCACAGAAAATTTACTAAGTTACACCAGGCCAACTATGTAAAAGCACAAAAAAATTAATGATTATCTACCTCAAGCAGTACTGAAAAGCAGGCCAATTCTATATAAGGAAGTGTTTAACATTTAAACAAAAACATTAGTCCAGCCAGAGAACAATCAGGAATACTTACATCAGCTGAATTAAAGACATCTGGCAATAAAAAATTGAGAAGTGACCAGAGCTCATGCAAGTTGTTTTGAAGAGGTGTTCCAGTCAGTAGTAGTCGATTTGTAGTCTTGAATTCTCTCACTATTTCTGACAACTGAAAGAACCAAATTCATCCTTAGTATATTCTGTATATTGATCAGGAAACAGCACAAATAATTTTCACGTCTAAATATCAAATTACCTTAGATTTTTCATTTTTGATCCTGTGAGCTTCATCTATAACTAAGTATCTCCAATTAAATTTTTTGAAAACAGACTTCTCCTTAATAAGCATTTCATAAGATGTTACACATACATCCCATTCTCCTGGTAATAAAACATCTCTGACAAAAGCAGCCTGTGTAGCAAGACAAAAAAAAAAAAAAACATCATACAGATAAAAACTATACATTAAGTGTGTTGACAATAAGCAATCTAATGTATAAGAGGAGTGGGAATAATAAAAAGGGCTAGAGTTATCTATATCAGTGTTTTTCAACCATGGATCCTGAAGTCTGCAGGGTGGTTAACTCGTGGACCCACAATAAATTTCTGGCAGACTGGTAATTGAAAAACACTGATCTGTATTATGCAAGAATCTAGCCAGCGGTTCTCAATCTGTGGGTCGCGACCCACAGGTTGAGAACCGCTAAAAGCTTTCTTATCACTAAAGATAATGTCATTAATCATGTAAGTGTTAAAAGCCATTTAGGAAAAAAATCAGAAAATTTAAGATTCTTAAAATGTTTTCTTCCTTTAATTCTACTAGGTCCTGACATTCTAAGGAGATGGGTTTAGGCAAAGTGGAAGGGGTGGAGAGTTCTGACATAAAGAAAGTGAACCCTGGCCTGCTGGATCAGTGGTAGAGTATTGGCCCTGTGTGTAGATGTCGCAGGTTCGATTCCCAGTCAGGGCACACAGGTGGAATAACCATCAGCTTCTCCATCTCTCCCCCTCTTCCTCCTCTCTACCTCTCTCTTCCCCTCCTGCAGCAATGGCTCAGTTGGAGTAAACTGTCCCTGAGTGCTGAGGATAGCTCCATGGCCTTGCCTCAGACACTAAAATAGCTCGGTTGCTGAGCAATGGCCCAAGATAGGCAGAGCATCGCCCCATAGCGGAGCCTGCTGGGTGGGTTCCATTCGGGGTACATGCGGAACCTGTCTCCCTGCCTCCCCACTTCTCACTTAAGAAAAAAAAAAAAAAAAAGACAGTGGACTGAAGGATAGTTTGCAGTAAGCATTTTCCTGTCTTTCATGTTTATGAATGTATTAAAACACTGCTATTACTATTCTCATTTTATAAGTGAGAAAAGTAAAGCAAAGAGTAAACAGTCAGTCTCCAAAACATAAAAAGTAATTTGGTAACTGAAAATACTTAATGTAAGAAAAAAAAAGAACAACCGCCCTGACCGGTTGGCTCAGCGGTAGAGCGTCGGCCTGGCGTGCAGGAGTCCCGGGTTCAATTCCCGACCAGGGCACACAGGAGAAGCGCCCATGTGCTTCTCCACCCCTCCCCCTCTCCTTCCTCTCTGTCTCTCTCTTCCCCTCCTGCAGCAGCCGAGGCTCCATTGGAGCAAAGATGGCCCGGGCGCTGGGGATGGCTCTGTGGCCTCTGCCTCAGGTGCTAGAATGGCTCTGAATGCAACAGGGCGACGCCCCAGAGGGGCAGAATATCGCCCCCTGGTGGGCATACCGGGTGGATCCCGGTAGGGCGCATGCAGGAGTCTGTCTGACTGCCTCACTGTTTCCAGCTTCAGAAAAATGAAAAAAAAAAAAAAAGAAAGAAAGAAAAAAATGAAAAAAAAAAACCAACCTAGAATTATTACTGATAACCAAATGAAAGAAAAACAAAATTTAGTACATAATCTTTCAATACAGCTTGAATAAATTTTCAAATCTAAATTTTTTATTTTTAATAGTATCATTTCCATTACTTCTCTGAAAGGATGTGTCAATTGTTCTACATTTTAACTTATTTCTATAGCTATCCATACCAACTCACCATATAATTATAACTGACTCAAAAAATTCTGTTGTATGACTATAACCATTATATGCATCAATCTAAAAATCTGGCTCCTTAAATTTCCAACCACTTCACACATTTGTCTTCTTTTATAAACAAGAAAATGCTACTAGAATGAGAACACAGCCTCTGAGTTTATACAACCACATGCAAAAGAAGAAACAAACTATATCCTTATAGTTCTCTATAGTCTACAATCCCCCCATATGATTCTTAACCAAGACAATACTACAAATTACTAGTATTTGTAAAGACCAAGTTTATTATTGGACCCCTGCTCTTTTATCCCTCCTCTAGCTATCCCCCTCTGCCAAAACTGAATTCAAATTCTTTTAATATCAAAAATACTAGAAACTTACTCTTTGTTCTTTATCTCCTATCAAACAAACAGACCTCAGTGTTGGTACCCATCTCTTGAATTCACTCATCCAGTTGTGTAATGTAGACTTGGGAACCAAAACCATATGAGGGCCAGGAATGTTTCTATAGTGTTTCATGTATCCAAGAAGAGAAATTGTTTGAAGAGTCTTTCCCAGGCCCTGAAAAATTTCAGAATAACCACAAAGCAGTTAAAAACAAAAACAAAACATTTCCATAATTATACTTCCTGACATATACAGGGACATTTAAAAGCAAAACTATGTGTTTCTAAAAGCTAACAAATGGCAAAAACTTGGTATATGTCAAGTTTATGAATGTTGTATCATTTAATCTTAAACAAGTCTATGCGGGAGGTACTATCTTACCATCCCGATAAGGCCCAGAAGTTTAAATGACTTTTCCAAGGTCACCCAGAAGAGCTAGAACTGAAACAACCCATTTCTTTTGGCTCCATGCTTTCTCTGAGAAATCGAGTGTTTTAGTACTACAGGTAGATGGAAATGTTTAACAACAAGAGATGAAACATTTTATGAGAGAACTATATAAACTGCCACCCTGGAAAAATAGTTATAGATGATAAATTAAACATTCAATTACCTCACCTGTTTTTTTAAAAAAGTGGGGGAAATGGCCAAATTTGTTGTAATGGTTGACTATTACAAAAGTCAACCAGAAGAATGTTTTTCAAAATATATTTTTAAAAATGTATTACACAGATAATAAAAAAACTACTCACAATTGAAGTCTAGATCCCATTTCTGCAACAAAAGCAAGCTGCTTACATCAGTTTGACAGAGAACTAGTTTGCTAACAGTTCTAGATTATAATCAACAAAACTGTTATACTGTCTTCACTTTTACAAACTTAATGGTATAAAATATTTTAAATTACAAAATACAACCTCCTTGAATACTACCAAACATACCATTTCATCTGCAAGGATACCATTGATGCCATTCTCATATAAAGAAATGAGCCAATTTAATCCTCGGACTTGATAATCCCTCAGTTTACCCCACTTTACATCTAAGAACAAAAGAGAAAACACAATGCACATGTTAAATACAAGAAATATAGGTAAACAGTATTCTTCAACTGATACTCAGAGGTTTAAGAGGGGCACATGGGTTCACTCTGACTTTCTTTTACTAGGTTTTAGAATGGGAAACTGGCAAGTCTCTGGAAGCAGCTGCTGTGGTCTGAGAGGACCAGGAGTAGGTGGATAGGAAAGATGACCAAGTGCAGGAAACATGACTACAGACAGAAAGCCCACCCAACCACCCAGTTCCTGTGTTACTCATGCACTTGTCCTGGAGACCTGGACTCCATTTCCTTTTCTTTTTTTTTTTTTGTATTTTTCTGAAGTTGGAAACGGGGAGGCAGTCAGACAGACTCCCGCATGCGCCTGACCGGGATCCACCCGACATGCCCACCAGGGGGCGATGCTCTGCCCATCTGGGGCATCGCTCTGTTGCAACCAGAGCCATTCTAGCACCTGAGGCAGAGGCCATGGGCCATCCTCAGTGCCCGGGCCAACTTTGCTCCAATGGAGCTTTGGCTGCAGGAGAAGAGAGAGACAGAGAGGAAGGAGAGGGGAAGGGGTGGAGAAGCAGATGGGCGCTTCTCCTGTGTGCCCTGGCTGGGAATCAAACCTGGGACTCCTGCACGCCAGGCCAATGCTCTACCACTGAGCCAACCAGCCAGGGCTCCATTTCCTTTTCTAAGTTCATCACAAATGTTTCTAACCAAGTGTTTTTACCTTCTAGGATGAACCAAACAGAGGTTCTCTGAGGGTTTTATATTCCTCCTAACTAAGGGGAAATAAGGAAATAAAAGAGATAGTTTTTCCTTTACCCTTCATAAATCACTTCAAAAAGAGTTCCTACACAGACAGTATTTCTTTCTTGGTTTACTACATATCCCCCCTCCACAATTACCAAGTATATACACATCATAATCACCTGATTTTTTTTTAATTAGTATATTCAGTATCCCATCCTCTTTTGAAAATCACTATTTTAGGATGAAAAGCTACCCAAAGCTGAGAAAGCTAGTTACAATGTTGGAATGTGAGGAAGAAATAAGGCAGACAACTGAATTTCCTTCTCTCTTGTATCACACAACTGTCTCTGACCTCTAGCTTCATGAAAAGAAATGGAAACTGAGAAAGAACTCCATAGCCCCGCCTCCACAAAAGTAAAGGCGCACAATTAAGTAGACTGCTGAATTTCTGGCTAGATTCTGTCTGCCTGAGGACTGACTTGCTAAGAATTCAGGTTAACAGCAACTGGAAAACAAATCCAAATAGCATATTCTATACTGACCTTTGTAATTTTTTTCATTCACAACTACTATGATCACACAAACTAGTCATCACGTGATACAGAGGAAGGTGGGAAGAAAACACTAGGCTTCAGCAAAGATAAATGGAAGCTTCTGTGCCACTGAACAGATCAAGAGCACACGGGTAAAACCAAAACCTGGCTAACCATGCTTCCTTCTAGAAAACCACTAATAAGAAAGGTCAGAAAAAAAGATTTAAAAGAAATCAGTGCAAAATAGGAAAATGAACAAGCAAAAATCTTCAAGTGCCCTTTTTAATACATTAGTTTTCTTACCTGGGACAAATATAAAGCAAAAACTATTTCCAGTTTTACCTCCTCATTCAGACAATAAATACAATGGCAATTTGTGCCCCTCTGAAATACAGCACCACTATCACTAAAATACTATCATTTCCATAAAATAAAAAAATCTGGTTTACTTCACACTCAGTATATTTCAAAAGATTATTAAAAATTCCCTTTATAAATTATAGCCAAGATAAATCCAAAACATGAACTCAAGGATGTCTTAAAGAAAATCTAGAAGATTTTCTTAAAACTCCAGTAATAAAGTGTGTACAACATACATGAAGGAGAGTCTTCAAACCGAGTACAAACATTGGTTGCTTTGGAGCTTTCTGTTAACAGTTCTTCGTCCTCCTCTTGCTCTGTTCTACGGTGTCGGTAGCTATGGAGAATAAAAAAAAAATCAAGTGGGAGGGTTTTGGGCTTCAGTTTTAACTAGCTGCTAATATTTCAACATCAACAGCCAAGTTAGGTGACCAAGACCCACAATAGTAATTTTCAACAGGCAACTAAATTAAGATTAAGAAAGTGAACAGTAGAAATATTTAGTAAATTTAAACTGAACTGTTCTACATAGTTTCCTAAAATATAGAATTCTTAAAGTACTGTAATACCTAAGTTAACCAGAACCTGATAAACTTAAATGTGACCATTTACTGTCAAGGAAACACGCAGCCAGTAAAACTTCCTAATTTGTATTTCGAAGTTACCTTTTTAAGTATTTTTGCCAGAAAAAAAAAATAGTTCCAGAAATCACATTTTAAAAACTAATTTTCACCAAAAACTGTAGAAAATTCAGATTAGATACTTAGGAGCAATGACTCCAGTAGATTCATCAGAATTACTCAAAGCTTTTTAAACACTATCCCAGATTCGATATCCTGAGTCACATACATCCCTTTAAAAACTAATTTTCTGAAGTTATAATATCACCAAATTTCTTAATCTCTAAAGGGTTTAAATTACTAAACTACTTACTTCTCAACTCTGAAGTATCTAATTTTATACCTTTATACTTTCAATGTTTTCATTTAAATTAGCAAAGAGCAAATTATGACACTCCTATGAACTCTAAATCTAATTTATAGCTTAATTTCTACCAAGGGTAGAGAAGAAACCTATTAACTGAGTCTTTCCTCCCAATAACCCTAACAAGTAGATCAAGCTGAACAATTTTATATTTACTACAGGAAGTGTTTTTCATGATACCATACTGATTATCCTATTACAACATCCACTAGAGTTCACATTTCCATATGAGGCTGATGCCACTTTCAACAGCTGTAAACTTAAGTCTGAAACAATTTAAATACATCTGAAGTACAAAGTTCTCTCTTATGAAGGTTTTTAAGTGTTAAATCATCAGCACTCGACTTATATACAACAGATAAGGAATAAGATCCATTGGATGAGTGGAAAATCCAAATAAAATGAGGTCTTATGTTTTTGCTTTTTGATGATAGCCTCCTTCAGACAGAGATGATACTTCTTATGTTTCTGTTAATGTATAGTAAATTTAAGATGGTTGATAAATCCGTAATTTCCTCTTTTAGGTAAACTTGAGTATTTTCATTCCTTACTGCATTTCATTTTCACATGGCCATTCAGAGAGCTGAGAGTGCCCTAAGTCTATTCATTATTATTAAACATCTTAAGTTACCCAACTAGTACAAAAAAATCTAAATCACAATATACGTTATGTTAAACAGGCCACTGAACCTGTGCATTTGTTTCCTCTTTAAGGAAGAGCATGCCATTGAATTCCCTACTCCATACTGCTGTTGCAATCCACAAACTGTATAATGCTATAAAAAAGGAAGGCATTGCAGGGCTTTTTTTATTTATTTATACATGTATGACTATATCCTGCCTAACCAACTGGGGACAAATAAAGAACAGAACTAAAACAATTTTTTAAATGAAATGATTTTATGCTTCTAATTACGATTATCAAAAATAAAATTGGCTCAACTATGAGTATGAACCATTATTATTACTCACTCGCCAACTGATAGCAAGTTCTGTTTCTCATCCTTTTTTATTCGTGGGCGCCCTGGTTTCATCTTCAAAGGTGAGGTTGGAGTCTTCTGAGCAGCAGGCTGAATGAAATGTGCAAACAGCTCTGTCTGCTTTAATAAATACTCAAATCTATTTGCTCGGTCAGTTTGCTGCAAAAAAAATAAGATGCACTTCAGAAATCAAAGTTTCAACATGCCCCCAGACAATGAACACAGCAATAAAAAGGAACTACTGATACACGCAACATGGGTGAGTTTCAGAAGCATTATGCTCCATAAAAGAAACCTATCACAACAGACTATGTCACTGTATGATTCTTCTTATATGAAATTTTAATGATAGAAAGCAGATATGAAATGGCTAAGGGAAGAGGGAAGGAACAAATATTGTGGGGACAAGGGGACTATTTTACATCATAATTGTGGTGGTGGTGAAGTGACTGCATAGATATACCAAAACTTACTGAATCACAAACTTAAAATTGTTCTGTATATATTATACTTCAATGGAGTTGACCAAAAAATATCAAATACAAAATTAAAAGACATTTTGTCATACAATTGAATTTATTCAAAAGGAGAAAACTGCACCTGTCACTCATCAGTTAGGCTATGCCAATTTTACAAAGGTACCAGACATGAAAAACATCTATTAAGTTCATTCATTACTCATTAACCCAATGCAGTTCTTAATACTATTTCTTCCTTTCATATCTAACATCTGACACTTCACAATGTTCCTTATTACCATATCAAGAGAAAGATCAAATTTGAACAAAAAATTAAGATCACTGAAATCAAGTTTCCATAAAAATTAATATAATGAAATCTAGTCTTTAGGCAACAAACCCTTTACAAATACACTTTTGGTTATGAAAAGAGGAAACGAGCTCAACAAATAGAGAAACCAGTTATTCAAGATCTCTGCCTATAAATGTTGAAATGTCAGTTTTACAGTAAGTTACAAAGATATTTTACCTAGCAAAGCAAACACCAGAGGTATTCAAACACTATAGTGTTATAACAGCTATGTATTTTCAAAGGAAAATACAATTTAAAAAACTCACACCAATATAAAAACTGAAAGCACACGGTGAGAAAGTTTTAAGGCAAAAAATGAGTCTTTGAAGTAGCCCAATATGTACCATTAATAAGCTAATAACATGATTCTCCCTAGTAATGTTCTAAAGATGATAAGCTTCAGTTGTTTTGACATCTTATAAACTGTTTTAATGTACTGAACTACGCAAGATATATATATGTGCATGTGTGTATTTTGCACAGTTACATTTCTAAATTCATATGCAATAGGAGAAAAGCCAAGGACATGCAACTAGAAGATGCTGGGTTTGAAAAGACTATTCAATTATTTTAATTGTTTGGAATCAAGAGAAATACTCTCTGGAAATAAATCAGAACCTAGATAGTTTAAGGTAAAAGCTGTTCTACATTATTCAAATCACTGAATATTCTTCACTTCTTCTACATTATCATCTTAAGTAGCTGTTTAACAGATACTCGTGTGTCTATCAGAAAAGGCACTTTCGTCTCTTTATGAAGTCCAAGATTAAAAAGAAACAGTAGGTTAATTATGTAAGGCTGTCAGAAGGTGATGAATGCTAGAAGTAAAATAAAGGTATGGGGGGAGATGGGAGGTGAGAACGGCGCTCAGGTTTTTTCCTGATCACGAGGGTGATCAGGAAAACCCTAAGAGAGGCTATGTCTCAACACAGAAAGGGGAAGGGCTCATCCTTCTTAGACATTAGCAAACCTCTCTAATGCTCAAAAGCCTTTAATGGCTCCACATGTCTAAGATAATATGTTTTCAAAGTGTTATTCATGACACACAGGTCAAAAATATCCAAGGATTTTTATTACCTTCTATATAATCAAGTCTGAGTACTGCCTTAAGGAATTAAGTATAAATTTTACCAGGGAGTCTACACAATGATTTCAAAATTCCCACTATGCAGTCATTCAAGTATTGGTGGGGTTACAAACTAGTTGCAAAAAAACCAAGGAATTCAGATCATTTAATAAACTTTCAGTAGAGCTGTGACAAAGATTAAGTGGAAAAACAGGCAAAGAACTGGTTGCATGAGATAATGAGATGGTTAAAATAAAAATGACTTGAGGTATTAAAGAAAAGTAAAGGGAGAAAAACTACATTTCACTGTTGTTCCTGAAAATCAGAAACCTGAAAGAAATGAATTTTAAAATCAACAGACTTGGAAAAGCTTCTTTCTCAGATACAGGAGGAAATGACTTAGGACAGCAGAGGCCATATATGTCTGGAAACAGAGAGGAAATAAAGTTAAGACAGACCTGAAATTCTTTGTGGAGGAAAACAAAATAAAGGTGCTGGCAGATACGGAGTAGAAAGCTTAAATAGAGTGGACAAGTTTAGGAATGGCTAAATAAATGGGACTGTTGTTAATAAATACTGAAAGGCCAGAGAGCAAGAAACCACAAATTTATTCTGGTACAATCAGCACTATTATTTCATTTACTCAAACAGCACCTAGCACCATGGGTTGAAGAATGAAGAGTGGATGGATATCAAGAGTTATCTATGATTAGGAACTAGCAGATGATATGAGAGCTTGCTGAGAAGAAAACTGTGAAGTGAAGATCATGATTTTGAAAAAGGAAATACATCTTGGAAGAGATGCCAGTTTGCATTAAGACCACATGAAGATGAAAAGCAGCACTGTAAAAGACCCACTGAAAACCTTCAATACATCATCCATTTGTCATCAGCTATTATGTTGCAAAAATATGAAGAGATTTGGAAGAGGCCAGATCAAAAGACAGGAGGTAAATAAAGAAACCAATGAAATAAACCATTGGTAGAGTAATAGGAGAAAAGACAAAAGAAATAGTATTTATGAGATTAAACTTGCAAGACATTAAAATTATGAGGTATTTTCATGGATAGAGAAACATTCATTCATTGAAATGACACTGCCTGACCTGTGGTGGTGCAGTGGATAAAGCGTCAACTTGGAACGCTGAGGTCGCTGGTTTGAATCCCTGGGCTTGCCTGGTCAAGGCACATACACAGGAAGCAAGGTGATGCTTCCTGTTCCCTCCCCCATCCTTTCTCTCTCTCTCTCTCTCTCTCTCTCTCTCTCTCTCTCCCCTCTCTCTAAATCAATAAATAAAATCTTAAAAAAAAAGAAATTTATAGAAAAGACACTAAATAGATGTGTGGACATAATAAATTCAGCATTGGTTATTACTAAGAGGTACTAAAGGGACTTAAATGTAAATACAATGGTTGAAGGCATCTGGGCTATAAATAAATATGGCAGATGAAACCCAATGATAAAGTTCAAAATGTCTAAGAAAAAATGGTCAGAATGTAATGAAGGACAAAGGAACAGTCAAGTAAATAGGATATCATCAAAGAATAAAGGGTCTCTCATGGCAAGCACAGAAATTTGAGGAGTGGTCAATAATCAGTGTTCATCACAGAATTTAAATTGTGTCAGTTAAATGAATGAATGGAAAAAGTAAAACTTGCAAATATTTTTTTCTTTAAATAAGTTTGACAGCAAACAAATGAGATAAGACAGTTACAGGTATACACATATATAAAATGCACTAAAAATCATATACCATAAATCACTTAGATTTTACATAATTATATGTACTATGTACACTGTGTTCATAAAATAAACAGCCTATATTTTTAGGATTTTGTGTTTAAGAGATTAAAAAATATTTAATGATCTTAAAGAGAATGTCAAAGTGATAAGGAGAAATTTTCAAAACAAATTTTTTTTAGTTAAAATCTACTATGAGCCCTGGCCGGTTGGCCCGGCATATGGACATCCAGGTTCAATTCCCAGTCAAGGAACACAAGAGAAGCCACCATCTGCTTCTCTCCTCTTCCCTCTCCCCTTTCTCCTTCTCTCCCCTCTCATAGCCACCATCTCTACTGGTCCAAGCATCAGCCTCAGGCGCTCAGGATAGCTCAGTTAATTGAGCATTGCCCCAGACAGGGGCTGCCAGGTAGATCCCAGTTGGGGCACATGTGGGAGTCTGCGTCACTATCTCCTCTCCTCCTACTTAAAAAAAAAAATCTGTGGCCTGACCTGTGGTGGCTAAGTGGATAAAGCGTCAACCTGGAAATGCTGAGGTCACCGGTTCGAAACCCTGGGCTTGCCTGGTCAAGGCACATATGGGAGTTGATGCTTCCAGCTCTTCCCCCTTCTTTCTCTCTGTCTCTCTCTCCTCTCTCTGTCTCTCTCTGTCTCTCACCCTCTCTCTCTTCTCTCTAAAAATGAATAAATAAAAAAAAAGAAAAATATAAAAAAAATCTGTGTGCTGAAGACTGGAAGATTAAGACACTGCTCTTACCATTAAGGAGCACACTGTGCTGTGGAGGGATATTATTTAACAAGTTATTGAATGCTATGGGCAAGGAGCATATTATTCTCTTTAAAAATAACTTCTCTGGTCTTGAACTCATCTCAATGATGCTAAAACTTAAAATGAACGGGGTAACCCAATCCATATAGTCACAAAATGTTATATGAATTCATGTACTACTTCTGTATTTGCTTTGTATAAGCAGTTAAAATACAAAAGTCATAGTATCCCCACATTACACACATCTTAATTGGCTATTTGTGCTTCAATTATAAAAATTAAACATAGAAATTTTGTACATTCAATCAAAAAGTTACCATTCGATCAAAAGTTATCATTATAGACTATTCGTATGTGTAAAACATACCATTTTTTCTTCATAGGTTGGGTCTGGTTCTTGGATTTCTTTTTGCTTTCCAGGAGACGCCTCATCAAATACTTCCTGGTAGGAGTAAAGAAATCATGGACTGTTGGTCAAGATTGGTCAACATACCATCATTAGACTGATTTCTGCTCCAAAACACATTCTAAGTAATATATTTCTGTCTGAAACTTCCTGGATACTTATACTGCTGTCACCTAACTTGACAGGAAACCTTGAAGTAACAAAACGACACAACCTATTCAACCCAAAAATGTAAACTGCATGACTACTGCCAAAAACAAAATGAAGATTATCCATAATATCTTAGAACAAAATTACTTTCAGCAAATCTGTCTCTTTTCTAATCAAAAAAATTATTTATGAAATCAAATAAAATAATATAAAAAGTGAAGAAAATGGGTTTTTTTTTAATCGTAAAATTACAGTACCTGGAAAGTAGCATTGTCACCCTGATTTCCATCTGTTGGAATATTACAAAAAAATTTCTTATGTAGCCTAAATCAAATACAATCTGATTCCTACATTGGTAATAAACGTGCTATTCTTGCAAATGTAATCACCCCGATGTTAAAAATGCCACACCACAAAAAAACAGCATTAACTTCTACACTGCAAAACTCTAATCATCCATTTAAAAAAACAAAAGAATAGCTGGTAAATATAATTTTCATTGGTATACAAATTTGTGCTTGTAATACATAGTAAAATAAAACTGTGATTAAAAAGTTGGGGGGCAGGGGCCGATAGAGTACTAGAATAAGAAAGTCAAAGGATCTCAATTCAAGTCTAACTTCACTGCTAACCTTCAAGCACTTGTGTAACCTGATCTCATCACAAATCTGGTCTCCACAAGGAAAAATGACAACGCCATCTACCTAACCTACCTCACAAAATGGTACTTTAAAAGGTCAAATATACCCTAAAGGCCCTGGCTAGTTGGCTCAGTGGTAGAGCACCGGCCTGGTGTGCAGGAGTCCTGGGTTCAATTCCGGGCCAGGGCACACAGGAGAAGCGCCCATCTGCTTCTCCACCCCTCCCCCTCTCCTTCCTCTCTGTCGAAGCCAAGGCTCCACTGGAGCAAGGATGGCCCGGGCGCTGGGGGTGGCTCTGGTTGCAACAGAGCATCGCCCCTGGCCTCTGTCTCAGGCGCTAGAATGGCTCTGGTTGCAACAGAGCATCCCCCTTGGTGGGCGTGCCAGGTGGATCCCCGTCGGGCGCCTGCGGGAGTCTGTCTGACTGCCTCCCCGTTTCCAACTTCGGAAAAATACAAAAAACAAAAACAAAAAACAAATATACCCTAAAAATATGCTCTCTAAATGTAATTATTATTTCTTTCACAGTTAATAAATCCTGAATGCAAGGCTTCATTTATTTTTTTATTCTGGGGGGAAAAAAACCTACCTTAAATTCTACTTTCAAACAAGAAAAGAGCAATAAATTTTTTTCTTTCAACTGTGAAACAGATTATCGGTATTATTATGCATGTATGTTCCAACTTAGTTTTTACAAGTAAACCTCAATGACTTCTAAATTCAGTTAAAAAAAATTAAAGGTACATTCATTTTAAAAGATAAAAAAAAACCCACACTATGTGAAAAAAAAAAAATAAAAATTACAAGTATTCAATGAAAAGAGATTGATAAAAGATTAGATTACTGATATTCCTAAACTGAGACTTAAAAATAACTAAATCACTATTCAGTAAATCAAATTGTTAACTATCCTTTTTTGTACAATGACTGGGCACAGCGTTGGAAAAGGGTCAGTCTTGGAGCCAGACCTAGATTCTATGACAAGTTCTACTTTCTTCACCAGGCAAACAAAAATACCACTGACTTCATACCGTACTTGTAGTTACCAGATCAATATTCATACTTAAACCTTTCAAAAAGCAACTGAAAAACATATGCATAAAAAAAAACAAAAACAGCAACTTAACAAAATACATATTTAGTTTAGGGTTTAAAATACTGGTTTCTGATACTTAAATAAGATCTCTTATAGCAAGACATTAGTTGTTCCAAAATTTAAATGAGATCCTTTTGAGAAGCTAATGAATACTATGACCATCACTTTGCAACGAGCTGCTCATTTAAGACACAATTTCAGTGTCACAGATGTTCAAATCCCCTTCAACGCCATGGAGCAGATTTAACAGCCCTGGAAATCCAAAAGAACCATTTAAAACCTTAAGGGGAAAATAACAGGTAACAGCAGATAAGAATTTGAGACATACCTCAAATCATTGAAAACCCCAGTACGTGTATCAGATGTCCTAGTCCACTAAAACCTACCTAATCACTAAAAGTTCTCTCAAAAACCAGTAAACCATAATGTTACTTCACCCTAAATGAGACCTTAGGTAACCAAATCAACTACTGCGCCAAATGTTTCCACGGTAAATGGCGCTACCGTTTCCTTACTGTGTTAATTCTGCATCAAGGTTCATTTCTAGAGTCGTAGACCTCCAGTCTGCCTATCCAAGAATGGAAAAATCCCAGAAATCTTTGGGCTTACAGCCTGAACAGATCGAAATCGAAGGCCAAGAATAAAATTTGGAAGAAGGAAGCACTTTGTTCCCGGACAGCGCAAAGCCTTGGAGCACACCCAAGAGACCCGCCTGGCGCTCCCTTATGTCTGCCCCCACCCCAGTACGCTCCCCATCCCATGGCCCAACCCAACCCGGGGGGCAGGCTCGGCGGAGAGCAGCACCAATTTTCAAAATAAAAGGCCAAGGCCCCCAAGAGGAACTGAGCTAAACTGAAAGCCCACCAACCCACCCACTCCCTCCTCACAGACAGGGGTCCGGGACAGCTGGTCTCCGCCCTCCCAACGGAGCGGTGCCCGGGAGGGGCCGCCAGCCCCTTCCCCGAGCAGCTGCGCCGCGCTCAGCCCCAGTGCGCACTCGGCCCTCAACTCTCGCCATTGTTTTCTACCCAGAGCAGAAGCCGCCCCCGCAAGCACCGGGATTAAGAGGAGGCCCAGTCCCAGGACACGCCGCGTCCTATATGCCCCCTACCCCGTCTCTCCCCCGCTCCTAAGGAGAGGCACCCGCACCCTTCCCCCAAGTTTAGCAGAACTGAAGCCTAGATTCGGAGATGGCGGAGGAACGATGGGGGTCCAGGGAGGAAAAAAACAAACGGACGGGTAGCTCCCTCTCCACCTCAGTAATCAAGAACATCTGTTTAATGAGAGCGAAGATCTGGCAAGATCCGCGAGAACTCGCCAGAGCCAGAAAGCCCCGGGCCGTGCGGGCAGGTCAGAGGCACAGGGCGGCTTGCACGGTGGAAGCGCCGGCTCCGGTCCGCCGGGCCCGAGGGCGAGCGGGGCGCGGGGAGGCAGCCGCTCCGCGTCCGACCGCTCACACGCACGCAGGCAGGGACCCCGCACCGCCCTCACCTCCATCTCGGAGTCCGCGGGGCCGCAGCCGGCCGCGGAGGGAGCCGCCGGGGCCGCGACGCTCTCGGGGCCGCCTTTGTTGCTGCTGTTGCCCCCGCTGCTGGCGGCCGCGGCTGCGGGCTTGGAAGGCGCGCTCTCGGGAGGCGGGGGCGGCGGAGGCTCGGCGGCGGACGACATGATGTTCCGTCTGCGTCACCCGCTGCTGCCGGAGGCCGGGCGCGGCGCGGAGGCCTAGGCCTGGGAGCCTGCGTCGCACCGGGCTGATGGAGGGAGGGAGGGAGGGCCGCCCCAGTGCCCCCAGCGCCGGGGCTCCGCGCTGAGCCTGAGCGGAGCGGAGCGCAGCAGCCTCCCGCTCTCGTCGTCCTCCGCTTCCGCCGGGCTCGGGTTCGGCCGCCGCTTACCTCACGGCGGGAATCACGTCGACCAGAGTGGGCGGGGTCACCCGGGTCACTGAGGTCAGGAAAGGCGGGCTGATTTACAGGAGGGCGGAGAGTTGGGGGAGAGGGAAAAGAAAGCCCAAGAAAGACCGAGGCGAGGAAACAGGTTCGCCACCTCGTCTTCTTCGGTCGAGATCATCTACCTCGCCAGGAGCCAGGACACCTAACCTACGCCACCGACTTCCAACCCTCGCGAGATTGATTGTTGCCTAATTGACTGGGTCCCGAGTGAGTGCGCATGCGCATTCCCCACGCTTCACCCCATTGGCCACGCCCCTTCCAAGGCCCCCAGTGGGTTGAGGAGTAGGCGGGGCCTTCGTGGCAAGCTAGAGGATTGAGGTTAGAGCTTCGGGTCCGTGTCCTGACGCGAGCGCGGCCCTCCACGTGTTCCCTAACGGCCAGGTGTCTTCCTCCGAGGTATCTTATCGGCCTCAGCGGGTTGGTGTCACTCGCTGAAAACTTGCCTGGGCTTTACGCCACCTAAAGAAACTTGGATGACTGTGCTCGCCTTAATACTTACTTCTACAGGCGTGACGCCACAATGCTGACGACATTATGGTTATACCAAGTGACGTTTCAATTTTTTGTTACTATATAAAACCATGATAGGTTCTACCTCAAATATTCATGTACATGTTTATACCTAAAATTCCTTTTGTTAGATTTGCTGTGCTAGAACAAACAGCATGTACTGTAGTGAATAGAGTACAAGAAGGAGCAGGGCTATCGCCAGAAGACCCAAGCTGCCAGAGCCGCCACTATCTCGGCATTCTGGCCTTGAATGGTAACAGAAAGGAATTAAGTTAACCAAAAGCAAAGTAGGAACGCTGGGCCTTTCTTCATTGCATATTTGTTTTGTTTTGTGAAACCGTAGGAAAAGAAAATGGCTATTTTAGTGCACCAATGAATCAGTATTGAGTTTGTACCTAACAATGGGAATTTCCAGCACTGGATACCAGTGATCGCATCTATGTATATTTTTCAGAACTTTCTTATATAGGTTATTTGCCATGTAAGGGGATTTCAATAAAAAAACAAAAAACATGTTATGCTTTTAATAAATAAGGCTTAAATACATTCTCCTCATAATTGGTCAGCAACAATACATGGACGGTTTATATGGTCACTTAAAGTTGCCTTTTGCTTCCTCTTTACAACTTAAAATTTCAGTTTCTTTGTGCGTTTCCTTCCTGCTTGGTTTTCGGTTAAATACTCCTAGAAACCCAAATATAATTTTCCAAAGTTAAATTTTAACTACCACTGATCCTGAAATATTTTCAAAAACAATCGTAGCCAAAGCTATGATTAAGAAATTTTGGGGTGCTTCTGTTCAATTGATTGAAATTAAGAGGATGCAAAAGTAAACATTCAAAACATAGCAGGAGTGGCTATGTCATTATCAAGTAAAATAGACCTCAGAGCAAAGAAAATCACAAAGAGGAACATTATATAATGATGAAAGTGTCAGTCCACCAAGAAGACATAACAATTCAAAATGTGCACCAAACAATAGAACTGCAAAATATGTGAAGCAAAAACTGACAGACTGAATAGGATATAACAAATCCACAATTATAAGTGAAAACAGCATCTTTTCAGTAATTGATAGTACAATTAGGCAGAAATTTAACAAGGATATAGAGGACTTCACCACCACCACCACCAATTAACAGAATCCACAATTATAAGTGAAAACTACAGCATCTTTCAGTAACTGATAGAACGACTAGGCAGAAATTCAACAAGGATATAGAGGACTTCACCACCACCAATTAATAGAATCTAACTGGCATTTAGAGAACAATTCACAGAACAATAGGAGGATGAATGTTATTTTGACAAATCCACCAAAATAATACCAAAATAGACAATAAAACAAACTTTTACAATTTTTAAAAATTGAAATCATACATTGTGTCCTTCACAATGGAATCAAACTAGAAATTAATAACAAGGAATATCTCCAAACTAAATGACATGCTTCTAAATAATCCATGGGTCAATGAGGAGGTCTCAAGTCAAAAGTATATTGAATTCAATGAAAATGCAATACCTGTATATCAAAATGTATGGAACACAGCTAAGGCAGTGCTGATAGGGAAATTGTAGCACTAGTGCTTACATTAAAAAAAAGGGCAATAGTCTCCAATCTCAGTTTCCATCTCAGAAACACAGACTAAGAAGAACAATAAACCCAAAGTAATCAGAAGGAAGGAAATGATACAGATAAGAGTCGAGATCAATAAATTTGAAAACAGAAAAACATAGAAAAAATAAAATGAAACAGGGAACTGGCTCTTTGAAAGATAAAATTGACAAATCTCTGGGAAAACTGTCCAAAGACACAAATCACCAATATGAAGAATGAAACAGGACCTATCCCTGTTTCACAGGACCAGACCCTGAAAGTATCGAAAGGTTAAAGTATTACTACAAACAATAATTTAACAACTTAAATAAAATAGACCATTTCCTTGAAAAATACAACTATATAGAAAATTAAATTCATAACTTAAAAACTTCTCAAAAGAAAATTCCAGGCCCAGGTCATTTTACTAGAGAATTCTACCAAATATCATATTTCTACACAGTTCTACACAATCTCCTCCGGAATATAGAAGAGGGTGCAGTTTCCATTCATTTTACGAAGCTACTATAATCCTGATACCAAACCAAAGATACTATTAAAACTAGCAGATCAATATTTCCAAAAAGTATAGATGCAAAATTCTTAAAGTATTAGAGAGTATTACACAATGCAGTATTTAAAAAGAATTATGCACACCGACCAAGGAGGATTTAGTCCAGATATGCAGGTCTGGTTCAGTATTTGAAAATCAATGCTAACGGCCATATTAACAGCATACAGAAGAAAATGCACATGATTTTATCAATAGATGCAGAAGAAGCATTTGATAAACTTTTAACACTCATTCCTAATAAAACTCTCAGAAAAAAAGAACAGAGAGAAGCTTTCTTCACCTAATGAGAAAAAACCCCACAATACCTACATTATTCTCAATGAGACTGCTTTTTCCCTAAGATCTGAAACAAGCTAGGATTCTGCTCACACCACTGATACTCAACACAATGTGAGAAAGAAAAAATGGCCCTTGGGTACAGATGGCATAGAGAATCCCAAGAACTCTACAAAAAACATCCTAAATCTTATAACTGAGTTCTGTACGTTTTCAGGATACAAGATAAACATTAAAAAATCAACCATATTTCTTAAAACCAGCAATAAACATGTGGACTCAAT
The DNA here is from genome assembly GCF_036850995.1 of Saccopteryx leptura. Taxonomy (NCBI): domain Eukaryota; kingdom Metazoa; phylum Chordata; class Mammalia; order Chiroptera; family Emballonuridae; genus Saccopteryx; species Saccopteryx leptura. Next base: position 213,578,273 of record NC_089503.1, on the reverse strand, counting down.
GAAAATAGGCTTTTCAACAAATGGTCTTGGAGAAACATCCATACATTTAAACAAACAAAGCAAGAAACTTGACCCAAGCCTCACACTTTACACAAAAAGCAACTCAGAATTGATAATTTAATGTCAAAAAAACTATAAAACTTTTAGAAAAAAGGAGACAATACTCAGATGTAGGGTTAGGTGTTGAGTTAACTATTGACACAAAAAACTTGGTCAGTGAATAGCATTGCAGCCATACCTTAAGAAGCTAGAAAAAGCTCAAATAAACAACTTGACCCTACAACTAAAAGAACTAGAAAAATAACAGCAAGTAAAGCCCAGAGCTAGTAGAAGGAAGGAAATAATAAATATCAGAGCAGAAATAAATGACATAGAGGCTAAAGAAACAATACAGAGGATCAATGAAACCAGGAGCTGGTTCTTTGAAAAGGTAAACAAGATCAATGAACCTTTAACCAGACTCACCAAGAAAAAAAGAGAAGAGTACTCAAATAAATAAAATTAGAAACGAGAATGGAGAAATGACAACTGACACAACAGAAATACAAAATATTGTAAGAAAATACTATAAAGAACTGTATGCCAAAAAACTAGACAACCTAGATGAAATGGACAAATTCATTATTGAAACATATAATCTTCCAAAAATTAATCTGGAAGAATCAGAAAATCTAAACAGACCAATTACAACAAATGAGATTGAAACAGTTATCAGAAAACTCCCAAAAAAGAAAAGTCCTGGGCCTGATGGCTTCACAAGTGAATTCTACCAAATATTCAAAGAAGAACTAACTCCTATCCTGCTCAAGCTATTTCAAAAAATTCAAGAGGAAGGAAGACTTCCAAGCTCCTTTTATGAGGCGAGCATAATTCTGATTCCAAAACCAGGCAAAGACAACAAAAAGAAAGAAAATTATAGGCCAATATCCCTGATGAATTTAGATGCTAAAATCCTCAACACAATATTAGCAAACCGGATCCAGCAATATATGAAAAAAATCATACACCATGATCAAGTGGGATTTATTTTGGGGAGGCAAGGCTGGTACAATATTCACAAATCAATCAATGTGATTCATCACATAAACAAAAGGAAGGAGAGAAACCACATGATAATTTCAATAGATACAGAAAAAGCATTTGATAAAATCCAGCACCCATTCATGATCAAAACTCTCAGCAAAGTGGGAATACAGGGAACATACCTCAACATGATAAAGGCCATCTATGACAAACCCACAGCCAACATCATACTCAATGGGCAAAAATTAAAAGCAATCCCCTTAAGATCAGGAACAAGGCAGGGGTGCCCCCTTTCACCACTCTTATTCAACATAGTTCTGGAAGTCCTAGCCACAGCAATCAGACAAGAAAAAGAAATAAAAGGCATCCAAATTGGAGAAGAAGAAGTAAAACTATCATTATTTGCAGATGATATGATATTGTATATAGAAAACCCTAAAGTCCCAGTCAAAAAACAACGAGACCTGATAAATGAATTCAGCAAGGTGGCAGGATATAAAATCAATACTCAGAAATCAGAGGCATTTTTATACACTAACAATGAATGAACTGTCAGAAAGAGAAATTAAGGAATCAATCCCCTTTACCATTGCAACCAAAAAAATAAAGTATCTAGGGATAAATTTAACCAGGGAGATTAAAGACTTGTACTCAGAAAATTATAAAACATTGATAAAAGAAATCAGGGAAGATACAAACAAGTGGAGGCATATACCATGCTCATGGTTAGGAAGAATAAACATCATTAAAATGTCTATATTACCCAAAGCAATTTATAAATTCAATGCAATACCGATTAAAATACCAATGACTTACTTCAAAGATATTGAACACATATTCCAAAAAATTTATATGGAACCAAAAGAGAACAGGAATAGCCTCAGCAATCTTGAAAAGGAAGAATAAAGTGGGAGGTATCACACTTCTGGATATCAAGTTATATTATAAGGCCATTGTACTCAAAACAGCCTGGTACTGGCATAAGAACAGGCATATAGATCAATGGAACAGAACTAAGAACCCAGAAATAAACCCACACTTTTATGGACAACTGGTATTTGACAAAGGAGGTAAGAGCATACATTAGAGTAAAGACAGCCTCTTTAACAAATGGTGTTGGAAAAATTGGACAGCTACCTGCAAAAAAATGAAACTAGACCACCAACTTACACAATTCACAAAAATAAACTCAAAATGGATAAAAGACTTAAATGTAAGCTGTAAAACCATAAGCATCTTAGAAGAAAACATAGGCAGTAAGCTCTCGGACATCTCTCGCAGCAATATATTTCCCGATATGTCTCCACAGGCAAGTGAAATAAAAGACAGGATAAACAAATGGGACTTTATCAAATTAAAAAGCTTCTGCACAGCTAAAGACAATAAGAACAGAATAAAAAGACAAACTACACAATGGGAGAATATATTTGACAATGTGTCTGATAAGGGGTTAATAACCAAAATTTATAAAGAACTTGTAAAACTCAATACCAGGAAGACAAACAATCCAATCCAAAAATGGACAAAAGCAATGAATAGACACTTCTCCAAAGAGGACATACAGATGGCCAGTAGGCATATGAAAAAATGCTCAACATCACTAATGATTAGAGAAATGCAAATTAAAACCACAATGAGATATCACCTCACACCAGTCAGAATGGCGCTCATCAACAAAACAACACAGAATAATTGCTGGCGAGGATGTGGAGAAAGGGCAACCCTCCTGCACTGCTGGTGGGAATGCAGACTGGTGCAGCCACTGTGGAAAACAGTATGGAGATTCCTCAAGAAATTAAAAATTGAACTGCCTTTTGATCCAGCTATACCACTGTTAGGAATATACCCCAAGAACACCATAGCACTGTTTCAAAAGAAGAAATGCACCGCCATGTTTGTGGCAGCATTGTTCACAATAGCAAAGATCTGGAAACAGCCCAAGTGTCCGTCAGAGGACGAGTGGGTTAAAAAGCTTTGGTATATATATACTATGGAATACTGCTCAGCCATAAGAAATGATGACATCGGATCTTCTACAACAACATGGATGGACCTTGATAATATTATACTGAGCAAAATAAGTAAATCAGAAAAAACTAAGAACTACATGATTCCATACATATGTGGGATATAAAAATGAGACTCAGAGACATGGACAACAGTGTTGGGGTTACAGGGTGGGGGGGAGGAGAGAGAGGAAGTTGAGGGAGGGGAGGGGCACAAAGAAAAGCAGTTAGAAGGTGACAGAAGACAATTTTATCAATGTCACCCCATTAAAATTAATAATAATAAAAAAGAATTTGTCTCACGGCTAATTCAGGCAGTTAGAAGAATAGTATAAGGATGCTAATTCTGCTTCTCAGGCCACATCCTGCAAAAGGGGCCCCAAGAAAATTGGTGATTTGGCTCCTCTGATTTTGCCAATTGGATTTAAAAAAACAGGTCAATAACAATACATGGGCATAAATTTAAAGGACTTTTAGATACTGGAGCTGATGTATCTGTTATTGCTAAGCTACATTGGCCTCCTTCCTGGCCCACTCATGCAGCAGCCACAGAATTACAAGGTATAGGGCAAAGTAAATCCCTTCAACAAAGTTCTAGTTTTCTACATAAGGAAGATTAAGAAGGTCATTCTGGATTTTTTAAGCCTTATATGCTCCCTGGATGGCCAGTTGATTTGTGGGGTAGAGATGTTTTGAAAAATATGGGAGCATTGCTTGTCAGTCCTAATGGTTTAGTCAGTACTCAGATGCTTGATCGGGGATTTTTGCCCATCAAGGGACTAGGGAAAGAACAACGAGGAATTCTCACCCCCATAGAAGTGGGACCCAATACCAGAAGGTGTGGATTAGGATATCAAATTTTAGCATAGGGGACTTGGTAGCTCCTGCTACCTCAATAATGTATTGTGCAGACCCAATTACTCGGAAATCAGATAATCCTGTATGGGTAGACCAATGGCTCCTTTCTCAGGAGAAACTTAGGGCAGCTGCTCAATTGGTATAAGAGCAGCTACAGCTTGGGCACATTGAACCATCTAATAGCCCATGGAATTCACTTCCATATTTTGATCTTGTTGCCTCCTGGATTATCAAGGGGCATAGGCGACCCTTACAGCTTATAGGTTTTGAGCCTCAAAATTATTGTTGTTCCTTTTTTCAAAGGATCAACAATAATGGCTCTGGGAAACTTCCACTAAATGGCAAATTGCTCTTGCAAATCAATGGACAACTTTATACTGAAACTGTCAACTTAAAATCAGCTCAAAGATTAGAATTATATGCCATTATCATGGCTTTTCAGCATTTGCCATATTCCTCCTTTAATCTATATACAGACAGCAAATATTTACTTATGGTGTTTCCACTATAAAGACTGTTGTCTTAGGGACAAATGCTCCCTGGAGCTTTAGCACAAGGAAATGCCCTTGTTGATCAAGCTACCCAAAAGAAAATTATTTGGGGCAACCATGACAGATCGAGCAATTCAGTCTCATACTATTCATCATGAGAACACTGCAGCCCTGTGTAAACAGTTTCAGCTTTCTTGGGAAGCAGCACAGCAGATTGGGAAATCCTATCCAAAGGGTCCTATACTACAATCTGTCCCTTAATTTGGAGTTAACCCTCAAGGACCCCTACCAAGACAACTTTGGCAAATGGATGTTACTCATATACCTTCATTTGGCAAACAGTCCCATGTCCACGTTACAGTGGATACCTATTCTGGATTTATAGTAACCTCTGCCAGAACAGGAGAGGCTGCTAAGCATGTTATAGCTCATTGTCTGTATGCATTGTTCTATTATTGGATTTCCTAAACTGGTTAAACCTACAATGCTCCTGCATATGGAGCAAAAGCATTTACTGTATTTTGTCAAACCTTTCAAATTATGTGTATTTCTTACAATCTTTAAAGTCAAGGTATTATTAAAGTGTACCCAGCAAATATTTTAAGGTCAATTTAAAAAAATTTAAAAGGGGGGAGTCATATCCTGGAACTCCTATGGGTCTACCATATCATGTTTTTTACTTAAAAAATTTTAAATTTCTTTTGAATGCTGATGAACAGGAGATGCCAAATCTTTTTCTCCTGCAAACTTCTACCTTCTTTTATTTGATCCAGCTAATAACACTGTTTTGTCTTTTTCCAAATAGCTCCAGATATACGGAAAAGGTTTATATAGGCAGATGGGGATCCTCAAACCACTCAGCGAGATCTTCTGAGCATGGCTTTTAAGATACCTAGAGGCAGAAAAAGCCCAATAGAGATCAGGTGAACTACCGGCTTTTAAGATACGCCCTTAAAGGCTCCAATGCCCCAAAGGGGTCTCATAGGATGCCATCTGGGTCCTGCTTCAATAGTGAAAAGGAAGGTCATTGAGCTAAAGCCTGCCAGACTTACATGCCTTTGCTGTGAGGAAAAAGGGACACTGGAAGGTAGGCTTCCCCCTCGCTCCTCTAAGAGAGGGTGCAGTCTCTTCCAGCCCTGCTCCAGCCACCTATGACCTAACTTTGCTCAGAATGCTGGGGTTTGCCACGGAAGGCTGAAGGTGCCCAGGGTCATCAGCCCCATCTACGACACTGTGGACAAGCCTAGGGTATTTCTTCCAAGAAGCAGGTAAACTGATCTCATTTGTACAAGGGCCACTTAACTATGTCTTGCCTGAATAGTCAGGTTTTTTATTCTTCCCTCGAAAATGTCTGTTGTGGGTGTTGATAGTCCTATTTTCTGCTGCTTTGTTTAATATATAGTGTTTCCTTTATTCCTCCTACCTCAATGCCCCACTCATATTTCAGGCTGGGACCTACTCCTAATTTAGAGCTCTCTTTCCCCCTTTTGCCAACTTCTATTATGAATCTACCTTTACCACTCAGCTTAGTGTATCCCAAGGTTCTCTTTACCATGCCACAGTCTCAGAGCTCCAGGGAAAAGCAACCTGGTCTCATCTCTCCAGGCAGAGGAGAACAGAAGCTCCATCTCCACACATGCTGCAGATGGATTTTCCAGTCTACCTGAAACATTACCAGCTAGAAGCAGCGGTCACTGGGACTTGGACATGAGCTGTAAAGTATAGAATTGTGACAACAATCCCAGTGCCACGCGACCTTTCCTGGATATGGACTTTTCCTGGACTCCTGCTCCCTGTAACAGCTCCTAACAGACTGAACTGGGGTTGGGTTGCATCTGCAGGGATTTGGCATGGTGATGGTGCCAACTTGGACTTGGTGAACATGTTAAGGACACTACTCTTTTATGGATTCTTGCTGTATTGGCCAAGAGTTTGCTTAAAGGCTTTAATCAGTGTAAAAAAAATAGAAGACTGGATAAAGAAGATGTGGCATATATACACCATGGAATACCATTCAGCCATAAGAAAAGATGACATCAGATCATTTACAACAAAATGGTGGGATCTTGATAACATTATACAGAGTGAAATAAGTAAATCAGAAAAAAACAAGAACTGCAGGATTCCATACAATGGTGGGACATAAAAACAAGACTAAGAGACATGGACAAGAGTGTGGTGGTTACCTGGGGCAGTGGAGAGGGAAGGAGGGGGAGGGGGAGGGGCACAAAGAAAACTAGATAGAAGGTGACAGAGGACAATCTGACTTTGGGAGATGGGTATGCAAAATAATTGAATGACAAGATAACCTGGACATGTTTTATTTGAATATATGTACCCTGATCTATTGATGTCACCCCATTAAAATTAATTAAAATTTATTTATAAATAAAACCAAACCTGGTCAATGAGAAGAAAAAGTGGTAAACTGAATATCACAAAATTAAAAACTTTTCTCTTTTGGGAGACTGTCAGAGGTGAGGAGACAAACTACAGAGTGGGAGAAATCACCTGCAAACAGAAAGGATGAGTATCTATAATATAAATATATAAAGAATTCAACAGAAAAAAGCAAACAGGCTATTTAGAACATGAAGAAAATAAATAGACATTTCACTTAAGAAGATACACAGAAAACAAATTAGCACATGAAAAGACATTTAATATCATTAGCTGTAAAAGAAATGCAAATTAAAACCACAATGAGATACCACTTTATACCTAACAGAATGGCTAAAATAGAAAATAGTAACACCAAACGTCACTGCAGATACTGAGAAACTGAATCACTCCTACATTGCTGGTAGAGATGTGATGCAAGGGAATTTCTAAACCAAAAACCCTGAGGGGGGGGGGTGCTTTAGGAAAAAACTAGTATTCTTCTTCAAAAACAAAAGCATGCGCACAGTTGTATTTCTCTGAAACAATTGCTCCTAAGTATAGTCTCAATCATTTGTAGTAATAATAACCAACGTCACTTATTTCGCAGAACACACAAAGCAGGTAATTATGAACTAACTGTATGTCATGCACTGGCATTTTAGCAGAGTATAACAAACTCAACTTTCTACAGCCAGACACACCCTTTATAAGGATTCTCAAAGTGGCAAAATAAGCACCTTCATTGACAGACCCAAAGGAATAACCTCTTTTTAGCATTTAAGGTATAAAACAAAAGCATCTACAGTAAAATGAAAATTTGTTTAGTAATCAATGTTTCAGTGTGATATCTTACTTAAAAATGATTTAGGTATCCACTGACTATCTGGGAATTTAAGTCTAAGGCTTTAAGTTACCTAAAGAAATTATCAAGTCTGCATATACTATAGAATTTAACTATTGAAAATCAGAATAATGATTTAATATCTCTAATCAATAATTTATATTTTATAATCTTAAACATTAACTGGAAGTAATGCTAGCTTATTTGGTCAATAAACCAGTATAAATTTAGGAAGAACATTCTCAACTAGGATAAAATACAAGCTTGCGTTGTATTTAACACTGATAAACCAGAAAAGACAGCTAGTTTTCTTAAAATAAATATTAAACTGTTCATGTCTGCAAAAGGTTCACTAAATTTTGTGAACTTGGCTTCTTAAAAACATGACTGGTTAATTTTATTAAGAATTATTTCCTTCTAGAGTCTATCTAGCACATTTAAAGTTTTACAAATTTTAAGGTGACCGACTTTTTTACAATGAAAAGGAGGACAAAAATAATTGAAAACAATATCATAAATAAAAGAAACATTTTATTCATTGCAATAATACACTATAATATGATAAATGCATAATAAAAACATTTGTAATATTTTATATTGTAATTATGCTTACATGCCTATTAATTTTTAGTAATAATTGTAAGAAAAAAGTACTCATTTAGTAAAACTAAATAAAAACAAAACCACTAATTTGGAGTGATATTCAAGTGTATTTATCATTTTCTAATTAAAAAACCGTCTGTTTTATGCAACTATTTAATCAAAATGCGTTATTAATAGGTATGCTTTGAGGTTAGATTTTCACCTTGAAATTCGAATTTCAGAAAAATACTTGTAAATAAAATTATATATATTTGGAAATTATTAAATTGATAATGAATTAATAAAACGTGAATAGTGCTTACCTGTCTATGATTGAATATTCACTGAGAAAGAAATAATCGTGAATCTACAATGTCATATGTGCCATGTTGTGTTTCAGTAGGAAGTACACAAAGCCATTTGCACACTCGGTATATCGCGTGCTCTCTCAAGGTCTCTCGGGTGGAGTGCATGCGTCTCATAAATGCGTCTTGCTGCACTGTATGGATCCTTGACGAATCGTCATGTCAAATACAAATACATCAAATCACACGCAATGGATTGACTCTGCATAGATCAAATATGGACATTTACAAATGAGTCTTCCAATATCAAAAATGAGGACATGTAGGAGGGCACTTTTTTTAAAAAAATATTTATTTATTTTTTCAAGGACAGAGAGAGAGTCAGAGAGAAGGATAGTTAGGAACAGACAGACAAGAATGGAGAGAGATTAGAAGCATCAATCATCAGTTTTTCGTTGCAACACCTTAGTTGTTCATTGATTGCTTTCTCATATGTGCCTTGACCTCAGGCCTTCAGCAGATCGAGTGACCCCTTGCTTGAGCCAGGGACCTTGGGTCCAAGCTGGTGAGCTTTTTGCTCAAGTCAGATGAACCCGCGCTCAAGCTGGTGACCTTGGGGTCTTGAACCTGGGTCCTCCGCATCCCAGTTCGACACTCTATTCACTGTGCTACCTCCTGGTCAGGCTAGGAGGGTACTTTTTGAGGGAGGATGGAATTTACAAAAGGACTCCTCCCTAAAGGAGGACGATTGGTCACCTTACAAATTTGTTACTTTCTGAGAATTTCAGGAACATTCAATTCGTGACAATGCTTATATACCCCTACCAGCCAATCAGAAAAGGACCTTTTAAAACTGTAAAATATAATCTACCAATAACATCCAGAGATGCAAAAACCTTGACACTCACACAATGAAAAGTAAAGGTTCTCTAGCATTACAGATATCGACAGAGAACAGTTTCTATTTTAAAATTCCAGTTTCAGTTATAGATCAAGCAAACATAAAGACAATAAATACATTAAGTCTCCAGTCCAGATATTAAAAAGCTATCATTACTGACAGGCAGGGAATTCTTAATCTTATTAAAATTAACAAGAATTAAGTAAATTCTGCCAATTATTCATTTGGTGAATTGACCTGACTCTGCAAGACCGAGGGTGGAAACTTGATTGTGCTTCAGCTGGAGCAGGTGGAATTTGGAAACCAAGAGAAGGCAGAGTGCTGTCCGAACTGCTCAGGAGGATATAAAAGTCAGAAGGAAATGAACATCACCCAGAATGTTGAAAGGAATGGAGAAGGGAGGAGGAAGGACTGTGAGCCATGAGGGAGCAAGAGGGAGTGACCACTGAATAAGAAGAGGTGACCAGGAGTCACTAGATTATAGCGACAAGAAGGGTGATGTCTGAAACTCCCAAATTACTAGGATTTGGGGAGGAGAAACAAGAATTTACTTGAAGCAGTGTTGGAGAGGGAAGGAGACTCACTTCCTGCTCCCAGGTCGTGGGACAGACAATAGCTCCACGTGGAAGAATTGGGGAAGTGTGTCCTCAGGGGAGCCCATATTCCATCAAGACAAATTAGGCATAAAATCCAGATGAAATTTTGCAGAGAACCAGAGGAAACGTCTGGGAAAGGGAAAAGGGCAGGAGACTGGGGCAGCTGACGGGGTGATCATTTGGGGGTTGGAGAACTGGAATGATACATGGATGACAGGACTTCAGGTGAAGGTTGGGGTGACCGGGGATGGCAGGAGCCCCCAGGCATAGTGGATGTTGTCAGTGGGCAAAGCAAAGTCTTGAGGAGGACAATTCCTTCCTCCTGTTCCAAGCCTAAGAGTTCTCTTTTCAGCTCAGAAGACTTCCATCTTTGCAACTGTAAAAGGAAAACAATTGACTGTTTGTGGCAGCATTATTTATAATAGCCAGAGTGGAAACAATCCAAATGTCCATCAACTAATAATTAAAATGTGGTGCAACCCTACAATGGAATATTATTCAGCTATAAAAAGGAACAAAGTACTGACATATGCTACAACCGAATGAACCTTGTGCACATTAGGCAAAGTGAAAATAATAAAGTCACAAAAGACCACATCACATATGATTCCATTTGTATTAAATTTCTCAAAAAGGAGGCTCTACAGAGACAAAGTTAGACTAGAATTCCATGAAAGAATATTCATATAAATTTATTTCACTTCTTGCCAGGACTTACCATGTAGGTTCAGGTTTATACACAAGAGGGCGCTCGCTGTCCACCAAGTAACAAATTTGTTTATAGCAACTGGAAATATGCAAATATAATCTCAGTGGCAAAAGCATCATCAAAAACAATTGACATTTACAAGTCTAATATATATAAATATGATAAATTTGCTTATGAGTGCACAAGACCTGGAAAAACAAACACGGGCATGAATGAGAGGGATGCTTTTTGTTGTATATTTTATGCTTTTTATGTTTTGAGATATGTGATTGTTTATTTAAAATATGATAGGAAAAATCTTATAAGGAAAATTATTTTGTGCTTATTTATACTAATACATGGATTTAATCAAAGGGATGTGGAAAATATATGCAAACTATAAAGAGATTGTTTTTAAATGTTTTAAAAAATAGTCTCCATATATACTAACAGCTTTTTAAAAACATATACAAGTATTCCCCCATGTAGTATTTATTCTCATTCTGTTTTCTCTCTCTCTCTTCCCTTCCATTTTCCCTTTATTCTTCCCTCTCCAACTTCCTTTCTTGCTTTTTTTTTTCTTTCTGGGTATAGGGACATACAATTGTCCAATTATTTTTGAATGTTTTACTATCAAACTCTTCAATAGAAAGTTGAACCAACATTACAATAAATACCATCTTGATAACAATTAATATTTTGCTTTATTTGTTTAAACCTATTTCTCTGTCCATGTGTGTGTGTTGTGAGCATCTCCCTCCCCCCTAGAGTTTTTCAGGTCATATTTCTTCAGGTGCTCTAACCCTAAATATACTGCTCACAAAAATTAGGAGATATTTCAAAATGAATAGGAAGTGAAAAAAAAGAGAAGCATTTGATTTTTTTTTATTAAACAAGAACATCAGAAAAGCAAACAATAAATCAAAGAAAGTTGTTCGATTATGCAAATGCGATGCAAACCAACTTTAATTTCATTGGTGAAAATGCATTATACAAAAGGTTAAAGTATCTGCACGTTCCCTGATCCCCTAATTAATTTTATTAAGGTGATCTATTTCATGAAATGATCTATTTCATGAAAGATATTCAACTACATTGCCATAATACTGTTACGACACCTGAGAAAATTAAGAGTAATTCTTTAATGTAATTTATTATCTAGTTTAGTTAAATGTTTTTCTTTGTGTCTAAAATGTCTTATGCAGTATTTTCCCCCATCAAGATTTATGCATAGCATGGTTGTTGTGTCTCTTCAGTCTTTTGCTCCAGAACATTCCCTCATTTTTTATTTTTTACTGATTTTTAAAAAAATAAATAGAAACTAGCAAGTTGTTTTATATGGACTGTTCTAAATTTTGCCTAATTGCTTCCTAGTGCTATGTCCTCTGAAAGTTAGGTTCAGATTAAATTTTTTGACAATAGATTATTTTTAACATTTTTATTATGAAAGCAAACACATAGAAGTGCACCAAAACAAAAATATGCAGCACAATGAATTATGATAAAGTAAACACAACTATATATCCACTGTTCAGGTCACTGAAAAGAACATTGCCAGAACCCCCAGAAATCCTCGTCTACCCCTTCACAGTTATTCACTCCCCAGCCAACATGATCACTATTCTTGTTTTTATGGAAATGGATTTACCTTGTTTGTAGTTTTACAATCTTAAGTATACATTCAATTGCCATGGTTTACCTGACCTGTGGTAGTGCACTGGATAAAGCTTCACCTGAAGCTCTGGGTTTGCCCGGTCAAGGCACATATGAGAAGCAACTACTATGAATTGTTGCTTCCCACTCCTCCGCTCCCCTTCTCTCTCTCCCTCTCTCTTTCTCTCTCTCTCTCTCTCTCTCTTTCCCTCTCCTCTCTCTAAAATCAATAAATAAAATCTTTTTTAAAAAAACAACCATAATTGCCTTACCAGGCGGTATTGCAGTGGATAGAACATTGTACTGGGACACTGAGGTCCCAGGTTCAAAATCCTGAGGTCACCAGATTGAATGTGGGCTCAGCAGCTTGAGCGCGAGGTTGCTGGCTTGAGCGTGGGATCACAGACATGACCCCATGGTCACTGGCTTGAACCCAAAGGTTGCTGGCTTGAAGCCCAAGGTCGCCGGCTCGAGTCCAGGGTCACTGGTTTGAGCAAGGGGTCACTCACTCTCCTGGAGCCTCCCCCCACCCCTGCCCTGTCAAGACACATGTGAGAAAGCAATCAATAACCAACTAAGATGACGCAATAAAAAATTGATGCTTCTCATCTCTCTCCCTTTCAGCCAGTCCTGTCTGTCCACCCCCACACACACTAAAAACAAACAAACCCTCCTTGAGTTAGTTTTCTTCGTTTTTGAACTTTATGAGTAAAATCACACCGGCATTCTTTTGTGTCTAGCTTCTTTTAGTCAACATTGTACTTGTGAGATCATCAGTGTGCAGGTCATTTACATAGTAGTTCAGTCATAGCTTAATTGCAAAAATTGACATTATTTATCTTTTCCACTCTTTGGGTTATTTTGCATGTTTGGTTTTATAAAAAAATGCTACCATGGACAATCTAGTATATGTCTCTTTGTCCAAATAAGCATGCTCAGCAATATAATTATTAACCACAGGGTATGTGCATGTGCCAACTTTCATAAAAAAATTAGTCATGGCAGTTGTATGTTTGAACTCCCAACTAACACCGTATGAGAACTGTTGCTACACATTCTTGCTAACGCTTGATATTGGTCGTCTTTTCCATTTTAATTATTTGGTGGATGTACAGTATTATGACATTGTGGTTTTAATTTACAGTTCCCCATTACTAGGAAGATCGAGCCATTTTATATATTTCAGAGTTTTTATATGTTTTGTGAAAATTCTGTCTCCTTCCCTTTTTGGATTACTGGGATTTTTTTGTTTTGTTCTTTTTATTAATCTATAGGAATTCTAAATATATTTAAGTTATAAGGACTTTGTCAATTACATGGATTGCAAATATAACCCAGAGTATTGTGGGGTGTTTTTTTTGTGTGACAGAGACAGAGAGAGAGGGACAGATAGGGACAGAGAGACAGGAAGGTAGAGAGATGAGAAGTATCAATTCTTCGTTGAAATACCTTAGTTGCTCATTGATTGCTTTCTCATATGTACCTTGGGGGGAGGGGGGCCTTCAGCAGAGCAAGTGATCCCTTGCTCAAGCCAGCGACCTTGGGTTCAAGCCCGCAACTTTGGACTTTAAGCCAGTGACATTTGGGCTCAAGCCAGTGACCATGGGGTCTTGTCTGTGATCCCACGCTCAAGCCAGTGACCCCGCACTTAAGCTGGTGAGCCTATGCTCAAGCCAGATGAGCTCACACCCAAGCCAGTGACCTCAGGGTTTTGAACCTGGGTCCTCTGCATCACAGTCTGACACTCTATCCACTGCGCCACCGCCTGGTCAGGCTAACACAGAGTGTTTTGATTTGACTCTCTTAATGGTGTCTATTGATGAACAGATATTCTTAATCTTGATATAATCCAATCTATCAATCTTTTATTTTTTGACTAATTCTTTTCTTAGTCCTCTTTGAGAAATGTTTTCTTACTCCAAATCAGGATACAATTATCCAATATTAACTGTGTTGCTTTGACTTTCACAATGTTTACAAGGTTCAGGGAATTGCTGTTTGTTTATGATGTGAGCTAGAAGTCAATGTTCTTTTATTTATTTATTTATATGAATAACCAGTTTGTCCACCACAATTGAAAATAACATTATTTTTCCACTGCTCAGCAGAGCTAGCTACCTCATCATAAATCAAGTGTCCATGTGTGTGTTGTTCTTTGTGCATTTGCCTTCTGCTTGTGAAAAACAAAGTAGACTTCAGAGCAAAGAAAAAGTGTAGGTACCCTAATTAAACCAAGTGAAAGAGGGTTGGATGGTCTCCCTCTTGTTTGAGAGGTCTTTCCTGTTAAAGAAACACACTTGAAGATTATTGTTCTATGTTAAAAATGGCTACATACATATGTATGTACAATTTAACCATTCCTCCATTGTTGGATATGCTCCTAACTCCTTGGAGATAAATTTTTGTGCACACCTTTAATGACTCAGGGTTAATTCCTTGAAATGCAATTGCTGGATTAAAGCTTAAGTATAGTATCAAGTTTTAAGATTGGATGATCAAGTGCTGTTTAAAAAATGGTACTAACCTGCCTGACCTGTGGTGGCACAGTGGATAAAACATTGATCTGGAATGCCGAGGTCACTGGTTTGAAACCCTGGGCTTGCCTGGTCAAGGCACATATGAGAAGCATTCAGTGAACAACTAAAGTGAAGCAACTATGAGTTGATTCTTCTTGTTTCCCTCCTCCTTTCTCTGTAAAGTCCAGAAATCAAATCTTTTAAAAAAATTGTACCAATTTATGATTCCATTGGTAGTATCTGATCATGTTCCACTCTCCACACTTGTGCTGGATATTGTCACTGAGTATTTTTAAATATTTGAAGAAATATTATGTAGTCTTTTTTTTTTAAGATTTTATTTATTGATTTTAGAGAGAGCATATATATAGAGAAAGGTGGTGGGGGAGGAGGAAGAAGTATCAATTCGTAGTAGTTGCTTCTTGTATGTGGCTTGACCGGGCAAGCCTGAGGTTTCGAACTGGGGACCTCAGCATTCCAGGTCGACACTTGATCCACTGTGCCACCACAGCTCAGACAATATTATGCAATCTTTAAAGATGACAATTCAGCCTGGCCAGGCGGTGGTGCGGTGGATGGAGTGTTGGACTGGGACGTGGAGGACCCAGGTTCAAGACCCCGGGATCGCCAGCTTGAGCACGGGCTCATCTGGTTTGAGTGGGGCTCGCCAGCTTGAGCCCAGGGTCGCTGGCCCGAGTGGGGGTCACTCGGTCTGCTGTGGCCCCCTGGTCAGGGCACATGTGGGAGGTTAGTCAATGAATAGCTAAGGAACTGCAACGAAGAATTGATGTTTCTCATCTCTTGTCTGTCCCTATTTGTCCCTCTCTCTCTCTGTCTCTGACACACACACACACACACACACACACACACACACACACACACACACACACAAAAAGATGACAAGTCAGATCCTCAACACTTGGGAAAACATGACAGGAGTCATTGCAAAAAAGCAGAATCCAACTACACATTCAAAGATAGAAAAGTAATGGTCTGTGAGCATTCTTTCTCTTTCTCCCCCAATTTTTTTTAATTATACAGTTTCACAGTATGAGAGTAAGAAAAAATATTCCAGAATGCAAGTGGGTTGACCTCTGTGTCAATTTTCAGACTTATGCCCCTCCAGTACTTCTAAACAAAGGTGAATTTGATGTAGAGAATGAAGGAATTTACAGTCACTGGTGGGTGTGAAAGGCCTTTAGGAATGATTTTCAGAATGATGCCACTGAACTGCCAGCCACGGGAACAATCAGAAATCGGGAAGCTGGCTCAGGAAACCACAACCCCAATGGCTGAGTCCCGGATCACGTGCTCACAGCTACACAAGGCAGCAGAATATACCATCTTTCTTAACACTCCGCTTTGCCTTTGTGACAGCTGGCCTTGAAGACGCTCCTGGGGATCCTTCTTGATTATTCATGTCCTTGTGAGTCTGCTTCCACAATGAACCAGGAGTGGACTGAGTGACCCACTGGAGTACAGCAGAGGTGACAATGAGTGTCTTCTAAGCTGAGGTCATAAAAGGCATTGAAGCCTCTGCCTGGCCTCTGGGATTCCTAGCTTGGGGGGAGGCCAGGCACCATGCTGTGAGGACATCAGGTGGCTTGGTGAAGAAATCCACATGAAGAGGAACACAGGTCTCCTGTCATGTGAGCGGACCACTGTGGAAACAGATCCTTCAGCCCTAGGATGACTCCAGTCTCTGCTGATCTGACTGTCATTTCGATAGCCTCTCAGCCAGAACTGCCCACCAAAACTCTTTTTCTGACCATGGAAGTTATGAAAATAGATTACTTTTTAAAATGCCCTTACAGTTTGGCTTGTTACATGGATACATTAAATACAATACTTATAACCTTCCACCCAATACAGCTCTCCATCTTCTTTCTTCTCTTTTTTATACTCCTCATAAAATAAACCACAGCAAACTAATAAATTGTTCCTATTATTCTCCTATTGGAAGCCCTCCTTTTTTCCTTCTTACCAATCCTCCAAAGAGCAGCTCAACCTCTATGAAGTGTTTTATTTACTTATTTACTATTTTTCAATTATAGTGTACTTTCAATATTACTTTGTATGTTTCGGGTGCACCGCATAATGGCTGGACCATCGTATACTTTACAAAATGTTCTCCGCAACATTTCCAGTACCCACCTGACACTACACATAGCTGTCACAAGATTATTGACTGTAATCCCTATGCTGTACTTGAACATCCTTGTGATGGTTTTGTAACTACCAATTAGAATCTATGAAGTGTTTCTTGACTACATACTTTGACAGTCATTCTTTCAGTAGCTCATTCTCAGTATGTCAGAAGAAATTATTTTTCATCCCATATAATTTATGATTTCACATGTATTATTTTTAAAGGTAAAGATGATATAGGTTTTCTCTGGATTTCTCATAGCACCTAGCATGATGCCTCACACTTAGCAGCTACTCTAGTGAAATGATTAATTGTTAATAGGGCATCATCCACTAGAATAACTATCTGAGACAGCAGTGCTTTCTTCTGAGTCTGAATTCTGGAATTATTGCTTTGTCTAAGGACTGAAACAAGCAGCCTCCAGAATCACTGCTTTTACAAAGTTGATAAAAAGTACATGTAGAGGTATAAAGGGCAGGTGTTTTACATACAAAAGGGGTGTTTAAAGCAGGGATAATTAAATAATACAACCCAACTGGTAGCAAATGAAATTCTGTGCCCCACCTACCAAGAAACCAATAATAACCTTTCTGTTCCTCTTAGTATACTGTTGCCCTCACTGGAGATGCTCATTTAATGGTTCCTAAACGTCAAAAATGTTATGGCCACCAGAAGCAGAACATGTTTTACTGTTAACACATGGCTTCAGAAAGTCACGAACACTTTCAATTTTAGAAGAGAAAAAAATTTTACCAATTTATTTCAAATTAAACCTCAAAACCATTGCCTGGTACATGTGTAAGAAGCACTCAGATGAATGAATTAATACCTGTATCAGTCAGGGTTCTCCAGAGAAACAGACCAATAGGACTGATTTATCCAATCATCCACCCACCCATCCATCCACTCACCCATCCATCCACCCATCCATCCATCCACCCATCCATCCACCCATCCATTCATCCATGCATTCACCCATCCATTCATCATCCACTGGAGAGATTTATTTTTAGGAATCGGCTCACACAATTGTGGGCTGACTTGAACTTTGCAGGGCAGGCCAGCAAGCTGGAAATTCAGGCAGGATGCAATGTTCTAGTTTTGAGGCAGAACTCTTCTGTGGGAAACCAGTTTTGCTCTTAAAGCCTTCAACTGATTGGGATGAGGCCTGTCCACATTCTGGAAGATGATCTGCTTTGCTTAAAGTCAACAGATTATAGATGTTAATCATGTATCTACAAATACCTCCACAGCAACATCTAGGCCAGTGTTGGAATAAACACAGGCACTATGGCCCAGCTAAGTTGGCAGACACTTTAGTCATCACTATACCGTATTTGAGAAAGGGGGCTATTTTGAGAGATTTTTTTTTCTTTTCTGTCCCACCATACATCCCACACATTGAGTATTCAAAATTTTGTGAGCACCATTTACCACAAAATCAGAGACATATTATGCTGAAAGTTAGTTATCCACATAACCATTAGAAATAGTAATAAAACTCTAGCCTGACCTGTGGCGGCACAGCGGGTAAAGCATCCACCTGGAACGCTGAGGTGAGGTCGCTGGTTCAAAACCCTGCACTTGCCTGATCAAGGTACAACTGGGAGTTGATGCTTTCTGCTCCTCCTGCCCCCTTTTCTCTTTCTCTCTTTCTCCATCTCTCTCTCTCTCTTCTCTCTCTAAAAATGAAAATCTAAAAAATTTTTTAAAAATAGTAATAAAATTCTAATAAAGTTTATAGAAACATCCGAGAAACTTTTTATAGGTGTTCATTTAGTATTTTATTAAGAAATTAATTTTTTGGTAATCTTAAAACAGGGACTCTGAGGAAGGAATTTACCTATCACAACAGTTAATAAAATGCCTCCTTATCACGACTCAGATTTTAAACATGCAATAACACAGTCATAAAGAAGCCAAGTTACTCTCCATAAAACTCTAACAAAACTGTAATTAAAAAAAAAGTGTTTAACAAAGGAAAGATGCTTTTCCCAATAGAAATTTCACTATTTATAAAGTGACAGAAAGACATGAGACCAGAATGAGCTTAAAGAAGATAACCTCACCAATCCCAAATTTCCCATTTATGGTTTAATGAGTCAGAGCCCCAAAATCCTGGGCTGAGTAGGCCGAAGGACTGACTTAGAGGAATCCCTGGAGTGTACAAAATACTGGAGGTGTCTGAAAACTTTCATAGAAATGAAAAAGTCAGCCACTTCTTTCCGAAGTCATGTTTTACATGTAAAACCTATTTTCTGATGGTCAAAGCTGCACACAGATCCTTATTTATTGCTGGCCTTTTACTGAACAAAAGGCCTGTGGCACTGGCTAGATGACAAGAAGACAAAGACATGTGCATGTGACAGCAGTCTCAGAAGCTTCTCCTGTTTACCTAGAGCATGACCACTGTATTTTAGCATGACTTAGCGACATCTTTGTTACAGCAAATGAGTGACCCTATAGAAGTAGGACTGGAAAACAGAGTCAATACAGAACTAAAATTTTGATTTAGAGAATGGCTCTAAGGAAATGTCGAAAATATAAATTTATATGTTCTTATTGATTCACAATCTTCGTATTCAAATGGACTATTTTAAGGTCTTGAAACCAAATTGTTTGAAAAGGTTTATTTAGTAGCAGAAAACATCTACAGTTGGATCTTTACAAAAGAAGATGTGCAAGAGGGGAGAAATCAATTTACACATAAGATTCTGCTGTTGAAATTTGGGATGATCATCAACAATTGACTTAGGTTACAAGAACTCACATGAAGCCATGTCTTTTTATGTAGAGGAAGCGGAAGCTATGTTAAGTCCTTGACTAAATAGTTTGTTGAAACTTATAACACATCTACTGAACTAAAAAAAGATTAATCTTTGGAAGAGAAGACAAACTAAATTATTTCAGGCTGTAGTATTGTATAAACATATTTAGTCAGAATAAAACCAATTATTGCTACAATCTGACATTTGATTTTTAATACTATCAAGTCTATGATGTATATACCCTATTCATTTACACCATGGCTCTTCATCTCATATTTTTAAGTATTTTGAATTATATGCAGATTTATATATATCAGATGTTAGCGACAATAATTCTTATCCTGGGATCTCTCTCTCTCTCTCTCTGTATTCACTTGATTTGGTCATATGTACAATCTCTGTCATGGGCCTGACTGCTTATCTGACAATGGAGAACAAGACCTACCAGAATGATCTAAGGACGAGAAGAACTGAAGGAGAAGCCTGCCTCACTGTTTCTGAAATTCTGAACACTTTGTATTCATTCAACATACTAATACCAGTACTTTTAAGGGGCCAAATGAAAAGGCACTAAGAGTGTTTGGGAGCATTTTACCAAATATTAAAAAAATACAGATTTCACTAAATGAGAAAGCAGACAACATCCCATTTGTAGGAAAGGAAAAATAAACACTGGTGTTCGAGTTCCACTTTAAATGCACTTATGAAGATTGTGACCTCCCACCATTAATTAAATGTAAAGAGTCCAGTATAAATTCTGACTTCTGACCTTAATGTACTACAAGTATAGCAGTATTTCTCTACCAAATTAAATTTAGTAAATAATTAAATACAATGCTATCTATCCACACACATGCACTCATAGTACCTTTATGGAATTCTCTGAAATGTTCACAGTAGCTTATATGGTACTGATAGAAATAAAGATGAAAATGTATATACTAGAATGTAGATAAAAACCAACTTTTATAGTTTACCAAGTGATACCCTCTGGGGGTTAAGTAGCTTATATTATTCAAGTTTGAATTTCAATTTTTGAAACAGAACTGTGCTTTGGTATTCAAACCTTCATGAAATTGTTACCATTTTTCAAAATAAGGAAGAAAAGGTAGAGAACATCAAACACGTGGGAGAAAAAGACTTCAGACTTATGACTGTCATGTTTAAATCAGTGGTGCTCCACCCAGGCCTGGCTGAAACTCAGCTTCCTAGAAGTGGTGAGTAGGGTTTTTAAAACGGTTTGACTCAAATTTTGTTTTTATAAGTACACACTTAAAAACCAATAAAAGGACACATTCTAATCCGTTACATATCATGATTTTACCATACTGGAGACCGCTAATGTAGTAACTTCCACTACCAGAATAATGTATTTTAGTTTCGACCTTGGAATATAACTTTAAGAACCTCCTAAGATGTGTGTTTAAACGTTGTTATTATTTACACTTCCTTATGTTTGTGTGAATCCAAATTTTCTTGACAGTATACAAATAAAACAAGGTAGAGAAATAAATTGGGCGGTGAAACTTTTCACCAACTCTCGATATCCCCAATTTCATACTGTGTTAAGAAATATTCTTCTGCCCTGGCCGGTTGGCTCAGTGGTAGAGCGTCGGCCCAGCGTGCGGAGGACCCGGGTTCAATTCCCGGCCAGGGCACATGGGAGAAGTGCCCATTTGCTTCTCCACCCCTCCGCCGCGCCTTCCTCTCTGTCTCTCTCTTCCCCTCCCGCAGCTAAGGCTCCATTGGAGCAAAGATGGCCCGGGCGCTGGGCATGGCTCTGTGGCCTCTGCCTCAGGCGCTAGAGTGGCTCTGGTCGCAACATGGCGACGCCCAGGATGGGCAGAGCATCGCCCCCTGGTGGGCAGAGCGTCGCCCCTGGTGGGCGTGCCAGGTGGATCCCGGTCGGGCGCATGCGGGAGTCTGTCTGACTGTCTCTCCCTGTTTCCAGCTTCAGAAAAATGCAAAAAAAAAAAAAAGAAAAAAGAAATATTCTTCTTAGTCATGGACTAAAATAAGTGAACATAAATGTGAACTTAATATACATTTGTACTGATAAACTTTTCAGGCTTTATGTATTGGGATTGCACATAATTTAAAAAAGACTCTAGTGCTAAAAAAAGTTTGGAAAATAGTGCTCTAAAAAAAATCTGTTTTTTAATTTAATTCGTTAATACAATGTTTAACATCTGAAACAGGCTGCCTAAGACATTTCAATTCTTAAATTCCTCTGCATAAATGGAACACTTCTACAAATTAGTGTTGCAGGTCTTCAAAAATCCTAACTCCTAATAAAGAATTACACTAAAAAATTCATAATTGCCTTAGACTCTTCTGATAGGTAGCTTTAAACAAGATTTCTGGTTTGTTTTCTTTTTTGTATTTTTCCGAAGCTGGAAACCAGGAGTCAGTCAGACAGACTCCCGCATGCGCCGAACCGGGATCCACCCAGCACGCCCACCAGGGGGCGATGCTCTGCCCATCTGGGGCGTAGCTCTGTTGCAACCAGAGGCATTCTAGCGCCTGTGGCAGAGGCCACAGAGCCATCCTCAGTGCCCGGGCCAACTTTGCTCCAGTGGAGCCTTGGCTGCAGGAGGGGAAGAGAGAGACAGAGAGGGAGGAGAGGGGGAGGGGTGGAGAAGCAGATGGGCGCTTCTCCTGTGTGCCCTGGCTGGGAATCGAACCCGGGACTCCCGCACGCCTTTCTGATGCTCTACCACTGAGCCAACCGGCCAGGGCCAAGATTTCTGTTTTTGAATTCATATATTTGTTGTGTTTTAGTCTCAAAATATGGTCCTCCTCTACGTAACACACTTTCTTATCATCACACATCAACTGTATTGTGTTTTGAACGGTCAGGCACACTTCAATGCTTTTAGACTTTATTTTGTGGTTTCATTATAAAACAGCTTGTGCACGCCAAACTCAGACAATCTTTTTATTTAAAAGGCCACCTTAAAATTCACTTCTGGGTTTTAATTTTCGTTTTAAAAAGAAGAAAACATTTAAAAAGCATCAAATGTTACTAGTCTACAATTCATCTTGCTATGAACATTTTGAGTTCGTGGATCGGGGAAGTAAACCCATCACATTGATCAGGCACATTACTGGGCCACGAGGCCAGACATCAGGGCACATCTGTGTACTGAGTGGGCTCTGCAAGGAGGGGGTCACGTCTCAGCTATGGGCACTCCTGTCTCCATGCCCCTCTAAAAACTATCAGTCGGTCTCAAATCAATAAGAGATTGTATGTCATTTAGTTAAACAAACAAACAAACAAACAAACAACTCTTTGTTTTCTAAACTACGTAGCAAAGCCAAGACAGATACATACAATTGTAGCCTCACTATAATTGTGGTCTTGATGTCCATGTCACAGGATCATATTACAAGTGAGACAGAATGATATGATTCTTCGGGTTTCAGAAACCTGGTTGAAAGAGGTCCACGACTACAAGTTTCACATTATAGCAAGGCTCCAATAGTTCTTGAATTGGGGCAGTGAATATAAATCACAGTACAAAATCCTTAATTTTTTTTTAAACTGGAAAGCAACAGGTGCTACATATGAGAATCACTTATATAACATCTATTTTTTTTTTAAAAAAATGCAAGTATAAAATATTAATTGCATAGGGATTTAAATATAAAGGCCAAGAAGAATATTAAGTAAAGTTAAAAAAAATTATAGAAAGGGTATTATAGTGTCAAAAGATAGAATTTCATTCTTAGAGTAGTAAATCTCAATTATTGTCTAATTAAAAAAATCACAGTATGCAGCTATAACTAACAGTGAATGTCAACTGTTTCATTAGTTCCAAACAGGAAACCAAACATTAGGACTAACAAGAACACAACAAAAGCTCACTGTCCAAACCTGATCAGTGTATTAGCACATCAGTGCCTGGTACGTACCTGATTAGTTATATAAACTACGGTTTGCAAATAATGTAAAGTTTAACGCATGTTAACAAGTGTGAGAGAGAGCACATCATCACCTCATGCCATCAGTGATTTGTAAGCTTACTTGGTAGTGTAATTATTCAGTCTTTCCGAGGTACAAGATCCCACCCCACAGAATCTTCACCCAGCGAACTAGGAACACTGTCATTAACAAAATCAAGTTCTACCACTGAGAACTAACTGTACATGAACAAGAGAACTAGGTCCTAATACCAGTACATATAGTATCCTTAGCATTCTAGAAGACAATGAATGATGAGTCCAACTAGACTCTGCAGTTCAATGATTACCACCTGAAGTTTCAGGTGGAAAGGTAACTTGTGAATTTACTTCTCATCTACATGTTACACTGAAGTTTAAAGAGTGATCCCCAAATCTAAAAGTAGCTTAGTTAACTTAGTATTGTTATAGAGAGTAGTGTGAGGAAAAACAAAAGCTCCCAAAGGAATTATGTTAAGGTACATTTGGGAACAGCCCAACCAAGGTTTTAAATGAAAAAGTGCATAAATACAGTAATACTACAAGTGTGTCAACTACGGAACCAATTTTTTTCTGGGGGTGGTGGTGGGCTAAACAGTCCTATTTTCCCGCATCATCTACATGTTCTGAATTGTTCCGATACCTCAAAGCACCACTGACAGTCTAAATTGCTTGATTGTGTCTGAAAGGTCCTTTGACTTCAATTCTACTCAGCTGAGGATCTACCTAGAGTAGGAACGTCAAGCCAACTTCAGTCAAACAGGGTTTGTTTTTACAGTTCAGTTCTCTTGTGTTCAGACATGGCAGAGCACACGTTCACTTCATGTTCTTGGTTGGAGTTTCAGATTCTGTGGACTGTCTCCCATCTGTCCAGGCTTCCCGGGTGCTCTTTAGGGCCAGGGTCTTCTGCTGGTCAACCACAACATAATCCACTCTCTCATCTGCCACACTGCTTCCTGAGCCACTGCTCTTTTGCTTAAAAAAAAAAAAAAAAATCAAATAAAAAAAATCTCATAAATTTCCACATATAAAGTGAGAGCTCCTGAGCAAAATTCAGTATTAAAACACAGATACACATGCACAATGAATAACTCTCGAAATTCTATCTGGTCACATATAAAGCAGATGATATTACCTCAATTAAAAAATATCTCTCCCTTCACTGTTCACTGTTTATCCTTAAATATAAAAGTACTATATATAATAAGAATTCAAACTAATATTCCTAGTCACAGATGAAATTCTCATAGAATAAGGACAGCAGATACCTGATTCATCTTAACATATACAACTTGCTTCTCCCTTTCACCTTCAGCTTATGCTTGACTCTTTCAAGTCCTGACAGCACATGTCAGTGCTTACTTTCAGAGCTAAGAAATGTTTCTTGAAAAGCAGTATTTCGAGAATGGCAAATTACACAGGCCAGTGGTCGGCAAACTCATGAGTCAACAGAGCCAAATATCAACAGTACGATTGAAATTTCTTTTGAGAGCCAAATTTTTTTTGTTGTTGTATTTTTCTGAAGCTGGAAATGGGGAGAGACAGACAGACTCCCGCATGCGCCCCACCGGGATCCACCTGGCATGCCCACCAGGGGGTGATGCTCTGCCCATCCGGGGCGTCGCTCTGTCGCGACCAGAGCCACTCTAGCGCCTGGGGCAGAGGCCAAGGAGCCATCCCCAGCACCCGGGCCGTCTTTTGCTCCAGTGGAGCCTCAGCTGCGGGAGGGGAAGAGAGAGACAGAGAGGAAGGAGAGGGGAAGGGGTGGAGAAGCAGATGGGCGCCTCTCCTGTGTGCCCTGGCCAGGAATCGAACCCGGGACTTCCGCACGCCAGGCCGACGCTCTACCACTCAGCCAACCAGCCAGGGCCTGAGAGCCAAATTTTTTAAACTTAAACTATATAGGTAGGTACATTCCTTATTGAGGCAGCGCCCACACGTGGCATTTTGTGGAAGAGCCACACTCAAGGTGCCAAAGAGCCGCATGAGGCTCATGAGCCACAGTTTGCCTACCAGGGATAGGCTGATGGGCTGGCCCTTTTACTCCTAAAATATAACTAAATACTAGCTAACTTAAAACAAAAGTAATTATTAATGGATTGTTGTGCTTGCTAGTATAATATAAGGAAAACACCCAAGGTGTGAGGCAAACAGAGGGAGCAGAGAGCTGCCAAATGTTAAAGGCAGCGTTGTCATTAGGGTGAACATCAATCTCATCAATGCACTCAGAGGCCCCGGAGTGGGAGAGCATGCTGAACCAGGACACCCCGCTCAGCTAGAGACCCTTGAAGAGAACTGACATAGCCCTAGCACAGTAGCGCCACCTGCTTCTTAGCAGAAGTCAATGCAGGATTCCCACAGAGAGCCTCAGAAAAATGGATTCACAATAAAAATGTATAAAACACATGAGGAAAGAAGCCATCAAGTTTGTGAGTTAGCAAATCAATAAGCACAGATTCAGACCTCCAAGCACTTCAGCTATTGAAATTATTTCATAAGCAGTATAAAATGTATATGTATAAACTGCTTAAAGAAATTCAAAAAAATAAAACTAAATTAAAAAAATAAGAAGCAATTCAAATCAGCTAGGCATATTTGGGGGGAAAAAACCCCAAGTACAACTTTGTTTTAGAAATAAAAGATAAGTGAAATTAAATATAATGCAAATGGGTTAAACAAAAGAGTTGAGAATTAGTGAACCTGGTGATAGATCTAAAGAAATTATGCAAGTAAGCACAAATAGACAATAAAAGAAGATATGAAAGAGCTATAAGAGGTACAAAAAACAATGAGAAATATTAACTAATGTCTGATCAGAAACTGCAAGGGAGAATGCAAAAAGAATGGTGGAAAAGCAACATCAGCATTTAGAGATAACAACTGAAACTTTTCCAGAATTGGTAAAAAAAAAAAAAAAAAAAAGCATTAATAAAGAGAGTATAACCTCTACCAAGCAGGATCAATAAAAAGAAACCTATCTCTAGGTATCTAGACACACTGTAGTAAAACTGCATAATATCAAAGACACAGAAAAGAGCATCCCATCAGCCAGAAAGAAAAGACAGATTACCGACGACACTGCAATTAGACTGACAGCCAGCACACTTTTCAACAGGAACAACGGAAGCCAGACCATAGTGAACAGTATCTTCTACTTGTCAAGAGAAATTTATTGTCAGTCAATAAGCATGAACTCAAAAACAAAACAAAACAAAACAAAAAACCTCTTTTTAAAAAATGAAAGCAAAATAAAGACATTTCAGTTAAACAAAAACTGCAAGAATTTCCCACCAGCATCCTTCCACAAAAGGAACTCCTAAAGGGTGTATTTCAGGAGGAAAAAAGCGGTTAGAGGAGGAAGGTTCATGATACAAGGAATAAAAAGAGAAGTTGGCCAACGTGCAGGAAAATATATATAAACAAACACTGTCCATATAATAAGAGTACTACTGCTACTACTGTCTCATCTGTGGTTTTAACAAAATTAAAAAACTGAAATTTTGGACAAAAAATAGCACAAAAGTCAGAAGGGTTACGAGTAATTGGAGCTAACATTGGAGAAAGCGAAGATGATTGACTCTAGGATGTACTAAGTTAATCATAAGCAGTTCAATGGTAACCACTAAAAGAGTAGAAAGCGTATCACTTCCAACCCATGAGAAAGGAAAAAATTAATTTTTTTGTCTCCATCACTTTGTTACTTGTGATTTCTGAAACTGCATTAGGTAACAGATGTTACTAAATTTATATAAACATACTAATAAAATTCCCACAAAGGAGACAGGATTCTTTAGGTTTAAAATGTGAACTAATTGTCCAGGGTAGGGCAAAAGTAGGTTTCCAGTTGTTCATATAGAAAATGATACAATAATTAATAAATAATAGTACAAGAATAGATTCTGTGTTTCCTGTACTCATACTATAAACCCACCTTTGCCCACCCTGTACTTATAAAAGGAGGATTCACTTACTTTCCGTGGTGGCGTGGATTTGCCAGAATCTAAATCTAGATCGAGGTATTCCACTTGTTTGTCTCCTTTGGGCTTGATCATAGGGCTGCTTCCTCCATCAAGGCTGTTACTGCCAAAAAGATTCTGAAAGTACAATACAACAAAATCAACTGCTGAACAGCCACGTGACACAGTGCTTTCCTCGCCTGCCATCTACTGAAGCCTAAATATTTATTTTAAGAGGACATAGCTTGAAACATGTCTGCTTAGAAAACCAAAAAACCTTTTAGGACTGGGGCAAAATAAGTGATGTTTAAAAAACGAATTTAGACTTAGCTTCGAATAAGCCAAAAGTAGTTTCAAAAGTCAAACTTGTTTCAAACTGAGACTGGGATGTCAAGCTACCATTAATTAGTTGCAATAGCTTGACCTGAATGTTATTAAAATACTATCGGTGGCGCAGTGGATAGAGCATCAGACTGGGAAGTGGAGGACCCAGGTTTGAAACCCCGAGGTCGCCGGCTTGAGCGCAGGCTTATCTGGTTTAAGCAAGGCTCACCAGCTTGAGCCCAAGGTTGCTGGCTTGAGCAAGGGCTCACTCAGTCTGCTCTAGCCCCCCTGAATCAAGGCACATATGAGAAAGCAGTCAATGAGAAACTAAGGTGCTGCAACAAAGAATTGATGCTTCTCATCTCTTTCCCTTCTGGTCTGCCTGTCCCTATCTGTCCATCTTTTTGTCTCATCACAAAAAAAAAAAAAAAAAAAAAAAAGAGAGAGAGAGAGAAAAAAGGAAGGTAGTGGACAGGAATTTTTGCTCAGATTACAGAGAGTAAGGTGGGACTCATGGCAAAGACAGTTGCTAAAAATACAGCGTATTTCTTCATTTCTAAGCAGGGCTGCTGAGAGTACATATACAACGTTTTTGTGAGTTAGAAAGAGAGAGGTGCTCCTTCCTCTGGGGTGACATAGTTCTGCGGCACAGCCTACCGCCTGGCAAGCGGGACAGGGTCAGGACTACAGCATGGTGTGCAGACCGCATGCTGGGTACAGGGTGTTTGTGCAGTAAATACTCAGCACGACTCAATGTGACGGCCCTATCTGTAGGAACAGAGTTTTAAACCAAATCTGTAACTACTTCTAATAAAACATTGCAAGATATTGACAATAACAATATGGAGGGCACCAAAAAAGAAAAAAAAAAAAAAAAGCAAGTTTTGGTATTCAATTAGCACAAATAGCCATTTTCTTCGTGCCTTGTTTTCTAATTCATAAATAAACAGATTTTTTTTCTCTAAATGAATCAATATTTCATTCTAACATTAAAAAAAAATCAAGCAGGAGTGTGTGTGTGTGTATGTGTATGTGTGAGAAACATTGTTCAAATGCGACCCATGAAAGAACCCATACCTGGAATTTCCCTAATTGGAAATACCTAGAATTCACAGATCTCATACGGCTATGCAAGGAACCTATGAGTTCATATGATGTACGCATTTATTGAGTGCACATACAATGTACTCAATGAGTTATTCTAAAGAGAATTTCTCAGAATGGCTAGTTAAACTGTTTTCTAATTATTACTGGAAGTGGAAATTTTTTCATCTTGAAGTATTGTTAAAATTTATGTCCCTAAACATAAAAACGAGACTAAGAGACATGGACAAGAGTGTGGTGGTTACCAGGGGTGGGGGGAGGGAGGACATGGGAGGGAGGGAGGGAGAGAGTTAGGGGGAGGGGGAGGGGCACAGAGAACTAGATAGAGGGTGGCGGAGGACAATCTGACTTTGGGTGAGGGGTATGCAACATAATTTAATGACAAAATAACCTAGACATGTTTTCTTTGAATATATGTACCCTGATTTATTAATGTCATCCCATTACCATTAATAAAAATTTATTTAAAAAAAAAAAATTTATGTCCCTATAGGGAAGTCTGTTTGCTCTTGATCTGATCTCAACTGGGAACAGCCTGTTACTGTATTCTAGCCTTTAATTCAGTGTTTTCACAAAAACAGTTTAGAAAAATCCTAAGATTCTAGGAGTTATTTTGAGTGTTCTGCAAATTAAAATATAAAAATAAAAACAACAGTAGTGTTTTGTTTTTCTAAATTCTTTTAAAAACACATAAATTTATTGAACATATTTTTATTGCTATTATTATGTAACAATATTTGTCTTTAGTAATGCTGAATTATTGTGTGAATTTCAGGAGTCACATTAAGGGCTCAGTTCGCAATGCTTGACTTTGGATCTTTGTATAAATGAGTAAGCAGCATCCAGTAAAAAGTATTTTCTGGTATAGTTTCAAAACTCAAGCCTATCTTAAAGAACTATATAACTGGGAACCTTTTAGAATTTTAAACTAATTTTATATCTAATTTTTTTAGAAATTGATATTATACTTTGACCCTCTATTGGTTTTAGACTTTATCATAGTATTTTAAAAAAAGCATTAGAAAAAGTTGTCTTTTATCCTTTCTCCTCAAGTATAAAGAAAGATGTAAAGATAAGACGACAGGTGGGAGGGAAGAGAAGAGAAGTGCAGATGAAGACTGGACATACTGAGTCTTCCACGGGAGGATTCGGGTTCATGGGGACGTAATTCTCTTCACTGTCGTGTGAGTCGCTGCTTGACGTCGTGCTGTGCACTGAGTCCGGTCGGGGGGACATGGGAAACCTGGAGGAGCTAATGACAGAAACCATCATTACACACATCAGCCCTGACGACGTTTCTAAAATCACTTCCAATTGTAGTATAATACAATTTATTCCATACATTCAAATGCACAACCAATATTTACAGCTATCTTGAAAAATGTGTATTTGGGGGCATCAAATGACCTGTGTAGAACAAAGAAAAGGTATTGCTAATGATTTAGAGGATAAGTAGAAAGTCGCAGATATAAAAAGAAAGATTTAAGAATTCTTACTGAAAATAGCTATGTGTATATACATGCAATAAGAACACATACTCAACACAAGTTTGTAACTTCATATATTCATTTCCCCTTTATATACAATTTTTTTTTTACAGAGACAGAGTTAGAGAGAGGGACAGATAGAGATAGAGAGACAGGAAGGGAGAGAGATGAGAAACATGAATTCTTCGTTATGGCACCTTAGTTGTTGTTCACTGATTGCTTTCTCATATGTGCCTTGACAGGGAGGGGGAGGGGGGCTCCAGCAGACTGAGTGACCCCTTGCTCAAGCCAGTGACCTAGGGCTCAAGTCAGCAACCTTGGGCTTCAAGCCAGTGACCATGGAGTCATGCCTATAATTCCATGCTTAAGCTGGTAACCCCACTCCAAGCTGGTAAGTCTGTGATAAAGCCAGATGAGCCCACGCTCAAGCGGTGACCTTGGGGTTTTGAACCTGGGTTCTCTGTGTCACAGGCCAACACTCTATCCACTGTGCCACCACCTAGTCAGGCCCTTCTATATACATTTAAGTAAATCTTAATTAAATAATTCCCACAAGAATCTACCATGTTTTCCAGATCACTAGTTCTTAGAAATTTCTAGCCTCATGAAACCATTACAGACTTAGAAAATTTTTTTAAAAAAAGATGTTATTTATTCATTTTAGAGAGGAGAGAGAGAGAGAGAGGGGGGGGGGGAAGAGCAGGAAGCATCAACTCCCATATGTGCCTTGAGGTGGCAAGCCCCAGGTTTCAAACTGGTGACCTCAGCAGTCCACGTAGATGCTTTATCCACTGTGCCACCACAGGCCAGGCCTTCTACACTCTTATAATCTACTGAGAACTCCTAAGGAACTTTTGTTTATATGGGTTATATCTATAGATACTTAGCATATTACAAACAGTAGAAAAAAATTAAAACCTATAAATACACATTCTGTTAGCTGTTACACAATGTCATCAAATACTATGTCGCCTCTGAGAAACTCCAGTGTACACTCATACGAGAAGAGTGGAAAAAGCAAATGACATCTTAGTGTCTTAATGAAAATAGTTTTGAACTCACAGAACCCCCAAAAGGGGGGCTTCCTAGGCCATAATTTGGAAACCACTATTCTAGATGTTTTCCACCATAATGAACAATCAAGCTACATATTATAAACAAAGACTTACTCTCGAGCAAAACTCCTGGTGATGGGAGATCTGACTGGGGCTTGTAATTCCTCCCATTCTGGCAAAGGTTTGATTTCTAAAGGTGCTGGCTTGGCTGAAATAAAAGAGAGAAAAGGAGATTTCAGTATACAGAAATTTGAGATACAAAACCAGATCCTCTCCCTATATATTTACATGGTAACGCTGGAGTACACCTAAGACCTGCTGGTTTCACGGTTCATGGATGTCATGTGATTCACCCAAGGTTACACAGCTAAACAATGAGTGACAAAGTTAATCAGATAATGTTTCATGATTATTGACTGAAAGCCTAAAGCTTTACTATAATATGTTGCTTCTTAAGTAAACATTTTATAAAGACAGACTGAGAATGAGAGTAAGTAATGTGATGCAACTCTTTTGTGGTTGATTTATAATTTTCATGACTTTCTTGTTTCATTATTACCTAATTTTATCCTAAAATTGAAGTACCAGTTATACAACTATACATATAAAATAATGTATAAAAAGTATTAAATATAAAACTTTGCTAAAACCCAAACCAAAAAAAAAAAAAAAAAAAATTAGCGACCAAGTAGTCTAAATTAATTCACGCCCAATCTGGAAGCAAATAAAATAAAGCCATATGCTTATTTTTAGACTCAAACTTAGCTCTGAGAAAAAGCCATAATTAAACCATTATCTCAAATTTTTAATTTAACCAACAGTATTCTTGAACAAACTAAATAAAAATAAATAAATGCTAATATTCTTATAGTTACTTATAGCGGTCTTTGCTTACTGACCTCATTACTGCAGAAGACAGTTACAGTACTATGTTAGTACATACCACAGAGCTCTCAGCCGCTAACATCGAGACCGAAACATTTTTCAGAAAGTAATAAAATGAGTGAAAGAATTAAAAATGATATTATTTGTTAATATTATATTTTAGGAGACCACTTAAACATACTCGGTAAGCATTTTTAGTTACCTTTCATCCTGCTATTCTAAGAAAAAATTTTTCATTTTTCCAGGTTTCCTTCTTCTAGTCTTTGTCCATATATGTATACTTTTAATCAACTATGTTATAATTACCATCAAGCTATAAAATAGGTAGTCATTTTAATGGGCTAGGCAGATTCTCTGGGGCTTATAATGAGGTATTTTTGTTAACTCAAATACAAAAACTCCATGTGATCTTCTGAAGACGAGATTAATTTAAGTTCAAGGTAAAGTAATTTTGCTCATCTCTATACTTATAATGGACACATGCCAAATAATACTGTGCTGATATTTTAAATGAAAGTATTTCTGTAACTCTTCTGTTTCACTTTTCTTAAACCCAAAGGTTAACAGCAGTCTAGCTGTTAAATTCTAAGTCATGCCATAAAATAATTAATCCATAGACATGAATCTGTATTCTATCTCAGAACAGAAAGCATACATTATATATAAATACAGGGGACAACTAGAATTCACAAGCAGCTCACAAGCTTAAAGAAAACAATGTATTGATGTCTAAAGGGATAAAAGAATGCAAAAGGACAAGACTGAATATCACATATTATCAAATATTTCACATGCCGTGTTAATAGCACAACAAGGAGACTCACGATGTATTATGGCAAACATTCACTTTAGAAGTAACTGCAGGGAAGCATTATTTACCACAGCAGTTGCATTTAAGGCTCTTAACTTTGAAAGAAAAAAACAACAACTACAAAATAAAGAAGTTCCCAACGCCCCATCCAGCATGAAGTACATACCCTTTCTTCTCGTAGCAAAGTCACGTATGGTTTGTGAATCAGTTCGCTCTAAACCATGGGGTTTGGGTCTTAAAATTTTAGGACTTTGACCTAATTGGTAAAAAGAAGACTCTTCTTAATATGTTATTTTTTTAATTGGAAAAATGGATTCTGTAAAAAAAAAGTAACGAGCCCTGAGCAGAAATGTTACATCTCAAAAGCATAAACAAAAGTTTGTTTGTGGGGACTGTTCCCATCTTGCTACATAGCCTCCAGGCTCAATACATTGGGAAGGAGGAAGCTGCGTGCACCCATGTAATAAGCCAAGTGTTATAAAAGATGGTAAGGTTTTAGTAGGATAAGTGGCCTGGTTAGTTCTTTATTGGTGGGAAGGAGAAAGAACATGAAGCATGTTAGCGCTTTTAACATTCCTTAGAAACTGGGTCATATGAAGACATTCTAAATCTCAATCCGATCTTCAGTACACTTTTTCTTCCAAGGCTGGTGTGTCATAAGAGAGTACAGAGACCTATCTCCTTTCATAATATAACCCTCTTAGTTTGGTGGAGGTATTTTAAAAACTTTAATCTGACTATTCTTTCCTCTCCTGACCAAGCCCCTTCTAGAGAAGCAGGTGTATGCTACAATGTTGGCTAATCCACAACGGACATTTGTTTCCCCTGGATACTAAGTGGCTGTCTGGTGACATCACCATTTTGCCAGGGTCAGATGTCTAGATTCTGTAACTGCTGGTTGTCTAGTTTTAACTTAAGGCTGTGAGAGCATAAATTCATTTGCAATCATTTTCTTTTCATTTACTCTCTGGCACAAACAAGTAGTGATGGAAAACCTGTGGAAGGGGCAGCGTCACCACCCAGCAGTTGGCCTCAAACTTTTTCCCAGAGGAAGCCTGGATGTCAGAGTAGTGATATTATTTGAGTAGGTTATATAAGCTGTTCTATTCTGAATGGCACCAAATTTTCTTTTCTCATGACATTTAGAAAGCTGAGTTGAAATCTATTAGATGGTAAAATAAAATGCAGTGTCATCTAGCACCTCATCTACCCAAATCTCCATGTTCTTTAAAATGTGATTATTTCGATTACACAACATGAAAATTCTCTACTTAACCAATTTTCTAAGCTAGGCAATTAATACATTGAGTTAATTCAGAAATGAGGCAGGCCTGCTTTAAGATGTGGGTGCTTAAATTCTGGGCCATGATCCTATCCCTGACATTGACCTATCCAGGGCCCACGCTGGCAGGGCCTCTTTCTAAAACCAAGGGGCATGTCAGCTTATTGTACTCCTCCAAAACAGTGTACATCTCTTAAAAAGAAAAAGTAGGAGGCAGAGGGTAAGCTTTATCATACAAAAACACATTTACTTTGCAGCTGAAAGGCCCTTACAGACCAAACCCAGCTTCTTCAGTTTGTGGAGAACGAAAAGAGGTTAAGCGACTTGCTCAGGTCACCTTTAATTGGAGACTAAATCAAGGCTTCGTCCAGTCTCCTACCTGCTGGTGCGATGCCCCTGGACTAGCCCGCTTTGCTGTACCTCTCTGTCCCTTTGGGATAGAGAGAATTTTAGAAAGTCAGTGTTTGGAGTTCGGTTTTAAAACCTCAGTTGTTTGAGATCTTTCATCGACGTGAATGCCACCAATGGTGGACCGGTGAGGGAGATGATGTTTAAAAATTACAAATTGATTTTTGCACTAGTTTTAGTTCATTGGCACTTACTCAGCGTGTTCTCTGCCCTCACCCTTTCCAAAGAGACCCACTTTCTCTGCACTTCCACCTGATTTTGCACTGCGGTTTATCTACCAGCGGTCATTCTTTACGTCTCTCAGCTTACGCCCTCAGTATCTTACCTATATTTGTGGTTACATAATCAAGGCCACGTGGCTTCTAAATCTCCCTAGTAATGAGCTCGTTCTATATACTTCAGTTTGTCTAACAGGTCACCTCCATTTGTCCTTCCAACACTTGACACCGAGATCATCATCTTGCCTCCAAACCCAGGCCATCTCTCAGGTACTCTCAAGAGTATTCCTTGGTTTTCTTAACAGAAAAATACTGTACTGTGTGAGATCGTTAAAGTGCATTTATAAAAATCTACATGTATTTTCTACTCCATCCAAAGCTTAAGGTTGATTTTAGGATAAAGGTCGCGTCATAGATATGCTGTGCTGACTTGCGCAGAGACACTTAGACATTTTTGTGTATCCTTCCAAACTTAATGTGACATTTGTGTTCCAGTCAGAAATAAAGGTCATGCCCAGGTGATAGCTCAGTATTACTTATAAGGAAAGAAAGGAAAAGAAGTTCAAGGTACAAATAATGCTTGTCTTAGCCCTGTCTTCTCTACTGCCTGTAAGCAAATACTTAAATGTTTTTCTGATTGTTGAAGTGTGAAAACAAAGAATAAGAAATAAAAACTCTAAAGTAGAGGTAAAACTGAACCAATTTGAAAACACACCGATTCTCACATTCTGAGCACAAACAAGAGGAACTCATTTGAGCCTCAACTTTCAAATCCAAGGCAGTTACAACTTGCCTTTAGCTAGACAAGAATGGAACAAAGCAAGCAACGGTTTTTTTTTGTTCGTTTTTTCACTTAGCAAACAGCACTGACTACAGGTGAAATTCCTATTGTGCTTTAACCCTTATGGGCTAAACCAGGGGTCCCCAAACTATGGCCAGCAGGCCGCATGTGGCCCCCTGAGGCCATTATCCGGCTCCTGCCGCACTTCCGGAAGGGGCACCTCTTTCATTGGTGGTCAGTGAGAGTACTGGAATACTGTATGTGGCAGTGCCACAAAGCACGGCGTCACTCACGTGTAGTACTACTTTCGGTGATGCAGGACGCACGTGTCATGGCTCCGGAAGCGCATCATATCACTTGTTACGGCTAGCAGTGACAAATATGGAACCGGACATTGACCATCTCATTAGCCAAAAGCAGGCCCATAGTTCCCATTGAAATACTGGTCAGTTTGTTGATTTAAATTTACTTGTTCTTTATTTTAAATATTGTATTTGTTCCTGTTTTGTTTTTTTACTTTAAAATAAGATATGTGCAGTATGCATAGGGATTTGTTCATAGTTTTTTTTTATAGTCTGGCCCTCCAATGGTCTGAGGGACAGTGAACTGGCCCCCTGTGTAAAAAGTTTGGGGAACCCTGGGCTAAATTGATCTCACCTGGGACTGTCAATCTCTGGGTCATGTGATTGCTCTCTTATTTGAAGTACCAGTTGGTAAATCTTCACCTGGTTCAGATCTTTCCCCTAGCACCTAATCTACATTTCCACACAACCACCCACATGGATGACATGGTTGGTTTGCAGGCATTCACACTACATGTTCAAAATGGAATGTCTCCTTTTTGACTCACCACAAACCTGCCTTGTTTCCTATACTTGCAGTTCCCACATCAGACCTCTTAGGGATTCATTCTAGATTCCACTTTCTTTCTAATCTCCCAATAACAATTTCACGTTATATTTATTATGACAATGTAATGATTTCCTTCACCCAAGAATTAAAAAAATCCAGAATCTTAAGTCCTTCCTTCCTTTATTAATGTGCATTCACTCACTTGGTTTTCCTGGGAGTAATGAGCTCCCACTGTATGGCTAAATGACCTCCCCCTACACTCCCAGTGCCCTCAAAACTTCAAAAATCACTAAGTCCTGAAGAGGGGCTAACTAAGAGCCAAGGAAGGGGACTGTTGTTAGGTCTTTCTTGTTTGATCATCTCTAAACCAAGGCTTGAAGAACCTTGGGTTTGGAAAATGGGGCAAAGCACGCTCTGAGAAAGATGCTAAAAAAGGCATGACATTATGACATTCTACATTTAAAAATTTAATTTTTTTGGCTCTGGCCAGTCGGCTCAGTGGTCAAGCGTCAGCCCGGCATGTGGAAGTCCCAGTTCAATTCCCAATCAGGGAACACAGGAGAAGGGCCCATCTGCTTCTCCACCCCTCCCCCTCTCTTTTCTCTCTGTCTCTCTCTTCCCCTCCCACAGCCAAGGCTCCACTGGAGCAAAGTTGGCCTAGGCGCTGAGGATGGCTCCATGGCCTCTGCCTCAGGCGCTAGAATGGTTCCTATTTCAATGGAGCAACGCCCCAGATGGGCAGAGCATCGCTCCCTAGTGGGCATGCTGGGTAGATCCTGGTTGGGCGCATGCGGAAGTTTGTCTCTCTGCCTCCCTGCTTCTCACTTTAAAAAAATACAAAGTACAAAAAAAAAAGTAATTTTTTTAAATTGTATCATTGAATCTTAGAACAAGCTTTCTAGAGGGCAAACTGATTATATGATATTAACTTGCCTGCCTAAAGCCCTTTAATGGTGTACTCAAAATAAAGCCCTAACTCAGCGGGGATCAGAATACTCTCAGGATCAGGCACTTGCAAGGCATCTGGCATTCGTCCCCCCATTCACATTTTCCTCCTTCCCTCCCACCCAGGATGAGTCAGCCCCATCTCCCCTCTTTTTGAAGAACTTGGGTATGATGTTTATTCTGACTAGAAATCCTCCACCATCCTTCCCTCCTCTGCCATCATTTAATTGCTACTCACCCACTCAGACTTTCCTCAGGGGAACTTAGCTAATAGTGCCAAGAGCTTACCTCAACCACAGCCCCTTCCACGCTCATTATGATAATGTGTTTACTTTTCTACCTTCTCCACTGGACTGTGAGCTTCTTCAAGGAAGCCATCTTTTCTTCCCTGTGTCTAAAGACCCAAGACTTAGCTGAGGGCATATCCTACAGTTGGGAAACACTTAAATCCACCACATTTAAAGCTGGTGGTGTATAATCCGATCAGGGTCATAATTTTTTGTTTGTCCTTTTAAAGGGGAAAAAGAGCGAATGAATGTTGTTTTAAAAGTTGGTCATCCCCAAATAGGGCCAAGGCAGTCAGTCACACGACGTTGTTTCAGATAAGCAGATGCAATCCTTTTTTGCAAAGTCTGTACACTATGGAGTATTATTTTAATACGTTTTGCCTACATATATTCAGCTCAACGTGGAATTACTTATACTCTTCCAAAGTTTTCCAAATTATACTACTATTTCCATTAGGCATCTCAAAGTTCAAGAAAGAAGAAAAGCAATTCACATTATAGTGGTACCTTGAGATACGAATTTAACTCGTTCTGTAACTGAGCTTGTAAGTCAGTCAACTCCTATATCAAACTGCCGATACTGGACCTGTGCGTCAACACCCCAACTAGCGGTAGCTTCCCAAATCATGACTTATATCTCGGAATTTCGCTCTGATCTCAAAGAAAAATATGAACCGAGTCACAGCTCGTATCTTAAAAAATTCATATGTTGGTCTGTTCATATCTCAAGGTACCACTGTATTATCCTCTGCTAATTCCAAAAAGTAATCAAGGTAGCATCCTAAAAACTTTCACACTTGTTTTAATGGTCTCATTGTATAGAGAAGAATATATTAATGGTAATTATATAGGAAGGTCAAGCATATTTAGGGGAGAAAAAAAATCCCACATGTAAAGGCTATGCTGTAAAAATGTACTTCCTTTAAAATGTAACGCCAAATAAAAGATTCAGTTGTACTGCTTGTTTCTTAAAATCTAGTTGCTTTTACTGGTTTCATTCATCCATTTTACAAACATTTACTATAGTATATAAGTCATTCTGAGAAGGCTGGTTAATTTTTAATTACATTCAAAAACTTCTTTAGAAGATGTCTTAAAAAATGTTTAGATGAAATATATATATTTAATATATAAATATATATTTAATATATATATATTTAAAATATATATTTATATCAAATATATCACTTTGCCCAGAAAAGACCCACCCAGGGAAGGTCCTTCAGATTGGTTTTCCCAGTGCTTCCTACACCAAAATGAGGACCCAGACATAATGACACTTGAATCAAACTCATGTACAAAAACAACAGAAGTAACCTTGTGCTGCATTTTAAAAATCAATCCTAGGCCCTGGCCGGGTAGCTCAGTTGGTTAGAGCATCATCCTGATATGCCAAGGTTGCGGGTTTGATACCTGGGTCAGGGTACATACAAGAATCAAGCAATGAATGCATGAATAAGTGAAACAAGTTGATGTTTCTCTCTCTCCCTCCTCCTTCCTCTCTAAAGTCAATCAATCAATAAAAATTAAAATAAAAATCAATACCATAACTAATGGTCAGAACTACTGCACAAAGCCATGAAAGGACAAAACCAAATGACACAAAAGAGAAAGAGCATGTGAGGCTCAAACAGCTGCTCCATCATGTTAGAAGGAGACTGGATGGGGGAAGGAGCTTAGATAAGGCAGTGATTAAATATGGTAAATTTATGTGAGAACTGACTTTAAAGAGAAGCCATGATAGCTATCTTATAGAAACCTCTCAAACTTTACAATTCTTTTTCCATTAAAATAGAAAAGTTTCAATAAAAACAACCAAAATATATATAACGTGTGCTGCATTTCCCATGACTTATCTGCCTTCCTAATATTTAATACAATGCATGAAAATTATGTTTTTGTCCTCTAGTAATATTCACAAAACTTGGTTCAAAACAAATACTATCATGGCAGAAATGGTATAGATGGCACTAAAGCTGCTACAGGTTAGGGGGTGGGCAAAGGATCCATAAAAATACATTAAACATACAGGTTTAAAATATCTGTATATTTCTGCCGCTTCAGTTACTCAGAAGTATTTGAAAAACTCATCTGTATTACCAACTACAGCAGCTGACATCTATAATTGGGGTATAAACAAGGCTAGAATGTCATTCATTTAGTGCATTCTCTTCCAAAGAAGACACTCCAGAAACTGGCTATACTGGATGTTGAACTAGTTACATTGGGCTCTGAAACAAATCAAGCCATATCTTATAGAATTAGGTTTGCTTATTATTAGGTTTAGTTAATAAGAGATACTAGAATAACAGATTAAGTCATGTACCTGATGTCACAAAATTAGATATTTAGAACAGACTCATCTGATGCTCTATGCATAATGAGAAGAATTTCATGACCAAATAAGACATTGTATACAGTTTAAGTTTTTTTTTATATATATATATATATATATATATATATTTTTTTTTTTTCCTGAAGCTGGAAACGGGGAGAGACAGTCAGACAGACTCCCGCATGCGCCCGACCGGGATCCACCCGGCATGCCCACCAGGGGCGACGCTCTGCCCACCAGGGGCCGATGCTCTGCCCCTCCGGGGCGTCGCTCTGCTGCGACCAGAGCCACTCCAGCGCCTGGGGCAGAGGCCAAGGAGCCATCCCCAGCGCCCGGGGCGTCTTTGCTCCAATGGAGCCTCGGCTGCGGGAGGGGAAGAGAGAGACAGAGAGGAAGGAGGGGGGGGGGGTAGAGAAGCAAATGGGCGCTTCTCCTATGTGCCCTGGCCGGGAATCGAACCTGGGTCCCCCGCACGCCAGGCCGACGCTCTACCGCTGAGCCAACCAGCCAGGGTACAGTTTAAGTTTTGAAGAGTAAACTTTGCTCCAAGATCTGAATTTGGGTTTTAAAATGAGTTTTTCTTGGATAGTTAAAACTTTCTCAAGTGGGTTGACAAAGTCTGCCCTGTAATATTAAATGCCTTCTCATGCATCCTCTCTTGCATCATATTTTGCTGAAAAAGAACTAAAGAAAAGCAAAAACATTTTAATTATTACTATGATTTTAGTAACCTCTTTACTGTTTTTGCTAAATCCATTTTCCTTGATTTTGTCAAAATCTTTCTGGGTATTTATTCTGGGTGCTTTCTCAGTTCATTGTGTATCTAAGAAAAGATACCAAACGAACAATCTGGCCCATAAATTCAAGCCGGTCTCACAACAGTTCAGTTACGTTTTTAAAAGACTGAACACAATCACCAGATGTAACCAAGAACCTACTTAGTTCTGTTCTAGTGTGAAGTCACTTTACGGCAGTTAGAGGACTAGCACAATTAATCTGTCATGTACTAGAATATACAGTACTTTCACTATACACATCAGGAGGTATAATTATACAAATATGTAATACGTATATAATATATCACATATTGTATACATGCCTTATTGTTATGAAAAATATAATATGGGGTAGATGTGTCTGCCAGACCTAGATGATACTAAAAGCATCAACTTTTCTAAAACATACAAATAGGGATCTTTCGGATTCTGCATTATGCTCACCACACAGAATAATTACCTGGAAAAGCTACTGGGAATTTTCAAACTGCATTCAGCACAGCGGGAGGGGAGGAAGGGGCAGGTGGGGAGCAAAGCTGGTGGGACTCCAAGCCTGTGCCCTTACCCCATCCATACCGCCTCCACACTGATGGGGGAGCGCAAGATATGAAATTGTTACACTTGGGGATAAAAAAGTGTCGCTCTACGTCTAACACGCATCAATTACAGGAAAAAAAAGAGCCAGTTGAGCATGAACATGAACACTTCAATACTTCAAAGCGCTCAGGATACTTGTATCTTAATCCTTACACAACCCATGAGCTCCAGGATAAATGTGTACATGTCCAAACATACTTTCACATATTGTAGGCTCAGAATAAAATGACCAGTCATGTCTAAATAAATTCAAAGACAATTGAAGAAAAAGAGTAACAGAAGGAAAAGTGATTAAATAAAAAGCTGGTGACACACCTACCTTTTCTAAGGTAACCATGCTGATTGTGGCCCT
Source organism: Saccopteryx leptura (assembly GCF_036850995.1). Classification (NCBI taxonomy): domain Eukaryota; kingdom Metazoa; phylum Chordata; class Mammalia; order Chiroptera; family Emballonuridae; genus Saccopteryx; species Saccopteryx leptura. The sequence goes on along the minus strand of NC_089503.1, from coordinate 213,536,117 downwards.
GCTTCTGGGGGAGTTGGGGTGGCAGCTGTAAGTGTCACACAGGACTATCTTTCCAGCTGGTGGGCCAAAGATGGGCACCTGACCCCCAACAGCAGCCAAGCTACGGCCTGACCTACAATCTATAATGTGGCTTGGTATAAAAGGATAAATGAGACCAATCAAATTCTCTGAGCAACCCAGAATGAATAAATAATGAAGGAGGTGTGGCAGCTACCAGGGCATGAGCCACTAGGAAGAACCAAGGCCACAGAGGGGCGTTGTAAGCCAAAGTCCTGGGCAAGCAGAAAATCACGTGAAGCAGAGGATTCACAGTAGAAGAAAACAAAAGAAGGACAGAATGTGAAAGAGAACAAAGCAGGTGCAAAGACTTCCCCCAGGACAGGCATGCAGAGAATGCAGAGAGCAGGACAAAGTGGGAGTCTCCTCCAGGGTCCGCTGTTCCCAATCACTTGCTCACTACAGCTCAGGAGTGTCTTTACTGACAGCAGAATAGAAACAAAACCTATTTTCTTAAGATACTCTGAGTAAGTCTGTCTCTCTTCCCCACAACTGGGACTTAATTAAAGTTAATATTAATGACCCAAGATCAGGTTAATGAGAAATTTACACAAATATTGCATGCTCTTAAAAGGCTACATTCAGCACCTGAGATGTTTTAAATGTGCTGACTACCCCAAAAATTGTGCCACTCATTACACAGGTGATATAGTGACTTGCTTGGTTGTTTAGATTATGTCACACCGACAGTGTACTGCAACACAGCTTAGCTGTCTGGGTTATAACCACTCAAACCCAAACTTTAAAAACTTTGGTACATATCACCAGTTTGGCTGAAGAGGTTTTTTAACACTGAGCTCTTAACAAACCATGCTGCTTGATATAACTTAATGTTACTTAGGAAGGCCACTATGAAAGAACAGACTAGAAGCATTTATTTATACCCCAGCAAAAACAGAATAATTTTTAAGAAGTTGTTATACAAACAGAGTGGAAAAATTATACAGGCAACCTGGCTGTCAGGTGCATTAATAATCTCGTCTGATTTGATACTAGTATAGACTATGATTTGGTCTGCAATGTTTTGATCTTTCAAAATAATTAAATTAGCGGTTAGAACTTAAACATCAAAAAATAATACACATAAAATCTGAAAGTTCTGGCTTCTCTAGATATATCAGAAGGTTAACAGGTCTTTATTATTTTCACAAGTCAACAAAGGGTTGTAGCCAAGGAGTTCTTAGTTACTCCAATTAGGGCATTCGAGTTTATAACTCTCTTTTGTTTCCTGCCAATCTTTGTGAGTGTTTTAGTTTGTAACCTCTATCCTAGAGCAAGGAGATTTAAAGATTTCACTTAGGTATCAACCTATTATTAATCAATAAACAGCAGTATTGCTTAAACAAGTTAATATCTAAGGTAATATAAAATACTTCAGTATTTCTAGTCCCAATTCTGTTCTGGACTTAATGACAGTTAAGTGTAGATTGACATGAGCGACCCTGACCCTTGACCTACGCCATGTTCTCCTTACCTTTTCTGTCTGGCTTGAGGTTCCTGTCCACGGGGGGTGGTTCACAGTCTGCAACAGGAACGGGCCTTCTGGGAGGGGTCTTCGGGCTGGACCTGAAGCCCATATGAGCGGGAGGAGGCACTTGCATTCCAAATGAAGAGAAATCAAATGTCCCTGGAGTCATTGGCACATAGTTCGCTTCCTGAATTGGTTCGGTAAAACTGCTGGAATGTCGCGGCGGTGAGTTGGGATTCATCGGGACGTAATTTTCGTCCAGCTCTTCACTTGATACACTTCCCACTGTCAACACATTTTTGATTTTCTAAAACACACATACATTTCTTTTAATAAACAAAAACCTTTGGTCAAATAGGAAAAACACACTTGTATGTCACACCTATTCATATTGGATCAGCAGGGGCTTTTATTTCACCATCTCATTTAGTCCTGGGGAACTAAGCGTGAAGATTTTTGACAATGAAATATACATTCAATTATGCCAGGGTCAATTATACTTACAAAGTGGTTATGGAAGCCTTCAAGTGAACTAGATCTATCACTTGGAAAGGTTCGTGGAATATCATAGCAGTCTTGAGAACTAGCATCTAAAATAAAGAACAAACTATCAACATTTCTTCCCATATTTGCCAGTTTTCAGGGTAATAGGGAAGGACCTATTCTCCTTTCTTTCTTTAAACACATACACAGGCAGACACATATGCACACACTTTAAAAAGGAAGCTCACGGGACAGTATCTTGAATTGGCACACTAAATCACTACAAAATGTTGACACTTACCCATATGCTAATCAGCACCAGTATCTGATTCTGACTGTGAGTGACTAACTCTGGGATGAGATGGATTGTCTAAATATGGAGAAAGATATACTTCTATCTTCTTATCTTTTACACCACCTTGAGCCTAATTTATATCTCACTGATTTATACCCAGATTATACAAATACTTCAAGAAGGGAGTTATAAATTGGTACCAAATGGCTAAATAAGCATTGACGTAAGAACTATTCATTATGCATTAAATCTTTATCTTCTCTAAGACAGCTGGATAACTCTACCACAAAATACAACTATATAAGCACACGGTTTTAGAGGATATGCATTTTACACTTCGGCTTTCTATTGTCGGATACCTTCAAGAATCTCAGGGTATAACCCAGACTCAATTTTTCTCCTGTCAAGGTCTGTCACTTTTGGCAGGCTCTGGGGGACGGTGTAGAAATAAGTGAGGCAGCAGGAATAAGGGGAGAGAAGATTCAGTGCTTAAAAAAATAAGTAACACCTAACAAAAACCAGAGTGGCTTGACTGGGACTGATTATTACCTGTAAGACACAATGTAAAAACTGCTTGTCTAGGAAGGAAGGAAATGGAGCCCAGTAGATGTGATACACAGAAGTGGCCATAGTGGCAAACAAGTGCAGGAAAGGGAATGAATGAGTCGCAGACGCTGTGAGTCTGGTCCATTTACTGCTCCTCTGCCCCATTGGAGGGTCTGTCACCCCACCCCCCTTTCCAGGATCCATAGAAAGCGGGAGAGAGGGGTGCATACTTCCTTAAGCAGCAAGGAATCACTAAGGCCTTGCTTCTGTAGGGATGAAAAACTCCCCCAACTTTTTCTCCCTTCCTGCAGAACAGCACACAGGCACCTTCCTGGGAACCTACTCAGACTCGGATGTCTCAGCTACCTGAGTGGGTCACTGCAGGGCTGGGGACTCTCCTCTGACCTCCTACTATGCTGGAGAGAACAAATAGCCAGACCGATGCTCTATCATGAATCTCTAATAGAGTGCAAGCCAACGATGGCTGACCTTTCCGCATGCTGTTCAAATCCACGGTGGAGATGGTGTTACTGCGCAAGGGCGGCATCCCTGGCGTGGGAATACAGTAACTACTGTCGGTGTCGGAGGCCGTGCGTGGGAGGCTGCACGTTTCCCCTGGCGACCGCTCGTGAGCCAGGTGCGGTTTCGGTGGCCGGGGTGGAGGGATATCAGGAATAGTGTCTAGCTTTGACGTCTGCCCCAGGGCCCCTTCTGGAAATGTCCGTGGAACATAGTAAGTATTACCAGGTGTGGAAGGAATGTCATAGCTCAGAGACACATGCCTCATCGGCATCTCTACGCTCGATGGGGTATTAAAAACATAGAGTTCTCCATCCGCCTCGGTACTGGATGGAGACACCTTTGGTAGGACATCGTGGGAGTAACTCCTGGGCAGGTTGTAGAGGCTGGAGTCCACGGAGATGGACGCAGTGCGGGACGGCGGCGAGTCGTACAGGAGCTGCTGCTGGAAGAAGCCGTTCACTCCATGTTTGCTCTGGGAGGAAGCAGGGTGTTTATGAGAAGGGACGTTATCATTGCAGTCTGTTTCGGAAGAGGTGGATTTTGCAGAATCAGCATGCGTTCTAAATAAAAAAAAATTGTCGATGACGGAAAAAAATAAAACACGGTGAAGACATTGAGACAACATTTTAATGAATATATTTCTAGCTTAGCAATCAAAATCCATGGTTTTTTCTCCACTCGATTTTTCTCTCTTTTTTCTTTTTGGTTTGATCCATAAGATTTCAAGCGCGAATGCCGCCCATTTTTTATGATTATACACCAGATGACAAAACCACCACCACAAACCACCAAAAACATTCCTCCTAATTTCCATCCTGGACCTGCCCAGACCCCCAACTCCACCTATTAAATCCACACATAAAACTATAATCCCTGAAATATCGGAATTAGTAAGGTACAAAATCTGAGAAAAGTAAATGATTAACACACAGACATAAAGAAAAGCATTTCTGCTGAAAAGCATGCAAACACCTCGTGCCAACACAATGTATGCAGGTGAGCCATTTGCTCCTCGGGCCCCCCATGGAAAATACAGTGGCGGTAAAACTGGAAGTCTATTAATGATTATCTGGAAATGAATCAAGTCAGTGTGATCTGCAAGGAGGTGGCACTTAAAAGGCTTTGCGTATTTTCCTTTCTACTAATTTTTTTTAACAAGCATTTTGCCAATACTCTAAAGAGGAACACAATACAAGCTAGAGTGAGCTGATTCCCAACTATAATTAACCTTGAGGAACCTCATTAAAGTATATTTTATACTTTGAGTACATTTGCAGTCTCTGCACTTTGTGGTACCACAAAATTTGGGTGTCAGGCAAAGTTAAGCTACCAACACCAGCACACTCACACACTGTCATGTTAGGCAGAATGCCTCAACTACCCATGTGTGTTGTCTGAAGTTCCATGGGAGTTTCAACTTACTCATTTTAAAAATGAACTTGCGAAGTCCTGGCTGGTTGGCTCAGTGGTAGAGTGTTGGCCTGGTATGCAGGAGTCCCGGGTTCGATTCCCGGCCAGGGCACACAGGAGAAGCGCCCATCTGCTTCTCCAACCCTCCCCCTCTCCTTCCTCTCTGTCTCTCTCTTTCCCTCCCGCAGCCAAGGCTCCATTGGAGCAAAGTTGGCCTGGGTGCTGGGGATGGCCCTATGGCCTCTGCCTTAGGCGCTAGAGTGGCTCTGGTCGCAACATAGCGACGCTCAGGATGGGCAGAGCATCGCCCCCTGGTGGGCATGCCGGGTGGATCCCGGTTGGGCGCATGCGGGAGTCTATCTGACTGCCTCCCCATTTACAACTTCAGAAAAACACACAAAAAAAAAAAAATGAACTTGCGATAGTTTCTTAACGGCTTATCTTCCCTGATTGCTCTGTGTACTCCATTTTTTGGTTGAGACTCTTCTCTGCTGTTACTAAGAGCCCATATTGTGATATCCTGATTTTCCTTGTCCCTCACCAATTATTTTCTTGTTTACTGACCTGCCCCTTCTTCCCGTCTCTTCTCCTGGGAATTGCCAATAGAATTTAGTTCGCGCAGTCTTGATCACACACACCATTAAAAAGTTCTCCCGCCTCAGATGGCCACCTTCCACTGAATGCTGACAACTCCCATCTTCTCACTAAACTCTGGGTCCCATATCTTCTAACTGTTTAAATATACTGCGAATTCTAATTCATTATCCCAGGATTACCTTGCTCGTGTGTACCGAGCCAAACCCAACTCACTGCTCCACTGATCGCCCTTTCCAACTTGCTGTTAGAGGAAACGTCTCTATTTGGGTTCCTAAGCGCCACGCCCAATCAGCTTTCACTTGTTCTCTTTGATCTCCACCATCACTCAGGCACAAAGTCTTCCTTCCTAACCACGTGTCCATCCCCTGCTCTATTCCCACTGTCACCACCCCAAGATGGAGTCTGTGTATCTGCTCAGTTCTACACCACTGAACCCTCCTCAATGGACTTCGTCTAGCTTCTCTTCCAGTCTATGCACAGGATCACACTGTGGCGCTGCGGTAAGAGCAGCATTTTCTTTTTTTTTCTTTTTTTTTTTTAAGAGCAGCATTTTCAAAACATGGTTTTCATATCACTCACTTAGAGAAAATCCTGTTTAGGGTCCCCTCAGGTGTCGGAACTCCAAAACCCCACCGACGACTCCCCTTGGCACTGAGGCTACTGACAACCTGGCTTCACCTTTTATGCCCTATGTATGTCCTCCTACTTTACTTCAAGCTGACCTTCCTCCTCATTCTCTTCTACCTATCACTCTCACTGTCTCCTTCCCCTCAAGTATTTTATGCAAATTACTAACTACAGTCTCCTTTTCTCTCACCAACCAGGTGCAGTTCAAATCTTGCCCTTCCCAGTACAGGAATTTCACATACTCTCATATTCTCAGATGTGCACTGCTCTGAATTAAAACACGTGAGTTATAAGACACTAAGAGTACAATGAACCACAACCTTCTTGCCTTTGACTAGCGTATAGTTTAGTGGAGAATGAATTAAAAAAAAAATCATCCTAGTTGGAGGTACAACCAGGGTGCTGTGAAAACCCAGAGAGGCATTTAACCCAGCCTGGGCATTGGGGGGAATGCTTCTTCCACATGTCTGAGCTGAGGCTCGCAGGCAAAACAAGGGTTTGCAAGGCAATTCTCACACCTGGCCTCCGTCTACTAAATGCTCACACGTTTTAACTTCTCCACAAGGTTGACTTGTAAACCATGGAGGTGACTGTATCTGAGGGAGCTGTAACTTACGTAATTAGTTTGTACCTGCATAGAACCTAACAAAATAGTGGGTACATCATAAATATTTGTTAAGTGTCACTTTTGCAGAAAAGTAGATGCAAAATATATCTGAGCATAATTTCTACTACAAGAGGGAAGTTGCAAGAACAGTGAGATCAATGAAAGACAATATATAAAAAAAGAAAGAAATTGTACTGAAAATTGTCACCTGGCTGTTGGCTTTTAAAAAGTTGATAAAATAAAATCTTAGTAGCATAGGTAACAAATTTGCAAGTGTGTAATTTTAAATACTCACAGCAAACAGCAAAATCAAGTTAGAATTTGGTATTATTAACTAGTGTTGATCAAAACAAATTTTTTTTTTGCACTTACAAGTAAAATCCCATTACAACAAATATATAGAAATCCATCTTTGAAGTGCTTGCTTCTATTATTTATTTTTTTTAATTTTTATTTATTTATTTATTTCAGAGACAGAGAGAGAGAGAGTCAGAGAGAGGAATAGACAGGAACAGACAGACAGGAACGGAGAGAGATGAGAAGCATCAATCATTAGTTTTTCATTGCGCGTTGCAACACCTTAGTTGTTCATTGATTGCTTTCTCTATGTGCCCTGACCATGGGCCTTCAGCAGACCGAGTAACCCCCTGCTTGAGCCAGTGACCTTGGGTCCAAGCTGGTGAGCTTTGCTCAAACCAGATGAGTCTGCACTCAAGCTGGCAACCTCGGTGTCTCGAACCTGGGTCTTCCGCATCCCAGTCCGACGCTCTATCCACTGCGCCACCTCCTGGTCAGGCTGCTTCTATTATCTTAGGGACAGAAACTAATTTGTGGATCTTAACAAATTCTATATAAATTTTTAGTGAGAGAGAGAGAGAAAGGCAGAGAAGGAAGGAGGGAGAAAGTAACAGAGTGAGTGAGTTTGAGAGAGAGAGAAATCAATTTTTTGTTTCACTTATTTATGCATTCATTGGTTGATTCTTGTATGTGCCTTGACCAGGGAGGGATCAAACCTACAACCTTGGCATATGGGGATGACATTCTAACCAACTAAGCTACTAGGCCAAGGTAAAAAATTTTAAACAAGTGCTTTGTATATTCCTAACTCAGTAACACTTTCTACATGAAAAAAAAAATCTTTCTGTTATAAAAAATAAGGCTTAATATCTAATCAGCCTGTTTAAAAATCTTTTACATCTATTATGCAGTTCACCCCACATTTACAATACAAATTAAGATAATAAACATTCCTGATATCATTAGTTGTCACAGCTGTTAATGGCACAGACAGGCCTCCTGCTCATTATTTTTCAGCTCCAGCGCTTACCATTACCTCAAGCCTTCCGATTACTCGGTGTCAAATTAAAATATGTATCATAGCTTAGGAGAAAAGAGGGGTCTTGGAGCAGCAATGGAGATGACAGGAAAACCAGCATGTGGGAAGGTCTTCATGCTACCTCTGGTCAAGCACTGAAATCCATATACTTCTTTCTACTTAAAAATTTGTATGATCAAGGCTTGGGTAAGCTTTGCTTCATCGCTAGGCATGAAAATTCAAATTTCATAGCTTTCAGCCATCTATCTGATCTCATCAAATTTCACTAAAGCCCAATCTGTAGTTTCCATAGATTTTGCTATATTGGGATTTTGCCTGTACGATTAGTTTCTCACACCGAGCCAAAGCAAACACAACAGACTCACTGCAATGGAATCGTTTTGCTTTCAAAATCTTCTAGTAGTAGGTATTCCTCTCCTTCTTCAGAAACAAAAGATGAACCCTGGCTGGTTTACAATCACATAAGAAATGGAGCAAGATCACCATTTATAAATCAGTGAAATCTGTTAAGCAAGTAATACTGCGAGTCTGTAACAGAGACTGTAAAACAGAAGGCAGGTTCCCCAAAGAGCGTTTTGGTAAATGTGGCCCTTGCCCAAGATGCTAGAGAGTGTGTTTCTTCAATAAAATTTCATGAATACCAGACATGATTAGTGGAGGAATATAAACTTGAAATATAAGCCTAAAGTATGAGCCTATCCAGGTGTTTTGTTATTATTTTAAAGCTTCAAATCAGGGTTAAAAATGTTGAAAAGAATGATGCCTAAATGTGTACACACACGAGCGCGCACGCGCGCGCGCACACACACACACACACACACACACACACACACACACACGGGAGTATTGTGGTTTACCTGGTGGGTTCGGGCTTCTTGCTTTGACAGTTGATGAGCAAGAGGTAGTCTTGAGGATCCTCCTGGATGCCAAGAGTCTCCAGGTGTGGCGGGAGGTTAATTAGCTGATATGGAGGAGGCTGGGCAGCCGAGGATGCGTCCAGCTGGGCGGACGGCGGTGTGGTGACTGCAGAAGAAGGTAAATCTGCTGGTGCTTGTAAGGAGCTGCCGGGGGCCTTCACAGGATCTGCGACAGCAAAATCGGATTACCGTTCTCTCTCCCATTTGAACATTTTTTTTTCTTAAGCAAAGCCACTTGAAAGTTTGGAGATAAATGGCTTCAATACACGGAAACAGGCTACACCATACTCACGTCAGTGAAAACAACTACAACCTAAATGACAACACTTACACAGAAAATAAGTGGCAGTGTCAAAGAGATCCGCAGAGTAGGGATCTTCCTTCCAGAGACTCTCAAGAAACCTGGTTAGTCTGGCCTTGAACCAGGCTTTTCGTTTTGAGGCTCCTGGAAGGAAGATGTTCTACACTCTGAGCACAAAAGGCAGTCTTTCCCCTGTGCTATAATCAAGCGCTCCCTAAGCCAAGCCAGCCTTCCAAGGTGACCCATGTTACTGCGTGGCACCTAGAGGTCCACAGCACGGCGCTGTGAGTGCCAGGACCAGGTCCCACCCTCATCCTTATTCCGCTGTCCACCCCGTCTGCTTCTCAGCAGATTCTGGGGAGACAGCGCTACTTGTGGGGTTCACGTTCTGGGAGAGAGCTTTTCTGGAAGGCATCACCTCTTCCCTTAGTTCATCGTCTCCTCCGCCATCTATTGGGTTTCTGTAGGATTTTCGTGCAAAAGGGGTCAGCAGGTAAAGATGTAATTTATTAAGCACTTTATGTCCTGAGAAGACATATGAAAATGGCTACATTGTGCAGAAGGAAGTGACTTAAAATGAGTTGAAAATCTCAAAATAAAATCCCACTGTGATCACGGACAGAATCAAGTACATTTTTAAGGGCCCAGAGTAAAAATTATCTGTGAGTCTGGTTAGACACTAATGGCTATAAATCTAGAAAAAGGTAAATGCTTACAGATGAACGAATACATGTGTTTGTTGTCTGTTCATGCTAGGTAATATTAATTCTATACTGTATGCACATCTTATTCATAATCTATTCATTACACTAATATGCTCTCCCAAGTAAAATCAAATGCAGGTCATGTGGCCTGGTCATTCACCAGGGAGTTAGTTATGTGTCACCTCTGCCTTCTCTAGATACTACAGATGAAGTCCACATAATGTTTGATCAGGTCTTTACACATGCCACTTTAATATTCATACAGGTATCACAGCCAAGTTTATGTAGCTCATTTTATGGCTTTTTCCTAGACATAGAAATGCACACCCTAATTGTGAAGCTTGAATAACACATGATATGGCTACCTATGGCAGTTTATCTGTACCTGTGGGTCCCCAGAACAAACAAAAATGACCAGAACTCTCATCCTTCGCTGTGCCTTCCATCTGTTTCCGTGGTCAGCAAACCACGGCTCGTGAGCCACACGCAGCTCTTTGGCCCCTTGAAGTGTGTCTCTTCCACAAAATACCACGTGAGGGCGCTACCTCGATAAGGAATGTACCTACCTATATAGTTTAAGTTTAAAAAATTTGGCTCTCAAAAGAAATTTCAATCATTGTACTGTTGATATTTGGCTCTGTTGACTAATGAGTTTGCCGACCACTGTGTTAGATGGTCAAAAATGGTTTATCCACCAAACAAACTCACTTAGCACTTCCTCTGTCAAGTTGAAAGAGATTAAAGCAAGGGGCACTCCCAAATCTGCAAGACCCATGGACTTGTATGTGCAGTTTGAGATTTAGCCCTCGAGAAATTTGTGAGCCCTGGGAGAGGCTAACGGTGTCCGAACACTTTTTTCGGTGGGAGAGTTTGGCCCAAGCTAACAGAAGCTGAGTTAATGTCTAACATTTTAGACACTGCATGCAACGTCAAGTCTTCACATAAGCTCATCCAACAAAATCTAACACTTCATGCCAGGAGTTAATGAATTAATTCCTTCTTATTCCTGAAAGGCAGGAACAGAAAATGGTGCAGATAGAAAAAATGAATTTTTGGACATTTTTACAGCATAATGCCATTATCTCAGAGGGAACTCATAAATACCCTTTTGTGTTTAATTGATGTTGATTATAAATAGTGTATATAACAAACCCTATGAAACGTTTTACTGTTTTGGTGCAGTTGCAGATATACCGAGATTTATTTAAGGGGATTTAAAATGCAATAGATTAGTGACTCAGAATAAGTCCTTGGGATCTGCTAATCTTAACAGAACTATGAAAAATATTTACCTTCAGAAGAGTTTAAGAAAGACAGGAGGGAAAATAAAAAAGGCAGAGAGATTAGAAAGTGGTTATAGTACACTATGGGCTGTATTCACAAGTATATTTTATATACACTGCTCGCAAAAATTAGGGGTCAGGGAACATGCAAATACTCTAGTATGTTCAGCCTTTTGTATGGTGCATTTTCACCAATGAAATAAACGTTGACTTTGCATCTCATTTGCATAATTGAGCAACTTTCTTTGACTTGTTTGCTTTTCTGATGTTCTTGTTTAGTAAAAAAAAAAATCCAATGCTTCTTTTTCTTTATCACTTCATATTCATTTTGAAATATCCCCTCATTTTTGCGAGCAGTATACTTCTTTCCCCTAGCTAAGAGGCATGGTAAAATTGTATAATCCAGTTCAACTTTTACTTCTGACTCAAACAAAATAAAACTAATCCCTGGAAATACATTACTATATAAAATACAATAAATTCTAGTTTTCAACTGTTAACTCCTAGAATAACTGCTAACTCCTAGAATAACCATCTGGACAATAACCAGGTGGTTGTTGTTACAGATACACTTTTCTTTAATGTTTTTTCTAAACTGGATGGTTATGGGCTACATGGACTGAGGGCACGCTTCATTTTAAGTGTGTGTGTATAAGTGGGCGGAGGGGGGACTACTCAGCCAATCAATCACGTTTGTCTGACCTTGTTTTATTAACACAATGGGACCATCTCATTTTCAACCTTCCATTTTTCCCACTTGTGAATCACAAAAAAAGTGTTAACCCTCTTTATAGTTGCAAGATCTTCTTAGTTTTCTTGGGGGTGGGGAGGAAAAGGACTGGGATTCAAAGATTCTTTTTTCAAAAAAAAAAATCTTATTCATGATATGGAAACAGATAGATAGTTGATCCTTGAACAACATGGGTTTGAACTGTGAGTATCCACTTATATGAGGTTCAATAAATACACAGTCGGGGGAAACCTGAATACCCCGCAGGTTTTACACCTTCCGATTCAGCCACCCATGGATTGAAAACAGTATTTTCCATTGTGGTTGGAAATCTACAGATGAGGAGGGCCAACTGTATGTGTTGTTCTACATTATTTAATTGGAGAGACTTTTATATAAGGTCCTGGAACCGATCCCCTGCAGATACCAAGGAACAAGTGAGTTTTGGGGTGAATGTTTTACTATGGATTGGTTAGCATCCTTAAGTCCCCACACTGTTCAAGGGTCAACTGTATTTCGAGGAGGCAGTAAGCAGAGAGAAACTTTCATCCTGTTCACTAGCAAGCTCACGAAAGAAAAGACGTTCAAACAGCTGGAGAAAGCAAGCCCAATCATTCCAAACAACAGCATACAAAGGTCTTTAAAAGGGAAGCGACACAGCTCTACCTCTTTGACTCAGAGCATGCGCTATTTCAGAAGTTTTAGTCTTTGGATTATTTCACTCATGTTCATCTGACCCCAGCGCTGAATATTTTAAGGTAAGCATTGCTCTGTGTCTTAATACGCTCTAACATAAAATTTCTGGCCAAAGTTTGTCAACTGATCTGAAAAAGATGCTTCTGTTCTGCCTTATAAAAACACATGATTTGCGTCCATTTGACTCTACAAGTAGTCGAGGGACCATGTTTGTTGCTTTTTGCCTCACTTTGGTTTCCCTCCAGGTAGTGCTGAGGTCAAGTTTCTGAGAACCAAACATCAGTTTAGGGTTTGCTTATATGTGTAAAATTACTTCCTGTCTCTTAATTCAGAAGACACGTAGAGTATAATTAGCGTCCATTAAAGGACTAATAAGCTATTGAAGCAAACTCGAAAACTAATAAACACTGCTAAGGAAAGCCTTAACCAGCTTTCAGGGGATAAATGTAGGTTATTATATGAGAACCACAAATAATAAATTGGTCCACAACTGTCCTTACCTTAATGCACAGTTTTATCCTATTTGGAACCATAATGTCCTCACAGAAATTGGGTTGCCCAGATAATCTCTCTAAACATTCAAAATAATACATCTTTTTTCTAGCCCAGGAAAGCAATTCTACTTTTCTTATTGGTAAGGCAGAATATTTCAAAGTTGATGTCACAGGTCCTCTAATTTTTTAACTGCAAACATACTGTATTTGAGCAGGTGGTAATAAAACTGTGGTGTTGCTCAGGTCCTTGTCAGGAGATCAGGAGCGATCTTCTTCTCTGAAGATGGGTGCCGTTTCCTGATAGAATATGTTTTTGGTTTCTAATGCAAAAGTGTTACCACAATTAATGGTAAATAGGTCAAGACTATTCTAATTCTACAGATTACTGATTTATCAGGTCTTTAGTAAATTTTCTTTTATTGATTGACTTTAGAAAGAAAGAAAGAAGGGAGAGGGAAAGGAAGAGAGAGAGAGAGAGAGAGAAGCATTTGCTGTTGTTCCACTTAGTTGTATGTTCATTGGTTGCTTCCAGTACGTGCCCTGACTGGGGATCGAACCCTCAATCTCGGTGTTTCAGGAAAAAGTTCTAACCAACTGAGATAACCACCTAGAGCCTGTGGATTTTTTTCCCCTCTATCAAAAAGCATTTTTAATAGATCTATGTCTAATTAACTTAGAAAATAAGAGACCACAAAGAGTATGCATTATCATTAATGCTAAAATAATTTTCCCCCTTCTCAACACACCACTTTTTAAACGAAAGAACATTTTATAAAAGTAAATCTCACAAATGGATATAAACAAGAAACAGCAGTAGTTGCAATTTTCAGTGAAGCAACCTGCAGTTTATTCAAATTATTTAATCAAATATTGAAGGACCTCTAATCATAGCCTGATCTATTTAACATGTTTCAAGTAGGAACATTACCTTATTTGTCATGACTATCTCCTTAACAGACTGTGAAAACTTTCTTGGAGGCTTTGAAAATAAATCTTTAGGGAGTGGTGACAAATGCCTAAATCTTATCTCAGAGGTGTCATGAAATCAGAATCACTTGTGGGGTATTTTAGAAATCTAGGTACCTGGCCCTCATCTCAGGAGACTCAGTGAATCAAGATCTCAAGGGCAATAGCTTGAGAACTGTGATAAAACAAACTTTCTGGTTGAAGAGGTCCCCAGGGAAATGCAAATTAAAACCACCATGAGGTACCACTGTAACTAAAAGTCTCATATACTGCCGGCAGAAAAGCAACTGACTTAATAACTTTGGAAAAGTAAAGCTACTAAATCTTCTAAAGCTAAATATGTGTGTGTGTGTGTGTGTGTTTATAGTGTTGCAGCAATTCCACTCACAAGTATATATGCAAAAGAATAGTGTTCGTGTCCATCAAAAGACATATAGGAACATTCACAACAGCTTTACTTGTATTAACTAAAAACTGGAAACAACCCAAATTTCCCTCAGCATTGGAACAGATCAATAGTTATGTTACACAGAAGGAAGGTCTGCCACTTGCTACATGGATGAATCCCACAGACTTCACATGAGGAAAAACAAGCCAGAATCGAAGGATTGATTTCTATGAAGTTCAAGTATAGGTTATAAAAATGAAATAATGGTTCTATTTGGGCTTTTGGGGGGGAGGAGTTACTGGGAAGAAGAATGAGAAAACCTTTTGGGGGACTAGAAATGTCCATTTCTTGATCTCAATGGCAATTACACAGATTCTATTTCTATGTATGGATATAGACGGATATATAAAACTAGACTGAACTGTACACTTCAGTTCTGTGCTTTCATAGTAGTAAGTGATACACAAATTTAAAAGGTGAATACAAAGAAAGCTAAGTTTCCTAAGTAGGAAGCACCACTTTAGAGGAGAGGGAGCATACGTATATTCTTACATGTTAGTTTAACCTACTTTTTATTATTATTATTATTATTATTATTATTTTACTTTTTTGGTCATTAGTTTCAGGTGTATGGCACAGTGATCACATACTTCACTAACCTACTTTCCCAAAGGGAAGAAAATCCAACAGAGAATCACACTTTTTTTAAAGCCACTAGTAGTTGGGCATGTTGGGAAAAGCAGCTCAACTATTGAGAGGCAACTTTCTAATGGCACATCCTGAAATTAGACCGGGAGCCTTTGCGCTGAGCCAGTGAGCCGCACACAACTCTCAGGCTGTGCTTCTCGGCCTTTGCTCAGCAGATTAACCAGCTTCCAAGTCGGTGAAGAAACAAAAATAAATCTGCACATTTCCAAGAAAAACAAAAGAAATTAGTTTTTACCCTCAAATCTACTAAATAAAAGCATTCATAGGAACCACACACAGTTCAATGAGCTAGCATTTAAAAACAGATTCAGCCTGCCAGCATTCTGCGTATTCAATAATAGCCGTGGTCACCTCGGGCAGCGGAAATAACATGGTAACGATATTTTGAGAGGTTCCTGGAATCAAAACACAGGTCAGATTTTTCCCCTTTCCTTTTGTTTTCAGGAGAAAATTAGTTATTCTCCTAGGGACTGGGGATAGTTATTTTCTCAGACTGTAATATCCACGCATAGTCTACTTCTTCCCACGTCTAGCCTAAAACTAGTGTAATGAAATACCATTTTGTGTTATTAGTTTTAAGTCAAGAGTAGGATTGTCTTCAGTTTTCTGAAATGGGAAGAGAACAGGGCTCAGGGGACAGGTCTAGGTAATAACAAAAACTCCTGCTTAGTGACTGGTCGGGGGTCTGTTTGGAAGCAAGAGAACATAGAGCAGGCAGCAAAGTCAATGGAGGAACAAAGACATTTCGATATTTACCTTGTCATATTAAACTGTATGAATGTGACCACAAAGGATAATAACAGTTCTCGGAGGCTTAGAATTTGATACAAATCTTTAAATGTTTAGATTGTTTTTTAAAAAGCACTTAGCAAAGGCAGCTACTATAAATGAATAAGGAAGTACAGTGTTTGATTTTACAACCTTTTTGCAGTTTTGCTGCTAGGCATCAAAACCCCAAAGTATAAAGTGAAATAAAATGTTTTTGTGGTTCTTGATACTACACAATGATGGACTGTTCATTTTTTACTGATTTCTTCTAAGAAACTCAAATTTTCAACATAGTCAAGTCAGACGTTTCTAACTGGCTATGTGGGATGTGACCAGGATAAACTTGCAAACAGTTGGAATTGTAGAATTTTGAAAACTATGCAGTTGCATTTAGCTATAGCTCATGAACTAAATTCAGAAAGCACTGGCAAACTGAAGTTTAGGGGCTTGTTTGAGTGAACAGATAAGAATGATTTGTGATTGGCACCGCTGTTCTTGGTAACCAACTCAGATTATATTTGTCAAATTTGATTAATCATACTATTACTTTTCTTATAACTTCCCCTTTTATGAATATTGTGAACATAAAAAGTTCACAAATTGAGTTTCACTCAAGGCAAATATACTTGTAATCTGTTTATAAAGATTTGGGAGTTTTGCCACTAAAGAGGTCAATGTAGCTTTCAAGTTTCAGAACTTCCCCCTCTCCCTATACTGGTAGGTTTATAAACTGAAAAACAACATTGTGATGAATTCTGACTACTAATATCAAAGAAAATGTTCCACTAAGTACAAAAATAAAGTCCTCGGTACATTTTTGGTTATAGTCCCAGAGCCATTTAAAACTACCTACGCTTTTCCTGACCCTCTTAAGACGAAATGCAGCTGCTGTCTATGCAATTTATTTTTCTTTAGCAGAGTGGTTATCAACTGGTATATAATTCCCAGATTATTTGCCTGTCTCTTCTACTAGACTGCCTGCAAGTTCTATGAGGGCAAGAACTGTATTTATATAGTACCACTTTAGCATACTTTAATATTACATATTAATTATAGTTTTTTTTTTTGAGAAAGAGGGGAAGGAAAAGTTCAGGGGGGAAGGAAAGAGAGAAAAGCATCAACTTATTGTTCCACTTAGTTGTGCACCTACTGCTTGCTTCTTATATGTGTCCTGACTGGGGCTCGAACCAGCAACCTCAGAGTCAAGCTGGCACTCCCAGGATCGAGCTGGCAGCCCCCAAGTTGGAGCAGGAGACACCAGGAACAACAGCAAAACTAGTGCTCCGAGATAACACTCTATGCACTGTGCCACTGGCCAGTGTTACTAGCTATAGTTTTGTATTATACAGTAATACTTTATTAAATATATATTATATAAATTAAATATATATTACAGTATAATTTTATATATGTACATAAAATATATACATATCTACATATAGACATCTTGCACTCATCAACACCTGTAATAAATTATTTTGGGTGTGAATCCTCTCCCACTAGATGTTTAGGTCCATGTGTGCAATGTTGGCCATTTGCCTCCCTAACTAGTCATCCAGTAGACATTGGTCGAGTAAATGCCCAAAGCCTAGTCAAGTGCTTGTAAACTCAAGTAATTTGGTAAATTATTGAATCAACTTTCTAAAGCAGACAAAGCTTTTCTTCTTCCCAGAGCTGACTGGGTGTTCATCAGTCTCCCAGGTGATAAGAATCATTCAAAGGCAGACAAATGGACTAGACTCCATGCCTTAAAACGTGCAGAATTAATCTGAGACATGATGAGCATTAGAAATTCTTATTTTGGGGTTTCTCAACTCTTACTCGCTCCTGAATGGACTTGCAAAACTTAGATGCTCACATTTCTTAACTTAAAAATATAGCTCTTGAGGAGGGCATTGCATTTCTTTTGTTAAATATATTTAGAAGAATTACAAAGAAAACAAAGACAGATGGAAGAACACCCACTTAGTCTTCAGATCAGTAGAAACTATACAGACAACCAGTGGGGACAGACGCCTGCCTTTATGTTCCCAAAACAAATTCTAAATTGAAAAGGTTAGCAGGAAAAAGAATATCAACAAAAAGATTATACAACGAGTTAAATTATTTTAACTGAAAACATCACATAACAGAACTAATGTAGTATCTAAATCCAATAATTATCATTACTGAGTGGTTGTTAAGTAACCATTAAGTAAAAAGACTCTATACACAGACAAGAAAGGAAAAGAGTTTAACTGGAATTAGAAATAATAACCTCTCCTACTTATAATATGAACACATTTAGTAATTTGACAAAAACAAAGTCTTAATTCCCCACATGAAACGCTGTCTTGAGGCTTCTAATCTCTGGAGCTCTGTTGAAGTCTCCAGATCATTAGCCACCTCCTGTCTAAGCGAGATGCCTCCTTCCCTCTGCGCCCTGCTCCCTGGGCATTCTGGAGTCCTCACCAAGGGGTTTCCCCGGCCCCACTGGGCCAATCCCAGCTCTGGAAGGCCCTTCGCCTGGGCTGCTGATTGGCCAGAGAGTAAGCAGCAAACTGACCTGAGCTAATTAGAGACGATTACGGTTTCACTTCAATCTAAAACTTGATGTTGACTGTTAATACAATTTTTCCGCCCCCTCACTGGATCTCCAGCTTCTAAATATAGATATTTGGAAATGCACACTTGTAAATGTGAGCATAACCACGAAGACATTAAGGTCAGAGACCTAATTCATGATTACTGGCTCTGCAAACCGAAATGCATAGCTGGAGTCCCTTACATAGGTTCTTAGTGTTTGTTTAAAAAGAGAAGCAGACAAGGAATATGTGGTCAGGACAGCTATATAAACACAACCGGAGAGGAATTCCACTAGTAAAATTTTTCCTCAGACCTCTCTGCAGGACAAGCACCCCATATCTCAGCTCCTGAAGCAACCCTCCCCTTGCCGTCTGGCGTCAAGCAGACTCTGTTCCTTCCCTTGGTCTTTCCTCTCTCGAGTTCCTAAGCCTGGGGAGTTCTGTATCTCGTATGTAGAAATACTACTTCCTTTAAAAGTCCGCAATTTACAACGTGTCTTCCTCTGAGAAGCTTTCTCCAGTACCTCTTATCCAAACATGAACTCCTTCTTACCTCTGTGTTAAGTAAACTCATTGGTTTATTACCTTATCATCATGTTTTGTGACTGATTCTCACTTGCTTTTCAGAGATATTGATAATCACTCTGGCAACATAGTTTTAAAAATAACATATAAAGAATTAAGTTGAGCCATGTGAAAATGCTGCTTTGAATAGGTCAGAAACAGTCAAATATTAGCAGTATCATGAGGTTCAACTTAACATTTATGTAGGAACTCAAGAAAGGCTCTTAAATAGTATGTCTTCTGGTCACCCTCTTCTTCAGGACATTTATTTAGACACTGCCCCACAATGGTTAAATTTCTCTTTCTAAAATCTATAAAAAGTTTCTGCCCAAACTGATGAACGGGTTTAGTTGTTTTTCCCCCCAAATATTGTTACTATTATAAGAAATGCCAAATATTACATTATGTAACTGAAATAACAGAATTTTATAGCAGTTCTTAAAATGTAGTAATAAAGAAGAAAGCATAAATAACAAAACCTTGAACTTACCTTCTTCTGTAGGATTAAACCCACAGATGTCACAAATACAGCGAACCCACTTATTCATTTCTTCCTCACTGTCTGCTACCAAGTAGAAAATCCGGTCAATGGTGTTGATGTCAAAAATGTAGCTGTTTTCAAACTCCTTTTTGTTAAATGTCAATCCAGCATCAACTTGTTGACATAAATTTAAATCAATAATACGGATAGGCTTCTTGGCATGATCATTTTTGTAATATTCCAGGACATCTGGATCTCCAGTTAAACGGCCACTGCGTAACACAAACCATCTCCTCTTCCATGCCTAGAAAAAAAACAAAAATATCCATCTCCTCTTAATTTGAGACATTTATTAAATCAATTTTTACAAAGCCATTATCTAGAAAAAAAGTTACATACAACGTTTTCTTTGTTTCCGAATCTATTACTCCAGCAGTTTATGGATGCCCAAATTAACTTAATAATGTGTGTATATATATATTTATTATTTTCTATTAGGTCTTCTAATAGAGTATTAGAAGATACTGACTAATATTAGAAGAGATTATACCGATACGTAGTACCAAGTCAACAAAACAAGGAAGGTTTAGTGTTTACTAACTACAAGAACAGTGATGTCAAGAGTGATGTCATAGAAATGGTGCCGTGAGGACACGGACTGAAAAATCTCCCCAAAATTTCAACAAGTTCAACAACCAGAGACAGAAAAATCTATCCTTGGAGCATCCGAGAGTTTCACACCCTGAAGGTGAAGTGCTATCAACAAGACTACTCTCAGATGCCATTAAGAAAAATTTAATATATTGAAAAACTTGGAGCTAAATGACAGAGAATTTAAAATAGAAATCCGAAAAATACTCAGAGATATACAAGAAAACACAGAAAGGCAATTTAGGGAGCTCAGAAAACAACTTGACGAACACAAAGAATATATTTCCAAGGAAATTAAAATGATAAAAACAAATCAAACAAAGATGAAAAACTCAATTCATGAACTGAAAAACGAGGTAACAAGCTTAGCTAACAGAACAGGCCAGATAGAAGGTAGGATTAGTGACATAGAAGACAAGCAACTTGAGGCACAACAGAGAGAAGAAGAGAGAGACTCAAAAATTTAAAAAAATGAGAAAGCCCTACAGGAATTGTCTGACTCCATCAAAAAGAATAACAGAATAATAGGTATATCAGAGGGAGAAGAGAGAGAAAATGGAATGGAGAATTTATTCAAACAAATAATAGATGAGAACTTCCCAAGCCTGTGGAAAGAACTAAAGCCTCAAATTCAAGAAGCAAACAGAACACTGAGTTTTCTTAACCATAACAAACCTACTCCAAGGTACATCATAATGAAAATGGCACAAACCAACGACAAAGAAAAAATTCTCAAGGCAGCCAGGGAAAAGAAGAATACGACATATAAAGGAAGGCCTATTAGATTATCATCAGATTTTTCAGCAGAAAGTCTACAAGCTAGAAGAGAGTGGACCCCAATATTTAAAGTCCTGAAAGAGAGGAACTTTCACCCAAGAATACTATACCCATCAAAGTTATCCTTCAAGTACAAAGGAGAAATAAAAACATTCACAAATACAGAAAAGATGAGGGAATTTATCATCAGAAAACCCCCACTCCAGGAAATACTAAAGGGGGTTTTCCAACCAGATCCAAAGAACAAAACAAAACCACGAGTAAAAGCTCCACCAAGAACACAATAAAACCAATTTTAAACTGTGACAACAAAAGCAAAAAGAAGGGAGGGAGAGGACAGAGATTAACAGTAGCAAAAGATGATGAAGTGCAGAAACACTTGCAAGATAGGGTACTACAATGAATATGATAGGTACCCTTTTCATTACTTAATGGTAACCACCCTTGAAAAAACCACCACAAAAGCACATGACTTAAAAAAGGTAGCAACAGAGGAAAGAAGTATGGAATACAAACAAACAAAAACAAATGACAGAAATACAAAAGAGAAGAATCAAACAAGATACAAAATTAACAGAAAGCAATTTATAAAATGGCAATAGGGAATCCACAAGTGTCAATAATTACACTAAATGTAAATGGGTTAAACTCACCAATAAAAAGACACAGAGTAGCAGAATGGATTAAAAAAGAAAATCCAACTGTATGCTGCCTACAAGAAACACATCTAAGCAACAAGGATAAAAACAAATTCAAAGTGAAAGGCTGGAAAACAATACTCCAAGCAAATAACATCCAAAAAATAGCAGGCGTAGCAATACTCATAATAATGCTGACTACAAGACAGCAAAAGTACTCAGAGACAAAAATGGTCATTTCATAATGATTAAGGGGATGCTGAATCAAGAAGACATAACAATCCTTAATATATATGCACCAAACCAAGGAGCACCAAAATATATAAGACAGCTACTTATTGACCTAAAAACAAAAACTGACAAAAATACAATCATACTTGGAGACCTCAATACACTGCTGACGGCTCTAGATCGGTCATCCAAACAGAAAATCAATAAAGATATAGTGGCCTTAAACACTAGAGAACCTGGATATGATAGACATCTACAGGACACTTCATCCCAAAGTGCCAGAGTATACATTTTTCTCTAGTGTACATGGAACATTCTCAAGAATTGACCATATGTTGGGCCATAAAAATAACATCAGCAAATTCAGAAAAACTGAAATATTACCAAGCATATTTTCCGATCATAAAGCCTTGAAACTAGAATTCAACTGCAAAAAAGAGGAAAAAAACCCCACAAAAATGTGGAAACTAAACAACATACTTTTAAAAAATGAATGGGTCAAAGAAGAAATAAGCGCAGAGATCAAAAGATATATACAGACAAATGAAAATGACAATACGACATATCAGAATCTTTGGGATGCAGCAAAAGCAGTGATAAGAGGGAAGTTCATATCACTTCAGGCCTATATGAACAAACAAGAGAGAGCCCAAGTGAACCACTTAACTTCACACCTTAAGGAACTGGAAAAAGAAGAACAAAAACAACCCAAAACCAGCCAAAGAAAGGAGATAATAAAAATCAGAGCAGAAATAAATGAAATAGAGAACAGAAAAACTATAGAAAAAATTAATAGAACAAGGAGCTGGTTCTTTGAAAAGATCAACAAAATTGACAAACCCTTGGCAAGACTTAACAAGAAAAAAAGAGAAAGTACTCATATAAACAAAATCCAAAATGAAAGAGGAGAAATCACCACAGACATCGCAGATATACAAAGAATTATTGTAGATTACTATGAAAAAGTTTATGCCACTAAATTCAACAACCTAGAAGAAATGGATAAATTCCTAGAACAATACAACCTTCCTCGACTGAATCAAGAAGAAGCAGAAAGCCTAAACAGACCTATTCGTAGAGAAGAAATAGAAAAAAACATTAAAAACCTCCCCAAAAATAAAAGTCCAGGCCCAGACGGCTATACTAGTGAATTCTATCAAACATTCAAAGAAGACTTGGTTTCTATTCTACTGAAAGTCTCCCAAAAAATTGAAGAAGAAGCAATACTTCCAAACACATTTTATGAGGCCAACATAACCCTCATACTGAAACCTGGCAAGGATGGCACAAAAAAAGAAAACTACAGACAAATATCTCTAATGAATACAGATGCTAAAATACTAAACAAAATACTGGCAAATCGAATACAACAACATATTAAAAAAATCATACATCATAATCAAGTGGGATTCATCCCAGAATCTCAAGGATGGTTCAACATACGTAAAACGGTTAACGTAATACACCATATCAACAAAACAAAGAACAAAAACCACATGATCTTATCAATAGATGCAGAAAAGGCATTCGATAAAATACAACACAACTTTATGTTTAAGACACTCAACAAAATGGGTATAGAAGGAAAATATCTCAACATGATGAAAGCCATATATGATAAACCATCAGCCAACATCATATTAAATGGCATAAAACTGAGGACTTTCCCCCTTAAATCAGGAACAAGACAGGGTTGTTCACTCTCTCCACTCTTATTTAACATGGTGCTAGAAGTTCTGGCCAGAGCAATCAGACAAGAGAAAGAAATAAAAGGCATCCATATCAAAAAAGAAGAAGTAAAGGTATCACTTTTTGAAGATGATATGATCCTATACATCGAAAACCCCAAAGACTCCACAAAAAGATTATTAGAAACAATAAGCCAATACAGTAAGGTCGCAGGATACAAAATTAACGTACAAAAGTCCATAGCCTTTTTATATGCCAACAATGAAATATTAGAAAACGAACTCAAAAAAATAATCCCCTTCACGATTGCAACAACAACAACAAAAAATACCTAGGAATAAACATAACAAAGAATGTGAAGGACTTATATAATGAAAACTACAAACCATTGTTAAGGGAAATCGAAAAAGATACAATGAGATGGAAAAATATTCCTTGTTCGTGGATAGGAAGAATAAATATAATCAAAATGGCCATATTACCCAAAGCAATATATAAATTTAATGCAATTCCCATCAAAATTCCTATGACATTCTTTAAAGAAATGGAACAAAAAATCATCAGATTTACATGGGAACTATAAAAAACCCCCGATTAGCCAAAGCAATCCTAAGGAAAAAGAATGAAGCTGGGGGCATTACAATACCTGACTTCAAACTATATTATAGGGTCATGACAATCAAAACAGCATGGTATTGGCAGAAAAATAGACACTCAGACCAATGGAACAGAATAGAAAGTCCAGAAATAAAACCACATATTTATGGTCAAATAATTTTTGATAAAGGGGCCAACAACATACAATGGAGAAAAGAAAGCCTCTTCAACAAATGGTGCTGGGAAAACTGTAAAGCCACATGCAAAAGAATGAAACTCGACTATAGCTTGTCCCCTTGTACGAAAATTAATTCAAAATGGATCAAAGACCTAAATATAAGACCTTAAACAATAAAGTACATAGAAAAAGACATAGGTACTAAACTCATGGACCTGGGTTTTAAAGAACATTTTATGAATTTGACTCCAAAGGCAAGAGAAGTGAAGGCAAAGATAAATGAATGGGACTACATCAGACTAAAAAGTTTTTGCTCAGCAAGAGAAACTTACAACAAAATAAACAGAGAGCCAACTAAATGGGAAATGATATTTTCAAACAACAGCTCAGATAAGGGCCTAATATCCAAAATTTACAAAGAACTTATAAAACTCAACAACAAACAAACAAACAATCCAATAAAAAAATGGGAAGAGGACATGAACAGACACTTCTCCCAGGAAGAAATACAAATGGCCAACAGATATATGAAGAGATGCTCATCTTCATTAGTTATTAGAGAAATGCAAATCAAAACTACAATGAGATACCACCTCACACCTGTTAGATTAGCTATTATCAACAAGACAGGTAATAACAAATGCTGGAGAGGCTGTGGAGAAAAAGGAACCCTCATTCACTGTTGGTGGGACTGTAAAGTAGTACAACCATTATGGAAGAAAGTATGGTGGTTTCTCAAAAAACCGAAAATAGAACTACCTTATAACCCAGCAATCCCTCTATTAGGTATATACCCCCAAAACTCAGAAACATTGATACGTAAAGACACATGTAGCCCTATGTTCATTGCAGCATTGTTCACAGTGGCCAAGACATGGAAACAACCAAAAAGCCCTTCAATAGAAGACTGGATAAAGAAGATGTGGCACATATACACTATGGAATATTACTCAGCCATAAGAAATGATGACATCAGATCATTTACAACAAAATGGTGGGATCTTGATAACATTATATGGAGTGAAATTAGTAAATCAGAAAAAAACAAGAACTACATGATTCCATACATTGGTGGGACATAAAAACAAGACTAAGAGACATGGACAAGAGTGTGGTGGTTACCGGGGGTGGGGGTGGGGGGTCGCGGGAGGGAAGGACGAGAGGGGGAGGGGGAGGGGCACAAAGAAACCTAGATAAAAGGTGACGGAGGACAATCTGACTGAGTGATGGGTATGCAACATAATTGAATGACAAGATAATCTGGACATGTTTTCTTTGAATATATGTACCCTGATTTATTGATGTCACCCCATTAACATGAATAAAAATTTTAAAAAAAAAAGAACAGTGATGTCGACAAATGATACTATAGAAATATTGGATACCCACATGCAAAATAATAAAGTTAGACTGTTACATTATTTAAAAATTAACTCAAAATGGCTCAAAGACTTAAATGTAAGAGCTACAACTATAAAACTCTTAGATGACAATATAGGGAAAGGTTTCATGACAGATTCGGCAGTGATGTCTTGGATATGACACTGAGAGCATAGGAAACAAAAGAACAAGTAAGTAAACTGAACTACATTAAAATTTATAACTTGTATACGTTGAAGGAAACAATCAGCTGTTGCTCTCAGCAAACGTATATTGGCAATCTGGACCTATACATACCATACTATGTATTCCCTGCACAAGTTTTGGAAAACTTTGAGTTTCATACTATGCTTAAAGTCGCCTAAAATTCTTTTACCATTATCTTCCCTAAAATCTGCATGACCAAATAGTAAAGGCAGAACCACATGACTGACACGGTCAGTTTCAGCAGTCTTTAAACCTAACATCTCTGCCCAGGAACCAAATTAAGCCTTCTTCCTCCTTGCTGGTCTTCCTTGGCTGGCAGTCAGACTGCAGAGAGGCCCGTTTTAGCAAGTCTCAGTCACCCCTACTCCAGACTGACCATGCAAAGTAAGATCACCCAAGAGGACACTCCAGGAAGTGGGAGACTGAGAAACAGGACAGTTTCTGAACCCCAATGAAATAAAATATTCCTAATGGCCACTGTACATTTGGAGATCAGGATGGAGAACCAGCCACAACATCTTGATACTGTGTTACTGAAAAAGAATAACCAGACAAGGTATGTCTCTCTTAGTAGTAACTTGGGGGTAATGGCAACTTTATGCTTATGGCATTTTCAGAAATTTTATTCATAGTAGTACATACATTTAGTGCTCTACATATAATCTACTTAGACAAAGAATGCTCATGATGTTGGTACCATAACACAGTCCAGTTCCCTCAAACATTATTTTTTTTTTTTTAGGTGAGAGGAGGGGATATAGTGAGGGAGACTCCCGCAGGCACTCCAACCGGGATCTACCCAGCAACCACATCTAAAGCCGATGCTCGCATACCAAGCTATTTTTAGTGCCTGAGGCTGATACACATGCTCCAATGAAGCTATCCTCAGTGCCCAGGGCCACACTGGAACCAATTGAGCCACTGGCTGTGAGAGAGTAAGAAGGAGAGAGGGGGGATGGTGGGAGAGAAGCAGATGGTCGCTTCTTCTATGTGCCCTGACAGGAAATTGAGCCCTGGACGTCCACACGTCAGGCCAACACTCTATCTACTGAGCCACTGGCCAGGGCCCCAAACATTATTTCTATTCCTTAACACATATCAGTCTTTTCTTAAAAATCTGCTACCCAAAACAATACTAGTATGACATGAGAGGGTTTCTATTTTTTATGTTTCACAAATTTTGGCATAGGTAACACAAAAGGCATCAACTAAAAACTGCTTCATTTTATCCTGAAAAATACAGGTGAGCTGAGAGAAAAGCAAATTAACTAAAATCCACATACACTTCTCTAGCAGATGTTTGGTCTTAGCCTCCATCCTTACCAACTTTTCTAAGTTTTGAAATGAGTTAATTCTGACCTGTAGTTTGCTGACGGAGAAGCCAGGAAGCTGGGACAATGGTGTGAGGCAGGGACAAAAAGAATGAAAAGTAAATGGCCTGAGTGGTCTATACACCAGCTCATTTGGTCTTTAGTATCTTGGATAACTATACCAATAACTGAATTAACTTGGGTGATAACTTTAGATTTAGCATTATATATAATAGATACTTTAAATTGTATCCATTCAAGAAAAGTTAGATTAAGAAGTAAATCAATGAGTTTACCTGTCAATAAGTTATTGATTCTACTGTAAATAGTGTGTCAGGTACATGTGGAAAGAAGTATACAAGTTAATTCACACCTGCTACTCTTGAAGAGTTTACTAATTATGAAGAAAATACTGTACCATACAAGAAAACATGTGAGAATATAGCAGCCCCGGCAAAATATCTGCACAAATGGACAGGCATTCTTTCGTGGAAAAACTTATGGCATCCTTTAATAAGACTAGTACAGAAATAACAAAGACCTAAAAATAATATGTAGTTCCTTAATATCATCAAGATTTTAAATTAATTTCTTAGTCTGACTTCAGCTCAAAGGCAAAAGTAAATGATTGTTGTCCAGAAGAAGGCGGCAATGTGGAGTTTTACACAAGCTTAAGATAATACTGAAAAGTCATAGTGTTAAATTAACATGAATTTAGCAGTTTCTGGATTATAAAAATCAATTCAGTTAATATATAAGATATCTATTTACTTTGTCTTCTTTTTCCCCCCTTCTTTTCCAAGTGAGAGGAGGGGAGATGGAGAGATAGACTGCTCCACCTGCCCTGACTAGGATCCACCTGGCAACCCTCATCTGTGGCCAATGCTCCACCCATCTGGCAACCAAGCTATTTTTAGTGCCTAAGGCAGAGGCTCCACAAAGCCATCCTCAGCGCCTGGGGCCAATGCACTTGAACTAATTGAGCCATGGCTGCAGGAGGGGAAGAGAAGAAAGGTTGGGGGAAAAACAGATGGTCGCTTCTCCTTTGTGCCCTGACCAGGAATCCAATCCAGGACATCCACATGCTGAGCCGACGCTCTACCACTACACCATCCGTCCAGGGCCATCTATTTACCAATAAATAAATAAATAAATAAATAAATAAATAAATAAATAAATAAATAAATAAATGTCATCTTTTAGTAAAATTATGTCTTTATGGATAGCTCCCTATAAAGCAGTAAGCTTTAAAAAGTAAGAGAGAAGTAAACAGAAAAGATAATACAGTGGTACCTTGAGATACGAATTTAATTCGTTCTACAACAGAGCTCATAAGTCAGTTCTTAAGCCGATACTGGACCAGTGCGCCAACGCGCCAACTAGCGGCAGCTTCCCGAATCACGACATATATCTCGGAATTTCGCTCAGATCTCGAACAAAAATATGAACCAAGTTGCAGCTTGTATCTTAAAAAATTCGTATGTTGGTCTGTTTGTATCTCAAGGTACCACTGTATAGTGTTATGTCACTTATCCAGGGCCATCAAGGAATCATATCTTTTAGTAATCAATTTCTCCAGAGAGTGCAGTTTCCACCTTTAACCACAGAAATGACTTTTTAAAACTTTAATGTCTCACATGGAAATCTTTCTAAAATGCCTTCTGACACAATTCATTGAACTTAACCTATCCATTCCTTAGTGACTCAGGGCAGGTATTAGAGACCTCAGTTTCTAGAGCGACACTTTGGAGAAGCTCTCAGGAGTGTTGAACTGTGTGGAGGGTCATTTGCCCTTATACTAACTAAATAGTGCCATACTGCTGTGCTTGCAGAGTTCATCTGTAATTGTTTTTATCCATTGTTACGTCTCCCTTCTAATAATATGGTCTGTATGATGCCAAACTGTTTCCTACCTCAAGGACCTGGCACATGCTATTTTCTCAGTCCAGTCTGTTCTTACCCCCAGTCTTTACCAGGCTCGCTCTGACCTTCAGGCCTTCCCTTCTCTGACCACCCTCAACCCAACCTTCCCAATGGAAAGCAGGGCACAGTGTTAGGGACTTTGTTACTTACCTATGTCCTGATTTTTGTAACTTTGCATCCAATTTTTCTTGGTATTTATTTATTAGCTAACACCCTAAGCAGACTGTAAAGTTCATGAAGATAGTGCCCATATCTGCTTTATTCGTCATTCCAAACTCAACGCATAGCACAATGCCTGGCACTTAGAAATCTTTGTACAATAAATAGAATTTCCCTATGCTTATAAAACTGTAAACTTTCTGAGACTATTAGATTAGCTACCTGGGACAGGTTGAATAGAAAGGTGTGCTTTCAAAACCTCTTCCACACAAGAGGAAGAGAGCTCCAATACTGAACATACGTATAATAAAATAAACATAAGGCAGCTTTAGTTAAATGCATGCACAGAACACCATAGGAAGATGACTGAAAGAGAAAAGAATGAGACGTATCCTTTTTCCATAGCATATGTGTCACTCTCTTGTCTTCTGGTTAACTCTGGCGCCCCTATCCATTTCACTGCTTCTCTGTGAAAACGATATTGTTAAATTGTAAAAGGCCCTTGGAAACTAAAAGAAACAGCCAAGAAGTGTGTAGCAGTGCATCGAGGTGCACTAGATAGATTGGGCTCGTGATTACAGAGGCCTGGGCAGACATTATATAAGAGACGGACACTTCTACAGCAGGAAATGACAGCATCCAAATGCAGAATTTAGCCAAGCAGCACCTGCCACTTATTTATTTATATTTTTAACATGATCCAAATGTGAATGTTTGTCTCGGTCACAAAATGAGTCACTCTCACTGAATCTGGCACAGATTAAACTGGAAAACAAAAGCAATTACATAAACGACACACTTTAATAAGGCAGATACAAAGGTCCTCTGGATTATGGTACAAAGCACAATTTAGCCACAGAATAAAGCTTGATGCTGGACAAGAGAACTGACATCAGCACCCTTGCTAATCACAGCACAAAAGCTTCTCTATGTTTTGTCAGAGCACAAAACGGGTCCACATAAATCAGTCTTTGTTATCTGAAAATATCTGGCATTCTTAAAGTTGGCCCTATTTTTATCCCTGCTGCCTTGGTAGCCCTGGAGAAAGCTGTCCAGTTGCCTCATCAACACTACAGAGCACAACGGCCAGAAAGGACAAGTTTTCTAGAAACTTTCAGAACCAAGCACTCGAAGCAATTTTCAGCAAAACTCATGTGGGAAAAAAAATCATTTTAACTACTAGACTACTGGCTGGTTTGCTTGAGAAGAACTATATCAATTTTTTGTTGTTGACATTTCCTGGATATAACAGACACTGCAATTTTAAATGAATAAATGATGCAGAAATAAGACTTCATCAGCAAGTCTGCATTTCAAAAGTACCATACTCTGACACAAGTATCTCATGTCAGGGTTTCAAGCTGCTACATTAACATCAAAAGAGAACAGCATGGATAGTCCATGGGTCCCAGAGGAAAATATGTTTAGATCAGACTGCCAAACTAAATAAATATCCATAATGTTTGGAGTATTTGCATTGCCATGTCCACAGTCCCTAAGCTCAGTGAGTACAAGTGCCTGTGGGATGAAGCCCAGCCTCTCCAGGGCAGGGCACAAGGTCCACGTCTCTCCCAACCTCATTTCTTGCCTCTCTGCCTTCTGACCACATTGGAAAGGCCTGCAGGTCCCCTCACAGTCAGCTTCTGGCCCTGCCTCTGGCCCTTACACATACCGTATTTCCCCATGGATAAGATGCTCCCGTGTATAATAAGATGCTCCTTCATTTTGGGAACCGAAATTTGAAAAAAAAAAAGTATTACACAAAGTTATTGAACTCAAGTTTTATTCATCATACAACTTTTAAAAGTCATACAACTTTTCATCACTGTCAAAACTGCTATCCGTTAGCTTGTCCTCATCTGTGTCTGATGACAAATCACTGTCTTCATATATTGCCTCGTCTTCAGTTCCATCTCTGGCATTTGAAATGCCACAACCACTGTATAAGACGCACCCAGTTTTTAGTTCCGAAATTTTCCAGAAAAGGGTGCGTCTTATACATGGGGAAATGCGGTACTTCTCCTTGGCACAATAACCCACCCCCAGGATTTGCTCACCCTCTTTGGGGCACCATCCCCGCAGGTCCCTCCACGCTCGCCATTCCTGCTTCATTCTTAGTTACCGTGTTTGACACCCCTAGAGTGAGTTTCTTGAGGGCTGGAGCCCCATCTCGTCACCCTTCATCTTTCTTTCCCCCCTTGCCCAGTCTCAGGGGGGTGCCCAGTCTGCCGAACATGCTGATCAAAGGGGCAAGGGTAAAATACAGAAGTTCTCACACTACTCATGGTTTATGGGGGTACTGACACGCTTGCCACCTGCCCAGCACATTTGCAATTCAGCTGACAAGAATTGTCAGGCAAGGTAGACGTGTATAAACCATAAACTACTACTAAAAAAAAAAATAGTATATCTCTACAGAGATGAGGGGTATTTTAGAACTTCATTTGAAAGGAATTCTCCTTTTAAATACTTTCTGTATTTAAGCAAAGTGCATATATTAAACTGAAGATAGACTTGTCACATTCAAGCAAGGGAATGGATATGCACATTCACATTGGCAAGAAAGTACACATGGCGTCCTGGCCTCCCTACATACAATAGATATTCCTAGCGGTTAAAAAAAAATTCAATCTGCATAGTCTGAAACCACTATCTGCAATAATATGAACACAGTCACAAAATATGCCTAATTTGCCTAAATGGCAAATGGGCCCAGTTATAATAAAAACTTGGTCACTGCTGCACACTTGTTCTCTGAGTTCTCTGTGGTATAGCTGACAGAGCAAGTGCCTGGTGGAATGTTTACCAAGACCCCCTAACATCTTCCCTGTACTTTTAATGGAAGAGCTAATTATCGAGGAAACAGCAAATATACGGATGGGCAAAAGAGAAGAGGTCAAGGTGCTCCAGCGATTCTCAACCCTAAATGAACACAGCAAATATGTGGAGAACTTAAAAAAAAAGAAAGGTGCCCGGAGCGTCACCTGAGATCCACTATAGCTTGGTATGGGGATTCAGCCCTGGCTCAGGCATAGGGAGTTTTAAAATGCTCAACAGGTGCCTGACCTGTGGTGGCGCAGTGGATAAAGCGTCGACCTGGAAATGCTGAGGTTGCCGGTTTGAAACCCTGGGCTTGCCTGGTCAAGGCACATATGGGAGTTGATGCTTTCCAGCTCCTCCCCACCTTCTCTCTTTGTCTCTCCTCTCTCTCTCTCTGTCTTTCCCTCTCCTCTCTAAAACAAACAAACAAACAACAACAACAACAACAAAAAAACGCTCAACAGGTAATTCTAACATACCACCAAGAATAAGAACCACTATCCAATCAATAGACAGAATTAGATTGCTCTGTAAAATAGAATTTTTAAAAAATCAGAGGTCATTTTAAGCACATGTCCAATTCCTTATCTTCTCGTGCCTTCTGCTCTTCCCAGTGTGGTTTATAATCCCCTCCCTACTTTTGTTCACAATATTTATCCTACTGACGAATGTTTAAACTCCTTCCTACTATTGGAGACCTCATTCATTCTTCAGAATTCTGTCCAAATCTGCCCTTTTCCTCACCACCCCTTCTCTCTGGGCTTTCAGCAACCCATCAACTACTGCCCTGAAATGTCTCTTGCATTGCGATGGAACAGTTTGGAACCATCTGTTATTTTTACTACGCATATTTCTAGAAGTTCCAAATGCTTGTGAATTATTTTCCCAACCAGACTTCAAGTTCCTTGAAAGTCGAGACCATGCTGTAAATGTTTTTTGTATCTGTGACAGCGCTTCACACATTGTGAAGCCCTCGAAGCCTGGATGGAATGTTTTTAAAGTCTTCCGTTCAGCTCGTCTAAATGATCATGGGAAGCCAGTGATCTTTAGTGAAAGGATCTCAGGAAATGGAGAGCAAAGTCCAAAACTGTTATCAGGGTCAAGTTCACACTCCTTTCCCAGGATGCCACACAAGGGTCTCAGCATCATACTTACCCACCTCACCTCTCCGATCACTCACCTCTACAGGGGACTGCATGAACACCCACGTAAGATAGTTTGTTTCCTCCTCCATGGCTTTATAGTTTGTTTTGGTTTTAGTCTAATACACGGTCTCGCTCTCCTCCAATGAGCTCCTACTCACATGCTTCAAGACCTAGCCCAAGAACTCTTCTTGGAAGCTTTCATCACTTCCCCGCAAGGTGAGGGAGCCATCTGCCGTGGCTCCTGTGAGCTCCCAGCAGCAGCTCCCCAGCAGCGTGTTAGCAACCATACCCCCCCCCCCCCCCAGTACTTCAGGAAGGGCTTTAGTGCCTGCTGCGCCAGGTCTCTAGCAGCCAGATCCTCTCTAGTTGAGCCTGACCTGATAACCTGAAGAACAGCCTTTTCTACATCCTGAGCCAGCGGCCCTTTCTTTATGTAACACCACTGCTGTGATCTTAAACCCTATGTCATCCTAGCAAAGCAGGGCTGGAGGTGGGGGCTGGGAGGGGCTGTGGAATCTTCTTATTTTGAAATCTCTTACAAGGCATTTTACAACTGATATTTCAGGAATGAAGATCATTACTGCGAGTTCTTTGGTAAAATTCAAAACTTATGTATAATCTCAGAAATTTGTTAAGTGTTAGGGCTGAAGGTATATGTTTCTTCATACTTGTTTTCCGAGTTCTCTATTGTATTGATCATGGCACACATGCCTGGTGTAACACTTGCCAAAGCCCCCTAATCGCTCCCCTATACCTTTACTGGAAGAGCTAATTATTAAGAAAATAGCCAAAAGAGAAGAGCTCAGGGTGGTCCAGTGATTCTCAACCCTAACTATATCTCTGGAGAAGTTGAGAAAATAATTGATGCCCAGGGTATCACCTAAGATCCAATATATCCTAGCCCTGCCTGGGCATTGGTGATTTTAAATGCTCAACAGGTAATTCTACTGTACCACCAAGACTGAGAACCACCATCCCAATAAACAGACAGCATTGGATTGCTGGATGAAAAAGCTATTCTTAGTAAGACAGGTCTTAATCCAAATTCCATCATCAGCAGGGTAAAGTTAAACTTAAGTAAATTACGAGACAGCTATAAAATAATAAATTGATACAAAACCTTTAAAAAAGCAAGACTGATCTATGTACATGAAAAATGCCCACAAGATAATTGTTGAATTTTTAAAAAGCACACTGCAGAATTGTATATATATATTTGTGATTCCATTTGTCTGAACAATTGTGTTTTTGTATGCACACAACAAACACAAACTATGTTTAGAGAACAGGTCTGGAAGGAGACATACAGGAAGTGTTAACTGTGGTAATTCCAGGAATAGAAATGGAAGTGTCAGACAAGTCTCACATTTTTATTTTGTATACTTTTTTTACACTCTGAGTTGTCAAGGAACTTTCATTTATTATTCTTATAATTTAAAAAACATGTGTTTAAAAAGCTGATGTCTAGAAATGCTCTAAAAAAGAAAGTTAAATTTTTTTTTTTAAATCTATAAATGATGTACACAAAACAAGACAAGTTCATGTACATATGGAAATGCATACTCTTCTTTTTGCTCTGCAACTAATGAATGAATGAATTTAACTTTTCTTTTAAATATAGAATTCCAGGATACATCTGGAAGGAGTCTCAGTCAGGAAATAGCATAGATAAATAAAGTACAACTACTTTGTTTTAAAGACTGGAATTTTGGGGGTTAAAAAAAGGAAAGTTGGGAGCACTTAAAAGAACAAACTTCTTTTCTTAGCATAAAGTCTGGTGGTTATACTCTTCATACTATTTTATTTACAAACTATGTCAGTAAATGGTAATATACATAGAGATTTAAAGATATATCTAAGCTAAGCACTTTGGGAATTACTTATTAAAATATTGTTTCCATAATAATACTATCAGGGCAAATAATATAAAGAAAAACAAATGAACCATGAAGCAGGGACAAAAGAAAACCATTTGCTTTAAAACACTTGAGTTGTTTTCCAGGAAGCACCATCTTTTCTCAAAGAGCAAAATAAGGAAAAAACAGGCTTGGTGGAAGTTTCCACTCCACTGACTCTATCATTATGATCATCTGTTCCTAACACACACAGCCTAAAATTTCCTGTTTTCAAACTATTGTCACCATTTTCTAGCCTAGTGTTATCTGTGCTAACTTTAGCTTAGTAATATAAACAAGAATACACCAAAAATAATGCAGAACAATGCCTAGATGTAGGCTAACAACCAATCCAAAAACCTTTTAAATGGGAGCTTACATACATACCCTGGACAAAAACAAATTAGCAGCACCAGAAACAATTTTATAACAGCCACACTGACCAAAACATCAAATTCAACAGAAATACTATAGCAGCTGGGGGCGGAGGAGGAGGGAATCAGGGAATTTTAAACACACTATTACTTAATAGTGCATAGAACTGGTTGTTGGAATCATTGTTAACTGATACTTACCCCAAAGCTCTGTGTAAGTCCTGCAGAAAACAAACAAAAAGGTAGTGACAAACCCTCCTCAGCATTTATACAAAGTACACAGCTGTTGCACCTTTTCTGGGCCTTGGATTGTTTTGAAAATCTGATAAAAGCAATGAAATCTTTCCTTAGAAAAAAAGGCACATTAAGAACATTTGAAATAAGACTACAGCATACTACTTCTTTTTGCAAAGAACAGTTTGATTTGAGACCTTGCCCCCGCCCCCATCCCACCTCCAACCAGGGAAATTTAGTTACTGAAGTTCCATAGGGAAGTAGGTCACCTCACGGAATTAACTTTCAATACCACATTATGGGGCAGATCGAGTATACTGTATTTTTACTTATAAGTACTAGTTCCTATCTCATCAAAATGACCACCTGTCAGGGCTACGGAGACATACTCTTTTTTTTTTATTAATTTTAATGGCGTGACATTGATAAATCAGGGTACATATGTTCAGAGGAAACATCTCCAGATTATTTTGACATTTGATTATGTTGCATACCCCTCACCCAAAGTCAAATTGTCTTCTATCACCTTCTATCTGGTTTTGTGCCCCTCCCCTACCCCCCTTCTCCCCCCCCCCCCGTTACCATCACACTCTTGTCCATATCTCTGAGTCTCATTTTTATGTACCCTCTATGTATGGATTAATATAGTTCTTAGTTTTTTCTGATTTACTTATTTCACTCAGTATAATGTTATCAAGGTCCATCCATGTTGTTGTAAATGATCCGATGTCATCATTTCTTATGGCTGAGTAGTATTCCATAGTATATATGTACCAAAGCTTTTTAATCCACTCGTCCATTGACGGACATACTCTTAACTCCAGAATTTCAAGCTCCCCTATCCTGCCCAGGAGGTGGCTGAAGGGAGGCTTGCAATGTCTTGTGTGACTGGGAATGGAGGCCTAGGGTGATGCATACTTGAACTCGAATTGGGAAGAAAAACCACCTGCCTTGTGTTTCATCCAAAATCACCCTTTCCATCCTACTATGTGGAATAAGAGTCAGTGAGTTCACATCAAGGTGTGGCCAGAGGAAAATGGAGTCAGGGAGTCCACTCTATCTTTTGCAATCAGAGTCAGCTTGCCTCTGACCTAGACAAAAGGTAGTTTGAGGCTTATGCAATCTGGCCAGTCAGAGATTTAAGAATGGGAGCCGCAGCTAGTGATAACAACTTCTGCAATATAGTCCCTAAGAACCTGGGACAGCAGAGGTAGCATGTACATTCAGGCAGACTCCTACCGATCCAGATGGAAATAGCCCAAACACAATCAAGGGCTGTGGGCCTTATCATGAGCTCAGACGGGCAGGCCCAGAGTCACTGAGCCATTGATTCCATTTCTAGGAATCTCACCTAAGGAAATAATGCAAAATGGAACTAAATATGCAGGCATCAAAATAGCCAACTCAGTGTTGTTTATATTAGTAAATATCTGACACATTCTAAGAGTCATCAGTAGGCAGGAGGACCAAGCATCTTAGTTTTCCCAGGACTGCCCTGATTTTAGCACTGAAAGCTTCCCGTCCTGGAAAATCCCTCAGACCTGAGCAAACCAGGACAGTTGGTGCCAGTAGGGGACTGAGTAAATAAATTATGATATATCTCTATAAAGGAGTCTTACACAGTCATTAAAATGACAGTACTGAATGGTATTTTAAAGATTTTTTCCCCCATGGTTTGCAAAATTTCCAAAATACTGAGATCTTGGCAAAGAACTAATCTTTTCCATTTGGAGTAAGTGGAAGCTAGTGTGGAGGAAGACTGGCCACACCTTCCTTTCTACCTCTTCCGGCTCCCATCACCTGTGCCAGGCAGGGCTGACGGCTCTGGTATCTGAGCACCTTGTGCACACCACTATCTGAGCTCTCTCCTCCTGCGTGTCAATCAATCCTTCGGATTCTTGCTTTCTTCCCCAAGAGCCCATCTTACTCCATTTTAAGTGCTTAGCATAGTGAACAGCCTGCAAGGACTTGGCAGCTTAAAAGGCATGTGTGTTACCTGAATAAATGAACAAATAAATGAGTCCAGGTGACCCTGACGCTGCTGTCTCTGTTCTTCCCTAAGTTAGTCTTGACATAAATGCACAATACATCAAACCAGCAGTGGGCCTTCTTACTACTGTAAGAATTCAGCCATAAACCCAACCAAACCTCCAACTCTACAAGGATCAGTCAACAAAAAGTGAAACTAAAGGAACAAGCCAATATGATATCATGCCAATATGCCAATATTAGAATCTACAGCTTCAGACAGTAACCTACTATATTATGAGAATGTTGACATATTTTAGTTATAAAATTATTTGTTAGCATATTTATTTATATATACAGTTATATATTATATGTATATAAAAATTCTGAGACGTATTCATATATTTTATACACACACACACACATACACACACACAAACTCAACACTGTTCTGGTGTGTCTATGTATGAGGACACTCTAGACTCCGAGGGTGGAATGTAATGTCATTAACGAGATGAGGGCAAATGCTACATGTTATGAGTTATGTTATCAGTGTAGATGTTTAATCAAAGAACAGGAGTGAGAAGTTTACTTAAATATTGTTGTTTTAAGTGACAGGAAATTGATATCAAATCTGAAATTAAGGTCATACAGTTTTCTAGCACAGATGTGACTTCTAAAGGCAGTTTGAGAGTAGTACTGCCCCACAAAACATTCTGCAGGGATGGAAAAGGCTAAGCTGGCCGTCACTGTAGCCACCAGCCACATGTGCCCACAGAGAACCTGAAAAAGTGGCTGGAATCGATTGTCTAATGTATTGAATTCAGTTGAGTCACACGTGGCTAGAGCTATCATAGAGACAGTGCAGTTTTAAAGGCCATTTCTTTGACTTGAGGGAGAAGCAAATCCACTCACTGAAGAACTGTAGCTCTAAGTGATAATAAAACATAAAGTAAACGTTTACATTGTGTTAGTGGTGCTGTAAGCAGCTGCGCCCAAGAGGCTGACAATGATGTGAACCTGTTTCCTGATTTTCCCGTGTTCTGCAAACTTACTCTCCACCCTGCCACCAATACATGTCGCATAGGCGGCTGTTATTATTTTTTGGGCAAAGCATGCATGCTTAAATAGAGGTTTAGAAAAACGTAACACCAATAACAATCTGAATAATAAAACGTTATCTCCTATAAAACCAACAAATTTCTAAACGCTATTTGTTGTTCAATTATCCAAGTCAAAATAATTCTGGGGTAGATAGTGTTCCGAGTTTATAGCAAAACATACAAAGACGTCATTTTTTTCTTCTAAGTTTCTTACTGAACATTCACAATTTATAATAAAGTAAAACAATAATACATTGAAATTTGAATCACATTTTAAAAACAACACACACATTAAGAACCAAAGGAAAAGCACTGAAGTGTTACAAAAAAAAATTCCAAATTTCCATAATTACATTTATATGCCATAAGCCCCCCCCCCCCCCCCAAATGCCTGCTATAATTTTCTTCTGAGAGAGCAGAAGACATATGGCAGTAAAAGGTTTCCTGTGAAAGACATACTTCTAAGGAGATAAATTATGCATTCTGGAGTCACTGACTACAAAACATGTTAAGTTCAAGATGCAAGGAACAATAACCTCATCCAAAGAGAACAGAGGACGCAGTTGAACACGATACAAAAATTCCTCCGCCGGTAATGACATCAAGAAGTCTTGGAT
This sequence comes from Saccopteryx leptura, assembly GCF_036850995.1. Classification (NCBI taxonomy): domain Eukaryota; kingdom Metazoa; phylum Chordata; class Mammalia; order Chiroptera; family Emballonuridae; genus Saccopteryx; species Saccopteryx leptura. Next base: position 213,496,709 of record NC_089503.1, on the reverse strand, counting down.
GCGAATACAAGGGACTCAGCCCGAGTGCTGCTGCTGCTGACTTCCCTGTCCCCTCCGTAACAAGACAGAAGCGCCACCCTCTTTAAGTGCATTCTTTTTTTTTTTTTTTTACAGAGACAGAGAGAGAGGAGAGGGATAGATTGGGACAGACAGACAGGAATGGCGAGAGAGATGAGAAGCATCAATCATCAGTTTTTCGTTGCAACACCTTAGTTGTTCATTGATTGCTTTCTCATATGTGCCTTGACAGCGGGCCTTCAGCAGACCGAGTAACCCATTGCTTGAGCCAGCGACCTTGGGTCCAATCTGGGTCCAAGCTGGTAAGCTTTTGCTCAAACCAGATGAGCCCGCACTCAAGCTGGTGAGCTCGGGGTCTCGAACCGGGGTCTTCCGCATCCCAGTCCGACGCTCTATCCACTGCGCCACCGCCCGGTCAAGCAGCGCTACCCTCTTTAAAAACCATAGTTCTTTGGGGAAATAGGCTTTTTTCATTCATGTGATATACAGATAGCAATCTCCTCATCTGAGAAAAGCTGTTGTCCATTTACCTCTTTTTGTTTTCAACACAGTGAGGGCTATCCTGTCCCTTCTGTCGCGTGTCAGCCCCAAATGAGGCCCGCTTTCTGTTTCCTGTCAGCCCTCCACTCCCCCCATAGCACTCAAGCCTCATCACCTGTGACCAACAGGAAGCAAACACAATGGACTGAAAATAACAGCGACTGTAAGGATCTGTACAGTGTCTGCATGATTCAGTGCATGAGGACTAGGAGAGAAGGGTGGGGGGAGAAAATGACTAGTTCTGCCAAAGGAGTAACAGTCCCATTTGGCAGCACCCAACTCATCCTGAATTCCAAGGAAAACTCTTATCCAAGTTATACGGTCCATAAAAGCTAATATATATATATATTATATACATATACATATATATATATGCAAAGTATGTTTAATAATGCATATATAGGTGAACCACAGGCAGGTGGCACATAATTTACACACTCATCTGCTTTACACACGTTAGAAAACCTGTAAGACAATCAGTCATTCACAGGCTGCCGGCATCTGAGGAAACAGACAACTGACTGTCTGATTTGCCAACTTGGATGCTCACTAAAGTCTGTAAAAGCTAAAAATAACCACACAAACATGTTTACAGCATTGAGAAAATACAGGATCCACACTGTCTTCTAAATATAAACCTTGGGTCCAGAGGACAGGGATTGGCTTTGGGTTTTTCAGAGACATCATCGGTACATCCCACACTTCACCGCAGAAATCCACATTTCAGTATTTTACTTTAACCACACATTGGTGGCACTGAACTAGAGTGAAGAGGGGGTGGGTGTGGAAGGGGGAAGGCCAGCAGAAAAGGAAAATATGGGGCCTCTTCCCCCATTTAAGCAGAGGGCCTCCAGAATGCCACAGACCCCCCCAACTCTTCGTGGTGGGACCCGACCTTCTTCAAAGTCTGAAAGGGGATATCCTGCCTCTGTTTTCCACTCCACACGTCCACTTCCCAGTGGAACTACCCTTTCCCCTTCCGCAAGCAGAAATCTGTAGACCCTGCTGCAACAGATAACTGTAGACAGGAAGTCAAGAGGGACATGTACATACATGTGAACCCCCACACCCCGACTGCTACAAGTGTGCACATTTTGAGGACAATAATTCTAATTTTTAACCTGTTCCTGAAGGGTGAGGTCATTCTAAATCAAACACAGGGCAAATTTTCCAGTGAAAAACCATAACGCTCACATCAATCAGAACCGCTTAGGGCAGTTGTACTAATACCATTCAGGAGCCAAAGGAGTATATTATTAATTTTGAAAAAAATGTCTATTTAGTCTCTTACTAATGTTTGGATAGAACTGGTATAAATTTAATCTTCTCCTCTTCTAAGAAGTCTTAAAATTTAGAAGCTTTAAAAATATAGCAAAAAAAAAAAAAAAAAAAACAACCCCTGTAACAACAGACTTAGCCTTATAGTTGTAGGTCATAAATATCAAATGTCTGTGCCTCTTAAAGTACTGGATAGAATCTATATTTCTGGAGATTATTTAAATTCAAGTGACATATTCTCCAGAATAAGCCATATGGGCATTTTCTTAACAAATTTATTTTTAATAAACTCCAAAGAACAACAAATTCAACTAGAAAATTATGGAAAGGATATATAATCCCACCACCATCCAAAAACGGTTTTCAATGTTTTCATCTAATTTCTATTCATATACATACTTTTTAAATAGTTAACTTTTTAAATAAAGAACTTTTTTGATTTCATGAGCCACACTTTTAACTTTCTGAGATTTAATATTCTCAGATTTAAAATTTTAATTTGTTAATATTTCACATTGTGACTTTTTCTAAGTCTTGCTTACCATGCTAGCATTATACAAATAAAGGTGGAGACCTCCCTTTTACGCTTTCTGAAAACCAACAAGAAAGTACATTTGATGATTGTAAAAACACAAGCCATTTATTTACCCTAGGATTTCCCACGTAGCACAGCACCCCAGATGCATTCCAGCAATTAAAATATTTAAGTCAAAGAATGCCCTGTGTGTGTGGTTGATGCTCTAAGCAAATAATGACTAAAACAAATACAGCAGTCTCCCCCTTATCCGTGGTTTTGTTTGCCATGGTTTCAGTTACCCACAATCAACCACAGCCTGAAAAATATTAAATAGAAAATTCCAGAAGTACTCCATAACTTTTAAATTGTATGCATTTCTGAGTAGTGTGATGAAATCTCCCACCATCCCACTCCGTGCTGCCTAGGACATGAGTCATCCCTTTGTCCAGCATCTCTACACTGTATATGATCTCGCCCATTAGTCACTTAGTAGCCCTTTGGCTATCAGATGGACTGTCCTGGTATATCAGTTACAAATTAGTCACCAGGATGTAAAGTACAGGGTAGGGAGCATAGTCAAAAAATATTTTAATAACTATATGTGGTGCCAGCAGGTGCTAGACTTCTTGGGGGGATCACTTCATAAGTTATATAAATGTCTAACCATTGTGCTGTATACTTGAAACTATATAATATAATATTAAATGTCAATTATAATAGAAAAAAATTAAAACATAAACCCCACATCTTTAGCTAGCCTCTCAGATACGGCGCAGGTTAAGAGGAGAGGCTAGTTCTCTCGTTTCCACCTGAAGTCCCCACACCAACCCTAGATAGCAGTCTAATCTTTATGAACAGTTGGAAAAGAATGATCAGAAATAAAAACTACCCAGCAGTGTAGGCTTTAAGAATCCCTGCTGGTTCCTTTCAGCCTAGTCTTTATACCAAATGGCCTCGCGGGCACCCATAACCAATCATCTGTGTATACTCAATCACCTAGGCACCTGCCTGCTCCTCACTGCTCTGTTCTCAGAACCTAACACATAAGGCCTGGCAAGGGACTCAGCAACTGGTGACTGAGTGAGTGAATGAATGAATGAGTCTTTTTTATTTATTTATTTATTTATTTATTTAAAGCGACACTGAGAGGGGGGGGGGGGAAGAGAGACAGGAAGGGAGAATCAACTTGTAGTTGTGGCACTTTAGTTGTTCACTGATTGCTTTCTTATATATGCCTTGACCGAGGGGCTCCAGCTGAGCCAGTGATCCGTTGCTCAAGCCAGCAACCATGGGGTCACATCTATGATCTCACACTCAAGCTGGCAACCCCATGCTCAAGCTGGTGAGCCCGTGTTCAACCAGCGACCTCCGGTTTTGAACCTGGGTCCTCAATGTCACAGGCCAAGGCACTATCCACTGTACCACCACCTGGTCAGGAGAATGAATGTGTCGCGATGCACAGTGTAAGGTGAACCCTATAGGGATCAGCATTATAGTCATCCATAAACAATTATTAAGTGTTCATTATTGAGTGGTTTGATGGTGAAAACATGCTAAAAAAGCAAAATAAGTATTACGACAATAAATTAACTGAAAAATTACCATTAAATCAGCATAAAATAAATACACTGCAGATGTAGAAATAAGCATACTAAAAACTAGTTTAGATGCTATTATACTAAACACAACTAAATAGGAAAACTTTTCCCCAACGTATGCAGAAGGAGCTATAAATTCAGGGCATAAAGTTAAAGTGAACACAATGCACTGTTATGGGTTCCCTTTATTCTCCACTCTTTGGTCTGCCCCCTAGTGGAGTCCTTATGAGTAAAGAAGAAAAAAGAAAAAAAGGCAAGCACTATAAAAATCAGAGAAAACAGATAAAAAGAACAGAACAGAGCATAAGGAATCAAAATCCACAACAGGCTTTCCACAAATCAGTCACTCAAGAATAGAAGAGTGAAACTCATGAATTCCTATTAAACACTTTTGTCCCAAAGACAAAATTTTTGCATCAACTTAGGTTCACCATTTCCTTGTGCACCTTTGACCCTGTAATCACTGCCTTTTATGGAAAAGTCTGCACCTCTCAGTAGTAGATGCCTTTCTTAATATTTAAGAAGACAAATAATTTACTGACTGCTAGTAAGTTGACACGGTCTGGCCACTTTACTTTTGGTGTTCATTAGATAGGAATAGCAAAAAACCAAAAATCATTTCCAGAAAGAAGATCCTGGAAATCTATGGATTCATTTCCACAGCAGCTCTGAGAGCAGGTAAAGTGAAATAGAGGCAGTGGCTCAGGGGTGGCAGGCGTGGCTGAGTGACTCCTCTCAGAAAGCATGCGTATCTCCTTGGGGATCTTTCCATCCAGAAAGGGGTGTGGGCTTTCTCTATGATCTCATCAGCAGCAGCAGCCGACTTTCCTTCTAAACTGGCTGCCCATTTTATACCAGAGTTTTGCACCAACATGTACAGTTCCTTAAATATGAAGATGACAAGCATGGCTACTGTGACTTACATAAACAGCCAATCATGTGACACCCCCTCCCCTTGTGACCTGTGACACACATTTGCAAGACTGACTGTCAGGGTTATAGAAACTACACTCACTGAACAAAACATCGAAAATCATCCCTGCAGGGGAAATGCAAGCCTTAGAAGTAGTTTCTGGACTTCAGTGGCCCAGTGGTTTCGGCCGTAGCTTCCAGTGCACTCGGAATGCATAATCAGTCATGATGATTGTAAACAAATGATTCTAGGTTTTCTCCCCTCAAGTACTTGTACATACAACACTCCTCCAGCATTGGCAGAGATTCTGTTCAGCAGAACTGTAGAAAAGTCAAGTGACAAAATCCACACACAAAAAAACATGGAGATGAATACAGGGACTAAGATAAACAGAGTTTACTTAATTACTATTTTTAACACCCTTTGTGGAAGTGCATCAGTGTGATCATTCTGGCAGGTTCTAAAAGCAGTGAGCCTCCAGTGATTTATGACTACACCTTACACACATGCAGTATCAGCTTAAACACCCTCACAGCAGCCTTTTCATGGAGGAAACAAAATAACCTAAATCAAAGGAGATAAAGTGTTCACAGGTTTATTTTAGTAAGAAAATGCTTAGGATACAGAAACACAGGATTTAAAGTTTTCTGTCCTCAGACTGTTGTGAATGCTACAAACGGTGGGAGGGATAACAACGAGACAGTCGAAAATCATCTTCTTCTGGTTGTTTATCTGTCCCCTTTGGACAAAACTGTCAGCCATGGAAGTATCAGGGAAGACAGGATAAAACTCCTGTGCTTGTAATGTTTCTCCCAACGTCTCTGTTGTTGCTCCGATCTCTACTAGAAAAGCAAGGAAAGGCAAATTTCAACCAAGGATCTCAAAAGATTTATTGTAATCACCAAGGTTCATATGTCAGAAAGAAGGAAGGTGGGGGGTGGGGAATTTCCCTGATTCTATACTTAGATATGGATCCTTGGTTAATTTTTATCTCTTGTCTGTTGTACTGCCAAATTATTTATAGAGAGTAAAGTAGCTCAAATAATTGACTTTCTTAAAATTTACTATATTTAGACAATGATATCACTAAGTTTTAAATACACTAACATCATGATATAATTCTTAAAGCATGCTTATACATCTAATTTAATGTTTTGGAGTTGGTTCAAATTGTTCATTAAATTGAGTAACAAAGGAACAAAACAATGAAGAGGCAGCTGTTCCACTTGTACATCTGATTTGGAGCATGTAGTATATTTATAGTTAAATAGAGCAAAATAGGCTAGTCAAGGAAGAATTGTTTCCACTCCCAAATAATGATGGTTTAAAAATTAGTGTTGTGTTATTGCTAAAGACTTAAATTTATACAGGCAACACTAACTTTTTTGTGTGCTATGAAATTAAACTGACAGCATTAATCATAATTTGCAATCATATTTACTGTGTTTCTGCCAGTCTGTGTAGCACCCTATCTCTCCAAGTGGACTGTAAGCATTTTCAAGACAGAGACTCTCCTTGTTTGAGTCACTCTGGTCCACCAAGCTCTTAGCACATTAGTTAAAACAACAGGTGTGAATAAAAGTACTTACATTAAAATGCTCTATTATAATCATACCTGCAGGAGGTTAAAACATCAAATTGTATAGGAGAGCTTATAGGCAACACAATAAACTCACCCTGGGCATCTCCAACCCTAGTTCTACCCCAAAGAGAAGCAAGTCCTGGTTTGGCTCTTGGTGGTTACCCGCTATTGGTTATTTGTGGTTTACCTCTCACCCATCCCCCACCATTCTCTGTATAAAATACCATTTAAAAAAGTTAGTATTTATAATGCTAGTCTCTTAAAATAAAGGGAACAGTATTATAAAAGTCCTGTCAAGAATTTTGGGGGGATTGAGAGTTCCCACTAAGGAACCCTTGCCTGCCTGAGTCATGCACATATTACTGTTTACCATTTAATTTACGATACTATTAATCCATGAAGGCATGGATTTCACCTTCAATTTCCCTTTCATGTACTCAACTGTATATTTATTAAACAGAATTCATTCAAAATTTAAAATATTCTTCTTAGCAAAAATGACATCTAAAATGTCATTAACTGGTAAGCTTATGCATCTGGAGAGGATATTTCAGTGGAAATAATGAGTAGCTATATTTAATTCATTCATCCATTCACTCCTCCAAAAACGTTTATTGAGCACCTACCTGTGCCAGTGTTCTAGCTGATAGAGGAGTAATAACCCAAGAAACAAAAATTCACTAGCTTCAGCGAACTTAAATTCTAGTGGAGGAAAACAAAAACTAGTAAACAAGTAGGATTGCCTTTAAAATTCTATGGTTGCTATGAAGGAAAAGTTTATTTCAAAGTCCTAATTTTACCTAAATAATCCAAAGAATGTGGGGAAGTGTTATAACACTCTCATAAAATGTATTTTAGTACACGAAGCCACAACTATTTTCAACACAGCCCTACTGGGCAGTGACAAGTATCCAACTCCTCGGGTGGACACCTGGGAGCAGCAGGCCTGAAGGATCTGTACTCTTGTCCTCTGAGAGGGTCTCCATCAGCTAATAAAACGAGACAATCAACATGTGGCTTCACCGTGCAATCGCCATGCAAGGCCATTACTTTAATCCCTGGACATCATCAAACACCAGGCCTGGAACACTCAACCTCTCCGGTCCAATATGCATCAAGACCATAAACAACTCACGTGGAAAAGAAGGAAAAAAAGAGCATGAACTACACTTCATTAAAATTTTTTTTGTTTTTTTTTAAACACATTTTCTACATTTTGTAAACAATGAATTGATTCTTCTCCTACTGAACAGAGCATGTGGAGCACAGAAAGAGGTTGTAAAAAAGATGAAGAAGGTTACTTCAGAACCCACAAGTGCTTTATGATGATTGAGGCAAGTGGCTAAAGGTAAGAAAATTACTTGGCCTAAAAAATATACAAAAGAGGATGATTTTGTATATATGATGCCGAAAAATTATTTCTGCAGTGGGAAAGAACCAAATGAAAGGATTCACTTTCTTTAAATGAAAACGATTACACTGGAACCGCCGGCGGACTCCCACGGGCAGGAGGGCTGCGAATGCTGGCTGTCCTGGGGAAACCCTCAGCCTCTCCTTTGGTTCTGGTTGGTTCTCCTGTTCTGCTGACTACCTTTCTTATTCTTGTGTCCTCTTCTTTCTCTCTTTAATCATTATCCCCTCTTCTATAGCTTTCATTTCCACTTTATTTCTTCCGGCACGTTATCATAAGTACACTAAAGAGTCTGTCTGCGCCTGAACAGGCAGCAGCGCAGTAGATAAAGCATCGGACTGGGATGCAGAGGACCCAGGTTCAAAACCTCGAGGTCACCAGCTTGAGTGCTGGATCATCTGGTTTGAGTACAACTCACCAGCTTGAACCCAAGGTCGCTGGCTTGAGAAAGGGGTCACTCGCTCTGCTGTAGCCTCACGGTCAAGGCACATATGAGAAAGCAATCAATGAACAACTAAGGTGCCACAATGAAGAATTGATACATCTCATCTCTCTCCCTTCCTGTCTGTCTGTCCCTTTCTCTGTCACAAAAAGAAAAAGAGAAAATGAAAGAGCCTGTTTGCTTTTTTTTTAAAATTTATTTATTTTATTTTTTTTTACAGAGACATAGAGTCAGAGAGAGGGATAGACAGGGACAGACAGACAGGAACGGAGAGAGATGAGAAGCATCAATCATTAGTTTTTCATTATGTGTTGCAACACCTTAGTTATTCATTGATTGCTTTCTCATATGTGCCTTGACCGCAGGCCTTCAGCAGACCGAGTAACCCCTTGCTGGAGCCAGCAACCTTGGGTTCAAGCTGGTGAGCTTTTGCTCAAACCAGATGAGTTTGCGCTCAAGCTGGCAACCTCGGGGTCTCGAACCTGGGTCCTCCGCATCCCAGTCTGACGCTCTATCCACTGCGCCACCACCTGGTCAGGCTGTTTGCTTTTTTTTAGTGTCACATTTAATGTCTTTTTCTTAACTTAAAGAGCGGTTATCATTTCCTTTTATGCTTTCAAGCATTTTTTTTTACACTCAAGTATGGGTCTGTCTTGACTTTTCTTTTTTCAGTAAAGCAGGCACTATTAAAAGGAACATGGGCCTTCATTCTCAATGAAGAAAACAGAAAATAGTCTTCGATAAGTTGGACATTCACTTGTTGAAAGTGAGGACTAGTTCAAATGGTCTCTAAAAACTCACAACCATAATAAATCATAATAATAATCATTAACATTTGTTGAGTAGTCACTAAGTACCAGGCATTGTTTGAAGCACTTTTATACATTAACAAAGTTCTCACCACAGCCCTGTGAGGTAGGCACTGTAATTATTCCCATTTATAGATGAGAAAATGGGTCACAGGAGAGATTAAGTAACTTGCCTAAGGTCAGACTGGAAAGTGGTAAAGACAGAAATTGAACCGACGCAATCTGGCCCCAGAGCCCAGCGCCCATAATCACGTACCATTATACCATCTTTCTATGGCAGGGATGCCGAACTTTTCTGTAAAGAACCAGATAAGAAATATTGTAGGTCTTGTGGGCTACAGTGGTCTCTGTGTCATTCTCTTTTTCCTCTTCTTTTTTTCCCAATCTTTTAAAAATGCAAAGAACCCTCTTAGACATAATCAGGCCTACCGGCTGTAGTTTGTTGGCTGCTGGGCTATGATTTCATTACTTCATACAAGCCTGGGCATTTAGACAGACAGAAGCAAAAGTGAAATATTCCAGACAGGTGAATTTATAATCCGCAGTCCACGAACGCCCAAGACCCCTCAATCGTGGGTTGGCACTAAAACAATGAAGGTAAAGAAAATGTAAATATCAGCCTGACCTGTGGTGGCGCAGTGGATAAAGCATCAACCTGGAACGCTGAGGTCAGGTCACCGGTTCAAAACCCTGGCCTTGCCTGGTCAAGGCACACATGGGAGTTGATGCTTCCTGCTCCTCCCCCTTTCTCTCACTCTCCTCTCTCTAAAATAAATAAAGTCTTAAAAAAAAAGAAAATGCAAATATCAAACTAAAGAATTGTAGGTGCTTTGAGAGGACACCCACAAAGACGTACAGCTTATCAGGAACCAGGTGCAATGATCATGAATGGGAATTAATAAAAAACAGAAATCTAGTGAGCTTCAACAACCTAGTATTGCGCAGAATACTAGGATATTCATCTTCCTTACATTATTGGTTGGACAGAATTACTGTTGTAATTTGCTCACTGATGTCTGAAAACAGCATCAGCATATTTAAAAAGATGCTGTATTTTTCAACATCCTTCACTGTTGCATTACCCAAATACTCATCTTCAATGTCAGAAACTAGAGTCACTAATTAACTACAAACTTAAGAACCCTGTGGAATTTGGAAATCATGAGATAATGAACTTTCAATCTGTGGTCTTCCTGGTCCTCTGGCAAGGTCCCACTCACATAAAACACGAACATGTCATCACCACCTACCACCTGAATTTCTTGAAGTAAGTCTTCAGAGGCGCCACGTATTTCACCACAACCTAATTTTCTTTTAAAAATCAAGAGCTCTGTTTCAACAATGCCTCAATAGCTTCGATAACCCAATCACGAAGCAGGCCGTGAAGCACTTTATTTTACTTTGACTCCAGAAGTCAAGCAGCTCCCTGAATCTACAATCCCACCTCTTAGACAATTTGTTCCTCAGAGGTAAAGATTTAGACAGCATTTGGTTCAGAGTCAATAAGGACTGTTCATGGTTTTTGCCGTTTTCAGTGTGGGAAAAATAAGAATCGGGGCACAGCCTCCTTTTCCCTTTTTCCCCAATCAACTTGGGACCATCCGTTTAAAATAAATGCAGCTGTTTTCAGCAATCAGGCAATGGGTTACTTATAAAAACAAAAACAGATTCCTGCTCTTTAAGATCACCCCTGCTTTCAACCACACAAGCATGACCTACATACAAACAAGTCCACTGTATGTTGCTACCCACCAAGCCTGAAATTGCGGATTTTTTTTCAAACACTATAAAGTAACTGAGGACCTCACTTCATCCTCTCTTACTGTTTCTTAGCAATTGCCAAAGATACCAGAATTAAAATATCTGTGAGGAGGGAATTTTTATAAGCAGTTAAAAATACTGTCTGAAACACCAGATCTTTACCTTCAACTGGGATGTCCTTAAGAATTGGTGCATTTCTTCTGTTGAGAAAAGTTGCTTGCTTAATAGTTAATTTTTACCTGAAACACTTCGAAATGCAGAGACTCGTGTATTTAGCCTTTGTTTTTCCCTTGCCAACAGTGTCACATGAGAGATAATCTCCACGAGTATTTATACAATTTTCTCCATCCCACAGAACAAAGCATGTCTTTTAAAAAGAAAGATCAAGGTGACTTTCCCTGCTGCAATCCTCCTCTTCTCTGCCTTCTTTTCTGCGCTTGGAAATGAGGACTCAGCTGCTAGAAAAGGTTCCTTTGGAAGCCAGAAGCTGGTGTACTTTGTCCTCGCCAGGTCAGATAAGGGGTCAAGTTTAAGTTACAGAGCAGGCCTTTCTGGTTAGTGGTGTCCGGAGAGGAAGAGCACAGTGAACCAACACCATTCACTCCTTTGGTCACAGTCTCATCACTTTGACAGCTTCTTGCCACCTTTTCTGGTTTCTTTCCCGGCTCACCTGCCTTTGTGATTCAATTCTCAAAGGATCCTCTTGCCCCCAAAACAACATCTTATGGGGCACACAGATTCCATGCTGTCGCCGCTCCTTAATTCCCCTGCCCTCTAGACCCAAGGACATTAAAACTATCACTTGAACTATATCCTTTTCTTTTTTTTTTTTTTTTTTAAAAGAAATTTCAGTACATACACTTTAATTTTAATCAGTGCCACAGATTTTCCTGCTTTGTGTTCTTTATTAATTTATTTATTTTAGAGAGGAGAGAGAGAGAGAGAGAGAGAGGAGAGAGAGGAGAGAGAGACAGGGGGCAGGAGCTGGAAGCATCAACTCCCATATGTGCCTTGACCAGGCAAGCCCAGGGTTTCGAACCGGCGACCTCAGCATTTCCAGGTCAACGCTTTATCCACTGCGCCACCACAGGTCAGGCCAACTATATCCTTTTCTAATAAATAAATAATGGTCGCATTGACTAAGCGCAGTGCTGCAGATCCTTGGTTGCTCACTGAAATCTAGCCTTCCGTCCTTCCCCAGTGAAGGCGTGGGAAGGCGGTACCTGGCGCCTGGCTGGAAATCACACCATCGCACTCCCCAGCCTCTCCAGTAGACAGATGCGGCCAAGTGACTCAATTCTCCCCGATGACAAGTGCGTGGCAAGATGGGTACCTTTTCTGGGTCTGGGCCTAAAGACCCTGGACACGATGCCTCTGAACTGCTTTCCTGCCTTGAGGTTGGGACATAGAGTGCCTGTGACCTTGCTCTGACTATGCAGATGGACTCTCCAATGGACTCACCAATGTAGAAAAGGTGAAAGAACAAGGTAGAAGGAACTTGGATCCTTGAATTTCTGCAAGGAGCATGGATGTCTTGCAAGCCCAGAAAGCTCACCTTGCTATAGGAGTGAGAAATAAAGTTGTACCTCCTTTAATGCACTGTATTTTGGGGTCACTGTTCCAGCAGCAAAGGGTTGTCATCGTAGTTGGTTCAAGCACCACATGTAGCAATGTCCAGAGTGCCTTATATTGAATAATCTCCAGAATGAGCCTCTGAGGGAAGGACTGTTATTATTTCCATTTCCAGAAGAAGAAACACAGATTCGGAGACTAGAGGGGTTTTTTTCCCCAAGGACAAAGAGCGGCGAAGCAAGGATCCACCACAGGTCTGGTTGGTGCCGAGTTCAAATGCCTAGCACACAACAATGTTTCTGAAAAGGAAGCCTAATCACTGTGCAATTGTACCATCTTGCCCTAATTGAGATTTTTCTTATCTACCTAGAGCAGAAATTATGAGCTCAAAATGCAAGGATAAAAGTTATATTTGGCTCATTCCTAAATAACCTTAATCTGTTTGTTGAAGATCTAAATTTGTATAAACCCCCTACACTCTGAAGAAATAAGATAGCAGGCCAAGGTGAAAACAGCCTTCTGGATGAAAGTTTCCACTCCCTTTCCAAAAGTGTATTCTGTTCCACACAAAGCCTAGGTCTGTACCTCTACTGAGTGCTGTGAGACACAGGATGCATTCAAAACAAACTTATTTTGGCTGTGTTTCATATTATGTTTATTATGAAAGGGCCCGTGAAACACTTACACAACCCTGGGGTTTTCCTTTCAATAACACGAGGCCACACACCTTTACTCCTCCCAAACTTTTAAAACTCAGTTGCCAGGACATAGCACTGGAGGGGTTTGGTAGGGCGAAGGGGATTGAAAAGATGAGCTTATTGTGTTTTTACACTTTTACCCCTCAAAAAAATCATTTTGCTTAAGAATTCATTTATTCTTTCAGAAAGCTCTTCTAATGACGTGCCAGAGTCTGTTTATTTATTCATTCAACAAACACGAACTGGGCACCGACTGTCCATCCAGTGCTATGCCAGGCACTGGACACAGAAGAGTACATGCAAGTGGAGGTAAGTAATGGGGGTGGAGCAGTGGCTTTCACAGAATGGTAATGGTTACCCTAACTTAAGCTTGAATAAAAATTCCACAATTGTCTTACTCCTTAATAACTGCAAAACGCATAGACTGCAAGAAAAGAAAACGCTTCCCTTTTGGTGCTTGCCTGTCAGACAGCCCTTTGTTGAGGGGGGTGGGGGATGGGCTGTCGGCACCATAGAGGTTCCCTCATCAGCTATGGAACTCCCAGGCGAAGTCTCACAACTCATTCTGCCTATGTTGCATCCTCCTTCCAATCCTTTCAGAAGGTCTGACTAGACAGTTAAAATTCATGTGTATCCAGTCTGCTTCCCAACATCATCGCCAAGTGCACGAGGTATTAATTAACGAGGGATGAGTGAACAAGAAGAATTCTTTGCCAGCATAAGCAAGCATTTCAATATTTAGGTTGGTCTCCTCGTTGTACAGTCAGTTCAGAAGACAGAGGAAGAAAAAGAACTTGGCATTCCACAGGGTAAACCATTTCTATAAAAAAATAAAAACTCACCTTATGTTTGAATACCAACTGTGGAAAGATGAAGCTATGAAAATACCACCCCTGTGAGTATAATGTGAGTGATTTTAGATGGATCTTCTAGGTCAGCGATTTTCAACTAGTGTTGCCGCAGGGAATTTTTAAAACATGCAATACCTGACTCTGTAGTCAGGGGTACTGACTTCTTTTCCCTTAGTTTGTCAAATAAAAAAATGACAGCATTCAATGTAACAATAGCCCCCTGGTATGAATGAATCAGTTATACCTATTTTTTGTCAGATCAGCAAAAAATATCTTTTTGGGTATGCCACAGAATTTTAGTAATTAGTTTACATGCCATGAGGTGTAAAAGGTTGAAAGTCCCTGTTTTAGGTCGTCACATATATCTCTGGCAGTAGCGTTTAGAAAATGCTCCAATCCTGGCTTTTCTGCGGGTGGCCCATCTCTGCACTCAGGGGGTTCCGCCCACATGCTCCCCTCCCTCGTGCTCCACGAAAGTGCTGTCTGATTCCTGACTCAGTCTTGGGTTTTCAAGGAACTGTTTAAAACTTCCAAATAGGACTGTGTTCAAACACCGCTTCAGGTCTTAAGAAAATACTTTTATCTTTTATTTTTTAATTGAGTTTATTGGGGTGACATTGTTGTTCAGGTGTACAACTCTGTAACACACCATCTGTAAGCTGCACTGTGTGTTCACCACCCTAAGCCAAATCCCCCTCCATCACCATCTACCCCCTCTCTACCCTCCTCCACCTTCCTCCACCCCATTTTTGCCAGTCTTTTCTCTGTATCTATGAGTCTGTTTCTATTTTGTTTGTAAGTTTATTTTGTTCATTAGATGCCAGATATAAATGCAGTCATATAGTATTTGTGTTTCTCTGCCTGGTTTAATTCACTTAGTATAATACTATCCAGGTCCATCCATGCTGTTATCAAAGGCAAGATTTCTTTCTTTTTTTTTTTTTTTTTAATTACAGCTGAGTAGTCTTCCCTTGTTTAAATGTACCACAGCTTTTTAATCCGTGCATCTGCTGACGGGCATTTGGGCTGCTTCCTAATCTTGGCTATTGTAAATGAACATAGGGATGCATATATTGATATATTCTTTTGAATTACTGTAGTGTTTTGGGTTTCTTTGGATATAGTCCCAGAAGTGGAATTGTTGGGTCATAAGGAAGTTCTATTTTTAATTTTGGGGGGTAACTCCCACTGCTTTAGGTCTTAAGAAAGTATTTTTAAAATGTACTATTCTTTCTCTAAAGAACTAGCTGGAAACTGCTCTGGGTTAAGATCTTAAATTTCAACTCGCTTACCAGGACCCTCTTTTCCTCTGCACTTAAATTCCTCCCCGTAAGAAGTCACATTTTCAGTGAGAGCGCTACCCTGTGGATGGCGCTGTTCGCAGACAGCGCCCCTGTAACACCGACCAACACTTACTGGATGAAAGTGAAGACCCAGCAGTTCAGTCCGATCTGGACCTGACAGTCTGCAAGACTGGAACCGCGCACGGAATAACTCACACCACAGGGTCTGAGCGCCACAATGACAGAAACAGCGCGCTCGAGGAGGGAGGGCTCAGCCCTGGCTTGGGACAAGGGGCCCAGCTGGGAGAGGAAACACACATGTAGGTGGTACTAAGAGGACATCAGCATCCCCACGTGCCCAGCTGTGACTGCGCCTACCCCGGGCCAGCGACAGTCAGGCATCCCCAGAGCCTCCTGACAGAGTGAGGCTCCAGGGACAGCGGGGGCAGAGACACAGAGCTGGCAAAGTGCTGAGCGGCCAGGAGGCGTTTCCCCGAGGCAAAAGCCTTGAGCGTGTGCCAGACGCTGGAGGAAAACGGAAATCATCAGTGGGAAGACCTACAGTGGCAAACCACAGAGCCTGGCCTTTCCTCAGCAGCTACAGGAACCCACTGGAAGCCCGTTAGAGGGGTGCAACCTAAGAGCCACACTTACAGGAGGTCACCCTGGGGTCTCGCAGGCAGCTGAGGCTATGCGGAGAGACCAGTGAGAAGGCAACCGGTGAAGAGCCTTTGACCGCAGTGGGGCCGCAGCAAGTGCCAAAGCCAGATGGAGAGCCGGCCGCAGGGCAGGAAGGGGGACTTCCACGATGAAGCGCCACTTTACATGGAAGCTCAGTTGATAAGCCACCTTCAATACTCCCCCCTCCAGCTCCGCCAGGCCACTTCACGCCTGGCTCCTTACATCTTTCCTTCAACATTTCTTCTCCAAGACTCAGTTGCATACCAAGTCACTCTCCCATGGGTCACTGGTCTTCACAAGAACAAACTCCTGACCTGTGGTGGCACAGTGGGTAAAAGCATTGACCTGGAACACTGAGGTCGCTAATTCAAAACCGTGGGCTGCCCAGTCAAGGCACGTATGTATGAGGAGCAACTACCACATGTTGATGTTTCCCACTCCTACCCCCTTCTTTCTCTCTCTCTCTCTCTCCTCTCTAAAAAAAAAAAAAATCAATGAGCCCTTGCCAGTTGGCTCAGCAGTAGAGCGTTGGCCCAGTGTGTGGAAGTCCTGGGTTTGATTCCAGGCCAGGGCTCACAGGAGAAGTGCCCATCTGCTTCTCCACCCTTCCCCCTCTCCTTTCTCTCTGTCTCTCTCTTCCCCTCCCACAGCCAAGGCTCCACTGGAGCAAAGTTGGCCCAGGTGCTGAGGATGGCTCTATGGCCTCTGCCTCAGGCCCTAGAATGGCTCTGGTTGCAACAGAACAACGCCCCAGATGGGCAGAGCATCGCCCCCTGGTGGATATGCCAGGTGGATCCCAGTTGGGTGCATACAGAAGTCTGTTTCTCTGTTTCCTGGCTTCTCACCTCAGAAAAATACAAGTCAATGAGATGCCCACCAGAGCTCAGTTGGTTAAGCATCATCCCAAAGCACAGAGGTTGCCGATTTGATCCCTGATCAGGGCACATACAGGAACAACTTGATATTCCTGTCTCTCTTCCTCTCTCCCTGCCTCTCTCACTGAAATCAATAAATAAAAATTTAAAAAAAAAAAAAAAAAAAAAAAAAAAAGAGAACCAACTCCTAGCTCTGCACTTCTAAGCAGTGAGTGACTCACTGGCCCACCACGGCCCTTACTGTGGCAGAGACTACCAGCTGCTCCCCTAAGACTCCTTTTCCCTAGAGAGGTCAGCAAATTTCTGCAAAAGGGCAGAGAGCAACTACGTCAGGCTTTGCAGGCCATATGGTCTCTGTCACAACTACTCAACTCCTTCCATTGTAATGTGAGTACAGCCACAGGCAATTCACAAATGAATGGGTGTGGCTATGTACCAGTATAGTTTTATTTATAATGACAGGTAGCTGGCTGATTGTCACTTAGATCCTTGTTTGCTGTGGTCATGTGACTCTGTTCTGCCGGAGAGAAGGGGAGTGAAAATGTACAACTTCTAGATCACGGTGAGTCACCTTTGACTGTGAAGATGGGGACAACACCCTCAGGATGGTGCTGCAGAGACAAGATGGAAGGCATTTTTCTACTGAGGTCCCATCCTGGTCCTGGGCCAGTAGGAACCATCTGGAAGAGACAGGAAGAGAAAAAAAAGAAAAAAAAGAAAACTCCTAACATTTTTACTGAGGTCAATATGTTTTGGGACATCTGTTTATAAAGCTTTGCATTTTCAGGGGTATCTCCGTGAATGAGGCTGTGTTCAGAAGGGGAAAGGGCTTTGTTACAAAGCTGTTGGAAGACCAATGATCAATCACAAACCCACACTGTGGTCAGATGGCTCGGCACGGAACTATCATCATCACGAGAGCTAATATCTGGTGAAAGCTTATTCTGCGCCATGCACTTATAAAATACAAGCTCTCACTTATCTTGAAAGCCATTATTATCATGATCATTTTTACAGATGAGGTCCAGAGAGATTAATGTGCCCAAAGTCACACTGTTCCTAAGTAGCTGCCCAGATATATTAACTCAGGGACATGTGCCTCTCAAGCACGTTCATTTCCCTCAATCAGCTCCCTCCGGTCAAGGACAGACAAACCACAGTAGTCAATTTGAGGATGAAATTCAGAGATGGCTCTGTGACTCCAGGCTTCCCTTGCCAACCTGCAACGTGCCACTGAGATTCACTGACTGACAGCTCCATTTGGTTTAATTACTACTCCTTTCTAGAAGCCAAGTAAACCAAAATGACACAAGGTTAAATGACTTACCCAGATTCCTTTGAAAGGCTTTGAGAATGCCAGAATGTGGATTTCATGAGACAGCCACAGGGCTGCCAACTCAGCCCCAGCCTGGCCTCCACCGCCTCCTCTTCCACTGCCCACTAAAAGTTAACTGCCCGGACACCTGCTACTCCAGGCGGAAGAGAGCCTGCAAAGCCGTTTCAAAATATGCCAGCAGAGGGGAAGGGCTTCTTTGCCCTCCAGGAAAGGGTGAGCAATGCTGCCTCGACATTTGCTGTTTACCCCCGGCAGTCAGGTGTGGCATCCGTCTCTGCTGGGAGCCTGCCACCCATCAGGGGACCATCTGGCTCCCTGTCCCTGCCTGTGTGGCTTTTCCTGTCCTGTCCAGCCCGGAGGCTCAGGGAAAGTTGAGTTTGCCCCAACATTACAAGCCAGGAAATGGCACCAACTGATCATGGCAGATGAACGCCCCCCAAATTCAGTGGCAAAATTTTAACCTACTTCAAAATTAGTTTAAGTTTTTTTAAGTAGTATAAGTTGATTCTTTGAAAATTTCACTTGTTGAATCAGCTTTAAGTGGCTAAAAATGACTTATAATTAGTTGTCGCTTTCCCCAGATTTTGTAGTATATTTAAAGAACATGTTTTGTTACAGAAATATAGCAAAGAATAAATGTCTACCTTAAGCACAAAATTGACATGTTTTCAATTAATTTTTAAAACTGATTATTTTTAAAATTAGGAAGGAAGACCTCAACCCCAAAATGGAATCTTTTATTTGGAACATCTCTAAGTATTTCCAGAGCCAAAGTATAATGGATGCCAAACAGTACAGCTATTTAAAATCAAATTTTCAAAGAATACACTGGGATAAGGAAACTGTCCTCACATATATTATCATGTTAAGAAAAAATGTTTCAAAAAGATTTATAGACATTCTTATAATAAAAGAATGACAACGTACTAATATAAACATGCACAGACCATTGGAAGTAAATAACATTTCAACAGCAGTTTTTCTCTGAGTGGTAAAAGTACTTGTACTTCCCAGCATTTTCAAAATTTTCCATAACATACCATAAAAGTATACATTGTTCAAACAACTAGGCCACGGGACATCAGGACACTAAAGGCCGGTTTTCTCCTTTCATTGTGTCCCGTTAGAGGATTCAGATGCGGTTTGGGGAACAGCGCACACTACTTTATGTTGAAATCGTATATAACAACCTCAGAAACTCACACATCACAAGTCTCGGTGCTCTGAGCATACTGACAGAGAGGAGAGGTAGCACAAACACAGCCACTGCAGAGAGGGTCTAGACTCATTACAACACAGCTATTATCCCCATTTTATCTTCACTAAATTGGCATTAGAAATGGAGCGCGGGGTGCGTGGTGCTCTCAGACATCTGTGACATAGCATTATGGAAGGATATTTCCAAGAATTCTAATTCTCAATTACTGCTTTCAAATTGAAAAAAAAAAAAGATCAGGAAAGAAGAACAATAACAACTGTTATATTTTAAAAATACATGCATGTCACAATTTAGCAGTGGGGCTAAAGTCAACTAGAAAGTCAGTTTTTATTTCACAATAAGAGTTAATAAAACCATAAAGAATTCCCACAATTAGGGAACAGAAGTTGGAATAAAATCCAAAACAGGATCAAGTGTCTCCTGTTCCCAGTCACAAGGCCCAGCAGGGTCCGAGGCCACGTATTTATTGGACAATACTGAAAAAAAAAATCTTAATGGCTCAAGCTAACATACCACTGCCCCGAGTTTCACACTAATGGTCATATGATCCTCCAAGTGCTGCTTCTCTGACAAACAGTCTCTTCTTTTTATAAAGCCAACAGATCGTTAAAAAAGTCCAAACTAATCAAACTCCTTTCCTTTTTACATGATGGAACCTCTTAATAGAGGAAAACAGGAGTTTGAAAGAAGTATTTCAGGAAAAGGTGAAGTTAGGGAGTTTCAGGAAAATGTGTGATAAAATTCCATTGCTTTTCCAGAACAACAATAACTCCTTTCCCAAGCCCCAAGTACAAAAGCAGAGCAGAAAAGTGTGTTCTCGAATTACACTATTCCTAAGGGAAACACACTTTCACTTGCTAGTTCAATAAATATTTTCTCTATAGGGTTATTTTATTTACAGAGAGAAAAAAAAAAGAGACAATATAGACTGAATAATCTCCAAGTGTGTGTGTGTGTGTGTGTGTGTGTGTGTGTGTGTGTGTGTGTCCTACAGAAATATACAGCTTTTTTTGGAAAAAATTTACCTGCCTTAAATAAATATTGAGTTAACTGAAAAGAAGACTTCCAACAATGAAACAATGGAGAAAGGCATACATAACAAAACAGCATTTGTCTGTCTAACCAGAGAGCAAGCAAAATGACAGCCCAAAGAGATAAAGGTTGTAGGGTAAGAAGAAAAAACCTGGAAGCCTTGCTAAGATACTCAATACAATTCTGATCTATTAGCATCAATGTGACGAAGACAACAAACACACCTTTCATGCGGGCTGCCTAAAAGGACAGCGTCCCGGTACCTCTGTCTTCCATCATCCTGTTCATGACCAGAGTCTAGGAGAGTAATATATGCCCACAGCAACGCTGGCCTGGCCTGCACCCAAATCAGTGACTTCAACCGCTCCACATTAATAACAAAAGCTGTACAGAGTGGACAGGCAGGGAGAGGGGAAGAGCCCAAAGACTGCTGCAGACTTCTAAGAGCAAATCTCTCTCCCATTAGAGAAACGGGCCGAGTGCAATTCAGAAACAGCAGCCTCCTTGCTGAGCAAGATCAGTTCTCCTTAGAAAACCTACAGTTCTTCCATGCCAGCTCGTTCAAGTTCGCATTTAACCTAACAACAAAAAAAAAGGTTTCCTTGCAACAGGCTGTAGTAAACACAGAGACCTATCTGCCAGGGACTGTTCTGAGCACTTGACACAGATGGATACCAGGGATCTCCAACAACCTGAAGAGGTAAGTGCTATTAGCCTCAGTTTACAGATCAGGAACAGGTAAATGGATAAATGATGTTTCCAAGATCACGAAGGCAGGACAGCTGAACGCAGGCTCTCTGGTTCAGCCATGACACCAGGCTACCCCACACTGACTCTGCTGGAGCATCCAGCCCCATCCGCCTAAACCTAAGGGAGGCCTCCATCCCTGCTACACCCAGGGCTACTGTTGTGACTGCTCCCTGGACTGGAGGAGTAGGACACACAGCAACCTCATATTGAGTACTTGTTTTATTCGGCCCTTTCATAAAAGATAAATGCTCTCATTTATCATGTAATATCAGCATTTTTCTGATTCGTCCCATTTTACAGATGAAAAACTGAGGTTCTTAGGGGTTAACTGCCTCACTGAATGCTAGTGACAAGTAGTGCCGACATGTGAAGCTACATCTGTTTGTAAGAGGCCACAATCCTGCCCTTACAGAAAGCCTCCCACCTCCCCAGCCACAGGTCCGTCCTCTAAATGGGCAACCCAGCCAAGAGCCAGAGTTGCCCTCCCAGTGTCTGAGCTAATTGTTTTACAAACAAATGCTGCATGAACAATTGGAAAGAACATGGAGAGTGAGGGAAGAAAGGTCAGTGAAATGCCAACACAACA
This sequence comes from Saccopteryx leptura, assembly GCF_036850995.1. Taxonomy (NCBI): domain Eukaryota; kingdom Metazoa; phylum Chordata; class Mammalia; order Chiroptera; family Emballonuridae; genus Saccopteryx; species Saccopteryx leptura. The sequence goes on along the minus strand of NC_089503.1, from coordinate 213,474,957 downwards.
GGAAAAAAAAACCCAAACCTTCTCAAACCATAAAGATTCCCAATTAGGTAACGGAAAGGATATTTAGAGTGTACACTCACACTCAGAACTGCTGAAGAGAACTGTGAGTTGTAATACAACCAACTGCGTATTTCTGAGGCACGTAAACTAAGCTTTTGCAAATCATATTACATTTTCAATGCACTAGAGGAACTCCCTATTAAAAGGAATTCTGTGGCCCAATCCCTTTGTAAAGCCAAAAGTTCTTTCATCATAATCATCCTCTGCTTTACTTTCTAAGCCTCTGGATATCGAAAAGTCAGTATATTCTATTTTACAAACCTAATGAGGTATATAATAATCCAAATTATCTTACATAGGTTTGGGATCTAGTCCTGTCTTCAAGTTGAAGACCATTACACATTTCCAGACTCTACTCGCTAGTTGAGTGCGGTTCAATAAATTGCTAAGTTCACTATCACATCAACAAATAAATTAGTTAGTGTCTACATGTTGGTTGAGATTTTCTTGAAATAAAACATATGATGGGGATCAAAAGCCTGATGATGGAAATAAAGAGGTATCGTGAGACTGTGACTCACGACATAATGTACAGACATAGGGCTTTAGTAGTCAAGCTCCATGTTTTATGGATGAAAACACTAAGCCCCCAAGAAGTAAGTAATCTTTCTGAGTCTTAACTAGAACCAGTGAAAGAGGCAAAACTAGAAGAACCCTGTGCACTAACATCCATCGGGACTTCATGGTCCGGACGTGGCTCTCTCATTATAGTGAGGTTAAGATAACAGGGTATTGTAAGTTCTAGAAGAGCAGGAACTGCGTCCTAATTCTTGTTCCTAAGCTCCCACAAATGGCCTTGCTCACCAAGTGTTACTGCGTCTCCCTGGTTTGGGAGTCGGGAGTCAGAGGTGGTGTGGCAGGCTACCCCCTACTTCATTTCTGGTCTTTGTGGCTTGTGAGGCAAATCCTAGGACCTCGGCACACGGCTGTGCAAAACCAATGCCAACCTTACCCAGGGAGAGAGGGGGCACACGACCCAAATGTAGTGTCTTTAGGCCTTGCTATGAAAGGACTCAGGTTCGGAAGGTAAAAGACACTTGCAAATCATTCACCCATCCCGGTTAAAGCCTTCTCCGCTCCAGAATGAATAGGCCGCATCTGCTGATCTCTAAGGCCTCTTCCGATATGAAACGTTATTCAGTGTGGCCCTTGGATTTATAACTGTCGATCTGCCTCTTTGTTTGGTGGGTTACCGTGAAAGTGCTCCCCCGTGGTGGCTGCTGATCCCCCGTTTCCTTTCCTAACACTGCTCCTACCAGCAAAGCCGCTTGGGCTTGCGGGATCGGGCCCACCGCACTTCTAGTATTACTCCAGGGTTAGGGCCCAAGGCCGGGCCTGTCACGCCAAAAGTACTGCAACCAGGCTCTGTGCCCTCCGGCCCAACCAGCTGCCTGGGGTGGTGTGTGGGGAGACCTTGGGCAGGAGAACCCCCCCATCAGGACTGGTCCCCTGCAAGGTGGGCCAGGAGCGGGGCGCTGGGTTGAGGCCAGAGGCATGGGTCAGAGAGAGGCCGGGGCCACAGGGAGGTAAGCCTGGTTGGAGCGTGAGCCTGGTTGGTGTGTAACCTAAAACTTGAGGAGGTGGCAAAGAAAGACATATTCACACGAGGAAAGGAAAGGAGGAATATGGACACCAGAAGAATGAGAGCATGAGTTGGAGGAGAGAGAGATTACCTTGGAAATTTCACCCGTCTCAAAAAGGCTAATGTCGCTACCTTCCAAGTGAGTCAAAATGACATACGTTTACTCTGTCTGTGGGCTAAAAGGGACCTTATTCACTGCTGTTAAGCATAAAGACTTTTGCTACTAATACATGCATGTCAAGGAAAAGAACAGGACATAGAGTTTTCATGATTAAAGAAAGGACCGGAACTTACACTGTACACTTGTAGAGAACTTTACAGATTACAGATCACCTTCGTGTACACTTTCTGCTCTGATTCTCAAAACAACTTCATGACATTGGAAGAAACCGAGTCTTGAGAAATTGATGTAATTGTCCAAGATGCTCAAACTGCTAACAGCACCTCTTCAGGTTTGCCTGGCCTCTCCTATTCCACCACCAAGCCTCTAAAAGTCCTTTCCCTCCAAACCCATCTTCTATCCCGTATTCATGTTTAAAACATTTTTCAATTTTATTTAATTTCTAGCATTGCAGAAGGCCGCAGGTTTTATATCATTAAACAGTGTCTGTATAAGCTGCACATTATTGTTTCTTGTATTGTACAGCTTGCTAGCACATGAAGGGTTAAATAAATTTTGAGGGCTAGTCTGGAAACTTCACCACATATGCTATATACTATTGTTTCTATAGGCAGCTCTGTTCCAAGTTCCAATCAGCTAACTTAAAAAGAAATTGTATGGAACACATGAACATGTCCTAAAAATAATTACCACAGCAAACTTAAGGAACTGCTTGGATTTCACTTTTCTTCATTTTGTTTAAATACACACACAGACACACACACCACATACACAGCCTGTTTTCACTGAGCTGCATGGACAGTATGAAAAGCTAAGAATTTCAGTACAACAGAAGAAATTTCATAAAACTCCCACATACTGTGACTGTGGATTACATAAAGAAGTGGGAAGTCCCCTTCTGCCCCAAACACTGCCAAGACATCTGACATGCTCATGGCTGCCAGGACTGCACAGTGATTCAAGTCAGAATCCACTTTTTGGATAAATCAGCATAATATTGCAATGATTCAAAAAGTTCAGAAAGGACGTTTTGCCAGAATAATTAACTTTTTGAGGCCCTCCAAGAGATATGCTCTCAGAAAAACTGTCTCCCGGCCAAGGAATTCCAAATGCCAGAAAGTAGAATGGTTGGCTTTCAGTTATGAATTTCCAATAAATCATCAACGTACATGGTCAGAAGTTTGTTTTTGTTTTTTTTTCATTGAGAATTGAGGTGCCAGGTTTAAGAAGATTAAAAAAAAATTCCAGCTGATATGTGAATCAGAGAATGGGTGTGATCACTGTGTCTATTAAAGGACATGGGTGACCAGAACATGAGAATGAATTCAATTAGTAAGTGCTCCTGATGCTCTTTGACTTATTAAAGATGGACTGACCCATAATTTTTCAGAAACGTTCCTGCTGTGTAGGTGCAGACATGACTGCGTTATGCTTAAACCTAATCAAGCAAAAGCAAAAAAGAAAGAACAATCAGACCCAATCTCAAAATGACACTCGCTCAACTGAAAGTTCTGGCAAAAATCTGCCTGATGGATGTCACCCTACCTCCAACAGCAGGTATTGTGGGGACCCGGTGGCTCAGTATCCTGCCATTTTCTCTTATGTCCTCACTCAGGACAGACCTGCCAACAGAATCTTGGAAAACACAGACTAAGAATGGAAAGGCTCAAACCAAAACGCAGCTTACACGCATGAGAAACTCTGAATTGCCTAATTTCATTCCCAGAGCGTCTCAGTCTGCCGATCCTCTATAATTTTTGATGAAGGACAGTGTAAACCTGTTTAAAGCTGTATGTAATCAAAAGGTACAAAGTGTGAGAACCCTATTCTCTTAGTTATTGAGATAAGTCTGAAAATAACCACAAGCAGCTAATATTTAATTCGGTGTTCTTACCTCTCTGTGAGAATTCTTAGTAAGATACAAAATGCCCCTAATAAAACACAACCTACAGCAGAAATATCTCATCAGATAGGCTTTATCTTGAATATCTAGACAGAAAGAGCAAGTCATTTTTTTTGAAAAGGGCAAATTATTTTTACTTTAAATACTCTTTCCTGTTTCTTTTTAGATACAAGCATTTAAAATAGTCGAATATTAAGCCTAGATAGCTCCACAGGGCTGTGCCAGAAATCTAGCCAGAGTCTAGTGGGTTTTCTCTACTCTTGGTAATCTGAAAAACCGTCAAGACGCATGTTAAATTCGTTTTTTAGTGCTGCTTGCCTTTAGTTTTTCTGCGCTGCAATCCTCAGCCCCCCTTATCTGTTTCCACAAGCTTATGTTTCCTTATTTTGAGTTCCTTGAAAGCAGACACATTTGCCTGGTCTGTAAACAAACTTAAAACAGAGAAGCTTACAGTCCACAATCAATATTACCTCAAACACTTGTAGTTTTTTTCTTTTTTATATTCACTAAATCCCCTGGGTCATAGTTTCTTTCTTTTTTTTTTTAATTTATTGATTTGAGAGAAGAAGAAACAGATTGAGAGAGAGAGAGGAGGGACAGGAACATTGATCTGTTTCTGTATGTGCCTTGACTGGGGATCGAACCAGCAACTCTGTCTATAAGGACAATGCCCACTGAACTATCTGGCCAGGACTGGATCACAGTTTCTTCAGGTAGAAAATGGTGGTGTGTGTTGGAGTGGGAGCGGGTGAGGAACGCCAGGAGAAACAACATGCTTGATGATGTCTAACTTCCCCTCAACCCCCAAATTTCATTATTTGCTGGTTTCTCTGCTCTGCCTCTATCCCAGACACAAACTCCTGCAGAGCCATGGTTCTCAAGCACGGGGAGGGGGCTATTTTGCCCTCCAGACATCTGGCAGTGTCTGGAGACATTTTTGTATGTCACTGTTGGGGGTGGGGTGAGCTACTGGCTCTAGCAGGTAGAAACCAAGAATGCTGCTCATGAAACACCCTACAGCGCACAGGCAGCCCTGTAACCACACCGACCCGGTCAGTACCGCTCACAGGACTGAGGCGAGAAATCCTGCTGTAGAGTAACAAACCCGGGGAATGAAATGATTTGTCATATGCAAAAGTGTGGAGCTCATTTCCTAAAATATTCACTTTTTCTTTTCCTAGACAGGCAGCTTCAGTTCCTAAAAGGGAAGCAGAAAGCAACAGGACTTATTCATGGTTCCCGTTCTTTCCCTATCTCCCTCCTTCTCCTATCCGCACCTCCTGAATGACCAGCACTGGGTTGAGGGATGAGCAAGCCATGGTCCCTGCCGGCCACGCGCTACCATCCAGTGAAGGAGACAGAGCCGTGGACGGAGTGGTCAGAACTTGGATAAAGAAAGTTGCAGTGTGGTTTGCAAGAGCCCAAGGGATCTTTACAAGACCCCTTAGGCATCAGAACTTAGTTTATTCGGCAAATATCACTTCATTGGCAAGTTTTTACATCAATCAATCTAGCTCAAAAAGTTCCGTTACATTAAGACTGTGTTTTCTTTCCACCAAAATGATGAGATTTGGTTCCTGCGCCATGAATATCATCTCTGTCCTTCTCAGGGATGATGTAATCAAATGTCCTTCTAAGAAGACTAACCGTATTCCATGGATTATTGGGTCGCTGGTCCTACAAGTCACTGGGTTCTTTTTTGTAAGGAGAGGTGAAGAAAGAAGGCCCAGCGGTCAGAGCAAGGACTGCACGGTGGGAGCCACCTACTTTTTGGGATGTTCCGGGATGTATCCAAGGGAATCGTAAAATTTTCCTTCCAACCCAAGATACTTCCAAAAGTGAGTTACGTCGGGGCCCTGGCCGGTTGGCTCAGTGGTAGAGCGTCGGCCTGGCGTGCAGAAGTCCCGGGTTCGACTTCCGGCCAGGGCACACAGGAGAAGCGCCCATCTGCTTCTCCACCCCTCCCCCTTCCTCTCTGTCTCTCTCTTCCCCTCCCGCAGCCAAGGCTCCATTGGAGCAAAGATGGCCCGGGCGCTGGGGATGGCTCCTTCGTCTCTGCCCCAGGCGCTAGAGTGGCTCTGGTCGCGACAGAGCGACGCCCCGGAGGGGCAGAGCATCGCCCCCTGGTGGGCAGAGCGTCGCCCCCTGGTGGGCGTGCCGGGTGGATCCTGGTCGGGCGCATGCGGGAGTCTGTCTGACTGTCTCTCCCCGTTTCCAGCTTCAGAAAAATACAAAAAAAAAAAAGTGAGTTACGTCGGGACAACAGTATAAACCAGACAGGTGTTCACTGAAGCTGTGACAGTACTTTTGAAGCAATGCCAGGTGGACAGTGATGCCCACATGAAGTCTGGAACAGCCACAGGTACCAAACGTAGGTATGACTTGTACTTTTTTAGTCAACTGAAAATCAGTTACAGTCAAAAGGAAAGAAATTTGATACTCGGTATAAAATCAGCGCAGAACACACCCAAGCTAATGCCAAAGCTGGAGAGTCTGAACACACTGTTTATGAATCTAAAGTCTGAGATGCCCACAGCAGCCAGCATTGGGAGGGGGTCTGTCTCTCCTCTGCGGCACACAAAAAGCAAGGAAAACTGTTCAACCACTTCTGGTCGTTAAGTTTAGTCAATAGGCTCATCCTCCTAAGATACCGGTCCTCCGATCAGCACAAGCAACTCCTGGAACCTGCAGTCAATGCAAACCCTCAGTAAAAAGTCATCGGGCTTTGCAGGTTTATCATGTTTCACCACATTCTGGTCCGTGGACACTTCTGTAGCAGGCAAGAGATGGCCTCCATAACTCTCCCGCTTCAAGTTACACTGCCAGCAAGGTGCATGGGTTCATGGGCAGTTAAGCAGAGCCTATGACGTTCCACATTTTATCTAGAAAATCCTAGAAAATAGGATACCAAACTCTTTCAAAAACAATGATATTTCCAGGAAGAATGAGGTCAATGTTGTCTTTTTTTTTCTAACTCATCAATAAGGAGGTCTCTAAAGAAAACACTGTAGCCAGGGAGCTCACAAATAAAAAACCAAACCAAACACATGTACTAATGCTGTGGGCACCTGCCGAAGACTGAGTGCAAGAGTTCACCGCTGGCAGGTACGTGAGGAGGCTACAGGGGGCCCAGGTGGACCCCAGGCACAGACAGCAGCACCAGCCACCATGACAATACAGCGCTCCCTCACTTGCTTGGGAGCTCATGAGAAGCAAAGTAAAAATCCTGGGGAAGACGACACAGCCCTCACAACAACAACTCAGAAGGTCTGGTTATTCAAATTCTATTTTAGCCCAGTGTTCTAGATGTGATCGAGAAAGAGACTTGACACTGTAAATGGTAGCCCATCCTAAAAAGAGGGAACAAAGGCCACTTTTAAACTTTAGCCTCCTCTCATTTTCAGGAACCAAGACGGCGCCTGCTAGTCAGCTCCCTGTCCGTGAAGGGGGAGGTTCCAGAGAAGAAGAAAGGGTACATGCGGGAAGGGTAAACCACAGATGGGCGAGCCTGCGCGGATCCAAACACAATTCTACTGTGCAGTGTTCAAGTCCATGGATGATTAAGACTCGAGGGTAGGCAGGTGCAGCAAGGGCTTACTGTATTCTCCAACGTCGTGTCAAGTATCCTAATGTGTTTTTTGATAAGGCTGGCATCAGAGAAATGCCATAAACAGAAGATGTCTTCATTCCTCAAGACTGTCTGGATAGAATGAAGGACTGTGAGATGGATGGCATAGCTTAGGCACCCCCAGTGTTTTGAAAGGTCATCCTAAAAGAGTATTAACTATTAAGGGGCTGTAACCTGAAAGAAAGGTCCAGTGTCCTTATTCTTTTTTAGTTAAATAATTATATTAATCACACAGATGAAGTCTGAGACTATGCTTACTAATTTTGTAGATGTTGGGCAAATAAGTTTATAAAATTTGTGTTTTTTGAGTTTGCTCACTTTTATTGTTAAAAATGGCACTGGGCAGCACTAGGTATGTGATCTGTGAAATTACTAATTACCTTCCTGCTTGGGAAGGGCCATTGTCTTGCTCATATTTGCTGGAGGAGAGGTTTTCACGCCAGAAAGTTTTTGAATAGGGGAGGAGGCAGAGAAAAGAGAAGCCATGTTTGCAGAGTTTGTGCAGAGAGAAGGGATAGGATATGTAGAGGAGGAACCAGAGGTGAGGGGCTTTTGTGAGCTCTGCTGAGACTGTTGGGGCTTTTGATTCTAGGAGAAATCGGAGAAAACTCTCCTGGTTGTGGAACCGGAGAATGTGTCCGTGGCTTTGGGAGCCCTGTGTGCTGCCTGTTGGCCGGTGCAAGACTTTATTAAAGAAATGGCCCACCATTTTTTGGCTCCACTGTTTCTTTACCATCTGTCCAAATCTAATGGGAACCTGCATGTGAATGGCCGTGATGACTGGGCAACTGTTGACCTTATATAGACAATCCATAGTTAGGTGGAAGGTAATATTCAAGCGAATTTTAATGTTGTAAAATGTAATGGAATTCTGCATGGACAGCCCTGAGATGATTATTTTAATAGCAATACTGAGTCCCATGTTTAAGCAAAGGCATAAATTGTACAAACAGAAATGCTGGAGACTTGGCTTAACAGTACTTTAGAATCAGAAGTAACATAGCAGTTAAAAAAAATTCAATCCAGCTGTATTATAAAAATTAAATAACCAGGTCAAGGGGAGAAACAGTCTACTACGCATTACCCAAGCTGAAACCACATCTGGAGAACCAAGTTAAATTCTGGGAGCACATTTAAGAGGAAATGAATGATCTGAGAAAGACCGGGACAATTAAGGGTGTAACAATCACACCACAGGAGAAACTGCTGCAGTTTTGGCCTTAAGGATGCTCTGTGTGGGATATGATGGCTTTCTTCAACTAGTTAAGAGGATATAATGGGGACATCCCCTGAACAAATTCCCATTTGTCAATGCCCCTCTACAATGCAAAGGCAACACTCCAGGTCCAGAAGGACAATAAGAAAGCAGAGGAAATGACCTCTCTAGTGTTGGGCATTCTACTTACACAGCCTAAAACAGAATTGGGCTTTTTGGCAACAGCAATACACTGGTGACTCATAATGAATTTAGACCAAACTTAAACCATCATTTTTTTCTTGTGAAGATGGCTAGCAGCTGATGGTCTCAGCAATTATCACCCCTGGACATCACATTATATAAATATATTTATTTGCTCAGTGTCTGTCTCTACCCACTAGCCTAGAAGCTCTGTGAATACAGGAGTTCTGTCTTGTTCACAGCTCAATATCCAGCACCTAGAATAAGTCCTGGTCTCTAGCAGAAAGTCAATAAATACATGCTGAATACATTAATGACTGTTCAACAGCAACAAAAAAAGGCTACAATGGAGATAAAAGATAAAGGGCAAGAGAGGAGACTTCTTCTGTGCGGCTCCCAAAGAGAGAACTGGCAGCCACTACAAGTTATGGGATGGCACGCTTCAATGCAAGAGAAACCTTCCCAATAACGAGACCTGTTCCAACAACAGAACAAGCTGCCTCTGGAAGCAAGATGTTGTTCTCCATAACTGAAAATATTAAATTAGATGTTGGTTGAATAGGAAATCTGCATTTTCTGGATATCTGAACTAGGTGAACTCCAGTGGTTTGGAGACTCAATGCTTCTTCAGAGAAGCGAGTTCTGCTGTATCAATGGAAACGATAGGTACAACCCCTTCTATACAGGAATCTCTTCTATAGCATCTGTCCTGGACAGTGTCCACAGCCCCCTCCAGATCCATGCCCCACCTACCGTATTTCCTCATGTATAAGATGCACCTTTCTCCCAACACCCCCAAAAATTTGGGGTCTAAAACCTGGGTGCATCTTATAGAGTGGTTGTGGCATTTCAAATGCCATGGATGGAACTGAGGACGAGGCAATATATGAAGACAGTGATTCATCATCAGACACAGGTGAGGACAAGCTAATGGATGGGAGTTTTGACAGTGATGAGATGTTGTATGAATTTTATGATGAATAAAACTTGAGTTCAATAACTTTATGTAATACATTTTTTTTTTTAATTTCGGGCCCCAATATTAAGGTGCGTCTTATACATGGGGAAATGCGGTACATCCCCACTCTGAGCATGGGGAGGCTGAATAGTTCGGGACTGCATCAAATTCTTGTTCTTTGGTCTTTGGTTGGGTTTGGCCATAAGGGAAATGGGACGAGGAGCCTGAGGTCAGGAGGCAGCTTTGCTGCCTATACCCTATGTATTCTCAATGGATGGCCATGTCCCTTGCCTGGAGACCCCAGCAGGACAGCTGTTTCTCTTGGTGTTTGATAACACTTCCTCCTTTTTCCTCTTCAGCTGTAAGTACTGGCCCTTTCCAACCCCTCTGACTCACCCTTATGTGCTCACTAGACTCTACGTTTTGGTAAGTAGTCTCTTTCTTAAATGTTTCCCAAATGATCCAACTTGAATGTCACCACCTGCTTCCCAGCAGCCCCCTGACCATTGCCTCATCTATGTGGGTTCGCATCCAGTTTCTGTGAGCACACTTCCAGGGACAGGGAGGGCGCGGCTCAAGGTCTGGGGAGCTGGGCTGCACACCTCACATTGGCAGACATGTGTCCTTTCTACTCAGCCAACTCTGTAACTCATATTCACTAGTTTTAGTGCAACTATGACGGTGACATTAGGCCTTTCACTTATTTGAGACCAGTGTTCAAAGCCAGCCACGCAGCTTACAGTGAGTCCTGCGTCTCAGCACAACAGCCCAAGCAGCTGGACTTCCTGTGCATTCCGTAAGCGCAGTTTCCCGGCTTACCAAGCAAACTGGCTTCACATGCAATCAGTCCTTCAGAAACAGGAAGCAATGTCAGGTTTATCGTGCAACAATATCAGCTCTTAGATACCAACGGCAGTTATCAGGAAATCATGTCTATGTGACGTTCTTTTGCCAGATGTAGGTTTGTGAACACCACCAAATTTCTCTTTTTCATCTTTTATTATTGAGGCTGACCCTTGGTGGAAATTACTACGGCCATAGGATATTTTCACCCTGCACTGATTTTTACCTTGCAAAGAATGCATCAACTGGGGAAATGCTGTCTTTTCTCACTGCCAACAGAGTGATATAAGATGAATAAAAATGTTTGGTAAGGGTTAGCATTTCTGTATATGGCCGAGGGGCGTGGCAAGCCTTAGGCAATCAAAAGATTGGGTGTGAAAAGTACACATAAAACCAGATGAATTTAGACAATGGAAAATAAAGACAACTTTATAAATGATTGCACAAAAGAGAAACAAGTCTTGAGAACTGCACAAAATATAAAGAAAAACTTCCACAGGAATCTACTGCCAAGTACAGCTGCTTATGCACTATAATTAAAATATGTTTAATTGTATATATTTATAGAAATTTGGCATGTCTTTGGTAACTTAAGAGACATAGGAATGGAGAAGAAAAAAATGAAAGTCATAAAACTTTTAAAATTCCTACTGTATGTAACAAGCTATCAACTGTTTAAATATCTAAGTTTTAGACAATCACAAGATGATGGAGAGGCATCATCTCCAAAAACAGCACAGTCCTGTTTTGGGGACAACTGTTAGGGAAAGATTAGAAACTAAGAGAACCCCAAAAGCCAGGTGCTTATTATGTCTTCCAACACTGGGCTGCGTCCTGTCCTTTGTTTGATCTTTGACCACATAAAGTAATTAGCACTAGAACATAAGAAGTTCTTGGTCATGCTAGTAGAACCCCCATTCACTCTTTATTCTTCAAAAGTAGGACTTACCAATACATTTTTCTTCTTTCTCAAAGCCCTCTGGATGTGACTAAAAACACTAGCCCACAATCAAAGTCAATGCTGCACCCAAGAGAAGCATTCTGTGTGAATGGCCCATCATCAGAGTTTAAAGAACTTCATCCAATCTTGCGGTTCTGCCTCCGGCTTAAGGCTGGCCCAAACTCAGCTTCCAAAAAGATGGAAGTGGTACCCTCAGGCCCTTGCACTTGGAGGAGAACTAATCACAGTCTGTGTTATGGAGATTTCAGTGTAACTGGAACCTATTCCTCTAAAAGGGAAAAGGGAAAAAAAGCAAACATTTGCTGACTATCCAAATCGGACATATTCAATATAAAAGCGAAAAGCAACTGCTCTGAGACTCTCCTAACAGAAAGGCATTCTCCAAACACTTTCCTCATTTGACCAACATATGCTCTCACTCTCTCCCTTTTAAACTTGGGGCTTCTAAGTATATTTATAAATAAATACTATAGAAATTCCTTTCTAGAAACATTGAACATTTTCCCAGTCCTGCAACCGGATATTGGGTCCAGTTCAATGAACACTGCATCCCAACTATGCGCCAGACACTAGATCACCACACTAATAATGAGAAGACAGGTTTTCCTCAAAAAGTAGTAGTTATCTTCCCTAATTCCTGAGACAGTGTTTTGGCTAGATCCATCCAACTAGATGTCAATCACAGCCTTCACCTTATTGACACTCAGGTGATCTCCAATGATCTCATTCATTACTTCAAAAACTATTTATTGATTTTTTTTTTGGCTATTTGTAAGGCTACTTGTGACAGGAACAGAAATGTCCCCGTTTCATGCATTCAAATCTGAAATGAGAGGTAAGTATATAAATAACCAAAAGCACAAGTTGAAACTGTGGAAAGGCAAAGAACTGTGAGAATCTGAAGGAAGAGGCATTGCTTGTTACCCATGGGACCAAGGGGAAAATTCAGAAAGGAAGCTGCATTTGAAATAGTCCTCAAGCAAAAAAAAAAAAAAAAAAAAAAACCCAACTGTGAAGACCCAGCCATGACAGGTGTGGGACATAGACACAGAGAGACAAGAGGAAGAAGCCTGGGAAAATTACAAAGGGCCTCAAAGATTGTAAAATTTTTAGCTCAAAAATAAATGTATAACACAGTGTGATACAGCCATACAAGGGATGGCCATGACAAGGCACAGGTGCAAATGTATGCCACAACACGGAGCAACTCTAAAAACATGCCGAGTGAAAGGAACCAGACTCAAACGGCCACATATCACATAATTCTATCGTCTGAAACATCCAGAATAGGCAGGTCCGCATAGACAGGACGTAGATTTGTGACAGCCTACGGCTGGTGGGGGTGTCTGCTGGTGGGGTCTGAGGAGTGACTGTCATGACCATGGGGTTTCTTTTGGGGGGTGATAAAAATGCTCTGGAATTAGGTAGTAGTAATGAGTGCATAGCTCTGTAGTGAATATACTAAAAAAACCCCACTGAACTGTACACTAGCAAAGGGTGAACTTTATAGTGTGTGATTTATAGCTCAATAAAGCTATTATAAAAAACAAAATTTATCCTTTTTAAGATATATGTTAATAAAGAACTTGAATAGCTAGATCAGTGTCCTCTACATATTTTCCCCTCAGCTTATGTGTTAACTACATGTAAAGAATACCACAGGTGTACAGAGGACATAACAGCAGGTTCAGTGCCTTAGAACTTTCCTCAAAGAAATGAATCTGCTATCTTCCTAACCCCCCAAATCAGGTTCCCTTCAGGTATTAAAAATAAGTGATAAAGGGCTCTGGCCGGTTGGCTCAGTGGTAGAACATCGGCCTAGCGTGCAGGAGTCCCGGGTTCGATTCCCGTCCAGGGCACACAGGAGAAGTGCCCATCTGCTTCTCCACCCCTCCCCCCTCCCTCCTCTCTGTCTCTCTCTTCCCCTCCCGCAGCCAAGGCTCCATTGGAGCAAAATTGACCAGGGCGCTGAGGATGGCTCTGTGGCCTCTGCCTCAAGCACTAGAATGGCTCTGGTTGCAACAGAGCAATGGTCAGATGGGCAGAGCATCGCCCCTGGTGGGTATGCTGAGTGGATCCCTGTCGGGCACATGCGGGAGTCTGTCTGACTGCCTCCCCGTTTCCAACTTCAGAAAAATACAATAAATAAATAAATAAATAAGTGATAAAGAAGCACAAGTCATATGAAGCTCAATATTTGAACACAGGTCATTAGTGTAACTGATTAGCGTCCCTTATATGACATCAAGCGTAATTTTTAAATAGCAGGGTTAATTTGAAACCTGAAGTTGTTCTCCATTGCATATGTTTTCTAAGACCATATAAAAAAGAATAATCACACATTTTCAGGTTGGGTTTTATTCTATGTTGGTGGTTCATTTATTCATCCTTAATATACAGAGTGAGCCTGATATTAGTATTTAATTTACTGTGTCTTCCTCTCTTCCTCTATGAAAGGGTCAAAGACTTTAGAAAGCTAACAATGTCTTCTCCTGGGTTATATTTACCAGAAAGTTCTGACTTTGTATTTTTCTGTACACAATGAACTTAGAAAAAAACTCAAGTATACAACAAAACTTGGCTCATCACAAGCTTAAATACAGCTTAATTAAATGTTTGTTTTAAGAGTAAAAACTGAAGAAGGTACTACAACTGCGCATAAAACCATAAAGAGCCGATCAATTCTGCACCATGTGCGCGTACTGAAGGCAAAACAGAAGAAAAATGCCTCACACTGCGCAGACCTGTGGACTGTGAGGTGGCCTTAAGCTTCTAAGTGAAATTAGTATTTATTGTGTACCATTCATGTGACAATCATCAAGAAAGGCCTTTCTTTCCCTCATTTTAAATTTGACTCTTGGCAATCAAGTGATTCTTCTCCTAAAAAATGGAAACTTTAGTTAAAAACAATCTTCCAATAAGCTTGCCGAATTGTTTCTACTTTTAATTTCTATAAAGGCGAAATAATAAGAAGTATGGATTAGACGAAGTTAATATAAGTCCAGTTGGTTTGAATTATTCAAGATTCTTGCCAAGTCTAGATCATGAGCTCTTTTTGCTGGCGGAAAGCTGTGGTGTCTACCTTCATGGGTTATCACACCGCGTGCAACAGAACAGCAAAGAATACTTACAGGATCACTGAAGCAAGTTACTGAATAATTTATGAGTTGTTCTTTCACTACAGCTGAATTACTCCTCAAATGTGGGTTTTCAATTTCCCATAATTATGGGGAGCTGATTCCAACTACTGATGGATTTTTACATTAAAAGAAACTGCTAACATGATGAATAAGAAACCAAGAAGGCAATAAAACATGCAGTTTATTGGGGATTATTGTAAAGAAGAAAAATAACACTCTAAAATGTACTTACCAATTCTAGTTTAAGTACTAACTCAGGGGTTATCCTGTTACCTTGATCACTCAATGGAATTTTAGAAGCCGGACGTAATACCTGTTTCTCTCCAGGTCCAGCGAGGAAACGGCCACTCATTCATTGGACAGAAACAGTTAATATAGTATACTTGAATTACAGACTTCGATTTATTAAAAATAAAAAGGATCCACCAATAAAGTTTGTGGTTCAAAGCAGATTTGAAGTTAACTACCGTGTAACTTTTCCAAGTTTCAGGGCAGAATAAGACTATTTTCACACAATCATGTCATAACTCAGAAAGTGCAAAAAGGTGTATTTTTTATTCCTGGGAGTTCTAAGTATATTTTATAAATGGTCTGTAGAATTTTTTCTAGAAATATCCTGATTTTCCATATCCTAGCTCCCCAAAACTAGGTTTTGTTCACCAAGTATTAAGACACATATGTAAATAATTTGGGGGGAAAGGCGCACCTCACTGAAATGTTTTTATAAATGCTTGTTTGAAGAAATACTCTATATGAGCATGTGTGTATGGATGATGGTGGCAGTGACACGCACTTGCTGTCAAAAGTAGCAAAATTACAGAAAAGCATGCAGGAAAAAACCCACAAATTATTGTTAATCCAACATCCATATTTATTGTCCTTGCAAATACTTCTTTCAAAGTAATAGCCCCTATCATTCTATTTATGTCTAGTACTTCTTTCAAAGTAATAGTCCCTATCATTCTACTTATGTCTACTTCATGATATGTCTGGCTTCATTCTATTTATAATAAAAAGCCAGTAAATAACTATTCTTAGCTTTTTACATTCTTAATAGTAAATACAGAGACCAACTTTAGAATTACTCAAAAGCTGTAAAGGGGGGGTTGTTGCTACTAATTGTTACTTATGAATGTAAATATACTGCTTACAAAAATTAGGGGATGTTCCAAAATGAATATGAAGTGATTAAAAAAAAGCATTTGATTTTTTTTTTATTAAACAAGAACATCAGAAAAGCAAATGACAAGTCAGAGAAAGTTGTTCGATTATACAAATGAGTTGCAAAACCAACTTTTATTTCAACGGTGAAAATGCACCCTACAAAAGGCTAAAAGTACTGAAGTATCTGCATGTTCCCTGATCCCCTAATTTTCATGAGCAGTATATTTCCTGCATTATTGTCTAAAAATACATTTTATAACAGAGTCGTAGATGATGAGGAAAATGAGGAAATGAATAGAGTAATTCAGAAGCACAGAGCTGCTGAATTTCAGAGCTAGAAGTGAGCTTGTGGACTACAGGAGCTGGTTCCGATCTAACTGGAAACCTGCCTCTGACCTCGCTAGGACAGAGTCTCTATTTTATTCATGTGGGAATCCTTGTAGGAAGCCTGGCATATGCCACGCGCTCTATAAATACATTTGAAATAAACTCCTCTGTTTGTTGGATGAATGAAATTCATTTTAATGTAACAGTTTACCATCTCGGAAGGGAAAAATCTCTGGCTCTGCTCCTTCTACAAAGAAATGGTTTGTTGTTCATTTATATATCAGTAATGAATAAAAGCCTGAAGGGGAGATCACGCAATGGCAGTCCTCAATGAGCGGAAAGGTCGTCACCCAAAAGTGTGTCTGTAAGTATTTATTTGAACTCAGAACGCATTTTCCCATAGAAACAATGTTGTATGCAATGGCTGGCTTCTCTGGCCAGCCCACAGGAGCTTCCTGAAGTCTACATCCAGTTCCAACAGGTTAACCACCATGCAGAAATTGCATGCTGGCATGATGTGTCTAGCACCCCATTGTGGGAACCATTGTCTTGCTGCTGCCCCGGAGGCAGGCTCCTTCAAGGTTAGAGAAGGTGAGGTGAATAAGAAATCAGATCAGGGTAAAGCTGTCAAGAATGATACAGGGAGAAGTGACAAGTTGCTTCCTCCCACTAGCCTCCCATTGCTCACTCACTAACCAAGAAAGCATATTTGGTGATGTATACATTAGGTCCTGAGCTGAGCACTAGGGGGGTCACAGCAGAGACCAAAATCAACATGGTTTCTCTCCTTCTGGGGCTCATAGTCCAATAGGGAAGACAGACATGGAAGGATTAGGAACAATGGGGTGAGGGTGAGTAGGGGTGGGGGGCGAGGTTTGATGAGCAGAAAAGGAAGAGAGTATTAGACAGCTCAGGCACCCTTCCCTCCTGTTCCCCCTCCTGTCTGCATCCATTCTGCCATGGGGGTGAGAGGCGATGAGTGACATAAACAAGTAACTGGAATTCAGGTGCACAGAGAACTTTCATCTTCATCTTCCCTGCTTTCACCTCTTTTTACAGATCCCAGTGCCAACTAATGCGGGGCCAGGGTGCCTGGCACCGACGTGGGCCTGGGGGAGCCCACTAGCACACCTACGACTGCAGCAGTAAGGAGAGAGAGAGAGGACCCAGGAGGAATCACGCTGAGAGCAGAGGAGGACCATGGGACAAGGCTGCCCTGAAACCACAGAAGGCCGTCCTGCCCCGGCCCGTCTCAGACAGGCTGCTCCGGACACATGTCTTCATAGATATTAACATCTGTTCTGACACCTCCTCAGTTTCCCCTTGAACGCCTCCAGGAATACTTTTAGCCCCATGCCTGTGTACTCTAAGCTAAAGAGGGAGGAATTAAGTGGTCAATAGCCACGTTTTAATCACTCATCCTTTCCAAAGTTCAGTTGCAAGGATGCTTTAAGATGACACTAGGCTTCCTGATGTTCAAAAAGACAAAGAAGTTGCAAGATCTAACAAGGCTGCCTGAATGGAAAGGGGAAGTGGCAGGTGAGCTTCCACATAAAATATACATACCAGACTGAGTGGGAATCCATTAGGGTCGTTTCTGTGGGACGGTGGTGCCCAAATCAACAAGGGTAACTCCAGACAGGAGGCAGGAAATGCTCTAGTCCGTCCCAACTGTTCCCTGCCTGGGTGTGACCCCCAAGACTGCCAAGGCCAAAGGATCATTAAAGAAAGGAATTAAAAATTTAAACGCAAAATTGTATGCGTCCATTGCGTATGTAAACCTAAAATACAGGGCAGTACCCCCATCACTGCACTCCATGGTTGATTTACAGAGAGGGGGACGATTTGGAGAACATTATTCCAGATTACAAAAGGCCACCAAGAACCCCCTGCTTAGCCAGTTCACTCCAGTGGCCATTTTCCCTCCCCTCCTGTTTTGATTCCTGCAGCACCTGGCTCCCAATCTCACCGTCCTTCTCGCACTTTGACTTTTTGGCTCCCTTAACACGTCTCTACTCTGGATCTCTTTCAACCAAGTAAAAACCACTCTGTGTCTTTTGCTGATTCCTCTCCTTCTGCTCCTCCTCACAAAAGAGGGTTCTGGAGTGTCTCACCATCTCTTTTCTTACCCTACAAACTCCCCCTGGATGACTGTGCGGATGCCCGAAGCCCCGCACCGAAGCCCTGGGGACACTTCTCGTCTTACAGTTCCTGAATTTGTAGCTCTAGCCCCAGCCACTCCCCTGAGCCCGGAGGGTCTCCCAACTCAGGAGAAACGACAACTAGTGGGTTAGGAAGGAAACGATGCAGAAGCACCCACAGATGTTCTGATTTACATCAGGGAGGTCATCTTTGCTTTTTCACAGAATTTCTGTGACCAGGAAACCTGCTACCACAGAAAACACGGAGGTTTTGAACCACACGAATGGGTGTGAATCTCAGCAATGCTATATGCCAGCTGGGAACATTTGGGAAGTGACTCTGAGCATTGGTTTCTATTCCTGTAAAAATGGAGTCTGGAGGTCTACTTTTCAAGATTCTTGTGTGGACTAGAGATTAAAAACAAAACAAAAAAAATCCACCACCCAGCACGTAACAGCTATTCAATAAACAGAGTGCTTGCTCTTATGTCTGTAGAGGCTGCTGTTACGAGAACACTGAAAAATGATGGATTTTGCTCTGACAGCGTTTCCTCATACCCATTGTCAGCAGACGTTTTTAAAGTTCTGTAGGAGGGTAGCTGTTGTCCATATTTTTAACCCTCCGACATGCCAGGGGTAGTAGACTCATATGGTTCTTCTAGGTCGTCCAGCATCTGAACTCCCCTTCCTATGTTTGGCAAATCATTAACCCTACAGCTACAGAGCAGAAAATTAAAGATAATTGTTTTCTTAGCAGCCCTTGCAACAGAGTGTAAGCACACGGCCAGGTCAACTGGCTCCAACAAACACATTCATCCCAGCCTTTGGCTCTCAAGCGGTTACAAGACACAAGGAATATACAGCAACCTGGGTCGGGGGGTGGCAGTGACTGCAGCCTCCAGAGGCAGTCGTGTCAGTGTCCAGTGGCCAGTGTCCGGTGTCCTTGGTGATAGGGTGTGAGATGCAAGGCCGAAGGTCATGGCCCAGGAGGCAGTGATGACACGTTCCCTGGATCAGTTCAGTGGCATTGTTCCTAGTTCCCAACTCTGTCCTCCGCTTTCCCAGAAAGACTGCAAGCTATGTAACTGATCGTTAAGAAACTGCTTTTCTGATGCAATTAGCCAGAGATTTCTGTTGCTTACAGCTGAGAATCCTGACTGATACACCACCAAGTCAGGTAACATTTTTTTTTTTTTTTTGTATTTTTCTGAAGCTGGAAACGGGGAGAGACAGTCAGACAGACTCCCGCATGCGCCCGACCGGGATCCACCCGGCACGCCCACCAGGGGCAACGCTCTGCCGCAACCAGAGCCACTCTAGCGCCTGGGGCAGAGGCCAAGGAGCCATCCCCAGCGCCCGGGCCATCTTTGCTCCAATGGAGCCTTGGCTGCGGGAGGGGGAGGGGAAGAGAGAGACAGAGAGGAAGGGGGGGGGGTGGAGAAGCAAATGGGCGCTTCTCCTATGTGCCCTGGCCGGGAATCGAACCTGGGTCCCCCGCACGCCAGGCCGACGCTCTACCGCTGAGCCATCCGGCCAGGGCCAAGTCAGGTAACATTTTATTACTTTTGGTCAAAGGCCACTGGTAAGATTTACAGTGTAAACACATACAGTGAGATCCTCCCCTTAGGTAAGGGAGTCAGAGGAAGCAGCCACGCAAAATGTTATTGAGCATTTCTGAGATCGTTTCTTAACGAGAACGACTGGATGACAACATCACCGTGCAGTTCTCATAGTAGTATCTAATAAGATTTATTTTTTCCCATTACACTGAGTGAGGCAGAACACTATCCCTTAAAAAAAAAACAACATACAGCTACTTTCTTAGATGCCCTAAAGAATCCAATTCCTCAAGAAGTCCAACTGCATCCTTCAGAATGCTTGGATTTTTATCTCCTTGCTTAATTATTCCCAAAGGACTGTAATGCCCTTCCTGAAGCCGGCTCAGTCAGTAGCATCGCCTTGTCTTAGCTTGACAGAGAAATCTTAAATATACATATCCCTGGGGAAAAGGCCAGGTAGGATATGAAAAATGTAATTTTTGAAGCTGGAACTAAGTATCCATACTTTATCTTTAGTTTAGAATTGATACTCCTCTTCCAATGAGCTAACTTCATTCACCTTGGGTAATATATTTAATTCCTCCTCATCGCTATAACTAAATTGTTTAGAAGTTTGTATTAAATTTTTCTTTTGGCTTATTATCATTAACTTTTACCACTGGACTTAAAAAAAATTTTTTTTTCAGTAAGACCCAAATGGATGGAGAAATCACGTGAAAAACAAAACCGGCACATGACAGAATTCTTACTAACAGTAAGCAGCAGGATTCTGAGAACACTCAGCACACAAGAAAACACTTTTTTTAGTATGATGGCAAGGGCTTGGGAAAAGGGAACTTACAGGAAAAGAGTCTGTGTGGCCAGTTATTCATTCACTTAAAAAAGTTTACTTTGCAATTTTTGCGATCTCTGAGTTCCTTGTCCTAAACTTAACTTCATTTTTCCATTTTGTCCTCTGAAGACCTAGCAATCTTCTGCTGATGGAACCCAACAGTCAGCCACAGAAAAGACAGTAACTCCATGGACATAGGTTTTTAACCTTCAGTTCAAAAGTTAGGATAGGAAGGCATTTTTTTTAATCTCAAACAGTGAAAGCAAATTTAAAACAGCAAAAATAATATTTAAAAAAATCAAAAGAATGTAAACTGTTGGAAACGTTTCCCAACTCTGAACTGTAATTAAAAAAAAAATGTATGTGATCTATAGTATATGGGGTTATTCTCTCTCATTATTTCAGACTAGGTGATTGATAGTGGTGGATCTCCTTACACACATGAAGCTTCTGTCTATATGCCAGGATTCATAGGAAATTAGATCATTTGCACGTGGCCATATAATTTTATGCAACATTCATAAAAGCGCCATTTCCTCTTCTACCCTCTAAAATCATTATTAACCCAAGATAAGAAAAAAAAATCAAGCAGGCTGCAACCTGCCTGACCTACAGAAATGACAACCTCTTTTAGGATATTTTTGAATTAAGAGTGACTCATGGGGGAAAACGTAGGCTGCTGCTAAACTGAGATCTTCTAAGTTAGGGTTCTTTTCTTCCCTCCCCCCCAAAGAGAAGTCCTGAGACGAACAGTTGAGAGAGGGAGAGGCTGCAGAGCATCACATGGCAGTAGGAGGTCATGGCCACCACCCAGCAACCTGTGACACTGGGAAGCCCTGCAAATCTCAGTGAGGCCCCGTGGGTTAGGGGGAGACTTTCACACTCACCATCAGATCCCAGTTTCCAGCTGGGGGCCTGATGAGAAGTGAATCTGAGAAGGACAGACCTAACACTGAAGGGGACATCCAGAGGGTTCAGCACAGCCTTCATCAAGTTAAACAGATAGGACAAGGATGCTTTCGATAAGCCAGTCACCCTGTCACTGGGGATGAGTTGAGCACTGCATGTCAGCCTAACCCAGTTCTGTGCAGCCAACAGACACGCTCAGCATGAAGCCCGTGGAAACATTCCCTCTCCTTACACACCGGAGTAGGAGGGGAACAGGGACTCCTCTAGCTCCCTTTGTCCTTCTCTGTTTTCATCCTGGGCACAGGCAGGCGAAAGCGGTTTGGTCTTCTGGTTTCTGCACAGGTACAGCACTCATTAACTGACCAGGGAAAATCTCCTCTCAGTATCAGACATTCTTGGTATCAGACCTGGCATGCTGATGTCACCCGGGCAAAGGAGTGGTCCTCCGGCCAGGAGTTACGCTCTAGTTTCATGTTTATTTCCTGTTACTGGGAGAAAATGGAAATGGCCCCCGAGGAGGCTGACCCTGGCGCACCTGACAGCTGGGGCCCTCTGCAGATCGCTCCTCCCTCAAGGGCTGTTCCCTTCTGAGGCCATTGAAAATGTTATCACACATTTACTCAGCTCTGCAGTTTATAACAAACCTACCAAACAGGACAAGCCAGTCTGGACTGCAGGATATATAAATAAGCCAGGGACCCGAGAAGCCAGCTGCCAGGACGGTCACATGAGTCAGACCTCACCGCACCTGCAGGCAGCTTCTCCATTCACTATTCTCTTCCAACACTTTCTCGGTAAGATACAGAGAATAAGACAACCAGTAAAAAAGGTTCTTATCATATGTATTTCCGTAAATATCAACTTACTAAGTCACTAAAATTAATGAAAAGGGGCACAAAAGTCAGTATTTATATTTCATTTGTTGTTTTTTAATCTGGCATACCTATTGAATAACTCATATTTGGACCTAAAACTATTAACCCATTATAAAGAGATTATCAGTAATTAGTATCTTCTTCCCACACACAAAGACTATCAGCTTAAATGTGGGCCTAGGGCCAGAATTTAAGTTTCACTAGTGTGGCTGTATGACTTGAATAAATTGTTTTAGTTTCATGCATGTACTTGCTTGAGAAACAGATTTTATATCTACCACCCTCAGAGATGTTGAAGATGTCCTAAACCAGTGGTAGTCAACCTGGTCCCTACCGCCCACTAGTGGGCGTTCCAGCATTCATGGTGGGTGGTAGTGGAGCAACCAAAGTATAAATAAAAAGATAGATTTAACTATAGTAAGTTGTTTTATAAAGATTTATTCTGCCAAACTTAGCGAAAATCCAACATAAAGTACTTGGTAAGTATTATTATATGCTTTAACTTGCTGTAACTCTGCTTTATAAGTTTTATAAAGTAAAGTTACTTCCCTACTTTATAAATCACCCTTACTGTGGAACCGGTAGGCGGTTAGAAAATTTTACTACTAACAGAGATACAAAAGTGGGTGGTAGGTATAAAAAGGTTGACTACCCCGTCTTAAACAGTGAAACTGGGAAACATTTCGTAAGTATTCCTATAATACGATAAACCAACACAATAGAGAGGCTCCATAAATACATTACTTAACATTTTATAATAAAATGGAAAATACTAAATGGTAAGCAAAGGGATTCCTTAACCTTACAATGCCGTGAATTACATGATGACAATCACTTATAAATTTGTTCTTGTATACAGGTATGTATCAATTGGGAAAAGAAGTTGTAAAGAATCAGTTGTGATTGGTTAAGAGCAGATAATGATTGTGTAAATATAATATTCACATAACATTAACAAAATCACAAGTTAATCAGTGAAGTTCAACAAAAGCTAGCTGAAATTTAATAACTTCAGTCTAGAGATTTAAAAGCATACATATTTATATGCATGTGATTGGTATATAAAATATAAATATATACAAGACCTGTTAAAAATTTAGGACTTGGTTTAATGTACCAGAGTTCTTTTCCTAAGTTCTCATTTTCTAGGTTTTTTTTTTAAGCTATGATCACATTTGCTCTTTCCTGTTTTTTTGTGAGATCGGCTGGCAATGGGGGAAGGTCACGTGAGGAACCCGGCCCAGGAACTTTGGCTGGAACCACCCACACCCATGCACACCAAAAGAAACTTCCCAGGAGCCCTTTGAAAAAGAATGACTGTCAGCCAATGAAATTTCACCATGTCATATCAACCCGACCACCCTAATGACGCTAAAAGTACCCTCAAACAGGAGAGGAGAGTTGACACTACTTCTCTGGTCCCCATCTGGTGGACCAGAGAACTTCCTCTGAGAAGCGCTCTACGCAGGGGTCCCCAAACTTTTTACACAGGGGGCCAGTTCACTGTCCCTCAGACTGTTGGAGGGCCGTACTATAAAAAAAACTATGAACAAATCCCTATGCACACTGCACATCTCTTATTTTAAAGTAAAAAAACAAAACGGGAACAAATACAATATTTAAAATAAAGAACAAGTAAATTTAAATCAACAAACTGACCAGTATTTCAATGGGAACTATGCTCCTCTCATTGACCACCAATGAAAGAGGTGCCCCTTCCAGAAGTGCAGCGGGGGCTGGATAAATGGCCTCAGGGGGCCGCATGCAGCCCGCGGGCCGTAGTTTGGGGACCCCTGAAATAAAGCTTTTGCTATTCCACACTTCGTGGCTACGCCCTTCTTTCTTCCTCGGTGGGGAAAATAGCTTACATTTTTTATATTCCATTTTTGTGATTTGAAAAAGTCAGTCTTAACCTGGCTAGGTAGCTCAGTTGGTTAGAGCATTGTCCTAATTCTCTAAGGTTGTGGATTCGATCCCTGGTGAGGGTACTTACAAGAATCAACCAATGAATGAATAAATAAGCGGAACAACAAATTGATCGCGCGCTCTCTCTCTCTCTCTCTCTTCCTCTTCTTCTCTAAAATTAATTTTTCAAAACTACTTTTAAGAACAACCTTTAAAGACACAAAGAAGAAAAAAAAACTCCAACCGGGGGAAAAAAACCTCTTTTAGCAATCATAGTAAATGTATATTTAATATATTATTTCAAAATCTTTGATAGGAGGAGTGAGAGTTGGTATCATCAGGATGTATCTTTCCATTCCAAAGAGTAAGCATGAGGCTGGGTTGCAAACTAGCCTAAACTATGAAAACCACTACATGGTGGAGCAACCTCCCACAGAGTCTAGATTCAAATGACATCTCATTAAACTGTCACCTCTACCCACCCTTCACTGCAACAGGTAAACAAGGGGGGGGGGGGGACCACGGTGAATGGTTTTTGGAAAAGCTCCCTGATATTCCCTTGAGCTGCACCCAAACGAGAACTAGAGAACATCCTCCATCTCAACTTCTCACCCTTAAAACCAGACATGTCAGACTATCAGAGAAACCCTGGTTTTAATCGGCTACTCCTTTGACTAATTTTAAAACGTCAAGTTGTGGTTTCAGCCAGGCAGATGTCCATGCAAAGTCTGTATTTCTGACAGATACAGAGACAGGTCGCCAAACCAGAACCTTGTAAAGACCGTCCGTATACTACAGAGTTAAGCGGGGCTGGCATCTTTATGATCTGAGCATCTATTCGGTAGGAGCTGGCGCTACAGGCACCCTGGTTTATCCTGTCTGTCCTGTTCCAACCGTTTGTGTTCACACGATGAGCCTACAGAAGACCTTCCCCAGCGAGGCTCAGAGAAAGAGCTTAAGGACTAATTCTACAAAGACAAAAACAAACAAAGCAAAACAAAACAAAAACAAAAACAAACAGGCTGAGTAGGAACGCACTCTTATCTAGGAGAGAACACTAAAAGCGATTTTTGAGACAAGTGTGATACATACTTTAAAAAACACACACACAAAAAAAACCCAAACAAAAACGCAAAAAAACACACACACAGAAAAACACTCTGGTTTCTCTTCAGATAGTATATATCTTTCACCTCTTACTAAAAATATACAAAAAGGCAGAGAAAAGAGAAGATCCGAGAATTCTGCAGAATTAAAAAAAAAAAGTTGTTGGGAGAGTAAGGAAAATATCCTAAATAGGATATTCTAAAATGATTCCCCCTCCAAAAATAAAAAGTAAGCACTTTACAGGCTCAGATCTCTATATTCCTCAGAAGTTCCCTCCGCTCGCGGGCAGGCCTCCACATCGCCTAGTTTAGTTGGCAAATATGCTAATACAGTTATTCAAAATATGTTAATGAGGCGAACGTAGTGCTCTCATCACGTAACCCCACCTCCTTTTCTTTGTGTGAACTGAACCCGTGCGTGCAGATTAACACAGGTGTGCCAAACACTTGCTGAGTGAGATTTCTGCCTGTTGGCTCAAAGACTGTCAGTTTTCAATAAGCATTTACAGAGAATGGCTTTGCTCAAATGAATGCTGTCTTCACAAATGAATGTTTTTATGCTCAAGTCACTCCCACTCCCAGAGTACTCTATCGGGTGTAAAAACATACGCACTGGTAGTTTACATTTTTTAAGTACTCTATTTAAAGTACCATCAGGATTCCAAGCCGCTTTGCAAATATTCTTTTTAAAATAATTCCCCAGCGAAAGTTTTCTGTCTACAAATGAAGAAATGCAAGTAGTAGCTACACGGTGTGTGGATAATGGTAACTGGGATCAAAGGCAGAACTCAAGAAATCTAAGCACTTAATACAGCTATTCAACAATTATCTCTTGAGCCCAATATGAAGTATTTCTTTTGTGTATACCATGAAATCACAAAGCAACCAGATACTCATTTTTGGTTTGTGCCTATTCTAAAAAAGAAAATCTCAAGATTTCCCCCACAAAATCAGACTATTTAAAACTTTTCCTCCCTCTGTCTCCCAGCCTCCCCCCCCCAAAACATCCACCTGTTTCCTCATCCAGATACACACTCCACACAGAGGAGTCTGAATTTTAAAACCAAGGCTATGCAGCTTTGTGTTCAGTGGAACAGAAAGTGCTGGTTCCAAAAAAAAAAAAAAAGTCGCAACATCTCCCAGTTCTGAATTTAGTCCCCAGACCACAAGAACTCCTGAAGAAAATCAGGATCCACTAGCTTAAGTTCAAAAATGAAAGACAGGGTGGAAGGAAGGTAAAAATGGGACTACATACTTACCCAGGGTGACTCATTGTCTTATGCTCAAGATTAAACTGAGCACTGAACCTAAGACCAGGAAAGAATTTCCTCAGGGGCAGAAAGGGGTGTGGGATTTCCGAAGGTGCACCAAGTAGGATCTTCTGTGTGGCTCAGGTGAGCAAATCCCACAGAACTAACTTCCTACTAGAGTGCAGGAGCAAACACAGGTGGGGTGCACACCTTCCCAAAAAGTGCTGGCAAATTTCATGTGATGTGTTTTTACCCTCAATTAAACTACAACAACAACAACAGAGAGATTGAGGAGACTTGACCGTATTACCTTTACCTTCCTTGAGTCCTTTTCTTCTCCTTAACTGCTTCAATAAAAATCTCACAAGCTATGAATATGTATTCTGCTTTGGAAACACATGGTTTGGAAAAACAACAGATTCTATCTGAAAACAGACAGGGATGCTGTCCAGGCTAGAACCTTATTTGAAAGATTAAAAACACTTCAATATCCATGTTCCAATTTCCCTTACTAAAAACATGAGTTTCTCAACATATAACTATTTCTCCAGCTTGGGAATAAAAACCATATTTGCTAAAAAAAATGTTGTATGCATTAAAAACTATCATAAAAGAATACCTTTTGGTTGTTTAAGAATCACTGAAGTAAGTACAGAGCTATTAAAGAATTTTATGTTCTGAGTATTAAAAATTATACCTTAAAACAGAAATAGTCAAAGTACCAACATTCCATGAATTTTAAGTGAATCTATGATTAATTTCTATTTAAATATAAGTAAAAGGACAATTACTATAACGCTAAATATGTATATTAACTTTAATGATAAATCTTATATAATCATTAAATAAACATTTCCCTTTATAAACTTAAGCAAACCACAATAAATCTGCTTACCTAATATTTTATAACTTTTTTCTATATGTTAAACCAAAACCAGAATATGTTAAGTTAAAATATTCCCACTGAAAATGTATATACTACATTTTTTTATGCTGCACTTGGAAGACTACTTAATGTATGGTTCTCCCTCAGAGCATTTATACTTGTTCTCAGCCAATTTAATTATTCATTGAAACATCTATCACCATGTGTTAACCAACGTATGGAATATGTTGTAGGATTACAACATATAAATTGTAGAGAAAAAGATCTGAAAATATAGTAAGAAAAGAGGTTTCCCAAATGTATGGTTTTAAAAACATATGCAAGCAAGAAAATAAGGTTACCAGAAATGAAGAGAACAGGTTGTGAGCCCGGCCTTCATTCTCAGTGCAGGGTAGAAGTCCCAGGAATCTGGCCTTCCTGATTGCCAGAGGACATGGTAGAATCTGGATATAGGGTTCCAGCACCAACAGCAACCTCTAATATTCACTCCAGCAGTGAAGTGATCTACTAACCGACTGTACCTGGAATGTCAGTGCAATAAGAGGGTGTGGTAGAGACTTCACATAATAACAATAATGAGGGACTTCCGGTCAGGAGAGTGGAGTAGGGAAGGATAGATATAGAGACTGTCAGGCAAGAAAAAGGTAAAAGGACTTCATCACCAAACCAGTATTACAGGAAATGTTAAAGGGACTTTTTTAAGAAGATGGGGGAAAAGATTTGAAAAGATGAATAATACAATGGCAATAACTACATACCTATCAATAATGACTTTAAATGTAAATGGATTAAATGCTAAATTAAAAGACATAGAGTAACTAAATGAATAAGAAAATAAGACTCATACATTTGGTGCCTACAAGAGACCCACTTCAGATCGAAAGACACACCGATTGAAAGTAATGAATGAAAAAAGATATTTCATGCAAATGGAAACAAACAAACAAAAGCTGGGGTAGCGATAATTTTATCAGACAAAATAGACTTTAAAGCAAGGGCTATAACAAGAGACAAAGAAGGGCCTAGCAATTCCACTTCTGGGTTATTTATCCAAAGAAACCCAAACACTAATTTGAAAGACATATGCATCCGTATGTTCACTGCAGCATTATTTACAAAAGCTAAGATAGGAAAGGCACCTAAGTGTCCATCGATATAGGAATGGATAATAAAGGGGTGGTATGTATATCAAATGGAATATTGCTCAGCCATAAAAAAGATCAAAAGCCATTTGTTAACAACATGGATTGAAAAAGCGGTGGTCAGCAAACCACAGCTCGCAAGCCACATGCGGCTCTTTGGCCCCTTGAGTGTGGCTCTTCCACAAAATACCACGTGCGGGTGCTACCTCGATAAGGAATGTACCTACCTATATAGTTTAAGTTTAAAAAATTTGGCTCTCAAAAGAAATTTCAATCATTGTATTATTGATATTTAGCTCTGTTGACTAATGAGTTTGCTGACCACTGACCTAGAGGAAATTATGCTAAGTGAAATAAGTAAGATAAAGAAAGACAAAGACTATATGGTTTCACTTATTTGGGGAAATCTAAGAAGCAAAATAAAGGAACAAACCCAACAGAAAAAAACTCGATACAGAGAACATTTTGATGGTTGCCACATTAGGCTTGGGGGTGGGGCTGAGGGAATGGGCGAAAATGAGGAAGGGATTAAGATGTGCAAACTGCCACTTATAAAAACAGTTACAGGACTGTAAAGTACACCATATGGGGTATAGTTAATAATACTGTAATAAGTATGTATGGTGTCAGATGGGCACTAAACTTACAGGGGTGATCACATTGTAAGTTATATAAATACTAACTGCTATGGTGTACATCTGAAATGAATATAATATTGTATGTCAACTGTCATTGAAGAATAAAAAATATTAAAAAAGAATAACAATAATGATATCCAACACTTACAAAGGCGATAGGAAGATCCAGTAAGATCTTGTGAGCAGATGGGCATAGTATGGTATCTAAGAGGCTAGGTAAAGGAATGGAGACAGGAGGTAGCATGGAAAAATGCAGAAAGGAAGGGAGGGAGGCAAGATGAGCAAACTAATGATGGAAACTTCTATAGGTAATCTAGGTTTCTGGCATGGAACATGAACCCTGAGACACAGAGACGATTCGGGTAGAGTAAATGTAAAAAGGAACATTCATTTCATTCTGATGCAGAGGTAGAGCAGGATAAAGGATTTAACAGAAGCTAATGAGTTATTTTTATAAGTAACTTTCCAAATTCCTCTTATTTTTGGCAAGGGGCGTGTCAAGATCTTTCTGCAAGGTAATCAAAAGAAATCACAAAGTTACCCTAAGGAAATAATATATCAAAAAATATCATGGCTTTCTATTGTAGAAATGAAGTAAGTTCAGCAGGTGATTGGAACTGACCCCTCCACCACGTCAGTTCTCTGTTAGGATTAAACAACCATTCCTACTTGGTTCTACTTCTTGATCAATTTTCTAAAAAAGAATCTGCCTTGCTTATCTCTGTCTTTTGCTTTCTTTCTTTAAAATGGATTTTAAAATCAAAGTTTAGGTTGAAAGAGACAGATTAGAATACACATATTAAACGGAGAGAGAGAGAGAAAGAGAGAGAAGCGAGAGAACTTCTTTAGTCAAATACAACTACTTCGGTGCTCATACACATCAAAAAGATCTCAACTAACAAAAATTTGGGCCAATCAGACACGTATTATGAAGATGATGGGAAAGAATGTCTGAAGTCAGAACTAGTCCAGGAAACCTGGACCGTATTTCAACACTACGCTTTCAGATCCAATAACCAAAGCTCTGGCGAAGAGCTAATCCTCTCTCATTTCTCCTCTTCATTTTTAAGTCATTCATAAACTCCTCCTTCAGGAACTCACACTCTTTGTTACATCGATACCGACATAATACCTTCCTTGATTTAATAACGTATTTTGAGCCTCTTGCCAATAGTTAGGTACTTTCTCATAGTTTAACATTTCTAAAAATTCCCTTTCACTTTTGACATCCTCTAACAGTGTCACAGGGAGACAGTCTCATCTAAGTCTCTGCTATAAAACTCTAAGCATATTTCCCTTATCTCACAGAAAAGAGGCTAAATTATTTTATAAATTTTGGTTCTTGTTTCCCTCACCCCCTCTTTGTACATCTTTACTTCCATTGAATTTTCTTCCTCCTCTCTTTTTTTCCTCTATGCCCAACTCAGAATTTCTCCAAGTATATAAGGACCGCCTACATCAGAATCAGCAGGGTTTGGATTAGAAAATGCCATTTTCTGGACCTCTACCTAGGTTTGCTAAAAATATCAGAAAGTAGGTAGGGCTCAGGAACCTTCGTTTTATGGACAGTTTAGGGACTACAGTCAATGGTATTGAAAAAACTTTGTACAGTGACAGATCGTTACTAGATGTATTGCCATGATCAGTTCAAAGGGATATAAATATTGAATAACTAAGTTGAACCCCAGAACCTCATATAATATTACATGTCAAGTATACCTTAATTTAAAAAAAAAAAAAAAAAAAAAAAAAGGAGAAGTGAATGAAAAGAGCTGGAAGGAAAATCTTCATTTTAAAAGTTACCCAGGTGATTGTTACACAACACTTAAGTTTGAGGACCACTGACCCAAATCCTCTACTCTCCCCAAACCTAAGGACACAGGGACTCTACCAAGCTGTAAATAAGTACCATCAGAGCATGAGAAGACAGCATGGTGGTGGCTCTCTTTTCACTTTCCTTTTAAAACACAGGTGGAAGAGGCAACAAAGCCCGGCAAGTACAACAGGAACTGAATGTGAGACATCAGCATAAACGCAGACCTGTCAGCCCTGCTCCGTGGCTACTGCCAATTACAGTAGCCAGACCTGCAAGAGGAGTGATTACATGTAATTTATAAAAAGTAAACAAGCTGGGCGGCTTGTGAACAATGAATGGTGATGTTCAAGCCAAGAGGTAATAAAGAGCATGAATAAATGACTCAGCACCCCCCCTCCCCACCCAGACAACAATTGGTTGTACTCTGGCTAGAATTAGCAAGGGCAAAATGAGTATTTGGTAATGACTTCCACGACAACAGACAGTTGGAGAAAGATTTTGTCGATTATATAAACCCATGTAAAAGGGGCACAAAACCCGTTGTTCAAAAGCTCAGTCACCTCGATGACTATTTTTCTCAGCCTCATGGAAGTCAGAAAAATAAATGTTTGGTTCCAGTGCTGCCACACAGCCCCTTGCCCCTGAATAATGGCTTCTGATGGAAACGCAGGGAAATAAATTAGATACATAATACAGATGCAGGAACCACGCTTTATAAAGGATCCCTCTACATCAGTGGTCCCCAACCCCCGGGCCACGGACCGGTACCGGTCTGTGGACCATTTGGTACCAGTCCACAGAGAAAGAATAAATAACTTACATTATTTCCGTTTTATTTATATTTAAGTCTGAACAATGTTTTATTTTTAAAAAACGACCAGATTCCCTCTGTTACATCCATCTAAGACTCACTCTTAACGCTTGTCCCAGTCACGTGATACATTATCCATCCCACCCTAAAGGCCGGTCCGTGAAAATATTTTCTGACATTAAACCGGTCCGTGGCCCAAAAAAGGTTGGGGACCCCTGCTCTATAGGACTGTGTCTACTTTCAGCACTGTGGACATTCCGCTGGTGATTCTTTGCTGGGGGGCTGTCCTGTGCACTGCAGCATGTGTACAGTACTCCCACCCCTGACCACTAACAGTCAGTAGTACCCTTGGTTGTGACAATTGAAAACGTCTCCAGACATTGCCAAATGTCCCCGGTGGGGGCAAATCATCCCCCCGTTCCCACTAAAAACCACTGCTGTACACAGAAACAACATGAACAAATGTTTATATTAGTAAAAGAGCTCACAGGACCTATTTCTGATATCATATGAATCTCATGATTTTTGCTCTTACATATATATGTATATGTAACACATATATATTATATATACATATATATAATACATACATATACATATATATATGCACCTTTTATCACGCTAACTTTCCATACATTTTTCCATTACTAGGGACTAAAACACAGCACCTTAATATTGTTTTAGTAAGCTATCCAGGCCACTACAGAAATGCCACATAAAGAAACATCCCTGGTCACAATCTATCAATTGAAGGGTGCTGACAACTCGATCTGTCCATTTAACATACCCAACTATCCATCAGGTACGGAGGCACAGTGCTAGGACTCCTGAATCTTGTAGGAACCCACAAAAAGTATTTAATATTAATTTTTTTTTTCAAAATCAGAAAAGTGAATACAGACAAGTCCCCAGATTACAAGGATTTGACTTAGACTGTTTCATCTTTATGATGGTGCAAAAGTTATTCGTTTTCAGTAGAAACCGCACTTGGAATCTGGCATTCTGACCTTTTCGCAGGCCAGCGATAATCGGTTCAAGACCCTCCCGTGGTGCTGGACAGTGGCAGCGGGCTCAGCGTCCAGTCCTTGGGCAATCAGCGGGGTATACAGCTTCTGCAGGAGACTGAGTTGCCAGCGGTTTTGGTAATTGTGTTCTGAGCACGTTTCAGGTAGGCTAGGCTAAGCTAGGATGTTCTGTAAGGTAGATGTATTTATAAAATGCATTTCAAGCAGGCAATTATTTTCAACCTCTCTGGGTTTGTTATAGCCCCCTTCGAAGTCGAGGAATATCTGTATCATAATAATGCATATATAACAACAAAACCAGCTTGGAATATATTCATCTTCATATTGACGCAGATGTAAAACATAATTTTTATTCTTTTTTTTTTTTTGTAGGTAGGGGTGGGGGCATGAAGGCAAAAGTGCCCAATGTTACCAAAAATCACAATGTGGCCCCATCATCTACCAGGGAAACAGGCAATTAAACAGGTGGGTGTAATCAGGTGTGACAGCGGCTGTGCTGCAGGGGCAGCTGAGAACCAAGGAGGACAGCTCGGAGGCAATGGCCAGCTGTGTGCGTGTGTACATGTACGTGCATAAGTGCTTGTGTAAGTGCGTGCATAAGTGCGTGCGTACGTGCATATGTAAGTGCGTGAGGGATGCTGGGGCAGTTCAGGGAGGCTCCCAGGGGGCAGAGGAGCAGAAGTTAGCAGACAAGGGAGGGTCAGGAATTCCTGGAGGAGGGACCGATGAGTACGAGCAAAAGTCAGAAGGAGAGGTCACAAGGCCACCTTGGGACATGAAGGGCAGCAGAAATGAGAGCTGGAGGGAGAAATGAGTAGACAAATGCCACTGGAGGTACAGCAGGTGCCACGTGGCAGAGCCCTACATCCTTTGAGGAGAGGCCTGGGCATTCCTGAGCAAAGGGATGCTGAAGAACAGCCTCAGTCTGAGGAGTGGTATTATCAGATGTGCTCAGAAAGGCCACTCAGCCGCCTTGATAAGGACAGCTTGGAGGGGGGAGGGGCAGGAATGGAAGGAAGGAGACCATCTGGCTAGTGCAACAATCCAGAAGAAAGGCAAAAACTAGCTCAGGCAACAGAGGGGTCAATAAGTCAAGAGGCATTTGGGAGGTAAAACGGACAGGATTTGGTCACTGAGGTTGGTGAAGAATGAGGGAGAGGCCACAAAGAAAACCTTCTGGCTTAAGCCACTGGACAAGGGATGGTGGAGCAACTGACTAAGAGGAAACAGTTAAGAAAACCAGGTTCCGACTGGCTGCGCTGGTAAGACCTGCTGCAGACATGCTTACTCTGAGTTGCTGTAGTGTAGGCTATCTAAGCAGATCCATAGATGGGGAGGGGACATGGGTTGAGATATGATCTTCGAATCATCAGCCTATGTACAATTCAGGGGCTATTTAAGATCCATAGGTGGGCTTTGAAGGTTAGTGTTGGGCAGATAAAATATATTATGCTCACTTTGTTAAAGATGGCACTGCCCACGTGTAAGCCCGTCGCCCAGGTGATATTAATGTGTGTTGGGGGTGGGCTGTGGCCCCCCCCCTCCACAGGATCATTGTAGCCTGGGGCTTGGTTTTAGGACTAAGCCTTTCCCACCCTTTTTGATGTGGAGTGGTGCAATCTCATCATGCCTCAAAGTCACAAAGATAAGTGACTTTGTATTAGAGACTTCCCTATTTTGTATATTGGATTAAAGGTTTTTGATTTCTGCACTATAAAGTGGGGCAGACCCAGGAGCTTGTTCTCTCGGTTCCTGAGATTAGCATTAGAGAGGAGAGCAGAGAAAGGCCACATGGAGGAGGCCAGGAGAAGCAGCCAAGATGGTGGAGTGCTGAAGGAAAAGCCAGTTTGTGCAGAGTTTGTTCAGAGAGAAGGAAGGAGATGGGGAACTGTAAAGCCAGTAGCCACGGCCACTATCACAGCCATCTGGCCCATGCAGGTTCGCATTGGATTTGGACAGTCGGTAAAGAAACAACGGAGCCAAAAACTGATGGGCCATTATCTTTAATCCTAGCTTGCACCCGGCGGGCAAGTAAAAACACACACTGGGCTCCAAAACCCACTCACATTCAGTGCTCACAAAGCTACTGATTTATCCGAGTTTCCTAGAATCAAAGGTTTCTAGCTCACCAGACTTATTCACCTCTGTTCCCCATCTCCTTCCTTCTCCCTGCACAAACTCTGCACAAACTGGCTTCTCACTCAACACTCCGCCATCTTGGCTGCTTCTCCTGGCCTCCTCCATGTGGCCTTTCTCTGCTCTCTGCTCTCTAATGCTAATCTCAGGAACCAAGAGCGCAAGCTCCTGTTCTGCCCCCATTTTATAGTGTAGATTCATAACCTTTAATCCAATATACAAAATAGGGAAGTTTCTAATACCAAGTCACTTATCTGGAGCATGATGGGATTGTACCACCCTACATCAAAACAGGTGGGAAAGGCTCAATCCTAAAACCAAGCCCCAGGCTACAAGGATCCTGCCTGCCCACAGCCCACAGAGACACACATTAATATCACGTGAGCAACGGCCTCCATGTGGGCAGCATCATCTTTAACAAAATGAGCATAATACATTTTATCTGCCCAACAGGAACAGAGGTGAATAAGTCTGGTGAGCTAGAAACCTTTGATTCTAGGAAACTCGGATAATAGCTTTGTGAGCACTGAATGAGTGGGTTTTGGAGCCCAGTGTGTGTTTTTACTTGTCTGCTGGGTGCAAGCTAGGATTAAAGATGATGGCCCACCAGTTTTTGGCTCCGTTGTTTCTTGACCGACT
This sequence comes from Saccopteryx leptura, assembly GCF_036850995.1. NCBI lineage: Eukaryota > Metazoa > Chordata > Mammalia > Chiroptera > Emballonuridae > Saccopteryx > Saccopteryx leptura. The sequence goes on along the minus strand of NC_089503.1, from coordinate 213,439,201 downwards.
GTCCGAATCCAATGTGAACTTGCATGGGCCAGGCGGCTGTGATGGTGGCCTTGGCTACTGGCTTTACAGTTAGAAAATGTGCAAAGTTATAACAACATTTGCATCCAAGTTTGTAAGGATTCTGTGGAAACTGAGTGCCCAGAGCTTTTATCACATTTTCAAAGGAGTTCATGAACTCCCAGACAAAGAACCATGAACAGTGTGAGATGGAGAGGAGATCGTGCAGGGTCACCACTAGAACCCATAGGAACTCCAACACTGAAGGAACCCAGAACCTGGTATCAGGAAGGCACAGGGAAGAACATATTTTGAGAAGAGGGGTTGGTTATCTCCATCAGGAGTTCCATGAAAAAGAAGAACCTAAAAGTTCAAATCTAGTTCTGCTAGATTTGGCAACCAGAGGTCACTGAGGGCCACAGAGGGAGCTGTTTACACAAGAGTGGTGGAAAAGGACCCAGGCTATATTCCATTACGAAATGAATGGCAGGTAAGGAAGAAGGGACAGCCAGGTACACAAAACCCACTCAAGTGTCTAACTGGAAAGGGCAGGAATAGAGTCTCACTCTAGCCCCATCTTTGAAAACTGAACCCATCTTTTAAGGACCCGGTGAAATCTCTCTTACCACTTTCATTAAGGCTTCAGAGGGTCCCTGAATTCACCTCCCTCTGCTAAATTATTCCAGAGCTTTGTCTCACGCACCACTGATCATAACACAATGTGCAGCACAGAGTGCATCCTAAGTCCCTAATAACTCTTGAAGAGTGGAGATAGTGCCCTCTTGGTCCTCTTCTTCTGAATTCTTCCCAAAGGGCCTTCCTTCAGTGACTGAAGGATCTGACCTGGGAGGTGACACATGTGGCCCTACCACAGCAGCTGGTTAACTAGTTTGACCTTGGACAAATCCATTAGTCTCCCAGAGTCTACTTTTCATTCCCTGTAGAACAAGGAGGCTGGACTCTAGACTACGGGAGGAAATACGTATGACTGGGAAAGATATTCAACCTAGCTATCGTTTGGGTGACACAAATCACAGAAAGTAACACTGGTTTAGAAAGTCAAAAGACATTCAAGCAGTGTCTTAGAGAAAAATGGGTTAGAAAAGATTGAGAACATTGGACAAGATGATTTATAATCTTTAAAGTTTAAAATTCTTCAGTTATTTGGTCATGTTGTTCAATAGATTGTGCAAGGTCCTGCACTGTACGTTTTAGAGAACAAATGCCATCCCTGTGCCCTGCACATCAATACCCTGTTACAAACACCAAAGAATGTGAAATGAAGCCCTAATTTTCTTTGTAAACAAATCAAGTGCATATACCTTCTACTTTGTATACTGTGAGTTATTATAAAGATCATCTACAAAGAGATATTTAAAAAATATATTAGCTTTGCTTTTCCTGCTTTGACTATTTGCTTGAATGAAGAGATAGAAAAAGAGAAATACTATTTAATAGTACCAATTTAATTTTGTGTCCCTTTCTTTGGAGAGAGAGGACCTGTCTATCTATTGAAGTTTACTCAGGAATCTCTGGTTGTGCAGGTAACAGCATCACTAGTATCCAATTAGCTTCCCAAATACTTTGCATTCTTACTAGTGTAGTATTTACCTTTACCTTTCCTCCACACTTCAAGCATTTAAACCTGAAATTGTCAGGGGGAACTTGTAAAATCCAATACTCTTACACAACTTCGGGGCCAATTATAACTTTGCCAGAGGGGAGGGGGTTCAAATAATACCTCCTTAAGTGAAATGAGGTGATCATTCCTCATCAAGCTCTATGTAACACCACTGGAATTCAGAACACAGGAGGTAGCCTTTTAGCAAGTATTTTTCTTCCCAGAGTCAAAGATGAAAGCACTTCTCTCCTGCCAGTCAAGTGGGTCATCCCTCCAACCAGAAGCACTTCCATCTTGGTTACTGCAAGAATCTGGCCAAGGCACTGCCAGGAATGTGTGACAGACTGGAACTGGGAAAGCGCACCAGGTACTTAATTCTTTAACCAGGTAGTCATCTCAGGGAGGAGTTCTGCTAGTCAGAAAGTGGCCTAACCACATTTCCCAGTACAGCAGTAACTTAGACTGCGTTTCAGAAGAGAAAAACAACCTACATGCCTGCGGACCATTATCATCCCTAGTCTTGATTACCGCATTACAAGGCCAGGGCTAACCCCCCTCGTTAGAGAGAAGGTGGAAGTGTGTGTGTCAGGATGCATACATACTCTGTGAGGTTGGTGGCCAGGCTTATACTACAGAGGAAAACATGGAAACAAAGAGGAAAAAAGCAAGAGGGAAGGGATCCATGGGACAAAGAATGCTTTCATCTTTCTCCCACTTAAAAAAGTGAAGAAAATTTTACAGCAATTGGGTAGTTGATGCCAATTAAATAATAAAAACAACAACAAAAACAGATTGAGTTCTCAACCTCCTGATTCTATCTATTTTCCTGTGTTTTCATTTCAGGAAAATGAGCCTCTTAACTAAAATTATTTTCACCAGCTTACTTCATGCAAAATAGCTAAACAATAATGACAATATGCAACGCACCCAAGCAACGTGGAAGTTAAAAAGCCTTGATGTTAACTGATATGTCCCCTCCTTTAGACCAGAAGATGTCTTCCTGTCACTTTTCTCTTCAAATGTAAAATAAACTTCTGATGTTTTCTTCTTCCATTCCATGCATGATGTTCTTAAAGAACCTATAATACTGCTTTTCAAAAAAAGAAATTTAAACTACATGAGTCAAAACAAAGAAAAATAAAAAGGGGAAAAGAAAAACAATGAGCAAGATAGCTAAAGTATAGTCTTTTTTTTTCCTACAAAAAAAATGACCTAAGATTTTTTTTACATTTAAAAGAAATATTTGGACTCTTGGTATATTTTTTTTAATTCATAGAACAATGTAGCCATGTTTTTCTTTCCTTTGGGGACATTTTTTTTTAACACATTGGGAATTACCTAGGCCAAGTATGAATTCAAAGTAAAAAGCTGACAGGGAAAAAAAAGCCACCATAAGAAGAACTTGTGGTGAATTTGGCATTCTTTCCAGTACATAAAAATAAAAGCAAACTCAGTTTAGAAATATGATAAAAATGTCTGAAACGCACACTAAGTAAAGAACAATCAAGTGGTAGAAAAAAATGAAGATAACTCACATTTCCTCTTCTAGAAGCTCTTTTTGCAACTTACATCTTCATGTCCAGTTTGCATATAGTAGCTCTGCTAAAAACAACCACATGGAAAATTTTTGCTCCAGATAACACTGCAGGACCGGGCTTGGCAGCTACAAGTTGTAATCAGAATGCTTCAAGAGCTAATGCAGCAGAGATAACAACCTAACATGCATTGCAGTGCACAGTCTCAACTGTTTTGTATGTAGCAATCTGTGTTCTACTTCATATGCATTCAGCAACCAGAGTTTTTCTTTTCACTTATGGAGAATTTTGCTCCTATGAATAAAAGAACTGCTTAAAACAAACGAGTCTCTTTTGTCCAGGTAAGGCATTTCTGTATGGTTTAAGGTCTTCATACATACAAGCCGAGAGTGGTCAGAAAACTTCCAGTTCCTAAAATGACCTTTCCCAGTAATTCCACAAGCCTGAATTCCATCTGCAATTCATTAGGCTCACCTAGCCATAGAGCTGGCAACTGAAGAGGCTACTTATTTAATGGATGTAGAAATCTACAGCACAAGGAGCCACTTTCCCCCAACAGCAATCCAAAGAATAAAAGAATGCTAATTTCATTCGCGCTTGTCACTGAAGAGGAAAGAAAAAAAGGGGGGGGGGGCGCAACCTGGGACATGATATGTTTCCTTTATTCAGTGGACAGACTGAGATAAAAGGAGTCACAGAAATGTCATGACTTCTAAGTTCAAGTGACAAATTCAGATGGAGCTCTAACTTCGTGGACATTAGCCACCGTGTTAATGCAAGGGATGTGAAATGAGAGAAAGCCCTCCATCGACAGTCAGACAGGATTTAACATGACCCCGTGGGTTATTATTCTCTCCCCTCCAACCCTAGCTGGCACTCCCACAGCTGGGCTAAGATGGCTTCCAAAGTCCAAAATCAGAGGCTAGCCCAGGGCGGCGCTGGCCCCCTTACTTCAACTCAGAAGCAAACGAATCAAAGGCTCTTTTATTCTTCCTCCCACCAAAACATGCTCTCTCTGTTGTAAACCAAAGGCTTGCCAGAATGAATTATTTAGCTCAAAACAGACATAAAGAAATCTTAAATAACACATGTCCCTTGGAATTTTAATCAGTTCAGGTGACCAAACAAGTTGCTTTGTTTGTTTCTAGTCTGATACAAAAAAAAAAAAAAAAAATCCCTTGCAGTCCAGGATCAGGTCAGGAGCATTATTCGGTGGCGGCAGAGGCAGAAACTTCTGCAACGGGAACCAGAAGTACAGCTCTGTGCAAACTCCACCTATGTACCTGAGCTGTTCTCAGGCCGTTCTCTTCGCGAAGATGTCTAATCTCAACACAAAGTCTTCATTCTTCCTTGAAAAATCAGACTTCCCTTATGATTTTGCTATTTCTGCCGGCAGTATCTCAGTTCTTCCAAGAACTGAGCTGAAAGGCACGTCTGAAGCTTCCCTAGCAGCCTCCTCCCCTCTCCCCTCTCAGTCTGAACTCTTAAGCAACTATTATTTGTATCATTTCATTTGACAATTAATCACAGATGGCCTTACAGCATGTCTTATAAAACAATTTAAGTGTACATTCATAAATTACAGGTTCTCTTCACAAATAGATTAGAAACCCCTTCAGGGCAGGGAGTGGGCCTTTCCCTCCATTATACTCCACATGACACAATACAAAAGCTCCAGAAATACCTGTTCATTTTTTTATTCAGTCAACAGAGATTAGATGCGCTTCTCTGAGCCAGGCACTGCCCTGGGTGCTGATGACACAGTTCCCAGCCCAGAAACTGCTGCCTGTGCTCAGCGAGCCTGCATTTCGGTTAACCAAAGCACCCAGGGTCCTCGACTTGAGCAGTCCCTAATATAGCCATTGACTATTTAAAATGAGCAATAAATTAAGACTTATTTCTTAAGACTCCTTAAGAAAGGAGGCCTACTGAGAAGTCTCCACATCGGCCTCCATCTCCTAAGAAAATGTCTGACGAGGAATGTAAAACTTGCAGGAGTTTAGAATGCAGGTCTATTGCCTACCCCTCCTGCATTTTACAGATAAGAAAACTGAGGATCAGATCGGTCAAAAGATGATGCAGGTAGTGGTCAAGTCCAGTCCTGTCCTTCAGTCTGGAGTTCCTTACATAATAGCACAATTTACCCAAAACCGTTCAAAAACAAAGTCACACACAGTCTACTGCTATCTGCTTTCTTTTGTGTTCATCCCTGTAAGAAAATCAGAATGCTGGCACTTCACCTTCTGAAATGTACCACCTCTTAAAATTCCCCAATCTGCAAAATATCAAGATCTTATCTACACTTTTTATGTTGACTCCAAAATAGGGAATTCATTTAACCTTAAAAAGTGCTTTGTCATTATATTTCTTTCATATTTTTAAAGCAGACTTATAATGACAAAACACAGAAATAAACAATTCAGCTATAAACCAGATTATCCAAGTATAACTCTTGCCCTGCACTATATTATGTTCAAAGACGATCTTTAAAAAACTTTTTGAAAACAAATTCTTAGAACAGTAGAACTCTTTTAAAACTCCTCTCCAAACCAGTGCACCTCCCTAATGTAGTTCTGAATCCCAAAGGACAAGATTTAGGAAATGCAGCGTGTTTTAGATGGACAGTTCCATACTCATCAAGCCCCAGCACAGAGAAAAAATTAGCTATCATTAACTGTCATAAAGGCTTAACTGTAATTGGCAGTTGATGATCTCTGTTAATAGAAACAACGTTCCTGCCGCACTGGAAACGGGAAAAAGAAAACATTTGGAATTTGAATGGAATGTTACTAACAGGAAGATTGCAAGAAAAAAAAAATGTCTTCAACAGAATAATTTTGCTACTTCGGTCACTGTAAGCAAGAGCTTCAAAATCCACTGACTGCTTCTGGTAACTGCCTATAGGTGCAGGAAACACTTCCAGATATCTCAGTCCTCTTTGTTGTAGCGACACTACTGAGCAAAGACTGAATGCTTAGCACCGAGCTGTCCGGTGTCCCTGAACCAAGGAGAGGCTGCTATTCTGGCTGCCCATGCCCCTTTCCATGTAAGATGTCAGGTGCCCAACCAGAGGAAGAGGCTGTTTCTGTTTCTAGGACCATTTCTAGAATTGGGGTGTGTTCTGGAAGTCCAGACAAGAACCATCTTCTTAACTGACAGTAGGGGAGCAGATCTCAAGCTGGGTGTAGATCGTACACCCGCGAACTGGCTGAGCTCTGGCTCTCAGGCTGGCTGGCAGCTAACGGGCCCCCTTGCCCTGGCTCCAGAAGCAGGTTCTCCTGCTGAGATGGCACACCTGCCTGATGCTGACAGCAGGGCCATGGAGGAGCCCAAATATGGCCTCCAGGCTCGGGGCAGGCCAGAGGGAAGCTCCTCCCGCAGAGATATGGTGACAGCCAGCTGGCGTGAATCAGTCCTTTGTTCCCACACTTACTTTTTCATCCCAGCTCAAAATTTCAAGTTCTGAGGAAAATATCACCATTATTTCAAATGCTGATTGGTGTTTACATAACTCTTTAAAAATCTGAGCAAGTCTGTGGAGTGTACGCTGCAAAGAGTTCACTTGTTTTCTTTATCCCTTAGTGGCGGTGATCTGTGCATGATTCCAGTCAGGTTCTTAAAAGTAAAAAAGCAGCTGTTTAATAGGAAACACAAGACAAAAACGACAATACAGTAGCCACAAAACTGAGAGAAAGCATGTCAGTTTTCACCTCCATTTTAAATAGAATTTTAAAAATTCACAGAGAATGAAACAGGTATGAGAGGTTCTCGCCCTTTTGCAAATAAAGATACAGAAAGTTACAGAGACAAAAAAGCTACAGAATCTACTCACTACTCCAGCCTTTCTCTCACTTTCTTTTATGCCCCTTTCACTAGGTTCAGTAAACTCCAGAAAAGCTTCCATGTCAGATGAACATGCCAGTTAGGCAAAAATAATGCTGCTTAAGTTGACGGTGCCCAGGGAACATAAAATGGAGTTGTAAATGGAATGCACTGAGCCATAACTTGCGATGACTTTAAAGATAAACCTAAAAATATTTTTTTTGTCACTTACAAGCCCTTATGGATCATCTTCATCAATGTTGGGACCACCCCGTAAATACTATAAAGAGCGAGACAACGGTCAAAGTCCCAAGGGCCAAATGTTTCCCAACAGAACCAATGCTCAAACTCCTTGAAGTCTCCTTTAACAATTATAGTATCATGCATCCAAATATCTTTTCACAGAAAACCCAGTCATTAAAAACCATTAACAAGAAACATTCTGCCAGCTCAGAGGCCAACAAAGTTTTCTTCTGTCCAGAAAACAAAGATATTACATGAAGAGAAAACAAGCATAGGAAATGCATAAATACATGCCGATATCTTTGAGGGTCAAAGCTGCTGTAGCAAAGGCAATCTGAATTAGATACCAAAGTCAAAAGATCAATAATCTGGAAATTTCAAAATCTTCTGGTCAACCAACTTGACAGCTAAAATACACACAAGCTTCATTTTCACTTGTAACCCCCACCCCAGTCACCTCCTTGAACCCCTCTATCCCAAAAGCCACCCTGCCCACTGTCTCCCTGGGCCATTTCCTTGTACTTTACTAGTGAGTAAAGAAAACACTAGTATTTCTCCAGGCAAGAAAAACTCAACCTCCCTCCAGCTGTTAGGCAGATTCTTCCCCCTGTTGAAAACACAATTTTAGGAACCCACTGTCTCTCTAAAGCATTCCCATGGTTTCATACTACACTGAGCTTGTTCCTCAAGCTCAAAACATCTATCCAAAAAAAAACACCCCAAAACCCCAAAAAACATAGCACTCAGCTTGGCACACAGTCCAAAACCACTACGCACTGTCAGGTCACTTTTTTTTATACAATTGTCTCATCTTCCCTTAGACTCAGAAAGCCACTTGAAGGGTTGTATGTTTCTTTAGCAATGCCCTTCTAATCCACACCCCACCTCTTTCTTGCATTCTGAACTAATACTCATAGACTAGAAAATTATAATATTTTAAAATTTTTTCTTATTAATTTTTGAGAGAGAGGAGGGGGAAGAGAGAGAGAGAGAGAGAGATCAGTTTGTTGTTCCACTCATTTCTGCATTCATTGGTTGATTCTTTCATGCATGTGCCCTGACTGGGGTCCTGCAACCTTGGCTTATCAGGACGATGCTCTAACCAACTGAGCAAAAAATTATAATCTGAAAGGACCTTTAGAGATATCTAGTCTGAATTAACCTTTTTATAACCTAGTCAATCAGATTCTGGTTCCAATTCTGCCTCTGCCACATTCTCATTATATAGACTGTTTTCTTATCTGTAAAACAGATACCTCATAAAACTGTTGGAATGATCAAATGAAATAATAACATTTTTAAAATCTGGACTTTCATTTTTGGCTGATTTTCTTCCTGGTTTATATTACATTCAATCGTAAGCCCAAGAAGCAGGGCCTTTTTCTTGCTATATTACCTAATCTCATAGTGCCTAGTCCAGTGCAAGCATCTCTTCAGAGGGCCACAGACCAACCACGTGAAAGAATACATTAAACCTCTATTATCACTACCAATTTCAGCAAACTTATTGTTTCTTAGTTCCTCCAAGAACCCAATCATTTAGGTCTAGGTCTTTCCTGAATGTGCCTTCTCAAAACAAATGCATCTCTTTATCTCTCTACTCCCTCTTCTTACACACATACACCTTTATAAGAGCTGTGGGGGGCGGGGGAGACACTGCCTCTCCCAAATTTTTGGAATAAAGTTTAGAATCTCTACCAGCAAACTGTGATAAGTGGAGAGACAGAATTTAGAAGGATTCAAAATCTCTGCAGAATTTTTTTAGGATTTGTGGCAACAAGTTCTTAAATGAGAATTACTTGTCTATTACAAATTCTGGCAGAAAGTAAACAAGAAACTCATTGGTCAGTTGTAGGTGAAGCTAAGTATTTTACTTCACATGGTTTTGTGTAAGCAAACAGTGACTAATAGGATTAAACTGGATTCTAACACTGGGTGTAGATATTCTTCAACAAGTAACAGGTTCCTTTAGAAGTGTTGGCCATTGGTAGCAAATTTACATTTAAGGGGGCATACATTTTGCTTTTGAAAGATATTTTGCTAGAAAAAAATTGTTCCACGTGCCAGGGAAAAAGTGTCACTTTTTTCCTTTGCAGGCTAACAACGACCAAAGACCCAACGGGGGAGAAGAGAGTAAGATGCCAGATCCCTGAAGAGAGCACAGATTTCCACCAAAGCAAGGCTGGTTCTTTCAAGGAACATTTCTCCTAACAGCTAAAAGGGTTTCACACATAATCGGCATCTCGTAGCAATTACACAAATACCATTTAAGCAACTCTGGTGGCCTGAGAAAAGACCACAGAATCCTCACGGGCCTCTGCTGTCCCCTCCTGCGGGATTTGACAGCATGTCCTAGACGCCCAAACACCAGCCACCAGACTCCCTCCAGCGCCCTCCTCTCGCAGCAAACTGCCAAGGTTCTTGGGCCAAACTCCACTGTCGCTAGCTGGATTCAAAACCGCGAAAATGTGAACCCTGCTAAGCAAACGGCAGGGCGCGTAATAACTTCTTATTCTTTCTCTTTTTGTGGATTTCAGATGCTTGTCTAATGCCAACTTCCCAGATCCACAGCCCGCTTTCCGTCTGTAAACCCATATCAGGAGAAAGAGAGAGGGTGTGCGGACCAAAGATAAGGCTGGTGACTTCTACAACCTCAGTGGTATTCCTAATGCGGGAAATTTAGTACACAGCAGTCGCATAAAGATCGCATGCAAATACAAGGGAAAGAGAATGCTCTTCCCCCTGCCCTTTCTAAAAGGAATAATCGAAACATGTAGCGGGCGTTTAAGTGGAAATCCCAGGCCCTCTTCAGGGCCAACGAGGCCCACAGAGCAGGCATCTGTAATCTGGAGGAAGAAAGTTTCCCCGCAAAGTGGAGGCCAGGGTGTAAGGGTACAGACTCGGGCCCACAGGCGCCGAGGGGACCGAGATGGGGACTACCCAGCCCAGCGCGGGGCCAGCTGCAGCCGCCTGCGAGCAGGCGGGGGAGAGGGGCGGGCGCTGAGGCCCGCGGAGCCCCGGCATAAGCTCTACTTACATAACGCTTCAACTTTTTCTCCGGGGGGGACTTGCGAAGCCATCCGGAGCAGACCACTTCGCCGCCACTCATGGTGCGCGCCGTTCGGGCTCTGGCCGGGACAACGGAGGAGCGGGCGGGCGGGCGCGCTGCCGACACAGCCGACGCCTGTCGGGCGTGCAGCTGTGGAGACCTAGCTCTCTGGCCGCGCACCCCAGTCCGATGGGGTGGGCGGGGTGGGCTGGCTGCGCCAGGCGTTGGGGCTCCTCGACCGAGGCTCGCCCGCGCCGTGCCGGGACGGGAACTGGAGCCGGCTGCGCCGCCAAGGCCGACACCTCCGGGCTGGGGCCGCCGCCCGCCGAGGGCACTCTGGCCTCCCTTCAGCGCGCTTGCCTAGCCGCCAGGCGACCGTCCCGCCGGCTCGGGCTCCACGGGACTCTGCCCCGGTACCAAGCCTGTCCCCTGCGCTCCACCCCCTAGGGACGGGACCGCCCCAGAGCGCTTTCCGAAACAGACACTGCTGCACGCGCGCGCACACTCACGCACTCACTCACTCACTCACTCACAATGCCCAGCGCGGCGCCCACTCTGGCTCTCCCGCTCTCGGTTTCGGTGCGCGCCCGGGGCAGTCCTGTCCCTCCTCCTCCCCGGGGGAGGGTGGGACACTTCCCCCGCACGCCTGGGAAGCCGGGAGGAAAGGGGAAGCCGCGAGGGTCCCGTGGGCAGGAGGCTCTGGGCAGGTCCGGGTTGGAGGCGAAGCTCGGGGCGTCCCTGGGCAGGGAGCAGGTCTGCCGAAGGGTGGGTTCACGCTCTCCGCTGTGGAAGAGGGCGGGGAGCGGCGAAGGGACAGAGGCGCTCGGCTGCTGGACGCCCGGATGGACCCCACTGTCCTGTGCCCTTGGGCTCCTCCCGCGCCGCCTCCCCAACCCGGGGCGTGCGGCAGGTTCTGAGCCTCCTCGCCCCCAGGCCGGGGGCCCGACCCCTCCTTCTCCCGGCCTTTCGGCTCCCTCTCCTCCCTTCCCACGTTCGGGCCAGCTCCTGTTTCAGCCCAGACTTTCTCTGAAACTCCGCCCGAGCGCTTCCAGCCAAAACAACAAGGGCCAGGGAGGTGGCAACGGGCGGAGGAGGGAGTGAGCGAGGGAGGGAGCAGGAGTCCTTGAGGCACCCTGGGATCTGTAGTTCGGGAGGCTGGAGCGGGGTCCTCAGCCGCCCAGTGGTGGAGGAGCCTGAGCCCCCAGCTGGCTCCTCGCCGGGGAAGGCCGGGAGGCCGAGGAGAGAGCATCGAGACCAGGGCTTGGGCTCGGGGAGGAGTGAAGAACGCTTGAATGTCCTGTCGGGTTTGCCATCTTGGCACACCGCGTGGCTGTTCGGAGTTTGTACTATGCACGAGATCTGAAATTTGGGGAGTTTTCTCTAGACAGCCTTTAAATGGCCCAAAAGGAGACTGTCCGGGAGAGTGAAGGGCAGGGACCGGGAGGGCATGGCACGGAGATGGGCGCCATAGATACCAACTGGAGGGGCAAACAGAGGGGGATCCACCAGGGCTCGCGTGGGCTGGTTCCCGGGGAAGCCCTGCCAGAGTGTGGAAAGGCTTAAGATTTGGAGGGGCCAAAGGATTTGATTGAGTCTATCTCTGGCGCAATTTAAAGTTTCACACTGCCTCTTTTTGTTTCCAGTTTGTTCCACTTGACGTATTTGTTTAAAATCTACTCTTGGGATGTAGGGCTAGAAAAGGCAAACTTACTAGATGTTCTATGAGCCTACTTGTGTTTTACAATTATGATAACCTGGTTCTTAGTTGAACATGATCCTGTAATAGAAGTATCTCTTCAAAGTTATTTATGAAAAAGAAAGCCCCAAAACAAATTGAGGAGGTAATATAAATAATAAGATAAAACTGCTAAAAATATTAGAAGATAAATATTTCAGGAAACAATAACCTCAGGCATTTTCTTATTAATACACGTTTGTATTCAGGGGCTCCTCTGAGTTTGAAAATGTACAATTGTATCAAGAAATTAGATGCTGGTGGTGGTGACATACAAAGGCCCCTGCACTCACTGAAGTGGCATTCCGATGATGGCGTAAACTAGTAAACAAACATAAGATCCACATAGTACAGCAGTAATAAATGTGCCCTGAGGGATATAAACAGTGACACAAAAGAAGGAGGGGTTGGGACTAGGTCAGCTAGGATAAGAGAGAAGTGTTCCTGGAGGAGGCATGTAGTCAGGTATTTGAAAGATGGAGAGAGGAGAGATCAGACTTGTTTTGAGGAGTAAAAGGCACAACCACAAGAAGGACTGAGAGAGAAAGAACAAACAAAAGGGTTTGTTGTAAAGACTTTTGAGAACATACGTGAGCGTAATGTTTATGGTAGCTGTTAAACCAGAGCAATCCTCTTTAAGTATGTGGGCACAAATTTTGCCACAAGTTGTCCAAGTGAAAATACGTTATCACTTTTGTTTTCGGCTCTGGCGGGTTAGCTCAGTGAGTTAGAGCTGGCTCTAGAAAGACCTAGGTTGTGGTTTGATCCCAGGTCAAGGCACATAGGAGGAGCAACCAATGAGTATACAATGAAGTGGAACAACAAATGACTGCTTCTCTCTCCTTCTCTCTTTCTTCCTCTCTCTGTCTCTCTTAACTCAATCAATAAATTTTTTTTAAATGTGTTTTTTTCTCTTTTTTTGTGTATTTTTCCGAAGCCAGAAACGGGGAGGCAGTCAGACAGACTTCCGCATGCGCCCGACCGGGATCCACCCGGCTCGCCCACCAGGAGGGGATGCTCTGCCCATTCAGGGGTCGCTCTGTTGTGACCAGAGCCACTCTAGTGCCTGAGGCAGAGGCCACAGAGCCATCCTCAGCGCCCTGGCCAACTTTGCTCCAATGGAGCCTTACTGCGGAAGGGGAAGAGAGAGACAGAGAGAAAGGAGAGGGGGAGGAGTGGAGAAGCAGATGGGTGCTTCTCCTGTGTGCCCTGGCCGGGAATTGAACCCGGGACTCCTGCATGCTAGGCTGACGCTCTACCACTGAACCAACCGGCCAGGGCCAAAAAATTGTTTTTTATTTATCCCATAGGCATAATGTCTGTACACTGAGTCAAAATCACTTATAATTAACATTGGTAAGACTAGTTTATTGTTACATAGCTGTTGGCTTTCAAAAATTTACTACTCCTCCACTCTCCTGTTATAAAGTTCTTTTTAATGAAAAATTGTAATATACATTGTCTATTTAGATTTTGGAAGTTTCAATATATATTTTTTAATATTTTAAATAAAAGATTTAATTATCTTGTTTCTAAATATATTAGAAATTTTTAAGTATTTTTCCCAACCATCAACTATGTTGTTTTAGATTAGTATTTCTAGAGACCAAATAAAGATCAAGGAGAGACTGAAGCTAGATATATCTCTATGTATGTATTTTAGAAAGGAAATTTGCATTATATTTACATTATATGTCATTTTAGATTTTATATATTTATACATTAAAAGGTATGCTGGAAAAACCTATCACATGTAAATATCTTAAATTTCATTCTGGAAATATTTTATGGAATGTCCCAGTATGATCAAGTTCTCAAAGACCCCAGATACCATAGGGAGGAAAGCCAGACCTATTCCTGTACTCCGTATCCTACAGAAAAACATTTTACAGATGATTAAAACCCCTTAACTTCTATAATAAAATTATATTCATATATATATATATATGAATATATATATATATGAATGCAAGAATATATATATATATGTCTTTATTATATGCGGCTTAAGTGTCTATTTGTTGCTGATAGCTTATTGGTTGCTTGCGTAACTGTACTAGCCAATGGGGTGAAGTTGCCATGGCTGAACACAAATTGAGCGGGTCAGGGGGAAGGTGAACATTTGTTTGCATTGGCAATCATCTGTTTTACATAAAAACTACGTCTTAATGTAATTTCTTTTAAGAATGCCTCCTAGAAAATACAGCACTGAAGAGGAGAGAAAAGGAGCTAAAGCTGCACAAAAACGGCTTTCTCGACAGAAAGAAACCACTGAGCAGAGAAAGACAAGGCTTGCTTCAGTCGCAGAGCAAATGCGTCTTTCTCGGCAAAATGAGACTGATGATGAAAAATAATGTCATAATAGCTAAGTCTTTGACTGGCTCCTCTAAAGGTGAAATACATGTCATTCCAAGAATTGATTTGGCTCCATCTCAAACAGGGTTGCCGTTTCAATTGAGATATAGACAATTTTCTGTAAAACTTGCCTTTGCTATGACCATCAATAAGTCTCAAGGCCAAACGCTTAAGCGTGTTGGCATTTTTTTAACCTGAGCCTGCATTTAGACACGGTCAACTTTATGTTGCCTGTTCAAGAGTTCGTGAAAGAACGGACGTAAAATTAAAAATAATTGATGGTCCTCTGCAAGGCGAGCTTAAAAATGATGGAAAGATCTACACAAGAAATGTTGTGTACAAAGAGATCTTTGACATGTGAATTAACATTTTATTATTTAAATCACCTTTATTTAGTGGCTCTTAAGAAATGTACCGCCAGTGGTTTCCTTCATTGCACTCTACTTTAAGCAATTAAGCAAGTAGAAGGGGGAAACCCCGTGGGGCACTAAGCAAAGGGGCATCCTCTCCGCCTGCCCTGGGTAATTCAGTTTGAATTAGCAGACACCTTTGCACAAATCATTTTAATTACAATTTATAATATCTAGAACAGCGGTCATTTTGTATGACCGCCGGGCTTTCTAGTATATATATATGCAAGAAAAACAGAGTCTTATTTGGGTGTATAACAGTATCTACCCCCCCGGAAAAAAATGGGCAGCTTGGGAAAGACTTCCCTTAGGAAACACTTGAAGCCGAGATCCTTAGGATGAGTAGGAATTGGCCTGGCCCAAGAGTGGAGAAGAGTATTTCAGACAGAAGAGAAACTGTTAGGTGTACAAGTTCCCAGGCCAGAGGGAGCTCCTGAGTACCTGAATGAAGGCAGCAGTGAGGTGAGGGAAAGGGACACCGGGTGAGAGGGCAAGGCTCCAGAGGCGGGCAAGGCGGGACTGTGCAGACCCTGGGACAGCATCTCAGAGTTCAGACTTTTCCTCACAGCAAATGACCATGTGATCTCCTGTGTCCTTCAAATCACCTCAAATAATCACCCATGTGACCTCTATCATTCACCTCCAGCCTCCCACTTTATATAGCTTCCCACTTGATCTTTCAAGTTCTTCCTGTGTAATTTCTTCTCAACAGCTTGTGTAGCCTGTGGATACTTCTGTTTTCTCACGACCCATCAGACCTCTGCCTTCTTTATTTCCCCCCTTATCCAGTTTAAATTTTGTGGTTCACATTTTTACTAACTGCTCCCAACTCACAAAACCCCAACTCTAAATGAACCCAACTCAACATTCTTCTGCACCCAAGCAGCCAAGTGATGTTGGGGCAAGTTACACAACAGGATAAGTGACACCACTAAATAGTCATATTCAGTGACCTCAAATAGATCCTCAGCTGTCTAATAGATCCAGGGCCAGACCTTGGTTTTCAGGAACCTGAAGCTTATATGGTTTGAGTAGTCCTTCTAAAGAAAAAGAATATACAATTGCAAACATGAAATCAGGATGAATATGTATTTAGAATGAGAAATTAAAGAACAAATTACTGGAGCCTTGGAGATATAGATGCCTTTCTTTAGGTGATTTACCAGAAACTTTTCATAGATATGCTTCCCCTCCCAACTAGGATATTCTACCCCTCCCAGCAGCTCCCTATTCTCATGGGGTCCTGTGCAATGAGTGGCCCCCAGGTGAAGCCTCATTACCTACGTGGATGTCTCTGCTACCTGGGAATCCTAATTCCTTTATCTAGACCATCTATTCTCTGAAATAACTTCTTTTTAAAATAACTTTATTGAGATATAATTCACATACCATGAGATTCACATTTTCAAGTGTACAATTGAATGGTTTTTAGTATACTCACAAAATTTTTCAACCCCACTACTAACTAATATCAGAATATTTCATTGTCCCAAACAGAAACCCATTCCCATTTGCTGTCACTCCTCATGTCCCCATCCCCTCAGCCCCTGATCTTTCTGTTTCTGTGGATTTGCCTCTTTCAAGCATCTCATATGAATGGAATCATACATTTTGTGACCTTTTATGACTAGTTTGTTTCACTTAGCATAAGTTAACAAGTTTATTCATGTTTTAGCATGAATACTACAGTACTGCATATACTGATACATGATGTATCAGTACTTCATTTCTACTGTTAAATAATATCCCATGATGTGGATACACCACATATTGTTTATCCATTTTATCAGTTGATGGACATTTAGATTTTTTTTTTTACTTTTTGGCTGTTATGAATAATGCTTACAATAACTCTTAAACCTTCTTCAGATTTCTCAAATTTCAAATCCTCCACCTTCCCCATCAACTGAATATCTTCTTTTTTTTTTTTTTTCTGAATAGCTTTCTTATAGCTCAGGGGTTGGGAACCTTTTTGGCTGAGAGAGCCATGAATGCCACATATTTTAAAATGTAATTCAGTGAGAACCATACAATATGTTTAACACTAAATACAAGTAAATGTGTGCATTTTATGTAAGACCAACACTTTTAAAGTATAATAAGTCTCTGAATTCTTTTTAATAATGTTGTTATGCTGTTGCTAACCAGTGATGAATAAAGTACTTCTTACCATTAATGCAACTTCTGGTGCTGCATGGTTTTGCTGATAGCTTTGTAGTCTGGTTAATACGTGGTGAGGTTAAGCTTCATGCAGGCATTGAGACTGCCATCCGTTAAATGTGATCGTAGGTTGGTCTTAACGTTCTTTAGATGTGAGAAAGACTGCTCACATGCATATGTACAGCCAAACATTGTCAGTTCACATGCTGCAGTGTGTAGTATGTGATGGGAAGCGCGTTCCAAGTTTTGACAATCAGCTGGTCCACGGGTTGAAGTTTATTTATTTCTCCCCACTTGTGTTTGCTTGCTATCGTGCAGGTCTTTCCAAATCTTCATTCAGTGACTTGAACTTATTCACCCACATGTTTGAGGCCTTCCGGTCAGCAGCTTGTAGCTCAAAATCTTTGACGGAGACACCGGGGATGTAACTCAGGTCAGCACTGTCCACTGCACACTCTTGTGGATGGGTGATGAACTTAAAAAGATGAGTGCACTCACAAAATTCTCCAAAGCACGCTTTGAATGACTGCAGGAGATTAGATGTGAAGCCCGCTAGCTGCTGGAGATCAAGATGTTGAGCAGGGTCACTTCCTGTGCATGCATCTTTAAATTCTCCCAGTTTTTCAAAGTGTAGTAAATGACCTGTTTCAATGTCAGTAATGAAGAGTTCCAGCTTGTTTTCAAATGCAAACACTGCTTGTTGAAGGGATACGACTGTATTTCCAACGCCTTGCATTTTCACATTGAGCTGGTTCAGATGTTCAGTCATGT
The DNA here is from genome assembly GCF_036850995.1 of Saccopteryx leptura. Taxonomy (NCBI): domain Eukaryota; kingdom Metazoa; phylum Chordata; class Mammalia; order Chiroptera; family Emballonuridae; genus Saccopteryx; species Saccopteryx leptura. The sequence continues at coordinate 213,421,503 of NC_089503.1, read as the reverse complement.
CCACGAGATAGTAGAACTTCAGGAGCCAGTCAGTGTTAGCTAACTCAGGATGTTTGATGTTTTTCATTTCAAGAAAAGTCTGGATTTCGCTCAGACAAGCTGCGAAATGGCTGAGCACCTTTCCTCTTGACAACCAGTGCACATTGCTGTGCAGAAGCAGACCAGGATAATTATGCCTAACTTCATCCAGCAGTGTTCTAAACTGGTGATCATTTAAAGCTCGGGCAACAATAAAGTTGACCACCCGAATGACCAGCGACATCACCTCACCAAGCTGCTCGCCACACATCTGAGCACAAAGTGCCTCCTGCTGTACGATGCAGTGAAAACATAGGATGGGTCTCTCTTCATGTTCACGAAGAAGTACTATGAATCCTCTGTTTTTCCCCACCATGCACAGCCTCCATGCGCGGAGCACCATCAGTACACATCGAAATAAGTTTATCCATTGGTAGATTTTTTTCTTTATCAAACTCAGTGAAAGACTTGAATAAATCCTCCCCTCTTGTTGTCTCTTTCATAGGCAAAACAACAAGACTTTCCTCACATAGTGTGTCACCGACAGCATACCTTGCAATCACGCTGAACTGGGATAAATGGCTTATGTCTGTTGACTCATCCAAAGCGAGAGAAAATAATGGTGCTGCATTTATGTCCTTCACTTGTGTTGCCTCAGTTTGATTTGCCATCATGATGATACGATTGTGAACAGTTCTTGCCAATAGAGGCATGCCTTTTATTCATTTGATTATTTTGTCTTTATCCGAAAAGTCATCAAAAAGTTCATTGGCAACATCACGCATGAATGTTTTGGCATACTTCTCATCTGTGAATGGCTTTCCATTTCTCACAACTGCTAAAGCATCAGCAAAGCTAGCTGAATTCCAGTCACCTTGTTGGGTCCAAACACAGAGTTGCTGCTGACTATCTTGCACTCTGTGCAGTAGCTCTTGACATCCTTTCTTCCTGCTTTCCCTCTGCTTATTTCGATGCAAATGTAGTATGGTGTGTGTCAAAGTGCCACTTTATATTTGACCGTTTCATCAATGCAATTTTATCATTGCATATTAGACACACTGCAGAACCTGCTCTCTCCACAAAGGCGAATTCCTCTGTCCATTCCTGCTGAAAAGTACAATATTCCTCATCTTTATTTCTTTTAGCCATCTTTTTCGTCAAAAAGGGTTTCTGCAATTAGCTAGCTGACTACTTGATTAAAAGGAGGGAAGTTTACTTCCTGACCTCACAACGACCCGTGTACGTTTAAGCATTATCCAATAAAAATTTGGTGTTGTTCCAGAGGACAGCTTTGATTGGCTCCAGCCACCTGTAACCATGAACATGAGCAGTAGGAAATGAATGGATTGTAATACATGAGAATGTTTTATATTTTTAACGTTATTATTTTTTTTATTAAAGATTTGACTGTGAGCCAGATGAAGCCATCAAAAGAGCCACATCTTGCTCACGAGCCATAAGTTCCCGACCCCTGTTATAGCTTCACCAGAAAACCATAGTGCTCAAATGGAAACTCCTTTGACCTTTAGCCATCAAACCTCAAACATGTAATCCTACATATATCTTTACTTCCCCCACTCTCCCTCCTTGTTGTGGCAAATAAAGGACATTGCTGTCCTCCTACGAAAGGTCAATCCCTCCACTTATGCTTTAGATTTTATCCCATTGTACTTTCTCAAGAACCTCACTCTAAAAATTATATATATATATATATATATATATATATATATATATATATATATATACACACACACACACACACACACACACACACACACACACACACACACCTAAATACTCTACACTCAATGTAATTTTTTCCATCATCTTCATGTGTGTTTCAGGAAAACTGTATTTGCCAAAAGCAGTGAGGCAGATTTGGCCAAGGGCCATAGTTTGCCAAATTTTGCTTTATACTACCATGATCTGATTGGGTGTACACAGCCATCCACCCCCACACACAGCATTTTAAAGAATGGAGATGAACCATTACTGTGATGCCTTTTAAAGTAGCAGTTGTAAGTGGAAATCTCATATGAAGTTGCTGACAACATGCAGTTGTAGATTATTTAATTCTTTCCTAATATTAGCATTAGTCTTCTGCATAAACTACCAAATAATTAAAATAAAAGTTGGCTGCACTGTATTTGACTAAAGGATTATAAGCAACAGAGTACAGTTCTTTTCAGTTTTAGTGAAAGTAGAATTAAATTGTTCATCACATTTTAAACATACAGCTCTTCTGTTAAAGTATTATTTGCAACCCACTCACATCTCTTCTGATAAAACAATGTGAAAAAAATCTCTGCACCTTCTGTTCCTTTTTAGCTACTGACTTTTCTCTCTTCTTTCACATCCAGACTTCTGTTAAGTGTTGCTATAGTTTCTATTTCTATTTCATCTTTCTTCCCTCCTCAGTCTGCTTCATTCCAGATACTATCCCAATTTTTCTTTAATATTTGCCAAGGTCACTATGACCCCCCACATCACAAAATCAGAAAAAAATATTCAGTTTTTATGTTTTTCAATCAGTCCTTCCTAAAGCTTTCTGTTCTCTTGGTCACTTAGACATTGCAGTTATGTTGAGTGTGAGCCTGCAGATTTTTCTCTTAGTGGTCCGTAACACTCTGGTTTTTCTCTTAATGGTCCTTAACACTCTGAAGTCTAGCCCTCTCTTCTCATTCTGCACTTTCTCATGTATGGTGGTATCCTGCCTTTGTCTATGTATAGGCACTTCACAAATTCCCATCCCTAGCCTACTTCTCGCTCTGAACAACCAACTTGCAAATCCAACTACCCTCTTTATATGCTGGTTGGTTCCACAAAGTCAACAAAATTAGAATCATGATCTCCTCCCTAGCTCTCAGATCAGAGCCCAGGAGATCCCCACTCAAGTGGTCCCTTTAAGTCTTCAGCTGAATACCAACCAGCAGATGCAGGTGAAGAAACACTTGACAATGGGCAAGAACCACTGGAAAGAATTACAAGGAAAAATTGCCAGAGAATCACAGAGAGTAGAAATAGTCCCTGTTCTCCTAGGCCAGAGTGAAAAACATCGTAATTCACAAGGCACTGCAAAGTACTCTGAAGGACTATATCTCAATAGTGGGACAAAATTAGCCCTAGACTAAGTGCTGCTGTGGTCCTGAGAAAACTTAGCAGCAAGAACCCACAGGATCAGGCTGTTTGCAAGTAACTTAACTCTTTCCCAGATAAAAGCTCAATATATTTTATAAGAAAACAAAAATACCTGGTACCCAACAAGATAGTCTTCAATGTTTGACATCCAACCAGAAATTTAAAAGAAGCAGGTAATTATGACATGACCCCAAAATGAGGAGAAATACCAATGGAAGCCAACCCAGAAATGACACAGATGATAAAATTAGTTGACAAAAACAGAACAGTTGTTATAACTATATCCTATGTTTAAGAAACTACAGGGTGGCCCTGGCCGGTTGGCTCAGTGGTAGAGCGTTGGCCTGGCGTGCAGAAGTCCTGGGTTCAATTCCCGGCCAGGGCACATAGGAGAAGCGCCCATCTGCTTCTCTACCCCTCCCCCTCTCCTTCCTCTCTGTCTCTCTCTTCCCCTCCCACAGCCAAGGCTCCATTGGAGCAAAGATGGCCCGGGCACTGGGGATGGCTCCTTGGCCTCTGCCCCAGGCGCTAGAATGGCTCTGGTCGCAACAGAGCGACGCCCCGGATGGGCAGAGCATCGCCCCCTGGTGGGTGTGCCAGGTGGATCCCGGTCGGGCGCATGTGGGTGTCTGTCTGTCTCCCCGTTTCCAGCTTCAGAAAAGTACAAAAAAAAAAAAAAAAAAAAAGACTTTCATTTGTGATTTAAAAAAAAAATTTTGTAAATTGAGAGGTGTATTATTTATCAGAGAGGACTTTTCGGATGATTTTTTAAAGTGATCTGATCTTGAAAACAATAAATACAGCGAAATGTAAAAAAAAATAAATAAAAAAAAAAGAAACTACAGGAATGACTTAACATATTAAGCAGAGACCTGGAGGATATTACAAAGACCTAAATAAAACTTCTAGAGGTGAAAAATACAACAACTGACATGAAAAATATACTGCAAGCAATTAACAACAAATTAAACAGTGCAGAAGAAAAAAAACTAGTGAATCTGAACACCTACAATATGAGAGAACAAAAGATCAAAGATAATAAATAGAACATCAATAAAAATGTGACCACTTCTAGTTGCCTAATATTTATGTAAAAGAAGGGGGAGTGCACAGAAAAATATTTGAAGATATACTGGCCAAAAACGACACAAATCAGTTGTAAATTTAAATCCATAGATTCAAGACATAACATTACTAGGAGAAATTAAAGAAGACCAAAGTAAGATACACTGAGCTCATAAATCAAAATATTACTAAGTTGTTAGTTTTCCCCCAGATGGATCTATAAGTTCAACACAATTCCAATTACTTTCCCAGCAAGCTTCTCTCCCTCCCCAAAATTGCTAAACTAATTTTCAAAGTTATATGGAAATGCACGCAAAGGACTTAGAATATCTAAAACAACTGATACACAACAGAGTTAAAGAACTTGTATGACCTGACTTCAAGACTTTATATAAAGCCACAATAATAAAGACAGTGTAGTATTGGCATCAAGAAAGACAAATGGAATAATGGAAAAAAAAATAGAAAGTCCAGAAATAGACTTATACATACATGGGCAATTGATTTTTGACCAAGGCAATTCAAGGAAGAAAGAATGTTCTTTTCAATAATTGATGCCGAAGCAATTGGCTACCAACATCAAAAATATGAAAACCAACTTCAATGCACACCTTTTAGCACTTACACAGATGTACTCACAATCGATCATACAGATAAATGTAACCCCTGATAGAAATAAAACTTCTGAGAGAAAACAGGAGAAAATCTGTGTGACTTTCACTCAGGTCAATATCTCTTGAACATGATACCCAAAATATGACCCATGGAAAAAAAATGATAAATTTGTCTTTATCAAAATTAAGAATCTCTGCTCTTTGAAAGATACTGTTGAGGGAATGAAAAGACAAGCCACAAACTAGGAGGCTTTTTATTTGCAAATAAAATATTTGATAAAGGACTTGTATCCAGATAATATAAAGAACTATCAGAACACAATAATAGGAAAATGACCTTATTAAAACAGGCAGGAGAATTATACAATCAAAAAAGACATACAGATCACAAAAACATAAAAAAACGTGTGCAAAAATCATTAATGATTAGGGAAGTGCAAATTGAAATCACAATGAGATATAATACACAGATTAGAATGTCTAAAATTAAAAAGATTGATCATATCAACTGTTATTGAGAGTTCAAGCAACTGAAACTCCCATTAACAGTGTATAATGAAAGATGTTTTGGCAGTTTTTTATAATGTTAAAACTTGTGTGCAAATGTTCTTAGCAGCTTTATTTTAAATAGCCCCAGACTGGAAACAACTCAAATACCCATCATTAAGTTAACAGATAAACAAAGTGTGATATAGACATAGGATGGGATACTACTGAGAAATAAAAAGAAATGAACTAAGAATAATACATGTAAAGTTGCGGATGAATCTTAAAATAATTGTGCTGAGTTAAAGAAAGCAGGTAAAAATATGGACATATTATATGATTTCATTTAGGTAAAATTCTAGAAATTACAAACCAACCTACAATAGCAGAAGGTGGATCAATAGTTGGCTGGGATTGAGAAGGATGGATTCAGTATCTTGACAGTAGTGATCTTTTCTTGCTATGCACATTTGCTAAAATTCAAAGAAGAAATAATGGTCTTTTGTATACTTTAAATCAAACTGTACACTTTAAATATGTGGGCTTTATTGCATGTCAATTATATCTTAATAAAGTTGCTTTAAAAAAAAAAAAGCCTGACCAGGCAGTGGTGCAGTGGATAGAGCATCGGCCTGGGATGCTGAGGACCCAGGTTTGAAACCCAGAGGTCACTGGCTTGAGCACAGGCTCATTCAGCTTAAGTGTGGGCTCACCAGCTTAAACTTGCAGTCACCGGCTTGAGAATGGGATCATAGACATGACCCATGGTCACTGGCTTGAGCAAGGGGTCACTGGCTTGGCTGTAGCCCCTCCGTCAAGGCACATACAAGAAAACAATCAATGAACAACTAAAGTACTACAACTATGAGTTGATGCTTCTCATTTCTCTCCCTTCCTGTCTGTCCCTCTGTCTCTCTCTCTAAAACAAAGAAACAAACAAACAAACAAACAAAAAACCCCACAAAAACACAAGATAGGAAAACACTTAATAGGAAAAAAGAGGCAAGGACTTAAACTAATCTGTGGAGTCAGGAGAATGGTTACCTTTGGGATGGTGTGGGGGATATTGCTTCTACAGGGTAGTTTCTTGATGTGGGCGCTGATTACATCAGTGTATTTACTTTTGGAAATTCATCCAAATGAATATTTATGATTTGTGCACATTTCTGAATTTATGTTATACTTCAATTTTTAAAAAAATTACTTATTATAAAAACAGTTATATATACATTTGTCATCATGATGTAGACTTTTGAGACAAGTTGGCTCCGTTTCTGAATAAAGTCTCTGCCACTTGTATTCTGGGAGATGAATCCTCTTACTGTGCTTTTCCAGGTGGTAAAAAAAATTTTTTTCTCAGAAGTTTCTCAGAAAGCTGTTTATTATTTTTATAAGTGAGGGATGTGCCTATTTTAACTTCAAAGAAATCAGCAACCTCTTCCAGACAGGAAATTGCTAGGGAAATGAAATTAGATTGTTCAGAATGTTAATGCGGTTAGATTCCGATGGGATGGTGCCTTGGTGAGCTAGCAAATCTGCCTGTTCAGCTCTTGTGCTGCTTCCTTGCCCAAGCCCACCAGTGTGGATTCCTTGGCCATAGCCTCATTCTTTGATGCTATTGTCTCTGGTAACAGCTGATGGTACCATTTAACATACGGGAAAACAATTGATAATCTGTGCCAAGCCAATCAGATTTACTCTTAAAGGATCTGGATTTGAGACAGAGACTGTAATTGGTTAGCGATGGGGCCCTGGAGCTGGGAAGTCTCCCAGTTCTCCAATGAGGAGAAACGAGATGTCTGCTGGGCACCAGAAAGGCAGAGACAATTCAGGTTTCAGCTTCTGAAAGGGCCACCCTGGAATTCTTGCCCTTGGGATCCATGAGATCCCACGCATTAAATTAAAACTTCCCTTTTTAGTTACTGTAATCTGGGTGGTTTTTACTCTTTGCATCCAAATGCTTCCTGTCTTAAAAAAAGAACAAACAAACAAAAAAATTTGGCACATTAAAATAAATCTAAGTAAGTAAAAATATGGGTTATGCTGGAAGAAGGAAAGAATCCTATCATGCAGAATCTTAGATTTGCAATGAAACTTCGAAGTTTCCAAGCCAAACTTCTCCCTCATTTTACAAATTCCTTCTATGCGATAGCCACTCCATCTTTGCTTGACCATTTCAAGTTTTTTCCCTCTCTTTTCCTCCTTTTCTTCTTCTCTTCTTCCAACAAATATCCACTGAGTGTCCACTATTAGCCAGGCAATGTTCTAGGTGCTTAGGATTAAGCAACCAGACTAAAAAAAAATTAAAAACAAAATCCACTGCCTTCATGGAGCTGATATTCAAGTAAGGAGAAACAGATGATAAAAAAAGAATACATGCAATTTATATAGTATGTTAGAAGGTGTTAAGTCCTAGAGGTAAAGACAGTGAGTAGGATAAGGGGTGTGGAGAGGAACAGTGATGATAGGGTAGTAGGAGAAACGCAATTTAAAACAGGGTGGATCTTACCCTGGCTAGATAGCATGGTGGGTTAGAGCATTGTCCCAAAGCACAGGGGTTGCCGGTTCCATTCCTGATCAGGGCCTATACAGGAACAGACTGATGTGCTTGTCTCTTTCTTTCTCTCCCTCTCTCTCTCTCTCTCAAAAACACCACCGATAATACAAATTTTAAAACAAGGTGGCCTTATTCAGAACATGCCACTGGCAGAGATTTAAGGAGGTAGTGGGATTTAAAGAGAAGAATCAAATGGAGCTGGAGGTGCAGTGGAGGAGGTGGTGAAGTGTGAAGCATGAAAGGGACCAGGTCATGTGGAGCCGCTCTGGCCAACGCAGGGACTGTGGCCGTTACTGTCACTGAGCTGGGGAGCCACCGCAAGGCACTGAGCAGAGGGTATGTCTGACCTACGTTCTGTGGTGAGAACTGATTACAGAAGGGAAAGAAAAGTGAGATTCAGGGATATTGTGGTTGTCCCCAAGGCAGCTACTACCACTGAGTCAAAATCTGTGTTCTTCTTAGTTTCATCTACTATCCCAAACTCAGTCTGAAGTATTTGAAAACTTAATTACTTTTGTTTAAAACAAATTTTTAATTATTTATTCATTTTAAAGAGATGAGGGGAAAGTGAGGGGAGGTAGGGGAGGAGCAGGAAGCATCAACTCCCATATGTGCCTTGACTGGGTAAGCCTAGGGATTCAAACCAGCGACCTTAGCGTTCCACGTCAATGCTTTATCCACTGTGCCACCACAGGTTAGACCTACTTTTGCTTTTAAAAAATGCTTTATCTGATTATAAAACTAGCCATATATGTTCCTGTAGGATAAAAAAACACACAATAAAATAAGAAGTATCCATATACTACATCTGAAGATAATCACATTTTCAATTTTATATAGCATTCTAATCTTTTCATTATACATATATTTACTCATTTTAATCCCCTTCTCCAACAATTCTTCAACTATTTAAAGGCAGATATTTATATTTTCTCCCTTAAGTATTTCATTTTCTAGGCCAGAATTTTTTATTTTGGGATCCATGGATATATTCCAAGGTTTTAGGAACGTTTTGAAAGCATAAATGAAACTCTGTGTGTTTGTGTAAAAGAAAACATAAGTTTCTTCAACTTTTCAAAGGGGTCTGTGACATCAAAGAGAGCTAAGAAACTGACACAAAACATTTTTGGTATTTATCTGGTGCAGAATAATTCATTCATCATTCCCACCTCCATTCATAGGGATGGTTTTCTAGCAGCCATATTTGTCTAAAGCACTCCATTCACTTGGTCTCAGTTGATAGGCACAGGCTTACACACATTGACCATGCTGACACTAAGCAGAATTCCTTCTATCAGGGGCTCGGAAGTGGGGTCAAAGGGTCAAAAGAAAGACAGTTTCTGCCAAGTGGACTAGGGACAGGAGAAAGCTGCCTCACACAGATGAAGAATAAAGAAGTAGAGAGGAGAAGCAGAGAGCCAATACCGCCAGCCTTCCCAGTGACAGTTCATTTCCTGGCTGGAGCCCTTCCTAAAGCTAGGCTGTATTTCTAACCTTGGATGCTGAGGTACTCCTCCTCCTGGGGATGATATTCAAAATATTTAAAGCGGGTATTCTAGATATGATTTCATTCATATGCAGAATCTAATGAACAAAACAAACTAACAAACAGAATAGAAACAGACTCATAGAGAACAGACCGACAGCTGTCAGAAGGGAGGGAGGTTGTGAGGCTTGGTGACAAAGGTGAAGGAATTAAGCAAAAATCAAACAAACAAAAACCCCCCAAAAAATCATAGACACAGACAACAGCATGATGATCACCAGAGGGAAAGGGGTGGGATGGTCGAGGAGGTCGAGGAGGATATGAGGGGATAAATGGTGATGGAAGGAGACTTGGCTTGGGGCGGCAAGCACACAACACAATATCTAGATGATATAGTATGGAACTGTACACCTGAAATCTATATAATTTTATTAACAAATATCACCCTGATACATTCAATAATAAATAAATAAATTGGCATTGTAAGATGTGTTCTAAATACATAAAGCTGGTACTCTGTGGGGATCAGTGAATCAGAGTAGATGCCAGAGATAAACAGCTAGTTCAGCTATAACCACATGTCTTTTCTGAGTGGCTGCCCTGTCTATATCGCTAAGCTTTATGATCCCTTCTTAGCCTAAACCACCTGAGTTTTCTGTTGAACCAACAATGTTTTAACTGATATAGAGCTGCTGCTCTGGCTAAGCAGTTGTCCAGACAACTCCCTGTATAATGGCGAGCCCAGACCTCTTCATCCTGGTTTGCTTCCCCTGAGTTGTCTGTAGTTGTTAATGACCTTCTTCTAGAGTGGAGGTCACAGTTGAGTAGTCAGCTGTTGCCTGACCCATTGAAGGTGAGTCTACTGAGATTATTGCCTTGCATGATTTGGACATGATCCTATTAGTGCAGCCCACAAGAGGATTAGCTTTTAGAGCAGCTAAGTCACATCTCAATGAATTCATAGGCAACAAAACACTTCAGTCTTTTCACATAAAATAGTCAAGCCATTTTTTTCCATCACCTGTATTTATGAGATGGTACTTGGAACCCACACTTAGGGCTATTAAATCTCATTCTGTTGCTTTTGAATCAGCTTTCCAATGTCTCAAGAGCTTTGAAAAGTCTTCATCATGTTAGCCATCTCTCGCAGATTTGTCATTCACAGATGTGAAAACTGCTCTATTGCACCGTAGCATGATTCAACTTGCCTGAAACCCAGTCTGGGGGCATTCTTAGTCAGTGAGCGGAGCCTCAGTTGGGTATCAGATGTTGCCCAATATCTAGAAGGCTGGACTGTGGTCAGACAGCTGAGCTGGCAATGGGTATTCTTGTAAGAGGTGCTGAGATAGGTTTTAGGGGTGTCAGAAATCTATAGTCAGGGACGAGCTGAATTGCAAACCAAATAGAATAACACCTATTGGAGACAATTGCTGACATAAATTTCAAATCCAGCACGGAAGTATGGGGAACCCAGCTATACTGATAAAGGGCTCAGCCAGAACTACTGTTATCTGTGTGAGTGAATGACCTTTGTTGCCTCATTGGCCTCGCTGACCCGGCCACTGGCCACCGGGAGCAGCCTTTTCTTCACCTCAGCATTCTTCTGAGTTGTTTGATGAAAACACTGATCAGGGAAGCATCAAAGACAAAGGCACTAAAACCTGGATATCACTAGATGTGTAAATCTATGAAGAGCTGAGGTTGGGAAGCATGAGAGAAAAGAAGATGCTGAATCTAAATAGGAATGGGAATTCAAGGCTCAGGTCTGAGAAGTGGGCAACAGATCCAGAGAGCGTTTTGCTGCAACGGAGACCCCCGAGGGACAGCTCTTTGACCTCCGGCTTTCAACACCACATCCCCCCCAACTCATGATGCAAAAGTATGGTTGTCTGAACCCAGTGTCTGACTGTGTTCATTGTAAAAGTTATTTTGCACAAATTATAGCCAATGGTTTAGCCACGTTTTACTGTAGTTTCTCTTTATTTTCATGAAATGTTAAATCCAGAGATTTCATCATTAAAAACACTGATGTATTCATTCAGAAATAGTTACATCTTGGAATGCCTGGATAAGTGATTAATGATTTTCAAATTGTTAGTTGCATGACAAAAAGATGAGGCTGGCAATGAGCCAAAAATAAAACAAAAACTATAGTTATTATCTTATTACAATTGTGAGCTATTTTGGGTCAATAAAAAGGAAGTTAACATGTTAAAGACGTGTATACTACTCTGATTTCCAAAAAGTGGTATTGCTTTCTAGTCAAGGTTTTATTATCCTATTATTTCAAAAGATTTTATATCCAATTATTACAGGAATATATGCTATCTTATAGTGTATTAGAAAACTGTTATAACCTATTTATTGTTCTAGAATTTCTTTTTAAAATTTTTTCTAAAGTCATTAAAATTTTTTTTAAATTTATTGATTTTAGAGAGAGAGAAAGAGAGAAACAGCAATTTGTTTTCCCACTTGTTTTGCATTCATTGGTTGATTCTTGTATGTGTCCTGACCAGGGATCAAACCTGCTACCTTATCAGGACAACACTCTGACCAACTGAGTTATCTGGCCAGGGCTTTCTAAGGTCATTTAGAATTAAGTAATAATGTATTACAAAAATTATCCTTCTTTTTTTTTTCTTAAATCTTGGCACTTAGATGCCTAAATAAAAATGTTCAGTAAATTGATGGAAATTCATACATTATCAACAGTATAGAAAGATATAGAACATTTAATAAAGACATTTCCTCTGGTGCCTGTGAGAGAAGTAAGCTCTCTGAGGCCTACTTGGGATAGCAATCACTACAAAGAACTCCATGGTCTATGTCCATTGTTAACATTTAAAACAGAGACCTTAATCTGGACAGAAATTGGAAGCACCTGTGGGAGGGGCTAGGACCTGCGGGAGAAGCTCTTAGTCTATGTCATCACCTGAGCCCTGTAGAAAGAACTCTATACTTACAACCTGGCTCTGTGGCTGTAACAGCCCCTTCCCATGACTTTCTCTTCCTCTCTATAAAGTACTTCCTCTGTCATTGTCTGCTTCAGTTTGTGTATATGGCTTGCCATGACTCCATGTACCAGCTTGCAATCCTTCCTTTTTCCCCAAATAAAAATCCTTTTTGGTGGTGGAATACCTAGTTGACTTTTGTTTAGTAGTCGACACTATAATGAAGACACAACAATGACGAGGTGCGATGTGGACCCCAGAAACGCATTCACCAGCCCCCGTTCATGTGAACAGTGGGCCTTCTTGGGGCTAACATATCCTTTTCTGTCCACAGTGGGACGAAGAGTCTTTTTACCCGAGTTCCCATATTGTGTGTGCAGTAACATAGTGTAGGACATTACTGGTTGGCTTAGAGGAATATATTTCTTTTGGAGACTCCAGTGTGAGAACTCAAATTTCCTTCTAGGAAACATGACTTATTCAGTTACTCATTTATCTTTCTGGTAAAAGACACCACTGGGTGAGGAGATAATAAAAAGAAATTCTGTGACATCATTGCCATCAAGAAGGGTTAATCGCCAGGTTGTAGTGTTAATAGTATCAAGATATTGGGAAAGGGTCCATCTGCTCCCTGAGTCATTTGGTCATTTGTTTTTATCTAGATTGTTCTTTTTTTTTTTTTTTTAATCTAGATTGCCACCAAGATGTCTTCCATGCCTAAAAGGTCTGCATAGACCCTTTAGATCTTGCAATGTGACAGATGTAGATATGATCCGAAATGTGTGTGGGGGAGTGAATGGTCTATCTCTATCTGACAGTTTCTTACATGGATAATTGGAAGGAAGATCAGATAATGCCACTAAATAAAACAGGAAATTTTTTAAACCATGCTCGATTAAACCAAGGTATTTGCTTCAGCATTTTATGTGCTGAGAGTTATCAAAGAAGTGGATATAATGTGCAATGTTTTCTAAAGGCAGATGACCTCCCTTTTGCTTTCTCAAGAGAAGAGAATGAACAATGGTGCAAGGCATCCTCGTGTTATCATGATTATCATCAACCACATCAACTGAAATGGTGTCTGAGACAACGGACCTACCAGAAAACGGAAGAGAGGATGCTGAGTAAAACTGGTAGAGGAAGAATCCCAGGTCTTTGCCAAGTTAGTTGATCTTTCTGGTCCTCTGTGGTTTCTTCATGGTCTCATGGGTCAGGCTCATTTTTGCCTCATTCAGGGCCCAGCTGAAGAGGAAGGAAGCTGGTAAGAGCTGAGGCTGCAGAGTGAGACAGACCTTGGCTTCAGTCCTGGCTCTGCCCCTTCCTCACTGAGTGGCCCCTGGGTAATTATCTAACGTCTCTGATCCTCAGTCTATACACCTGGAGTGAAGAATGTCTATCTAGCTCACCACTGTTAAGAGAGAATGATGTAAAGTTCATACATCTTCTTTAAAATAGGCACTCGGTAAAGGTTCCTTCCTTTTCCTGCCTCCCACTGAGGGAGCCAGTTCTCAGGCCCAGGTTTTCTTCTCTAGAGTTTATTTTATAATACAGTGATACCTCGGTTCTCGAACGCCTTGACTTTCGACCAAATCGGTATTCGACCAGGAAATTCGAGAAAATTTTGTCTTGGAATCCGAACAAATATTTGGAACTCGAACGTCCGAGATTAGCCAAGTTGAGCCGAATGGCGTTCATTCGGCCGAGCGCGCCTTGCCTGCGTCATCAGTGTGAGTCACGCTTTGTCACGCTTTGTGGAGAGAGAGAATCACGTTTTTGTGGAGAGAGTCACGCTTTGTGGTGAGAGTCACGCTTTGTGGTGAGACTCACGCTTTGTGGAGAGACTCACGCTTTGTGGAGAGACTCACGCTTTGTGCACGCTTTGTACACTGAATTTAACCCTTAGACATGGGTCCAAAGAAAGCCAGAAGTGGTAATGCAGACAAAGGTAAGCGGAAAGCTGTGAGAACAACGACTGAGCTGAAAAAAGAAATCATTGCCAAATATGAACAGGGCACACGTGTTTCAGATCTGTCTGCTGAGTATGGCATGCCAAGATCTACTATCTCAACTTTCCTTAAGAATAAAGCTGTTATAAAGGCTGCCAATGTTGCCAAAGGTGTTACATTGTTAACAAAGCAAAGGCCTCAGATAATGGAGGAAATGGAGAAGCTGCTTCTTATTTTCATTAAAGAAAAAGAGTTAGCAGGTGACAGCATCAATGAAGTCGTTATTTGTGAGAAAGCACCAGTAAATAGGCATATTTTTGGGGCTTGGAACAAATTAATCCAGTTTCCATTATTTCCTATGGGTTTCGTTGTTTCGGTTCTCGAACAATTTGGTTCTCGACCGTTCTCCCGGAACGAATTATGTTCGAGAACCGAGGTATCACTGTATCTGCCTTCCAGGCCTTAAAAAAAATACTGTGGGAAAAACAGCTGTGTTAGGCTTGCTCGCTGGTTTACCGGCTGCAAGCACTTTGTGCAGTTACCGCTTGAGCACCTGGCAGAAAGCCACGTGTGTGTCTCTGTGAAAAGCTACTGGTGCTTTCCTTCAAAGGCAATTCTCCCAGATGGCTCTCCCGCCACTGCGAGGTGTAGTTTTCCTGATCCCTTGCCCTCCGCTTCCAAGGCAGGTTTTCCGTTGTTTATTTGCTCACCTCCAATAAATGGTATGGCCCAACGTTTCTGGCTTCGTAGTTTCTCTACCATCTGCCCAAATCCAGTGTGAACCTGCCTGGCCTCAACCACCAGTGTTACAAGCACCAACTCATAAAGGGCTGAAACTTGTTCAAGTTTTATTCTCAGTTGAGAACCCTTGTCAAATCAAGGTCTTCATTTCAGCCTGGTGCTCACCCTTCTCTGTCTCTAGAAATAACCTGTGTTGTTATGCCAAAGGGATCCTGGCTGGTGTCAGCTCTCTTTTTGGCCTTTCAGGGTGACCTGTCTCTCTGGACCTCAGAACCTCCAGTCCTTTATAGCTCCAAGCCCTTGTGAAGGTTAAGTTAGAAAAGAACAAAAGCTCTTGTTGCAGAGAACCAAGAAGCCTGTCAACATGCATTCTCTTCTTCTTCCTCAGTAAGAGGAAGAAGGCACCTCCTTCCTTACCTGCCTTTTGCTTTCTGGGGTTCAGCTACCTACAGTCAATCAATGGTTCAAATATATTAGGTGGAAAACTCCAGAAATAAACAATTCATAAGTTTTAAGCTTCAGACCATTTTGACTAGCATGATGAGATCTCACGAGCCTTGCTCCTTTCTGCCCAGGACATGGGTCACCCTTTGTCCAGTGTCTGCATGCAGCTGCAGGTGCTCCATACCGTTAGTTACTGAGTAGCCATCTTGGGCTGTCGTGGTATCCAGCACTTGTGTTCAAGGCACCCTTGTTTTTTTTTAATTATTTTTTTATTATTTTTATTTATTCATTCATTTTAGAGGAGAGAGGGAGAGAAGGGGGAGGAGCAGGAAGCTTCAACTCCCATATGTGCATTGACCGGGCAAGCCCAGGGTTTTGAACCAGCAACCTCTGCATTCCAGGTCGAGGCTTTATCCACTGTGCCGCCACAGGTCAGGCAAGGCACCCTTGTTTTACTTAATAATATCCCCAGAGTGCTAGAGTAGTGATGCTGGCAGTTCAGACATGCCAAAGAGAAGCCATTCACCTTTTAGGTGAAAGGGTAAGTATAGCACATAAGTTACTTTGAGAGACAGAGAGAGAAAACACACATTCACATAACTTATATTGTAGAATACTATTATGATTGTTCTATTTTATTATTAGCTATCATTAATCTCCAACTGTGCTTAAGTTATAAATTAAACGTTGTCACAGTATGCATGCTTAGGAAAAAACAGCATATCCAGGGTTCAGAGCTACCTGTGGTTTCAGGCATCCACTGGGGGTCCTGGAACGTATTCCCCTCAGATTAGGAGGGATGACCGTCATTTTATCTGGGAAAACAAAGTGCCCAGCTGAAAAAAAAACACCAAAAACAAAAAACTACCTTTCCCAGCCCACTTTGCTGCTAGGTGCGGCCATATAATTATGTTCCGGCTAATGAAGTGTAAACAAGAATTTTTAGACTCTGACCTAAAGGAGACAAACAGCTGTCTGTGATTCAGATGTCATGGCTAGAGCTTCATCTCATGAAGTAACCTTAAGGAAAGGAGCAACATAATAAAGAGGCCTGAGCAAAGAGAAATAGGATCCTATGTCCCTCGTGACCTCAGGTCACAATACCTGCCCTGGCTACCCATTGCTTTTTCCTGTGTGAGAGAGAGAGAATGAGAAAGAGGGAGAAAGAATATTCTGTTTTGTTTAAACCCTGTTATTTCAAGTCTCTGTTATCAGTAACTAAACATAGTTTGTGGCAACAGCGGGCAGATGCCACCCCTCTGCCCCCAACCATTTGGCACAGAGAGCTGATCTTTTTATACAAGTTAGTAGATAACTTATGGAAGGATTAGGCAGGTCTCTGCTAGGCACTTAACATACATCAACTCATGTAATTCTTAGACTAATCCTATGAGGTAAGTATTATAATTTTCATTTTATAGGTGAAGAAAGCAAGACTGTGGAACTTGCCAAAGGTTATATAGCCAATAAGTGGTAGCATAGTGATTCAAACCCCATTCTGTCTGCCTCTAGAGCTCATGCTTTTTGATCTCCACACCACCGTATGCTTGAGCTGCAATTATTCTGATTTGATATTTATCAGTAATCCAAATAATAACATGGCTTGCCCTGTCTCAATGTACTTTTATTTAGAAATAAAAAGACCCCCCTTTTTAAAAGAAGACCAGAGTATTATAGTACGTTTGGCAATTATATTTAATATTGTGAATTAAGTGGGCCCTATAGATCAGCCATTTGGTTACAAGGTTACCTCTACTTGATCATGCTGAGTGTGTATTGCGTGGAAAGTGGAGGACCAGCCGTTGGATCTATCATGCTCAACCAATGTGCTATGCCTCAGAAGTCCCAGGTTAGAGAAAAGCCCCAGCCTGACCCCTCTTTCCTTCTGGCAGCTGTAACCCCTAGACATTCTTGCTGCTCTTTCACGGTGAAAGTGGACAAAGGCCTGTAAGTGCAAATCTAAGCAGCAACCTGAACCCCAGGATCACATCTTCTGACAGTACAATGAAGTGGAGAAATGTTCTTTTCTCGAACTCCAGTAGTTTTTGAGAGGGCAGGCAGGCCTGGTCAGGGGCCCAGCCCGCACTTCCCAGGAAGCTTCAGGTGGTGTGAGTCGTCCCTGAAGGTGGAGTGAGTGTGAGGGAGAGGCCGAGGGGAGGCCGAGGCTGCAGTCTGGGGTTGTACAGTCGCGGCTCTGGGGAACCCAAGGTAGTAACCTCAGGAGAGGCATGGCATGACAGATGTGCTGGTGTTCCCTGGGCAAGGGGCAGGGCTTTGAGCCCGCGCCTACAGGGCATGTGTGTTAGTGTCATAGAGCTGCTGTAGCAAAATGCCACAGACCAGATGGCTTGAACAACAGAAACGTGTTGTCTCACAGGTATGGAGCCCACAGGTCCAAAACTAAGCTGTCAGCAGGGTGTTTTTTCTTGGAAGACACTAGAAAAGGACCTCTTCTGGCTTCTGGTAGCCTGAAGTTTCCTCATCTTGGAGATGGCTGTCTTTTCTTCATGTTCTTCATCTTTCCTCTGTGCATGCCTTTTTCTGGACCTCAATTTTCCCTTTTGAGAAGGACAGCTGTCATGTTGCATTAGGGCCCATCTTTATGACTTCATCTCAACTTGACTACACGTGTGAAGGCTCCATATCCAAATAAGATCACATTCTGAGGTTCCTGGGGTGAGAATGTCAACGTATCTTTCTTTGGAGATGTAATTCAACCCATAACAGTATGAAACCCAGAGTCCAGAAACAGATGTAGGAGCAAAGATAGAGGGAACCAGGGTTAAAAGGCCAGGAATTCTTGGGAAAATGTGGGGAGGCCCTGGGCTCATACAAGCTGTAACTCTGGAAATTCAAAGCAAGTTTACCTAAATCTCCAAGGATTAAGGAGGACTCCTCATAAGATCTGGGCTGCAGAGGAACAGGAAGAGGCAAGGATACTACCTTCTGGAAGGGAACACCCTGTTTAATGGAGCTGTAAGAATCCTCACATTGTGGGGTGGATTCACTGCCTACAGGAAGCACATCTCACAGTTCAATTTTCAAGTATTTTTAATATTGATGTTAAGATTCTTTTCCAGCTGCCACCAGGAAACATTAACTAAAAATACAATCTTACATCATGTTGCAACAACATCATCAAAGTACAGAGTGGGGAAGTGGGAGATAGCCCATGCGTTTGTACTTAAACACAGAAGGGAATCTTGAATAAAGAGAGCTGGGAAATAATGGTTTTTGTTTGTTTGTTTGTTTGTTTTTCATTCTATCTAAGGTAGAGGGTGGTGATTCTAGATCAACAGTCTCCAGTAATTATCTCCAATGGAAATAGTTAGCTTTTTTTCAGCCACCCAGGGTCCCTGCTTCTACTGCCCACAGGGACTCAGATAAGCTGCTGGTTTCTCCTCATGTGACTCAGTTCTGGTCACTTCCCAGAACAAGTCTGACTTGAGGCAGGATTCATTTCGATAGGCCAGTACATGTTCATTGCACATAGTGTACCAAACCCTGCCTCTGTGCCACAAATCTGTCCTGACCACCACGTTTCACGATTTGTAGTTTGCTTCTGTGTGGGGTGGGCTCTCACGCCAATTATGAGGTTGTTCCCTTTAAATTTTTGAATTTACACACACACACACACACACACACACACACACACACACACACACACACACACACCCTTCCCCACTCTCTGGTTCATAAGCCCATTTGGAAGAACCATGCATCTACTTTGGGTTACATTTTGAATTGCCACCTAGCTCATTTATTTGGTTATGTAGTCCTGTGGTGAGTTCTGGAATCTGGCCTTCCTTTGGCTATTTCCTTCTTTCTAGTGGCTGTGGGCCATGCAAGTTTCTACATGCCTATCGCCTTATGCCTAGATTTTAGGGCATTTAACCTAGATTCCCTGTTGCTACGCTAGTCCATCTTGTGCTATCCTTGTTAATTCCTCTGGGATCCTTCCTTGACTTGAGAACATAGAGTATTATTTTTTCTATTTGTTCTCCTGTTGTCTTGATTTGTCAAGTTGGTCCAACTCAGGGGTCAGCAAACTTTTCTGTAAAGGGCTACCATAGCAAACTTTTACACTTTGCAGGCCCTATGGTCTATGTTGCAACTCTACTATTGTAGCACACCAGCAACCAGAGGTAGTGTGCAAACCAGTGGGCATGACTGTGTACCAATACATTTTTATTTATAAAACAGGCAACAGGTGGGATTTGGCTCAAGGACCAGTTTGATAACCCCCGATCTAGTCTGTAACTGGTATCTTTATTGCTTAATCTTCCCTTCTCTCACTCCCATGCCCTCCCCACTCACCCCCTTCTTACTCTTATTACTGAGAGTGAAACATCATGCCTTGATATCAAATCCTAAGAGAAGACATTAATTACCACCAGTTATTTTCAATAGAATTTAGTTTTTGTACCTGAGTAACAAGTCTAAGTTGGTGTCCGCATAAAGGAAGCAGATAGATTAGGGTCCCAGGTGGTTAAGACTTTAATCAGAGGTCATTTAGGCCATTTCTGCTGTTCCTTCCCTAGGAAGCAGAACACTGCCTTGACTCTGATACAATCTAGGTGGTAGCGGACATTGCCACTGGTTGCCTTAGCAAACATGGTTCCTTCCTTATTCCTTGAATAAGAACTCTGACTTTTTTTGTTCGGCTGCGGGAGCAGTGTACTCAGGGAGGGCATATCCCTCCCCAGTGCAGGAAATGAATGTTTACCTGCAGCTCACGTTAGATGATGGTGCCTGGGGACAATCTCCTCGGGGCTTCCAGAAAAATGTTTTTCTCTGTGATAACAGAGAGCAACATGAGGGGAAAGCCACGTCCTTCTCTCTCTCCCTGTCATTGCATGAGAAAGGTATTTTCTGAGGTTGTTAGGCCAGTCTTGAAACCACGAGGGGAGACATGATCAACACTTAAACGCTGGAAGAAGATAAAACTGGGATCTGTTTGATTATGGGAGTGGCTGCCCTATCCTCTCTGAGAAGTAGAGTATATACTTTTAAAAACCTCTGAGAGCCCAAATTCTAAAACATATCTGGCCTGCGAGGTTTTGAATAATGGATTGTGGGCTTGTACTATAATTTGTATCCTGCCTGGGGTAATGCAATCCTATTCCCAGGAGGAAGAGAGCCCCCAGCCCCGGGAAAGCCTGTGTTCTCTATGCTAACATCGAAACAGCCTTTCTGCCCCAACACCTCCCTAGAGTCTTTACCGCGCTAAATTCAGGCCCATAAATGAGAAGAAATGACTGGCTACACCCTGTGAGAATTCGGGGTAGCTCCTCCCTTGGCACCATCTGTTTTCGTGAGAAAACCCTGTAGGAGGGCACCACGAGCTGGGGGTCGCCCTCCTTCCTCAAGACCCCGGGCGGGGAGAGGCAGCAAAGCAGCGTGGACTCAGACCCCTCCTCTCCCCTGGACCTGTGTGCGGATCAGCCTGCACCATGCAATGATAACATGTGACTGATCATTCTCACTGGAGCTTCTCATTTCCACAGATTTCCCCACTGTCTCATACAATTCCACTGCATGTGCTTGCCTGATAAAATCGGTTTCAATTAGGCCCATGTACTTTTGGGCAGTCCATTGCATCTTGGAAATGCAGGCTTTTTGGAAATGCGTCTGCAGCAGGACTCTGGGGGATTTAAATGCGGAGGGATTTGCAAGGTTTGCATTTTTCATTCATTAAGGCTGTATCGCTGCCAAACTTCTCTTCCTGTTAGTCATACAGGGAGGAGGGCTCAACGCAACGGTCTGCTCATAGATTACTGTGCGGCTCAAGACATCCCAAATGGAACAGCGAGGGGGCCGGAGACCTTGGCGCAGGGTTTGTGAACGAGTTCTGAGAAATCCCAATGTATGGAAAAATCACATGTTTACAGAGGAAGGAGAGTCAAGGCTATCTTTAAATTCAGTGGGCCAGGAATTAAGCCTGACCTTTATCTAAACCAGTGTGAGCAACCCAGAGTTATATGACTGTGAATAGTCTATTTTTGTGCCATTCCTTAGGAAAATTACTACAATTAGATGATTCTTTAGTCTTGATCTGGGCTTCTTAACCATTTCTTTCCCCCCTCACCCCCTTTTGGGATCCCTTTGAGGATTGGAAGAAAGCTGTGGACCTTCTGACTAGAAATTGCCCACAAACTTGCACACAATTGTGTACGATTCCAGGAGGTCCGTGGGTCCTCTGAGCCTCATTCAGGATTAACAATCCCTGCTCTATATGCTAGAAGATCCTCGACGGTAACAAGTCTGTCTTTCCGTAATGTCTAATTGCATCTAATCTGCATAATATCCCTCTTGCTTATGCCTAAAATCCCATTACTTACCCCAAAATTCTAGTGTTCCCAGACAGGAACCCACAGAAAAAATAATAAAAAAGGGTGAACCTTCTCTCTGGCTCCAGAATTGCCCTGAACCAAATGTATACTTGGGCAAAATCGAAAATGCAATTGCTGCTGCTGAGAACTTCCCACTAGCTGCGTAACTTCTGCTCCACGTGGACTTTTAAAGGTCTTTCTTTTTACTTACATTGTCTGAGAGCTACAGGGTAAAATATCCCCCCGGGTGTCACACTGAGCAGTTCCAGGAAGCGCCATTCACATAGGTCACCAAGTGGACCTGAACGCTTACTCTGTAGGGGGAGGGCCTCCAGTCTTGAGTCCTTACATGGCAAAGGATGCGTCTTTTATTCACAAGCCCTGGCACGTTTAGTGTGGTCTCCCCGATTCCCTTGAGAAAACCAAGGCCAAGAAAGCCAGAGTAATGTGCTCAAAGCCATAAAACTCAAATCACAATGTCATAGTTTGAGCCCAGTCTATTCTGGCTTCAGCACCCTGTACTTCTCTATTATGCTTACCCTCTTCCGTGGATTTGAGAATTTGCTGAAGAAAATCCGATTAGAGAAGTGGATGGGGAAGAGCTCCATTATCCTTCCTCCTCTTCTAGGGAAAAATCCCCAGGAGATGTGACAGAGGATCTTCAAGACATTGGCACTCCATGCGTACCAGCCAGTGTTCCTGATGACATGTGATGGGATGTCCCTGGGATGACACCTTTGCAAATAACTTTTATTATTGGAGCAGAGTGGAAGAGGAATTGTTGAGGATGATGTAGGGTGGCCCCAGAAAACTGTAAAGCAGGTAGACATGGTCAGTTCTTTCATCCTTCTAGCATCACGTGAGTAACATTACCCTTTTCATAGGTGACAGAGCATTGATGTGGGGAGTTTGGGTGTCTTCTCACTGACCTGTAGATAAGTGGTGGCAGTTTGCTGTACAGGCTTTTGTTGCTAGGTAACCAAGGTAGGGAGTACACAGGAAGAGGGTCTCGCAGAGAAGGCTATGGAATCTGGGAAGTTCAGAGCCTGCTGCAGGTGTGTGTCGAAAGGTAGGAAGGTGGGATTGCTGTGCAAGCTAGCTAAAAAGAGACCAATGTCTCTTTTCTCGGGTCTGATTCACATAGGAGGTGCTTCTGGGGACACTGTGCTGGAGAAGGATTTGTCCTCTAGCCTGAGAACACTAATCATATCACCTGACTCTCTCAGCAATGCTCACCCAACCTTTAATTGGGGAAAGAAAAGAGGTGTGGGCAAAACCAAATTCTGACTAGTTAGTGAAGAAGCTAAAGGAGGATAAACAGATGCTTTTCAGTTTTCTACTTCCAGCTAGACCTTGGGTGATGGAAATAGATTAGCATGGAGTTTATGTCTTAGTGAAGGTGCACTAGAAGAGAGTTGCCTGGCTGGAGCCAAGGTTGGCAGAGTGCGCAGGGCAGAGGGAGGGAGCGGGGAGGCTGTGTGGGAACGTACTATATAGAAATGTTCAGGATAGAAGCATGGGAGCTAAGGTCTAGCCTTCCCTTAATCTCACCATCCTGGGAGAGGGGCCAAAGCCCCCTGGAAACTGCATACTGCCCAGTGGACTTCTGGCCAGCAGTTCTGGCCATTTCAGAGCACTGTCCCTTTGTCTACAAGGCTGGACCCCTGAACGCCAATGGGCAATGCTTTTGTGTGTGTGTGTGGGGGGGGGGAGGCCACTCTGGGATGGTGGTGAAATCTACCTTTGTAGTAACATGAACAACTAAGTTAGTAGAAGTAAAATGCCCCAAGGGTAATCAGGCAACATTTAAAAATTTAACATGGAGGCTCTTTTCTGATTGTTATTTAAACCAAAACTTACATTGAGGTTAAAATATTAGGTTGATTATATTATTGTTTGGAGAGGATTACAAAGCCACAAGCTAGGAGTCTGTTGGAGATCCCCACATGTGAAAAAAGTCACAAGCAAGCTACATTTTTTTTTTTTACTACTCTAAAGCCCTAATATAGACATTGACCTGCAAGGCCACCAAACAAGTTCAGCAACAATCCTGGTTGTCTGAAATCAGGTCTCCTATTCCTTCTCTGAATGTTTAGTATTAGCATATCCCTACTCTTATCCCTGTACAAGTAGTCTCAACTCCGGGGTAGATCACAGCTACCCAAAGGAAAAGTACAAGAATGATAAACTCAATTTCACATTCAAAGCAAAGCAGCACAAGAGTCCCAGAAAATGGAAAGAGTTTTAAAAATATCCTTCTTTGCCTGACCCGTGGTGGCATAGTGGATACAGCATCAACCCGGAATGCCAGGTCCCTGGCTCAATCCTGAGGTGACGGGCTTGAGCATGGGGTCACCAGTTTGATCTCTGGTCAAGGCACATATGAGAAGTGATCAACGCACAACTAAGTGGAGCAATGAGTTGATGCTTCTCTTTCTCTCTCTCTTAAAAACAAAAGTATCTTTCTTTGCTTTTCCAAGAGAGAATAAAGAATATATTCTAGGATTATATCTCTTCTTTACCCTTCTACAATTTTCTTCTCACTTCCATTAAAAACATGTTTTTTTTTTTTCTGATAAGCGTTCTAGAAGGGGGAATATACCAACTATTAAGCACAAATAACTATACAGTAATACAAAGCAGTGGTGGGGTTCCGCCGGTTTGCACCGGTTCAGCAGAACTGATGCCTAATTTTTTTGTTGAGTTCTGCAAACCGGTTGTTAAAATGGCACTTGTAATCAGGGTTCTCTCTAAGGCTGGTGCCTGGGTAGCCGCCCAATGTGGAAATCACAAATTTACATTTCTTACTCTTTTTTAATGTTCATCTGCACAACAGTATATTCTAAGCGCGTGTAGTAATATTCATTCTGTCCATAGGTGAAAAGAATCGCAAGTGAGGACGCCAATCAAGAAGCAATATGGAAATATCTTAAATAACAGTTTTATTGTTTTTTGTCAGGCATTATTTAATATTTTTTCATTAACATTTTAAAACTTTTTCTTATAACATAATCTAGTTTTTGTGTACCTCTTTTATTGTTCTTATTTAAGTATTAAATGCATGAAATAATAAACTACCCTTTGGTATATCTTTTTTTATACTTAAAGTGATCATTAGGGCAGAGAACCGGTTGTTAAATTATTTGAATCCCACCCCCGATACAAAGCCCTTTTAGTAAATACAAAGATAGTACTTGAGAGGCTCCAACAGGGAGCTATGCACCCCTGTTGGGAAGGATCAGAAAAGACATCTCAAGGAAAATAACATTTGAAATGGGCCTTGAGAAATGAATAGTGGGTGATCAGTGGGAGGAAGACAGATTTGGGTGAGTGGGTGCCCGGAGAAGGAAACATCCTGAACAGAGGCCCAAGGACAGAGGGGTCTGGGGTATGGCTGAGCACTAGCGAGGGGACCATGGGGACTGAAGTATATGGAATGTATTGACGAGGACCCCTGGAGGGATGGTTTGCAATAATCTGCTCTTCTGACCCCACTAACATAGCCTACCGCCATAGCAGGTGCCTTAAAAGCCAGTGATTGGGTGGAATGTCACCCATATATGGGTTATAGAGAGCTGGGGGCAAGGCTCTTTACGCTCTCACCTATGTTTCCTCCTCCCACTGTACTTATATCCCCCCCCTTCTCTTTCCAATTGTTATAGGAAGCAAGCTGGGTCTTCACAACAGTAAGGAACCTCTGTCCATTCTGCTTCGGAAAGTACAGCACTGGATTTTTAAATACATAGTTCATTTTTCCTTAACAATAAATCAAAGACAGCCTATGCCTTGGAAGTATGTATCGAGTTTAATATTTCAGCTTCTCAGAATTGATGTGGCTGTAGCGATATGTGTTCTGAGGCTAAGCAAGACAGGACTGACCAGCTCTTCAACAATCCTCAGCAAGCAGCATGTCTGAACAAAGAATTGTTTGACTATATAAAAAATTTTAAGTTTTTTGACATATAGTATTTAATAAAATATTTTCTTTGGGAAACTACACTGTTCAGTTCTTCGGGGGTTTTGGAAATTCCTATGGCTGCCTTGGCTACAGTGGGCTTTCTTGGCATTTTTTCATTTTTGGGTCTATGATTGTTCATGGAAAGATGAAATCTCTTCATTCGGAAGAAACCAGAGCAGCAGAAAGGCTCACCAAGTCACAGCCTGGTAATGTTAGGTCAGACTTTCACAAACTTTCCTATGGGGGTTGGCTGCACAAGCAGTTCTCTTGGAGCTCAGGGAGTGAGAGTGAAGAATGATAGAGCCAGGAAGGGATGCATTGAGAAATTCCTCAGCTCATAAAATTCTCCACCCAGTCTTAGAAATTCACTGAGAGCTCCACACGCAGACATTTCTGAAGAGTTGAACGTACTTGTCATTCGGGTGGTACCAAATATTTTACTCAGATACATTTAACTCTCATTTCACAAGTTGAGTCCAGGTATACGGAAACATGTGGAGTGTGGACAAGAGGGTGATGGTGGGGAAGGAAGGATTCTTTTTAAAGCAAGAGTGTTTGTCTCCCTATTAGTATTAGAGGGGTTTGTTCTTGTACAGGGGAGTAGACACCAGTACGATTGCAGGGTCTTTGTGACTTTGCATGGGAGACCTCACCAAGGGTTTGGAAAACTTGAGGAGCTGGAACAGAGCTCTGATAGAAAGGATTATCTGGGTCCTAGGTGGGGGAAAGGGAGATTGGGAGATGGGAAAGTTGTAAATGCAACATCACCTACTTTGAAATGTTGCTGGCTTGCTGGTGGGAATCACTTCTTGACACTGATAAAAATTTGCAGACAATTTTTGCCCCACTCTGAATGGCTTAAAGTAAACATTGTAGGGCTGTTTTAAATTTGTCCCCTTCCCGTAGTTAATTAAAAGGATCTGGTAGACGTGGTTACTTTGGATGAAACAGGCTCTGATCCTTATCTAAGTTCTGTCACTGATGTGCTGTGTGATGCTGGGCATATTACTTAATACCCCTGAACACCCCCTTATCCCACACGTATAATGGAAGAGGCAATGATTCCTGTCTTTTAGGGTTAATATAAGCACTAAATCAAATTGTGCATGTTTAAAAAGCTCCGCAGGATAGTTTCAATAAATACTACATTTCTTTCCCATTGTGCTTCATCCCGTTTTGGAATTCTGCAAGGGCAATCTCTCAGCCAAAAGGAGGTAGGGCATTGGGGTTATTCTTCATAGGGTCCTCCAGGCCTCAGCTGCAGCCCACACCTTCAGGGCCTTGAAGCTGACTCATTCTGTGGAGGGACCTGGGAGCCGCAGAAGAAACGGACCTTGGTTCGGTGCCAGCTAGAGCAGAGTCTTTCTAGATCTGTCCCAAGCCCAAGGCATTTTCCTGGAACTGGACCAGCCCTGAATGGAAGAAGCCTGGCTTCACCGCGCTTGGCTTGCAGCGGGGTTTCCAG
This sequence comes from Saccopteryx leptura, assembly GCF_036850995.1. NCBI lineage: Eukaryota > Metazoa > Chordata > Mammalia > Chiroptera > Emballonuridae > Saccopteryx > Saccopteryx leptura. The sequence goes on along the minus strand of NC_089503.1, from coordinate 213,394,302 downwards.
TGAACCCTGCCAGGGTCCTGCCAGACGTGAGATGCTGCTCCCTTTTTCCTCAAAGCACTTTATGGTCATTGATCCAGGTGTTTTGGAGCGAGAACTCTTTATGGAGAGGATATTTCCCACAAGCATTCCAGCCTGCAACACATCTTCCAAGCTAAAACTGTTTTACAGGTTCTAAACCCTAAAACTTCATAAATTACCATTCAAGCTGGAAGAAGTGATCGTATATTTGTACATGTTCCTTACTTGAAAGTCATTTGAGGTAAAAAACAAACAAACAAACAAATGATAGTTATCCCGGCAACTATCTAATACATTATACAATTAACTTCAGCCTCTCTAGTTCGCATGGTTAGATCACTTTCAGAAACCATAGGTCTAAAGAGAAAAAGCAATTGGGGAACTGCCACACATTCGTTCGTTTGTTCTCTTGGTGTGTTGATTCATTTTAGTGTGCGCTTCTCTGAGATGGACAAATAAAATTTCTGAGAGAATATTTGTAGTAGACGTGTCAGCTCCTTTATTTTTATGGTAAACGTCTTCATAAAATGTCATTCATCTGATACAGCCCGAGACTGTAAATCTGGTTAGTGACAGATCCAAGCTTAATTGGGCTCTGCCACTAACGAGAAGATGGATGATCGGGTCCTGTGGTAAGGAGTGGACTTTCTCGGGGAGGAACAAGGTTCATGTTGTCTCCTACTCGTTTGCAAGGGGAGGGGGACTTATTTTGCTCCTCAGATTATTTAAAAAAAATTTTTTTATTTTTATGTGGCTGGTTCAAAGAAAGGTGGGACTGAGGTGGTCCTAGAAAGAACTGTGTAGGGCTCTGGGGAAGAGAGGCATTAGCCAGCTCTTCCTGGCCAGGTGCTCTTTCCTTGCATTGTCTTTTCTGCCCCGCCCCCCTTTTGGAGATGGAAGACCCCGGGACAAAGTTGGAATGTGCATATCTAAGGGCGACTGTCAAAACATGCTCTCCAGACTAGCTGCATTGGCCTCACTGGAGAAGCTGGCATGCACAGTCTCAGGCCCCACCCCAGAAATGCAGGGTTCTCCAGCCTCACCCCGCAACCACTGACTCAGAACCGCTGTGGGTGGAGCCCAGCAACCAACCCATGTTTTAACAAGCGCTCAAGGTTTTGCTAGGACAAGGTTTTTGCTAGCACTCTGGCCTCAGAAAGTTCAGCCTCCTTCTAGGCTAAGCCTGAACTAACCTAGAGGGGCTGTGCCTCCCAGCTCAACAGAAGAAAGAGATCTGGGGTCAAAACCTCAGTGGGTAACGAGGTACGTGGGCACAGGATGACTATATGCCTTTTGGTACAGCGACAATTTCTGACTGAGGAATCAAGATTTTGACTCAATTTACTTCTTGAAGATGCAGTATAGACACCAGCCGTGTCTTCCAAATATATTTTCTGTACTAGCAACTGGGAACTCTGAGCCCTGTAGATGGTTGAAGCACTGCTCTGTTGAAAGACCTTTTCTACGCCATTCTCCCTGCATCGGATGGGGAGTGCTTCCAGCCGGGGCAAGCTTAGCTTGATCTTTGAGGTGAGGCCATTTTCTCCCAGGTGTCTAATGCCCTCATGTTGCCACTTCTATGTTGAGAGCTCTTTTGACTAAAGTGCCTCTCAGGCCCGACCAAAGGGGGTGCAGTAGATAGAACATCCAACTGGGACACGGAAGACCCAGGTTAGAAGCCCCAAGGTCGCTGGCTTGAGTAAGGGGTCACTCTGTTTGCAGTAGCACCCCACCCCCAGCTCAAGGCACATATGAGAAAGCAATCAATGAACAACGAAGGTGCCACAACAAAGAATTGATGCTCTCATCTCTCTTCCTTCCTGTCTGTCCCTATCTGTCCCTCTCTCTGTCTCTGTCACACACATACACAAAAATAAAAACAATAAAAAAGAATAAAGTGTCTCTCAGGACTTTCCCCTCAAGTTCACTGGTTATTATGCTATCCAATCTAGCTAGCTCTTTAAATTAACTAGTTCTTCTGGCGGGCTGGTAGCAGTGTGAACATTTCAAGCCCTAAGTCAGCCCAGTGGTGAAGATTTGTAGGCACTGGTCCCATTTCATAATTCTCAGTCTTGGGACATTCTACCCCCAATATGAGGAGTTGGGAAGTCATTATACAAAGGGTTGTACATATAAACAGCTCTTTGTCATAGATGTTAGTGCAGTAGGGAGAATATAAGTTTATCAACAAGAAAGTCCTAGTTTGAATCCAGGTTCTAGCACTTGGTAGGTCAATGGCCTTAAACAGTTTGCTTAATTTTAGTTTTGTCAACTTGATACAGGGATAATAATTTCTACTTTCTCCATTAGAGTGAATGTAATAATGCCTAATGGTCATTTTTATTGCTGGTATTGATAAAGTGATTGATTACTTTTTTTTTTTAATTTGAAAAATCTTTCCTGTTTGACCTGGAATGAATCATGTATCTTGATGTTGTTTTTCCACTTTGGCTTTATTTTTGCTATGCCATGTTTTGAGGGCTTCTATTAATAACATTTTTTTTCAGTTAATGAGCACTTACATTCACAGGCCCTGAAAGTTACTAGATATATGGAAAAGGCCAGCAGTCACCGTAGATAGCTGACAAACTGTAAGGCTGGAAACTTGAGCCAGAAGTTAAATTTTTTGATCATGAATTTAAAGAGAGGGAGTGTTTCCCCTCATTTCACTGTGCTCTATGTTTTATTGGGAGGATAGTATCTTACCAAGGTAAGTGAGGTTGAAAAGCTGGCTCCTCCCAGCTATGTAACCTGGGGCAACTTGCTTAACCTCTGATACTTATTTTCATTATCTATAAAAACAGACAAATGCCTAGTCTTCAGCGGTGGTGTAAGGTTAGAGAATCCAGGTAACCTCAATGATCTGCCCTAATGGAGGGGAATAATAGATGATCCAAAGATAATAAAATTCTCTTTGGCTTTGGAGGCCTCAAAGGATTCCTTTTTAGCTACAGATTTATCTACTTGATCCTTTGCTTAGGCAGAGATGAAACTTCCTTTATATTGTGAGAATTATCCCCTTGTACTTTGGACCTACACCTCTGTGGCAGGAGCTTTCCAAGGAGATGTGCACGCCTTTTGCAGGCGATTGAGTGCTGTCTGTCGAACACTGGTCCATTCAAAGGTCATTGGCCATTGGAAATAGTGCTGCTTTATGTTACCAGCTGGTGTTTCCTGTGTGTACCTGACAGAGGGTGAGCATAACAATGCAGAGCTGGTGAGTGGGAAGTGCTTCGGTGATCAGGTAGCATGGCTGGCCAAGGTGGGGCCAGAGAGGACCCCTTTCCTTGTGGAAGGTGGCCAGTTCTCAGAAAGTGACATGTGGCCCTGGCCAGCTAGCTCAGTGGTAGAGCATCAGCCCGGTGTGGGGAAGTCCCGGGTTTGATTCCCGGTCAGGGCACACAGGAGAAGCGCCCATCTGCTTCTCCACCTTCCCCCTCTCCTTCCTCTCTGTCTCTCTCTTCCCCTCCCGCAGCCAAGGCTCCATTGGAGCAAAGATGGCCCAGGTGCTGAGGATGGCTCTGTGGCCTCTGCTTCAGGTGCTAGAGTGGCTCTGGTTGCAACTGAGCAGCACCCCAGATGGGCAGAGCATTGCCGCCTGGTGGGCATGCCGGGTGGATCCCAGTCAGGCACATGCGGGAGTCTGTCTCTGTGCTTCCCCACTTCTCACTTTAGAAAAATATGATAAGGAAAAAAGAAAAAAAAAAGAAAGCAGTATTCAGAGACACCATGGGAAAAGTGCAAGGCTCATTGCACCTCAATTTGCTCACCGCACTCACCTGCAGAACAGTGTACAGCATACGCTCACATTCCTGTCCTAAGGATGAAATGAGACAGCTGTCTGCAGCCAGCCTGAAACAGACTACTTTATCAAGGAGTCTCTTCAGACCCTTATTGGCCTTGAATATTTTTCGAGATTTTATGTTTTCGTGTTCTCTCCCAGAAAAGCAACTTCAGTTTCAATCTGAAATGGGATTACAAATGCAAAAACAATTTCAATCTGTAATGCATAAAAGTAGATTATTTCTACCAGATATCTCATACTACATATATTTGACCTGCCAGTAAGCAAATGTCTTCATTTCTTGAGAAGAGCTACCTAATTCTTTCTCTTCATAGTCTAGAATACAGCGATAGCCTGGTCCTTTCTTCCTTTCTAGATAAGACAGGCATGCTAGGTTTTGAGTTCAAACATAAATTCGGAAAACCTCCCAACGTTTTCAGGCCCTTAATCTGTTCAAGTGTCGAACCAAAAAAAAAAAAAAAATAGCATAGGACATGGACCTCTGCAAGAATCTTCACACTTATTTTTGGTCTCAAATTCTAAGTTGTCTTATCTCATATAAGAATACCATTGAGAGTAACTTGTATTTTTTTCTTGAAATATGATAAATCAATCTTTTTCTCAATGATTCTTTTATCAATCCCATTTCGATGGCTGCCATATTAACTTGTTCAGTCATACTTTTTTTGTTCTTTTATGCAAAGTAGAGACTATTGTGGAAAGGCAGTGTGGTGGCGTGGAGATTACTCATGCTCTCGGATTCTGTAGGCCCAGGTTCAATAGACTCAGCAGTCTGCTGAATGCCAGCCATGTGACTTCAGACAAATCACTTCAATCTCTCTGGCCTTCAAATTGCTTATCTAGATAAGGAGGACAATGGTGCCTGTTTCACAGGATTATTGTGGAGGTCAAATATAATATACCAAGGGACTTGCACAAAGTAAACAATAAACAAAGTATAGCTATACTTAAATCCCAGTTTTAGAAATTGTAACATTTGTCTGAAAAGTTTAACGAAATTATGCTGTTCACAGTTACCCTTGTTCTCTTTTTTTGTAGACAAAGGAAAGGAGGCTCAGAGAGGTTAAGTAACATGCTCAGAGGTATGCCTCTCGAGAATGAAAGAACTATAATTCAGCCCTGGCTGGGTAGCTTGGTTGGACAGAGCATCATTTTGAAGCACCCAGGTTGCGGGATTGATCCCTGGTCAGTGCACATGCAGGAACAGATTGAGGCTCCTGTCTCTCTCTTTCTCCCCTCCTCTCTTGCTAAAATCAATCAATAAAAAAAGTTAAAGAACTACAATTCAGCCCAGACTTTATTTTAATCCTAAATTTAGGGTTCCTTTTCCTCCATACCAGCTACCTCCCATGATGAAAACAAAATTCTTTGTGGTTATCATGGGACCAAAAACGGTGAATGCCAAAAACACACACTTTGTCTTTAGTGCTGATTACCTTCTGCCTCAGTATAATTCCTTATGTATATGTAATAGTTTTCTGTTAGTCTATGCAAAAACAAAACAAAACCAAAAAACAAACAAACAACAAAAAAACGAAAAACCAAAGCACAGAACCTGACTGAGCATTCTTGTATTCCCCTTAGCATCAGCAGAAGGCCTTGGAGCCAGTGGGTTCTCGACACATGTCCATTGAACAAATACAGAGCCGAGTGCTACAGGTGTGTACTCAGGTTGGGGTGATTGTTACTTATACCAGCATGCCCATCCACTCCTCTTCTGTGTCTCCCAGAGTTCAGATTTCAGATTATGAAAATAAACTTTTACACCTGTCTCTGTTCCCAGCATGCTTAATGTGGTTCATTATTCAAATTAATCTGTACCTGACTTTGTTGACTCACTTGAAGAGATCAACAAGTTCACATGCTGATGTGAACAAAGAAAAGGGTGGGGACAGACAGGCATTTTATCCTGTGTCAAGCGATAAATGCGGGCACATCAAAACAATTGGTATGCAAATTGATTGAACAAATCAGTTCACAAAAGTACATGTTGCAATCATTTCCAGGCAATGCTGTGAAAAAAAAATTAATGTAGTTCATGTACTTAACAAATCTAAAAGCGTTCATCTGCTTGGCTAAATCATTCTGTGGACTCCTTATTCACTGCCCCTCATCCCCCTCAACCCCCCCCCCCCCGCCATCCTGCCCATAAGCAGCTCTGCTCTCAGTATAGGTTCTAAGCCAGGGGTCCCCAAACTTTTTACACAGGGGGCCAGTTCACTGTCCCTCAGACCATTGGAGGCCGGACTATAAAAAAAACTATGAACAAATCCTTATGCACACTGCACATATCTTATTTTAAAGTAAAAAAACAAAACGGGAACAAATACAATATTTAAAATAAAGAACAAGTAAATTTAAATCAACAAACTGACCAGTATTTCAATGGGAACTATGGGCCTGCTTTTGGCTAATGAGATGGTCAATGTGCTCCTCTCACTGACCACCAATGAAAGAGGTGCCCCTTCTGGAAGTGCGGCGGGGCCGGATAAATGGCCTCAGGGGCCTCTATTTGGCCCGTGGGCCGTAGTTTGGGGACCCCTGTTCTAAGCTATAAATGATTTCGCATGTACAGTTACAGCATTGCTTTGGGTCCATTTCATGCTATATGAACTCGTCCCCTTGGAGAGAGGGTTTAGTCTCAGAACCCACTTAGTGACTCCCAGGGGAATAACATCAATCAGACATCCTTAACACAGTCGAGCATTCAGTTTAGCATGCAGGGGAAATTTACTCTGGCGACACTTGGGCAGGTGTATTTTCAGAAATAACCCCAGGGATAAATTAGGGACTCAGGTGAACTTCCACTGAGGCCACGTGCTCAAGATACAGGAGCCATCAGTTTTCTTCTTCCAGTTCGGCAACTGCCTTTTAGCTGGGCACTATCGTGTACGTTTATTGACTGCTCTGTGCCTTGGTTTGTTAGTTTGTTCACTTAGAACAGTGGTTCTTACCTGACCAGGGAGTGGAGCAGTGGATAGCGTGTCGGACTGGAACGCAGAGAACCCAGGTTCGAGACCCTGAGGTCGCCAGCTTGAGTTGTGGGCTCATTTGGTTTGAGCAAAGCTCACCAGCTTGAGCACAAGGTTGCTGGCTCAGCAAGGGGTCACTTGGTCTGCTATAGCCCATGGCCAAAGCACATATGAGAAAGCAATCAATGAACAACTAAGGTGCCACACGAAGAACTGATGCTTCTCATCTCTCTCCCTTCCTGTCTGTCCCTGTCTCTTTCTCTGTTTCTATCACAAATAAAAAAGAACAGTGGTTCTCAACCAGGGGTCAGTAAGCCCCCTAAAGGACACATGGTAATATCAGGAGACAGTTTTGGTTGGTTAGATACAGATTAATTTGAGCAATGAACCACATTAAGCATTTTGGGCATAAAGACAGGTGTAAAAACTTCCTTTTATAGCCGGACTCTGGGAGACACAGGAGTGGGGTGGCATGACGATTACACAGAGCTGGATATAAACCTGTAACACTCTGCTCTATATTTAGCCTTGGATAAAAGTTGCTATGTAAGTTTTTTATTTAAAAAATCATGTTGCTACAAGTCCCCAGGTCTCAGTGAAGGTTGTTGACAGGGCCTGACTCAGCTTCTTCCCACATTTTAAAGAGTTATCTTTGCTCTCGTTGGGGTTTGTCTTTTTTTAAGCTAGTTTTCCTTCCCTGAGTATTTTACATTTTAAAGGTTTGGTGCTACACCACTGAGCTCTCTAAGTCATTTCTGGCACAGTTACCAAGATTCGCAAAGAGAACTTTTCGAACTCACCCTACCTAGACCGAAGGATGCGTGTTTTGCTGAGGCTGAGGAAGCAGGTGTGCGTCGAGCAGTGATCCCTCGGCTGGCTGACCAAACTAGCTCACCCACAGGTGAGAAAGAGTTAAGTTAGTAAGCGCACACTGAGTCTTTCCCTGCCTCTTCCTTTCAATTCTGGAAAATTCTCTTCAACAACCCCTTGGGAGTCCCACAGAGAATGACAAAGAAGGGAAAAAACAAGGTCCAAAGTAGACACTCACAAGAATTGTATTTTATTTTTTCTGGAACCATCTAGGAAAAAAGAAAACAACCATACAGACAAGACCATTTTAAACCAAGCCTGCTTCTGATTTAAGTCATTTCCTCTCTGCTTGCTGTCAAAATTCAACTGCATCGTATCAAGTTGGTCTGAAAACCAGATTGGTGCAGGAGGCATTTTTGGAAGTGCTTTGACTTTGGCCGAGTCTAGAATATCAAATGTGTCAGAGAATGGGAGTCTAGGGCAATGGAAAAACAAAGTTTATTTTCATGGAAAGTTGGTTGTGCATGTAGGTTGCTGAGAATATTTTTCCCTATGAAAAGACAATTTAAAATAAGGCCAAAGATTGGGGTGGGGGGAGGGGAAGAAATGAAAAGACTGAAGACCAGGCAAAGAAAAAGAATTTCTATCCAAGAATATTGATTTTGGCATAGAAACCTCTACCTCACTACACAAGGATGAGCCCTGACTGCAATATTTCATATTCATTCAATGAATGCCTCTCGTGGATGGCAAGGGTCATAAAAAATATCGTGAGCTGGAGGGCCCACAGGAAAAGCACTGAAGAAAAATGCAGGCAGACTGTTCTAGTACTTGGGAGGCAGGAGCTAGAGAAACATTACCCCTGCCTGTTGGAAACTGAAGTATTGCATCAGCCTTACCTTTGAGGTTCCTGGGATAGACATTTCTCCAGCTTTCTTCCTTCCACTGTATGAAAGGGATTGTGGGAATTTAGCTGGCTGCTAGTGATGACATTAGCTTTATGAATAATGCTTGGGGGCTAGACTAGGGTGCTGAAAACTGCCTGTTGGCTTCCCAGAACGTTTTACACAATGATGTCTGGGATGCCAGGTCAGCAGAGTGACTGTCAGAGGAAATGCAGGCAGCAGAAATCCATTGGAAGTAGACGCTGAAAACAAGACATTTCAACAGAGGATTTTGCAACAGTTTCTTCATTTTGTTTGACTTGTGGTATGGTGGTGTTTACTTTGCCATAATTTTGTTATTCTCTATTCACAGAATTATATAGCTTGAAAAAATATTGCTGCTACTTAAGTGTAATCTCACTTGGTTTCCTGTGATTCCTATGATCTGTCATAGGTTTGGCAGAAATTCATGGTTTATCAAGAAACCAGCAGTCACAGCTATAGGCTTGTTTAGATTTTTCTCTTCCATGCAGACAGTTATTTAAGAAGAAAGTAGTTTCTGCCCCAGCCGGGTAGCTCAGTTGGTGAGAGTGTTGTCCAAGCATATTACAAGAATTAACGAATGAATGCATGAATAATCAGAACAACAAATTTCTCTCTCCCTCCCTTCCTCTCTCTAAAAATCAATAAAAAAAAAAAGAAAGTAGTTTAATCTGATTGATAAAACATTAAAGTAGGTATAGAGCAGAGGTCTGCAAATGTTACCTGGCTTAAAGGACCCATAGTAAATATTTTAGGTTATAGACCATGGGTTGGGAACCTATGGCTTGCGAGCCAGATGTGGCTCTTTTGATGGCTGCATCTGACTCGCAGACAAATCTTTAATAAAAAAATATAAAACATTCTCATGTATTACAATCCATTCATTTCCTACCGCTCATGTTCATGGTTGCGGGTGGCTGGAGCCAATCACAGCTGTCCTCTGGGACACCACCAAATTTTTATCGGATAATGCGTAAGGTACACGGGTCATTGTATGGCTCTCATGGAATTACATTTTAAAATTTGTGGCGTTCTTGGCTCTCTCAGCCAAAAAGATTCCCGACCCCTGTTATAGATTATATGGCCTCTGTATCAAACATTGACTCTGCCATCGTACTGAGAATGCAGCATAGACAATGAATGGGCATGGCTGGGTTCCAATAAAACTTTATTTCTGGAAACAGAAATTTGAATTTCATTCAGTTGTCATGTGTCAAAATAGCATTCTTCTTCTGATTCCCCCCACCCCCAACCATTTAGAGATGTAAAATCTGTTCTGGGTTTGCAGTCCCTGAGGGAGCGCAGCAGACTTGACACTGGTCTGAAGCACAGTGATAGTGGTGTTACTTACACACAGGTTAAAGGTCTCTAGCCTCACCCACCACTAACAAACTGCTCCTTTGCCTGGGAGCCACTTTTCTAAGTTTCAGTTTCCTCAACTGGAAAAGGGGGATGGTAAAGTCTCCCATTTGTGTTATGAATATTAAAAAAAGATAACATAAGTAAAATGCGTAGTACTTTGCCTCTTCTTCCTTAACAGATGGTAGCACGATAGTAAAAACTATTATTGTTAACGACATAACTTTTAGAATCTACCAACTTTTAGAATCACCTACATTTGCAATTTATTGAAATTGTACATTTCTTTGAACCGTAACCCGAGATCACATTTTTCTCACATCGGTCACTTTAGTTTTGGTCTATAAAGATTTTCCTCATCTAAATGCTTTTTTGCGGTCTCCTGACAGGATCGCCAAATCCAGGAGTATAAGTATAAACTGAGATCCGTGTACCCTTTCCCATGGGAATGAGCAGACAGGTTGACAATCAAAGCATGTTTCCCTGAACCTTTCTTACATTGCTCTAGGGAGAAGCTTGTTAGGTTCAGACTGCAATTTAAATCTGAGTTGCTGTGTTCCTGGTTTACTCTTCTCGTCAGACTCAGCAGGACAAGAGTCTTTGATTTCACCTCGGGGCCTTCTATCTGTGATAGAGCAAGACATAAGCTTGAGAATATTGCTTGCACGGTTATGGTGAGGATGCGTAAATGAACACTTGGAAGAAACTTTATTCAGAGTAAGTCTTCACATCTTAATTCCTCAAGGAGCATAGCCTCGCCACAGAGTTTACGGCCTCAAATCTATATTTGGTTGAACCCAGACACTTACCCAGACTTTCTATTTGAAAGAAATACCTCCATCTCCTATTTTGATGCTGCCAAAGCAAATTTGGAGGAACAGTATGATCTATGGGCAGTGGTGGGATTCAGCTGGTTCGCACTGGTTCGGCAGAACTGATACCTAGTTTTTTGTGGAGTTCGTCGAACTGGTTGTTAAAATGGCACTTGTAATCAGCGTTTTCTCTGAGGTGGGTGCCTGGGCAGCCAGCCGCCCAATATGGAAATCACAAATTTACATTCCTTACTCTCTTTTTAAAAAATTTTTTTTTTATTTATTCATTTTAGAAAGGAGAGAGAGAGGGGCAGAGAGAGAGAGGAGAGAGAGAATGGGGGGGGGGGGGAGCAGGAAACATCAACTCCCATATGTGCCTTGACCAGGAAAGCCCAGGGTTTCGAACTGGCGACCTCAGCATTTCCAGGTCGACACTTTATCCACTGCGCCACCATAGGTCAGGCTCCTTACTCTTTTTTAATGTTCATCTTTGCAACAGCGTATTCTAAGTGCCCGTAGTAATGTCCATTCCGTCCACAGGTGGAAAAAAAAAATTGCAAGTGAGGACATCAATCAAGAAGCAATATGGAAATATCTTAAATAACAGTTTTATTGTTTTTTTGTCAGGTATTACTTAGTATTTTTTCATTAATATTTTGAAACTTTTTCTGATAACATAATCAAGTTTTGTGCACCTCTTTTACTGTCCTTATTTAACTATTAAGTGCATGAAATAAACTACCTTTTGGTATATCATTTTTTTATACTTAAAAGTCATTAGAGCAGAGAACAAGTGACATTATTTGAATCCCACCACTGTCTGTGGGGCCAGGATTAGGATTAGGTGAATCACATTCACTGTGGGTGCAAAGTTTAAAGAGTGCTCAAAAGCTCAGTAATCAAGATAAATGACATTTTAACACAACATTAAAAAATAGAATAAAATCCAAAATAAACAAACTTTCAAAATTTTACATGAAGACATGATCAGTAATAATGCTGGCCACGCCATATTGGAGCTTAATGCAAAAGGAAAAGATCAGTAATACCGGTCCAACAGAACTCAGACTCCTCCATAACTATTTCTCCCCTTGGACACTGTGCCTAACCTTACTCTGAAATTAAAAACTGAGTTGGTTCTGTTGTACTGTTTCCCCCTCTTCAGTGCTTACTCTTTCTTTCCACAATCTCTTCTTTGGCTGTTCTTTTCTCTCTTCTTTAATTTGTTGCCACTCACATTTCCCCCCCCACTACTTTCTTCCTGCACAGCAGCTTTGAGCCATTTACTCTTCCTCAGAGTTTGCAAGGAAAATGGTTTGAGAGCTCATTCATTTATAACCACTGAATGGTTTCTTATAAGTCAATACTAGCTCTAAGCCAGAAATGCCTTTCACTGATGGTGGTTTATATCCTGTTGGCGCAAAGCCGACATGGTGACCTCTTGAACAATTCCCATGATTCCCTGGAGAATGGAAGTCTCCAATCTGGGGAACATTGTGCTGTGTGAAAGCTGATAAACCACAAGACAGCCTAGGGGTTTCCCTTTATTCTAATCTATCAGTGGCGATTTTGGAGGAAGCCTTCGTGAATGTAGTGGGTCCCTCCTCTGTGACTCTTGACAGTTATCAGCACATTCTTTAGAGAGGAGAGTTTGAAAACCAAATATCTGAAGCAAGCGCCATTGGGATATGTAGGACCTTTAATGTGACAGCATCTGGCATTTATAATCTGAACAAAAAAGCTCCCTCCCTCATTTTTTAATCTTTATCCCAGATGGGAGCATGGCTCAGTACCAAGAACGTTTTCAGTTTTTCTTCCCAGGGAAAGCTAAGCCAGAAGCACAGAATGCCACAGGGAAGTGAGCATGGGAATAGGGGCCGGAGCTTTTCTGTATTCCGTGCAGTAGCTGGAGTACCATGGGACATAACCTTTGACGAACACGTTTAAATGCAAGCGATTACATTAACACTAATTAAACCCAGCCCTGCGATTCTGTAGCAGATATTAGAGTGGAATCATATTTTGGATGCATTTTTACTAGTATACACTATTTAAAAATATATTTGGCTCCTCTGTTGCCCAAGAGTATATATACACTCTAGTCCTTTTAGTTCAGAAGTTTAAGCTCTCACACAGGAAAAGAATTGTGCCACATGTTTGTGCACATGTTGTCCAAACACACACCAAGAGCTTTTCATGGTTGGTTTGAAGTTTTGATTCTGGTTTTCTGAATTTATTTATTTTTCTTTTAAGAAACAATGTGAATATCCTGTGCTGAGATAGGATGGGAGTTGGGGGAGGTGGCTCTTTCCAGATGATGGGAGAAACGAAATTTAATTCCTCCAGGCTTGGAAAGCTTCCTGAATTAAGTGGATGAGCTTCAACAAAATAAAAAAAAAAGTTTTCTGAGGATAAGGGGAAGCCTTTTTCTTTTCTTTTTTAACGGACTTTTTGAGGTGACACTGGTTGATAAAATTACATAGGTTTCAGGTGTACCTTTCCATAATTCATCATCTCTGTGTGCTGCCCGATGTGTTCAGCACCATCTCCTCTCCATCTCCGTCTTCTCTCCATTAATGTAAAGCCAGGAGGCAGGGCCAAGGCCACCATCAGAGCAGCCCGGCCCATGCAGGTTCGCATTGGATTCGGACAGTCGGTAAAGAAACCATGGAGCCAAAAACTGATGGGCCATAGCCTTTAATCCTACCTTGCACCCGGCGGGCAAGTAAAAATACACACTGGGCTCCAAAACCCAGTCACACTCAGGGCTCACAAAGCCACTGACTTATCCGAGTTTCCTAGAATCAAAGGTTTCTAGCTCACCAGCCTTCTCCTCAGTTCCCCATCTGCATCCTTATCCCAGATACAAACTCTACACAAACTGGCATCTCACTCAGCACTCCGCCATCTTGGCTGCTTCTCCTGGCCTCCTCCACGTGGCCTCCTTTAGCTGCTGGCTCTACTCTCTCCGCTCTCTCATGCTAACCTCAGGAACCAAGAAGCAAACTCCCGCTCCGTTCCCATTTTATAGTGTAGAAATCCAAACCCTTAATCCAATATACATAATAGGGAAGTCTCTAATACAAAGTCACTTCTCTGAGGCATGATAGGATTGTACCACCTTACACCAAAAAGGGTAGGAAAGGCTTAATCCCAAAACCAAGCCCCAGGCTACAAGGATTCTGCCTGCCTTTAGCCCACCCCAACACACATTAATACCACCTGGGCAACGGCCTCTTTAACAAAGTGAGCATAATACATTTTATCTGCCCAACAATTACCATCCGACCCCCTCTAGCCTCTTCTGCTCTCTCTAACCCCCTTTTCCTCCCATAATCACCTTTTATCTCTATGAGCTTTTTTTTTTCTTTGCTTCATCCCTTCATCTTTTTCACCCAGCCCCCAAATCCCTTCAAGGGGAAGCCTTTTTCTGCGTGACTTTCTGCATAAATCCCAGGGAAGTATAGAGCAGTGTTCTCAAACGTTAGCGCGCATAGAATTACCTGAACACGTACATCACAGGGCCCTACCCTCGGACTCAGCAGGTCTGGGTGAGGTGTAAGTACCTTCAGTTTTAACAAGATCCCAGATGAGGCTGCTACTGGTGGCATAGAGACTACAAACTTTAAGAACTATATAGTATTGAGTAAAATTTTCTAATCTCTACTGGGTTATAGATGCCTTCAGAAATCCTTAGAAAGCTACTATTAGGTTCTCCCCAGGAAAACTGCACAAACAAAAATATGAGATTTTGGACCTAGTTCAGTGTAAAGCCAGTAGCCACAGCCACCATCACACAGCCTGGCCCATGCAGGTTTGCATTAAATTCGGACAGATGGTAATGAAACGATGGAGCCATAAACTGGTGGGCCATTACCTTTAATCCAATTTGCACCCGGCGGGTAAGAAATACACACAGTGGGAAAACACTTCCCTTTCCATTTAGGGCTCCCAAAGCCACTGACTTATCCGAGTTTCCTAGAATCAAACGTTTCTAACTCACCAGACTTATTCACCTCATTCCCCATCTCCTTCTCTCTGCACAAACTCTGCACAAACTGGCTTCTCCTTCAGCACTCTGCCATCTTGGCTGCTTCTCCTGGCCTCCTTCATGTGGCCTTTCTCTGCTCTCCTCTATGCTCTCATCTCTAATGCTAAACTCAGGAACTGACAGAGAGCAAGCTCCCGGTCTGCCCCACTTTATAGTGTAGAAATCCAAACCTTTAATGCAATATACAAACAAGGAAGTCTCTGATACAAAGTCACTTATCTGAGGCATAATGGAATTCCTCATGAGAGTGCACCACCCCACATCAAAAAGGGTGGGAAAGGCTTAGTCTTAAAAACTAAGCCTTAGGCTATAAGAATCCTTCCTGCTTACAGCCTGCCCCCCCCCCATCCAATGCAAACATATATATCATTATTTACAAACTTATTTGACCAACATTTCACCCCTTTTGCTTGCTTCACAATCTAAAGTACAGGTATTCCTGCACAAGGAAATTAGGCACATTACACAAATTACAACAACATGACAAATCATACAATTTCAACAATTACAAAATGTAAAGCCAGTAGCCCTGGCTAGCATCACAGCAGCCCAGCCCATGCAGGTTCGCATTGGATTCGGACAGTCGGTAAAGAAAAAATGGAGCCAAAAACTGATGGGCTGTCATCTTTAATCCTAGCTTGCACCCGGCAGCCAAGTAAAAATACACACTGGGCTCCAAAACCCACTCACATTCAGTGCTCACAAAGCTACTGACTTAACCGAGTTTCCTAGAATCAAAGGTTTCTAGCTCACCAGACTTATTCACCTCAGTTCCCCATCTCCTTCCTTATCCCAGATACAAACTCTGCACAAACTGGCCTCTCACTCAATACTCCGCCATCTTGGCTGCTTCTCCTGGCCACATGGCCTATTTCCGCTGCTCTCTGCTCTGCTCCCTCTGCTCTCTCATGCTAATCATCCCAGGAACCAAGAGCGCAAGCTCCCGTTCTGCCCCTATTTTATAGTGTAGAAATCCAAACCTTTAATCCAATATACAAAATAGGGAAGTCTCTAATACAAAGTCACTTATCTGGGGCATGATGGGATTGTACCACCCCACATCAAAACGGGTGGGAAAGGCTTAATCCCAAAACCAAGCCCCAGGCTACAAGGATTCTGCTTGCCCACAGCCAGCCCCCAACACACATTAATATCACCTGGGCGACGGCCTCCTCGTGGGCAGCGCCATCTTTAACAAAGTGAGCATAATATATTTTATCTGCCCAACACAAAGGTACATTTTACTAGTCTCTGAGCACTTTGCCAAAAGTGCAAAATGTCCTCAGCCTTCTTTCTAGCCATGAGAAAAACTTCCCGGGGCAGGAGGGCCTTCAGCAAGGCCCCCCTCCTTCACCCCAATCAGGGTATTTCACATTGTCCAAAATCCGTAAGTCCGTCTAACAAAGGAGTCAGTGCCTACTCTGGTTGTAGGCCAGGAATCAGTCCACACACATGGGGCCTCAGCCACCCCCTTCATCCCTGCCGTCCTGGCAGGTCTTACACTGTCCCAAAGAGGAGCACGTGGCAATGGTAGTCAGCATTTCCATCTCTGCTCCGGAGAGCATGATGGTGTCTACCCCTATGTCCCAAGATCGCAGACCTACCAGGGGTGTAATAAGTATTCCTTGCTGCTGAGCTCTCACCTTTTGGAGACTGTGGATTGCAACTCCAGCCCGATTCTCCTCATCCTCCAAAGAGGAACTGAAAACATCAGCTCCTGCTGTCGGCTCGAGCTCCGGGCTGCCACTGCCTTCTGCTCAGCGGGCCTTGCAGCTCCAGCTCCAGCCTCAGCCTCAGCCCCTGCCTCCCGCCACTGCTGGCTCTCCACAATGTCCAGGGCAATCTGCAACTCACGAACCTGTGATTCCTTCTCCAGCATCTGCTCTATTTCCAGGTGAATCTCACAAACCTGGTTGGCCTCCTCCTCCAGTGCTTCCTTCAGCTCCAGGGTCAGTATCTCTTTCTCCCACGTTTGCTCCAGCTCCTTCCACTGCTCAGTTTGCAGGTCCCAGGCAGCCTCTTCCACAGAGCTCTTGGTTTCCTCACGCATGGCTGTAAAAGTCAGCCAGCCTACGGTCCTGTAAGGCCAGGAACCGCCATTGTGGCCATTCACATGCAGGTTCCCATCGGATTCGGACAGTAGGTAAAGAAACAACGGAGCCAAAAACTGATAGGCCATTATCTTTAATCCTAGCTTGCACCTGGGGGGCAAGTAAAAACACACAGTGGGCTCCAAAACCCACTCACATTCAGTGCTCACAAAGCCACTGACTTATCCGAGTTTCCTAGAATCAAAGGTTTCTAGCTCACCAGACTTATTCTCCTCAGTTCCCCATCTCCTGCCTTATCCCAGATACAAACTCTGCACAAACTGGCATCTCACTCAGCACTCTGCCATCTTGGCTGCTTCTCCTGGCCACATGGCCTCTTTCTGCTCTCTGCTCTGCTCCCTCTGCTCTCTCATGCTAATCATCCCAGGAACCAAGAGAGCAAGCTCTCGTTCTGCCCCCATTTTATAGTGTAGATTCAAAACTTTAATCCAATATACAAAATAGGGAAGTCTCTAATACAAAGTCACTTCTCTGAGGCATAATTGGATTGTACCACCCCACATCAAAACGGGTGGGAAAGGCTTAATCCCAAAACCAAGCCCCAGGCTGCAAGGATTCTCAACACACATTAATATCACCTGGGCGACGGCCTCACGTGGGCAGCACCATCTTTAACAAAGTGAGCATAATACATTTTATCTGCCCAACAGGTCCCCAAAAGGACAGCCATAGGGAACCATAACAGCAGCCAGTCCTCTACTCCACCGCTCTAGGTAGTAGTGGCTCCTTGCTGATCTGTATTGAATCCTGCCACAGACTACACCTAATGTAAAGCCAGTAGCCGTGGCCACCATCACAGCTGCCTGGCCCATGCAGGTTTGCATTAAATTCGGACAGTTGGTAAAGAGACAACGGAGCCAAAAACTGGTGGGCCATCATCTTTAATCCTAGCTTGCACCCAGCGGGCAAGTAATACACACAGTGGGAAGACACTTCCCTTTCTATTCAGGGCTCCCAAAGTGTAAAGCCAGTAGCCACAGCCCCCATCACAGCCGCCTGGCCCGTTGTAAAGCTAGGAGGCAGGGCCAGGGCCACTATCACAGCCGCCTGGCCCATGCAGGTTCGCATTGGATTCGGACAGTCGGTAAAGAAACAGCGGAGCCAAAAACTGGTGGGCCATAGCCTTTAATCCTACCTTGCACCCGGCGGGCAAGTAAAAATACACACTGGGCTCCAAAACCCAGTCACACTCAGTGCTCACAAAGCCACTGACTTATCCGAGTTTCCTAGAATCAAAGGTTTCTAGCTCACCAACCTTATTCTCCTCAGTTCCCCATCTCCTTCCTTCTCCCAGATACAAACTCTACACAGACTGGCATCTCACTCAGTACTCCGCCATCTTGGCTGCTTCTCCTGGCCTACTCCACGTGGCCTCCTTCTGCTCTCCTCTGCTCTCTCTTGCTAATCTCAGGAACCCAGCATCAAGTCCCGTTCTGCCCCCATTTTATAGTGTAGCTTCACAACCTTTAATCCAATATACAAAATAGGGTAGTCTCTAATACAGTCACTTCTCTGAGGCATGATTGGATTGTACCGCCCTACAGCAAAAAGGGTGGGAAAGGCTTAATCCCAAAACCAAGCCCCAGGTTACAACGATCTCCAACACACATTAATATCACCTGGGCGATGGCCTATTTAGTAAAGTGAGCATAATACATTTTATCTGCCCAACACCCGTGCATGTTCGCATTAGATTTGGACAGACAGTAATGAATCAACGGAGCCAAAAACTGGTGAGCCATCAGCTTTAATCCTAGCTTGTACCTGGTGGGCAAGTAAAAACACACACTGAGCTCCAAAACCCACTCATTCAGTGCTCACAAAGCTACTGACTTATCCGAGTTTCCTAGGATCAAGTTTTCTAGCTCACTAGCCTTATTCACCTCTGTTTCCCATCTCCTTCTCTCTGCACAAACTCTACACAAACTGGCTTCTCTTTCAGCACTCTGCCATCTTGGCTACTTCTCCTCTCTTCCATGTGACCTTTATCTGCTCTCCTCTCTAATGCTAATCTCAGGAACCGAGAGAGCAAGCTCCGGGTCTGCTCCACTTTATTGTGTAGAAACCAAAACTTTAATCCAATATACAAACAAGGAAGTCTCTGATACAAAGTCACTTATCTGAGGCATAATGGGATTCCTCATGAGAGTACACCACCCCACATCAGAAAGGGTGGGAAAGGCTTAGTTTTAAAACTAAGCCTTAGGCTATAAGAATCCTGCATGCCCACAGCCTGCCCCCAACAAACATTAATATAATCATGCCCATTCCAAGCAAGAAGAGCAACCAATACCATCACCTGGGTGATGGGCTTCCACGTGGCAGTGCCATCTTTAACAAAGTGAACATAATATATTTTATCTACCCAACAAAAGCCACTGACTTATCTGAGTTTTCTAGAAAAAAAGGTTCCTAGCTCACTAGCCTTATTCACCTCTGTTTCCCATCTTCTTCCTTCTGCACAAATTCTGCACAAACTGGCTTCTCCTTCAGCACACTGCCATCTTGGTTGCTTCTCCTGGACAGAGAGCAAGCTCCCGGTCTGTCCCACATTATAGTGTAGAAATCCAAACCTTTAATGCAATATACAAACAAGGAAGTCTCTGATACAAAGTCACTTATCTGAGGCATAATGGAATTCCTCATGAGAGTGCACCACCCCACATCAGAAAGGGTGGGAAAGGCTTAGTCTTAAAACTAAGCCTTAGGCTATAAGAATCCTTTCTGCTTACAGCCTGTCACCCCCCCCTGCCCCATCCAGTGCAAGCCATTGATATAAGCGAGCAAACATATATATCATTATTTACAAACTTATTTGACCAATATTCAGGATTCCAGTGATCCAGATGAAGGACACCCCTTTAGTATTGCTCAGTCTGAGATGCCCACACTAACACCAACTCCACGGTTCCTCAGTTAGGGACTTCATTGATTCATTCCACCACACTTTGTAAGGTGTTATATAATACTGACTTCAGGGATGACTTAATTAAGGCCCCTGGATTTTACTAACATTTTTGAAGATGGAAAAACTTTTGAGGGGGGGAAATAATTTTTTAAAAGGAAACAAATATTTTAAAACTCTGTGTGGCCCTGGCCAGTTGGCTCAGCAGTAGAGCGTCGGCCTGGTGTGCAGGGGACCTGGGTTCGATTCCCGGCCAGGGCACATAGGAGAAGCGCCCATTTGCTTCTCCACCCCCCCCCCTTCCTCTCTGTCTCTCTCTTCCCCTCCCGCAGCCAAGGCTCCATTGGAGCAAAGATGGCCCGGGCGCTGGGGATGGCTCCTTGGCCTCTGCCCCAGGCGCTAGAGTGGCACTGGTCGCAGCAGAGCGATGCCCCAGAGGGGCAGAGCATCGCCCCCTGGTGGGCAGAGCATCGCTCCTGGTGGGCGTGCCGGGTGGATCCTGGTCGGGCGCATGTGGGAGTCTGTCTGACTATCTCTCCCCGTTTCCAGCTTCAGAAAACAAAAAACAAACAAAAAAAACACAACAAAAACAACAACAACAACAACAAAAAACTCTGTGTAAATGATTTTTACAGAGTTTTTTCTGGTGTACCATAGGTACTCAACCCATTTTTAAATGAATCAAACAAAACTATAACCCTCTTCTAAAGACAGTTAGTTGACTTCAGCCTGGCCTGTGGTGGTACAGTGGATAAAGAGTTGACCTGAAACGCTGAGGTTGCCAGTTAGAAACCCTGGGCTTTTCTGGTCAAGACACACATAGGAGATGATGCTTCCTGCTCCTCTCCCCATTCTCTCTTTCTCTCCTCTCTAAAATGAATAAGTAAAAGAAAATAAAAGACATTTATAGAAAATACTAAAATATAGTAGACCTTGAATTAAAGGATGAAGGACAGCTGCAGCATTCATAAGCTATGTGGAGTACATACGTTTTGTGTCGCGTCATTCATTTATTAATGAAGGGAGGAGATCTCCAGCAAATAAGTAAAGAAAAGCTAATCCTCTCACATTTTGTCAATACCAGGTTATGATGTAAGCAGAGAGAGTACAGCAAACTGCGAAAGATGTGTTTTCTGATCAGAAGATTTAATCTTGAATCCTGGCGTTGACATTTACTAGCTGTGTAACCATGCACGTCATTTCCTTAGACTTAATCTTGAATCCTGGTATTGACATTTACTAGCTGTGTGACCCTGTACGTCATTACCTTCTGGAACACCAGATCCCTGTTCTGTGGAATGAGAATATTATGTATCTATCTCATCTGATAGGTCCCTGTGAAGATAGGATGGACATGTTAGCTTGCCTGGCATATAGGAGTCACTCAATAAATACCCTATGGTGCATCTTTTCTCTTGATTCAATACTGTCCCCTTTGGTCCTGTCAGATGGTTCTTTCACTAAATTTGGATGTTTTCTTCATTTGCATGTGTTCATGAGAACTCTGCTGAATTCTCAAAGGGAACTCTCCGCAGATCTCTGGTTCCCTCTGCATGCAGCTTTTCTGTCTCTGGTCCTTGGTCCTGTGAACTCCTGCCATATTGGTCTCCAGGACTGCCATACATTTCAACTCTAGACATCTCCTGGCCTCTGATCGAATTCCTCCTTTGCTACTCCAGCTAGACACTCTCTCAAAGCGCGAGCATGCTGATGGTAAGGCTCACTTCATTTGTTTCCTGTCTCTCAGGGTTAACTCTCCTTCAAAGACTGATGCTCAGTGTTGGAGACTGTTGTTTCATTTATTTTGTCTATTTTTTTGGTGGTTATTTCAGGCAACAGGATAAATTTGGTCTCTGTTACTCAATCTTGAATAGAAGCAAAGATTTATAATTTTTTAAATTCATTTTTTGTCTTGAAATCTATGATATACACACAAGAGCATTTAAAATCTATATGTACATTTTTAATAACAAAACAATCGAGTTATAAATTGAAGCATTGACAGTGTATTGGAATTTCCCTCTGTCTCTCCCCAATTGTACTCTCTTTCTTTCTCCCAGAGAGAACAATTTCCCTGAATTTTATGTCTATTAATAAGGTGACCAACTTTTTTACAATGAAAAGGAGGACAAAAATAAATTGAAGAAAACAATATCGTAAATAAAAGAAACATTTTACTCATTATAACAATATATACTATAATATGATAAATGCATAATAAAACATTAGTAATATTTTATATTATAATTATGTTTACATGCCTATTAATTTTTAATAATAATTATAAGAAAAAAGTACCCATTTAGATACAAATATTTCACATCACATGCAATGGATTGACTCTGCATCGATCAAATACAGATATTTACAGATTAGTCTTCCAATATCAAAAAGGAGGACATGTAGGAGGACACTTTTAAGGGAGGACGGAACTTACAAAAGAAGGACTGTCTTCCCTAAAGGAGGATGATTGGTCACCTTACTATTAATCAATTTTTTCTTTACATTTTTGCCACCAATGTGTGCATGCTTAATTGATAAATATTTTAGTATTTTCTATAAATGAAACCATAGTGTAAGTAGACTTTTATAAAGACTTGTTTTGTTTTTTATTGTACATTATATTGGTGATAATCATTTGGGTAGATGTAGTTCTTTCTCTTCCACTGCTGTGTAGTAACCACCTTTTATTTATCCATTCGGCTCTTTATGGACTTGGGTGGTTTTAAGCTTGGAGCTATTGTGAACAATGCTGCTTTCTAGTTGTCTCTAGGTGTTCGTGTGCATGAATAATCTAGTCTAGGGTATGTATGTTGGAATGAAATTATGGATATTGCAGTGTATGTACAAGCGTAAATTTACTAGTGATGAAAAGTTCCTTTCAAAGCTGTCATCCCTATTAATTCTCCCCAAAATGTGTGCATGAGAATTCCCATTGACTCACTTCTACACTTCACATTGCCACACTTTTAAAAATCTGCACAACTGGTGGGTGTGTAATGATATCTTATTTTGGTTTTTCATTTGTTTCCCTAATTACTGATGAAGTTGAGTATTTTTTTTAAAAAAAAAGATTTTACAGAGAGAGGAGGGTGGGGGAGTAGTGAGAGGTATCAGTTCATAGTTGCTTCACTTTAGTTGTTCACTGCTTGCTTGTTGCTTGTGGTATGTGTCTTGACCAGACAAGCCCAGTGACCTCAGCATTCCAGGTCAACGCTGTATCCACTGTGCCATCAAAGGCCAGGCTGAAGTTGGATTTTTTCAGAGACAGATTAAGGTCAGTTGAGGCCCCAGGCACAAAAGAAAATATTGGGCCCCTTAAAAAAAAGAGAGACAGGGAAAAGAAAAATACATGTTAACAATATTTTTAAATAAATAAAAAAAATATTTTGTACTATTCATGTTAAAATTGCACATATGAAACCAAACTTGGTGTCATTAAAAAGAAGTATAAAGTTGGGGTTTTGCGGGGCCCTTCAGAAGTCGGGGCCCAGGGTGCATGCCCGGTGCGCCTGCCATTAAATCCACCTCTTTTAGTATGTTTATCTCTTTTTTATTTTAGTGATACTTACCTTTTGCCCAATTTTTCCCCCTCATTTTTAAATTCAATGGTGTTCTTTTATATTTTGAATACCAGTCTTTTGTGCTTATTATGTTACAAATATCTCTTCACATTTTATGGTTTGCTTTTCTACTCTTTTTCATGATGGTTTTTAGAGGAATTCTTAATTTTCATGTAACTGGATTTATTAACTTTCCTTTAAAACTGTCCACTAAGAAAAATCTTTTTAAAAGTCTTGCATTATCCTCAAGGTCATGGAAATATTCTTTGTTATATTCTTACATCTTTATTTTTTGGTTTTCATATTTAGATCTTGACTCTTCTTGAAACTGGTTCAGTGGTGCTTTGAACTGCACAATGACTTTGCACTAAACTGCAGTGCCAACTTGATCATTTATCAGATGACTAGAGATGCATTCTCTTTCCTAGCTTGTTTATCTGTTCCTGAGCCAAAGCCTTACTGTCTTAATTACAATGACTTTACAACAAACATGGCTGCTGGTAAAGACAGTCTGGACTTTCTTTCTGAAGTACTGACATTTTCACAGTAAGTTCTCTAGTCCAAGAATATGATATATACATGTCCATTTACTTAGCCCTTATATATTTTATAATTTTTATAAGAATTTATTTGAGCCTGGCCAGGCGGTAGCGCAGTGGATAGAGCGTCAAACTGGGATGCGGAGACCCCAAGGTCGCCAGCTTGAGCGCGGGCTCATCTGGTTTGAGCAAAGCTTGGACTCAAGGTCGCTGGCTTGAGCAAGGGGTTACTCGATCTGCTGACGGCCCACGGCCAAGACACATATGAGAAAGCAATCAATGAACAACTAAGGTGTTGCAACGAAAAACTGATGATTGATGCTTCTCATCTCTCTCTGTTTCTGTCTGTCTGTTCCTATCTATCCCTCTTTCTGACTCTCTCTGTCTCTGTAAAAGAAAAAGAATTTATTTGAGCCAAACTGATGACAGTTGCTGGGAAGCAGGATCTCAAATGCTCTGCCTTTCTTAATCTGTTTTGAACTGCTTATGATTTTCTCCATAAAAGTTTTCACATCTTTTGTTAGATTTATCTTAGGTGCATATTTTTTATATTCTTGAAAATGGCATTTTAAAAACTGCATTTTATCTGTTTGTTGCAGGTCTATAAAGACGCAACTCATTTTATATGTTACCTTTATATCCAGCTATATTGTAAAGTTCCCATTAATTTTAATAATTTGCCCCTAAATTCTTATGTATTTTCTGTGTATTCACCCATGCCACCTATAATAATGATAGTTTTGTTTCTTTCTTTTGAATCTCCATGCTTTTTTTCCCTTCATGTTTCCTCACTGACTACAGTTTTCAATATGATATTGAGTTTAAGTGGTGATAACGAGTACCTTTATCTCAACTCCCAAAATTAAAGGGATTATTTTATCATTTCACTGTTAGATCTATTAACCGAAGGATTTTTGAAGATACTGTTTTAGTACATTGCATACATTTATAATATTATTGTCTTCAGGCTTTTGTTTTTTTAATGAGCACTTACCTGTCAGTGTAATGTTCACTCTTCTGACCGCCTTTAAAATCCTCTCTGATTTTAGTTTTCTGCAATTTTACTATGAAGTATCCAGTTAAAATTTCTTTTGATTTATCTTTCTTGGATCTGTAAGATTTTTTTAAACTGTGGGTGCTATATGTTAAGAAAATTTTAACTGTTCTGTCATCAAATATTTTTCTCTGCCAAATTCTCTCTCGTCTCTTTTTGGAACTCTAATTAGCTTTATATCAATTTTTCTTGCTCTATTTTTATAACTTCTCTTTTACAATTATCCTCTGTTTCTTTATGATGGCTCCTGAATAATTGAAGCCCAAGGTTTCTGGCTTGAGCAAGGGGTCACTCGCTCTGCTGTAGCCCCTCAGTTAAGGCACATATGAACAACTAAGGTGCTGCAACAAAGAGTTGATGCTTCTCATCTCTCTTTCTTCCTGTCTGTTTGTCCCTCTCTGTTCTTCTCTCTCGCTAAAAAAGAAAGAAAGAAAGAAAGAAGAAGTACTTTATGTAGCTGATATGGGTCCTACTTCGTGAATCACATCATGGCATCACAATGTCAGTGTGTCCCATTATTGATAATAATGAATTTGATCATTTGGTTAAGGTACTTTCTACTAGAGTTCTATATAACAAAAGTACCTTTTATCTTTCATATTAAAATTAATATTAAAGTAAAAGTTTGTGACTGTGTGAATTTTTCCCCAAATAATCATTTACACATTAGGTTTGGCACTCATTTTTAGTTTTTGCTGTCTCAGTTATTACTGTAGTGACTGTAAAAATGGGCATTTCTTATTTCTGTCATTTTTTTGTTTGTTTTTTGTTTTTGTATTTTTCTGGAGCTGGAAATGGGGAGAGACAGTCAGACAGACTCCCGCATGCGCCCGACCAGGATCCACCCGGCACGCCCACCAGGGGCAATGCTCTGCCCACCAGGGGGTGATGCTCTGCCCCTCCCGGGCGTCGCTCTGCCGCGACCAGAGCCACTCTAGCGCCTGGGGCAGAGGCCAAGGAGCCATCCCCAGCACCCGGGCCATCTTTGCTCCAATGGGGCCTTGGCTGCGGGAGGGGAAGAGAGAGACAGAGAGGAAGAAGGGGGGGGGGGTGGAGAAGCAAATGGATGCTTCTCCTATGTGCCCTGCCTGGGAATCGAACCTGGGTTCCCTGCACGCCAGGCCGACGCTCTACCACTGAGCCAACCGGCCAGGGCCCTGTCATTCTTTTGCATTGATCAATTTGTATATTTCTTTTGTAAAGAGTAATTCTTCTTCCACTTAGACTTCCTAAAAGTTTTTTTTTTTTATCATCGTCAATATCAACTTTATGGATCCCTTTTCTTCAATGTGTAACATCCATCCCGGTCCACATTTGTTATAAATGCACTGTCTAGAATGTTGCCAGTTGTTGCGTCTTCATGCTGACCCGTGCTCTTCTCAAAGGCCCTCATTAGTTTTGAGCCCTATCTTACTCTCTGGCACTTTCTGACTCTTCTATAGCATGGTGTCCCAAGCTTATAGAGGTCCCATTTAGGGTCTTTTGTCTCTGCTCATTACACACTGCCCATTCATAACTCAAATCTTTCCCAATTTCTTCCATCATTTTCTCTCCTTACTTTTTCTTATCTCCTTTGATTCTCTCATTCATTTCAGTGATGTGCTGATGACAGGGTGGTCTTTTATAAATATGACAGGTAACCCAAATGTATTGTTTATGCCATAAAACTTGGTCCAAAATGGACTCTGAAATAGCCTCCTAACTTGCCTCCTATAGTCCATTCTTCTAAAAGCAGCCAGAACAATCTTTTAAAAACATAAATAAAATATCAGTTACTTTTCTGCTTAAAACCCTCCAGTGCCCTGGCAGGTTGGCTCAGTGGTAGAGCGTCGGCCTGGCGTGCAGGAGTCCTGGGTTCAATTCCTGGTCAGGGCACACAGGAGAAGCACCCATCTGCTTCTCCACCCCTCCCCCTGCCTGACCTGTGGTGGCGCAGTGGATCAAGCGTCGACCTGGAATGCTGAGGTCGCCAGTTCAAAACCCTGGGCATGCACATATGGGAGTTGCTGCTTCCTGCTCCTCCCCCTTCTCTCTCTCTCTCTCTCTCTCTCTCTCTCTCTCTCTCTCTCTGTCTCTGTCTCTCTTCTCTAAAATGAATAAATAAATTTAAAAAAACCCTCCAGTGGCATCCCACTGCACATAGAATAAAAACAAAACTACTTCCTGCGGCTTCGATGGGGTTCTCTAATCTTCCCTCCTATCGCGGTTTCTCGCTTCCATGCTGTAATTATTTCTCCATCAACACACTAGGCTTATTTTGACTTCTGAGCCCTTGCCCTTAACTTGTCTCTCTCTGGGATACTTGTCCTTAGATCTTTGCACGGGGACTTTTCATCACTTCCTTGTCTTAGCTTGAAGGCCTTTCTTGTTCACATCCAAATAAGCCCACTCACTATATTATCTTTTTGTCTTAGCTTTCGTCAAAGCATTATCATTGATCTTCTCCACCATCCCGGAACACAGATTTCATAAGAGCAGGAGACTTGTCTGTCTTATCTACTGCCATCCCCTCACCCTCTTGAATAGAACTCATAGATGGCAAATAAGTATTTGTTGAATAAATCTATAGTGAGTGAATGAATAAGTCATAGGCAGCGCCTCAGAATATCATCAGGTGTGGAAGGTGTAATCTATAGATGGAGGGAGATTTGAGGTTTTTTGTTTGTTTTGTTTGTTTTACTAGATGCTTAGTTACTTTCCTTATTATTGTTTTATTATTATTGGGTGAATGTGTGAGAACGGAGGGGTCAAAATGACTTCTAGGTTCAGATCCACTTGAAAAACCATAGGGCTCTGGAAGGCTGTCTTTCAATAGCTGAATTTTTACTGTGTTTGTAGATGAAATGAACTATTATATATACATGAGGAGTCTGGCTGTGTGGAGCTGGGTACCAGATGGGAGCTCACTGTGAAAGCACACGAAGAGAGCTCACTGTGTGTCAAGCCATAGGCTCTTCAAGAGCTATTAGATAAGGTGACCAACTTTTTTACAATGAAAAGGAGGACAAAAATAAATTGAAGAAAACAGTATTGTAAATAAAAAAAACATTTTATTCATTTCAACAATACACTATAATATGATAAATGCATAATAAAAACATTTGTAATATTTTATATTGTAGTTATGCTTATATGCCTATTGATTTTTAATAATAATTGTAAGAAAAAAGTACTCATTTAGTAAAACTAAATATCAAACAAAACCACTAATTTGGAGTGATATTCAGGTGTATTTATAATTTTCTAATTAAAAAAATGTCTGTTTATGCAACTATTTAATAAAAATGCATTATTAATAGATATGGTTTGAGGTTAGATTTCTACTTTAAAACTCATACTTTGGGAAAATACTCGTAAATAAAATTATACGTATTTGGAAATTATTAAATAGATAATGAGTTAACAAAACGTGAATAGTGCATACCTGTCTATGATTGAATATTCACTGAGAAAGAAATAATCATGAGTGTACAATGTTGTATGTGCTGTGTTGTGTTTCAGTAAGACGTACACATTTGCGCACTCGGTATATCGCGCGCTCTCTCAAGGTCTCCCGTGTGGAGTGCATGCGTCTCATAATCTCGTCTCGCTGCACTGTATGGATCCTTGACGAATCGTCATGTCAAATACAAATACATCACATCACACGCAATGGATAGACTCTGCATCAATCGAATACGGAAATTTACAGATGAGTCTTCCAATATCAAAAAGGAGGACATGTAGGAGGACACTTTTCGAGGGAGGACAGAACTTACAAAAGAAGGACTGTCCTCCCTAAAGAAGGACGATTGGTCATAATTAGAGACAGTGATGGAAGAGGCCCTTGCCTGGTGCTGCTTGTGCACAAAGGCTACTCCTTCTAGTTGTGAGACCTTTTTTGAAGAGAAGCCTGTGTTACTTAGCGATGCCACTCATACCTCTGTAGAGTTTTGTAGCACTCCAGCCTGCTGGGAGCTACCAGTGTTGCGTGGAAGAAACCTACCAAGACACAAACTGATGTCAAAAGGAAGAGGGGGGAGCCCTGCCAAGGAAGGCAAAGAAGACCTCCTGAATCTCCTTCTCCCTCAGCTTTTATTATCAGAAGCAGAACAGAGGTAACAGGATTACAAGAGAGGGAGGCCAGGTAATAAGGGGAAAGAATGACTAATGGCCATTTTGCTGACATGGAGAAAGGGCTGATTTGGGTCAGTACATTCTTTTTCTTTTGCTAATTAACAAGCACAAAGGAAGGGACAATCTAGAACCTCTAGGCTAATTTTTTAAAGCCGTTCACATGCATTCCTTTGTGTCTGCACAAAGGTCACTCTCTCACAGCTTCTTGGTGTTTGCATCCAAGAGACATTCACTCAGGGCTTTTAATTAAAGTTCTCCAATCCACATACAGGGTTCAAGGTCAGGTGGGTGATTCCTTACAAGTTTAGATACTGAACAAAAATCTCTTTGAGTTATAATTACATCTCTCATTTTCTGTGGAATAGGCTCACAGCAGAGAATACCGGTCCCAAGAACAATATTTTTAGTATTCTAAAAAGAATTTAGAATCCTGATCTTGCAAATGCAAAAAAATAAATAAAACATATACTAAATACAACCTAGTATCCATATGATGGTGGGTACACGTGACAGCTAAGGAAGGGGAATTCAGTCAGGTTTTCTGCCTTTGTCTACACATTTGGTCATTTCCTATCATGTGGACAAACACTGCCTAGTTTTTAAGTTTGTTTTGGATGTTTAGGCTTTCTTTAGAGTTTTGTTTGGCAAATCATTTTTCTTCTTAGCCCTCCAAGTTCTTAGATATAAGTAAGTTTACAAATAATGCTGAGAACTTTTATTACCTCTTCAAATTGCAGTGATAGTTCAGGAGAAAAAGCTAATTGAATTTTTTTCTGAATTATAAAAATGGCAATTATGCAAACTGTCATCACCAAACACTGAATATTTCTGACTTTTTTCACTACTGAGATAATTTTAAAAAACCTCACAACCTAAAAATAAAAAATATAAAAAACAATAAAACACTATTGTCAAATAAAGCTAGCAGAGGCAAAATAAATGTTCACAAAAATTAGGGGATCAGGAAAGTGCAGATACTCCAGTACTTTTAGCCCCCCCCCTTTTTTTGTATTTTTCTGAAGTGAGAAGCATGAGGAGGCAGACAGACAGACTCCCACATGTGCTTGATCAGGATCCACCCTGCATGCCCACCAGGGGGCAATGCTCGATCCCTCTGGGGCACTGATCCACTGCAATCAGAGCCATTCTAACGCCTGAGGTGGAGGCCGTGGAGCCATCCTCAGCGCCCCGAGCCAACTTTGCTCCAATGGAGCCTTGGCTACAGGAGGGGAAAAAGAGAGAGAGAGAGAGAGAGGAGAGGGAGATGGGTGGAGAAAAAGATGGGCACTTCTCCTGTGTGCCCTGGCCGGGAATCAAACCTAGGGCATCCACACACCAGGCTGATGCTCTACCGCTGAGCCAACCGGCCAGGGCCCTTTCAGCCTTTTTGTATAGTGCATTTTCACCAATGAAACAAAAGTTGGTTTTGCATCTCATTTGCATAATCAAACACTTTCTTTGACTTGTCTTTTGCTTTTCTGATGTTCTTGTTAAATAAAAAAGACTCAAATGCTTCTATTTTTTATCACTTCATATTCATTTTGAAATAGCCTTTAGTTTTTGTGAGCAGTATATAATATAGGTGTATATAGAATATATATATATAATTATATGTATATCATATATAAACTTTTTTCCTCCAAATTCTGGGTTCATGGCAGAATGCTATTAATCTTGTGGCAAATTGCTTGTGGGTATTATTGCAAGAGTGACTTTCTTACTCTATTTTTCTGAGAAAGTGGATGAAAAGCCAAAAGCATTGACGCAGCTGGGGCTAGATGCAAATATCAGCTCTTCAAATTCACCAACAAATGGACACTTAAAATAGTCTGGTTAAGTTAATACTTTTGGCCTAAGTACTAATGAGCTAGGTCATCCTCCACCAGTATGACTCCCTTGGACACTTACAGTAGTTGTTAGAAGTCAAAGTGCTGCCTTTCTTTGTGATGATGGCCCTAGTGTCCCACCCTTGTTGAGGCACAAACCCTGGGTGTCTTTCTAATAGTGATGAAGGTTTCTCTTAAGTTCCTCACACACATAAGTCAACCCCCTTGGGGATGAATGCCATGTATTTATGAGGCATAGCCAGCAGTCAGGAAGAGTTTTTCCCCTTGCAAACCTTACTGGCCTCATATTGAGAACACGAAAGTGGTAATTTAAGAAAATGAACTTAGAGACCTAAATCAACGTGGACTTCTTTCTACTCAGAGGCTCTAACATTATGAAATACAATTGTCAACACAAGATCTGCAGCTTCACTGTTTGATTCCCTTTCTTCTCCAACTTTCTATTTAAAAAATGTCCAATCCCACAGAAAAGTCAAAACAATAAGACAGTGAATATTTGTGTGCCCTCTATCTTGATTTAAAAAATTATAAATTTTGCCAC
Source organism: Saccopteryx leptura (assembly GCF_036850995.1). NCBI lineage: Eukaryota > Metazoa > Chordata > Mammalia > Chiroptera > Emballonuridae > Saccopteryx > Saccopteryx leptura. The sequence continues at coordinate 213,362,873 of NC_089503.1, read as the reverse complement.
ATCAGAACATTGAAAGTAAGTTTCAGAGAGCACGACCATATTTCTTCAACATAAGCCTCTTAAAAATTAAGAGCATTCTTTCAACTGCCGTTGCCATGTCTAAAACAATTAACAGTGGCTCCATATTGTAATCTAAGGTCTAGGTCATATTTAAATTTTGTCAGTTGCCACCAAAAATGCTATAAAATATTATAGCTATTTTGTTTTTTTTTTAACCAAGATCCAACATGTTTTAGGAATTAAAATTGGTGGTTAGTCTTCATTCTTTTAAAATCTAGAACAATAGCTGCCCCCTTTTTTTACTGATAACATTTATTTTTATAATTGTCAAAACAATGTATCTTACTAGCAAAAAAATCTCTACTGTTAGGCCTTGGCTAGTTGGCTCAGTGGTAAAGAATCACCTGAAGTGTGGATGTCCCGGGCTCTATTCCTGGTCAGGGCACCTTGGAGAAGTGACCATCTATCTGCTTCTCCACACCTCCCCCTTCTCTCTCTCTCTGTCTTCCCCTCCCACAGCCATGGCCGGATTGGTTTGAGTGCATTGGCCCAGTGTTTAGGATGGCTCTGTGGAGCCTTCGCTTCAGGCGCTAAAAGTAGCTCATTGCGAGCATGGCCCCATATGGACAGAGCATTGACCCCAGACAGGGTTGCCAGGTGAATCCTGGTTGGTGCGCATGCGGGAGTCTATCTCCCTTCCTCTCACTTGGAAAAGAAGAAAAAAAATCTCTACTATCCATGTTATCTTTAAAAGAAACACATATTGGTTTGACCTGGGGTGTCACAGTGGATGAAATGTTGACCTGAAATGGTGAGGTTGCAGGTTCAAAGCCCTGGGCTTGCTCAGTCAACACACATACAAGAAGCATCTACTACAAGTTGATGCTTCCCACTTCTCCTTGCTCTTTCTCTCTCTCCCTCTCTTTCTCTCTTTCTGCTCTCTCTAAAAATCAATCAATAAAAAAGACATCTTTACTGAAATATGTATATTTATTATAACCTTTTAAATCATGGTATTTATCTTTGTTTATACTGTTACTTTGTATTTTTCACAAGTAGCTTTTTAATAGCCTCTACTTATTTTATGCTTATGTATTTTTTTTTGCTTTAACAGATTCTGAATTTTGTAAAGAAGGTCAGTTTTTGGTATCTTTTTTATAGAGAAACTATTTTATGACTCAATTTTAAAACCATATTTTTCAGGTATTTTCATATATAGTTGCTGGTAATATAGATTAAAGTAATCTTTTTAAAAAACTATTTAGGAAGTATCTTTCAAAATTTAAAATACATATACTGTTTGACTAACAATTCTGTACTTAGGAATTTTTCTAACAAATATTTTAGTAAATGAATAAGGATATTTGTATAAGGATAATAATTGTAATATTAGTTGTAACAGCCCAAACTATCAACAATGTACAGGTACATTCAGAGGTGGCTGATTTATTCCTGGTAAATCTACAAAATGGAAAACTGAGTAAATGAGGTAGATTTCAAAATAGCTGTGAGAAAAGATATTCATGAAATATGAAATGGCATATTGCCTAATCCTGTTTTGTTTAAAAAGTTTTATATATGCATATGCTTTTTTATAGTTTTATATATGCATATGCTTTTTTTTAATTGGTACATAGGTATGTTCTTGCATGAATTATATGCATTTATATATGCATGGGAAAATATCTTGAATGTAAAAGTTATTGTGTCTGCTTCAGCTTTTCTTAAGAAACTTAAAATATGTTTTCTCCAGCTGTGAGTTTTGGAAAATGAGGAAAGAAAATCTTCCCTTTTTTTGTCTGTGAACTTCTTTACAGATTGTATTTTGCAATGAAAACATATTGCTTTTATAACTAAAAAGTTAACAAATATTTTAAACCTTTGTCAAATCAAAATAAGTTATATCATATATCAAAATTATTTCCAGAGAATTCAAAGGTAAATGTTAAAATCCAATCTTTTAAAGAAAACAAATAAATATTTATCATTTAAAAGTAAAGGAGAAAATAAATAAGAAACGTTTATAAATTTTATACTTCCATATGTAAACCAATAGGCACCCTAATTAAAAACTGTGCTTATTTAAATATTGTTTTCAATGTTAGATTAAGAAGTTTTGCTAAAGCAAATTAAGTTAGCTTTTAAAAGAGCTTCAAAAACAAGATGAAACAGTGCTGGTGACCTGTTGCATCATAAAAACATCTTTGCCTATGTTTTAAAAAGTCAGAAAGGAGAAAAGGAGGCCCCCATGGCCGACTGTTCTCCCGCTAGAACATTGTATAACAGAAAAGGTTTAGAAGAGGGCCATTGTCAGACTGGGTCAAGGGAGGAAAAGCCAGAAAGAAATGTCTGTAATGAAGGTTACTGTGCTGCCAAGTAGTCTCTTCCCTTTTTTCGTTTGACCACATGTAAAAACCTGAGGGGAGGCGGAAACAGAGCATCCACTTGAAAAGGAACATCTGGTAGACCAGCCTCCTTCTCAGGCCCACCAGCCTGCGTCACGGCATAAAGGGAGGACGCGGCAGTAGAGACGAACACGCTGTGGTTTTGGACACCGATCTGACACGAAAAGCCCCGGGAGGGCCTCACGTTGAAAGGAGACTCAGGGTCAGTGAGGGAGAAAGCCAGCCTGGAGCAGGTGATTAGATTTCAATCAAGCTGTCGTTACTCACAGGAAAGAAAAGGGAGAAAAGCACTTCATTGCTCATATTTCTTTAACCGTTTTTTGTTCATTTTGCTGTCAGTGTAAGCATAGCATTCAGAAATATCAGCTAAGCTTTATGCACAGATTTTTTCCCCCTAAATGAGATAGTTGTCTCAGGTTCACTGCCTCGATCTTCTGTCGTCCTCACCCTCCTGTTGAACCTACCCAGTGAGTTTTTATTTGTGTTATTGCCTTTTCCACTTCTTTTTCTATTTGGTTCTTTTTTCTCTTCTTCCTCTTCTTCTTCTTCTTCTTCTTTTTTTTTTTTTTTTTACTACTAACTTCTGTTTCTTTGCTGAGATTTTCTATTTCTTCATTTGCTGGAAGAGAATTTGTTTTTAACGAAGCATGGTTATGACATCTGTTTTAAAAACCCTTGTCGGGTCGTTGTTACCTTCGCTTTGTCTTGGTGTCAGCCCCCGTTGATAGTCTTTCCTTATTTGAATCGTGATTTGCTTGGTTCTTGGTATGATGGTGATTTTCAGCTGTATCCTGGAATTCTGTATTATGTTCAGCTACTCTGGGCTCCGTTTAAATCTTTTATTTTGGCAGGCATTCACTGTGTTTAGGTTGAGCCTGCAGATCCTGGCCTACTTTCGTGGTCTGTGGTTTTATTGGCAGTTTAATTCCTGGAACCTTTGTGGTGCTATTTTAGTTGGCTTGGGTTACCAGTCCCTAGGGGCATGCATGCTCTGTGCTGGTGCTGGCTGACGGGTGGGAAGGGTGGCCCCCAGGGTTGGGTGCCGAGTGACTTGGAGAGGAGTGGGATAGGAGGCCCCGAATGCCCCCGGCTGCGTCAGTGTCTCTGGGTAGAGGAAAGTCTTGGATTCCTGGGAATTAAGAGGTCTCTTGGACTTGGCTGCTTTCTGTAGCCAAGTCTCTTTTGTCAGTTCTGTCCACCTGCCTCAGTTTCTCTTAGCAGAAAAGGGAAGTCTCAAGCCCTACAGGGAAGAAAAGTGCCTTGCAATTTCCAACGGCTCACCAAGGCCTGTGGACGTGGGCTTTCCTGATGTGTCAAATGAACTCTTGTTCAGTGGAGGAGGAATGCACCTGCTCACACTGCTTCCACTGCTAGGTCAGGAGTGGGAAAATGGTATGTCCAGTGGTTTTCTTCTGTTGGTTTCAGTGCGGGACAGAAGGTATCCTGCCTGTGCTGTTCCTGTCCTCCGGGGGTTGCAAGCCAGCTGGCCTTTTTCTTATCACTTGTAAGTGTTCTTCAGTGCCATTTCCAGAGTTTATAACTGAGCAGGAAAAAAAATAACTCTGTACCTGTCCATATTGGAAGTCTGTGTATGTGTTTTATGTCTCCTACTATTTCCCCTCGAGATGCTGGGCTGGGATTTAGAAACACAGAAAGCTGTTGGATGCAGAAGGCACATATTAAATAAAGCAAGGGAAGAGTTACTTCTCATTGACTTAGAATTTGGTATGTTACTTACTGTTGGTTTATTTCCAGGAGATTTTCCCTTCATTTGCCTCAGAACATTATTTTTCCCAAGCAACACCTTTTGCTCTAGCACAGATTTGTGTAATGGCAGAGGAGTCCTTCTGTTCACACATGCTGGAAGGTCACATGATGTGCTGAAGAGTGACAAACAGCTTTTCTGTCTTGTTTCATCTTACCTTTACTGGCACTTATCCAAGGAACAGGCAATGTTTCTAAGAAGCAACAGACAACTACTTACCTAGTTTACCAAACTTCACACTAGCTTCAGAGTTGTAAACTAACATACATGCAATAAATCAGCAATCATTATCAGGTGAATGAATGATTCATAATTTTGATTTACATTTTTATTTTCTTAGTGTCTCTGAATCCCCGTTTTTCACATTTAGAAAATTGTTTACTCACAATTCAATTGAATGTGTATTGAAACGAGGTTGTGTGTTTTGGCTGTGTGTTTCCCCAGCCAGAAGTCCCGTTCACTGAACTTCTCGTGAACGATGCTCACACTTGTGTTAGCATAAGCATACTGTCTTTAAGAATATATAAAAAGAAATTTATTAAAAGGGACAGTCGGCAAAGTTGAGGAGTTGGAGTAGCTGCAGTTCCTTCCTCCCCAAAGTTTCAGAATGTCTTCAGGGACCCATTCTAGTTGCATGCCTATACAGTCTGGGGCGAGACTCCCAGGATTCTTGTCAAAAAACTCAAAATACTGGGAACTTACTCCACTTCCCAAGAATTCATACTCAACCTCATTTTATGGTATTGAAGCAAACCACATTTCATTTCATCAGGGAAATACCACCCTGAGGGACTCAGAATGCAGGCATACCATCAAAAGAAACCCTTACTCAACACCTCAAATCCTATCACAGGGTGCCCAGTATTTTGTTGTTAATGCTCATTCAATTGTATCTCTTCTCCATTCCAGACTTTAAGCAGTGGGTGAAGAGAATGGTACTAATTTGTCTCTGGTAGTCAACACAGCACATGACACACCGTGGGAGTTCGTATTTAATAATGAATTATTTCAGACACTGATGGTGGTGAGGAGGAGACAAAAAGGGGAGAGAACTGGCTGTTTCCCCATGAACTTACAGCTTTGGGGAGGACGATTAATGGGAAAAAACTAACAGTAGTGTTAAGTCAGTAAAATAAATGCTAGGAAACAATTGAAATGATTGGCCCTGGGAACTACTCCCAGGACAGAGAAGATAATTGCTAAGTTATGGAATCAAGGAAGGCTTTGCAAAGGAAGTGGTTTTCAACGGCATCCGGAAATCATGCTGTCTAGTATAGGGTAGGTTCCTTCTCTAGAATGCAGCCCCCTTTTCCTGACTTCTATTTTTTTTCCTGAAAGGAGAAATTTTTACAAGGTCTTCCTGTTACTAAGGGTCTGCTTCCTGCGGATAGTCTTGAATAACATTCAAAGATTTAAAAACAAAAATCCTCCATGTTAATAATGGATCCAGATCTAGGTGCTTAAGTCTGGAAGGAAAACATTAACCAAAATTTGAACCCAAATACTATCCCTGGGCTTTTGGGAGTCACTCTGTTTTGGTTTAAGCAATTTGTTGTTTTGGCTCATAAGTAACCTCAGTGGGTAACAGCATTCCTAATGAGATCTTAGTCCTGCTGACTATAATTCCCTTAAGAGTGTGACTATTTTATTTTTTTAAAAATGAGTTCCCAATGTTTCTGAATTCTTTAATGACCAGAAGAAATTATATAGACTTCAGTAATTGGATTTTTCAACTGAAGAGCTATTAACTCTCTCAAGAAGAGAGAGAATACATAAATCCATTTGAGCTTTGTTATTGTCTTATAAAAAGACTACGTATTTGTATAAAATATATTGTGGAAATAGTTCCAAGTTTTTTCAGGGCCATCTTACTGATACTCACTAGGAACTTGGTTGGCAAGCTGGGAAAGAAGCAAATCATGTTCTTTTTCTTTAAATGTTTTTTTTCAGCCCAGAAAGGTTAAGTGACTTGCTATTTATTGCACAGCAGACCAGGAGCAGAATCATTAACTGTATCCTATACTATGTGCTTGTTTTGTGGCTATAAAAGAGATTTAGAGAACCTTTGCCCCTGATAATAGAATTTTCACTAACCACTCAGAAAATTAGGGTCTGGGTCAGGGATGGAGGAGTTAGAATGAATCTCCTGAAAAAGGCTAGAGAAGGAGGAGAAGATGACAGAAGGAAGCAGGATTTCTGGAGGCAATCTCTAAGGCCACACCACTGGCCCCTGCCACCAACATGGTAGGTTATGTAACACCAGAAAAGGCTGTGACCGTGGGGTGAGAGGTGACCAGAAAGAGCTGCGGCATAGCTGACTACATGATGGTTAGTTGAATGAATCAAACATTTCTAGGCCTTTCCTCTTTTACCTGCAGTAGTTCGTGGACCATTATTTTCAACAAAGCTTGTTAGGGCCAATGCATTTATTGTCGACTGTACCTCATAATTAGCTCTCATCTACTCATAGCGGCATTTATACCAGCTTCTCCTCAAGTAGACTGTAAACTCCTTAGGCACAAGGACCCAAGTTTATAGATTGTATTCCACAGAATCGGGCACAATTTCTTCTACAAGTTAGGAGGTCAATAAATACCTTTTGCTGGTATTTCACTTAACCGAGAAGGAAGGGATATACATTGTGTTTATCTCTGGCTGAAGACAATTCCCATTCTTTGAGGACCGATGCTCTCATCTTTCTCACCTGTAAGTCATCAGAGGAGGCACCATGAGCCCTGCCATCACTTTGAAGTTCCCCTTGATAGGCCAGATGGAACCAATAAGATTCTTTCTGTAGGCCTTAGAGTTTGACCAAGGGCATTGAGTTTCTTGCTAATGGAAATCTATTCATAGAAGAAAGGAAAGTCCATACACTCCCTTGTTCCCATAGGTGGCACACACTCTAGCTGTCTACCAAGAGGTATAGATAGCTTCTACTCTTTTTTTTTTTTTTTTTTTTTTAGAGAGAGAGAGAAATGAGATGCATTAACTCATAGTTGCAGCACATTAGTTGCTCATTGATTGTTTCTCATATGTGCCTTGGGGGGGGTGGGGAGGGATTCAATGGAGTCAATGACTCCTTGCTGAAGCCAACGACCTTTGGGCTCAAGCCACTGACCATGGGATTATGTTGATGATCCCATGTTCAAGCCAGCAACCTTGTGCTCAAGCTGGTGAGCCCGCGCTTAAGCTGTTGACCTCGGGGGTTTTGAACCTGGGACCTCCATATCCCGGATCAATGCTCTGTCTACTGTGCTACCACCTGTCAGGCCATTGCTTCTACTCTTCCCACTGCCCAACACCATAATTTCCCTCCAGTGTCAGCTAATGAGTCTTTAATCTCATGGAAAATGGGCCTAACTTCTGGTCTAGAAATGGTCATAAACCTATAAGCTAGTACTACCTGAAGCTATTCATAAACCCAGTTCTACATAATGAGACATAATAAGAAGTCTGATGAGTATTTAGTGTTCCTTGAGAAATAAGGAAAGAATAATAAGTTTCTCTCTGCCTTAGCCTCCATTCTCACCCCCTGCTTTCTGCCTTTGAAAAAACTGCCTCGTTAAGGCAGCCATCTTGTGACCCTGAGGCAACCAAACCCCAGAATGATTGCATACAGGGACAGGTGCAAGGAAAGGAGGGAGATCTTTGGTTACTTGCAATAAAATGTATCCTGAGAAGAGACTTTACGACCCAGATATTCCTTATATTCTATCAGATTCACTAATACACTTCCTACAAATTCTTTTCTCCCAAGGGGAGCTGGAGTAAATTTGTATTCTGGGCAGCCAAAGAAACATTAAGTTGTTATATAGAATTTTCACAAAATATTTGAGTTTTTCCTTTACATCACACACAGGAGGAAGTCTGGAAAATATTTATCGATATATACAAACAGTAAATAATACTTCCTCTGTCTTCCTTGAGAGTTTTCTTCTGCAATTTAACTTAACTCTGGATGAAAGCAACGAGGAGCCAATAAGCTGCTTGCTGTTACAAGCTCAGCTTTGAGAAAGAATTACAAAAAAGAGATGAGAGAATTCAGTCACAGCTTAATCAGATAGTAACCAAAGAAATGCAATTCAGAGTTACCACTTTATGTCACCTGAGGTGACAGTGAAGTTTAGACACAAATATGTAGCAAAGAGCATTTCAAATCAGCACATCTCAGTTTTAAAGGGATAAGATAACATTTAGTAGAAGCTACAAAGACATTCACGTCCTTTGAGCAAGTAATCCTACACTAGAGAATTTTTCCTAAGGAAATATTTTGACAGATGTAGGACAGATGTTTCTTTCTGTACTAGTGAAAAGAAACTGAAAAAGAAAAACATTAAATATTCAACACCAAGAGAATAATGGAGTTAATTACACCATATCAATAAGAGGAGTTACAATACAACCATTAAATATAATTATATAAGAAAGGTAAGAATGCAGAAAACATTTGTGACATAGTTTTTTTAATGCACAATATACAATGATATATAAAATATGATTGCAATTATAAATAAGATCTGGAAGGTAGATGAAAAAACAAAAAATAATTTGGAGCTAGTAATTGAAGAGTTCTTTCTTTCTTTTTTTCAGTGCCATTCCAATGTCTTGCATTGTTATGCCAGCACTGTGTCATGCCAAGATTATCACCTGCACTTAGGAGAAAAGTTCTCCCGCTTTCCAACATCATGTGGATGGACTGGAGGACTTGCTCTTTTATGTTTTTACGCTGAATAATGTGAGCGTTGGAAAACCCTTGAGGAGTATAGAACTGAGAATTGACGACACCACCATCAGAAGGGACACAAATGTTCAAAGCAAAGCTCTTTAAGGTCTTAGCAGATGGATGATCTATGGGGGTTTTTTTGTTTGTTTGTTTGTTTTTTTGTGATAGAGACAGAGAGAGGAACAGATAGATAGGAAAGAAGAGAGATGAGAAGCATCAATTCCTCATTGTGGCACCTTAGTTGTTCATTGATTGCTCTCTCATATGTGCCTTGACCAGGGGGCTACAGCAGACTGAGTGACCCCTTGCTCAAGCCCGAGACCTTGGGCACAAGCTGGTGAGCCTTGCTCAAACCAGATGAGTCCACGCTCAAGGCTGGCGATCTTAGGGTTTCGAACCTGGGTTCTCCATGTCCCAGTTCGACACTCTATCCACTGTGCCACCGCCTGGTCAAGCTGATATATGGTCTTAACTGGTATCAGAGTGACCTCCATTCTTTTTAATCCATAATTTCTCCTTGTTGCATCCTGGGAGGCTATTAATCTCTTCTTCTTGGGAAGGTTTCTGAGCCTGCGAAGTCCTCTCCTCAGTCTTCTGAAGCTCACTCCCATGGCTGAGGTTGTGTTCAAGGACACATTACATGTATTGCCAGGAAAATATCTCAATGAATAAAAGTAGGCCCTCCTACTAGAACTGATAGTTCGTTGTTTTTTTTTTATTGGAAAGCATATTGTAGTTGGTACAACAGCAACATCTAGAAAATACTTTGTTCCTTCAGATGAGACAGTGCAGGGATGTGATTGAGGAGGGCTGGGTATGAACTCCTGAGGGAAGAAAACACACTATGTTGTGCCTCCATATTTGTCTGTGTCTTTAAATAAGATAAGGAAATACAAAACAGCAGTGGTCATGTGTAGTGGTCAGAATGGACCCATGTTCCGAGGGAACCACACTTTTAGCAGAGATGAATATATCCCGGGAGAGAAACCTCTGCATAATTAGTAAGCCCTCTCATGTCCCAATTATAAGAAGTATAAGTTGCCTTTCAGGGGCTTCAAGAGATAGCGGTTGATCAGACAGAGATACACATTTGAGGTGTAGTGTCCCTTAACCACATGAGTATCACATCGCGGTAGCATTTGGAAATGTGGGGGAGAATTTGTGCTGTCAGAATGACCGGGAGGTGTTACTAAACTCAGTGAGCAAGGGCTAGGCATGCTAACTTCCTACAATGTTGTAGACTGTCCTGAACAGTGAAGAAGCATCTTGCATAAAATTCTGATAATGCTCCTATAGGGAAACCCTAGGAAATCAAAGCTGGGAATAGTCATGAAATTATTGTCAAGGATGGAAGGAGTAGAGAGGCTACAGAAGAAAAACATATTTCTCTGAATGTTGAGTTTTGTGTTGGTGGTAATGATTCAACATTTCAGGAACGCATCTTGTGTGTTAGGAAAGGCTTTTACTAGAGACCCTTATCCAACCCTGTCCCAGGAAACCCTGCTGCTTTGGAATGCTTCAGTTAGATGCATTCTGGAAAAAGGTGATATTGTTTTAAAGAGGAGCGTACAGGATTCAGGTTTCAAGAAATATACTTGCTGGAATTTTTATCAGCCTTTGTCATTTCTCTGGGTTTTATAATTTTATCCAGTCTTCTGTGATGGTAAATTCGATGATAGAGTACACCAATCAGTGAAAAGGATGTATAAATAATAATTTTCATTTACATTGTGAGCCTAATTCTTACTCAAAACAATCTGCTCATTTTCTGTTTGTTTGTTTGACCTCATATATATTTTTCCAGTTTGTGGGTAGCAGGGTTTGTGCTTATATGTTTAGTTATATAGCATAATAAACTTTCAATGAATAAACCTTTTGCATGATGAACTGATTGAGCATGAGGAAGTCTTTGTAACACATATCCCTTATCCATTAGCTTCATGCAAAGCTATTTCTTTTTTTTTTTTTTTTTTTTTTTTTTTTTATATATAATTTTATTATTTTAATGGGGTGACATCAATAAATCAGGATACATATATTCAAAGATAACAAGTCCAGGTTATCTTGTCGTTCAATTATGTTGCATACCCACCACCCAAAGTCAGATTGTCCTCTGTCACCTTCTATCTTGTTTTCTTTGTGCCCCTCCCCACCCCCTATCCCTCTCCCATTCCCCCCTCCCCCCCGTAACCACCACACTCTTATAAATGTCTCTTAGTTTCACTATTATGTCCCACCTACGTATGGAATAATACAGTTCCTGGTTTTTTCTGATTTACTTATTTCGCTTCGTATCATGTTATCAAGATCCCACCATTTTGCTGTAAATGTTCCGATGTCATCATTTCTTATGGCTGAGTAGTATTCCATAGTGTATATGTGCCACATCTTCTTTATCCAGTCATCTATTGATGGGCTTTTTGGTTGTTTCCATGTCCTGGCCACTGTGAACAATGCTGCAATAAACATGGGGCTGCATGTGTCTTTACGTATCAATGTTTCTGAGTTTTTGGGATATATACCCAGTAGAGGGATTGCTGGGTCATAAGGTAGTTCTATTTTCAGTTTTTTGAGGAACCACCATACTTTCTTCCATAATGGTTGTACTACTTTACATTCCCACCAACAGTGGATGAGGGTTCACAAAGCTATTTCTGTAATCACACAACTGCAGTTATGTTTACGCAACCTATTGTTTTAGGATTTGACTAAACCCTTTCATTTTAATCTCCTTTCCCCAATGACTTATTATTTATTATTATAGAGGATTGATATAAGACAAGGATTAGTCTAGTGATGGTTCCTCCTTAACTGCATTCTACACTATATAATTAGGAAAAGCATAAATTGAAGCATACCACCTATCAGGCTGAGGGCTAGTGAATACCTTAAAAAGTGAATACCTTGCCTGACCAGGTGGTGGCACAATGGATGGAGCGTCGGAATGGGATGCGGAGGACCTAGGTTCGAGACCCCGAGGTCGCCAACTTGAGCTCATCTGGTTTGAGCAAAGCTCACCGGCTTAGACCCAAGGTCTCTGGCTTGAGCAAGGGGTTACTTGGTCTGCTGAAGGCCCATGGTCAAAGCACATACGAGAAAGCAATCAATGAACAAATAAGGTGTCGCAATGAAAAACTGATGATTGATGCTTCTCATCTCTCTTCGTTCCTGTCTGTCCCTATCTATATTCTATCCCTCTCTCTAACTCTGTCTCTGTAAAATAAAGAAAGAAAGAAAGAAAGAAAGAAAGAAAGAAAGAAAGAAAGAAAGACAATTAATAAAAAAATTAAAAAAACTGAATACCTTATTATCAGTATTTTCTGTGTTATTAATATATATGAAAGTTTTTGCAACCCTAAATCCAGGCTTTTCTCATATTAGAGATTTTATTCCCTTTAAAGGAAAGTTGAAGCCCCCTCCCTGCATTCCCCTTCTCGCTCTTGTGAAAAGGGTCCTAATGCTTTCGCTAGTTCTCAGTGTGTTTTTACTCTCTGAGTGCTTTATATAATATTTACCCATCTTGAGTAATAAAACCCAGTGGGTGGGGGAAAAGTCACTTTAAAATCTTAATACAAATTCTCACCCCTTTCCTTCTCTCCTGGCCCAGTTTTTGCCATGCTGCTTTCGGTTGAGACCTCAGTGAGTAGACTGTGAAGGCTGCTGGAGGGAAGGGCTGTGGATCTTGACCAGCCGTGGATCATCTTCCCAGGCGGCTTTTTGGAGCCCGAACTTTCACTGCACTTCCGAGAGAAAGACTCTCTAGGGACTGGAGGAGAAGAGATAAAAGAGTGTTTTTCTTCGTTTACAGATCACAGTAGAAACCTGATCCTTGGCCATGATTTTCCTCACTTCCTAACCCTGAGGAAAACAGGGAGAAGAGGAGGGCAGGGCGCTCCTGTCCGCTTAGGAGGCTCTAAGCCCGTTCCCAGAGGCTCACAGCTTGGGTGGTCAGGAAAGCTCCCTCCTGGAGAGCTGAACCGAGAGCAAGGGAGCGGCCAGAGCATGAGGGCAGGTGAGAGGTTTTGCTTATTCTTCCTTGGGAAGATTGTCCTGGGATCCTCAACTGGGAGTTCAAGTTGGGAGGGCTGATAGAAACAATTCCTTTGTTTTGCATTTTGCGTTCCCTTAAATGAGAGGAACCTGATGACATAATTCCACTCTTCGTTTTCTCCTTAGCCTGACTTCTAGAGTATGTTGTTTTCCCCCCTCCCCTCGCCCAACAGATATCACCCACCTAAGTGGGTTTGTAATGAAGGTCTCTTGAGTGGCTTTGGGAAGACAGGCCAGGCAGTCAGGAGAGACACTTCCCCTGTCTGTACATTGTCACAGACACTTATCGCAGGCTGTTTTTATTGACTTAAATATCCAATGCTTTCTTGTCTGTTCAGAAGACTGATACTAGAATTTCAACCTTCCTCTGCGAAAGGTCACTGGAGAGCATCCACCTTTTCCTCCCCAGGGTCTTACGCCCTCCCAGTGCATCAAATTACACAGCCTTGTGGAAGTAAACCTTTCTTAAAACATCATTCTCTAAGCAGTCCACAGGCAAGCTGCTTATCAGGTTTTGTTCCTTCTGGGGCAACAGGGCAAGTAGTCAGAGGAGTCTACCCAGGCCACTTACTTTTCTGTGATGGCACCTAGAGGTATTCTTGAACATTAAATTTCTAGGAAGACAACAACAAAACTACAAAAGGAGATGACTAAATCCGCAGGATGAATGCAAATGACTTACATTTGGTTATAGACTTAACTCTGTGCTCTCCTTAGCAACCTGCCCACTCTTGTCTATTTCTCTTAGTATGGTAGGGTCTGGAAGACTGGAAACGACACTTTCCAAACTGCTTTGTCATCAGGTTTCTGGTTGAGGTTCCACAAATGGGAGACACTCCTTGAGATTAAAACAGAACATAAGGAGAGAGAGAGAGAGAGAGAGAGAGAGAGAGAGAGAGAGAGAGAGGAACTCTCATTGACTCAGCAGCTATGGACAAGCATGTAAGCTTTGGAAGAGGGTTGACGTGAGGCTCTGTCAGATGCATCTAGGTATTCTTCTGGAAATCACCCACTTTAGTGCTGCAGGAAGCTGGGCTCACTGGCAGAGGTGAGCTTCCTGATTTCCAGAGTGCTAGAAGGCGCTTCCATGACCTTTGTTCTCCCCTCCCAGTGGTTTTGTGTAAGGGCTCTGATTCTCTGCATTAAATTCTTTCCTGCTTAAAATACCTGGAGTGGTTTCTGTTTTCTTGACCAAACTCTGACTGATACAATTTATATAACCAAAGCAGAAAAGATATTAAGAGCTAAAGGGTAGATTTTGATATGAGCTCTTAGCTACTACTCATTGAAGCTCAGATGATTAAAACAAGAGTCATCTTTTTTTTTTAATTTTTTTTTTTTTTTTGTATTTTTCTGAAGCTGGAAACGGAGAGAGACAGTCAGACAGACTCCCGCATGCGCCCGACCGGGATCCACCCGGTACGCCCACCAGGGGCGATGCTCTGCCCCTTTGGGGCATCGCTCTACCGCGACCAGAGCCACTCTAGAGCCTGGGGCAGAGGCCAAGGAGCCATCCCCAGCTCCAGGGCCATCTTTGCTCCAATGGAGCCTTGGCTGTGGGAGGGGAAGAGAGAGACAGAGAGAAAGGAGGGGGGGGATGGAGAAGCAAATGGGCGCTTCTCCTATGTGCCCTGGCCGGGAATCGAACCCGGGTCCCCCACACGCCAGGCCGACACTCTACCGCTGAGCCAACCGGCCAAGGCCAAGAGTCATCTTTTTTTTCTCATGGATCCAAACAGCTCATTCTCTTTTGTGTGTCCCACTTCTGCTTCATGTCTTACCTGCATTATGATTTGCTTTTCATGTAAGGGATCTTACTCTTATATATTACAATGTATTGCATGCAGTAGATCCATAATATTTATTTGTTGAATTAAAAAAAATGAAGTATGCTTATGCCCTTGCTTTAAAATCATTTCAGATACAATATCTGTCAATCGAATATCAAACAAACCAGGTTACTGCACTCCCAAACATTTTTTTTTTAATTGCTGGTGCTTATTATACCAAGGAATGGTTCACGTCAGTTGATCATTTCTCATCATGTGGGATCACTGCTTATTCACTTACTCATATACTCAGTAAATATTTACTGATCATTGACTGCGTGTCAGGAATCACCGAAAGGAAGTGGCACGCCTCAGGGAATGAGACAGGCAGCAGTCTGGGCCCCGTTCCTCTCACTGCTCTGATTTGATCTGAATCCTGAGACTGGTGCTCTTCTCTTTGCTCCTTTGTGCTAAGCGCCTCCCTGTGACTAAGGCAATTGTTCTTGTGGGAATAACAAGCGTCCTGATTCCAGATCAAAATGGAAACCTGGCTCTCTGTGTGAAGAAGAAGCACAGAGTCCGAGAGCCTGTCTTTGAACTTCATCTTCCTGGGGTCCTAAATGTAAGGATGCCACTCCCTGTCTTTCTTGTTACTTGACGTCCAGTAGGTATATGGATAAACTTTCTTCCCATGTGAAAACCTGCTCTCCTACTTTTGATTAGTAACCACGGAGATTAGGCACACTTTCCCCCAAACCTTGGTGAGTGGTTGTTCTATTGGGACGGATAACCCTTAGCAGCACTCTGGTCAGGTTCTTTCTTACCTGTGGGTTACAATATTGCTCTTGTTTATATTTAGACATAAAATAGTTTGGAGTGATTTCAAATTCTACATACTGTGTTTTGTCCTATTTTCACTGAAGAAGCCCTTATTATCTCTGCTTATAAGTGCCCTCTGAGTAATTTCTAGGATGAGACTGACTCATTGCTTATGACTAAGTTTGGTAAATTTGCTTTGAAGTGGATAACTCTATGGTTAATCTCAATACATCATCGTTCTGAAATATTAAGTAATATAGTTGTGGGTAAAGGATGGAAAATGTATTGATGTCATGTATGTCTTTTGTCCTTCTTCGTAAATTTAATATAGGGAGAAGAGAAGTTACTCAATGTCATGTAAGGGGTAATTTTACCTTTAATTATGAATAAAGGTGACTGAAGGAGTTGCTGTCCTCCTGTGGTCCCAGAGAGTGGCCAGAAAGGAAGCAGGGACCATTATCAGTTCTAGTAGATGAAGGCTCCCAGGCACCTCTGCCTTCTTCAGGCTCTGCTTCCTGCCTTCCGTGGAAGGAGTGGAGTTCTGACCAGTGCTGCCAAGGGCGGGGCAGGGAGTGGGTGTGGTTAGATCTGCCCATCTGGCCAGAACGCAGTGGGATCCAGGTGATAGCTTTGCCTATTTTCCAGCCTGAAAGGTGTTTGAACAGCTGGGATTTGGCCCTATTCAGAAGAACCTGTGATTAAAATTGTAACATAGAAACTTGGATTTCAAAAATTCCAGCCAAGTATTACAGCATGCATTATTATTATTATTATTATTATTTTATTATTATTTTAGAATATGGAAAACTTATGCTGCTAGGTTCTTCCTCTCTATGTCCCAACATGAAGATAGAAAACAAAGTCAGGCCGAATGTGTTTTACAGTGTGTATGCTGTTGGCTGCGTGAATATAGAAGCAGGCTGAGCTAGGTAGAAGACCCCAAAAATTGTAAAGGGCAGAAGGAGAACGGAGAAAAGTACTTGAAAAGACTTTTAAATTATTCATAAAAAAATACAAGGAAAGAAAATACAGGACCCCTGCTTTTAAATAACGTCTATGAATTCTTTTAAATTAACAAAAAATTAGGCAATCAACAGCTAATTTTCATATATTTTCTATCCAAGCTTACTTGAGTACTGAAAAAGAAAAAAACCCTAAACAAACTTCATAAGATAGCACACCAGTAGAAAAGTTTATTTTACTGTGTGTCAAATAAGAACAACAATAATAAACAATTTTTTTAATACCTTGCCCGTGGCAGAGTTGGGGAGCAGAAGGATGAGGCTCAAAGGTTGCTCTCTCTTTTGTAGTGTGTTTCCACTGTAATCCATCTATTCACATTCTGTATGGTATTCATATACATAGAGGAAGATACGTAAATACACTAACACAGGAAGGCACAGCTCGTGGGAGGTAGAAGGGCATCAAGCTGCCCTGGCCGGCACATTCCTGCCCTGCTGGCTAACCACCAGGTGGTACTGCGAAGAAATCCCGAGCAAATATTTTTTCAGCTAATGGGCACAATTATTGAAATTTCACACAATACTTCAGTCTTGCTCTGCAGTTCAATTTCCCTTCCACATTCAATATCCAACCTTTTAAAACACACATTTATAGACCAAAATTTGCTTTGACAAGTTTTGAAAAGCCCTACCAAATGGGTGGAAACTTGCTTTGGCCTGGTTCAGCCTGTGAATTTCTTCTCTTTTCCATTTCTTTTTCTCCAGGTTTTTTCCTGTTCTAGTTGAGGGAATGGGTGGAGGGCAAGGAAGAAATGAAGTCAGGAGCAGGGAGGCGGTGTCCGTGTATTGCTACCTGGAATTTCTTTTCTTAGGATGAAATCTCCTCGAGGAGCAGCTGCATTTTTTTTGCTTGTTTTTTTGCTTTTTTGTATTTTTCTGAAGTTGGAAACGGGGAGGCAGTCAGACAGACTCCTGCATGCGCCCGACCGGGATCTACCTGGCATGCCCACCAGGGGGCGATGCTCTGCCCATTGGGGCATTGCTACATTGCAACTGGATCCATTCTAGCACCTGAGGCGGAGGCCATGGAGCCATCCTCAGCGCCTGGGCCAACTTTGCTCCAATGGAGCCTTGGTTGTGGGAGGGGAAGAGAGAGACAGAGAGGAAGGAGAGGGGGAGGGATGGAGAAACAGATGGGCGCTTCTCCTGTGTGCCCTGGCCCAGAATTGAACCCGGGACTCCTGCATGCCAGGCCGATGCTCTACCACTGAGCCAACCAGCCAGGGCCTGCAGCTGCATTTTTTTATATGCCAGTTGACATGTGTTTAATATCTTATCTTCTTTATTTCTACTGAGGTTACTTCCACCAAGATTATTTCTGCCAAGAAAAATTTGAGATTATCATTAAAACCATATACAATGAGGCTTTTGAAGATGGCAGCGGAGTAGGTGGATGCACAGACGCCCAGCTCTCAACACCAAACTGGAATACAAATCAATTTAGGAAAAATCAGCATGAAAAACCAACACTGAACTGCAAGAACAGCTCTCAAAAACCAAGGAGCAAAGAGGAAGCCACAATAATCCTGGTAAGGAGTGCCTGAATCTCCTCTGCTTACAGGAACGGAAGGGGGGGGGGGGTGAGGCTGAGAGCCCAGAGAGGATTTCACAGAGGAAAAAGAGCAGAAACTACTGCTCACAGCCACTTACCTGACGACCAGGGAGCAAGGTGGGTTGAAAAGACCAGCTTATCTCCCAAGTGGAAAGGACAAGGAGAGGGACAGACTGTGAGGGGCTAAGGTATACAAGAAACGAAATAAAAAAGCTGACTCATTCGTGCCGGCCATAGCTGGGGGAGGGACTGAACCTTTCACAAAACAGAGCTGAAGTGCTTCCGGATCAGAGATCTCCGGACATCTATCCAGCTCCAATCAGCGCAACAAGACACAGCTGAAAACAAGAAGTGGGGAGGAGGGGCAGTAACTCAGGTCTCCATGGAGATCTGAGATACACCTCCCCCTACTGAAGCTGAGAAAAAACCCTGCCCCCAGTGAGATTAGTTGGTGGAAGAGACCTTCAGCGTCTCAGGTTACACCCACAGCATTCCTGGTTACAGTTTCAAGGAAGCCCCCTGCTGAGATCAGTTAACAAGACTATCACCTGTTAAGAAAACAAACAAATCAAGACTTCAAAGCTGCCCAAATCCGAAAGTGGATTACAAATAATAGCTGATACCAACCCAAGAAGACCTAGAAATAACACAACTGAAAACTGGAGGCAGACAACACCAAGCCTAGACTCAACCAGTCTACAAATAAAACACCATTATGAGAAGACAAAGGAGTGCAACCCAAATGAAACGACAAGAGACACCTTTGAGAGATGAGCTGAGTGATATGGAAATAATCAAACTTCTAGATGCGGAGTTCAAAATAATGATTGTAAGGATGCTTAGGGATCTTAGAACAACAATGGAGGGGAAGTTTGAAAACCTAAATAAAGATATAGCAAGTATAAAAAAGGATATTGAAATATTAAAAAAGAGTCAGTCAGAGATGACAAATACAATATCAGAAATGAAGAACACAATGGAAGGAATTAAAAACAGGATGGATACAGCTGAGGATCGAATCAGTGAGTTGGAGGACAACTGGAATGAAGGCATGAAAGCAGAGAAGAAAAGGGAAAAGAGACTCAAAAAGTCAGAGGAAACACTTAGAGAGCTCTGTGACAACATGAAGAGAAATAACATCCGCATCATAGGGGTTCCTGAAGAAGAAGAAAAAGAACAAGGGATAGAGACTTTGTTCAATCATATCATAACTGAAAACTTCCCTAAATTAATGCAAGAGAAACTCTCACAAGTCCAAGAAGCACAGAGAACTCCATTAAAGGGAAACCCAAAGAAACCTACACCAAGACACATCATAATTAAAATACCAAAGCTAAGCGATAAAGAGAAAATATTAAAAGCTGCAAGAGAAAAAAAAGTTATCACATACAAAGGAGCCCCCATAAGGATGACATCTGACTTCTCAACAGAAACACTTGAGGCCAGAAGGGAATGGCAAGAAATATTCAGAGTAATGCAGAACAAGCACCTACAACCAAGACTACTTTATCCAGCAAGGCTATCGTTTAAAATCGAAGGAGAAATAAAAAGCTTCCCAGACAAAAAACAACTCAAGGAATTCATTACAACCAAACCAACGCTGCAAGAAATGTTAAGGGGCCTGTTGTAAACAGATCAAAGTTGGAAAAGAATATAGCAAAAAAAAGAATACACCTTTAACGAAGAAAATGGCAATAAACAACTACATATCAATAATAACCTTAAATGTAAATGGATTAAATGATCCAATCAAAAGACATAGGGTAGCTGCGTGGATAAGAAAACAGGACCCATACATATGTTGTCTACAAGAGACACACCTTAGAACAAAAGACACACATAGATTGAAAGTAAAAGGATGGAAAAAAACATTTCATGCAAACGGAAATGAAAAAAAGCTGGGGTAGCAATACTTATATCAGACAAATTGGACTTTAAAACAAAGGATATAGTAAGAGATAAACAAGGCCACTACATAATGATAAAGGGAGTAATCCAAAAGGAAGATATAACTATTATAAATATCTATGCACCTAATATACGAGCACCCAAATATATAAAACAGACTTTGATGGATTTAAAGGGCGAGATCAACAGCAATACTATAATAGTAGGGAATTTCAATACCCCACTAACATCACTAGATAGATCCTCAAGAAAGAAAATTAACAAAGAAACAGCAGACTTTAGTACAACCATTATGGAGGAAAATATGGTGGTTCCTCAAAAAACTGCAAATAGAACTACCTTATGACCCAGCAATCCCTCTACTGGGTATATACCCCAAAACCTCAGAAACATTGATACGTAAAGACACATGTAGCCCCATGTTCATTGCAGCACTGTTCACAGTGGCCAAGACATGGAAACAACCAAAAAGCCCTTCAATAGAAGACTGGATAAAGAAGATGTGGCACATATACACTATGGAATACTACTCAGCCATAAGAAATGATGACATCAGATCATTTACAGCAAAATGGTGGGATCTTGATAACATTATACGGAGTGAAATAAGTAAATCAGAAAAAAACAAGAACTACATGATTTCATACATTGGTGGAATATAAAAACGAGACTAAGAGACATGGACAAGAGTGTGGTGGTTACCAGGGGTGGGGGGAGGGAGGACATGGGAGGGAGGGAGGGAGAGAGTTAGGGGGAGGGGGAGGGGCACAGAGAACTAGATAGAGGGAGGCGGAGGACAATCTGACTTTGGGCGAGGGGTATGCAACATAATTTAATGACAAAATAACCTAGACATGTTTTCTTTGAATATATGTACCCTGATTTATTAATGTCATCCCATTATCATTAATAAAAATTTATTAAAAAAAAAATTAAGAAACTAAAACCAAAAAAAAAAAAAAAGAAACAGCAGACTTATTGGAAACACTAGATCAACTCGATTTAATAGATATCTTCAGATCCTTTCACCCTAAAGCAGCAGAATATACATTCTTTTCAAGTGCTCATGGTACATTCTCTAGGATAGACCACATGTTAGGGCACAAAAGTGCTCTCAACAAATTTAAGAAGCCTGAAATCATATCAAGCACTTTCTCCGATCACAACGGCATGAAACTAGAAATGAATCACAGCAGAAAAGCTCAAAAATTCTCAAACACATGGAAACTAAATAGCAGGGTGTTAAATAATGAATGGATTAAGAATGAGATCAAAGAAGAAATAAAAAAATTCCTAGAAACGAATGACAACGAGCATACAACAACTCAAAATTTATGGGACACAGCGAAAGCAGTGCTGAGAGGGAAGTTCATAGCACAACAGGCACACTTTCAGAAGCTAGAAAAAGCTCAAATAAACAACTTAACCCTGCATCTAAAAGAATTAGAAAAAGAACAGCAAGTAAAGCCCAAATGTAGTAGAAGGAAGGAAATAATAAAGATCAGAGCAGAAATAAATGACATAGAGGCTAAAGAAACAATACAGAGGATAAATGAAACTAGGAGCTGGTTCTTTGAAAAGGTAAACAAGATTGATGAACCTTTAAGTAGACTCACCAAGAAAAAGAGAGAGAGGACTCAAATAAATAAAATTAGAAATGAGAGAGGAGAAATAACAACTGACACAACAGAAATACAAAATATTGTAAGAAAATACTATGAAGAACTGTATGCCAAAAAACTAGACAACCTAGATGAAATGGACAAATTCCTTGAAACATACAATCTTCCAAAAATCAATCTGGAAGAATCAGAAAACCTAAACAGACCGATTACACCAAATGAGATCGAAACAGTTATCAAAAAACTCCCAACAAAGAAAAGTCCAGGGCCCGATGGCTTCACAATGGAATTCTACCAAATATTCAAAGAAGAACTAACTCCTATCCTTCTCAAACTATTTCAAAAAATTCAAGAGGAAGGAAGACTTCCAAGCTCCTTTTATGAGGCGAGCATAATTCTGATTTCAAAACCAGGCAAAGACAACACAAAGAAAGAAAATTATGGCCCTGGCCGGTTGGCTCAGCGGTAGAGCGTCGGCCTAGCGTGCGGAGGACCCGGGTTCGATTCCCGGCCAGGGCACACAGGAGAAGCGCCCATTTGCTTCTCCACCCCTCCGCCGTGCTTTCCTCTCTGTCTCTCTCTTCCCCTCCCGCAGCCGAGGCTCCATTGGAGCAAAGATGGCCCGGGCGCTGGGGATGGCTCCTTGGCCGCTGCCCCAGGTGCTAGAGTGGCTCTGGTCGCAACATGGCGACGCCCAGGATGGGCAGAGCATCGCCCCCTGGTGGGCAGAGCATCGCCCCATGGTGGGCGTGCCGGGTGGATCCCAGTCGGGCGCATGCGGGAGTCTGTCTGACTGTCTCTCCCTGTTTCCAGCTTCAGAAAAATGAAAAAAAATAAATAAATAATAAAAAAAGAAAATTATAGGCCAATATCTCTGATGAATATAGATGCTAAAATCCTCAACAAAATATTAGCAAACCGGATCCAACAATATGTGGAAAAAATCATACACCATGATCAAGTGGGATTTATTCTGGGGAGGCAAGGCTGGTACAATATTCGTAAATCAATCAATGTGATTCATCACATAAACAAAAAGAAGGAGAAAAAACATATGATAATTTCAATAGATGCAGAAAAAGCATTTGATAAAATCCAGCACCCATTCATGATCAAAACTCTCAGCAAAGTGGGAATACAGGGAACATACCTCAACATGATAAAAGCCATCTATGAGAAACCCACAGCCAACATCATACTCAATGGGAAAAAATTAAAAGCAATACCCTTAAGATCAGGAACAAGGCAGGGGTGCCCCCTTTCACCACTCTTATTTAACATAGTCCTGGAAGTCCTAGCCACAGCAATCAGACAAGAAGAAGAAATAAAAGGCATTCAAGTTGGAAAAGAAGAAGTAAAACTATCATTATTTGCAGATGATATGATATTGTATATAGAAAACCCTAAAGTCTCAGTCAAAAAACTACTGGACCTGATAAATAAATTCAGCAAAGTGGCAGGATATAAAATCAATACTCAGAAATCAGAAGCATTTTTATACACCAACAATGAACAGTCAGAAAGAGAAATTAAGGAAACAATCCCCTTCACAATTACAACCAAAAAAATAAAGTACCTAGGAGTAAACTTAACCAAGGAGACTAAAGACTTGTACTCGGAAAATTACAAAGCATTGATAAAAGAAATCAAGGAAGATACAAACAAGTGGAAGCATATACCGTGCTCATGGTTAGGAAGAATAAACATCATTAAAATGTCTATATTACCCAAAGCAATCTATAAATTCAATGCAATACCAATTAAAATACCAATGACATACTTCAAAGATATAGAACACATATTCCAAAAATTTATATGGAACCAAAAGAGGACACGAATAGCCTCAGCAATCTTAAAAAAGAAGAATAAAGTGGGAGGTATCACACTTCCTGATATCAAGTTATACTACAAGGCCGTTGTACTCAAAACAGCCTGGTACTGGCATAAGAACAGGCATATAGATCAATGGAACAGAACTAAGAACCCAGAAATAAACCCACACTTTTATGGACAACTGGTATTTGACAAAGGAGGTAAGAGCATACATTAGAGTAAAGACAGCCTCTTTAACAAATGGTGTTGGAAAAATTGGACAGCTACCTGCAAAAAAATGAAATTAGACCACCAACTTACACAATTCACAAAAATAAACTCAAAATGGATAAAAGACTTAAATGTAAGCTGTAAAACCATAAGCATCTTAGAAGAAAACATAGGCAGTAAGCTCTCGGACATCTCTCGCAGCAATATATTTCCCGATATGTCTCCACAGGCAAGTGAAATAAAAGACAGGATAAACAAATGGGACTTTATCAAATTAAAAAGCTTCTGCACAGCTAAAGACAATAAGAACAGAATAAAAAGACAAACTACACAATGGGAGAATATATTTGACAATGTGTCTGATAAGGGGTTAATAACCAAAATTTATAAAGAACTTGTAAAACTCAATACCAGGAATACAAACAACCCAATCCAAAAATGGGCAAAAGAGATGAATAGACACTTCTCCAAAGAGGACATACAGATGGCCAATAGGCATATGAAAAAATGCTCAACATCATTAATCATTAGAGAAATGCAAATTAAAACCACAATGAGATATCACCTCACACCAGTCAGAATGGCGCTTATCAACAAAACAACACAGAATAAGTGCTGGCGAGGATGTGGAGAAAAGGGAACCCTCCTGCACTGCTGGTGGGAATGCAGACTGGTGCAGCCACTGTGGAAAACAGTATGGAGATTCCTCAAAAATCTGAAAATTGAACTGCCTTTTGACCCAGCTATCCCACTTTTAGGAATATACCCCAAGGACACCATAGAACGGCTCGAAAAGGAGAAATGCACCTGCATGTTTGTGGCAGCATTGTTCACAATAGCAAAGATCTGGAAACAGCCCAAGTGTCCGTCAGAGGACGAGTGGATTAAAAAGCTTTGGTACATATTTACTATGGAATACTACTCAGCCATAAGAAATGATGACATCGGATCATTTACAATAACATGGATGGACCTTGACAACATTATACGGAGTGAAATAAGTAAATCAGAAAAAAAAAACTAAGATGAATCCATACATAGAAGGGACATAAAACTGAGACTCAGAGACATGAACAAGAATGTGATGGCAACAGGGGCGGGAGGTTGGGGGAGGGGGAAGGGGGTGAAGAAAGAGAGAGGGGTTAGGGGAGGGGAGGGGCACAAAGAAAACCAGATAGAAGGTGACAGAAGACAATTTAACTTTGGGGGAGGGGTATACAGCACAATCAAATGTCAAAATAATCTAGAGATATTTTCTCTCAACATATGTACCCTGATTTATCAATGTCACTGCATTAAATTTAATAAAACAAAACAAACAAACAAAAAAAAAACCATATACAATGAATGAGGTAACAAAATCCAGATGTGAATTTAAAAGCCACATAGTACAAGCAAAGAAAACACAATGGACCATGAATTTTATTCAAAACTTTACAGTAAACCAAATAAACAGACACAAGAAAAACAGGCATGTATTAATTGTGTGAGGTCTCGCAAAGTGCCCAGCTCTGTTATCTGAACACAAAATACCACTTATGATCATGCATACTAATGTCCAGTTATAGCATCTTTGGTGTCTTTACTCTGGAGAAAAATTTTGTATTAATTAGCTTTATTCTGACTGTGGTTAACTAAGAACATCAAAACATTCCTTAAGCAACAGTCATGTCTAGGGATGAGAAAAGGTGCTGTTACCATTTGTAATTGAGGAGTCTGGCTCCAGGCCAAACCCTACCCTGACCATGGGCAATGACAAAGCTTCACGTGGCCGACCTCTTGGGGAAGGCTGCCCTGCCACCCTGGATGTACAGTCTGGAAGGAGTTAGAGTCAGAGACGCAGCCCCAACACTGCTGACCTTATCCTTCCACATATCTACCTTCCTAGGCCAAGTTCCTCCATTCAGAAACCTCCTTACAAAGGGCCGTCACGACACTTTTCGACACTCTCAGTGTTCAGCTCTTTTCCACCCCTTTGTCCCTCCATCCCAGGTTTCCCTCAGCAAGGAGACAATGCCCCATACGCACTGACACATCTGACCTTTGCCTGAAAACTGAGTGGGGAGAGGGGAACGGGACATCCAGGGAGCCGGGGCTGCTCCTTGTTCTGCCTCTGGGTCCACTAACCTGGTGGGTGAGTCAAGGCTTAGCTCCTAGTTTCAGTTTGGCTTAAGTCACCACCTTAATACCTGACTACTTAGCTTTTGTTTTATACCCCCTCCCCACCCCAATTCAGCTCTTGGTAATAATATTAAACTTTGGAATAGAGACACAATTTACAGTTCTTACTCAAGGTTGAATGGTTGTTTATCCATAACAGTCAGGCCCCTTCACTGAGTTTCAGAGTCTCTTTGCTCTTTGAGGGGAATTGAATAGTTTTGTAGTTTCATGGACAGGACACAGAACAAAATGTCTGAAGTCTTGGGTTCTAATATACTTTGCTGTGTAGTTTGGTCATAAAGCATCATCCAGATTTTCTAAGTTTCAGTTTTCTCAACTATAAAAGAAGAACTTTGGACAAGTGGATATATGTATATAAGATGCCTTTCACTCTATGGTCTTACAAAGAGAGTGCTCACCTGAGGGATCACTTCTTCATTCCTGGATATAGGTCAAAATACTTATCATTCAACTTGACTAGGAGATGGGAGTGGTGGAGAGAGGAGGCAGGGGCAGAGAGTATAGTCTTCAATGCCTTAGGAACAACTGCCTAGTCCTCAGTGACCTAAAGGAGAGCTAGAGGATTTGATAAAAGTTTGGGTTTTCTCCGAAAACAAGACTAATTTGGCCTGGGAATTTTCCATTTTATGTGTATTTCCCAGAGCAGGCAAGTTCATGATTTAGTTTTAGGGCATCCTCAGGTTAGTTTCTAAACACTTGGTAAATGATACTCTCTCTATTTATGAACATAAGAGATTACCAATTATAATATTTACTAATTGTGCTGATTTTGAACAAACCTGGGAGTAATGAACTGAACAGTGTCCTTCCAAAATTTGTATGTTAAAACCCTAATCTCCAATGTGATTGTATTTGGAAAAGGGTCTTTAGGGTGGTAATTAAGGTTAAATGAGATAATAAAAATGGACTTCCATTTCCATAAGACTTGTATCCTGGTAAGGAAGATCACTGGTGAGATCTTCCTCTCCCTATCTGTGTGTGGAGTAAATAAAGGCCACATGAGGACAAGAGAGAATGTGGCCATCCACAAGCTAGGAAGAGAGGTCTCACCAGAAAACAACTTTTGGTACCTTGATCTTGGACTCCAGAACTGTGATAAAAATCAATATCTGTTGTTGAAACCACCCTGTTTGTGGTATTTTGTTATGGCAGCCTGAGCAGACTAAGACAATGGGGAAAAGCAATCACTGGTATAAAACTCATTGTCTGAATGCCAAGCAAACAAGAAGTGTGGCATGGTATTGAGTGACTGATGAACTGTAAGAAAAGAAAACCCATTTGACCCTGACATTGGAAAAGGTTCCTTCAAAGGGCACAGGTTTATTGATAAAGGATTATGTTACATTCCTGATGTGTCTAATCACATCGTTTGTTCTGTAGACAATATCATTATTTCAATCATATTTTAAATATATACTTATAATTGTTTTTCAGTTTTCATAATTCAGCCTTTTGGCAGTTTAGAACATTTGATTGTAACATTGCATATATGTAAATCTACATAAAATAAAATTATTATCAATTTTAATGGAGTAAAAATAAAAGGTAGAGCTAATAAGCTGGGAGATGGTATAGGAGGAGAGTTGGAGCAAAATGTAGAGAACTAATTCTTCATTTTGTAAATTGGAGAGTAGAGAAATACTATCTGAAGTAGATAAAGAACTAGAAGACACCGTTCCTTAAAGTTACAAAGATTACCAGTAGAAGAGCTAAACAGTTTTTAAATGTTAAGTTCTTGGAGGAAAAGGAGCTAGTTAATGAGCTTGATCCTACATTATTTGTTTTTGTTTTTTGTTTGTTTGTTTTTTTTACAGAGACAGAGAGAGTCAGAGAGAGAGATAGTTAGGGACAGACAGATGGGAACGGAGAGAGATGAGAAGCATCAATCATTAGTTTTTTTGTTGTGATACCTTAGTTGTTCATTGATTGATTTCCCATATGTGCTTTGACTGCGGGCCTTCAGCAGATCTAGTAACCCCTTGCTGAAGCCAGTGACCTTGGGTCCAAGCTGGTGAGCCTTGCTCAAACCAGATGAGCCCGTGCTCAAGCTGGCAACCTCGGGGTCTCGAACCTGGGTCTTCCGCATCCCAGTCTGACGCTCCATCCACTGCGCCACCGCCTGGTCAGGCTAGATCCTACATTATTTGTAAAAATCAACAAACTACTCCAAAAATCAATACATCAAGAAATAGAAATATAAGCATATTATTATAAACTAAAAATCAAAGAGTAATAAGTAGGTGGCATTGGAGTCTCTATCAATATAACCCCAGGTTTCTAAATAAATTGGGGAATAAGACAAGCAGTAAGGCTGATGGGAGATTCATTTCAACTGTACCATTAATAAAGACTAAGTTGGATGGAGCATGTGGCATACTGCAAGAGCTAAACGGCTTGTTTAATGCACTACAGGAAGAGGAACTTCTCCCGTGTAATTATAAAAGTGCTGGAACAGCGCAGCTATTTCCATATTGAGGGAAGAGTCCACATTTGGAAAAGCTGAAGAAAATGCCTTCCTTGGGGCTCCAGATCCCAGGAGATAAAAAGTAAGAAGAAAGGAGTAAATGTCAACTCGATACCATAAGTCTTCAACCCACATCATCTCAGATGTAGAAGTCCCACCTGAATCTGCTGATTTTGTTCACTAAGGCATGGGCTTGCGATGACATCTCATCCACCCTGTTCCATTTTTTGGATGCTCAATAGCCTTGTTTTCTTTTCTTCCATGTAAATAAATCCTAAGAGTGAGAGTTCAGAAAGTACAGACCTTTGTGCCCTTTGAATATTCAAACTTTTTGAAGTCGGGGTGCATTTAAAATCCTACAAATAATTGTAGGCACACTATATACAAATTTCTGAGAAATAAGTTATAATAATTAAGTCAAATATTAAAGAAAAAATATAAAGTCCAAGCGTGCTTTTATGGTAATTAAATGAAATAAGTACGACAAAATTAAATTTGTTCTGACATTAAAAAACATTTTTATGTTATATTTTTTTAGTTATGCTTTTTAGAATTCATAAAAAAGAGGGGTTAAAAAATTAAAAATGACAAAAAGTTATTTTTTATATATATAGATACATTCTTAGTAAGATTTGGTAAATTCAGTAGGTCCCGGCGCAAATGTATTTTTACATTCTTGTGTTTATGAGAAAAATGAGCCTGATGTGTCCTAGTGAATTCTTCAATGTTTGGGCATGTATTTGAAAGGCCAACAAACTCTTATTTCCTCATCAATACATTGAAGAATTCCTCTCTTTTTACTCTTAATTGTGTTGAGGGTAGAAAATCCTAAATAAGATGTTGAAAATTGTAGTAAAATGTTCAAAGCTTTTTTAGATATTGCCACATATTCTTCTTTTATAGAAATCCAAAAGGCTTCAAGAGACAATTTCTTATGTTTAATCATCAATTCAAAACCCTCACCATACATATCATCTTAACTTCACACCAAACAAAGGACAGAAGAAACTTGCCTCCAGTCTTTCTGGAGAACATGGGGGGTAGTGTAAATAATCTAGCACCACAGTTTAACAGCCTTTTGCAACCTAATCAGGCAAGTGAGGTGGGGGGTTGGGCAGACTCTCAGGTTACAGCCAATTCCCCACACCTCTGTCCTTCAAAAATCTAAACTCCAAAAACCCTGTTGGTTTTTTGGTCCCCAATAGGCACATATTTCTTTGGAATACCATAGGGCGCACCTGAAAATCTCCTAAGGCACACCAGTGTGCCCTGGTGCACACTTTGAGAACCACTGGAGTAGGGTCTTCTTCACACAATTGAGGTCTCTTAGACTTGGGTATTTGCGTTCTCTCCAGTGAGATTTAAAGCTCTAGAGAGAACATACTCTTTCAGGCTGCAAGGGAATGATAAATCTTTTGAGGAGATTAGAATTCAAAGGTTCAGAGTTCACTTCCACATGTATCTATTAAGTACCTACTAAATAAATGTCAGATGCTATGGTACATACAAGGATGCAAAGATGTAGAAGTCATTCCTTCAGAGGGAATTTAATCTAGTTGCAGACAGCCATATTCCCAAATATACAGAATTAACAATCAACTGTCTCAACATTTTAAAGAAAGTTGTTTTAAATATATATATTCTTTTAAGAATGCGCAATGGCAAAAAAACAAAACAAAACAAAATTACATCAATCAGCGCCTGACCTGTGGTGGCGCAGTGGATAAAGCGTCGACCTGGAATGCTGATGTTGCCGGTTCAAAACCCTGGGCTTGCCTGGTCAAGGCACATGTGGGAGTTGATGCTTCCTGCTCCTCCCTCCCCTTCTCTCTCTCTCTCTCTCTCACTCTCTTCCTCTCTAAAAATTAATAAAAGTAAAATAAAAAAAAATCACATCAATCAATATATTTGAAGTGTGAAAATTTATAAGAAACTTTCTACCTACAAATGGTGTATCAGAGGAGTATATTCACAAATCAAATAGCTCAGTACATTAATGATTAATGTTAAAAGTTATTTGATAACCATTAAAACAACTCCTCTAGTTGTTGCAGATTTTCCTAATGAAAACCAACGCACTCTTTCATATGCCTGATTACTGGATCAATAGATGATTCAGGTCCTTAATTTTCCCATTTTTCTGTTGTCAACTTTTGGGGCACTTCATTTTTTAATTAAAAATTCTCTTAAAGATGGCAGGAAATGAAGGTGAGAGCAAAGTACAAGTATGCTTGTTGTTCAACTGGCTCCTTGTTAGTCATTCTGTTAAATTCCTATGGAGAAGGTAAGTCATCTACTAACATGAGCCTTTGATGTTATCACCGAAGTCTTCCCAACTCTAATCAGACATCTTTTTTTCTAGTTTTACCATTTTATATTTAATACAGGATGGCTTTGCTTACCATTGCCTTTTGATTTAAAATGACTTCTTTCTTGTAAGTTGCTTTTTTTTAATAAATAAATTTTTATTAATTTTAATGGGGTGACATCAATAAATCAGGGTACATATATTCAAAGAAAACAATCCAGGTTATCTTGTCATTCAATTATATTGCATACCCATCACCCAAAGTCAGATTGTCCTCCGTCACCTTCTATCTAGTTTTCTTTGTGCCCCTCCCCCTCCCCCTGCCTCTCTCCCTCCTTCACTCCCTCCGCCCCCCGTAACTACCACACTCTGGTCCATGTCTCTTAGTCTCGTTTTTATGTCCCAGCAATGTATGGAATCCTGCAGTTCTTGTTTTTTTCTGATTTACTTATTTCACTCTGTATAATGTTATCAAGATCCCACCATTTTGTTGTAAATGATCCGATGTCATCATTTCTTATGGCTGAATAGTATACCATGGTTTATATGTGCCACATCTTCTTTATCCAGTCTTCTATTTTCTTTTTTACAGTGATTAAAGCCTTTAAGCAAACTCTTGGCCAATACAGCAAGAATCCATAAAAGAGTAGTGTCCTTATCATGTTCACCAAGTCCAAGTTGGCACCATCACCATGCCAAGTCCCTGAAAAATGCAACCCAACCCCAGTTCAGTCTGTGTAAGGTGCTTTTTATCAATTAATATATCAATTTTTCAGTTCTGAGTTTAATGACATACAAATTAACATGTTCTTTTTTAGTTCTGAGTTTAATGACATACAAATTAATGTGTTCTTTTTTATGCTGTAATAACACAAAACACGTTTGGAGTGAGTCCTTCAATTTGTTTTTGTTTGTTATTTACTTTCTTTTTTTTTGTATAGGTTTCATGTGTACAGTTTAGGGGTTAGACAATCATATATGTGCAGAGTGTTCCTCTTAGTATTTCCAACACCCAACTGACAGCATACATAGCGCAATATTATTGACTCTATTCCCTGTGCTTTACTTTCCATCCCTGTGACTACTCTGTAACTACCATTTGTAGTTTTTAATTCTTTCACCTCTTTCTCCTAGTCCCCCAATTCTCTCCTTTTTGGTAACCACCAGTTTGCTCTCTGTGTTTGGGAGTTGGTTTCAAGCTATTGCACATATATACAATGGAATATTACTTGGCCTTCAAAAGGAATGAAATCTTACTATTTGCAACAGCATGAATAAATCTAGAGGGTATTATGCTCAGTGAAATAAGTCAGAGAAAGACAAATACCATATGATTTAACCTATATTTGGAATCTAAAGAGCAACATACATTTTTTTAAAAATGAAGATCCTCTATAAACAACACTATCACTCTGTCATTGTTATTTCTCCAAACCACGCCTTCAGTATATGAGGTGTTGGTAACTGATGCTGGGTTGCCTAGAAAATAAAAATATGGGCTGTTTAAGGCATTTATTCTGAGTCACTGGTAGATTGAGGAAGATAACTTATTTGACAGATGTTAGCCAATCTACTTTGTCTTCAATATTTAACACAAACTTAGCCCTTTATACACTTTATATACTTATATGTATCGTCTATGATGAATAGTAAAATACTTATCGTGTTCTAGAAGATTGCTGACCTATTTTTATGCATAGCCAGTGTCACAACAGGACATTTTGAGCAACTGCTTCCCAAAGAAAGATTCTTAGTTTTGCTTGGAATTCTTATCGCTATTTTGTTGGGATATAGGGCAGGGCAGTGGAGATTGAGAGTCAAATTTTATATTGTTATCATCATTATTATTTTATTTTTAGTTTTGTGTTCATCTTAGCCATGTCTGAGGAAAGTAGCAAATTTGTCTCTGACCATTGGCTAATTTGATTATGCAATTGCTTCTGGTATTACTAAAAGCCAAGAGGGTGGAAATTCTCCAAGGCAAGAAGTTATTCGGCAGAGACACACAGAATTGTTGTACCATCAGTTACAACAGAAAATTACTTTTCCATGTTTTCAACCTAGTTTTTAATATTTCCTCATTAACTCTGGACCATGTTTGAGAACAAACTGCTCCAGACAGAACCAAACTAAGGTCAGGTCTGTTCTTCACACAATGATCAAGTTCTCTGGAAATACAAGCTGTCAAAAACACAGCGTGAATAGTATTTAGAAACATGTGCCTTGGATTTAGCCAAGTGTCGGTCATGGAGAAATTCAATGGCAGCAGTGCTCTCTACTGGAATGTTGTGACTTTCATATCAAGATGACATACCACAAGGCAGGCGTCCTGAACAGTGTTCACCTCTATTCTTGCCTGCTTTTTTTTTTTTAATTTTCAATTATAGTTGATACTCATTATTATCTTAGTTTCAGGTATAGTCTGTAAAGAAACTAGTGTCAGTGCTAGGGAGTGGAGGACAGAGTATAATTCCAGACCCAAGATTAAAGTAAACTCAAAAAGAAGACAAGATGTTCTAATAGGGCAAGCAAACATTGGGAGTTATTTTCTTTTTTATAGACATGGACACACTGGTTGAGAAGTGGTCAACAAAAGCAGCATTAAAATAAGTCTATTGCTCTGTTGCCTTAATAACAGAGAAATTGTTAATAAGTTCCTCTTTCAGATATTGTATGCGGTCTATTTTCTAAATATGATTGAGACTGAAATTTCTAAGGTGGGTACCCAGAATTTTTTTCTTAAACATTTTCAATTACTTCATAATTAGAGAATAGATATGTATTTTTTTAAAAGGGTACCCGGACAATCGGTACCCAGGATGGGAAAGAGACATAAGATTACAAAATATAGTTTACTGCCGCCATGGCTCGCCATTGTTTTGAGTTGTCCTGTTTGTGATGATAGCCATGAGCCACCTGGGGCCACTGACCACATAAAGTCTGGCTAGCATACCCATGTAACTGACATTTTAATTAAATGAAAAATACTCAATTTACATATATGCAGACAATTCATTTTCACCCTCCCTGTTTTATGCAACTCTCTTGACTTCTTAACTGCTTTCTTGCCTCTGACCTCACACTTTGCTAGGCCAGTCTCATAAGAACTGCCAGTTACAGTGAAACTTTAAAACTCTTTTCAAAGTCTAAACAGCATACAGAAAAGTACAAAATTGTAAGGGTACAGTTTGATGAGTATGTATTCCTTGTGTCTAGTTTGTTTTCCTCAAGATTATGCTTGCAAAACGTCCACAAAGTTAATTCATTTTCACTGTTCTATAGGAACAAACCACAATGTATTCTTCTTTTCATAAACAATTTGGTTATTTCAAATTTTAGGCTACTATGAATAATACTTTGAACACTTTAAAATGTGTTCGGTGCACACATTT
The DNA here is from genome assembly GCF_036850995.1 of Saccopteryx leptura. Lineage (NCBI taxonomy): Eukaryota > Metazoa > Chordata > Mammalia > Chiroptera > Emballonuridae > Saccopteryx > Saccopteryx leptura. The sequence continues at coordinate 213,328,850 of NC_089503.1, read as the reverse complement.
CTGTAGGATCTGTTCCTAATAGCGAGTTACTAGGTAATAATATATACATGTCCAAATTGAGAAGATACTGCAGTTTTCCAAAGTAGTTTTTCTAATTCACACTCTGTAAGTGTATGAAAGGTTATGTTCCACGCTTCCATCAATACTTAATACTGTCAATCTTTAAAAGTTTGTTCATTTCATGAGCTTTTAATGGTGTGCCATTATGGTTTCATTTACATTTCTTGATTAATGAAGATCAACATCTTTTGTATGTTTATTAGAAATTCGTTGTCTTTTGAAGTTCCTGCTCCTCTTTTGCCCGTTCTATGGACCCTCTCTTTAAACGACTTGCGGCAGCTCTTTCTCTACTCACTTTAGGGTGAAATATCCCACCTCATGGCTGTCTTTTTCATTCTGAAGGGTGTTTTTGATGGCAGAACTTTTCCGTTTTATGTTATCCATTTTACCATTGTTTTCCTTTATGACAAAGTCTTTTTTTTAGGTTCCATTTAAGGAATCTTTCCTATCCCTAGGATTTGAAGATATTTGACCAAGTAATCGTTTAGAAATATTATTTTGCCTTTTAGATTTACAATCAACCTGAAATGCATCTTTGCATGTTGTGTGAGGTAAGGGTTTCTTTTATTTTACATGATTATCCAATTATCCCACTATAATTCATTGAAAAGGCCATCTTTTTCTCTCTGTGTTTAAGTGCCATCTTTGTTTAGGGTGACCAACTCATCCTAATTTTTTTCTGGAACTCTCCAAGTTTTAGCTTTGAAAGTTCTGTATGCTTGGAACAGTCCCAGTCTCAGGAAAACCAGGATGGATGGTCATCTTATTTTTGACATAAACCATATGCTCATATAAAGATGATGGGTCTATTTCTGCATTCTCTTGAACAGAATAGTATGCCCACTCTCTCCATTATTTCAGCTTTATCATAAGGCTTGTTATCCTGTATGGAAAGTCATCCTAACTTGTTCTTTATTTCAGAGTCTTGACTATGTTTAGAATTTTTCCATTTCCATTTTAGAATCAGCTTCTTCTTTAATACAGATAAACATTTCAAGATTAGGAATGCTTTGGTTCTATAGGTCAATTTGAGGAAAATTAGATGAACTTTCTAAGCCATGATTTATTTAGGTTTTCAAATTCCTAGACACTGTTTTGTAGTATTCTGTGTGGAGGTCTTGTACATCTACTGTTAGGTTTCTAAAAAACTGATTTTTAAAATATTGTATTTAATATTATTAATTGTTATATTCTAATACATTTTTCTGTTATATTACACTTGAATTTCATACATTGGCTTTATATTCAGGGAACTTATTAAACTCACTAACCCTAAAAGTTTAGATATAAGTTTAACATCCATAAATTAATTATTTTGGATTTTCTATGTATATAAGCAGGTGGCTGGCTCATGAGCTGTATTTGCCAAACTGCTTTCAATCATGTTTAAACTTTTCCTGGGAGCATCTTGTCTGTCTGTGTATAGTGTGCTGGATACACGGTGGCTGCAGCAGGAGGTCCAGATTGCTGCTCATGAGCACAGGATGGGTCTTGAGCTTTCCAAAGCTGTCCCCCTTTTCCTGGATAGTCTGTAAAGTGAGTCAGGTGCCAAATCCATTTCCAGCATACCATTTCTTTGTGTAGTTCCCATCTGGTATCACTTTTCTTCAGCCTGGAGAATTTTTTGTAACACAGCATGTAGTGCAAGGATGAAAAAAAAAAGCCTCTTCACTTTTGTGTAAAAATGTCTTTAACCTTCATTTTGCATGATATTTTCTTTGGCATAATACAGTGACTATTCACTAGGTTGACAGTTTTTCCCCCTGCATTTTTAGATGTCATTCCATTGCTTTCTAGCTTGAATAATTTCTAATAAGACTGCTGTCTTTCTTGTTTTTCTATACCAGGGATTACAAACTTTTTTTGTAACTACTCCAATAACTATTTTTGGCTTTGCAGGCCTTATAGGCTCTGTTACAACTACTCAACCCTGCCATTGTAATGTGAAAGCAGCCCTAGACAATAGGTAAATAGGTGGGTGTGGCAGTGTTCCAATGAATACTACAAATAAAAGAGAGAGGCTAGATTTAGCTTGAGGGCGGTATTCAGTTTGCTGACCTCTGTTGTGTATGTGTTCCTTTTCTCTAGCCGCTTTTAAGTTTCTCTTTATCACTTAAAATTTTTTGCCAATTACAATTGACACAGTGATTCACGTGTGCAACACAGTGATTAGACATTTATATAGCTTATGAAATGATCTCCCCAATAAGTCCAATACCCATTTGGCACCATGTATAGTTATTACAGTATTATTATGTTTCCTATGCTGTATTTTTAATCCCTTGACTGTTTTTTTTTTATCTGGCAATTTGTACATCTTAATTCCTTCTTCCCCGTACCCTCTTTCTCACCGTTTTTAATGACTTTGATTATGATGTGCCTTAGTGTGGTTCCCTTTATATCTATTCTGCCGGGATGTTGTTGAGCTTCTTGGATTTTTCATTTCTTTATTCACTGTGTTCATGTTTTCCTTTACATTCCTTTTAGCTGCTACTTTGTCAACTCCTTCCTTTCCATAATTTCCTGAATGTTTTTATTGATTGTTTTCCCCTGGGTAGGAGTTATATTTTCCTCTTCTGAATGCATGATAATGGTTGATCAGATGCTAGATATTCTGGCTCTTACTTTCTTAAATGCTCCATGTTTTGTATTCCTTTAGGGGGCTGGCCTCTGTTCTCCATGCAGTGAAGTTATTTACGAATGAATCCGATTCTTTCAAGGACTGCTTTTCATCTTTGTTGGATGTAAAGGGTCAGCCTGTACTCTAGGGCTAATTTAGCTCCACTACTAAGCCATAGCCTATTCAAGAAGCACAAGATACAACCTGGGATAAAGGGGAGATCAGACTGTTAGGTTAGTACAAAACCTGAGCATAGTGAAAGGTGGGCAGGATTTGTCACTGAAAACAAGAAGGGAACGGTGGGGTAAGACCTGCATGTGTGAAAAGCAGAGAGATGGCAGGTACACGATGTCATTTGAACAAGAACTGTGCAAGGTTCGGTATGACTGAGGGAAGACAGAAAGAATGGAAAAGATGAGGCTAGCAAAGCTAGTAAGTAGAGACTCAACAAGTATAGCAAATATGTTTGCTAAGAACCATGTTTCTCAACCATTCAGAACACTACCTACATGTTTTAACAAAGCAAGGCAGAACGTTTTGTTGTTGTAGGAATCATGTTGGGAGCGCAAAAGCCTAAGTGACACAGATTGTAGAAATGTTATTTCAAAAAATTCATTGCCTTAGGAAACAAACCACTTTTCTCTAGCCTAGAAGTTCTTGATCCAGGCTGCACATTAAAATCACATGAGAAACTTCAAAAAATATTGATGTCCAGTCTTCACGTAAGTTAATAGGTCTGGGGTGGAGGCTAGAGTTATAGGTGTTATATAATATAGGTGTTACATTAAAAAAGCTTTTTAAAGTGATTTTAACATGAACGCAAGGTTTAAAACTGCTGATCTTGCAAAAAAAAAAACCCTACCTTTATATTCCTCTGAAATCGAGGGGTGTGTGTGTGTGTGTGTGTGTTTGTGTGTTTGTGTCTCTAGCACACAAAGCAAAACATTAAAACGAACTGTTAAGAAAAAACAACTGCAGGCCATAACTGACACCAACGAGAGCTGGCGGCACACTTGGCTGACTTCTTAGATTCTATTTTTAATGTTACATGCACACTGGTTATATAACATCGGGGCCAAAGGTTTTACATAACAGATCCCTTTGAGTTTGTAAACATTATATTGTTGATTTTACAAAAATCTTTACTCCATTTCTTTAAAAAATATTTCCATGGCAAAATATTTTTATTCGGGAAAGCTGCTGTTTCTTTACAAACTAGTGGGTTTTTTTTCAAAGCGCTGTTTATTTTGGATCCTTGTTTTTCAAAATTTCCCCACTTATTCTGAGGTTCATTCACTTCTAAATAGGATTCAATAAGAAAATTAACTTAGTAAAAACAAAATAAAGATAGCACTACGATGATATACAGCAGTTTGAGAAATGCTTATAAATACATAAATATATGGAACTTCTATTTTAGACTTATTTTTTAAACTTGGGATAACTTTGAACTCAAATTCCTTTCTGTTGCACTTTAACTCTGTTTGAGGATCACATTAACCATATTCCTCTAGATGATGTTACTGAGTTATTAGTAAGTTAACATTTCCTAAGTTTTTATAAAATGTAACTTATCCGTCTCTACTTCATAAATATTTCGTTTTAGAAATCTAAACTATTTAGGAAAAAACAAGATGAAAGTATAATATATACAAAGTGGTGTATTCTTATGAGAAAAGATACTATATATAAATGTGCAATTTAGTTATTCTGAAATATTCATTTAAAAAGCTCTCTTTGGATAGAATATATTATTATATGAAGCATACAATCCTAAAATTTAAGAACTGCACCAAAGGACACGACAGTAAAATGGTGGTCTGTGTAAGATCTGTGTACTGGACACACTATCCCAATTGTGTTCCTGAAACTGTGCTGGGCACACAGCATTCCACAATTTTAGAAGAGGGTAGGGAAAAGCTTTTAGAGGTAGCCTATGGAAAACAACTATTTTTACAAATAACATTGTCATAAAAAGAACAAAACCAAGTGAGAAAGATCATTATAGATTTGAGTTCAAGACTTATTTTTGAAATATTTTGTTCTTTCCAAATGATAAAAATATCATATGAGGCATTGTAGACCTGTCACAAGGTCCCCCAATAGCCCTAGACACTACGAAGGACCTTGATTTCTACATCTAAAGGGCATTTCTGCAATCTTACAGTACTGAGACATGTCAGGGGTCTCTGGTCCATGCTTGCCCGAGTCTCTGATTCTTCTCTGATTGTTCACCTAGGTGGTGGGAATCAAGTTATCTAAACAGTTTCAGCATTATTACATAACTATAGAGTTTCATCTTTTTGTCATCATTCTGAAAATTCAATACATATTACTTCGACACATAAACTCCTTAAATGACCTGCTAGTTGTAGATAAAACTGTGTATTGGTCTGCTTTTATGGAAGTTTCTAGAAGCAGCTGAGCCCGATATCAACCCACCAAGCATTAAATGATTTTACCAATTTCAGTAAATGTGAAGATGTATAGAATCTGATTATAAATCATGATCTAATCTGTGGATAACTGAACGCACAGGGAGCTAAGAAATTCCGATTAGAAAAAGAGGAAGCCCATAGGAAAGGAAGTGAGACAAAAATTCCTCTGGTTCATTCATTTGTAGGGAAGGGAAATATTAATTCTGCAAAGAATTTCCAGTGATTAACTAATCCAGTTTCCCTAATCCTCCTGGTGACGGGAAGGTTAGGAGGTGAACGCAGTGGAAGGAAGACAAGGCGTGCTGTTTTTACCCATGACTGTGAAAAGCTTGGGGAAAAAGATAAACCTCAAATCACCAAAGAACATTCTTTCCTTAAAATGTTTTCAAAATAAATGAGACCAGTCAGAACAGTGTATAGCTACGGATAAGTTCAAACATTTAGGAAGGAAGACAATGGGATCACTTCTGAACACTATATTATCAAGACTCGGGAGAAGGGGCTTGTTTCAGTTTCCTGGTCTGACATGTTGACATCTTATCTGAAACGATGAAGCAGAAACAACGATGCAAAACATCACTTAAATGAAAAAGAGAAAAACCAAACGTACAACTCTAAATATTATGTGATCAATGTTTAATATTCTGAGGACGGAGTAACAAAATCAAAACAGATTTTTTACTTGACTAGGTTCATTTCCTCTGAATTCTTCTAAGAGTTAAAAACAAAGTTCACACACTGATTTAGAACCATCAGATTTTACTTCAGGAAAATCTAATACCTTTCAAAAAGTTATAATTTTAATGTCAGCACAAAAAATTACTTCCTAACATTTCATTTGAAAATAGTTTTTCCGCAGCCAAAGATGACTATATTTGAATTACGGTACTGCAAGGCACATACAAAACTCCTTTCTTCAAAACATACAGAAGACTCCCTGAAATAGAATTTTTAAATCCTTAATGATTAGAAACACTACAAAGTTAGCATTTTTAGGTAAAAATGTTGCTTCTATAGGATCATGCACCTTTCTTAAAATCAATTCAGCACGTATGTATAAATAATCCCTTTAAAAACATTTGCACTTGAAATGCAGATACGGTGATGCTGAAGATAACACTAACGAAACCTGAAAGGTACTACAGCTTGATACATTTTGTTATTGCCTTCATCAGAGACTGTATTATCTCCAGTATTTTCAAAGATTTGAACTTAATCATAGGACATAAAGGATTCTTTTCTTTTTAAACAATATTTCCTTCATCTCTAACATAATTCTTTTATAAAGGATGCTAAAATGAATTCTATCTTTTGTTCAGTAAAACTGAGGACAGAAGCATTTAAATGCCTCTATTAAATTCAATGCAGCTTAATTAGGGACCAGGTACATCTTTTTCTCTGAAAAGTTTTGGTCAAGCATGTCTAACTATAAAAGCAAATGGAATTTTAAGAGGTAGATTTTTTCCCCATGATGCATTTTGTTAATAAATGTATTGTCAAGAAAATAAAAACAAGCACTGAGTGTGTTTTCTTAAAGTACAGGGTCTAATGAAAAAAAAAAAAGATAGATATGATACTTATTACAGTCTGACATTTTAACAGTCATAGTATTAGATATTTTGTGACCAGTGCATTTTGAACTCTCTCAGGATCAAAATACGAGTCTGCTGACTGTATTAAATCCTCCTCCACCCCCTCCACCAGTTGGTCCACAGCTTCCTGGTGGGTCATTGTCATCAAATCCATTTGGCCGAAATGAACAGGAGGCAGATGCAGCTTGGAGGGCCCGGGCTCGAGCATTCAACTCTTGTTCCTAAAATTAAAAATAATTTTAACAAAATTAAAATCCTAAATACAATGGATGGACATATCACCTATATAAATATTTAAAAACTGCTTTAATTCTTATAAGCATCCTTCAGATCTTATTAACTTTAAAAATACTGACTACACTAATCCTTTCAAATCTTACTAAAGTATATAATCGCAGATGGAGCAAACGAGAGAGAGAGCAAAGTCTTGGTGTAAGTCTACAGAATGACAGGTCATAAGGGCTGTTTATTTCAATATCACACTTTACAGAAGAAACTGAAGCCCACAGTCCAAAATTTTCTCTACAGAAATATTACAGTTCTTGTCAACACTCATCAACACATACAAGAAAAGATTTCTTTTCTTATACACAGACTGCAGAATTTAAAGGTTATGACAATGGATGATTACTTTCTAACAAGTGGGGCTACTTTGGAAGTGAGTCGTTACAGTAAAAGGTAAGAATAATGAAAAAAGGCTGAATTTTTTTCTACCCTTTCCTTGGACTATTTCCCAGTAAATAAAACATCTCAAAACACTGGAAATTGGAACCTATCTTCTTACAGTAATACTTAAAACTTTTCTCTACCAAACCATTAAAAATCTTATCAGGAAACATATTCACCTATGTGCCAGATACATATTAAGTTCTCAATAAATATCAATGATCTCAAGTTAGAATACTGTTAGGTACTTAGCCACAAAAAGAGAAAAAGTGAATAAATAATGGAAAATTCATTTGGCAAGTTACAAAACTGGGTTCTCAAAACTGGCACAGACTATTTGAAAGAATATGTAAAATATTCTGGCATGTGCCAATACTTCTGGGAAAGAACCTATAACTTTCAAATGAGGTCCATGTCACTAGGTCTAAAAAATGCTGAGATCACATAACCCTTAACCTGTTAGGCATAATCATTCTGAAGAACTTTTGAAATACAATTAACAATAACAAACACTGTACTGTATCCCCCCCTTTTTAAACTAAAAGCCCATTTATTTTGCTCCATCTGGCAAGGCAATGTTACTATGTAATTTCTAGTCAGCTTTTTTTTTCTAGTTAGAAATTAAATAGTTGTCTAGTAATTAAAATTAAGTAGTTAACTATTAAATAAAATTAAATTTTAATTAATTTAGTGATATCCTTTTTGCTTTAAACAATGTGAGACTTAAAATTTAGAACTGCACAACACTGGAAAACTGAATGAAAGTATGTAACACTTTTCCTTTACAGTGACAATAGGACAATAATGAATGGCTCATCACACCAAATACTGTATAATTCGGATGGAACGGGGTAAGCGGCAAGAGAGAGACAGTCATTTAGAACTAGGCTGCCGTACAAGTAGTTGTTACAGTTCTAAGAGCTTTGGGCAGTCCTAGGTCAGAAATTAGACTCGTTTCTCATCTTTTCAAAATCCATGTTTCTCCTTTAATAATATCTCACCCAATCACTGATATATACTGTATTTCCCCATGGATAAGACGCTCCCATGTATAAGACACACCTTAATTTTGGGAACCGAAATTTGAAACAAATGTCTTATATAAAATGACTGAACTCAAGTTTTATTCATCATAAAATTCAATATAACTCCTCATCACTGTTAAAACTCCCACCTATTAGCTTGTCCTCATCTATGTCTGATGACTCTGATGACGAATCACTGTCCTCAGTGATTCGTCCTCAGTTCCATCTATGGCATTTGAAATGCCACCACTGTATAAAAGCACCCAGTTTTTAGACCACAAATTTTTCGAAAAAGAGTGCATCTTATACCTGGGGAAATATGGTAGGTAATTGGCATATTTCCAAAAATTAAGATGGCATCGGCTCATATTTTCTCTATTTTATATTATAAAAATTTTCTGTTTCAACCTAACCCTCTTACACTCACCCTGCCTCTTTAATCTTTATGAACCATACTTAACATGTAGTGTTTACGTGCTATCTAGCCAGGACATGGCTGAATACATTCTATTCCCTGGATCATACACCTTCTGACTAGATGAGAGTCTTTGCGAAGCAGCTCTAACAAATAGTCTGAATTTCTTATTTTTTTCTGTAAAATGTATTGTCATTGTCAATCTAGTACACTGACATACTCCTTTAAAAATGTATCATATTTGAGTATTTTATAATAAATTTCAAAACTTCTGAGAAAAATTCCCTCTAAAAATTAGTAAAGTCAGTACAGTAGTTGACCATTTCTTCTCTCATATTATCTGCTCCTTTTAGGAGTTTTGAGACTTTCAAACACAAAAGTTCTAGAAACTAATTTAAACTCATAAAATTACTTGGATTACCCAGTTAATACACCTACAGTTTCACCTATAATTTACTGCTGGTCCTTTCTATTAATAGCAATTTGACAAGTTTCAAAGAAAAACAGTTCTTTTATCTCCTTGATTTTATTGCTCAGATTGTTAAATAATACTAATATCCTTTCTCTACATATTCCACCTTTTAGTGTCCTTCATTTTATCTATCCAAATGTCAATAAGTAGCCCTTAAAATACTTATAAAGGTCTAGAAAGAATTAACACCAAATTTAGCAGTTGTTTCTCCTGGTAGGTGGAACTAAAGGGAAGAGGGAAGATACCTCCATTTTATTAAACTCTATATTTCTGTATGATTTTAGAATAATCACATCTTCTATAATTAAAAACAAGATCTTTAATTGCTTGAAAATGTAGAAGTTGGGTTTCAAAATTAGGATTCTCATTTAACCAACTGTCCAATGTTTAAGTATTTTCCACAAATGGAGCTTGTGTTTCCAACTTACCTGTAAGTATAGTTTATTGTCTTTTGTTATAGCATCCATAAGTTCTTTCTGTAGAGGTGGGTCTCCATTTATCCAGAGTCCAGTGGTTGATTTATTACCGCTTAAACCATTAGTGCTGTTCTGTTTTCTATACAAAAGCACATACGCTGTGTCCTTTGGAAATCTACTCGTGATTTTCTGGACGGACTGAAATGAAGTAAACGTCACTCTGCTGTCATTAAATAAAAACCACTCTTTCGACACTTCTTTATTTTCCAAATCCTGTTCAATAACTGCATTGGGACTATCTCTTGCGAGTATGTGACTTGGGGGGGAAGCTAATGCCAGAGTGTCAGACTGGTGGCACATCTGGTACGAGGACTCTGTACCGGTGATGTTTCTGGCGTAAGAGTAGTAATGCCCGCTTTCTGAGGATATACCAGAGTGAACAACAACAGAACTTAATAGATAGGGCACCAACTTGGAGCAGCAAGCTTCTTCAGTCCCAGAAGGCTTTAATTTTTTAGCTAGGTTTTCACTAATATCGGTGAAGTCAACATCTACAGACCAACTTTCTGACAATGAAGAGAAAGAAGTAGTTCTTTTAACTGGCAACTCCAAAACCAGTGGCAGTGACACATTGTCTAAAATTTTTCTTCTCACGTGATACTTCTGATCATACGAGAATCTCAGGAGAGTAAGAATAAGGTACTCAGGTTCCTCTGTGATTTGCATAGTTTTCTCGGCATTCTGCAGAGAGGCACAGTTTTCGCAATAATACTGGTTGTCCCCCGTGAGGATTTCTGGAGCCAAAAAATAATTTAGTAAGTCAGTTACTGAAGGTGTGGGTTCGCCTCCTGCTCTCTGAGGTACGTCTTTAGTAACACAAATCTTGCTAGACTCATCAGGGACAGAAGTGTTTTCGTTACAGCAACATTCCTCAGGAGGACGGCCCACCATGCTTTCACTCATCGCTGAGTCACAGACAAAGGCAGCTGTAGCTGGATTATAAAGGCCTGGGTCTTGCAAAGGACCGGGCACACAGGCTCGCATTAGACCACTATCCCGTGCGCTTGGGGATGATGCTGGATCCTGAAAAGACAAGCTGTCCATAGAGGAAGGAGGGCAAAAGGCAAGGGAGAGGTCTGTAAAGGCTTCCACTTTCTGTGAGGTACTCCTGCAGTTCAAACAACAGATGTGAGTTTTTAGTTTTCCTCCGAACATTTTTTCTATCAGAGTCTTCTCACCATCACTTGTGTAAGGGGTCTCTGTCAGTATCGCTGCCTTACTGGCCACTTCCTGCAAAGAGGTTTCAATGCACCCCAGACTTTCAGAAGGCTTGTGTGAGGACTGGACTTTCAAGATCTTTTCTTCTTCATGGAGCCTGCAGGAGAATATATCATTACACAGCTACTTACTCAAGCTTAAAGTTCATTGCTATTTAAAAATATCAATGGCTTATATTATATAAACAAATTTTTATCAGATATAATGTTTATGTATAAAAATCAAATTTCTTCTCTTTTAATCAAGAGGAATATATTTGTGGACAAAAGTAGGTTTACAGTTGTGAGTACACAAAACATAGGTTTTAATCTTGTATTATTATTTATTACCGTATTATTTTCCAAATGAACAACTACAAACCTATTTCTGCTTACCCCTGTATCGACTAGTTTGAGAACATAGATCGAAGAGAAGCTATGGGCTATTACTAGCCTATATTTCATTAAACTTTCCTCACACTACTATTTTATAGCACTTACTACGTTGTAGTTAATATACCAAATCCACCCAATTATGAACCGGTCTAAAGGTTTATACACTTTTTGGTCTCAGGACCCCTTTGTACTCTTAAAAATAATTGAGGAACCCAGGAGCTGAAATGAAGTAAACGTCACTCTGCTGTCATTAAATAAAAACCACTCTTTCGACACTTCTTTATTTTCCAAATCCTGTTCAATAACTGCATTGGGACTATCTCTTGCGAGTATGTGACTTGGGGGGGAAGCTAATGCCAGAGTGTCAGACTGGTGGCACATCTGGTACGAGGACTCTGTACCGGTGATGTTTCTGGCATAAGAGTAGTAATGCCCGCTTTCTGAGGATATACCAGAGTGAACAACAACAGAACTTAATAGATAGGGCACCAACTTGGAGCAGCAAGCTTCTTCAGTCCCAGAAGGCTTTAATTTTTTAGCTAGGTTTTCACTAATATCGGTGAAGTCAACATCTACAGACCAACTTTCTGACAATGAAGAGAAAGAAGTAGTTCTTTTAACTGGCAACTCCAAAACCAGTGGCAGTGACACATTGTCTTATGTGGTTACATCTATCAATATTTACTGTATTCAAAATCTGAGAATAAAAGTAATAACAAAATATGTAAAAACCAATAATAAATCCATTTAACATTTTTACTGAAAAAGTTATATTTCATAAAACCAAAAAAATTTAGTTAGAAAAAGGAAACTTTTATTTTGCAAGTTTTTCAAGTATTTGGCTTTAATAGAAGACAGCCAGATCTTTGAATCTGCTCTGCATTCAACCTAACATGATACGTTATTTTCTAAAAGTGCGTGAAGGAAATCTGGCTTCGACTACATGTCCGCAGAAGTATAATTAGAAAAGACCCTTGAAAGTGTTTTTGGGGATCCTAGTTATTCCTCATACCACACTTTAGACCAACCACAGTTGAATGGATTGTAATACATGAGAATGTTTTCTATTTTTAACATTTTTTTTTATTATTAAAGATTTGTCTGCAAGCCAGATGCAGCCATCAAAAGAGCCACATCTGGCTCGTGAGCCATAGGTTCCCGACCCCACAGTTGGTCTAAAGTGAGAAAATTACAAAAAACAAATTAATAATAAAAAGGATCCTTAAAATACATAATAAAAGCAAGGTATTTTAAAAATTAACACTTGAAATGTATTTTTAAGACTAAAACAATACTGTGTAGAAGTGTTATGAAAGAACACAATTCAAATCATAACTTCAAAAATAATTTTTACCTGTCTAGCAGAAACCTGAGGTATTCAGAACAGTCTTGCTGTGATCTGGGGGTGAACCATGGAGGTCTAGAAGCCTCGAAGAATATCCGAGGTGCATATGCTTCTCTCTTGTTATCAGTAGAGAAAATACAGGAGGTAATTCTCACACCATGAACCAAATAACTGAAATCTTAATATATGGTTAATAAAGATTACTTAAAATTACATTGCGCTTAACCTTTACTATAAGCTGTTAAAATGAGGGCAGATAAATTAATAAAAAATAGATTTAGATAACCTTCAGTTATAACTTCTCACTCTGCAGATGAGAATTAAGATCTAGAGAAACTATGTGACTTGCCCAAGGTCATACAGCTAGCTACATTAGTGACAGAGATTGTATTACAACCCAGGTCTAACTCTTAATGTAATGTTCTTGGTATTATCTTCTATGACAGTCATATAGTTATGTGCTTTGCTCCACAAAATTATGTTAATTGTTCATTACTGTGAAAATCTATTAACTCAGTACCTACAAACTATTAAAAATGCATTTAGGCCCCAGCCGGTGGCTCAGTGGATAAGAGTATTGGCGTGGCATATGGACATCCTGGGTTCGATTCCCAGTCAGGGCACACAGAAGAAGCGACCATCTGCTTCTCCCCTCTTCCCTTTCCCCTTCCTGCATCCAGTGGCTCGATTGGTTCGAGTGTGGCCCTGGGTTCTGATAGCTCCGTTGGTCAGAGCGCCTCATCCTCAGGCACTAAAAATAGCTCGGTACTTGAGCATTGGTCCCAGATAGGGGTTGCTGGGTAGATCCTGGTTGGAGTGTACGTAGGAATCTGCCTCACTATCTCCCTTCCTCTCACCTAAAAAATAAATAAAAAAAAAATAAAAGATTTCTACATGAAGGTGCTTATTAAATAAAAATAAAATTTATCTGTAATAATTAGGAAAATGGGTAAGCATAAAAGGGAAAATGGGAGGAAGAAAAAAAACTGGTATATCCTTAAGTATCTCTTAAGCATTTCTAAGTGGATTTGTTGTGCTGGGTGATATATGATTTCATCAGTTGAAAGGGGCTTTTCAAGTTTGATACAATGTGAAATTTAAAGAATATTATGATATTAACATGTATACTATAGGGCAGGGGTTGGGAACCTATGGCTCGGGAGCCAGATGTGGCTCTCTTGATGGCTGCATCTGGCTTGCAGACAAATCTTTAATAAAAATAATAATGTTGAAAATATAAAACATTCTCATGTATTACAATCCATTCATTTCCTACGGCTCATGTTCATGGCTGTGGGTGGCTGGAGCCAATCACAGCTGTCCTCCGGGACAACACCAAAGTTTTATTGGATAATGCATAACGTACACAGGTCGTTGTATGGCTCTCACGGAATTACATTTTAAAATATGTGGCGTTCATGTCTCTCTCATCCAAAATGGTTCCCGATCCCTGCTATAGGGATTAACATATATTCACTACCTACATTTATACTCACCTGTGTATGAGCCAAAAAGGCAAAGAGATGCTGTAATTTTTTCATTAATGAGTTGCACCCATTTAGATTTAAAGATAATACTTGTCTCCTGAAACTGAAAGACAATAAAATATAATAATTTTTGTACATACACATGCATTTTTTAAAGCTAAAAGGAAGTTAGTTTAAGAATTTATACTCAAAGTAAAGATATTTGTACTTGAGGACACAAACTCTGGCTCAAGGTGAATCTCTCTGTTACACCAAATATCAAATCAAAATAAACTGTTCACAAAAATTAGGGGATATTTTCTCGCTTCATATTCATTTTGAAATATTCTCTAATTTTTGTGAGCAGTATAATTCATAAGAATATATTATATATGATATAATAGAAACATAAAGTAGAATTTATATGAGTTAGTATTCTAATACTTCCTGAGCACTAAAACCACTTTGGTTTCTGAATAAGGCAATTATATGAAAATAATAATATTTCTGCCATTTATAAGAAATAATATGAAAACAATCTTACCAGTTTACATTTCATCAGCATGCATCAATTTTTTCAGTTAAAATGAATATAAAAATGTTCAAATTTAAACTTACTCTGTGGCCATAAACAATGCTTGTATAACACTGTTCATATAACATGTATTTCCTAGATTAATAAGGCCAGTTTTCCCAGTTTCAGATTTTCCAGAAAGTCTGGACAAGCAAGATGCCAAAGCATTGGACTGAGACGTCCAGGCACTTTGATTGAGAATCAATTTAATCTTCTCTTCACTGGGTTTAGGGAAGTCCTGTAGATCATAAAAAAAAAGTTGAAAAATAAACTATTTTTGTTATTAAATTAACTAACACCTTAAAGAAGTTTCTTCCACTGACACTTAACCATTTCCTCCTTCCACTTAGTTTTGATAGTATTTAGTCATCAAAAATAAATGAAATTACCCTTTATGTAAAAATAATTGTCTGAAAAGAAATGAAAAACAAAGTAGGGTTTATCAGTTGAGGAATACTAAAAAACCAAGAATTCAAATCACATTTTTACTATTTGTTTCCAATTTGTCAGCAAAATGTTTTAAAAGTAAAACTTTGAGCCTGATCAGTAGTGGCGCAGTGGATAGAACAATGACCTGGGATGCTGGGGACCTAGGTTTGAAACCCTGAGGTCACTGACTTGAGCCCAGGGTCACTGGCTCGGCTAGAGTCCCCCTGCCCCTGTCAAGACATGTATGAGAAGCAATTAACGAATGACTACAAGTGCTGCAACTACAAGTTGATGCTTCTCATCTCTCTCCCTTCCTGTATCTCTGTCTCTCTCTCACAAAATAAATCTAACTTTGAGATCAGAGAGTATACTGCATTTCCATTCAAAGACAGCAGAAGACTTAAATTAGCACACAATTGAAAAAGCTACACGAACAATTTGCTTTTAAATTTTGTAATGAAAATAAAAAATATCTTTTTCATTCACTACTAATTATTTACCCAGTATTAACCCTTATCAATAAAATTTCAAGGGAATCAGTGGATGAAACATGAAAGCATCTAAGTATTTATACAATGACCTGTGACTGAAAAATAACATTCAATCTCACATTTAACCATATTGAAAATAATTACAAAATACAGACTCTTCTTACCTGCTTTGTGATATATGACATAAAAATTTAAGAGTAAGTAATTTCAAACATGAGTAGAGCACTGGAGAATTAGAAAATCATTAAGGTTCTTTTGTGTTGCTATTATCATCTGGTGCTTATACCTCAGAAAACAAGTAATTTCTGAAGGAATTTTAATCTGTTTTTGTATTGCTATTAGAAAGTGCTTTCCTGGGTTCAGCGCGAGATCCTAAGACTATTTCAGTCAATAGAATTTTCAACAATTAACATCACTAGCTTTCATCATTGGATATAGTGACATCACAGAGAGAGATTAACTTGACTATCAAATCCATGACAAACAGCTCCTACCCCAAAAGACAATTACTTCTGTGTCAAATGTCATATCAGTAGTATGCACTAATTGCTGAACAGTGTTGTGTTCTGGGCTCAACCACTATAATTTTGACTTAGCTAACTATTATATATAGTAAAAATAAAATGTTTTTATTCATTTCAGATACAGAAGTAAAGATAATGAGACCTTATTGTATTTCAGACCTTAAGAAGAAATACTATGGATAGACTGATTTATAATAACTTCTGATTAAGTCCGGCTGAGGTAACCCCTCCAATCCTTTTGTTACACCCTTATTATGCAGTACGTTTACTAAAAGAAAGTTGTGCTTATTGTGACCCATTCTTCAAGACAAACAGAACCACCGCATTTCAGATCCAAATGAACACAACTTGAAAAACAAGGTAAGTTCACAAATCATTCAAGTAAAGATTCTTTGAAATATGGATATTCATGAACAGTCCATAGATAACATGGAATAAAAAGCAGCAAAGAAGCAAAGTCTAATATTTGACTTTCTTGATTCTATGATGCACCTTACATACTTTTAACACTTCTGATATTTAGAGCAATTCTTATGTATACATCACTTAACATGGCATTTCTTTAATAAATGTCCCCAGAAGCTGTTACAAATTTAAAGATATGCCTTATAATTGATAGCATTATAGAACTGAAGAAATATGGTTATTATTTAGATTAGTTACAGAAAATAAGAGAAGACATTATCTCCTAAATATTAAAAAACACTGATTTCAATTGCATTTTCCAAACATAAAGCATATTACCATACAGTAGTAAAATGAGTAGCTAGTTATAGGAATGTTTCACCCCATCATCTATCACATCATGGGCTACAGATCCACAAATATTGGTGCAACTCCTATCATACCTTTATTGCTTCCAGAATCGGTTCATAAAGATCTGGGAACCCAGAATAATGATACATCATACAGTGTATCAATTCTGTTAACTGCACTAAGAAGGCGGTACTGGAGGGCAGACCATCACTTCTGAAGGAGTGAACCAAACTCACTACATGAGGAACAATCTGAAGACAAAAGAAGATAAACATTTCTCAATTCATACAAATTGGCAACAAAGTTTCTAGGCTACACAATCAGCAAATACCTTTCTATATGTCCCGCCAGACTTTTCCTAAAAAATTTGAGAAGTAAAAAATTTCTGGACTATCAAGGTAAATCTACTTTTCAAAGTTACATAATTGTAATTTCATATAAAACCCTTTCTTCATCCTTATTTCTTCATCTAAAACACAAACAAAGGTACAAAGTAGGAGCCTTAGTCACTGCATTCTAAAAAATGCCAAATTGTTCAATGGGAACAAAGTTTTAAAAGATAAACTTAGTATTAGCTTAAGAGCTCCATCTAGTGTAAATTTTAGATCTTTCATCCTTTACACATTATAAAGTTTATGTAAAGAAAAGTCTTCAAAATACCTTATGCATGTAACTAAAATGGCAACTCAGGCTGCAGGATTACCTTTCTTCTGGATAAGCACAGGGGATGTCTCATGCTAGCACGGTTATCCTCACAAAACCACCTCTATTCTTCACTTTAGAAATAAAGGGATTAGAAGCTATTTTTTCTTTCTTTTTAAAAAACGGAATGTTTTGGGGTGACGCTGATTAATAAAATCACAAAGGTTTCAGGTGTATCATTCCACTACACCTTGGGTTCACCACTCCAAGTCAGGAACTATTGTTTATTATTCTAAAGGGATTGAGGTTGAAAACAAAAGGGAAATCTAAAGTGCTTACTGCTCATAAACATACAGGAAATTGTTAGTAGTATAAGCACAACAATGTCCTTTCACTATAAAATTAGACTAAAAAGTCAGTAAGAACCAATTGCATGTTATTAATAAACTATTTTGCTCATTCCATTAGGACAGTGCTATACTTGCTCCCACTAATTATTAATTATAATCTGATACTATCTATTTACATTTCATATGTAAAAGCACCTTCCGTTTGTAGAACATTTTGTTTTTGGTTGCTAACTAGTGATAAAAGTGAAGTTATAGTTCTATGGTCTTATCATCAAAGAGCATTAACAACAATTATACTAATATCCCAATCAATTCCCTTGCCTTCCCCCTGAAAAGAACAACCACATTCTTGCCTTAATACCACTATTCCAAAAAAAAACAAAACAAAAAACCACTATTCCCATTCTGCTCTGTCTGGTTTACACTTATGCTTGAGGTCTTAAATCACATTTCAATTTCTGCACCACCTTCTTTAATCTTTATCAAAGGTCTATTTGGACACAAAACTACCGCTTCCTAATAGGTTAACTCTATTCCTATTGCCTCTTCATTTCTAAGCAAATCTGAATTATAATTTTGTTGCATCTATCAGATACCCCCTTGCTAAAATAGAAATATAAATTTATTTTGTTTCTTTAGAGGTGAAGGGGGAGAGAGATGAAAGAGAAGAAGATAATTTTTAAAATGATTATTTATTTAAGATTCCAAATCTTCCAAAAGCTTTTGGGATGTAAATTTGGTCTTTGTAATCTATGATTACATCCTATATAGTCAAAATTATCACTGACATAGAAATAAGACTAAGTTCTTCACAGGCATATAGATTTATATGCTTGGAAATGGATTATTTTTTTGAATGAGCAAATATAAATATAGGGGTGGGCAAAAGAAGATTTACAGTTGTCCATATGGAAAATATACAATGATTAATAAATAACAATACAAGAATAAACTGTTTCGAGTACTCCCAACTATAAATCTACTTTTGCCCATCCCTGTATTTGTAGATATTATTGTAATCCTCATTAAACTTAAGATACTATTTGAGAAAATGTGTATTAAATTTATTTACTTAGAAGCTTTGATATTTTTATTTAAGTTTAAGTATCTTTCCAATTATAAAAAGCACATGAAAAGCACCTTAGTCCATAATAATACATATAACAATCTTGATTTGCTCTAAAATACTCTAAACATATAACAAATAATGACGCTGGTGATTCCAGATTACTGCTCAACTTAACTCCTAACCTGAGTCCTTTGCTAAGTTTTTAGAGTTATAGGTGATTTAACTACCATATGACCCAATACTATATGCCCAAGTTAATTTGAGTTGAGCGGCAGGTCAGGCTAATCCAAGTATGCAGGCAGTAATAAGGTCTTTGTTTTTAGGCCTTCCTAAGCCAGGTCACATTTTCCATATCAGATCTAACTATTCCTTAAATAAATGACTTCATATTTCCTTACTTTAATAAGTCAAATATTTCAAAGGCAGCCATTTATCTCAACTACCTTTTTCTTCTTTCAGAGAGATTAAGAAATGTGTTCCATGATTAGAGTAATGAACCATAGAGTGGATGATCAAGTCATATTAGAGAATCTCCATCTTGGAATTTTGAAAATAAACTCTTTCTCAAATGGCACACACATGACTGTGTCTGAGACAGAGGAAATAATTGATGGTTTTGTTCCTTGGGAGACTTTGCTAGTCTACGTGCTCTATTAGCCCAAGCCTGAGTCCTGTTTGTATATAAACGATATAAGGTTGTTGACTGATAAGCAAGCTCAACAATTAGGGCAATTAACTGCAGAAGCCACTCATCCTAAGTGATACGTACAATGTAATTACCTGTTAGCAAGGCTTCCTACAAAGCCTGCAAATTTTCCTTCAGCAGAAAGGAGACACTGAGTAGTCTAGGTCAGTATATGGTGCTCCAAGACTAGCTCCATTTCCAGCTAATAATAAGTGAATCCTATGTGTCATCAGTATCCTCCGAATTTGTCTGTGGTGGGTTGGTATTGCCGAGATTTACAATGTTGGTGCACCCATGAGTTCTAGTTCTGAACAACTGAGGAGCAGACCGTGGAGGAGGCGAGTGACCAGATAAATGCACTGCCTGCCTGTGACGCCCGAGATAAATGCAGCTTCCCCAAATAACACCGTGTCATTTCTCATGGGCAGTAACTGAGAGTTCAATTACTGAAGTAAAATCAAATCAAAACCAGTGATGTAGCTGGTTCAAAGTGGTAGGATTCAGATTGTATTTTAAAAGAGGAGTCAACAGAATTTGTAGGCTGTAGTTTGAGCCCTAATTCTGGAGCTGATGTTTTCATGCTTTTGGAATTCTAAAGTGGTTTTCAACCATTTTATTCCTTCTATACTGTTCGCATGTGCAACTGGCAACTGTCAGTGACAATGACATGTGACACCTCACGCAGAGCAGTAACTTCACAATTGCTGGTTGTGGTGACAGGAGGAGTGGTCTTGGTGAGATCCATAATATTCTGACATACATTCCTTGGAGGGAAATCCCACAATCTCAAATTTCTAAGAAGTCATAAAGCTACATGCAAATAGATTTAGAACCAACCTACAATCTTTTCACTATATACAAATGTGACTCAGTATTAAACTAAAACTCTAGGACAGGTTTTTCAATGGAGAAAGCTTGTGTCATAACTCACCAAATGGAACGCCTCCGGAGAATGCTGAAAACTAAGCAGCATGTGAGAAAGAACTGCAAGAGCACCAGGTCTCACAAGAGGAAACCGAAGTCGATTAAAGACCTTCAAAAAAGACAAGATGTCCATCTATAGGGTTTGTAAGGAAGCTGTGAACCCAATCAGAGGTTATTTTCCTAGGCTAAAATTTATTTACGTGCACATTGCCCGTCCTGGAAGGTTCTATCATAACCTGTTACCCTAGTAAACTTTAGGAGCAGGAGAAAGTTGGGAAATAACATGACAGAGATCAAGGGAATATAATGGCCTAACAAACTCTTTAAACCTTCTGATCAAATGGAAACACATGTTTAAAGATGATACTCTCCTCCTCCAGTATTCACTCAATTCTTTCGACACCTGTGTATTGAGCACTCACTATTGCTTAGCACT
The DNA here is from genome assembly GCF_036850995.1 of Saccopteryx leptura. NCBI lineage: Eukaryota > Metazoa > Chordata > Mammalia > Chiroptera > Emballonuridae > Saccopteryx > Saccopteryx leptura. The sequence continues at coordinate 213,307,803 of NC_089503.1, read as the reverse complement.
GGTCTAGGCCCTGAGGGTAGAACAGTGGATAAACCCATCTCTTACAGGGCTTACGGTCGAGGGTGGCTAGGGACACTAACAAGTAACACAGACATAGTGCTGTGAAACAAAGAGTGATAAATAGGAGACGCAGCCTGGCAAAGGGCTCTGCTATTTTATACAGGGGATTTAAAAAAAAGTTCATGAGAAAGGTGACATCTGACTATAAAAAACTGACGGAGCCCAGGCCGGATAGCTCAGGTGGTTAGAGCATAACCCTGAAGCACAGAGGTTGCCGGTTCGATTCCCGGTCAGGGTACAAACAGGAGCTGATCAATGTTCCTGTCTTTCTCTCTCTCTAAATTAAAAACAAACAAACAAAAACCTGGAGGAAGTGAGAGTAAGCCTGACAGATACCTAGAGAAAAGCACAGCAAGCAGGGCGGAGCCCCAGCACTGCAAGGGCTCGAGGCCCACACCCCGCTGTACTAGATACAGCAGGAGGCCCGGGTAAGGAAAGCACAGAAACAGGCAATTTAACACTGGAGACTGGACAAGAAGCAGCAGTGGGCCAGACCAGGAAGGGCCTGGGTGACACCTGTAGCAGACCAAGGACAGGAGCCAGGTGGCTACTGCAATCGTTACAGCAAGAGGTGATGACTTGGACCAGGGTGGTAGTGATGTAGCTGGTTAGCAGTTGTAGCATTCTGGACATGTTTTAAAGGTGGAATCAATAGGATTTGTAGGACAAGGGCTGAGAGAAAGTGAAGAGAAAAGGATAGCTTCAAGGTTTTTGGTCTGAGCAAGTGGAAAATTGAGCGGCCATTTGAGTTAGAGAAGACCAGGTCTAAGAGGAGAAAGAAATTAAGGGTTAGATTGGGATAAGCTGCATCTGAGATCCAATTAGACACCTGGATATGTGAATATGGAGTTTATGGAGGAATAATGGTTTATATTTCTAGTTCATTAACTTAGAGATGTGCTAAGTATGGGCTGAGAAGAAAGTAGATCCAAGAAGAAACTCAAAGGCACTCTAAACATAGAAAGACTCACTATAGAGATGCCAGTTACCAAAAACAAAAACCAGGAATGTGTACGTCCTGGAAACTAAGTGAGCGAGTGATCAACTGTGTCAAATGCTGCTATGAGGGCAAATGAGAGGGGGCCTGAGAAATAACTCCTGCGTTTAGCAACACTGGAAAGTACTGGTGTCAAAGACAGTTTGGGCAGAATAATCTTTGTAAAGCTTAATTAGTTGGATTCAAGGGATAATGGAAAAAATGGGTTTTTGTATTAGATATGAAAACAGCAAGATTATTCTGGTTACCTATGCTTAGATAACATTTTAAATTTCCATAGCCTATCCAAAATTATTATCCAAAGCCAAACAAAACAAGAACCCATTCAAAATTAGATGCCTTAAAGGGGACAACCCCAAAATAAAAAGATTGATTATACGAGTTCATACATTCTAATAGATTTATATACTCCCACTTACCAGTTCTATTTTCAGTAAAGTGACATCTATCAAAATAGTAAACTTTTGGACAGCTGCCAGTCCCTTCAAGAGTGCAATCACCCATGTGTCTACAAACTGAGCCAACGGCCAGGACAGCCAGTCAATCATTCTGAAAAAGAAAAAGAAAACTATTGTTATTGACAATATTTTCAACATTATTTAGTTAGAAGCAACAGGTGATAGTAGATAACCACTCACTTTGTGACTCAATATTTACTGAGCTTGTTTGTGCAAAGCACTGATCAAGACGTAGGAAACAAGTATAATCGGTGCTGGTGCTCAAGGAATTCCCAGTCTCGTAAGCTGAGTTTCTTATAACACATTTCCATAAAAAGAATTTCTGATAAATTATGGTTTCACAACAGGCTTTAAATTTGTTACGTATTGATATTTAGAATTTATTAGTCAAATTTACTCCAAGAAGAGTAGTTCAAATACAGCTATCTGAACTAGACATATGAATGTAAACCAAAATTTTTCCTCTCTGGAAATAGGAAATTCCGTTAAGAAATTGGGCCAAATGTTCATATTATTTGACCCAGTAATCCAATTTTTGAGATTATATAATAAGAAAATAGTAGTGAGGCCCTGGCTGGTTGGCTCAGTAGTAGAGCGTTGGCCTGGTACGTGGAAGTCCTGGGTTCGATTCCTGGTCAGGGCACACAGGAGAAGTGACCATCTGCTTCTTTACCTTTCCCCTCCCCTCTTCTCCTTTCTCTCTCTTCCCCTCCTGCAGCCATGGCTCAAATGGTTCAAGTGAGTTGGCCCTGGGCACTGAGGACAGCTCCATGGCCTTGCCTCAGGTGCTAAAATAGCTTGGTTGCTAAGCAACAACCCCAGATGGGCAGAGCATCCTGCGGTGGGGGCTTGCCAGGTGGATCCTGGTGGGGCGCATGCAGGAGTCTGTCTCACTGCTTCTCCACCTCTCCCTTAAAAAAAAAAAAAAGTAGTGAAAAACAAAAAACAAAAAGCCAGGATTCTAAACTCAGAGTAATCTGGTTTAAAAATTTCAATTCACCATTTATTAGCTGAGGGGCCCTAAATACTTATGTAAATTATTTAACCTCTTTGTGTCTGTTTCTCTCATCTGTAGATTATAGGTAAACATGCTTACTGTATAGGGCTGGTATGAAGTGAATGAGTTAATACATAACACTGGAAAGTCACTGTGATGCCTTTCTTCCATCAAATATTAATGCTGTGGCAATAAGTAAATACTTTGTATAAAATGTAAACTATATATAAATACTAAGTACGCAAACATGACTTTTTTAAAACTAATATTTTAAAAGGACTGACTTCTAAATTGAAATGGTTATTTTCATAACAGCTAAGTTATAATTATAACTGTCTACATTAATTCTGGAGTATTATCTTTATTAATGATTTTGCTCTTAAAATTTAAATGTTCCATTAGACATTAAGAGCAGCCCCAGAGTTCAAATGCATGTTAACTATAAGTTATCAGTATGTTCCCTGTTTCCTACACACATTTTGTTTCCCTTCCAACAACGATAGTTATGTTATTAAAGTAGTTCCTGCCAACTGTTTCACGTCTTCCAGCTACTATTAGGCTGATTTTCCTAAAAGTCTGTGGTCATTCCACACACATCTTTATATATTTGATTCCACAATTTCAGTTTTAAACTGTTTTCCCTTATTGACAAAAACAACAAAATATCTCCTCCTCCCAAATATACAGTTACTATCTATAGCCGTGATAGCGAAGCTATGACACACGTCAGCACTGACATGTGTAGCCATTTTCGATGACACGCGGCCACATGCGGCCGCATACCAGAGAAGTATGGGGCCGTATGCCAATAAGGACGTTTCATCCTCGGCTCCTGCACGGCCAGGTGCAGGAGCCGAGGATAAAACATTTGCTGTAGTGTAGACAGTCTGTGCTGGAGAACTGTAGGCCAAAACAACAGAACTCCGGCACAGAGCATTTAGTTCCAGGACTTCCGGTCAGGCTGTTAGGGGATCTTTGACTTCACTTCTGGCTGGCGGAGCAGGGAGCAGCGGAATGCTGCGGGGAACACATCTCTGGGGGTCCTGTGATCGCCATTACCAGCAACCACATAACCACAGCAACCATCACCCAATCTACTGTTCTGGGTGTTGTGGATTTCTAATTGACCATCATTACTGAGATAAGTGAGGGGGAGGCTGGGAGAGACGAGTTGCCTGTGCTATGGGTGCCATTTCCCGCCATTAGAAATAGCGGCAGCCATCTTAATTTACATAAGATGCAACTTGCAGAATTTCAAGACAGCATCTGGGCTCAGGTGTTTGTCGACTTGAGGTCAAAGCTTGAGAATCTGGAAAGGGGCCGCTTGGAGAATCAAGAGGAGTGCCACTACGAACAGGAAATTTGGAGTGCCTGGAACTGATTACCAGACACTTTTAGCACCCTGAAAAATATAGCAATGGCTTTACTCACAATTTTTCCCTCTACGTATTTTTGTGAGACCTTATTCTCAGCGTTAAATAATATCAAAACCAACAAAAGAAACAGACTGACAGATGAAGTTAGTAGCACTTGCTTGGGCTTGAAGTGTACAAAATACCAACCTTCAATTGAAGATTTAGCCAATGAAATTCAGCAACAAAAAAGTCACTAATAGGTAGGTTAGTTAAGGAATTCCCCTCCCCCTCACTTATCTTAGTTCACGGCACCCCACACAAGTTAAATAATATCAAGAGCAACAAAAGAAATCGACTGACAGGTGAACAAAGAAGTCACTAAGCAGGTAAGTTAAATAATTAGTTTTTGGTTTATTAAATACAGTTATGTATTACAATTATACATTTTTGTTATTTAAACTATAAATATTGTGAATTATGTTTTTTTTCTCAAAGTGACACACCACCCGAGTTATGCTCGGTTTTTTGGTGAATTCTGACACACCAAGCTCAAAAGATTGCCCATCACTGGCCTATAGTGTGATAAGTACCTGCAAAGAGCTTGGGTCATACTTGCATCTTTGACATTGGGATCCGTAGTAAGGCTCCTGATGAGAACTGTGATCATCTGAAGAGGAATATGCTGCACCAGGCTTGCCAACGCTACAGAAGGTTCAAATGTTGCATCTGTTTTTTAATTGAAAAGAAAAAGGGATAGGACAAGGATGCTCAAGTCAAGCATAGAGAGAACAATTAACAACAACAAAAAGTAACTGCAGCAAAGGTGTTCATCAGGAAGCAGTTGCTATGCTCCACATCATGGGTACTCTAACATAAGAGGAATGTTACATTATAGAAATTAGAGAGTAAGAGTAACCATGGTTACTCATTCTATAGACAAAACTATCCCACACCACTATAAAAACTGTTGTTTACTACTGCCATATTTAGTCCCAAAGTTACTTTAGTTTCTTGAATTCTTTGCTAAAATTTTCACTTATAAAGCAGAAATGCAAGGTATTTGAATTCCCACGTTAGGTCCCCCAAAGAAACTTACATCTATTAATTACAGTAGCTTTTAAATTGTACTAACGAAGATTTAAAAAAAATCTTTTAAAGTAGAAATTAAGGTAAATTTTGGAGGGACTCTGCTTAAATAGCAAACTCAAGGTGAGCACTGCGCCTCCAAAAATGGGGCAAAGTGCTGAACCAACAAGCTCAGGGGAGCCCTGCACGGTGGCCTTGCTAACTCGGAGACCTAGAGTACCATACAGGATGATTTGAAATGAAAACTTTCTAATTCAAAGCAGTTCATCGTGGGTAGTCATGTTCTAGGGCGGCATTTTCCTCTACCAAAGGTCTGTACTGACCCTTAACTGAGCCTGTCTGTGGTCTCTCTGCATCTACAATAACATACCTGACTGATAATGCACCTTTAAAATGTTAAGAGTGACCACCCTTTCCTGTCCCTTCCAGGGAACAGGCACCCACCAGAACAGAAACCACAAACCCCCTTGTTGTTATTATCATCTTCATTGTTGACCATCTTATGCCTATCTCTATAAAAGAAGTTTGGAGTCTATAAATTTTTACTTTTAATCCAATCCCAATGATTTCCCCGCTCTGCTTTTTTCTGGCTTCCCTCATCTATCACCAATGAATTTCATGTAACCCTTTTTTGCCTTCCCCTTTGATTCTAATGTATAAAATAAATGGTAAAATTGTCATTTCGCAGAGCATTTTTTCAATCCGTTGAGATTTGGCTTCCTGGCAACTGTTGAAAGTTTGCCTCAAATAAACTCATAAAAATTCTTACAGGTTTGGAAATTTCTTAGGTTGACAGCACCTATACTGCTACAGTTGAAAATGTTCTGGGGAAATATAACAGTTCTAGCAACACAGGCAATACAAGAAAGATTACAATTAAAAAAATAAACCAACTCAGATACTACAAATGCACAGCTGATAATTCTTTCGTAAATGTACTTAGTTCATCAGCATGCATAGAGCTTGTTAAAACTGGACTCTTATTTTTGGTTCTCAAGATAAAGGAGAACATCTCTTTGACAAGTTCAGTTTCCACCAATATCCAGGGAGAATGACTATATCAAGTAGAAAGAAAGTGGACAAGATTCTGGATCTATTGTTTCACAACCTACAGAAATAGAAGCTCCACGTCCAAACAAGAAATGTAAATGTACAGGTACAATTACTGAATGACAAAGCATTTTTTTGGCTTAGTATCACTTGACCCCTCCCTGCTTTCGAGGGATGCAGTTCATGGGCTAAAGCACGAGTGGAAAAACACCTATTTAGGTCCTCATGTTGTTTCCCTTCCCTCATTCTAGCCGCCACCTTTCATGAACACTACACAGACAGAAAATGTCAATATCCAAAAACTACAGAGCTAACTGGCATAAGTCAATAATAAAACAAACTGCAGTCCACGAACTTTTAAAACATGGGAAATTTAAAGATAGGGGGGAACTCATGTAACAAAATGACAGGGTTACAATACAATCAATAATAATATGGTAAGCATTACTACACTACCCTTAGTCACTAATGAATAGAAGCTTTATATAGTAGCTGTCATCCTGGAAGCATTCCGTCACTTGGGCGGAGGACGGGTAATTAAGCAACTTGTTTAGTGCCAAAGGTCTTAGACCTCCACATTCTCGATATATAAATAACCCGAGTAGGTTAGTGGATGGGAATAAAATTTCGGATGAGGCACTCAGATTTTCTCTAACAATATTTTCAGGGTGGGGAAGCAACATGGTGTGTATGAGTGGGAGAGAGAGATTGAATTTCCGAGATTTCCTGGGACTACAATGACGCTTACCCGTGGAAGAAATGCTTGCAAAAATTTCTTGCAGCGAAGGCAGCAGCGTGGAGGGCTCGGCCTTCCAGATGTTCTGCAGCAAGTTACTCACTTTCGTCACCTGAGAGACGTATTCCCGCAGCTCTTTCTCCTGGGTGGACTGGCACTGGAAGTGGCCTATGGTGCGAACCAGCTGTTGACAGAAGGTGATGGACAGTTTCCCCTTGGGGATGCATTGCACGAAGTCGGTCAGGAGGTCGCTCAGCCGGGCACACAGCTGCGGCTCCGGCCTCTCACACACCAGGCGTAGCACCTCCACCTGCAGCAGGCTGAAGAGATCCAGCACCGAGGGGCAGCTCATGATGAGCTTCAGGCCGTTGTGAATGTAGTCCAGGACGGCAACATCCTTCCTGTCCAGCGAGTGGTAGCCTTGCTGAAGGAGGCCCAACACGAACGTCTTGTTGAAGAAGGCCTCGAACTCGGGCCGGTGGTACCGTGCGTAGGCCTCCAGCACCTGGTGCCCCACCTGCCGCTGAAAGGGGTCCTGGCCCTCCAGGATGAGCCGAGTGGTCAGGTCGAACATGGCCTCGCACTGCGCCTTGTCCAGCCAATGCTCGGCCGACTCCACCACCTTCCGCACGATAGCTCGCTTCAGGGGGAGCGGGTGCGAGGAACTCACCAGGCCCTCCAGGATCTTGTCCATTGTCGCCACGCTGCGAGGCCAGGGGGCAGAGGGCGGGCGGATACAGCTCCGAAGTGGGGCAGGCGAGCCCCGGGGCGCAGATGAACTGGGAGCACAGCAGCAGCGGGACCGACCACCGCCACGGCCGCCTCAGCAGCCACATTTATCGGGCAGGGGGGCCCATCCAAGCCCGAGCAGGGGGGGTTGGCAAGCTTGGGGCGAGTCAGAAGCCGCACTGTCCGCGGCGGGTCTCAGGAGCCAGAGGCCCGCACTCCGCCCCGGGCCCGCGGTCCTTCTCAGCATCAGCTCGGAGGCGCCAGCGGGGGCCCTCGGCGGCGGGGGCGGGGGCGGGGGCGCTTAGGCTCCGGGGCTGCGAGCCGGCCGGTGGAGGAAGTGCGCCTCCGCGTCCCGGGACAGGTGTGGGCGTCCGGGCCCCAGGCGATCTTCAGATACAACGGGTCCTGGTCTGAGCCTGGAGTCGCTGTCACCGAGACTGCCGGATCAGCCAGGAAGAGGAGGTGAACACCCTTGACCCGGATTCAGAAGGTCCCGCAAACAGGAAGTGACGTATGAATATCGGGGAAGGCCCGCCGTCCCACCCCCTCCGCCGTCCCACCCCCTCCGCCGTCCCACCCCCTCCGCCGTCCCACCCCCTCCGCCCCGCCCCAACCGTCTCTTCCTCTTCGCTGCGGTGCCCCAGCTCGTCTGCTCCCTCCGGGCTGTGCTCGGACCCCTCCTCGCCCACTTCGCTGCTGTCCGCGCACGGCCGCCTCCAGTCGCGTCGCGGGGCGACGCTCGCGTCATTAGGGATCGAATGTCGAGTCACAGGCGCCTTTCCGGGAGGAGGGTCCGAAGCGCAGGCGATGGCGGTGGCCTTGAATCTAGGATTCCCACCTTCAGATCTCTGTAGGTTCTGTCCGGGTCAGGTTACTCGTTAAAGCCCGAGAAAGTGCTGTTTATGTAAAATCAAAGTTTTGGAAATCCGAGCACTCGGAGAGAATGAAAGGAAAAACCTCAAAACTCAGATTGTGGAGAAATCGGCTTGGCGTATCCACCAAGACTCCTGTGGTGGATTCAAGTTCCCAACCACCTTGGCGAATCCACCAGGGTTCCTAAATGCGAGTGTCTTTCTCCTCTGGGGTTAATAAAGAACCGTGCTGGCCTTGGCGGCATTGGCGACAGTCAGCATCAGGAGAGCTGTGTTTAATCAAACCTCTAGCATATCTTTCTGGTGAGCTTTTGTGGCGTATAGAAAATTTCGAAGCTGTTGAAAAAGAATGGGAGGAGAGTTACGGGAAAATGAAAGACAGCCTGTCATATTAAAGAGTACTTTGAAAATAGAAAACGAGGTGGAAATTTTACATTATTTAATATGTGGATGCTGACATTGAACATGGTTTACAGTAAGGAAGAACAGATCCAGTCATGCTGTACTCATTCAGGTTAAATTCCAAAGATTCACAGTTAAGAATTTAAGCTTTAATCAGAGGCCTTTATATTAGAAAATGATCCCTAATTATAGCTCTCCACAGAGTTGGCCTATAGTAGTTGGGAACTTGAAGCCAGAATTATCGGAGTTTGTGCTGCCTGTCACCAATTCAGCCAAATAAGTAGAGAGAGATAGAATCTTGATGGGTGCTTTATTCAAATGGCCAGTGACCTGGAGAGACAGGGGTTATATAGGTATACCCAAATCATCTCAACACCCTATTCCCAGCCAGCCTTTTTTAGGGGAAGAAAAGGGTAGGTAAGTGTTTGTAATTTTAAGGGAGAGTTCATCAGATCATAATTAAAGCTAATTGGGTCATAGTCAGCAGACATTCTACATCCAAAGTACAAAGGCTTTGCATGCAGTTCCCTGAGCCACAAAGGTGGGTCACTTGTAGATCTGCTGGGGCAGAAAAGTGGATTTCTTGTGATTTCCTGGGGCACAAAGGTGGATCACTCCCAGATCTAATTAAGTCATGTAAACCTGTTCAGGTACCCCAGTTCCTGAAATAAAGCTTTTACTTGCATTAACCATTGTCCCCACTAACCATAAACAAAGCCATCTATTCAAGCTGTAGTTTTAACTCTTGAGTTGCTCTTATCAAACTCAGACATTAATGGCTTTTAATACAGACACAAAAATGGCTTGTTTAAAAAGATCCAATGCAAAAGCAAACAACACTGAAAGCTGTTTACTTTGCTAAATACCATTTTGTTTTTTACCAATTTTAACAAGCCGGGGTTCAAGTTGCCCATCGCTGCTGAGTCGCAGAACCAGGGCCCGAGGGGTATAAAAATGTCTTCTATTTAGATTGCTAGCAATCCGAGAAGGCAGGGGACTCTTGTTCAACAGAACTGCCTTAATAGTCTTGGCTGACTGACGTGTACATCTATTTTGGGGAGACTAGTGATTTATCATAAAGCATGCAGTTAGTCGCATAGCAGTGTGCGGAGGTATGAGATGGGTCTGTTGGAGTGCCTTCCTGGAATGTCCCCCTGATGCTAGCTCAGATCTGTCTGGCATCCTTGCTGTTTTCTCTGGAATAGCCGGGGTTGTGATGCCTCTGGGAACTTGCTGTGAGAGAACTCTATTTTTTGGGCAACCAAATAAAGATTAAGGTTTGTGAATTAAGCTTCTGGTTATCTGCAGTGCCTTAACTCCCTATAAAAAATTCTGTGGCTTAGTCTTTACGATATATTATTACAATAAAATATTGTAATTTAACCCCTTATGTGAAGATTGGTGAACAATGGTAGTGAAGTGATTACTCCAAAGCAGAGCGGAAAAATATATTGGTTACTTAAAAACTTGACAGATTACTCTGAATCATCAATAACACTTTCCTTTTTCTGTTTAATATTATAGCTTCAGAAACTGAATGTTGTAAAATAAGATGTGTGGGACGTACATAGTGCAATTTGTTCTTAGTCTGTATAACACAGATAACGTAATTTCATACTAGCAGACTTCCAAAAACTCCATGACTCAGTATTTTTAAAGTACATCTTGAGTGATAGATACATGAAATAAAATATTTAGTTGGTTTTTTATGCCAAAGTGTTCAAAACATGTTTCCTTCTTTTGCCATTAGTAAAAAAATTTTGCATAGTATGTTCTCTATGATTAAGAATGCAGTTGGGAGTGGTCTACTTTAAATAACCTAATTTATTATATAACCAAAAATTATATAACAGTACCATAGTCCTGTTCAGCATTTTAAACTATTTTCAGAAGTCTGTAAAAGGTTTGCTGTAGTATGCCTTGCCACTAATGATTAGATTAGAAGGTGCTGTTCCTACAGGCTTTAAGATTCTGCGTAAAGATTTAGTCTAAGGCCCCAATTGCTAAATAAATGGTTTTACAAATATCATACATCTGGGAATGGGAATTAAGTGATGGGGATGAAAGAAAGAAACCTCAGGATAGGGAATTATTATTTATTAAATGCCCACTATTTGCCTGAAACTCAATAATTATACTTTATCCGTAGTCCTCAAAACACTTTTGGAAATAGATGCTGATAGCTTCATTTTATAGATAAGCAATGAAGCCTGAGGTTAAAGAAAGAGGTGCTAGGTGAAAATTATGTTTGTTTGTTTTTGTTTGTGATTGGCAAAGAGAGAAAGCATTTCCAGAGGTAGCGGTTAGAATTGGTGGACTGAAACATCTCTGCAATGAGGTTAACTTTCCCTGAGGATATTTATGTCACCCTTTAGCATCAAAAGCTAACTCATTGGATAGATAGAACTCTGATTAATAAATCATTATGTGAAGTAATTATAAATAGTCCTTTAAACATTGTAGTTTATGTTTTTTGTACACTTTATTAATTATAAGAAAAAACTGGAAAGAAATATACCAACCACTTTAATAAGGTGAGTTAATATTTTTTTGTGATTTGTAAGGTACACCAAGCTAATCTCACGACCCTATTTTAAATCCTCCAGTGCTTCCCATTTTATTTAGAATAAAAGTCAAGTGCCTGTCTTTGACTACAACACCTTACATGAAGGGACTCAAATCTTTTTCTGCCACTCTTCGCTTTACTATGTGAGCCACACTGGCCCTCTCATGGTTCTTCCTCAGGTCAAACTCTTTCACGTGTTCGGGGGTTTTGAAACTTTCTTTTTTGGATCCTGTAATTTCTCTGTTTGGAAGTCATCTAATGGAGTCAGTGCTAGATTATCTGCCACTCTACTCTGTATCTTTCTTTTTTTATTTTCCTTCTCTTCCTTCCCTTCCTTCCTTCCTTCCTTCCTTCCTTCCTTCCTTCCTTCCTTCCTTCCTTCCTTCCTTCCTGCCTGCCTGCCTGCCTGCCTGCCTGCCTGCCTACAAGAAGGAAGACAGATAAGAAGCATCCACTGTAGTTGCAGCACTTTAGTTGCTCGTTAATTGCTTTCCATATGTGCATTGACTGGGAGGCTCCAGCCAAGCCAGTGACCTTTGGGATCAAGCCAGCAACCATGAAATCATGTCAATGACCCTGTGCTCAAGCTGGTGACCCCACACTCAAGCCAGCAACCTCAGGGTGTTAGATCCTGTGACCTCAGTGTCCCAGGTCAATGCTCTCTCCACTGCGCCACCATTGGTCAGGCTGTTTGTTTATTTTATTTTTTTTTTGTATTTTTATTTTTTTTGGTATTTTTCTGAAGCTGGAAACGGGGAGAGACAGTCAGACAGACTCCTGCATGCACCCGACCGGGATCCACCTGGCACGCCCACCAGGGGCAACGCTCTGCCCACCAGGGGGCGATGCTCTGCCCCTCCAGGGCGTTGCTCTGTCGCGACCAGAGCCACTCTAGCGCCTGGGGCAGAGGCCAAGGAGCCATCCTCAGCGCCCAGGCCATATTTGCTCCAATGGAGTCTTGGCTGCAGGAGGGGAAGAGAGAGACAGAGAGGAAGGAGAGGGGGAGGGGTGGAGAAGCAGATGGGCGCTTCTCCTGTGTGCCTTGGCCGGGAATCGAACCCGGGACTTCTGCACGCCAGGCTGACGCTCTACCACTGGGCCAACCGGCCAGGGCCATATGTTTATTTTTTAAATTAAAGTATAATTGACATAAGATATATTCACTTCAGGTGTACAGTGTAGTGATTCTACATTTATATACCTTAAGTGAAAATAATGGTAAGTCTAGTAACTGTCTGTCACCATGTGAAGTTATTATGATATTATTGACTATATCCTCTGTGCTGTGCATTACATTCCTGTGACTTATTTATTTATTTACTTCATGAGGTCAAGAAACTAACTGCCTTGGTAACCTTTATGTCTACTACATGTACTGTAGTTAGAACAGTACTTGGCACAAAATAAACAGTCTAATAATATGTTAAATGAATAAACATTTTTTTAAATGAAATGAAATGCATGCTTTAAAAATCCACATAATAACTTCTAGAATAAGTGAATTCAGAAAAGTTTTAGGATATAAGATAAAAGACAAGTTAATTCTACTTTTATATACTAGCAATGAATAAGTGGGAAACAAAATAAAAATATATACCATTAACAATTATTGAGAAACAGAACAACTTTGGTATGAATCTAACATGTACAGAACTCATATACTAAAATCAACAAAACACAGATGGAAGAAATCAAAAAACTAAATATATGAAGAAACGTATTGTGATGGATTGGAAGACTCAATATAGTAAAGGTGTTAGTTACCCCCAAATTGGTATATAGGTTTAACAAAATTCCTGTTAAAATTCTAGCAAGATTTTTTTTTGTAGATTCAGACAAGATTGTTCTAAAATTTATATGAAAAACAAAGAAACAAGAACAGTGACAACAATTTTTATTTTTTATTTATTTATTCATTTTAGAGAGGAGAGGGAGAGACAAGAGAGAGAAGGGGGGGAGGAACTGGAAGCATCAACTCCCATATGTGCCTTGACCAAGCAAGCCCAGGGTTTCAAACCAGCGACCTCAGCATTTCCAGGTTGACACTTTATCCACTGTGCCAACCACAGGTCAGGCAGTGACAACAATTTTGAAAAAGAAGTAGGAGGAATCACTCTACTCAAATTTAATTCTTATTATATACTACAGTAATCAAGAGTGTGTGCTGTTGGCAGAGGGATAGACACATAAATCAACAAAACAGATTAGAGTACCCAGAAATCGGAGCATAGAAATATACTCAACTGAATTTTGACAAAGGTGTAAAGTCATTCAATGGAGGAAGGATAGCCTTCTCAACAAATGGCACTGGAGTAATTGGGTATCCATAGGCAAAACATAAACCTTGACCTCAACCTTCCACCTTATACAAAAATTAACTGAAAGTGGATCATAAATTTAAGTGTAAAACATAAAGCCATAACTCTTTTTAGAAGAAAACATAGGAAAAAACATTTGGGACCTAGGGCTTGCTAAGAGTACATAGAACACCAAAAGCAAATAGGTAAATTGGACTTCATCAACATTAAAACTGTTCCTCAATGAAAGACCCCGTTAAGAGAATGAAAAAGCAAGCTACAGACCTGGAGAAAATATTTGTAAGCTAGGTATCTGACAACAGACTTGTATGTAAAACTCTTAACACTCAACAGTAAAAGACTATTGTATATAAAAGGACACTATCATGAGAGTGCAAAGACCATGCACAGAATAGGAGAGAATATTTGCAAGGCCTATATCTGGTAAGTGACCAATATTCAGGATATAGAAAGAACTTTTACAACACAACAATAGTGAAACAACCCAATTTAAAAATGACTAAAGTTCCTGAATAGATATTTCTTCAAAGAAAATATACAAGTGACCATTAAGCACATGAAAAGATGCTTAACATCACTAGCCATCAGGGAGATGCAAATCAAAAATCACCATGAGATATCACTTCATATGTATTAGGATGGCTTTTATTTTTAAAAAGGTTAGAAAATGTGTTGGTGAGGATGTGAAGAAATTGTGCATTGCTGTTGGGAAACAATTTGGTGGTTCCTCAGAAAGTTAAAAATAGAATTATCATATGATCTGATCCTTCAATTCTAGGTATATACCTAAAAGAATTGAAATCAGGAACTTAAATAGATAGTTGTACACCAGATGTTTATATCAGCATTATTCACAATACCCAAAAGGTGGGAGCAACCCTAATGTTCATGAACAGATGAATGGATAAACAAATATGAGCGATTATATTCTTATATATATGAATGTTATTCAACCTTAAAAAGGAATGGAATACATGCTACCACATGGATGAACCTTGAAAACATGCTAAGTTAAATAATCCAGGCAGAAAAGGACAACTATTATATGATTCTATTTATGTGAGTTACCTAAAATAGTGAAGTTTATAGAGACAGAAAATTGAATGGAGGTTACCAGAGACTGGAAGAAAGAAGAAATGAAGATTTATCATTTAATGGGTATAGTGTTTCTGTTTGGGAGGATAACAAAATTTAGAAGTGGATAGTGGTAGTGATTGTACAACATTATGAATGTCATTGAACTGTGCAGTTAAAAATGGTTTAAATGCTAAGTTATATGTATATTTCATCACAAATTTTAGGGGTAAAATAAAGCAATCCAATTAAAAATGAGCAAAGACACTACATTTCATTGAAGAGAGTATACAGATGGCCAATAAGCACAGGAAAAGATGTTCAACAACAGTAGCCATTAGGAAAATAGATTTTAAAGCAACCAGATGTCATTGCACACCTATTAGAACAGCAAAAATAAAAAATAGTGAGAATATCAATGCTGCCAAGAATGCAGAGAAACAATCTTTGGAATATCTCTGGTAGGAATGCAAAATGATTCAGCTATTTTGGAAAAAATAGTTGGCAGTTTTTAAAAATTAAATATGCAACTACTTTATGACCAAACAATTGTACTAGATCTGTATTCCAGGGAAATGAGAATTTATATAAAAATGTATACAAATGTTCATCACAGTTGTCTTTATAAAAGTCAATGACTAGAAACAACCAAAATATTTGTCATTCGGTGAGTGACTAAATGAACTGTGGTCCATCATTACCACGAAATTCTCCTCAAAACAAAAAGGAGCAAACTTTTGATAGACATGACAACTTGGATGGATCTCAAGGACATTGTGTTAAGCAGAAAAAGCCAATATCAAAGGTCACATAATGTGTTATTTATATAACATGCTTGAAATAAGAAAATATTAGAGAAGGACAGATTTGTAGTTTCTAGGGGTTAAGGAAGGTGGAGGGGGGGGGGGAGAGGAGGATGGGTGTGACTGTGAAGCACGTGGTAATGAAATAGTTTTACAGTTTTGTGTTAGTGTGAGTTCTCCACAGAAACAGAACTAACAGAAATAGAACCATATGAGGAATTGGTTTACACAGCTGCAGAGTACCAGAATCTGCTATTTGAAGTCCCAAGACGGTTGTGATATAGTTCTAGCCTGTGTCTGAAGGCAGTCAGAGAGCGTGAATTCTCTTACTCCACCTTTTTGTTCTGTTCAGTCATGGATCGGATGAGGCCTACCACATTTGTTAGGAAGATCTAGTTTACTTAAACCTATTTAGTCAAATGTTAATCTCATTCAGAAACATCCTTACAGACACAACCGGGATTAATATTTAACTGAATATCTGGGCATCCTGTGGCCCAATCAAGGTGAAAAAATGATCATAAATTCACCCTTGGTAGCCATACACATCTCAAACCATATTCAATCTCCAAATAAAGACAAGATCATAATTCTACCTAACATATATACAACCAGAAACACTAACCCCTTCCCCATAAGAGGAAGCAAAGTCCTTGAGTGATACTTACTCTTTTCCTTGATATCCTGTCATTTAAATACTATGATGTAAAATTAACAATACTTAAATATTGTATGTCATATGTTGTGTTACTTAATAAAGGAATAAGAGGAAAGAAAAGAAAAATATTTGTTTAGATATAAATATATATGCAAAGCTAATATTTTTGTTGTATAGACAGACTAAGCAAATATATTACATAAACATATTCATAACAAAATAAAGGGAAAATACTATGACCATTAGCTTTCATTATTATAACTGGTCCTGTGGTTGTAGATGGTATTTATAACAACCCTTTTACACTATTTTGTATTTCAGCAAACACTTCAGCAGGTTGTGGTTCTTTGCCTGGTGGAGTGACCCAACCCTTTATTCCTGAAGCGTCTGGGCCATTAATAGTCCTGTGTAGATTGAATTGCTGTAGGTTTCCATTGACTTTAATTACAGGGCATGTAATACTAAGAGGTGTCCTAAGGCAGTGGTCCCCAACCTTTTTTTGGGCCACGAACCGGTTTAATGTCAGAAAATATTTTCACGGACCGACCTTTAGGGTGAGATGGATAAATGTATCTCGTGACCGAGACAAGCATCAAGAGTGTTTTAGATGGATGTAACAGAGGGAATCGGGTCATTTTAAAAAAATAAAACATCGTTCAGACTTAAATATAAATAAAATGGAAATAATGTAAGTTATTTATTTCTCTGTGGACTGGTACCAAATGGCCCACGGACCGTTACCGGTCCACGGCCCAGGGTTGGGGACCACTGTCCTAAGGTATCTCTTGTAATACAGACAGAGTACATTCCTTATCACCATTGTAGAGTAACAAACCAATTTCCCCTTGATAGTCAGGATAGTGACCCCAGCCAGCAGAGCCCTTCTTTGCCATTGACTCCTACGTATGGGGAGTCCAAACTGGCTAGTGTTATTCCTAGCTCAGAGTTCAGTGGAATCATTGTGTTTCCTGATGGAAACATCCCTCACTTTGGAACTAAGATTTTTAAGCCAGCAGAGCATAAGATAGGGAGAAAATTTTTTTTTTTTGCTAATATGTTAATAGGTCACTAGGGGTAAGAGTGAGTGATGCCACTCCCATTTCTACCCCTTGATTTTTGGACCTGTGAATCCTGGATATGAGAGAGGCAGCACCACATATCAGATGTCGAGTCAGGGCATATACTGTACAGCCTTCTGGAGAACTTTTCTCAAGTCCTGCAAATTATTGTCACTTAGCTGGCGCTGTAATGGAGTCTTTAAAGGACGATTCCATTGTCTGTCAAGGTAGCTGCTTCAGGATGTTGGGGAACATGGTAAGGCCAGTGAATTCCATGATCATGTGTTATTGCCACACTTCATCTGCTGTGAAATGAATTCCTTGATCAGAAGCAATGCTGTATAGAATACCATGATAGTGAACAAGGTATTCTATAAGTTCACAGATGGTAGTTTTTGCATGAAATATATGCAGGGAAGGCAAATACATATATACATTTAATATATATATATATTTAATATATATACATTTAATATATATATTAAATGTCTATTTTGGTAAAAATAAAACACTGACTCCTCCATAATGGAATAAGTCCAATGAAATCGATCATATCAGGGACTCAGGGTTGGTTTCTGCTATTGGCAGATTGAGTACTCAGCAGTGGCCATAGCCAGGATGGCCTTGTTGAGTGGAAGTCTGTGTTCCTGACCACATGTATAACTTTCATCCCTGTCCCCATGGCCACTTTGTTTATGAGCCCATTGGGTGATAACAGGGGTAGCTGGGAAAAAAGTAATTGGCCAGAGACTGTGAATTGGTATATAACCGTGTGCCTGGCCATTTCTCCTTCCAAGCAATGTGAACAATGAGGTTCATTGCTCAAAGTTATGCCCACTGAGAGAATTTCTTTTTTCCACCATCCTTCAGGGATGTCCCAGAAAGAGGAACTGTCACGCTGCAGTTGCCCACTTTTAAGTGGTGCCTGCATGTTTTCCAAGACTATCTACAAACCAGGCTAGTCTTCTCTTCCCCTGTCAACTGATGATAAGCGACTCCCTATGACAACAGGGATGCAGGCTGGGAGAGAGATGGTAGTGTGCAGGAGTGGGGACTATAGGTAGTTGGGTCCCTTCTACAGGTAACTTGTGCTTTCAGGGTCTGCTTAGGCCCAATCACGTATCATTTCCATCTGAGGATGGAGTTCGACTGTGCATTGTACGTTCATAGCTTGCTGGGTCAGATAATACCCAGTTCATGGTAGGCAACTCAGGTCACATGGTGTCTTGGTGGCTCATGGTTGTGCATTCAGTTTCTAATAAAAATCAATAAGTCAGAGAGCTGTTTTTCAAAAGGAGAGAAGTATATCTGCATGCAGATGTCTTACCAAAGTCTATAGTAGTTACTGCATTTTGTTCACCAGTCCAGTCAGCATAATGTCATCAATTAATGGACTTGTGTGCTATCTTGTGGAAGGGAAAAATGACCAAGATAACTGCAAATTAAATTATGACCTCTAGGTTAAAGCTAGAGAGAGATTATAGTTCTGTGAGGTAGGAAAATGAAGGTGTATTTCTAGCCTTATTAGCTGTAAACAAACTGCTTCTGGTGGTCTTTACTAACAGGTACCAAGAAAAAAACATTTGCCAGATCAAGCGCTGCATACCAAGTACCAGGGGATGTACGTGTTCATTTGCTGCAGCAGTGAAACCGCATCTGGTAGAGCAACTGCAGCTGGAGTATCCACCTGGGTAAGCTAATGATAATCCACTGTCATTCTCTAAGTCTTCTGTTTTGTGAACAGGTTAAATAAGTGAGATAAGTGCAGACATGGGAATCACCACTCCTTGTTGTTGTGAGTCGGGGGCGCAGAGAGAGAGATCAGCAGACGGAATCATCAAGGACTAGCAAAGGACCACCGCTCGCTCAGGCAAATTGCCCTGAGTTCATGCAGTGTCCTAATTTTATTCACAAGACTTCAAAAAGCCTGTTTACTGAGAAATTGGCATAACATCAAGAGTAACTTTTGCTTAAAGATACATAGAGTGCACCTGCAAGATAGCTTAGTAACAACATAATATCAGAAGGCATTAATTGCTATTGCTTCTATGGATCCCACAACATTCCTCTTCTTATCTTAAGCCTTAAGGGATAACCTTGGAAAGTACAGAAATCTTATGAGAATGTTTTACTGAGAAAAGCCCAGCACTGCCTTCAGTCACATAGACTTGTTTCAGTGACTCGCCTTCAAGTCACAAAACAACTTTCTTGGCAAAACATTCTTTTCTTGTTGGCTGTGTTCCCATCCAAGGCCATGCAATGGGTTATTCCGCTGCAACTCCTGCATCTTTCAAGTCCTTGATTGTGGCACTAATCTCGGCTATCTATTCAGGAATATGGCGTTGCTTTTGGCTTGCTATTTTCCTAGGTTGAGGCAGTTCTAATGGATTCTACTTGGCCTTTCCCACTTTAACCAACTGCACTCCACAGGTCAGGGAAGCAGTATGCAGATTCTGCTAGTTGCTGAGTATGACTGTTCTAATGAGGGATTCTGGACTCCACTTGGCTTTTCCTCTTTAATTGCTCTCACTCTGCTGGTAATGGAACAAATGTGGGGATTTGGTTAGTTGCTAAGTGTATGTACTCTAAGTATTAATTCTGGAATTGAGGAGGTAATCACAGAATGGGTTAGGAGACCGACTGGGCCCACTGTGAGACAGACTTGAGCTACAATTCCATTGATCACTTGACTTCTATACTCTGACTAGCGGATCACAGTGATGTTTTGGATCTCCTACAATTAGTGTTAGTTCTGAGTCAGTGTCCAGTAGTCCCTTAAAGCTCTGACAATTATTTTTTATCCAGTGCACAAGTACCCTGGCAAAAGGTCACTTTGGGGAAGGCTGAGAGAAAGATTAACAGCATACATTTTTGGCAGTGTAGTGAGGTCCTTCCTTAAGAGTACCCAGCCTCTCCTTGATTCAGGAGTTCTGGGTCTGCTAACTGGCTTAAGTCTGGGAATTGATTGAAGGGTTATCTCTCTCTCTTATTTTTTATGATTTACATTAGACTTTTGTTCACTTGATCTAGAATTTTCCTGCTTATACAAATAAAGTAAGAATTTAGTAGGCCTCCTGTCTACTTTACTTCTAGCAACATCATGATAAACTAGCCAACTTGATAGGTTTCTGTAAGTCAGACCATTCTGATTGCTGTTTTGACTTTGCTTTCCATTATGGTAACCACGCCCACCTTGCCTGTGGTAATAGAGGGATGCCACTTGACTTCTACCACCCCAAGATCCAATTACTTCCATTGCTTTTAAGTTTCCCAATTCAGTGACTTCAATCTCTGCTGTAAGGTCTGGCCTATGGAGAAGAGCAATCACTGAGCTCTCCAAAGATGTTGCGGTTCCCCACACAAATTTATTTCTCATGCTAACAATGAAAATGAAACCAGAAATATCAGAGTTTGTGCTTCCTGTCATCAATTCAGCCCAAGACAGGGATTGCATCTTTATGGGTGCTTTATTCAGATGGGCAGCAATCTGGAGAGATGTGAGTTACATTCCCAAATCATGTCAACCCCCTACCCCCAGCCAAACTTTTTATTTAAAAAAATATTTTATTTATTGATTTTTTTAGTGATTGGAGAGAGAGAGAGAGAGAGAGAGAGAGAGAGAGAGAGAGGGAGAGAGAGAAAGTGAGGTGGTGGTGGGGAGGAACAGGATGCATCAACTTATAGTTGTTTCTCATATATGTGCATGTGCCTTGACCAGGCAAGCCAGGGGTTTTGAACCAGCGACTTTAGCATTCCAGGTTGATGCTTTATCCACTGAGCCACCATAGGTCAGGCCCTAACCAATCTTTTTAT
The DNA here is from genome assembly GCF_036850995.1 of Saccopteryx leptura. Taxonomy (NCBI): domain Eukaryota; kingdom Metazoa; phylum Chordata; class Mammalia; order Chiroptera; family Emballonuridae; genus Saccopteryx; species Saccopteryx leptura. Next base: position 213,286,771 of record NC_089503.1, on the reverse strand, counting down.
AAGGGGAAGAGTCAATACAATTAGTAAGATTAATGATTAAGGTAAATAAAAAGCTTTATTTCAGGAGCTGGATACTTAAATAAGCCTACATGACTTCATGAGGCTATAAGCAATCCACCTTTGTGCCCCAGGCCCAGGAGGTCCACAAACACAAAGCTATCTAAGCCCTGATGCTCCAAGGACAGGACACTCACCCACTGACAAGGACGCAGATAAAGAAGTATTGGTCAGCAGATGAAGAAATGCTAGAAGAATCCCTGGACTACAACTTAAATTTTCCGTAAAATTCCACCTTATCTATCCCTTTCTTCCCCTTATAAAAAAAGGTTGGCTGAGATGAGGTGTTAAGATGGTTTTGTGGTACAGAAACCCCATCTTCTCAGATTGCTGGCCATCTGAGAAACAATACCCATGAAGATTCAATCTTTGTTTCTACTTATTTGGCTGAGTGGTGACAGGCAGCACAAACATGGGTATTTTTCTGGTTTCAAAATGACAAGTCCACTCTAGCATCACAGTCTCTGTAAGCCTTTGAATCTCTTTCTCTGCCTTAAACCAAGGAAGTTCTGGCATTTCTAGTTGAGATCACTGAGGGAATTTGTGTACATAGGAGAAGAGAAATAGCTCTAAGCTGGGCACCCAAATATTAAGATAGGTTATGAGGAGTGAGAGACAATACAAAGATGTTAGAATAAAGCAATTGTGGTTTCTAGCAGGGTCAGAGGGCGTTGGAACATAGGCAGTGAGCTAGAAAGAGAGGAGATGGTGGTCAAAGAGTGGGATGCTTCAGACTAAGATGGTTGAAAGGCTACAGTTATTGGGCATGACAAGGATTAAGGTATGGTGATGAGAGTAAGTAGCTGGCATAGGGTGGAGGATAAAATTGTTGGAAGACAGGAGCTCAAGGCACTAAGTGAAAATCTTTTAGATTAATCATCTGTGTGAACACAGGTCAACTGAGAATTATGACAGGAATTGGGTTTGAGACAGTGCCTGGGAAATAGAAACTAAAATTTTCAAGAATGGAGGGGAAGGCCTGATACTGACCTGGGTGTGTTTGAGCATTGCAGTAGGGAAACGCTCTTAGTGCTATAGTTTGATGTCATAAAATTTAAATGTTAGTGTTTATGGAAGAGGGAAGAAGGAGTAGCAAGGAGGAAGAATGTCATCTTCTCCACCTGGAGGCCTAGCAGTGGTGGAGTTTGGGCTGCAGAGGAGAGAGCTATGGGATTGAGCAAGTTTTAAATCAAGAAGTGACAGGAATGTTCAGAGAAGGCAAGTTTGCTGCTGATTCTGTCCTAGAGGGCAAGTGGAAAGATTTGAAATGTTGGACAGGGTAAGAAATGGATCAGAAAAGGGGATGTAAGGAGCCTATGGAAATTAGAGTTCCAAATATGACAGGCTTTTTGTGGCAACTAAATTCAACAGGCATAAAAGGCATGATGGAATTAATCTTGATGAAAGTCTTTGATAAAAAAAAACCTTTCAGAATGGAAGATATAATGAAACAAATATGAAACTTCAATGGCTATTCAAGGACAAGCTTGAACTTAAATTAGTCATGAGTGAAATGCCTGTTGGCAAAATGTCTGCCTGGTAAAGGGCACAGGGTGGCATATGGGTTATGAAGAAATCTAAAGTCCTTGAAGATAATCAAGGTTTATTACTCATTACATTTAATTTACATCATACAGCAATTATGGCTGCTGTCTCAAAGACCTTCATTATCATAAGAGGTGCTCTTTCAAAAGCTGGGTGGTAAATTTCTACCTTCTTGCCTGAGAGGAGTTTGAACAGCAGTAGCATCTTGTGGACTTAAAGATATTTTACCAATTGTTGCATTCAAACAAAATTGGATACTTGACATTTAATTTTTTTAAAAAAATCCCAAAAGATCAAAGCAGCCATAAATGGCTAATATGAATTCAAAATAAAGATGGTGAGGGACGCCAAACCTAAAAAATGGACGTAAATGTTTATAGGCACATGAAAAACTAATGGTTCTTCCTATGGTGCCTAAAATCATCAATACATGATGCAGGAAAAAACAGTAGGTGGGACTATTAATTATTGCTTGATTCCTGTTTTGGTCAACCTCCTTATCTTCTCCCTAAGTCTAGACCTGTGTGTCTCCTCTTATTTATAACAGGAATTCAGAATAATGGTTACTTTTGAAAGTTGAGAGGTGAACAATTTTCTGGTCAGGGACAATCAAGGCTTTGACTGGCTTGGAGACGAGATATTTATTACAAGTAGGAGTGAGGTGTAGAGCAGGTGTCTGTGGCATGGTTGTAGTTTAACTTGTTTTGTGGTTTGGGGTGTTGGCAAATCTGAAAACTCATGTATGCTAAGATGGGAAGAGCACTGGAATGGATAATCATGCAATGCTTTTGTACAGGTTTTAAAGATTTAGATGGAAGGCATGAATGAGAACTTTCTCATTTACTGTTTAGGGTATTTTGAAAGGTTCTGCAATGATATTAGTGTGGAAGACACACAGTGGCATTGCAAATGTAGAGAGAATAAACCAGGGTCTGTAAAGCTCATAGTTTTGTGTTGTTGTACAAGTAAATTAAATGAAATATGCAAGTCACATAACCTAAGTCTGGTCTTAAGCTGAAATTTTTTTCCCCTTAAAATTATTGTAGAAATTATCCTCTTAGTTTGGGGAGGATTTATATAAAATAATGACTCTGGTTGCAACATACCTCTCTAGTTATTTAGATAGGCGCTTTAATGTTGTGACTTTATTGTAATGTTTTTCTTCTCATGGTCCTTTTCCCAAGTCTCACCAACTCATTCTTCCAGATGTCAACTGTCCCCTCTTCAGGGGAAGCCTTACCTAACTTTACAGAATAGGTCAAATATTTTGTAAAGTATCTTCAGAACATCCTGTATTACTCTTTAGCAATTATCACAAATTATTTTTTCTTTAATTCTTGAATGTCTTTCTTCTACCCAAGGAGGTAAGTTCTAGGAGGACAGGGTCATGTTTATCTTCCATCCTGCTCCTTGCCAAGCACCCAGCACATGTGCCCCACTGCTCAGCACTCAGTGGTTATTCAATAATGAATTTGGGTTTTAGTGAAAATTCATTTTGAGAGATCCTCATTTGGCATATACCAATATTCTTACTGAGAGATTTGACAGGAAATAAGTTCTGTAGTGATGTTATATATCTTTAGAAATTGTGCACATTAGCTTTCTTTACTGTAACTGTAATATCTGTTGAAGATAACGGTTGAATTTACTTAAATGACATGAACATTGACAACATATTGGTTATTAAATATTTAAATAATATTTTATTGCCTTATTTCCGAGGCTTTCTACATGCTTCTTTTCAGACATGTGTCAACAGGGAGCTTTATTTCTTAGATAAAACAAGTGGGATAGTCGATCATAGGCTTTAATGTAGTAGAAAGTATTTGTATTTTAGGAAAATGGTGCTTGAATCAGCTTTAGTTTTAAAGTAAGTACTCTCATGTAAAGAACAAACCGTAGTATTCATTTGAAGTGTCCCTTCTAGCTCTAAAATGTAGACTGTGGTGGTAGTAAACAGAACCAAAGAATTAGGAACAAAGCAGGCCGAGTTATGTGTTTCTGTTTTTTAATGTCATATACTTTTTTGCTTTCAGACTAATGAAGGCAAAATATTACTTTTTTTTTTTTAAACAGACCTAAGTGTATGGACTCTACCTTCTCTTTTATGTTATGGCTTTGGGTAAGTTACATACTTGGAACTCTGCTTCTCCATCTGCAAGATGAGGCTAGTACCACCTTATTCCCAGAGCTGTTTTGTGGGTTAAATGTTCTAGTGTCTGTCAAGTATCTGACCATAATGGCACAAAAAAATATTTCTTTCCCCTTTTTTATCAGTTAGTGGTTAAAGGGAAAGGAGGAATGAAGAGATAGAGCACAGGGGAATTCTATGGCAGTGAAACTATTCTATGAGACAGTATAATGATGGCCACATGATGTGACACATTTGCTAAATGCACAGAACATATAACAGAAAGAGTAAATCCTAATGCACACTGTAGCCTTTAGTTGATAATGTACCAATATTGGTTGATCAATTGTCACAAATGCACCACACAATACAAGTTGTTAATAATAGGGAAAAATTGGGGATGGGGGAGTATGAAAATCATTTAAACTTTCTACGGAATTTTTTTATAACCCAAAACTGCTCTACAAAAACCTATTAAAAAAAACAAACACATACAAAAGATGTTGTTCAATTTGATTTTACCATGCTGGCAACCTAATCAGTTAGCCTGCTACTGTTTCATTGAGGCAGCAGTATGTTTGCTTCTGTTCCCTTGCCTCTCATTCCCATGGGGCACACGGAGGGCCTGGTTAGGAGCCCACACATGCAGTCAGTTTTCTTATAAGACAGGAACACTGAGCTTGGGAACCCACTGTTTTTGTAGCAAGCAGTAAGCAAACCTTCTCTTTGTGTGGGGCAGGTGTATTACCTTATCTCTCAGTTGCTCTCTGCAAACAACCTGGAGAAATGGCCTGGGCAGGGAGTGGCCATGGCTGTCTGTGCATTCCTGGCACACCCTGAAAGACCATGCAGATGCTAACTGCCCACTGCAGGTTGCTTCTCCTGGCAGGTTCTTTTAGTTCTGGCATCTCTTTCTAACCATACTTAGGGAAAGAAGGTCTTGACATAAGGACTTCTACACACAACAAATAACATCTTTATGTACAGTTGACTTATGTGTAGGTGTGTAAAATTAAATATTAAAATGGGGTACCACTGTCAATTTCCATTTCCTCCTTAGTAAGTATTTTTATCTCTTTTGGTCTGATTTAGATTTATTTTTTTCCATGTCCTAATCTTTCTCTGGAGGGTTCCATGTAGATCTGCCATGGAATGGTGGCATCAAAGCCCTTTTACTATTTGCAGAAATTTTTTTACTTTTGCATCTGCATTTCCTACTGCTTACTTCAAATATGGTCTTTTTTTTTTTTTTTTTTTTTTAACTTTTTAAATATGACCGTTGTGGCCTGACCAGGCAGTGGCGCAGTGGATAGAGCATTGGACTGGAATGCAGAAGACCCAGATTCGAGACCCCGAGGTCACCAGCTTGAGCGTGGGCTCATCTGGTTTGAGCAAAAAGCTTACCAGCTTGGACCCAAGGTTGCTGGCTTGAGCAAGGGGTTACTCAGTCTGCTGAAGGCCCGCGGTCAAGGCACATATGAGAAAGCAATCAATGAACAACTAAGATGTCACAACGAAAAACTGATGATTGATGCTTCTCGTCTCTCCGTTCCCGTCTGTCCCTATCTATCCCTCTCTCTGACTGTCTCTCTCTGTCTCAGTAAATAAAATAAAAATTAAAAAATAAATAAATATGACTGTTGTGTACCTTGTTTTCTTTGTCATGCCCTATTTTCTGTGATGGCAAAGGCTATGGTCTGCTGCCTTTGGCAGGAAAAATTGCTTCCTATTTGATATTCAGACTGAGAACCAAACCACAATGGGCAGAAGCATGGCCACCATAATGCTTCTTAGATAGTATTATTAGATAATCTTCCATTTACCTGCATCAGTGCCAGAGACATTGTTGTTATTCCTTCTCAGTATTGTGTGGATTGTAAAAACCCCTGGAAATAGGACTTACTGCTCAATCTACAGATATTTTACAAAAATAGATGTCCTTTGCTTAAGGAATAAAATGGGATAAGAGTAAATTGAGTGCCTATGGTTTATAACTATCATTTATCCAATAAAGTCTGTGGAATGTCTAAGCCATTTTTAAATATAATTTCAAATCCCATCAACATCTAAATTGGGGGAGACATAATTCAGTCCATAACAAAGACTGTCTCACTGGCATCATTTGGTGAAATGATTGTTCGGCATAATTAACTTTTCTCCAAGTTTGCCAGTGGGTTTGCCATTAGTATTTTAATAAGGGAATTTAAGTAGGGCAACTTTCTTCTTTGCTAGGGGCTTCCCTTTAGTAAAGGAGAGAATGGATTACAGGAATACTGCTAGCTAGTTTCTTTCCAGGCAGGCATAGTATTATTCCCATTTTAAGGCTGAAGTAATTGGAGCACAAAGAGGTTAAGTTAGTTTCATAAAGTCAGCCACCTAGTAAATGATGGAGCTTAGCTAAAAAAGATTATAGTTTATTGAATACCTATGTATATGAGGCCCTAAATCTCATAAACATCTTCAAATTCACATTTAGGTTTTTTAAAAAATATTTTTGTATTTTTCTGAAGTGAGAAGTGGGGAGACAGAGAGACAGACTTCCGCATGTGCCCAACTGGGACCCACCCAGCATGTCCACTAGGGGGCGATGCTCTGCCCATCTGGTGCGTTGCTCCATTTGCAAGCGGAGCCATTCTAGCACCTGAGGCAGAGGCCATGGAGCCATCCTCAGGACCCAGGCCAACTTTGCTCCAATGGAGCCTTGGCTGAGGGAGGGGAAGAGAGAGATAGAGAGAAAAGAAAGGGGAAGGGTGGAGAAGCAGATGGGCGCTTCTCCTGTGTGCCCTGACTGGGATTCGAACCTGGGACTTCCACATGCTAGGCTGATTCTCTACCACTGAGCCAACCAGCCAGAGCCCACATTTAATTGATTAATAACTGAAATTTAAAAGAATATAATACATAAAATATATAAATACATAGCAAAACATTGAAAGAGACTATTATACAAATATGGTCTTCTAGTTTTCCCTTAATGGGAATGACATCAGCATCAAGTTATATAAACCAGAAGTGCTGCAATTATTCAAGACACTTTGCTTTTCTTCAGTCTTATACTCAATATCCTCCAACAATTGTGTTGCTTCTACCTCCTAAATAACTCTGTACGCAATTTTCTTCACTCCACTTTCTGCCACCCCCTAGTCTAAGTACCATCCTTTCTTTCCTGAACTATTGCAATAATAACTTTCCAGGTAAGAAAACAATCTATACCAGTACACTTTTGTGTGTGTGTGTGTGTGTGTGTGTGACAGAGACAGTGAGAGAAATAGACAGAAAGGGAGAGAGATAAGAAGCATCAATTCTTTGTTGCTGCTCCTTATTCATTGATTGCGTTCTCATATGTGCCTTGAAGGGGGCGGGGGCGACAGCAGAGCGAGTGACCCTTTACTCAAACCAGTGACCTTTGGGCTCAAGCCAGCAACCATAGGGTCATGTCCATGATCCCACGCTCAAGACAGTGATCCCACACTCAAGCTGGTGAGCCCGCGCTCAAGTCGGCCACCTCGGAGTTTCGAACCTGGGTTCTCTGTGTCCCATTCCAACACTCTATCCACTGTGCCACCGCCTGGTCAGACTATACCAGTACACTCTTAAGATGTGGTCTCCACACCATTTGCAAAGTGATCTTTCAAAATGCAAAACTGATTGTGTCATTCCTCTACTTAAAATATATTGAGGAGTCCCATTTTTAAAATAAGAACAGAAGTCTTTATTATGGTCTGTGAGACACAGCATGGTCTAGCTTCCAGTGATATTTCTAACTTCAGTTCATACTATGTTCCACCCCTACGCCCCACCCCCCACCCCCAGGGTTCCCTGTGCTCCAGCCACACTGGTTATTTTGCAAACTCTTGCAATTTCAGTGCTTCTTCCTCCACATTTTTGCATATACTGTCCCCTTTGTTTCCTCCTGTGTTTTGCTTGGTTGCATTTTAAAATTTATCCTTCTGACCTCAGTTCAGTTACTTTTTCTCCACTAGTCTGACAAGGCTAAATTCCCTAGTTTCAAAGCAAGAACTCTAGATAATTTCCCTGAGAAAGAGTTAACTAGAATCTATTCCGCCGACCTGTGGTGGCACAGCAGATGAACTGTTGACCCGGAATGCTGAGGTCGCCAGTTTGAAACCCCAGGCTTGCTTGGTCAAGGCACATCCGAAAAGCAACTATGAATTGATGCTTCTGGACCCTCTTCTGGTCTCTTTTTCTCCCCCACCCCCAAAATAAAATCTTTAAAAAGGAGTCAATTCCATGAATGACCCATTTACTAAAAATAAACTTGGCAGATTGCAGAAGACTGCTTCATCACTCTGTTCTAGGATAGTTCTCTGTGTTCTAGGTTGGTTCTCTGCAGCTGACTTTCTGGAAGAGGCAGAGACAAGCAGAAATTGAAGTCTGAAGACCGACCGTTAACTGCATTGAAGGAGAAGCCCAGTATGTGCTTACATTGGGACACTGGGTCATTGGGCACAGGAAAAGAGCTTGGCAGCAGAAATGTGAAAACATGGAATTGACTTTCAGCCCAGACAGACTGTCAAATTTGGGGTTAAAGAGCTGTAATGAAAGGACTGTGCTGAAACGTCTGTGACATGATGACTTAAAAACATCCCCAATAATTCACTGAATTGGTCATTTGGTGAAATTATGATTTGGCAGGTTATGTTTCGTCAAATTGATTTTCCAGAAATTGGCTTATGGCAAACTAGCCCTCAATGAATTGTCTGTTAAAAAATTCAGAGAATTGGTCATTTGGAAAATTAACTTTTGGCAAATTGGCTTCACACAAATTGTTTTTTTGGCAAATTGGCCTTCTTACCTTCATATACCTCACCCTGTAACATTTTTTTGTAGTTAATGTTTTCCATTTGTTTATTACTTGATTGATGGTACTCTTACCTGCTATTCATTAAGTATCACCAGGGAGAGATAATATGTTTTTTTTTTATTAAGACAATTAAATTTAACAGGGTGACATTGGTCAACCAGAGTACATAGATTTAGAGAAAACATCTCTACATCATTTGGACAGTTGATTGTGTTGTATACCCATCACCCAAAGTCAAATCATCCTCCGTCACCCTGTATTTGTTTCTAGATAATATATTTGTATTCACCACTATGTTCTCAGCTCCCAGCACAGTGCTGGCACATAGTAAATACTCAATAAATTTATGTAGAAAAATATGACATCTTTGCTGCAGATAAAGATAAATTTTAGGCACCACTCAGTGAAGATGATTACCATATATCTATAGGAGCTCATTACAAAGCAGTTGCTTTTAGCTAAGTGCTTATATGAATGCTGTATATGTATTTATAAGATGGTACCATTTTAGCTTATTAATAATAGCAACTGATAAACTTCATAGATCACTAAGTTCATGCCAAACTTTACAGTTATTAACTCATTTAGTCCTTGCAACAATCCTATGGGTGGAGTACTACTGTCACCCTCATTTTACAGGAGAGGAAGCTGAGAGTTACGGAGGAGACAAGGAACTGCTCATGTCACCCACCTGCCTGAACACAGGCACTCTGACTCCAGCATTAGCCAGTCTATTGTAGCTCTCTTGATTTCGGAAAACTAAAATTTTGGTCAAAATCAGATGATGGGGAATGAGTAGCTTATAACTTTTAACATCTCTTAAGGTCAGCTCAGGGGAATAAACCACTAGTGAGATCCAGGGTGTGGATACTCCTGTGACCTAGGAATGCAGTTGTGAAATGTGTCATGGAGCATGATGTTTGGTGACGGGGTCAATGACGGTGGGTCACGCTGGAAGAAGGGGGATTTTAAGGTCCTTTGCCTCTCCATCAGTCTCCTTCATAGCTACTTAAACAGAATAAATAAAAACGGGTCGATGTAACGATCCCTCTGTTTTCACTGTAACCAATGCAGCGTCCTCGCTGTATGAACTCAGTTTTAAGACAATTTTTCTGATATCTCCTTCTTACCAGACTGTTGCTCCAAGTTCGTGCTAGGGAGAAATTCTGGAGCTGACTCCAGTTCTGAAAGGGTCACCTGCATGAGAATGAAAGCAACGGAGGTGAGAAATGGATCAATGGTAACTATGGAGCGCAGGGCGTGAAACTAAGCAGTTCACAGAGCTTGTTAGCAGGATTAAAACACAAAGCATTCATTACATTGCTGTGCAGAGAGATAGAGATCCAAAAGAGGGAAAAAAGTTACTGCTTTAATGTAAGCCTTTGTAGTTACCATTTGACAGGAGGGGAGTACATCTATACATGTACTACATCTATCTAATTTTTATAACAAACTGGCAAAGAAAGCATTGTTCTTTCTGTTTTACAAATAATGAAGCAAATACAGGGTAGGTAATTTTTTCCAAGGTCATATATCTAGTAGGTGATCTTAGGATTCTAACCAAGATCTGCCTTATTTCAAAACCTGTGTAATTTCTACTACACCACATGGCTCTTGTAGGCTATTATAAGGTAGGGAAAATAACTGTGTGGAAAAATGGATGTTTGTTCTCAAGCACATATTGCTCAGAATATGAAGGAAAGCAAAGTTTATGATAAGAAATGAGTGTTGGTGAATGATACAAAAGAAAGGGTTAGATGCCTGTGTTTAATAGAGCCCATTTAACTAAATGGAGTAATCTGTCACCCTAGCCATCTGTCAAAACAGCAATATATTAGCAGCAGAGTAATCTTTGGTTTGAATATAAGACTGACTGAGAGGCTGTTCTGAAGAACAAACCATTGAATTTATCTCCAGAAATTGGACATACACTGGAAAGAGATTCAATGCATCAAATGAAAGATAAGCCACTACTTCATGAAAATGTCTTTTCCCAATAAGATGAAATGTTGATTATTGCTAAAGATTTTTCTGAAGAATGCAATAGCTGTAGACCAAAATTAAAAGGTTCAAAATGATTCGTGCAATCTTTCGCAGAGTTTCTCCAGTAGTTTTAATTAGCCTTGCAGAGAATTGTTAATTTAATCAAATTCTATAGAGACAACAGGAATGGATTCATGTATATTTCTTTCACCACATTAAGCTGTTTTTCTCCTGTTGCCACCTATGGGAACTGCTGTTGCTAGGTTAAAGGTTAGATATATTATTGGCCATATTCATTGTTAAACTTTGTTTTGAATTAAATACATTATTTCCCATATGCACTAAAGGTCTGACTGGCACAATAAATAAATATGTATACATCTTTAGACTTGTGCATCTTTTTATTCTAGACAGAGCTAAGGGAGGTATAAACTTGGGTCCAAATTTATTTTTTAATGATTTTATTTAGTGATTTTAGAGAGAAGAGGGAGAGAGAACTGTGGGGAGTAGGAGCAGAAAGCATCAACTCCATAGTTGTTTCCTGTATGTGCCTTGACCAGGCCAGCCCAGGGTTTCAAATCAGCAACCTCAGCGTCTCAGATTGATGCTCTATTCACTGTGCCACCACAGGTCAGGTGGGTCCCAAATATTTTACAAAGAATCCAATGCATTGTTTCCTTTTTTTAAAAATATTATTTTTTTTAAATTTTGTGTGGGGGCAGAATTTAAAAAATACCTTTCTCTTTAGAATTGTTTCTAGTCTCTAGCCATTTTAAAAAAATCTCTAAACAAATTCCTTTCCCAACTCTCCAAATGCATGCATGCAAAATGACATAAATTTGTGACCAGGCTTTTTTGTGTGATGATATGGAAGTATGCCTTTTAACGTTTTTTATTTTTTGTAGTATAATAGCAGTAAAAGTTGTACATTTTCTTCTGTTGCTGTTTGAATAATGCTGCCTCACTAATTTTGTGGTTTCATCTTTGAAGGAACTAATTATGATCTTCATATCTCTATATTTTATAACTTTTTAATAATACAACTTAAGATAGGATTACACGACAGATGAAATTACTTCCAGAAAAAGCAGTAATGAAGACATCAGTTATTTTGTAAGGTTTAGTATGCTGCAAAATCTTCTCAAAGTTGAGCTGATTCAACAGAAAAAAATAAGATGTTCTGGATATTTCTTTCCTCTGGCTCTTCTGAGTTGATAATCAAGAGAGTAACATTGCCTTGTTTAAAGGTGAACAATATGAATTTTCTGTGTGTTTGACTAAAAATGTGGTTAAATAAATAATAGAGAAAATGCTGTTTCATGCAGTTATTTTTTTTTAGGACATGGTATAAAGGTTGATTAAATTTTTACTAATTATTTGCACATTTTTAAAATTAATTCTTTTGCCTTGCTGAACTTACTAAGCAATGCCTTTCTGAAGTATTTTACCAATCTGAGTGATACACATATGTGTATGTTGATTTGATTATATTTTAATCAAGACAAGACAGAATGTGACTGGCAGTTGACATGATGAAGTAGGCTAGAATCTGATAGATCGGTATTTATGGATACAAATGATATTAGCCTGTTCCAGTTTATCAGATTAAGAAGAATTTTCTCTTAACTTTTTTTGTAACACCACATTACTAGGAAGTGGGTTCCATCCTATTTTTACAAAGGTTTCTCCTATAAGGTTTCTCCCACTTTAGAGTAGGGACATAGGATTCAGTGGTGTAATTTTGTTCTTTAGCAAGTTTTTCATAATACAGTGTGTCCGTAACGTCATGGTGCACTTTTGACCGGTTACAGGAAAGCAACAAAAGACGATAGAAATGTGAAATCTGCACCAGATAAAAGGAAAACCCTCCCAGTTTCTGTGGGATGATGTGGCAGCATGTGCACATATGCAGATGATGACGTAACACCGTGTATACAGTAGAGCAGCCCACGGCCATGCCAGTCGAGATGTGGACAGTATAGAGCAGGGGTCCCCAAACTACTGCCCGTGGGCTGCATGCGGCCCCCTGAGGCCATTTATCCGGCCCCGCCGCACTTCCGGAAGGGGCACCTCTTACATTGGTGGTCAGTGAAAGGAGCATAGTTCCCATTGAAATACTGGTCAGTTTATTGATTTAAATTTACTAGTTCTTTATTTTAAATATTGTATTTGTTCCCATTTTGTTTTTTTACTTTTAAATAAGATATGTGCAGTGTGCATAGAGATTTGTTCATAGTTTGTTTTTATAGTCCAGCTCTCCAACAGTCTGAGGGACAGTGAACTGGCCCCCTATGTAAAAAGTTTGGGGACCTCTGGTATAGAGGAAAGTTCAGTGTGTTCTGTGGCTCACTAAATTTGAATCCGTGACCAAAGTGCAACATGAATATTGGCACGTTTATAATGAAGTGCCACCACATAGGAATAACATTACTTGGTGGGATAAGCAGTTGAAGGAAACCAGCAGTTTGGTGGAGAAACCCCGTTCTGGTAGGCCAGTCAGTGACGAGTCTGTAGAGGCTATACAAGATAGCTACCTAAGGAGCCCTAAAAAATCTGTGTGTGAGCCCACATCGAACTGCATTGAATAGGTATGAGACTGGGAGAGTTTTCCTTTTATTTGGTGCAGTTTTCATATTTCTATCGTCTTTTGTTGCTTTCCTGTGACCTGTCAAAAGTGCACCATGACATTACGGACACACTGTATATCAAATGATAACTGTTTTGCCAACATGAGTTAACATTGCCTAGCTTTTAATGGTTGTTCTTAGGTTAAAATAATAAATTTCAACTAAATATTTTTTCAAGCTGCATCACTATAAGCCCTCAAACTTCTTTAGTTTGTTGATAATTCAGTTTTTAAAATGCTTATAAATATTCAGTACTACTCAGCTCTTCTTAGTAGACCTTTGATTTTGAAGACAGTCATCTTCATTATGCTTTTACCAATTAACAAAGAATTAGGAACCAGGGTCTTGTAATAAAATGACCTTCACCACTTGCTTTGGTTAGTTAGACCAAGATTAATGGATATGAATAGTATTTGCTGTGGAAGAAGTTTGCCAATATTTTGCAAATGTGATTTGTGTCTGAAAGTTGATTAAAAGTCTCTTTCTTTACCACTGACCTGAAACTAATTCTCAGGTAAATGCAATTTGGGGAGACTTTTTCACTCCATATGTGATTTATTAAGGGACTGTAAACTGTTCACTTTATAGTTCACTGCATTTCTGTTTTATGCTAATGTGTTTTAGATCAGATTTTTGGACAATGATATAAAGAACGGGCTGAGGAGGGACAAGATAAGACACAAGAAGACCAATTAGAATGTTTTTGCAGACCAGTTAGGGTGTTAGCCAAGAAGGGACAGAGATTTGAATTAATACAGTTTCAATAGGGATGATGTTAATGAAATAATATTTATTTGTTGAATACTTTCTATGTGCTAGACACAGCTGTACATAGATTGTTTCATTTATTACTCACCACATCATTGTGAAGTAGGTTCCATCCTCATTTTACAAAGGAGAAGAATGAGGTCAGGAGAGGTAAATCAACTTTTGTTTAATGTTATGCATCCAACAGTGGTATAGCTGTGATTGGACTCCAGCGCCTGGGCACATAACCACCGTACAACAGGTCAATATATTTAAGAGGTAGGAATTAGCAACTGACTAGAAGCAGGGAGGATAATAATGCAGAGCTCAGATGTGGCTCTTAAGATTCTGTATTGGGCACCCTGATGAATAATAATGCTTGTCTCTGGGTCAAAGAATATAGAATGAAGAACATGTTTGGAGGATTGGGGAGTAATGTATTTAGTTCTGGACCTCTTGAAGTTGAGATGCTTTTGAGACACACAGAGATAAATAAAAATTGGTTTTGTAGATCTGGAGCTCTGGCAGGAATCTGGGCCAGAGTGCTTGGCATGATGCCTGGCATGGAATAACTGTCATTAGACATTTATTTTGGGTGAAATGACAGACAGATGGGGATGGGAATAGAGATAGAGGCAGAGAACAAGATAGAAAGATGGAGACAAGGAGAATAGGTAGCTGGCATTTGGGACTGCAAGAGTGAATAAAGTTTCCCATAGACAGTGTGTCAAATGAAAAGAGAAGAGAATCCAGCAGAACTAACTCTGAGGCCCATCAGGACTTAAGACTCGGATAATGGAAGAGAAACTTGAAAAGGTGACAGAGAAGGACAAAAGCTTCAAGAGTATGCTATCACAGAAGCCAAGAAGATTGAAGATTTCAAGAAAGATATCATTAACCATATTAAATGTCATACAAAGAAGCCCAATAAAATAATGATGATAAATAAGTTATAGGGCACTTAGCATAGGTGAAGCAATACTTTAAGTAATTTATATATATTCTTCAAGTCAAATTTCTGATATAGGTTTTCAAAAATTTTTTATTAATCATGCTTTATAGATAAGTAAACAGAGAGATGAAATAACTTACTCAAGGTAAGTGGCAGAGCCAAGATTGTAAACCCTGAGAGTGACTGCAAAATTGATGTTCTTAAACCACTATGCTATTGTTGCTCACAATAGCAGGAGCTAAAATGTATCTACTGGATAGGGCAGTTAGGAGGCCATTTACAACTGGGGAAGTGCAGTTCAGTGGGAAGGTAATGTCAGCTGAAGCAGCATGCATTGGGAGGTTAGGAAGTTGGAGTGTAACAGGCTTCTCTTCCTGGGAGTTTGACTCTAACCCTCTGAGTAGTATGAACGTTCATGTATGTCCTCGTGCCTCGTGCCATCCATTACAATAATTTTTATTTTAAAAATGTGTAAGGCAACATTAAAAAAGGACAAATGTATATTCTTGTTACCATAAATTGGTTATCAAACAAACATGATTTTAAGTTAATAAAACTGTAACTGGGACAAATTATATTTTTTGAAAAAAAAAAAAAAAGCCTCACTCCTGGGGGTCAGCAAGCATGAAAAAAATTCACCACTCAAAGGGCTAAAGGAGACCAGGAGCTTGCCAAGAGAATACCAGAACTAAGGGATTATTTTTAGGATGAGGGGGGTTTTGTTGTGTCTATGTGATGAGATAAAGCATCCTGGAGAGATAGAAAATGTTTATACTTGTGCCAAATTATTTTCTGGAACCGAAAGGGAAATACAATATTACAGAATATTAAGAAACACAATGACCTTTTAGAATATAAAGTGATGAGTACTGGACAATATTGAGAGGAGTCTGAATTGTGTCCTTTATTATAAAGCTGTAATGCTAAATATAGTGCTTTCTTAAGTGCTGTGAGTTATACTCGTGAATAATTGAACCTCAGGGAGTCATGAGAACCCTTGGATTTGCAGCCATTTGGTCAGGGACCCCCTGAACTTATAGCAGTCACCTGAAGTTAGAGCAATCTTCTGGAAGACTGAGCCTTAACTTGTGGGATCTGTGTTAACCTCAGGTGGTTAGTATCAGAATTGAATTAAAGCACACCCAGTTTGGGTTGAAATGGGATACTGTCCATAATTTGAGATAGACCTCCTTCAGATGGAGTACTGTCATATACTATAGGAAACACCCTTAAGAGTCACGGTAGACATTTGTCTAATTGAGAGTACCCACTAAGTGCCATCTTAAATCTATCTGAGGTCTTAGCAAGGGGTCTTATAGCCACACCCTGGAGTTGATTTTACTTTAAGATTTTTGTTGTTGTTTTGGCTAGAGAGGCTTGGGATGAGAAATGGTTTTATATTCCAAACTAGCAATTCCAGAAGTCTCT
Source organism: Saccopteryx leptura (assembly GCF_036850995.1). Classification (NCBI taxonomy): domain Eukaryota; kingdom Metazoa; phylum Chordata; class Mammalia; order Chiroptera; family Emballonuridae; genus Saccopteryx; species Saccopteryx leptura. Next base: position 213,270,476 of record NC_089503.1, on the reverse strand, counting down.
ATATTTCCTTGTTAACCTGTTTGCAGATTGATCAATTCCTTCTTTTTTTTTTTTTTTTTTTTTTTTTTTGCGTTTTTCTGAAGCTGGAAACAGGGAGAGACAGTCAGACAGACTCCCGCATGCGCCCGACCGGGATCCACCCGGCACGCCCACCATGGGGCGACGCTCTGCCCACCAGGGGGGCGATGCTCTGCCCATCCTGGGCGTCGCCATGTTGCGACCAGAGCCACTCTAGCGCCTGGGGCAGAGGCCACAGAGCCATCCCCAGTGCCCGGGCCATCTTTGCTCCAGTGGAGCCTTGGCTGCGGGAGGGGAAGAGAGAGACAGAGAGGAAAGCGTGGCGGAGGGGTGGAGAAGCAAATGGGCACTTCTCCTATGTGCCCTGGCCGGGAATCGAACCCGGGTCCTCCGCACGCTAGGCCAACGCTCTACCGCTGAGCCAACCGGCCAGGGCAATTCCTTCTTTATAATATCTCTATTTATGTGCCTTATCACATATAGCTTAAGAAAGATATTTGACACTTTCAACATTCTGTCTAACTCATTAGTTGGATCCACAGATTTGTTAGCTACATTATTTAGTTTTCAAGTTACTCCAGGTAACAGTTTTTGCAATTATTCCTCCACTATATGCCATGAGTTTTCATTTTTCTAGACTCCAGTAACAGTCATCACTGACCCTCAGACTCTCTGGTACTTGGCTCACTATTCCTGCAACCATCCTTGCTCGTTTTTTATCCTCTGCTTACCATCTGATCCCAAATACAAGGCGGCACGTTTATGTTTTGTTAAATTAGCACCTCACTTCCAGTTAAAAATTTCTGTATCAATTATTTATTGCTGCATAATTAAGTATCCTCAAACTTAGAGGCTTAATAGAGCAGCTTATTTCCTTATGATTTTGAAATTTGACTGGGTTCAGTGGGATGGTTCTTCTAGTGATCTTCCTTGGAGTCACTGGTGTGGCTGCAGTGATCTGGCTGCTCTAGTGGTGGTATGTCTGTCTGTTAACTTGGGCTATTGGCTGGGGGCTTTTAAAAAATTTCCATATCTTCTTTCGCAGTATAACCCAGGTTTCCTATACAGTTACTGCATACATTCAAGAGGGTAACAACAGAGCTCTAAAGCTTGAGTCTAATGTTTAGAAGTAACTAGCATTACTTTGCCATATTTTATTGGTCAAAGCAAATCACTGACCAGCCCTGATTCAAGGGGTTGGGACACAAACTTCACTTCTTGATAAAATGTAAAATATTTTATAGTCCAATGAAATCTTGGTATTTTGAAATAGTCTTAGTTAGCTCCCTCTGATTAGCTTTCCCAGGCAATGTCTCTCGATTCATCTCCTCCTTCATTCACTTCTTTATTCATATATTCAGGATAAATTTAACAAATAGTTATGGGATACTTACTATGTATCAGACATTGTGATGAGCATTGGTGATGCAAAGATCTATTCTTTGAAAACTGATAAATTTATAAAGTTCTTTTAAAATTGTAAAATTCTCAGAGCTCTCATGGCTTTTGCTTTTGAGTTTTGAATGCTTTATTATTGTGAAAAGCTTATAATTTATGATTCAGTTGAGCTCCTCAGTTGCAAACAAAAGTTATAAAAGCTGAATGAAATGTCAAAATGAACAATGTTTTTTCTGTAAATGAATTTTTCTAACTTCATTTGCAGTATAGCTTGGTTTTAGACCACATACATTAATAAAGAACAAGCAAGGATTTGTTTTTCTCAAAAAAAAAAAGTAAAACCAAAGATATGGCTTTTTGTTTGTTTTGTTTTAAAGGGTAATTTTGTTTGTTTGTATTTTTCTCACTGGTTCAGAGAGGTCCTTTGGATATCCAGGCATTGGGAAATGCTGTATAACCAGTTCTGATAAACTATGAATGGGAGTTATCTCTCTGGATGGAGAATTCTGATACAATGATTTCAGGTAGAATGCCAGACATCCACGATACAGAAATGACTAAGAGACTCTTTTTTTGCCATCAAATTGCCCACATCCAGTAGGCAAGGTAGACATTTAAACAAATAAGGACAGTGTAATGTGATTCATGTTTGTGAGAAATGTTCTTGCTGGGAACATAGAAGAGGAAGTAATGAATGATTTAGGGGAGGGGTGTCAGGGAAGCCTTCACTGTGGAAATAGTTTGTACTAATCCTGAAAATTGAATAGGATTTCAGCACTTTAAAAAACTTAAATTATGGTGATAACAGTTCCAATGTAAGAAATGCTCTTAGCACCCAGGGGTAAGGGTAGCATCAAGAAAAGGACACCCTAGCCCTGGTCGGCAAACCGCGGCTCGCAAGCCACATGCGGCTCTTTGGCCCCTTGAGTGTGGCTCTTCCACAAAATACCACCTGTGGGCGCTACCTCGATAAGGAATGTACTTACCTATATAGTTTAAGTTTAAAACATTTGGCCCTCAAAAGAAATTTCAATCGTTGTACTGTTGCTATTTGGCTCTGTTGACTAATGAGTTTGCCGACCACAGCCTAGGTATGATTGAAGTGTGCAACTAAAGAGTCTTAGTGATAAGGAGTCTCAGTGATGCTTTTAAAATAATTAACTGTTTTTATGTTTCAAAATTTGTCACAAACAGAATGAAATAATAAATAGCTATGTACCAACATAATAGGATATAAAATTAGGAGTTACAGTACTGAAGAGAAAGAAAAGAGTAGTGTGGAATGGAAGGTTCTGAAAGCCTTTATAAGAAATGAAGCTTGAAATAAAGCCTTGAAAACAAGAAAGAGTTGGGTAGATGGGGAAAGAGAGAGGAAGTTGGTCACAATGGTACCATAAGTGCACAGGAAGAAAAGAATGTCAAGAAAGAAGGGATGATTAATATTGATAGAATCAAATATCCCACAGCCCGAAGAGGATAAAGATGGAAAGGAGACCAACCAGGAGGAAATCATTGATGCTTTATTCCAAGAAGAGGATTGGGGGGTGGGTTTTCAGGGTTCATTGTATTTTCATTGCCTTAGGGAATGAATGGGAAATAAATATAGTGAGCAGCATATGAAGAGATACAGTGTGTTCTGCCTTTGACACCTTGGATTGTTTAGTAGGTAGCCAATTGTTTTAAGTTGAATGAAATGTCAAGATGAACATTGCTAGATTTTTAAAAAAGGATTTTATACATTGATTTTTAGAGACAGGAGAGAGAGAAAGAGATGGAGAGAGAGAGAGAGAGAGAGAGAGAGAGAGAGAGAAAGTGGGGGGAGAAGCAGGCAGCTTATCTCATAGTAGTTGCTTCCTGTGCATGCTTGACCAGGTTTTCAAACCAGTGACCTCATTGTTCCAGGTTGATGCTTTCTTTACCCACTGCGCCACCCCGGGTCAGGCTAAGCAGTGCTAGATTAAGCAATAATTAATGGCTGAAGAATGAAAGATAATAGCCTCCCCCCTCCAATGGAAGTTTTATAATTTGAGTTGAAACCCCACAGTAGTCCTAGGCTCCAGATGCCTTTCAACAGCTGATGGTTGGACAGGGCGTTTGAGCTACTTGGAGGTATTGATGTATCAATATCAGTGACTTTCAAACTTTTCTGACTATATTCTTAGTAGAAAATAAATTTTATACTGTGATCAATACATACATCGGCACACACACATAACTGAAAAAGAAATTTAAGAAAGAAACAATACTACTTCTCCTAGTATGAGAGAAACACTGATGCTTTCTCTTCCCTTCAGTTTCATTTTTTTTAATTTTTTTTTTTTTTTTTTTTTTTATAGAGACAGAGAGAGTCAGAGAGAAACAGATAGATAGGGACAGACAGACAGGAATGGAGAGAGATGAGAAGCATCAATCACCAGTTTTTTGTTGCTGCACCTTAGTTGTTCATTGATTACTTTCTCATATGTGCCTTGACTGCGGGCCTTCAGCAGACTGAGTAACCCCTTGCTTGAGCCAGCGACCTTGGGCTCAAGCTGGTGAGCTTTGCTCAAGCCAGATGAGCCCACGCTCAAGCTGGCGACCTCGGGGTTTTGAACCTGGGTCTTCGGCATCCCAGTCTGACACTCTATCCACTGCGCCACCGCCTGGTGAGGCCAGTTTCATTTTCAATTATTGATTATCATGGTTTCTGTTATGCAGTACCCTTGACTTTGGACTCTGTCAATTTGAGTTTTAGCTGTCTAAGATTAGTTTTTGACCATGGAAAGGATTATATATTTAAAAAATATGTGTTTAATATATTTTTAAAATATTTTGAATATTGCTAAAACTTTTCATGTTTGTTTATCTTAGTTTAAATTTTTTAATGTAATAATTCTATGTAAAATAAAACAACCATCTTTTAGAGGACATTTTGGTCATTGTATCTAGCTGAATACGCTCACTTGAACAATAAATCTCATTTACAAATTTAATTACATTTTTTGAAACATTTTAAATTACCTTTAATAAATTTGATATATTTGATTTTCCTTTTAAGTACTTCAAATGCATGAGTAGGCAAGCTATGACTTTCTTAAGTAATACTCCCTGATGTATTTAACTTTTGTAAATGTGCTAAATTAAGATTAAAAATAGAGCAAGTGTCCGGTTCCTCTAGAACTGTTCATGGTATGAAAGAGTCACTCCTAAACTTAGTCTGGAGCAATGTGGTCTCCTAACCTTTCTGGAAAGTGATGAACATTTCTGATGAAATGCTCAAGCAGTTTTACTGATAGATTTGGGAGCCTCTGCTGGGATACCTGCCCTGATTATGAGTCATGGAAGGACCCTTAAAACTTTTAACCAGTCTTGCAAAGAGTAATGATCTTTAATAAGATATTCTTTTATATCTAGTCTCACAAAGATTATCTAATTACTCTTTTAAAAAATCCTATAAAATATCACTAACAGGACACTAATCTTTGAATTGGTTATTCTAGAAAGTCTTCTCTCTTATAGCTAGTTTGAAATAAAATTTAAAATAAAAGAGTTTGTAACATGCTTGTGTTAAAGAATAATTTTTTTAGGAGGCAACATCATGGCTCTTGTACAAATATAAAATGAACATGTGTCTGATGTTTTATTTAGTTAATAAGAAAGCCAGTAATACAGTGTGTCCGTAAGTCATGGTGCACTTTTGACCCGTCACAGGAAAGCAACAAAAGATGATAGAAATGTGAAATCTGCACCAGATAAAAAGAAAACCCTCCCAGTTTCTGTAGGATGTGTGGCAGCATGTGCGCATGCGCAGATGATGACGTAACACTGTGTATACAGCGGAGCAACCTATGGGCATGCCAATCGAGATGTGGATGGTACAGAGGAAAGTTCAGTGTGTTCTGTGGCTTGCTAAATTCGAATTCATGACCAAAGTGCAACGTGAATATCAGCGCATTTATAATGAAGCGCCACCACATAGGAATAACATTACTTGGTGGGATAAGCAGTTGAAGGAAACCGGCAGTTTGGTGGAGAAACCCCGTTCTGGTAGGCCAGTCAGTGACGAGTCTGTAGAGGCTATATGGGATAGCTACCTAAGGAGCCCTAAAACATCTGTGTGTGAGCCCACATCGAACTGCACAGAATAGGTATGAAACTGGGAGAGTTTTCCTTTTATTTGGTGCAGATTTCACATTTCTATCGTCTTTTGTTGCTTTCCTGTGACCGGTCAAAAGTGCACCATGACTTTACGGACACACTGTATGTAAAGCAAAAATGAGCAGCCATCAGGAATTCTGGAATGAATTTGCTGATAGATACAAATACGTTCTTTCTTGGAATGGAGGTGATGATGGTAGTGAAATTGATTGTACTTCTGTGCAACAAAATTCATTTACATCTCTATGGATAAGAGTCATTTATGTGCTATCAGTTCTTTTTTAAAAAATGACAGTTGTATAATAGCTCAGTTTGTTATAATAAAAAAGGTAAGACTCCCATATAATCAGATAACCTGGAGGCATGCACTAGATAATGCCTAGTGTTCTATTGAAAAGATACTTATTAAACTTCCTTTGCCCATTTTGATGACTTTCACAATTTTCTCCACAATTTCCCCACCCAATGACCATAATATCCTCAAAGATTCTTCTTAATTTCTCACAGGTTCACATGAAGTGCTGGTCTCTGGGTTTAGCCTATTTTTTTTTACACAGGCACAGTAGAGTGTTAATATATGCCTCATTGGGTTGGTTTGCAAATCTAGAGTCATAATTCATCTATCCAGAAATTGAAACAACATTCCAATTACTGCAGTAAAATTTCCCACATCAATTTATTCAATTTTATGTTGTTCTTGCTCCACTGAATCTTAGGTTTAGTTATCTGCTTTTAGCAAGTCTTCTGCTTCATGGGAAAAAGTCCTGGAAATCACTCTACTGATAGATTTCTCGACAATGTCGGCTCAGAAATTTGTACCCCAAAGTCAGTCATTTGAAGTGTCAGTAGTTTGAAGTCCCCGTTACAGTCCTTTTCCGTGAGGATCAGGGACACTTCTTTCTCCACAGAGGCCTGTGGCTTTGCTGTTTGTATTTCCCCCATGACTAATTAGAGACATAATAAAGCCAATATAAAGTATTTAAAATATTAAGATTTCAACCTCCCAATTTTCTCAGAATTTTATAAGTGTTTGATTTATGTAAGTGCCTTTCTATTCCTTTAAAGCTATGATTGTGAGTGGGTATAAGGAGATAGAAACCTGCTTAACCATAGGGAATGTACGTAGGAAGGTCTTTTAAAAATATCCCTGCTACACTCTGAGGAAGAGTGATTTAGATGGGAGCCAGATACACTTAGGTTTCTGTGGATTCACTAGGTGAAAAAAAAATCTGTAGACTAGAAATTGATATTTACCCAATTTCTAACAATACATGATTTCTTTAGTGATCCGAGTTATTCCTGGAAATGTAGATATACAAGTTTTATTCTGAATTCTGGGGACACTTCATTTAACTATGGTGTAGTAATTTGAGATTATAGTTTTGTATGATTGTACTTACTTATTGTACTATAATTATCTCTGCCTAAAAGTCTCTCTCTCCTTTAGATTTATATAAATTCAGAGCAAGGACCTTGTTTTTCCTGTTTCCTGTCACCGTATCCCCAGTCAGCATAACACGTGGCACACAGTAAGTGCTCAAAAGCTGTTTGCTTAATAAATGACACCATTTAAACCTATGGTTAACAAAAAGTTTTTCTTTAAAAGTGGCAATATTATAAAAGGCCACAAGATGGGCGCATTACACTGTGAAAGTTTGTGAAACACTCCTGAATCATGAAATCAACCTTTCTTTCATGCAAAAAAAAAAAAAAAATGAGGAATATTTCACATGTTTCTGAATCTTAAAAAGGAATTCAAATGCTTTTTGTGACAAATCCTGACAACATTTAGTCATATTTTTCATTCATCTAAAGACTTTTATTAAACAAAGTCATAGTGTTATTTAATAATCATTGCCTCTTGTGGCTTTGAAAAAGATTAAGGCGTTATCTTTATCACTCTCCTCATATATTTCTTACTATAAAATTAAAATATCTCTCTTGCTGTTTATGGAATAATAAATTATATCTCTTCTTAGAATTTAAAATGGTGTTTGTCACTTTCTTTTTATTCAAAAGTTTATACTTACTAAATTGAATAGCCCTTTTTTCTAAACCAATAAATCTTGAAAAGTAGACTCTATGTGAGGCCAGTCTACATTGTTATCTGACTTGATACCTATCGACCAGATGAGGAAACCGAGTGAGAATCCGAGGCTTGCCAAAGCCACCTAACTAATAATTAGGGCTACATTTTCATGGGAAGGCAGATACAGATCAAAAAGAAAACACAAGCAAACAGCAAAGAAGCAGGAGAGTATGAGCCAGTGATACAGCACGATGACATGATAAAGTGACTGAGGGACGACTTCAGAGTGGCTGGCCTCTGTGAGGAGGTGACATTGCAGCTAAGCCAGGGACGATATAAGAAGTCAGAATTGTGAAGTTCTGGGACTTTTCCAAGCAGAAAGAACAGCGAAGACAAAGACCCACAGTGGGGCAGGTTATTGGATAATCCAGGAATTCTCCCCTTCTCGAGTTCATACCCATCACGACATTGTCAAAGCCCATTTTTTGTCATGTTAGTTTCCAAGGATCAAGTTGTGGACACTTTTAAGGTCATTATTTTGCTACCACACCCTTTCCTAAAAAAAAAAAAAAAGATGCACTGAGGAACGTATACATGTAACTCCGATAAATCCCCTGTAGAGAAATCCTGCTGTTTTCAGTTAAAACTCTTCTTTCATTCCTATCATTAAAAGAACATTTAAAAAAAAATCATTTTGACCAAAAAACAAACCAAAACAAAACCTTTTCTTCTTTCCTTTCTCTCCCTTCCCCGCCCTTCCCTGCAGTTTTCTTCTCCAGGAGATAGATATGGAAAGAAAGGGCAGGGAATACTCTGCTTTTGTCTGCTCAGCTGCTTTTCTCTTCTTCTAACAAAAATATCCATCTCTCAGCCTTTGCTGGGAAAGTGAGGCTTCTTCCTTTCCACTGTAATCCCGATATTCTGCTAGGGCTTTCGGTCATAGATACTCCTCTACCTCCTTGCCTCAGGGCTGTGCTCATTACCCATCCCCTTCTCCGGTTGGACTTTCATACCCACCTGGACACTGTGATTGCTTTGTTAGTGGACATTTAACCCAAGCTGGGCCAATCAGAATACTCGTCTGGAATGTTTTTCCTGTGTGGCTCTATGGTGGAAAATTTCTCTTTCTTTGTTTCGAAAACACTGAAAGTATATGATTCGAAGCTGCTGGTTCTATGTCTCTCACCACTTGCAGAAACTGAGACTGATGAGAGGTAAGAAGAGATGATCCCTGTGAGTCACTCCTTGATTTTATTTCTGGAAGGCTTGTTTCCTCTGTGAGTCTACAACTTATCCACGTTTGTTTCCAATGAATGTCACTTTTGCTTAATCTAGTTTGATTTGAGGTTTGCTTTTTGCAATGAAAAGAGTCCCAATTAATATAGGTTCTTTCTTCTCTCCTAATGCTATGTCCCCTAGCTTTATTATTTATTCTATTAATCCATGGTGTATAAAAGCCAGATCTAAGGTCAGTGATATCAAACTCAGTCATCAGAAGAGGTTCTGAGATGAGTCCGCATGATATTGTTTATGTTAATTTTTAGATCACACTCGAAAAAACATTCCCTGTTTTACAGTTCATTTTGGTTTATGCAACTCAGCTAATTAAAGAGGATTATACAAAGATGCCAGTAATCCTATTACTACAATGACTGTAATATGAAAAGCTCAAAATCTGAATATGTCTGTTTCTACAATCAGTTTCCACACTGAAATTAAAATCCTTAAAATGAAATCTCCCTTCTCATTTTTGTTCTTTTTCTCCAGGAACTTATGTTTTCCTGACAAAATCTTCAAACGCAAGGTATTCTAAACTTAGATCTCTCATGCTTTCCGTTTTTCCAAAGTTCAATAAGATAAATAGAACATTTCTACTGCAACACCATACCTAGAACATTCTGATCCAAACACAAGAATGGCCAATTTTTATAATTTGGATCTTCTCAACAGCATAGTTCTTAGACTCACAAATAGCCGTTTCTTTGTGGATGTTCCTGCCACACGAGCCGAGGCCCAGCATGCACTACCTAATGCATTGCAGCGTCCAGTTCCAGAAGGGAATTGGTGGGGAGATGAATGTCCAGCCAGTGTATGAGGCCAAGCCATTCACTTCATGTTAAAACTCGCGCAGCTGCCCATTGGAGGTGCTGGACTATATTTACTGAGGAGGGTGCCTCTTTTGTGTTCTACTTAAGTATGGGACTAATTCCCCATCTCTTACCTGTGGAGACTACCATCACAAAACCAATTTAGTTTGCTGCTCAGAAGGAGGCGCTCTCAACCAGCTGCTAAATTGGGGGCCTGTCTCAGTTTCCCTAAGAGAGAGTCACGTTTTATGCAGTAAATCAGAATGAGATCTGCCTGGTCCCCCTGATAAGTGGGGAAAGTTCATGTCAGCACAGGTATTTGAGTTAATTCCTTTGCTCCATGGTTTGTCGTGTGCTTGTGGAGTATAAGCTCGATAGTTGGTGTGTCAAGGTGGACAAAACAGGCCCGATGGCAGCTCTCATTGAGCTTGTCGTCTAGAGGGAGACACAGACACCAAATAGATAGCAAATACAAATAAAGTAGTAATTAGTGCTTACTGTATGTGCTATAAAGAAAAAGGGCAGCTTGCTTTTGGAGAGAATAATGGGAGGGACATATTTTAGGTTGAGTAACAAGGAAGACTTCTAGAAGAAGGTGACATTAATCCGAGATCTGAGTTGGTCGACAAAGAGGAACTAGTCAAAGGGAAACCCAGGACATGGGTCCAAGGCAGTGGGAGGGGCATCTAATGTTAAGCTTCATTTTTCTACCAGTTTGAACACTTTTGTCCATATCCCTCCAATTTAGACTTGTTCTCTTGCCCTGCCCCCCGGTAACTATTCTTCTCTTAGAATTGGCAAAGCTGAAATTTTGCTAATGAAGCAGTCTGTGTGTCCTGAGTGTCAAACTGCTTTTTTTTTTTTTTTAAATTTCACCCCGAGCCTCTTGCTTCTTCAGCTAAAGGAGAATGTGTCCTCCCCACGGCTTTCCTTCAGTCACGCTATTGCCTCTCGAACCAGAGGCCCTCGTCTTCCCTAGGGAAGCAGAGGAGTAGCTAATTTATCACTGTCTCTCGAAATTTTATACTTCTGTGGCAACTTCACAGATTGTGAGCATGTGTAAAAGTTTTATTTCAAACTTGCCAGAGGGAGAAGGCTCCTAAGAAAACCAATCCAAAGGTTTCTTCTTAGTAGAGATATCTTCTGGGAGAAATACTTAGATTAAGTAATCATTGTTAGATCATCTCTTTAAAATGCATGTCTACTAAAAGATTGTTAGGCTTATTGCAAGATGACTGTAAGCTGAGTGGCGTTACTCTAATTTCTCAAGAGGAGTTTGAATGTTATTATCATTTATCCAAAAATTGCTCCAGCATTTTATTATGAATCCTAGGTATTTCCCAGAAGGTGCTTCTGATTACACCATACCCGGAGTTCTGTCCCAGCTTGAGTATGGGACACTTTTTACATTATTTTATTTTATTTTTTGTATTTTTCTGAAGTTAGAAGCAGGGAGGCAGTCAGACAGACTCCCGCATGCGCCCGACCAGGATCCACCTGGAATGCCCACCAGAGGGCAATGCTCTGCTCATCTGTGGTGTTGCTCCGTTGCGGCCAGAGCCATTCTAGCACCTGAGGTGGAGGTCATGGAGCCATCCTTAGCACCCGGGCCAACTTTGCTCCAATGGAGCCTTGGCTGGGGGAGGGGAAAAGAGAGAGAGAGAGGAAAGAAAGGGGGAAGGGTGGAGAAGCAGATGGGCACTTCTCCTGTGTGCCCTGGCCAGGAATCAAACCCAGGACTTCCACACATCAGGCTGACACTCTACCACTGAGCCAACTGGCCAGGGCCAGTATGAGGCACTTTTTAACTTTCAGTCTTTTTTTAATTTATTTTGCTGAAAAAAATTTTTTTCTTTTTTTGATGATAGAGACAGATAGAGAGACAGATAAAGGGACAGATAGGAACTGACAGACAGAAAGGGAGAGAGATGAGAAGCATCAATTCTTTGTTGTGGCACCTTAGTTGTTCATTGATTGCTTTCTTATATGTGCCTTGACTGGAGGACTACAGCAGAGTGAGTGACCCCTTGCTCAAGACAGCAACCTTGGGTTCAAGCCCATGACCTTGGGCTTCAAGCCAGTGACCTTTGGGCTCAAGTCAGTGACCATGGGGTCATATCTTTGATCCCACACTCAAGCCAGTGACCCTGTGCTCAAGCTGGTGAGCCTGAGCTCAAGCCGGTGACCTCAGGGTTTCGAACCTGGGTCCTCTGTGATCCAGTCTGACACTCTATCCATTGCTCTACTGCCTGGTCGGGCTACTGAAAAATTCTTTTTAAAAGAACCATCTTGCTTAAGAAAAAGTTTGTGTCATTGCATTTTTATCTTTGTATTAATTGAGTTGGTTGCTCAGTCACTTTTTACATTGGTGAAATTACACATATGTTTAATTGGCACTATCAGCAATCATATTTGTTAATATTCCATTAAACCATCTTTTTACTTAGTATTTCTGAAATCAGGATGACTTACAACTGAATACCCACACACATACCAGTAAAGCTATTGTTGAAATGATAGTGCATCTTAAATACATATGACATTATGCAAATCGGCATATAGTTTTAGATTGTTAGCTTCCTGAGAGGTTTTTTTTCTTTCTTTTTCTGCTTCATTTGTTCAAACCCTTTATGTCATAAACATAAGAAGGTAGGGAAATACAGTCCAGTCGCCATTTTGTGAGAAGCAAGAAGTTGACTGTTTGTTGACAGTAAGCCCCTGGAATGGGAAGACTGTGTCATAGTCCATGTTGCACCCTCAGCACCTAAACAATATCTGCCACCAAGCAAACCCTTCACAATACGTGTTAATTAAATGAATGAACTTCTAGTAATGACTCTCACCTGTCATCTTCAGAAGCATGTCAGGATCATAATGCTGCATAAGCTCAGAAGAATGGACAATTATCAGAATTATGTAAAGGAATTTCAAATATGCAAACAACATGTAAATAAGGAGTCTTTTAGCGATGGAGCATGGTTCACTGGGAGGGGCAGGGGGATGTCAGTGCAAGGTGGGACTGAACAAATCAGGGACCAGCTGTGATAAAACATCCAGGCAGAGAGGTCCTGGGAAACTCCCCATTAATAAGATCTAAGTGTGTTCACAATGAATATAAGAACCCTAAAGTGATGTTTGTTTCTCTGGGAACAGAAATAGAGACTAATAATTACTATTTAAAAAGCAAATAACACCTCTGTATTCATGGTTGTCAGAGAAAAGCTTGTTATATATTAAAATATTTATGTTATTTTTGCTATCACACTGACACACCTTGTCACTTGTACTGTTTTGAAAGAGCAATAAAGCAAGAAAAAATTATTTTATTTATTTGTTTTTGGATATATGCTAAGGATATTTTTAATCCCTAGTCAAAGACTAATTTGAAAGCGTATTAGTTGGTATGGGGATGGTGAGAAATAAAGAAGAAACAAAAAGTTTTTATTTGTTCAGTGCAACATGAAGAATGGACAAAAATAAATAACATGTACTATAGTTACAGCTTAGGGAAATATAAGAAGAAAATAAATATCTAGGGCAAAGAAAGGAAGACATTTTGCACAAGAAAGAAGAGTAGAAATGCTTGCCGGAAGACAAGCTTCTGTCCCGAATGGGCCTGGCCGATGGCATTACTGGTGACTCGGGCTGGAATGGGACTGGGGGGATGCAGGATGCCACTCTAACTGGAGAGGCTGCAGCTCCTCACTGCCGGCTCTGAGCTCCCACGGGACCGGCTGTGCTGCTGCCAGATCTTCAGTGTGTTTTCAAGAGGCACCTGAAATATGGACTGTGAAGTCTTCTTATTTTCAAACTTTGGCACCTGTTTCAGGTTTTAATGAAACTTAGAGCAATTCATATAAAATATATCTTTGGGGTTGAATTCTTGAAAGGAAAGAGGGGATGGTAGAGAAATGCATAGGAATTTTGATTTTGAGGTCCAAGGGGAAAGTGGAAGACAGCCAGAGTAGGAAAAGGAGGAATGAAAAAAGGGGGAGACTCAGTGACAATAAAGGCCCTTTTTTGCCCACCCTGCCTGGTCTCCCTCTCAAGCCACCTGCTCAAAGCCTAGATGAGATCAGCCTGTCAGCACTGGCTGCTGCTCTGGCTTCCCACTGGCTCTCCATGCCCTTGGCTGAAATGTGCACTGTGTCTTTTCAGTGGTCCCACCAATTCCGTGGGTAGCACCTACAAGTTCTGCTGATGGTTTTGGGCATTCTTCAAGTGCTCCACACTATTTATCTTTCCTTCCTTCCTTCCTTCCTTCCTTCCTTCCTTCCTTCCTTCCTTCCTTCCTTCCTTCCTTCCTTCCTTCCTTCCTTCCTTCCTTCCTCCCTCCCTCCCTTCCCCTTTCCTTCCCTTCCCTTTCCTTCCCTTCCCTTTCCTTCCCTTCCCTTTCCTTCCCTTCCCTTCCCTTCCCTTCCCTTCCCTTCCCTTCCCTTCCCTTCCCTTCCCTTCCCTTCCCTTCCCTTCCCTTCCCTTCCCTTCCCTTCCCTTCCCTTCCCTTCCCTTCCCTTCCCTTCCTTTCCCTTCCCTTCCCTTCCCTTCCCTTCCCTTCCCTTCCCTTCCCTTCCCTTCCCTTCCCTTCCCTTCCCTTCCCTTCCCTTCCCTTCCCTTCCCTTCCCTTCCCTTCCCTTTCTTACCTGCCTAATTTCAGCTTTGTACCTGACTTGGTGTCTTTCCTGAGTTACCGTGCTCTCGATAGCTGAGCCAGCTTTCTTGTCTTGGAAAGATTTATTTCTCTCTTCTTCTCTTTCTCCCTTTTTCTCTCTCCCCATTCTTCCCTCCTTACTTTCTTTCTTTCCTTTTAAATAATCCTCAAATAATTCTTTTAAATGGAAAGATGTGCTTCCACTGTCCCTTAACCTTGTCTGGGGATTCATACACACACATACACGTGCACACACACATACTGGCATTTTAAAATTTGACATACATTTATCTTGGGTTTTCAATGAAGTGTTCACAAATGCTTTCCAGCTCCCTGTGGGTTATTGAATTTTTAAATGCTATCATTCAATTTCCCCCTAACTAATCTCTATAGATTCTTCAGGTTCTTTTTCTAGAATTAAATAACTGGGATAGATTTTTGTTTCATTTTGCTTTCTCTCTCTCACCGGTATGCTCAATCAAATTGGTATCCTCACAAATATTTATGCAGGGCCTGCACTGGTGAGGCCCTGGGTGCGGGAATGAAGACCACAAGAAGACTGTGGCATGGCTCTTCTTCTCAAGTTGCTGATAGTCAAGATGGGGAGGTAAGATAGCACATGAGAAGAGAAAATGATAAAAGGTCATGTATGCTAAGTGACAGAAAAGTAATATGAATGATTACTATAGGAATTCAGTGATAGGAACGATTATTATAGCCTGGGATAATTGGGGAAAAAAAGGTAGGAGCAAACACTCATTGAGTGATTATTATGTCTTAGCATTTTCCATGTGCCACTTTTTGCTATTTAATTTTTTCAAGAAACTGGCATAGTTTATACTGTTACCTCTTTTTCAACCTGATGAAACCAAGACTCAGAGTGATATAACCAAGAACACAGAGCTAGGACATTGCAGATACAGGATCTGACATGAACAGTTATGACATGTTTGTGAAGTAAGAGTCTAGAAGTGGAGGATTCTTATGGGGGAGAGAGAAAAGTTTAATGATAAAGACAGGATTGGGCAATGCTTTGCATGCTAGCTTCTCAGTACATACAATACTTAGTACATACTAGAATACTTTTAATTAAATAGTATATGTTATTTTATTATTTTATATTATGTATTACTTTAGAAAGATAATATGTCTACTAAAATATTCTTATTTCAAACTGAAGGTATTTAGAAAATACCTTCTATTTTTTTATGTACCAAACTTTTTATTTTTTTATCTTATTTTTATTAATTTTAATGCAGTGACATTGATAAATCAGGGTACATATGTTCCAAGAAAATATCTCCAGATTATTTTGACATTTGATTATGCTGCATACCCCTCACCCAAAGTCAAATTGTCTTCTGTCACCTTCTATCTGGTTTTCTTTGTGCCCCTACCCTCCTCCTCCCCCTCCCTCTCCTTCCTCGCCCCCTCCCCACCCCTCCACCCCACTCCCTGTTACCATCACATTCTTGTCCATGTCTCTGAGTCTCATTTTTATGTCCCATCTATCTATGGGTTCATATAGTTCTTAGTTTTTCCTGATTTACTTATTTCACTCTGTATAATGTTATCAAGGTCCATCCATGTTATTGTAAATGATCCGATGTCATCATTTCTTATGGCTGAGTAGTATTCCATAGTATATATGTACCAAAGCTTTTTAATCCACTCATCTTCTGACGGACACTTGGGCTGTTTCCAGATCTTCGCTATTGTGAACAATGCTGCCATAAACATGGGGGTGCATTTCTCCTTCTGGAACTGTTCTATGGTGTTCTTGGGGTATGTTCCTAAAAGTGGGATGGCTGGGTCAAAAGGCAGTTTGATTTTCAATTTTTTGAGGAATCTCCATACTGTTTTCCACAGTGGCTGCACCAGTCTGCATTCCCACCAGCAGTGCAGGAGGGTTCCTTTTTCTCCACATCCTCACCAGCACTTATTCTGTGTTGTTTTGTTGATGAGCACCATTCTGACTGGTGTGAGATGATATCTCATTGTGGTTTTAATTTGCATTTCTCTTATTTCTACAAGTCTTTTGCCTAGAAAGTCCTGGTCTAGGTATCTATCCTATAGAAATACTTGCAGAAGTGTGCAAAAATGTATTTAGAAGGTGTTTATTAAAGCATGGCTTTTTATAGTGAAACAAAATGGAATTAACCTGTGTGGTAGACATTGGCTATATACTCATCAAGCTTCCTTTCACTTCCTGGGCATAAACTCAACAAATTTTCTAGCCTTCTTGATGGGCTGTGTGACTAGTTCTTGACAGTAGAACATAAGTAGGAAAAATAAATCACTTCTAGTCGAAGGCAGTGAATACTAGTGTGCCTTTCCCTTTCTCTCCCAACCTCTTGTGTGCTGAGTGATGGCAAAGACGGAAGGGGACTGATTTCTGAAGGGTTGTGTATCCTACTATGGCTTGAGGTCCACCATAAACTTTACTGGGTTAAAATTTACTGTTGAAATTTTAGCATCATTTGTTATAGCTCTTAGCCCATCAGAATGAGTAAATTCTAATGTATGTCTAGGGGACTGTTTAATAACTAATATACCATATTTTCAGGGTTTCATATTTTAAATGCTTTACATAGAACTTTTATATTTCTATTTTTTCATTCTTTTAATTTTTCTCTTCTCTGAAGAAAACTGTATGTTTAATTTTTCAAATCTATATTTATGCATACACACACACGCACGAATAGTACATTCTCTAAGCCAGTTCATCATGTTATCTAGTCTGGGTGTAAAATGATTGCCATATCTTTTTTCTTCTCAAATTCCGAAGATAGTTCTGGTTTCAAAAAAATAGGTCTTTTTTTCATTCTAAAAAGTAATTTATTTCTTAAAATATCTATTTCTGCTTGAATTTTTATAAAATCTTATCTTGAAATTTAAATTTTTGTTTAGCTCATATTTGATTTAGCTTATTGTAAAGCCAGTAGCCACGGCCACCATCACAGCCACTCATTCAGTGTGCACAAAGCTACTGATTTATCTGAGTTTCTTAGAATCAAAGGTTCCTACCTCACCAGCCTTATTCATTTGTTTCTCATCTCCTTTTCTCTGCACAAACTGGCTTCTCCTTTAGCACTCCACCATCTTGGCTGCTTCTCCTCTCCTCCATGTGGCCTTTCTCTGCTCTCCCCTCTAATGCTAATCTCAGGAACCGAGAGAGAGCAAGCTCCCGGTCTGCCCCATTTTTTAGTATAGAAATCAAAACCTTTAATCCAATATATGAATAAAAAAGTCTCTGATACAAAGTCACTTATCTGAGGCATAATGGGATTCCTCATAAGATTGAACCACCCCCTATCATGCAACAGTCAAGGGTGTGGGGAAAAGTTTAGTCTAAAACTAAGCCTTAGGTTATAAGGACCCTGCCTGCTTACAGCCTGTCCCCCACATCCAGTGCAAACTATAAGCGAGCAAACATATTAATATATACCATATTTACAAACTTATTTGACCAACACCTATGTATTATACACTAATTTTGTCTAGAATTGAGTAGGTCTTTTTACTCTATCAATGTCTATACTTTAATTTTTTTCTACTTTAGGGCATTTTTTTTCCTTCTTATGAACTTCACAATTACCTCTGTTCTAATTCTTTTGATTGCTGTTTTAGTGGCGAGGACTACTCAAATGTAGAATTTTCTTCACTTTTTCAGAGACTTTATCTAGGTTGTTAGTAATTGAATTATATGCAGTCTCAATTCTGTACTTTACATGCTACAATATATATTTTAATTATTCTTTTCTTGAGGGTTTCATCACATGTTATTTTTCTCTGCCAGCTCAATTTTCATCTTGTGTCTTATCTCTCATTCACTGAATCCATGATTTCATACATTTCATGAAAATTTTTAAAAACCTAGAAACAATATAAACTTTTATATTTTTGGAAAACTATTATTTTTAGCTAGACATTGCTATGCATTTTTTGGTGATAACTAAGTTCTATCTTTTATATCCCAGAGGTTTTTTTAAATTTTGTTTTTTGTTTTTAAAGGTTCCCTTTACTGATTTCTCTCTAACTTTTCAAACTTGAATGAGGAATTATTTTTCCGGGCCTGGTATTTTTGAAGTAATGTGATAGTTTCATTCCCTTTGAGTTTATATATCATCCAAACCTTTATTGCTAAAACTCCCCCTCTCAGCTCTTAACCTGACATCCAACTTCATGAGTACAACCTCCAACACATTTTGGTGTATAGCAGGTATTCATTTAGGACTGAGTTGTCAGAGTGAGAAATTTCTTCTACTCAGTTTCATTCTTCAAGTGTGAAGAAATAAGTTTATTTTTGGAATTTTCAAAAATTATTTTGAAATTTGTTTTTTAATTTATTTTTTAAAAAATTTATAGGTTTAAATTATTTTTATTTATTTATTCATTTTAGAGAAGAGAGAGAAAGAGAGAGAGAGAGAGAGAAGGAAGGAGGAGCAGGAAGCATCAACTCCCGTATGTGCCTTGACCAGGCAAGCCCAGGGTTTCGAATCGGCGACCTCAGCAGTCCAGGTCGACACTTTATTCACTGTGCCACCACAGGTCAGGCCTTGAAATTTGGATAATTCAAATTTTAGAGGGCATGCTAAGTATTCAGCACTAGAAGTTTCTTCCTGAATGGCTGGAGAAAGAGAGGCAAAGGTGAGCATGGTGGGGGAATCCACAGTAGTAAGTAAAACTTAATATCCATATTTTTTAACCAATGTAAGTTATAATTAGGGATAGATAATTCATCAATAATTTATTTTTGCATGTTTCTATTGCTCTTACAACCCTGATCACTTTTTCCTTTTGTACGGGAAGATAAAGAAATGTGTCAGTTTCAGTTAGCATAATCATGACCTGAAAATTCACCTCAAAGTTGCTTTAAGCCTCTTTATGCTTTGGGGAGACTAGTTCTTATTTTTTGAACCAACAAAAAAAAAATATGAATAAATATGAACTTGGAGCTCAAAGTCATGCAGAACTGTCATTGGCATTTGCAAAGATGCTTAATTGCCTGTGGGAAGGAGTTGTTTTGTCTGAAAATTATCTGAATGCTATGAAAATTCATGGAAGTCAATTTTGTATCTCATTCTGGGTAGTGAGACTGTTTCCTAGACCTTGTATTGTATAGAAATGGTCACAGAGTGTTTTTAAACTAATGCCTTAGATATTTGTAAGAAGTACAAACATTTCTAGCAGCTTAATAGTAATGCATATCCATTTTCTACTTCAAACTTCAAAATGCTTCTTGCACAATAGCTCTGAGGATATAAATTCTTAAGGCTTTGCAAAAGATTCCCAGAAACTAAGAGAATGCATTCACCTGCACTTTGGATGTTGCATACAGGAATACCTCATTTTATTGTGCTTTGCTTTTATTGCGTTTTGCAGATATTGCATTTTTGACAAATTGAAGGTTTGTGGCAACCCTGCATCATGCAAGTCAACTGGCAACATTTTACCAACTGGCTCAGATGATGGCTAGCATTTTTTAGCAATAAAGTATTTTTTAATTAAGGTATGTATATTATTTCTCTAGACGATGCTATTGTACACTTCTAGTATAGTATAGTGTAAACATATTCATGAGAAACTAAAAATATTACATGATATGTTTTATTGAGATATTTGCTTTCTTGTAACGGTCTGGAACAAAACCTGAAATATCTCTGAGGTGACCTGTATTCATATTCTTCATCTAATCAGATGAGTCCATTTAGCATTTTTCAAATGTGAATTCCTTCTGTATGAAGTATTACACACAGGCTTTTATTCTAGAAAGAAGTAGCATGCGTTTCCTCATTGGTCTGATTCCAGTTTTGTCTTCTTCACTTTGATCTTTCATATTTCACAGGTTCTGATTGTTGATGTGATGACTTATCTAAATTTTTGGCAACTGCGTTCTTTCTAATCTGTGACGTTATGTGTCTCGTTTTGATCTCTATGTCCAAGTTGTATCGGTTTCCAACCTTTTCTAGTACTTGACCTCTAACTTTGTCCAAGTTTTACCTTTGGTTATCTGAATTTTGTTCCACTCTTAATGCTGTGTCTCAGCTGCTGAAAGTTCTGTAATTACAGAACCATTGGTAAATTCATATTTAATACATATGTATGTTTAGGTGCAGGGATCTGATTATAGTGCAATTAAAAAATGTAGTTATTATGAGCTTCCTAAATTGTGTTAAGAAACTAGCATTTAAATGAAAAAAAATTTTTTTCTGCCATGCTTTTCTCTCGATAACTTCCAGCAAATTATTTAAAGACTTCAGAATTCCAGAAATAGAAGATTCTGAATTTCCAACTGCTTGGTTTGCCTCAGGATCTAACCCAAGAACACACAGGTATGCATATCCTCTTTAAGTTAGAGATTGCTAAAAACTACTTTATCTTTGTTATGTTACATCCCACTGTACTGGTAGAAATAATAAAACTACCAAATTAAAAGTATCATTAGAGAGAGGGAGAGAGTGTAAGAAAGAAGAGAATTGGAGATATGATACTTATTTTGGGGAAACTGATGAATAAAAAAAAATGATGCTTACCTTGATAAGCCTATTTCCCCTTTAAAATAATGGGGTTGGCTAAGCTTAGGTGGCCTCCAGGGACTAATGACAGGGCTCTTTTTAGACAATTTACTTGAAATTATTGCCCTCATAACATTTTTCATCCCTATGAAAAATAAATGAGGCCTGACCTGTGGTGGCGCAGTGGATAGAGTGTCTACCTGGAACACTGAGGTCACCAGTTCAAAACCCTGGGCTTGCCTGGTCAAGGCACATGCAATAAATAATCAATGAACAACTAAAGTGAAGCAACTATGAGTTGATACTTCTCACTTCCCCTCCACCTCCCTCTCTCCTTTCTCTCTGTAAAATCAATAAATAAAATGTTTAAGAAATATATGAGGACAAGTTAATTTTATACAATATATTTCCTTTTTGAAAGTTGATAATATATTCTAGGGAGCAAATGAGTCACGAAGGTGCAGGGGGCTGACGTTTAATAATTGGGAATATTGTACCATAATTATGTAATGTAATCAATATTGCTATGTTGGCAATCATATTACAATATATTAATATATCAAAGCAACACACCATACACTTTAAACTTACACAATGTTACACATCCAATTTATTTAATTAAAAATTAAAAAAAAATTTAAAATATTAGTGACCATCTGGTAGAGTCAGCATTTATTACAAACATATAAGGGAGAAGCCAGAGTGAGGAGCCTTCACACGGGGAAAGGAATGGAGCCTAGGGGCCGATGGTGAATCTCTTAGGAAAGGTAACTATCGCTGCCATTGTAATTTAAGCGTGGCATTTTACTATTTTGCTTTAAATGCAATTTAAAATCCTTTTTTGTGTGTATGTACACTTAAAAACTTCTAATTTTTTCAGGAATTTATTCTTCCTGGTCTCATATTTGAAACTCCTTGGTGTTGTATTTTGACAAGTTGGCTACTTTCTGTTGGATCCACTTGTTAGCTATTTATATTACAAAATTGTTATTTTTTACTTTAGGGTGTTTTTATTTTGTTTTTGCTCAGCTTGTCTTTTTATTTTTTAATACTCCATCCTTTCTCAGTTATTGTGATTTTCTTCATTTGAATTGATTTATCATCGATTTTCCAACTTTATTACTGTTATTCACTTTTAGGATAGTACCAGAGATGCACCTTATATTTTATATGGTTGTTCAATACAGATAAGATGGGTAGAGCTTTCTACCTTAAAGTATGACGGTTTCAGAGCACCTCTGATACCTGAATAGCTATGACAGTTCTAATGGAGGTAAAAGGCTTTCATGGAAGATTGCTAGTATGACGAGGTCACAAAGTACCCACGTTATGCCATGGTGATAAGAATGCCACCTATAATATTTACTTATTATAGAGAAGTGATGTACCTTCTAATAGTTTAAAACTATATGTCAGCATGCATTGATAAACATAGGAAAATATATGTTAATCTCATCTATTTCCTCACCATATGACAGGGTGGTCGAAAGAAAAATCATTATAGCTCAGAACCCTGGGGCAGCTAGTAAGAGAAACATAGCGTTCGATTTGCAGAAAGCTTCCAGGCCTGCTTCTGTATACAGTAAACTGTTTTACTGAGCAAAGTAAATCAATAAGGAGAAGGAAACATAACACAAGATAGAATACATATACATAGAACTCTAAAGATGTTTTCCAACATACAAAACGACCAGACAAAACCAAAAAGATCTAAATTTGCATCACCCTCCATAATTTGTTTGAAAAATACGTATTCAATTTTTAGTGCCAGAATTAAATTAAGGTATGATATTTATACAAGGCTACAGTTTCAATGTTCTCCTGAGATTGCAATTAAAGTTACCAAAAAACCCAACACTAGTAAAGCTGCTGCCCAGCACCTTGGCTGTGAATCTTCACCTTCTATAAGCAGCTGAAGCCCTTGTGATTTTATATCGAAGATTAAAAAAAAATGTTTTGAAATTCTTCCTATGATGTGAACTTTCTTGATTATTTCCATGATCTCTGCCCAGTAGCTTTATAGTGTCTGTGACTGTGCCCTTGGGTGTTTGCAGAGACAAGGCCATTAAGTCCAAGGCCAATCCTTGTTTTGCAATGGAGGCTGGTCCAGCAATCAGCGCATGTATGAAAGATCACCATATTAGCATACTAACTAACTATTTTTTTTGTTTCATTCTCAACATAATAGTTTTAAATTTCATTTATTCAAGTTGTAGTCTCATTAGGGGCTGAGTATAACATGGGTATTTGTGGAGCATAAATTAAACTCTGCTTTAAACACAACAAACTATAATACATGGAGTTAAGAGGCTGGGCATACAAAGTAGCTTCAAGGAGCAAGAAGAGAAATGCATAGAGCCCTTAATTCTGTTAATTAAGGAGTGTTTTTCTTTTGGAAAAGTTTTAAATTTATTCATTTATTTTCTAAATTCTAAGTGAACTCTGTTAAGCAATGCAGAGTAGGGTGAGTTTAGTTTGATATTTTACTCAAAGCCCATATTCTTAGCTCTTGTTAAAATTAATATTTAAACAGAATCTCTTACCAGATTTCTGTAGACCTTCTTTTCATAAAATTGCCCAGTTCTCATGGATTTCTAGCGTGAAGATTCGGCACAGGAATCTGGACAGGTTCACAGCCCCTTTGGCCCCATGCTCAGACTCTACTGCGGGGAGTCCTAGGCAGCCTGCTTTGTCTGAGATCTGCTCTGCCCGCCTCTCCCTCCTCTGGTTTTTCCATATGTGCTTTAGAGCCAAGATGGGTGGAACTGATGGGCATCTCACCCAAGGACAGTCAGAGAATGGCTGGCAGATTACTAGAAGATGGTTCCTTATGGAAAGTTTGGCTCATGCAAAGTCTACCTGAGCCAATTAGTTCTCGCTGTGGGCCAAGTCAGTTAGGAAGTTCGGTTAGTGGAGGGAGCCAAAGCTACATGGCTGTGGACACAATGGAGGCAAAGCCACGTGTAAGCAGAAGCTATAAGAAGGAAACAAAGATAAACAGAGGATGAAGAGGTTAGGTGGTAACAGATAAAGGAAAAAGTACTAAGGGAGGAGCTCACATTAGTGATGGAACATGAAGGTGCTCCCAGTTTCCTGCTGCTCAGCGACCCAACAGCCTGATCCTCTGAACCGAGACACCAGCCCTACTGCAGTCCTGTTCTCCTTGAGAACTAACTGGATTGTTTGACTTTTTCTTGGTATCCCTGAGGTTGGCCATAGACACAGTTCTTTCTTGTGTTACCGGTCTGGCCTGCTTGCAGGGTGCTCCAGACTTGGGGTGCCAAGTTCAACTGTTGATTCACACTGACATTATAGATAAAACATGGGCACCCATCAGGGAGCTAGCTCAGCAGGAGAGTCAAGTCGCAGCCACTTGCTCCACTGAAGTTAGCCCTTCCACCATGAACTGTGATTCGGCTCACTACGCCATATGCCTTTACCCCTGACGGTGAAGCCCCCTCTGGGACTATGGTTAGTCATTCTCATCAATGGGACTATACTGATCAATTAGAAAGTTTTTAATAATAATAGTCTCAAAAGAGATGAGGTCAAGATCTCAGAGACATGTGCATACATATAATAAAGCAGAGTCATTTCAAGACTTTATATCCTTTAAAAGGACTAGTCATAAAATAAAGACATATGTAGATGTAATTTTTGTCACTTCAGTTTGATTAGATATCCTCTAATGAGAAGATGGGTTGCATTACAAACCCAGATATTTAGTATTAAATTGCAGTATGCCACAGAATTGCCTGTAAGCAAAGTAGAAAAGGACATTTCCTCACTCTGGAAGATTTTGGGCTCATAAATACTATGGAGTAGTAATAATGTATCTGCATGCCATCATCTATATTTTTCTTTCATTAACTTTGTCAAATTCTGTATTCAAAAAGCTCTGTTTGTCCTTAAAGGATAAATTCAACTTGTTAGGAAGCTGGGTCCAGTTTGTATCTTTCCCAGTGGCTGAATTCTCTTGAGATAGGAAACAGAGACATCTAAAGGGCTTTTTAGGAATTGAAGCATGTATATCTACTACCCATTTTGATTGTGTCCCCTGGAAATAAAGTGTTTGTTTATTATGAAGCTAGGAAAACTCGCTTGTAAAATTAAATCTAAAGGCAAAATAATATGCCTTTTGGAGCAACTCAAGTGAAGGTTAAAATCGCCAAAAGTTTAGAATAAAGAGTTACTGGACCACAAATATTAAATTCACTTATTTTTTTTTTAAATAAATTTTTATTAATGTTAATGGGATGACATTAATAATTCAGGGTACATATATTCAAAGAAAACATGTCTAGGTTATCTTGTCATTAAATTATGTTGCATACCCCTCGCCCAGAGTCAGATTGTCCTCCGTCACCCTCTGTCTAGTTTTCTCTGTGCCCCTCCCCCTCCCCCTAACTCTCTCCCTCCCTCCTTCCTGCGTCCTCCCTCCCCCCACCCCTGGTAACCACCACTCTCTTGTCCATGTCTCTTAGTCTCGTTTTTATGTTCCACCAATGTATGGAATCATGTAGTTCTTGTTTTTTTTCTGATTTACTTATTTCACTCCGTATAATGTTATCAAGATCCCACCATTTTGCTGTAAATGATCTGATGTCATCATTTCTTATGGCTGAGTAGTATTCCATAGTGTATATGTGCCACATCTTCTTTATCCAGTCTTCTATTGAAGGGCTTTTTGGTTGTTTCCATGTCTTGGCCACTGTGAACAGTGCTGCAATGAACATGGGGCTACATGTGTCTTTACGTATCAATGATTCTGAGGTTTTGGGGTATATACCCAGTAGAGGGATTGCTGGGTCATAAGGTAGTTCTATTTTCAGTTTTTTGAGGAACCACCATACTTTCCTCCATAATGGTTGTACTACTTTACATTCCCACCAACAGTGTATGAGGGTTCCTCTTTCTCCACAGCCTCTCCAACATTTGCTATTACCCGTCTTGTTGATAATAGCTAATCTAACAGGGGTGAGGTGGTATCTCATTGTAGTTTTGATTTGCATTTCTCTAATAACTAATGAAGCTGAGCATCTTTTCATATATCTGTTGGCCATTTGTATTTCTTCCTGGGAGAAGTGTCTGTTCATGTCCTCTTCCCATTTTTTTATTGGATTGTTTGTTTGTTTGTTGTTGAGTTTTATGAGTTCTTTGTAAATTTTGGATATTAGGTCCTTATCTGAGCTATTGTTTGAAAATATCAGTTCCCATATAGTTGGCTGTCTGTTTATTTTGATATCAGTTTCTCTTGCTGAGCAAAAACTTTTTATTCTGATGTAGTCCCATTCATTTATCTTTGCCTTCACTTCTCTTGCCATTGGAGTCAAGTTCATAAAATGTTCTTTAAAACCCAGGTCCATGAGTTTAGTACCTATGTCTTCTTCTATGTACTTTATTGTTTCAGATCTTATATTTAGGTCTTTGATCCATTTTGAATTAATTTTAGTACACGGGGACAGGTTGTAGTCGAGTTTCATTCTTTTGCATGTGGCTTTCCAGTTTTCCCAACACCATTTGTTGAAGAGGCTTTCTTTTCTCCATTTTGTGTTGTTGGCCCCCTTATCAAAGATTATTTGACCATATATATGTGGTTTTATTTCTGGACTTTCTATTCTGTTCCATTGGTCTGAGTGTCTATTTTTCTGCCAATACCATACAGTTTTGATTATTGTGGCCCTATAATATAGTTTAAAGTCAGGTATTGTAATGCCCCCAGCTTCATTCTTTTTCCTTAGGATTGCTTTAGCTATTCGGGGTTTTTTATAGTTCCATATAAATCTGATGATTTTTTGTTCCATTTCTTTAAAGAATGTCATAGGAATTTTGATGGGAATTGCATTAAATTTATATATTGCTTTGGGTAATATGGCCATTTTAATTATATTTATTCTTCCTATCCAAGAACAAGGAATATTTTTCCATCTCATTGTGTCTTTTTCTATTTCTCTTAGCAATGCCTTGTAGTTTTCGTTATATAGGTCCTTTACATTCTTTGTTATGTTTATTCCTAGGTATTTTATTTTTTTTGTTGCAATCGTGAAGGGGATTATTTTTTTGAGTTCGTTTTCTAATATTTCATTGTTGGCATATATAAAGGCTATGGACTTTTGTATGTTGATTTTGTATCCTGCGACCTTACTGTATTGGTTTATTGTTTCGAGTAATCTTTTTGTGGAGTCCTTTGGGTTTTCGATGTATAGGATCATATCATCAGCAAAAAGTGATACCTTTACTTCTTCTTTTTTGATATGGATGCCTTTTATTTCTTTGTCTTGTCTGATTGCTCTGGCCAGAACTTCTAGCACCACATTAAATAAGAGTGGAGAGAGTGGACAACCCTGTCTTGTTCCTGATTTAAGGTGGAAAGTCCTCAGTTTTACGCCATTTAATATGATGTTGGCTGATGGTTTATCATATATGGCCTTTATCATGTTGAGATATTTTCCTTCTATACCCATTTTGTTGAAAGTCTTAAACATAAAATTGTGTTATATTTTATCGAAAGCCTTTTCTGCATCTTAAATTCACTTATTTACCCTACATTGGAAGGAAATTGACTTATACTAAGCTATTTCTGCTCATATTATATTTTGGTTTTTATTGTATTTGTCCTTAGTGCTATGTATGATATAAGTGCCTTAATAAAAAGAAATAACTAAATTACTGAATTAACAATTAATTGATTGACTAATATTCCAAATATAAATCGGGTGGTTTTCTGATTGATTCTGTTTTAAGTAATAATTTTCATTTCTCAGCCTTTGAATTGATGGGGCTTATAGAAGTTATGACAGAATTGTTTGTGCAAATTTAAAATGTTAATACACACAATGACATTTTCCCCATGAGCTTTATTTTTTCAAATGGATAAAGGTAATAATGAAATTAAAATCTTCTTTTCAAAGACATTTAGATAATGTCTTCTTGTTTGACAGGCTCTGAGTTGTTAAAAGCTTTTCTCTAACCCATCTAATTGCCATAAAATATCTCCATTTGAATTACTTTTCCTGGAAACCCAGGGCCTAGTTCCAAGGCCATGGGAAAGTCAGCTTCTTTAATGTTGTATTAAAAAAATAAATATAAGAAACAATTGCAAACCACACAACAGATTTAAAAAATAGATTCATCTATTTCTTTGTTTTTTTATTTCCTTTTTATTTGATAAGTAGGTTATCATTAAGAAAGAGAAAAAGAAATAAGAAAATAACAAGAAGTGAAGGAAGTGATGTTCAAGCTCTCTGGGTTGTCCACCATTCTGGGTAGTAAAGTCTTAACTGTTAGAACACAGGTGATAGAAGAACATTTCAGAGGTCAGCGATGTTCTGAACAACAGCCAGAGTTTTACTGTTCTTTTAAATTGGACTAAATTCAATTAATTCATGAAGCTATGATATAAATTCAACCACCACCTGGCAAAAGTGAGGAGAAAACCCCCCAAATGACTGCCAATATCTTGTTCAGAGCACTTTGTACATTCTAATGCATCTAATTTCTCAGTTGATTTTAAGAATAGAAAAGCTATTTGTTTTTATGTTTTGATGACCACTGCTGGGTATTTTTAAATGTTTCAAAATAAAGTTAGGAGAAAAGTACAGGAAAGAGAGCTACATATACAATATAACAAAATTTTGCTTAAAAAAATCAAAACATTAAAGAATCAATCAGCTTAACTAAGTTATACAGCAATAGCAAATGAGTCCATAGTCTTAAGAGCACATAACAATAACAGTTTCTTTCTTGATAGCTCACGATCCAATCTATTACAGGCCTTAGTGTCCTGAGACATAAGCTGATGGAGAAACCATCTTCTGAGATGAAGGGAGGAGTGCGATGGGGAAGGAGGGTATGGATCCCTCTGGAGTGAATGGCTTCTCATTTATACTGATACTTTCTTTAACAAAAGCAAGTAAGGGCCATATCCAATACAATGAAGAAGGGAGGTGCATTTTGCCACAGGGAAGCAATGAATACCCGG
Source organism: Saccopteryx leptura (assembly GCF_036850995.1). Classification (NCBI taxonomy): domain Eukaryota; kingdom Metazoa; phylum Chordata; class Mammalia; order Chiroptera; family Emballonuridae; genus Saccopteryx; species Saccopteryx leptura. Next base: position 213,241,660 of record NC_089503.1, on the reverse strand, counting down.
CCTCTCATGATACTGGGAGGCTTGTTGAAAATCTAGCCTAACTCTTGTGATAGTAGCTGCCTGTTTTGATAAGGGCTGCCTCTGGTGACAATGCCCAGCTCTAGTGATACTATCAGACCTGTCGCAATACTGGCAGGACCCTCATGATACAGCCTGCCTCTCACGGTACTAGCTGCCTGTCATTCTGTTCGGCTGCACCTAGCTTCCCCTTGTGATAGTGCCCAGAGCTGTCACGGACGATGTTGGCGTGTTGTGCCATTCCCTGCCTGTGGTGATATTGTCTGGCCACATAACTGCTTGTCACAATATTTCTAGGTTTTACTTCTTGATGCAAGATCATGTATAAATATATGATGTTATGTACAACTTACAAGAGGAGGAACTATCAATACTGAATTTTGTCAAGCTGCTGCTTTCAGGTTCTCATGTATATTTTTGTTCAGGTTCATGTTCACATACATGTTCTGTTCATATTCTGTCTCTGAATCTGGCTCTGATTCCTGTAACTCTGAGGTTGGGAACCTATGGCTTGTGAGCCAGATGTGGCTCTTTTGATGGCTGCATCTGACTCGCAACAAATCTTTAATAAAAAAAAATAATAACGTTAAAAATATAAAACATTCTCATGTATTACAATCCATTCATCTTCTACCACTCATGTTCATGGTTGCAGGTGGCTGGAGCCAATCACAGCTGTCCTCCGGGGCAACACCAAATTTTTATTGGATAATGCGTAACATACACGGGTCATTGTGAGGTCAGGAAGTAAACTTCCCTCCTTTTAATCAAGTAGTCAGATAGCTAATTGCAGAAACCCTACTGATGAAGAAGATGTTTAAAAGAAAAAAAGATGAGGAGTATCGTACTTTTCATCAGGAATAGACAGAGGAATTTGCCTTTGTGGAGAGAGCAGGTTCTACAGTGTGTCTAATATGCAATGATAAAATTACATCAATGAAACGGTCAAATATAAAATGGCACTTCGACACACACCATACTACATTTGCCTCGAAATATCCAGCGGAGGACAGCAGGAAGAAAGCATGTCAAGAGCTACTGTGCAGAGTGGAAGCTAATCAGCAGCAACTCCGTGTTTGGACCCAACAAGGTGACTGGAATTCGGCTAGCTTTGCTGGTGCTTTAGCAATTGTGAGAAATGGCAAGTCATTCACAGATGGGGAGTATGCCAAAACATTCATGCTTGATGTTGCCAATGAACTTTTTACGATTTTTCAGATAAAGACAAGATAATCAAATGAATAAAAGACATGCCTCTATAGGCAAGAACTGTTCACGATCGTACCATCATGGTGTCAACTCAAATTGAGGCAACACAAGTGAAGGACATAAATGCAGCATCATTATTTTCTTTCGCTTTAGATGAGTCAACAGACGTAAGCCATTTATCCCAGTTCAGAGTAATTGCAAGGTATGCTGTTGGTGACACACTACGTGAGGAAAGTCTTGCTGTTTTGCCTATGAAAGAGACAACAAGAGGGGAAGATTTATTCAAGTCTTTCACCGAGTTTGCTAAAGAAAAAAAAATCTACCGATGGATAAACTTATTTTGTTGTGTACTGATGGTGCTCCGTGCATGGTGGGGAAAAACAGAGGATTCGTAGCACTTCTTCATAAACATGAAAAGAGACCCATCCTAAGTTTTCACTGCATTTTACATCAGGAGGTGCTTTGTGCTCAGATGTATGGCAAGCAGCTTGGTAAGGTGATGTCGCTGGTCATCCGGGTGGTCAACTTTATTGTTGCCCGAGCTTTAAATGATCGCCAGTTTAAAACACTGCTGGATGAAGTTGGGAATAATTATCCTGGTCTGCTTCTGCACAGCAATGTGCATTGGTTGTCAAGAGGGAAGGTGCTCAGCCTTTTCATGGCTTGTCTGAGTGAAATCCGGACTTTTTTTGAAATGAAAAACGTCGAGCATCCTGAGTTAGCTAACACTGAGTGGCTCCTGAAGTTCTATCTCATGGACATGACTGAACATCTGAACCAGCTCAATGTGAAAATGCAAGGCTTTGGAAATACAGTCTTATTCCCTCAACAAGCAGTGTTTGCATTTGAAAACAAGCTGGAACTCTTCATCGCTGACATTGAAACAGGTCGTTTACTACACTTTGAAAAACTGGGAGAGTTTAAAGATGCATGCACAGCAAGTGACCCTGCTCAACATCTTGATCTCCAGCAGCTAGCGGGCTTCACATCTAATCTCCTGCAGTCATTCAAAGCATGCTTTGGAGAATTTCATGAGCATACTCGTCTTTTTAAATTCATCACCCATCCACACGATTGTGCAGTGGACAGCGCCGACCTGAGTTATTTCCCCGGTGTCTCCGTCAGAGATTTTGAGCTACAAGCTGCTGCACTGAAGGCCTCAGACATGTGGGTGAATAAGTTCAAGTCACTGAATGAAGATTTGGAAAGACTTGCATGACAGCAAGCAGAGTTGGCGAGCAAACACAAGTGGGGAGAAATGAAAAAACTTCAACCTGCAGACCAGCTGATTGTCAAAACTTGGAACGCGCTTCCCGTCACATACCACACATTGCAGCATGTGAGTACTGCTGTTCTGACAATGTTTGGCTCTACGTATGCATGTGAGCAGTCTTTCTCACATCTAAAGAACATTAAGACCAACCTACGATCACGTTTAACGGATGGAAGTCTCAACGCCTGCATGAAGCTTAACCTCACCACGTATCAACCAGACTACAAAGCCATCAGCAAAACCATGCAGCACCAGAAGTTGCATTAATGGTAAGAAGTACTTTATTCATCAATAGTTAGCAACAGCATAACAACGTCATTAAAAAGAATTCAGAGACTTATTGTACTTTAAAAGTGTTGGTCTTACATAAAATGCACACAATACTTTTATTTAGTGTTAAACATATTGTATGGCTCTCATGGAATTACATTTTAAAATATGTGGCGTTCATGGCTCTCTCAGCCAAAAAGGTTCCCGACCCCTGCTGTAACTGGTAAACCAATCCTCAGAGCCCCATCAGGGCTGCATCTAACCACCTGATTTTTCTTGCTTAAAAAAAAAAAAATTGAAGACCTTTTGTGAAATCTCCTGAGTTTGTAATGCACTTCCTTAAACTGAAATCAACACATCCTTAATTAGAATTCAAATTCCAAATGTAAGATCTGAGCTACAGCCACTGCAGCCAAAGACAAAGCCTAAACTGAAACTTGATTATGAAGCTGAACCTGAACTTAACTTTGAACTTGAACTTGACTGTTAAGGTTCCCATTCTAGCTCACATTCACATTCAGTTTTTAATTTACGTCCAAGTTCACATTCAGCCCTGGCTGGTTGGCTCAGTAGTAGAGCATGAACCCAGCATATGGAAGTCCCATGTGGTTCGATTCCCAGTTAGGGCACACAGGAGAAGCGATCATCTGCTTCTCCTCCCCTTCTCCTCCCCTTGTCTTTCTCTCTTCCCTCCCACAGCCGTGGCTCGATTGGTTAGAGTGTGTTGGCCTTGGACACTGAGGATGGCTCTATGAAGCCTGTGCCTCAGGTGTTAAAAATAGCTCTGTTGCCAGCACTGACCCCAGATAGAGAGCATTGGCTCCAGATGAGGTGACTGGGTAGATCCCAGTCAGGGCACATGTGGGAGTCTGTCTCACTACCTCCCATCCTCTCACTTTAAAAAATATCATCATGTTCATGTTCATGTACATGTTCAGCTTCACCTTGTGGCTGAGTCCAGCTACAGTTCCTGCCAAGGCTACAGGCAGCGCTATGGCTCAGACTCCAGCCACAAGTGTGGCTCCAACTCTGGAATTTGAAGTTGAACTTGACCATGACTGTGAGCTTGACTTTGAAGTTAAACTTGAACTTGACTGTTAAGGTTCTTGTTATAATTTAGGTTCACATTTAGGTTCTCATTCACGTTCACATTCAGCTTCACATTGTGGCTCCACATGTATTAACTAAAGCATTGCAAATTGTGTTTATACATGTGTAGAATCCAGTGAGCTATTAAAAGTGGAAAGTAGATTAAAGAGCAAATATTACTCTTCTCCAAAACCATGTATTGTTGTTGAGAATTTAGAAAACAGATAAGCAAGAAAGGGGAAAAACATAATCGCAAAATGGATAGACCCATTTTGAGCATGCAGCTTTTCTTTTCCTCTTTCTCTGACCCAAGCTATGCATTATACATAATAACATCTTTCCATGTCATTGTATGTTCACCTAAAAACAGTTGTGGTGTATTATTGTGGAGATAAACTGTACCTATTTAACTAATTCCATATGGTTAAAATTTTGGGTAGTTTCTAAATGTTCAAGATGATAAACAATGGTGCTAAATTATTATATGCATCTGTTTTGTTAGAGTACATTGGGCATTTAGCATTGATAAGTTAAGAGTCCTTTTTAAAGTCTTTAATATTTATTTATTTTTCTATTTATTTACTCAATCTCTACATAGAAACATTATTCCATTTTATATTCCCATATGGTCTTGCTAATGCTAGATATCATTGTTTGTAAACATGTTGTTAATTTTTAAAAGATTTTACTTATTCATTTTAGAGAGGGGGAGAGAGAGAGAAAAAGAGAGAGAAGGGGGGAGCAGCAAGAAGCATCAACACCCATCTGTGCCTTGACTGAGCAAGCCCAGGGTTTTGACCTGGCGACCTCAGCATTCCAGGTCGACACTTGATCCACTGAGCCACCACAGGTCAGGCACATGTTGTTAATTTGATGTCCAAAATAGTGAGTCACCTTAATTTGAATTTTCTGAATTGCTAGTGAAATTAACTTTTTTTTTCTCTTTCTGATGCATGTCACTAACTCGGTGACTGACTATGCCGTAGGGGAGCCACAGTCAGTGAATAAGGTCAGCAGTTCACTCTTCGAGGACTCTAGTATGAAATTAACATATTTTCATAAACATTTTACCTTGAATATTTCTTAGGGCAGCATTTTGTGGGGAACAATTTTTGAGTCAAATGTCAGAGGAAAACAAATTAAAATTGTTTTGTGATCACTAAGCAAATTAAGAATTGTTTACTAGATTAGTATTTTAAAGTTAGTTTTACTTGAAATTTTTTATCACATCCACTTTTCTTCACTGAATAATCTCTATAGATTGCAAGGTAATGAAAACACAAGAATACCAAGAAGAAATATTGTTACAGGAAATTTTAGTCAGAATTATACTTACAGAACATTGGTGATTAAAATATAGCAGCTTGGGTTTTAATATTAATCATTTTTACATTCCCTTCCCCAAAAACCTCTCATAAAGATAGCAGCATGTAATACAATTCTGATTGTTGATGTAGTTCCACTTGTTGGTTTTTCCTTTTGTTGCTTATGTTTTTGATGTCCTATCCAAAAATATCATTGGCAAAACCCATGTTGAGGAGCTTATCTTTTAGGTGTCATTCTGGAAAATTTTTGGTTTCAGATATTACATTTGTCTTTGATCTATTTTGAGTTAATTTGTGAGTGGTGTGAAGCAGGGTCCAATTTCACTCTTTCACACGTGAATATTCACTTTTCCCAATGCCATTTATTGAAAAGACAATTATTATGTCCTCTTAATAAATAACTTCTTTGATCATATTAATTTTAGAATGCAAGTTATACATATAATAGAAATTTAAATATTCCATACTCACATATTGTTAACCCAATTATGGACATGTGATAGAAAGTAAGGCATATGGGCTTAAAGCTCGGAGGAAAGGCCTGGGTAAAGCAGATAGTTTTGGAAGTTATGCATGTATAGATGATTTTTAAATCCACAAGGCTAGACTTTATCACCTTGGAAAAAATGTGATATAGAAGAGGGAAGAGGTCTGAGGACTGAGCCCTGAGTCACCACATGCTAGTGTAGATGAGAAGAAAAATAAAAGAGACCACCAGGGAAGAAGAGGAGAATCAAGAGGAAGTGGCATCCTGGGACCCTTGTAAAGAAAATGTTTCAAAGATCAGTTGTTTAAAAGTGATGCTAGGTAAGCTAAACACTAAGAATTTATCATCGTGTATAACAATGTTGTGGCATTGGTGATCTGACATAAACAGTTTCTATTAAGTGATATTGGCAAAAGCCTGTGTGCAGTGGGTTAACAAGAAAATGAAGTTCAGGACATAAAATTAAGTTTTGGAAGAGTTTGGAATGGAGAAATGAGGCAGTGCCTAAAGAAGAATGTGGAAACAAAGCAGGGCTTTTAAAAATAGTATATGTTTGCCTGACCAGGCGGTGGCGCAGTGGATGGAGCGTTGAACTGGGATGCGGAGGACTCAGGTTCGAGACCCCAAGCTCACCAGCTTGAGCCCAAGGTCGCTGGCTCAAGCAAAGGGTTACTTGGTCTGCTGAAGGCCCGTGGTCAAGGCACGTATGAGAAAGCAATCAATGAACATTTAAGGTGTTGCAACGCACAACGAAAAACTAATGATTGATGCTTCTCATCTCTCTCCGTTCCTGTCTGTCTGTCCCTGTCAATCCTTCTCTCTGACTCTCTCTGTCTCTGTAAAAAAAAAAAAAAAAAAAAAAAAAAAAAGAAAGTATATGTTTGTATGCTAATGGTAATAAGATAAGAGAGAGGAAAAACTGATAATGAAACAGAGGAAGGATAAATGTTAGAGTGACATCTTTGAGTAGGCAAGAAATGGGCAAAGCCAGACACAAGAAGTAGGTTAGACTTCGAGAAGAGCATGGATTGTTCACTTCTAGCATCAAGTAGAAAGGCTGATACAAAAGCAGATATGGTGATGGGAGTTTGAAAAATTTCTCATGTGATCTCATCTGTCGTTTCAGAGAAATAGGAAACTAGTTCATAAGCAGAGGGGTCATGGTGTTGGAGATTTGAAGTCATGGAGTAATTGTCTGAGTGGGGGACTGAATGGACCATGAAGACAGAATGCTTGCTGGGCAAGAGTCCTCTTGAGGTCAGGGATTATGGAATAAAAGGAAGAAGGGTAGAATGGTAATATGTTTTTCTTCGGCTCCATTCAGTTGTCCAGATGCAAAGGTGGGGAGGTGGGCTTAGTGACCACTGAGGTTGAGCCAGCTGACTATACTGGCAGGAGGGAGGGGAAGTGAGTTGGGAGTTATATGGAAGAGAGTGATTATAATAACAAACTATGTTATTTAATTTGGGTAGGCAGGGAAATGGAAGACATGCTGGAGATGAGTGCCAATGAAAAGGTTATTGGGATCATTGGACTGTAGGAAAAGGATCGATGGAATATCTACTTGAGGGAGGGAGAATAAAATATTGGAGGTTTCGGTTAAAGAGTGTATGGAAGGAATGCAGATCAAAATGCAGGTCTGTCTCATCTTATCCACTTTGAATTCTGGGGTCTTTTACATACATAACCCAGTCTGGGTGCTCAATTTTCTCATGTTCAAACTCTTTTCATCATTTTTCTCTTCGCTAAACTGTCCTGCTCACAGGGAGCACTATGAAGTATATTTCTGAAGTGTCATTTGATCTTGCTACTCAAATGTTTAGAAGTCTACAATGATTCCAAGTCCATTTTCAGATCAAATTTTGGTGTTCTTCACAAATAATATCACCATAGCTTCTACTGTGGCCCCTTCTACTCCACTGTATATACTTTTTTATTTTGCAGATATAAATATGCATTTCCCAGGAGTTCACTGAATAAAAAAGGAATAGTTGTCTTCCTTTGTCTCTTACTGATTTGTTTCAAGAAACAATCTAATGTTTTTCTTTTGCTATTCTAAGTCTCTTTGTAGTACATTATCACCACCTCTCCAGAGTAATCGTATCACAGTCTGAGACCTTGATCTCCAAGTTTTGATTTAGTTCCTCCTGTGATATCTTACAGGCTCAAAGCATTGAGAGTCAGGGTTTCGTTTTTAAATTTTTTTTTAAATCCAGATATGTGGTGAGATTCAGCAACACAGTCTTCAAACCGCAGTGAGCCTCTGTCCTTTCTGTGCCCCGTGGCAGTGTGTGCATGTGATTACGTGTGGGATTTCTTCTGGTGTGTCATTAAGGAGTTTCAGATGGAACCCTCCCACTTTGTTTGCTTTCATCACTACAGTTGCTCCAGGCTCAGGTTCTAATTGGGTATCTTTCCTTTCAAAGGGACAGGTATTAGGGCTTTAAGCTATTATTATTTTTTTCCACCTAGTTGACTATTGGGTAATTTTTAATACTATGGATCTTAAAATGCTTTTTTTTCCCCCTCATGCTCACGCCCCATTATTTTTCAGGGCTTTCAGATAAATCATTACTCTGTTTACACTGATAGTTTAAGAAAAATATTCATGATGTTTCTAAAGAAGGATGCAGGCTCAGCAAAGCTAAATTTTGTTAGAAAATGGTTCTTTTGATTTTTGGATGATCCCTATGAAGCCCAATAGAGGAAGCACCCTTTAGTCACAAGACAGTTTTCTTTTTTTCCCCTTTTCAGTAGGCATGTAAGTTTTCTTGGACTGCCACAAGACCCAAAACTAGGGGGCTTAAACAACAGAAATTCATTCCCTAAATTCTGGAGGCCAGATGTCCAAAATTAAGATGTTGGCAGGGCCCTGCTCCCTCAGAAACCTGTAGTGGGGAGGTTCTTTCCTGAGTATTCCAGCTTCTGAGAGCCTAGGCTTGCCTTTTGCCTGAGCACCTGTCTCTGTCCTCAGACGTCGTGCCTCAGTGTGCGTCTGTGTCCAAATTTCTCTCTTCTTGCAAGGACTCATACTGGATTAGGGTTCGCCCATCTCAATTTAGTATATCTACAAGGATCAAAACAAGGTCACAATCTGAGTAGACATGAATTTTTAGGGAACAGCACTCAACCCAGTGCAGTGGAAAAGAGATCTATAAAAATTGCATTATAACCGTTCTGTAGAAAGCTGAATGTTTCAGAATGGTGCGCTGCCATTTGCTGCCCCTCCACCGCTGGGACTAGTCACTCCTTTTATACTTCAAGTTGACAGTAAAGAGGGAAATGACTGGGAGTGAGTGACTCATCGCAGTCATTCGAGATTATTTCCTCTAAAAACTTTCTCCAAATATATGTTTTTTAAACTACTTGCTTTGAGGAGAAATATACACCTGATAAAATATTATTAAAGTGGAAACATTAAGAAATAATGTTCTTTCCTGGATAAATGCCCCTTACCTGTAAAAGAAAAAATAAACAGCGAACAATTCCGCAGATCTTGAATTTTACTTGATTTCACTCCCCGCAGTCGATGCCTAACCTAATTCTCTCATTGGCGGCAGTGAGCTCTGTCCGGCTGCAGAGTTCTCCTCCCGGCTTCATCTCTGCACCCGCCATTCTAGCGTTTTCCTGCAGGAGGAACGATGCAATCTCTCCACCTGGGCTCTGCATCTAACCTCCTCTCCTTCCCCTGAGGTTGCATTCCTTCGATTTTTCTTCTTCTTTTGTAAATTTAATCTTTCTACTAACTCTTTCCCATACGTTGATAAACACATTTAGGTCTCCAACTCCTGACAAACTCCATTTTCTTGACTCTGTCACTAAAATCAATACTGTTTTTCTCAGATCTCAACTCTTTTTTTTTTTTTTTTGCTCTCTAAGTAGCGTTTGCTATGTTAACCATCTTTTCTTTGAATTTTCTGTTCATTCATCTTTCATCTCTTCTTGCCTTACTGATATTTCTTCCCGTTTCCTTCACTGGTTCTTGTCTCTCCTACTGTGTATTAAAGTGAAGGTGTTCCCCAAGGCTCTTGTCTCAGAACTTCTTTTCATTGATGATTTTATAAATTCTCAGCTCTACAACTTATATCTCTCTGTATCTATAGATACCTACATAGCGAGTGCTTACTGTGTGCTATACAGTGCTAAATGCTTTTTCTACCCTTTAAAAAATACTATCTTCTCTAATCCTCAAATAAACTCTATGATTTGGATAGTTTTATTCCTATTTCCCAGAGAACAAAACAGGTTTAGAAATATTAAGCCAATTTTGGAAAATGATATAGTAAGTTATGGTACCGAGAAAGCAAAGGTTCTCTGCATAGAACCCATCAACATCTTGCTAAGCCAGTGCACCTTGTTACGTCCCTTTTTAAATTTGACAGAGACAGAGTCAGAGAGAGGGACAGATAGGGACAGACACACAGGAACGGAGAGAGATGAGAAACATCAGTCATCAGATTTTCGTTGCGACACCTTAGTTGTTCATTGATTGATTTCTCATATGTGCATTGACCAGGGGCCTTCAGCAGACCGAATGACCCCTTGCTCAAGCCAGCGACCTTGGGCTCAAGCTGGTGAGCCTTGCTCAAACCAAATGAACCAGCACTCAAGCTGGTGACCTTGGGGTTTTGAACCTGGGTCTTCTGCGTCCCAGTCCAACGCTCTATCCACTGTGCCACCGCCTGGTCAGGCACATCCTGTTTTTTGTTGACAACAACTCGTCACTCCTCATTTTGTTTATTTCAGGACTCAGGTTCTAACTTTAGGGTTATCCCCCTACTTCCTTTTCAATAGGACTCTTTACACAGTCACGTAGTTATTTGCCAAGTTTTCCATAAAGTCTTGAGTCCAGTTTCAGTGCTGCCACACTAGCTCAAGTCCCCATCTCTTCATTCTCTGTTACAAAAAATATCCCCACCACTCCCTTTGCATCTTGCGCTGCACATGCCTACATGGTGATTAGCCATCCTGAAGCCCAATTAGAGGGTGTCATCCACTTTCTCCTAGTTCTTCAGAATTTCTGTTTCCTGCTGAATTAAGTATAGACTCCTCACCCTGGCAGGCGTATATAAAAAATTAGAGTTTATCCTGAGAGTAAGTTGAGAAAATGCACAGAAAGCATGTAGCACAATGTTTGTGTATAGAAAGGGCTCAGTACACATTTTGTAATGATGGTAATTCAGTGCTCCTTCCAGGGTAGTCTAAACTTGCTCGTCCAGTGCTCGTATTCCAAGGTCCTTCAACCCTACCCTCTCTTCTACCAGGACACATGAACACACGTGCACTTTTCTGCTCTTGTGCTTTTATTCATACTGTTTTCCTTTTCTGGCACTATTTATCTCTGCTTTTGAAATCCTTTCAATTGTAGGTTTTGCTCAAAGGTTATCTTCATGAAGATGTTCTTGATTCAAGATTTGTTGGTGCAAATTGATAGAATTATTTCCTACAATTGCCCCATAACACCTTGTTTATAATTCTCAGATAAAAACAAGGTAGACTAGACTATATGGTAATGTAATTGTTTGGCTACTTAGCTATCTTTTCTGGAAGAAAGTCTCCGAGGACAAAACTTGCATCTAATTAATTCAGCATCTTTATAGAGCCTGACATAATAACTTGCACAATATTCACACTCAATATAAATTTGAATTTAATTTCTATTATCTTTCTCTAAATTTATTAAGATAATATAAGTCTGCCTGACTAGCCAGTGGCACAATGGTGCTGAGGATCCAGGTTCAAAATCCCAAGGTCGCCAGCTTGAGCGCAGGGCCATCAGCTTGAGCATGGGATCAGAGACATTACCCCATGGTTGCTGGCTTGAGCCCAAGGTTGATGGCTTGAGCAGGGGGTCACTTGCTCGGCTGTAGCCCCCTGGTCAAGTCACATATGAGAGAGCAATAAATGAATAACTAAGGCTCTGCAACAAAGAATTGATTCTTCTCCTCTCTCCCAGTCTGTCTCTGTCTGTTGTCTCCCCTCCCCCACCTATAAAAAAAAGACAATATGAATCTGCTACAATAAAAAGTCCCAGAATAGCTTGGGCTCAAATGAGACAGAAGTTAATAGAGAGGTATGTGGTCTGAGGGAAGTTGGGCACCTGAGCCCTGCACAAGTAGACCCGGGGGCCCAGTTTCCTTTGTATTTTTGTTCACTGTTTCCTTGGTTGCCACTTCATCTGCATGGTAGAGGCTAGCTTCACTGCTTCATGTTCTCAGTACAGCTTGTGGGGAGAAGAGGAAGCAGAAAGCAAGCAATTTTCTTGTGAGGAAGTACCACGTAAGTTATACAATGGAGTCCATTTACATTCAAGTGATGAGAGTTTTGTCACATGGTCATATTGAGCTAGAAGGAAGACTAGGACATGAAGTCTGTAGATGAGTGGGTAGTGTTTCTAAAACGAAGACTTGGAGAATAAAAGGTGGGGGACAGTTAGCACTCTTTGCCACACCTCCTCATGAAACCATGTGCTATGTTATATTTTGTTTTTACTCTCAGTATCTTCTTATAACAAGACCACTTAGAGAGTGAACCTTTCTGGATAAATGAGTGTTCTGGATAGCTGAGTATGTTATCTATTAGGATACTAACATTTTTATTTGGCTCTTTTGAACAAAAATCTTTCAATATGTATTGCATCTTTAATTAAATTATTGAGCTTATCTTAATCATTCCTTGGATGCTTGAGGTCATCTTAACTATTTTATTGAGGTGAAATAAAAGTTCTTATAAATGAAGTTTTGAGTTCCTCTTTATAAACTTTCACTACTCTATTCTGATGTAATCAGGTGATACCTTTTGCTACTCACCTGGCTTTTATTCCCATATTCAGAAACAGTTCTTATGTCTATTTTTAGACAGTATCCTTGCTCCCTCCCTTTACTATTAGACTTTTGATTGATGGTGCTTGCTGGTATCAGTGCAAATGCCCATCGAAGTTCTAATCTTCTTCTTTCTTGCTCTTTATAATTGTTTTTAAACTTAGAAATAAAAAATAACACTATGTGCCTGGCATAGTTCTAGGTGTTTTACATATTTTAATTAATTCCATCCTCTAACAACTCTATTAAATATTTTATTATTTTATTTTCCTCCTCTTAGGGTGGTCCAGCAGAGCACTGAGTTTAAGTAACTTGCCCAAGGTCATAGGCTAGTAAACAGCAGAGTCAGGATTCATCTAACTCTGGAGTCTGTTCTCTTAGTAATGACATTGTACTACTTTTAGGTTTCTTTGAAGTCTATTCAAACTAAAAATAAATAGATTCTGAAAGAGAGTGAGAGTCCTTGTATTAATAGCACTTTTGGTCTTTTGAGCATTCTCTCCTTGCTCTATTATATGCAGATTGAATCGAAAGATAGACAAGTTCAACATAGGTGAGATAATATGGCAGCTTGAATTTGGGAAGTTATGTCAGAAAGCAGTGAGGGAGCTTACTCCATACCATGCAAAGTAGGTCAATAATAGAGCAAGGTTTCAGAGGGAATGTCAAGTGTCTCTTCTACATTTGACATCACTGTAATTAGAAACCCAGTTATTCTCCTTTTCACAGTGGCCAAACTGTTCAATGGCTCTTGATTTGGAATATAGGTGAGACTGCTATTTTACATATTGACAGTTTATGTCACCAGAATGTCAGAGGGCAAGTGTCAAAAGAAGAAAGAAAATGTTTAGAGAATGCCACCAGTGTCTTTCTTTGGTGCTAAATATGGAACATATAGTCATGCTTATAAACAATATTGATTTGAAGAAAAGATTGTCTCTTGGTCAGGGACAAAGGTATCTACCTTGTACAGAAAGTTGGTACTTTGAAAGAAAATATGTATTTGAAAAATGAAATGTAAACTATTTGGACACTGTTTTTAACTTAAAGTGTAAATATGGCGTAGACTGTCTTAAAGTGAGAAGATACTAGCTGAGAACAATGCCAATAACCAAGAAAAGTAGTGAAATGAAAAAAATGTTTCATAAATGCTGATGGTAGAAGAAGCACCGTCTAAGATTGTTATAACCTCCACAAGATTGATATTTTCAAATGACTTCGAGACTTTGCTAGTTTATTTTGATGACTAACATCAGTTTTTGGAGTGTTTCTTGGGTATTTACTCATATTTTTGCTTCAAAAACAACCCAGATCATTTTTTGTGTCTGTTTTTATAGCGGAGGTGGCTATCACTGATTGAAAAGTAAGCAGTCTCTTCTCTTTATCTATTGCTGTGAATGGTTTTATTATAAGACAGCAGCATGTTTTGGAGATCCACAATTTTGTTTATTACAAAACAAGCATATAGTAGAATTTACTATAAAATTGCATACTCCTATAACCTCATTAACTGTCAAAATGAGTGGTTTCATTCATTTTTTATAGAACAACATGTATAATTATGTTATAAAACTTGGACTGAAGCATATAAGGGAAATAAACTAGCCCATAGAGCATCAGAATGACTGTGAAGGGTACAGTGGCCTACTAGTAAGAAATTTTATATTTCTAGAATGTGCTATTGGCAGATATATATATTTCTACTTCAAATTACTAGACATTCCTGTCTTCTTCTTCTTCATTTCCCCATCTCACTCAGCTATGAGAACACAAGCTCAAGAAACACAGAGTCTCTTTGGAGTGAGGGGAGAGAATACATTGGTGCTAATTGTTGGCCCACTGCCAAAGTATCCATTAGCTTATAAAGAGTTCCTTAAATTTAAGCTGCAGGGGCCAGTGCCCATTTTCAGGGCTGTGCTAGCTTCAACTATTTAAACCTTTTCAGAGACTTCACCCCTACACTAAATGGGTATAGGAAGAGGTTGTCCAAGATCAAAGCTGAATTTCTTGAGTTCCTATTAGAACTTGAAGCTGACTTAGCCTTGTCTCTTTGAATTTGGAATAAAGCGATGTCTTGTATAGTCCTGAATACTTTATTTTGTCATTTTGGCTTGATCTTTCGAATAGGATTGTTGTCCGTTTGATCTGATCATCTATCAGATTCCCTGGCAGAGGCTGAGGCCAGGCTTCAGCTGCCGTATGGCTTTCTGGAAAGGCTGAGTACCCTTACCACCACTTGTGACTGTGAATGCACACCCAGATTGCCCGGGAGCTTCGTCCTATGACTTTCCTGTCCCTGAGTTTCATCTTCCATTTTACCCCATGTAAACTTAGATTCTAAATCCCATCCTTCAAGGCATTGCAAGAATGAAAATAGCCAGTCATACCAAGCAAGCTTTTAATGAATTTCCTAGAAGTGATTGACCACTTGAAAGTCATTGGGGTGAGTGTATTGTCATGGCCCCTGAAGGGTTTAATTTTTACTTTAAGAACTTCTAATAATTTTATTTCAGCTACAAGAGCTCTCTTCCTTAGAAGGATTACAGTGTCAACTGTCAACTGTTATAAGCTTTACCTTATTATGGGTAGTAGGTTAATAATTTTATTAATTGCCTTCCTCCTCACATCTCTCCTTTCTTCCTTCCCATTTTCCTTTCATTGTATTTTTCTTCTCTTCCTCTCTGCCTCCCTTCTTTCATTCCTGCCTTGTGTGCCTGGTATGTATTAGACACTCTTCTAGGCACTGAGATAAGGGGAATGACTATCCTTACTTTAAGAAGCATCAGTATGGAAAAGGGAAGACTCCCCAAAATTTGCAATGTCATTTCATAGTTGCTAACTTGGAGGACTGCTTTGATAGAAATGTGATTAATAAAAAATACTAGAAAATGAGAGGGTTTTAGGCAGAAATAATAAGTTTGTTTTTCAACTTGGTAAAGTTTTATGTACCTTTAAGACAACTAAAATGAGTAAACTTCAGTTTGGAGCTTTGAAAGAGATTAAAGTTGGAATATAATTTTAAGGATCAGCAGTGTGTGTGTATGGCTAGTAACTGCGGCCACCATCACAGCCACCTGGCCCATGCAGGTTCACATTTGATTTGGACAGACGATAATGAAATAATGGAGCCAAGAACTGGTGGGCCATTACCTTTAATCCTAGCTTGCATCTGGCAGGCAAGGAATACATACAGTGGGAAAACACTTCCCTTTCCATTCAAGGCTCCCAAAGCCACTGACTTATCTAAGTATTCCTGGAATCAAAGGTTTCTACCTCACCAGCCTTATTCACCTCTGTTCCCCATCTCCTTCTCTCTGCACAAACCGCACAAACTGGCTTCTCCTTCAGCACTCTGCCATCCTGGCGGCTTCTCCTCTGCAATGCTAATTTCAGAAACAGAGAGAGGGAGAGCCCCCTGGTCTCCCTTATTTTATAGTGTAGAAATTAAAGCCTTTAAGCCAGTACAGTATACAAATAAGGAAGTCTCTGATACAAAGCCAGTTATCTGAGGCATAAATGGGATTCTTCATTAAAGTGCATCACCTCACATAATGCAACAGTCAAGGGTGTGGGGAAAAGCTTAGTGTTGAGAAGATCTTAATATTAAAAGGGTGGGAAAAATGGTGGGATCTTGAGAACATTATACGAAGTGAGATAAGTAAATCAGAAAAAACCAGGAACTGCATTATTCCATACGTAGGTGGGACATAAAAGTGAGACTAAGAGACATTGATAAGAGTGTGGTGGTTACGGGGGGAGCGGGGAGAGGAAGAGGGAAAGGGGGAGGGGGAGGGGCACAAAGAAAAACTAGATAGAAGGTGACAGAGGACAATCTGACTTTGGGTGATGGGTATGCAACATAATTGAACGACAAGATAACCTGGACATGTTATCTTTGAATATATGTATCCTGATTTATTGATGTCACCCCATTAAAAAAATAAAATTATTAAAAGGGGAAAAAAAAGGGTGGAAAAGGCTTAGTCTTAAAACTAAGCCTTAGGCTATAAGGACCTTGCCTGCTTACAGCCTGTCCCCCACACCAAATGCAAACTATAAGCGAACAAACATATACATCATATTTGCAAACTTATTTGACCCACAGTGTGAGCAAGATTACTTAGGAAAGAAGAAGAGAATAAAAAGAAAAAAGGGACCCAAAAGGATATTATCTTAAATAACATTTAATTTTTACAGATAGGTGGAAACAGAGCCACAAAAAGGAAAAGCAAAAGAGTAAACAGTGAATGCCTGACTTGTGGTGGCGCTGTAGGTAAAGTGTCTACCTGAAATGCTGAGGTCACTGGTTCGAAACCCTGGTTTTGCCTGGTCAAGGCACATATGGGAGTTGATGTCCTGCTCCTCTCCCCTTCTCTCACTATCTCTCTCCTCTCTTTCTAAAAATGAATAAATGAAATCTTAGAAAAAATTAAGTAAAAAGTAAACAGTGAAAGTAAAAAATTACTTGGAGAACAACCTAGTCCATTTCCAAACTCCTGTCTTCCTTTTATGACCTTGAAACCATGAATACATGAGTGACTACTAGCAAGGTAGGATAAGAATAAAGATTAATTCTTTAGGAAAGACAGGAGCTTCATAAAGGAGGAAGTAAGTGACAGGTACAACACCTCACAAACATTAAGTTGACTGAAGACTGAAAAGAAACCATTGAGTGAGTGTTCCGTCTTCCTTACCCTATTGTAGATCCTTTCAGTTCCATCTTGTTCTATTTCAATGACAATGGAGGGAAGAAAGTAACCATCTTTCTCACTTTTCTTGCCTACTACTTTGTTTTTCCACATTTTCCATTAAGTTTTATTTGTTTAGGTATTATTTTGTGAGCCTCTTAGGAATATATTTCAGTTCCTCTAAATATATTTTGTTCCTCTAAAGCTCCCATTAAATTTTTATCTTGACAGAGTGCCACCAGTTGAATTGAGCTAATGCTTCATTTGACCTCTTTATGCTTTGATTAGTTATTGTGATATAGCACTTGCTTATTTAGAGGCATACTGAATTCCTGGATCATAGTCAACTTGTGGTACTTCATTTACATTTCTGCTTAGGCCAAATTTAGTAGATCTTAGTACATCATCATAACAACTGGTTTCAAAGGGTATGATTACAGGAAACCCAAGTATTTTGTTTTGTTTTGTTCTTTTGCCTGGGGTGGAGGGATGAAATCTGAATAAACATAATGGAAAAGACAACACAAAGATAATTATTATCTTATAATTAAATTTATTGAGGTAACATTGGTTAAAAACATAATTTTCAGATACCATATTATTATTTGATATCTTTGTGCTGCTCTATTGCATGCTCACTACCCAAAGTGTGGTTTCTGTATGGTAGGTACCATATATTTGACCTCCTTTACCCCCTTCTCCTTGATCCCACCCACTTTCGCTTCTGGTAACAACCTTTCTGATGTCTGTATGTATGAGTTTCAAAGACAATTATTAAAAAGGTTTTTTAGTTAATAGAATTTACACTGAAGGTCTTTATTTGTATGGTCAAAGATCAGTAATCTTTTGAAATAGACAGTAGTAGAATGGTTTCCAGTCCTGAAAAGGCACAAGAGGTTGAATAGATAGTGATGCTTAAAGACAGCTGGAAGTTGTCTTTTCTTAAGTGAGAACTTTGGATTTGACATCCCACAAAGTGATTTTATTTTGCTATTTTCTATAAAACATGAGATTGGCTTTATAATTATTTTGCATTATTTTATTACCTTAATAAGGATTCTTGAAATAAAGTTCAGTTTATTTTATTCAAGGAGAACAAAAAAGATAAATTGCAATGGGCTGAAATAATTCTTTCTTCTTATATCTAAATATTCATGTACATGGATTTATGTAAAACATTGTGATCATAAGGCCAAAGGGTCTAAAATCTATTTATATTTCATTCTGTTTTGGGAAAAATATATTTCTGTTCTTGTCAAAGTTGGATGCCAGGGTACCTATGACTAAGACTCCAGTCTGACCCATAAACAAATCATCAGGGATGGGACAGAAGCTGCTGGGGGACCTGGCTATAGTCTTCTGGGCCTTGAAGTTTTTCTTTATGCTCATTCATCAAAGGACACAACTGACTGTAGGGACATTTAATCTAATGGGGCTTACCATGTCAGGTGCGATAGGGGCTGAGATGCTGTTTTAAAACATTTTATTATGATATATTTCAAATATCCAGTGAACTTGAAAGATTTTTACAGTGAAAAACCACACTATATACAATCATAACCCCAATTCTATCATTTATATTGTCCTGTATGTGCTCTGTCACATATATATTTATATATCCCTTTATTCATTCTTTAATCCATTTTATCTTTTTGATGCATTTCAAAGTACATTGCAGATTACTTCTCCCTAAATATTTCAGCATGCATATCATTAACTAGAATTCAACATTGGATCCCTGCTATTGATATAAAATTTGCATGTAGTACAATGCACAAACATTACCAGCACATTTACTGAGTTTTGATCAAACACATAACAACATATAGATCACCGCTATCCAAGAAATTCCCCTATGACCCTGCATACTTAAACCCTGCTCTATCTCCATAGGCAAATACTTTACTGATTTTTTTCCACAGTAGATGTTTTCATATTCTTGAATGTCATATAAATGGAATAGTACAATATATAGTCTTTTGTGTTCACTTTTTTTACTTAGCATAATGCTTTTGAGAGTGCTTAAATGCTTCCATCCAAGTTGTTGCATGTATCAATATTTCAGCATTTTTTATTGTTGAGTAGTATTCCATTTTATATATACCAAGAATTGTGCATGCATTCTCCTATTGATGGACCCTGGACTTTTATATTTTTGGGTCATTATGTATAAGAATGGCATGGATATTTTTGTACAAGTGTTTTTTAAAAGCATGTTTTTACTTCTGTTAGGTAACTCTTAAAATGAAAAATTGCTGGTGTCAGGAATAGGAAGAATTTGTTTAGTTTTATAAGAAACTCAAAACTTTTTCCAAAGTATTTATATTATTTTACATTCCTACCAATAAGGTATGAGATATCCAGTTGCTCTACATCCTTGCAACATTTAGTGTTGTCAGTCATTTTAATTTTAGCCAGTATGGTGGGCTTGAGAACCATAGGACTTTAGAGCAAAGCCTCTTCCCATTTTCCCAGGAAACTCTTTCAGAACTTACTACCTGAGTGCAAAGACCATAGACTTTAGAGAGCTAACATAAAATTTTAATCCAAAAGGACTCTGCTTTGTGGGCTTCTTGACTTTGTATACTTTTTCCATTTTTCTTTAGCTCACTACCAGATTATATAGGGACTAATCAGATCAGCTCCCAAACCCTTGCCTCCTTTTTTATGATCTTAACACCACGGACACCACCATTTCCAGCTAGCTAATCTGAACATACAAGTAGGGGAAGAGTGTGGAATAATTATTGCCTTTTCTATGTATGTTTTATATAAGACAGAACATTTCTGCATTGATCTTAGAGTGTGTCAGGTCCATTAAGACAAAGGACAGAGGGTATAACTGGGAGATGGTATATTCCTGGTAGTTCCGCCTATATGCTCTATTTCTGTATGCTCCCTTAAAACTGTATAAAGAGCTCCTTTAAAAAACACTTTTCTTTTGGGTTTCTCAAAAGGCTAGAGTGGTTTGGGTGCATAGGACGAGAAGTGCTGCATAGGACATTGAGCATACCTTGTTTCAACCTCTTGCAAGAAGCATTTTCCTTCCTAGCTCATCCAGGTACAAACAATGATCAGTTTGCTTGTAAGACACAGGGAATTTGGTGTGTTCATTGAACATCATTTCCTAAAGAAGTCCTGATTTTTTTTTTTTTGTATTTTTCTGAAGCTGGAAACGGGGAGAGATAGTCAGACAGACTCCCGCATGCGCCCGACCGGGATCCACCCGGCACGCCCACCAGGGGCGATGCTCTGCCCACCAGGGGGCGATGCTCTGCCCCTCCGGGGCATCACTCTGCCACGACCAGAGCCACTCTAGCGCCTGGGGCAGAGGCCAAGGAGCCATCCCCAGCGCCCGGGCCATCTTTGCTCCAATGGAGCCTTGGCTGCGGGAGGGGAAGAGAGAGACAGAGAGGAAGGAGGGGGCGGGGTGGAGAAGCAAATGGGCGCTTCTCCTATGTGCCCTGGCCGGGAATCGAACCCGGGTCCCCCGCATGCCAGGCCGACGCTCTACCGCTGAGCCAGCCGGCCAGGGCCAAGAAGTCCTGATTTTTAAAGAATGATCTGCTGTTGTAAGGTCCACGGAATATCTTCTCAGTTCTTTTACCTGTTGGAGAAGAGACATGATTTGACGTGTCTAAATGGATTACTCTACTTCTTGGTTGGGAATAAACCGAAGGAGAGCAAGAGTGTAAGTAGGGAGCTCATTTGTCAAAGAAGCAGAATCTTCTTTATGGTTGGAAGGCATGAGAATTTGGGGGTGTCGTAAGGATATAACAGACCAATAAGGAAACTACCATTGTAAAGATGACTCAGAATGACTTTGTGGAAAGATTATAGTATGTTTGTGTCTGCCTTGGTTGTGGGTAAGTATTCGTTGAGCCTAAAAACTTTTTGTATGTTTATGGTGAATAAGTCTGCAATTGTGAATTTATCTTTACCCCTTGATTTCTCCTCTTTGAAGTTCTGTCTGTACTTCAAAAGTACTTTTTGTTGCTTCATTTATGTCTGATGGCTTATCTCAGTGAATATTTGCCCAACTGTCTCTGAAGAAAGTATTATAATTCTGCTCAAGGGCAAAAGCTTTGCAAAAGACAAATAATAATGAACCTGGGAAGGCATTATGTTAGAGGCCCCTCCAGCAGTAATAGACTAGACAATCTCAGGAGAGAAATATTTAGAAGAGCATGGGTCAATAGAAATCAACTAAGTGTTTAAAATAGTAAATATTTTATGTCTAAGAAAAATTAGATTTTAAAGTCATCAAGAATATGGAATTGAAGCAAATAAGAGTTCATTCTTTGCTATGAGAATATAAGAAGAATATCAAGATTCCAGGAAAATGAACAAGATAGACAGAAAAATTACTCATCAGAGTTAGCTATTCCTGAATTGTGGTATATAAATAATTAAGATAATCAAAACAAATCAAACAAAATCTTAAAGTATTAGATAGGTAGTAACTTAATTGCTCGCAAACATAGGAGTTCAAAAATATGATTTTTTTTTTTTACAACTGCAATTAATTTCTGTGCTGTCCCATTCTGCCTAGTGGCACAAGTTTAACCATTGTCCTGTTAGTCAATTCACAAATTTCTTAATCCAGTCAGATGTTCTTTGCATTAGCCCTGAGAGAGCATATGCATTCAAGGGCTTTCCCAGTGCCTCCCACCAGAAAAGGGGGGGGGGGCAACCATACCTCAGCCATTAATTGTCCTTGTTGGCATCTGTTGTTGGTATCCATCGTTATGCTAAACTAAGATTTGATTATTTTGTTCTTCGTATGCTTTGTAATTCCTCTCTGTATATGCCATTGACTTAGTGTGCAGAATGTCTAGGAATAACAAGGACATGATGAGGTGTGGAAGCGCATTCTAAGGTGGCTGGCATCCCTTCCTTCGTTACCTCTGCATCCACATGACTCCCTCATTACTCTTCATCTGTTTCATTCTCCTCCTCTTGAATCTGGACTGGCTCCATTGAATCGCTTGACTAACAGGATGGGGTGATGGTAATGTTCTGAAATTTCCACGGCTAAGCTGTAGGAATCTTGCAGCTCATGACCGGACCTCTCCAAATGCTCACAAGTGGGAACCCTAAACTTCTACCGGAAGTTCAGCTCCTCTGAGACTGTTATTCTGGAGAGGGCACATGTGAGCATTTTGGTGAACAGTTTTAGCTGAGCTCAGGCAGCCTTCCAGCCATCACAGTCAAGGTGCTAGACATGTAAGTGAAGCTGTCTTGGACCCGTTAGTGAACCCATTCACAATCTGTCACCACCAGGTGACATCTATCGACACCATGTGGAACATAAGAAATGCTCAGCTGAGACTGCCCAGATTCCTGACCTATAAAATCTTGAGAGGTGATAAACTACATGTGTTAAGCCACTAAATTTTAGTTTGTAATGCAGCACGAGGTAGTCAGAATAGTAGAGGGGCAATACATTCTTTCATGTCTCAATATTTTATCCCGCTGCCTACTGACATAATCAGGTTGGTACCACAGGGAAATGGTCTTTTCCTTGGAGAGTGGAGGCAGGCCACGACAATTCTCACCACTGTGTACTCCTTCCGTGTGTCCTCACCCACAGACATTCTACGCAGACTTTCACCAGCGGTCTTTTTTGAATGACCATCCATTCTCTTTGCTTTGAATCTGCTCCCCTAGTTTCTCTAGAATCATAGACTATGCTTATGTTCTGCTCTGGTAGACACTGTCAAGCCAATTTCAGAAGTAGTTGTGCAAATATACTTATCTACCCCCAGTGTATGAGAGTTCCAGCTGTACCACATCTGGTTCACTGGTTTATTTATTTATTTAAAAACGGTTAGCTATTCTGGTGGAAATGTAGTGATTTTTTTTTATTATGGTATTAATATTCATGCTCATGAAAAAATGATGATGCTGAACACGTATTCATGTGTTTAAAGCCATCTGATATCCTTTCTGTGAAGTGCCTGTTTAAAATTTTTCCCCATTAAAAAAATCAAGTTGTCTATATGTTTCTAATTGGTTTATAAACGTATTATAAAATTGAGGCCTTTCTTTGAACACATGGTTGCAAATATATTCTCACACTTTATAGCTTCCCTTTTTAACTCTCTTAATGGTGATTTTAATGAAATCTGATTTATCAGTCTTTTCCTTTATAGTTAATGCCTTTCTGCATCCTTTTAAAGAAGTCTTTGCCTACCTCAAAGTCATCATATTAATTTTCTATCACTCCTGAACAAATTGCTATAAACTTGACATCGTAAATAGCTTTACTTCATGCTGTCTTTGGTCAGAAGTCTGAGTGTGGCTTCACCTGGTCCTCTGATGTGGGTCTCACAGGTTGAAACTAAGTTATAGGCTGGGCTGTGTTATCATTTGGAGACTCAACTGGGAAGAATTACCTTACAGACTAACTTGTTGGCAGAATTAATGTCTCGGTGTCCGTATGACTGCTGACCTGGTATTTTTTGCTGGCTGGTGGCTGGTGGCTACCCTCAAGTCGCAGAGGCCACTTGCATTCCTGGAGACTGCCTACAGTTCTTCATCACAGGGACCCTTCAGCATGGCTTCTTACTCCTGCAGGCTTGCAAGGAAAGTCCCTCTTTGAGGGATGCTGGAGTCCTTGTACATGACTCTCACCTGGTTAAGTCATATCCTTACAGAATAATCTCTCTTTTGATAATAATTAACCCTTGAACAATGCAGGGGTTAGGGGCACCCACCCCCATACAGTAAAAAACCCACCTATAACTTTTGACTCCCCCAAAACTTAACTACAGTTTTTCCTTAGTGTCTGCAGGGCATTGGTTGCAGACAACCCCCATACCCCCACAATGGATACCAAACTCAAGGGTGCTCCAGTCCTTTATATAAAATGGTGTAGAACAATGCATGCCATCAGCCCTCCACATCTGTGGATTCCCAACTGTAGATCTAAAGTGCTGTTTTCAATCTGCAGTTGGTTGAATTCTCAGATGTGAAACCCAGGGATTTGGAGGGCTGCCTGTATTTATTGGACCCGCACAGTTTAAATCCTTATTCTTCAAGGGTCTACTGTAACTGTAAATCAATTTATTCGAGACTTTAATTACATTTGAAATCCTTCCCCCTTTGCCATAGGTTGTTGGTTATAAGCAAATCAAAGTCCCATCCAGCTCAGAGGGGATGTGAGCAACAGGAAAAGAAATGATGAGAGAAGCCCTAAAGTTAGTCCCACAATTGGAAGACTTTTTTAGTGTTATCATCCAGAAGTTTTACTATGTTACAGTTAGTCTCATAATTTACTTGGAATTGATTTTTATGTGAGATAGAGGGTAACATTCATTTTTATTTTATGTGAATAAACATCTGACCTCGTACAATGTATTCATCATCCAATGAGTATATATGTTTGCTTATTTTTCTAGCTTCTGGTTTCTAATCATTGACCTATTTATCTCTACTGTGCCCAAACCACACTTGTTATTGCTTGAATTTACAATATGTCTTTGTATCTGGGTAGCTAGCATAAGTCCTCCAAATTTGTTCTTTAAGTTTGTCTTAGCTAGTTTTTGTTTTTGTTTTTGTATTCCCATATAAATCATAGAATCAGCTTGTTAGAGTCTACAAAAATCTCTAGTGGGATTTTATTGGTATTCCATTAAATTTATAGATCAATCTGGAGGGAACTGATAACTTTAGAAAATGGGCCTTTCAATTTATGGAACCTCTTTCTCTCTCTTTGTCTCTATCTTTTAAAATGATCTCAGCACTGTTTTATAGATTTCTGTGTAGTAGTGTTACATGTCTTTCATTAAGTTTATGTCTCTAAGAAATGAACCAGTAATTATACACATAGTTGGAACTTTTAAAAATTAATCTCCAAGGATTAATTGAACCAGGAGACTGGATTGAGGAAAGATGTAATTTCCCTAAATTCCTCAGTCAAAGACTTAAAATATATTTTATTAATAAAAATTGTGACTGCTCAGAAAATTAGAGACTCTAATATTCAAGTACATGGACAAACACAATTTCAAAACAAGATCTAATGACAATTATACTGATAAAAGAATTGGCCTGTTTAGAAGTCTATACCAGCCCTGGCCGGTTGGCTCAGCAGTAGAGTGTCAACCCGGCATGTGGAGGTCCTGGGTTCGATTCCTGGCCAGGGCACACAGGAGAAGTGTCTGTCTGCTTCTTCACCCTTTCCCCTCCCTTTTCTCTCTATCTCTTTCTTCCCCTCCAACAGCCAAGGCTCCACTGGAGCAAAGTTGGTCTGGGCGCTGAGGATGGCTCCATGGCCTCCCCCTCAGGCGCTAGAATGGCTCCTATTGCAGCAGAACAATGCCCCAGATGGGCAGAGCATCGCCCTCTAGTGGGCATGCTGGGTGGATCCTGGTCAGGCACATACTGGAGTCTGTCTGCCCCCCTTACCCCTGCTAACTTCTCACTTCAGAAAAAAAAAAAAGTCTATACCAGGTATTGACAATTTTATATTTGTAAAGGGCAAGATGGTAGTTTAGGCTATGTTGACCGTAAAAGAAATGTTGTTACAAGTAGTCAACTCTGCTTTCATGGCATAAAGACAATCATAGACAGTATTTAGTATATAGGATATGGCAGTATTCCAGTAAAATTTTACTATCAAAACAGATGCTGGCTGGGTTTGGCCCAGGAGCTACAGTTTGCTGGACTCCTGTTCTAGGGCATTGCTTAGGAATTATTGCAATCTATACATATAGTCGATGTAATTGTGGGTATGAAATATTTAAGTGGTAAGCCTCTGAGTCATTGCAACAAAGAAGAATGTTCAAGAGGCAATTTGTTTCTTGACCTCATAATGTTTGCAGGCTAGTCTAAAGGAGAAAGATGCCAGCAAGGACAGAGTATTTCTTGTCCATAGCATGCTAAGAATTTTTACATATTTTTTTAATGAAGAGGGAAAGGAAAATAAGATCCCCACTGTGTATGCATGTTCTTATGTAAGTCTATGTATGCACATATTTGTGCTTGCGTTAATATACAATAGAATTTCTGTACATATTACATGTACTTCTATTTGCACAAATACTTCAAGAGCCAATTCCTTTCTTTTTGATAACTCTGTAATGCACTTATATTTAGTTTGACTTATTTGTGACTATAGACACTATTAATCAGTATAAATTATTTGATTATGGGAATTTTGCTACATACCTTTCGGTGTGCAGTGTTTTAATATAATTACATCCAGAAGATAGAAAATTCTGAACTAAAAGCTACTGATTTGAACTTTAAAAAAAATTTTTTTAATTGAGTTTATTGGGATGACAGTGGTTAATAAAAATATACAGGTTTCAGCTGCACAGTTTCACAATATGTCATCTGTATATTGCATTGTGTGTTCACCATCCCAAGTCAAGTCTCCCTCCCTCACTGTCTATTCCCCTTCTACCCATCTGTACCTCCACTACCCTCCATTCTCATACTGTTGTCTGTGTCTATAAGCTTTATTATTTTTTTCTTTGCTCAATTATTTAAAATGGGTCTTAATTACAGATCATGAAAGAAGATTAATAGGGATGGGGAAAGTACTCCCTAAGCCCAGATACAACTGTGGTAACTAGGATGTGCTTTCCAATATGTGGAGTACATGTCAGGATGGATAGATAGGCTATTATTTCCCATGAATATCTAAAACTTTCTGCTGTCATTTTAGTCTAAGGAAGCACATGGTACCATCTACCTAGGGTCTTGATTTATTTAGTTAGCTATGGTATTGGGGGTACAATTTATAATTTTTATTTTTGGCATAATTTTTTTTTAATTTAGCAACTTCCTTGACACATGGATAGACATTTTGTATACCATAAGCCATTAATGGCATAGCACTGAGGATGGCTCCATCGCCTCACCTTAGCTCTAGAATAGTTTGGTTGCTGAGCAACAGAGCAGCGGCCCCAGATGGGTGTAGTGTACATCTCCCCTAGTGGGCTTGCCAGGTGGATTCCGGTCAGGGCGCATGCTGGAGTATGTCTCTCTCTGCCTCCCCACTTCTCACCCTCTCACTTAATTAAAAAAAAAGCTATCATGGAAAAAAGAACTTGTGATTAAGTCAATCTGGGGTACATTGGATGCTAGCTCATTCTATTAGTGATTGACCACATGCATGAACATATGTGAATGTTTCCAGAAGTCTAGAAGATAAAAAATATGTTCCTGCTTAGCTTAGATTTCTTCCAGACTTTTTGGATGATGAAATGGGTTTGTTTCCCTTATAGAACATTTATATTCTGAAGTGCTAGTGTTCTAAGAGAAAAAGTTTGGGAAATAGCTATTTTAATCCATAATTTATTTTCCCATTTTTTTTTTTTGGAATCACTTCTCCTTGTTTCTGACATTTCTAATCAAAATTGTTGTATTTATTTCTGTCACTTTTTTATATACTTCTAGAGCTAGCAAACTTGAGAATAACTTAGGGAAAGAAATTTATTCTTTTCAGCATATTGATTCTTGATTAGTTGAAGACATTAGAGGCAAGTTAAATTTTGTATTTTTATCAGCAGTTTTAAAAAGTGTATTGAGAGAGAGATTTATCAGTCCAGTAAATACATTGATTATTAGTGGTTTAGTTAAGTATTATATAGTACTTGAAATTTTTATTGTTTTAAAATTTATATAAATAATATAAATTTTTGGAATAAAAATATAATCTTCCCACTCACTAAAGATAATCATTATGAACAGTTTGCCTTCCTTGGGAGCTGCTTTTTAAAAATGTTTATTTGAAAATATTTTCTTTCTGGCTTTTGAATTTAATTATGTAGGTAGAAAGGCCTCCTTTAATACCATGATTTTAAATAAAATAATTATATACTTTCTTTTTAAATAGGGTGACCAGAAGTTCTGTAGCATAAGTAAATATCCATCATACATATCTTATTGATATTGTATGACAATAAATATGTTCAAAGACATTCATGATAGGTTCAGTGTGTTGTCCCTCAATAGTGCTACAGAGTTCAATACACTACAAAGTTGTAACAAATGTGGTACATTAATATGGGATTTTCATATGGACCTGTGATGCATTGATTTATATCTCTGGTTTTCACTGGACAAATCTGAGTCTTTGTCACATCATCAAAGAGCTTCAATTTGTAAATAGAGTTACATTATATTACATTATAAATATATATCTAGAGGTATATTTAATATATAAATTTATTAATGTATTTGATAGATATCTATTAAAATATATATATATCTATACACTTAATGACCACTGTACTTTCACAGAAAACAGTTTTTAATATCTATCTTTTTAATCCATCTAGAATTGAATTTTGTATATGGTATGAAGATAAGATCTACTTTTTATTTTTCAAATGAATCGTCAGTTGTTCTAATACCCTTTATAGAACAATCCACATGGGGGTCTATGTATGCCCATGTTAACATCAAAGATAAAGACGTTTGAGTCCCCCACAAAGACAGGAAGGTGAAAGATGGGCAGGTGGATGAGACCCTGGTGGAAGGGAGTAGGTAAAGGAAGGACAGAGGATGGCTTACCAAACCCAAGACATGTGCCCCTCCAGGGCACAGGAGGAAGAAAGGAGTTCATCCAGAGGGAGGTGGAGGGACCCCAACTGGTGCCTGGGAAGTTACGGATTAAGGAAGTGTCAAGATGAGGAGAGGGCTGTAGTAACAGTAGGTGAGAAGCGAGAGTCAACTGTGAAATGGGTGGAATAACATTCAACACATCAGTTACACAGCTCATTGAATCCTGTAGTACAGCTTTGGGACAACTGGCTTTGGATTACTTTGGATTTTTTACAATTTATTCCATTGTCTGCATCCATGGATATGGATAATTATGAGTTAACTTTAGACATGGTCTGAGTAATGAAGTGAAATTTTCTAAATACATCTTAAAATGTTACTTCATTAAAATTTTATTTGGGCAGTGCTTTTGAAAAATATTTCCAATGAAAAGCCATTGAAGAGACAATGATATAATGTATAGAAAAGAACTTTTGACTTAAACACACCATTATGAATAAAAGATGCGGTTTGTATACACGGCATGTGGTGGCTATTCCTCATTCATCCAGTGAAAATATGAAGCAAGCTTGGCCAGGAATCTTAGCCTCACCATTCTGGTCAGCACCAACAGTAATATTATAAAAGATATTTTAAGCTTGCTAGTGCTTTGCTTTTATAAAACAGTCATTTCTCTGGCCTATTTGTGGCTCAGTTTTTCTTGTTTTCCTCTTCAGAAAGAGGTCGAGAGAGGTAGTGAATTCGTCCTGGTTTAGCTTGGACATACCACTTGATCAGCCTGTAGCCATGCCATAAGGATGATGATCACTCTATAAATACACAGCAACACAGCGTCACACTGGCCTTCCCGGCTGCCCTGGGAAGCAGCCAGTCTGCAAATGGCAAAGCTTTGTGTGCGGCTCTGCTCAGCTGCTCACAGGCTGCGGATGAATGGCTGCGGGACCTGGAGCAGCTGCTCTGTAGCAAGACGCACTGAGAAACATCTATCTAGGCGTGCTCCGAGAAGCCCATCAGAAATGTTGATGTGACACCAAGGGAGCTGCCCTCGGTGATGAATGAGGGGTACGGCCTCTGGGAAGGCAGGGCACACGGCAGTGTGACAGAGGCAGCTCGTTTTGATTCAAGGTACTGAGCCGCCTGCGAAGCTTGGATCAGCGCGCGGTGACAGGTCCTGCACCAGAGCCTGCAGTCGGAAGGCAGGGCTTGACCTG
Organism: Saccopteryx leptura; assembly: GCF_036850995.1. NCBI lineage: Eukaryota > Metazoa > Chordata > Mammalia > Chiroptera > Emballonuridae > Saccopteryx > Saccopteryx leptura. Next base: position 213,211,749 of record NC_089503.1, on the reverse strand, counting down.
CTAAGCTCTCTGTTTGGAGCAGTTGGCAATTTTTTTCAAAAGCTCTATCCATAAATATGGAAAGTAATATTGCCATCATCATTATAATCAAATATGAAGGAGAGAGGCACACCCATAAATCATACTAATGAATGCCAGCTAATGGTGATGCGCTGAATGTTCTATTCCATAAACGTCTTGCTCTGTCTGCTTATCCTAATTTATTTTCCCCACTGCTTTATCTGTGCAAGATACTTTCTGGTATATCTATTTTGTTATAAATTGTTTCCTTCCTAGTCTCTACTAAATAGAAGTCTTGGGGGGGGGGTGTCAAACCTTTGAACGGTCTTGTTTCCTGCTGAATCCTCAATGCCAAGAACATAGTAATCCCCCAATATAGGTGTTTGTTGGGGGGGGGGGAGTAAAAATTCAGTCTGGCATATGTCTAGTGATTTCCTGTAATATTAGAGAGATTCAGAACATCAATTTAGAATAAGAAATGTACTCGTTAAGTGAACAGTTATTCTCTCCAAAGCAATTTCTCAATAGCTAAGTTTTACGGTATTCACAATGTATAATGCTATATTCCTGATGGATTTATCAGTTAGCATTAACCATTTAGCCAGTCAATTAATTGTTTTGCGTGCGTGCTGCCAAATAAAGGTTCTGACTAAATTTCTCACCTCCCCTTTCCTTCCCACCCATGCTGCCCTGGAGAGAGTGTTGTCACAGCACAAACACCTCCAACTCACTGTCAACACGTTGATAACAGGGATCAAACGATCTACTTCTTTTTATAGAGTGGTATGTCTTCATAAAAGCAGGTGGGAAAAAATACGAGTTTTCCTAGGTAGGGAAAACAAAATGTAATTATTTTAGGTGGAAGTGGTTTGGGCTCTTGGCTTAGAGGTGTTTGAGCAAAGAAAGGATAAACCCTCTCATGCCCAGCAGAGCTGGCAGCTGTTTCTACACCAGCCAGGACAGCAGCATCCTCTGGGAACATTAATAAAGATGCCAATACCAGTTCTCACCAGAAAATCAAGAACAAACAAACAGAAACAGGTATAAGACCCCATGCTGGAGGCACATCTGTGGAGGGACTGGTCTCCATATTGAAAACAAAACAATTTCCAGGTGATTCTCATGTACAAACACCATTGAGAACCATATAAGGCTGGGATTCTAATTTCATATAGGAAGTTGGCCCAAGATCAACCCTTCTCAGGGATCGCCGAAGGGGAACTACTCTCTAGTCAGGCTTCTTCCACAAGGAATTCCAAGTCAGTTTTGCGGGGTTGGGATCCAATAATCTTTATCTACTTTTTAAAAAAATGTTGTAAGATATTTATTTTTCAGGTATATTTAGGATACATTAATCTAGAACAGAGGTCCCCAACCCCCGGACTGCGGACCGGTACCAGTCCATGAGCCATTTGGTACCGGTCTGCAGAGAAAGAATAAATAACTTACATCATTTCTGTTTTATTTATATTTAAGTCTGAATGATGTTTTATTTTTAAAAAATGACCAGATTCCCTCTGTTACATTCGTCTAAGACTCACTCTTGATGCTTGTCTCGGTCACGTGATACATTTATCTGTCCCACACTAAAGGCCGGTCCGTGAAAATATTTTCTGACATTAAACTGGTCCATGGCTCAAAAAAGGTTGGGGACCCCTGATCTAGAAGACCTTAAGGTCTGGTCCAGTCTTCAGCTTCTAGGGTTGTACAAACAATTATCTACTTGGTGTGTAGACTCAGTCTTTCAGAATTATTATTTTTTTTGGTATTAGAAGTCATATACCTAAAATCATAGAAAGTGGGCCCTGGCCGGTTGGCTCAGCGGTAGAGCGTCGGCCTAGCGTGCGGAGGACCCGGGTTCAATTCCCGGCCAGGGCACACAGGAGAAGCGCCCATTTGCTTCTCCACCCCTCCGCCGCGCTTTCCTCTCTGTCTCTCTCTTCCCCTCCCGCAGCCAAGGCTCCATTGGAGCAAAGATGGCCCGGGCGCTGGGGATGGCTCTGTGGCCTCTGCCTCAGGCGCTAGAGTGGCTCTGGTCGCAACATGGCGACGCCCAGGATGGGCAGAGCATCGCCCCCTGGTGGGCAGAGCATTGCCCCTGGTGGGCGTGCCGGGTGGATCCCGGTCGGGCGCATGCGGGAGTCTGTCTGACTGTCTCTCCCTGTTTCCAGCTTCAGAAAAATGAAAAAAAAAAAATAAAAAAAAATAAAATAAAATCATAGAAAGTGGTTTATACATGGGCTTAAAAACAACACGAACAAACCAAGAGGCCCCATTTCATGCAAACATCACTATGTAGTGACATGCCCTGTAGATTGGGGCCCAGAAACATTTTTCGTTTGTTTGTGGGCACGCTCTGCTGTCTTGCAGTCTGTGATGTGTGGAGGTGAAAGTCAACAGCTAGAAAGATGATGACAGGAACAAAGTTTAAATACCAGAAAAGCATGTTGCATGTAAAGCAGTCTTCCAAACCTATAAGACTACCGGTGCCAATTCCTCATTATATTTTTAACGACATCGTGATTACACAACTTGAACTACCCTCCACGTTGACAAACAAATAGGACTTAGAGCAGCATTTCCCAGCAATGGTTCTGGTTTGAATTTTTCTTTTATTATTGATTTTTGCTGTATATATATATTTTTTTGGTGGATCAAACAGAGAATTTTCTTCAAGAAAACAATGTTCAGAGCCTGCTTGCTTCTCAGATGCTTACTCCATGGTCTAGTAAGTCCTTTAATGAGTTGTAATGCTGCAAGATGTTTCTGGTTCTTACATCCTTAACTCTGTCAGCATGTATTTCTGCCAGACTTTCAAAATGAATTCTCTGTTCCCAAAATGGAAAAATTTTAACAAAGAACTTACTGAAAGATTTTATTCTTATTCTACATTTTTAAGATGCCAAATTAAGGTATAAGCTATTCTTAACCCCAAGTAGGATCGAACTATTTTTTTTCCCTAGCCATCTTACATTGCTCTTTAAATTGTAGAACTCTTTGGATAATTACTTTATCTTAACAGACAATAATTACAGAAATATGGAATTTTATGATTTGAAAGAACAGCCACAATGGTTTATTATAACATCTTGTTATAATATTCTCAATTTCCAGATGTGAGAAATGAGACCCAGAAAGACTAAATGACTTGTTCAGGGCCATTTAATTCAAGGAAAGCTAATGTTAGCACCTGGGCATTCAGAAGCCAGACTCTAAGTTCTTTCCAACTCATGGATTGAGGTCAAGTGCCTTTGCCCTAACAAAATCTGTTGGTTCTAAATTATTCTTTTAAACTATTAAAAAAAGAATTATTATGGGTGATTTTTAAAACAAGGTATTTCTGCTTATATGCTATGTGCAAGTATATTTTCAGGTACACCCATGGTGATTATATTCATCATAATACACATGTACAGGTAGTAATAAAATGTCTTTCTTAGAAATGATTTTATGTGGCTTTTGTGTTCTCTTTTTCCTTTCTTTTCTTTACTTCTCCTATCCAACCCTGTGTCTTAGTTCAAGCAGCACCTCCTTAGAGAACATTCCTCTGAATGCTCAGATTAGGTCAGGATCAGTTATAATAAGGATGCTCTCTTAGCACCCTCTAATTTTGCATCACAGCACTTCTAACAACTATAATGGTATATTTATTTGTGATTTCTGAATTAATGCCTGTGTCTCCCCCATTGTAGACTGACTCTCACCATGTGAGGATCGAAGCATCTGCCATTGCTTATGACTGTCCCTTAGTGCCTGGCTAAGTGTCTGGAACTCTTCCTACAAACTCTTAGGAGGAGTTTGTAGAATGGATGAAGAAGGGAGTGAAAGGGCCTCTATCCTAAAATTGATCTATACTTGAAGTTATTGTTCTATTTCCTTCCTTCTTCCTAGTATCACATGTAGGAAAATTATTTTTGATTTGTGTTTTTCCCCCCCAAACTGCAACCTGTTGCCAGTAGTCTTTATTGAAAGCACTTCGAGGTGGTCCCTGTCTGGGGCTTACTTTAGTGGGGTATTCCAGGACAGGCTGATCTGCAGGAACACCACAGCCATCTTCCTCATGTCCTGGAGGTAAAGAGAAGAGGGAGGTGGCCATTCTTGATAGCAACAATGAGAAGCTCCACCAGACCCTGAGCAGAACTTCATCTGTACTTATAGATCAGCATTGCTCAGGGTGGACCCTCAATGTGTATCCCTGTCTGGAGAGGCAGTGCTCAACAATTAAAGACAAGCGTTTCTAAGATTCTTCTTAGGTACTCATGAAATGACAATATCCATAATTTTGTCTCGGCTCTAAGGAGATGGCCATTTCCTCAGAGGGTTTAAGGAACTCCATGGGGCCTATTGAGATATGTCACAATGATCCTTGAGTAGATCAAAGTGAATGAGTCTCTGAAAAGGGGATGAAGAAGCCAGAATGAAATAGGTGATCAAGGAAGGGATAAGGAAAGGCCAGCTGTGCCTATGGCACCTAAATAAAGGCTGGCAGCAGATGCCAATCTATAACCCTGGTTTCATACCATGGGCCAGAGGAAGGCCAGAGAGATGGTGGCAGGGAGACTTCCGCCTGCCCAGACCCACATGTTCACTTCCTGGAGTGCCAGGAGGAAATGCCGCCATACTCTTTAGGATGCTTTCGTGGTTCTGCCTTGGGTGCATATGTGCTTTGGGTAAAATACTAGGACCCTATATTTTAGAAGAAGAGTACTGGAGAAGGGCAGCCATCTTTGAGTGGAGTTGTAGGGGTTTTGCTGAGAAGGTGGAGCATGGGCTGGATGGGAGGTATAACCCTTCCCTCATTCTGGGACCATGAAAGTTGGGTCCTAGATTCCATAGCCTAAACATACAAGGTGTCCCTGACATGTGGGGACAGTGAGAAATCTTGATATTGTGAAACCAAGGTGACCTTGTGTGCCCCAGGAGAGCCACATCAGGAAGTTCAGTCATACATTTATCTCTGCATTGGATTCTTGGTCACCTCTGTACTCTCTGTGAAGCCTTGTGAGAACTTCAGTCTGATCCAAATTGTGCTTTGGGGAAGTAATCAAAGTTCTCATCCCCTGACTGTCACAGGGGGTGGGTAGCCCCACCCCTTTCCCAGCGTGGCGGTGGCACCTTCTAAAGCACATGTAAGAGGCCCTATCCTAGGCCCATCACCTCCTACTATGTTAGTTGCACAACAACCTTAAGCACAGCCCAGCATGGCCCAGGGCAGTAGAGCTTATCTCTTAGCCACCTGCCTGGGCTTCACCTGCAGGCACACAAAACCTGTTCACTCTTTGTGAACACTGTAAGGGTCCCTCTCATGCATCCTGTGTCTTTGTCTTTGTTTCCTCCAGCCATTTTCATGCCCGAATGGCACCATTTTCTCTTGGTGTTTCGTCTAAAGCTCCGAACATTTTTCATCGGTTTGTTTTATGGACCCGTTGCCTAGCTCCTCTTCCTGTCTTTCAAACGCTGGTGTCTCACGTTCTGTCCTCTGTCGACACTATCTCTGGGTGCTCTTAGTACTTCCTTGGCCCTGGCTACCACCAGGATGTCCACAAATCTTAGTTTTCTTTCTCCTCCCAGGTCTTTCTCCTGGTCTAGGGTTTATTAAGATTTTGCTTAAAAAGATGTATGCAATGTCGCCTTTTCCCTGAAAGATATTTTATTGCTATAAATTGTGTATTTTAATAGGAAACAAATACTGTCAGTGGGTCTGTTTATTTAACTATTTTTATTTGAATTTAGAATATAATAAACATTTTGTAGTTTATTTAAGTCATAATTATGTTAGATATTTAATGTGTATATTTTTTATTAGTAATAAAAATCATAATTCAAAAGTAAAGATAAGCCACTCAAGGGAATATGAAAATATTAATAACATCTTAGTACTTATATTTATAGACTTATTCTTTGAAATTACCTTTTCCAAAAAAGTAAAGCCTGAAATGAATTTTTAGATATTCAGTTTTTAAAGCACTTTTATCCATAGAAAAATCTTAGTCCCCAACATTGGCACAAACTTTGTTTATGGAGAAAACCAACATCTTCTCAGTAGGATCCATAAGTTTAGTTACCAATAGAAAATGGCAGCCTGCATTTTCCTTAGTCTCTGGACACATCAAAGGTTTTTATTTCTTTTTTAATGTAAAATGACTTCATGCCCTTCAGAATTTTCTGTCAATAGTTAACTTCTTTGGAGGTAGATCTCAGAGGAAAAGTGATTTCAGAATTATTCAGACCATCAAGAAAATCTTTCATTTCCATACAGAATACATAGTTTAAAAACCATCTCAGTTGGGGCTTTCTTTTTCGCAAAGGTTATGGCCTTAACTTTTTTTATCTTTATTTTTTCAGTTTCCTACAGATGACCTAGGCATAGAACACAAGTCAAGGAGAGGGCCAGGACATAGGTCAACCATTCCGACTGGGCATCACCCTCTGCGGAAACCGAAATGACACGTGCAGAAACATTCATATCACAGTGTATGGTGTCTCAGTAAATTACAATATAAAAGACACAGTAAGTATCATGCAAATGTGCAAAGTAGCACTGTTCTGGCTCCTCAGAATCAGCATGGCAAGTCTGTGTGAGGTCCAGGTGCCCACTTGATCACAGTGATGGTTCAGTAAACAGGCTGTGATGTGGCCAGAGCCATCTGTGTGGTGCTGCAGAGACCCACACGTAGTCCAACGAAGGAATGGCCCCTGAGCAAGGCCACCTGGCCAGGCACGTCCACAGGCTGGGCCACACCTGAGCTTCAAGGTCAAGTTATATCTGTCTGCACATCTGGACCTGTTTGTGAGTCATTCCCACTGGGAGAGGAGGTTGGAGCTGTTGGGATGGCTCAGCTGTTGGAGGCAGCTGTGAATTCAACTGGAACTGAAGAAGTCTCAGGACATGTGCATCTTTATTGCAGAGAAGACCCAGACCAGATACTGAAAGTACATGGAATGTGATTGGCTGGTTTACTCAGAGGAGTGATGTCCTCATTGGCTGGCAGTGCTTTTTGTATAGCAAGGCTGGGAAAGGAAAGGTCAAGGAAGAAGAGAGCAAGAAGAAACATCATAGAAGAGGCGGTGGGGACGTCGAGGACAGTAGCTAAGATGCCGCAAAGGGGAGAGAAGAAACATTTTCGAAGCAGAATGTGAGGCGGATACGAGGTGAGTGTACTAAGCTAGACTGCCAGGTTTCTGACTGCAGCTTTCGTGACCTTGGGAAAGTTATCCTGTCTTTGTCTCAATTTCCTCATCTATGAAATGGTAATAAAAGTAGTCTTCACCTAGGAAGGCTGTGGGGGTGTCCGAGTGAATAAGGCTAGCACTTAGAACAGCATGAAGTGCACGGTAAACTCTCTCGGTATGTTTGAGCCTATATTAGTCCTGTTGTGATAAATGTTCATACGTGGTGCCTGACTCCATCACCGCTCCATGCAAATGCCGGGCACCCGGTACACAAGCCGTGGGGTGCAGCGTGTGGGGACGCGCTAGAGCCCTTGAGTGCATCTTTGTGTTTGTGATTGAGGAATTGCCAGACGGAAAGCAGATCACCTGCTAGAGAGCATGGAACTATTGGAGCTTTTAGTGCAAGGCTATATACATCCTGCCCAGTTGGATAATGTTTTAGGACATTTTTGTAGGAAATGCATGCGTGAACACACACACACTAATGTTGTACACATTCTGTTAAGCACTTTGCTTGTATAATTTAACTTATTCCTCACAGCAGTTCTGGGAGGTAAGCCCAGTTACTACCCTCAATTTAAAGGTAAAGAAACTAAAGTTTGGGTGAGTTAAGGTCACTCAGAATCAAACAGCTGGTAAGTGGTATAGCCAGAGTTTGGGCCTAAGTCAGCCCAGCTCCAAAAAACCAATGCTCCTACCCATTGTACTAGAAGGACAGAGGTCAGAGGTCAAAGGAAGGCCAGGCCACCAAGCATCGCCTGGCATGCTCTGAGATGACCATATTCTCTGTAGTATATAAGCTGAAAATTGTCAAAGCTATGTACGTTATGTCACAGGGTCAACATCTAACAGGTACAAACAAGGATGTATGAACAGTGGAGCTTGGCTTCCTGTAGCTGAGCTGCGCTCCAGCCCTCCCTGCTGTTAATGGTAGGGAGAGGCAGACACCGTGCATCTGCGGACTGAAGGCCCAGGCAGAGATTTCTAGTTTATACCAGCCTGGTTTGGGTGAATGTTCTTCTGACTCAAAGTTCACACATCCTATGAAAGGTTGCTTCCATCCTTCTGCTTCCCAAGACAGGGGGAGCGTGGGCGTCCTCAGGGCGAGGCAGCAGACTGATTCCTCTGGCCGGGCACCATGGGGGTCTTCTCACTCATCTCTAGCTGACAGCCTCCGCACTCTACTTGTCCTCCAGCATGGCTTGACCATCAGAGGTGTGACTTCCGAGGATGCTGTTTCATCCCTGGGCCATTGGTCCCGGGAGTCTGCACTAGAGCGACTTTATTCTTCAAAAGAGGTCCACTCTCCACCCATGGCTGTGCCACAAGTGTGCCGGTTAGCAGCACCCCCCAGTGAGCTTCTCTCTCCCTTCGGGGTGTGGAAACTTCTGCAGCCACTACCCACCACTCTAGCAATAGGTGCTGCCTGGGCGTTTCCCCTGGCCGTTTCTGTGCTTTGGCTTTGGAGCCATGTTGGGAGGTGCACCATGAAGACTGTGGTTCCTCTGAGAGGCTTGCTCAGCAGGGACACGACGATGCCCCTGCTCTGAGCGGTCCCTATGGCCTGCATGGCGCAGTCACCCACCTCCACATAAGCCTCTCTCTGCAGGCAGGGTTTGGCTCCGTGAGAAGGCAGGGTTTGGACTCTTCCCCCAAAGGAGGGAGCCCCTCTGAAATTGTTTACCTTGCCTTCTTGTCTTTCTTTCTTTTCTTCAAAAAGAGGCTTTGCTGTTGGGTGAGAACTTTTAAAAATTAAAAAAAAAATTTTATTGACTTGAGAGAGAGAGAGAAACATCAATTTGTTGTTCCATTTATTTATGCATTCATTGGTTGATTCCTGTATGTGCCCTGACCCAGGATTAAACTCGCAACCTAGGCTTATCAGGACGATGTTTTAACCAACTGAGCCACTTGGCCAAGGAGCCAGGCACATATCTTGACTTCTCTGTTTCATGATCTCCAAATTTTACTGATATTTAAAGAGAGGCTTTTAGAAATCAAGGTGTGTGTGGGTGTGTGTGTGTGTGTGTGTGTGTGTGTGTTGGGGGCAATGCTCTTGCTCATGGAAACCAGGCTTTCCAGGCTAGTTTCTAACTACAAACTTTTAACAAATCTGATTTACCACAGTAAGGTGGGCAATTCCTTTATTCCTGGGCATTGTGGACTCTTCCCCCAAAGCAATGAAGCCCTGATACAACACCTGAGGGGCCAGAGGTTTACATTATTTTCAAACTATTATGGCCATCACATATATATCTGGTTTAATGTGACTTTCTGACTAGATTTACCTTTTGTGACCCTCAATTTTCATAAAATTTTTATTTAACTGCTCCAGGGTGACTTCAGTGGTGGTTTGGACAAGAGGATCAATGGAGAACAACAATACCATCCACCCCATCCAAGGGTGGCAGTGGAACTAGAATTAAGGAGAAGGTGATTTCAGGGAGAACAGAATTGGGATCTGATCCAGCTGCCCATCATTAAGTAAGCAAGTTTCTCCCAATCCTAGCCTCAAAGAGTCTAGGATTCATTTTGCTAATAAAAGGAGGCTAATGGGCCCTGGCCGGTTGGCTCAGCGGTAGAGCGTTGGCCTGGTGTGCGGGGGACCCGGGTTCGATTCCCGGCCAGGGCACATAGGAGAAGCGCCCATTTGCTTCTCCACCCCCCCCTTCCTCTCTGTCTCCCTCTTCCCCTCCGGCAGCCAAGGCTCCATTGGAGCAAAGATGGCCCGGGCGCTGGGGATGGCTCCTTGGCCTCTGCCCCAGGCGCTAGAGTGGCTCTGGTCGCGGCAGAGCGACGCCCCGGAGTGGCAGAGCATCGCCCCATGGTGGGCAGAGCGTTGCCCCTGGTGGGCGTGCCGGGTGGATCCCGGTCGGGCGCATGCGGGAGTCTGTCTGTCTCTTCCCATTTCCAGCTTCAGAAAAATACAAAAAAAAAAAAAAAAAGGAGGCTAATGGTGACCAGAAAAAATTAGTGTTTGGCAATATTTGTACTATTTTTCTGCCCGCTGATGTTAATTTTGCTTCTACATGTGTGTTACATTGTTTGTGGAGTCCAAAATATGCACTATTAATACAGAATATAGAATATTGTTATAGAAGAGATTTCATATGAAGGTTAATCTATCACGTAGGCATCCGGTAGGATTTTAAATCTTTATGTTGTTAAAGATTACATTTCATTGTGATTTGTACCTGGTGTTCTGTTGAAAGTCAAACGTTAGTGAGAACTAGGAGAAAATTGTGGTCTGTTGTGTCTGCAGAAGTGTTTTTCTGATGACAGTAAGGGAAACATGGAAACCTTTGTATAAATGGTCTCCACAATGTGAGCACGTATTTTTGTAACGTTTAGTGGTACTCTTCCCTCCCGGGATCTTCAGTTGCCTCCTTCTCACCTGCCAGCACACCTGCCCCAGTAGGGGATGCAGATGGTCCTTTCTTCTCTTTATGCTTGATTCAGTCTGTGACTTCCAATACTGTCCGCATCTGCTCCTTTTCCTACCGAACTGAGAAAGGGCAAAGGAAAAGTGCAGGGTAAGCAGTGTTGGCTCTCAGGAGATGACCTGTCCATCGCATATAAATAATTTCTGCTCCTGTGACACTAGCCGCACCTCGCTTCAAGAAGGCTGGAAATGTAGCTACTATCTGGGTGGTTACATGCCAAGCAGAAATCTTGTGGATTTTATTACTGGGAGGAAGAAAGGGAGATGTCCTGGGTGGTAATTTGTTGTCACAGCCTTAACTAAGGCATTGGAGGTGAACAGCCAGCAGGCAGTACCTTTAAGGACAAATGAAAGTATGAGAGGGTGGTCCGGAACCCATAAATCCTCTATGTGTGAGGGAGTTAGTTTTTGTCGTGAATTTGTGAGTTGGTTTATGAATTCATTTGGTTTAAGATTTTGATGTGACTATTTGATACTGAGGTGCATTTATTGATCAGAGAGCAATTATGCAGTAAGTGCCATTTTGTGTTCTTGAAGCTCATGGTGACACTCATAATTCATTTTTCTTAATATGTACTCTTTTTCAGTCATTTATTTTTGTGAGCTTATCTCTTATTTATGTTAGCTTTTTCAATTAAGATGTACACTGATGAGAGGACAAAAAGTCTAGAAGTGTTATTGGCATTAAACAAATGTACTTTACTTCATTCAACATGGATAATATTTTCAAGCTCAGAAAAGAACTTTACTATATACTTAGAAAGGCCTTACAGTCTCATATTTTGCTTTTAATCAAATAGTGGGGCAATGTATTTACTCCTATTCATGAAACTCTAAATGCTGTTGGTGGTAAGTCACAAAATTTTGACAACATTTGAAATGAAAGCAATATTAAAAGTACAGTGTGCACCACGATGAAAAGTGCAATGGTGGTTTTTGAAATTATCATTTCTGGCTGATTTTAGGCATGGTGCCAAAGAGATTATTTTTGACACTTGAAATATTATAAGAATGATGCATTGCTTCTACTTGACATTATTATTTCTGATGATGCTGATCTTTCTTAATTTTAATTCTGGAGAGTAAGATAAAAGGTTAGTCTTTTTTAGAAGATTAAATTTTTAAATCTTATTTCTCTGAGCTAAGTAGAGCAAACACTTGAGAACTTCTGTGGAAGAGTATGCAGTATTTTATGATTACTTTACCATGTACGCTGTACTGCTTTATTTACTTTTCCTGTAGTATTAGAGTGTTACTATTGTTTCTATTTTTCAGAGGAATGAAATGATATTCTAAGCTACAATATTTAAATTAATATTTTCTTTAGTATTATTATGCTTTAATAAACCTACTCTACACCATATTTTCTGTTCTTGGGGCTTAGCAACTTAACATCAGGCAATAGTAATGAAAAGCAATAGAAACAATAAAAAATAATAACAAAAGTGAGCAACAAGCACACAATTGCTAACAATATGTTGGGTGAGATGAATTGCAGTCTGTTAACTGGATATTTGTAATGGTGACTCACCAGCATAATTTTCATAGTGTGTACTCACACTTAATGATGTAATGATTGGTAAGAACTTAAAAGAACTCTCTTGAAATTTATAGGTAATATTGCACTTAATCTTAGTGAAATTTATGCAAATGAAAATGATTTCTCCTCTGAAATCATCAGAGCACTTGTAGATCATTTGCTAAGCCATAAGATCATTTTGAAAACCACACATTGAGAAACTTTGCATTAGAGTAGTACCTTGTCTTTTTTTTTTTTAAGATTTTATTTGTTGATTTTTTTAGAGAGAGGAGAGAGAGAGAGGCCAGAAGGGGGAAGGGAGGAGCTGAAAACATCATCTTGTAGTAGTTGCTTCTTGTATGTGCCTTGACCGGGTAAGTGCAGGGATTCAAACTTGCCACCTCAGCATTCCAGGTCAATGCTTTACCCACTGCGCCACCACAGGTCAGGCATGGTATTTAGAGTCTGAAAGAGGCAATAGGAGAAATATAAAAAAAATTGGCACAAGAGAAATAAGGGAGCAGGTGGGGGAAAAAGGCAACCAAGGGGACATAGTCAGGAGCAGTGCATTTGCTCCTAGGATCATTGCAGAATGAGGCAATATATCAGAAATATCAGGCAATACCACCAAGATTTGCTAATTACAATTCAGTTACAAAAAGGGCTTGGTGCTTAGAGCTCAACTACCACACTGGAGAATCCATCAGTTCATTCATTTACTTGTTCATCTGTGTTTACTCATTCAATACATATTTATTGAACATCTACTATGAGTCAAAAATAGAAGCAGAATTCACAGAGCTGAACAAGACAAACAAAACCCGTTCTCAAAATTTGTTTTCTGACGAGTGACTAAGGAAATAGTTCCTTGATTTTAGGCTGGTTATCTACTAATGCTGAGAAGCTGTAAGTCTTCCCCAATACAAGTAATTTTGATTCAGAGTGTAGTGTAGAAAGATGCTGAAAGAGAGGGGTTAGCATTCTTAGATTGGGCTTTGGAGAGATGTGGCAGCCAAAAGTAAAGCTTGTCATTTCCCTGCTTACATCTTCAGAGTGGATGGCTGAGAAATTACATAGTTTTCGTTGAAAATCTAAATTCCTGTAGAAAATTCAGGCTCTCAAACTTCTTTTATTGCCATGATAGAATTGTGTCTTGATGTACCTCGTTATTTCAACATTCCACTTGACTTTGTTATTATAGATCTAGGCTTAAGTGAAGTTTCGATTGAGAAAATGTCTAAGATTTTGCCCTATTAATGGTTGCTCTTAAAAGTAGATGCTTAACAAAGGCTCTGCTCCAAGCATTGCAGATCTGTTATAATTGTCAAATCTTAATGTTATCCTTTTGCCTCATCACTCAATCTAGTAAGTACTTACTAGATTCAAACTCTGTCTTCTGTCAACCACAGAAATATAGTTTCTGTGTTATCTCACTTTCTGGAGCTTTTATAAGCTGACGGATTTATTTTATTTTATCTTATTTTTAAATACTGAAATAGTGAGCACCAATTCATGCAATTACACTGGATAACAGTAAAATCAGACACTTCACTAGCCAGGCAAACTTCTCGTCGCTCAATGGTGAGGGAAAGAGGCTTTATTTCCATTTCATTAAAACTTTGACTGCTACTTTACTTCCTTGAAGAAATAAAATACATTCTCATGGAATTTGCTGGCAGTTTTTAAGACTTATGCAAATTGGTAGCAGAGCTTAAGCAGTTATAAAAGAAGCTGATAACTATGGAAAATATGAAAAACCTAAGTGCTTTGACGTATATACACATATATAGCTACATTTAAAGGTTGAACGTTAACAAATGGTTTAGTTAGGAAAAAAATGAGGTTTTTTTAAGTATGTGCAGTGAGCAGAACGAAACCAGCATGCTTGAGAAGATAATTTAAGTGAAAGAAAGGAAAAATATATATATTTGGGTGTTAGAGAAAATAATGAAACAATAATAGATCATTATATAATAATCCAAGTAAAAAAGGTAGAAATGAAGGCACCAAGTGAGGAACAGCATACTCGTGACAACCTGGGTTGTTTCAGTTTTCCTTTGCCAGAGACAATGGCTCTTACCACCATTCTCACGTCTGTAACAATAGCTCCTTGTCCTAGGAAAGTCATTCTGGATTTGTATTTTGATTTATGTGCCATTTACCTGTTTGTTTGTTTTTTTTGATGAATGCCATTTCTATACTTTAGGAATGTAGATCTTCTTTACAGAACTATTCTTAAACAGTATTTGAAAAACAATGGAATATTTTCAGGGAAAAAAAGCCCAAACAAATCACAGCTTTGCTGACTCTAGAATTCTTGGCTTATTGTTTATTTGTTTCAATTATAATATCTAATTAAACAATAATTCCTGCACACTTTATTGTAAGAAAGATTATGGAGGAGATGCCAAGGTTAACTATTGAACATTTGAGTCTTCAAATGAATGGCGAATGTTGTAATTACATTCATATAAAGAAAAAAGTGTGAATTTGCACTTTTTGGATGTATAAAGCCATATTATAAATGCATGTGGCTTCAAATAAACAAAGATGAATGGAAAGCTCTCTGTCCATTATCCGTACGTACTGGGCTTTGGCACGCACCGTTTGGTTCATAGGAATATGAATTGGACTGAGTGTTGGATTGAGGTGTACTGTCTAGGAGAGTAGTATCCAAACTGAACAAGAACCTGTAATAGAAACCACATCTCTACCACACAGAACAGGAACAAGTCTTGATTTGGAATCAAATGAAACTTACCTAACCATGTCAACTTAGATATACTGTATAAATATTCTGGACCTTGGTTTCTATAAAATGGAAAAGTTGGATTTAATGATCTTAAGGTTTTTTTTTAACTCTAAATATGCAACTTGTTTTTAAGTTCTATATCTGGGCTCTGGCTGGTTAGCTCAGTCAGTTAAGAGAGTTGTCCTCCCAAAACAACAAGGTTGTGGGTTTGATCCCCAGTCAGGGCACACACAGGAAGCAACCAAAAGATGCATGACTTAATGGAACAAACAACAAATGAATGCTCTCCTCTCCTCTCCTCTCCTCTCCTCTCCTCTCCTCTCCTCTCCTCTCCTCTCCTCTCCTCTCCTCTCCTCTCCTCTCCTCTCCTCTCCTCTCCTCTCCTCTCCTCTCTTTCCCCTTTGCTATGTCTCTCTAAAAAAAAATCAATAAAAATGAAGCCTTGGTCAGAAAGCTCAGTTGGTTGGAGCGTTGTTCCGGAGTGTGAGGCTGCCGGTTGGATTCCTGGTCAGGGCACATACAGGAGCAGCTCAGTGTTCCTGTCTCTCTCTCTCTCTCAAAGAGAAAGAAAACAATTCTGCATCTGGTACACTTCCCGGTCAATTCTTTTTTATTATGAAAGCAAAATCAGGTTTAATTTTTGCCATTGGCATTTCAGTCACCCCAATAAATTCAATTAAATAAATTAACAAACAGCAGCAACAACAAAGGATTAGTTAAGACAGTGTTATTCAAAGCTGGTCCTTTAGCCCTGGAATCTGGGGTAGCAGTGCAGAGTCTATGACCCGTCCCATCTACCCAGTCCAAACCTTAATTTTCATGTGTGGTCTGCAGACATGTTCTTTCCTCTGTGGTTCGGTTATGTGTGTAGTTTTATAAATTTCCTTGGGCATTTAAGCAGGGAGTGTGGATTTCTCTAATACTGTTGAATAATGCCTTAGAGCTATCTTATTGTTGTTTAGATTCTTCATAATTTTACTTTTTTTCATCTTCTTGATTTCTCATGGCATGGGAAAATTAAAATCTATTTTGTTTCTAGTTTCTTTGTTTTTTATAGTTTTGCTTTATTAGTTTTAGTGATATATATGTTGCACAAATTCATGACAGTTTATTTTGTATTGTACATTTTGTCTTTGTAAATGGTTTGTTCTGCCTTGTTCAATGTTATGTAATTCCATGAATTCAGTGTTCCTATCCAGACCTTTCATTGGCCTCTTGATTCATCACTGGTTCAGTTGGACTTTATCATCAAGTAGTAGTTTCCATAATCTCTCATAAATACTATATTCCTCAAATTCTTTATGCTTGAAATTGTTTGCCCTTACAGAAGTATGACTGTTCCACATTATTACTATGGCCACTGTGGTGAAAACTTTCCTACATCATGGAATGAACATTGCTGTGAGTAATTATACGGCCAGCCTAATTTTTTTGCCTGAAAAGTGAGTTGACTCTGGCTTTTTTTTTTTTTTTTTTTTTGTATTTGTCCGAAGCTGGAAACAGGAGAGACAGTCAGACAGACTCCCGTATGCGCCCCACCGGGATCCACCCGGCACACCCACCAGGGGGCGATGCTCTGCCCCTCCGGGCAGAGCCACTCTAGCGCCTGGGGCAGAGGCCAAGGAGCCATCCCCAGCGCCGGGGCCATCTTTGCTCCAATGGAGCCTCCGCTGCAGGAGGGGAAGAGAGAGACAGAGAGGAAGGAGAGGGGGAGGGGTGGAGAAGCAGATGGGCGCTTCTCCTGTGTGCTCTGGCCGGGAATCGAACCCGGGACCTCTGCACGCCAGGCCGACGCTCTACCACTGAGCCAACCAGCCAGGGCTGACTCTGGCTTTTATGCCTAAAGATTTGACATAGATGACTATGCGGCCCTGGAATCTGCCTCATATCACTTGCCTCAGATTTTTCATATTTTAAAAATAAAACATTTTCTTTTCTATGCGACTGCAGCCTCCATCCTGAACCCACTAGTTCTGCATGCACGAGCAGAGTTTACCATGCTGTTAAAACCACAGGCTGACCAGCGCTAATCTGTCCCGGAGCTTGTTAGACATAGAATTTCAGACCCCAGTCCAGACTTCCTGAACCAGAATCCACATTTTAATAAGATCCCATGTGATTTGTATACCCATTAAAACCCGAGAAGCACTGTTCAACAGCCCTTCCTCAAGTTGCCAGAACGAACTTGTGTGCCTTCCCGTGCACGTGACTGAGGCAGTGCAGCTATCTGAAAGTCGTTTTTTGGCCGACTGTGCTCATTCTGGTTGATTTATTACTGAAGAAAAAAAATCTTGCTTCGAGCTGATCCAATATTAGCAGAATATGTTTAGTATTGAGGGAATCATGGATTTAGAAGTGCTTTGTTCAAAAATTTAATGGGCTTGCCAGTTGATTTAGTGCGTGTTAACCGATTTATTATTTCTTTGTCGCTGAACATAAAAAGCATACCGGAGAGAATGGATGTAGGAAGCTATGGATAGTTTTATGACATGTAAAGTCAAGCTGTTTCTTTCATCAATTAGCTGATCTTAGTAGCATAGGAGACTGTAGTCTATGCTATTTGAGAAAGAGATCAGGCAGCTGGGCTTCATGTATGTCCCTAGAGGAGGCAAGTCATCTTTATCCTAGATAAAGACCTTACACACATTTAAAAACAAAGTCACAAGAGTATTTCCTGTTGTTACCGTCTTTCATGTGATTGAGAGAGATGTGTGATATCTGCTCTGATTCAGAGCCGGGAAGGGGCAAACCACAACTGGTGCCCACACGCTCCGGGAGCCAGACGGAGGCCATTAGAATCTAGTCAAAAAAAGATTTGGCGCTGCTTAAAAGTTTCTATTTCAGGAACTATCACATGACAAATTTTACCAAGAATCCTACTTTATGATCTGCCTTGAAGCTCCTTGTAGAAGGAAATCTCCCGTCATCTCTCATAATGAGTAATACCATTCAACGTTGAACATGTTAGTGCGGGGTTGTAAGGGGAATTTTCTTTCTAAGTGAAATATAGCCAGCAAATTTCCAACAACTTCAGGTTGCTTTGGGTTAAAGGAGCTAGTGCAAGATACTGATAAGATTGTGTCCAAATGTGGCCCATCGCTTTTTAAAAGCAGGCTCTAAGAATCATCAGGCGAGGTTTGATTCGGGAATTGCTATCTTGTTCTTAGTAGCTATAGATTTCTGGCCTGCTGAGATGGCTATGTTCATTTTGTTTTTCTCACAGATAAAAAAGTCATGAAAGATTTATTGGAGAGTATATTCATAAAGAAGAGGTAATTATTCAATATTATCTATTGTCTGAAGAAACACATGCCGATTTTTATCATAATTTTGTGCCCTTATTTGCATATTTCCTAAAAGAATGTAAACATAAAATAGAAACATATTTGCCAAGAGATATTGCTGCATCTTTTTAGCAATCATAACAGTTTGCAAAGCTATTTTAACTTGTTTTGATGGATTAATTGGTACTTAGAAAAAAGATTTCTTGCATAAAATTATCATTTTGTAATGTTATCTTCGACAATATATGGAAAACATCTCTGTGCTATAAGAAAAATGAGAAATTAACAACAAAATAACTGAATTGAGATACTTCTTCCCTAACGTTTTATATTTGTGTGTTTAACAGAAATGTTTCTATGATCTTTTCTTCAGTGACATGGTATATGATTTTTTACACAAATGTTTTGTGCTCACACATAGTCCTTTACATACTTGTCATACCCCTATAGCTGCCAGTCTGTCACAGTGCCTCAAAAACAAGCAGTGGGGCAGTTTCTTCTAAAGTGAAACATAAATCTACTACACTTTTCAGCAAGTTCACACATGCATATCTACCCTAGATACATAAAAACATATATCTATGTTTAAAAACCTGCATGCAAATATTCTTAGTATAGTTATTCATAATGGTAGAAACAGTGCAAATGTCCTTCAACTGGTGAATAAAGAAAACATGGTATATTCATATAGTGGAATACTATTTAGTAATAAAAGGCAAGTTTTTGTTTTTTCCTCTCTGTTGTTATGTGAACAACATAGCGCTCAAGAGTCTTAAGAAATTGAAGGATAAGTGATGCTTTAAAAGCCTTTGGTCACTTAAAAACTAAATGTTAATGATAAGTGGAAACAACCTGAATAGGTAAAACAATTTTAAAAAATAAAGAAGGGAATTCACTTCTTAATGTGAAAATTTACTGTGGATATACAGACATGAAGATGATGTGGTACTACGATAGACATACAAAAATGGGACAGAACTGGGAGTCTAGAAATAAATCCTTATATTTATGCTTAAAATGATGTCCCACAAAGGTGCCAAAGCAATTCATTTGGGAAAGAATAACCTTTTCAACACGTCATGCTAGAATAATTGGATATACATGTATAAAAAGATGAGAGTTAGACCCTACCTCACCCTGCACAAAAAATGAACTCAAAATGGATCAGAGAGGTAGATATAAAAGCTGAAAAGATCTTTTAGAAAAAAATATAGAAGGAAATCTTTGGTAACTTGGGTTAGGCAAAGACTTCTTGGATATGATCCCAAAAGTATGATTCAAAAGAGAAAAGAATGATCAACTGGACCTCATCAAAATTTAAAACTTTAGTTTTTCAAAAGACACCATTGTCTCCCTGGACGGTTGTCTCAGTGGTAAAACATCAGTTCCAGAGTGTGTAAGTCTCAGGTTCGATTCCCAGTCAGGGCACACAAGAGAAGCGACCATCTGCTTTTCATTCACTCCCCCTGCTCCCCATCTCTCTTCTCTTTGCCCTTCCTGCAGCCATGGCTCAAATGGTTCAAGAAAGTTTGGCCCCAGGCACTGAGGATGGCTCCGTGGCCTCTCCTTAGGTGCTAAATGGCTCAGTTGCGGAGCAATGGAGCAGCAGCCCAGACTGGCAGAACATCACCTGGTGGAGGGCTTGCCGGGTGGATCCCAGTCTGGTCAGGGCTCCTGCGGGAGTCTGTTTCTGCCTCCCTGCCTCCCACCTTTCTCTTAAAAAAAAAAAGACACCATTGTCAAATGAAAATACAAGCCAGAGACAGGAAGAAAATGTTTGCAAATCATATACTTAATAAAGAATGTTTATAAAGAATATACAAATAACTCTTACATTTTGTTAATAAATATAGGCAAATATTTTAATAGACATTTCACGCAAGAAGATATATAAATGGCTAGTAAGCACACAAAAGGATTCTCAACACTGTTAGTCAGTAATGAAATGCAAATTAAAACCATAGTCATACCCACTAGAATGGCTTTAATCAGAAAGAAAGATCACAGGTTGTCAAGGGCGTGGGGAGTCAGCCTCTACACTGTTGGCAAGAATGGGAAATGGTGTGGCTGATTTGGAAGCAGTGGGGCAGTTTCTTCTAAAGTGAAACATAAATCTACTACACCTTTCAGCAAGTTCACACATGCATATCTACCCTAGATACATAAAAACATATATCTATGTTTAAAAACCTGCATGCAAATATTCTTAGTATAATTATTCATAATGGTAGAAACAGTGCAAATGTCCTTCAACTGGTGAATAAAGAAAATATGGTATATTCATATAATGGAATACTATTTAGTAATAAAAAGCAATGAAATACCGATACATGATACAACATGGATGAATCTTGTAAACATGCTAAGTGAAAGAAGCCATACTCCCAAATTTGTGATTACATTTATGTAAAGTAATCCAACAAAAACTAATATGTAGATACAAAATAGATTACTGGCTGCTTGGGTCCTGATACATGGTGTGGAGACAGGAATCAACAGCTAATGGGCATGAAGGATGTTACTGATGTGATAAAAATATTCTAAAATTGGATTATAAGGAAGCTTGTACAATGCAATACATTTACTAAAATTATTGAATTGTACACTTAAAATAGGGTGATTATATAGTAAGTAAGTCATACCTCCATAAATTTGTTGACAAGATAGGTGAACGATTAAAATAAGTCAAGTCTAGATCTCTATGTGTTGATGTCCACTTGGGTTTATGGTTGTCAGAACTTTTATGTGATCTTAGTATTCCTACTTCTGAGGGCCCCCAACCTCCATCAGAACATATTTCTCCTCACCAAAAAACATGCTCTTAATATGCAGGAGACAGCTGTAGGCCCAAGGCAGATTATACCCTCAGCAGCAAGAAGGTGAAATACAACCTTCCTAAAACATAGCTAATTATCCTGTTTTCAATTGTTGCTGGACGTGAAATGCCCTCCTTCCCTAACTTATATTTTAGATATAAGCTCAAATCGTACATACTCAAGGAGTCCTATCTTCTGGATTGGGGACCCTGACCTACCTTCACTTTTATAAAACAGTCCTTTTGTTCCACTGACCTCCCGCTGTCTAGATCTTTGCTTTGTTCTGGACAGCGATGCTATTTACTGCATTACTTTTAGCACAGTAATCCTCTGATACAGTGTGACCAAGAATTGATTAAATCCTAATAACATGGGGTCTGGCTGAAAATGTAGGTTTCTAAGTCTTACTGATAAGACTGACAGCGAGTGACTTTGAAATAAGTGATTTTGAAAGACTCCAAAGATGGTTCTGTGTGTGATATGTAGACCATACACAGTTTTTGAGACACAGAAATACATTGTTAAAAATGGAATTCATCAGAGTATTTTTTAAACCTAACTTTATTGAGGCATATTTGACATATCATGTAATTCACCTATGTAAAGCATAGTATTCAATGATTTTTAATTAAATTTACCAAGTTGTGCAACCATACCCATGAATCAGTTTTAGAACATTTCCATCATCCTGATAATATCTCTCATGTCCGTCCATGTATTGCCAGTGTCCATTTACTGCTAATTTTCATTTCCATCCACACACTCTGCCTTTGGCAACCACTAATCTACTTTCTGTTTCTATAGCTTTGGCTTTTCTGAACATTAAAAAAAAATTATACAATGTGTGGTCCCTTTTGTTTGGCTTTTCTTACTTGGTGTAATGTTTGATGGTTGGCTGTTAAAGTACTAAATGTCAATGATAAGTGAATGAAAAGACTCAGAATAACCATGTCATGACATAGTACATTCCTTTTTATTGCTAAGTAGTATTCCACTGTATGAGTATACTCCATTTTGTCTATCCATTCGTCCATTGATGGATGTTTAGGTTGTTTCCAATTTTTGACTACTATGAAAAATGCTGCTAAAAATATTTATGTGCAAATCTTTGTGTGGATATGTATTTTATTTTTTCTCATAAAAGTGGAATTGCTGGGCCTTATAGTAAATTTTTATTTAACATTATCAGAAACTGTCAAACAGTGTTCAAATTGCTATATACCATTTTACACTTTCTTTTTTTTTTATAAATAAATTTTTATTTTAATGGGGTGACATCAATAAATCAGGGTACATACATTCAAAGCAAACATTTCCAGGTTATCTTGTCATTTAGTTCTGTTGCATACCCATCACCCGAAGAGAGATCGTCCTCCGCCACCCTCCATCCAGTTCTCTCTGTACCCCTCCTCCTCCCCCTCTCCCTCCTTCCCTCCCCCCACCCCCTGTAACCACCACACTCCTGTCCATGCCTCTTAGTCTCGCTTTTATGTCCCACCAATGTATGGAATCCTGCAGTTCCTGTTTTTTTCTGATTCGCTTATTTCACCCCACACAATGCTACCAAGACTCCACCATTCCGCTGTAAGTGATCCAATGTCATCATTTCTCCTAGCTGAATAGTATACCATGGTGTATATGTGCCCCATCTTCTTCATCCAGTCCTCTATTTTTTTTTACAGTGATTAAAAGCCTTTAAGCAAACTCTTGGCCAATACAGCAAGAATCCTTAAAAGAGTAGTGTCCTTAACATGTTCACCAAGTCCAAGTTGGCCCCATCACCATGCCAAATCCCTGAAAAATGCAACCCAACCACAGTTCAGTCTGTTAGGAGCTGTCACAAGGAGCAGGAGTCCAGGAAAGTTCCCCACAGGAAAAGTCCGCATGGCGCTGGAATTGTTGTCACCATTCTATACTTTGCAGCTCATGTCCAAGTCCCAATGACCACTGCTTCTAGCTGGTAATGATTCAGGTAGACTGGAAAAGCCATTTGCAGCATGTGTGGATATGGAGCTTCTGTTCTCCTCTGCCTGGAGAGTTGAGACCAGGTTGCTTTTCCCTGGAGCTCTGTGACTGTGGCCTGGTAAAGAGAACCTTGGGATACACTAAGCTGGGTGGCAAAGGTAAATTCATAATACAAGTTGGCAAAAGGAGGAAAGAGAGCTCTAAATTAGGAGTAGGTCCCAGCCTGAAATATGAGTGGGGCATTGAGGTAGGAGGGATAAAGGAAACACTATATATTAAGCAAAGCAGCAGAAAATAGGACTATCAACACCCACAACAGAGATCTTTGAGGGAAGAATAAAAAACCTGACTATTCAGGCAAAACATAGTTAAGTGGCCCTTGTGCGAATGAGATCAGTTTACCTGCTTCTTGGAAGAAATACCCTAGGCTCGTCCACAGTGTCGTAGATGGGGCCGACGGCCCTGGGCACCTTCAGCCTTCAGTGGCAAACCTCAGCTTTCTGGGCAAGGTTAGGTCATAGGTGGCTGGAGCAGGGCTGGAAGAGACTGAACCCTCCCTTAGAGGAGCGAGGGGGAAGCCCACCTTCCAGTGTCCCTGTTTCCTCACAGCAGAGGCGTGTAAGCCTGGCAAGCTTTAGCTCAATGACCTTCCTTTCCACTATTGAAGCAGGACCCAGATGGCATCCTATGAGACCTCTTTGCGGCGTTGGAGCCTTTAAGGGTGTATCCTAAAAGCTGGTAGTTCCCCTGATCTCTATTGGGCTTTTTCTGCCTCTAGGTATCTTAAAAGCCATTCTCAGAAGATCTCGCTGAGGGGTTTGAGGATCCCCGTCCGCCTATATAAATCTTTTCCATATATCTGGAGCTATTTGGAAAAAAGACAGAACAGTGTTATTAGCTAGATCTAATAAAGAAGGTAGTAGTTTGCAGGCGAAAAAGATTTGGTGTCTCCTGTTCATCAGCATTCAAAAGAAATGTAAATTTTTTTTTTTTAAGTAAAAAGCATGATATGGTAGACCCGTCGGAGTCCTTGGCCTGGTGTGCAGGATTCCCGGGTTCGATTCCTGGCCAGAGCACACAGGAAAAGCGCCCATCTACCTCTCCACCCCTCCCCCTCTCCTTCCTCTTTGTCTCTCTCCTCCCGCCCACAGCCAAGGCTCCACCGGAGCAAAGCCACCCTGGGCACTAAGGATGGCCCCATGGCCTCCGCCCCAGTCGCTAACAGAGCAACACCCCAGATGGGCAGAGCATTCCCCCCTGGTAGGCATGCCAGGTGGATCCCAGTCAGGCGCATGCAGGAGTCTGTCTGACTGCCTCCCCATCCCCATCCTCAGAAAAATACAAAAAATAAATAAATAAAAGAAAAAATACTAAAAAAAAAGGGGAGGGGCATTCCCTTGTGCTAAAGCTCCAGGGAGCATGGAGTGAGCTTGAGTATGTCCTATGAAACATGGAGCTCTATGTTGACATATAAGTCTTTGAAGAAGGAGGAACTGCTGAAATAATTTATCAGCATTTGTCCCTAAGACAGCAGTCTTTATAGT
This sequence comes from Saccopteryx leptura, assembly GCF_036850995.1. Lineage (NCBI taxonomy): Eukaryota > Metazoa > Chordata > Mammalia > Chiroptera > Emballonuridae > Saccopteryx > Saccopteryx leptura. Next base: position 213,187,254 of record NC_089503.1, on the reverse strand, counting down.
GGGAACACCATACGTAGATATTTGCTGCCTGTCTATAGATTAAGGGGGGAATATGACAAATGCTGAAAAGCCATGATCTTTGTGCCCCTCCCCTCCCCCAACCCCCACCCTCTCCTCCCCCCACCCTGTAACCCCAACACTGTTGTTCATGTCTCTGAGTCTCATCTTTATGTCCCACCTATGTATGGAAACATATAGTTCTTAGTTTTTTCTGATTTACTTCTTTCACTCAGTATAATGTTATCAAGGCCCATCCATGTTGTTGTAAAAGATCCTATGTCATCATTTCTTATGGCTGAGTAGTATTCCATAGTATATATATACCAAAGCTTTTTAATCCACTCGTCCTCTGATGGACACTTGGGCTGTTTCCAAATCTTTGCTATTGTGAACAATGCCGCCATAAACATGGGGGTGCATTTCTTCTTTTGAAACAGTGCTATGGTGTTCTTGGGGTATATTCCTAACAGTGGTATAGCTGGGTCAAAAGGCAGTTCGATTTTTAATTTCTTGAGGAATCTCCATACTGTTTTCCACAGTGGCTGCACCAGTCTGCATTCCCACCAGCAGTGCAGGAGGGTTGCCCTTTCTCCACATCCTCGCCAGCACTTATTCTGTGTTGTTTTATTGATGAGCGCCATTCTGACTGGTGTGAGGTGATATCTCATTGTGGTTTTAATTTGCATTTCTCTAATCATTAGTGATGTTGAACATTTTTCATATGCCTGTTGGCCATCTGTGTGTCCTCTTTGGAGAAGTGTCTATTCATTTCCTTTGCCCATTTCTTGATTGGATTGTTTGTCTTCCTGGTATTAAGTTTTACAAGTTCTTTATAAATTTTGGTTATTAACCCCTTATCAGACGCTATGTCAAATATATTCTCCCATTGTGTAGTTTGTCTTTTTATTCTGTTCTTATTGTCTTTAGCTGTGCAGAAGCTTTTTAGTTTGATAAAGTCCCATTTGTTTATCCTGTCTTTTATTTCACTTGCCTGTGGAGACAAATCAGCAACTATATTGCTGCGAGAGATGTCCGAGAGCTTACTGCCTATGTTTTCTTCTAAGATGCTTATGGTTTCACGGCTTACATTCAAGTCTTTTATCCATTTTGAGTTTATTTTTGTGAGTGGTGTAAGTTGGTGGTCTAGTTTCATTTTTTTGCAGGTAGCTGTCCAGTTTTCCCAACACCATTTGTTGAAGAGGCTGTCTTTACTCCATTGTATTTCCTTACCTCCTTTGTCAAATATCAGTTGTCCATAGAGTTGTGGGTTTATTTCTGAGTTCTCTGTTCTGTTCCATTGATCTATGTGCCTGTTCTTATGCCAGGACCATGCTGTTTTGAGTACAATGGCCTTTATAATATAACTTGATATCTGGAAGTGTGATACCTCCCGCTTTTTTCTTCCTTTTCAGGATTGCTGAGGCTATTCGTGTTCTTTTTTGGTTCCATATAAATTTTTGGAATATGTGTTCTATGTCTTTGAAGTAAGTCATTGGTATTTTAATCAGTATTGCATTGAATTTATAAATTGCTTTGGGTAATATAGACATTTTAATGATGTTTATTCTTCCTAACCATGAGCACGGTATATGCTTCCACTTATTCGTATCTTCCCTGATTTCTTTTATCAATGTTTTATAATTTTCCGAGTACAAGTCTTTAATCTCCTTGGTTAGATTTATTCCTAGGTACTTTATTTTTTTGGTTGCAATGGTAAAGGGGATTGATTCCCTGATTTCTCTTTCTGACAGTTCATTATTAGTGTATAAAAATGCCTCTTATTTCTGAGTATTGATTTTATATCCTGCCACCTTGCCAAATTCATTTATCAGGTCTAGTAGTTTTTTGACTGAGACTTTAGGGTTTTCTATATACAATATCATGTCATCTGCAAATAATGATAATTTTACTTCTTCTTTTCCAATTTGGATGCCTTTTATTTCTTTTTCTTGTCTGATAGCTGTGGCTAGGACTTCCAGAACTATGTTGAATAAGAGTGGTGAAAGGGGGCACCCCTGTCTTGTTCCTGATCTTTTATTTTTTTCCCATTGAGTATGATGTTGGCTGTGGGTTTGTCATAGATGGCCTTTATCATGTTGAGGTATGTTCCCTGTATTCCCACTTTGCTGAGAGTTTTGATCATGAATGGGTGCTGGACTTTATCAAATGCTTTTTCTGCATCTATTGAAATTATCATGTGGTTTTTCTCCTTTCTTTTGTTTATGTGATGAATCACATTGATTGATTTGCGAATATTGTACCAGCCTTGCCTCCCAAGAATAAATCCTACTTGATCATGGTGTATGATTTTTTCCATATATTGCTGGATCCGGTTTGCTAATATTTTGTTGAGGACTTTTGCATCTAAGTTCATCAGGGATATTGGCCTATAATTTTCTTTTTTTGTGTTGTCTTTGCCTGGTTTTGGAATGAGAATTATGCTCGCCTCATAAAAGGAGTTTGGAAGTCTTCCTTCCTCTTGAATTTTTTGAAATAGCTTGAGAAGGATAAGAGTTAGTTCTTCTTTGAATATTTGGTAGAATTCACTTGTGAAGCCATCAGGCACAGGACTTTTCTTTTTTGGGAGTTTTCTGATAGCTGTTTGAATCTCATTTGTTGTAATTGGTCTGTTTAGGTTTTCTGATTCTTCCAGATTGATTTTTGGAAGATTATATGATTCAAGGAATTTGTCCATTTCATCTAGGTTGTCTAGTTTTTTGGCGTACAGTTCTTCATAGTATTTTCTTACAATATTTTGTATTTCTGTTGTGTCAGTTGTTATTTCTCCATTCTCGTTTCTAATTTTATTTATTTGAGTCCTCTCCCTTTTTTTCTTGGTGAGTCTTGTTAAAGGTTCATCTATCTTGTTTACCTTTTCAAAGAACCAGCTCCTGGTTTCATTGATCCTCTGTATTGTTTCTTTAGCCTGTATGTCATTTATTTCTGCTCTGATCTTTATTATTTCCTTCCTTCTACTAGCTCTGGGCTTTACTTGCTGTTCTTTTTCTAGTTCTTTTAGATGCAGGGTTAAGTTGTTTATTTGAGCTTTTTCTAGCTTCTTGAGGTATGCCTGTAATGCTATAAACTTCCCTCTCAGGACTGCTTTTGCTGTGTCCCTTAAATTTTGAGTTGATGTATGCTCATTATCGTTTGTTTCTAGGAATTTTTTAATTTCTTCTTTGATCTCAATGTTAACCCATTCATTGTTTAATAACATGCTATTTAGTTTCCAAGTGTTTGAATGTTTTTCAATTTTTCTATTGTGGTTGATTTCTAGTTTAATGCCATTGTGATCAGAGAAAGTGCTCGATATGATTTCAATCTTAAATTTGTTGAGCCCGCTTTTGTGCCCTAACATGTGGTCTATTCTAGAGAATGTACCATGAGCGCTTGAAAAGAATGTATATTCTGCTGTTTTAGGGTGAAAGGTTCTGAAGATATCTATTAAATAGAGTTGATCTAATATGTCCTTTAAGTCTGCTGTTTCTTTGTTAATTTTCTTTCTTGAGGATCTATCTAGTGATGTTAATGGGGTATTGAAATCCCCTACTATTATAGTATTGCTGTTGATCTCACCCTTTAAGTCCATCAAAGTCTGCTTTATATATTTAGGTGCTCCTATATTAGGTGCGTAGGTATTTATAATGGTTATATCTTCCTTTTGGATTGCTCCCTTTATCATTATGTAGTGACCTTCTTTATCTCTAACTATGGTCTTTGTTTTAAAGTCCATTTTGTCTGATATAAGTATTGCTACCCCAGCTTTTTTTTTTCATTTCCATTTGCGTGAAATATTTTTTTCCATCCTTTTATCTTCAGCCTGTGTGCATCTTTTGATTTAAGGTGTGTCTCTTGTAGACAGCATATATATGGGTCCTGTTTTCTTATCCACGCAGCTACCCTATGTCTCTTGATCAGATCATTTAATCCATTAACATTTAAGGTTATTACTGATATGTAATTGTTTATTGCCATTTTTTTTCTTTAAAATTGTTTTTCTCTTTTGCTATATTCTTTTTTTCCTTTGATCTGTTTACAACAGGTACCTTAGCATTTCTTGCAGTCTTGGTTTGGTTGCAGTGAAATCCTTGAGTTTTTTTTTTGTCTGTAAAGCTTTTTATTTCTCCTTCAATTTTAAATGATAGCCTTGCTGGATAAAGTAGTCTTGGTTGTGGGTTCTTGTTCTGCATTACTTTGAATATTTCTTGCCATTCCCTTCTGGCCTCAAGTGTTTCTGTTGAGAAGTCAGAAGTCATCCTTATGGGGGCTCCTTTGTAGGTGATAGTCTTTTTTTCTCTAGCAGCTTTTAATATTTTCTCTTTATCATTTAGCTTTGATAATTTAATTATGATGTGTCTTGGTGTTGGTTTCTTTGGGTTTCTCCTTAATGGAGTTCTCTGTGCTTCCTGAACATGTGAAATGTTTTCCTGCCTTAATTGGGGGAAGTTTTCCGCTATAATATGTTTGAACAAAGTCTCTATCCCTTGTTCTTTCTCTTCTTCTTCAGGAACCCCTATGATGCAGAAGTTATTTCTCTTCATGTTGTCACAGAGCTCTCTTAGAGTTTCCTCAGACTTTTTGAGTCTCTTTTCTTTTTTCTGCTCTGCTTCCGTGCCTTTATTTATTGTGTCCTCTAACTCACTGATTTGATTCTCTGCTTCATCCATCCTGCTTTTAATTCCTTCCATTGTATTCTTTATTTCAGATATTGTATTTGTCATTTCTGTCTGATTCTTTTTTATTATTTCAATGTCCTCTTTTATATTTTTTATCTCTTTATTTAGGTTTTTGTAATGGCCATCTATGGTTGTTCTAATATCTTTGAGCATCCTAACAATCGTTATTTTAAACTCTGCATCTGGTAATTTGGTTATATCTGATTCACTTAGGTCCTTTTCTGGGGATTTCCCTTGGTTTATTTGTGTTGTATTTCTCTGCCTCCACATTTTCTCTTCACGGGAGTGGCTGTGATCACGTGCTCGGGTGCACAAGGGTTGGTGGCCTTGGCCTTTGCCCCACCCCCGTGTGTGACGTTATGCTCGGTCCTCAGGGCACTGGCGAGCACCTTTGCTCAGCTGCGGGTCTCCGCCTGTTTCCGAGCTTTCGCCCTGCCTTTGCAGGATGATCCCACTCAAGGAACAGCTGCTAGCCTTGGCTCTACCGCTGGGCAGGGCTGCGTGCCCAAGCTCAGCTCCGTAGCGGAACTCCGCCTCTTCTGGGCTTTTGGCTCCACCCCCGCGGGAGGAGCTGGCTACCAAGTCAGACCGCAAGCCCGGGTTGCACGGGTGGGGCAGGGCTGTGCTCCTCTGCCCTTGCTCAGGGGCTGGTCTCCACCCTATCCAGGTTCCCGCCCTTCTCCCGCAGGCTGGATTACAGGCTGCCGGCAGCTGAGCTTGACCGCTTTTTCACACCCCCTTCTCCCCAGCCGGGCAAGATTGAGCTCACACCTGAGCCCAGTGGTGGCCAGCCAGCTTCCACCCCTGCCAGCAGAACCGCGCTTTTGTCTCCCGCTGCCGCCCGCTCTCCGGTGCACCCTCAGCCACGTGGGGGGGGGGGCATTACAGCTCGGACCCTAAGACTCACTACTGTAGACCCAAAAGCTCCCTCCTTCTATGCGACTCCGCTCTGAATGCTGCGGGGGAGCTTGTTTGGCTGCTCTACTGCTGCCCTTTGCTGGTATTGCTGTTTCTGGGGGAAATATTCACTTCAGCTTTGGGGAGTGACTCGTCCCAGGGGTTAGGGTGGCTATCTCCCAAAATGTTTCTCCCTATGCCTCCTAGATTGCACTCTCTTCCTGTTACTGTAGTCCTCTCCTCCCCCCCCCCTCCCCAGGATCCCCAGGTGATTGTTTTTGAGAGAGATGTTCTGCGCGGTCCCTTTAAGAAGGATCCGGCCCTGGCCGGTTGGCTCAGTGGTAGAGCGTCGGCCTGGCGTGCGGGGGACCCGGGTTCGATTCCCGGCCAGGGCACATAGGAGAAGCGCCCATTTGCTTCTCCACCCCCACCCCCTCCTTTCTCTCTGTCTCTCTCTTCCCTTCCCGCAGCCAAGGCTCCATTGGAGCAAAGATGGCCCGGGCGCTGGGGATGGATGGCTCCTTGGCCTCTGCCCCAGGCGCTAGAGTGGCTCTGGTCGCGGCAGAGCGACGCCCCCGGAGGGGCAGAGCATCGCCCCCTGGTGGGCAGAGCGTTGCCCCTGGTGGGCGTGCTAGGTGGATCCCGGTCGGGCACATGCGGGAGTCTGTCTGACTGTCTCTCCCCGTTTCCAGCTTCAGAAAAATACAAAAAAAAGAGAAGGATCCTGGGTCTGAGAAATCAGACTCTCTCACAAACAGTATCCTGACTTGTTTCCAGTTAAATACTGCCCTTACGCCTCTTTTGGGCTCTGGGGCTGCAGGCTGGGGCTTTGTTCCTGGGGCTCAGGACCCTTTCCCCTCTGCTAAACTCACTTCCCGCCACGCGAGTCTCTCCCTGCTGCCGTTTGCTCCGAGGAGCTGGGCAGCCCTCTCCACATTTCCGCGTTTCCGCTTTTCCTACCAGTCTCTGTGTGGCTTCTTCAGCGTTCCTTGGTTGAAGAGTCCTTTTAGTTTAGTCCAAAGTTGGTTTTTCCAGATGATAGTTCATAAAATTAGTTTGTAATCCACTTTGGTTCTGGGAGGTAGATGCTGGTACGTCCGCCTACTCCAGCGCCATCTTGTCTCCCATTTTACACTTTCTACACAGTGTAAGAGGCGTCTTGATTCTTCACATTCTATGGAACACCTGTTATTGTCTGTCTTTGTATTTTAGCAATTTTAATGTGCATGAAATAGTATCTCATTGTGGCTTTAAGTTGTATTTCCCTACTGATTAATCACACAAAACATCTTTTCTTGGGCTTATCAGCCATTTACATATTATTTTTGGTGAAAATGTTTGCTCAAATCATCTGTCCATGTTTTTATTGGGTTGTTTGTTTTGTGGTTGAATTGTAAAAGTTTGTTTGTTTGTTTATATAATTATTTTTGGATATATATCGTTTATCAAATATGTTTTGCAAATATTTTTTTCTGTCTATAGCTAGTTTTTTCATTTTGTTAGTGGTGTATTTTGAAAAGCAAAAGTGTTAAATTTTGAGAAAATCTAATTTATTAAATTGTTTATGGATCATGTGTTTGATGTATTTAAGCAATCTTTACCTAGGCCAAATTCTGAAATATTTTATTATGTTATCTTCTCAGATGTTATTGTTTTAGCTCTTTAATTCTATGACCCACTTTGTGTTAATTTTTGTTTATGGCATGAGATAAGGATCTAAATTCTTTTTTTTGCATGTGGATATCCACTTATCCAGGAATCATTTGTTGAAAGCACAGTACTTTTCTCTATATAAAAAAGAATATTTCTGTCATTATGCCAATACCACATTGTCTTGATAACTGTAGTTTTATATTAAGTTTTTAAATAAGGAAGGCAAAATCTTCCCACTTTGTTCTTTTTTGTTCAAAATTATTTGGCTATTCTAGGTATTTTGCAATGATCTATCTATTTATCTATCTATACTATATCTCATATCATCAATTCCTTTTCTTTTTTGCAAGAGAGAGAGACAGAGACACAGAGAGAGAGACAGACAGACAAGGACAGATGGACAGTAGGAAAGAGAGATAAGAAGCATCAACTCATAGTTGTGTCACTTTAGTTGTTCATTAATTGCTTCTCATATGTACCTTGACCGGGGTACTACTCTAGCTGAGTCAGTGACCCCTTGTACAAGCCAGCAACTTTGGGCTTAAGCCAGGGACCTTAGGTTTCAAGCCAATGACCTCTGGGCTCAAGCCAACTACCATGGGACCTTGTCGATGATCCCATACTCAAGCCGGCTACCTTGGGGTTTCAAACCTGGTACCTCAGTATCCCAGGTCCACGCTCTGACACTGTGCCACCACTGGTCAGGCTCTTATCATCAATTTCTGCAAAAAAAGAAAAAAAAGAGAGAAAGATCTACTGGAATTGTGATAGGTATTGTGTTGAATCTATAGATCCAATTGGGGAGAATTGCCATCTTAACACTACTGAGCATTCCAAATCATGTACATGGCAGGTCTTTATAATCATTTAGAAATTAGTTTTCCTCAGTCATGTTTGTAATTTTTAGTTTACAAGTTTGCCACTACTTTGTTAAATTTATTCCTATGTATTATGTATATTTTAAATCTCACCCAAGTCCTTGGGAATCTGTCATGATTAGAGATTATTTTAAAACTTTAAACCCTAGTATTAATAGTAGTTGTGTCTGATAATGTAATAATTATAATTTTATTTTAAAATTTTTGTTTGTATTTTCCAGAAGATTTATGAATCTGCTTTTAGTTAGTGATGTCCCCCAAACATACTAAATCATCAATAAAAAAGAAAACCCATGAAAAGAAAACCCTTAGCAATAATAATTAAACCTGGTATATGCTATACTCTTTCCATATACCTGTACCAGGAACCATTCCTAAGCAATGTATATGTAGCACTGCAGTTAAACTTTTCAATAACTTCATGAGTTATTGAAAGTTATTCATGCCCACTTTATTGATGTGGAAACTGGGTCACAAAATAGGTTAGTTACTCATGCAAAGTCTCAAGGTGTGTGAATGGCAGAGAACAGTTTGAACGAGCTCTAGATCCCATGCTCTTGACCATTTAATGTTGGAATAAAATCCATAAAAATAGTAATAGTAAATTCTCTGGGTAGGTTATGATAACTATTTTTAATTGAAAATGCTTTCCTGAATTTTCTAAATGAGTGTTAATACTTTTGTAATTAGAAAAAAAATATTCTGAAAGTACCACAAAATAATTCTGCCATAAACTCTATTGGATGGGGTATTTTTTGCTTACCTGATATGTCATCTGGACATTCACAGTCCCAGTGGTGACCCAATAAATAAAACCATTCTTTTTTGTTTATGAAATACCTATTCTATTACTGTAATCAAATTTTTACACTTAGACCTTGTATTACTTTATTAAAACCAAAGGCCATTCCAGTAGCAATTTCAGTTGTATAAAAAGAAACAGTACACATTCATACATTTAGATAAATATAACATAATAAAGAACATAAAAGAAATTCATATATTTATATTTAAATATTTTTTTGAAAAAGACATACAACTCATTTTCTTTTATTCATATCCCATTAAATGAATTCCTATGAGACATTTAAATGGACATTTTCACTCAGATTTCTTTGAATTTTTGGTCTTGTTAGTGAACAGGCTTTTTAATGTCCCAAAGTCACAAAATTGTTGGGAAAGCCTTGTATCTTATAATTAAAAATTGCTGTCCCTTTTAGGTGTTCTGTTCAGTAAAGGCATAGGGCATAGTGTCTTTTTAGAGACATTGCTCCTGAGATGGGAATAAAAGATTTTGACCTTTTATTGCAATTTTCATGAGTCAGAAGAACTTCATTTATTTTAGGTGAAGAGCAAATGGAGCATTACTTATTTTCAGTAATTCAAGAACAACTGGAGTCACCTATAACTTGCCAGTCAATAGTCTTCTATAGCATTTTCCATTCTGTAAAGTATTGTACTGGTCTTTAAAACATCAGTGGCTTTTAGTTAGCAATCAAACACACGCGCACGCGCACACACACACACACACACACGACCACTGTACAGTCACTAATGAACTATAGTTTGAAAAACACTACTCCCACGTGTGAAAATCTTCCTCCATCTCCAATGAAAAGGACATATTTTTCTGACTGCCCCCCCGTTTCCAACTTCAGAAAAATACAAAAAAAAAAAAAAGAAAAGGACATATTTTTCAAAACTGAGAAATCATTCAAATATTGACTCTTTTTTTAATTTCTTGAAAGACATGTTATGGAGAGAGCTTTTAGAGAACAGGAGTTTGGAAGTGTTTCCATTAATATATGATGTTGTTGCGAAAACTTAGGAGTCCTGTAAAAACTCAAATACATGAACATTTAAGTAACTTGGGAAATTGTTCTGACTTGTTAAAAGTTTTTAGTAGTTTCATTGCATGCTAAACCTAGATGTTAAATTTTTTTAATTATAAACCCTCAACAGATAAAAATTTCCTAGTTATTTTTTAACAAAATATTATATATTTACATAATTTTGAATTAGCTTTGACAATGAGTATTATAATTTGGAAAAGATAGTCAAAGATATGCTTTTTTCCATTGAGTTTACATATTATTGGAAGAACCTTTTCAAGTATAACAGCCACTAAAATAAAGTATCTAAATAAACTGAAAATCATAGGTTTTAAATTTTCTACATAATAAAGTGTTAAACCAAGTTTTTGAATTGGAGTAAAGCATTTATTTGGTCACACAATGATGCACAGCTTAGAATTGTATGCTTATCCAGAACAGGATAATATAGCAGTTCAAGTCTCCTGGGCTCCCACAGTAATATCCAAGATGAGATGCTCATTCTCTTCTTTTATTTTTCAATTTTTGTTGAATGTATTGGGGTGACACTGGTTAATAAAATTCTATAGGTTTCAAGTATACCATTGTATAATTTATCACCTATATATTGTATGGTGTGTTCATCAAAGTCATCTCTTTCTGTCATCATTTATCCCCTTTACCCTCTTCTACCTCCCTCCACTACCTTTTCTTCTTATCATAGCCATACTGTTGTCTGTGTCTGAAGTTTTGTTTTTTGCTTAATCCCTTTACCTTTTCTACCCAGACCTCCAGGCCCCTCCCCTCTGACAGCTGTCAGTCAGTTTCTGTATCTATGAGTCTGTTTCTATCTTGTTTACTTATTTTTTTCATTAGATTACACATATAAATGAAATCCTGTGGTATTTGTCTTCCTCTGACTGGTTTATTTCACTTAGCACAATACTCTCCAGGTCCATCCAAGATGTGGCAAAGTAAGATTTCTTTCTTTTTCACAGCAGAGTATTCCACTGTGTAAAGGTACCACAGCTTTTTTATCCACTCATTTACTGATGGGCACTGGGGCTGCTTCCAGATCTTGGGTAAATAACACTGCAGTGAACACAGTGGTGCATATATTCTTCTGAAGTACTGTTTTGGCTTTCTTCAGATATATCCCCAGGAGTGGAATCGCTAGATCATAAGGCATCTCCATTTCAAAAACTGCCTTTTAAATGTAAAATAATCAGAGCCTTGGGGCTTTATATAGTTCAATGTTTAAATGTGAAAAAAGTAGCTTAAGGTCTATTTGATAGTAAGTCAACTGTATAAGCACAATTATTTCAGCTGACTCAGCTTGCTCATATATAAAATTAAGTGCATGGATAATCTCTGCATTTACTTTTATTTTAAAAGGATAAAAAGATAGGATGATAATTGAAATTTGGTAAGAAAAGTTTTTGTCACTTCTAACCTAGTCTCTTAAATCACATTTTAAAGCCATATGTAAGTGCTTAGAAAGCTAAGTTCCCTCTCTGGTTTGTTTAGATCACATGGAATTATGGACCTCTACAAATTATGTAAATTCACAAGGTGTTTGAATTATCTCGAGTTTGGACAGTCCAAGAAGAAGCAAATCTTGCGATGGCAAGTTTAGTCACTAGGATTCACCCCCGCTGCTCTAAACAATCGATATAAATTGCTGCATAATTAGCCCAGCTGCAATAATCCATCGATCACGAAGACAGGCTGCAGGGATCCACAGCTGTTGATGTCGCTGGCTGTGGCACGTTTTGTTAACTGTGTCAAGACCTGGGTGTAAACCCTGGGGAGTGTCGAGTCCGCCATGTCGTCTGCTTCTGCAATTGAAAATGAATCTGGCAACAATGAAAAAGGGGGGTTCAGAACAAACAGAAATGTCTGGGGTTTTTTCAGAGGTTTGAAAGTACAGAGGGTAGGTTTGGAAGGCGAGGTTGAAAGGGACCCAGCTTTTCTATTTCTGCTGGTCGGAAAGCCAGAGTCAATTAACACCTCTCCTGGTTGGGACCTCTTAAAGAAAAAAAGAAAGACTTAGGGATGGTGCTGATAATGGGGAGACAATGTGTTGATTTTCAAAACAGCATGAAAAGAGAAATCCGGAGTGATATTAACAAATTGTGAAGATTATGTAATTTAACAAAACTAATCTGGGAGCAATCCAGAATATATTTTTAGAATCAGATGTGTCAGACACTTTTACACAAAACCAATTTCCTAGCTCATCAAAGATAGACATCCTGGAACTATATGCCGAATACCTAATCTCCAAAAAATATATAGTGGTTGCTTTAGAACAAAATGCCTATTTTTGGTGGCACTAGTGAACGATGCAACAAGAACCTCAAATAGAAATAAAACAGAGTTTCCTCCCCATACTATATTCAACTAGATATGATCTGTGTATGAGATCAGGAATAAAATGCTGTAATGGACCAGTAATTTCAAATCAGGTGGTCAAAGCTATCAGTATTTTTGAACTCCTTTAAGATTTTTCTGTGACCAGGTAGAAAGATCATGGGGTAGTGAGGTAAATGTGATCCTTATGTGATTCACTGATAGAAAAAACACCAACAAACTTCATGAAATCTAATTATGTACAGAAAGAAGCTACATAATTTATTTTGTGCTAGTTTCTTCAAAAAAATTTTTTAAGTTCAAACATAAAGCCTCCAGAGTCAAGGAGTCTGAAAGAAAGAAGAGCTAATTAGAGTAAATCTGGTTAACGGAGGATGACTGGTCCAATAATTAATATTCTCTTGGGGACAAGAAGAAATACTTGAATCAGAAAAGTTATACTGTCTTGTATGCATACCTGAGTTAAAAGGACGATTCAAGATAGTCTTTAGTTTTTAGGTGTGAACTTGATAAATATTAATATTTTTGTTAGTAAGTTTGTAAGGGACAGTATGAATCTCCTTGAAAATTTGAATAGGAATCTATTTAGATTGATGCCATTAAAATGCCTTCATCAGTATACATTGAGATTTGATGCAATGTGTTCAAGTAGATAAGTAGATTGCATTGGGGTTGGATACCCTGGTCGGTCAGATCCTGAAAAGGATGACAAGTGGGTGTAGGAAAAGATCGGCCTAATTAGGGGGAAAAAAAGTGCATGTAAAGAATATGACAAGGAGAAGCAAGTTACAATAGTCTAGGAGAGAAGTTCATATCGAGGAGGAGTGTTAGTACCCAATAATGGGGGGAGGGTGATATTTGTCTGATAGGTGGAGACAGACAATGTATGCTCAGTCCATGGACAGAGTTGTGACAAGACAGGCAGGTGGGGACCCGGAGATCCTGCCGGGAGGCTGCAGGCTGCAGAGTTCCATCACAGGAAGGGAGCCCCCCCGCCCCCCTTTCCCCTCCCCGAAGATGTCTGTGATGGGTGCTACAGACTGGCTGGCTTAACGCTCTGGTGTGGCCTCCCACACTGCAGAGGTTGGTGACCTAAAAATCTACATTTTTCACGTTTCTGGATGTGATTTTTGCTCTGCCAGCTGGATGCTTTTACATAAGACTTCAGCCTGAAACTGAAGTAAGAGTGGAGGGACACATGGCATGAGGCTCTGGTTTGTGCCTGTGTGGATTACAGTGGAAGGGCTTTAATCTTCAGCTAGCAGCTGCCGTGTGACTTCTTGATTAATCAAAAGGCTCCCTGATTATGGCCAGGGCAATGGCACTTGTGCATCATGATTTAAGATGTCTTTTTTCCTGGAAGATAATACTGAAGTCTCTCAGTTTATAAACGATGTTATAAGCCATTTTACTAGCCCAGAAAACAAATTCCTTTCTGCTCATACCATCTAGGGTAGGTTAGTTCTCTAGAGCTGAACCTTCACAGGTGATTATTGGCTGTCTTGGACAAAAAGCAACAGATTCTCAAAGAAAGGAGATGCTAAGACTGGTTAGCTCACCAGTTTGAACGGAAGGCAGCTAAGATCCAGCTAGTATCAAACACTAGACACTGCTACCTCCTGCTGATGTATTCACTTAAATCAACACCTGGGGTTGTTTAGAAGAAGAGGCTGTCACTGGTGGTCATGATAAAGAATGCAAGAGACTGTAGGGTGGATTTTTCTATCTGTTCCAGAGAACTTAAAGGACCATCAATAAAATATGTAAAGAGTTTTGCTTAAGGCATGGTCGAAGAACCAGGGAACTTCCGTGGCTGCCTGCGGGACACTCTCTTGAACTGACAGAGTCAAAAGACAGAACCAAAGCCTGGTTCTTCAAGTTTCTGAATTGCTGTGTAGCGTGAACCCACAGACTTCGTGTCTCTTATGTGAACCCAAAGGCATTTATGGGAAAGAAAGGGACTAGGAAAATGGAAACAGGGAATTTGATAGAGTACCATGTCTTGGAGTACCTTAAAAGCCCGAATTCCACCAAGTATTCCCTGAAAGCAGAAGCGGACTAGTTTCCTATGAAGCTGTTCCTTTCTTGCCAGAGGCCCTGTGATGATTTCCCCCGGGGCAGTTGAGGGAGCAGGAGATGCCCGCCCTGCACGTGCCGCACAATACAGTGTCACTGTCAGAGTCATAAAGAGATCAGTTCTCAGCTCCCTGGTGTGGAGCCAGAGTCAAAGCTTCAGGGAAAAAGTTTATGCAACAAGTTTCACAAGATGTTGCTCGTTTGTGATGGCAAAACCCTTCAATACGTGTGTGGGTATGGACCAAAGAGAGAAAGACATAGTTTTAGATCAGGCTGATGATTTTGCACTGGGTATCCTTGCCGGAGAGTCTAGGTTGAACGTACTCACTTAGCAGCTCGGCAGGTTTGATAAAGATGTGGGTACCGTGGCCGCCGAGGCCAAGTTTCATCCTCTTTCACTAGCTAGAGCCATTTAATGGGGAGGGATATTGTCTGATCATGAGATAGAAGCAAGTCAAAATTTGACTCTTACTAGCCTAACCTCTGGTAGTGCAGTGGATAAAGCATTGACCTGTAACACTGAGGTTGCCATTTCAAAACCCTGGGCTAACCTGGTCAAGGCACATATGGGAGTTGATGCTTCCTGCTCCTCCCTCCTTCTCTCTCTCTCCTCTCTAGAATGAATAAAGTCTGAAGAAAATTTTAAAAAAATTTAATTTACTTTTATTTCTCAGATTTTCAGCAGGAAAAAAAAAATCTCTGTATCAGTAATATAAAAATAGCTATGTTCCAAGGGAATTTCAAAGAAACACTCAGAGATTGCTGAAAACCGTGTAATTGTGTAGTTGTGCAAGCAGAGATGACTTCTTTATGCATTTTAAATTGGTTTGTGCATAATAAAAAATTTAGCCTTTCATCAATACTCGGATAAATAAGCTGCGGCCTCCCTGGAATATAGATTATCAAGGGACAATCAGGCTGTGGTACGCTTTCTCTTTTGGAACTAATAAAAGCCACAACTACATGCTTTATTATAAAAAGCAGAACAAAGCAGGCAGTGTGCTCCTTATTTTAGAAAGACAACACTCAGCAATGAAGAACATACAGTATCAAGAATTTGACCTGAACAGTCAGAGATTTGACTTCCCTGTTGCCATGCTGGCTTAGCCCCATCTGTAAGTGTGGTCTGTCGTGGTGACAACTTGAACCTCTTTCTTTGTGTTCATGACCTTTGGTGGAAACACATTTTACTGGATATGCGTGTGTTTTCACCAGATGCTATTCTTTTAAGTAGTTGTTGGGCAATGAAGTGTGTTAGGCTGGCTCACTTGTACTTTGCCTGACTGGTGCATGAGCACGGGGCAGCACCATGTGTGTACAGTCTGTGTAGGCTGCAGGTGCTTGCCCTCAGGGCGGCAGACTAGATTGAGGACTGCCTGCCACCATTAGGAGGAGCCATTTTTGCTATTGTTTGCCTAAGAGGGGGCCTCCCCCTCCCCTCCCCGACCTGTTTGCATGTCAGCTTGGAGAGAGAGAGGGAAGCAGTCTTCTCTGCCTGCTTGCTTGTCCGCCTTTACGAGACTGTAATAAATGGAATCACCCACCGTCCTCCGGCTCCACGGTTCCTTCACCATCTGCTTGAATCCAGTGTGAACCTGCATGCCCACAACCACCGGCACTACAGTAGTGGAATATGCATTTTTTTTCTCGAAGGACCTTTGCTAACCCAGTGCCCAGAATCCCTCTCGAGCTGGACTCCCCAGCTCACAGTTCCCTGCTCTCAGAAACAGTGCTAGGCTGCCCTTTCTACTCTCTGGAGAAGCGTGGACACCTGGTCTGAGGCTCGCCTAACCATACGTGGGTGGGCAATGGCAATGCATGAGATAGCCTGATGCTAGAGGCTCTAAGAGGAGTGAGATTAATTTCCTCAGTCAGTCTCATGCTGTCCTTGGCCATTTGGACTGTGGACAATGCAGAGCACTCAGTCAGGGCTAGGAGGAGCAGGGGGAACCTTCAAAAAGAAGCATAGACAAGGAAAGTTGCGGACAAGCATTAATGATCAAAGGGAAGGATTCGGAGAAAAGCCAAACTAGTTCTGAATGGCGGTGGTCTCCCACAAGTTTCCTTCATCTCTCCACTCATACCTTTCTAGTACAAGGGGACCAGGACCCCTGTCGCAGCAAAGCCGTCAGCTTCTTTGGCAGAGGAAAATGAGAGATACACAGAGAGGGGACCCCACAGATTTCTAGAAGGTCATGTCTGCCCATCGTATCTCTGTTCCTTGTAACCGCAGCAGATGGGTGTGGTGTTTCTGGCCCCTCGGGATCACACCTCCTTGTGACAGACAGTTATGAATAGTTAGAGATGGCATCTCTTTTGATTTTTGGAAGTCCAGTATTTTTTGATCCCAAGAACGCTTCTGTGTTCTACCAGTTTGTTCTGGTTTAGAGAGTGCCCTCAATGAATCATCTTCTGGTTCCGAATGCAGGCTGGCTTCTCCGTGCTGTCGCTGCCTTCCTGAGCCCCCTGGAGAGGGGACAAAGTCACCAAGGCTCAGCTGAGATCTTCCCGTGGTGTTTAACACACTTCACAAATGCATAATGGGCAAAGAAAGGAATGACAATGAAGGAAGAACAAGCAAACAGAACAGGTGACTTCTGTGAGAAGGGACGTTGGGCTAGGGACACGATGGAGTGGAGAGGGGATGATACTTGGTCTGTCAACATGATGCAAGGAGCATTTTGTATCCTTCAAACAGGCATGCCCTTGAGCAGGCGCCCTGCCTTGAGTTTGGTTTTCTAAAGGCATTTTAGGTCCAACAAGAAACAGATCGGGTTTCTCTGTCATTCATCACTCCTAATCCCCAGTTCTAAAGCTGCTCCAGGAAATAAAATCATCTTCAGAGATTTTATAGAACCTAGAGTGAATAAAACCTTTTTCATTATTATGTGAAGTTGCTTGCTTCCTTATTATTTGAACATCCCATTGTAGAAAAAAACATTTGTTTTTTGGCTTTACCATCGCAAAAAACCACCGAAGTACATTTTTTTCCCCAAAATAAATATCAATCTGATTACATGGTTCAGATTAAGCCCACATTTGGAAAACCTGATAAAAATGTTCACAGTTTTAAAATAGTGGTGTTCACCTGTCCCCCGTTTTCCCCCATCCCAAGCGCTCCATCAAGTGTTTCTTTTAAACATTTGAGTCTACTCTTAGAGCTTTTGCTTATAAAACCAAAATAGGCTAACTTAGGGAGATTTTCGTTTTCATATTATAGAAAGCATAAAATGAGTCACTCATTTGTTTTCATTAAAACTTTCATGAAACTGAAATTCAGTGCTATAAATTGTTATTTCATTTTAGACCAAATAAAACGGTTGTCTTTTTACATCGATGAATCTTCTCAACCTTTTCCTGAGGTTTAAAATGACCCTATTTACCCGTTAAGTGCTGTGTTTCAAAGGAAGAGCCTTCTTGAGCTATCTATAATGATTTTGCAGCTTTTACCTTTGAGAACATTGCATTGTATTCTGTGTGAGAAGCCTATATTATATTTACAAAGAAAAATATCTGCGACTTTATATTTTTTCTGGATATATTGTAGAAATCAATACTCTAGTGTATATTTAAAAAAGTGTCTCTAGAATTTCGAAAGTCTTCACAAAGTTGATGATTACACACACAATCATGCACACACACATTTATCTATTTGTGTAGCGTGGGATAATACTTTGGAAATAACCCAGATGAATTTTTTCTGCGTGGCCACTCAAATTCTCTCCCTGCAGCTTTTCTGGCATTATCGCTCCCAAGAAAGGCAAGCATCGCTGGCACCAGAGAAAGAGGAGGATGTGATATAGGAGACTTGGGGATAGGGTAGGAAAGTGGAAAACGGGGAGGGAGAAAGGGCAGGAAGTGAGAAGAGAAGAAGAATATGGATGAGATTGGCCTTCTTCCCCCCTAGAGGTCAGTCTTCAAGGGTGAGAGAGTAGATATGCTGAGATGCTTTTGAAAACCCCCCAAACATGGCATGTCTCAGAGAAGTTCCACAGTTGGCCCAGGATAGCATGTTCAAGAGCATCAACAGAGGGGGCACTCTAGATGGATGGGCTACGGCTTCCATGACCTTCATGTGCCATGTGGGGCTCTAACGTTCCTGATGACCTTGAATGGAATGCAAAAGTGCTGAAGAAAATCCTGGGTCAGAAGAAGCTTCAAGACTGAATCAACCTCAACCCAAGCAGAAGGTCCAAAAGAGGTAATGTGGACCCAGAGAACTGATTGGTAGACTTTTCAGCTAGTGTGGTGAAAGGTACATGTCGGATATAATTTGATTTAAAAATCAATTAAGTCTAAAATTCCCTAGCTCCAAATTCTCAGAGTTTTCTGGATCCTTCACATCTGTTACATAAAGCTAAATAAAACATGGTTTCTACTCTCAGGAGGACGTTGCAACTCAGCAAAGGAGCCAAATGGATAAAGAAATCCAAGGCAATAAGTAATACAACTGAGCCAGGCTGACAGTGGTAGGGAGGTATGGAAGTTTTAAGTGGATGGTCTTCTAAGAGTAGGTGATGTCCAAATCAGGCCCTAAAGGATGAGTTTCACCAGGTAGACTTCATTCGTCTCTGTGCTGAAAAGCTTCTCGGTGTATTTCATGCCAATAATGTCCCCAGAAATCTCTCACATATAAAACATTGCCTCTTTGGCCCTGGCCAGTTGGCTCAGTGGTAGAGTGTCAGCCCACTGTGTGGAAGTCCCGGGTTCAATTCCTGACCAGGGCACACAGGAGAAGCGCCATCTCCTTCTCCACCCTTCCCCCTCTCCTTTATCTCTCTTTCCCCCTCCCATATCCAAGGCTCCATTTGAGCAAAGTTGGCCCGGGCACTGAGGATGGTTCCATGGCCTCTGCCTCAGGTGCTAGAATGGCTTTGGTTGCAATGGAGCAATGCCGCAGATGGGCAGAGCATTACCCCCTGATGGGCATGCAGGTGGATCCTAGTTGGGCGCATGAGGGAGTCTGTCTCTCTGCCTCCCTGCTTCTCATTTCAGAAAAATACAAAAAAAAAGTAAGTAAGTAAGTAAATAAATAAATAAAATAGTCAAAATAAAATAAAACATTACCTCCTTCATGAAGATTTTTCTGATCCTTCCCATTAGATTTAATTTCTCCTGTCTCCTAATTTTCATGGCAATGTGGCTTAATATCTCTCCTTGTTTTGTACCTGTCTGTATACTTGCTTTGTCCCGTCAGCTAAATTACATGCTTAACCCTGTGTCTCCATGTCCCTACACCTTTTGTCTTCTAAAGATTCAATAAGTGTAATGTCAAAGTAAATGAAGTAGTTAAGTAATAATAAACAATATGTTTAGGAAAATCAACTCTAAATGATGTGCTCCCTAAAGATAAAGTTAATACTGCCGCCTTCACTTCTGTTCCCAGATATCAGCACAATTCCCAGCAGTTAGTAGGTGCTCAGCGAGTGCTTGTCAGAGTTGACTAGGGAAGAGAGTCGTAAAGATACACTGGGAGTTGGAGCAAGCGGCTCTGGGAGACTTTCCATTTCAAACTCTGTAAAAATGTCTTCTCAGACGGCATGGACCTTAGCTACATTCCTTAGCACTGGGTTAGTTTTCACAGGTGCTGACCAGTATCTCTGTGACAAACCTTGAGTTGCAGGTAGAGATGCACTAGGGTAGCCTCAAACATAGAAATCAGAAAGTTTCATGGTGAAACTCTCCCATGTCCACCTTCTTCAGTCTTGGCACAGGGCTCTCGAACAGAACAGATAAGTTGTGCAAGATGTGTTGGCTCATGTCACGTCCTTACATTGTCTCCGAGGAGTCTCACAGTCACTCTGTGAGGCAGGTACCACCATTATCCCCATTTTACAAGTATGAAAACAGAGACGTGGAAACTTTCAGGCGCGCATCATAAGCTCACACAGCTGGTGAATGGAAGCACCACGATTGGTGCCCTGCATCATCTGACTCTGAAGCATAAATCTTGTACTGATGAGCAAAGGAAGTCTTGATGGAGAGGAACCTCTGGAGACAATGACCTGAGGAGTCTAGGCATGTCCCGAAAGTGCATTAAAAACATGAAGCGTAAAGGAGATATTTTTGGAGTTTGTAGAGTGTCTAAATTTCAGGTGCAAAAAAGTGAAACCTAACTTTTGTGCAATAAAGTGAACTTTGAGCACCCATTTGTACTCAGAAACAGAAAGCTTAGTTTCTTAGTCCTACCCAGGAATCGAAACCAATGTATCCTGATTACAAACTTAACTAGTTTAAGATAGTACTTGCTCCTTTTCTTCCTCCTCCTCTCTCACGTGAGAGTGTGTGTGTGGGTAGCTTGTTGGTCCAGATAAGATTTATGAAGCATCATGACACTGGGGGACATGTTTGGGTGCTAGGACCTCTCTTAGGTTCTGAAGAGGTGACTTGGCCTCTGCTATCCAGGTGGGAGGGAAGCATGACATCGCCCTAGTGCACACCCACAAGGGTTCTGAAGTCATTGCCTTGGCCGCCTGCCAGGTATGCGCCCTGCCACACTCTGCATACCAGTCAACAGGTCGCACCTCTCTTAGTATTTTATCTGCTTGTCCTCCCAGATGGCTCCTTTCATGTCCCGGTGGCTCTTTCTCGACTCATCTGCAGACCTCCCAGAGCTCACAGGAACTCCTTGCCCACCACTTGTGCACCCCGAGAAAGCCCAGGGGCTGGACAGGCAGTAGTGCTCAGCCCTGGAGGGTCCAGATCGGACATGCTACCAGTTCTAGTTCTACTTTACACCCCCGTGTCCTGGGCTTTTCTAGTAAGTCAGAGTTTTTCAAAAGACACCAATGGGAAAACTGGATACACGTTTCTCTGTCCTGGGCCCTCTTATTATAAAGAAGAAATCCATACCCCATGCTCACCCCCATATTCTTTCCGGAGTTTGGTGCCATGAACCCCTGTTGTGGGCTGAATTGTGTACCCCACATTTATATGTTGAAGTCCCCAACTGAATGTGACTGTATTTAGAGATAGGGTCTCAAAAGAGGTGATTAGATTAAAATGAGTCTGTTATGGTGGGCCCTCACTCTGGCTGACTGGTGTCCTAATAAGAAGGGAACTTAAGATATACCGAGAAATACCAGAGGGGCTTGCACACTGAGGAAGATCATGTGAGGACACAGAGAAAGGTGGTCATCTTCAGAAGAAGAGAGGACTCAGGAGACGCCGACCTTCCAGAATCTTGATCTTGAACTTCCAGCCTACAGAAATGTGGGGAATGAATTTCTGTTTTTTATGCCACCCAGTCTATAGTATTTTGTCATGATAGTCCTCACAAATGAATACAGCATCCTTCTCCACATTGCAACTTTCTGCCATCCTTCTGAGAGCTTTGTCTTCTTCTATATAAACAAGCCTATAGTTCATCTGTGTCTCGTTCTGGGCAGGAGTGGTGGGAGGATAACCCGTTCCCTGGGTTCTCATAGGCTCCAGCAGCTCTGCTCCCTACCAATTTTCTGGCTTTAACATACTTGGCTTTTTAAACCTTTTGTTCAAGAATCTGTAGTCTTCGTTTCACTTGTTCAAGTGAAGGTAACTGGAGGAAGACACAAGAAAAGTGATGTTGGAAGTTCCAGATTGTGAGTAAATATATCATATATTATCCCACCAATAATGTATGTTCATCTGCTTGTATATTTTTTTGGGGGGGGGAAGAGTTCATCGCTCTTTTCAAATTCTCAAAGGTGTCAATGACCACAAAAATGTTAAGATTCACCACCCTATTATTTTTGACACATAATTCATTTTCAAATATATAATTTATATACATTTTAGAAATGTAACTTTTATGTAAATGAGAACACAATGTTTATCTTCAATAAATGTAAATGGTATCACACTCATTTCTTTCATTAAAAACAAATCTCTTATTTAGTTTGCCGTGAAAAAAAGTAGCTAAAGTAAACTGTCTGTGAAATACTTGATTCCTTCTGCATGCTCATTGGTCCCATGTCAAGAGATCATCAACTCATTTACATGGACTGGGATGAGCTATCTTAGAGCACCAACCACAGCAAGAGGCATTCTGCCTCACGCAGTGTTGAAACGCGCACGTGGGTTACACACACAGACCTCTTGGTCCTTATGTTTCTCCTCCCTGCCTCTTCTGCCCTTAGTGCCAGCATTCACAGAACAACAAGGATCAAGAGATAACAGTGGTCAAAAAAGACCTATACTGCTTCCCGCATTCTGGGAATTTTTACCCTCTCCCTCCTGTCTCAGTGTGCCACTGCTATCCGCTATCCACCTGATTAGGACAGGAGCTGCTAGGAGAACACACTTAACTTCCACCCCCTGGCCATGGTTGTCTGGACAGAAGTTCGACAGCTCATGGTACTTTTTGAGAATTTGGAACTGGTTCATAGATGATGAAGTTCAAGAGCTGTTAGTAACCATGTAACTTAGTGTACACCAGAGAAGCAGAGGAAGTTCTGCATGAGAGGAAGAGAGAGCAAGGGGTGAATGAGAATGAGCAGCTAGTGCAGTGGATAAAGTCCCAATGGCATGTCCCAATTTCCAAGTTGTCACTGATGCCCAGCTGCATTCCTGTTCTTGGGTTCTAGGGACAGCCAGGTACCTATACAATAGTTTTCCCATTTTGCTCAAGTTGGGCAAAATTTCTATGTCTAAGAACATCTCTCATTAATTTAAATACATGCATATGCACCTGTGCACACCAGGTGGTAATCTTAATGTATAAATATCAAAGCTTAACTCTCCCAATGTTAAATTCCTAAAAACTGAGATGAAAACCATGACTCAACCTACAAAGTTATCATTAATATAAATGAACAACTGTGAAATAGAAAAAGTGCCTATGTCATACTTGGCACTATGTTTTAACATGGGGTGTTTAGTAGCAATCACCAAAGTATAGGGTCCTCCTAGTACCATACCAATCTCAGCTGAAGCAAAAGTCTCCAAGAACTATGAATTTATACAATGAAGAAGTATGAGCTACTTCACTAAAAAGAAAAGTGTGACGCCAGCCCTACAGGTCTTGGCTTGATTTCATTGCTTTAGACAGCAAGGTAACTAGTGGGAGTCACCTTTGGCCTCTGGCCCTACAAAGATATTTCAAAAGGAAATGAAAAATATTTTGTTCTTCATTGGCAAATGGAGTTAGGAGGTCACAAGTGACTAAAGTTCAAGGTTTAAAAAACTAGATGAGTTTAATAAGCCACAGAAACATTGGAATCCTCTGGGCTTATTCAAGAAAAACTTGTGCCAAATAACTTTAAAAAAGGAAATACTAGGCTGGTAGATGGGTTTTTTAAATGCCATGTGGTACATGCATCTGATTCATATTCCCTGCCCCTCTCACTGGAATGGAAACTTTCTAGATGATACACACAGGTACATCACATTTTCTTTAACAGCCTGTAATAGGTCTTGGTCAGCATGATGTCTGGATTTTAATTTTAAGAAGGTTTTCTGGGTATCTCGTAATGAGTGTTCATTTTCATAAAGACAACAGCTGTATTATTTCACAACTCTGTCTTTTAGAAGAAGTGGTATATTACCTCTGGTACTGTGGCAGTTTTCATAAAACACACACACACACACACACACACACACACACACACACACACACACACACCTCCATTTAAAGTTAGAGGACAGATATGTTAAACATCTCTTCAATTTAGTGACAAAGGCCCAGCGCTGTGATGTTCTAAGAAAAGGCTGAAACTGTTGCCCAATGAGAAAGTTCTATAATCTGGTTAGTAGATCCTTACAAACAGGATTTATCTATTGCATCAAGCCCCAAGTATGATGGCGATTTTTCCAAAATGGGTATGTCAGCACTGTCCCATGGAGGAGACATCTGTGTAAGGGGCTCCCCAAATGAGATGGCATTTCCACAGTTCTGCATGGACTGTCACTCACCGGCTTTCTTCCTCCCCACCCAGCTCAGCTGCAATGGTGGCTGAGCATGGCAGGAGAAGCTTGCAGAGAAGGAAAGGGAAGGGCTTCAGGAACCAGAGGAGAAAATGGGACAAGCACAGTTTCTGACCCATTGAGTTTGTTAATTCATTCTATAAACATTTATTGAAGCTACAGCATGTTAGGCATGGTTTCAATATCTGAGGAAGACTGATGGGAAAACAAAAGACACCAAAGTCTCTGTTCTCGTTGATAAAGCTTATAACCTAGTGCCAGTTAAATGTGTGGAGTGAATGGATGCCTAGGTGCAGGAAGTGACAGCCCGGTGACAGCTTAGGGGCAGCTACAGCTTCTCACTCTGTGTAACTGGACTTAACCCAAATCGATTTTCCCGTCCTAATTCGGGGATTACAGTCTCTCTGCCTGGCAAATGTAGCCCCTGTACTAGCAAACTCACTCTTTTATTTAAAACACGAATTTCAGGAGGAAAAAGGCTGAGGGAGCTCGTGTGGACGGCCGCTCTGCATTACCTTGAGCAGCTCGCTCAGCAAAACCACTCCACGAGAACCGCCAGGTGGCACTTGTAAGGCGCAGATGGGGAGACTTATTTGTCCCACACCCCACAGCCGAGAATAACCAGGCTGCGTGCCTTCCCCAGAGGGCTGTTTGCGAGGAAGTGGGGGAGTTTTAGCCTGCGTTCAGATTGTGTGATTATGAACCCCGTTTTCCTGACACTGTAAACACTCAGAGTGCAGATGTGTCCCCACGCACCCGGGCTGCCAAAGGCGCACACGCCTGTTGGGATTGGCTCGGCCTCAGTCCTCAGCCACGACATGGGAAGGTCGGTGGGTGGCCGTGGGCTGCTTTGAGCCAGTGCCCCACCAGACCCCTACCTGGGTACTGCGGAGGGGAGTGGTAAGAGAGACGGGTCCCAGGGTGGTGGCAGGCGGAAGACCGAGGGACTGGGGACACCTTCCCCCTACTACCCCACCTTCCGGGGTCTGGCTGACGCTGCCAGTGCCCTCCTCTTGCGGGTTAAAGGACCCTGTGGTTTCTCCCGCCCCAGCCGCAGAGTGGCGGCCCCGGGTCACCCCTCAGCACCACTTCGCAGCGGTGCTCTCCCAGTTCAGCCTGAGCGACCGTCCCCGCTCGGAGAGGGGCCCAGCAGAAGGCCGGGGCAGGGGGTGTCAGCACGCGGAGCAAGCGTGTTTTGGACATTTTGGGCTAGGCGGCCCGGGCACCAACTCTACTCCATCAGCAGCGGGAAGTGAGCTGCGCCAGTTGCGACTGTCGCTGCCACCGCTGCCTCTGTTCTGCCGCTGGTGACATTGGGAGGAGACCACTAGGAACGTGCAAAGGAGGAGGGGGAGGAGGAGGAGGAGGAGGAGGAGGAGGAGGAAGAGGAGGAGGAGGAGGAGGAAGAGGAGGAGGAAGGGGAGTAGGGAGAGTGGGGTGGGGGAGAAAGTAGCAGTTGTGCCAGGGGGCGTGTGAGCAGCCGGAGAGGCAGCCGCGCTGGTGACAACTTCTCTGGGGCGCGTGCGGCGGGGCGGAGAGCGAGCTGGGAGCGCGGAGCCCGAGGGAGCGGCGGCAGCCTAGGGGAGACGCGGCCCGCGCCCTGCGCCGCCGCCGCCGCCGCCGCCGCCTCCGGGTTCGCAGCCCCGGGCGCCCGGCTCTGCTCTATAAATAGCAGGTTACGGCTCGGCTCCGCGCGCACACGCTCGCCGCCTAACCCGGAAAGTCGGGCTCAAAGTGTCTGCTGCTGCTGCCGCTGCCGCCCCCCACTCCGCCTCCGGGAGAGGTAATTACCGCTTGGGATCGGAGGGCTGGCTGGGGCTTCGCAGCGGGCGGTGGGTAACGGGGGCGATTCCGAGGTGTTGGAGCGGGGCTGCGAGCGCGGGGGCTCGTCCAGGCGGGGGGAGCCTGTCTGTTTTGCATCAAGTTTCTCAGTCTTGCAGCCACGATCGCCCCCGCAGCCCTCTCGCCTAAGGAAGGGGCAGAGTGTGCTGTGTCTGGTGGTGGCTGGGGTACCCCTGTGGCTGCGCTGACCCGGTCGTCCCGCGCCCCTCGACCAGGCCAGCGCGCGTGGTCACCCGCACCCACTCACACTCCCTGGGCCCCGCTAACTCTGAGCTCTGGCCTCACTGACCTTCCAAGGCTGCGCCCACCTGTGCGGTCCGCAAAGCTGCCTCCTCCCTCCCCTCCACCCTTTCTCCTCGCCTCACCATTAAGGTGAGGGTCGTGGGATGGGGGCGGGAGTGAGGGGTACTGATCGTGAGGTCTCAGTTGACCATGTCCTGGGGCTTCCTAAAGACTCGGTGACCACCGCCGCCCCACCCGCAGCAACTCATTCCAACAGAGAAGCCAGGCACGTCTGCTCTTGGACACCAGGCATCACTGTCCTATCTCGGAAAGGGCTTAGAAATCCAAGGCCTTGGAGTGAGGCCGCGGTGGGGGACGGTTGGGGGGCCGGGTTGGGGGAGATCGTTGTTTGGGGACTGAAAACTGCGCTGCCAGCTCCACCAGCTCTCCCGGCAGCTCTGGCGGGAAGGCCCAGCCCCGAGGAGGTCCAGGAGCCAGGGCTGGTTCCTGCGCGGACTTTCAGGCTGGTAGCTGGGACTCCAATGACGATGCTGGAGCTCCTCAGACCTGTTTTTGCCGCTCCCCACGCCTCTGGAATCGCCTCCTTTGGGGGGGGGGGTGCTTCCCCTCGCCCTTCCCACCGCTCCCCCCTCCCGTGGAGAAGGACCGGCAGTTTCTGTTTGGGGACAAGAGGTTTTAGAAGAGTGAGGATACGCATATTGATTAGGCTGCTGCTGTTGCCGTTGCTGCTGCTGCAAAAAACTTACTGGAAAAACCCGGGAGGGTTTTCTATTTCTCGGTGAAATGATGCAGATTCGCTCCTTTGCCTCTGTTTTTTTTTTTTTTTTTTCAGGGTGTGTGTGTGTGTGGGGGGGGGGGGGGCCGGGACAGGTTTCCGCTCTCTTTCCGAGATGTTATTTGTGATCATTACATTTTAAGAGTCCAGGTGTTAAATTTTGCATATCTCCTTCTCAGGATGACAGAACTTGTTTAAAAGGCGTGGCTCTAGAAAATAAATAAAAACCTAGAAGGTAGGATAAATTCATCTTTCTTCCCATCAAGATGGGCACCTGGTTGGTTGCCTTTTTATAGGTGTACAACTGCATTTTAAAGACCTTGCTTGGAACAGGAGTTTTCTTTGTGGGTTCTGGACCAGAACTGGTAGTAATCTCACCCAACGCTAAAGCAGTATGTTAGGAGCAAGTATCACCAACAAGACAGTTGGTTGATAGTGTGCGAGAAGTTGAGTAAAAAGAGGACTGGCCAGGTGGGTATCGTCTCACTTAGTGGACAAAGAAATGCATCCTCTCGTGTTCTTTGCGGTCTACTCAAGGAAAGCATTGACATGAAATCAGAATAAATGATCCGTGTTTTTGCGATAAGTCCGTGGATGTTAAAAGTGGAACCGTTTGGATTTGTAGTCATACTAAATGCTACTGCAACAGGATGCTTTTTCAGAGTATTTCTTTAAAATGCGATTTAGAACATTGTCCTTGAAAGGTTATGAAATGTACATGCGAAGGCAGTCTCGCTGCTCAGTGTCATTAGGAAACATGTACTGATCGAAATACTGCTCGAACATGCTCTTTGATTAGGCAAACCAATATTTATATTTGTGGTAAATGAACGACCAATAAGAATGTACACATTTATAACCACATTTTGCTTTCGACCCTTTGATAAAGTATAAGGAAATCCAGACAGACCAAGTTTGGTCTCATCCCTGCAGCCATTGAAAGAAGCCCACAAAGTTATAAGCAGAAAATACTTTTAAAATGTTGGATTTGAACTTCACTTTGGGGAAGCAAAAATGACTTAATTTCTCATAAAATTTTTGTCAAAATACTCATAACATAGACTCATCTGTTAAATTTGATTGTAAAATAATGCTATTATATTTTAGTTGTGTGGAACAGAAAATCATTCAGCTTAGGGAAGAGCCAGATATTTGTTCTAAATTGTGCAAATTGAAAGTAATTAATTTCTCTTTTGAAACCTGGGAGTTTCTTCTAGTACAAGTAATTCAAACCCCCACATGGGTAACAGAGTTAACTTTCTCTACTTTGACGCAAAACCCAAGAGGGCAATTCTCCTCAAGATAGAGAAAATAGTGCAAACTGATCTCGTATCTCTTAGCAACCAAATAGATGTCAGTTTCCAGGCAAGTACCTGATATCTGAGAATACAAAATTAAAAAAAAATTATAAAATCATAATTAGTGAGTAAAATGCTTAATGAATACCTATTACATTTGTTTTTATTTCACAGTGCAGAATCCCTGCCAGTACTAATATTAAATATACAAATATCATAATTATAATATGTAAGAAATAAATTCTTATCTTTCATAACCATGAGGATATTAACAGATAGAAATGTGCTGTTTTAAATAATCTCAAGTTAAATGTTAATGTTTAGTTGAAAGATGTATCTATTTGTCTCTGCTGTATCCATATACAATTTTTTAATTCAGTGAGAGGAGGGGAGGCACAGTTAGACTCCCACATGCTCCTTGACCGGAATCTACCTGGCAAGCCCACTAGGGGGCAATGTTCTGCTTATCTGGGGCCTTCGCTCCATTGCTCAACAACAGAGCCATTCTTTAGCACCTGAGGTAGAGGCCATGGAGCCATCCTCAGCACCCGAGGCCAACTAGCTCAAACCAAAAGAGCCATGGCTGTGAGAAAAGGAGAGAGAGAGAAAGAGAGAGAGAGAGAGAGAGAGAAGGGAGAGGGGGAGGAGTGGAGAAGCTGATGATTGATTCTCCTACGTTCCCTGACACAGAACATCCACATGCCAGGCAGACACTCTACCAATGAGCCAAACGGCTAGGGCCTCTCTTCTGTACTCTGTACCTTAATTTTTCAACAGCCCTGGGCAATCTGCTTCATAGGCCCTTTTGTTACTACTTTCTTATGTTGAGTTAGAAATTTTTTACTATAGAACTCTTTTTAGGCCACACTTATAAATATACATGCTTTCATATTCAGGCTTAAGAAAAAGGAAGTTATTAGACAAATGATTTCAGTTTAATTATTTTTATTTATTTATTTATTTATTTGATTTTTATTGATTGATTTTTTTTATAAAGAGAGGAAGGGAGAAAGACAGAGACAGGGAGAAAGAAACATCGATTTGTTGTTTCACTCATTCATGCCATCATTGGTTAAATCTTGTATCTGCCCTAACCAGGGATTGAACCTGTAACCTCAGCATGTCAGGATGACACTCTAACCAACTGAGCTACCTGGCGAGGACCAAATATTTATTTATTTTTAATGTTTATTTATTGACTTTAGAGAAAAAGAGAAAGGGAGATAAAGAGAGAGATGGGAACATTGATCTGTTCCTCCATGTGCCCTGACCAGGGATTGAACCAGCAACCTCTGAGCTTCTGGACAATGCTACAACCAACCAAGCTATTTGGCCAGAGAAATATTTATTTTTAAATAAATCCAATGATGCTATGATTGCATTTGGTGTGCAGGAGGTACATAGCTTTTGTTTTCCAAACTGAGACATGTGAGAAAATTTTAAGGAATGTTCAGAGTCTCAGGCAGAATTTTCACTTGCATCAAGACTTGTTTATTTTTATACATTTTACCTACCTTGTAGATTAATGGGAACATTTAAAAAATGCTTATAAAGTTTTACTATTATAGCTACATATGGCTATATATATCTTAATATATATATTATAGTTATATATGTATAGCTATATATTATATATGTATAGCTATATATATGAGTATATATGAAACTGCAATGAGATTTTTCTTATATAATGCACAGTTTTAATCACTGCCTTATTTACTGGAAGTTTCTTGTTGTAGATGGTATACCATAAGGCCAATAAAATACCTGGGAGTAACAATTTTAGGCTTTTTGGCAAGTGACCTTGTAATCTGACTGAATACTGAGCGCATGATAGATGCGGTCCCAACAAAAGGTGAAGAGTTAGATTTCAATATAACATGTGTTTGTGAATCATGTTTTCCAAACTAAGTTTCTTGAATTGCAATATTGTAAGTTCTGTCTTCTGCCTTGGGGCAGCCAGCCCAACGCTGGATTCCAATGGTGTGGTGGAGGCTTCACAATAACCCTGAGTGGAACGCAGTGAAACAGACTTGGCAGCAGCCATCTGGGTAAGCTGATTAAAGGAAATCTTGAGAAGTTTTCTAGATCATGTGGCTTTGATCTGAGATTCCTTTGGGAATTATCTAAATTAATGAATTTGAGGGAGTGGAGGCAACACTTCCCTTAAAAGAGAATAAAACTCAACCTCTTTCCCTCTTTCTCCCCTTCTTTTCCTTCCCCTCTTCCCTCCCATCCATTTGTCTATCATCTATCTATCATCTATCTATCTATCTATCTATCTATCTATCTATCTATCTATCTATCTATCTATCTATCATCTATCATCTATCTATCTATTTATACCTGCCCTTCTGGTTATTTAAGTGAAGCAATGCAACAGGACTAATGTTAACTCATTGAATAGTGAGTTCTTAGTTAACCCTTTGAGTGAGGACGTACATGAACATTTGTACTACTCAAAAGGTTAAAATTGCTGGACAATGTCCTGTATTGTCTCCATTTCCAAGAATGGAGAAGTTTGTAGGATGTCCAGGCAGCCTGGACGCAAATGCTGATTTTGAATTACTGGAGTAACAACAACAAGGACAAGTATCTGAGACAAAATAAAAACATAATTCTTCAAAAATTTTTATATGCTAGTGATTTTTAATATATCACTTATTTATAAATGTGAAGTACTTAAGAAGGAGAACCCAAGATTTGTATGTTTCTCAAAAGGGAGTGTGATTTTTAAAAAGTTATGCAACAGTGATTTAAAGGGAATCCTTTTAATACTTTTTACCATGGAAAGCTTAATTGACAGACATATGGAACTTTCCCCTCTCATCTTAGTCCTTAAAATAAGTAGTTACAATGCATTCAGTAGACCAAGCTGGGACCTACCATGGCAGAATACAAGGAAGCAAATCAAATGTACTCCCCAACCATAGTGAAGTCGAGCCTTTGAATCTTTCCTTATTCCACTTTTTCAAATAGTTCTCACTTCATTTTCATGAGGATTTACTTTGCTGAAAGTCAAAAGATCAGAGATGAGCTCTAGCAATTAGCACAACCAAAACACAATGTTTATTTACTGCTTGGAAAATAAAGTAAAAATAAAAACTAGTGGCATCTTAAATTGAAATGATAACATATAGATTACAGCTGTGCCCTTAAGAAAGCTTGAAAGTGTCACCAGTGATTATTTAATATCCTATTTAATATCTTCATGTGCCAAACTTGTTGGATAATCACATATTCATTCCACTTATAGCATCGGCATATATCACGTTCCTAACAGAATCTACTTGATGCCTAGTTATTAAAAAAAATCAACCTTTAAAACTTTTTATTTATTTCTAATAGCCTTCTTATACTGAAGCAATTATGAATAAATGTTTCCAATCTGTCTTTCTGGATCAATTTGTTTTGAAATAGAGCGTTCCTGCTTTGCAGAAGATGTCCATTGTGTATTTACATTCGGAGACATTTTGCACTAGGTGGCAGTGTGCAATGCTTAGTAGCCTTGGGTCATTTTAATTGCAATATAGTCATTATTAAAGCTTTTCTTTTAAACCCAATTTATTTATGTCATGAGTGAGTTAATGAAATTAAAATCCTTAGCTGTATATTTAGTAGAGCTGTTGTTTGTAATACTTTAAAGATTTGATTGTAGTATTTAACATATCCCGGTTTTATGTGGGATCTATGTGAGGAATTGTTAGGAATTCATGGAATTAAATGTGCCAAAATTCTGATTATGACTAGGTGAAGAAAAAAAGAGAAGATTAAGTGAAGATGATAGGAAAAAAATATGGTCTTTAAAAAATATACATTGTATTTACCATTTGCATTTTAATCCTAATCCTATCATTACACGGGTTGAGTAAATTCTTTCTAGGAGTTGAAGCTATGATTGTTAATTTTTCTCTATCCATGGCCCTTGTGATAATGCAAAAAAAAAAAAAAAATGGATTGTCTCACTGACACTTGCGCTGATCCCCTAATATGCTCTGTAACAGTGATGGTCTGGCTACCATGTTGACCAAATTGGATTAGCCATGTAGCGCTATAATTTACTGGTAATTATGACAGCTGAATTTATCTAAACCATTTTTTCTTGGTTAATCTGGATGTAGACATCTCTGTTTTTGGCTGAATGATTAAATTATGGGTCATAGCAGAGTTAATCAATGTATCTCATCATCTGTGCACCAGAAAAAGAGAAAATGAGAGAAAAAAACTCATGGACACTGCGCAACAGTTTGGTGATTGCTGGGGATGGGGGGTGGGGGTGAGGGTGGAGAAAGGGACAGAGAGGGAGAGTAGAGGAGAGGATTGGAGGGGGATAATGGTGACCCAAGGAAACTTGACCTGGGGTGGGTGAACACACAATAGGGTATACAGATGATGGGTTGTAGAATTGTGCACATGAAACCTGTCTAATTTTGTTAACCAACGTCACCCCAATAAATTCAATGAAAAGGAAAAAAAATACCTCTGCATTGTCCAGGAACCTTACTGGAACCTCCTTCAAGATCGATGTGGTAGCCATTTCAACCATGTTCACAGACTGTGGACTCTGGGGGAATAGACAGAGGGTGAAAAGTTAATCAACATAAACTGGCCTCATTATGAAATATACTTCTTTAAAAAAAGAACTTTTTCTCTGTAAAATTTAAACATAATAACAAAAGAATAAAACAATACAATGAACTCCCATGTACTTGTCAGTCAGTTTCAGTAACCCTCCAATCATGGCCATTTTTTGTTCCATCCATGGCCCCAATCACATTCCTCTCCATGGAATCTTGGAAGCAAATCCTAGAAATTATACCAAAGGAGACAGAGTTATGAAGCTATTATTTACAGAAAGAGGGATCATGTGAAGGGCAACTTAAAAAATAATGACTACAGAATAAACATGACATTATTTCATTTAAAAAGTAAAAAACTTTGGCATTAGGTAAATCAAACACTTGAATGTGCTTCTGAAAAACATGGTGGACTTTATATAATTATAGATTGAATTTCAGTTTACATTCCATCATATTTTTTTCCCACCTACTTTAATCCAATGACTGAATTAGGCTTCTGAGATTAAAACCAATGTTAACTGTCTGCATGCCTGATTACCACTGTTCTCTCATATAACTTTGTTTCTACAGAGGCAGATGTTGTAGATATAGCAGACCCTTGGAGTATAAGAATTTAGTTTGCATGAGTCATTATTTTACCACCTGTCTTAAAAGCACATGACCTGTGGTAATCTGTAATTTTGCTAGAGTATAAATTTGAATCACACGGTCCTGAAAAACTGGTCTTTCAGTGTGTGAGGCCAGGCAGTGGCCCAGGGGTTACACCTCCAGGTGATTTTCTGCTCTAGGTGACATGGCACTTCACTTTCCAGGGTTAATTATTCATGGTGAGTATGTTTGAGAATTGGGGGACCTGAGAAATGGTTTGATCCTCTCCTTTGTGGATGTCATAGATCTCCTAAGGTTTTGTATAGAGTTGACATTTTAAATGAGTAGAATTATTTTCAGATCTTAAAAAATTGACAGTAACCACTATATATAAAACTTGGTAATATTATATTCCTAAGAGCAAATATAATTCAATTTTAGAGAAAACAAGTAATTTGTATCTAAAGGGTTTATGTCACACTACATTTTTTTTATGTGTGTAAATTATATAGGGAGCAAAGCCCCTGTGTAATTTTCTTAATATTAGACACATGATTATCTTTGGACTTTTTTTGAAATGTAATGTTTTCTTTCCTGGGCTGTGGTTTAAAGACTGCCTCCTAATTTATTCGTGTTATTCACATTCTTATTTCTCGTTCTATATTTTGGGTGGAAGTGAAGAATGTATATACTGAAAATAGTGTAATGAGAAGTAATCAAACCAATTGGCTTCTAGCTGCTTTCCTTCATTCTTTTTTTCTCTACTAATTTTTTTTTTTTTTTTTTCATTTTTCTGAAGCTGGAAACGGGGATAGACAGTCAGACAGACTCCCGCATGCGCCCGACCGGGATCCACCCGGCACGCCCACCAGGGGCGGTGCTCTGCCCCCCAGGGGGCGATGCTCTGCCCATCCTGGGCGTCGCCATATTGCGACCAGAGCCACTCTAGCGCCTGAGGCAGAGGCCACAGAGCCATGCCCAGCGCCCGGGCCATCTTTGCTCCAATGGAGCCTTGGCTGCGGGAGGGGAAGAGAGAGACAGAGAGGAAAGCGCGGCGGAGGGGTGGAGAAGCAAATGGGCGCTTCTCCTATGTGCCCTGGCCGGGAATCGAACCCGGGTCCTCCGCTCTACTAATTTTTTATTGATTATAAATATAATAAATCTACATTGAAAAAAATTGGCAAGTGGAGAAAAGTCTAACAAGGAAGAAAAAACGATCACCCAAAGACAGTATTTTTAGTGTTTCATCATCTTTCCTTTTAGCGTTTCCTGCGATTCTTTTACATAAAGTGAGGTTATAGTATGTGCCTATGAGTGTATGTTTGTGAAAATGAGAGTTCTGATTTTGTTTTCATTTGAATTCTGTTGTTCAATTCAGTTTAGATATTGATTGAGCACCTACTATGTGGGAGGTACTATGCTAAGCTCTGTTCTGGTTTACAGCAATGAATAAAAAAGGAAACTACTTTTCCCATGCCTCTAAACACTTCTCTGACCTTTTTTGTTTCTATCTGGTAGTTAGGCATATGAATCATTTATTTGTTTAGCTGTCTTCTCAACTTAGGTTTTTACATTATTGGCATTTGTTTCTAATATTACCTTGTGATAAATACTTTTTGTATGACTCCCATTTTCTGATATTCCTTATTTGTATATTTTCTTTTTTAAGGAGTGATCCTTAGAAGTAGTATACTAAATAAAGGGTATGAACCTTTTAAAAACTCCTTAGACACATTGCAAATTGGCTTTCTAGAATGACTGTACTCAATTTTATTTTCCCTGGAAGTATATCATAACTCCATCCTCACCAAAATTGAGGGTTATTATTATATTATTATTGTTATTATTATTATTATTATTATTTTGTGACAGACAGAGAGAGGGACAGACAGACAGGAACGGAGAGAAATGAGAAGCATCAATTCTTCGTTGTGGCACCTTAGTTGTCCATTGATTGCTTTCTCATATGTGCCTTGACCAGGGGCTACAGCAGAGTGAGTGACCCCTTGCTCAAGCCAGCAACCTTGGGCTCAAGCCAGCGACATTTGGGCTCAAGCCAGTGACCATGGGGTCATGTCTATGATCCCACACTCAAGCCAGTGACCCAGCCCTCAAGCTGGTGAGGTTTGCTCAAGCCGGATGAGCCCATGCTCAAGTCGGCGGCCTCGGGGTTTCGGACCTGGGTCCTCTATGTCTCAGTCTGACACTCTATCCACTGTGCCACCGCCTGGTCAGGCAAGGGATATTATTTTTAAAAAATGTTTGCTAATAGGAAAAGTGAAGAGAATTGTAACAACATCAAAACAGTACATCATCATCTTCAGTAACAACAACAAGATTTATTGAGCACCTCCTACAGGCCATCCATCATGCAAGACCTTTGTCTCCAGTGTCTCATTTAATCTCCACAACAGCATCATCCTGTTTTAAAGGTTAGGAAAATTACTTTTTGGGAGGGTGTGTGACTTCCTCAAGGTCACACAACTGATGTCCTGTCAGTTCTTTTATTAAATGTTGTTTTTTTCTTAAAAAAATTTTTTTTACTTTTTTTATTAATTTTTAGAGAGCAGAGAGAGAGAGAGAGAGAGGGGGAGAGAGAGAGAGAGAGAGAGAGAGAGAGAGAGAGAGAAGGGGGAGGGAGGAGCAGGAAGCATCAACTCCCAAATGTGCCTTGACCAGGCAAGCCCAGGGTTTTGAACTGGCGACCTCAGCGTTCCAGGTCGACGCTTTATCCACTGCACCACCACAGGTCAGGCTGTTTTTTTTCTTAATAACTGGTGGAATCGATAGCTTCTTCTTGTTGATTTTCTTTTTGTGTTTGTGCGTAGCTTCTCTTGAGGGTATAAGTAAAATTGAGGAGAATAGCTGCTTTACAAGATTTTGTCTTATTATTCAAGAACCTGGTGTGACTCTCAGTGAAGTTTTGATTTAAGGCATTTTTCATGCTATCCGTAAGGACCTATGTTAGACCTAGTCATTCTTATCTAAATATTTTCCTTTTTCATGATTCACTCATCAAACTGACCAAGGAATTCCACAGCATGCCCTATGCACCATGGGCCCACATTAGCTTTGATCATCCATCGTCATGGGATTGGCCAAGTAGCATCTCATCGTCCAGGACAGGAAGGGGCACATGGGGCCCGAAAGCTTCTCTTTCCCATTACTGGACTACGACCTTGCTTTAAATATATATTTATTCTTAGTTATTTTCTCTTAAATTAGCCTACGAAGAGATATTCACTATAAAGATTTAAAACATTAATATGTATAATAGTTCAACTTCTTCAACAGGTCACTAATGAGATGTCATAAAATTGTCCAAAAATATTTATTGCTTTGTAGATCAACAAAATATAATGCAGTAAGCAGCTCAGTTTGATATTTGGTTTCCAGTTGTCAAATCTGATGAAATTACCAAGAAAGATCATCAATTTTGATCCATTGCAGTGGAGTGTCAGGGTTGGGTAACTAGCCTGAAGCCATACCTTGTCTATTTGGGTCTATACTTCAGTCATAGAGATTTAAAAAAATGTAAATCCAGAAATATTTATACTCATAATTTGTTTATGTTTTCCTTAAATGCTACACAATGATATACTCTTGCTTTCTTCCATTGATCCTAGTATAGAAAAGAGTTTGCTTATTGGAATCATGCAGAAGAGGAAGTTTTGCTTTTATTAACAGGAATCCTCCAGGTTTTCTTCTGCAGACACTTGCTTATTTCAGGCTAATGGACCCTCCTTCTGCTGGTGCCCCATCTCATGAAGCTGCACATAGACAGAGAAGAGAAGTATTGTGTGCGGGATTCTTCAGGCCTACTCGCCTGTCCCTCCAATTCCAGTTGTATTATTCTCAAGGGCAGTTCTTTTGTGTAGTATATGTAGGTTTTAGATGAGTTACAAGCATTGGGGTGTGTATTGGGGTGTGTAAGAACCTCGTTCATCTCCCCGTGTAAGACAGGAAGAGCTTCCCCATGGATGGGTCAAATGTCAGATCCCACTAACACCCTCTCTCCATTTCATAGGCTAGATAATTGAGCTCAAGAACACATGAAAATAAGTGAAAAGCTTATAATCTGCTTCTGTTAAGATTTTCTAATTTTCATGCTTAGGTTTATAGATTTCTTCTTAGTTTAATGCTTAAAGCAACAATGCACTAGCAGTGATGAAATTCCTCTCAGGGCCTCAAGAGAGTAGTTCTGCTTGTTGCAATTTCCCTGTCACATTCTATTGGTGATACGATGCTGAGAAAAAGTTTGTGAGAGAGAAAAGGAGAGGCCAATGTAAACACACACACACACACACACACACACAGAAAAACTCACAGACACTGCCAGTAGTGTGGTGATTGCCAGAGGGAGGGAGAGCGGGGGAGGTGGAAGAGGGTATAGTGTGATAAATGGTGATAGACAGATACTTGACTTGGTGGGGGTGATGAACACACAATACGGTGTACAGAAGATGTGTTGTAGAATTGTGCACCTGAAACCTGTATAATTTTGTTAACCAGTGTCCCCCCAATAAATTTAATCAAAATAAAGAAAAGGTAGACCAGTGTAGACAGTGCACAGCAAGAAATTTACAGTAGGATTCTAACTCATAGAACATTTGACTTGGGATTCTCACTCATACTGATATATGTCACTATGTTCTTTTCTTTTTTTTCTTTCTTTCTTTTTTTTTACAGAGACAGAGAGTCAGAGAGAGGGATAGATAGGAACAGACAGACAGGAACGAAAAGAGGTGAGAAGCATCAATCATTAGTTTTTCGTTGCAACACCTCAGTTGTTTGTTGATTGCTTTCTCATATGTGCCTTGACCATGGGCCTTCAGCAGACTGAGTAACTCCTTGCTTGAGCTAGAAACCTTGGGTCCAAGCTGGTGAGCTTTGCTCAAACCAGATGAGCCTGCGCTCAAGCTGGCGACCTCGGGGTCTCCAACCTGGGTCCTCCGCATCCCAGTCTGACACTCTATCCACTGTGCCACTGTCTGGTCAGGCACTATGTTGTTTTCTGATTCCAGCACACAAACATTAATTATATACAAAAACTATCACTGAAAAAGACAGTCTTAATTCTAGAAGGCACCTTCAAAGACCTCTAGTTGAACTATTACGATGCTCCATTCTAGGATGATCAGCATCTTGATTTGCTCGGGACTGACAAGACTCAGTTCTAAAACCAGCAGAAACTTGGGCAAATGGGTCGGTGGTCACCTTATCTCCAAAACAAGTATGAAAAGTATAGGGAGGGTGATAGGTAAAAGTTTTCAAGTAATCTATTGTACTCAGTAGAAAGAAGAGACAGTTTGGGGCTATGACAGTGTTCCTTGAACATTTTACAGATAACAATTGCCGTGGAGATATTACTGAATTTGGATTCAACTTGTCTTTACTGGCAGCAGTTAGATTTTTAAAAAAATTTATGTATGTATTTAGTTATTCATAATTTATTCCCTGTCTCCTTGTAAGAGTGATTTGAGATAGCTTATAGTAAAACCACATATAAAGGGATTGAGTCTTTACAGCAGTTCAGTAATAATGTAAAAGCTGTATTCAGGAGCTTGACTCAAAATAGTATGTCTTAAAGGTTAAATTTGATAATATGATACTATTCCGTGAAAGACTGGAGAAGAAATATATTGGGACATTTAAAATCACTACCCAAATTTCATGATCTTAGATGACAATGTAGTAATTATTTGGGCAATTATTTGATGTTATGAGGTTCCCACTAGTCTGCGTGAGCTATTGAAGTCATGCCCAATATGGAAGCATTCTGGGCCCATCAAGACAGGATAGGATGGCAGCTTTCGGTCACATGCATGCATTTGATGCAGAAAATATAGCATTAGGCACACTTGTGTTGCGTTTGAAAGACTTGCATGTATTAAAAAAGAAAAAAATACTAATATAAATCTTTGTTCTTCCAAATCTAGACTGGTATGAGTTTTGGGAAGTCATAATCTACCTGAGCCTGTTTTCTCATCTATAAAGTAGAGATAATAACCACTTGAGAGATTTGTAATGAGAATTAAGTGGGATTGTATATAAAAACGATTTATAAACTATACTATACACAAAGAGTATTAAAAATATTGACACTCACTGATATAATTATTATTCTGTTTTATCTCATATTTAGAATGCTCATTTAGAACAGCCCAAGAAAGGTATATAGATTCATTTGGGATGGGGGAGCTGACGAAAAATATTTAATAGAGATAGACTTATTCAAGTTTGCTAACATTTTGAATTACAAATGCAATCAACTGACACCCCGGGTATCATCAATGAAATTGCTACATTTTATATAACACCCACCTAGAATTTCTAGAATAGATGACAAAAACATAAGCATATTTTAAAAATTGAATTTCAACTGCCCTCGAGCAGGAAAACACATTAGAAAAATATTGAGTTTACCTGTCCTTCAACAGAGTCAGTATATTCAGAAGGGGACCGTCTCTGCTCCTCCCGCCTGACCCACTTCACTTATGTGTCTTACTTGCCTGGTATTTTCTAAAGTTTTGACAGTAGAATTTTAAATGAAATCCCATTTTATGAAGTAGATATAA
Organism: Saccopteryx leptura; assembly: GCF_036850995.1. Lineage (NCBI taxonomy): Eukaryota > Metazoa > Chordata > Mammalia > Chiroptera > Emballonuridae > Saccopteryx > Saccopteryx leptura. The sequence goes on along the minus strand of NC_089503.1, from coordinate 213,147,083 downwards.
TATTTTATGAGTATAGATGAATTTTGTAAGTTCACACTTAAAAAATAGGCTTATTGATAAGGTTGGCCAATAAAAACAAGAAGGTGTCTTTCTGAACATAAATATTTATAAAAGGTGAAACACAAGGTAGGTTTGCGGTTGTGAGTACGCAAAACATGGATTCTATTCTTGGATTATTACTAATTAGTTATTGTATCATTTTCTATATGAACACCTGTAAACATACAAGTGCTCTACCCTGTATGTAAAGTCTGGGTTTGTAGCTAATAGTTGAACAATTATATCAGCTTCATCATACAATTTATTTTATGTTTTATTTAGTTTCTTAGTTTTTTAATGCGGTGTCTTTGTTTGATATTGGTTTATTTGGGGGCTTTTTTTGTGTGTGTTTCTGTTTGGTTTCTATGGTTTTTCTCCTCTTAGACTGCAGATTTTTCAAGGATGGGGATCACCTCCAATTTCTGTTTTGGACCCGGTGCTCGATAGAATGCATGGGCCATGGTAGGCCTTGAAAATGTTTTTCTAGTTTTTCTGAGAAAGAGCACTATGTTTTTTTTAAGGCCAGTTGGTACATAAAGGAATTAGATCTTGAAAGAGACAGAAAATGATATAATTAAATAACATCGAAAAATCGTGCTTTCTTGCTGAAGGTCTAGAAGAACTTGAGTCTGTTAGCTAAGCTCTTGGTAAACTCAGGAAGAATCTGGGTTTTGAAAAGTACTTGTGTGTGTGCATGTGCCTGTGTTGTGTGCACATATTCTTGTTCCTTCATGCGTGTGTGTTTACAAGGGTTGGTGAGGGAGGGACACAGTGAAGAAAATGGGAACGGAGTAAACAGTGTTGGGTCCTGCCATATGTCAGGCGCTTGCTAAACACATTACCTTGGATATGGTCCACCCTCCATGAGGATTTTTGCTGCATCAGAGCCTGTTGAAAAACGGGCACTGATACTTACCTGGCAGGGGAGATGCCGTGATCATGAAGGGGATTTTCTCAGGGTGAGGCTCACCCATTACACTCTAGAGGTGCTGACTCCTGTGATTTCCCCTAATGTGGGGAACGTGACTGCACAGTTTATTGTAGTGGGGGACTGTGTTCATGCTTTTCCTGAAATAAAAGGGAAAAAGAAAAAAAGAAAAAGAAGAATGCCCACTGAAATGTTTATTACACTTTGGCAGCCAGGCTATGGAAAACAATTGCAACTATATATTTGTAGAGCTGTGGGGTCAGCTTGTCTTCTTGAGGCGGAGTAATTTGCAGAGTTCTTTATCACACCTGTCTTATCCACAAGAACCATCAATAAAAGGTAAATGGGGGGAAATGTATCCTAATGGGAGCTCACCTGATCTATTCTGATAAAAAAATAGCCCCTGGCCAGTTGGCTCAGTGGTAGAGTGTCGGCCTGGCATGCAGGAGTCCCAGGTTCGATTCTCGGCCAGGGCACACAGGAGAAGCGCCCATCTGCTTCTCCACCCCTCCCCCTCTCCTTCCTCTCTGTCTCTCTCTTCCCCTCCCGCAGCCAAGGCTCCATTGGAGCAAAGTTTGCCCGGATGCTGAGGATGGCTCTGTGGCCTCTGCCTCAGGAGCTAGAATGGCTCTGATTGCCACAGAGCAAGGTCCCCAAATGGGCAGAGCATTGCCCCTTGGTGGGCATGCCAGATGGATCCTGGTCGGGCGCATGCGGGAGTCTGTCTGATTGCCTCCCTGTTTCCAACTTCAGAAAAATACCAAAAAAAAATAAATAAATAAAAAATAAATAAATAGCAACAGCTAGCATTTACTGAATGCTATGAATGATTCACTCATACTACCTTTCTTACTCCCCACAGTTGTATGAGGTAGGCACTGATATTACCCCATTTTACCGGTGAGAAAATTGAGGCCCAGACAGGAAGTGTAACATGCTCTTTAGGAAGTGATAGATCCAGGATTCTGAGCACATTCCCTCAGCCCCCACCATGCAGGATGCTACTCTTGTCATCTGACTCATGGACCCTCAGCAGCAGAAGTAAGAGAAAGCCTCTGTGCTTGCCTGTCCCATGTGGGGGGTCTTCACGGCAGCCCCAACTGATGGGAAAGCAGCATAACTGCCCCCTTGTGGGTGGTTTGCAGCCATGGTGCCGGGGGCAGGTTGCTCTCTCTCCCTGCTGTGGTCAGGCCAGTGTGAAGACGCTTGTGTCCGTCCAGGGGGGACCTGGCTGAGAACAAGGTGGCTATCCGTAGGTTCCTTCCCTTTGCATTTGTTTCTATTTTAAGTTAGGAAAAATGGTTATTTAGCTCTGGTTGGATCAGTCTGTTAATATATACATACATATATATATCCTGAAAAAATATTATATATATGTATGAAATACCTGAAAACCCTATGATGATTATAAGCATAAACTGCCCCACAATTGGAAACCTTTATGCACTTTGAACATTCTTGCCAAGTTTCTTGGTGGCCTGAAAAATCATCATCGGTGGGAAGAAACATCTGCTGTGTTTTTCATGAGAGCTGCGGAAGCTGATATGCTTCATTTACATGGTTATTGTACGTGTGTCGGGCACACGTACAAATTTTACCTGTCACTGAATTTTCTACTCAAAACAGTTCGTGTCAATGAAAATGAACATTCGCCACTATGAAATCCGTGGGTTAAAGCCACCTGTAGACATTGGAAGCCAAACATATGAAAACCGCTGTACCGCCTCGGTTGTTTTTCGCTCCTGCTGTCTGAGAAAATAGATCTTGAGCCCAAAATATATTTTGTTTTTAGGAAAGATTTGTTTACACCGTATGGTGCCCATGATGCTAAGGTTTATTTGTGCCATGGCTACAGATACCATGGGACTTTACCAACACTGTTAAGAACAATGTATTTGAAGGCCTTGGCCAGGTAGCTCAGTTGGTTAGAGCATCGTCCCGATATTCCAAGGTTTTAGGTTCCATCCCCAGTTGGGGCGCATACAAGACCCAGCCAAGCAATGCAAGCAGCACATTGATGCTTCTCTCTCCCCCCTCCTCCTTACCTCTTTCTCTAAAATCAATCAATAAATAAAAGTTTGAAAAGAATAGTATGTTTGAAGAAAACAAGCACATCTTGGATGACAATGTTTCATTAAGATAAGCATGCATTTAGTCTCACTCTTTGAAGAATTCTCTGTCTTATAATGGAAAACCCTGTTGCGAGTTAGCGTTGTGTGACCACTGCAGATTTGTTTGCTGGTCTGTATGGGGCGGTCGCCCAGCATAAGGCTTAATCATGGGAAGAGGAGAAAATGCTTTTGAAAAACGCTAGAGGAATTGGTGTTCTCAGCCTGATCATAATTCATTGAAAGCACGAGAGGATCTGTATGAACCATGTTCTTTAAATTAATGGATAGTGAGAGGTCTTTCCTCACCCTTGTGAATCCTTATAGAAGACGTTTGCAGAGAAATTACTGGAGCCGCTCCCCCGTGGGGAGATTAATGTTTTAATATGCAAAAGCAGACAAGTCACAATTTCTTTGCTCGATGGCACTCTGAGCTGCACAGTCTTACTGCTTCATTTTCCCCTTGTGGCTTATCTTCCTAAAAACTTCTGTGGAGTCGGGTAGAGCCATTGAATGCAGAGCGATATCCTTGGTCTACACTTGAGGACTCTGCTACATGGAATCACCAAGCCATCTGTGACCCAGATCTGGTGGAATAAATGTCTCTGTGAAGGTACTGAGATTTTCCAGTGTATTTATTTGAATTTATTACTTGATTTACCAGCATCAAAGTTAGGCACTCGAAAATGGTGTTAGGGAAGAATGTATCCTTAGGCCCTCTTACCTCTTAGTTTCCAGTAAAAGTCAAAGCCAATAAAAGCATTACCTTTAATAACCCACACCAGTCTACTCCACTCACTCACGCACTGGTCCCCACCCTGTCCTCCTTCCCACGCGGCCTCCTGAAATCGCAGAGGTCTCTGCCTGGCCATCATTCCTTATTTCCTGTATCTTCACTTCTCTCTGCCTCCTTCCAACGAGCAATGAACATGCTCCAGATTTGCACACGTTCCAATGAAGAAAATACCTTCTCTGCTGAGTATTTTCACTCCAGGCACCTTCCTGTCACTTCCATAGGAGAGCCAGGCATCATGGAAACGACGTGCAACATTTCCTCTGCTCCCCCATTTCATCGTGGTCTGTGCTGTACCCCACAGCTCCAGTGGACCCGCTGCCGCCAGCGTCACTGAGATCCTTTGCGGCACCTTTCACAAGTAGCTCTCCATCTTTCTCTTACTTAACCACTTGGCAATAGCAGCATGTGTTAACTATTCCGTTAAAAAATTCTTTTTTTTTTTATTCTGAATTCTCCTATTCTTAAATTTATTTTTTCAATATAAAGTATGTTGGATAAAATGTATATAGATAGGTAGATGGATGGGTAAAGAGTCTGTATTATAAAAAGTAATGATGGAACACACTTGTGCCCCTTCTCCCTAGTAGGTCCCTCTCTTTGATTGAAATTGCACCAAATCCCTAGATCAATGTGGATTGATTAGGCCTCTTATGCTGTTGATTATAATCTTTGTATCCATGAACAATGTATCTCTCTCTTATTTAGTGTCTTTTGAGACAGTTTAAACATTTGCTCTTTAAAGGTGTTCTACATCCTGTGTTAGTTTTATTTGGTACCTCAATTTTATTGTAGTTATTTAAAATGGTATCTCTTCTAATGCTACATTTTCTTGCTATTTGTTAATGGTATATAGAAATATTGGTTTTAGGGTATTGATCTTCTAATCAGCCACTTTACCACCCTCTCTTATTCTAGTATTTTTTTCTCTGTAGCTTTCCCGCTTTGTAAGTATATTTATTATAGCCAAAAGTTTATTACTAGTAAACGCTCTTGCTTTCTGTTTATTTCAGGCCGCCTTTGTTTTGGACTTGCTGTTGAATAATAGTGTTATACAATTCCAAGCTGACAGCTTTTCTCTCAGCGTTTTGAAGATATTGTTCCACGGTTTTCTGGCTTCTACCGTTACTATTGAGAATTTTGCTGTCAGTTTAATAGCCGTTTCTTTGTAGTGATTTATCTTTTCTCTCTGGGTAGGTAGGATAAAGAGGAGCCGCAAGGAAGAGTATAACAGCTCAGGAATAACAGCAACAGAACAGTCAGAGAGGGACAGGTTACTGGGAACTGGAGGAAGGGAGGGTTGTATAGAGCGGTGCCTTTCTGTGACCTTCTGACAAGAGGCCCAGCTAGCCCTAGAGACATCACAGAGAGGGAACCCAGGTTATAAACACCTAGACTCACTCCCCTCCTCTGTCTTTTCTCTAGCCCGTGCTCTGCATTGGCTGGTCAGAAGCCAGGGGTCACGATGGGATTGATATGATGGTGGATACGGATCAGGTAAAAATGGGACTTGAGCATGGTGGGAAGGGTGGAAAGAGTGGATCTGGGATTTCAACGTAAGATATTTAGCTCATTCTATTTAGTTTTCTTTTCAAATTTCTCTTGGTGACTTTGGATCATTCTTGGCCTTTCTTGAAATATAAAGCCTGTCTTTAATTTCTTTAGTCATTTTATGCGTTGTTACTTATATTATATCTGTTAGGTCTGATGTTTAAAGCTTTGAGGTTCTATTGTTTCTGCTGATTTTTGTCACGATGGCTTGTTTTCTTGAGTTTTTGTTAATCTGAGTACATTTCTGGCTAAAATCAATCTGTGCAATTCCTAAGGGAGCTGAGTTGATGGTCCTTTTCTCCAAAGAGGATTTGTATTTATTTCTGCAAGATACCATGGACCTCCACACCTTCCCTGTGTGAGCAGTATCATTGAAAGCTGGGACTCTTGTGAAATAATAGCTATATATACACTTTTTCAGAAAAGGGTTTCCTTCTTCTTTTTCCCAGCTCAGAACTATGATGGAGGCGGTGAGATTTCCTCACCTGTTCCCTTGGTTGATGTGTGGAGTGTTCCAGCTCCACGTTTTACAAGGAGCTCTGGGGGATCAGGGTCGTGCTCCACTCAGGACACAGGTCCAAGACTTTATTTTAGCACCTGTTCTCTTATATGGGCACTTGACTTCCCCAAGGTCTGGTTTCCTGGTATTAACATTTCTGGTGCTATCTTGATTTATTGTTCATTTTAATTTGGTGTGAAAGCAGATCACCAGTTCTCCTGTTTTTCACTCCATCTCTCTTTTTTTTTTACAGAGAGAGTCAGAGACAGGGATATACAGGGACAGACAGACAGAAATGGAGAGAGATGAGAAGCATCAATCATCAGTTTTTCGTTGCAACACCTTAGTTGTTCATCGATTGCTTTCTCATATGTGCCTTGACCACGGGGCTACAGCAGACCGAGTAACCTCTTGCTCGAGCCAGCGACCTTGGGTCCAAGCTGGTGAACTTTGCTCAAACCAGATGAGCCTGTTCTCAAGCTGGTGACCTCAGGGTCTTGAACCTGGGTCCTCCACATCCCAGTCCGACGCTCTATCCACTGCGCCACTGCCCGGTCTGGCTCACTCCATCTCTTGTCTTCTTATCCTTCTCAATGTCATTTCCCTGTTTATCCTTTAAATTTCAGGTCCAAGTTTCTCAACCTATACCATCTTATATTTATGATCAATTATTACTTTGATTTGCCACCTGTTGTGCTCTCCATATGGGCAGGGATTGTATTGATAATTTTCACCCACATCTTCTTAGTGTTTAGCATACTGTCTAGCACATGGTAAGTGTCCAGTGCATGTTTGTTGAATGACTGAGTGAATGAAAGGACTGTTAATGTGTCTTGATTGAGACTGGTTGGTTTGTTGTACTCTGGTTGGGGGAGGTTGGAACAGTACTGATAATATACTGGATAAATATTTTCAATTTACTTCAGTTTCTTGAAGTTTGTACTTTTCTTCAGGAAATATGTCTATGCCTTTGGATTTGTCTCTACTTCATACTGCAGGAAATGTTAAGGATATTTTTTACACCTCCCTTAAAAATATACATGTCTGTGATGTACGTGAACACGGACGATTCCGAACAGCTACCATCGGTAGTGGGACTTCTCTGTCTGCCAAGGGGGATGTTATTGCATCCCTTCTGGTGAATGGTAACAAATTATTATTGGCGTTCTTTTCCAGTTAATATGAGGACCTTCTAGTTTGCGTGTGACTTTATTAAATTTGATGATTGGGCTTGTAGACTTAGCTGCAAGTAGAGCAGATAAAATGAAATTAACTTCTGCTAATATTCAGGGCATGCGTCACCTGAATATATGGGAAAGTGCTTTAAGTGCAGAGAGGTAGAGGGCTTGGGTGAAATCTGTCTTCATTAATATTGCACAGCTCTTATGCTAACAGCATGGGACTGGCTCATGTCTAGAAGCTTCTGTTCTCAAGGGACAGTGCAGAGAGCAAGCTACTGTTAGGTAGAGGTAAACCAGAGGCTGACGCTCCAAATAAAGAACTTCTGGCTTTTCCAAACAAGAGATGACTGACCTCAAAAGCAGGCGACAAGGCAAGACCTGGTTTGTTCTCCTGGGTGAGCCTTGGAAACAATGGTGGGGACGATGACTTTGGGAGTCACAGATACGGCAGAAAGTCACCAACAGGCCTGTGGACAGAGGTGTTGCTGTGAATTTCAGTAGCTACAAAAGAAAAGCTATTTCAACAGCGATGACAAGCTTCTAAGGATCTTTTAAAGATGAAAATGGTCATTGTACTTTATCTTGGCTATTTGTGAGAGCTTGCTGGGTTATTCATTTTTCCTGCGCATTGGAAGCTGGAGAGTTGGAGCTGTAAAGACCACATTGGTGAGAGAACTTGTCAAAGCGTATAGGAACACAGGCTTTGCTGTCTGTGAGCGTCTGCAGAGACACAGCAGCTGAAAAGAACAGTATTATGGTTGAGGACACTGTAACCCAAATGTCAGAAAGGCAGAGCCTGTGCAGGGGGGAGATATTCTGATGCAAGTAGGAAAAAATGTTGTTTGTGTTTAAGAAAACAGTTTTGCATGAGGAGAATGAAGAAGGGGACAGGGCCATGCCTACTGGGACTGGAGACTTGAGGACAGCTGGCACACACTCCAGGAGCAAACCTAAGGCACAGCAGCGTCTCAGGTAAAACGCTGGAGCGAATGCTATGGATTCTTTTGTAGCATTGTCCTGAAATACAGGAGTATTGCGAATGAAGACCTTGTTTTATACAATTTAAGGGTGTCTGAGCCTCTTTCCCCTGTGCAGGCAAATACAATACATTTACGAATATAATTTAACTGAAGCTTAGAAAAGGGATTTCTCATCCTTAAACATTGTCTTTTAGACCTGGATAAAGAAAGACATGGTAGTTATTTCTCATGTATAAGTATATTTCACAGGTGAATTTGTTACCTTTCTCTCAAACTACTGGCATTGAAATTATGTTGGAGTGTGTCTGTGGAAAAATGGGCAAAATAATCAACTTGAGAAAAAAGTGTCCAGAACAGGGTACGTAAACAGTGAAGTGCTTTTATTATCCACATTCTCAAAAGTAAGGTACCGGACAAAGGGTCCTTGGGATTCCTTCTAGCCTGAGCATTGGAAGGCTCTGAGAAGCCGCAGTGTGCATTGTCCTGTGCTCTCCATGACAGCCCACAGCCAAACAAGACTGCTTGTTTCCCCCAAATGCACCCTACTGACTTGTTCATATCTCCTCTTTTCAGAGTATGCTTCTTTTTCAATTTTGTCTCAGAATTCTGCCCAGTCTTCAACGTCCAATCCAGGTCCTAAGCCACTCTTCTGCAAAGCTGTCCCCAAGTTCCCTTGCTGAACGTGGTCCCCTGGTACTATGCACAAAAGCCCTGTGGTTCCGTTATAGGGCTTCCTGCACACTTCTTTGTATCATGCTCATTTGTTTGCGTGCCTACTCTTAACATCTCTACCGGCTTAGAAACTTCTCGAGGGCAGAGGTTCTGCTGTTGTATGCCCAATAATCTGTAGTCCCTGCTTTGCACAGAATAGGCCGCCCTCTCTATTTATATGTTGAATTGAAAGTTAGGTAAAGAAAAACAATCTGCTGGTAGATTAAAACCAGCCAGATAAAGCGACAGTAAAATCTTAAATTTATGTCCTATCTTTAGTGAAAATGATCAAAATATATGATCTTGAGTCTACAACAAGTGAATGGGAACTGTTTTTGGATCTGCAAATCCAAAAATATGAGTACTGAGGATCTAACATTTCATGATCTGCAAATGTGATAGGATGGAGCCGCTGTTTCCCTTTCACAGTATTTATATCTCTTTGGAAAGTGTGGGGTTTCTTCTAACATGACTGAGAAAATAATCGAGATGAACAATCCTACAAGACTATGATAGTATCTATCCCCAAACAAGGCATCCAAGTAAATAAAATAACAACATTTTCATATGTAAGCTTTTTAAAAACATAGACCGAATTTCTGTCGCTCTCAGTAATCTTCAATAATAAATGTATTTCACTTTAAAGTGCTTTGCTGTTGTTCACAGATCATGTAAATTGCCAAGTGTTTTCTCTTTCAAATGACCTTCACTTTCAACACTCATTCACAAAAGATGCAACAGGTTGGCTGCTGTTCTGACTGGACTGATGGCGCTCCTGCATAAGAGCTGAAGCAGATCTCTATTTGCAGATCATGAAACGTTAAATCTTCAGTACTCATATTAAAGTCATTCTATAACCACATCTCTTCTTGGAAAAGTACTTAGGCTTCTGGAAGTCAAAAGAAAGAAAATTAAAAAAAAAAACCCTACTATTTGGTAGTTTATTTACCCTTTAAATGACTTGCCCTTTAAAATATGTCAAAAACAGCATGGTTACTGGAGAAGTCTGAGATATGCTTTATTTAGCTCATCAAAGAGATTAGCATACAAATCCAAGGTTGTAGTTATTACCCAAAATTGCCAACCTTTTGACCCTTCCAGTATATTTCCGAAATAAGTTTTTTTTTTTTTTTTTTTTTTTTTTTTGTATTTTTCTGAAGCTGGAAACAGGGAGACAGTCAGACTCCCGCATGCGCCAGACCGGGATCCACCCGGCACGCCCACCAGGGGGCAACGCTCTGCCCACCAGGGGGCGATGCTCTGCCCCTCCGGGGCGTCGCTCTGTCACGACCAGAGCCACTCTAGCGCCTGGGGCAGAGGCCAAGGAGCCATCCCCAGCGCCCGGGCCATCTTTGCTCCAATGGAGCCTTGGCTGCGGGAGGGGAAGAGAGAGACAGAGAGGAAGGAGGGGGGGGTGGTGGAGAAGCAAATGGGCGCTTCTCCTATGTGCCCTGGCCGGGAATCGAACCCGGGTCCCCCGCACGTCAGGCCGACGCTCTACCGCTGAGCCAACCGGCCAGAGCCCAAAATAAGTTTTTTAAAAGTCCTCAACACTTTCTCAAGAAATGTTATCTCCAAACCCAAAGACAAAGGTTCCCGTTTTAAACATTTTATAATTTATCTCATTATAACTAAGGTGTAATTTTTAAAATTCTGAAGATATTTTTATAAGAAAATATCCTCTTTATTTAAAAAATTCATTTATGCCTTGGCCGGTTAGCTCAGTTGGTTAGAGTGTCATCCTGGAACACCAAGGTTGTGGGTTTGATTCCTCTTCATGGCACATATGGGAAGCAACCAATGAACACATGATTAAAATGGACCAATAAAGGACTGCTTCTCTCTTTCTCTGTCTCCCTCTCACTCTAAAAACAACTGATAAAAAAGATGTTTCAAAAATTCATTTGTATAAAGTGGAACAATATTGAGGTGATCAGACTGTCTCTTGGCGAGAGAGGTATAGAAGCCCTGTACCCGAATAAAGGGTTGGGCGGGGAGAGTGCGTGACAGCTCACACCCACCCCAGCAGTTCACACTTCTGATTCAGCAGAGGGGCTTTTGGACAGTGCCGGCAGAGGGAGGGATGCATGCTGGGAAAGCCATAGCTTTTGAAGTTGGAGTTATAGCTGATTTTAAATTTCAAAGTAGTCACTTATTTAACTGAGTGGGTTCAAGACAACACTTAGCAACTAGCTATTGTTAGCCTATTCTTGGGTGTCATAAGGCCTGGAGGATTTAAAGGAAGCAAAGGGTGATTAGAACGAGAGCCCAGAGGACTCCCTGCTCCTCCATGTTGCAGCCTCCACTTTCTTGATGGAGATTCTAGGGCCAGGATCCAGCTCTTATGCAGGAGCACCATCAGTCCAGTCAGAACAACAGCCAACCCATTGCATCTTTTGTGAACGAGTGTTGAAAGTTAAGGTCATTTGAAAGAGAAAACACTTGGCAATTTACATGATCTGTGAACAGCAGCAAAGCACTTTAAAGTGAAATACATTTATTATTGAAGATTACTGAGAGTGACAGAAATTCAGTCTATGTTTTTTAAAAGCCTACTTATGAAAATGTTATTTTATTTACTTGGATGCCTTGTTTGGGGAGTGGATAGATACTATCATAGTCTTGTAGGATTGTTCATCTCGATTATTTTCTCAGTCATGTTAGAAGAAACCCCACACTTTCCAAAGAGATATAAATACTGTGAAAGGGAAACAGTGGCTCCATCCTATCACATTATGGTGCTGCCAAGGACTGTCGCTGCCTTCTCATTTCCTTAGGGAACATATTTTGAGAAGCTGTGAGATTTTGGCAGCTTTTGAATGAGAGAGTGAATGCTTGAAACTTTGTAATGAAAATGTGGTTGTCATTAGTTCCATTCACCAAGTGTTTCTGGCTCTTCTGCCTTCTGAGCGATCACAGGATTGAGTTTGCTGCTCCCTTGTGTTTGGGTGGCCAAGTGACTAATTCTGACCGGTGACTTGTGAGTGAAAATGGCAGTGTTCCTTCTTTACCTGAGCATTTAATTGCCGGTGTGGCACCCTTCAGAGCACTCTCTCTTCCCTCTGCTGTGCTCATAAGTATCTTTCCTTACAGTGCTGCTCCGGCAGCCCAACCTATTGTTAGGAGATGGGGACCAGGTCTCCAGGCCGACAGTGATAAACATGTGAGTGTATGAGGAAGAAACCTTTGTAAGATGACAGAAAGATTTAGGAGTTGTTTGTTCATGTGGTATAACTTTGCAAATTTTGACTGATATAGAGGGAATTTCAAAACCACAAGACTAGGATAGGAGACTGTAAAAGAAATGATAGTGGTTTCCAGGTCTTGGGTGCCATGAATAATACTGCAATGAACATAGGGGTGCATACATCTTTACAAATAAATGTTTTCACATTTTGGGGGGAGCTACCCAAAAGAGGGATTGTAGGGACATGTGATGGAAGGAGACTTGACTTTGGGTGGTGAACACACAATGTCATATATAGCTGATGTGTACACTTGAAACTTAATGTAATGTTATTAACCAGTGTCACCCCAGTAAATTTAATACAATTTAATAAAAAGAGATGGGCTGTCCAACTGCACTGGTATTATTGAGGGGGCCTGAGTCAGGTTTATCCTGTCCTCAAGGGCACTGTAACTCAGCAGTTAAGGGCTGCTGTCTAAGGCATCGAGTCTGAGCCGTATTTCCTTGTCTGGGAAAGGGGAGTGATTATCTTAGCACTTCCCTCCCAGAGTCGTGGTGATGATGAGATGAGATGAGGCACTCGATGTGCCTCACACACAGCCACAGGATGGCATGCTGTGAGCTTTAGTGTTTATTGCTTTCTGTTATAACAGTTGTAAGGAATCTTGAATTCTTCCAGTCAAACTTCCCAGCAAGTCAAGGGATCACGTTTACAGCTTTGACTGGAAGTCTCCAGTGACCAGGAACCCCCTGCCTCCTGTGGCAGGCAGGAATTCTTCCACAGATGGAGAGAGAGTCTGTCATCCCAAAGCCTCCACCCATTGGTTCTCATCCTGGCCTTTATGGACACTCAGAGCAAAATCTAGTCTTCCTTTCAGAGAACAATGCCTGTTCCTTTAGCCAATATTTACTTTAGGTGGTATGACTTTCCAGATGTGTTCACTGCTTTTTGTGTCAGGGACCCATTCAGACTGTACATCCTGACCTAAACCAGCGACACCGTGTTGCGTAATAGTTGAGCTAGTATTCAGCAAGATCTCAGTCCCTGCCCCGCTATATTGTTATAGCTGGAAATTCACAGAATAAACTGTAAAATAAAAATATGTTAAATAAGGTGATAGAGTTGATGACAATTTGAAAAAGAAAACATGATAATAACAATATGTTAATATTAATCCGATAAACCAATAGCATAATGCAGGAAAGGTGCGTTTTTATCGGACTGATTAGTAACTTCTTGGACAATATGAAGCTACACAGAAAGAACATTATCCTCCAAAGAGTGTATAGCCACACTGTGGTGTGATTTTAATTCAGGCAGGGTGTATTTTTAATATAATATGTGAAAATAGAAAATTGACTGAAATATAAATCTAACTGTTCTGTGAGAAAATAGTTTATAAATCAAATAAATAAATGCACTCAAGGGAATTTAGATTCAAGAGAATGTAATAAATACTATATCTTCATTGAAGTATTTTATAATGTTATTACTAAAAAGTGAGAACTAAAAATAAAAAAGCAATTGACCAAGTTCTCAAGAGGCATTTTAATTCCTAGGAGAAATAACTGACTGGACAGGAGCAAGCCTGCATATTGTGAAGATAATTCACACAGTTTGCTAATAAGATGCAGGAGACAGATTAAGTTCATAACCGACTATAACCAATATAATGTTATAATAGAAACCATGAGATAGAATCCTCTTAAAATTCAGCAAGTCCACAAGACCAACTTCATAAAACAAACAAAAAAATTGAAATTAGAATAAAGGGACTTTGAGTTGGCTAAATAAATGTTTTCTTTAAGCTTCTGAGTCAGCCCTTCTACATTAACCAATTACAAACAACTACACAAACAAAAGCAAACCAACCAAGGGCATGCGTGCAGAAAAGGCACAAAGGAAGAAGGTGTTCCGGTTCTGGTACATTTCAGCATTCATTTGCATCGAGCATTTTGCTCCAGTAACTGCCACCACAGGGCTGGACCATGAGCTTGTCAACTGAAACAGGAAACGTTTTTCCTCCGCATTCAGTATCTTTGTAGTTCTGTAAACTTAGACTCGGTTAAATTCAGGTGGCCTTCAATGAGGTAGGATTTGTTCTGATTTCATCTCAGTGAAGCCGTTCGACTTTTAGAATTTAAGTCAATGGCCTCACCTGGATGGAGTGGCGTTTTCTGCCGGGTTTTCAGAAGCCGAGCCTGAGATGGGACTCCAGCACCATGAGCTATGGAGGGGCCGCCCTGAGGGAGGGGCTGCAGGGAAGGGGGAGAGGTGCAGGCCAGGTGGGGAGGGGAAGAACTGAGCAAGGCGGTGGCTTCAGGTCAGCTCTAGTCTTGGCTACATGTGCGTTTGCCGTGGGGCTGCCCAGAGGGACTGTGGAGGCACAGACCACACCACACCTTGTCAGCCAAGGGTGTCAGTCGTTGGGTGTGGGCTGTGTATGTATATTTGTGTGTATGTGTATGTACGCGTGTGCGCACTCCCCTGCGCAGGGTACCTGTGCGGAGGGTAGGGGACAGGTGGTGAGGTGATTCCTGTCTACACTGGCCCCGTCAGTGGGAGTCTGGCCAGGGTGCCAACACAGCCTCCACTAATGTACCTTTGAATTTTACCTTCACCAACTTGAAGGCTTTCAGGAATACCTTTTCTTTTCTGTCTATCTTGCTGAAGGAGGGAAATGCAGGTAGAATTTGTAACTTAAGAATTATTCTGGTGTTTTAGCCAGATTGGAGGATAGCTGTAGATTTAGATAAAGTAGGTAAACGTCTTCATTTAGAACTCTGGTGTCAGAGTTCCCTGAGACTCACTGAACTCTCTTTTTTTTCCTCTCTCTCTCTTTAATTTTCATTAATTTTTAATTTATTGTGTTTACATGGATTCAAGTGTCCCACTGAATATAACTCCCTCACCCCCACCCGTCTCCCTTTTTATACCCCCTTTGCCCCCCTCCCCGAACTCCCTCCCCCTTCCCTCTGGGATTTGCTGTCCTGCTATCTGTATCTCTGTGTTATGTGTTTATAATTTCACTAATCCCTTCACCTTCTCGGATCCCATCCCCTCATCCCCCTTCCCTCTGACTGTTATCCCTCTGGTCCCTGTGACCCCGTCTCTGGAGATTATTATGTTAAGTGAAATAAGCCAGGCAGAGAAAGAAAAATATCATATGACCTCACTTATATGTAGAAGCTAATGAACAAAGTGAACTGAGGAACGGAATGGAGGCAGTCAGTTGGAACTTTCTAGTGGCCATTTTGAGACCTCCCACTTGGTGTCCTTAGTTTACTATATGTGCAAAAAAAAGGACAAAAGAAAAAGGTGTTCTGGTACATTTCAGCATTCATTTGCATCGGGCATTTTGCTCTGGACACTGTCACAGCAGGGACAGGCAATGAACTTGTCAGCGGAAATAGGAAAGTACGTGCATGCTTAGTTCCCTTCCCCGGTGCTGGGAGGGTGACTCAGATGCTAACCAGACCCTGTGCTCTGCAGTCAGCAGGGCTCACGCCATTACAAGTCAGTTTGAAAGAAATGGATCAAATGTCCTGGCGCATTTCCCCAGGACACGTAATAAGTCTAACAAGAGCCCGGGATGCTGGCGTTTTAACATTTGAAAATGAAGTTGTTTATTGCCAAATCTGCTTACTTTCATCGGGATGTACTTCCTCCTCAATCCTGGATCTTTCTTCTACTCCAGAGCACCGGAGTCCAGGCAGGCTGTGAACACTTGTGTCCGAGTCACTTTCTTCCAGAGTGAATGCTACCAGGTGACTCCAGGACGCAGCACCAAGCTGAGAGTCATTCAGTCCTTGTCAGAGATTCACTGTGAGCCTGTGAGAGCCAGGTGCTCTTCTAGGGGCTGGCTGTGTGTGGCTATGAACCCAAGTGGCAAAGTCCCCATTCATGGCATTCATATGTGGACCAAAAGCTCACAAGTTAACATAATGGTGTATCGATGGGATTGTTACAGTGTGGGCAGAACTGACACAAGACAAAGAGTTCAGGAGTGTTGGGTGGTTGCTCTTTTATATATTTAGATGAGTGAGGGAGAAGGGGCTCTCTGCTAGAGGAACAGTTGAGCAGAGACCCGTAGAGCCACAGGGTTGGTGGATTGGCGTTCCTAGTAGCAGGCAGGCCCTCCTGAGTGTGGAGAGCCATCCTGCGGGGAGACTGTCATGGTAGCCTGGTTGGGGGCCAGCTGATGTCCAGGAGCTTACCTACCCGCAAAGGCCCTTTATTGCTAATGTCATATTGATTTTTATCTTATATTGCCATGTTTACAGTAAAGACTTTGAAGCATATTACTAATGTTATTCAAATTATGGTTCCTACAGAAATTGCAAATCTACTGAAATATAGACAGAAATATAATTGGAAACACACGCACACATATACACGCACACACATATATGTATACATTTAAATTGACTTACTTTATAAATAGAAAAAACCAAACCCTGGAATAGCCTCTAATAAGGAAAAACCACAGAAATTTGACTTTGGTAGAAGTGTCAATAATGGAATCAACAGCTGCCCTTGTGTTCTGGGGAAGCAGGCTTTGCTCAACGAAGGAATGATGGTTTTGAAATTTGGGCGTGAGCAGAGAGGAAGAGAAATGCTGGCACTGGAGGGGGATTAGCATGGAGTCGGGGCTCCACAAAGTTCAAGGGGCTCCTCGTGCTTTTTCATGTGATGCCGAGAGGAGCAAGTTTCTTACGGTCTTTTCGTTCTGTAAACATCATTGAAGGCACATTTTCTTATTATTTTGATGACCTGAACCCCCTCCCCCCCATCCTGTTGCTTTCTTGTTATTTAAAAGCCTTTTTTCTCCCTTTCTCACTCTCTCTCTCTCTCTCTCTCCCCCTTTCTTTCTCCCTTTCTCAAAAGCTGGCTGTTTAGGGTTTTGTGTGTGTGTGTGTGTGTGTGTGTGTGTGTGTGTGTGACAAGAGACAGAGAGAGGGACAGACAGACAGGAAGGGAGAGAGATGAGAAGCATCAATTCTTTGTTGCAGCTCCTTAGTTGTTCATTGATTGCTTTCTCATGTGTGCCTTGATGGGGGGGAGGGTGCTGCTACAGCAGAGCAAGTGACCCCTTGCTCGAGCCAGCGACCTTGGGCTCAAGCTGGTGAACCTTGCTCAAATCAGATGAGCCTGTGCTCAAGCTGGTGACCTTGGGGTTTCAAGCCTCGGTCCTCCACGTCCCAGTCTGATGCTCTATCCACTGTGCCACCACCTGGTCAGGCTGGCTGGTTTTTCTCTATTTCTAGTTCAAGGAAACCCCAAAACCACCCAGATAAGTTTATCTAAGAAGTTCAATATCCTGGTGTCTGTTGTTATTTTGGTTTCCTTTTTTAGGTCAGTATATAGCAGTCATAAAGTAGGTTTAGATGTTTATATTTTTATTTTTTAGGCAGATTCATCCGGAATACAAAGTTGCCCAAGTATGATAACAGAAGAGACTCAAGAAATGTTAACGTTATGTAAAATGGATTTAATTCTCCTGGGAGGCCGCCTTGCTGGGTGCTGTGCTGTGAGAGGGGCCGTCTTCCTTCCTGGCTTCTGGCATATGCGATTTGGCACGCTAAGCATTTAATCAGTTAGTCAGTACTCGACGAAGGGCCTATGTGGCCCAGCCAGCCTGTCACCTCCCTGGCCATGCCCCTTGGAACAGAGATGAATTAGACGCGTAAAAATGTGAAAGGGCTGGGGACATCTGAAGCAGCTGCATGTGCAAAGATGAAAGCATTTCATCTGCAGTCTGATTTTGAAAACACTGAATAATCAACGAGGAAGCGAGGGGAAGAAAGGGGCTTGTCAGAGGCAGCTTGCTTGGCTTATGGAAACCTGGCGGGTCTGTGACCGATAATTCCATTTCACACGTCTTTAGTTTTATGTTGCTTGTTAGCCATGGCTGGAAACCTCACTCAGAAAACATTTATCCTTTAACCAGAAGGATCAACCACCTTGTGGGATGGGTGGGTGCAATGCAAGGTGTAGGAACAGGTCTATTAACAACAAAGTCCTGTCTCTCTCTGCCTTAATCCCCATCTCAATTGCTCGTGCTCCATAGAACAACTGTTCTGATACAGAAGGCCTGGTGTTTACTGGCTTTTTAAAGGGTTCTATGGATTCTTATAGAAAGTCTTGTTTGTGTGTATCTATGTCACCCTCTGTGTTAGTCTCCTGTATTGCTGCTGCAATACAGTCCCCCAGACTTGGTGACTGAGAACAACACAATGTGTCCTCTCATGGTTCCAGAGCCTGGATCAGGGCGTCTGGTGGGGCTGTGCTGTCTCTAAAGGCTCTGTGGGAGGGTCCTTCCTTGCCCCTCTTCTCGCTTCTGTAGTTGCTGGCTGCCCTTGGCTTTCCTTGACTTGTAGATGGATCATCTAACCTCTGCCTTCACTGTCACCCGACAGTCCCCGTGTGTGTTTCAGTACAAACTCCTCTTAAGGTGGCAAGTCTGCAAAGATCCTGTTTCCAAATGAGATTCACATTGGGAGGTGCAGGTAGACATGAATTTTGGGGGGACACAATTCAACTTAGTATCCCACTAGATTATCAGCTTTTTTGAAAGACCTGACTATACCTTATCTGTTAATGTATATATCTACAGTGGCACTTGGAACAAAGTAGATGCTTAATAAGTGGTCGTTATGTAAAATGATGGTTTTACTTTGGGCATTCAAATGTACTATGTACAAGGAAAAAATAACCTAAGAGTCAAGTGGTACCTGAGAAAGTTTTTCTATATATAATTTTCTATATATAATTCACAGACATATGCATGCATGTATCTTTTTATATATGATTTTCTTAAGAACTTAGGCACCCAGAATATTGTTACTATTTGTCTTTTCAAGATAGAAAATAGTTTAAACCTGAAGGAAATGACTAAGTAGATCCTTTTTCCTCCCACTGACTCTTAACGTTTCCTATAACAGCATGTTTGACACAAGGGTATGGAAAGTATGAACACATAATTAAATATTTAAAAAGTATCATCACCACGTCCTTGATGGAATAATTTCTTATGAAATAAAAATTGGGAACTTAAGAGTTTAACCTGCATTAATCTATTCTGAGAATTACCTTCTTCACTGAAAGTCAACCTGAAGAGTGGAGAGGGGGAAAAATATTCCTTCACTCAGATATCGATGGCGAAGGACTCCATCAAGGGTCCAAGAGGTCCCCCCAAGAGAAGAAGCAGAGACATGCATTTCTGTTTGGTCCTGGAGTGGTCCCGATTGCATTTCTGACATCAGTTTGTTGCCATAGAAACAATGAATGTGACACAAATTTAGCATTATGACTTCACAATAGAAAGTAGAACTTTCCTCTCTTTACACAGTAGGGGGAAAAGATTCACTGTGAAAGGAAAAAAAAAGCATTGTGAGTACAAAGCCAGCTATTTACAAAAGTGAAGAGACGATTAATGCGTACCTGTGGAAAGACAGAAGGGTTTTAGGCAGTCGGTTTTCACCTGTCCTTCAAAGCAGGGCATCTAAATGTTTGAAATATGTCTCCAAACAATCCACCTGACTTGTAATAAACAAAAATACATAGAGAATGGAGCTAATGCATATAAATATGTATGGAATTAAGCTAATGTACTGTCTAGCTTATTTATCTCATCTGTCTTTATAAGGTTAAGAATTTAATCACTGCTAACTGCCTGCAAAAAGACATTGTTTGATTGGGATGTCAGATTTATTTTTCCATCACAGCTTATGTTTAATAGAATGATAGAATGAAAGGTAATTGTTTTGTTAAACTGAAAATTATGAGTGGCATAATAGATTTATATTTGCATAACTTTTGTTAAAATACATTTTCTATTATAGAACTGCATTGGATTCTAAAATCCAAAACCAATATAGAATTCCAATGGACTTCACACTCAGTATCCACTACTAATAACATCTTACATTATTATGATACTTTTGCTAAGATTAATGAACCAATATTGGTTCATTATTATTAACTAAGTCCAAGCTTTATTCAGATTTTCTTAGTTTTTATCTAAGGTTCTTTTTCTGTTCCAAGATGCTGTCCAGAATTATATTTGAGTTGTAGTGTGTCCAGAGGCTCCTCCTGACTGTGACTATTTTCTCAGACTTGGTGTTTTTGTTTGTTTGTTTGTTTGTTTTTTGTACTTTTCTGAAGTTTGAAATGAGGAGGCGGTCAAACTCCCGCATGCGCCCGACCGGGATCCACCCGGCATGCCCACCAGGGGGCAATGCTCTGCCCCTCTGAGGTGTTGCTCTGTTGCATCCAGAGCCATTCTACCGCCTGAGGCAGAGGCCACAGAGCTATCCTCAGTGCCCTGGCCAACTTTGCTCCAATGGAGCCTTGGCTGCAGGAGGGGAAGAGAGAGAGAGAGAGGAAGGAGAGGGGGAGGGGTGGAGAAGCAGATGGGCACTTCTCCTGTGTGCCCTGGCTAGGAATCGAATCCGGAACTCCTGCACACTAGGCCGACGCTCTACCACTAGGCCAACCAACCAGGGCCTCAGACTTGTTTTTGATGACCTTGACCAGTTTGAGGAATACTAGTTGGGGATATTGTCCCACTATTGGAATTTGACATTTTCTCATGATTTGACTGGGTTTATGTGTTCTTGGGAATATAATGCCATTTTCATCATGTTGTATCTTGAGTCCATTCTGTCCACTTGTGTTATCACTGTGGAGGTTACCTGATCATTTGGTGGGGTAGTATTTCTTTACTGTAAAGTTATTCCTCCAGAACGCTTTTCTATACTGTGCCCCTTGGATTGGAGTTACCAGGTGCAGCCCATACTTAAGGAGTCCTGGGGGTGGAGGTTAAACTCTGTCTTGAGGGTGGAGTATCTACATGTAGTATTTGGAATCCTCTGTACCAGAGAATTTTCTCTTCTCTATATTAATTTATTCAATCATTTATTTGTATTAGTGTGGCTTTATGAATATTTATGATTTGGATTACAATACTATACTACTTTATGAATTTTGTTGCTGAAATCATTCCAGCTCTGGCCACTGGGAACTCTTTCAATTGACTCCTGTGTCCTATGTATCATGTAGAGCATTGAATTTTAAGTCCATGACATTTCTTTCTCTCTTCATACACTAACTATATAAAGCAGTTGTGGAGAAGAGAACAGATTATTTGGCCATGGTAGTAATAGGTGGCTTGACCAGCTAGTAATAGATAGAAGTATCTTATTTTATGTCCTTGTTTTCATTTTTGTCTTAGCATTTGGTTAATTTCTGTGGTGTTAAGAGAAACAGATGTATGTTTTGCAGTGTATGTTGATGTATGTTTGCCAACTATTTCATGCTCTCATTTTTTTTTTTTTTTTTTTTTTTTTACCTTTTAGGTGTTGGGAAAAGCCTGGGGCTGTGGTTGGTGAAGGCACTGCCCCCTCACAATTCCCTTGTCTTCCACTGACAGTGTACTTTTTTGCTTGAAGATACTGTATTGAAAATATGATTTCTTCCCTAGAGGAAGAGGATGTGTGGTCTTATTTATTCCTCTCATCTGTTTTCTTATCATTCTTCCCCTTTTGTCTTTTGCACAGTGATGAGGAAACGCTCTGCTAGGGCCAGGATTACGTCCTGTGCCCACCATTGCCCGTTCACAGCGCCCCCTTCAGCTGGTAGTGGAGCGCACCTTCCAATCTGTTCCCCCTGGGGGAGCGGTTAGATGCTTTTTTGATGACTTTTTCCTCCTCTCAGGGACAACATCAGATTGGAGATAGTCTGATGGTTTGGAGTTAGAACATTTTTTTAGGATTTACAGAGAAATTGGTATCATGATTTTTAAAGCAGTTACTACGATGTTTTATTTGGTATTAGAAGTTCAGTTCATAATATAAATACTGCCCAGAGACAAAATGCAGCCTTCTAAAAGGAAAGGAGAGATAAGAGGTAGAGTTCTTCAGTCACTCTGTGCTTTTATCATGTATAGGACACCGATATATTGTAAATTTAGTATTCATTTATTTTGTTGTTGGCACTATAATCTTTCAAAACGGAACTTTCTATTAGCTTGGATTTATAATCTGTGTAACTAGAAAGCATTGCCATCTTCTTTTATGTGTTATTATTTCTTTATCTTTTTATTACCAGCGACATGGCACAGAGCAAAGTTTAACTGAATAACACAAAACACCATTCCATCTCTTAGCAACATGGGGGTGAAGGAAAGACGTGAGGAAACTGGTATTAGAGAAATGTGGTATTATATTTACCTCACTAACCCAGCTGTCTCCTACAAGTAAACTCTGGCCTCTGTTCATGTAGAGATACTTTAACTCCATGTGACGTCTAGTCTGGAGAGGTTTTTCCTAAAACACACACTGGAATTTCTTTATCTTTTATCAGATGAATGGTGAGGAATAACAGAATAACAGGTTGCTATGAGTATGTTTTGAAAAAGATGTTAATTTCCATTCTGAAATGGTATAATGTTTCTGAAAGGGTAGTAAGGTTTCAAGGGAATATTATCCTCCTCCCCCCATTATGGAATAGTGTATGTATTCAGTCTCCTTGCTGGAGGCTTTTAAAAGGCTTATATCACACCAGAGTGGAGTGGAAGAAACCCCCTTTACAGTGAGATTTCTTTAAAATTTTGACATGTTTTTAGAGTTAGATCACAAATATTTGGGTAGAAACAGGCATTAATAATTTGAGGAACACATGGCAGTAATACCTGGATGTGCCTCTTGTTATGGGTATGTTTGATGTCAGTCATAGGAAAGTTTTCCTCTTTTGCCATCTAAAAGATAGATGAAAATCCTCCATCTGGAACTGGTCGAATGTTCCAGAAGGGTGTTCTTCTAATACTTATAAAGGATTGTTACGCTTCTGCATCCGCATAGCTGAAGAAGTTGGATATGGTCTATGGGTTCTAGAAGTCTTTATTGCTCAAAAATATTTCACTAAAATTGGGTGTTCTGACATCTTTTTTTTTTTTTTACCTTATTTTGTTATGAATAAGTATAAATAAGGCACCAGGGAGGTGATGTAATTGTTTCTATTTTTCTTGTATGGTCGGCTAGGTATTGTTTAAACCCTTTAAGCATCTTTGTTCTTTGCTTCTCAAAATGAACAACATGTGTGCACATTTGTTACCACACATTAGGCAAGAAGACCAACATGTTTGCAAGAATGGGATTTAACAGAATTTAGTGGAATTAGTGAAACATCTATATTCATTAAGAATGTATAATATTTTCTAACTTTAAAGAGGGAAAAGCAAAGCAAAAACAAGAAAGTTTCTGATGAAGCAGCTGTTATGGTTTATAAAGCCAGAAAGTGTGATACCTTCTTTACCTGACAGCTTTGCAGGAGAGAACTTCTAGAACAATGTTGGACAGGCACCATCCTGAAATCCCAAACCATTTGTCCACTGTCAAGGTTAAAGTACCCCAGGGCATGGCCATGTATGCCTACTGTTAGGCATATCACTTCCAGAAGAGCCTGCTGTCATTAGTAGAGATTTAATTTTTATCAAGAAGCTCTATTTCGCATTTGATTTTAAGTAGTTTGAGAGCAGGAACTGGATTCTTCCTTATACTGGCCATAGGATTCCTATGGCACCTTATACTTAGTAGGTTTCCTTTTTTATTTTTATTTTCCAAGTGGGAGGAAGGGAGATAGAGAGACAGTCTCCTCCATGCACCCTGACTAGTATCTGCTGGCAAACCTATCTGGGGCCAGTGCTCTGCCCATCTGGGGCCATGCTTGCAACCAAGCTATATAGTACCTGAGACAGAGGCTTCATGGAGCCATCCTCAGAGACCAGGTTGATGTGCTTGAACCAATTGAGCCATGGCTGTGGGAGGGGAAGAGAGAGAGAGAAAAAGGGAGGAGGGGTGAAGAAGCAGATGGTTGCTTCTCTTGTGTTTCCTGACTAGAAATTGAATCTGGGACTTCTGCATGCCGGGCCAACACTCTACCACTGAGCCAACCAGCCAAGGCCTGGATTTTCAATCATACTTCTTTGAAATTGAATTGTTTACTTTGGATCTAGGGGAGTTGCAAAATTAAAACTGCTGGTAGACTATGTATTTATCCAATTATTTAATCATTTATTGCATAATATTTCGGGCCTGTTAATGTACCAGGACTATGTTTTCCTTTGGAATCGGTTGGCAAACAAATCTAGATGTAGGCCCTCACCTCACCCAAATGGACTGGGAGTAAAAAGAGCAAAATGACAAAATAATATTCAAAATATTGCTAACCAGATGTCAGGTCAGATAAATTAACATATAAATCAACCCACAAGAAAACATTTTAAATAATTTTTTTTATTTTCTAACTTAACTGGCATGTGTATTAAGACAACTTACCAAGCATTTTAAGTTGTAAAGTCATTTAACTTTATCAAATCATTCCAGCAACTTCCAAATCACTGGTTGATTTTTAAATAGTATGAATGTGATATTTTGTTCGAGGAGGTCGTCAATAGCTTTGGTGCCCTTTTCTCCATCGTGATATAGGGTAAATCACAAGCTTTCCCAAAGGCCTCTTCATTCAGCATCCCCTAGTCAGCACTTCTGTGCAGCTGGAGGGCAGCTGGCACAATGCCCTTGGCTCAGGGCAGGACACACATTTGGATGTCAATGGTTCCCTTACCGCCTGGACCAAGGAGACTCTGGGTTGACCCTCTGTTAACAACACCTTCCCCAGTACTGCCTACCCTGCCATCTACACCCCCAGCCTGTTGTTGAGGGACTGCTCTGAGCAGTGACAGCCACTGCCCATGACTCCACTGCCATGGCCACCCCTTGGTGCACGAGGCAGATGTGCAGTGGAGGGAGGGGACACATACTCACCAGCATTGCACCCGGTTTCATTCCCAGCCTCTCCTGCCACTGGTCCATGGCAGTATTCTTAGGTAACTCCTGAGAAGGCCGTTAAGTGTAGACTTTAACAGTTGGTATTTTAACAACCGGCGCAGAAAAATGTCAGTATTGTATACTGGTACCTATATACGTAATATCTTCAATTTGTAAATTGCTAGAAAAGAGCCCTCCTTTGTCTGGACCTGTAAAATTAGTAAAATCAGGAAGAGATACTTTTAAACTAATATATCTCTGTTAAGTGACAATTTGTACGCAAAACATTTTTTTTTATTCCTTTCGGGCTAGGAAGATTGAGGGTCAGAAATAGGTATAGAGTACATAAGATAACAGGATTTGGTCTTATTTCTATAGGGACTTGGGGATCACGATGTTAATAACAGCCTCACATATGAATATACCTATAGTGTGAGTGTAAAGTTTACGAGCTGGTCAGCTATATATAGAGATGATAGTAAAAGTGTCTGGGAGAGTCCTTTGTGCTTTATAGAAATTTAGTAGGTATCAGTGAGCTGAATTCTATGAAGCCACTGGTACAGTAATGAAAACATGATTGTATATATTAGCTGGTGCCCATAACGGAAATGTTAATCTCATTACATTGCTGCTCATATTTATGGCAGTGAAATATTTATATTCTGCATCAATAAATAATGCTGATGGATGGATCAAGGCATTCAGGATTATGAATAAAAGAAGAATACAATAGGATCAAAACTATATGTGGGTACATAGTGAACAAATGTAAAATATATTATTTTATAATTGATAAATGACAGCACTATTAATCAGTGGTTTGATAAAAATTTTTTTTTTTTTTTTTTTTTTTTTTTTACAGAGACAGAGAAAGAGTCAGAGAGAGGGATAGACAGGGACAGACAGACAAGAACAGAGGGATGAGAAGCATCAGTCATTAGTTTTTCATTGCGCATTGCGACACCTTAGTTGTTCATTGATTGCTTTCTCATATGTGCCTTGACTGCGGGCCTTCAGCAGACCGAGTAACCCCTTGCTCGAGCCAGTGACTTTGGGTACAAGCTGGTGAGCTTTGCTCAAACCAGATGAGCCCACGCTCAAGCTTGCGACCTTGGGGTTTCGAACCTGGGTCCTCGGCATCCCAGTCCGAGGCTCTATCCACTGCGCCACCACCTGGTCAGGCGATAAATTATTTTTTTTAAATTTGTGGTAAAATATGCCTATCAAAATTTACTATTTTAACTATACAGTTCTGTGGCATTAAGTCTTTTTACATTGTTGTTCAACTTGATGATAAATTCTTATTAAGATCAAGGCCATGTTTATATCCTATAATTTTTTTGTTTGTGTGTTTGTTTTAAACATGGGAGAACCAGATCCTTTCAAAAGTCTCTGGTGATAGCTCTACTGAGTCTTGTTGACCCAAGAACATCAATAATAGGAGGATACAGGGGAAGAATGCTGATGAGTTGGTATAATCTTCATTAGTTTGAAATAAATCCTAGAATATATTTTCGGGTGTTTATATAGTGTTTTTTTTTTTATAAATGGAAATTTAGTCTATGAATCCATCCTCAGTAATCTGCATTGAACCACATGGGCAGTGCTTGGTACCTGTTTTTGTGGAAACACAAAAATATGGGTAAGAAATGTACTGAAGGATCAAGCATTCATCCTGAATGTAATGTTGAAGGTCTTAGAGACAAATGGCGCTCCAGAGTGTTTCCTAACCAGCTGTTTTTTTCAGAAGATCTTTGTTTTTCTGAAGAGTGAAATGAACATTAATAAGTAGGTATTAAGGCCATATGCAAAGTGATGATTAAAATTTAGCCCTTGTCTTTAGTCCTGTTAATTATCTTTTCTTATATTACATGAATGGAAAGTAAATGTGAAGAAATATGTTTATATTTTGGGATCTTAAATGTTTTTCACCTTTTTCTTAAAATGTAATTATTGACCATTTTCCTTCTTATGCTTTTTTTAAATTTACATTAAGATGTCTTTAACATGCACAGGATTCCAGAACACATTTACCATTTACTGATAAGAATAAACTTTCCTTCTTTAGTAACAAGGATTTAATCTAGGACAACTGGTGAAATCACTTCATATGCAGATACTGGAAAAAGGTGAAAGAATTAAGCAGAAAAACCTGAAAAAACAAAACAAACACAACCTCATAGACACAGACAACAGTGTGGTGATCCCCAGAGGGAAGGGGTGGGGGGGGGGGTAGAAGAGGCAGAGGGGGTGGATGGGGATGGAGGGGGCTTGACTTGGGGGGTGAGCACACAGTATTGTGCACAGGGCTGTGTTGTAGAAGTGGGCACCTGAAACCTGTATAATTTTATTAACCAGTGTCACTCCAATAAAAATTTAAAAGAATAAAACATAAAACTTTTTTTCTTGCTGTAAGCATGAAAATCATGACTTCTAAGCTCTTTAGATACAAGAACTAAAACCCAAAGTTTCTGACATTATTCTTAGCCTTAAAAACTTGAAATCTTTTCTTCTTAGAAAGCAATTTATCTTTTATTTATTTTATTTTATTTTTTTGTGAGCGAGACAGAGAGAAAGAGAGAGAGAGAAGTGCAGATAGGAACAGCTAGACGGGAAGGGAGAGAGATAAGCATCAACTCATAGTTGCAGTGCCTTAGTACCTCATTGATTGCTTTCTCATACGTGCCTTGGCCATGGGGTTACAGCAGAGCAAGTAACCCTTTGCTCAAGTCAGCGACCTTGGGCTTCAAACTAGCGACCTTTGGGCTCAAGCCAGCAACCATGGAGTCATGTCTATGAGCCCACACTGAAGCCAGCGACCCTAGCTCAAGCTGGATGAGTGCGCGCTCAAGCCAGCGACCTCAGGGTTTAGAACCTGGGTCCTCTGCATCCCAGTTCAATGCTCTATCCACTGCACAACCACCTGGTCAATCTATCTCTTATTCTTTATAGTCCAATGATGCTCTCAACCATTCTGCATTCCTCTTCCCTCCCTCTGTATTGACCCTTTGCCACCGGACCCTAGCGCTTCAGGTGCTGAGCCTGCCTCTGGAACTGGTACGAAAGCAGTAAGGAGAGTCGGGCAGAAGCTGGGAACATGCCACACGAAGCGTATTACACTGTCTAGTCTTTCTAATGCATACTTCTTATCACTGTAATGTTTTTCAGAGTATGCAGAGAATTCCAAATTTCTTTTTATCATAATCACAATGTAGCAAAAAGTGGTGTCTAAAAAATGAATTTTTCACAAGAGATGCATAAAAATGAAACCGGGAACTTAAAACTGAGAAGAGGGGAAGGAAGGCAGGTCCGTGACAGTGGTCTGTGCACGGTGCCGCAGTCCCCCTCTGGCACAAGTATTACTAATATGGAAGCTAGCCAACTTAATTTAAAATCACGCTGCTTTAAAAAAGGTTAGCAGGACAAAAAGAAGAAATGCATCATTCCAGCTGAAACTGACTAGCAAGTAAGGTATGGATGGCCTTTCTTCAGTAATTCTTTTTTTTTTTTTTTTTTTTTTTTTTACAGAGACAGAGAGAGAGTCAGAGAGAGAGATAGGGACAGACAGACAGGAACGAAGAGAAGAGAAGCATCAAACATTAGTTTTTTGTTGCGCATTGCGACACCTTAGTTGTTCATTGATTGCTTTCTCATATGTGCCTTGACCACGGGCCTTCAGCAGACTGAGTAACCCCTTGCTCGAGCCAGTGACCTTGGGTCCAAGTTGGTGAACTTTGCTCAAACCAGATGAGCCCGCACTCAAGCTGGTAACCTCAGGGTCTTGAACCTGGGTCCTCGGCATCCCAACCTGACGTCCTATTCACTGTGCCACCACCTGGTCAGGTGACTTCAGTAATTCTTTAAAGCACACTAATTAAATTCTTATTGTTAATGGTTATTTTCTCATGGAAAGTCCATATTCCTGAGGTTCTCTTCCTTTTATTGTTATATTTGTTATGTTTAAGATTGTAATGCCAGTGGTGCACCCCTTAAATGAAGACTTGCATCCTAATTTATAAAGCTTTGTTTTCATTGAATCCATAGATTCTTTTCTCCCTTGCACAGTCTCCTGTCCAGGCTGCTTTTGCATCTTTGACTTGCTCTACACTTCTCAAAGTTTATTAAATCATAGATGGGAAGTGTTCATCTAATGTAGCCACAACCCTCCACTTCAGATTTGCATCTTATTTGTGCCAGTGACTGGCCTGGGTGTTTCCAGTGGCATGAGAGTCACTTTTATAAGGTGACCCATTCCACATGGAACAACACTGGCTGGAGGGAAGTTTCTTCCCATGATGAGTAAAAGGTGTTGCCTCCTGTTTCTGTCTACACAGAGTCAGGGTCTGTTCAAACCAGCACAGCCAGTGCGAAGGGGGTCAACCTATGTGTGGGAATAGGGTCAACAGTACAAAGATGGTGCAGCTGCAGAGAACTCGTGAGGGACAGGCAGTGTGCACACTGTTTTTTCATGATCAGAGGGAGAAGTGCCCACCTAGTCATCCCTATGGGACAAATCTCTGAATGAACAACCTCTCCGCCCTCTGCTTCCCTGACAGCCCCGCTCACACGGGCACCCAGTCCCACCACTGTCTTGTTGAAAACCTGCCAAGTTTTAAGAATGGCTCACGTGCACATAAAGAACCACAGCAATGATACTGTGCGTTTTTAAAAGCCCTTTTTAGCAACTTCAGTGAGCATTATGAGATTGATTTCTCTAAAGCCTCTAAGGTCTTGAGATAGGTGAGCGCATGGGCACTCTCGATATTTGTATTAATTTTATATTCGCAACTGAAAAAACCATCCCACAGCACGTGACACCTATGTGAGAAGTTCATAAAGATCAGATTCAGTCTAGACAGAATCAAATTTTGGTTTAAATCAAAAATTGTTCTTTTTCTGCAGTGTATGAATGCCTTAATTCATTAGTGCTAAATGTATGTGTCCTCAGCATGTATCAAGTCAAAAGTAACATTGCTTTCCTGTCTTGTTTCTGCCACCGTTTTGTATTTTGAATATGTCCTATTGATTCTACCCTGAACATTTATTTGAATTGAGAGGACTTCTCTCAATTCCATCTGATATTCAGCCTTAGTTGGAACTGTCATTACCACTCTTGTGAAATTTTGTTGAAAGTCAGAGATGATTTTATCACAGGTAAAGAGGCAGATACTTAGCTTTGTGGAATTGGCATTAATAAACTGTGAAAACAGTATTCACTTAAAGAAAAGATGTAATTCTCTCTAAACCGAACCTGAACTTATTCAAGCTGTCACAGAGGTGTCAGAAGTTACCCTATTCTTTCTTTGCCTGCTGTGAATATAAAAGTAACGAGACTTATTTAATAAACAGGAGCTCATTTCTCTAAGGAGCAGTGTGGTTTGCGGTCACCTGCTGCAGACTTCGTGTCTGGCTCAACTCCCTGGGCCTGGTCTCTTCTGTTTTATGCCCTTTTGTGCTGTTTGCCCCAGGACCTAATGTCACCACACGATTTTAATGGTGTTCTTTCTTTTCATCCTTTTTGCTTTCCTTCTTTTCCTTTCTTTGTTCATCTTTATCTCATTCTAGTCAAAAGTCTACTTTTCTGTTCTTTAAAAGCGAAATATAGCCTCCTGACCTCTTATTTGGAACATGGGACAACTTCTCATGGTTTCAGGCACAACTTTTTTTTTTTTTAATAATTTTATTTTTTTAATGGGGCGACATCAATAAATCAGGATACATATATTCAAAGATAACAAGTCCAGGTTATCTTGTTCAATTATGTTGCATACCCATCACCCAAAGTCAGATTGTCCTCTGTCACCTTCTATCTAGTTTTCTTTGTGCCCCTCCCCCTCCCCCTTTCCCTCTCCCTCTCCCCCTCCCCCCGTAACCACCACACTCTTATCAATGTCTCTTAGTTTCACTTTTATGTCCCACCTACATATGGAATAATGCAGTTCCTGGTTTTTTCTGATTTACTTATTTCACTTCGTATCATGTTATCAAGATCCCACCATTTTGCTGTAAATGATCCGATGTCATCATTTCTTATGGCTGAGTAGTATTCCATAGTGTATATGAAGGCACAACTTTTTATTCTATGAACATGAAACATAGAAAAAGAGGGAGGGATGCCACCCCGGAATTGACCTCATTGTGTCATGCTGGTACAACGTAATAATAATAATAATAATAATAATAATAATAATAATAGCTGGGAATTGTAGAGTCATAAGAAGAGCAGAAAGAAAAAATTTCTGCTGGGATGGTTAAACATATCAGTAAGGTATCGTCTTCTTTTTTCATAGCATTCTTTGATCTGTGCTATTGATTTAAATGTTGTAGATTCCTGTGGACCCTAAATGATGTGGAGTTTGTATTCCAAAAGTTTGTTTATAAATGTCTTGCATGGGTAACTAAACATTGTTGATAATGTTCAGTGTGCCAAGTTAGCCCACCAAATACCATTCAGCACATTATAATAAATTGAGGTTGTAATTTTAATAATTTCAATACTTATAACTGGTATTTATAAAATTGTCTCAGAAAAAAAATTCTGATTTCCATCTTAAGATGCTGGCGCCATTTGGCTGTGATTTCATTAGTGACTGAGCTGGAATGGGCTATTCGTGGTCACCTACAAGTCAGGGACATATTAAGTCTACTTATGCATATGGAAAGTTACCTTTATGTTTACATAAAATAAAATAAGTTGGTAGTTCAGCTTACTCCTCTGAAGCTTCATTGCCTCATGTGCATGGGGGTGGGCAAGTGCAAATACTATGAATGGAGACCTTCAGTCATCTTTATGAATGTCTGAACAGATCTCTCATCCAATATTAAAAGTCATATATTGCCTGAGGAAAAAGTTACATGATGGAGTGGTTAGGAGGAGCAATTTGTAAAAAGCTGTAGACTCATAAAAATGAGATAGAAAACAACTATAATGCTGTCTCATCCCTAGAAGGCAAACTGTATGGAAATCTTTTCTGAAGTAATGATTCCAAACAAAGTAACGGTGGTGAGTTATATATGTGCCTTGTTGGAATCACCAGAGAGTCTTCTTCAGTTTACCCACCTGCTTGAGTTCTTATATCTTCTTCCGTCCCCAACACTTACCCAGCTGAGCATCTCTGCTGTGATGTTTCTGATACTGGGTGGAGTGTGCAGCATTGCTCAGGGATTCTTAGATGGGAGGAAGTTCTCTAACGATTGGGTTTGTAAGAGTAGGGTAATACGATGACAGATAGCTTTTTAAAAAAGTGCTGAGATGTTTCCAAATCTGTAAATCTTTATTTAGCTTGCCAAATTTTAAAATGAATAAAATAGGAGGAAGGATCTGAAAACAACTGACAGGTCTCAAACGAAATGATCACCTTTTGGTTTTACCTGTGACCACTGTGTCTTTGGACAACTAAAGTTGCTATATTATCTGTGTTTGGAGGAAAACAGAATAAGGAAGGATGTATGTGTTTGAGGCTGATGGTTCAATAATAAGCAGACCCAGAGGAAGACTGAAAAAGAGGGTATTTATTGAGTACCTACGCTAGAACAGGAACTTCCACATGCATGCAGTTCACACTATTATGTGCTGCAGTTACTGCATGACATTTTCTACAGAGGTGTACCTTGAGGCTCAGTTTACCTAATTTGCTCAAGGCACATCTAAGATGGCAGTAAGACCCAGCTTCATGAACAGCCACACAGGTCCCTGTTCTTAGATGGGCCCAGTGCTTGCTGTAAGACTCTGCTGTCACCATCTTGTAATTCTTTAACGATTTTGAAAGGGGCCCATGCTATTGTTTTGCACCAGGTCTTAAGAATTACATAGCCAGTCTTTATCGTAGGCTATGCCAATGTCTCCATGGAGATCCCTAATGACAGACACTGATAACTCCTAAGCCTAGTAAGAAGGAGAGGTACGTAGCTCAAGGGGCTTGGATGGCAAGGATGTTGTATTCTAGAATCAGGATATTAGGCCCAGGAGGCGTGCCTCTCTCAGAAATTCATTACTTTGTATGATAGCCTAGGTGCTTTCTGGGTGCCAATGTAGCTTGATGCTTTATATTATCTTCCTTCTGCTCTGTAGCAAATCACTGCTTAGGCCAACACATATTATCCCATAGTTTCTGTGGGTCAGGGATCTGGGCATAGCGTGGCTGGGTCTCCTGCATAGTGTCACCAAGGTGCAATCAAGGTGTTGGCAGGACTGCATTCCTGTCTTGACCTCAGGGTTCTCTTCCAAGCTCATGTGGTTGTTGCAGAATTCAGTTCCTAGGTATTGTAGGACTTAGGCCCTAAAGATCAGATTGGACTAGACTAGGTCTCTGAGAAGCCACCCACGGTTCCTTGACATGCAGCTCTCTCCATAAGCAGTTCACACACAACTTCTACTTCAAGGCCAGTGGGAGAGCCTGTCTGTCCTTTTCTTTCCCCAGTCTGCTATAATGTAATCATAAAAGTGACATTCTATTACCTTTGCCATATTCTATTGATTAGAAGCAAGTTACAGGGAGCAATTTACACAAAGGAGCAATGAACACTAGAAGGTGAGGGCTATCTGGGATCACCCTAGGGTCTGTCCATAGTTGTAGAACATTCTGTTTAAGTGGGCCTCTTTCTTCACTCAGATTTCTAGACCGCCAAACACTGGACATACATCCATGAGGTAAAAGGAAGGTGATGTAGAAATTCACTCCCCATCTATGTTTATCTCATCTGTATTTTTTGCATTGCTTTTTGATAGTTTAGGAATAAGTCAAATTAAAAGTAGCCTTGAACTGAGTTCTGATTATTCACAATCATCTTCAAAGCCATGCCAGAATCTATGGCTGCCCCAGTTCACTATTAATGGATAGATCTGGTTTCTGTGTCTCTGAAATTCCTACTCTCCACTGGGCTATGAAATTTATATGTCTTACAGGACCCATTTTGAATAAGAGAATACAAAATAATAATTTACAAGAGTAGATACACACTGAATATTTAAAATTAGAAAAGTCACCACAAAATTACTCAAACCTTGGAGATTTGTCCCCCCCCCCCCCCCGAGATTTCTAAGTACTTTGCAGAAATGCTTATATAGATATGCTTGCGTAGAAATGTTTTTTAATTGCAGCTTGGTTTCCTCCCATTCACCTAGAATATTCTATAGCTCCTGGCAACTTTCAATATCCCAGGAAGGCAGT
This sequence comes from Saccopteryx leptura, assembly GCF_036850995.1. Classification (NCBI taxonomy): domain Eukaryota; kingdom Metazoa; phylum Chordata; class Mammalia; order Chiroptera; family Emballonuridae; genus Saccopteryx; species Saccopteryx leptura. The sequence continues at coordinate 213,113,108 of NC_089503.1, read as the reverse complement.
ACAAGTGATGATCCTTGAAGCTTCATTGGCTGCCCAGGAAATGGGCCTCTGCTTCTCACTGTATTCGCACTACTGAGCAAGTGGTTCACAGACTGGCAGCATCACCACCTCTGGGAGCCTGTTACAATGCAGAATCTCAGGCCCCACCCACACCTTCTGAAGAAAATCCCACATTTTAGTAAGATCCTAGGTCATTTCTATGCACATTAGTGTTTGAGAAGCACCACCATATACCACATACTGAGCGGCAGCATTCTCCCTAGGGGCTACACCCAACTTGTTTTTTCTTGGCCAGCGCAAGTGGGTAATAGACCTTAGCCCACAGCTGGAAACAATTCTGACAAGAAATGGTAAGAGCACGTCAGACTGCTTTATATTAATACAAGTCTCCAGGGTCAGACAAATTACATCCTTGGGGTATAGAAAAAATTTATAGCTGTGATTAGAGAGGCACTGCGAGTGATCTCTGAAGAATCACAGGGAACCAGAGAAGGGCTCTTCCTTTTCAAAGAAACAAAAACATAGATTCTGAAAATTACTGGGTAGTGAGTCTGACAGCAATTTCTTACAGGATTCTGGAAGAAATTATTAAAGAGGTAACTTGTCAGATCTTAGGAATAAAATGGTGATCACCAGAAATTATGGTAAATTAGCTTCATTTGTTTTTCTTATAATGTGTTTAAGATGGGGGAAGCCCAGGCAAAACTATATCTGTGATGTTTGGGATTCTAGGTAGGTGATCACAGGTCTTCTAAATAATATTCTTATAGACCACATGCAGAAAAGTGGTACTGACACTATCATCTTCAAATGAATTCATGATTGGTTGAATGATTATCTCCTGTAAGTTGAATCACAAGCCAGAAGAGGAAAGGAGTTGATAGTGAGTTCCTTTATCAACCAGGATGCAATTATATAACCCCGGGGATCAATATGAAATAAGGCATTGATTACAGAGCTTTGACCTTGTGTAACCCTAGGAACTGGTTAAAGTTGCTGGGCAACTTTATGTCAGCGCAGCATAACATCAGGAAGGAGGACGGATGTGGTGGGGGTAGCAAGGACAAACGACTGTTTGGGGAGGATGGTCCGGATCCTGCTTCAGCTTCCAAGTTTCCAATTCTGATGATGCAGGTTTCTGGCAGGAGAAGCTGAGGTCCCAACGTGCACCTGACCTGGAGTTGGAGAAGCTGAAGGAGTGTGGTCTGGGCAGCTGCTGCGTGCCAGTGAGGTCAGCCAGCCCATGCATAACTGATCTGTCTGTAGTCGCTGCAGATGCACATGGCCCAGTGCCAACCTTCCAAGCTTAAAGATGGTCCCGCTCCACTTTGGCCTTCCAATCTCGCCTGAATTTCTCTTGCAATCAAGCACAGCTCAGAACCATGAGGGAAAGAAATTCTGATATTGTTCCTGCTTAGCTGAGTTGACAGAGTTCAAAGCTAATATAGCCACCAAGCTGTGTTCTTGGTCTTGCTCTGTTGATTATTTTTCATAATGCAAAATTGTGAATGAAAATACATGCTGGTGATGGGACTCCCAGGACAGTCTCTATAAACTGAGTTCTTATCCTTCAAGCATTACACGAAATGTAAGAGTCCTTCCTGACCATGCTCAGTGACCTGGCATTTCAGCTTCCCTTACCTCTTTGTACTGCCAGGCCTTGCTCTGTTTTCTCATGGTCCTTATTAGGATTTTTTTTTTCAGAGACAGAGAGAGAGTCAGAGAGAGGGATAGATAGAGACAGATAGACAGGAACGGAGAGAGATGAGAAGCATCAATCATCAGTTTTTCGTTGTGATACCTTAGTGTTCATTGATTGCTTTCTCATATATGCCTTGACTGCGGGCCTTCAGCAGACCAAGTAACCCCTTGCTCGAGCCAGCAACCTTGAGTCCAAGCTGGTGAGCTTTGCTCAAACCAGATGAGCCTGCGCTCAAGCTGGCGACCTCAAGGTCTCGAACTTGGGTCCTCGGCATCCCAGTCTGACACTCTATCCACTGTGCCACCGCCTGGTCAGGCCTTATTAGGATTTGTTGTATGTTGTGATTGATTTATTTATGCTTTGTCACCTTCACCAGAATGCATGTTTTGTGAGAGCGAGGACATTGCCTATTTTGCTCAGTGCTCAATTCCCAGCATCTTAGAATAGAATGGCATATAAAAGGCACTCAATAAATATTTGTTGAATGAATTTATAGTGAAATTTAATCATAAACGTAACATTAAGGAATAAAGACCCAACTCCCAAGAAGAGAGTGGATGGGATTGAAATTAAGAATAACTCAGGAGAGAAAATAAACTTGGGATTTTGTGGATAGCAAGCACAAATTTCCAGTCAAACTGGAAAATTAACATGTTTTATTTATCTAAGTAGAGAGAAACAAGGTAATATTCCCATTATACTCTAGGTGGAGGGACAAAAGTTACCATAAATTTAAAAGACAAAGAACTACCATATCAACAGGCCAAAGAAGAAAAAATATATGCTCATATAAATTGATGCAGAAACAGCATTTGACAAAATCTGCTACTCATTTATGACAAAAATACTTTTACTAGATTATGAATAGAAGAAATTCTTCAACTTGATAAACAATATCTATAAAACAAAACAAAACAAGACTCTATTTAACGTTATTGCTAATGGTGAGAAACTGGACACTTGCCTCCTAAGATTTGGAACAAGGAAAGGATATCCACTGTTTCCACTTCTATTTAACCTCATACTGGGAGTACTAGCTAATGAAGTATAACAATAAAGTGAATTGTATACAGATGAGGAAGGACTTGTTCGCAGATGACATGATTGTTCATGTAGAAATCCCAAAGGAATCCCAAAGAAATAAAATCCCAGAAGAAATAACCAAATGTAGCAATTTAGCAGGATACATGGAAATTTACAGAAAACTGAGTGAATCTTAATGTATGCAAACTTTAAAAAATCATTAGTATGTTGGGGAGATTTCAAGGAGAGAATGAAGAATTTAATAAAATAATATGACAGCATTACAAAAGGATAAAAGTGGCCCTGGACCGTTGGCTCATTGGTAGAGCGTCAGCCTGGCATGCAGGAGTCCCGGGTTCGATTCCCAGCCAGGGCACACAGGAGAAGTGCCCATCTGCTTCTCCACCCCTCCCCCTCTCCTTCCTCTCTGTCTCTCTCTTCTCCTCCCGCAGCCGAGGCTCCATTGGAGCAAAGTTGGCCAGGGCGCTGAGGATGGCTCTATGGCCTCTGCCTCAGGTGCTAGAATGGCTCTTGTTGCAACAGAGCAATGCCCCAGATGGGCAGAGCATCGCCCCCTGGTGGGCATGCCTGGTGGATCCCGGTAGGGCACATGCGGGTGTCTGTCTGACTGCCTCCCCATTTCCAACTTCAGAAAAATTCAAAAAAAAAAAAAAAAAAAGGATAAAAGTATCTCACTGAGTGGGGTAAGAGGAGAAAGGTAACTGTCATTAAACTAAAGTTGAAGGAAACCAGGAATAAGCACTACTTAAAGTTGTTTCTCAACTGATGACTGGCTGTCAGTTCTGATATTGCTGTACAGGTGTACTGGAATTGAACACTTAAATAAATGGGAGATGGATGGTGGGAGCCAGAATTTTCAATGTTGGAGTAGAAATTTACAGAAAAGCAAGGGAGGAGGCTAGTATGAGTCAGGTGATAATGTATTAGAATTGGAGTCACCAATATGAACTTATATTTAGCTTAATATTGGTAATTACATTAGAGATGTTTTTATATATTCCTGTAACATAGGTAAATATGCACACACACCCGCACACAGACACATATTTGCTCTGTGAGCTTAAAGGATATAGAAGCAAACATATCCCAATAGCAGTAAGCACACCTAAGTCTTAGTTCTTGGATTCTAATGCCGTTATACAATGTATAAAAACAGAATCTAGGAGGAATGGGTTATTTTATATGTGGGGCAGAAAATATGTAAGATGAGCCCAGATAATCTTGTAGTGACTGAAAATGAGGATTTGAACAAATAGTTAAACTAAGTCAGACAAACAAAAACCCTCCATGGGGGAGATATCTTAAAGAAATATAAGAGCCAACAGAAATAGCTTTCAGTAGCCAAAGCTATATAATGCTTTGGTATGAAATAAATATGAAGAGGTCCATACAGATAGTAAATATATGACTTAATAAATAAGTAAATGGGGACAAAGATAAACATTCCATGCAATGGAATTCCAGATAATGTATTTTGATACCCTACCCTGGAGGAGATGGAGCTTAACTACCCACTCTCTAGATGTAGGTCTGGAGAGTGACATTTTCCCAAAGAATACAGGATGGAAAGGAGAGGGGGGGTGCAGAACATTAGAGTGGGGAAGTGTGACAAATACTACCTCACCAGGGGACCAAGGTCAGCATCAACAGTGCTGTCATGTTCTTAGTATGTACCTTTAATACGCTGTGTTGAAAATACCTCTTTACCTCTATGGTCTCTCTCTGTAAGCCCATACCCTAGTGTAATCACGAGAAAAACATCAGACAATTCCCACCAAAAGACATTCTGCAAGGTACTTGGCCAGTATTTCTCAAAAGAGTCAAGGTCATTAAACAGAAGAAAGGTCTGAGAAACTGTCACAGTCAAGAGGAACCTAATGTAATGCTGTAGCTAAACAGGATCCTGTCACTGGGTAAACACTAAGACAATCTGAATAAAGTATGGAATTTAGTTATGTGTATTGTATGTAATGTATCAATATTCATATAATATATACGATATATGATGTATCAATATAAACTCATTAATGGTGACAAGTGTCCCATATTAATGTAAGAAATTAACAGTAGGGGAAACTGGGTATGCATTATATATGGAAATTCTCTCTTCTATCTTTGCATTTTTTTTGTAAGGCCAGAAGAGGGTGGATGGTGATGGAAGGAGACCTGACTCGGGTTGGTGAACACACAATACAGTGTGCAGATAATGTATTATAAAATTGTATACCTGAAACCTATATAATTTTATTAATTGGTCTCACCTCAATAAAGTCAATAAAAATAAATAAAATACTGAAAATAAAGAGTTTATTAAAAAGAAAAGACAAAGTGCAGAAGACAAAATCAATGAGTGAGCCTGGCAACCAGGTTATAGATGAAATGGTTAATTAAAAAAACAAAACAACGTAGAACATGTATGAGGGACTTACAATTGAATAAATGCTTGTGAGGAGATTTTAAGTGGAGGACTTATCATTCCTGCCTTTGAGAAGTTCGGAGGGTCACGTTCAATGCAGTTGCCGGTGGCTGAACAGGAGCAAACTGATCAAGTTGTGTTGCAGATGTTAACTCAGACTGGAAGAAGAAATTTACGATTATTAGAGCTCTCCAAATATGACTGATGTGCCTCTGGAGGGGTCAGAGCGCTTCTCCCTGATCTTCGGGTAGAGAGAGGCACAAGGAACCGCGCAGCGGAGAACAGTTGGAGGAGGAGCCCGAAGGCGTCTTCATCTCACACGCTGCGCTGGCGCTGCCGTGGGTCTTATCCAACTCCCCCGCCACCGCCGGATTCCAGTGGCTGCAGGCAGGTCCCAGAAACGAGTGATTTTCTTACGACGTCCAGATGGCGCGATTTTCTCTGATCATCCTGGAATGGCACACTCCAAATAGAAAGGGAGAAATAATTGCTGAGCGCTGTGAGGAGTGGGCTTAAGAAAAGCCTCTGAGATTCTATTTGCGTGCATGCGCTCTTTATTTTTCGTAAAAAAAAGTACGCTGAAAAAATTTAAGGAATACAAAATTAAGACCTGAAACCAAACCTCACCGAGGTTTTATATTGGATATTACTATCTCAGTTTCAATTCTCTCTGGTGGAATGATGCCCGAGGCCAGTGGGTAGGATTAACTTTGCAGGGCAGGCGTCCCTGGCTGTTATCCATGGGACCAGATGCCTCTTACCCTCTGGAGGTCCAGATGAATTTCATTTCCTGGGGAAATGGCACAGGCAGCAATGGTGGCCACCGCCCTTCCCTTCTGCTACCACTGGCAGCAGAGCGTGTTCTTGCTCGCGGGTTTCCATGCTCACGGGCTGCTACTTCACACATCTCTACTGTGATTCTCTGGAAATTATGGGACTTCGGGAATACAGACATGATTATGAAATGATAGTGTCTTCTACCACGTCTGCTCTCTAACAAGTGTCTAGATACCAAAGCTGAGGCAAACATTAGCCCTTCCAGTAAAAAAGAGTTTAGTCAGTCTATCTCAGATCAAGAAATATCTAATATAGCGAGGGTAATGGTGCATGTGTCTGTTTGTGTGCATGCGTGTGTGTAGCTCATGTGATGTTTAATAATAAACAAAGTGCATTCAATTAGAGAGTTCTGCCACCTTGAAACATAAATGTGTAAGCTCATGGTAAGTAGCTGATCTGTCATTTGTAGGCTCTGTGTTCCTCAGCAGTTGTTTGCATGAAATAGCAGAGGTAAGGTAATTTTTTAGTAGAAGACCCTGACCTTTGGATTTTATGTCCACTGTCATAGCACATCAGAGTTCTAATTCTTTTTGCTGATATTAATTGTAGTTAAATTAATGTTGTAGTGAATAACAAAGAGCCAGAGACAGCACAGACCGTTTTTTGTTGTTGTTGTTGTTGTTGTTTTTCTTGTGTTTTTTTTTTTTTTCAGTTGAGCATTTTCAGACATAACAGCAAATGCTCAACTCTGTCTGGCTCATCTCCCTCTTATTTCTAGTCTGGGAGAGGGCCCTTACCTTATCCTCTCCAGCACCAGTTTCTAAGTGTTCCTTTTCTGAATTCAGACCCTAAGAGCAATTATACGGCTGGATCTTTAAAGCATCAGCTTTCACTGAGTCAGTTTGCTCTCTCTCCTCCTTCCTCCGTGTGCCTCTCTGACCCCGGCAGACAGCTGCTTTCATGGCTGGTGCACACGTAGGTCTCCTTGTGCAGACTGTGCGCCTTTCGTTCTGGGGACGTGGTGTTTATCTGTTTGTTCCTTCCTGTTCCACGAAGGTGTTTTGTATTTGCTTGTGTTCCACCCTGCTCTTGCCCACACTGGACCTTCAACCCTTTCCTTTTTCATCCACCTACGAGTATCAACACATTATTTAAGGGTCACCTAAAATGTCATAGCCTCTGAGAAACAGATTGTTCGGTTGGAATTAATAGTATCTTTCACTACATACCTACTCCACTTTGCTTTGGTCTCTTGTTATATCTGTTTCCTTCTGCTGTGTATTTTACTTATTTATGGCACACACCCACCCCGGAAACACACACGTGTACACACTCTGTTGTAAGCTCCTTAAAGACAGCCATCCTATTTATCCCAGCACAAGGACTGGTATCTGCCTCACACATCGCAGATACCTTTTAATGTGAGTTGAATGATACAGCTCAGGGTGCTAAGATAGTTTCAGAACCACCTATTATGTGATGGCTCTCAAATTTTTATCCCCAGCCTGAACCTCCCTTTTACCTCTCTTTACTCTTATAATCAATTATCTACTTCTCTCCAGCTGGATTTTTAAGTAGATTCTCAAACTCAGCATGGCCGGCAAACTCTTGTTTTTGTTGTTTCCTCACTAAGCCTTCCTCATCTCTGTAAAAGTAAGAATACCATTTACAGTGTTACTCAGGCCAGACCCGAGAGTAAGCCTTGATTTTCCCTTTCCTCACATTCCATGTTAAATTCATTAATAGACCCTGGCCGTTTCTTACCAAAACACATCCCGAATCTTACTCATTTTCACCATCTTCTTATCCCTAGCCCTGGTCCACGTCTCTGTCATATCTGTCCCAGATTACTGCCACCATCATTCACACCTGAGCTACAGACACAGTCTCCTAATCAGTCTTTGGCCTTCACTGTTGCTCCTCTGAAACCCATTTTCTGCACAGGTGCCAGGGAAAACTTTCTAGGACCTACCTACATTAGACCATAGCATTCCCATTGAAAGCTTCCCAATGGCATCTACTTACAATTGCATGTAAATTTCTAACCACATTATCTGAAGGTGCATGTACTCTGACCCCAGAGAAACCTGTCACTTTTCTTCTTTCTCTGTCCCCTTTGTTTACTCTGCTACAGTGACCTTGACCCCTTCCTGTCTGTTAGACATGAAAAGCTAGTTTGTTGCTGCCTAGTGATTTTGTTTTTGCTGTAGTTTCAGCTCAGAGCTTTGCATGGCTATGTTTTTCTTCCACTCCTCAAGGAAACCTTCTCTGATCACCTTGGCTAATGGGCGCCCTCAGACCTCTTCTTTCATGATTTCATCTTTTCAAGCCCTTCCTAGGTGCAGGGTACTTTCGTCCCAACTAGAGTGTGCTCTCTGGCCTCTAAAAAGCATCTGCCTTAATAGGCATTTATTGACTGACTAGCTGACAGATGGACTAATGCCACCTTGTTGGCAGCCTCTCTTGTTTCTTCAGGTACTTGGTTCCTTTTTCTGTAGTTGAGGATTTTCACCATCTTGTAGCTGTCTGTGCTGTTTTGTCTTATGCTTCACGGTGAGCCCTTGGAAGCAGACCCCACTCTGTGTCATTGCTGTTTCTCAAAGGACGTTGCAGAATGGTACTGAATGGACGAGCCTGTGTGTTTCCCCTGTGATTCTGTGACCGCTTTTCCTCTCTCCTCTTTTCCTACTGGAATTGCTTGTTAGTTATAGGAAACTTAAATTCCTATTAGAGTCTCTTAAAACTGAGATTGGGGAATTGATGAGGCCTATAATTGGTAAAAGAAACTCTGACTTAAGGTATTTGCTTAATGAAAGAATATGGTAGGAGGGCAGTGGGAATAGTTTCCTTTAATAGAGGAGATGAAGATTTGATGCTCAGGGTACCAGTTTATTGGGCAGGAAAACCGATGCTATTAATTCACAGAGGAGATGACTGTCAGAAAAGTTTCTCCACTCTAGAAGCTGAGAGACCAGCAGAGGTCCCATAAATCACACCCTTTTACTTAGGGTAACATGCTTAAATAAAGATTTATCTTCATTATGCAATTTTACTTTATATACCATAACATTCTAAACTGAACATTGGTCTTGCATCTTACATTTCTACCTTCACTGCCAACCAAGAAGATGCGTCAGAAGGTTACTTTGCAACTTCTCAAGGTCAAGAAACCATCTGATTTTGTAACAACAGACAGACAAACACTGTTATCAGTATTCTGTAAGCATGACTCTGCTTTCAGTGTCTCCACTGTAGTTTTCTCAGACTGCACACTACACTGTACCCGATTTTGAAACTTGAGCCCAAAGAGCTAAACCAGTGAAGTCAGCCTTTAGTTATTTTCCATTTCTATGAACCCCGTCTTCAACCCAAGTCACCGCCCCTCCAGAAAGGAGCTGGACCCCTTGATGATGACTAATGATCCCAAAGAGAAAGGAGTCTCTTAACATCCCATCCTTCCCATTTGCACTAACCTCAAAGCTCCTGTTCCCTAGTGCCTCTTTTTTTCAACTAGATTAATGAAGAAAACCATGGAGTTGCTATGAGTTATGACACCTCAATGTGTGGACCCAAAGGTATTTGTACTTTTAAAATAAAACATCCCCGGAGAGGATAATATCTTAAGAGTAATAAATCATCAGTGGTGGAATTTCAGACACAACATGAATTCACATGATATTCTAAAATACCCATCATGCACCTAACATGTAATCTAATGATGATGTAGTAAATTATTGGAGTTAAAAAATGGTTGGATGTAGCTTGGAGTTTCCTAAAATATCAAGTCTACTTATTAAGGTCTACTTTCAGTTTGGGGCCCAGGAAAGTACTTCAAAGTGCCCTGCAGAGCATCATGGGAACCTCACTGGGCCGTTCTCACTTCCTTCTGGCTGACGTTACAATGGAAGCAGGCATGAGGTTGATAGGTCCCTCAGAGTCAGCATATCCAACATGAACTCATTTTCTTTCTCTCCTGCCCCGCCATGTAGTCTCTTCTTTATTTTTTGCCTTGGTTGAAAATATTACTAAATAACCAATTACTTAAGCCAGAAGAAGTTCATCTTAGAAACATTATTTTCCCTCAACTTCCATATACATTTGGTCACCAAAGCTTATACAGTTCTTATCCTCACTGCTAGTCTTTCAGATTAGTGTTGGCCTTTATCATCTTTACCTCAGATAAAGCAGGCCCAGTAGCCTCCCATCTGATTCTTTCAGAAGCAGTTGTTCTCTGCCAGTCCAACCTCCACACTTCTATCAAGTTCCTAAAAATTAAATCCTTCCATTGTCCCCCATTACCTGTCAAATTAATTCCAAACTAAGGCCTATGAGTTGTCCTTCCTGATGCTGCATTGTCTCTTCCTGATATAGCATTGTCTCTTGACACTCACTCATGGAATTCTCCACTCCAGTCCCCTTGAGCCCCTTGTGACCCTTTATAAGAGCTCATGTTTTCTTGCCCCTTTGACATGCTTTGGTATATGTTGCTCTCACTACTTGAAATGCTTCTCCCACCTGAGGCCATTCCTACTTATATGTCAAGATTCTATGAAGATACAATGTCTTCTGTTAGACCTTTTCGATTGCTATGATCTCCTGGCAGAGTGTGACATCCCAAGACACCCCAAGATTCGTCTCTGGCTGCCTCTGGTCAAGTTGGAAGGATGGGGCTAGTGGATCTCCTCTGAGGTGGAGGTGCCAGTCAGGCTTCAGAAAAGGTGGCAGATGTGGCCCCCACACCAAAGTCCCATGTCTTAGTTTGTCCTGGTTTTTCCCCAAGTTCAGCAGGGCAGAGCCAGTAGGAATTGGGTTGGTAGATCCTTGGAGCCCAGAGGGTGGATCTTCCAGCAGCCAGGAGAGTGGTTTTTCTGTTAAATCTTTTGGGAAGGGGAGGTACCAGTCAGATTCTCAGGAAAGTGGGGGGAATGGCCCCTGTCTCTAAGCCAGACAACTAAGTTACTGAGTCTGTCCAGACCCCTACTCCCTGGCCAAGGCTGCTGACTCCTCAGCAGGGCCTAATCTTCTAAGTGTGTGATGAGAGAGAGACCAGAGGGTGGGACGATTGCTTTCCCCTGGGCTGATGGCACACAGAGAGGAGTGCTTTGCCTAAGAAAGATGGCGACTGCGGTATGGGAGGATGACTAAGCACTGGGATTTTGGTAACTGTTCCCTCCTCCTACACACCCCTCAGTTTCTCTTTCTATAGGCACAAATCCCAGACTCTTCTCTTGCAACTCTATTCTGCTTGGCCCTCCCTCTGCTTGAGCCCGGGGTAAGTGGCTGTGAATGAGATTTTATATTTTGGCCCTTTAAAAGTGTGCCTGAGTCTCTGAGGACTCCTGTCTTTTTCTGGCAGACAGAAACCTTGCTGTTTTTCATAGCCTAATTCTCTGCAGGTGCCTAGTCTTGGCTCTGGTGCTCTGGGCTGGGTAGCCTGGTTTGGGGTTTAGGCCTCACCTTCTTCAGAGGAAATCCCCCTCAGCTGAGATATCCCTCCAGAACCTTAGCTGTGGCTCGTGGGAGGGGGGCACCCCTTTTTGCATCCCTGCCCGTCCTGCCAATCTCAATGTGGCTTCTTCTGTGCATTTTCGGTTATAAGACTCCTCTTCATTTGTCTTGAGTCAGTTGTTCAGAATGAGTGTTCTTAAATATAATTGTAACTCCAGTAGGGGCCTGGTAGGATATGAGTGTAACATCCACCTTCTCCACCACCATCTGGGATCTCCATTGCTCTTTTCTATAGGAGGTTATAGTGATTTAATATTTCTGTTTTCTTTAGAGAAAGAAATCTCATTAAATGATAATCTAATGGGCTGGAAAAAACTAACAGACCAACTTCAATGAACTAAATATTTATTGAAAAAATACAGAGCTCCTTGTTAGCTGGAAAAGAATGGTAGCTTGGATTTACATCACATTCTCACTATATTTTCATAAAACTGGTACCTTGTTGAATATTTTTTTGAGTTGCAATTCTAGCTTATAAAAGAGAGATAGTGATGATTAAAAGCAATGCTCAATTTTAATTCAGGTACATAAATTAAAGACAGATGTTGGCATACTATGCTATAGTACTAGATTAGTTAATGTTTTTCTTAAGAACTATAGAAATTATGATGTCATTAGCTGTGACAATCCAATACAGTTTTCTAAATCTAACCCCCCAAAATTTAATTTTGTTAATTTTGTTTTGAACCAAACTGGCTCTTGGGTGATTGATTGGAGGAGTGTGAGGAGATCTGTCTATTCCAACTATAAGGATTACTTTCCATCTGTCTACCGATGGAAGTTCTTTCTTCAAATACAATCAAAGTGATTTGTCCAATCTTACATTCTGTGCTGTATTTGGAGAGAGTGTTTTGGTGCAGCCCATCACACATCACTCAATGTGCCTAAGGACTCAGGACATACCAGGGTAACCATGACTCTTGTGTTATAATTTATAGCCTTATAGATTGAGTCTTCAACCCCCTCCTATATCATCTTGGGTCATAATTGCCTTATAGACTTCACTGGCTTGCTTGTCCCTCTGGACCCACGGTTAGTCATTTCAACACTTTCATTTTCTTGCTAATCACTAATGTTTGGTTACCCCATTATCAGCTTTCTTTACTCTCTGGCAACCAGGCCTTGTTGCAGAAAGCCATGAAAACTTTTGGACTGAGGTCTGTGTAACATTGTGCTCTCTCCTCTCAGCTATGTTCTCAGTGTGGCTTCATCTCCTATTTATATATTATCGACTTTCTAGAATATTGTTGAGAGTCACTGCACCAACTCTGTTTATTTTCAAGAACTCAATTGTCACCCCACCCCCAGTAGATGACTTACTCTACTTTACTGAGAACACATAGTTCCCTTGATTTTATGCCTTAGTAGTCCCCTATGGCCTTTCTGACCAAGTCTAACTTGGCTTTGTATTCAAGACCCCCCGTGCTCCATGCTCCTGTGTATGTATCTGAAGGTCTCCAGTTTCTTAAGTTTCCTGAGGAGCTCTTGTTCTCAGGGTAGAGTCTGAGATCCATGGCAGTGGGCAGGAGGGTGGGAATAGAGAGGATGGCTCTGACTCTTTGGGTGTTGTATCATAAAGAAATCCTCAGAGATCTACGGTGTCACTCGAGAACCTTTTTTGAAGAATAATGGCCCTCTGGATTCTAATATGCTCCTAGGAGGAGAGCTGGTTCCTCTTTGTTCTTATCAAAATGAGATGGTTATATTCACAGGGTGGGATCCCAGGGTCTTCAGGGCCCAAACTAAGTTATTTCTTTTGTTTGAAAGTAACCATAAAATCAACAGTTTCTTTGATGTCAGCCCAGTACGGTGCTGTGCCAGCTATTTTCTGATAGTTGCATTGAATTTTTCATTACTTATAGAAAACAAGAAATGACCTTTGAGGGTTTCAGTATCTGTTTGATGTATGTGCTCATTCATATACTTTTCAACTACCATTTTAAAAGGGTCCAAAAATGAATGCAACGATTTTTTGTAAGAAAAGAACTTTTGTTGTTTTTGGTTTATTTGTATGTTTTTACTTACAAAGTGCAGATTAAATGTGGTTTATGTTTTGGATGTAAATTATATAAAGTGTTGCATACACACATGCAATTTTGTCTGGCACATTAAAAACGGAGAGAAAATGTCTTGAGAATGTGATAAAAATTTTTTTTAGGAAATACAAATTTATTCTTTCATAAATTAAGTAATAAAATTAGCATTTCATCATAACTTCTTGAAGTTGAAATAAAACATCCTAAAACTGGGTAAGCTCAAAGAATTGTAAACAGCAGATTTTAGCTTTTAGGAAGCTGTTGATGAATATATTTAATTATTAATTTTGTCCAGAAATTTGTTTCCGTCTTGTAAGAGCTGGACTAATTTTATCTGTGTTGACTATTTGCTTTGCTTTTATTTTGCTTCCCCCTCCATCATTTGAATGCTCCTTCTTTTAGCAAAATTTGTTATTGTCTTTGGAAAATTTTCTAGCTTCAGAGAGAAGTAAGTGTAACAATTAAACCTTAGTTAAAATTGTTCTGGTGCCACTTTTACCCTCGTGGTAGAGCTAGCACTTTGATTTGTGGTTACTAGTTTCCTATTTCTTCATTATAATCTTTATTATTCCTTTTAAAAAGCAGCAGGTTCAAGTTGAATATATTTGATTTCTGAGTTTTCCCCTTAAGATGTGGTATTATGTTGCATCACAATTCTCAAGTTAAATTTTCTTTCCCAATCATGTGTCAGTTTCTTTGGTAAAACTCTTCCCTCGGTGTTTGCCAGGACAATATCTTGGTGGTTTTTAATGTATTCTGTTGTTTGTAGCTTGGTATTACATCTTATTATTCAGGGTTAAATTAAAAAAGGGGGGGAGTTAGTATATATTGAAGTATATTTCTCTGAAATCTATCGCTTTTATTTCATAAGTAAATTATACTAGTAACTTCTGTAAAATGATGAAAGGCTTGCATTAGTGCTGATGAGTAAATATATTTGAGAAAAGACTTAGAACATATTTAATTCACAGTATTTATATAAGTTTCTATTAAGAATGTAGTTGCAAGCAGGTAGAAATTTATGCATAGAGAATTTGAATGGCTTTTCCAAGAGGACACAGCTAGAGGCTAAGCTATTCTTGTTCTGATATCCTTTCCTCTGGCTAACACCTCTTCAATGTATGGTCCCTGCCACCCCCATTTGTACACTGCATTCTACTTCAGTGATTAAAGAGAACATCATGTTCTCCCTGTCTCTTAGAGCAGTGTGCTGCAGTGAATTGGATCTGGGCTTAACCAGGCAAGGAGAAGGATGGAAAAATTTAGGCTGGCTTACTGCAGAGTGCTTCCATAGGGTTGCTTTGCTCCTGGCAAAGTGCTGTCAGCCAGCTTAACCAGAGGAGGGTTAGCTCAGGCCAGCTATTTTTAATTCTTGAATAAACTCACCTCATAGGATTATGATGTCTCTCCGTGTTACACTGAGATTTCAAATACTAAGACGATCTACCTTCTCAAGGTCCTTCTGAACTTAAACAAGCTGTGTATATTTGTGTTTGAGGGCGGGTGGGTGGGGTAACACACATGGAGAACTGAGATGCATGTGGTCATGGATTTCTTTTGCTCAAGTCTAACTTCAAACAGTGTTTTCAGGAGCCCCACACTCTAAATGGCTCTAAAATGCTTTTAGAATGCCAGGGGGATACAAAATGAGGGCCAGGGCACTTAACACAGAACTGGAGACTGCATCCGGACAGACAAACGGAAAAAGTGTGGGCATGCATGTGCACACTTGGCACATTGTTATAGATCCCTCTGGCAGCATGAGATCATTAAGGGCATCCATCCTGAAATTTAAACTTGAGGCAGACATCCCTCAAGTTATGTAATACGTTTTTGTTTAAAATTCAATTGTGTCAGAGTCTCATGTTGAATCTAGAAGATCAGAAATGGTCGTTTTTGGCTAGCAAGCTGAACTTGGCCAGCTTCCATGTCTACACAGCTGGTCTTGTGTTCTCAAAGATTCTAAATTGTTTTATGTTCCACCCTTGGCTAAGACCTATCCTCTCTTAACTGTCCTTATGTGTGAGTGATTCATATTTGAAAGGACAGAAATTCAGAGTTACCCCAATGTTCTATTGTAACAGGGAATCCATAATGCAGTCCAGTTTATATAATATCTGACAAAACAGATTGTGTAATATTTCTACCTCTGTCAATGTGTGAAAAACAGGAAATAACAAATATCACACGTTTGGTCAGCTTGACAATAACTTTCAAGTGAATGTTCCTGATGTGGAATAGGCTTGAAAAATCTGTTGTGTCAATTATTGCAATGAGATCCACTGTGAACATTTATTTAAAATACAAAGTTAATTGATAAAAGATGACTTAGTCACCTGAAAATATTGTTATGCAAGCTAAAATGGACACATTTCTCAGTCTTGACCACATGCCATCATGGTATTTTTGTTGATAAAGGCTGTCATGGTAATTATTTAAAATAAGTTATATGATACATGTTTTTCTGGGTTTTTTTCTTTTCTTTTTTCTTTTTGTGTGTGAGAGAGAGAGAGAGACAGAGAGAGGGACAGAAAGGGACAGACAGGCAGGAAGGGAGAGATGAGAAGCATCAATTCTTCGTTATGACTTCTTAGTCTCCTTAGCTATTCATTGATTGCTTTCTCATATGTGCCTTGACCTGGGGGCTACAGCAGAGCAAGTGACCCCTTTCTCGAGCCAACAACCTTGGGCTCAAGCTAGTGGCCTTGGGCTTCAAGCCAGTGACATTGAGCTCAAGCCAGCAACCAAGGGATAATATCTATGATCCCATGCTCAAGCTAGCAACCCCTCGCTCAAGCCAGATGAGCCCACGTTCAAGCCAGAGACTTCGGGGCTTTGAACCTGGGTCCTCTGCTTCCCAATCCAATGTTCTATCCACTGTGCCACCACCTGTTAAAGCTGTTTTTTCTGCTTTCAAAGTGGGAAACAAATATGGAAACTATCCAAAGGGACCTATGCATCAAACATCAGTGTTCAATTGGTGGAAGGACTGAGGATTTCTGCTATACTGGCCAGCAGATAAAATAAGGAATGTTACAGAATACAACTAAAAATGGTCAAGAAGATTTAGATGTTTTCTTAACCAAAGGCAAAAGCAATTACTTCTTTTTATGACAACATATGGATTCATGAAAAATATGTGTGTTTGTACTATGTTCTTCATAAGTACTAGATGCTGTGTCCTGGCCCAAATGGAGCTTATAGTCTGTGTGTGTGCTTCTGCACGTGTGTGTGTGTGTGTGCATGCACACACATTACAAGATGCGGGGCGTACAAATAAATAAGACATGTTGAGACAGTGGGCTTTATGCTATATTAGGGGCCTGCACAGGGTCCTAGAGCTGGTGTTCATTTGGGGGGGAAGTTCAAGGAAGAAATCTTGAAGTTAATAACATCGTCTGAAATGTAAAGTATGAGTGCAGTGTAGGCAGAGATGGATTAAGGTCGGTTGAATCCTCAGGCACAGAAGAAAATATTGGGCCCCTTACATTAGAAAACAGCGTAAAGTTGGCGTTTTGCAGGGCCCTTCAGCAGTCAGTGCCCAGGGTGCAGTGCCCCCACCATTAAATCCACCTCTGAGTGTAGGCAGAGGAGAGGAATTGTGAGTGGGGCGGGATGGTTGACAGAGGTGTTCCTAGACGTGGCAGCGCCATTGTTTGGCCAAGGCAAAAAAGAGAGCACAGTATGTTCAGGCAAGATTTTCTTTCAGAAAAACTTATTTTCAGTGCTTTTTATACCAAATTATTACAAGAATAGAATCATTGACATAAGATTCATTTTTATTATTTACAATGAACAGTTCTTCTATGTTGGGCTTAGAGCATGACTATTCCATTTTTTTTTTGAGTCAGTCGCTGAAAAATTTTTCAGCACAATTTATTGCCCCTTAAGAGTATCTTGGCTGTTTGGCATAATTTCCTTTCTGGAGTTGACTGTGAAAACTTGCATTAATGTTGACTCAAAGTTCAAGTGCTGGCCGTTCATGGAAATTGCCAGTTTATATAAAATAATAACCTTACATAATAATATGTATTATATATATATGGCCATGTTTTTCTATCAAGTTCTCTAATTTTTCATTCTTTTCTTTGTATCTATTGTGAGAGTTGAAAGGCATTTTCTTTTTTGTTTTTTACATGTGACATGGTAGAGAAGCTATTAAAATGATTTGTTGATTTTTTTTTTAATATGGTGACATATTCCAGATTTAGTATGATGACATAAGGATTTCTAGCATTTTCCAGATTTATTTATTCAGGGAATGTGTTCTCAACTCCATGACATTATCTACTTAATTTGAAATGTTGGTTTCTGGATATACATGAACTTTGGCGATAACTCTTTAGTGATTGCCTTGCCAGATCTCAGGTTCAGGTGCTTGAGCTTGGCTTTAATTTTTTAAGGTGGAAAATCATTCAAACCTATGATATCAAATAGATTTTCTGGTTTTAAGAAAACAGAAGATTTGTCCTTAAAATCTGTACCTGGTTTTTTTTTTTTCTTGCCTCTTGGAAAGCTGGATCAAAGGTTTTTTCTTGTTTCTAGTTATCTAAGTTTGTAGCAGAGTCACTTCACGATACAATAAAAAAATAATATCAATAAAGCTGTTTGTAAGACATAGGCTCAAGTTCTGATAGAAATACAAATTAGTTTTGTGATCCTGTGCAAATCACTTAAAATCTTTGTGGTGTTTTTTTATTCATTTATTTAATCAAAAGATATTGACTATATACTTTGTGCATGAAATGCTTTCTATTTTGTGGGGAACTTTAGAAATTTGTGGAAAAAATTAGGTGTATACAAAAATTGTTCTGATGCAGATCATGCACACACGCACAGTGTACAAAGCAGAAAGCGTTAGTTCTGCAGGACAGCTAGCATAGCATGCGGTAGGCTTCTCAGGATGGAAAGCTTACTCTGAACTGAGGAGGAAGGGGGCTTGAGGGGAAAATATTTGAGTTGGTCCTTGAATAGAATTTGAGTTTAGAGAGATGAGGAGAGTAGAAGAAATGGTGCACAGCTTTAATATAAGGCTCAGAGTCAGGAGACCCTGGGCTCAAAAGGAAACAGTGCAGTTTAATTGGATCCTATATTGAATTAAGGGTACTGATGAAAGGTAAGCTTGAAAAGAGAGGTTGATGAAAGATCATAGAAGTTCTGGAATATGAAATAGGGAGTATATTTGTTTTGTAGACTTTGAGAAGTCACTAGGGGTTGTCATTTAAAAAAAACAACAACTAAGGAGTGGCTTGGCAAGACTTGGCTTTAAGTCCTATCTTTTCCACTTACTATTTAAACGCTTAAAGTAAGTTAGAGACCTTCCCAGAAAGCTGGTTTCCTTATCTATAAAAAAGAACTAATGGTATGCTTTCTCTGGGTTGTAAGAATTAGGAAAATTATATCTTTGTGTAACCCACAGTTCTGCTCCTACTATAATCTTATTATCTATTCTATCATGGTTAATAATTTTTAGAATTATTTTATCACAGTGAGGGAATAATAATCCTTCACTACATGATCTTCAAGAAACTATATTGATTTCTTTTCATATTTAGATCTACAATGTACCCAGATTTCATTTTTGCATATAGCTTGAGTAGTTGATGTTCAGCCTTCTTTGTCCATTGGCTATCCTATTGTCTCAGCCACATTTTCAGAATATTTCTTCAAATAGTCTGCCCTATTATAATCTTTTCATAAATCAATTGTTCATATACTCCTCTGTTTGTAATCTGTTCCACTGATCTGTTTTTGAGCTAAACCCTCGTTATCTTAATTGTAGTAGCTTTAAATTGACATTTAGTAGAGTAAATCCTTCTACTATGTTTTTCTTTTTCAATCGTGTCTAATTCATCTTAGTTTTTTCAATTTACATGCATGTGAGAATCAATTTGTCAAAGTTTCCTTTCTATTGACCTAAAATCTGTGACCTTCCAATGCATGTGCTAGTCCTCTAACCAGTGGTCCCTAACCCCCGAGCCACGGACCGATACCGTTTCGTGGGCCATTTGGTACTGGTCTGCAGAGAAAGAATAAATAACTTACATTATTTCCATTTTATTTATATTTATGTCTGAACGATGTTTTATTTTTAAAAAATGACCAGATTCCTTCTGTTTTTTATTTATTTGTTTGTTTATTTATTTATTTATTTTAAAATTGATTTTACTAGGGTGACATCAATAAATCAGGGTATTTATGTTCAAAGAACACATGTCCAGGTTATCTTGTCAATCAATTATGTTGCATACCAATCACCCGAAGTCAGATTGTCCTCCGTCACCTTCTATCTAGTTTTCTTTGTGCCCCTCCCCCTTTTCATCTCCCACTCTCCCCCATAACTACCACACTCTTATCAATGTCTCTTAGTCTCGTTTTTATGTCCCACCGACATATGGAATAATACAGTTCTTGTTTTTTTCTGATTTACTTATTTCACTTCGTATAATGTTATCAAGATCCCACCATTTTGTTGTAAATGATCCGATGTCATCATTTCTTATGGCTGAGTAGTATTCCATAGTGTATATGTGCCACATCTTCTTTATCCAGTCTTCTATTGAAGGGCTTTTTGGTTGTTTCCATGTCTTGGCCACTGTGAACAATGCTGCAATGAACATGGGGCTACATGTGTCTTTATGTATCAATGTTTCTGAGTTTTTGGGGTATATACCCAGTAGAGGGATTGCTGGGTCATAAGGTAGTTCTATTTTCAGTTTTTTGAGGAACCACCATACTTTCCTCCATAATGGTTGTACTACTTTACATTCCCACCAACAGTGAATGAGGGTTCCTTTTTCTCCACAGCCTCTCCAACATTTGCTATTACCTGTCTTGTTAATAATAGCTAATCTAACAGGTGTGAGGTGGTATCTCATTGTAATTTTGATTTGCATTTCTCTAATAACTAATGAAGTTGAACATCTTTTCATATATTTGTTGGCCATTTGTATTTCTTCCTGTGAGAAGTGTCTGTTCATGTCCTCTTCCTATTTTTTTTATTGGATTGTTTGTTTGTTTGTTGTTGAGTTTTATGAGTTTTTTGTATATTTTGGATATTAGGCCCTTATGTGAGCTGTTGTTTGAAAATATCATTTCCCATTTAGTTGGCTGTCTGTTTATTTTATTATCAGTTTCTCTTGCTGACCAAAAACTTCTTAGTCTGATGTAGTCCCATTCATTTATTTTTGCCTTCACTTCCCTTGCCTTTGGAGTCAAATTCATAAATTGCTCTTTAAAACCAAGGTCCATGAGTTTAGAACCTATGTCTTCTTCTATGTACTTTATTGTTTCAGGTCTTATATTTAGGTCTTTGATCCATTTTGAATTAATTTTAGTACAAGGGGATAAACTGTAGTCAAGTTTCATTCTTTTGCATGTGGCTTTCCAGTTTTTCCAGCACCATTTGTTGAAGAGGCTTTCTTTTCTCCATTGTGTGTTGTTGGCCCCTTTATCAAAAATTCTTTGATCATATATATGTGGTTTTATTTCTGGAATTTCTATTCTGTTCCATTGGTCTGAGTGTCTATTTTTCTGCCAATACCATGCTGTTTTGATTGTCCTGGCTCTATAATATAGTTTGAAGTCAGGTATTATAATGCCCCAGCTTCATTCTTTTTCTTTAGGATTGCTTTGGCACTCGGGTTTTTTTGTAGTTCCATATAAATCTGATGATTTTTTGTTCCATTTCTTTAAAAAATGTCATTGGAATTTTGTTGGGAATTGCATTAAATTTGTATATTGCTTTGGGTAATATGGCCATCTTGATTATATTTATTCTTCCTATCCAAGAACAAGGAATATTCTTCCATCTCATTGTATCTTTTTCTATTTCCCTTAACAATGGTTTGTAGTTTTTATTATATAAGTCCTTTACATTCTTTTTTTTTTTTTTAAATGAATTTTTATTAATGGTAATGGGATGACATTAATAAATCAGGGTACATATATTTAAAGAAAACATGTCTAGGTTATTTTGTCATTAGATTATGTTGCATACCCCTCGCCCAAAGTCAGATTGTCCTTCACCATCCTCTATCTAGTTCTCTGTGCCCCTCCCCCTCCCCCTAATTCTCCCCCTGTCCTCCCTCCCCCCACCCCTGGTAACCACCACACTCTTGTCCATGTCTCTTAGTCTCATTTTTATGTTCCACCAATGTATGGAATCATGTAGTTCTTGTTTTTTTCTGATTTAGTTATTTCACTCCTTATAATGTTGTCAAGATCCCACCATTTTGCTGTAAATGATCTGATGTCATCATTTCTTATGGCTGAGTAGTATTCCATAGTGTATATGTGCCACATCTTCTTTATCCAGTCTTCTATTGAAGGGCTTTTTGGTTGTTTCCATGTCTTGGCCACTGTGAACAGTGCTGCAATGAACATGGGGCTACATGTGTCTTCACGTATCAATGTTTCTGAGGTTTTGGGGTATATACCCAGTAGAGGGATTGCTGGGTCATAAGGTAGTTCTATTTGCAGTTTTTTGAGGAACCACCATACTTTCCTCCATAATGGTTGTACTACTTTACAGTCCCACCAACAGTGAATGAGGGTTCCTTTTTCTCCACAGCCTCTCCAACATTTGCTATTACCCGTCTTGTTGATAATAGCTAATCTAACAGGTGTGAGGTGGTATCTCATTGTAGTTTTGATTTGCATTTCTCTAATAACTAATGAAGCTGAGCATCTTTTCATATATCTGTTGGCCATTTGTATCTCTTCCTGGGAGAAGTGTCTATTCATGTCCTCTTCCCATTTTTTTATTGGATTGTTTGTTTGTTTATTGTTGAGTTTTATGAGTTCTTTGTAAATTTTGGATATTAGGCCCTTATCTGAGCTGTTGTTTGAAAATATCATTTCCCATTTAGTTGGCTGTCTGTTTATTTTTATATCAGTTTCTCTTGCTGAGCAAAAACTTTTTATTCTGATGTAGTCCCATTCATTTATCTTTGCCTTCACTTCTCTTGCCATTGGATTCAAGTTCATAAAATGTTCTTTAAAACCCAGGTCCATGAGTTTAGTACCTATGTCTTCTTCTATGTACTTTATTGTTTCAGGTCTTATATTTAGGTCTTTGATCCATTTTGAATTAATTTTAGTACACGGGGACAGGCTGTAGTCGAGTTTCATTCTTTTGCATGTGGCTTTCCAGTTTTCCCAACACCATTTGTTGAAGAGGCTTTCTTTTCTCCATTGTGTGTTGTTGGCCCCTTTATTAAAGATTATTTGACCATATATATGTGGTTTTATTTCTGGGCTTTCTATTCTGTTCCATTGGTCTGAGTGTCTATTTTTCTGCCAATACCATGCTGTTTTGATTATCGTGGCCCTATAATATAGTTTAAAGTCAGGTATTGTAATGCCCCCAGCTTCATTCTTTTTCCTTAGGATTGTTTTGCCTATTCGGGGTTTTTTATAGTTCCATATAAATCTGATGATTTTTTGTTCCATTTCTTTAAAAAATCTCATAGGGATTTTGATGGGAATTGCATTAAATTTGTATATTGCTTTGGGTAATATGGCCATTTGGATTATATTTATTCTTCCTATCCAAGAACAAGGAATATTTTTCCATCTCATTGTATCTTTTTTGATTTCCCTTAACAATGCTTTGTAATTTTCATTATATAGGTCCTTTACATTCTTTGTTATGTTTATTCCTAGGTATTTTATTTTTTTTGTTGCAATCGTGAAGGGGATTATTTTTTTGAGTTCGTTTTCTAATATTTCATTGTTGGCATAGAGAAAGGCTATGGACTTCTGTATGTTAATTTTGTATCCTGCGACCTTACTGTATTGGTTTATTGTTTCTAATAATCTTTTTGTGGAGTCCTTTGGGTTTTCGATGTATAGGATCATATCATCAGCAAAAAGTGATACCTTTACTTCTTCTTTTCCGATATGGATGCCTTTTATTTCTTTGTCTTGTCTGATTGCTCTGGCCAGAACTTCTAGCACCACATTAAATAAGAGTGGAGAGAGTAGACAACCCTGTCTTGTTCCTGATTTAAGGTAGAAAGTCCTCAGTTTTATGCCGTTTAAAATGATGTTGGCTGATGGTTTATCATATATGGCCTTTATCATGTTGAGATATTTTCCTTCTATACCCATTTTGTTGAGAGTCTTAAACATAAAATTGTGTTGTCTTTTATCAAAAGCCTTTTCTGCATCTATTGATAAGATCATGTGGTTTTTGTTCTTTGTTTTGTTGATATGGTGTATTACGTTAATCGTTTTGCGTATGTTGAACCATCCTTGAGATTCTGGGATGAATCCCACTTGATCATGATGTATTATTTTTTTAATATGTTGTTGTATTCGGTTTGCCAGTATTTTGTTTAGTATTTTAGCATCTGTATTCATTAGAGATATTGGTCTGTAGTTTTCTTTCTTTGTGCCATCCTTGCCAGGTTTTGGTATGAGGGTTATGTTGGCCTCATAAAATGTGTTTGGAAGTATTGCTTCTTCTTCAATTTTTTGGAAGACTTTGAGTAGAATAGGAACCAAGTCTTCTTTGAATGTTTGATAGAATTCACTAGTATAACCGTCTGGGCCTGGACTTTTATTTTTGGGGAGATTTTTAATAGTTATTTCTATTTCCTCCCTGCTGATTGGTCTGTTTAGGCTTTCTGCTTCTTCATGACTCAGTCTAGGAAGGTTGTATTGTTCTAGGAATTTATCCATTTCTTCTAGATTGTTGTATTTAGTGGCATATAATTTTTCATAGTATTCTACAATAATTCTTTGTATATCTATGATGTCTGTGGTGATCTCTCCTCTTTCATTTTGGATTTTATTTATTTGAGTCCTGTGCCTTTTTTCCTTGGTGAGTCTTGCCAAGGGTTTGTCAATTTTGTTGATCTTTTCAAAGAACCAGCTCCTTGTTTTATTGATTTTTTCTATAGTTTTTCTGTTCTCTATTTCATTTATTTCTGCTCTGATTTTTATTATCTCCTTTCTTCGGCTGGTTTTGGGTTGTCTTTGTTCTTCTTTTTCTAGTTCCTTAAGGTGTGAAGTTAAGTGGTTTACTTCGGCTCTCTCTTGTTTGTTCATATAGGCTTGAAGTGATATGAACTTTCCTCTTATTACTGCTTTTGCTGCATCCCAGAGATTCTGATATGTCGTATTTTCATTTTCATTTGTCTGTATATATCTTTTGATCTCTGCGCTTATTTCTTCTTTGACCCATTCATTTTTTAGAAGTATGTTGTTTAGTTTCCACATTTTTGTGGGTTTTCCCCCCTCTTTTTTGCAGTTGAATTCCAGTTTCAAGGCTTTATGATCAGAAAATATGCTTGGTACAATTTCAATTTTTCTAAATTTGCTGATATTGTCTTTGTGGCCCAACATATGGTCAATTCTTGAGAATGTTCCATGTACACTAGAGAAAAATGTATACTCTGTCGCTTTGGGATGAAGTGTCCTGTAGATGTCTATCATATCCAGGTGTTCTAGTATTTCGTTTAAGGCCACTATCTCTTTATTGATTCTCTGTTTGGATGACCGATCTAGAGCCGTCAGCGGAGTATTGAGGTCTCCAAGTATGATTGTATTTTTGTTAGTTTTTGTTTTAAGGTCAATAAGTAGCTGTCTTATATATTTTGGTGCTCCTTGG
Source organism: Saccopteryx leptura (assembly GCF_036850995.1). Taxonomy (NCBI): domain Eukaryota; kingdom Metazoa; phylum Chordata; class Mammalia; order Chiroptera; family Emballonuridae; genus Saccopteryx; species Saccopteryx leptura. The sequence continues at coordinate 213,088,008 of NC_089503.1, read as the reverse complement.
TTTGGTGCATATATATTAAGGATTGTTATGTCTTCTTGATTCAGTGTCCCCTTAATCATTATGAAATGACCATTTTTGTCTCTGAGTACTTTTTCTGTCTTGTAGTCAGCATTATCAGATATGAGTATTGCTACACCTGCTTTTTTTTGGGTGTTGTTTGCTTGGAGTATTGTTTTCCAGCCTTTCACTTTGAATTTGTTTTTATCCTTGTTGCTTAGATGAGTTTCTTGTAGGCAGCATATAGTTGGATTTTCTTTTTTAATCCATTCTGCTACTCTGTGTCTTTTTATTGGTAAGTTTAATCAATTTACATTTAGTGTAATTATTGACACTTGTGGGTTCCCTACTGCCATTTTATAAATTGCTTTCTGTTAGTTTTGTATCTAGTTTGATTCTTCTCTTTTGTTTTTCTATCATTTGTTTTTGTTTGTTTGTGTTCCATACTTCTTTCCTCTGTTGCTACCTTTTTTAAGTCAAGTGTTTTTGTGGTGGTTTTTTCTAGGGTGGTTACCATTAAGTAATGAAAAGGGTACCTACCATATTCATTGTAGTACCCTATCTTATAAGTATTTCTGCACTTCATCGTCCTTTGCTACTGTTAATCTCCATCCTCTCCCCCCTTTTTTTCCTTTGTTGTCACAGTTTAAGTTTGGTTTTATTGTGTTCTTGGTGGAGCTGTTACTTGTGGTGTTGTTTTCTTTTGTTCTTTGAATCTGGTTGGAAAACCCCCTTTAGTATTTCCTGGAGTGGGGGCTTTCTGTTGATAAATTCTCTCATCTTTTCTGAATTTGTGAATGTTTTTATATCTCCTTCATACTTGAAGGATAGCTTTGATGGGTATAGTATTCATGGCTGAAAGTTCCTCTCTTTCAGGGCTTTAAATATTGGGGTCCACTCTCTTCTAGCTTGTAGAGTTTCTGCTGAGAAATCTAATGATAATCTAATAGGCCTTCCTTTATATGTTGTACTCTTCTTTTCCCTGGCTGCCTTGAGAATTTTTTCTTTGTCATTGGTTTGTGTCATCTTTATTATGATGTGCCTTGGAGTGGGTTTGTTGGGGTTAAGAAAACTCGGTGTTCTGTTTGCTTCTTGAATTTGAGGCTTTAGTTCTTTCCTCAGGCTTGGGAAGTTCTCATCTATTATTTGTTTCAGTATATTCTCCATTCCATTTTCTTTTTCTTCTCCCTCTGATATACCTATTATTCTTATGTTATTCTTTCTGATGGAGTCAGACAATTCCTGTAGGGCTTTCTCGTTTTTTATTATGTTTGAGTCTCTTTCTTCTTCTCTCTGTTGTGCCTCAAGTTGTTTGTCTTCTATTTCACTAATCCTATCTTCAATCTGGGCTGTTCTGCTAGCTAAGCTTGTTACCTCGTTTTTCAGCTCGTGAATTGAGTTTTTCATTTCTGTTTGATTTGTTTTTATAGTTTCAATTTCCTTGGTAATATATTCTTTGTGTTCATTGAGTTGTTTTCTGATCTCCCTATATTGCCTTTCTGTGTTTTCTTGTATATCTCTGAGTATTTTTAAGATTTCTATTTTAAATTCTCTGTCATTTAACTCCAAGGCTTCCAATATGTTAAGTCTTTTCTCCATAGATTTTTCCACATCTATTTGTGTTACCTCTCTTTCTTTTGTATCCATAATACTTGATTTCCTCTTTATTATTGGCATCTGAGGGTGGTCTTGTTGATAGCACTAATTAGAATTAATAAAGAGTAAAAAGTAAAAAAAAAAAAAAAAAAAAAAAAAAGGGAAAACACCCCACAAACAAAAAAACAGTAATAATTTATTATTTCCCCCTTTTTTTCTTTCATCTCTTTCCCTCCTCTCCCCTCCTCAGGGAAATATCGTGCCTATAATTGAGGGCCTGATTTGGGGTGAAGAGTTCAAGGGGCAAAAAAAGGGGAGTGGGGACCTACTAAATGCAAAAAAAAAAAAAAAAAAAAAAAAAAGGAAGAAAATCTTAGACAAGCATAAGATGATTTGCTTGTGAGTGATGATCAACTAAGAGATATAATGAGAGGGATAAGAGGGAACCAGAAAAAAGGACAAAAAAAAGAATAATAAAGAAGAAAAAAATAAAAATGATAAGTAAAAATCTGTTGTATTAAGTGGAGTGAAGACTAAATACAATGGAGACCTTGGGTTGGGAGGACCCAAAATGCCACAAAAATAAACAAACAAGAAAAAAACAAAAACAAAAGCGAAAAAGAAAAATAAAGCCAAAAAAAGCCTTGAGTCCCAAATTAACTAATTTGTTCGTGATTGAGGATTAAATGGGATGAAAGTAAAACGAGAAAAGAAAAAACGAATAGAAAGGAAAAAATAAGAAAAAGAGAAAAACGAAGGAAGAAATAAAAAAGGAAGAAAAAAAAACAAGATAAAGCAAAACAAAATAAAACAAAAGAGGAGAGAGTGAGAGTTAAGTGTTTTGGAGTATAACCTTAAAGGAGGGTGAGGATGAAGAAGAGAAATAAAATGTAACACTTATGGGTAGTGTAGTTCAAGAAAAGGGAAGCATAAGATGGGCAGAGAATAGAAGGACCGAGGTGGAGGAAATAAAGGCAATAAGATAGAAGAAACAAACAACAACAACAACAAAAAATTAGTGGAACAAGTTGTAAAGTCTGTGGATTTTTCTTGATTTTGAGATGTTAACTTCTTCCTTTTTCTTTTCTCTCCCTCTTCCTGGTTGGTGACTCTACCCCAGGCTCTGCCCCTGTGTCACACTTAGGTAGGGATTTGCAGTTGATGGGATTCTATGGCAATGTCATATAATTGGCTTTAGTCTTGCTGGTAGTCAAGGCTTGTTGGCGTTTGCAGGGTCCAACGATGAGAGAGTTTGCTTTCCTGGATTCTCCCTCCTAGTCCCCCCTTCCTGAATTAGCAGCCTGGTGATCCAGCTATAAGGCTGCAACTGCTTCTGCCTGGGGAGTAAGAGGCTCAAAGAGCTGGGAAATCCCCACTCTATCCCCACTCAGTGCAAGGCTTTGGGAAAGGCTCTGGCAGTCAGGGCCTCCAGTGTAATCAGGCGGGGGTGGGAGTCAATTGTTGTCAAGGTGACTGTTCAGCGCCTAGCATTCAGTTGGACCTCTCAACCCAAGCTTTCCACACTTTGTAGCCTGTTTCGGCTGGGAAGAAGAGGCACTAGTGTCTGCTTGCGACTAGTGTAGTATAGATCTTATTATCTGCCAAGTCCTTCTTGTTAGCGTTTATCCCTGAATATGGAGGCTCTATCAATCAGAAGTTGCCCCCGCCCCTTTAGTGAGAGGCACTAAAAAATATCACGCCTCTTGTCTTGGGTCGCTGAACTGAGAGAGATCTTATCAATTAGAACCGAGGGTGCGCAGATTTCACGGGTGAAGCTAATTTCAGTGATTGGGTCGCAGCTGTGCTCCCGAAGGTATTTCAGGCTGCCTGCGCGCGCCCCTCCCCCAACGCTTGATTGTTAGCTTGAATGGCTGGGTGAGGTGCCCCGCCCACGGAGAGAATCTCCCAAGTAGGGAATACCGCCCTGGGGCCTCTCCCGCTCCCCCCGCTGCTGGCGGCTGGGGCACACCGGGTGCAGAATGATGGGGCACCCTGGGTGTGCAGGCCAGCAGGGCGCTCTGGGCGCGTGGAATGCCCAGGGTACACGCACGAATGGGGTGCTCCGGGCACCGGTGGCTGGCGACTCTCACTCACAGTGCGCGGGCCTCTGGGAACGTTAGCGGTGCTCGCTCTGCAACCGGACCGGGCGCGCCAGCGGCTGCTCGCCGCTCCGGGGTGTGGGCGGTGCTCGCTCTGCAACCAAACCGGGCACGCGCCTGCGGCTGCTGCTCGCGGCTGCTCGCGGCTGCTGCTCGCGGCTCCTGAGTGTGGGCTGACTCACCACAGGCGCACTTCCTCGGGGCTTGAATGAACGTCCCTGCGGTAGCTTCCTCCACACCCTCGTCTCTCAGATTCAAATAACAGTCCTTTCGCTTTCAGTTTTTGTGGAACTCCCGGAATGCTCCGAGGATAAATTTTCCTGTTTCTAGTTGATAAATTTGTTGTGATTTTGGGGAGATCTGTCGGACGCGCTGCTCACGGCGCCATTTCCGTGACGTCACTCCAAGTCCTTTACATTCTTTGTTATGTTTATTCCTAGGTATTTTATTTTTTTTTGTTGCAATCGTGAAGGAGATTATTTTTTTGAGTTCGTTCTCAAATGTTTCTTTGTTGGCATATAGAAAAGCTATGGACTTTTGTATGTTAATTTTGTATCCTGTGACCTTACTGTATTGGCTTATTGTTTCTAGTAGTTTTTTTGTAGATTCTTTGGGGTTTTCAATGTATAGGATCATATAATCTACAAAAAGTGTTACCTTTACTTCTCCTTTTCTGATATGGATGCGTTTTATTTCTTTGTCTTCTCTGATTGCTCTGGCTAGAACCTCTAGCACCACATTATATAAGAGTGGAGAGAGTGGTCAACCCTGTCTTGTTCCTGATTTAAGGGGGAAAGTCTTCAGTTTAGTGCCATTTAATATGATGTTAGCTGATGGTTTATCATATATGGCCTTTATCATGTTGAGATATTTTCCTTCTATACCCATTTTGTTGAGAGTCTTAAACATAAAATTGTGTTGTATTTTATCAAATGCCTTTTCTGTATCTATTGATATGATCATATGGTTTTTGTTCTTTGTTTTGTTGATATGGTATATTAAGTTAACCGTTTTACGTATGTTGAACCATCCTTGAGATTCTGGGATGAATCCCACTTGATCGTGATGTATTATTTTTTTAATATGTTGTTGTATTCGATTTGCTAGTATTTTGTTTAGTATTTTAGCATCTGTATTCATTAGAGATATTGGTCTGTAGTTTTCTTTTTTTTGTGCCATCCTTGCCAGGTTTTGGTATGAGGGTTATGTTGGCCTCATAAAATGTGTTTGGAAGTATTGCTTCTTCTTCAATTTTTTGGAAGACTTTGAGTAGAATAGGAACCAAGTCTTCTTTGAATGTTTGATAGAATTTGCTAGTATAGTTGTCTGGGCCTGGACTTTTATTTTTGGAAAGGTTTTTAATAGTTTTTTCATTTCTTCCCTACTAATTGGTCTGTTTAGGCTATCTGCTTCTTCTTGACTCAGTCTAGGAAGGTTATATTGTTCTAGGAATTTATCCATTTCTTCTAGATTGTTGAATTTAGTGGCATAAAGTTTTTCATAGTATTCTACAATAATTCTTTGTATATCTACGGTGTCCGTGGTGATTTCTCCTCTTTCATTTTGGATTTTGTTTATATGAGTTCTTTCTCTTTTTTCCTTGGTAAGTCTTGCCAAGGGTTTGTCAATTTTGTTGATCTTTTCAAGGAACCAGCTCCTTGTTCTATTAATTTTTCCTATAGTTTTTCTGTTCTCTATTTCATTTATTTCTGCTCTGATTTTTATTATCTCCTTTCTTCGGCTGGATTTCGGTTGTCTTTGTTCTTCTTTTTCCAGTTCCTTAAGGTGTGAAGTTAAGTGGTTCACTTGGGCTCTCTCTTGTTTGTTCATATAGATCTGAAGTGATATGAACTTCCCTCGTATCACTGCTTTTGCTGCATCCCATAGATTCTGATATGTCGTATTTTCATTTTCATTTGTCTGTATATGTCTTTTGATCTCTGCGCTTGTTTCTTCTTTGACCCATTCATTTTTTAAAAGTATGTTGTTTAGTTTCCACATTTTTGTAGGATTTTTTTGCAGCTGAATTCTAGTTTCAAGACTTTATGATCAGAAAATATGCTTGGTACAACTTCGATTTTTCTGAATTTGCTGATGTTGTTTTTGTGGCCCAACATATGGTCAATTCTTGAGAATGTTCCATGTACACTGGAGAAAAAAGTATACTCAGTCACTTTGGGATGAAATGTCCTGTAGATGTCTATCATATCCAGGTGCTCTAGTGTTTTGTTTAAGGCCACTATATCTTTGTTGATTCTCTGTTTGGATGACCGATCTAGAGCCGTCAGCAGTGTATTGAGGTCTCCAAGTATGATTGTATTTTTGTCAGTTTTTGTTTTAAGGTCAATAAGTAGCTGTCTTATATATTTTGGTGCTCCTTGGTTTGGTGCATATATATTAAGAATTGTTATGTCTTCTTGATTCAGTGTCCTCTTAGCCATTATGAAATGGCCATTTTTGTCTCTGAGTACTTTTGCTGTCTTGTAGTCAGCATTATCAGATATGAGTATTGCTACGCCTGCTTTTTTTTGGATGTTATTTGCTTGGAGTATTGTTTTCCAGCCTTTCACTTTGAATTTGTTTTTATCCTTGTTAATTAGATGAGTTTCCTGTAGGTAGCATACAGTTGGATTTTCTTTTTTAATCCATTCTGCTACTCTGTGCCTTTTTATTGGTGAGTTTAATCCGTTTACATTTAGTGTAATTATTGACACTTGTGAGTTCCCTATTGCCATTTTATAGATTTCTTTCTGTTAGTTTTGTGTCTTGTTTGATTCTTCTCTTTTGTTTTTCTAACTTTTGTTTTTGTTTGGTTGTATTCCATACATCTTTCCTCTGTTGCTATCTTTTTTATCTCATGTGCTTCTGTGGTGGTTTTTTCAATGGTGGTTACCTTTAAGTAATGAAAAGTGTTCCTACCCTGTTCATTGTAGTGCACTATCTTGTGAGTACTTTGCACTCCATCATTCTTTGCTACTGGTAATCTCCATCCTCTCCCCCCCTTTCTTTTAGTTGTTGTCACAGTTTAAATTTGGTTTTATTGTGTTCTTCTTGGAGCTTTTATTTGTAGCTTTGTTTTTTTTGTTCTTTGTATCTGATTGGAGAACCCCCTTTAGTGATTCCTGGAGTGGGAGTTTTCTGATGATAAATTCCCTCATCTTTTCTGTATCTGTGAATGTTTTTATTTCTCCTTCATATTTGAAGGATAGCTTTGATGGGTATAGTGTTCGTGGCTGAAAGTTCCTCTCTTTCAGGACTTTAAATATTGGGGTCCACTCTCTTCTAGCTTGTAGAGTTTCTGCTGAGAAACCTGATAATAATCTAATGGGCCTTCCTTTATATGTTGTATTCTTCTTTTCCCTGGCTGCCTTGAGAATTTTTTCTTTGCCGTTGGTTTGTGCCAATTTCATTATGATGTGCCTTGGAGTAGGTTTGTTGGGGTTAAGAAAACTCGGAGTTCTGTTTGCTTCTTGAATTTGAGGATTTAGTTCTTTCCACAGGCTTGGGAAGTTCTCATCTATTATTTGTTTGAGTATGTTCTCCATTCCATTTTCTCTCTCTTCTCCCTCTGATATATCTATTATTCTTATGTTATTCTTTTTGATGGAGTCAGATAATTCCTGTAGGGATATCTCATTTTTTAAAATTTTTGAGTCTCTTTCTTCTTCTCTCTGTTGTGCCTCAAGTTGCTTTTCTTCTATCTTACTAATCCTCTCTTCTATCTGGCCTGTTCTATTAGCTAAGCTTGTTACCTCATTTTTCAGCTTGCGAATTGAGTTTTTCATCTGTTTGATTTGTTTTTATAGTTTCAATTTCCTTGGTAATATATTCTTTGTGTTCATAGAGTTGTTTTCTGAGCTCCCTAAATTGCCTTTCTGTGTTTTCTTGTATATCTCAGAGGATTTTTAGGATTTCTCTCTTGAATTCTCTGTCATTTAACTCCAAGGTTTTCAAAATATTAAATTTTTTCTCCATAGATTTTTCCTCATCTAGCTGTGTTACCTCTCTTTCTTTTGTATCCATGATATTTGATTTTCTCTTCCTTAATGGCATCTGAGGGGGTTTTGTTGATAGTATTAATGAGATTTAATAAAAAATAAAAAGTTAAAAAAATAAAAAATTGAAAAGAGTTTTTTAAAAAAACATTAATAATGAAATAAAGAAAAATAAAATAAAATAAAAATTTTTAAAAAAAGGAAATTATTCCCCCCCCCTCCTTTTTTCCTGTCCTCTTCTCTCCCCTCTTTCTTGAGAAAATCTTGTGGTGAACTGTGAATTATATTGTATTAAATAGAACAAACAATGCCTGTAATGGAGGGCCTGAATTGGGGAAAAGTAATAAAGGGGCAAAAAAAAAAAAAGAAAAAAAGAAAAAGGAAGGGGGTATGTGGACCCACAAAAAGCAAATAAGGAAAAAATTTGGGTCAAGAATAAAATGATTTGCTTTTAGGTGTTGGTTGACTAAGAGTTATGATGAGAGGAATAAGAGGGAAACAGGAAAATGGGGGGACAAATTAAATAATTACTACTGTATTTAGTGGAACAAGAACTAGATAAAATGGAGAGCCAGGGATGGGAGCACCGCTAGTGAGTTAAAAAGGTGAAGTAAAAACCCCCCAAAATGCCACAAAAATAAGTTTGAGTCCCAGATAAGATAATTTGTTCATTATTGAGGTTTTGAATGAGAGAAGACGTAAAGGAGAAAGGAAGAAACTAATATAGAGGGAGAAAAGAAAGAGAGAGAGAGAGAGAAAAAAGAGGGAACCACTAAAAGAAGAAAAAAGAAAACAGAGGAGAGAGAGAGAGAGAGTTAAGGGTTTTGGAGTGCAACCCTCATAGAGAGAAAGGAAGAGGAAAGAAAAGATAATGGCAGATGTAATACTTATGGGTAGTGTAGTTCAAGGAGAGGAGAGAGTAAGACCAGCAGAGAGTTAATCGACCAAAATGGAGGAGGAAAAAAAATATCAAGAATGAAGATAAGAGAAACAAACGAACAAATATAATTAAATGGGATAGGTTATAAAGTCTGCAGATTATTCTTGATTTTGAGAGGTTATCTTCTTGCTTTTTATTTTCTCTCCCTCTTCCTGGTCGGTGACTCTGTACCCCAGGTTCTGCCCCTTTGGCACGCTCAGGTAGAGGTTTACAGTTGATAAGTCTCTATGGCGATGTCATGTATTGTGCTTTAGTCACGTTGCCAGTCGAGGCTCATTAGCATTTATAGGCTCCACCAGTGAGAGAGTCCGTGTTCCTGGAGCCTTTCTCCTAGTCTTTCCTTCCTCATTTAGTAGCCTGATAATCCAGCTATGGGGTTGCTACTGCCTCTGTCTGGATAGTAAGAGGCTCAAAGAGCTGGCAACTCCCCACTCTATTCCCACTCAGCACAGGGCTCTGGGTAAGGCTCAGTCAGTCAGAGCTGCTAGCATAATCAGTCGGGGCTTCCGCCCACTCAAAGAACTCTGGCTCTGCCACTCTGTCCGGTAACATGGGCGGGCGCCCACTCCCTGGGCGCTTGGAGGAAACTCTCGCTCACTATCTGCGTGCGCAGACCAGGATATCAGGCCGGCAGTCTCACATTCTGAGTGAAACCCCCACCTGCATGGAAATGTTCCAGCGTTGGAATTGGCACTCGCTCCGTCCCCGTGCGTGGCTTTTTCAAGGCGCTGGGGCAGCCTGAGATTCCGCTTTTGGCCCACACAAAGGCCCCTGACTCTACTCCTCTGTGGGATAACACGGGCACATACTACCGAGGCAATCAGAGGAATCTCTCGCTCACTATCTGCGCACGCAGACCAGGATATCAGGCCGGCTGCCTCACCCTCTGAGTGAAACCCCCACCTGCAAGGAAAAGTTCCAGTGTTGGAATTAGTTCTCGCTACCTCCCCATGCGCGGCTTTCCCAGTGCACTGGGGCGGTCCGGAGATTCTGCTTTCGGCCCACACAAAGGCCTCTGACTCTGTCCCTCTGTGGGACAACCCGGGTGCCCACTCCTGGGGCTTTGGAAGGAATCTCTCGCCCACTATCTGCGTGCGCCGACCAGGGGATTGGGGAAAATGACTGCCCCACTTGTCTTTCTTTGTCTGGGTTTGGCGTGAGTGTTAGCTTGTATTGCCCAGGTTGCCACAGGAACAGTTTTTCCTCGGCTTGGATCTCCGTGCCACAGCCTGGTTCTGCCGTTTGTGCCGTGGCCTGGATCTATTCACCCCCTTTGCCCACCTTAGTTTCTATATTCTCAGTTCCCAGTGAAAGCCGCCCTGTTTAGGTTAGTGAGGAAGGCGGAGCATTTCCTACTCCCTATTTCCTTCGGGGTTTGGTTATATATTTAGCCAATTTTTCTCTCGACCATACCTTCGGGTGTATTGCGAAACATCTGGAGGCTCCAAGGATAGGTTTTTCTGTTACTGGTTGAAGATCTTGTTGAGTTTTGGGGAGATTTATCGGTATCACTTCCTACCCCGCCATTACTCTGACCAGATATTTACATTCTTTAGAGGACACGGCTGATTATGATATTTAGTTGGGGCTGAAAATTATCTATGTCTAGACACTATACTCAATTAATAAAGGAAGATTTCATAATGTTTATGGTGGCCACATAATACTATTTGTATGTGACAAATTTGGGAACAACTAAAACCACTAGGGCTTTTTTTTAGTCCTTTTCTAAATTTGTGCACTGTGTTCTCTAGGACCTAGACCTAAGATTTTATACTTATTCCTATTGCATCTCATTGATGTCATTTCTGGCTCTCGTTCTATTCCATAGACTCTTGTATTGTTTTCAATCTTACATGCCTTATTCAGATAACCTTTAAGGATTTAGTCATTCAGGGTAGACATTTCAGAATGATAAGTATAACAAAAGTTTCAGATTCAGGTCTGTCCTTTATTTATTATCACCAGTAATACATGTTATGTACTACTCTCACTTTTTCATATTTGACGTATTTGTTATTTTGCCTAATGCTTTATGCCACCCTTCCTTTCTAAGTTATAGTAACACATGTCTATAGGTTGGAAGCTGAGAGAGAATGGGCTTAGAATGCTATACAATAAGAACAAGGCTTCTAGCCTAGCACGAGAGTGATGGACATGTCCAGGCCTTTGCAAGCATCTTGTAAAACAATATTGCTGTTGCTTCATTAGGCTGATTTTTGCTGCAAGTATCAGAAACCCCAACTTAGCATATCTTAAATAATGAGGGGATTCATTATCTTACATAGCAAAGCTTCCAGATCTAGGACAGCCCCAAGGTTAGTTAATCCAACAGCAGTTTTTTAATGTCATCGAAATCCCACTTTGCATTGTTCTTTCTACTCTGCCTCCCTCCACCTCTCCTTTCAAGCTCACCTCCTTCAGGGACCCAAGACTGGCACTGCGGTTGCTTGACAGCATGCAGACCTGATGACACCCAGGGGCAGAAGGGGAGCCCTTTCTCCAGTCTCTCTTTATAATGCTGTCACCAGTCTGAGCTGTGTCACATGTCCCAGCACAGAGCAACTGTGGGCACAGGCCACTGAGCAGACTTGGGTTCACGCCTATGTCGAGTGCCGGGCCTGGTTCCAGAAATAGGAGCCTCTCCCTGGAAGCCAGTGATGGATTTGATGCCCAGTAAACATTGTTGTTTAATGAACAAAATCTGAACAAAATTGGGATTCTGTGAGTCAGGAAAATGGTGGGTGTAGAAGTAACTTCTGGGTGGGCAACTCTGAGTGTTCATGATGCTCCTGATTCAACAGTATTTTCCTTCTTCAGAGAATAGATGTTGCTAGAATGCCACTGAAAATGTTCTCAAAATGGTGAGACACTGTAAGGACTGGCTGGTTGCTGAAGCCCAGGGAACCACTTTCTAGGGCAGAGGGAACAGGATAATCGGTTCTGCCGACCACAGGGTAACATTTTATTTCTCTCTAAAGCATATTAAAGCCCGTTTATCCAAATAATCTCTGTACAGCTCCAGATTCAACCTCTGGTCATGCTTGTTGGTTGTATGTGCGGTGCTCCACCCTTGACAGGGAGGGAGGACATTCGGCTCTCAGAAGCAGCAGCTCTTGATTTTTGTTTTTTATTTTTATTTTTGTGACACAGATTGAGACAGAAAGAGGGACAGAGAGGGACAGATAGACAGGAAGGTAGAGAGATGAGAAGCATCAATTCTTCATTGCGGCACTTTAGTTGTTCATTGATAGCTTTCTCATATGTGCCTTGACTGGGGGGCTACAGCAGACTGAGTTACCCCTTGCTCAAGCCAGCGACCTTTGGACTCAAGCCAGAGACTTTGGGGTCATGCTGGTAAGCCTTGCTCAAGCCAGATGAACCTGCACTCAAGCTGGTGACCTCGGGGTTTCAAACCTGGGACCTCTGCATCCCAGTCCAATGCTCTATCCACTGCACCACTGCCTGGTCAGGCAACAGCTCTTGATTTTTAATGTTTTTCTTCAGTCTGACGCCAACTCCTTTACAAGGAGTTAAAATTATGGCATTGCAGTTGGGAAGTAATGGGGAAAAAAGGCTTAATTGAGATCACCGACAGGGAAGAAACTATCTGGGAGAAAAAATATAATCTTCAAAGAGCTGAATAATAAAACACAAAAAATTGTTTGAAAAAGTTTGTAAAAACTCAATGTAATGTTGTTTCTAATTGATCCCAGTGAAGTCTAGAGTCGGGAAACAGAGAAATTGACATAGGCACAAAATAGAGTCGGAGGAGTTCACACGCCCTGAATTCCTCAGTGCTTTTCAGAAAGAAAGCGCGAGGGAAGGTCTGTGGTTGTCTCTTGATTTCAGTGCTAACTGGAAGAACAGACTAACAGGTAATATGAGAACATATAGAATAGGAATGTGTGTCAGCTACAGAAGAAAATGAGATCAGGAACGGGAAGAAGAGTTTCCATTTATTGTGACCTACGTGTGTGTCAGGATTTCCCTGAGTTGTTTCACCAAATCCTTGCAAACCTGAGGCAGTTGCGGCCAAGGCAGGTATAATCATGAGCAGTTACATAATTTGAAATTGTCATGTGTCAGGCAAATAGAAGATATGTTTAGCCCCCCCCCCTTTTTTTGCATGCATGTCAGGCTATTGTTGGGCACACAGGCTCAGCTCAATTCTAAGGTGAGTGTACAAAAGCCCAGGCGTGGGTGAGAGTTCATCTATAGGAGAATTATTAAGCAGTTTTATCTGATACATGTTCTCAAAGCCTTGTTTTACTTAATACATGCAGTAAAGCCGGGGTTGCAAAATCAAATTCACCAGCCATTCACCTTGAGACTGATATACATATATTTTAAGTTGATAAAATATAGATATATATACATCTTCTATATGTAATAGAAGAACCCCTCTTGGGATTAATTACTTCAACAACTTTGAAATTAATGTTTTTTTTTGGAAAAAGATACCTCTTGCTGATTAGTATAGAACTGAATTTCAAATACTGCTGCAATAATTTTTAAGCCTGTCTATGGTGTAACTGTGAGAAAAAGACGCTAACCCAAGAAGAAATAATGGTGTGGACAGAAAGTGGATGTAGAAGGAAAGAAAAGCAAAGAGGTCTGTACCTCAAAGTGCACTTGGCTTTTTCACATAAAAAGGCACCGTTTGGGTTCCCAGCAATTATTTTTACTGCTTGTCAGCACTCAGGGTCACCACTGCGTCAGCCCAAATATGGAAGCTCATTAGTAAAAGATGGCCTAGAGAGCAGTATGACTCATTTACTTGAGAAATCGAAGGCAAAAGAAACCCCCAGCTAATAATATTTTGGAGTTATTTCTGAGAAGAGGAGCGATACCGAAGAATTGCTAGAAGTGTAAAGGGGAATTCTGAATGTAAAAGTCATTTTGGAGCAGCTAGTTTGGAAATGAGCATGATTTCCACATATGCCATTAAATACGACCTCACTTGGAATTGTACCATTGTTATGCTTTTTATTTTTCAGTTGCTAGAGGTGAAAACCAGTCTCCAAAGTAATGCAGTCTAGTGCTGTCTTAGGAATCCTTAAGAACCAGCCTGAACATTTGTGGGGAAAAAAAAAGAAGAAAGACCCAGGACAGAGGAGAATCACAGTTGAGATTTCAGGAGGTGTTAACAAGCCATCTCTAGAGTTTCTCAGGAACATTGCACATACTAAGAATCCTAGAACTTTTTTTTTTTTTTTTTGGTAGCAATTTGCACAGCAGAAAATAATACTGATAAAGTTCATACATATTTTCTTTGGCATAGACATCTTGACATAAAGCTCATTTCTTTTCTTCCCATGGAGGAAAGAATTTATTTTTAAAAAATGTTTTATTTCCTCTTTGAGAGGCATATTTCTATTATAGATGAGCTTTCAATAGTAAAATTCATCCTGAAAACAAATTTGTGAAAGATTTCAGGTTTTCGCTCTTTGAAAAGACATATACTCCCAAGGGTCCCTACATCACAGCGAGCTTCAAATACAGTCAGGAAGAGACAGGGAGAGATGGAATCAATATGCAAATTTGCCTTGAGGGGTTCTCCTGGGCTGACCTGTTCTTTGTCATACCAGCTGGACTGCTGATGTCAGGGTGATAATCAGCAGGTTGACAACCAATCGATTTTGGCTTCACTCTAAGAAGGTGCGAAAGCCCACAGTGTCAGCAACCTGCCGACCTGAAGCCAGCCACCGAGTAATGTTGGACATGCTGATGTATTTCAGGACAGCGGGAAGACAGAGGCATCCTACGTCATCATGGCTGCCCCAAAATACAGTCAAAAGTTTAACCTTGACAAAAGTAAGGATTTGAAATAAAAATGGAGCTCACATTTTGTTTTTTTTAGATCAAGCGATAAACAGTCAATGTTAGGCCAACACTGATTGGTGCGAGTACTGCCGCTGTACTGTGTAACTAGTCACATCTCCATAAACGCTTATTCTCACTAAGAAGTCCTGATTTATACATTTCTAGGTCTGTCAGAAGAAAGGCTCGGCTTAGACGTGCCCCCTCCTCAGGGAGCTGTGTCCCTCGGACAGGGTACGCCAGGAACCATGTGTACTCCTCTGAACCGGATTGTTGCAATTAGCTCAGTGACCAATCAGAGGACATGGATACTCAGGAAGTGCTTCCTGGGTCCCTGGATTCTAGTAACTCTCCCTCCATATGTGCTGTGCTTTCTCTTTTCCGTAGACACATAAGGGAAAGCTGCTTTTCTTCAGAGACCTCTGAGCACGAGCAGGCCAGTAAAGAAGGCGCCCCGGCCCTCCTTTGTTGGGGGAATTTCTAGGAGGTAGATTCCCAGCTGTCAGGCCGTGGGTAACTGACAGCCTAAAGTAGGACGCTATTTGCAGAATTACGGAGGATCTGTGAGACCCCCATGCAACTCTAGCTGCCTGACAGCTATATTCTGTGACTCTTCCAAGGGCAGGAAAAGGGCTCATTAAGTCCCGAATTTCCCCAGCCACTTGCTTAAAATCAAAGAGTAAAGCAGCGGAAAGGCAAAGCCACCTCCGCCTCCTCCGCCCCGGCAGCCAGCAGGGCAATTCACTTCTGCCACATGGAAGGCGGAGTTCGAAGCCTCAGGGACAGGGCCTTGGGCAGAAATCTGCCTGTGATTCTTAAATGTGGACAAGCTGCAGCTGGAAAAGTCCTACCAATGGGGAAACTAAGGACATAGGTGGCGTGTGGACCTCTCCACAAAAGAGATTTTATTTATTTATTTATATTGATTTTAATTTGTTGTGTTTGCATAGATTCTAGTGTGTCCCCCTGCCCCATATTCCCCTCAACATCTCCCTTGCCCCCTTTGCACATCACCCTCCTCACTTCCCTTCAGGTTTATCCCTTCCTCTCATCCCCTTTTCTCTGTCCCTTTTTCCTCTGGTCCCTTTGATCCCTCCTCTGTCTCAAGAAGGATTTAATGCTGATCTTTAGAAGATTACCTGGCCGGCCTCCTCCCCGATCAGAATGTCATGTCCCAGGCCAGCATCCCCTGTCTGCAAGGCGGCTCGGGCCTCCGAAATCTGTGCTCTCCACATGGAACAATTTAATTTTCTTTTTCAGCTGCATATGATGGGATTCACTGATCTTTCCTTATGTGGCTGGCTTGCATTCTATAGCTCTGAAATAAATGTCTGTTTTCCTAAGCAAGTCTTACAAGAAACCTCAATGTTGGTAGGCTTGTGGTATTTGTGTTTTAGCCTTACATGTTATAAGGCAGGCTCCCAGAAAGGAAATAAACAGAATTCTGCATCCTAAAAATATTAAATAGTTTAAAATGGATTTTTTTTTTTGAAAAGCAGGTATGTCTTAAGATCTGGCCGCAATAACAAAGTACCATCAACTGGACGGCTTATAAACAACAGAAATGTACTTCTCAGAGTTCTGGAGGCTGGAAATCTGAGATCAAGATGCCGGTGTGGTTGGGTTCCGGTGAGGCCCTCTTCAGGGTTTCAGACTTCTCATTGTAGCTTTACATTATATCTTCACATCGCAGAATGAGAGTGAGCTAGCTCTCTGGCTTCTTCTTATAAGGGCACTCATTCAATTCATGAGGGTCCCGCCATCATGATCGAATTACCCCCAACAGTTCCCACTTCCTAACGCTGTCATATTGGGGATTAGATTTCAACATATGAATTTTGGAGGGACGCAAACATTCAGTCCATAATAGGATGTACACGGGATATGATACATTTTGGGGAGGATGAAATAAATAATTTCCAGAGTACATGAAAAAGTATTCAAGTGGAAATATGATAAAAAGTGGAACATAGGCCGAGTGAAGCAGCACCTAGATCAGGAATAGGACAATCTGAGTTTCTGACTAACTGCCTCTTTGAGCGGGGCCCCTAGACCTCCAGGCCTCAGGAACAGTTTTATAGGAGGTGTTGCAACCCCAGTGGTGTGAGGGATACTGTTAATCATTTTTAAAAAATTAGAGTCAAATGTGGAATGAGTGACAAGACCAAGACCGTAATATCTGTCACCCTTAATTGCTGGTCACCGATCTGCACATTCCAGCCCATTTCAAAGGCCCTCTCATTCTTCCCAGCTCTGCACACGGCACACCACAGGCAGAAGCCTTGTGCTTTGAGGATGACCATGCTCATGGGGTGGGAGAGTGAGACCCGGAAACCTGGGATCAGCCGTGTCTTGGGGTGGCCTTTGAGGAAGGTGAATTTATGAAGTCCCTGGAGTGTTCCTGCTTCTTGAAGATTTCCATGGAGTCGAGGGGCGGGGGAAGAGAGGGGAGTGGAAGGTCTACATTGGAAGAGGCATTATCACTTCTAGGGGAAGTCCGTCTTACTTTCCTGTGGAAACCCCTTTCCTATTACAGAGAGCGGCTGATCAGCATTTCCCTCTGTGGCTCTATCTGTCTACGCGAGGGCCTTTGCTACTATTGGGCTTAGTTTGTGACTCCATTTGGCCCCCATTACTTAGGCTCTTTTGGAAAACAGCCACAACAACACACTTTTGTTTTTGCTCCTTTGCTTATACTATTGCTGTTTCTCACTGATGAATGCAACCACCCCATGAAGTTCTGATTGTATGTCCTATTCTGGCCCTTTTTGGTCATATTCCTTTTCGATATGTTTCTTATTATGTTATTTTAACAGTTGTACTCCAAATATGACAGGTGTCTACAGAGTCTGTAGGTGTGTCTACAATATGTATATTTAGTTGTTTTGCATACTGCATTAATTGCTGAATCTTTGGTTTCTTCAGAAACTTTTCCTCATTAAGTTCTCTCATCTGGTATTTTGCATTTTATTTTATTTTTTAATTTTTATTTTTTATTTTGCATTTTATGTCCCTGTTTCTAGACTCTTCAGTGTGTTTCCCATTAAATGGTCTAAAAGATAATAGTATAGGTTGAAATCCTTCCCTACGACCTAAAAACATACTGTTTAAATTTCTTGACTTGGCATCCGTGGTCATCATCTGACCTAGTAATTACTCCTGTTCACTGTTATCCCTAAAAGACCCCACCAATCTGCCCAGACTCATCTCCCCAGAGCCCCTCTTAAATGGATCCCATAGCCTGTCCCTGTGTCTCTGCTGCTCTCCCACCTGTTTTCTGACCTCTTCCTGATGTTCCCAGTGATCTGAAGCCCCCCCATACTTTGACATAGCCTAGGGACCCCCTCCTCTACCCTACCCTGCCACCCTCTGTGTGAGACTCCTGCTTCCGCTAACTCTGTGTCTGCCCTCAGAGCCATACCCATTTAGTAAGTATTATTATAAAATGGGGCAGAGCAGGATTTTTGTCTTTTTTTTTTACCATTTTTATATTGAATTGTGTCATTTTCTTTAAAAAAAAAATAGGCCCTTATTGTTTTGTCAAGGTTAATAGAAATGAGTTTCAATTTTTTTAGCACAATTATGCAATCATGAGTGATTAATTTTCTTTTCTACATGCTTTTGTCTTTCCCCAAAATATTGCAGTTAGTGTTCTTTTTTAATAAATTTTTATTAATTTTAATGGGGTGACATCAATAAATCAGGGTACATATATTCAAAGAAAACATGTCCAGGTTATCTTGTCATTCAATTCTGTTGCATACCCATCACCCAAAGAGAGATTGTCCTCCGTCACCTTCTATCTAGTTTTCTTTGTACCCCTCCCCCTCCCCCTCTCCCTTCTTCCTCCCCGCCCCCCCCCCCCCCCCCCCCGTAACCACCACACTCTTGTCCATGTCTCTTAGTCTCGTTTTTATGTCCCACCAATGTATGGAATCCTGCAGTTCTTGTTTGTTTTCTGATTTACTTATTTCACTCCGTATAATGTTATCAAGATCCCACCATTTTGTTGTAAGTGATGCAGTTAGTGTTTATTAATAGTAACAACAAGCCCTTATTACATGGTTACAGACATATAGAGTAGGTATTCCTATCCTTGTTATACATGTGAGGTTAATTTATTTTAACCCTACCCAAATATGTCTATCTCCAAAGACTAAGCTCTTAACCATTATTGTCCTTTTAATTATTAGGGGAAAAAAGAGCTTTATTTATTATTATTATTATTTTTTACTTTTTTGAGAGCATCAGTAATCCCTTTTATGTATATCAATTACAATACTATATGTATCTGCCACTTCTTTAATCAGGGTTCATTGCAGATTGTATTTTGGCCATGCCAATATCATCCCACATGCCTTTCTCGTGTGACCAAGATGCTGAATATGGGGTCTCTTACTTCCCATTGAATCTGTGAGTAGAGGTTTGTGACTGCTCCAACTAGTAGCCTATGTATGTTGAAAGTGATACCCTGTCATCCATAGCCTATAGTTGCTGGGTCATAATGTCTGGTCCTCTCTCTCTCTCTCTCTCTTTTTCTTTCTTTCTTTCTTTCTTTCTTTCTTTCTTTCTTTCTTTCTTTCTTTCTTTCTTTCTTTCTTTCTTTCTTTCTTTCTTCCTTTCTTCCTTCCTTCCTTCCTTCCTTCCTTCCTTCCTTCCTTCCTTCCTTCCTTCCTTCCTTCCTTCCTTTCTTTCTTTCTTTCTTTCTTTCTTTCTTTCTTTCTTTCTTTCTTTCTTTCTTTCTTTCTTTCTTTCTTTCTTTCTTTCTTTCTTTCTTTCTCCCTACCTCTCCTTCTTTTGGAACCCAGTCACAACAGATAAATATGACTACTGAGCAAGAGGATAAATCTGGGAATAGAGCAGAATAAACAATACTTTAAGAAAGAAGTAAATTATAGAATTTCATGTAAAGAAAAGACATTGATTTTGAGGAAACAGGGAAATCAATTTTTAAAGAAGCAGACATGAGGAAAGGCTAGGGCAAGAAAGAGATGAGGGGTACTCTCTTGGACATGTTTACTTAGGCAGCACACAGATACAGTTTGGTTGTAGCATCGTGGCAAATGATGACAGTGAGAGTTAATGAAGGGTATAAGCGCTAAGGAGAAGATGCATTGTTCCTGACACTTGTCATTTTTTTTGAGTGTTACATTCCTTTAACTTGATAAATGATAGCATCCTTAATCATTCCCCTTTCATTGGGCAGTTAGCTTATTTCTGATTGCTTTTCATTGAAATCATGTTGTACATAATTTATAGTCTGTGAGGTGATTTCTTTTTTTGTATTTTTTAGCCTGTATATTAGTTCATCTGCTTTGTTACTTGTCTGGAGAAATCCAGCTATTGATTACTTACAATTTCCCTAAATATTTTGCAAAATAACTTATTTCCACATAGTGACATTCTATTTGTTGTAGTTTTTATTTTATTACATTTTAGTATGCAATTTTAACATGTATTTAGTTAATCTCTCCTGTGTCTAAGGATTCTCCTTCATCTCTGTAATAGTTAAAAGTTTTTATCTCATGAATGGGACTACATCAGAATAAAAAGTTTTTGCTCAGCAAGAGAAACTGATATAAAAATAAACAGACAGCCAACTAAATGGGAAATGATATTTTCAAACAACAGCTCAGATAAGGGCCTAATTTCCAAAATTTACAAAGAACTCATAAAACTCAACAACAAACAAACAAACAATCCAATAAAAAAATGGGAAGAAGACATGAATAGACACTTCTCCCAGGAAGAGATACAAATGGCCAACAGATATATGAAAAAATGCTCAGCTTCATTAGTTATTAGGGAAATGCAAATCAAAACTACAATGAGATACCACCTCACCCCTGTTAGATTAGCTATGATCAACAAGACGGGTAATAGCAAATGTTGGAGAGGCTGTGGAGAAAAAGGAACCCTCATTCACTGTTGGTGGGACTGTAAAGTAGTACAACCATTATGGAGGAAAGTATGGTGGTTCCTCAAAAAACTGCAAATAGAACTACCTTATGACCCAGCAATCCCTCTACTGGGTATATACCCCAAAACCTCAGAAACATTGATACGTGAAGACACATGTAGCCCCATGTTCATTGCAGCACTGTTCACAGTGGCCAAGACATGGAAACAACCAAAAAGCCCTTCAATAGAAGACTGGATAAAGAAGATGTGGCACATATACACTATGGAATACTACTCAGCCATAAGAAACGATGACATCAGATCATTTACAGCAAAATGGTGGGATCTTGATAACATTATAAGGAGTGAAATAAGTAAATCAGAAAAAAACAAGAACTACATGATTCCATACATTGGTGGAACATAAAAATGAGACTAAGAGACATGGACAAGAGTGTGGTGGTTACCAGGGGTGGGGGGAGGGAGGACAGGGGGAGAGTTAGGGGGAGGGGGAGGGGCACAGAGAACTAGATAGAGGGTGGCGAAGGACAATCTGACTTTGGGCGAGGGGTATGCAACATAATTTAATGACAAAATAACCTAGACATGTTTTCTTTGAATATATGTACCCTGATTTATTAATGTCATCCCATTACCATTAATAAAAATTTATTTAAAAAAAAAAAAAAAAAAGTTTTTATCTCATTCTCAGATGGGAAGAAAAACTCTTTTATATTAAAATTGTTTTAAATTATTTGATCTTTTATAGAGCCAGGAAGTTGTGAATTATGGATTTATATAATTATTTTCTACACTGTCATCTTCATTAATAGTTATTAATATCAATTCTTTCATCCATTCTTGTGTTACTTGCCATTTGGCATTTATTAAGGTCTTATAATAATTTCTTTTCTTTATTATCTTTTCTAGTCTATTAATTTACTTTTCTGTGTTAATTACTTTGTTGTTTCAGTGATTTTCACTTTAAAATGCAGGTAAGCATCTTATAAGGTAAGAACCTCAGGGCTTTAATGCTATTCTCATATAACTTTGTCTTGCTTATTCTTTCAAGTGAATTATATCATCACTTTATAATACTGTCATTGTGGAATTATCTGAGATAGGACATGAAGTGCTTGCTTAGGGATCAAGGTACATTTTAATAATCCTAACCAGGGACAATGTAAGCCTTTACATTTATTTCTATCTTCTTATATTTTCTTGTTATGATTTTTCCATGTATTTCAATAACTCTTGTATTATACACAGAACTAATACTCATAAACTGAATGTATTAGGGTTAAATGTAGAATATGCTCTTTTGAAAAAAATTAAATTTATTGGAGGGACATTGGTTATTAAGATTATATAGGTTCAGATTTAATTTCAAAATACAGCATCTGTACATAGCACTGTGTACCCATCACCCAAAGTCAAACCTTCTCTGTCACCTGTGGGTGGAGCACAGAGTGCATTCCTAGCAGCTGTGGCTGATGCAATGCAGTGAGAATACTCCAGCTCTCAGAACCCTCCTCGGCATACCCAGGAAGGAAGCTCGCCTGCTATAAAGAAGTGAGTTAGCGCCAACCACGCAGCTCCCTGATCTTTTCAGCTATTGGCTTTGAAGAACACGCTGTAACACCCTATAGGCTAAACCCATGTATATAAGCTAGCTCACTTCCTGAATAAAGTGGATCTGCGTCACTGAACCTGGACCCCAGAGTCGGGTCTTTGCGTCTCCATTGTCCTCACCCCTGGCAGGACGTGTCCACAGTCACCATCTATTTAACTCCCTTTACCCTTCACTACTCCACATCCCCCCACCTTTGTCAACCACCACACTGTCATCTGTGTAAGAATCATTCTCTTATTGTATGATACATTTCTAGCTCCATTTACTTCAGTATACATTGCAAGAAGATAAGGAAGTTTATCTTACATAACCACAGTATCATCATGGCACCTATCAGATAATTCATTCCTTTTCACCATCTAATACCTAGACTGTACCCACATATTTTTATTTTTCTGTTGGTGAAATTTTAAGAAATGATTTTCCCCTTATATTGTAAGCTCAATTTCCTCAGTTAAGAGCCCATTCTAAGAGCTAAGGTAATAAAGAAATTAGACATATATTTTTTAAAGATATGGGTGCTGGCACTTCATTGAAACAGTAGAAAATAGGCCCTGGCCGATTGGCTCAGTGGTAGAGCATTGGCCTGGCATGTGAAAGTCTTGGGTTCGATTCCCGGCCAGGGCACACAGGAGAAGCACCCATCTGCTTCTCCACCCCTCCCCCTCTCCTTCCTCTCTGTCTCTCTCTTCCCCTCCCACAGCCAAGGCTCCATTGGAGCAAAGTTGGCTTGGGCACTGAGGATGACTCCATGGCCTCCACCTCAGGTGCTAGAATGACTCCGGTTGCAATGGAGCAACGTCCCAGATGAGCAGAGCATCACCCCCTAGTGGGCTTGCCGGGTGGATCCTGGCCAGGCACATGTGGGAGTCTGTCTCTCTGCCTCCCCACTTCTTACTTCAGGAAAAAAAAAAAAAGAAAGAAAGAAACAGTAGAAAGTACTTACCAGCACAGAATTTTTTCTTACATTTTTATGGTTCATTTTCTTTTGTATTAATTACTGTTTTTGAAGCTTATTGTGATGGTTTTCAATATGGATATTTCTCTTTGTTTGAAGGTTTTAGTATTATGTTTGGTTTTGGTTTTGTTGATAGTGGTAGTTTTAGCTGGAAACGATATTCTATATTATTACTAAAATATTTTTCTGGAACCTTTTCAGGTCAACTTATCTATATAAAGCCAATATACCTCAGGGCAACTTATAAGTGAATATCGGAGAACTAAGAAATCTGGGAAGAATTCACACAGGGATTGAGATCAGCATTGTGCTACAATATAGCACAAAGTCTCCCAGGATTTTGAGAAAACAGTAGCTATTCCACTATTGATCTTTTAACTTAAGCACTCTCCTAGACATTTACAAGGCTGCTCACCAGAGCTAAAGCAAGTCAGCTCTGCTTTTTCCCAGTTGATAGCGTCTGTATTCACTTGTGGAGAACCAGGCAAACAAATAGCTTTTCAGACAACCCTTGAAGCGGGGCCTCTGTTTTAAGTCCTCAATAGTTCATTCAGCAAAATTCAGTAACATTGCAGGCAGTAAAGCTGATAGAGACAGTGAAACCCTCAATAATGATTTTAACAGGCTGAAAGACTTTATGATAAAATTGGTAAGAATATCTTTCAGGAAACCTATGGAAATAAATCAGCTGAAGCCAGGATTTAAAAAGCCTTTAGTTTAGAAGACTAATCATTAAAGTAGGTTTCTTAAACTTTAATATGCTTACAGATCACCTGAGGTTCTTATTAAATGGAAGGTTCTGACTCTGTTGGTCGGGGTGGTGCCTGGAATTCTGTATTTCCAACAAGCCTTCCAGGTCACGGTGATGCTGCTGGTTTACGGACCGCCCTTTGAGAAGAGAGGGTCTAGACTCTGACATTGGCAACAGAATGAGTTAGAAGATGAGAAATTGTACAAAAAACTATATGAAAATCAATTCAGCGACTAGTGCTGGATGAGGATGTCTGGTGAAATGGCATGATACATGTAATTTGCTTTAAACTCTTAGGAGATACTCCCCACTGTAAAGTCAAAGTATACTGTGTTTAGAGTTCTAGTGAATACATGAAAAATAAAAATAAAAAATAGCAAAAACATACACAGGATAGAATTTTTTTTAATAAAAAACATTCAAAGTAAAATGGAAGACTTCACAATAAGAAGGAAGTATTATATTTAAATACTTAGACATGTGCTCATCTGGAAATAGCAGAGGTACACTAGCTCCACGGAGGAGTCCAGGGACGGGATTGGTGACAGCTACTTGCTGCCTTCAGATTCTGCCTTTGCTTACTGGCTCTATGGCTTGGGTAACTTCTAGTAGCCAAACAATGCCTCGGTTTCCTCATCTATAAAATGGGATAATAGTGCAACCAGCTAATAAGGTTCTTAGGGGTATTAAATGTGTAAAACAGCGACTCAGAATGATGCCTAATTTGTATCTGGCAATACTAGATGTTTATTTCTATTAGTGCAATAATAGCAATAAGGCACTTCTAAAACAATTCAATTTAGAGATTTAAAAAATAGTTTTTAAAAAGTAAAAGTTTTCTTGAGTCCATTTTACTGCTGAATTGCCTATGGGGAAATATTTTGATTCTATGAATAAACAACAGAGAATGAAAATTTATGATTAAGTAAATAAAAAATTATTGGTGAAATTAGAATATAGCATTTAGAGAAGAAAATTTTCATCAACCGAGTAAAAGGTCTGATTATTAAAAAATGAAAGAGCAGAGATGAATTATTTCTAGTGTTCAATGGTTAGTATGCTGTAGCCATGGGTGTGGCTTTGGTGCTGTTGTTACTTTGTATCTGCCTTTCCTGTGACACAGATTAAGGATACATTTCAAAATGCCTGAGCATTTTGATTATTACCTGTGTAATTTTCCAATATTGATGCTTTATCTAGGGATAATTATAATTCAGAAAAGAAAAAGTGTTTTCTATCTTACTGTGTGCAGACAGAGATAAATAGGTGTTTATTGTTCTTCTTTTTTCAATGTATGTTATCTTTCCAAAGTGTAAATGCAGACAAGTATAAAAACCCATAATTCTAAACCTTTGTTTTGTTTTGTGTTTTTCATTTTCTGAAATAATTGTTTCATAAAATTATAAGCCAGGGTAAATTAGAAAGGAATTCAATTGGTAGCAGTTTTAGTATTTGCAAAAGGAAATAACTTCAAAGGTCAGGAATAATACTTATTATCTGACTATAGATGTTTTTTGGCTAGTGTAGCCCCAATATTACACATTTCTCAGTGT
This sequence comes from Saccopteryx leptura, assembly GCF_036850995.1. NCBI lineage: Eukaryota > Metazoa > Chordata > Mammalia > Chiroptera > Emballonuridae > Saccopteryx > Saccopteryx leptura. The sequence goes on along the minus strand of NC_089503.1, from coordinate 213,062,762 downwards.
GTACAAATACACAGATATGTTTGTATGTTTAAAGATACAAATATGCTTTAAAATTGAATATATATGCATTTTATGGTAGATTTCCTTTTATTGATGCAAATGTAAACAAAGCCAACAATGAATAAATAATTTGAGGAGGAATGTTATACATTGAAAATATGGACAATGGCCCTGGCCGGTTGGCTCAGCGGTAGAGCGTAGGCCTGGCGCGCGGGGGACCCGGGTTCAATTCCCGGCCAGGGCACACAGGAGAAGCGCCCATTTGCTTCTCCACCCCCACCCCTCCTTCCTCTCCGTCTCTATCTTCCCCTCCCGCAGCCAAGGCTCCATTGGAGCAAAGATGGCCCGGGCGCTGGGGATGGCTCCTTGGCCTCTGCCCCAGGTGTTAGAGTGGCTCTGGTCGTGGCAGAGCGAAGCCCCGGAGGGGCAGAGCATCACCCCCTGGTGGACAGAGCGTCGCCCCTGGTGGGCGTGCCGGGTGGATCCCGGTCGGGCGCATGCGGGAGTCTGTCTGTCTCTCCCCGTTTCCAGCTTCAGAAAAATACAAAAAAAAAAGAAAATATAGACAATGGCTTGTGTTCCATTGAAACCACCAATGTTGTCCCCACGTGCTGTTCTGAATGACCACACCTGTAGATGGTGAGGAAGAGCATTTGAAATCTCCTTTTTTATTTCTTCCTGGTTATCTTTAAAATCAGGGAGTATCTTTACAGTCTATTTGTGCCTCTTTTTTTTCAAGTGGGTGGGTATCCCAATGCAGCTTTAAAAGGTACATTATTGAAGTATAACACGCATATGGAAAAGTGAGCAAATCGGAAGTGTACAACCATATACATGTTTGCAAAGTGAATACACCTGAAGATCCAGGTGGAAGCTCAAGAAAGAATAGCATGAGTACCTCCAAAGCTCCTCTTCTCTCCTCTCCTGGTCCGTCACCAAACAAGAGGTGCCCCCCCTTTTACGTAAATGCAATCATGTAGAATGTACTTTTTTCTTATGATCTTTTACCCTAAATATTGTTTGTGATATTTATGCATGTTGTCAATGTAACTGTGGTTTGTTTATTCTCATTAATGTATAGCATTTTATTGTTTGAGAATATTTTAATTTGTTAATCACTTCTACTGTTAATGGGTATCTGGGCTGTTTCTAGTTTGTCTCTACTGTGAAGAAAGCATTGTCGTATGTAATTTTGGCAGCCATCGTATGCCTTTATAGTGGTTATAAACCTAGAAGTGTTTTTTGCCCAGCAGTACCGTGTGCATATGTCCACCATTAGTAGATATAATACTATCAAATTGTTTTCTAAAATTACACCAATTTTCACTATCTGCTTCCTTCAGGTGGCGTATGACAGTACCATTGCTCTATATCCCTGCCAACTCTTAATAGTACATGTTCTTTTTATTTTAGCCACATTTGTTTGCATAAAATCATGTCTTATTGTGATTTTAATTTGTATTTCCAAAACACTAATAAAGTAGAGAAAATTTTAATATGTTTAGTGAAAATTTGAATGTCTTCTTTTGTGTAATTTTTATTTAAGTCTTTTGCCCGATTTTTCTATTGAGTTGTATGTCTTGTTCTTATTGATTTGTAGGAGTATATTTAAATATTCTGAATACTAGTCATTGAAAGGCAGAAACCATGGGCTGAACCAAAAATACGAGGCTAGTGTGTTCTGAAAGGAAAGTTGACTTTAAAAACACCTGGGTGCATGTGGCCACCCAGGGAGGGATGGGGCAGGGGTTATATGGATTCATCAAAGGGCCTTGGGCAAAGACAGCTGCAAGATCACTTCTTCTGTTTGTGGTTGAGAGTGGCACCACCGTTCCCCAAAATTGTCTTGATCCAATGGTCCCTTATCAGCATCCAGCTACAAGGGAGGTCTGAGCTGAATTACTGAGTAGGCAAGTCCGTCCTCCTTCAGGCCTGCTTTGTTCTTAAGAATCATGGTGGCTGAGTAGCCATTTTATCTATCAGTCATTATCAGATGTACGTATTGCAGATTTCTTCTTGTGCTTTGTGGCTTTTCATCCTCTATTTGGCATCTATTGATGAATAGAAGTTCTTAATTTAAATGCAGTCAAACTTGTTAATTTTTCTGTTTATGGTTACCACTTCTATGCTGTATAAGAAAGCATTGCTTACCCCATAAGAAAGGTGTTACCTTCTAAAAGTGTTAATGTTTTACCATCTACATTTAGATGTACAGTCCTCTGAAACTGATTTTTATATGGGTAGGAATTTAGATTCACCTTCTTATCCCAAATAGAGCTGTAATTCCTTCAGTATCCTGTAGGTAGAGAGATTGCCCTTTCTCTACTGTTCTATATCATCAACTTGCCACAATTTATTTGTGTAATTATTTGTCATAATTTGTGTGGTTTTATTTCTGTACTCTCTGTTTCATTATATATCTGTTTATCTGGTTTTGTACCAGTTATACATTGTGTTAATTTCAAAAGCTTTATACTAAATTTGATATCTGGTAATTGAAGACCTCCAGCTTTGTTCTTCTTGAACATCTCTGTGGCCAATCTTGGCCCTTTGCCTTTCTGTATAAATGTGAGCTTGTTACCTTGAAAAAAAAAAGCAACTACTGGGATTTCAATTGTGATTACACTAAATACATGGGTCAGTTTGAGGAGAATTGATGTCTTTATAACATCAAATCTTCCAAAATGAGCATGATATGCCTCTTTCCATGTATTTGGCTGGTTTATTTTCTCTAGATAATGTTTTGTAGGTTTTGGGTGTAGAGGTCATGAACATCTTTTGTTAGATTTATTCCAGGGCATTTGATATTTTTACATTCTATTTTAAATGTAGTTTTTGTTTTAAAATTTGTTACATAGGAAGTACAACTGGTTTTTGTACAATGACCCTAAATTTAGTCACCTTACTAAGTTTAATAATAAACCTAATAGGTCTTCTGTGAACTTATTATTTATTATTTTAATTTTAAGTGTATTTCATTTTATTATAAAAAGTGGATTTAGAATTATTATCTTTATTGGAATATTTATTTTTAAATATTAACTAAATAACAACATTAATTGATATTCATAATAAAAAATTCTGGATTCTAGATGAGAGTGTTGGATAGTGTGTTATTATTTCATCAGATGCTAGAAAAATTGGAATATTGCCTCTTCTCTGTCCTCACATGCATAATACTCTTATGAGCAAGTCTGTCAATCTGGTCTTCAGTTTCTTCATCTTTAAAATGGTGATATTGGACTAGATAAGCTTTAGTTCCTTTTTTATCAGGGTGGATGACTCAGACAACTTTTGGAGAAGTGTTGTGCTTTAGGACTTTTTCCCTTTCCTTTACTGTTCTCCTGATGGCACTGTGGCTATGGGGGCAATGGGCCTCACAGGAGCTCATTTGGGGGAAGAGTCACAAGTGGGACCATGCCCAGTCAACACTCCCATGTCTCTTGCTCAGGGCTCTTAGAAATTTCTTTCTCTGCTGGACGCCACACATTGGCTCTAGGGACAATGGAGTTTTGTCTTAGGTTCACCTCTTTAGACACCTCACTGTCTGCTGTAATGTCCTCTGTCTGCCCCTGTGTCATGTTAAATACGGAATGCTGGTCCTCCCAGAGCACCTGAGTTCTCTTCAGCTTGTCCTAATGTGGTGACATCCATGTGCACCTGGAGGTTTAGGAGAAGGGAAATGAAGACTTGATGTTTGCTCTCTTCCTCCTCTCTCTGTCCTCTTATCCAAGCAGCTTGTAAGCCCAGGCAGTTTTCGTATCTTCTACCATACCCTATGTTTTCTCCACTGTTAGAATCACAAAACTCCATGACCTAGTTCTCTAGGTTTGACTTCTAATATGTTGGTGGCAACTAAGCTTGTGTTTTTTAAAAATCTTTTTCTTTCAAAGGAAAGCCTGATATTCAAAACCAGCGTCTTGGATCCAGAATTCTTGCTGGATGTCAAACTCTAGACTCCTGCTTTCTCATTTTATTTATCTTGGAACAACCTGAATTCTCCTAGAGGCAAGTACTACCTCCAGGAGAAAGGCAAGGTCAAACACAGAGAAATGCAAAAGCTTTGCATGTGGATATATTTCTAACTATTAGCATCTTTGTTATATTGATGCCCCACATCTCTCTCCTGTTCCTTTGTTTGCTGTCTTTTTCCTGTTTCACATATTAGTTTGTTGAAATGGTCTTTGAAATTTTTGTGACAATAAGGACTTGTTATACAATTTATGTCATAGGACATGGAAGATATTTATGCCACATAAGTTAGCTCTGTCTTTATTAATAGGTATTTAATACATAGCAAGTGGGTGTATACTTATTAGGAACCTCCTTGCTATGTGCTAAACATTGAATTGAGTACCGAAGGGGACAGGTGAGAAGCAAAAGATGCAATAATGTCCTTGAGGAACTGAAAATATAGTTGGGGAGACATGACAGCACAGACCACCCAAGAAGGCAAAATAAATTATAGGCATTAACTGTAATTGCTATTCGAGGTCAGGGAGTCATAAATCAATAGAGTCCAGAGTATCTGGGGATCACTTTGTGGAGAAGTTGGCATTAAAGCTTTGACAGGGTAGTAAATTTTGAAGGTGCTGAAAAGAATTGAACCGCAACCCAGCGGAATAGACGAGGAGAATGGAACTGGGAGAGATAACATGGGAGCCATTAGCCCTCTGCCTGACTCAGTAGGACAGATTATATTGACGAGCAATGGAAAATTCATGGAATGCTCAGGAAACTTTTAAAAAAGTATATCTAGTAGACATAGTGTACAGTTTTTAGCTGCTTCTCCCATGGGTCTCTTAAAGCTCAAATGATAAAAGCTGATACCATAGGATGTAAAATTGGAAAATTTTGACCCCTTAAGGGAATAGCTATCAAATACCAAAGTGATTTATGAAATAGATCACCTTGTAGAAATTCACTAGTAGGAGCATGAGAACTTTTAGATAACTCATTCGTACTTAAACAGGGGTAGAATATTTGGAGATTAAAAGCAGATTTTTGGGGGGTGAACTGAAGGTCCACTAGGAGTATCCACAAGGAGGTAGGTTGTAGGGTATTCCCCTGTTTCCCCCTCTCATTGCTAAAAAGTGGTACTTTGAGGAGACTCGGTGAGACTGGAATGTGTGTCTCTTGAGGTTTTGGGGTGGTAGTCAGAACACTAGACTGGTTTCTGGTGACTCTGCAGACTGCTAGATGAGCTAGAGAGCCGTTTGTGGTAGAGCCAAGTGGAGATGTGTATTGGGGTTCACCCGACTTCTCGGGCTTTGTTACTGAGTTCCCCGGGGACCCAGGGGACCGAGAGTGTATGAGCATGGTCAAGAGGCTGTCCGGGTCCTTCCCCGTTTGGCAGCTCAGGGACTGGACTGGTCTCAGCAGACAGAAGACAAAGGTGTCACTTGGAGCTGTGGCTGTGGGAGACAGAGTGACTCATATCAGGGGTAGTACAGACTAGAAGCCCCCAGTGGTTGGAGAAGGGGGAGCAAATACCGATTGAGAATCAGCTTTTAGTACATACCAGTCCTCTTAGCTCAGTGACAACTGACTTTCCATCTCCCCCCCCCCCTTTTTTTTTGACAGAAACAGAGTCAGAGAGAGGGACAGACAGACAGGATGGGAGAGAGATGAGAAGCATCAGTTCTTCATTGCGGCATCTTAGTAGTTCGTTGATTGCTTATTCACTGATTGCTTTCTCATATGTGCCTTGACTGGGGGGCTACAGCAGAGTGAGTGACCCCTTGCTCGAGCCAGTAACCTTGGGCTTCAAGCCAGTGACCTTTGGGCTCAAGCCAGTGACCCTAAGGTCATGTCAATAATCCCACACTCAAGCCAGTGACCCCTCGTTTCAGCTGGTGAGCCCGCACTCAAGCTGGAGACCTTGGAGTTCCCTACTTGGGCCCTCCGCATCCCAGTCCAACACTCTATCTATTGCGCCACTGCCTGGTCAGGCTCCACTTCCATTTACTTCTTCTTTTCCTGCCCTCCCTCTTTCACTCCACTCCCATGTTGTATAGATGAGGACCTAGTTCTTATTGGCTCAAAAAATGTTGCATTAATTTCCTAGAGCTGCCGTAACAAATGACCATGAATTGGGAGGCTGGCTTTGAACAAGAGGCATTTATTTTCTCACAGTGCTGGAGGCTTCAAGTCCATAATAAAGATATCAACAGGGCCATGTTCTCTCTGAAAGCTGTAACAGATAATCTGTTGCATTAACTTCCTCTTGGCATCTGGTGTTGCCACAATGCTGGGCACTCCTTGGCTGTGGTCACATCACTTTGATCTCTGCCTCTTCACATGGTGCTCTCCTCTATGTCTTTGTCTGACATGACCCTCTCTCATGTGTGCGCTCATGTTTATGTCTCATCTTATAAGGAGACAAGTTATACTGGATTAAGGGTCTACCCTAATCATATGATGTCATCTTAACTTACATTCTAATAACATCTGGAAAGACAGTTTCCTGAGAAGATCACATTCACAGGGACTAGGGTGGTACTTCAACACATCCTTTGAGGGACACAATTCAACCCATAACAGATGTTATTCTGCATGATGTCTATATCCTGGAGGTAGGGGATGTTGTTGGTGTGAATCAAAGTCCCTTCTTAGTTTGTTTCTTAATCTTTTGTGCCCTACTCTTTCAAAATATACAGAATGAGTTTTGAGTCTAAAACAGTGTTTCTTAATCATCCCTGTCAGGGAGGCAACCACTGGAGAGGCGTCTTTATATTTTGTCCGTTTTCCTCCCAGTGGTGCTACTTGTGTTTCTCTCCTTTACTGTTGACTGAAAATTGTAATGAGTGGAGGAAGAGAAGCGGGCGCTTCCGGTCAGCCCTGTGGCGAGCCGGTCTCCATGTTTCCGAATGCTTCCAGTTCTTCAGATGCATTGCCTGTCACTCCTTACTGGCCTGTCAGGTTTTGTCCTTCAAAGTCCTTCTCATGTGCATTTCAAGACAGAACAGAATGGATGGTCAGCCTGTGTGCACAAGTTCAGCTGTCCTGATGAATTTTTTAAAGGTTATTTTTTAAATCCCCCTTTCCTGACTGCAGACTTTTCTTTCAGTCCTTTTTGTTGCTTCAACACATCATGTATTGTTTAATGATAGTACTCTCTTCATTCCTTGAAATAATTGTGTACAGCTATCTCCTCCTTTGAGCTGTTTGTTGAGTCATTTTTGTTTATTACAGTTTCTCTGAAGTCCAGTATGGACTCCAGCTTGCAGAAGGGAGGTCACTAGGTGTTTTCTGAGTTGCACTGAGTGTCGACAGGAATAGAAAAGGGTCAGTGGCTCTAAGTGAGTCCCGCAGTATATCACAATTTCTCGGAGGATTCCTTCAATTAAAACCCTCAGGAGAGTGAAGGGAAGCCATGCAGTGAAGTGGTTGGCAGCTTACTCATCTTCCTGAAGTGCTTTTAAACCTTTTTTCCTCACCTGTCCAAAGACCTTTATTTTGTTTGTCATACAGAGTCAGATTAATCAATAGGAAAATTAGGTAATGTCCAGTATGAGATTTACTGGGGTGACATTGGTTAATAAAATTATATATGTTTCAAGTAGGAGGGAGAAAATAAAGGGAAAAAGGGTCAAATATATGGTGACAGGAGATTTGACTTTGGTTGGTGAACACACAATGCAGTATACAGATACTCTTTTTTTTTTTTTAAGGAGATGATGATTAAAAGGGGTAATAATGATGTTGATAATTATATTAGCTGACATTCATTAGTTCTGTATTCTTAGTACATATTAATCTCATTTGCTTATCCTATCAGCTGTATGGAATAGAAGAAATTATCATTCTGATATCACAGAGGAAAAATGAAGGCATACAGAGTCTAATTTACTTGCCTAAGTTCACACAGCTAGTAAGATATAGTGATTGCATTTATATGACTATGCTTATAATGGCTGTTATAGCCAATTAATCAGTGTTGCTTTTAACTGGTAACATTTCTTCAAATAACTTTCTTAAGTGGTGAATTTAAATTTCTCACCTATCTTACCTGACAGTCCTCTCTGGAAGACTATTACTCAGTCTTGAATTTCTTATCCTCCAATCTACATGTTCAGATAATGATGCAATAAAATCTTTTATGGGATACTCAAGATTATTTTATGCTAAGGGAGGGAACAGATATATTTTCATAACTTTTGACTTCTATAAAGTACTTTCCTCCTCATTGCAGCATGGAATAGCTCTAAAATCACATCTAATGGGGAGAGTAATCCGCAATTATTTACAGAGACATCTCACAAAATCTCCTTTTATCACTTTTGTGGAAAAACAGAATAGAAAAGCAACCAAACTTTCATGAATATTTTAAAACCCATACAAACTAGGGAGGAAAGAAAGTAAGTTTGATCATTACAAATTCCATTTAGGTCAGCTCTATTCCAAGTACAAGTTCTATCTCAACGTGGCTTGTGCCTTGTTTTTCCCGTGATGGAAGCAAGTGCTCCTTGCTCAAGTGTGAGTCTTGTTCCCATGTGAGGAAAAGGGGAGAAGCAAAGAAAAGTGGCTGGGTATGTGCCACTGTCACCCATGTTCTTAGGGGCAAGGGGACCTTTGGGGAAGTTATTTGGTGTGTAAGCAAGCGGTTCCCAAGGCAGCAGCTGAATATTTTGTTAAATGAGTCTCTTCTCTAACCTTTATTACTAATGATTCTTCCTTAAGAAGCACTTAAAGAGTAAGAAGAAAGGTTGTGTTTATTAATCTCTTTTCCCTTTATCCACAGAACCCAAAGAAATGGTGTTACCTGGCAAGAGATCAGCACTCTTTTATGAAAAATCACACCAAGGTAATACTTAACTGTGAATTGATATTTTTTTAGTCTGCTTAATCCTGATATATTAAACTCCTTGGCTTTCCTTGATTACTGGTTTTAGCTATTGAATAACCTGTCAAAAAAGTAAATCATTATCGGAAACCTAGAAGGAATGGTTTATAGTGATTACCATATTTGTAAGTAAGAGTAAAATTTGAAATATATTTTAACTTATCAAAACATTGTGGATAATGGTTAATTTTCTGACACTACTCCTTCATTCATATTAATATATGAATAGGATCTTGACTAGAAGATTGTATTCTCTTTGTCTGGAAATAACTCCAATTAGTGTATCATATTTACAGTGATAGACAATAAGAGAATTAGATTTTTGTCAGGAAACAGTGATGAGAATTTTCTCGTCGGATGCATTTACATACTACTTTTTGAATATGCAAAAAAAATTTAGTACAAATTCCTCCAAAACTTCATTGAGTTGTATGAAGACAGCAGCATACAAAACATTTTTTTTTGGAAAGACTGAATTATATCCTACAGTTGTTGAATAGCATGCCTGATTATGCTTACCAGTTACATATTTAGTTGCTAAATTTTCAAATTGCTATGCCATTTATTTACATATGTTGGCTTAAAAATATGAACACTCATGCAAATATCCTAATGCTATGTATGTGTAAACAAAGTGTGAGATACAGATATACAATGTGTCCATATTTTATGAATGAAGGTACATACCATCTAAAGGAGTGTTTCTGAAAAGTTTCTAAAGGTTAGAAATGTCATGGGAACTAGACCCATCTATTCAATGTGATTTATTTATATGGCTGTGAAGATACAATGTTATTATATGTATGTATACCATAGATTTACTGAAATGTACATTAGATTGCATACTAATTGAAACTGATAGTGTTTCACTTTTGACAAATCCTTGAATTCCTAAAAACAAGTGAGTGTGAAACAAAGGTAGCATTTAAATTTAATGGACATCAGTAGAAAAATTATTTCTTCACTGGAGCAAAAATAAATTGTTAGGTTGAATGACAAATTGGGGTGTTTTTACCTATTTTTGATTTCAGTTGATTCTTAAAAAAAAAAAGCATAAAGCCTCAAGAAAACGACTTCTCTCTCCTAAAGGAGATTTGGAGTTATAGGCACCCTATCAGGTTTTATCTATAGTAAAATATTAATTAAGTCTACAAAATATTGTTTAAATGGCGAATGACATCAATGGAGGGCTGCCTTTTGGACAGACCTATTAGCCATGACTCCCCACAGAGATATTACAATGAGCACCGATACCTAGACAATCTGTGGAAGATGTTGAAACTGAGCTATGTGATGCATACAGGCATAGGGAGACAAAGAATAGAAAAGCATTTTTAGAGGAATTGATGAATGATGGAACAGTGAAGAGAAAGATACACATTGAAAGAGATGAAGCCAGTGAGGAGGCTGAAGGGTTCACACCCTTTAGAGTCAAAGGATAAAAGGGAGCACAGACTATCCAGGAAGCAGCTGTGTGAAATTATTTATTTAGAGGCATATGCATAGGAATATATTTAGTTCTATTAGGCTTTTTGTTGGTTGAAGATATGGGAACACTTTGAATTGAATGTAGGAAAGGGAGAATGGGGGTAGAAGGGGAGAATTTTCATCACATGATGAAATTTCCAGCATTCTGTACCCAGAGTACAAAATGCATTTCCTCCCAACATGAGAATAAAGAAACAGTTCTGCATCTTGCTGTAATCCCAGTGCTTTGATCTGATAGAACTCCCGAAGAGATTCTGCTCCAGGACGTGTGTCTGTTGGGAGAGGAGTGGTGTGTACGAGTGACTTGGGATGGGAAAATGATGTTTATGTTGTGATCTCTCTAGACTGGTCCTTTGGATTTGGTGAAAAAAGCGTGTTTGCAATCTTATAAACAGTTCCTTTTAATCAGACAATGAGTGCTACTGTATTGATGCTCTGTCTTTATTATCTCAGATGGAATATGTACATTTAAATTTAAATGTTTCAATCATAGGCTATTAAGACATATCAGTGAAGGTGCTATTTCTAGATGGCTGGGACTGGTCAGTTTTCTCAGCTGCACATGATGACTAACCTACTTATTTTGCATAGGATCAACCCTACCGGTGCAGCTCAGAGAGCAGTCTGCTGGATTAACAGACACCTTTGTGTGTATAGATCCTGAGAGTTCTGTATTAAGCCTTTTTAAAATGAGTACTTAAATAACTCTTCATATGATGTTTTATTATGTGAAACTATTTGTGTCAATTGGTCACAATATTCTTCTGAATTTTATCATCCAGAGAAAGGCAATTTATTTTATTTTATTTTTTTAGCAAGAGACACAGGGAGAGATAGAGAAGACAGACAGGAAGAAGAGTGATGAGATGCATCACTTCTTCATTGTGATACTTTAGTTGTTCATTTACTGCTTTCTCATATGTGACTTGACTGGGAGCTCCAGTTGAGCCAGTGACCCTTTGCTCAAGCCAGCGAACTTGGGCTCAAGCCAGTGACCCCATCTGGGTTTTGACCTTGGGTCCTCTGGGTCTCAGTCCATCATTCTATCCACTGTGTCACCACCTGGTCAGGCCAGAGAGAGGCAACTTTAACTAGTCACATCTAAATATACTTCTATCTAGTATGATTATGTAAAAAAAGAAAAGACTGTTCTTCTGTTCTATTTTTATATAGGTTTATATATCCTAGAACAGATTGAATTTCAATTAAGAAAATGTCATGTCTGCAATTTATTTTTATTATGTAGGAATATTAAGTTTTATTCTCACATATAGCTGACTTTTTCTGTAGGAAATTGTACTTGTAATATCAACTTTTAATTAATACTAAGGATTCAACAATTTTTTTTGATGTCCTCTAGGTTGAAATCTAGGCTTAATATGAACACAATTTTGAGACATGGAAATCAGCTGTTGTAAGGCTGGTATATAGGGTTACCTTGTGTTCAAGAGCGCTAAAAATAAGTTATAAAGATATTTTTTAGAGGTGTGTTTCATTGTGGTTTATTATTACTGGCTGCACAAAATCTTGTAGGGGTAATAAGACTTGCTGAGATTTGAAAGGATAAAAGTCTTCTGATATTTATAAGGGCTTACCACAATTATATTCTATTATTATTTCTTACATACCTATTATAACATAACAATGGAATGTAAAGCATCAGAAGTTGCAGGTTGATTAGTAAGTTAATGATCATGTAAGTGAGAATTAGAACTACCTTTACAGCATGTGATGAAAGGAGTGATGTAACTGTCACATTGCCTGAAGGAGATTCCACACATGATATATGTGATGATTTATGGAAATATGACTACAGTATCCAGCAAAACATGCTCCTAAAGAGAATTTAAACTAAATGTCAGAGAATAAATCATTGACTATTTTCTTGGAGACGTGATTAAAAAGTAATTTTTTAGCCCGGGCTGGATAGCTTGGTTAGTTAGAGCTTCATACTGAAGCGCAGAGGTTGCCAGTTTGGTCCCCAGTCAGGGAACATACAGGAGCAGATTGATGTTCCTGTCTCTCTCTCTTCCTCTTTGTAAAATTGATAAAATACACATTTTAAAAGTACTATTTTAAAAGATGAACTTACATGAGAGGTGTTTTTTTTTTTTTGGTTGTTTTTTTTTTTGTATTTTTCTGAAGCTGGAAACGGGAGGTAGACTCCCACATGCGCCCGACCGGGATCCACCCAGCATGCCCACCAGGGGGCGTAGCTCTGCTGCGACCAGAGCCATTCTAGCGCCTGAGGCAGAGGCCACGGAGCCATCCCCAGTGCCCGGGCCCTCCTTGCTCCAATGGAGCCTTAGCTGCGGGAGGGGAAGAGAGAGACAGAGAGGAAGGAGAGGGGGAGGGGTGGAGAAGCAGATGGGCGCTTCTCCTGTGTGCCCTGGCCGGGAATCGAACCCGGGACTTCTGCCCTCCAGGCCGACGCTCTACCACTGAGCCAACCGGCCAGGGCCTACATGAGAGTTATTATGATAATTTTTATGGATTTGCCTTTTTGATTTTTATGATTTTTTGCTGCTTGCAAAAGTGCCTGGTATTTACTCTTCTGAGTGTTAGATCCTGTGGGAAACTTCATTTTCTTAAAACTTAAGAAAAAAAAAACTCCCAAGACTGTACGCCTATACTCAGCTCCTGCTCATATGCAAGTGTTTCCACCGACTCCCCACCCGTGTTTCTTTTTTTTTCCCCCACCCGTGTTTCTGACCTTGTTTCTCCCCTACTTCATGACAGACCCTAAACATTCTTGTCTTTTCCTGACGCCGTAACTCCACTCAGAATGCCCGATCTTCTTTCTCTTATTCCAACGGCTGCATCACCTGACAGCTTCCCTTTACAGAACCTTCTGAATTCCTCATTCTACTACATCAGGTTCTCTCCTTAACCCGTATTCACTCAGTAAGGTCCCCTCTCATCTGCCACACTATTTGCATATGTTGCTATGCAGTAGTTCTTGTGTGTGTGTGTGTGTGTGTGTATACAATTTCATTTCATTTATTAGAAACGTACGCATTCAGATATGAGATTTCCCCCCTTCATTATGATTGTAAGGAAGATCCTTCAGTCATCATTTTTACTCCCACTTGTGAGTGAAGTAGACACACATAAATGAATGAGCTCCTTCCATTTCTAGAATTTCTATTGAAAGAGTATTTAAAAGGCTAAAAGATTTTTTGGAATTATGTGAGTTAGCATTTAGCCATGATTTGTATTATTTAGGACTACCTTGAAAATCTACTCTCCCCTTATTACATCTTTCAATGAGAATAAAATAAAAATTTAAATATACTAACTTATAAGCAAATAATTTCCAACTATTGAAATTACTCTTTTCACCAAATTACTCTCTTCACCAAAGGGAGATTGTTCAATTGTATCACCTGTTTGCCTTGGGCCACTTTGCACACATCATTGGAGAAATGTCTAACCTGAACTACTCAAAGAAGGCACTTTTGCCTAAGAGCAAACATCACCTTATGCGGATATTGTATCTCTTATATCAGAATCAATAGAAAAGATGTGTTGTACTCTGCCAACTCATTCATTCATTCATTCATTCATTCATCATTTCATTGTTTACCTACTACATTCACAAGTGCTCTAGCTGGAGTGAGAGTATGTGAGAATTTGAGAGTCTGTCTCTTATTCTAGACACACACACCACACATAAATACATATAAAGGCTACAAAATATTTTTTTTTACAAGCAGGTAGGAGTTATCTCTATGTTCCTTGTAATTTTTTATATCAATGTCCATTTCTGTATATCATCATCCATGTGGATAGTTGGAAATCATTAAAGCAGTCTATGATAGCTATTTTTAAGTTTCAATAATTGTTGAATTTCATGTCTAGGAATTTTGTGGCCCTTTTGTATTTTTCTGAAGCTGGAAACGGGGAGAGACAGTCAGACAGACTCCCGCATGCGCCCGACCGGGATCCACCCGGCACGCCCACCATGGGCGACGCTCTGTCCACCAGGGGGCGATGCTCTGCCCCTCCGGGGCGTCGCTCTGCCACGACCAGAGCCACTCTAGCGCCTGGGGCAGAGGCCAAGGAGCCATCCCCAGCGCCCGGGCCATCTTTGCTCCAATGGAGCCTCACTGCGGGAGGGGAAGAGAGAGACAGAGAGGAAGGAGGGGAGAGGGTGGAGAAGCAAATGTGCGCTTCTCCTATGTGCCCTGGCCGGGAATTGAACCCGGGTCCCCCGCACGGCAGGCCGACGCTCTACCGCTGAGCAACCGGCCAGGGCCTTGTGGCCGTTTTGAATGTGCATGTATGTTTACAGATATTAAGTCTGACATATCATATTGCCAACTTTACAGCAGAGTCTCTTTAGGCTAGGACTTTGGAAGTACCTCAACTCTAGGTGTAAAAGGGGGAAAGGACTAGGGTTATTTGGGAAGTTGAAATGAAATCAGGACGATTAGGCCAGGGACTTTGGGCAGTGGGGCTGTCAGAGAACTGGCCATTCCTAACAGAGGACCAAGGACTTAGAGGAATTGGTTCCCTTCAGGCTTTAGCCTTTATGTTTCTAGTTCTTCAGCTTTTTAATACTAGAAGTACTTTGGAAGAAACAAGTCATCAGAGGCAGAATGGTGTGGGCAGAGGCAAATAATTTGTAATGTGGGATGTCCATTAGACTTTGCAAGTGTATTATAACGGTGTTGGTTCCTTTCTCTCTCCAGATGTCTATTTTTTTTTTAAAATGCATTTGGTATTTTAAAGTTACTGCCACTAGATGTCAGCAGTAACCTCCTAGGGTTCCTATGGCTTTAATTGGTAAAAACAAAAAACAATTGCTACTTTATTAGAACACCTGTTTTGAGAATAGTAAGTACTTACTTTGAAAGTGTAAGTAGTTTTTGAAATATGAGGAGGAGGATTACAGGTATCATAAAATATTTAGAAATTGTTTTTCAAAGTGGGGATTCTGTTTACATGTAACAGTTCTTGTACTTCCAGTATTCTGTCAACCAGTGAGATGGCATGAAGGACCATGTGTGAGGTTGAGTAATTTGTCAGAAATTACCATATTTTCCCATGTATAAGACGCACTTTAATTTTGGGGCCTGAAATTTGAAAAAAGTGTATTACATAAAGTTATTGAACTCAAGTTTTATTCATCATAAAATTTATACAACTCCTCAAGCAGAAAATGCAAGTAACAAAACTACAACCACTGTATACGATGCATCCAGTTTTTAGACCCCCAAAATTTTGAAGAAATGTGCATCTTATACATGGGGGAATACGATATACATGATATCAGAGTTTCAAACTTCTCTTTCAATACCCTATGATTCAATTTATGCCAGGATTGCAGGAGTATTTGTGCTTTGCGTTTGTTTCTTTCTGTTTTTGTGGCAGAAGCATTTTGGGTGTTACAGCCCCTCAGAAGATTGCGTGGTATTCATTTTTCAGCATTCACATGTGTATGCTGTTTACTTAGATATGTTTAACCTTTTCTGGATCTGTGTTGTATTGTTTCAAAATGCTTAGAACATTTTGAAAGATGCCAAAGAGTGTTATGGGTGTTTGCTCACCAGTTGAAAAACAATCTAGAAATTGGAAAAAAAAATTTTTTATGAACTACAATACACACATTTGTTTAGTACTTACAACATCAGGTAGAAGTATCTCAGAATATTTTCCCCAGAAATTCATAAGAAAATTACAGTATTGGCCAATGTTCAACTGAAACAAATAATGTTATTTTTAAATAATATAGTTAATACCCAGTCAAATCAGATTCACACTATCAGGAAGACTCAGACTAATCTGTTGGATTTTAATCATCAGCTAGAAATCAGTCTTAGGGCTATGGATTGACCAAGTACAACGCAGATTTTAAAATAATTGTTAAAAAGGTAAACTTATCCCCATTTTTCTCCCTTGGAAAAACTCTACTTTTAATGCATTTAAAAATATTTTAGAAAAAGCTAGGAAAGAGAAATTTGAAAACATGTCCTTTCTTGAATCCAGCTGTACCAAGGGAAATACTACTGCAGGTGTTATACCCTTATTGCTTTTAAGATTTTTAGAAGATTGTTTTAGTTGCTGCAGTAAGGTGGTAGGTAACTCAATTAGTACATAGGCTAAAGAAATAATTTCATTTTACTGAAGTTGTTATAGTTGAGAATTATTGGTTTAAGTTCATAAGATTATCATTAAATTTTAGGGAGGAGTTTGTTTGCATTTTCTTTTTTTTGGTGCATTCCTATTTTAGAACCACTACTAAAAATAACTTACCAAGATTTTCCTCATGGTTGTGGCTGAGTTATGTTTGTAGGTGATGAGCCAAACATTTGGAACTATGCTGCAGTTACATGACCCATGTAATCTCCTCTCGGGGAGCAGGTGCAGTGGGTGAGTGCAGCCCATAAGTGGAAGGCACATCGTTAGCCAGATGTTCAGTGAAAGCACTCTCGACAGAGAACCTGGTGTGGGAACACAGGGTGGGCGTGATCTGTAACAGTCCATCTGATGCGTCCAGGGCTTAACCCCCAGAGGGGGTCAGGGCTGGGATGTGATTGGGAAATCTATCTTCAGTCTGTTGCTTTCTTTATCACTTACAAATAGTTAAGTGATACAGATGTTCGTGAAGTATTTTGAATTAGAGACGATGCCAATTTTAAGCCAACTGTTTTAGCGCCACATGAAGAAGTGAATTCCCACTTCCGTATGCACTAGTGAGTTTCTCCTCAACATGTTCATTTGTCTGTGCAGTGACACAAATTAAATTAAAATATAGAGAGGGTCAGGCTCCCTCTGGGCTGTTCCGGAAATTCAGGCACCTCGGCCTGACGTTGAAAGACCACTTTTCTGCTGCTGCGTCCCAAACGTCTCCTCACAAAGTGTGCTCCAGTGAAACCCAGTACTGTGGCATTCAGCGTGTGCTACATAAAAAGGCACCGAAGGAGAAGAGGTCTCATGGCCCACTAATTTTAGAAAATGCTGGGTTAAACAAAGTTAAACAGGTTTCTTTACAGCAGGCTTTTCAGAGACTAATATTGAATGTGCATCATAAAACTACAGAAGGAAGATATAAAATTCAGCATTTTCCAAAATTACCTGGTCAATTAATCATGTAATAAAAGTGTTATTGCCCTTTTTGCAGGCAAGAGGTTTGATGGGTGATGCAGTTGGTGATATGATAGCTGGATGTGGATCAGATATTAGATATTTATGCAGGATGTGCGGAAGGCTTTGGAGATCATTGGCTTCTACTGCTTTGACAATTTACTTGTTTCCTGTTATGAAAATATGCTTACTTTTTCTTATGAATTTATTAAAATTGCTCTAAATTTAATAGATCTCATGAAACTCGTGGTAGACATCTCACGTTTGATTTTGTTTGTTTTTGGACTTTAGCTTAGGAAATTTGTTTTAGGAAGTTATCCCTCTCATATCCTATGCAATATTGACAAATTGTGGATAATAATAATAGCAAATATTGACTGATTACTTATTTTATGCCAGGCACTGTTCTTAACACAGTACTAAGAATTAGGTCCCACTGTTACCTCCATTTCAGTTTCGTCGTAATGTTGCAGGAGAGCAAAACCTTGGAGGATTGACACTCAGATAGCTTATAAGAGGAGAAAGAGAATTTTATTAAGCCGGTGGAGCACGCGAGCTATAGCTACAAAGACACGTGCTCCCCGAAATTAGATTTATTACATCTTACATACCCTGTGCAGAACGTAAGTTCACATACATGGATCTTGTGATTCCTCTGTCCTCAATTACATGATTTCAGGATGGGAGGGCCTTACAGGATGCCAGAGGATAATCATTTGTAAATCACCTATTAAGGAGAAAGAAAGGGGAGAGGAAAGGACTGCTCAAATCTCCCTTCCCCCTCCTATATTCCTGGCTGTTTACCTTCTTCCTCACAGATGTGGAGAAGGGAGGGGGTCCAAGCCTCCTTCCTCCTTCTATTCAAAACCTTCTAAGTATGAAAACCTGTTTATTCACATTATAACAGCCCTTCCTAAGCAGGAATATGACCGGCCATCTTGAGATTTTGTAAATTACACAAAAAATCATATTTACAAACTCTCTCTGAACGCTTGGCCTAAATTATAAAATATCCTTGAAGCCTCTTATCTAAAGGGGGGGGTCTTCTTCCTCAGTAATACTACTGTGTAAAAAACACCCGATGAGCATAACTCATTGGCCCAAATCTGCAAATTGTGTGGTTGAGTTCAGTCCTAGCTGGGTTTGCTCACGTATCTACAGTCATCTGGAAAGCCAGCTGTGGGCTAGCTTGGCTGATCTTGGCCGAACTCTCATGTGTCTATGACTTTGGCTGGAACAAATGGGCTGCTGACTTGTCTTTGCTCCACGGGATCTCTCTTCCTCCAGCAGTCTGCACTGAGCTTGTCCTCATGACGGTGTCAGTTCTGAGAGAAGAAGAGCAGGAATGCTTAAGGGTTCTTGTGACCTAGGCTTAGAACTAGCACAGAGCCACTTCTACCACATTCTTTTGACCAAAGCACATCTCAGGGCTGGCCAAGAATTGAGAGATAGGGGAAGAGACTCCACCACTGCCTGCAAAGAGTGCAGTATCACATTGCAATTGGCTGGATAGTGGGGCAGGGAAACTTGGAACCATTTTTGCAGTGGGTCTACCAGAATCTCCATTCTACACGTGAGCAAACTGAAATGCAGCGAGATTAGGTGACCTGCCACCGGGGTGACCTCTAGGTGCCATACAGTGAAAGTTTATTTCTCAGGCCCCTTACGTTCTTTTCTAGCTCCTGGACATGTGGACATGGTTTATTTTCTCGGCTATATCGGTTTTCTTTCTTCAGTTCCGCCTGATGTTCCAAATGATTCAATTCACAGAAGTCATCTTACTAACAAAAGGCATCCCTCTGAAAATATTTAGCAGCCCTGTTCTCCCAGTAGAGAGTCCTCACAAGCACACAGGGTTTCTTTTGGCTTCCACGTGAACACCGGCTCTGGAGTGGATATTATACCCTTAAAAAAAGAACAAGAATAACTTCTAGGTAAAAGGGCCTTTCTTCTCCCTGGGTTTAAGTTTCCTTGAAAGCTTGCTTATTGATTTTCCTCATAACAACTAAGCTTGCAAGCTATAAAACAAACAAAACAAATAGAAGCAGGGAAATAATATCAACGATCAACAAGTTGACTCATCAGCTTTATCGCCTTTGTAGTCAACCACACTGGCTGTGGAAGAAAAGGCACCATGCCTCCCATTCCAGGGTTTATTGTGGAACTCATAGAATTTAGTTGGTCAAAAGGGGAAAGCAAACCCTTGAACTTTTAAGCAAGGGTTCATCCCCGTTAGAAGTGATCGTGCCCGGAGGAAGGTCACTGTGGGAGGAGAGTGGCGTACTGAAGAATGTGTGCGAGGCCACCGGGGACAATTGCGATGGTACTGAGCTTGGTCTCTCATCCATGTCCCTTCGCCCAAGATGACCTTTGTGAACAGTGTCTCTATAGGAAGTCACCTTCCTATATTTCTGATCCATGTAGTGACACTTTTAATAGTCCTGTGACCAGGTGATTTTCGACAATGCTGAATTTTATATATCTTCCTTCTGCAGTTTTATGATGCACATTCGGATATTAGCCTCTGAAAATACTGCTGTCAAGAAACCTGTTTAACTTTGTTTAACTCAGCGTTTCCTAACATTAGGGGGCCATGAGACCTTTTGTACTTTAATATATTGTTAGGTAGCCTCATTGAATTCAGCAGTACAGGGGGTTCTCAGGTTACAATAGTCTTGACAAACAATGTTTCGAGTTTACAATGCTCACTCCCATAAAAACTTTAAAAAATTGAGACATGAATGTTTCAGTTTACACTACGTGGGTGAACTAGTTTGGCTGCACATGGTGGAAGAATACGCAGTACAGATTATAGAACAGTATATTTATGTCTTTTTCCTTTTCTGTGGCTTAGTGGTATTTTTATGTTCTAGATTATGATTTTACAACTGTGTTAGGATAGGTACGTGATGCAGGCTAGGGTGTGTTTTGACTTATACCAAATTTGGGTTACACCACTGTCGTAGGAACAGAACCGTGTTGTAACCCAAAAACCCTCTGTACTGGGTTTCACTGATGCACACTTTGTGAAATGCTGCTTTAGAATGTATTCCCAAGAGGGCTTGTTTCACAACGCAAAAGTTACTTGGTATTCATCCATACAGATTAATTTTTCTAAGTAAGCTGGATCCTAAGCCCCTGATGATGTGGATATGGCCATCACATGGAGTGTTTTCCAACAAGCTCTGTTTTCAGGAGGGTTCCTCAGAAGTGTGGGGAATGGTCATCCATCGCCAACAAGGTCTGTCCTTGGACACGATTCCTTCAGAGCTATGTCTTAGGAAGGTCAATGTTAGATAGCATCAAAAGGGAGATGATTAGTTAAGAAAATTTTAACAGCTCCTATGGTTTCCAGATAGTGTTCAATCACTTCTTTCCTTTCAAACACAAGCGTTTCTCCAAAGAGTAGATTACTTTCCACAGTTTCTCCTTCCTCACCAACCATTTGCTCTTTGACTTATAACAATCTTCATTCACCCTTTCATTCCAGTGAAAGGTCTGTTTCTTAGATAACCAGTTAGTTTCTGTTTTGCAAACAGAGTGAACTCTTCTTGGATGAATGTATCAGACTTGGTGATTTTGAATCCTACCTTATGCTTCTGAATTCCACATTTACATCTACAGCCCAGGGCACAGTTCTTAGCTTCCAAATTGTGTTTCTATAGGCACCTTGAACTTACATCTGAAATTGATCTGATAAACTTGTACTCTAAACCTTCTTCTTCTGTAGGTCACTGAAAAAACCATCATTCACTAGTCGCCCAAGCCAGAAACCTAGGCATCATCTTTGACTTCACCTATTGCTTTTAACCCACTCACTACCATCACATTTCTCAAGATAGCTCCTCTAGCCCATAATCCCTATCTCCCATTCTTTAGGTTCCAGAATTAAATCATAGCTCCTCTATCCAATATGACCTTAATAACCTTTCTATTCTTTTAAGTCTCAATTTTTCATCTGCACTGATGGGGATAACAGTAACAGTAAGTAAGAGAGTTATTCTGAGTTTTTGAAAATTCAATGGGAAGAAATTAGGGGAATAGAGATTTTTTTTTTTTTTTTTTTTTTTTTTTTTTTTTTTTTTTTTTTTTTAGTGAGAGGAAGGGAGGCAGAGCGACAGACTCCCACATGTGCCCCGACTGGGATCCAGCTGGCTTGATGCTCTGCCCATCTGGGGCTTTTGCTCCATTGCAATGGGAGCCAGTTTTTAGTACCTGAGGCCAACTTGCTCGAGCCAGTTGAGCCATAGCTGCAGGAGGGAAAGAGAGAGAGAAAAGGGGGAGGGGTGGAGAGCAGATGGTCGTTTCTCGTGCCCTGACTGGAAATTGAATCTGGGACATCTACACGCCAGGCCAATGCTCTACCACTGAGCTAACTGGCCCCGGGTAGAGAGAAAATTAAATTGACTTTTTTTTGTCTCCCGATTGAGAGGAAAAAAAGTACTTTAGGGGAAAAGCCTTAAGGATTTAGTGTTTTTACAGGGGAAAATACCTTTAAAATTCTATAGTAGTGAATAAAAAGCCAAGGTTGTGAACAGGTTATAATTCATGAGGAAAATAATTTATTAGTATTTTTCTCCTTTTGTTCCACACTCATCAGCTTTTGAAAGAAAAATAAAGAAAGGAAACTGAACTGTCTTTAATACTATTTAGGCCAGTGGAAGCATTTGTGTAAATGTTGAAGTAGATATAAAAAAGAAGTATCCAAAAGAAGCATCCTTACGATACTTGAGGAATCTGTTTAGCCTGGACAGCAACTGGGTGTCTACATCTCATAAGGTTAGGCTGCTGGAACCCTGCTAACATAAGATTAAAATCTGGCTATGAGTTTCAGACAATTCCCTAGCGGTCTTTCTTATTTTTTTGCTTAATAGCCCAAATCCCTCTTAAAAATTATATTACTTATGGAGATAACTGCATAGCATAGTGTGGGAGTTACATAGCTATGTGTACTCAGGCCTATTATCATCATACAAAGAATTGACGATAGTCATTCATTTTTTTTTCAATGTTTTTGGCCTACTAGTATGGCTACCAATCCTGAATGCTGGGGATGCAGTAGTCTACAAAATAGACAGAAATCCTTGCTCTACTGGATCTTATGTCCCAATAAGAGGAGACAGATGCTAAACAAAATACATAATGGTATCATATTTTAGACAGGGCTATGGAGAAGAGTAATCAGGAGAAGGAGACAGGGCCTCTTGTAATGGCCGTAGAGTCATGTATTTACAGAGGGAAGCCTGGAAGTCCTCACTAAGCTATTTGAGCAAAGATCTGAGAAAGGTCACAGGGCCAGTGAGTGGTTCTGATCAAAGGAATAAGATGATCTGACTTTCCTTTAACCAGGGTCACTGTGGCCACCCTTTGACAACAGACAGAAGGGGAGACCGGTCACTAGCTTATTGCAGTTGTTTAGGCAAGAGATGGTAGTGGATAAGGCCAGGAGGTGAAATGTGGCAGAGACAAAGTTCAGTCTTAATTTATGTGGTATGTCTGGGGCCCATGCTCTGTTCTGTAGAAATGCCAGGATTTCAGGGGAGGACTGAGGGAGAGGATCCAGAGATCAAAACCTAGAGAAAAATACCAGCGAGATGGCAGCAGAAGCGTTAGAAAGTGATGTCACAGAAGCCAAAAGCAACACAAATTTTAAGAAGGAGGAATGATCAACATTCAATGCTGCTGAGAATTCATCTGAGAACGTATCTGAAGGGGGCACATTGGAACTGACTGATAGGAGGCCATCAGGGACATTATCCAGAAGAATTTTAGTGGGTTTGCTGCGGCAGAAACAATGGATTGACATTGGAAAGTGAAAAGGCACTAACAGAGAATGTAGAGTACTCATTTGTAAAGCTTGGTAAACACAGATCAGTGTTATACACACACACACACACACACACACACACACACACTCCACAGTAAGAAATACATATTCTACCGTGATTCATTGTGCGCATGCACAGGCACACACCAATATATGTACATAGTTTTTCACGACATAATTACTGCTTTTTATATATATGTAACTTGCACTCTACTTTTTATTTTCTTCCATATAACTTCTTTTAAAAAGTGCTTGCCACCATCCACTGAATTGATTTTGTAACCCACTCTAGGGTCTTAACTCATGATTTGGAAAACATGCTCATGGCAGCAGTCAGGGTAGAAGATCTCCCCTGAGAACCACGTCCCCCGTTCCCTACATGCCTGTCAATCTCCTGTCACGGCACTCGAGTTGAAACTTTCAAAAACATGATCTCTCCATTACATACGGAATTTTCACCCTTTCCTCTGTTGTCACAAACTAAAAACCAATAGACTAGCTAATCCCAACTGATTCAAATACAGCTTTGGGCTCAGTGCGCAGCACAAACATTGGCTGTGTTCACAGATGAGTGCTTCCTGCCAGCTAAACAATCTGAGTGCCTTTCCCACTTGGATTTTATTCTGTCTTTCTGACATGTGAGCTGGAGACCCCAACCCACAGCAGAATGTTAACTGTGCTGAGGGGCTTTAATATCAGTTGCAATGTAGAACGGATAGTTCGTGAGCAGTGCTTTGTATATTTTAATTGTTTGTTTGTTTGTTTATTTACTTTTTATTGATTTTAGCCAGAGAAGAAAGGGGAGCAAGAGAGAGGAACATTGAACTGTTCCTGTATGTGCTCTGACTGAGGATCGAACTGGCAACCTCTGAACTTCAGGCGGAAGCTCCAACCAATGGAGCTTTGCGGCCAAGGCTAGGCTAATAAGTATTTATCAACTAAGCAATGACATTAAGTGGAATATATATATATTTGAAAGTCAAAAAACATAGAGTAGGTCAGTAAATGATTTATTCCTGTAGACATTAGGTACCTCCTGCACCCCCGCCTCAAGATGATACTGTTACTAAGTTGTGCAAAAGGAGAAGGTGAAGATCTTTGAGGTAGGAGAGAAAATGAATGGAGGGGCTTTATTAGGGACCTTGGCAGGAGGATTTCTCTTAAAGAGGAGAAGGTTCCCCTCTCCTTTGAGGTTGGGTGGTTCCAATCTTCGTTAGGTGAGTAGACTGTGTTTGGGAAGAAGAGGCGGCTGTTTCCCAATGGCCGTGGGTTCTCTTTGTGAATCAGCAATGAAAATCTTTTGCTGAGAGTGAGAGAGAGAGTGTTAGGGGTGAGCTGAGGACAGCATTACCTGGCTAGTCAGTGCTACTTGTTAACCATTTTTCATTTTTTGAGATGTGTTTGGTGATCATTTCAGCCTAATTGCACCTATGGGAGTGTGGCTGTGCTCAGTGTTATTGAATCTGTGTAGCATTCCTTCAGAGATGGCTTGTAGTTGACCTTCATGGTTTTCTTGGCCATAACACACCCTTTTAAGGCACCTTTTACTGTGCAGACACTGGGCAGGAGGGGGTGACCGCTAACCACTGTGGTGGTGGAATGGGTATGATTTCCTCTCCTTTAGTCTTACAACAGTCAGAGGGTGGGGATAACTGTGACAGAACTTGGCCGCCATCTGCGCAGACTGTACTGACAACAGCATGCAGACCAAACTGTTCTCACTCTGTGACTTTTTCTGCAATTCTGGTTGCCTTCCCGGGGCTTTCCTGTTCCCACCAGTTTTCCGAAGACTGGCCCCTAGCTTCTCATCCGCCCTGACATCTTCGTCATAAATTCCATTATGGTTTAAGGTAACCAGAGACAAGTTCTGTTTTAACAGTTTGTAACTCTGACTTATACGTGATCTTAACATTTTCTGAGATAATAAATGTGTAAACTATCTGAGTTTCAACATTCTGCAATATTTTAGGTACAATATTAACTAATTATCCTTGGCCCAGATAGTTTTTATGTAAAAACTGGCATAAAAATATAAATTCAAGACATTTCACTGATGCTTAACTACAAAACCACACCTAATTTCAGAGGAAGGTCATGTGACCTATTCTAAGAATAGATTATAATCTGAGGTGGTAAAAAGCACCTGCCTCAAAAATTAAAGATATTAGTTGCATGGGGATGACCTGGCAGAAAAACAAAGGATGAGTAAATTGGACAAATACACAATATCTAGCTTTTTTCTTAATAAAAATGCTCATAACTTTTTAAAGGAGAAGTAATGATGGGGGGTAATTGAATTTGGAACAGATATTTGGAAGAAAAGAAATTCTCTCATCCACAATGGGAAGAAATACAGAAATAGAGTTCTATAGAAATCCAACACACTGCTCCCATTTTTGAAGATCTGGTTCCCTATAGATTGAATATTAGGTA
This sequence comes from Saccopteryx leptura, assembly GCF_036850995.1. Lineage (NCBI taxonomy): Eukaryota > Metazoa > Chordata > Mammalia > Chiroptera > Emballonuridae > Saccopteryx > Saccopteryx leptura. The sequence goes on along the minus strand of NC_089503.1, from coordinate 213,037,080 downwards.
TAGCACAGAGAAGAATTAATGAGACCATATTCAACTCTGTATTGTGTATTTAGGCAAAGAAAAATTATGCATTCTCTCCATCCAGTGTATTTTTATGTTGAAAATGGCAGCTCATAATTTAGTACCTTAATTTTAAATAACAAAGGGTTTATACAAATACCATGTTAAGCCAGATTCCTCATTTATTGAGCAAAATCTTCATAAACTCTGCCTGAGCCTTTTTGGCTTTAGAAGTTACTACTTGGCATCACCACGACCGTCAGTCAAAGACATCCTCTGACCCTTGGATCCTATCTTAACTAGAAAAGCAGATATCACTTTCAGTTGCTGGAAACTTTGCCAGTTTTTTAGCTATTAGATCAGCAATTTTCAACTGGTGTGCTGCAAGAATTTTTGAAACATGCAATAATGGACTATTTAGTCAGGGGCACTGACTTATTTTCCCTTAGGTTGTCAAATGAAACAATGACAACAGCTAATATGACGATAGCCCTCTGGTGTGAATGAATCAAAGTTATATTTATTTTTTATTTTGTCAGATCGGCAAAATATACAATATATTTTTTGGTGTGCCACAGAATTTTAGTAATTAGTTTGTGTGCCATGAGATGAAAAAGGCTGAAATTCACTGTATTAGTCCGTGGGTACATGAGTATTGGTTATACAACTAGGATATCATTGGTAATATAACAACAGAAGTTTTGATAGGATGATGAAAACAAAAGTTTGATTGGAATGATTTCAAGGAAGAATGGAAAAGACAATTTGAGGACCTAGAGTATAGGAAAATCTATTAAGATGCTTTACTGGGAGAAAGGGCATGTTTGCTAAATAAAGTATTTATAAACAAGATCAGAATTTTAATAGAATAGAATTTTCATTATGTATTTTACCTTTTTTTGTAAATTTGAACAGGTGTTCCATTCTGAGAACCTAGTCTTAAATTATATAGCTCTTTATTTTGTTAAATATTAAGTGTTCTGGGAATTTGAAATTCCCAAATGGAATCTTTATAATCTGAGTTTATCTGGTAGGGATGTTTGTTATCATTATTCTTATTGCTATTTACCTATGAATTCAGGAGAAAAAAAGGATTTGAGAAGGCAATGCCTAGAGAGTGGTCTGCAGTGTCTTGTCCCTGCATAAGAACTTTCCCCAAGTCTTAGTGATCTGGTGTTTATACTTGAGAGCAGTCTGGGGACCTGAGGATAGTTTACTCACAAACCTGGGAGTTCTGTCGGCTACATTTCCTTCCACTTTTCCCACGTCTCCTGTGTTTTTGTAGGTTCCTGGTATATGCTCTGATCACATAAAGCAATGAAAAGCAATACTCTTTTGTCATTTAATCACATAAAAAAACTCACTAAGAATATGTTGCCCAAACCATTTTCCAGTGGAGTTTACTTGACCGTTTTATCTAATTGGGTTGGGTTTTGAAGAGAAGAGCAACAAAACATTATCATGTGATTCAAGCTTACTGCCTGAAACAATAAATTTTGCTTCCCTAGTCTGTTAGACTATTATTTTGCTTTATATACTAACATAAATATAAATAAATGATATAATAATTTACTTTCTTAGTTGATTTCACCAGATGTTTTCTTTCTTATTAATGGCAACTCCATAAATGTAGGCAGTTTTTCCAGGAATGATGCCAGTGACATTGGCGTGGCTTGGGGGAAAACTTAACAGTGTCAGTGGAGGGGGCAGTATTGGGGCCACCTGCCCTGTGTCCAGTGACAAGTCAGTTTTCATTAGAAGTCTCTTATTCAAATACCTCCTCTTCCTAGATACTGTGAAGCATTGTACAACAAATAATTTAACAACATAACTTAGGCTGCCTACAACTGACATCATCCTGTACAAGATGTGATCCCAAGACATTGCTTTCTTTTAAATTTGGTATTAGTATAATAAACTATAACTGACATACTTTTAAACTAAAAGCCTCCGTTCTCATCCCCGGGTGTTGAAAGTGCAGGCTCGCCAAGGACACCATTGTGTTTCAGTCTCTCTGACTTACCAGCCTAAGAATAAACACAACAATGGAGTGTGCTTGGCTGCACACGGAAGTTTTATCCACTCCGTGCTGGAGGAAAGTACTGTACTTCTATAAAAAACAAGTAAAACATGCAAAAGAAAGTCCTATAATAACTAATTTTACCATACAAGAGTGGAACAATGAGCCTACTTTTGCTTAGATACCCTTGGTGTTATCTAGTTTGCCCCCTGACTAGACCCCTCAACTGGCTGGCTGGTAGAGGGGTTGGTGTGTTGAGAAGCACAGTGGTGGAAGGCTGTGTGGTGCCTACTCTGGAATGTAAGTAGTAGCTGATGGTAAGACAGAGGGTGACAGGCACTGCAGATGCCAGGATAAAAGAGTTTAAACAGGGTGTAGAAGTGAAGTAAGTGACGAAGTTGGGTAACCATGGATGGTGTAGTTTGTACAGAGGTGGATTTAGGACAAGGTGGGAAGGGGAGTGTTTATACCAAAAAACTTAGGTGCTGGGTCAACTATAGCCTTGCACTGATGTGTATGAACAGCGTGTCCCAGATAGCAACATCAACTTGTTATATGAACAGCATGTCCCGGATAGCAATGCCAACTTGTTATACATTGATGAAAGACCAGAGGAACTTAACTCTTGTTAATGTCAATTAGCCTACAGTAAAATGGGTTTCATTATATTTATATGTTGTTTCACTTAAAGTCGCAGAACGGATCACCATTAAGCAAGCATACCTACATATATTGTCCCCCCAGCTAGATTTTGTGCTCTGTGGGGAGGCAGCCTGGGTTTCTAATTGCCTCCTCGAGCTGCTGGGCCCAGTTATGGAATGAGGTTGGTTTTTGCACAAGGATCTGTTGTGATGCTTTCTTGTGATTTCCCCTCTTCTTCAGGACCACAGTAGGTAGTAGGCTCAGAGACTCTCTGTCGTAGAGGACATGGTACAGGGCAGAGGGGCAAAGGCTTGTTTTAAGATCAGAGTGAGCTTTAGTTCTTCTATGATAATGTCACTAATGACTTTCGGGACCCAAAACACTGTCTTTCTAGACTTATCGTATCTTTCTAACCTTTTCTTCCTCTATGGGCTCCTTTGGCACCTAACATATTCCAACTTGACCTGGGGCATTTGTCTAATTATCATAGTCCCAGCCCACTCTTCTGAACTTGATCTCTGGCCTGATCAACAGGGTCTAGGATTGGTTTTTTTTCTGGCCCATCCTGTCCCTTCCAACCCAACATCCTAAAGAAACACTATAAAAACACTATAAAAAGAAAGAAAGTAAAACATGCAAAAGAAAGTCCTATAATAACTAATTTTACCATACAAGAGTGGAACAATGAGCCTACTTTTGCTTAGATACCCTTGGTGTTATCTAGTTTGCCCCCTGACTAGACCCCTCAACTGGCTGGCTGGTAGAGGGGTTGGTGTGTTGAGAAGCACAGTGGTGGAAGGCTGTGTGGTGCCTACTCTGGAATGTAAGTAGTAGCTGATGGTAAGACAGAGGGTGACAGGCACTGCAGATGCCAGGATAAAAGAGTTTAAACAGGGTGTAGAAGTGAAGTAAGTGACGAAGTTGAGCAAATGACACGTGTGTGACCACTGAGATTTATGCCAGACAATTACATTTTGGTTACAGTTAGTCCTGTGGTTGGATAGCTTAGGACTCCACTGGATACACTACTGTAGCTGTCTTAATGAGCATTATACAAGAAAATTTAATTCTGCTGCACAGTTTATTAAATCATATATATTGGATAGGTTCCCGCCTTTGAGGCCTGCTGTTAACAACTGGATACAACAAATTATTTTTCCTTCAGCCATTATTTTCGATCATAGACTTGTGCATAATATTTTAGAAATAAACTAGTAATTTACAGGTAATTGCATGAGGAAAGTGACAGTTGCCTAATTCTTGATCCTTTGCTTAAAAAACACATTAAGAACGAAGACATTCAGATCTTCCGCATGGGAAAGAATGTCTTCAGCATTATTAAAATTTATTTCAGTGTGTTAATTTTTTTAAATTTCTTTTTAGGGAAATAAAATAGTTATTTAGCTTAGCAGAATTATTTGTTTTTAACTTCCTGGCTAATGGAATGCATGATTCAACATTTGCAGGACAGTTCAGGAATTAGCTGCATGTTTGAGACTCTACTTTTTGGTTCATTTTTGGACCTCAATTTCAGAAAGCCATAGCTTTGTGCAACCCTGAAGCAGGGTCAGTGGTTTTGATTTCTCCATAATGGAGATTATTCCACCAGGTCATACTTTATGTAATTTATGGATAATTTTATTATTTTCACTACATAGGCACAGATATTAACTCTAAAAAAGGAAGTAAAGTAGATGATTAAGAAGTGGTTCGAGGTACAATAAATTGCATTGCTAGTTTCACAAATAACTCCTCCCCTCCTTGTCTATTGTACAAAGACTCTATGCTAACACTGGACCTATAATGAGGTATAATTTTTAAATAAGAAATTGGTCACTTCTTAAGTTTTTGCCCCTAGTGGAGTAAAAGATTTTCCTCAGGGATTTTACCTGGTATTCCTGTATATATAATAAAAGCAAATATATTTTTCAAAAGCGTTAAGTAATTTAATCATAGAACATTTCGCTAAATTTAATCTGAGAACATTTTTGGGTTCACTGTAAATCTTGTTAGCAAATGGAAGGAAATGAATTTTGAAATGGGGAGAGGGAGACCGTCTATTCGTTTTTTTAAAATAAATTTTTATTAATTTTAATGGAGTGACATCAATAAATCAGAGTACATATGTTCAAAGAAAACATGTCCAGGTTGTCTTGTCATTCAAGTATGTTGCATACCCATAACCCAAAGTCAGATTGTCGTCCATCACCTTCTGTCTGGTTTTTTTGTGCCCCTCCCCCTCCAGTAACCACCACACTCTCATCCATGTCTCTTAGTCTCGTTTTTATGTCCCACCTATGTATGGAATCATGCAGTTCTTGGTTTTTTCTGATTTGCTTATTTCACTTCGTATAATGTTATCAAGATCCCACCATTTTGCTGTAAATGATCCGACGACATCATTTCTTATGGCTGAGTAGTATTCCATAGTGTATATGTGCCACATCTTCTTTATCCAGTCTTCTATTGAAGGGCTTTTTGGTTGTTTCCATGTCTTGGCCACTGTGAACAATGCTGCAATGAACATGGGGCTGCATGTGTCTTTATGTATCAGTGTTTCTGAGTTTTTGGGGTATATACCCAGTGGAGGGATTGCTGGGTCATAAGATAGTTCTATTTTCAGTTTTTTGAGGAACCACCATATTTTCTACCATAATGGTTGTACTACTTTACATTCCCACCAACAGTGAATGAGGGTTCCTTTTTCTCCACAGCCTCTCCAACATTTGCTATTACCTGTCTTGTCGATAATAGCTAATCTAACAGGTATGAGGTGGTATCTCATTATGGTTTTGATTTGCATTTCTCTAATAACTAAAGAAGATGAGCATCTTTTCATATATTTGTTGGCCATTTGTATTTCTTCCTGGGAGAAGTGAGACCATCTATTCTTTATATTTATTTTTGCCTTTGATGTTTAGTTAGTTACCTTCTAATATGTTTTATTTGTTTGTTCCCAGTGACCTACATAAAGTAATGATGGACAGGTGAGAAGCCAGCCTAACCTGTCCCATCAGTGACATCTGAATAGAAGCCTTTACTGGGACAGAGAAGCCATTTCACGTAGCCCATTTTTTTTCTTTGTAAAGAACCTGTATTAATCTGTTTTGAGAACACTGGGTAACTCTTCATTGATTTTAAGTTGAAATGGGTCTCTTGGGTTATCTGGTCAACCCTCTTCAATTCAGGAGAGACAGTGAGGCCCAGAAAAGTGAGGAGCCTGCCTGAGCCCCATGAGTGGCAGAGTCAGAGAGGGGGCTCAGACCTCCTAGTTTTCCCCACAGGTCTCACGTCACACGTGGAAGTTTCCTGGCACTTTTGCAAAAGGGGTCTTTGCAATCCCAGTCAATAGCTTAGGGGTTTTGTAGTTGAGAGGGATCCACTTATTTTCTGAATTAGCCTGAGAAAGATCAGAGAATAGAAAACAAAAGCAGACTCTTCAGGGATCATAGGGTAAGTTGAGGTTATCTGTGTCAGGGAACTAGAATACTGACATTGTTTTCTTTCTAAATATGGATTGTCAATGGGTAAACAAGTGTGATCTTTTTAAAGATTTTTAAAACATTTATTGATGTTAGAGGAGGGAGCGGGGGGGGAGGGGAGAAAGTAAAAGAGAGAGAGAGAGAGAGAGAGAGAGAGAGAGAGAAAGGCGGGGCTGGGGCAAGCCCAGGGTTTTGAACCAGTGACCTCAGCATTTCAGGTCAACATTTTATCCACTGCGCCACCACAGGTCAGGCACAGATGTGATTGACCATATTAATGGGTTTGAGACACAGGGTACCTGCCCTGACATTTACTTCGGCGGTCTGTCCTACCTCTACCTGATTCTAATAAACATACATCATGGTTTGACCTTAAAAGGTATAACCTGAGTATTACAGTATTAATCAGAGGAAGTTTTTCTAGTACCATCTGTTTTCCGAACAGGGGCCTTGTGGCATATGTTGTATTATGTGGAGCCTGCGAAAGGAGAATGAGCAACCAAAGGCTACCCTTTTACACATTCTTTTACACATTTAGGATGCATTGCTTTTTTAAAAAAATTTCCCCCAAATGCTTCAAAATCACATTCAGGCCTTGGTGTCAGAAGGGTCGCCCTTGGGGGTTTTTTTTCAGTGGAGTTTTAGAGAGTGTTAGAAAATGTGATGCTAGTTGCAGCTAAAGATAACGTGAAGATGAGAAGGGAAGGAGACCCACTGGAGGGAGGGCCGCGGTGCGGTGCGGTGCGCTCAGACGGATTTAAACAGATAGTTCCCCGCCTTGCGTCAGGCAGGTCAGCTGCTCAGCGCACACGCAGTCGGAGCGTACGCTGCGGAGTGACAGAATTCTGTTCAGAACGTGAACCAGAAGAGTGACAGAGAGCTGCTGCTGGCCGTAAACAGCTTTTGGGTGTGCTTTTCTAAAAATAGATCCAGGGGCAAGGTTCTGCCTGCACCTGTGGTTCCGGGTCTGGTGGTGGGTGTGCAGAGACATGTGGCAGGGTCTCTGGACCAGTTGTGTGTGTGTGTGTGTGTGTGTGTGTGTGTGTGTGTGTGTGTGACAGAGAGAGAGAGGGACAGCTAGGGACAGACAGACAGGAACAGAGAGAGATGAGAAGCATCAATCATTAGTTTTTCGTTGCGACACCTTAGTTGTTCATTGATTGCTTTCTCATATGTGCCTTGACCGTGGGCCTTCAGCAGACCGAGTAACCCCTTGCTCAAGCCAGCGACTTTGGGTCCAAGCTGGTGAGCTTTGCTCAAACCAGATGAGCCCGTGCTCAAGCTGGCGACCTCGGGGTCTAGAATCCGGGTCCTCCGGGTCCCAGTCCGATGCTCTATCCACTGCACCACTCCCTGGTCAGGCTAGACCAGTTTCCAACCCTGCGCTGGGCTTTACACAAACGTCACTCTCTGTATTCACTGGAATGAAAAAGCTGGTATTGGAAGCCCTTTAAAAGTCTGAGTTGGTTTTTGTAATGAAGTTGGAGGCGCCGGAAGGCTCTCTTGGAGGAATGGGGGACGACCATTACAACTTCTTGCCTGGTCCTTTTTGCCAGTTCCCCAACAGTTCCCTGCAGGAGAGCCCGGTTTCTTTCGACAGTGTTTCAGTGTTAAATTGACACTAAATCAAGAGCACAGTAAGCCCCAACCTGGTCTTTTTAAGTGAAGAAAATTTTGAAGGCAGCCAGGTCGCCTGCGGCGAGCTGGTGCAGAAATGGGAGACAGCAGGTGATGCCGCGGAAGGAGTTGGGGGATGGGACCTCAACAATAAAAGGTTTCTATATTTCTTTAAGAATATGTCCTTTGCTATATGTCTTTTCCACACTGCAAACTCTTGTAGTGCTTGTTTTATATGGGGAATATTTTCCCCTGGTCTAAAAGAACAAAAATTACCTTTGGAACATTTCCTTTGTGCTGTCCTTAGGCCAGGACACTGTCGATAGCTCGTTTTCTACCTGCGTGATACCTTGTTGGCTCAGGGTTCCAGGCGGTGTCTCTGTGCTCTGCAACACATCCGAGTCATATAGTAATGGGTCAATAAAAGAATCCCTATTATGTCTTCAAAGGATATTAAGAACCAGCTGGTGCTGATGGTGGCTAGAGTTCTTATCAGCAAAATATAGCAAGGATGTCACTCACTTTCTTAAAAAAAAACGCTAAAGCAATAGACAGGATGGTGCATCATGGAAAATATTTTTAACTGTATAAATGTTCATTCATTTTGTTATACAGATGGTAGTTGACATCTCTGTCTATCTATTTATCTATCTGTATTTTGCAAGATAAAGAAAGTTTGTTTGACTTAAACATTGCATCAAAACAGAACTTAGTACTTCCTTGTAATTTTAGCTCTATAGCAAAGGAAGATAAATATTCTTTTCTAAAGAATTACTTAGCTGTGCATGAACATATGCATTTATGTAAGACAGAATTTGTTGATTCACAAATGTTGATCTCTAATAACTGTGAGGCTTTGTAATGCTTTCATGCGAACTGTATTGTGGCCAGGCCATACCATCAGCTTGGGCCACTTCTTTAAGAAGGTCCAAGCCCTGGTTGGTTGGCTCAGTGGTAGAGCATCAGCCTGGCATGCAGGAGTCCTGGGTTCAATTCCCGGCCAGGGCACACAGGAGAAGCGCCCATCTGTTTCTCCACCTCTCCCCCTCTCCTTCCTCTCTGTCTCTCTCTTCCCCTCCCACAGCCAAGGCTCCATTGGAGCTAAGTTGGCCCGGGCACTGAGGATGGCTCTATGGCCTCTGCCTCAGGTGCTAGAATGGCCCTGGTTGTAACAGAGCGACGCCCCAGATGGGCAGAGCATCGCCCCTGGTGGGCATGCCGGGTGGATGCTGGTCGGGTGCATGCGGGAGTCTGTCTGACTGCCTCCCCGTTTCCAACTTCAGAAAAATACCAAAAAAAACCCCAAAAACAAAAAACAAAACAAAAAAAAGAAGGTCTACATCACACATCTTGAGAATTAACTCCACTGGATAGAGAAATGTCACTAGCTCTTCAAACATTCTGCAGTCTTTTTGTTCCAGAATGATCTTGAAACAACCAGTCTGGGTAACTCTGTTGAAAGAACTATAATTTTTTTAGGGGGGGGAGGGGTTAAACTTGACCAAACAGGTTATCATTAACAGACAGCTTGGCAATGCCTATTGAAAGGACTCAACATATTTTTTGAATGAAGGATTGTAATTTCAGAAAATTGTATTCATTTAATAAATATATACTGTCTTCCATGGGCTGAGGACCTTTGCTTGGTCCCGGGTAACAGTCCTTCATCTAAGGGGTTCATAGCAAATAGACATGTGAGTTAATTGCCATGAGAGGTTCCTTTGCATCATGTATATAAGAGGTGCAGCAGGGACACAAAAGGGGACCTTTGGCTTACAGAGATGAGGTGGCTCAGGACATGTAGCAGAAATTGGGGGGAACCCTGGAGGAGGAATACTTTTCCAGAGAAAAGCATCCTAGAAAAAAAGGAAATAACAGGTGTAGAGTTGTAGAGACAAGAAATGTATCACAGCCTTATCAGAGAACTTTACATAGCCCTGCAGTGTTTCCTGTCAAAATCTTGCTCTCATTTTAGTCTTTACAAAGAAAACAAATTATACTTCCTGTAGCAGATGTGAGATACGTAAGTCCAGGAGATGATGGCTTTCAGTTAGCTGCTGAAGAGAATGACTGGCTATTGATCACACGGTTTATTCTGGTCATAAAACGAATCAGGAAAATGTGCTGAAGACAACACTTTCTGAAAATCAATGCTGTAAGATACAAAAAAAAACTGATGACGGAAGGGACAGGAGTCTGCAGGGGAAGGCTGAGTGCAGCTTTCGTATCTATCCATGGACCGAGGGTCATGGGAGAAGGAATAAGCCAGGTAGTGTGGTCAGGCAGAGGCACAGAGTGACGTTTAGTCAAGTCTGTCACAATGAGCCCGGGCTTCCATATAGGACAAGGTAGAAATAACTGGGTGAACAGTGAACAGATGAAAGGTATGAGAAGGACAAGGCAGACGTTGGTATGGGGACAAGGATAATGTCATCCTGGCAGTGGAGGTGGATGCCTGATCATGGCAGGGATAAAAAGTGTGGGGCCTGGAGTGTGCATATGGTGACTGAGAGTCTCTCAACGTCTCATTCTGTTTGCAGAATGTCAGCAGGTGCCACCCACACCATGCAGTCACCAGGACTCTGTCTGCTAGCCCTAGCAATTTCAGTGCGGTGACCAACAGGCCCTGGTGTTCTGCAGGCCTCCCACTTGCTTGCTGTTTCCAGCTGGCCCCTCCCTGCCAGGCTCTGGCTGCAGAACGCATGTAGCCCATACTGCCTGGTCCAGCCCAAGGCTTCTGTTTTTATTCAAGGGTTTTCCCTAGGAGGGGCGATTGTGTAAGAGCAAGAGTTAGCAACCTCACTGTGCTTGCATCCCTTTTTCTTTGGAATCCTGGAAATATTCAAGTGGAGCTGGTTTCCCAGATCCAGCAGCTTCTAGAAGACCAAATGCAATGTATTTATGTGTGCAAAGGCCCGTCAGAGCTGTACTAGATTTTCAATGAATATTTTCTCTCTTTCTCAGTTTTTCTTGCTGATTAATTTTGTGCTTTGACACTGTCGCTATTTTAGAAAGTCCTTCTGAAGCCCTTTGGAAGTGAATTAAAAATTAGGAAGTAAAAGTATCAAACACCCTTTATAATCTCATGCGCCCTTTGATGCGATCTTCCCCACTCTTCCCACCTTGGAGCACTGTCTTGATTTCTTGTCGGTGGGTCAACTTCACATCTTCTTCCCTCTTATGTTCCTTCTTTCTTTTTTGAAATGAAATTTATCAAGGTGACACTGGTTAATAAGATTACATAGGTTTCAAGGACACAATTCTATAATATAGTGTGTGTGTATTGCATTGGTTGCCCACCACCCCCAAAGTCAAATTTTCTGTCACCGTATATTTGACTCCCTCTACCCTTTACTACCTCCCCTCATGCCTTCCCTCTGGTAACCACCATCCTGTTGTTCGAGTCTCGTGATTTATTTGTTTGTTTTTCCTGTTTGTTCACTTGTTGCTTTCAGTTTTATGTTTCACACATGGGTGAAATTATGTGGGTCTGACGTGGCTCGCCTTAGCATGATATTTTCCCAGTTCATCCATGTTGTGGCAAATGACGGTGTTTCATTTTTCCTGTGGCTGAGCGGGTTCCGTTGTGTGTAGGCACCACATCTTCTTTATCCAGTCCTCTGTCAGAGTACATCAGTTATTTCCCTGTCTTGGTCACTGTGAATAATGCTGCGATGAACATGGGGGTGCCTGTGTCTTTACGTACCAATATTTTCACATTCTTCAGGTAGTTACCCAGAAGAGGGGTTGCTGGGTCATATGCTAATTTATTAGTTTTTTGAGAAGCCTCCATACTGTCTTCTGTGGCAGCTGTTCTTTCTTAGTAACTCTCAGCATTTATACCTTTAATAATAATAATATAATACATCTTCTTTCATATTAGTGGTAAAACTCTTCATTTATTACTAATTTTCTCAAGAATCCTGATAGTCTTTCCCCTTGAAGTCATCACGGTTTTCAGCAAACAGGAAAGGAAACTTTGCCAGACAGCTATTTTCTTCTCTAAGTCTATTCTTAATAACATGTCTTGGTCATCATCCATTATCTCCTATAGATTGATAATTTTGCTCTTTGTTTAGTTCTTGGGTTGGATGGCTTGTTTTCTGATTTCTAGGTAGTTGAGGTAAAGGGAAACAATCATTTTTCTGCTGGAGTTATTTTCTCTTAACAAAGGCTTATTTTTTCAAATTTTAAATCACATATGGAACCTAAGAATAAGCAACAATTGCCACTTATAAATGAAGTTGTTTTGGGGGTGTGCTCCACAAGCTTTGAAACATGTTTTATATTACAGCAAAGTTCCAAATGGCTGACAGTCGTCAAAGATGAACAGTATTTGGAGGATAACTGATATTCTCTTGGCATGAAAATGGTGTGACGAGGCTGTTGCCCCATGCTTTATTACTCCCTTGACCTCATCTGTTCTCCAGCCTTCACAATGAATCCTGATCACTGAGTGTCAGGGAAGCTCCCACCGAGAGCCAACTAGACTCTTGGTCTGGTTCTCAACTTGGACTTTATTTCTTGGCTTTAACCCAAGATACGACTATATATTGCTTATTCAAGTTGGCAACCAAGGTGGTCAGAACCAGTTTTTCTCTTGATTCCAGGTTTTTAACCTACAGTTGGTGACTTTGTTATGTCCTGCCTAAGCTTGTCTCAACTTTCACCTTCTGTTCAATGAACTCTAGAATAGTAATCTATGCCACTTAAACATTTAAACTCTAGCATTGTGGAGAATTTGAGAAATACTTAATGGCTGTCCAGGGAGCACAAACCACAGCTTCAGTGTCTTGGTAGCATTTCCAGTCTCTATTCCCACTCGATTCTAGAGTTAAGAAAAATCTGATCAATGTCTTAGGGGTTCAGTCATATCTATTGTTGGAAATAAGCCTGGGATTTATAACATCAGTAATTTAGTTTCTCAAATCAAATATCTTTTAATGGCTCATAGGTGCTATGCAGTTAACTTTTTGTTATTAGGCAGCATTGGATAATTTTTTAGTCTTACCTATTTAAATCAGTTGTCTTGATAAATATTTTAAAACACTGTAGATAAACTTACCCATAGGAAAGCTATTTGATTCTAAAGAGAGTATAGTTGGTATGGGAATTTAAAAGTTACCTTAGCTTGGTAGGAACATTCTTGACCATTTGTATTTGTAGAGACGATAACAGATGGTAGAATTTCAGTGAAATGACAGTACACCACATCAAAAAACCATATTATAAAATTTTTACCATGGAAATTTCTAAAATATTGTTTATAAAAAATATATTCTTTTCACCCTTGAGCAGTCTTTGAAATATTACTCCCTAAAAATGTCTCCCCAGTAAAGGATTGTCCTGAAGTACAACTGGCTTTTTTTTTTATCTTCTCTGTAGGCAGGGAGGATTTATAAAACGGTAAATATTCACATGCTTTTCTCAGGAAGTGCTCTCCGTTTCCCTGTCCCAGGAGAGTAGGGCATTGTGTTGGCAGAAGTCAGGTCCTGCTTCCTAAGTGATAGTGTTATGGCAATACGCTATAGTATTGCTTTGATATACCACTGACTAGGATGCCTTTCAGAATTATGGAACGCATCCTTAAGCATGAAGCAGGGGATAATGTCAGAGAAAATAAGTATCCTTTTTTTTTTGGCAGCAGTTTAAAATATTAAATTTTAAAAACATTCAAAGCCACATATATGTTCTTTGATTTGTTCCTTTTATTAATATATAACCAGTGTGCAATGTTTAAACTGATCTTTTGATGTTTACATTGTTACTCTGATTTATACCAGTTTAGTCCTATTACCATTTTGCCAAAGAACTAGTAATGTGGAAGTGTCTTTTTCCTTTTGGAGGAATAATGTGACCGAGATGCACCTAAGGACATATGCTTTGGCTCTTCATTTCAAGCTGATGTGGCTGTGGGTGAATATCAAGGCCACCTTCTCAAAAACAATGTCCCTGACCCCTTGGGAGAATGCAACGAAATGTTAAAGACATGTACTAAATCATAATTAAATGGTCAGCTTTTGTATTTTTTAAGTTATCAAACCCCCATTCTACACTCTTGTGAGTTATCAGGCCTTTGCCAGTTTTGTGGCTGTTGAGCTCTTTGGACTTACTGGTCGTAGAGCTCTTCTGTCTCAGTAGGAGTGGGGGAAGCGGGGAAGGAATTTTTTAGATGACTGCACATTATTAGCGTAGCCTGACCTCTAGTCTGAGCACATGGTCATATTCTTAGCTCTGCAAACAATCAATCATATGTGTTTGGACAAGTTATATAAAACTTTGTGGTATTAATACCTTGAATTTTTACAAAGGGATCATATGTGTGCAATCTTCTTTAGTTGAACCATTCCTGAAGGTCCAATTTGCCTTCTAAGAATGTCTCACTTTGTCCTGTTTCACAAAACCTGCCTGAAATCTTGGCACACCTACCTGCGTGGCCGCCGTGTGGGCTGGAGGCCACTCCCACCGTGAGTATGCATGCTAACCACAAAGATCCCAAAGAAAGTTTTATTCTGCATATCAACTGAAAGAATTTTGCAATGGACAGAATGCAAGCTATACCTTTATTTATTTATACACCAGATTTATTTGCTGTCATTTCTCCTCCATGAGTACCCTGTGCTGTGGCCTCCCTGAAGCATACTGGTTCTTGAGCAACTATCCTCTCTCTTGCCTCTCAATGTTTTCCTGGATCGCCCATCAAGCCTGCTGCTGCGGGTGATGGACACTCAGTTGTCTTGACTCGATCTAAACACCAATTACTCTGGGAAGCTTTCCGAAATTTCCCTCTCTTTCCTCAGCACTTGGCTTTAAATCATCCCATATTTATACCTGTTGTAATACTTAATAGATTGTAGTGAGATCTGCTGGTTTGTTTGCACGTGTGATTCATATATCTCCAGGTCTTTCCAGCCGGGAGAGAAAAGCATAGGGTCATGATAACGTGACAAAAAGATAGTCAGCTGACTTATTTCCCCAAAGTTGGTAGTCCTGGTCTGTCTCCTCTGTGCCTGTTGTAATCCTCTTAGCTTACAGCTGGTAGGGAGTGTTTTTCTCTTCTACCGTGTGTTCTACTGATACCCCTTAGAAGTCACCAAAGCTCAATACACTTTGCTGTATCTTTTCTCCTTCATGAGGAGGCTGGTCTGGTGTTCGGTTTAAATTACCATGCTCATTCTGTGCACCAGTGCCCTCCAAAAGCCTCCCTAACGGGAAGGTTCTTTCACTCCCTCTGGGCCTGTGGCCTGTCCCACTGTCACTGAGAAGTCCTGTTTTGTGCTCTCAGTGCTTGACAGCATTTGAATAAAATGACTCTTCTAGTGGCTCTCTTTCTCCTCCACACACACAACAATGCACCCTGGGAAAAGGTGCTCTTTTCCTCCAGGGCTGGGACACCTACATGTTGGATGTTGTCTGTGTATATAATATACACGTGCTCTATTGAAAATGACTCAGAAGTTCAAGAGCAGTATTGCTAGAGAACCAAAATCTGAATGAGAAAAAATTTAGCTGAATTAACCTTTACTTATGTAGAAGAACCATGTCTCACATTTTGAGAGATAAACTCTCCAGAAGGGCTTTTTATATTATCACATATGTATGTGTACATATATACGTAATATATAATCATTGAAATATGCATATTTCACAATACAGGTTTTTCTGGCCATCCCAAAGAGCCTTTTGTTTTTTTCGTTTTTGGCTCCGCCCCCAACCCTGCTGATTGATATCTTATAAATATTGACATTATTTTCTATAGAATATTGATATAATCTCAACCTTCCAAAATGGAATTTGTACCACTCAGTTGTTTTTGATGATGGAATGTCACTTGTCAGTTCCTTGTCTGTCTTTCAGAATCCCACTGTCAGAGTCCCTGGGAGGAAGATACTTTTCACTTGACACTCCAGGACTCTCTTGGGATGTTTTCTAGTCCCCAGTGGGGAAAGGCACTGCTTATTCAGACACTGAGTCTTATAATTGTTAAGTAAGCAAATTAAGAGTTTTGAAAATTGGTAAAATATGGATGCAAAAGGAAAGAGAATTGGCCTTTTCATAAATTAATTGACTTAATTAAGCTAACTTTGAATCTTCTGAAGAGACTTCATATAAACTATGAGAATTGGTGTGGAAAGAACTTTGATAGAGAGAAAATCTAAAAATCTAGATTTATTCTAAATCACATTGCAGGCCCTGGCTGGTTGGCTCAGTGGTAGAGCATCGGCCTGGAGTGCAGGAGTCCTGGGTTCGATTCCTGGCCAGGGCACACAGGAGAAGTGCCCATCTGTTTCTCCACCCCTCCCCCTCTCCTTCTTCTCTGTCTCTCTCTTCCCCTACCGCAGCCAAGGCTCCATTGGAGCAAAGTTGGCCCGGGCGCTGAGGATGGCTCTGTGGCCTCTGCCTCAGGCGCTAGAATGGCTCTGGATGCAACAGAGCAATGGCCCGGATGGGTGGAGCATTGCCCCCTGGTGGGCATGCCGGTGGATCCCGGTCAGGTGCATGTGGGAGTCTGTCTGACTGCGTCCCCGTTTCCAACTTCAGAAAAGTACAAAAAAAAATCACATTGCAGTGCAACCTTTAAATTCTTACTTTTATCTTGGGGATCCTCAAGACTACCCTCAGGAGTGTTGATTCTCTGGCACTCAGAAATCCTGTTGTAGTCGTAGTTACAGTTTATTCCCGAAACATACAGATGAAAGTCAGTGAATGGAAAAGGTACATAAGACAGAGTCTGGGAGACACCATGCATGAGTTTCGATTTTCCTCTCATAGTAGAGTTGCATGGGCAACACTGAACTTTCTCCCAGCAATGATATGTGATAGGTAGAAAGTGTTCCCAAACAAGGTAGCTCACTTGAACTTTGTCCAGGGTTTATTTTGGGAGTCATCCATGTAGTCGTGGAGAGACCACCTAACTGACCGAAACCACTCAGTCTCCAGCTCTCCCTGAAGTCAGTGATATGGTGGTCCAGGGCCCCAGATGATTGACAACAAAACAAAAACAGACCACATCACGTGGTTAGCATAAAATATTTGCCAACACCCAAGTGCCTAGGTACATACACGTGGTCGTATCAGGGCAAGACATTCTAAGGACTTACAGATTAATTCCCAGAAGCCAGTGAAGAACCAGCTCTTTCTTTGGCAGGTGCAAAGTTTGAGTACCATGTGTCTGGTAAGTTAACCCTGTTTTGCACGCCTCACTTCAGAGACACCCAACCTGAAATGCTGCCATATGGTTGCATTTTCTTTAAGAAAGACAGAGTGGTTCACCAATCAGAGTTGGTGTACTCAGAGAAAAGGTCATATTCCAACCTCAGAGGATTGGTAGATATTATAACATATGTCTATATTTTCAGTTAAAATGTTTAAAGTAGTATGCATCATTGTTTTTATTCCTCCCTTAAGTTGGCCTTTTAATTTCCTAACTACCCAATCTCATCTACTAAAAGCCTTTCTCATGAGCTTAAAATGATTTTAAAATTCTCACATCCACGAAGTGGCACACAATATAAAAACAGAGTGAAGATTAAAAAAAAAATTATGTGGGATATAAAACTGAAACTCACAGACACAGACAACAGGATGGTGGTTACCAGAGGGAAGGGGCAGGGGCAGTGAAGGGTAAAGGGGCCAGATGTATGCTGATAGAATTTGGCGGTTAGAATTTGGGCGGCAGGCACACAATGCAACACTCACATCAGGCATCATAGAAATGTACACCTGGAAACTATATGATTCTATTAACCACTGTTACCCCAGTGAATGTCATAAAAAAATAAAGTAACCAAATATAAATACTGTAAAACTCATCATGCAACATGTTTCAATACTGACCAGCTCCTGATGCTCATGTGTGCACAGGTATATTTCCAGGTTTCAGTATCAAACATAAGGTACTAAAGGAGGT
Source organism: Saccopteryx leptura (assembly GCF_036850995.1). NCBI lineage: Eukaryota > Metazoa > Chordata > Mammalia > Chiroptera > Emballonuridae > Saccopteryx > Saccopteryx leptura. The sequence continues at coordinate 213,019,409 of NC_089503.1, read as the reverse complement.
AGACATGTAAGGAAACAAATAATAGAGTTTTATAGTGAGCAGGTGGAGAGTCCTCTTTCTGTCCTACCTTGTGCTCCAAAACATACTCCATGTAGCTGACGTGCTCCCACTCCACTCCCACGCAGACTCTAGTGCAGACAGAGGCTGTGGCTGCATCCAGCAAGCCAGTGAGGTCAGGTCTTCTCCTTGCTGCCCACATTCTGTTTTTCAAAGTGGTGTGGGACTTCTCTCCTAAAGAATCTCTCTCTTCTGCACATTGAAAGGGACATTGCCAGCTTTCTTAAAATGGGGTGGGGAGGGACCATCAGCATGACTTCTTAAAGATGTTTAACTGTGCAGTATAAGAAAGCCAGAACTGCGTGTGGAAGTCCCAGGTTTGATTCCTGGCCAGGGCACACAGGCGAAGCGCCCATCTGCTTCTCTATCCTTCCCCCTGTCCTTTCTCTCTGTCTCTCTCTTTCTCTCCCACAGCCAAGACTTCATTGGAGCAAAGTTGGACCCAGGCGCTGAGGACGGCTCCATGGCCTCCATCTCAGGTGCTAGAATGGCTCGGGTTGGAATGGAGCAACACCCTGGATGGGCAGAGCATTGCCCCCTGGTGGGCATGCCGGGTGGATCCTGGTCAGGTACATGCAGGAGTCTGTCTCTCTGCCTCCCCACTTCTCACTTCAGAAAAATACAAAGAAAAAAAAGTAAATAAAATAAATAAGAAAGCTGGAACTGCAGTGCTGGCTTAATATTAGATATGGGCCACTGGTCTGACATGGAAGCCAAAGACTGTCAGTCAGTGAGTGGGCCATCACTGTGTTATAGACCTCTATCTCTTATTAAGTCAGATGTAGAGCAGTACTGATGAATTAGCAAGAAGTTACTCATTTGGATTATGCGGTGCTGAACTTTCAGCAATCCAGACCTCCCAAAGCTCAGGATTCAATCTTAAAGAAAAATTATTCCTATGCATAATTCACAAATTTATAGTTATTTTGGGGGGGTGTTTTCATTAGAAATCTTTGCACATAGCTTTAGTAATAATGGTAAAATAATAAAATTAACATTGTAAAATCCCAAACTGGCTTCAAAATAATTTTAAGAAAATAGAAGGACTAACAGAAAATAATATTAATATTCACATTGGTGAATAAAATTATACAGGTTCCAGGTGTACAATTCTGTAATACATCATTTGTGTATTGCATTGTGAGTTCAAAAAATGTTAATAGTCATAGTACTTTTTATACCTGACAAAGGTGCACAATAAATGATTGATTTAGTGTTTATGAACTTGAATTTATCTTGAGACTTCTACCTTAGTTAGGGGAACAGCTAGAGTTTAACCTCTCTTTACTGATTATTAACCTAGGTGAGATTAGAGCAGTTCTAGGAGATACAGGATATTGACATTTTCTTCACAAAGATGTCTGGGCATGCAATTTAATTGATTCAACAACTATTTATTGCCATTTCTGTGAATGGAAAATACTAGGTGCTATGGGAAGGAAAAATCAGTGTTGTATTGGATACACGTAGCAAAAGAATGGTGTGTAAGAAGGACACCTTCATATAGAAGCAAGGTAATACATTTTGTTCCAAAACAAATATTAAATATTCAAAATGTTCACAAAACTATGAAGCTATCTTTTATGTCATGTCTCATTACTCTTTCTCCATCTAAAAATTCCCATAAAAAGTCATCAGCTTGCTCTTTCTTATATTTCATGCATTGCATGAAAACAGTATTTTATTATGTGTTGGTGGCATATTTCTACAAGTTAAGAAATTATTTCATCTCCCAAATCTTGTTTTTGCCTACATAACCAAAACAGTTACTCCGTGATAAGGCCAATGGCTTATTTTGCCTGGATAAGGTTGTGAGAGAATAAATGAAAATAATTTTTATACATTTGTATAGAAAATAATTTAAGAATTCTGAATCTGACATACTGATTTTGACCTCTTATAAAATTACGGTTCATTCTCTTAATCTGTATTATTTATTTTGGTTGATATAACTTTGTCTTATTCAATAAAATAAGTTATTGGTTTTTTTAACCATAAATTATTACAAAGTCTGTTTTTCTTCTGTCACTGAACCCTGGTTAGATGAGGAGCTTATTATTCTATAACCGTGATGTGCTTCGGGGTGTCAGGGTCCTAGCGTGATAACTGGGTACCCACGTTCTTCCTGTGAGGCTGGCTCTGCAGATCTCTCTCTCTCTCTCTCTCTCTCTCTCTCTCTCTCTTGTCTTTGTATGAAATCGACACTGTCCGCTTTAGGTAGGAGTTACTATGGATGATGATTGGTGCTATTTCAATGAAAAATAGATTATAATTATATTATCAGTGACATAACTTCATGATTCTTAAGGATTATTATTTTTGCTACCTATTGTAGGAATATCACTCCTTTTCCCAGTTTATTTTTTATTGACATTATGACAGAGTCTTCCAAAAGAAAGGGATATAATAATACTTCAAATCTATAATGTTATTTTTAAAAATAATCTGTGCTCAAGGTTAAATTGGATAGGTATGTTTATAACAGTGGAAGGTGGGGGAGATGTTTTTGCCAAGTAATTACATTACATATTCTCTGGGGAAAAAAGTGTGAAAGAACTGGGAAAGTCATGGAAACTGATAGAATAAATTAACTTCTTGTAAATCATTTTCCACATCATTAGAATGCTTGTTTTCAAATGTCAGAAGCAGATGAAATAATTTCACTACAGATATGGCTTTCAGGATGAGGCTACAACTCACAAAGTGCTAGAACAATGGAGAATAGAAACCCTTCCAAAGGCACACATTAAGATTAAATTGCACACTGAGCAGAAAAAAAATAGTGCTCATTATGACTGAACTTTTGAGTTGTTTCTGCATGGATTTGGAATAATTATACATGATGGAATATTGTAAAGTAGAGACAGTAATATCTGCCAGTCATATTTATTAAGATTGAATGCACAAGGAGTATTAAAATGTCGTACTATACAATTTATTATGTTGAATTTTAAGAAATTTCAAGGCAGATTAAAAAAAGATATTAGAACAAGTCGACTGAATTTGCCTTCTGCTAGAAATCTTCCCAATATTGTTTTTTTTCCTCTCTCATTATTAACAACCCTTATTTCTTTGGCATGTGCAGACATCATCTTCTTGAAAAGCTTTTTATTCTCTCTCTGGCTTCTATTATCCAGATGTTTGTTTTAGTGCCAAAATTAATGACACATTTATATTTACTCTTTTGTTTTAAGCTTTAGATACCTGACCTTTTCTGCCTATTTAATCTCTTATTTTTCCCCATCAGCTTTACCCACTAGTTAAAGGCAGAGAATTAATTAGCAACCACAGCAGAGGAGAAAGGTTTGCACTTGGTTGCAATGCCTTTTATCTCAATATGGAATTGCATGTAGAATTTCCTAATGTCTGGTTTGGTGCAGTGGGCTCTTCTATGTCTGGTGAGACACTCGTCCCTGGCATCCCAGGTTAAGTGGAATCTAAGACTTTGAATGAGATGCTTTTCTTTTTCACATGATAATGGAGCATAATGCCTATGTTAGGAAAGGATGTTGACTTCAGATCCATGGCTCATTAAAAAGACCAGACAGAGTTTAACAGAAATGGTGCTAACATAACTGTGTGTTTTAGACCAGTGGTCCCCAACCCCCGGGCCTTGGACCGGTACCGGTCCGTGAGCTATTTGGTACCGGTCCGCAGAGTAAGAATAAATAACTTAAATTATTTCCATTTTTATTTATATTTAAGTCTGAACGATGTTTTATTTTTAAAAAGTGACCAGATTCCCTGTTACATTCGTCTAAGACTCACTCTTGATGCTTGTCTCGGTCACGTGATACATTTATCCATCCCACCCTAAAGGCCGGTCTGTGAAAATATTTTCTGACATTAAACCAGTCTGTGGCCCAAAAAAGGTTTGGGACCACTGTTTTCTACTGTTTAAAGGGCCATGTAATTACAGTCAATGTGAGTATATGCTGAACAAAATGACAGCAAAGTAGCATTTTATGAAAACAACTAATACGACAACATAATTTTATACATTGTCTAACAGACTTGAATGGAAACTCAGTCAGCCCAGTAGCCTTTCCACATAAATGTGGAGTCATGATACTGGCCAGGATTACTCCCCTTGGCTCCGGAGAAGGTTTCTTCAAGAGCAAGTTACTGAAGAGCAAAGGAGACATGGAATTTCTGACTCTTGTGAATGTTTGTGAAGAGGGTCTGGCTCACCTTAGGGTTGTGGCTATATGTCAGAGCACACCGGGAAACAGGACAGGCCCTGGAGCACTGAAGTAGACCATGAGTGAGGGAGGAGAAACACGGCCCCTCAGCCAGCTCTAGTTTGCCCTGGTAGAACCTCTCCCAAGTCCAAAGCCTAAAACCATGAGATACACAAGGAAGTAGGAAGGCAGTTGGGAGGACATTTTTGGTGTTGGCTGCCCAGTTTCTAGCACTGTATCTGGAGAACTAGCACATCACTTGTAAAATAATTAGTACAGAGGTACTTTTCGTTTCAGTGACTTTGATTCCTAAATAGCTTGAAGGTAACCTGTTAAGTAAAAAGGCTTAAATTACACACTTGCTGGAAACTGTTTCATGTCAAGCAAGAGTCTTTGATTCTACAATTTTTCGTCTTTTTCTTTTTCGTGGTTATAGAGAGCTGAATAGGCAGCTATAAAGAAAGATTCAGGTTGTTTCACAGTAGTAGGTACTTGACAGGAGGAACTGAATGCCTTTCTAATTTGGAAGCAAACCTAAAACAAACGATCATGTTAGTTGAAGAGCTTCTCTTGGGGGATGCGGTCGGTGAGAATGGGCAGTAGGATTTGGCATGGAGTAGGGAATTTTAGAATGCTGTGTAGCTAGGAAATATTTTGATATGCTTTCCTGTTGCTTTCTTGGCTGAGGCATCTGGCCCATAGTGGGGAAATCAAATTAATAGGAGTATGTAAGTTTTAATATATCATGTTAAACTGTCATTTTAAAATTAGTTTAGAAATAATCAGGTCTAGTTTGAGGTCCCCAGCTAAGAGCTGCTATCTGAAATCAGCCAGCTGGTGTCCTGAGAAAGAGATGGGATAGAGAGAAGAGAAGCTACATCTTCACTAAGAGCTGCCATCCCTTTCTGGATGAAACTGCTCAAGTCTTAAATGTCTAGATAAGACCATAGGGTATCTACTTTTAAAATATATATTTTACACAGGGAATACTGTTGGAGGTTATACAGTACTTATTGACCCCTTGACTGCCCAATAGGAATGTTCCCTTGGTGTCATGAGAGTGATCATTAGTGTTTCCTGGGTAAGGACTGAATCTTATGTTGATAACCGAAAGGGTGTTCCGTAGAATAGTGCTTTCTGCTAGATGAGGGCTCTTCCACTCTTCGTCTTCTGGTACTCTGATGGGCTTGAGGTGCTGATGGTTCCAGAGAAGAGACTGCCTAGGCTTCAACACATGCCCCTCTATAGAGGACCCTTGTAATGATACTGATGTTACTTAGTCTTTTCTAACCTTTTTGTAACAACTATTTTGGAATACCTGCTTGGTAATCCTGAAGTAAAATTCAGAATTAATGCAACCCACCTCTCCATATAACTTTAAAAAAATCAGTCTAGTGAAAAGTAAGTTATCATAAAATAATATCTTTCAATATAGGCCAATACTCATGTAGTGTTTTACCAGAGTACAAAAATAGCTGCACAGTTTCTAAAGCCATTTAGATTCCAAGAAATTCTTAGGTGACAGCTGATCCCGTTAGGTCCCTGCTTTAAAGAAGCCTGCTATGTCTTGTCAAGCTGTAGGATTCTAGGTAGATGTTTCACTGACTTGCTCTTTTCCACAGAAATCCAGTGCAGAGGTGTAATATATAAATAGTATGTAAAGCAGACAATAGGTCTTTCCAACTTCTGTCTACCACAGCAGCCATCTCTGATGCATCATCGCTGGTCAAGGGGTCTGGATATCTGACTGTTTCAGTGACATCTTGAGAGCTAAAAATAAGTTGAAGGAGATGAAAGGAAATAATGTTTCCACTAGTGAGGAAATGGTTTCTTCCTTAAACTTTCTTCTTTTTTTATTGTTAGAACAATAGAACAATTCCCTCAGCCTTACTATCGAAAGGAATTTTTCAGGATTAAAGAGATCATATTAAGGTCTCTTGGGAGGATGTCTCAGGGATGTTTTATGTAATCCATCATTGCAGTTAAGGAAATAACAAATGTTTAAGTGGATGAGATAGTCAACTCACTAAACGCTGGTGTAACTTCAGATCAGTCACTCATGTTTAAATTAAAGCCATTTGAGGACATGTTTTCTAATATTTCTTCCTGTTCAAAATATAAATTAAAATATATATCTCATGAATGGATGTGTGACATGTACAATTTCCTTTTCCTGAGCTTTTTCTATCTCTTCCTGTGTTTTGTCAGATCTCTCTTATATTTAGTTTTTGTTTTTGGAGCAATGCATCACAGAAGTAGCACAATTTAGGGTCTGACGAAGCCTAAAAAATACCTACCCCAATCCCAACATCTAAATTTTAAAGATATAAAAACAAAACCTAGAAGTGTAAAGTAATTTGCCCAAGGTAACACATAAAATTAATTGTCTAATGAGAAACACATGCAACCAACCACAGAATCAATACCATCTAAAACTCCCCTTCCAGGAGGAACTTAAATCATTACTAGTTTGAAAATTATCAGATAATTGGAATTAAATATTTCTTCTAGCCAAACAAGATTGGTTTTATTATCTGGCAAGAACCAGGAGTGTTGCAGGACTAGAGGAAGTTTGAGCCTGTTGACCTCTCTGGTCGACTCACTTTTGATTATATTCCTAATGGCCAGTTGGCAGGCCTTGTTGGGCTTAATTCACCAGTCCATCACCATAGTGTTCTAATAAATAATGTCATTGTGGTCTGCCTTCCAATTTATATTTCTCCTGAAAAGATAAATTCATACTGATTTCAACATCACTAGGGTCTTTCCTCATCTACTCTTGAATACGGAGTTAGTTCCTGAACTGTGCTCCTATGCACAATTATCTCTACCTAGTCTTCTACTCTGAGACTTTCTTCTTGGACAGAAGGGCCTGTAGGCTCTTGTCAGTCATTCTTCTTGCTCTTGAAGTTCTTATTTAAAAAAAATTTTTTTTCCTTTTGTTGATTGATTTTAGCAAGGGAGGAAGGGAGAGAAACAGATAGAGAGAAAGGGGTAGAGAGGGAGAGAAGCAGATGGTGGCCTCTCCTGTGTGCCCTGACCAGGAATCAAATCCAGGACATCCACCCACACACCAGGCTGATGCTCTACCACTGAGCAAACCGGCCAGGGCTGAAGGCCTTATATTTTTTACTCTTCACCGATAGCCCACTCCTAGATCCATTTACCAAGTGCTGACCACACGTCTGGCTCCTCCTATGGAATCTCATTTAATTCCCAACTAAGTCCTTCAAGATATTTTCTTAAAAGGAGACACAGACTTAGAGAAGTTCAGTGACTCATTCTTGTCTACACAGTAAGCAGCTGAGACAGGACTGGACACAGTAGAATGACTCTAGAGCCTACACTCCTGACCTCTCCAATGTCCAGGTAGAGGCCATATTCAAGAAGGCCAGCAGAGTGCATCGTAGTTACTGGTCATGGGAATCTGTACTTTGTGGAACCAGATTCTGTCAGCATCGTGACCAGTACCTATCCTCCAATATGTAGCTATCAGAAACCTGCCAACTGGCTCATGACTCTAGAGAAACAGACTGGAGGACAGTTCAGGAAACCAGAAAAGGCCAGAACACGAAGATTGGACAAGTATAGCCGGAACTGAGGAAAAGGCCTCAAGTTGGGCAGGCACACAGGTCCTGAGAGCCATCCCCAGTTGCACTGTGAAATCTTTGTGGTGACACCACTTGGTGGCAGTTCTTGAGACCATTATTGTGTCATTATGGTTAGCAGTGCCCCAGAATTTCAGCCTTAATGTACCTAACTGAAATGGTTGATCCATGCTCACAAAGGTAGGTGTTGACAAACACATGTCACGTTCAGTGACTTTTTTTATGAAGTCTGTACTTTAACAGGGGGGTGGGGGGAGAGAATTTTGTGTATGTCTTTATAGCAGCTGAACCCCAGCAGCCATTACAATCTGACAGAACAGAATAAAAGTAGCTTCAGGCTGTGTTGACCTTCCACTCCTATAAAATGACTTGTTTATCAAGTGCATGAATATTAAGGGTTATTAGTCCTCATTAAGGGATTTTATCAAATTAAAAGGTTGATAGATAGCCCTTGTCTTTAGCCCTTTGTTTCTAAGGCTAGTGATGTCATTGGCCATTAATAAACTGTAGGTGCTCAGAAGCAAGGACAGTAAGCGCTCTCACGCGCATGCATGTGCGCGCACATACACACACACGCTCAATGTCATGTTTAACAATTTATTTCAGGGCTGAATCTTAGAAAAGTCTCAAAAATGTTTGAAAGGGAAATTCTTGTGATTGATTTGTTAAATATATCATCTTTCTCTGTGATTCTATGTTGTGAGCAAGGACGCTGGTGAATTTATTTATAGTTATAGAGTTACTCTAGCTCAGGGGTTGGGAACCTTTTTGGCTGTGAGAGCCATACAACAACCTGTGTATGTTATGCATTATCCAATAAAAATTTGGTGTTGTCCCAGAGGACAGCTGTGATTGGCTCCAGCCACCCGCAACCATGATCATGAGCGGTAGGAAATGAATGGATTGTAATACATGAGAATGTTTTATATTTTTAACGTTATTATTATTATTATTTTTATTAAAGATTTGTCTGTGAGCTAGATGCAGCCATCAAAAGAGCTACATCTGGCTCGGGAGCCATAGGTTCCCGACCCCTGCTCTAGCTGCTCTAATTAATAAACACCATTAAAAAATGTCCCCATGTTGGAAGAGTCCAGTGCGGGTTCTCCTGCTTAGTAGGGCAGCTTTAGTGTTCCTCCACAGGATGATTCCAGGGACCCAGGCCCCCTGCCCCTTTGGGTCCCCTCATCCCGAGGTCTGTACCTCAGATCCATCTCCTTTTTAAAAGCTGCAGGACAGAGCTTGTCAGTCCCTTCCTCTACATCCCTTTGGTGGGACCTAGTCACATGGACAAACTTGAAATGTATCTCAGATTAGGCAGCAACCTCCCTGCATGAGCACCATGCTATGAAATAGGGAGCATATTTTCGGTGGATACTGAGCCGTCCATGCCACAGAAGATGACAACTGTGAATTCTCTCAAAGATCACACAGGTGATGCTATTTAATAATGATACAATAATAAGGGGGGGGGTCGAAATTGTTCAAGAATCTTTTAAGAACATGACCACATGTATGCCAAGGGTCAAGCTGCTACATCTCTCCCGTTCGTCTGACTGGTTGTGTTAGAGAATCATGTTCACCTCCATCCCCATCTGACTCCCTGGAAGACGCGCTCAAGCCAGCACTTACTGGGCTCCATCTACTAATATCTTGCCCCCAGCTATGCATCTACTACCAGCTTCAGTTGGTCTGTCTCCTGCTTTGATGGAGAGACTTTAGCATCTGTTAATTCAGCTGGAGAAAAATACAGCCTATTTCCTAGTCAGTAGCTGGGGCATTATAGGTGTACACGGTTGAAAATTTCCCATTTTAAATAACCATCCATAAAATCTGACAGAGCATGAAAGAAAGATCTAGTTGTCTTTTTAAAGGGTTTTTCTACTCTGAAAGAACTGCTAAATTAAGAAGCCCCCATGGCTTACCTGTCACAACAGATATAACATTGCAAGTGGAAAGGCTCTCAAACAATGCCTTCCTGGTATTGAGATTGTAATCTATTTTTGAAATTTCACCTCATCTTGTTGATATTCATTTTAAGGGCTGAATATCAAGAATTTATATAGTGTTTGACTAAGTCTTCATTGTGGACTTAAACTCATTGTCCCATGAGTAGAGACAATTGCTGGGTACGGTACTTAGCATACTGAATTTTATTTTCTCATTGCCCCTCTGTTTTTTATTCTCTTATGGATAATTTTAAAATCTTCCCCAGGATTATGATTTAATTTTGCCCTCCATCTTCAGTATCAATTTTATCTGTATTTTTGCATTTCAGAATTAATGAATCAAATATTCTATACATCTGTATTACTGCCAATATTTAAGGAATAATATTAGCTTCCTAGCTGACAATAAGTCTTGCTTTTGAACCCAACAGAAATGCAGGAAGCTAGTAAGAGGACGAGTGAAAATATTGGTAGATTAGCATACTGGGAAGCTCCCCCTGCCCTTCCTGTGGACTTTCAAAGAATAATGCACGTAAATGAGGAAAACCAAATTAAATTAAGTTTATAACTTACAGTATGTTGCCACAGACTCCAATTTTTACACTTGTATAATTAACTGTGCTACTCATTAACTTGACAGAAAGTCTCGTTATTTAACCATAGGCTCATGCTAGTTAATAAAGGAAAATGTAAGGCAAGGTTTTTTTTGGGGGGAGTGTTTTTTGAAACAATTCATTCTAGTGCCTTAGAACACTTAATATACAGGGTGTGTACAAAATTAGCTGCACTTGTCAGATAATTTTCAAACCAGGATCCTCTCACTTAGATTTGGGCCAACTCTGAAAGACGGTGGTCCATTGAAATCATGGTGTGCTCCATACAAAAGGAGAATTCACCCAGGACAGAAAATGTTAATCTGCTGCTTCCTGAAAATGAAAGCTTAGAGATTAAAAGGACAAGAACTGTACCACTGTGGAGATAATGGTGCTCACCTACTGAGCTAGACCACCAAGAGAGATAATTTTCATAAGTATCCTTTTAACCAGAAAAATTGATGCCATGCAGCAATGATAAAAGGAATCACAGGAGGTTTTTAAAACTAACTGTTGTTGTTGGTTTTAAAGAGCAATATTTTTGGAAACCATGCTAAGATGCAGAAAACCCAAATTCACCAAGTATGTAACATTTCATTCTACATGTGGTTGTTGTGGGAATTGAATGAGACAATGTATCTAAAAATGACCAATGCAGGTACTAAATTCAGGAAGCTTTCAATTATGTTGTTTATTTTTGGAAGCTCTAAGAGCAGGTGTTCTCTATTGGTGTCCCTGGGATTTATCTGTTGTGAATTGTACTTAATTGGATATTTGTATCCCTTTGTGTCTTGGAACATTATTTTGAGGACAGGGTCTCTTTCTTACTCAATATTTTATCCACCTCATTGTTGAGCACAGTTCTTCCAAAATATCTTCAAAATATATGTTTTGTTACTTTAATTGAGTAATTAGGTTTCAAATGAAAATGAAGTTGTAGCCCTGACTTTGCCTTCTTCTTTGTACTGTTAGGAAAGGCTGTTCTGGGGAGGAGGGAAATATGGCTTTGAAGACAAGAACTTTATGAAAGCAGGTGGACGGCTGTTGGGGCTGCGGGCTGGGTGAGGGGGTAAAGGGATTGAGCAAAAGAGGACAAAAAAAGAGAGAGAAGGACTCGTAGACATACACATCAGTGTAGGGATTGAGGGGGCGTGGTGGGAAAGTAGAAGTGGAGGAGGGTAGAGAGGTGATAAATGGACCAAAACTTGGGGCCATGAACACACAATACAGATTGCAGAATTGTGTTGTAGAATTGGACACCTACAACCTGTATATATGAGTTAACCAGTGTCACCCCAATAAATCCAATTTTCAAAAGGATGTTATCAAATTTCCAAATAAATGGGCTTTTCTAGAAAAGAAGAACTTTGGAAAATCCCAAAGAATGTGGAATGGGAAACAAAAAAATGTAATCAAGCAAGCCCTTCGACAGTTCCTTTGAAATGATGCAATTCTACCACAGTTCTGAGTGTGTGGATCCCTGTAAGATTTATTCATTTTCACTGTATTTGCAAAGAACTGTGCAGAACAGACAGCAAAGAGAATAAGAGAACATTGCCCTTTATGGTCTTAGTTCACTAACTTATTTTATGTATTTTACTGCTAATCTGAGCCAATTCAGTTTCATAGCCCTGCAATAAAGGTAAGCGTTGCAGTTTAGCAGTGCATTAGGCAAACTAACTGAGAAAACGCCCTTTTGTAGTGGGGATGGTGTACATCAGCAGTGAGTTTCTTTGTAAGAAATGGATTCTGCATTTGGAAGTTCAAAGTTGATCCTAACTGGGACGAGAGAGAGAAGGGTGGGAGGAGAGAGAGAATTTGTATGCACACAAACAATAAGCAGATTCTTATTTAGGATTTATTAGTCAACAAATCACTTGCTACAAATAATAGGAAGCAGTGAACAATGAAGGACGAGAAAAAGTAACTTTGATCAGCATCTGCTTTGTCAGGGCCCTCCATTCAGTGCTGTTTGTTCATTATCTTATTTGATACATCAGCCCAGTGTGGAAGATATTAGCACCCCCCACAGCACTTAAGAGAAAGCTGAGGTCCGCGAAGTAACTTGCTTAAGGTGACTATGGTGATAAAGGACAGAAAGAGGGTTAGAAGTCAGAACTGCTCTCCCCCTGCCCATGGCCTGTCTGCTCACTGTGCTCTTGGGGACTGACGGACCACGCAGGGTTATCAGCAGGACTTCGTATGAGCTATAAGCACCAGAGCCTGAGAAGAAGATGAACTGTCTCTGGTGGCAATTTTATTTCCTTTTTTTGTATTTTTCTGAAGTGAGAAGAAGGGGGTGGCAGAGAGACAGACTCCCGCATGCACCCAACCAGGATCCACCCAGCAAGCCCACTAGGGGGCGATGCTCTGCCCTTCTGGGGCTTTGCTCCATTGCAACTGGAGCCATTCTTAGTGCCTGAGGTGGAGGTCATTGAGCCATCTTCAGTGCCTGGGCCAACTTTGCTCCAATGGAGCCTTGGCTGCATGAGGGGAAGAGAGAGACAGATAGAAAGAGAGGGGGAAGGGTAGAGAAGCAAATGGGTGCTTCTCCTATGTGCTCTGGCAGGGAATCAAACCTGGGACTTCCACATGCCAGGCTGACACTCTACCGCTGAGCCAACCAGCCAGGGCTCTGGTAGCAGCTTTTTCTCTGCACATAACCAGGCAGGCTGTAGGCAACATCAAATGGAGTGAATAATAGTACCTGTTATCCCAAGTGATTGCCGCTGACCTTTCCCCTTCTTTTCTTGGCATCTCTTCCTTTAGGTCCTCTGTCTTCCCTGTATCAGTGAAAACAGGAAAGGGGTGGTGTCAGCTGTTAGATGTGTGGAATTTTAGTCCCTGCATGAACTGCATTTTGTTCTTAAACTGTATTTGTTTTAAGAAATAATGCATGCATGGAGCTAAAATGTGCTTCACGTGCAACAACAACAAAGCCCGGCAGGCGCCTGCCCCACCGCAGCTGGGTGTCCAATCCCACTTCCCGGAGGCAGCCTCCTTCAGCTGTTAGAGCAAGTTCTTTTAGCATCTTCTCTCTCTCTCTCTCTCTCTCTCTCTCTCTCTCTTTATCTTAACAACAGGCCTACACAGTGACATCTTTATTTACGCATTTAATTTTAAACATTGTCTATTAACTCCTCTCCACAGAAGTTGAGGATTTAGATCTCAATCTTCCTCTACACAAGCCCTCCTTCCTACCCAGCAATCACAGTTGTAATCACAATCTTTGGTGAAATCAGTGTTTCTCAGTGTCACATGTTGCTCACAACTAAGCCACCTGTGTATTACCATTTTAGTCCTTTTTTTAAAAAAAGAAAAGAAAAAATTTTCCATTTTCCTTAGTGTTTTCAGTGTTAATTAGTTCAGGTTCCACTGCTAAAAGAAAGACCAAAATGGCAGTGGCTTGAAAGATGGAGTTTACTTCTGTCTCATGCCACAGTCTGAACAAAGAGTCCAGAGTGGATGTGACAGTCCCAGTGGCAGGGACCCCGATTCCTGCTAACCTTGGCACCTGGCTTCCACTCATGGGCAAAGATCACCCCTCTACCATGACAGTTGTGTCGGCTTTTCTAAAAGTAAAAAAGGGATAGGAGGATGTGGAGAGCACACAAGTTGCAAGACCATGTTTCCTTGGCCAAAATTTAGACTCAGTGTTACAATGACTTACTCAGCTAAATCTGGAGGTTTTATACTAAAGGAAGAAGAGATATTTGAAAATTAATAACTATATGAACTGCCTTGATTCTCACTCAAGTGTTTTTTCAGATTTCTGCCTCTACGACTGCACAGAAATTGTCCATCCCAAGATCACTGCTACATCTTAATTGTCAAACCCCATGATTTCTTTTTGGTCAAAGAGAGTATGGGTAAAGAAAACTACAGAATAAATGTGAATATGAATGCAAAATTCTCAATGCAATATTAATAAACCAAATCTAACAATATATAAAAAGAATTATACACTATGGACAAGCAGATATATTCTAGGTATGCAAAGCTATTTAAACATTCAAAAATCAGTTAATGTAAACCCTGTCAGGTTATTTGTTCACAGTCCTGTAGACTGGAAGTCTGAGCTTGTTGTAACTGTGCTCTCGGGGTCTCAGGAGGCTGAGGTCCCAGTGTGAGCTAGGCTGAAGTCCTGCCTGGGGTTCAGGGTTCTCCTCCAAGCTCTCACGGTAGTTGGAAGAATCCAGTTATTTGTGGATGTAGAACTGAGGTCCCTGATATACCCCTCACTGTTGGCAAGGGGCTGATCTGAGCTTTTGAGGCCGCTCTCAATCTTTGCCACGTGACCTTCTCCAGCCTCAAAGCCAACATTGGAGAATCTCTCACTTCAATTTTCTCTGACTTGAGGAAGGACCATATCCCTTTTAAGAATTTATCTGATTAGGCCACTCCCTTTTGAATAATCCAAAGCCAACTGATGATTAACTTAATCATGGAGATTATTGTCGGGAGCCGATCCACAACTGCTGGCTGACAAGGTCACAGCAGAAGAAGACCCACAACTGCTGGCTGACAAGGTCACAGCAGAAGAAGATCAAAAACTGCTGATTGACAAAGTCACAGCAGAGAAGACCAATGGCTGCGGGTTGACGAAGTCACCCAAAGGAGAGACACAACGATACTTCCCCCTTTGACTTTTTGAATTAATCTGGCCTTATATCCCCCCTCTTCTGGGTGTGTGCTATTATTTATGGCACAGGGATAATAGTACCGTGCTTTCCCTGTAGATTCGTAGTGATTTCTTTGGAAATGAGACAGAGGGTGTGAGTTCCACAGAAAAGCCTGTAAGCCCCTTGAACTGGGCTCATAGACATAAGAGGCTGGCTATGATATCCCTCGTAAAGGGTTAAGTTTGTAGAAGAATTCCTTCTTAATCATGTTAGAAAGAATAGATTGTGACTTGTGAATGGGTAGAAGGCAGTGGCTGTGCACAGAGCACCTCTCGGCCTTCACTTAATTCAACATTTTTCCTCCCTAGCCTTTTCATGTGATAGAGTAGAGAAACGTTCCTTTCTTCTTGCTTATTTGATCTGCAGATAGTGGTACACTCTGAGAAGAATAGAGTTAGAACTTAACTAGTGTTTAAATACAATAAATAAGTAATATTTGACTAGACAATAGTATCTTAGGTAAGGTATAGTAGAATGGCCCATTGTATGGCCTAGGATGAGAGCGCAGTCAGCAAGAAAAGAATGTTTTACTAAGAGAATTGTCTTTTGACTAAAGGCAATTGCTAGGCTTTCTCAATGAGATGTTCTCATGAGATTTACATACTTTCCAAAATTCTGTAATAATGAGAAAAATGTAGGGAAATCCATGGAAGTAATAACAGTTAATGTCTTGTGTTGCTGCTGGGCTATCTTGCAAGTGCACTCTGCATATCTTTGGGTGAAAGCTATTCTTAATGTTATGTTAATTTCTTTAGAGGCAAGCCTTTTAGAATCTTGTGAGAAAAAGTAGGACACTGCATAAACTCAAGGCCATTTACCTGAGCAAGCGGTGGTCCATTGTTAGTTGTCTGCTAAATCTCTCTCTGCCCCTTAACTCACAACAGCAGTAAAGTTAGTTAACTATTAGTACTAATACTTTAAAAGCTTTTACCGATGTTGTTATCGCTATTCAAGTTATTTTGTATTTTGAATGATTTGCTACCTGGTTTGTGATTCATAGATGTAAATTAACTGTTATCTGGAAACATGCAAACATAGTGAAACAAAAGCAATAATTAACACCATGTGATTGTAACTCAGTGTGCGTGTATAAAAAGGGAGCTATACTAGCATTTGGCAGAGATGCCTGGCAGTAAATGCTAACCAGAGAATAAAGAGAAAGAAAAGAATCCGGCTCTCTCACTCGATTTCGCCGACGCCGTCTCCTCCTGTGGGACCCCTGGATCCCCCCCGGGGCTGGACCCCGGCAGATTATAGTCATTATAATCATAGTTCTGTCCATATACTGGAGACCATCTGAGAAATCTGCCACCGCCGTGAATCTCTGTTTTAAGAGAGTGACCCTGAAAAGCAGGAGTGATAGATCAGAGTGGTGTGAAGATATAGCCAATAGGTGCCATCTTGCTTGTCAACTCCAGTTACATGATGTGGTTTCCCAGAGCATGATTCTAAGGGGTCACCAAGATGGAACCATTCTCATGACTGAGCAAAGGAGAGGGGTGAGGCAGCAAATGTACCACTCTTGACTTCTAGGATGTATGCAGGCAGGCCTGGAAGTAGGTGATGTAAGCCTGAGCCAGAGCAGTACAATAGGAGTGCAGAATATGCCGAAGAAATATACCCCAGGAGGCTGAGATAGACTTGGGAGAAGGAGACGGAGGAGAGATGAAGAGGATTCTGCCCTTGAGGCAGTTCCCACTGCTGCCTCAGGCAGTCAGAAGCACACAAGAATCGGGGATAGAAGAACATCTTTAGAAGCCTGTAAAGGAGTAGATGGGTCAAAGCATCCTTTTCAGCAGAAACTAATTTGCATGGTATTAACACAAAAATTTTTTTATTTTTATTTTATTTTTCCAAAGTTAGAAGCGGGGAGGCAGGCAGACAGACTCCTGCATGCGCCCGACTGGGATCCACCTAGCATGCCCACCAGGGGGCGATGCTCTGCCCATCTGGGGCATTATTCCCTTGCAGTGGGAGCCATTCTAGTGCCTGAGACAGAGGCCATGGAGCCATCCTCAGCACCCAGGCCAACTTTGCTCCAATAGAGCCTTGGCTGTGGGAGGGGAAGAGAGAGACAGAGAGGAAGAAGAGGGAGAGGGGTGGAGAAGCAGATGGGCGCTTCTCCTGTGTGCCCTGGCCGGGAATCAAACCCGGGACTCCTGCACGCCAGGCAGACACTCTACCGCTGAGCCAACGGTAGAGTGTTAGCCAGGGCTAACACAGATATTTTTAATAAAAAAAGAGGAGGGTCTGAGCTATATCCCATGCTAGCCTACATTTTGCACAGAAGTCACAGTCTGCTGTGCTGTGCCAATGTTCCTTCTCTTGTTCTTTCTGTTCTTTGTGCCCTTTCCTGTTCTGTTCTCTTGATCCAGGGAATTTTTCCGATGAGTTCCTTTTTCCTTCTTCACACAGGTTGGCTCACAGTCTCTCTTCTCAAAGTAAAGTGATCCATTTATCCGATTGAACTGCAAAAACATCCGCTTTGTTCTCCGTGTCGCACCCTATCACTTTATCTGCCCCAGTTCCCATCATTCTAACCATTGGGCATCTGGTTCCGGAATTCAGGGGAGAAGTTAAAGGCTAGAAACTTTTTTTTTTAATGTAAGCCTTCACTCTTGATTAACATCAGCATTTAAAAGAAATCTCTGGCCCTGGCCGGTTGGCTCAGCGGTAGAGCGTCGGCCTGGCTTGCGGGGGACCTGGGTTCGATTCCCGGCCAGGGCACACAGGAGAAGCGCCCATTTGCTTTTCCACCCCTCCCCCTCTCCTTCCTCTCTGTCTCTCTCTTCCCCTCCCGCCGCCAAGGCTCCATTGGAGCAAAGATGGCCTGGCCGCTGGGGATGGCTCCTTGGCCTCTGCCCCAGGTGCTAGAGTGGCTCTGGTCGCGGCAGAGCGACGCCCGGAGGGGCAGAACATCGCCCCCTGGTGGGCAGAGCGTCGCCCCTGGTGGGCGTGCCGGGTGGATCCCGGTCAGGCGCATACGGGAGTCTGTCTGTCTCTCCCCGTTTCCAGCTTCAGAAAAAAAAAAAAGAAAAAATAAATAAAAGAAATCTCTGACTTCACTGCATTGGTGAGGGGGAAATGTAATGAAAAGTATCACAGTGTTAGCAAAATGGTTTTATTTACATCATTAACATTTGTAGTCTTTTCCCATTTGGAGCTTCTGGGAGTCCAGTGAGGTTAGTTTGCAATAAAAAATAAAAAGCTGCAGTTACAGCAGCAACCATTAATTAAGCACCCACTCTGTGCCAAGCCATTTAGGCAAGAGACCATAATAGTGAAGTTGTTTAAGCAAATGGGCTCTGGAACCAGAATGTTTGGGCCAAGCCTCAGTTTTCCACTGATGAACTGTGTGACCTTCCGGAAGTTACTTAACCTTCTGTGTCTAAAGCTTTCCTAGCTATAAGCTGAGGATAGCAGCACATGTCTCTAAACTTTTCTGCAGACTGTACATTATGCTACTTAAAGCACTTAGAATAGTGTCTTGAACACGACAAACACTAAATAAATGTTAAATGTGATTATTTACATACATCATTGTATTTAATCCACACAGTTATCCAGCAAGGTAGAGAAGATTTTTCCATTCATCAGTTAGAACACTGAAACTCAGAGATGTTAAAAAAAAACAAAACAAAACAACTTGTCAAATATCTCAAAGTAAAAAAGAGACAGAGAGTGAAGTTTCAATTTGAATCTTAATGAGTAATTCTGGCAAGCACGTCCTTTCCACTCTGCCATGATTTTCTCATCCTTCTCCCATGTTTTCATTAAATACAGATGATTGACATAAAAATAGATTTCTTTTTCTCCAGAATGATTCTCTGGACCAGATATAATTGACACTTATATAATGCAGTCTAATACACAGAAACTCCATAGATGGTGGGTAGTTATAATTATTTTCTATTTCGCTATGAGCCATTTAAGAATAACTTAAATGGAAATAATTTTCTAAATTTTTAATAGATCCATACAGCTTACTTCTTCAGTGGTAAGCTTCTCACACACACGACAATTCTCTTTCTCTCTGTCTTTCTTTCTCGGCAGATTTGGCCTTACATTTCATTCTTATTTCCTTATTTTACATTTATGTTTGATAATAGAAGAATTGCATAGACTAAAATTGTAGGCCACCAAATACGACAGAATCAATGAATAATGGACAAAGGGATTAAAATACCCTGTATTTTATTCTTGGTTCTGTTGGAAATAACTAAGAAATTGTCATATAAAAAATTTAGATATGTTAGGTGAAAAATAATCAGCTCCTTCAATAACATTGAAGGTTATTTGTAGGTATTTTTAATTTACTTTTTGTGGTGTACAGTTCTATAAATTTTAAGACATGTATATAGACTTGTGTAAATACCACTATAATCAGAATACAGAGCAATTTCATCCTCCCAAAGAGCTCCCTCAAAGGTCATGTTTTAAATGAGTCATTGGAAAAAAAAGGAAATAAAAAGGTTAAACTGAGAGACTCAGGGAGAAATGGAAAAATAACTAAAAAAAGATTTAAAAACTTGAACAAAACCTGAAGACCAAATTCTCCTGACTTTGTGTAATTTTGTGAACATCCTTAAACTTTTTAAAGCCCCAATTTCTTATCTTTAAAATAAGGAGGTTAAGCTAAATGAGTCCTACAATTCTTCATTGGTTTCGAATTCTAGACTTAAGATTCTGTGTTATGTATGTAAACCCAAATATTTCAGAAAGAATCCTTTCTTTAGTTTCTACATAGCTATATTTCTTTCATTCCTATGATCTACCCATAAGATAGAGTCTTTAGTTTTATATTTATATTCATTTTTAATCTACTCATTGGAAATGTTACTACAGCACATAAAGTATATAGACACATATTTTAATTCCTTTTAGAATGTATGATTTGAAATACAGTTTCATCATTGTAATGACATTTTGCCATATTGCTACTTACATGTGATATTTTGATTGATAAATTGTTATACTTTTTGATAGCCCATCTCCAGCAAAAGATGAAATCTGAGGAATGACAAGTGACAAAAGAAACGCCCACTTGCAAGCTGTTCTATTGCATTCCCTGGAAGTTGCGTTAATTTGATCCTCCTCGGCCAGGCAAGGTGAGGGAAACTGAGTGGCCCCCACCCAGGGTTTTCTATAGGCTTCATGTGCAGCTGACTCTTCTAGAAAATGCTTTATTCAAGGCCTCCTCCCCGTTTCATCTGGGCTGTTTCCTTTGAACTCCAAGAGACACTATGCTTGGGATGTAGGCACTCAGAGCCTGGAATCACGCCAGCCTTTTCCTTTATTGCTCCACAGGCTGAGCTTTATGAAATTAATGGCAGAGCCTCCCCTCATTCTGTCACTGAAGCTCATTTCCCCCGACTGGCAGTTCAGTGTCCCTCTTATGGGAAGGTCTGACTGGAAGGTGGCTCCCTGCTGTGAACAGCTTCCCTGATGCTGGGCACCCTTGCTGGCTGCAGGGAAGGGAGAGTGCACGGTGGGCATTGAGCAGTGGTCCATGTGCAGGCATGCTCCCCTCCCCCCAGCCCCACTAGAGGGAGGCCGTGCCCCTGCAGGAAGGGGATGCAGGTAACTATGAATGAACGCGAGCAAGTTGGAGTGAATGTACATCAGCTGTGTTCATGTCTCCACAACCAGGGAATGGGTGAGATCTACCTTTCTCTAGTATCAATTTGTTAGCAGAGACAGTGGCTATAGGCAGAGAGACTTCTATAGGAAGTCCTGGTACTCCGGGTACTGAGTGGAATGAATCATTATGAGTTAGGAATGTAGGGCTCCCACCATGAGCATGCTGGGAACAGTTGAGGGCCTCTTTTGACCATCACCGCTGAAGTCAAGCACGAGAATCTATTAACCAAGAATCTTTCAATAGCATAGTGTGATGAAGTAGGAGACTGGCTATTTAATACATTATCCCTTGATATTTGTGGGGTCAGCATTGGAGCACTCAACCATTTGCAAGCAACCCTAAAGATTATGACATATGATTTCTTAAAAATGAAATATAGGCATGTATTTATATTTGCATAACATGCACTGTGAGACTGATGAACAAGACTAAGTCATTAGCCAATGAGTGAATCTACCCATCCACAGGCGTCTAAATAGTGATACTTCTTTGGATTCTCAATTTGTTACTGTATAGCTTTTTGTGTCATAATTTAAACATTTTTCCTTTGTAATATGCGATGAACATGTATATTCAGAGACCATGACACTCTAGGCAGAAATTATATTTGTGGAAAATTAAGGGATCTTTTCAAAGATGTATGGTTTTGTGAACTTCAGTTTTCCCAAGGATATATGGCTATAGATTTCCAAAATATTGAGTCTACTGTAATATAATTAGTGTATGTATGACGGTAATCCATTAACCTTTATTCACTTAAAGTAGAGATGACGTTGGTAGTAGAATGTAATGGTCCTTTATCCCTGTAATCCTGAAGCTATTTTTGTACATGCTGTCAGAGAAAGAGCATGTATATATTATATGTATGTTAATTTGCACTTTATAAAAATGCACTACTAATAAATCTATATGTTAAGCTTAAGCTTTTTGTATCAGCTGCATACAGTACAATAGAAATATTATTTTAGACACAAATAGTAGTGTCTAATAGTAGAAGAAATTTTATATTTCCTCCCTGTGAAATCGGGAGGTTGGCAGTCGAAGGCCGTTTGGTAGCTCCACGTGGGCATCAGGTACAAAGCCCTCATCTTTCTGAACTTCCCTCCTCACGTGGTACAGAGTAGCTGCTCGATCTCTGGCTGTTATGTTCACATTGTAAGCAGCAGCACTGCGGTTGCATCAGAGTGCCCAAACCTTAGCTGCGAGGAAGTACAGGAAATGACAATTTTTTAAGTGGCAGCATATTGAGCTAAATGTTGGGGATTTGGTCCCAGGTAGGAAAAGGAAAATGGATTTAGCAATCTATACACTGTGTATGTTAAATGTTTGTGACGCTTAATTTTTCTCTTAGTTTTTATACAACACTAAATGTAAGTAGTACCATAGTTTTTTTCTTTCTGTATACAAATGGATTACCTTATACACCTGCCAGGGTGTGGACACTTCAGCTTAGAGGCTGAAGTAACAGGGATACTGAGCATGTTTTATAAGTCAGTGGCCATTCATGTGAGAAGCACACCCAGGAGGCAATGCCCTCCTTCTCCTCTTCCTCCTCTTCTTCCCCTTCCTCCTCCTCCTTTTCTCCCTCCATCTCCTCCCCCTCCTCCTCCTCCTCCTCCTCCTCCTCCTCCTCCTCCTCCTCCTCCTCCTCCTCCTCTTCCCAAAGTGGTTAGTTGGGCAGAACTACTGACATCACACCTGTGTGTGCTGTTCTGTGGGCTGCAGACACCAGTCCCACAAGAGGGACCTCCCAGAGGATAACTGAAGCATTTGAGAATCTATTTTCTGTTTCTGTACACAAATAAAAAAAATACAAGATGTTTATTTTATAAATACCCAGGCCAGAGAAAGTGCTTACTTCATAGTGCGTGTTACATGTTTGCCATCACTTGCTCTTCTGTGAAGCAAACAAAACAAAACAAGATCTGCAAGGTTACAGAGTCTCATTTGCACACACCTGCATAGATGAAAAACTTGTGGACCAGGAACACTTACGAACTAAGCTTTCAGCATCAAGATCCTAGTCATTTTAAGAATTGGTGACAGTGGATCCTAGTTTTCTTTCATTGTGTCTGCACTGATGTGCTACTCCCCAGTTTGCCAATGGTTCAAACATACTTATTTTTTCTCATTTGATTTCCCCAAATATCCTCAAGGTAATTTGAATAGCATGAGACTGCTATAGAATGAAGTAATTTCAAAGTTGCTGATCATACATTCTACACTTTTAAGGTCCCAAGATCTAAAGCAATTTCCCCAAGACCACACAACTAGTTAAGAATATAGCTGCAAACGCTTGTCTTCTGACCCCCGGGAAATATTCTTTCCAATTATATGTTGTTATTCACGCAGAGATATCAACTGCAAGTATGAAGAACATTCACTGTTAACAATAAGTGTCATTTTATACGGAGTATTATTTACTTATCCTCTGTGACTTCAGTAAATGTATAACGTAGCAGGATTGATTATAGTGAAATGACTCTGTCCAATATGGTAGTCACTAGCTACTGGCTGTTTCATTGGACAACAATGAAAAATTCAGTCCCTGAGATTCACTAGCCACATTTCAGATGCTCAGTAGCCAGAGATAGCAAGTGGCTACTGTATCTGACAATGCATATTCCATAGCATTTCCATCATCATAGAAAGTTATGGTTAGTGCTGTGTTAAAAGGCTATCATATTCCTTGCTTATTGGTGAATGATGGTTTCTTATTTCACCTGGTGCCTGGCAGAATGGCAGGAGCAGTGAACAAACAAACAATATCAAAAGGGCTTAGGAAATCGTTGGATCTTCAAGAAATATTTGTCCTATTCAGGAGAAAATGAGTGTCTGTGAAATTAGGGTAATAAATACAACTAAACAGATTAAGCAGATAATTTTTAAGAAGTCATCAGCAAAATGGATTTTTTTTTCCTGAAGTTAGAAGCTGGGAGGCAGTCAGACAGACTCCCGCATGCACCCGACTAGGATCCACCTGGCATGCCCACCAGGGGGCGATGCTCTGCCCATCTGGGGTGTTGCTCCGTTGCAGCTGGAGCCATTCTAGCACCTGAGTACGGCCGTGGAGCCGTACTCAGTGCCCGGGCCAACCCTGCTCCAATGCAGCCTTGGCTGTGGGAGGGGAAGAGAGAGACAGAGAGGAAGGAGAGGGGGAAGGGTGGAGAAGCAGATAGGCACTTCTCCTGTGTGCCCTGGCCGGGAATTGAACCACATGCCAGGCCGATGCTCTACCCCTGAGCAAACCGGCCAGGGCCAGCAAAATAGATATTTAAGGTGACACTCTAGCTAAGCTTTTTTAGGGAGAAACCAGTTTGGATCACAATTTTTATTAGCAATAAAGTGTTTTGGAGACAGTGGTCATTTTGAGTCTTTCTCAGTGAAGTTTAAATACTTGGAATGAATATGATGTCTAACAATGTGAAGCATGGTAATATTTCATAAAAAGGGAAATGAAGTATCCAGAGAGAAACAGGACAGAAGGCTGGGTTCTGTCTTTTAGGATAAAAGCATAGATTTACTTATGCACACACAATCATATACTCACAGGCCTTTGTTCTTATGGAGCTGAAAGCTCAGATTTGTTCTCTGATATACACATAGCAAAGATGTGCATCAGACAGGACCTGGATGGTGAGTTAAATTAGCCTCTTACCAATTACTACAGAGCTCCAGTGATCTCTGACCCTCTCATGGTCAGTCTCACAGCCTTCATTTTAATCACAAGAAAACACCACCAGAATATTGTCAGAAGGTTTGAGGGAGGAATCTAGTGATTGCAAAGATGAACCATGGAAAACAATAAAAGAATGAAGGAGAAAGAAAATGTGAATTCAAAGAAAGGAAATCTCGCTGTAGAGTGAGAACAGACATGTCACGAGGCAAGATTTGAACTTCCTTTGCAGCATAAATGGGATTTTGAGGGAGAAAGAAAGGCAGACTCTTCTGAGTCAGCAACCGTCCGTCCCAGAGATGGGAACTTGCTTGCATTTTGGTAAGGACAGAGGTTGGGAACAGACCATGGGAAGGCCTGGCAGGAATAGAAAATGTTTTTTAAGATGGTGATCACAGCATGGGCTGGAGAGGTAGGATGTAAAGAGGTAGAGAAGGACTCAAAAGCAAGGGTATTGGCTGTGGATACTGTTGTGATAGGTGTCTTATTGATTCCTGGAGAAGGCTGTGACCAAACTGGCCTTTCAAATAGTTAATTCTGGAGTCTGTTCTTCAAGGTGGATCAGACAGATGGAGAGTGACCATGGAGACCAGAGGTACTACTATAACCTAGGAAGCCCACTAATACTATATTTTCATTATAACATCATATGTAAAAATGAAAAGAGTTGAATATATGTTAATCTTTTTATGTGTATGTGTGACAGAGATAGAGAGTCAGAGAGAGGGACAGATAGGGACAGACAGATAGGAAGGGAGAAAGATGAGAAGCATCGTTTCTTCGTTAAGGCTCCTTAGTTGTTCATTGATTGCTTTCTCATATGTGCCTTGACCAGGGGGCTACAACAGAGCAAGTGACCCCTTCTCAAGCCAGTGACCTTTGGGCTCAAGCCAGCGACCATGGGGTCATGTCTATGAGCTCACACTCAAGCCAGCAACCTTGGGGTTTTAACTCGGATCCTGTGCATCCGAGTCTGATGGTCTATCCACAGCACCACCACCTGGTCAGGCTATAACGTTAATAATCTTTATAAAAAGTTATATAGCTTCATTTTATTTATGTTTTATATTTATTTATTTGTTTCTATTTTTAGATTTTCCAATTATTCTACCTTGGGTATATAATCTCTTATCATAAGAAAAAAAGCCCTAGAATTTAAAAACATTTTTAATCATCACTTTTTTATTTAAAAAGTTTGCCTCTGGTTTTCACTTAAGATTTACACATATGCCATACATAGTTGTAATTGTCATTTTCAGTACTTGTCATTTTATAATTTGGTCTAAATTCAGAGCAAACTGATTTCAGAATTCCTTTTGCTAATGAAACGTAAATACTGCCAGCCGCTTCCTGGTGGAATTTTAGCACTTTCGAGGCCAGACAGAATGTTATGTGTTAAAGGATTGAAAAGTTTCTTTAGGCAAATAGTCTTAAGATCCAAAATATTTGAAAATATGTACTTGAACAGCTGTGTTTTAATCTGGTATTTTTAAATTGTTTAGCTCTTTTGATGTTGGAAGTTTGTCTTGGTCTTTAAAATTTTTTTTTTGTTGTTAGAATAGTGCTTATTTCTAGAACAAATTTACTGTGGAGTTAGGGACATTTGTTGATCAAACTGTAGATTCTTGTTTATAAAAGTGAGTTAGCTTCAGGCTTGGTGGTACTTTATTTAGTGTTGTTGCCTGTTATGGCTCTTGGTGTTCCAGAAAAAGACACAGTACCCATAGAGACAGAGGGTAGATATTTTACCAAGGTGACACAAATTGTTAATGAGTTACCACTGATTCTTAAATGACACGTATCATACTATTCATTCAATTTCTCCAAAGGAAAGATGCTTACAGATAAAGGGACTTTTATGGCAGCAAATCTGCTTTCGAAACCTGCTTACAGTCACCTTTCAGAATTTAATCCTATCTCAGGGAAATGGTTGCGGGCAGCAATTTTCAATTTTTTTCATCTCATGGCGCACAGAAGGCAAATTACTACAGTTCTGTGGCACACCAAAAAATGCACTTGTTGCTGACCTGACGAAAAATAGGTATAATTTTTATTGATTTACAAAATAATAATAGTAATTACTTATCCTTTCTTTGCTCCAAAATAACTTCCTAAAAAAACAGGTGCTTATATTTGAGTATAAGGAGGCATGGTGCCAAGAATGAACCAATCAGACACAGCCTTATTATGTGATGTGACCAGTAAGACGCAACTCTGTTATATGACCTGCATATTTATAGTTCAAGACAGGGCATCCATGTCCCGCAACTATTGCTGTGTTGGCTGTTGGTACTCTTTAATTTGACAATCTAAGGAAAAGGAGGTCAGCACCCTGACTAAACAGTGAGGTATTTAATTTTTTTAAAAAGTCTTGTGGCACACTGGTTGAAAATCGCTGGGGAATGTAAAAGAGAGTTCTGAGTGGTTCAAAGAGTCATTCAAGTGAATGACTAGGATCTAGGTCTCAGTCATCTAAAGTTGCACATTTATTCCAATTATTGTGTCTGCTGAAATTATCTGAAAAGCTTATAGAATTTGCTGTGAACTGTTGAAGAACCGAGCTGAGCCTCTTCTGAGCCCTAACTGCGGTGAATGGTGGCCTGTTGATCTGCAGAGTTCTCCTCGGGGGAACCACGTGTCTGCAGTGCCCAGGGAAAGACCCTTTCAAGAAGTCAGACCCCTGCTCACTTTGGACATTCAGACAGATACAAATAAACAGGAAGTCCCACAAGTTCTGGTGGAAGGTAGTCCTTGAATGGGACTCCCGAGCCTCTCAGTTACTATATAGGGAAACTAGAACAAGGAATTTATTCTCTCCAGTGCCACCTAATGTTGAGGATTGAATGACATAATGTAATTCCTCCAGCTCAAGACCTGGCTCATCATAATGGGAGATGTTAATGAATGAACGGAGACTCTGGAGCCCAGGCAGGAAAACGTGTTGCTTTTTGGGGGCTGTGATGCCGTTGATTTTTGGAGGCTAGAACAGAAGGCAGAAAGTAGTGCCCTCTAATCTGTGCAGGTGTGACACCCACCTGTCAGGGCTGAGTGGAACTGACCTTGACTTGGTGCACACTAAACCTTTACTTCCTTGGTTTATACTTTATACTGAGGAGGGCCCGGGGCAGGCCTATGCTGCTTTAGCTGGTAGCAGAGAAGCCATTTGCTATTGATCCTGGTGGTTTTAAAACCGGCACCATCTTTAAAATTTGGTGCCTTGGAGAAATCCCGAATAACTTCATTGTAATTATGAAACTACAAGGGTTTAAAAGCTCTGGAGGGGATAATAATTTAAGTATTTGTTACACTTATCCTCTGTTGTGTGACAGACCAACCCCAAATGACCTTGTGTAAAGCAAAACATGATCCTTTGTGTGTCATGACGGTGTGGGCTGCCTGGCAGGTATTCTGCCGCGCTTTCCTGGGCTCGGCCGTTCCAGGGTGGGTCAGCTAGGGTGGGTCTCTGCCGGGTGGGGGGCGTGAGCTTAGCTGCTGAAGCTCTCAACCTGAGCTGCTTCATGGGAAGGTGGTCTCAGGGCACAATTCCAAGAGGGCAGGGGAGGCAGCTGCCCAGTCCCTGAAGGCCTAGGCCCTCGGCATCACATAACGTCACTTCCACCACATGTTTCTATTGGTCGAGGCAAGTCACCAGACCAGTCAAAACTCAAGCAAAGGGAAACATGGGAAAGTAAGTTTTGCTTTTTTATGGAATAAGTAGCAGAATTACACAGCCAACCAGCATGAATAATTGTTGTGGCCATTTTTGAAAGAAAAACAGCAACAACAAACAAACCAGAATTGAACTCAGCATTTCATAAGAAGTAAGGCAGAGCTTGACCAGATAGTGGCACAGTGGATAGAGCATCGGACTGGGATGCAGAGGACCCAGGTTCGAGACCCCGAGCTCACCAGCTTGAGTGTGGACTCATCTGGTTTGAGCAAAAGCTCACCAGCTTGGACCCAAGCTCGCTGGCTCGAGCAAGGGGTTACTCGGTCTGCTGTAGGCCCACGGTCAAGACACATATGAAAAAGCAATCAATGAACAACTAAGGTTTTGCAATGAAAAACTGATGATTGATGCTTCTCATCTCTTTCCATTTCTGTCTGTCCATATCTATCTCTCTCTCTGACTCTCTCTCTGTCCCTGAAAAAAAAAAAAAAAAAAAAAAAAAAGAAGTAAGGTAGATTTATAACCAAGAACGCGATGCTAGGTGACCCCTGCAGGACCACTGTGGGGAAGCAGAGAGCTCCCTCAATGACTCTCTGATCGCTTGTGCACTGCCAAGTGGATTGTTTTGTGTGATGTGGATGACGGTATGTCTAGGTTTGTTCAGAACAGTTTTGTTCATGTCTGCTGACCCAGATAAAGGTATCTTCCTTTGCCCTCTCAAAATATCCAGCTGTGATGAATACATTTTACATTTATATTGAGTGTAATTCAGCTATAGACTTTGCACCTCGAGATTCCGCATGCTTTGCTAAAACTCACTTTGACAAACGTCTGACCTTTCTGCACAGTGGACACTTTGGGGGAGGGGTGTATCTGGAGAAGGCAAATTAGAACAAGTCTGCCCTCTCAGGGACTTCTGTCACTGACATATTAGTTTATAGCTGTGGGAACTATTAGCAGGAAGGGGCCTGCTGAGTGAGACTCTGTGGTGGAGCTACCTGAGGACAAACTTCATCTGAGAGCAAGAATCAGACAGAATTTGGCAGAGGGAGGGGATCCACCAGGAAAGCAAGGACTCAGTGCTCATTTCCCCATCACTGCGTCTTTGGGAATGTGGCAGATCTCCCATGTTCCGACTTAAAATGTCATTTCAACTAATTATTGTAAAAATATACCTAAATAGGCATCTCACTTAAATAATGCAATTGTTAATATTCTACTTACGAAAATTAGGGGATATTTTATCACTTTATATTCAATTTGAAATATCCCCTAATTTTTGTGAGAAGTATACTAGAAAATAACCAGGAAAGGCCCTGGGAGCTTTCTGAGATAGCATTTGGGGGAAGAAAGGGTTATCTAAAACAGTGGATTTGAAAGCGACTTCATGACACAAATAATGTTATATCTTGATGTCTTTCTACAAATCCAGCTGCTTCAATAAACTGGCTCAGTGTAATATTTACTGGAGAAATGAATGCATCTACGCACAAACAGGTATTTCAGTAGACTGAGCCCAGAGTCACGTGCTGTCTGTCCATCCCCCCACCTCACAGTCATCATCAGCACGTGTTTGCATTCCGGTGTTTGCTCGGGGCTTTGTGTCTGGGACGCCTGTGCAGAGGTGTTGAATGGGGTGAAGGATGGGACGAGAGAGAGAGGTGGTTGGAAGGGATGGCAGGCATCATTTCGGTGTTCAGTTCCTAGACCTGGGTGATACCCCATGCAAGCAGAGAAGAAGCTCAAAGACTCCCTTTGGGACACTGGCAGATTCTAGGGGAACCGGTGGGGTTTTCCTAGCTGATGGGCTGTTCATGGCCCCGGTGCAATGTGCATCACAGAGCTGGGAAGTGGATGGTGTTTCCTGGCGCTGCAGGGAAGCCAGCACTGCTTCAGCAGGTTGAGGACCAGCAGATTTGCAAGCATCTGCGGGTAGCCAATGTGGCAGAACAGAGGTGTCAGCACTGTTCCTTCTGCAGTGGTGGTGGTGGTGAGCCCCTTCTCTGAGCAGGGTGTGGGCAGCAGGGTGTCGGTAGAGCAGAAGAGGAGAGGGAGGATGACTGAGTTGATAACGCCCCTTTTCTGGAGTCTCCAAAATAGCTGATAGCGATTTTATTGAGGCAGGTAGGATCTCAGAATCCTTGTCATTTCGGCCTAAAAATAATTAGGACTCCATTAAGAGTCAAAAGTTGCTGAGGCTAGCTGGAGAGGCACATATATGTAATGTGATCTTTGGAGGTAAAAGGTACAATATTATTCTTATATCCGCTTTTTCAGAAAAAGAAAATGAGGCTTGGATAAGTTCAGATTAAGGGCACGAAGCTAAAAAAACTAGTAAAAGTGAGACTCGATCTTAGTAATATCTTCTCGGCGCCATATGCGTGTCATCCAATATAAATGGTAATTCCTCTCAGGTTGGGGGAAGGCATGCATCAGCTGGACAGCACCAGCAAGATGTGCAGCCCACAGCCTGCCAAGCCCTTAGCTCTGTGACCCGATCCCACAGACCACATTACTCATCTCGGTTTCATAGGGGACTTACGGGAGACATTGACCTTTCCGTGATTCTTAATTAGCGGGCACAGATCAACAAGTATAAAGGATGCCAAGTAGGGAGACTGCACCAGGCCTCCCACAAGTGAGCTGGCCCGTGCCCCTTTCAGAAAGAGGTTTTTTTCCCCTCACACTCTCCATACTCACTACCAAAAAGGGCCTTTGACAAAAGAATGCCTTTTCTTTTTGGTAGACCGTATTCTTTTATTTTTTTTATTTATTCATTTTAGAAAGGAGAGAGAGAAGAGAGAGAGAGAGAGAGAGAGAGAGAGAGAGAGAGATAGGAGGAGGAGCAGGAAGCATCAACTCCCATATGTGCCTTGACCAGGCAAGCCCAGGGTTTCGAACCGGCAACCTTAGCATTTCCAGGTCGACACTTATCTACTGCGCCACCACAGGTCTGACTGGACCGTATTCTTTATGGATTGGTTATGTTGCTATTAATATCTAGCACTGTCCCCTTTATAAGTCATTGAATTCTTTTGGAACATATCTAGTTCTGGGTGACCCAAGTTTCAGTGTGTATCTTTCCTGGCCAGTTTCTCCCCCCACACTGGGCAGAATAAAGTTTCACAGACCTCTGGCCACCGGGGTGACCTCCCACCCACCTGAACAGATCCACCGGAAAGCAAGTGAACGTTCCTGGGCTTCTTTCTCTTTTCCTATATCTTTGTGGTTTCACCTGACAGCTTTCAAAAACTTCGGGCACACCTTCGAGGTCCAGGCTCAGGCCTTTGACGACAAATTTATCATTTTCTAACATCTATCACGCACCCCCTGTAGCCATCCCGGAAGAGATTTATTTTCTTAGCCACTGGATGGTTCTGTTTTCTGCAGGTTCGGCAAATGTATGTGGAAGGTGTTGTGGAGCACCAGGGCCCCCGCGGTGGGAACACGTTGGCAGCAGCAGGTTAACGTGTTGGGGAAGAGGGCGGCATGTACCGCATGGCCAAATTGCTGGGTAATATACAGCGGTGGCCAGCTCCCACCATGCCTAGCTGCCGCGTATCTTTTTATGTGTGTCAAGTAGACTTTTTCCTCTGTGTGAGTAATGTGCTTTCATTTTAACACAATTGCAAAAGATGGTGAGCGTCTCTCAGCCAGCCATTACCTCGAGTAATTTTCAAGTAGCGTCCACGGCACTGCACCGTCTTCAACCCCTGTGCTTCCCGGGTCAACTGATGCAGGAGACACATTGTTGCAGGACATGGGGTCATCTGATAGGAAGAACAACATGTGGACACAAATGCCCAATTTAGAATGATTCTAATAGTCTATTTTTCTATCAGGTAATTGGAAGGAAGATGAATTGTTGGAAATTATTATGAACATCTTACTGGTAATGTTGGCTCTTGGGTCTTGAGTTTAGCTTAGAAGGAATTCAGAGCTAAGAATTCCAGGGCAAGAGGAAGTTTATTTAGCATGCAAAGCAAACATACACTCAAAGAGAAGATTCTAGCCAGCTGCTCAGAGAACTGCCTTGCCTTTTGGAAAGAAAGTCCCAGAGGCAAAAGTAAGCCAGCTGGGCTGTGTGAACTCAGGAAACAAGTTACAGAGGTAGACCAGGGGCCTTGGAGACAAGTACAGGGGCTTAGCCCAGGACAAGCTGCTGCTGCCCTGCTGCTGCCCTGGTTCAAGTCTCATGGGGACCCTTAGGGCTTGGAAGAAAGAAAGATACACACATAACAAAATCAGACACAGGCATGCTCTAGATCAGGCATGCACTGGGATCTTTGTTTTAAGGGATCTTTTTCTGTTTTCTAAAGGCAGGAATTTTAGGGAAGATCTCAGGGGAGAATCTCAATAGGATATTCATTAGCTTTCCAGGTGTGTTCTTTAATATGATGATTCATCAAATGAGTGTATGTATAGGGTTAGGGTTATGTCTGTACTGATTGGAAGGCTCTGGGGTAGGGAGTCATTGGTCATTACATCTTGTCCTGAGGTCAGCCATGTCATTGCTTCATCCAATTATGCTGCTATTATGGACTTGGAACTGAAACACAACTGAGACCTAGATGTTTTCTCTATTTTGACCACATTCTGTCTCTGGGGTCAACAGAGCCAAGGCTTTGTTCTTAAGGTTATTTGATGCTGATCAGAACCTCATTGTCTTGAGGGCTTAAGGGAGTGGTCGTGCAAGGGAGAAGGAGGCCAGTGAGACTGGGTGCAGGATGGGGCCAGCTTGAATCAGTTACCTATCTCAGTTTCCCATTCCGCTTGCCTCTTACTCTCTTGCCTCAGAAAGAACAGAACTACTCTTTTTTTTTTTTTGTAATCCAAAGTTGGTGGAGAATTGTTGTTTGCTGACCTTGGTATTCAGAAGATAGCATGTTGATCAATACCCTGTTAGTGTGACAGGAAGTTGGGTAGTCTGTTTGCTAGCTCTTGATTTCCAATAGGACTTGGGAAGCTGGATCTGAGAGATAAGTGCTGGGTAGAAATACGTGGGCTCTATTCTTTTGTGGCAGAAAACTTGGAGAAAAAAATCCCTACAGCTCTTTGGGGAATATGAAATACGTTATTTTTGCCCTCCTGATTTCACATGCTTTTTTCAAAGAGTAAACAAAAGTATATTTTTCTGAATATGATAGATATTTCTTAGTTCTCTTTTCTTGGGTTCTGTTTTTACACTGAAAATAATGACGAAACATGTCACTTTCTTCCCCTTAAACCCCATGTCCTACACTTATTTGAGACATATTTTGTTTCAGACATCTCGTAGAGATGAAGTAAAACAGGAGTCCTGAATTCCTCCTTGATCTAAGGATGAGTCCTATACATATTGTGATTTAGAAAAATGTCCTCAAGCCAGGTCAGATGCTGTATAATAACACGAAACCCCACAAAACAATGAATGCATTAGATCCGCTGAATTATGAAACAGCACCTTCTAATCTGCCCCAGAAAATGAAATTGTGTGAAAGGTAGATTAAATTATTTTGACCCAATTTATTTAATGTAGCTCTCTGTCTGGGGCTTAACTTTATCCCATAAAATGGAATAGTTCTGTCTTCTCTAATCTTGTCAACATGTTTCAGGCATTTTGGGGAGAAGAGGAGAACTAAAGGGAGAAAATTGAATATTCAATACATGTTTCTTGCCTTTTAATATTTGAGCACAAACATGGACTACCTAAACACATTCTTTGTGACCTGTATTGGGATTGTTTCTCCTGACAAAATTAACATCTGGATTTTAGCCACAGCTATCCCATGAAGCCTTTAAGTCTTAGCCTTCCCCAGCTTAGCTATACCTCTTGTTAGTGATCCTTAATCAAAGAAACTTTGTAACTATTAGAAGTTCTTCAGATGTAGGTTTATGCAAGAAGTAACAGAAAGAGAGAAAAGAGGATATTTGCTGAACACAGACTCCATGCCAGACACCCACGTGCCTGTGCCTTATGTTGTTTAACTCATGTAGTCTTTGCAATGACCTGCACATGGCACAACCCCTTGCTGCTTTCGAAGCTGAAAAGTTGCTGCTTAGTTAACACAGCCAGTGAGCGGCAGAGGCAGGACTGGAACCCAAGCCTTCATCCACACCCACCCCCTTTGCTATTTTGACCATGAGGTTTATGTCTGTGTATGTCAGCTATGGGACAGCATGAGCCGGAGCTGGATTCTCCGTCCCCTGTCCCCATTACTTTCTGGGTTCTCTTTAGGGCCTCCTACACACCCAAGTCTGCCTTGCCAGGGGGGTCTCTGCATTTGCTGGTATCTGGTTGGGAACCACTGTCCCTTCCCTCTTTACCTGGTTAGCGCTTTCTCATCCGGTGGCCTGACATGGGATGTCTCTGCCTCTGAAAGGCTGTCCCTCACCATTCA
Organism: Saccopteryx leptura; assembly: GCF_036850995.1. Taxonomy (NCBI): domain Eukaryota; kingdom Metazoa; phylum Chordata; class Mammalia; order Chiroptera; family Emballonuridae; genus Saccopteryx; species Saccopteryx leptura. Next base: position 212,984,972 of record NC_089503.1, on the reverse strand, counting down.
CCCGCTGGTGGCTTTCTCCTCCCTCACATAATGAAATATATGAAATCCCAGCCCCTTCCTACTGTTTATCCCATTTTCTATTCACATTACAAGTGGGGTACATGTTTATCTGCTTGCTTGTTTGTCATCTGCCCCACCCCCACCCCCTGCCACCAATGTTTTCCATGGGAATGTTGGCTCCATTAATGCAGAGAACATGATGCTTTGTTTTAGGGACTCAGTAACTTGTGAGGGATGAATTAAGACAGATGTTCAATACAATGTCACTGGGTTTAGCAAAATTGCAGTTATTGGTTGTGTGTGTTTATCTTTTTGGTAGGGATAGATTACAAAACTAAGGCCTGTTTACTCTTCAGTTAGAGGCGTCCACTGTCATAAATCTCCTGAGAATGTAAGAGGAACATAATTTCTCTCTGAGAGTTAAAGTTTCACATGGCACTTAATGGATCCCAGTCAAGATGGGAAAATCACTTTAAAGAGGTTTACCGACAAGTGGGATCCAATTGTAAGCTGACTGATGTTCCTACATTTCTAAGACAGCGTGTGCACAGTGGAAAGACCATGTGAGGAGGCAGGAAGAAGGCAGCTGTCCAAAAGCCAAGGACAAACACTGCAGGAGGAACTGAACCTGCCAGCGCCTGAATATCAGACTTCTAGCCTTCAGAACTGTGAAAAAATAAATTTCTGTTCTTTAAGTCCTTCAGCTATATATCTTATTAGGTAACCTCAGCAAACTAATGCACCATCTAAGAATCAGAGGGAAGTTGGATATAGTGATGGAGAGAAGACAAGGCAAACTTTGTCAATAACTGTTTAACTATTACTCAAGGAAAGGAGAGCCCAAAGAGGCTGTGCCTTCTCATCCCGTTGGCAAGACTGTCCATGCCGGAGAGGAGATGGGTGGAGTCATCAGTCTGTCTTGGCCTGATGCCATCACGTATTCTATTCTTGTATCATGCACAAAACAGACATGGTATAGCACACAGACTTTGAAAGTGGCCCTTGGGATTCACAGTGTCTGGTGTTCACACCCTTGTGAGTGAGATCTCCTTCTGAGTGTTTGCTTGGAACTGGTGTCTTGTTTCTAACCAACAGAACCTTGCTGAGGTGGCCGGTTATACACTATTACATGCATAGAGTATGTCACATTGTATGTATGTTACAAGAGATTTGGGCACCCATCTGGCTTGAGTCTCCTTTGCTAGCTTTGAGAGAGTAAGCAGCCATGTTGGAGGACCCCACCAGGCAAGGAACTTCAGGTGACCTCTGGTGTCTGAGGGCAGCCTCTGGCCAACTGCCTAAAAGACAGTGACACTCTCACTCTTTAGTTGAAGTGTTCAGTTTCACAAGAACTGAATTCTACCAACAGCCTGAGTGAGCTTGAAAGTGGATCCTTCCCCAGTCAGGCCTCGGATGAGACCATGGCTCTGTCCAACACTGTGGTTGCAGCCTTGTGAGACCCAGCAAAACTGTTCCAAGATTCCTGACCTGCAGAAACTCTGAGATAATAAATGTGTGTTTTTTAAAGTCACCTAGTTTCTGATAATGTTGTTACCTAGCAGTATATAACTAACATACTTGGTTTCGTAAATAAGCCTCATTGTAGAGAAATAATTCACTAGTTAAACCAGCATTACAGATTCTAGGCCATGTGGTGGTAATTTCTCATTATAAATAAGGAAGCTTTCTAAATGTCCATTTTCTTTTCTTTTTTTTAATTTATTTTATTTTATTTTATTTTATTTTACAGAGACAGAGAGAGAGTCAGAGAGAGGGATAGACAGGGACAGACAGACAGGAACAGAGAGATGAGAAGCATCAATCATTAGTTTTTCATTGCGTGTTGTGACACCTTAGTTGTTCATTGATTGCCTTCTCATACGTGCCTTGACCACGGGCCTTCAGCAGACCGAGTAACCCCACGCTCAAGCTGGCGACCTCGGGGTCTCGAACCTGGGTCTTCCACATCCCAGTCCGACGCTCTATCCACTGCACCACTGCCCGGTCAGGCTAAATGTCCATTTTCATACATGGATGTTTGATTACTGGGGAAAATTGGGTTAGTCATGTTTTCATGATTATTCAAGTTTGTATATCCATTATAGTTTTCATTATAGATTGTCATTTTGGTTTTCACTAGGCTCACAAGCTTAGTGGTTATGAGTCAGCTCCTAAGACATAGATATAGCCATTAAATAACAAAACGTGGCTTCATCCAGATACCAAATATTGCTTTGAGGGGTTTCTTTGGACACTGCCCCTGCCTTCTGAATGGGCTTCCTTTCCATATCACCAGATACCGAGAGAGCCTTTTCCTACTGATGTTTCTCTATTCACGCTTACATGTTCAGCGTATTTAGTCTAAATGCTTGTGTGTTCCTGGTGTTCCAACCTGAGAGTAAACACAAGTCTTTATGGGAATTTATTTTTATTTTATTTTTTGTGTGTGACAGAGACAGAAGGAGAGACAGAGAGAGGGACAGATAGGAATAGATAGGCTGGAAGGGAAAGAGATGAGAAGCATCAATTCTTCATTCCAACACCACAGTTGTTCATTGATTGCTTTCTCATTGTGCCTTAACCAGGGATGGAGCTCCCGCGAGCGAGTGACTCCTTGGTCAAACCAGCAACCTTGGGCTTCAAGCCAGTGACATTGGGCTTCAAGCTAGTGACATTGGGCTTCAAGCCAGTGACTTTTGAACTCAAGCCAGTGACCATGGGGTCATGTCTATGATCCCATGCTCAAGCCAATGACACTGCACTCAAGCTGGTGAGCCCACATTCAAGTTGGATGAGCTTGCACTCAAGCCGGATAAGCCTGTGCTTAAGCCGGCCACCTTGGTGTTTTGAACCTGGGTCCACTGATGCTTTATCTACTGTGCCATTGCCTGGTCAGGCAATGGGAATTTATTAATGTTAGCTATTCTTGACTATAGTTTGAGTAATTGAACTAAAATGACCCAAAGCAGTACTAGCAGGTGAACTGTAATGAGGTAGTTAAATTAGTAGTTGTTTAAATTCAGTGGGTTTTCTCATTTATGGACAAGGACTGAAAATGACCACTTTTGTAAAGTTACTAATTGGACTTTCAAAATCAAGAAGCACTTTCTAGCGAATGATAAATAGGGTGAAGAAATACGTGACATGTTTTTCCATGTTCTTTGTATTCTTCCCAGTAAGAAATTAAAATAGCGTGTGAGAAAACATCAAACCAAAGTATAAAATGCCATTTTTATATTTGGGTTTTACTCTTCCTTGACCAAGTGTTACTGAATCTAGGCTATTTAATACTTAGAGCACTTATTGGATCTCTGTGATGGATAAGGCTCTGTGTCAGCTACCCTGGGGCATCCATACTAGATAAGCGAAATGTGATCCCTGGTCCCAATGACAAGAAATAAAAAGGGACACATTGCTTCTTGTGCCTCCATATGTGTTCCCCTAGAAGTATTCTGAACAACTCAATTTTTCACAGGACCACACATTCTCCTACCTCATCTGTCTGGGCCCATTTTTGCTCCCAGATGTTCCCTAGGCTTACTTCTGTCCATTCATCACAACTAGCTCAGGTGGTACTTTTTGGGAGATGTCTTCCCCAACCATTCCTTTGTCTAAGGCTGGGTTAGGTGCCCACGCCATTCTGTGCCCTCCATGACCAAGGGATGGCAAACCCACGCCACACCACTTCCGAGGCCCCATTGCAGTTTCCCTTGTCTTTCTCCTCCCTGCTCCTGGAGTGGCATCCTTCTCTCCATTCCAGACAGGAGGGTGGCTGCTCACCCTCCCACACGCATACATGGGTGTATATATAGTACATATCGTGTATGCACGTGAATGTATAAATAGATACAAATGCATAAATTCCTTATACATCTTACAGGCATAAAGGTGGCATATGACTTACCAATAATAAAATATGCAAAGTCCTATTAAATCCTACACAGTCAGCTTCTCAAATAAAGCATGTTATGTTTGAATCGTTCCTTCTACCTGTAGGTAAAGAGTCTGGATTTAGATCTGCTATTTCTGTCGCAGCAGGTGTGGAGGGAGAAGTGGTACTCTGCAGTGCCAACCCTGCGTGTGATCCTGAGCCACAAGTGCTGCTTTCGCTTTAAAAGATTTAAGTGGAGACAGAGTCAGAGAGAGACAGGTGGGCATGTTAGAGATTAGGTGAATGGCCCTCAGAGTGACTTTTGTGACGTTCTCTTTCCATGGGTGGCATAAGTTATGCCTCTCTTTTAAAGATTTGGTATTTCTGCTTTAAGTTATCTGTGATTATTATCCTCATTGCTAATAGATTTTTCTCTTGTTATTTCTTTTGATGTATTATTCTCATCTGGATTCCTTGTACAAATAAGAAAGTTCAAGGCATATCGAGTGAAATAATTGGTCTTAATGTAGAAGCCAATCCCAAGATCTTACTGAATACCTTGCACAATTTCAAGGTGAAAGAAAAACTTTTATTTAAAGAAACTCTTTATTTCAAATGTAAGGGCAGCTTATCATTGAGCTTAGAAGATGGCATTTCCAAAGGCTAACCACTTTTATTTCTGCCCTTTCCTATTCTGGATCATTATTCTACTAGAATGTCGTCCTAATATGTCAGGGATTTTAGCTTGCTTTGTTCACTGCTCTATCCTAGCGCCCAGCAAATGCCTGGTATGTATTAGAAACTCAGTAGGTATCTGTTAAATAAACAAATTTGCCCTGGCTAGGTACTGAATGGGACCAAGCGGTTACATGTGGACCATTAGGGCCATCATTTTAAGTCATAAATGATGTTCAGGCTAGTTAAAAAATAGTTGAGCTCTTATTCTATAACTCAATGCATTTGCAACAGCCATGAGGGCACAGGCAGAGAGATTCAGTTTCTTAAATGTAACATGGGTGCATACAGTATGTCGTTTTGCATACAGCACCTTGAATTATTGGAGCAGCTAGGTAGGTGATATACAGAACAGCTACCACAGGGTCAGAGGTGTAATGGTAGAGCATAGTTATCATTGGCTTCATTTTTGAGGACATGGCAGCCAAGATGTTGGGCTTGTATTAGTTCTGTTTTCATGCCAGCTTTCCCTGCAGGGTCTGTGTTGAAATCGACGTGGGTTTGAAGCAGAGGATAGTGGCTGAGAATACTAATACTTATTGAGTGTTTCCTATATGCCATCTCTGTCCTAAGCTCTTTATACTCATTATATGTAATGCTGACAGAAGCTCTGTGAATTAGCTATTGTGATCACTCCACCTTTTTGATGAGGAAATAGAGACTCAGAGGTGTTTATGTTATTATTATATGGTTATGTTATTATCTTTTACTGTAGGACTTTTAAATTCATAACAGAGCAGCAATAGAACTGTGTTCGAAAGGCATTGCAGTCCGGTGGAGAAGGTAGATGGTTGGTAGAAAATCTTGATTCAGTTTACTAATTATGTTCGCCTCCCAGCCTACTCAGGGTCTTAGTCATCTCATCTGTGACATGAGAATAGGTCTTCAAACTCCTCTGCAGTTTTTGTTTTTTTTAAGTTGCTATCATTCTCATTTTGATTTTCTCCTTGAGTGATTCCATCTATCGTTTTCATCCAATGGCAATGCTATTGTTGTCCTTTTCTTTCCATATCCTTCCCCTTTTCTGGCCTCTCATTGTGACTCTGCTATACAGTGGGTCAGATGGGATTTGGGGCTGAACTAAGAGCCAAAATAACAAGGCTTCCGCTTCCTAAGGGAAACCGTATTCCACAGTCAATTTCTCTTCTTTTGACCCTTATCAGAGTTGAAAGTTTTTCAGCTGAATTAAGGATTAACAAGGCTATTGTTGGATGGCTTGAGGCTCTCAGAGCTAGCCAGATGTCACTTAGGAAAACTGTGTTATACTTTCCACTAACACTACATTTCCACCTAGTCATTCATTCATTTATTCATTCATTCATCTGGCTATGTAACATTTAGTGACTCCTGCCTGTCTGGAGACAGTGCCATCGTGGGTCACAATGAGTGTCACTTTCCTTATGTCCAGGGAACTGTGCCGCTGAAGGCGGGAGACCGCTGTACAACTTAACAAACAGAACCTTCCACAGCGTGCGGTGGCGAGTGCTCGTTATTACGAGGATATGAGAAAGCTCACTACATTCTGATTCCAAGAGGCAGGGAAGCCCTTCTTGAGGAGAGGTTATTTAAGTTGAATCTTGACAATTTTAAAAAGTACTAGATGCGGGTGATTTTCTGTTCCCACTGACAATGCCATGGAAGGTGATGCGAGAACACAGTATCTCAGGATTAGCCCTCATCTCTTGCGCTTTAAGGCACTTTCTCCAGCCAGGGTGAGGGTGAGAGTTACTGCAGAGGCAGCATCTAATGCCAGGAGGGCCTGCTCGTCATGTCCACACGAGAGAGAAAATCACTGTGCAGGGTGCTGAAGAACGGAAGGCCAAGAGAGGTGGTGGTGATGTGGGAAACCTTAGCCCAGACAGACTGGAGAAGCCGTTTCTGAATCTCCATCCCCTTGAGGGCTCTGTGCGGGTTGATTTTTACTGCTTTTCCCCTTTATAACAGTTTATTGTGCTTGCAGTTTCCACATATATGCTTGGCTGGCCAACCCACGGAGCCTTGGCCCCACTTCCAGTCACTAGGCGGCGTGTACATACGGAGCCCTCCACCGCGGTCAGCAAGAGGAGGCACAGTGCGCTAGAGGGGCAGTGCCCCAGGTGACGTTACTGCCATCCATCGTTTCTGTGATAAGGAGCTCAGTACCGGGGCTGGCATTTCTATTTCCCTTCCTCCTGCAGGAGCAGAGTCTTTGGAGGAAGATGGCAGTAGGTGGAGGCAGCTTTGGGGGAAGGAGGGCCACACCTGTGTGACCCACCCAAACCAACCAGCCCTCCCTGCCTCTGTAATTCTTTAAAATATAGCTGACCCTGGAATGACATAGGTTTGAACTGCGCAGGTCCACTGAAATGTGGATTTTTTTTCAATAAATACTGTAATTGTATTTTGTCTTATAATTTCCTTAATGACATTTTCTTTCTCTAGCTTTATTATAAGAATATAGCAAATAATGCATATGGCATACAAAATTTGTGTTCATCAACTGTGTTATCAGAAAGGTTTCCTGTCAACAGTAGGATAATGGTTACATTTTGGAGGAGTCAAAAACTATACATGAATTTTCAGTTGGGGTGTCAGTGCCCTAACCCTGACATTATTCAAGATTCAACTGTACATATAAGCATATCTCCATATTACATATAATATATAAATATATACTATAATACAAATGTATAATATATACTATACCATTATATAATATATGATAAATATATAATTTATATTATACAATATAATATAATAATATAGTATATACCATATTAGATAGTACTACTCACAAAAGTTAGGGGATATTTCAAAATGAATATGAAGCGATAAAGTATCCCCTAATTTTTGTGAGCAGTATATAGTATGTAATGTATTATGTAACATATAATACATAATTATATTATATATAAATGTGTATATATGCATGCATATATATATATATTTGCATTTATGAGTTCCTGTTTAATGCTTGCCGGTCATTCATTGAGTATTTACTAAGTCCAATCATGGTACTCACAAGCACGGGAGGTGAGCTTCATTTTCTAACTTTTACAATGGAGAAAAGAGAGATACAGGTACAGGAAGTATAAAAATCTAGTCTTAGATCAGAGGGTAAATAAGAGAAAGAGTGGGAACCCTTTCACCCGATAAAAGATTTCATAGTTTAAAAAAATCTCATTCCTGGCCGTTGGCTCAGTGGTAGAGCATCAACCTGGGTTGTAGAAGTCCCGGGTTTGATTTCTGGTCAGGGCACACAGGACAAGTGACCATCTGCTTCTCCACCCCTCCCTTGCTCTCTCTCTCTCTCTCTCTCTCTCTCTCCCCCTTCCACAGCCATGGCTTGAATTGTTTGAGAAAATTGACCCCCGAGTGCTGAGCATGGCTCCATGGCCTGCCTCAGGCAATAAAAATAGTTCGGTTGCTGAGCCACAGAGCAGTGGCCTATGATAGCAGAGCATCATCTGGTAGGGGACTTTCTGGGGGGCTCCTGGTCGGGGCACATGCGGGAGTCTGTCTCTCTGCCTTCCTGCCTCTCACTTAATTTTTAAAAAAAATCTCAAATCACTAAATGCTTTCTTCTTTCTCTGAATCCATCCTAATCCTATGAACAGAGGAGCAGAGACAGTCTTTCTATGTAAATAATAATCACATGGAGATTTCTTAGTGACCTGTGCTTTTGCTGGAACACAGTGTTGTAATTGTGAGAGACAATATTGTATCTTGTTGTCTTTCCAACTTCCCACCAACTCCTTGACTACCCCATTTTTATGCCAACATCAACGTAACTTCTCACTTATTTCTGGAGAAACCTTAAGCAGTGGAGATACTCAGTTGCTACCTCTTACTCTCAGACCTTCCTGTATGCCAGTGCCCAGAACTACTCTGGAGACGAGGCAGCATACTCTCCTTACTACTCCGGCTGTTGTACAGAATTTTATGTGCCAGTGACATAGAGCTTTTTAGATCTAGTTGAATTCAACAACAAGGCAGTATGACAGGCAATCTTCAAAGACTGAAAGGGCTTTGGGAAGAGAAGGTAAAATTAATGAAACCTACTACTGATAATCCAAGAAAACTAAATCTTTACTGTTGACTGACTGAAGCAGTGATACATAACTGAAGAATGTAGGAAATGGCTATATATTTTCAAATTTATTTTAACAGCCTGGTAGAAACCAGGAAAGCACTTTATTCATTCACTTATTCAATTAGTTAATATTTACTACATGTTTTCTATATATCAGGTACTATGTATCAACACAGCCTTTACAAATATCACTTGGCTAAAATATCGGTCTATGTTTTCTTTAGCTACCTTGTGTTTTCTTTACTTTTGAAATGATCTAATTTGAATTACCTCTTTGCCATACCCTTTGTCAAAACCATCAGGGTATCATTTTATTTAATTCCATGGCCGTTACTCAAACTTACTTTTCCACAGGCTCTGTATTCATTCTCTAGAAAGGTGTGAAACAATGCTTCTTTGACTTTTTTATTGCAAGGAAATAATTATGCTCCTTATGCAAGAACTAAAAAAGACTGAGCACCTGTGATAAGAATGGAGTGTTGTGATTTGATAAAACTCATGACAAAGTTTCTTAGGCATTTTATGATTACATATCTTTATTATTGGCCTACTTTAAACCTAAATGCTAATCAGCATATGTGAATAAAGGTTAGCTATCTTCTTTTACATAACCAAATCAAAACTTACTCTGGGTGACCGACTGGTTGGTGGGGTGAGAAGTCAAGGTGTGGGGTCACAATGATGACTCAGAGGGAGGAAGAACAGGAAGGACAATGATGTCTACGGCCATACCACCCTGAACGCGCCCGATCTCGTCTGATCTCGGAAGCTAAGCAGGGTCGGGCCTGGTTAGTACTTGGATGGGAGGAAGGACAATGAGGCAATGGGTGGGCATGGGGGGTTGAAGCTTTCTGAATGCATAATAGGTTTCCAACGAGGGGTGCCCAGACCCCCTCATCTTCCCCTCTCCACCTGCTGCCCCACTTGGCACTCTTCCATTTCTGGGAGACAACAAAGGACTGAGTGAGGACTTCGGGAATCTTTGGGTCAGTGGGCCTGGACTAGTGAACGGAACCAGTTTTAACGGGGACCAGGTAGAAAACAGGGGGGCAGTTATAAGGTGCAACTTTAGAATAAGAGAGAAGATCTGATAAGGAACTTGGCATTGTTATAGGTTGGAAGAGGATATGTCGTGTGTGTGTGTGTGTGTGTGTGTGTGTGTGTGTGTGTGTGTAGTGAGATATAGAGAAGAGAAATGAAGCCTGAAATGAAAGAAGTATAATTTATGAACAATTAGGTGTGTGTGCTACAGTGTAGGCGGCAGGTGGTATAATCTACAATGAAAGGTTCATCTGAGGTCTGTGTAAGCATTTATTTATATGCAGAAATGTTGGAGTGACATACTGTTTAAAAATTGCTCATATGTTTCTTCCTCTTCTTTTTTGAAGTAAGGTTTACAATGACTCAATCATAGATCATTTTCTGGGGGTTGGGCATCCAGCTCATGATCAATGCACGTCCTGCCTTCAGGGAACTTGTGGTCAATTGTAGGGTGCTAAGTCTTCCCTCTCCTGTCAAATTAACTCAAAATTATTTCTACTAAACTTTCAGTCTGTATGTTATCCCCCCAAATTATGACACATTAATAAATGTTATTGCTATGACTTCATAATGAAAAAAATTTGCAGTAGAATATTAATTAATTTTCACAATGCATTGAAAATTTTCAATGGATAAAACAGCAAGTGTAATGAGGGTTCTAACTTAATTTTCAAATGAGTATTCAGGGATTTAAAAGAAAAGGGGGAGCAAGTAGTGTGGCCCCTGGGATGTGGTTGTTTCACAAGGGAATGCATTAATGTCATTGAAAATTGCTTCATTATTTGGTTTGAAACAGAATACTTAAAGAAGCGATTTTCATTTCTGTCTGTTCTTTCACCAACACTAAAAACTGATGTGACTCTTTTAGCATGTATTGGAGTTCCCTATGGGAGATACAAGCTAGTTTTTTTCTGAGTTTTATTGATTCCCTACTTTTTTCTACATTGGAGGGAGAGGGTGAGAGAGTGTTCTTGATTCTTATACCTAGGTCCTCACCCAGAGTAATAAATCATCTTTCCCTCCCATCTGGAGTGGGAGGGAAAAATCATCTCAGTTTTATTTTCCTACCTTTGTACTTCTTGTATATAGACAATATATGTTTGAAAGGTAGCATTTGTTAAATATATATAAATAAAATGCATACGTGTATTTTTAGTGGATTGCAGCACTGTATTCGTGAGTGGTGAAAGGAAAACATCTTTCCTCTTCTGTGTTGACCTGTGTTTTACAGGAAAGCTTTTCAGGAAAGAAAGCACATTTTCCATAGGCTACAGAATACCAGAATGTGAATTTGGATGTTGGTGCTGACTTTGCCATTCATCGCAGAATACTATCCTCATTTCTTTTTTAAGAGTTGCCTACCTTTTAAGGAAATTTTTGCGATTATCTAGCAGAGAAAGGAAGCAATCACCAGCACAGCGTCATGGTCGGAGTAGAGATCCAGTTATAGACCAGCTGCGTTTCAGCCCTGGCCCTTCAGCTCAGTGTCACCCATCTGTAAAGTAGGTGCGATTACAATGCTCACTGTATAACATTGGTTGTTATGCAAATTGATTGATTTGATATTTATAAAGCACTTAGAACAGATTTGGCACATAGCACTGTGGGGTTGTTAATAAATAAGTGTGTGTACATCAGTCCTTGATGGATTGGGACTATAGTTAAGCAACAGAGGAATATATGTAAAGGCAATCAAAATTCATGCTTCTTTGCAGTGGTAGTTATTTTTGCATATTTATAGGTTGTTAATTTTTTCCCTATGTCATCTTTTTGTAGCTCTTTGATGCTGATGTCCCAGAAACTTCTGTTTCTCTCTTTTTTTCTTTTTGAGTTTGCTACATATTGTAAAATCCAAATATGGTAGATTGTTTACAGTGCCACATAAGAAAGACTTTTTTCCAATTGCATTTTCATCAGGCAAGCCTCCCTGCTGGGGGGAATAAATGGGTAGGGTATTGCTCTGAAATGGATATTCTCTGTTCCTGCAGGCTATAGAATGGAAGAAACACTGGCTAGAATTACCCTTCACTTTTTCCAAATGTAAGGTCAACATTGAAATAAGTAAAAGAAGACTCTGTAGTTTCCTCTTTCCTTCTTGCCACCTAGTTGCCAGCTGGAATTTATATGTCATGGGGACAGAATTTGTGTGTGTGTGTGTGTGTGTGTGTGTGTGTGTGTGTGTGTGTGTGTGTTTGTCAGTCCTCTGTGATGGAAAAACAATTCTTTCTTATTCATGCCCAAATACAGACTAAATATGTAGGTGCTATATTAAAATAATTAATTTGCTATCTCATTCATCAAATTTTATTTATAAGTTTGAAGGGAAATATTACAACATTTTATTTATAAGTTCTAGTTTCAGCAAAACAGTGACATTTACAAAGGTCAACACTACTGACCTCTAAATATTAATAATCCTTTCACAGCTACCGCAGTAGATTATTCTATATGCCTATAAAATGTTGCTTAGAGTGACTGGATTTTCACCTACTGAGAAGTTCAAAATGATCTATTTGATATTTTTTTTCCAACTGGGAAGCAGTTCTGCCTCAATCCCAGGAGTTCTGAATTGTATCCTGAAGTATGTCCCATCAAACAGTATCATCGTTAGCAGCTATTACTTATATTTGTAATTATCTAACAAGATTCTGAATGCATTCCTTCTGCTCTTGATACATCAATGATTGGAAGGTGACCATTTTTTTTTCTTCTTTGAGATGTGCCACTTTTGAGTATTTTTGGAAAAATACCTTAAGTGTTTAGTTTTCGTTGACTTCTTTGGGACACTTGGAATATTGCCTGACAGTAAGGAGAAAGGAAGCGATGATGGTAGCAATGAAATCTAAGAATGGAGTCCTTGCTTTATTTCTTCCTCTAGTTCAGTGGTTCTCAACCTGTGGGTCACGACCCCGGTGGGGGTCAAATGACCAAAACACAGGGGTAGCCTAAAGCCATCGGAAAATACATATTTATTATACAATACATTTTTAAATAAAATATGTATTTCTGATGGCTTTAGGCGACCCCGCCAGGGTCGCAACCCACAGGTTGAGAACCGCTGCTCTAGTTACTGCTTCAACATTTCTCAACTCCATCTCCATAAGAGAGGAAAAGGGGAGAGTTCCCACAAGCAAGCTGATTTCTGGGTGGGTCAAGCATCCACTGAGTGCCGCAGCAGACTTTGGACCTCGGTGAGTCACCAGAAGGGAGAAGGCGCAGATCACACCATGTAAGATGGGGCTGGGAACCAACCTGAAAATGAAAGAAAGGACTTGAGAAAAACAACTGCCTTGGTAAGATCAGGCTGCTCTTTCTTCATTTGATTTATTATTCTATCCAACGGCAAATAGATGAGAGAAAAGGGAAAGGGAAAGGGGTCATCAAAACCAAACTAAAATCAGAGGCCACAAATGCAGAGCAGAAAGCGTCAACTCTGAGCTTACAGGTTCCTCCGTCGGAGCTCCTGAACTGTAATCTTTTCATTGAAGCTTTGTCTCTTCCTAAGCACTCAGCTGTTACTAACAAATTTTGCAGAGTGTCTATTTTGAAAACAGGGTTGTTGTTTCAGGAAGGCCAGGGTCTTAAGTAAATTTGTGTTTTAATTGCGAGAAGGTCGAGTACCTAAATTAGAAATGTTTTTTTATTCCTCTTCAGGAGCATAAACCAATAAACGGCCATAATGAAAAAGCTTCTTTAACGTATGTAATGAACTGTGGTTACGGACGGATTTAAAGGTGATTACTTTGGCTGTGGTAATTTAAGATAAGCGCTGGGCTTGAGTAAAGGATGGGCCTTTTTGTGCATTTCTCCCAACGTGAACATATTTATTTCACAGTTATGGCAGGTATCAGAAATAAGAAAGAAATACTTAGTGGGAATAAAACTTACTTGTTTCAGCATATATTTATTCAACCCATTAATGGATTACTAAACTGAAGAGATTTTCCTCATTCATTCTGTGCTTTCTGCAGGTGGTGGGGGTTGAGGGCTCTGTGTCTCCCAGCCTCACTGGGGTCTCCCTTAAGGGAGAGGCTGGAGGGGGACAGTGGTCTCCACAGCTCCCCTAACCACTGGGGTAAGCTGCTAGAAGATGACTAGTTGTAGTTAGTGATCAGCATCTTCTGCTCTTCTTTCCTGTCAAGGCTGAGTGATGCCTAAACCCCGTGGGTTGAGTGATGGGTCTCCTGCCCACCCTCTGTGCTGACCTCGGGTATGTTGCTGGATGTGGATTCAGGTGTATTCAAAGGATGTCACTCTATTCCCACGTAGTTATTCGCCAACACTTTTGCCTATTTATATAGGAAATTGAAACCTAAGACTCTTAACTCCCTTCTGCTCTTAAAATAGGCCAAGAGACCTATTGTGATTTAAATTGCATAGGTCAGCTTTCTTTCCAACTGAGTTACATATAAATATTTGAATGTGCAGGATCAGATACCTGATCTGTAAAGTGATAACATTAGAGGGAGTGAGGTCTGAGGTCGCCCAGCCTCTGACAGTCAGTCAGGTGGGTGGAAAGCCCAAGAAGGATGTAAACATGCTCCTTACTTCTGCATAAAGCCCAAAGCAACATACAGATAAAAACGGAAATTTGCTTATTCTTTTACACTTTTTAGGAGTTGCTTATAATTTTGCATGTATGTCTGATTGTTAGTGCAACTCGAAACTGACAGTTGTAGAAGTTTGCGGTTCTTTCTGATCCCTTGGGGTGTCTCAGTGGTCACAGAACTTCATACTCACCGTAGAAGCGTCTGAACTTAGATTTAAGTATAAGTACTTGTTCTGCCCCTTACTGGCCTAGTAACACTGTACAAGTTATATGTTCCTTCAAAATTAGCTTCTGAATGGGCCACGCAACCATTCCTATGGATTCTCTCTCTTGCCCAGACTGCAGACTGCCTTTCCTCTGCCTGCTCCGTCCAATAAGCAGGGGCCATCTTTTCACCCCTTTGCCTTCAGTGAGTGGAAGATAATTTTGATTCTTCTTCATATTCTTTTTCATCCTACTCTCCTCTTATTCATTTCTATAGCCAGCCCCCTAGTTGAGATGATGCCAATGTGCCTGAGCTGTTGTATAACGGATCCCCAACAGGCATGGATGTCTTTGGCAGCTGTCACATTTTTTTTTCTTCTTGATTATATTTCTTTTCTTTTCTTTTTTTTTAAAATAATTTTATTTTTTTAATGGGGCGACATCAATAAATCAGGATACATATATTCAAAGATAACAAGTCCAGGTTGTCTTGTCTTTCAATTATGTTGCATACCCATCACCCAAAGTCAGATTGTCCTCTGTCACCTTCTATCTAGTTTTCTTTGTGCCCCTCCTCCTCCCCCTTTCCCTCTCCCTCTCCCCCCTCCCCCCGTAACCACCACACTCTTATCAATGTCTCTTAGTTTCACTTTTATGTCCCACCTACCTATGGAATAATACAGTTCCTGGTTTTTTCTGATTTACTTATTTCACTTCGTATAATGTTATCAAGATCCCACCATTTTGCTGTAAATGATCCGATGTCATCATTTCTTATGGCTGAGTAGTATTCCATAATGTATATGTGCCACATCTTCTATATCCAGTCAAATATTGATGGGCTTTTTGGTTGTTTCCATGTCCTGGTCACTGTGAACAATGCTGCAATGAACATGGGGCTGCATGTGTCTTTATGTATCAATGTTTCTGAGTTTTTAGGGTATATACCCAGTAGAGGGATTGCTGGGTCATAAAGTAGTTCTATTTTCAGTTTTTTGAGGAACCACCATACTTTCTTCCATAATGGCTGTACTACTTTACATTCCCACCAACAGTGTATGAGGATTCCTTTTTCTCCACAGCCTCTCCAACATTTGCTATTACCTGTCTTGCTAATAATAGCTAATCGAACAGGTGTGAGGTGGTATCTCATTGCAGTTTTGATTTGCATTTCTCTAATAACTAAAGAAGATGAGCATCTTTTCATATATCTGTTGGCCATTTGTATTTCTTCCTGTGAGAAGTGTCTGTTCATGTCCTCTTCCCATTTTTTTATTGGATTGTTTGTTTGTTTGTTGTTGAGTTTTATGAGTTCTTTGTATATTTTGGATATTAGGCCCTTATCTGAGCTGTTGTTTAAAAATATCATTTCCCATTTAGTTGGCTGTCTGTTTATTTTGTTATCAGTTTCTCTTGCTGAGCAAAAACTTCTTAGTCTGATGTAGTCCCATTCATTAATTTTTGCCTTCACTTCTCTTGCCTTTGGAGTCAAATTCATAAAATGCTCTTTAAAACCCAGGTCCATGAGTTTAGTACCTATGTCTTCTTCTATGTACTTTATTGTTTCAGGTCTTATGTTTAGATCTTTGATCCATTTTGAGTTAATTTTAGTACAGGGGGAGAGACTGTAGTCCAGTTTCATTCTTTTGCATGTGGCTTTCCAGTTTTCCCAGCACTATTTATTGAAGAGGCTTTCTTTTCTCCATTGTGTGTTGTTGGCCCCTTTATCAAAAATTATTTGACTATATATATGTGGTTTTATTTCTGGACTTTCTATTCTGTTCCATTGGTCTGAGTGTCTATTTTTCTGCCAATACCATGCTGTTTTGTTGTCATGGCCGTATAATAGAGTTTGAAGTCAGGTATGGTAATGCCCCCAGCTTCGTTCTTTTTCTTTAGGATTGCTTTGGCTATTCTGGGGTTTTTATAGTTCCATATAAATCTGATGATTTTTTGCTCCATTTCTTTAAAAAATGTCATTGGAATTTTGTTGGGAATTGCATTAAATTTGTATATTGCTTTGGGTAATATGGCCATCTTGATTGTATTTATTCTTCCTAACCAAGAACAAGGAATATTCTTCCATCTCATTATATCTTTTTCAATTTCCCTTAACAATGGTTTATAGTTTTCATTATATAAGTCCTTTACATTCTTTGTTATGTTTATTCCTAAGTATTTTATTTTTTTTTGTTGCAATCGTGAAGGGGATTATTCTTTTGAGTTCATTCTCAAATGTTTCATTGTTGGCATATAGAAAGGCTATTGACTTCTGTATGTTAATTTTGTATCCTGCGACCTTACTGTATTGGCTTATTGTTTCTAGTAGTCTTTTTGTGGATTCTTTGGGGTTTTCGATGTATAGGATCATATCATCTGCAAAAAGTGATACTTTTACTTCTTCTTTTCCGATATGGATGCCTTTTATTTCTTTGTCTTGTCTGATTGCTCTGGCTAGAACCTCTAGTACCACATTAAATAACAGTGGAGAGAGTGGACAACCCTGTCTTGTTCCTGATTTAAGGGGGAAAGCCTTCAGTTTTGTGCCATTTAATATGTTAGCTGATGGTTTATCATATATGGCCTTTATCATGTTGAGATATTTTCCTTCTATACCCATTTTGTTGAGAGTCTTAAACATAAAATTGTGTTGTATTTTATCAAAAGCCTTTTCTGCGTCTATTGATAAGATCACGTGGTTTTTGTTCTTTGTTTTGTTGATATGGTGTATTACGTTAACCGTTTTACGTATGTTGAACCATCCTTGAGATTCTGGGATGAATCCCACTTGATCATGATGTATGATTTTTTTAATATGTTGTTGTATTCGATTTGCTAGTATTTTGTTTAGTATTTTAGCATCTGTATTCATTAGAGATATTGGTCTGTAGTTTTCTTTTTTTGTGCCATCCTTGCCTGGTTTTGGTATGAGGGTTATGTTGGCCTCATAAAATGTGTTTGGAAGTATTGCTTCTTCTTCAATTTTTTGGAAGACTCTGAGTAGAATAGGAACCAAGTCTTCTTTGAATGTTTGATAAAATTCGCTGGTATAGCCGTCAGGGCCTGGACTTTTATTTTTGGGGAGGTTTTTAATGTTTTTTTCTATTTCTTCTCTACTAATAGGTCTGTTTAGGCTTTCTGCTTCTTCTTGACTCAGTCTAGGAAGGTTGTATCGTTCTAGGAATTTATCCATTTCTTCTAGGTTGTTGAATTTAGTGGCATAAAGTTTTTCATAGTATTCTACAATAATTCTTTGTATATCTACGGTGTCCGTGGTGATTTCTCCTCTTTCATTTTGGATTTTGTTTATATGAGTTCTTTCTCTTTTTTCCTTGGTAAGTCTTGCCAAGGGTTTGTCAATTTTTTTGATCTTTTCAAAGAACCAGCTCCTTGTTCTATTGATTTTTTCTATAGTTTTTCTGTTCTCTATTTCATTTATTTCTGCTCTGATTTTTATTATCTCCTTTCTTTGGCTAGATTTGGGTTGTCTTTGTTCTTCTTTTTTCAGTTCCTTAAGGTGTGAAGTTAAGTGGTCACTTGGGCTCTCTCTTTGTTCGTATAGGCCTGAAGTGATATGAACTTCCCTCTTATCACTGCTTTTGCTGCATCCCATAGATTCTGATATGTCGTATTGTCATTTTCATTTTTCTGTATATATCTTTTGATCTCTGCACTTATTTCTTCTTTGACCCATTTATTTTTTAAAAGTATGTTGTTTAGTTTCCACATTTTGTTCATTGTAGTGCACTATTTGGTGAGTACTTTTGCCCTCCATCGTCCTTTGCTACTGTTAATCTCCATCCTCTCCCCCCCCCCCCTTTCTCTTTGTTGTTGTCACAGTTTAAATTTGGTTTTATTGTGTTCTTCTTGGAGCTTTTACATGTGGCTTTGTTTTTTTTTTGTTCTTTGTATCTGATTGGAGAACCCCCTTTAGTAATTTCTGGAGTGGGGGTTTTCTGATGATAAATTCCCTCATCTTTTCTGTATCTGTGAATGTTTTTATTTCTCCTTCATATTTGAAGGATAGCTTGATGGGTATAGTATTTGTGGCTGAAAGTTCCTCTCTTTTAGGACTTTAAATATTGGGGTCCACACTCTTCTAGCTTGTAGAGTTTCTGTTGAGAAATCAGATGATAATCTAATGGGCCTTCCTTTATATGTTGTATTCTTCTATTCCCTGGCTGCCTTTATAATTTTTTCTTTGCCGTTGGTTTGTGCCTATTTCATTATGATGTGCCTTGGAGTAGGTTTGTTGGGGTTAAGAAAACTCAGTGTTCTGTTTGCTTCTTGAATTTGAGGCTTTAGTTCTTTCCACAGGTTTGGGAAGTTCTCATCTATTATTTGTTTGAGTATGTTCTCCATTCCATTTTCTCTCTCTTCTCCCTCTGATATACCTATTATTCTTATGTTATTCTTTTTGATGAAGTCAGATAATTCCTGTAGGGCTATCTCATTTTTTTTAAATTTTTGAGTCTCTTTCTTCTTCTCTCTGTTGTGCCTCAAGTTGCTTGTCTTCTATTTCACTAATCCTACCTTCTATCTGGCCTTTTCTATTAGCTAAGCTTGTTACCTCGTTTTTCAGCTCGTGAATTGAGTTTTTTTATCTCTGTTTGATTTGTTTTTATAGTTTCAATTTTCTTGGAAATATATTCTTTGTGTTCATTGAGTTGTTTTCTGAGCTCCCTAAATTGCCTTTCTGTGTTTTCTTGTATATCTCAGAGTATTTTTAGGATTTCTATTTTAAATTCTCTGTCGTTTAACTCCAAGGTTTCCAATATATTAAATTTTTTCTCCATAGATTTTTCCTCATCTATCTGTGTTACCTCTCTTTCTTTTGCATCCATGATATTCAATTTTCTCTTCCTTAATGGCATCTGAGGGTGGTTTTGTTGATAGTATTAATGAGATTTAATAAAGAATAAAAAGTTAAAAAAATAAAATATTGAAAAGAGTTGTTTTTTTAAAAAAAATTAATAATGAAATAAAGAAAAATAAAATAAAATTTAAATTTAAAAAAAGGAAATTATTCCCCCCCTCCTTTTTTTCTCTCCTCTCCTCTCCCCTCTTTCTTGAGAAAATCTTTTGGTGAACTGTGAATTATATTGTACTAAATAGAACAAACAATGCCTGTAATGGAGGGCCTGAATTGGGGAGAAGTAATAAAGGGGCAAAAAAAAAAAAGAAAAAGAAAAAGAAAAGGGGGTATGGACCCAGAAAAAACAAATAAGGAAAAAATTTGGGTCAAGAATAAAATGATTTGCTTTTAGGTGTTGGTTGACTAAGAGTTATGATGAGAAGAATAAGAGGGAAACAGGAAAATGGGGAGACAAATTAAAAAATTACTATTGTATTTAGTGGAACAAGAACTAGACAAAATGGACTGCCAGGGATGGGAGCACTACTAGTGAGTTAAAAAGTTGAAGTAAAAACCCCCCAAAATGCCACAAACATAAGTTTGAGTCCCAGATAAGATCATTTGTTCGTTATTGAGGTTTGAATGGGAGGAGACGTAAAGGAGAAAGGAAGAAACTAATATAGAGGGAGAGAGAAAAAAAAGAGGGAACCACTAAAAGAAGAAAAAAGAAAAAAGAGGAGAGAGAGAGAGTTAAGGGTTTTGGAGTGCAACCCTCATAGAGAGAAAGGAAGAGGAAAGAAAAGATAATGGGAGATGTAACACTTATGGGTAGTGTAGTTCAAGGAGAGGAAAGAGTAAGACCAGCAGAGAGTTAAACAACCAAATTGGAGGAGGAAAAAAAAAAATCAAGAATGAAGATAAGAGAAACAAACGAACAAATATAATAAAATGGGATAGGTTATAAAGTCTGCGGATTATTCTTGGTTTTAAGAGGTTATCTACTTGCTTTTTCCTTTCTCTCCCTCTTCCTGGTTGGTGACTCTGTACCCCGGGTTCTGCCCCTTTGGCACACTCAGGTAGAGGTTTGTAGTTGATAAGTCTCTATGGCGATGTCATGTATTGTGCTTTAGTCTCATTGGCAGTTGAGGCTCATTAGCGTTTATAGGCTCTGACAGTGAGAGAGTCCTTGTTCCTGGAGCCTCTCTCCTAGTCTTTCCTTCCTCAATTAGTAGCCTGATAATCCAGCTATGGGGTTGCTACTGCCTCTGCCTGGATAGTAAGGGGCTCAAAGAGCTGGCAACTCCCCACTCTATTTCCACTCAGCACAGGGCTCTGGGTAAGGCTCAGTCAGTCAGAGCAGCTAGCATAATCAGGCGGGGCTTCTGCCCACTCAAAGACCTCTGGCTCTGCCACTCTGTCCAGTAACATGGGCGGGCGCCCACTCCAGGGGCTCTTGGAGGAAACTCTCGCTCACTATCTGCGCGCACAGACCAGGATATCAGGCTGACCGCCTCACCCTCTGAGTGAAACCCCCACCTGCTCAGAAAAGTTCCAGTGGCCTGACCTGTGGTGGCGCAGTGATTAAAGCGTCGACCTGGAAATGCTGAGGTCGCCAGTTCAAAACCCTGGGCTTGCCTGCTCAAGGCACATATGCTTCCAGCTCCTCCCCCCTTCTCTCTCTCTGTCTCTCTCTCCTTGCTCTCTCTCTCTCTCCTCTCAAAAAAAAAAAAAAAAAAGAAGAAAAGTTCCAGCGTTGGAATTGGCTCTCGCTCCTTCCCCGTGCGCGGCTTTTTCAGGGCACTGGGGCAGCCCGGAGATTCTACTTTTGGCCCACAAAAGGCCCCTGACTCTGTCCCCCTGTGGGATAACACGGGCGCCCACTGCCGAGGCACTCGGAGGAATCTCTTGCTCACTATCTGCGCGCGCAGACCAGGATATCAGGCCGGCCGCCTTACCCTCTGAGTGAAACCCCCACCCTCATGGAAAAGTTCCAGCATTGGAATTGGCTCTCGCTCCCTCCCTGTGTGTGGCTTTTTCAGGGCGCTGGGGCAGCCCAAAATTCCGCTTTTGGCCCACACAAAGGCCCCTGACTCTGCCCCTCTGTGGGATAACACGGGCTCCCACTCCTGAGGTGCTGGGAGGAGTCTCTTGCCCACTCCCCATGCGCGCCGACCAGGATATCAGGCCGGAAGTCTCACCCTCTGAGTGAAACCCCCGCCGGCACGGAAAAGTTCCAGCATTGTATTTAGTTCTTGCTCCTTCCCCGTGCGTGGCTTTTTCAGGGTGCTGGGGCGGCCCGGAGATTCTTCTTTCGGCCCACACAGAGGCCTCTGACTCTGCCTCTCTGTGGGATAATACGGGCGCCCACTCCCGGGGTTTTCGAAGGAATCTCTCGCCCACTATCTGTGCGCGCCGACCAGGAGATCGGGGAAAATGACTGCCCCACTTGTCTTTCTTTGTCTGGGTTTGGTGCGAGTGTTAGCTTGTATTGACTGGGTTGCCATAGGCACAGTTTTTCCTCGGCTTGGATCTCCGTGCCACAGCCTGGTTCGGCCATTTGTGCCGCGGCCTGGATCTGTTCACCCCCTTTGCCCGCCTCAGTTTCTATACTCTCAGTTCCCAGTGAAAGCAGCCCTATTTAGGTTAGTGAGGAAGGTGGAGCATTTCTTACTCCCTATTTCCTTTGGGGTTTGATTATATATTTAGTCAATTTTTTGCTCGACCATACCTTTGGGTGTATTGCGAAACATCTGGATGCTCCAAGGATAGGTTTTTCTGTTACTGGTTGAAGATCTTGTTGAGTTTGGGGGGAGATTTATTGGTATCGCTTCCTACCCCGCCATTACTCTGACATCATCTCCAGCTTTCACTTTTACCCCTTTTCATTTTGTAGCTTGCCCTCGCTGCCAGCTTAATCTTCTCAAGGCTCGGTTCTCATTCTGTAATTTTTCTTCTTAAAAGTCTGTAAATGGATCTCTCTGTGAACTGAATCAGGGTCAAACTGAAAGTGCATCTGACACATAGTGTACCCTAGTGTGTCTAATATTAGGTTGGTGGGGCTCTGATGATCAATATTTAAATTCAGGTTATGTACGTTGGCAAATATACCAGAAAGTGAGGTTTCTGACCTTCTCAATACATCATATTAGAAGGCATTTGATGTCAATTTGTTTTGTTACTGAAAATGGTAACTATGATCACTTGGTGAAGGTGGTGAGTTCTAGGTTTCTCCATTGAAAAGTTGCTGTATTTCTTTGTATATAACAAGGCTCTTAAGGGAAATAATTTGAGAGTATTTAAATATCTTGTCATTTATCTCATTTACCACTGATTTTAGCATTCGTTGATGACCTTGCTGGAAATAATTAATACTGTGGTGTTTGCACAATGGTGACATATTTTTTTATTTCAATAATTCTTTAATTTAAGATTTTAATTGGAAATTTATAGTAAGAAAAAGTTTACTATTCTTTCTTTATTTATTCATCCACTTATTTGTTCATTCATTATTTTTATTATATGGGTGAATGAATTCTTATTTCATTTCCCGGGTTATAATCCATCATAATCATTATTTATTTTGTTGTTCAGTTTCCTCAGATTTGGCCTTTGCTACTCACCTTCAAGTTGGCTTCTGTATCTTTTCAGAATGTTCCCCCACCCTCTTTTCAAGCACTTCCATATTTTCTGACATCACAAGACACTGCAGGCTCATCTTATATTCTTCCTGCCCAGGCTATTTCCCCAAGAGCTCATAGTTTCCTTTTATTATAGCCTGGTATTTAGAAAGCAAGATTTGGACACTAGGTGGGTTCATTGGTACTGGGGTATCACAGTGCCTAATAGTCTTGAAAATTGTCAAGGTCATGAAAAACAAAGACTGACATCCTGCTTGTGTTAAAGGAGACTAAGAAAAACATGACAACTAAATGCAAAGTGTGATTTTGGATTGAGTCCAAGACAAAAAAGAACAACTGTGAAACAATTTGAGAAATCTGAGTAAGTTCTGTAAGTTAAATAGTATTCTATATTGTACTCTATACATATTTACCTTCCTGTCACGATCAAGTCAGAATAACATGACTAACTGCATAATAACTGATATTGAAAAGAAATTTCTCAGATCTCAGAAACTGAAGAAACTGACCTGAGTTGGGGGCCAGATGATTCAGAAAAGAAATAAAAATGTACTTGATGCTGTAACTTTACCATTTAGGAATTTTGAAATGAAGTGTGATGTGTATGAAAAATTATGTAATTAATCTCTACTGGTGAGCATTTACATTGTTTCTATTTTTCTAGGATGACAGAGAACTCTGTATTAAATACATTTGTGCATACATTTTCAAACATTTGAAAACTTCTTTGGGATACATTTTTTGAAGTGAGGTCGGTTAAATCATAGTACAGTCATAAGCAGTATAAAGTCATTAAAATTATGGTATAGATCCACAGTGGGCAAACTACAGCCTATGGGAAGATCAACCCTGTGCATCCACTGACATCTTGTCCAAGGATGCTTGCGTGTTACAGTGCCTGGACAGAGCCGGGCATTGCACCGAACACCATGTGACTCAGAAAGCCCAACAGTTTCACTATCTGGCCCTTTACAGAAAAAGTTTCCCCGCCCCGATATAGATGATTAACATGTAAGTGACGATATTATTGAATAAAAAAGACAAACTTTATTACAAATTATATATATGGATATATATAAAATCAAAGATCCTATTTACTTAAAATTATATATGGACAGAGAGATTCTGCAAGGCTGTTTGCCAAACTGCTTAGGTAGTTACATACATATTTTTTGCATTTTTCTTTTATAATTTTCTGCATACCTCCTAATTTCTTAAAAGGGTTGAATAAGTTCTGTTTTCACAGTTTTTTTACCTCAGGGTAGCTACTCACACCGCTCTATTCAGTTTCCTACCCCTGGCATGTAGGGAAATGAGCCTGGCAGTGATCACAGGAGACTCTGAATGACATGTTCAGCTGTTAAGTAGGGTGACCATACATCACGGTTAGCCTGGAGCCGTCGGTGCTGGCATATGGCTGCTGGGACTGTACCACTGCTGTCGCCATGTTTTAACTCTGCGGTAGTTATTCTCTGCCTCCTAAGCTGCTATTCATCTCTTAGATGTCCTTTAAATGTTGATGCACCTCTGGAGTCTGTCATTGGCCAGTCCCTTCTCAGTCTCCTCACTCTCCCAGGGTTTATACCTGTATGCTGATGACCCCTAAATCTATAACTCGAACTTCCAAACCAGTGTATTCTGGACATTTTTTTTTTAAGATATCTAAAATCTAATTTCATTTAGGTGCCATCCTGGACACTTCCCCTTCCCTCTCTGTCTCTCCAGTCATCAAAAGTCCCTGGCAATTTAACCTCCTAAGTAGGTCATGCATCGGTCCCCACACTGACTACCACCGTCCTAACTCTGGTTCCCTGCCACCTTCGCGCAGTGCCTTCAGCTTCCCTGCCAGACCGCAGGCAGAAGGATCAGCCTGAAATGCCTGAACATCATCCAGATAGTCCCGAGTGCCCCCATTTTAAAGATCTCTTCAGGAGACCTCCCGTTGCCTTGCGATGTTTTTCAGAGTGTGGTCCATGAACAGTCACAGAGGTCCCCAAACTTTTTACACAGGGGGCCAGTTCACTGTCCCTCAGACCGTTGGAGGGTCGCCACATACAGTGCTCCTCTCACTGACCACCAATGAAAGAGGTGCCCCTTCCGGAAGTGCGGCGGGGGGCCGGATAAATGGCCTCAGGGGGCCACATGCGGCCTGTGGGCCGTAGTTTGGGGACGCCTGGCACCAGACATTCCTGGGTCACATATTAAAAAGGCCAATTTAAAACATTTGAAGCCCCAAACCTGGCCTCCATCATGGAGTTTATGGCTAGAGCCCTAGAAATTTCTATTCTTATCTCCACCAGGTTACTTTCAGTCGCCCTACTGTTTGAGAACTACTGGTCTGTTCTCGATCAATATTCCTACTCTTTTGCAAGGTATGTAGGAAGGCATCCAAAGCCTTCCATGGTCCTGTTCTTGCTAACTGCCCTAGTCTCATTTCTTGCCATTTCCTGACTAAAATTTTACGTTCTACTAATATAAACACCTGTATCTTCCTGTTTAGGCCTTGCTGTTTAACTTCTGTTTACCTTTAGTGTTTCCTCTGAAATACCTCTCCCCCCTTACTTCACTGGGCCCACTCATAAATATAGTTAAGTCCTCACTCAGGTGTCCTTGTCTGCAAACCTTCAGGGCATCCTCGGAATGGGCTGTGCCCCGGGGGGGGGGGGGGCGTTCTGTATCCATAAACACTAGTACTGAGCTTTGTCAGCCTTCTTGATGCATAGTTAATAGTCAGTGAAGGTTTGGCACACTGAGCCAGTAATAGACCTGTGAAGCTTTTTAGAAGATAGAGATTCCATCCATTATCCTATGTTGCACACACACACACACACACACACACACACACAAAATAATCACAAAACTTTGTGGCTTAAAATAACTGTGTCTTATTTAGCTCCCGATTCAATGGGTTGACACTTTGGTCTGGGATCAGCCGGCCAGTTTTTCTGCTGATACAGCCAGGGTTGCCTACAGGTCTGTGGCCAGCTGCTGTTCGCCAGGTGGCTCTGCTTCTGGGACTGGCTGATGTTGGCTGGAGCCATGGTGACAGCTATGCAGTGACCTGACTCCCTCGTCACGTGGGGACCAGCCCAGCCCAGCCGGACCTGGGGCTTGTCCAGATGGAGGGGGCAGACTCTGATAGAGAGAAAAAGAGGGGGAGAAGGCAGCAAGAGAGCAAAGTGCGTGCTCTTCTGAGGCTTATTCTCAGAACTGGCACAGTATCATTTCTGCCACTTTCCATCAGCCAAAGAAAGTTACAGCACTAGCCCCACTCGAGGGGTGGCAGACAGACTGCACTGTGTATGTCGGAGGCACTTCAAAGTGTAATGGCCGTTTTGGCACTCTACTCCGTGGGTCTAATGTATGTGAACTCGTAATTGTCATGTATGATGCAACTGTAAACTGGATTCTACATTGTTATTTCATTTCCTCTTCCAACCATCCCATTGCCGAGTGTCGCTGCTCCTCACCCAGTGCTGCCTCCGCACCTCCCTTCGATTAGCCTGCCCTGAGGTTCCCTTTGGGCCGTATTGCCCCACGGCTAAGATGCTCCCATGGATAACACGCACCTTAATTTTGGGGCCCAAAATTTGAAAAAGAATGTCTTACATAAAGTGATTGAACTCAAGTTTGATTCATCATAAAATTCATACAATTCCTCATCACTGTCAGAACTCCCGTCCATTCGCTTGTCTTCATCTGTGTCTGATGACAAATCACTGTCTCCAACAATGAGCGCAAAAACAAGCGCGAAAAAGTGGGAAAAAACCCTACAACTACTATATAAGACGCATCCAGTTTTTAGACCTCAAAAATTTTGGAAAAGGGTGCATCTTATACTTGGAGAAATGCGGTATCTCTCCAGGAGCAGTATAAACAAGCACCCCTTTGTTAATTTATTGGATTTGGTTAAATCTTAAATTGAGGCCAACATTTCAGGAACAGCAAACGACAGACTTGAGTAGGAGACTGGACATGTTGCCAGTAAGAAAACACACCATTCTTGTATCCCTGAATTTTACCTTTCAGTTTCAACTTTACTGCATTAAAAAAAAAAAATTGACAGTATCTAGCTTTCATTCTGTCATATCATTTGACCTATTTTCTGTTTTGAGAGTGATATTCATCTTTCTGCCTACTTGAGTGGCTCTCCGCTGCTAAAAAAGAAAATGAAAAAAAGCTCTCTTTAAAGGGCACAGCTGTCTAAGGTCAAGGCCAGTGCCCTCTTTGCTGGTGAGGTGAGCTGTGCTTTGACTTAATGCCCTGCTCTGAGCGCTCGCATTCATTAAGGCAATCCCCGCGTTACTGCTCTGGTTTCCGTGGTTAGTCCAGGACCTCGAACCTCACTGGCATTTAATCTCAATTTAATCTCATTTTCTCACCAGACCTTAGAAGGAAATCTAACAACGTCTAATATTTGCAAATAAAATGAGAAGAGAGAATGACATTGGAATTATTAAGTGGGCTTTTGAGATTTCTACCTTAGGACTTTTTTTTTTTTTTTTTTTTTTTTTGGTGGAGGGGGGGCAGGGGGAGGAGACATTGCCTTTCTAACTTTCCTCCTCATGGATTCTGAATTAAACTCTCAACACTCTTTCAATTTTCTTTTCTTTAACACACAAATGGATTTTCTGCAAACACCTGGGAAGTGGACAGTGTAGTTTACAAAAAGCTACAGACTATCTTATTTTTGAGGGCACCTTGGTGCCCAGGAATTCTCGCTGCCGGTGTCATTGAAGTTTAGTATCCAAGTCCGTCATTCACTGAGGGGAAGGAGTCCTCCAGTTTGCTTTGTGACCTGGGATACACGGGCTGTAAGTGTGTGTTACAAAACTTAATGCAGAAAGCTGCTACTTTTGATACAGTCTGGCTCATGGCGAGATGGGATTTAGCTGCTTGTAATGAGAATTTGATGTGACTGGAAATTGAACAGAAACATCTTTTTATCGAAGGAGCTGAGCCTTATAACAATCGTCCAGTGGCAGAAGTGATTGTTTTTCATGTTACTTTGCAACTATACAGCCTTTTGGAGCCTCATAAGAAAATTCCTGTCCTTATTCAAGCAACAAAAAACTTGGTAACTTTTTCTTTCCATCCACATAAAGTAAAATAATGTAGTAACATCTTCCCACCCTCCTCTTTAAAGATCTGTCTCAGTTTTTCTCTATGTTAATGGTCTTTTTTCCTCTTTCTAGGTCAGAACTGTTTGATAAAAATCTCATTTTCCTTTTTCTCCCCCCTGTGAGATTCTCAAGAAAAAAAAATAGAAAAGTGAGAGAGAAAAAAGAGAGAAAAGAAATTTAGATATGATGCTGGAGACTTGAAATGTACACAGGAACTCTTTGAAAAAATTAAAATGATGTTATTTGAACTTTAGTTAGAAACTCTCCAAAAATGTGTGTGTAAACATTTCAGTCTTTACAAATCTTTAGAAGTACCAAAAATTCTCAAATCATATATTTGAATTAAACTTAGAAGAAAAACATTCTTTTTCTTGCTCCCATTTTTAAAACCCCTTTTAGAAACTTAAGCAAGTCATATAATTGTCTCCTTCAGTTTTTTTTTTAAATTTGTAAATTGGGTATCTATTCAAGTGAAATAATTTTGTGAAAAGATGTCTGCTTTGAAAGTATATTTTTATCTCCCCTCAAGTCTCTTTTTTTAAGCAGTAGGAATATTTTATTCTTCCCCACCAGAAAATATGTCTAGAAAAAATCAGTGAGTAGAGAGTTTTTTAATTTTCACTCTTTGGACTTTCAGATATGATAAAAAATATTTTAAGTTCGAATATCCTGCAAATCTATGAGTTATGTCATTAGTGGGTTTAGTTCTAACATGTATTCTGTTAAATTGAAGTGTGGTCTAGTTACATATCTTTTTTGGGGAATTTATAATGCTGGCTTGGCAGCTATTTCCTACAACAAAAACAGGTAATATCAAAAGGGTCACTTCAGTTATCACCAAAATGACAGTAAAGGTTTTACCCTCCTGTGTGAGACTGGTTTTTAAAAAAATCAATACTAATGTTTTTAAGCTTTCAGGATTAAGAAGTATCTTAAATTCCATGATCAGGGCTGGTTACCTTGTGTCCGTGCTCCCTCACACCTGAAGGAGAGAGGACAGGTCAAAAATATCATCCTCGTGGGGACCCACGTCTGCTTAGGAGAGGCTGTGGGAAAAGAGGCCTTCAGAAGATGTCTTACACACTAGAGGCCTCTGGGTTGAGGACTAGCTCTTGCCATGGTGAACGCCATAGAGGAAACATTGCTGGATAAATACCATTTTGTGAAATGCAAGGAGAAATATTCGTTTATTTGTATTTCCTGCTGCTCATCTGATGTGATGTCTAGAGATGGGATGAGGCTCTAGGGAGGCCAGTTCTCACCCACCACTCAGATGGCTCTGGGAAAACTGGATGGACAGAATTAGAGCTGCCCTAATCCTATCATAGGCTTTTAAAATGTATGAAAGCCATGGCCATGAATTAAATATAAATAAATAACCCAAAACCTTATTAACATATAGGAAAGAGAGCAAGTAATAATAGAGGGTAATTTAGCAGCTTATTTTTCTCATTATTTTAAGCATACTCTTGCTAATGTGTTTGATTTATACGCTGAGAATTTTAAGTATTTTAATGCCAGGTCTAGGTAAACTAGTGTTATAATTAATATGGCTCTGATTATAAGTTGAAATATGTGTAGAAGTATAGCTGCCACTCTAGAATTAAATCACAATATTGATAAAACTGATGTGTATGATTTTACTGTTAGCAAGCCAGCTGTTGTATCAAACCACTAAAAGTTGCTTTTAACAAGACATCCTTGCTATTTTATGCTTTGGAATATATTATATATATATGTGATTACCTATAAATGTGAGAGATAAATGCTCCATTTG
Organism: Saccopteryx leptura; assembly: GCF_036850995.1. NCBI lineage: Eukaryota > Metazoa > Chordata > Mammalia > Chiroptera > Emballonuridae > Saccopteryx > Saccopteryx leptura. The sequence goes on along the minus strand of NC_089503.1, from coordinate 212,955,107 downwards.
AAATCCTGGTTTATTAAATACAAGGTACACATTAAAAACTACATTAAAAAATCATACTCAAGCCACAAATGTAGAACAGACAACAAAGAATGGTGAAATAAGATTGCAGCTGCACAACTACTCTCTGGTAGCTTAGTTAGCTCAGCTTTTAACACATGCACTGTCATTTCCTTCTTATCAAACTTATCATGAACTTTGCATATTGTCAATTAAAAATAAGAAACATTGTCACAATGGCCAGTGCATGATCCCTTTAGCTAATGCAACAGTTGCAAGAATTTTAGAGCCATGAGGGCTGAAACTGTGCACCAGTGATTCTAGCATTCCTGGCCTCCAGTTCCTTTCTCCTTGGGGCACATGGAGAAAAGGTGGGCTCCTCAGCCCCTCTGCAGAAGCAAGGGACCCTTCACCCACCTCTAGCTAATGGGCTGTGGGAGGAAGTGATAGGTGTCCGTTTCAGGATAAGGCTCTGAAAACACCCTTGTGGTCATCCAGTCTCTCTCACCTGCCAGGAAATCAGGGGGACTTGCTCCTTTTCAGGACGCTCAAGAAGTTGAGACTTGTATCCTACGTAGCACAAATTCTCACCCACCTTCCAGCACACACTGAATATAAACCAAGATAGAGAAATAAGTCTTTCTCATAGTAATCCATGGAGATTTCCAAGTAAATTTGTTAACAGCAGCCTAATGTAGCCAACTTTGAATAACACTGGGGAACAAAATTTTTGGTGCATTCACAAAAACACTTGTTCTTACTTAATTCAAGTGTGCTGATCTCAAATCTGATGTTAGTTTTTCTCTGTAAGCTACAGTTTTTTTTGCAATTCAAGATTTTAGGTTTTTATCTTATTGTAAAATTTGAACATTTAGTTTAATATAATGAAGTAGAATGTCTTCTTGGGCATCATCTTTGTGAAAATATAATAATTTATATAATGCAATAAATACACTAATACACTAAAAGATATGATTGCATCAGAACTTGTCTACAATTTCGAAATAGAACATATTAAAACACTTATTTTAATCATAAAATTTGCACAAAACTTATTTAAACTCTATTCAGGCAAAAATTTGCGTTTGTAGCTTTTGCATTTGTGTACTTGTTGAGGACAATCTCATTTGATGCTCCAGCAGTAGTCTGCTCATCACTAACAGCTCCAAGATTTTCGGGAAACTTATCAGGGTGACTGTTCAGGAAGTGAATCTTAATGCTCATGTTACATCTAATGCCGCGGAAAGCAAACAGCATCCTTTGAACCAGAAGTTCATAGTTTTCTGTTTTTTTGATGCCAAGAAAGTTCTTTGTAACTGCCACAAAAGACTGCCATGCTGTTTTCTCCTCCTTATTCATCTTCCTGGCAAATTCTTCATCATGTATGAAGGTTCGAAGCTGAGGTCCATTGAATACCCCTGCTTTTATCTTCTCAAAAGACAAGGCAGGAAAAGCAGAAATAATATGTTGAAAGCATTCACTTTCTCTATTCAAAGCCTGAACAAACTGCTTCATTAAGCCAAGTTTGATGTGAAGTGGGGCAAAAATGATCCTGTCTCGATTAACTACAGGTTATTCACAATATTTTGCATCCCTACTTCCAGAGCTTCATGTTTCGGCCACTCCTTCTGTGTCCAGTGTTTCTCCTGAGCTCGGCTGTCCCACAAACATAGAAAGCAAGGATACTTCGTGAAACCTCTCTGTTGTCCTAGCAGGAAATTTACCATTTTAAGATCCACACAAATGATCCAGTTATGCTTCTTATACTTCAGAAAGTCAAGGACAATTTTTATGTCATTTTCATCTTCTCATAGATGAGTTGAATAACCAATTGGAACCGCTGCATAAACATTACCGTTGTGTAGGAGAACACATTTCAGACTCCGTTTAGAGCTGTCAGGAAATAGCCGCCATTCTGTTCGACTGTAAGTGGTAACACCTAGCTGGCTGAGAAGACTACTCATATCATGACAGTAAACAAAATGTTTGTCTTCAGAAAAAAGTCCACAAAAATTTGTTCACGCTTCCTGAAATGGGATACTTGAGCTGACCGGTGAAGTTCCTTCTTTTCTTGAAGCCTGGAGGCTAATAACTCAGCTGCTTTCTTTGATAGGCCCAAATCTCTTACTAAGTCATTCATTTCAGGTTGGCTAAACTGCTGAGGGGTTAATTAGACTGCTTGGCATCAGACGAAGACTGTTCAGATTCTACAACCATTTTCTCATGCATCTTATCAAAATACACTTGATCACCATATTCACTTTCTTTGTCCTTAGAAGAAATAAAACCATTGAAAACTGGAACCGGGAGTGTCTCAGAGTGCAAGATAGGTCGTATTGCTGAAGGAATATTAGGATATGCGATCATATGCTGCTTTTTCTTGCTGATGCCCTTTGTATGGATCAGATAGAAATAACAGTCACTGCTGTGGTCCTTATTAGGTTCATGCCAAACCACGGGAATACCAAAAGGCATTCCTTTGCATTTATCTTTTGTCCAGTCACGAAGCATTTCCTCACAATTATGACACACAATATGAGGAGCCCAATTCTTGTCTTGATCGCCAAGGGGAACTTGAAAATAGGCAATATATGCATGTGTCACAAATGATGAAATATTGCACCTTTGATGTTGAAGTGTGTAACAGCCACATATATAACAGAAGGTGTCAGGACTATTCTTACATTTACACCTACTCGAAGAAGCCATGATTCAATCTTAAAACAAAATAGGAAGGTGTTTTTATTAGCTAATAATTTTTTACATTTAAAAACAACTACAATTATGTAAAAGTGATATTTGTAAATCATTAATTTCCTTGTGGTTATGTTCAATCCAAGAATTGTTGCCCTTTAACTCCAATTTAAAAACCAATGCATGCCATTAACTGTAACAAAAAGAAATTAAAATTATTAATACATAAAAACTAGAGCATGCGCCAAAAAACGAATTTCAGATTTGGAATCAGCAATGCAGATATATATAGAAACAGTTCTAAAACTTCATGCAACAGAAAATGAAAAAAAAATTGTTCCCCAGTGTAATTTTTATGGATTTTAGAATTTTCTTACTTTTAGGCTTCATATATAAGGCATATTAGTAATAACAGCTTCTAAAAGAAACCTTATTTTCTCCTTAACTTTTTGTTTTTACCTTTCTTCTTTCCTGATGCCAAAATCAAATTGTTGCCAGTGTCTTATTGGGGCCTGAATGATGACATTTGGAAGATAGTAAGGGTGAAAGGAAGGGGTACAGGACAAAGTAATACCATGAACCCAGAGGGCAGAGCAGAGTCATTCTGGACGTCCAGTCACAACAGATAAAACGGGCAACGAGTGACCTGAATACACAGGCAGCACTCGGGATTTGGGGGTCAAGGTTGTAAAGAGGACTCAGACAGAGGAATGATACCAGAATTAGAGCCAGCAGGCTCTTCCAGAAGTTTGAGATGACAGGTGGAGCATAGAATTTGCATTGGAAACTGGGACCAGTGTTTTAGGGTTGCAAAGGGCAACCCTGGTCATTGTGGTTGGTACCAGGGCTGAGGGTCAAAAGCCTGCTGAGGAACTAGGGCCACAGAAGTAGAGGGATTGAACGTCAAGGTCAAGGCCAGCCCCAAGCAGCTGCGCTTCCAACACAGGGCTGAGCAACAGGCTGCCTGTCACTGAACGGCTCGGGTGGGGTTTCTTGTGGCCCCTGGACCTAAAAGGGGAAGCAGAGGGCTGAGCTCCCAGATGAGACCAGGAACTCTGCAGGGGTAGGTGTTAGTTAGACATCATGGTCATGGACAACCCTGCCATTTCTGATGGACCTGTTTTTGGGATTTCAATTCATCTCATATATTATATGGAGTATAAGTTATCTCAATTCCATCTCATATTTTATATGGAGTAAAAGTTATCTCAATTCCATCTTATATTTTATCACAGATATTCTCTATAGCTACCTCTGCAATTTATTCTGTTTATCAGCTACCTATAAGGATCCTCCATAATTTTGGAGGTTTACCACGCCCACCTCTTTAACTGGCTTTGTGATGTAGTGTAGAAAGGTAAGAAGGTCAGCTGGTGTGTGTGTGTACAATCCTGTGTCTACACCAGGGTTCTGCTGCTGACAGCTGCCTATGTGACCACCTGTAGGTCATGTGACCCCCAGCTCACTCTCTTCCTGGGTGGAGCCTGTGTTTCTGTGTGTTCCTGGGAGGTGGGGAGATGGCCTTGAACTTCAGAGAACTCTCCTCTGAAATAGTTCTCTGCGGTGAGCCTGCGTTTCACAGAAGTTCTGTTTCTGGGAACTAAAGGAGTTTCTGGGAACTAAAAGAGTCTTCGCCTCTTACCTTTGTTTATCTTGCTGTCTGATGAATTCAGCTCCCACTTTTATCCATTCCTCACGTTCTCCTCTCCATGTCTCTCTCCCACCTTGCCGACGGCAGCCTCCCCCAGCGAACTACCCGTTCTGTGGGCAGTGCTGAGTGCTTCTGAAGGTGCCACTTCTGTGCCCACAGCCACCTCCAGGGGCCCTCGAAGAGCTGTCGCAGGCCGAGCAGCTGGGGTGCTACAGGGGCCTGGCTGCGCCCCGGGGCTCCTAGCAGGGCAGTTTGTGCAGTGTCAGTTTTGAGACGTCAGAAAAAGAAGAAAGAGCCCCTTGCAGCCTCTGTCTGCTGTTCTCCAGCCTGAATCCATGGGGACAGTGCAGCTCAGTGATGGGCAATCTTTTGAGCTTGCTGTGTCAAAATTTGCCAAAAAACCGAGCATAACTCGGGTGGGTGTGTCACTTTGAGAAAAAAACCATAATTTTGCGATATTTATAGTTTAAATAACAAAAATGTATAACTGTAATATATAACTGTATTTAATAAACCAAAAACTAATTATTTAACTTGCCTGCTTAGTGACTTCTTTGTTCATTTGTCAGTCAGTTTCTTTTGTTGGTCTTGATATTATTTAACTTGTGTGTATGGGGTGCCATCAACTAAGATAAGTGAGGGGGAGTGGGAATTCTTTAACTAACCTGCCTATTAGAGACTTTTTTGTTGCTGATTTTTATTAGCTAAATCTTCAGTTGAAGGTTGGTATTTTGAACACTTCAAGCCCAAGCAAGCACTACTAACTTCATCTGTCAATCTGTTTCTTTTGTTGGTTTTGATATTATTTAACACTGCAAATAAGGTCTCACAAAAGTACATAGAGGGGAAAATTATGAGTAAAGCCATCGCTATATTTTTCAGGGTGCTAAAAGTGTCTGGTAATCAGTTCCAGGCACTCTAAATTTCCTGTTCGTGGTGGCACTCCTCTTGATTCTCCAAGCGGCACCTTCCCAGATTCTCAAGCTTTGACCTCAAGTTAACAAACACCTGAGCCCAGATGCTGTCTTGAAATTCTGCAAGTTGTATCTTATGTAAATTAAGGTGGCTGCTGCTATTTCTAATGGTGGGAAACGGCACCCATAGAACAGGCCCTCGCCTCTCCCAGCCTCCCCCTCACTTATCTCAGTAATGATGGTCAATTAGGGAGAATGTTTTATATCACCCGGGATGGTTGATGTCGTGTGGATGTTTTATATCACACGACACCCCAGAACAGTAGATTGGATGATGGTTGCTGTGGTTATGTGGTTGCTAGTAATGGCGATCACAGGGCCCCCAGAGATGCGTCCCCCATGGCATTCCGTTGCTCCCTGCTCCGCCGGCCGGAAGTGAGGTCAAAGATCCCCTAATGGCCTAACTGGAAGACTCAGAACTAGACTCTCTGTGCCGGAGTTCTGTTGTTTTGGACTACAGATCTCCAGCACAGACTGTCTACACTACAGCAAATGTTTTATCCTTGGCTGCTGCACCTGGCCGTGCAGGAACTGAGGATGAAACGTCCTTCTTGACATGCGGCCCCATACTTCTCTGGTATGCGGCCACATGTCATTGAAAATGGCCACGCGTGTCAGTGCTGACACATGTGTCATAGGTTCTCCATCACCGGTGTAGCTGATCAGAATGGCCACCGTCCTTTCCCCGGCAGCCTGGGCACCTCCTCAGGCCTGCGTCCTTCTTGCTGTAACCGCTAGGTTCGTCTTGCTGACTCAAAGTGGAAATAAAACCATCCCGGGTGATATAAAACATTCTCCCTAAATAACACATCAGCAGGTCATCACACTGCATGCGCGTCCGGCCCTCTTCTCAAATAAGTTGTCCCTGACTGAGCTCCTGCTCTTTCTCCCTGTGACCTGGGATGCCTCTCCTTCCCAGGTGACCCATCTGAGCCAGTGGTACCAGCTTTCCTCCCGGTCTCCAAGTGTTAGCTTCTTCCTCAGTACTTTTTTTCCTCCTTATCCCTTATGCCTAGTCAGGCATCAAGTTCTTTCATCGTTTTCCCAAATTGTCTCTAATACTTGCCACCCTTTTTTAAAATTTCAGTTACCATTACCCTAACCCACATCCTTATCTAAAAACCAATGATTGTTTCTCAGCTTGCATACGTATTGACTCGGGTCTGGGAGAGCCATCCGGCCACGGGGTTGCCTCGTGACGCAGGGGCACTGCGTGTGTTGCCACCGCTCCTCTGTTGGTGACAAGGGTACAGAGCCTGCTGAGACCAGAGACGTTTCTTGGTCTTGCTGGTACGGGACAAGGAGACTCATGGGGGTCTCGTTCAGGCTTTGTCCCTGGACCACAAGTGGCGGCGAAGGCAGAGCTTCCTGTGGCCGGCCGAGGTCCTGGGTTCTGCCTGCCGCTGTGGCTCTTGCCCTACGAGAAGCGAAGCCCTGAGCCTCAGTTTCCTTAATGCCATGGAAGAGGTTTTCATTCATGTCATCTCTGCAGCCTTGTTTGTGTGCCCACAGGTCACCCACAGCTAAGAACTCTCATCTTGCACCGAATGGGGGGAAAGTAAACGTATGCGTTCTCTGCCAGTAGGCGGAAACATCGGACTGCTTTTTTTTTTTTTTTTTTCCGGACTGCTTTTTAACGTTTTTTTTATTCCATCCAGCCTCAGGGGACTGTATAAATACTTTAAATGCTCACTTACAATTAGTTAGTATCTAATAAGCACAGGAGACGGACAGCACTGTAGCGAGTCACACGGCCTCAGCTCTCAGGCCTGCCTGTCCTCTCCACTGGGCTTACCGGCTTTCACTCCGGTCGCTGCGCTGGCTCTCTAAATATGACATCATGGCCATATTCTGTCCGCCTCCAATCTGTCTTTCACATTGTGCTGGAACGTCTTGAGAAAGCCCTGTGACCTCACTCTGATGGCCAGAGGAACTGCTGCAGGTCCACTTTCCACGCTCTCCCTGACAGACACCCTTTGGGTATACATGGTGGGTAGCCATCTTGCATCCTGATATTTGGATTCTATATAAATTTTTCTTGCCATCTTTCTCAACTGAGGGGTGTGGAATTCTGCTCAACTACGTGTGGTGCTGCCTGGAAAGGCAGTCTTGCAGACCCTGACCCCCCACCCAGGGGCCCCAGCGTGGATGCAGTTGTTATCCGGAGGTTGCATGGGCATTCCTAAGCAAAGGGGCGGGGCTTTCCAGGCAGAGGGAACAGCATCTGCTAAGGCTCAGTGGCAGGAGAAAACATGGCATGGTCAATGCATCATTTTGCAAACTTCTTTTGACTGTGGTGTTTAGTTATAAAAGGGTTTTACATCGTGATGCAGTACACATATTATTGAAAAAAAACTTCTGGAAAATAACACCCTGATGTGTTTTTCTTCTCCCATTTCATTAAAATAAACTGCTGATCTTGACCAACTAAATTGTTTTCACACTTCACTAAAATCCATTAGTGAGGTTGAAAGTACAAAGTGCTGGCTTGAGGTCCGGCCTGGACGGCGTGCGGGGTGTGCTGGAGGAGGGTTTATCACAGAGAAAGCTGAGAGAAAAGCCAAGCGAATCTGTGCCACTGTTTCTTCTGTTTCAGCTTGTTTGTCATTAGCCTAAAAGCCACGGAAAGCCACCGAAAGGGTTAAATACAGGGTATCTGGGAGTTGTGACATGAGCAGATTTGCATAATATTCTTTAATATTCTTGCTGCAAGCTGATTTGAGAGAGGCAAGAGTGGGTGCAGAAAACCAGTTTCATGGGAGAACGATAGAGACTGGACTAGCAGGTGGCGGAGGAGATGGAGGAGCAGACTCTGAAGCTATTGAACAGAGAGAGCTGTAGGACTTACTGAGGGTGAATCTGGAGTGGTAAGTGGGCCGGAGAGGTAGGGATGAATGAGTTACCAGCCAGTGGATCCAGGCTGATGATGCATCTACTTAGTGGGATGGGAGGACTTGAGGAAAATCAGGTGGAAGCTATGTCATGGTGTGATCTTTTCCAGAAGCAGACTCCAAGACAGGTCCAGGAGCAGGTGGTTTATTTGGGATTGATCCCATGGGAAGTGAGGCAGAGAAAGACAGGTGGCCAGAAACAGTGCATTTTTGAGGAACTCACTATGGTGTCTAAGAGCTTATAACTGCTGGGGACCTCTAGATCTGGTAGGTACCGTGGGCATCAGGGTTACCCGAGCTCCCAGCTGGGTTATCTGTGACCGGCTCCTCCCCTGCTCATCATTAGCTGACCAGTGGGCATTGATCCCCACTGTTTTCTGCTTGCCACGCAGGAAGGGTAGAGTAGACTCCCTGTGACCGAGGAAGGCCTTCGGACGAGACATGCAGGTGCTGGGAGTCGGAAGTCAGGGGTGCGAACAGAAATAACGAAGGTCCGGGGAAATGGGTAGGGCACCGGCAGCAGTCTCTGCCATGAGGTGGTGCATGGAGGGGGAAGATGGGACAGCCATCTTGACATGCTTGTGGACCTATTGCATCTGACCTAACTTACAAATAGAGACAGCAGATTGGATAGCTGTGTCTAGACTTTGAAAGAGAGTGGAGACCTGGAATCATCTCAGTAGAGGTGATAATCAAAGAAGTGGTTGACATTGACTATTGGAATGAATTACAGAGCAGAAAAACAGAAAATACTCTGCTCCAGCCCTGAGGAAACCCAATGTTTAATGGCGCCATGAGGAAGAAGGATACTGGAAAGAAAACCAAGAAGAATTCTAGAAAAATAGAACAGAAACAAGGAGAGTCTGAACACCAGGGGAAGACAGTACTTAGAGAAGAAAGGAGAGCTCTGCATTATCCATTACTACTTAGAGGACTGAAATGTGCATTGCATTGTGGAGATTATTGGTCTCTATAGCAACAACTATTTTAGTGGAGCAGTGGAGAGAGAGAATGGAGACAGCATAGTGGTTATGAGTGCAGACTGTAGAGCAGGACGGCCTGTGTTCAGACACCTGTCCTGCTGATTAGTAGCTGTGTGATCTTGGGCAAGTAACTTTCCCTGCCTGAGCCTCAGTTTCCCAATCTCTGAAGTAGAGATAACAATAGTTCCTACCTCATACAGTTACTGCGATATTAAGAATTGAGTGATAAAATACTTAAAACGACGCCTGGCAGATGGTAAACATTTAACAAATGGCAGCAATTATTTTATTTGTTATATTCTGTTTAGTTCTCTGGGAGTCAATGTGGTGGCTTCTCTAAATCCTTGAGAGTCCTTGGTATTACACGTCCCCACAGGATTCCTACTTCTGGGTGATATGTGATGCCTTCCAAAGGCTCAGAAGCCGGTCTAAACACCACTCTACTTACAGGAATCCCATTTGCCTGCCACTTGCTCTGATAGTTGTTGCAAGTTTCCAGTAAATATCTTCTTTATTTTTTCTTCCCAAAGACTCCAAGTATCAAGGCAAAACACAGAAAGGAAAATTCTCACTACTATGATGTTAATTTGTTTAATAAATGTCAGGCTCCTCCACTGACCCCAGACAGGCAGCCTGGCATGCTCTGGGACCTGGTTAGCCACGCAGAATCCCAGGTTCTAACCCTGACCTACTAAGCAGAATCTGCAATTTAACAGATTTCCTGGGTGGTTCGCATGCATACCAAAACCAGAGCAGCATGGTCTTCAGAGCCCATATAGCATTGCATATGCTTGGATTTTTGCCACAAGCATTCAACCTCAAATAGCTTCCTTACCCAAATTCTGTAAGAGGGAATTCAGAACACTTTGCACAACTTCCCTTTGACTTCGTGGGAGAAATCCCATGGCCTAATTGGCAGATGCTGAGTTAATTGCTACTCCTCTGCACTAGGCACCCCACAGTATGCTATCGTCTGCTCCTGGATCAGAACCAGACAGGGATGAACATAAAGGACTTAAACTGTCCATTATGTCAGCGTTCAAACGAACCTGAACAGGACTGCAAATAAAACTCCAGCATCAGCTGGGGTCTCCCTTCCCTCCCAAGTAAATAAAATTGGCCCAAATCCCTATCTCATGCCCTAGGACAGTTCTATACTCTCCAACTTTTGGAGTTTTTCTGCATGCAATAGATGTTCTCCAGGCTGTGTGGCACTGCGAGCTCATCCATCTCCTGAATTGGTTTAGTCCAAGGATCAGTGTGCCAGTCTTTGCATGCGGCACTGACAGTCAGTGTCAACGCAGAAACAGAGCTCCACACTTGCCAGCAGAACAAACAGAAACACTCATCCAAGATCTTTGTGTCCAGGACAAATTATAACGGGTTTGAGGAGATGGAAAGGACTTACGTCACTTTTGTGCAAACGCCTTAATGGAGGACTGTTAGCCCAGTCTGTGCTGTAACATGCCACTGCATCATTTTTACAGTTTGGGGTCCCGCTTCCTGCCTCGTCTTTCCACCCTCCCCTCTTTCCTCCCTCTCACTTCTGTGCAGCCTCAGTAAGAAAACACAGAAGAAAGAATCCCATTAACTCTTCCCACTGTGTGTCACTGTGATGTAGCATTCAGGCTCCCTTTGTAACCCAGACTCTGCTGAAGCTTTGAAAAGGCTACGTACCAGGCCACGTAACCAAAGCTGGAGTAAATGTCCTCAGACACACACATGTGGAGCGCGGGGGACGAGGGCTTAGCCGAAGAAATTGGCTAAGAAACAAGTGTCCGCTTCCTTCTGTTTCCTAGTCTTTCTCATTCTTTGGGTGGGACACTGCTGGTTCGTGTTGGCGCTTATGACTGGGTAGAAAGTACCTAATGGGTGCCAAGCACACTGTGCAGTGATTTCTACACAATGAGTCTCATACTCATGACTCCATTGGCAAGATGAGTACTGTTGTTGCTTTAAACTTGAGCAGCCTGGGGTTATGAAACTTAAGTGTCTGAGCCATCGTGACAGAGCCAGGTCATTTACTTACTTCTCTGTTTGTCGAGCTCCACTGTGGGCTTTTGTGAAAGCAAGAACCTCATTGTCTTACTCTGTCTTACTCTGCCTTTGGTGCTTGGTCCTCTAGTAGGTGGGAGGCCCCGATAATTGTTTGGATTGAATGAATACTTCAAAGCATAAGGGATAAGATGGAAACCTTGCTTCCTGGCAATGAAATAAAAGATTCATATAGCTGTATGTGGGTTTTTTTTTGTTTTGTTTTTTCATAATAGAAGTGAGATGAAGAGATGTGTGTGTGTGTGGACGGGGGGGACTTGAAAAGAACTCCTGTTCTGGGGGAGTTTCCTTATTGCTGAGAATTTCAGCTCTCCTGCCTCAAAGGCACCGACATGAAGAACAAGGTCAGTTGCCCTCTGAGCCACACCTCTCCCAAGATCACTAACATTCTGGTTTGTTCGTTTTGAGCGCACAGACCTAAATTATATACCGCCTAGCATAAATCATGCTGTGCCTACAGAGAATGCCAATTTGTCTCCCAGACTGTGCAACAAAGCAAACTGTCCTTCTGCCACTAGAGGAAAGAAGTGAGGAAGAAGGCACTGGGTCGGAGGGATTTCTCTCCCATATGGTAACAGCCTGACCTATGACCACCGCTTGGACCACTGGCTCTCCTCGTGGATGCTTTGAATGAGAGGCAATGGCCTTGCCACTGTGTCACCATGGACGAGTCATTTACCGTCTGCCCCAGAAGACTTGGTCACTTCATTTTAGACAAAAGAACAATTCTTTCAGAAAATGCGACTTCCTTCACCACCCTGCCAGGACAGGCTCGCATGTGGCTGGCTGCCTTTCAAATGCCCCTTTTCCCTCCGCCCGCTGCATTGGGCCATCACCTTACCTGATTATTGCTATGGAAACCACAGAATAGGTAGCACCTCCCCTACTCGGAGTTTAATTGTCCTGAAACTTCAGAGGACCTGGGACAGAGCCAGGAAAAGCTGTCACCAAGAAGTAAACCAATGAGACTTCTGAACCAGCCTGGACCCAGGCCTTACATCTGGCGCCTGGTGTCCCTGGTTCTATCCACCAGGTGACCTCCTCAGTCTCTGTGACACCCATGTATAACCATGCAGGGGATGAGTTCTTTTCTAAGCCACATTTGAGTCAGGATTGGCTGAGAAGCAGACTCCCTTCCTCCCTCCCTTCCACTGTGTGTATTTTCAAAATATAGTCACCCCGGAGTGGGGATAAGAGGAGGCGCCTTTGTCACTGGACTTTCCATGGACTGCCCCCAGGGCTTCCTCCTTCCTGTGCCTCCGTGTCTCTTTGGTCTCTGCTCCTCTTCCCCACACTGGCTCTGCATGCGGCTCTGACTCCAACATTTGGTTCAACCCGTGGATTGAGGTCCAGGTTGGTTTTAGGTCACTCTCCTGCATTGTACCTGGCGCTCCCCAGAACCCAACTTCAGGCCAGCACCTTCTGGCAAGCATGGGCTGCCATGGCAACCCACGGTGAGGGCATTGCAGGGCTCATCACCGGGCACACAACTATGGGATGGGGGAGAGTGAATCACCAGGTCAGTGAGCACAGACTATAACAAGGAGGAGAGAGGAGAATTCAGAACAAAACAAAAAAAACAAGCAGAGGAACGAATGACAAGCACAGATCATGGCCGGTGCTTTGAGGTGATTAGAAGGGCTCTGGAAAAGAATATGGGAGACCTGAGGGGTCACTGTATATGTCTCTTTTATTAAATAACATCATTCCTCTTTTGACAGTGTCTTCATCTGTAATTGAGAAAGCTGAGCAAACTTTTGTGTCCTGCTTAATTCTGACATTCTGTAGTTTTAAGGGCAAGAGAGAGTATACATTTCTGAGGGCCTCCCAGATGTAATTGTATTATAACGTAGCCTAATAATTAATATTTACAATGATGGGTCATCACAGAAAATTACATTATGTTCAATGTACATTTAAGGAAGGTCTCATGATGTTTAATACATTTTAGAATGATTTTCTGTTTGAATGTTAAATGAGAGAAGTATACACTGTATTTGGTACTTAGGAAGGGAACCCCTCTGTTATGCTGAAAATATGCCATCTAGAATGACTGAACGTTCCAGGGTTCTGTAGAGTGAAGCTTTAGGGTATCTATAAAGCCTCTGATCAAAATGACTGCTTCATACCAAAGCGTTTGCCAATACCAGAAAAATTTTCCAAATTAAACAATTGAGATGGGTTGTTACGGAGGCAGTTAGGTTTGCTTCCTCATTAATATGCATTCAACATTTTAATATGTTAACCTCGTGCCATACTGATTTTTCTCTGTAAGGCAGGACCATCTGAGTTCGCCTCTTCTGCTAATTTACATAGTGCTCTAATCAATTATATTTCAAGAAGTAGACTTTTTCTTTGATGACTTTTTTTTGATTCTGCATGGATATTTATATTTTTGGAATGTTTTGGCTATTGTTCCATTACAGGCAGAAGAACTTAAGGTGCTTGAATTGCTGCTTAGAGGTTCCACTCATTTGCCATCAAGCCCACATCTCTATCAGGATTCACCCATGAAGGAAACATTGCTCTGTAGTGACTGGTACTTGGCGACTTGGCTCTTCTGCTGCTGAAGCGTTCTGAGGAGATGCTTTCACAGCTTCTGGAGGGGAGTTTGGGAGGCGTGTGGACCTTCCAAAGCTGTTCCTTTGAGCTTCTCTCCATTGACCAGAGTCAGTCTGTCTCCCCCCACAATAGGAACTGTATTATAATAATAATCCTTAACTTCTCTAAGAACATTGAAGGATTTTAGCTTTTTTTCTCCATCTTTAAGCTTGTAGGCTCTCACAGAAAACACTGCTAATAAATACATGAAGTTGGGCTGCTGTTACCTGAATTTTGCAGAACCTCTGATTTCTTATGGGTTCCCCAAATACTTCAGTCTCAAAAAGAGACCAGATATCCTATATCACATTCTTAAATTTTTTTATTATTTATTCATTTTGGAGAAAGAGGAAGGGAAAGAAAGAGAAACATTGATTTGTTGTTCCATTTATTTATGCATTCAATGCTTAATTCTTGTATGTGCGTTGAGCCGGAATATCAAACTCGCAAACTTGGTGTATTGAGATGATGTTCTAACCAACTAAGCTACCTGGCCAGGCCCTAATATATCACATTCTACATTGGTCCCCAAATTTATCCTCCTTAGATATGAAAACAGGAGGTGAGGAGTCAGCATTTCGATGTAAATAATTAGAGGTGGTATTTTCCTTCCAGGAAAGGCAAAAGCAGTCTTTTCCTACCAGCCAGGCTTTGAGTCTCACTCAGTACACTTGTTACGTCAGCCAAGTGACTTCACTATCATGGTGTTTAGTTTTCCTGAGATATAAATGGGTTAAACTCAGTGACCTCCAATGGCCCATTTGGCTCTTTCTCTCTCAGATCTGCTAATGATCCACAAGACACAAAGGTCCCTTTGTTTTCGCCAAATGTTGCTAACTGGGTTGTAGAAAATTTAGTGCAGCCTGTTGGAGCCCCTCACAAGTAGTTAACATTTCACTGTTGTGCAGGCAGTCTTGCAAAGGTATAGGGGTTCAGCCGCTGAAGGATCCTTTGATACATCTGAGAAATCCCCAGAGCTTGGCAGGGGTAGAGCATGCTCACTATTTAGATAGATGGTTTTTATTAAAAAGGGTCTGGCTATCATCCTCAGACTTCTGAAACTTCAAAAATACTATTTGTACAATATTGATTTAGAGATAAGCTCTTGAGTTTCCTGGAAGTAACTGCTCAGCTTTGTGAGCTTATGTACTGTTCTGGTTGCCTTGGATTTTTAATGAAAAGTACAAAAAGTACACAAAAAGCAACACAACAGAATCAGGAAGAGGGGATAAAGAACGTGTGTATTGACATACAAGGGAAAATATACAGAGAATCAAAATTATGATTTTGAAGAGTCCTGAATGAAACCAACAAATGCTCAAAATAGTAAGTAGACCTAAGTAAAACATATGATCTTAATTTTGGACAGGAGCATAAAATATTAGTGATGTTTGCATCTTGGTGGTAAAAATTAAGGTATTTCTATATTTTCATATTTATTGATAGTATCTCACTATTATTCATAAGGTCTGTATAACTTTTATATACTGGAAAATGAAATGTATTGGGAGCTCAGAATCCACTTGCTTCCTCTGTGTCCTCAAGGGTGTGTGCTGTCCAAGGTGCGTTATTGTCGAATGGTATGACCTTGTATTTTTCAATTAACAAAGGATGTAAAAACTTCAAACTATCATTTGAGGATTCCCATATTTGTAGCTAACACTATGGGCTACAAATATATTACTGATTGGCTTTTAAGCACTTTCACTTTTACTTTCCAGTTTGACTCCTCAGACATTATTTGACAACATAACATTATAGTTTTCCTAACTCCCAAAGGCACATTATCTGACATCTATCACTGTGTCATCTCAGACACATAGATTTCTCCATTTGGGATATATATTCTGGTCAAAAGGACTCCATTGTTTGTATTTTACTGTTCTCAGATCAACATTAGATATAATGAAGAAAATGGATTTTGAAAAGTGGATGTCGTGGTTATTTTCCCTTGAAATTTACATCCCAAATTATTTGAACTACAGACCATTTGGTATAGTTATATCTATTATATCTAATATCTCTTGTTTCTCACATAGACAAGATAAAATAGTATGTGAAAATGAGCATAGTTGAGGCTAAGGAGGCTCTCTGAGAGCATTGCTTTCAGTCAGAGCTGGGTCCTACAGTAGACTGTCTTCTTGACCTCTCTTTCTCTCTGGTTATCATAGAGATTGGTTGAGTTTCTTCTCCATCAGTTATACTTATTTAGTGACCTTAAGTGACTTACTCAGTTACCTTCTTTGTGCCTCATTTTCCTTCTCCTTACAATGGGGACAATAGAAGGTGGATGAGAGCATTATGCAAGTTCCCACTATAAAGTGCTCAGGATTATATTTGGTACAAAATAAGCGCTTAGCCCATATTAGCTATCATCATCATCATCAAGCATAAAACTGCTGCACTGTAACTACATTGAATCTTTATCACACTGTGTCTTGAATTAACATAGGTGTTGTTTCCTTGATATATTGGGTTCTCATAGGGCATACCCACAGCACTTTGGGCACTGATATAGGTACATTTCTTCTTCTTTATTTCTTTTTTTAAAAAGATTTTATTTATTCATTTGAGAGAGAGAGAGAGAGAGAGAGAAAAGGGGGGAGCAGGATGCATCAACTCCCATATGCGCCTTGACCAGTCAAACCTGGGGTTTCGAACCGGCCCTTTACCCACTGTGCCACCACAGGTCAGGCACTGGTACATTTCTATAAACCAATAATTGCTGGGTCTTTTGTTCTACACACTTATAATCAGGGTCCCTGAGTTTAAATATAGATTTCTATAAATAATATATGTAACTGAAAAACAGAAACACAAATCCCAGAACAAAACCATAACATCCATCTGATTGTGTTTCCCAGTGTCCCTGTGAGATCTCTTCAGTAGGAGAAATTTCTCCTCCATTACTGAATGAAAGCTTCAACAAATTCATTACCTTTGGGTAATAGAAAGTCCTAAGGTTACTTATTCGCAAAATGCAGTCCCGATTCAGAAAATAGGCTGTCTAGTCCTATCTCTTAGTCAGCACTCAATCTCCATTCGGTCCCGTCCTCTGGCTGAGGCACAGTTCCAGGGAGCCCCCTGCCTGCGCCCATGTCTGTTCAGCCCTCTCTCTCTTCACACCCACTTCCTCCTCCTTCCTTCCCTCTAGAGCCAAAACAGGGTGGGAGAGGGGAATAGAAGGGCATGAAGATTGTTCCTTCTTGCGTGAAAATGAGAACCTGCTTTGTTCTTTCTTCTTCTCATAAGGGTGTTTAAACGATTTCTTTTCCCCGTGGATGGTTCTATAGGTTCTTTGGACGGCCTCTTCTGATGACAAAGCTTCCCAGATGTTCCATCCAGCTGTGGCAACCCACTCCACCTGTGGTTTTGTGGTGGGTCCTCCACACAGCCTCTTTCCACTCCCTCTCCTCTGTCTTTGCCTCATGGAGTTGTACATCTGACCCACAGAAAACACTTGCAAGTCCATTCTGATGAACTCTGAGAGCCGGGCTGGTTCCAGCACATTCAAAACGCTCTGGTTATGCTGCCCGACTAGTTAGTCATTCTCTCTCTCTGTGGACTTTACAGGACAGAGTCAGCCAGTGGCATAGCGAACATAACTGGCGAACCCCTCCCCCCTAACTACACTTCTGCTACGCTCTTCTTGTGTGTCTTGGAGACCATCTGGCGCTCCTCTGAAAGTGGCGCCTGGGGCATGGTAGACCCCCTCCCCCCCCCCCTTGCTACGGCACTGGAGTCAGCCCCCCGCCCGCATTGTCCCAGACACATGTGCACCCTGCACCAACCTCGCTTAACACCTGCCAGGGAGACCCGGGGAGAGCCCCTCCCTCAGTCTCAGCTACTGGGTCCAGCTTTCTCAGAGAACACGTCCACGCAGACTTTTCTCAGAATATTCCACTTCTTCCTCATTTCCCACCTGCACACAGGGTAGGGGCCACCGTAGCCGTGCCACAGGCTCGCGGTGTCTCTTCTGAGCTTCCTTCTGGTGGGCACCCACACTTTACTTTGGTGCCTGTTATCTTTAGCATCTTGGCATCTCATTTGCAATCAGGTTTAAAATCTATTTTTATGGAACAGGTAAGGATTGTTTTGTAGAGTTCGCCTATATTTCAGAAACATTTCTACAATCTCATACAACGTATAATCTGTCCAGATTCCAAATTAAAAATAACTAGGTACACCTAAAAGATTAAGCAATTGAACTTTGGGGAATAGTTGAAGCTTTTAAAAAGGAAAAAGGCCCTGCAGTGAAGGAGAGCAAACTTTACTAAGCATCATCAAGAGGTTGTTGTTTTTCTTTTGTTTGTTTGTTTGAAGATGCTGACTCTACAATTGAATTCTAAGATTAAGAAGAAAAAGAACACTTATAATACAATGTAGCAAATAACCTTTTATTTATTTATTTTATTTTTTCTTTTTTTTTTTCTGAAGCTGGAAACGGGGAGAGACAGTCAGACAGACTCCCGCATGCGCCCGACCGGGATCCACCCGGCATGCCCACCAGGGGCGACGCTCTGCGGGCGATGCTCTGCCTCTTCGGGGGGTCGCTCTGCCGCGACCAGAGCCACTCTAGCGCCCGGGTCAGAGGCCAAGGAGCCATCCCCAGCGTCCGGGCCATCTTTGCTCCAATGGAGCCTTGGCTGCGGGAGGGGAAGAGAGAGACAGAGAGGAAGGAGGGAGGGGGGGTGTGAAGAAGCAAATGGGCGCATCTCCTATGTGCCCTGGCCGGGAATCGAACCCGGGTCCCCCGCACGCCAGGCTGACGCTCTACCGGCTCTACCTGCTGAGCAAACCGGCCAGGGCTGCAAATGACCTTTTAACTGCACTGTTTGAAGTTTCACTAATGGATTTAGCTCCAACAGGAAGAAAAGTTCTATTTCATTTCTGCCTGTCAGCCACAAATCTCAGGGATGGTGAGGCGAAAGGGGAGTTCATCGTGTGTCAGTGGAAATGAGTTTGCATAAAAATTCATTTGCTTGAAAATAGAAACGCTCATAGGTACCAACAGTGCAGGTAGCTGAGAAGAGGTGATGGTGAAGGCAGAATTAAACCAGAGGACCAAGGGCTCCACTGAATGCACTGGGAAACGCATTTACATGGGGTTGACAGAGAAAGACTGAACATGTGAACAGCAGGAACGCAAGGTTTTCTGTTGGGATCAATACATTCAAGCACAGGAATATTACACGTGAACGTGTAGGTATAAACCAGATGCACTTTGAATAGTGCCTGTGCGTCAGTACTTTGAGAAATGGGCTTCCACTCCTCAGCAATGTTATTTTTTAGAGTCAAGAAGTGTGATATTTACAGAGGCTTTTGTTCACCCATGATAATGAGAAAGATACTGTTTTGAGCATGTAAATAAGCATTTTTTCTTTTCTCTGAACATCTGCTACCTTTTTTATTATACAATCAAATCATTGATGCTCATTTTGAACAAGGGAGATTTACAGTGTTTACACTGTGTAAGAGATGAACTCACCCAGTGAGTTTTCATTGGTATACATAGATCTTCTTTCATTGGAATTATGTGTATTAAAAGAAAACAATCTAGTTATTACTGATCTGGAAATATGGCTTTATTGGTTTATAGTACTCTTAATTTGAGAGGAAGATGAGATTCATATAAAATTGGTTATTTAAAAAAACCAAACAAACAAGTATCAAAAAGCCACGGCCTTGGAATTCAAGATTTATTTGTAACCTAAGAAGGGAAAAACATTTTATAAAATTTAACTCTTTAATATTTGACTCCAGGCCCTGGCTGGTTGGCTCAGTGGAAGATCATCCACCTGGCATGTGGAAGTCCCAGGTTTGATTCCTGGTCAGGGCACACAGAAGTGACCGTCTGCTTCTCCATCTCTCCCCTTCCCCTGTGTGCGCTCTCTCTCTCTCTCTCTCTTTCCCTCCCTCCCTCCCACAGCCAGGATTCTATTGATTTGAGCAAGTTGGCTCTGGGCACTGAGGATGTTTCCATGGTCTCACCTTAGGCACTAAAATAGCTTGGTTGCCAAGCAACAGAGCAACAGCCCAGATGGGCAGAGCATCACCTGGTAGGGGGCCTGGCAGGTAGATCCCAGTCAGGGCACATGCAGGAGTCATTCTCTCTGCTTCCCCATCTCACACTTAATAATAATAATAATAATAATAATAATATTTGACTCCAAAGTCCTGAATTAAGTTTCAGATACCAGACTAAACAATTGCTTCATGAATATTAAGCAAAGACAAGCAAGATTATTTAAAGATTCGGAGAAATTTCAGTAATTTTCATACATGAGAAAAGAAATGAAAGCATCTTACTTTCTAATAAAAATGTCATATTTTCTGATAAGGCAGAAGAAAGATTTTGATTATTCATTCACTGAAGGTCCAATCAGGTGATGAAAACCACACTTTAATTTGAACAGAGAAAGTTTAATAGAAAGAAATATCAATTGTAACAGAAAATTGGTATAACTAATATAAAAATAGCAGCTGTAAGGAGCAGTCACTTTTTCCAGGGCTGAGACCCAAAGAGAGTCTCCTCCCTCCTGCCAGCAACCCTGAACAGGCAAAACTATGGTCCCAGGATGGCAGAGAAGTTGCCGTGGTGCCACATAGGCAGACCTTGCTGGAAATGTGCCATCCGGAGCTTGTGGGAAAGCCACCCTGTATTTATAGGGTAGTCTACCCCCAGAGGCACTCTGCCCCAAAACCGCCTGAGGGGTGTGCCAGGGGAACCGGGTCGCTGGGGAGTAGTGTTGGCCATCATGAGCTCCAGGCGCTAGATGCACGAGCTGGTTAATTCAAGCCAAGTAGTTATCACCATGCACTTACCAAATGTTCAATAACTATTAGTTTTTGTATTAATATAAATATTAATTATTAATATTAGTCGTTGTTATTGTTGCTCTTGACCTGAAGAGATGCTCACACTAGGAAGTCTCCTGCGGGAGCTCCATAGGGTGTAGACGGCCTTACCATCACAACACGGACCACTATGTCCTGTCGTCCAAGCTAGTGGTACATTGCCCTTCTTAATTTAAACAAAATATTTCAGAATAAGTGGAAAGGCAGGATGGAAAAATGTTGGCTTTGTGGCCAGAGCACCTGGCTTCCAAATCAGGCTTTTTCAATTATTAGCTGTGTGATTGATCTTTGCCTAATTACTTCAATTTTCTCCTTCATAAAGTGAATGTGTATATATATATATATATACACACAAACCTATATATATGTAATATAATATAAATAAAGTGTACATAATTAGTTTCTATGTCATATATTATTTTTATATATAAAGAAGGAACATACATTGTGTTTATATAAATACAGACACACACACATAAATTACACAGTGCATTAAATAAGCTAATGTATATAAAGCACTGAACATCATTCCTGGCAAAACAAAGATATTCAACACCTGTTAGTTACATTTATTATAAAGTAAAGCTTCCTGTATGTTGGTAAAATAAGTTTGTAAAATATGATTTTTATGGTTGCTCACTTACAGTTTGCATTGGGGGCTGGGCAGCAACAGGTGTATGTGATCTATGAAATTGAAAATTACCTTCCTGCTTGGGAAGGGCCATTGTTTTGCTAATGTTTGCTGGAGAAGTTTTTGCCAGAAAGCTTTGAAGAGAGAGAGAAGGAGAAGAGGCAGAAAGAAGCCATGTTTGCAGAGTGAGAGCAGAGAGAATGCAGGGTGCTGAAGAAGAAGCCAGTTTGTGCAGAGAGGAGAAGGTGTGTAGATGGGAACCAGAGGTGAGGGGCTTTGCAAGCTCCGCTGAGACTGGTGAGGCCTTTGATTCTAGGAGGA
The DNA here is from genome assembly GCF_036850995.1 of Saccopteryx leptura. NCBI lineage: Eukaryota > Metazoa > Chordata > Mammalia > Chiroptera > Emballonuridae > Saccopteryx > Saccopteryx leptura. The sequence continues at coordinate 212,933,451 of NC_089503.1, read as the reverse complement.
ACCTGAGAAGATTCTCCTGGTTGTGGAACCGGACAATGTGTCAGTGGCTTTTGGGAGCCACGTATATTTGCTTATCTGCTGATGCGAGACTTGAATAAAGGAATGGCCCACCATTTCTTGGCTCCACGGTTTCTTTACCATCTGTCCAAATTCAATGAGAACCTACATGTGCATGGCCACGATGGCCCAACGGATGCTCGACGGATGGCGCGATGACTTCCCTGACTACTGGCCGTAAACGGGCAGACCACCTCACGCCTCAGCTGAATGGCTGAGTATTTCTCGGCCCAGGCTGATGTTGGACTCGAGGACAGCGGGGAAAGGCAGAAAAAAGGAGCAGGGGTCCAGTTTGGAAAAGGGGGAATGCAGGAGTAGGACTGCTGGGGTTCCCAGCTCTGGTGTGGTCTTCCCACCCGTGGTGCTGTGTCCTGGGAGGGGGATTGTTTCCCTGCCTGCCCCCCACCCCTCCATGCGGAAGCTGCTCCAAGACCCGCTGAGAAGTCCCGTGCCCCATTGACTCACACATATGACCCACTCTTTGGAAATTAAATAGGCTGGACTCAGTAAACGGAAAGAAAACATCTTCTCTTTTATGTCTCAGGGTCTCTGCTTTCATCTCTGCCTGAGACAAAAGGTGATGCGATCATATAATTTGAGATCCCGGACTGATAAGTGGCCCCGGAGTGCTTTTTATTCCTTTCCACTCCCATTAAAATAGACACTGAAGCTTGTCTGGTAATCCTAATAGACAGGGCAACGGCGGAAAAGTTCTTCCTCAAATAGTGATTTGAAGTTAAGATGGACAGAGAACAAGAAACCTAAAAATCGGAAAGTTGAAAAGGAAACGCGTTAAAAAAGTTAACAATTCTATTAGTATAGTTTTTAGAGGCTGTCTGGCACCTGTGCAGGTTATAATTGATTTTAATATTAAAAAAAAAACAAAAAAACATCTGGCTGTGCTCTGGAAAATGTTGAAACCCAAGTGGATGTGCATTGATCCAAGATGTACCAAGAATTCTGTTCTCCACTAATAAATAGGTGTAAGTACAAAGGACCTACTGAAGATACCAGGCAGAGTTCTCCTCATTTTCAACTGGAGGGTGTAAATTTCACAGTTCATAAAATGTAGGGATTAAAAGGCATGATTCTGTCTTTCTATACTAATCTCTTTTAAACTCCTGTTCTGTCCGATGGAAGTAAACATTATCACTGCCAGTTCCACGTAACTCTCTTTTGGGCCCTGGCTGGTTGGCCCATTTGATGGAGCACCATCCCAGTGCTCCAAGTTTGTGGGTTTGATCCCTGATCAGGGCACATACAAGAAGCAACCAACGAGTGTACAACTAAATGAAACAACTAAGTGGAACAAGTAAATGCTTCTCTCTCTTTCTATTTCCATCTCTCCCTCCCCCCTTCCTCTTTCTCTCTCAAATCAATGAAAAAAGTAAAACAAAACAAAAAAACTCTCTCTCTTAGTTTGAACTCAGGCTGTTCAGAATCATTCACATCTTGTCCACTCTCGAGCTGCGTAAGTCCTGGAGGATTTATATCACATTCTGGAATAAAGAGTGGGGCCAGGGGGATGTGGTCCCTGATATTCCTTAGAATCTCCTCCACCCTCTGATGCCTATACCAGTGTAGTGTGGGTACCCCCATGCACCTGTGACCTCCACGGATTCCACATAAGGTATGTGGCACAGATGGCTATTTCCAGTTTCTCTAACATCTCTGGAGTGAAAGTTTCGGTCAAAGTCTTTCAAAAACTTTTTTTCCCTGGCTTTTTTTTTTGTTGTTTATGCTTGGGTCTGTCATTTTTTAAAAAAATATGAATTCAGGCATTTTATTGCTTTTGTTTTGTCCTGGCAACTTCTTCCTGAGGCAAGAAGAGTCTCTAAGCCAATCTGTGAAATATACTATTATTCCTGTATTGTTCTCATTCTTAATGATTCTTCTTGATCTGCTTCACAGAAGCAAACCAAGTATTTCAGATATTGTTGGGGAGACTCAAATGAGACTAACATTCTGTGATTTGAAGAGTACATGCTTATTTATAGAGCCCAATACTACATTAATGTCAACATATGCCTCAAATATTGGCTCATTAAAATTTAGTAGAACTGACACTGATACATTTTTCCTTATAAATAGCCTTCCTATTCATACATATGCTTTGGATATTAGAACCAAAGCATGGATTGAAATATTAATTGTTAAGTTTCCCACATACTAGCTTTTAAAATCTTTGGGGAACATGATTTAGTCATTTAATACAGTAGTCCCCATCCCCCGGTCCGCGGACCGGTACCAGTCCATGGGTCATTTGGTACCGGTCCACAGAGAAAGAATAAATAACTTACATTATTTCCGTTTTATTTATATTTAAGTCTGAACGATGTTTTATTTTTAAAAAATAACCAGATTCCCTCTGTTACATCCATTTAAGACTCACTCTTGACGCTTGTTTCGTAAGTTCGACAATTATATTTAAAAATATCACAGTTTTTACGCCAGTCACATAATTTTATTTTGTGCATTTATCCATCCCACCCTAAAGGCTGGTCTGTGAAAATATTTTCTGATATTAAACCGGTCCGTGGCCCCAAAAAAGGTTGGGGACCACTGATTTAATATATTTTCCATTTCACAGGACTTGATGCTTTCTATAAGTGTGAGAAAGTTACTGTCTATATTTGTATTCAATTCATTGATTAAAATTTTAAACAGGGCTAGGCCAGGTGTTGCATAACCTAAGTTATAAACAGAATCAGTTTTGGTTAACTGAGACATTTTAGTTCAATCTAACTATAATATTAAGCTGTATTATCAAGAACTATTATCAAGAGTGATAACAAAGTGAGAAAAATGCCAACTTTTTTTGTTTATTGTTGTAAAACAAACTCATCTTCTTCTGTCCCAGGAGTTTTCAGCTGGTGATGATTCTGTACCCAAACTCCCAGGGATCATTTAGCAAAGTCTGTGTGTTTTTTAATTGTTACAACTTGAAGTATCTCTGCTAAATATCCTTTACTACATAGGACAGCGGCCATAGCCAAAAACTATCCAGCCTAAAGTATCAACAGAAGACCTATTCTATAAGAATATCTACATTACTCTTTAATGCTTACTATGCTCATTAGATTTAAAGGAGATTTTTTTTCCCCACTAATTTTGGAGGGATCTGCACAATTAATGATTTTCCTCCTTCAATCCCATTGGCAGGAGAACCCTAATGCTAAAAGGTCATTATTTTCTAAACTATGTACCAATTCAAAAGATACTATTCATAGTTTTGGAAAGTAGGAATTTCAAGATCATTTGCTTTAGTTAGATTCATGTAACATATTAGCATTTTAAAATTTGAAGTATTTAAGAAAAGAAAGTTTTAAACTTTATTTATGAAGTAAACAAGCTTATTTTTATAAGGGCTGGATATTCCTCAGCACATCCACTTATTCAATAATCTCTTTCTCTGAGAACATCCTTTTGATTAGTGTTGACAGCCAATCTAGTCAAGGCTAGAAGCACATACATTAATTTGGTACTTAAATTAAAAGTTGTTCTTGAATTAGTTATGGTAACATTCATTGTTTTAGCATGTATCCCCAAATGTATGTCTTAACACAGCAGAAGTATATTGCTTGTTCATGTCACTGTCTAATGCCGTAGGCAGGCATGGATGGTGAGAACTCTGCTCCACAGAGTCATTCAGGGATTACTGTCACCTTCAATTTTTAGTGCATTCATCTTCAACACATGACCTTCAAGGTCATTTCAGGAGAAAGGAACTTAGAGAAGGCACACTAGTATGTAACCATTTTAGCCCACGATGACTTAGTCTTACATCCCATGGCCAAACCTGTTATAAAGCTGACCTAAATAAAAGAAGATGAGGAAATGTCACCCCTGTCTGGTCACTACTTCCCATCAACAGTTGTCCACTACAAAAAGGAATAACAAAACTTGGATAGTCACTCTGTCATTTCTACTATACAGAAGAAGAGTTTTTTGTTGTTGTTGTTATTGCTGTTTTTATAACAGCATTCTGGCTAGGAAGAGAATTATACTTACTTCAAAGAAAATTTGGGGAAAGCTATGTGAGACAAAGAGTAAAATGCCAGACACATACTAATAAACAAACAAACAAAAAAGAAACAATACCTTCAAAGTTCTAAGGATGTCCTTTGTCTTGCTGATCATTTAGATGAAATTGTTTACTCAGGTTGAGGATAGAAGCTGGGGCAGTTGATCTACTCTGAATGATAGAGAAGAGAGAAAATTGAAATTCAAAGATGTTTGAGCGTTCGTTGGAGGAATGAGGAGCCTGGTAAAGACTGAGGGAAGAACAAGGAAGATAAGCACCAGGTGAGGCATGCCTGCAGGAATCCTTTGAAAGTTAGAAAATGTTAAGAGGAATACCCAAAGAGTGGGCTATTGGAGTGTATGGCCGGGAGCAGGGGAGGGCAAGGAGAGCAGAGGAGAAAATGGGAGACATAGACATAGATCGTTTTAAGAATTTGAAGCAATGTTTAGCTCTGTGTTCAGCACAAGGTAAAAACAGAGATGACACAGGACAACAGCAAGGGAATACAGGCATGAGTCTCAAATACATACTCTGTAAATATATATTTCATCATCATCCAAAACACACAGAACACACTCTCTCCCTATATAATGGCAACTGTTTTTCACTTAAGGTCCAGTGCAAGAAACAGAAACAGCTCTAGGTTCTTTAGCCAAAAATGGATTTAATACAAGGATTACGTGCTGATAGAATCTTCAGTAGGCGAGTGAGTGGGAGTCAGGGAGCTGCCCTGTAATTTCTTGCATCAGACTTTTTACATGACCGCAGAGGTCAGGGGCTGCTGCTTACCACAGCCACACTGCTGCCAAAGTCACAGCCTCCGCACATGCAAATGGGGAACGTGAGGTCCGGCTGCTTCTGACACCCACGTCTGCTGGAGCCCATCTGCCCCTCTCTGTCACTGTCTCCCTTGCATTTTCCAGACCTCAGTATGGGGCAGCTCCTTGGCAGAAACTGAACTGCGTCCAGAACATCACAGCAAGGGAGTGGAGAGGCCCATGTTTGCCTTCCATGTTCAATTCTGACAAGCAGCAGAGCAGAGGAGGGGATGGAAGTGGATCCAATGTCTATCACAGTCATTTTATTTTCATATACATTGCTCTTTTTTTTCCTGAAATTGTCATTTTTTTCTATTACATAGTATGTTAGTATTTTTTTCCTTCTTTTCTAAGTGAGAGAAGGGGAGATAGAGAGACAGACTCGTGCATGCGCCCTGACAGGGATCCACCTGGCAACCCCTATCTGGGGCCGATGCTCTGCCCATCTGGGGCCATGCTTGCAACTGAGCTCTTTTTAGCACCTGAGGTAGAGGCTCCATAGAGCTATCCTTATTGCCCGGGGCCCATACACTCAAACCAATTGATCCATGGCTACACGGTGGGAAGGGAGAGAGAGAGAAGAGGGAGGAGAGGGGTGGAGAAGCCTGATGGTCGCTTCTCCTGTGTGCTCTGACCAGGAATTGAACCTGGGACATCCACATGCCAGGCCAACGCTCTATCACTGAGCCAAGTGGACAGAGTTGTATGTTAGTATTTTGAAAAGTCATCTAAAATGGACTAATTCATTTTATCGTAAATATAAGTCTCTCCTCTGCCTGTCAGTTTCCCCTTTTCCCCAGAAATTCTTTAATCAAATGTCCTAAACAGAAGCACAAAATATAAAAGAGACTCAAAAGGGGAATTGTGACATCAGAGCCAGGAAATGATGTCAGGTTTGTTCAGTTTGGCCATTCTCCTGCTTACCACGTTGTCACAGGCATTGTGACAGGGAAAGCCAAGGAGGAGACTTTGAAACTCATGGGTCTCTATAAAATAGCATAGGTTTTATTCTCACGTCAACAGGACTCAGTGTGAGAAAGAATCAATCAGGGCAAGAAAAAGGAGGAATCAGTAGTTTAAATTGTGTTCTTTACCAGGCTACTGATCAAATATTTTGATTGAACTGAGAGTCAGTACAATTGAGCTCGAGTTCTGTGCTTCCAATGAGTTTATCAACTGTTAGAATTTACCTCACTGACAGACTCGTTGACTTTAATGCAGGTAAATCTTTAAAAGCAAAAGCATTCTTTCCGTCTGGCAAAATTTTCCATTCAAATATACTTTTAAACATGTTCTATTTCAGTAGTGTTTTTCTTTCTTTTTTTCTGTTATTGTTGTTATAATTTCATGTATACATAAGCAAAATAAACATCATCTGGCTGTCTTAGGACTACCCCCGACACTGAGGTCTCTGGGTGACAAGTATAGCGAACGTCTAGCAGGTGGGTCAGCAGCCCGAAGCAGGCCTTGTGTTCTCCACCTGGAAATCCTCCAAGCTCTCTGGTTTGAGAATGAAGGCGCAGTCCTGGACTCCATCTGCAGTTAACAAATGTGGGTCTTCTCGGGGTGGAATGTATGCCTGTGTCTGTGGCAGGGGGTGGGGGTGGTAGCTTGTTTCTCATTGACGTAAAAAGAAGCCTGAACAGGGCCCAACCCAGCTTCATATAATTTATGATCCAGTTTATACAATTTCTAACCTCAGCTTGGAATCTTCCACCACCTTCTCTTTTGTTAAAAAATTTTTTGAGCTGATTCTTTTTTTGTGGTCACTAGTAAAAGAATGTGTGGTTCATAACTAAAGGTCTTTCTGCACTAAGTTGAAGGAAGTTTTATTTTGATAGGGAAATTATTTTGCTGAGACGATTCTGGGCAAAGTATATTTTTACCTTCCTTAACCTGCATGCCCTTGCCTGCAATGTGGATACGTAAATAGACACTTATCTTGGGAACAGTTAGCATTTCAAAGTAGCTTGTTCACCAAGATGCCTTTTATATGCTTCTCAGTGTTTATAATAAGAGGACCCTGCAAAATCTTTAAGGTTAGACTTAGCATGAGTTATATATTCTTCAACTGTCATAATTCAGTCAAGGTATCCTTTTAGGATCTCACAAAGAATTATGATACCCAGCATTGCAGGTACTTAGGCAAAATAAATGCGAATTTGCTCGAAAGATATTTAGCTTTGTGGTTATGTAAATTTCTATTATAACTTTTTTTTAAATATGTATATATAGTCACATACATATAAGCCTAATGAGTTTACTAGATCATAATTAGAATGTCAAGGTTATTTTTATAAATCTCTGCCCTGTCACAGAGTTTGCAAGAAATTCTTTTTTAGTATGTTACCATTTTAACACACACCAGATTGTTGGCTGCCCTTCTTGCCATGTGGAGCTAACCAATTTAGCAGTTAGTGTTGAATACGTTTGTGTTTTAAAAATAATGCTTACAAAGAAGGAGTGTGGGAAGCCACTGGCCGAAGGCTTTAGGAGGGTGATTGGCGGTCACAACTAGGCCATGCCTTTTGGTGCCTCTGTCATAAAGGTCATCCCTGATGATCGTTCCCCAGAATCTCCAAGTTTAAGTGAGGGTTTTTGTGGTCCTTTAAGGTACAGGTTTCCAAGAAAGATGGGGAGTGATAAATTCCTTGAAATAAGAATCTCTACATCTTGAATTCTAACTTACTTCAGTTTTCCATCGTGCCTTTTTTGAAAGCAGGATTTGAAAATTCTGTGTGAATTTTGGAGTAGTTAAATATTTCTAGAGTTTGTATGGGTAAGATGTTTTTCATCTTGCCTGTGTGTGTGTGTGTACATTATCTCTGATTTCCTTCTGTTCAGTCCCTTTTGACAACATCTTAGACATGTTCTCAAACTCCATCTAAGGTGTATACCAACAGGGTCTGCCCGCTCTCCTGCCCTGCCTGGTCCCTATTTCTCCCACTCCCCATTCCAGTCTTTGGAAATCTGTATCTAGCTGATCGTCCAACGACTCAAGAGCTTTCAGTTTGAATATATACCACGTGCTCAATTTGAAAGGTTTCCCTTGCTATCCATGAGTCACATTTATTGTCCTGCTAAGCATAATTACCATAATTATCTCCTCTTTCCTGGGACTTATGCCTACTAAACTCCTGGAAAGTTATTTGCGATATTTTGGAGTGGTTTTGGGTGGAGAGTGGGAAGCAGAGGTGACAGGTCTCATTAGAGAGGGCCACATTTCTACAGCCATGCTTGCCCAGCTCAGCCCCAGTTAGGCCTCAGAGGGAGGTGTGCTGGGAGCTGACTACACGCGCTGAAGCCCAAGGTGACTGCAGCGCGTGTGGGAGACAAGCTATTTCATTTCCTCTCTCGCCTCTCTCTGGAGTTCAGCATAACCGAGTTCAAGGAGCAATAGAGGAATTCAATGTAGTAGTTTGAAAGATTCGTTTCAGTGTTGAAGAAGTGGCTCCTGGCCTTTACACTTTAAATCTTACATTAAAGTAGCATGTTTGGTTTTGATTAAAAAAAAAATCTATCTTTAATTAGCTGAAAATGATTATTGACATTTACAACATGGTAGTATTTATCAAGTTTCTAAAATTAATCACTTAACAAAAAAAAAATGCAGTATGTTTTCTAGATGGTACATTTTTCTAAATACCTTAACTTTATCTATAAAATTTGTCTTATAGATGTTAACTATTGATCACTGTGATTTATAAGAATGCATGCTGTAAATATCAATTTCAATTTTAAGAGTTATGTTTGGGAGCCATAATTTGGTTTTTAACATCAGCAGGAGATTCAAGGGAAGATGCAAGTTTTGTGTACAATGTCAAGTGTGGGTAGACCACATACTGAGTAGCTGGACCAACACAGAAAACACCTCAAGTAAAACTATAGTTCATTTTAAATAAATTAGATAGAAGTAATGCTCGGCCATTTACTTTTTGCGGCAGCAGTAGTTTCAAAACCATGATGACAGGAGCACAAGGAGGATAAAATGTTAGCCTTTAGAAATTTCACGGAATAGCAATGATATTTCAAACCACTGAAGGGGGTAAAATCAGAGATATTAAAAATGTTTTCAGCCCTGGCCGGTTGGCTCAGCGGTAGAGCGTCGGCCTAGCGTGCGGAGGACCCGGGTTCGATTCCCGGCCAGGGCACATAGGAGAAGCGCCCATTTGCTTCTCCACCCCTCTGCCGCGCTTTCCTCTCTGTCTCTCTCTTCCCCTCCTGCAGCCGAGGCTCCATTGGAGCAAAGATGGCCCGGGCGCTGGGCATGGCTCTGTGGCCTCTGCCTCAGGCGCTAGAGTGGCTCTGGTCGCAATATGGCGACCCCCAGGATGGGCAGAGCATCGCCCCCTGGGGGGCAGAGCGTCGCCCCTGGTGGGCGTGCCGGGTGGATCCCGGTCGGGCGCATGCGGGAGTCTGTCTGACTGTCTCTCCCTGTTTCCAGCTTCAGAAAAATGAAAAAAAAAAAAAAAAAAAAAAAATGTTTTCATGAAGAGTAATCTTCATTGATCACTCAAGTGATTTTACTTGGTTAGCTGCTACTTTTGTTTTTGTCTTTTTTTCAAAAATATACCCTTTTTACATTTTTATTTTTTAAGTTAAATTTATTGGGGTTACATTGTTAATAAAATTATATAGGTTTCAACTGTACAGTTCTGTAACATATCGTGTTACATTGCACTGTGAGTTTACCAAAGTCAAATCTCCTCCTGTCACCATTTATTTGACCCCCTTTACATATATTACCTCCCTCCCCCCACCCTTTCCCTCTAATAACCACCACACTATTTTCTGTGTCTATGAGTTTTTGCTTGTTTTTCTTACTTGTTCATTTGTTTGTTTTTTTACAGAGACAGAGAGAATCAGAGAGAGGGATACATAGGAACAGACAGACAGGAACGGAGAGAGATGAGAAGCATCAATCATCAGTTTTTTGTTGCGATGCCTTAGTTGTTCATTGATTGCTTTCTCATATGTGCCTTGACCGTGGGGCTACAGCAGACCGAATAATCCCTTGCTCGAGCCAGCGACCTTGGGTCCAAACTGGTGAGCTTTTGCTCAAACCAGATGAGCCCGCGCTCAAGCTGGTGACCTCGGGGTCTCAAACCTGGGTCTTCCACATCCTAGTCTGATGCTCTATCCACTGTGCCACCACCTGGTCAGGCGTTACTTGTTCATTTGTTGCTTTGAGTTTTACATCCCACAGATGAGTGAAATCATATGCTTCTTGACTTTTTCTGTCTGACTTATTTTGCTTAGCATGGTATTTTCAAGATCCATCCATGTGTTTTCCAAAATCAGATGATCCCATGAGTCATAACACACAGGCAAATGGAGAGAAATGTATTTGGCACTCATTTCTCAAAATCCAACTTGTAGCATGTTTAAAGTTCCCACAGAGTGAGCATTCACTCATATGGGAGCAGAGTTTAAGATGCAAATGTTTAGTGAGAGAGGAGGAAAGAGAAATCTGGAAAAGTTTAAGTGACCTGCCCAACTGACCTGACAAATCCTTGGCAAGGCAGAAAAGAAAACCCATGCCAGCTCCCCCGACCTTGGCTCTTTGGCCTGCCTAGAGTCACGCCCACTGATGACAGAAGGGACACGCCCAGCCTCATGGTTCTGATGCGGCACCTTCCTGTTGAGCTTGGCATTGCCTCGATTCGGTAAGTTCTGGTCGGAGCTGTTAGTGAAGTGCAGAGAGGGGACTTCAGCTCTGTTCTAGAAGTTTTCGGGCACATTACTCTATGTGCAGCTGCCACTTCTTTCGATTTGAGAAAATCATTTTTCCATTTAGAGGGAAATAAGATCCTTAATTGTAGAAAGGCAGAAAATGATGATAATATAGTCTTTTGTGATTTTCAGGTGGTTAATTATCAGTTGCATTAATGGTCATTTATCTTTCCCTTGCTTCAAAATAGTTCAGTTCCAATTTTTAAAAGTTAAATCAGCAATGATTTCTGAAGTGGGAAATGGAGAGAAGGGGGGCAGCAGATTATCAAGGCATACATAGAGATGGGTTTAGCACATCAGCTAGCATTGTTTAGAGAAATATTAAATATAAGACTTCGTTAGACTTCACGAATCAAGTCTTGAATGTTTACTTTAATTTTTAGACAGATAATCGGGAAGTTTAGTTTTATACAATTAATCTGGCAGTAATTTTTCTTGCCCTTGAAAAAATAGGTCAGTTACTATATTACCATATAATAGGCCTTTTAGTTTTGCAGATTTCTTGCTCACTGGGGAGCAGTGCAGTCAGAGAAGGGCTAGGAAAATCAGGCCCCTGGCCAAGGGTCAACCTCACCCATGTGTAAGGCTAGTCCTGGATGGAGGGTATGATGCATGATGCAGGCCTACAGAGTTTGAGAAAACAATGGGACGTCCAGTTGAAAATATTCTAGAGGAAACTGAAAATAACAGCTTGGAGATCAGGGGTGAGTATGTAAATTTAGGAATCTTATTTTAGAGTTGATAATGGAAGCCAAAGAGTAAATGAGATTTCCATGGAAGGAAAGCATGGAGTGGGAAAAAGATGATGAATGAGAATCAAACTTGGGAAATACACACACATATATTTTAATTTAGATAATAATAATAACCTTGGTAATTAATTATAATAATTACCATAATAACAATTATAATTTATGGAGCCACTGCTGTGTGTCGGGCAGTTTGTATGGATGAGCTCATGGTATCCTCACAATCCTGTGATGTAAGCAATAGTATTAGCCCTAGAGTGCAGATGAGAGAACTGCTATAGCTCAATTATTTTTTTCCTATTTCTCCTTAATGAATCAAGAATAGAGGTCCCACAAGCACACTGCCTGCTTTTGCTATACTGCCATAGAGCTGGCTCTCGTTTATGTAGAGGTCCTTCTGAGAAAAGGCTGGAGATCTGCCGTGGACACAGAAATAGGTACCAGATTGCCTGAAGTCCCTGCTTGAGAATTTGTTTTTTGCTGAAACGACATGGAAATTGTTGACATTTATCTGGAAGCAGGAAAAAGATGTACCCTGCTCTGTGTAGGTGGATGAACTAAACTCTCCACCAGCTTTTCTGTGCCTCTGAGTTGTTAATTAACTCCAGGGCCATCATCAAATGGCAGACAATGAGATGCATTTCTAAGTGTTCAGGGACTTTCATTAGATCCTCAGCTGATGCATGATGTTCCTAATGTTTGGCATTCCTAATGAAACTATGCATAAGTACAGTCATATGTGCAGTCCTTCAAGATGATACGTACTCCTTTTGATAGTGTATGAACACTGGTGTTCTTTTAGATGTTTTCAATATATATCATTTAGGCTGGGCTAGGTTACACTAACTGAACTTCAACTTTTAAAAGCTTAAATGAGGAAAGGTATTAGATTGGAAAGCTCTGGAGAAGGAAGGAACCCTTGCCTCCCCAAAGAATGTATTTTAAGAACAAATGGTATAGTTTTCAGTAACCAGTAAATTCTGCTGTACTTCTGCAGTAATGCATAACAAGTGCTGTACTTTGTCTTAGATAATTCTAGAAATACATGCGACCTTCCTCTCTTAGGTGGAAAGTTTAAAAGGGAATGTGAGAGAGATGTAGAGTGAGGAATGGTAATGAATTGATACCTGAAGACAGTTTTCAATTCTTGCACTCCCAGGTCTCTTTTGTTCTGTGAATGCCTGTATGATCAATATAAACAAACAAACAAACAAAATGTGTCATAGTATAAAATTTAAAATTATTTTTGATAACTTGAGTGTGCAAATATATAATTCAAGATGGACTAGGTTATGCTAGAGAAATGAACACATTAAACCACTAAAAGCTTAAACAAGCACAGGCATATTTCTCACTCAAGAAATACAGCCACAGTAGGTTGGCTGGGGCTCTAATTCATGACTTTAATATTGGAGGCCCCGGATGAAGGTGTTTCTACTGTCTGCAGCAATGCCAGCACAGTGGCGGTAGGAACGGGACCTTGCAGATTGTGCACTATCTGCTAAAGCTTTCCGTTCCCAGTGACACACATAACTTCTAACATTCTGTTGGCCAAAGCAAGTTCCTAGCCATACTTAAATGCAACCCCACTGTGTGCACAGAAAGAAAGACAGAAAGAAGGTATTTGGTGACTTGTACTGTGCTAAACACACTAGCCTCATTCTCCCTATGTGTTCAAAGAGGCAAATGGGGGATTTGCATGCTCACAAGTTGCCCTCACAATTTTTACATTGGGCCAGATTCCTGCTATTTCTTATGAACACATTATTTCATTTGTTCAAGCATTTTGCTGATGAGGTTCAGGTGAAATTGTTATTACATTCCTGCTCTGATTTACCTCACTTTGTTCCTGAAAATCAAATTGTTCTAAGTCTAGTCTTTTAAGCAGTATATGGCAGTAGGGCTGAGTGATTAAAAATGGGTTTGTTCCTTCTTAGCAATGTCAATAATTCTTACCATGTTCATAGGAATTTTGGGGTAAACTAAAACTATAAAGCCTGACATTTTTTCATCTGATTTTTTTCAGAACTATTTTTTCACATTTTAGAATCCAGGGAAACACTGGTTTCTTTCTTTTTAAAATTATTTATTGAGTGTATTGGGGTGACATTGGTTAATAAAATTATACAAGTTTCAGGTGCACAGTTCTACCAAAATCATCTGCATATTGCGTTGTGTGTTTCACCACCCCAAGTTAGGTCTTCCTCCCTCATTGTCTACCCCTCCGCCCTCCTCCACCTTCCCCACCCCCTTGCCCACCTATTATCCCCACACTTATCTGTGTCTATAAGTTTCTTTTTCTTGGTTTCTGTTTGTTAAAAATCAAGACAAATGGCCCTGGCTGGTTTGCTCAGTGGTAGAGCGTCGGCCTGGCGTGCAGGAGTCCTGGGTTCAATTTCCGGCCAGGACACACAGGAGAAGTGCCCATCTGTTTCTCCACCCCTCCCACTCTCCTTCCTCTCTGTCTCTCTCTTCCCCTCCCACAGCCAAGGTTCCATTGGAGCAAAGTTGGCCCGGGCACTGAGGATGGCTCTGTGGCCCCTGCCTCAGGTACTAGAATGGCTCTGGTTGCAACAGAGCAATGCCCCAGATGGGCAGAGCATCACCCCCTGGTGGGCGTGCTGGGTGGATCCCGGTCTGGCGCATGCGGGAGTCTGTCTGACTGCCTCCCCGTTTCCAACTTCAGAAAAATACAAAAAAAAAAAAAAAAATCAAGACAAATGTCCAAGAGCTTATTGTTGTAAATTTAAACCAGCTGAAGATCAGATGAAGAGTCACTATATATTCTTCCTGGAAGAATACACAAATCTGTCCCGCACTGTTTTGAAAGTAGACCACCTTTTAAGCAGCGCTTTTCTATGGAATGGTCAGAACAGTTGTCTTGTGTATATGTTCATACAGTGGACACTGAGCTCATTCAGATTCTGAGATATTTTACAATACGTTTTGAACATTGGCCTCCAAAGCGAGGCCAATGTGAATGGCACAATCACTTTTTAGATCAGTAATTTTGGGCATCGTGGCACTGAAAAAAATTTCTGATTAATTTATTTCTTGAGGCTCTGTTTTTGAAGTGTGTTTCATTTGCTTTCTAAGTGCACTGATTAGTGGCATTTGAATCTCTTTCTTAGCACTAATGTAAAAACACTCGTACTTACCATTATAATTTATAACTACTAACTTACAGCAAAATAAAATTGTAAGGTATTCTGAAAACCCAAGAGTGGCAGGCCGACTGATAAGTGGCCTTTGAGTAAAATCAAAAGATCTTAATTTATCAGGCCTCTTTTCCTTCAATTATCCTTTTCACAATTACAGTTAATTATTTAAATTTCTAAATGTCTATCTTTCAGTTTTATTCAAGTATTTTGGTATATTTCATTTTGACTTTTATTTTTTTAACTTTTTTTTTTTTCTCTTTTATTTTTTTTGTATTTTTCTGAAGCTGGAAACGGGGAGAGACAGTCAGACAGACTCCCGCATGCGCCCGACCAGGATCCACCCGGAACGCCCACCAGGGGCGACGCTCTGCCCACCAGGGGGCGATGCTCTGCCCCTCCAGGACATCGCTCTGCCGCGACCAGAGCCACTCTAGCGCCTGGGTCAGAGGCCAAGGAGCCATCCCCAGCACCCGGGCCATCTTTGCACCAATGGAGCCTTGGCTGCGGGAGGGGAAGAGAGAGACAGAGAGGGGGGGTGGAGAAGCAAATGGGCACTTCTCCTATGTGCCCTGGCCGGGAATCGAACCCGGGTCCCCCGCACGCCAGGCCGATGCTCTACCGCTGAGCCAACCGGCCAGGGCCTTATTTTTTTAACTTTTATTAAATATTCCTCACCCTGGCCAGTTGGCTCAGTGGTAGAGCATCAGTCTGGCATGTGGATGTCCCAGGTTCATTTCCTGGTTAGGGCACACAGGAGAGACACCCATCTGCTTCTCCAGCCCTCCCCCTCTCCCTTCCCTATATATCTCTCTTCTTCTCCCACAGCCATAGCTCATTTGGAGTGCATTGGCCCTGGATGCTGAGGATGATTCCATGGCCTTGTCTCAGGTGCTAAAATAGCTCAGTTGCTGAGCAATGGAGCAACAGCCCCAGATGGGCAGAGAATCACCAGGTAGGGGGCTTGCTAGATTGATAACCGTTGGGGCATGTGCAAGAGAGTCTGTCTCTCTGCCTCCCCACTTCTAACTTAAGGGGGAAAAAAGAAATAAGTATTTTTCTTCTTTTATCTTGTAAATAATTTATATATACATTTAGTATTCATCAAATAGTTCCTGAGTGACTATCTTCCTCTGTGGCAGGCTGGTGAGCTTCAACTGCCATGGGTGCCTCCCTCTTGAAGTCTGCCATCTGGTGAGGGAGACTGCCATTAATTAAATAATTTCACAGATTAGTTCAAAGTTGCTACCTTCTAAATGCTATGAGCTAGAGAATGGGATGATTAGAGCACTTACAAGGGAGAAGTGACCTCTTCAGGGTAGAATGAATGATCAGGGAAATATTCCCTGAAAAAGTCAGGCAGCATGGCTAGAGAACTGATGGATCAAGGTGAGCTGAGGGAAGATGAGGATTAAGAGTGTCCCTGCAAAGGGACAGGACTGGTCTTGGAAGAGGCAGAGTCAAGAGCGGTAAGAGCAGGAGGGTTCTGGTACTGAAGAGCGTGGAGGGGCCAGTTGCTGGTATGTGCAAGTCCTCAGGTGTTTTTCATTATCCTATGAGCCAGTAGAAGCCTTTGAAAGTTTTTAAGATGAGGGAAATATTATGCAGTTTGAGTTTCAAAGAGGATCATCTGATTCCTCTGCAGAGAAATCTGGACAAGAGCTTGTCACGACGGGTGCGGAGCTCGGGAGGGAGGACATTGCTACTCCCGGCCACAGATGTCACAAGCTTGGACCAGGTGGTGGTGGTGGCAATGGGACAAGTGGATATATCTTAATAATAATAATCAGAAAATAGAAATAATATGGTGATACATTGAAAAGAGATTGGATAGTCATAACAAAATTTTTTGATGTCTGTCTTAGTGCAGCCTAACTCAGGATTTTTAATGTCTGGATTTTAATGTAAAAGTAAATTAAAACAAAAATACTATTTATTAAAAATTTTCTCATACATTAAATAGAGGTTGAATAATGTGTATGCTTATTAGTTCTATTCAGTTAAAATCAGTGCTTTAATATCAATATTTTGGAAGGAAACTGAGAACTGGCTTTTGTGGCTGGCCCCAACCAGTTCTGGCTCCATTACTGAGAAACAGTCTACCTCTGACTGGTGTCTGGGTTTATGTGGTATATAGTCTTTCCCCTTTGCCTGAGATGGTGACATTGACAGCAAATATGACCTTCATACAGGCTTGTTAAGAAATCTATTCAGAAGGAATTTTATTCTGTTCTGGGGACAGTGCCGTTTTACTCAGGTGTGGATTAGCTAACAATAAATCATGTTGTAATAATGTCCAAAGCTACATCATCAACTTGGACTCATAAAAAAGAAATTACTTCTCATAGATGACACCAGTGTGCACAAGCAACCACATGCAGATGATTTGCCTAACACCATTTCAAGTTTTTGATGCTAGATAAGCATGTTTTGATTATAGAAGATTCATCATTCTTCTGATTGATATCCAAGGACTTCCCTAAGTCACAGAATTAATTTTCCGGGAAAACCTATCCATTCTGATGCAAAAACCCTTCAAATGAAAAGTTGGGTAGCTAGAAACTTCATCTTGATAGCTTGCTTCCTTCTTTCCCTCCCTAACGCAGTAATAAAAGATATATTTTATTAGCCTACTTTTTTGCAGGCTATTCTATAGATTTTATCTTTTAAGTTAACCTGTACGTGTATGCATGCATGTGATACACAAATCACAAAGCAAAAGGAAAAACCACAATAAGAAACAGATCAGAATTATCTTGCATTTGTAAATAATAGCAGTGTTAAGCCAAATTCGGAGGGACCCAAAACATGGAAGACAGGAACACGGTTCGTCGGTTACACATCAAAGCTTTATTGTCTAGCTTGGCCAAGCGGTGGGAACTCCGACAGAAATCTGACGAAGAGCGCGCCTGCCCTTTGTTCTACTTAGTTTTTATAGTTTTGTAAGTGGGAAGTACAGAAGCAAAAATTGCAATTAGGAGCCCCTTACCACTATTGGTTATAGTCATATGTCCTTTAACATGATAGGACCACGTTCAATTTGCAAGCCGTACATCCTTTTGGGGAAAACAAAGTTTACAAGCCAACACAATGGTAGAAAGATGTCTTTTTACATATTAAAAGGCATTCCTATATTATCTAGTGTTTATCTGCCATCTCTCTGTCCAGAGTCACACGTGTTAACCACACGCATTTACATAGGAGAGGTAGTTTTGATGGGGACAAATGCCTGCAAATGGCTCATTGCTATGAGAAAAGGTTTATTTTGGCTTTTCTCTCCCTGTACCTGGCTAGCCATTCACCCCTTTCCCCACAGGTGTGGTGGAATGTCTGGGGATCCATGTTTTCCTCCCCTCTGCATTTGCAACACAATGCCAAGGGCCATCCTGACTATGCCAATCACACAGTACAGAGACTATTTTCACAATTTCTCTGCACATCTTAACCCATATCAACAAAATGTTTCTCAAGCCTCCCAAAATATTAATATTAATTCTGTAGCTTTTCGTACTTTACAACACCTGCGGGTGAAGTGGCTCAGTGGCTCCTCAGCAGTGCCATGTTTCAAGCCCCTGAAGATTGATTTTGTTTTATGAGACGTGGATTCCCAGATGTTACAAGGCAGGCGGCACTAGTCTGAAAAGCAGGTGGTCCTCCCATAGGCGTCCAGCTCCAGACATACCACGGTGGGTTTACTTATCTCAGAGGTCTACACAACTTCTTCTCGTTGCCATGATGGAGCTGATTCTTTTGTAATTGGAATTGACATATCATGGCCAAAATTAGTAAGTTGCTCAGGTCTCTGTTAGGATATTGTAATGAGAGCTCTCATTATTTCTCCACCTCCATTTCTACCAAAGAATCAATCAAACTCCCCCCAAAACAGTAGAGAGTGGAGAAATATGAAAAGAGATAAACATTTTCTATGGCTGGCTACTGCTCACCTCACTTCTTTTTTCATACTTACACCTATTGGATTTAAGGCAAAATTGGTTTTTGCAAGAAAAATTCTCTCAAATAGTACAGATAAACAGCATGTACTTTGCAGAGTTCTGTCTTTTAGGGACCAGGGAAGGGTCACTAAACATACATATATTATTGGTAACTGTTTTATATCTAATGTCCAGGGATTCCTACTGTTGAAAGCTGGGATCCAGGCTATTACTACCCTCATTTATTATTTATAAAGCTCTGTACACGTACATGACATTTAATGTTGGATGAAATTGTGCCAGACAAATTGCCTTCCCTGAGGAGACTGCAAGCTCAAAGCAGGAAGACGTGTGGGAGGGAGACGGGGAGAAGGACTGAGAGTGATTCAGGGCTGCAGACGTGGCATTGTCTTGTCGAGTAGGTGGGCTGCAAGGGGGGCTTGGAAGCTGAGTAATGATTCTGAGATTGGGAAGCTATTCAGTAAAATTAAACCAATAACTGGAAGCACGTAAAGGTGTCAGAAGAGCATTCTTGCCCTTTAACTGAGAAATCTCCATCCACAGCTCTGACTTTGCCTCGTGCACCTGGTTCACCTGGTTTCCCAACATTCCTGCATACTCACCATGTCACAAACCAGTGGGTGGCAAACCGGAGCCTGCACACAATAACCTGGGAAGGAGGGGTGTTAAAACAAAGATTCCTGGGCCTTAGCTCAGTCAGTGTCTGAGTATGTCTGGGGTCCTGATTTTGCCTTTTTAACAAGGAAGTTCTCAAGAATTGCTGCTGCGAGGGCCACACTTTAAGAGCCTGTGTCCTAAAGTGGCATCTTCAATCTGTTTTACGTCATGTCCTCCAGCTCCCAGCTTGGAATCATCTCTAATCCTCACCTTTATGGTCAACCAGCACTGCAGTTCTATCTTTTGTTTTCCAAGGAGTTTCTTTCAGATTCGTTTCATCTTTTCCAATTAACATCTGCTAACCTAATCAGGCATCACTACCCCTCTTACCAGTGTTACAAGCAACAGCAGGAACTCCAATTACTACTAGAAACCTTGCACACCTACTGTACATAAGACAATAGGGTAACCACTTTTAAATATAGTATCTCGTTAAATAATGCTATTAGATAATCCATATTGTCTCCATCTACCAGAGAAGAAATTTATTTGCAGCGATATGAATTCAGTTGTAATGAGAATTACCAAAGGGATATAAATGAAGTTCTGTCCGACACCAAAACCTATATCCTTATGTTCATCCGGTATTCACACCCTATGTGAAGGCCACTTCTTGCATACAGTCCCTCATGTGTAGTTATGTAAGTGCAATGGTAAACCATGTCCCTTGTCTCAATTACTAATGGTGCCTTCTGTATTGCAGTAACTTGGAAATCAGTATGGAAGGTTAGCTTAATCAAGAAATGTCACTGAGATAATTAAATGCCTGTGTGAAACAATAAGTAGCAGATGGAATAAAATCCTTAATATGAGAAATAAACTTTAAAAATTTTAGAACAAAATATACCAGTGTATATGCTTTATAAAGCTGACAAATATAAAAACCTCTCAATATACAACCCAAGAAATAATAAACAAATGAAAATTAAACCATAAACCAGGGAAATTATTTGCAGAGAATTTGAACAGTGAAGGATTAGTTTAGGAAATATCTAATCAACCCTGTCAAATTTTTACAGTTCACAAGAGAGGTGAACCAGATGGTCAATACTTTTATGAAATGTGTTCAGGTTTCAAAAACAATAAGGGAAATTAGCATTGTATATCAGCGCAATATAAATTCATTCACGTCAGATTAGTATAAAGTCATGTCTGAGTGTCTGCAGAGAGTGCCTGGAAATTGCTGCAGTATGATGGTTGATGTGTAACTTAGTTCAATTACTTTGGAGAGAAGTGTGAAATTTCTACTAACATTAATAATGTAGGTACCTATGACTTACCAATTCTACCTCTAGGCATATACTTTAGAACATCTCTTCAACAGACATCCAAGGATGTAGGTACAAGGATGTTCACCACAAGGTGTTTGTAACAGGAAAACATTGAAAATGAGCCTCTTGTTTTTAATAGTTTATTGGAGAATTATTTTTTGTGGTGTATTTATACGAAGAACACAATTAAAACAGATGAACAAGTCTATATGCATTATCATGGATCTATCTCCTAAATATAATGTTCACCAAATTAGTAAGTCACAGTATATAAAAAATGGTATTCTTGTAAATTTACAGCACAAATACTATATATTATCTGTGGACACAAATATACGAGTCAAAGTAAATATACAAACAAGAAGAATATATACCAATTTTAGAATGATAGTAACTTTCGGGGGAAGGATTGAAGAAAAAGGGAGGGCTAGCCTTAATTGTATAAGTAATCTATTATTACTCATTAGATTAAAACATCTGAACTAAATATGGCAAAATGCTAAGGCTTAAAAGAATAATGTGGCAAATACTTGTGTTATTTTTTTCCTTTTTACTTAAGAAATCTTTGTGATAAAAAATAGAACATTTTAACTAAAGCTTCCATGGTTAAAGAAATTTTGAATATTCTTGGTTAATCAAACTACAACCGTTTTCTTTGCTGGAAAACATTTCAGTCATTAATATGCTAATAGATATTGTGCATTGCCAAGAGAGTAGTGTCTTAAGAACTATTTCCCAAACTTATTTGACCATGGGAGACTTTTTAAAAAAAATAAAACATCTATTAATATCTCATGGATCTTTTGGGATATGCTGTTATACATCATAGCACTTAATTCTCCCTAATTGTTCCATATAATTTAACTTGATTTCTATGATCATATTTTCCACGCCCTTGATGTCAGGACCTAAGTCTTGTTACTTTTCGTTAGGCCTGTAATGGACGTGCAAGTAATAGTTTGATTTTTCTGAGAAATTATTGTGCAGATCTTTATCCTTGATGTAGGTTTTGAGGGAGAGGGAAGAGTAAAAGTAGTCCTTGCACACAATTCTATATGTCAGTAAAAAGCAAAGTCAAGAACACAAAGATCAACATAAGGATAATGGAAGTTTTCAAACAGATGGAGGATAGT
The DNA here is from genome assembly GCF_036850995.1 of Saccopteryx leptura. NCBI lineage: Eukaryota > Metazoa > Chordata > Mammalia > Chiroptera > Emballonuridae > Saccopteryx > Saccopteryx leptura. The sequence continues at coordinate 212,911,898 of NC_089503.1, read as the reverse complement.
GATCCCAAAACATTGCCAGAACTTATTTCTGAAATCCTCTTTCTTCATTTATTCATTCATCTCTTTCAACAGCTATCGTGACACCTGAAGAATAATAGCTTTGTAAGATATCAGAAGTAGATACAGTCCAACGCATAAAATTTCTCAGAATTAAATCAATGATTTTTCAGAGTAAAATGACTCAATTTTTTTTTGAATGATTTAAGCATAAATCCATTCACAATTTTATTTAAGAAAAAATTCAGGTAAAGATTTATAGATACTAGGTAGGTCTTAAATCCCTTGGTTCACAAGGGTATAATTTTGATGCAATAAATTAAATTGGCCTGACCAGGCAGTGGTGCAGTGGATAGAGCATTGAACTGGGATGCGGAGGACCCAGGTTCGAGACCCTGAGATCGCCAGCTTGAGCACGGGTTCATCTGGTTTGAGCAAAGTTCACCAGCTTGGACCCAAGGTTGCTGGCTCGAGCAAGGAGTTACTCAGTCTGCTGAAGGCCCACGGTCAAGGCACATATGAGAAAGCAATCAATGAACAACTAAGGTGTCGCAATGAAAAACTGATGATTGATGCTTCTCATCTCTCTCTGTTCCTGTCTGTCTGTCCCTGTCTATCCCTCTCTCTGACTCACTCTGTGTCTATGAAAAATAAATAGATAAATAAATTTGACTCAACAAAAATTTGTTTACTGATACTTTATTTTTTTGTTACCCCACACCTAAGAACTTCTCTGCTAACTTAATAAACAGAAGTGAACGTCCTTCATTCTTACCCATTTGGTAATTTATTATGTATTAAATATAGATGTTGTGTAAATATCAAACAAAATTTAAAAATTAGATATGTGAGATCTAGTACCAAGACCTAACAAGTCAACCCTTAACCATTTTAGTGATTGAGAAAAACAGATGGTCATTTTCATTCTGTAATCATTACCCTTTAGACCACTTTCTATTTAGTAAAATTCTGCTGCTATTTGCTTAAGGATAAAACTTTTGAATCCAATTCTTTTTGAGTTTTTAATTTTGTTCTAATTCTTACAGTTTTAAATGTCATTGTTTTTAAACTCATAAAATAAAAAAAAGCTCCTGCCCTTTTCAGTAGCTAAATTTGCATAGAGTAAAATCTAATTTGAAGTACACTTCAATCCCTTTCGTATTATTTAGATTAATTTATAATCTAAATTTTTCTAAGAGAAAGTCACGTCAATCATAAGAACATAACCTGTGTTTTCAGGCCTATTATTTTGTTGGAATTTCACACTGGAAACAGTTTTTAAGTGGTTTTACTCAAAAAAGTCCTCCAGTTATTCAAAAGTTTTTAGAAATGTGATTTTTCATGTTTTGATTTTTTTCTTCTCTAAGTTTATGTATGTTTCTTCTATAGTTGTATGATATTTTAAAATTGATCTGATCTGTTAATGATAAATCGATTTTATATAGAGAAGAAAACAGGTGGCAAGAATGATATATTTATCTGCTGTGGGTGCTTCCAGTATTGTTAGTATTTTAGCACTCTTGGTATAATGTCATTGTGACTCATAGTAAAGTTGCAATGAATAACTGTTTGAAATTTTACTACAGCTGAAGAGACTCATATTAGGTTTAAATGCACTACTAGACCTTTGTAGTATTTCAGCCAGATGTCCCTCTTAACCATCTTATAGTTTCAGCTGAGATACTATGACTCGATTCCAGCAGTTAACAAAGGAGTTGATGTCAGGACGGTAACTCCCTACTTATAACTGTCTGGGTAGTAAAATGATGTCACCATTTCCACTCATGCTACCATAAGACAATGGAATAATCTACTGAGTTGTAAGTAAATTAGAGTTATATGCATTTTTAAAAGCAAACATGTGGTATTTATTTTTATAAACAATTTAATGGATGAGGACATTTTTCAGAATGACTTTCATTGTTTGTACTATGAATGAGGCAACTGTGGACATGTATATCTTAGTGCATTAATTCTTTAATATTGTGTTATTATCAAAGTATGCATAACCCAGATGTTTTACTATTCTTCTGTATGGAGGGCTTGCTTGGAATATGGATATATGTGTGTCAGCATTGGGGAAAGGGTAGATATGCATCCAGGATAAACCTTGAATAGAGTAGAAAATCAGAATGAAGAGTATTTTAGTTATCTATTGCCACATAGCAAATTACCCCCAAAATCTTTATGGATTATGCCAGTATATATTTATTATCATATGCAGTTTCTTTGGATCTAGAATTTAGGAGTAGTTTAGCTGAGTGATTCCAGTTTGGAATCTCTCATGAAGTTACAGTCAAGATGTCAGCTGGAGATACATTCATCTGAAGGCTTGACTGGCGTGTGAAAATGTGTTTCCAAGACAGCTTAATCCTATGACTGGCAGTTGGTGCTGGCTCTTGATAGAAGGCCTCAGTACCTCACTATGTGAGCTATTATATTGATCAACCAGTTTCAGGGTTGAGTGATACGAGAACAAGGCAGAAGAAAAATGACTTTGTGAATTTACTTTGGAAATCACACACTATCATTTCTGTAATATCTTTTTGGATCTACAGGCTAGCCCTAATTATTATGGGAGAGAGCTATGTGAGTATATGACTACCAGAAGGTGATGGTCATTGGAGGAGGTCATTAGAGGCTGGTTACTGCAAGCTGGAAGGGAAAGAAATAGCATGTGTAATTTGAAAGAAACACTGCATCTTGACTATTTCATATGGTGAGGATCTCAGTCACTTAAATTTATTTCTGACTATTCTCTGCAAGGGGAAGTAGCACAAGGCTTTTTGATATTACTGATTTTACATATAAATCACTTCTGTTCTTGCCAATGAGTCTGTGGGCCAGGTCATACAGATAGTTGTCATTTTATAGTGGAAAATGTCATAGTGGGAGAGCTCTGTTGTCACACATCAACATGGCGCAACTAGAATTACAGAAATAAGATACAGAATTTCTGTCTTTTAATCTTTGGTCATGTTCATTGTTTCCTTCTAGGCCAGAAGTATGCCAAGAGATTCCTCAAATACTTGTTGCTATAGTGGGTCAATATATCATGCATCCATCCCCAGCCATTGTTCTATGAACCTGTAACTCAGAGCAATGTTCATTTGTTGTATCTATCCCACTGGTCTTGGACCACTAGGAGGATGAACAAGTGGGTCCTAGAGTTAATTTAGCCTGAAACATTGCTGGAGTCTTATAATGACAAAACTGAAGCTGTCCTACTTCAGGCACATCACAAGAAGGCAGGTTCTTTGGTAAAGATGATAATGTTGGGAAAAATAGAAGGCAGCAAGAAAAGAGGAAGATTAAATATGAAATGGGTTGACTCCATAAAAGAAGCCATAGGTATGAGTCTGAGTTGGGCTTTTGAGGACATGACATTGGAACATCACTCATCACAGGGTCACCAGGACTCAGAGTCTACTCTGTGGTATGTAACCAACACACACACATCCCACTGATAGTTGTGCATGCTCAAAAGTTTTAAGACCTTTGTGATGCATTCTGACGATGAAGCAATAATGTTTTTAAGCAAAGGCAGTGAATGACACACATTTAATTTTGCATTTATCAAGTCATGGTAAAAGGAAATGCATCCTGCTAACCAAGTCAGCAGAATTGTGGCCGTAAAGCTGAACTTTCCACATGGACACCAGGAGTGAAGCAGAAAGGCACTGTCCGCTAGCAAGGTGGGTTAGGGAAGAGGAGTTAGGGAACCATAGACATATTTTTTTCTTGAATTATAACTCAGTGTGTTGTTTTCACATCCCTTCAATGGAAATAACCTACCTTCTTACCACAGGGTGAGCTGTTACGGTGAATGCTAAGATCAACTGGAGATGTTTTGAAAAAAGAGATGTTATATCAGTTCAGATGCTCCATGTCTTTGAGACATAGTCATAAGCATGCATTATTTCTGATAAATGGCTGATTGGATTGAAGGGAAAAACAAGGATGCACCTGGTCTCTTTTTGCCCCATGGAATCACATTTCCTGGATATCATTTACTACCTGGGTCCAGGAAACCAAATGTCTAGTATTATCAGCTACATTGTATCAGATATTTGTGTCTTTAATTAGGCTGTCTGATTTATGAGACTTAAGTCAAAGCTTCAGTCAAGTCATTTAATTTAGAGAGACTTAACACCCAAGATGGACAGGTCTGTTACTATCTTGCTGCTTGACACTTGGGATGCTTTAATAGACCCCATGACTATGATTAGAATAAGGATGCTGTTCTATTTGTAGACCTCAATTCCTGATTTCTTAAAAAAAAGAGAGAAAGAATATTCACATATGCTTTAGTAGGTGGATTTCTTTTTTGGACAGCTGTAGAATTTATCTCCTGGGCCTCTTGTGCAGAGGCTAGGAAGTGGGGACAGTGAGGGTTATGCTGGACTTTTGTGTGTGTGTGTCCAGTGATATATGAACTAAATAGAGAAATCAATTTTCTGCTCAAGTTCTTGGAATGGTGATTTGAGGAAAGTTTAATCAAAGGACTGTTTATGAAGATGTAGTCAAGGGTTAGAGGAAATAACAAGTATGATCAGTGCCCCAGCAACTGTAAGGGTGGGGAGCTATTGTTCTGGCCGGGCAGAGGAAGGGAGAGGGAGAGAAGTGAGTCATCTGACATGAGCTGTGGATTCAACAGACGGATGCAGCTGACCCGTAGGAACCAGACTGGGGCAACCAGGAAAATAAATGCCCCAACCTTCCTCTCCCTTTGACCTCTGACCTCTGGCTATTGCCAAACCCAACCGGATGCCCATTGGGTGCTATCCGTATAGGCCAGACTCTGGTGCACAGAGCAAGGTAGAATGGCATGGGGTGTGGATCCGGAGGAGCAAAAGGAAGATATTAAACACAAAGGCATCCATATTATTGGCAGAGTTCGGATTAAAATATATAATCTTCTTCCTAGTTTCTCTGAAAGTAAAAGCTAAAACATCGTTTGGAGATCTTTCAAACCTGATTGGCTAGGTTTGAATCTTAGCCCCAACATTGACCTTGGGTGGATGGATGGCTTATTCGCTCTGGGTTTCATCTGTCAAAGAAATAATCATGGTGCTGTGTCCCTAAGGCTGTTTTCAGGAATGAATGAACCGATGCATGGACAGCACTTACCAATCCTGGCAAATGGTCACAATATACATCCTGGGTCTTATTATTTACTTAGGTTTCATACAGGATCCTGCCTTTGTGTTGCTCTCTTTTAGGGTAAATAACGGACACTGAGTTAAGTTGGATTGATGTTGTTATTATTTTTCAATATTCCTTTAGTGTTTGGCTATAACCTGGGATTAAATATCCAGGTTGCAGTAATTGAATTGAGATCCTTAGAGCCCTCACTACAACCAAAGGAGGCAGGGGATATGTCCCCAAATACCCTCATAACAACGAGGAAGCGTGGTGAGTTTCTTTATTGCAGAGGACGGCTGACTGGGCTGACCCTGTGTGAATTCAGTTTGTGACAGAAGAGTGTAGTCAGCTGCTCCTGCCTTCCCCCATGAGCGGAATCCCTCTAGGAATGTCTTTAAACGTGCTTATTGCTCAGAATGGTAAAGAGAAAAAGGGATCTGACTTGGAACAGTGCCTTTTCTTGAGATTAATTCCTAATTAAGCAATATCCCAATAATACAAGCATTTAAATTTTCACAGGAACCAAGGAACAGCAGTAGTAATACTACAAGCTAGCATTTGTAAATCATAGGACTGTTTACAAGGGGCCTTTTCATTGTGGCTCTGTTTTTAAGCTCTCATTTTAGGCATGGAATGCTTTCAACATCATGTCCTTGTATATACATCATGTGAAAATGGACGTTCTGAGTCAAGGCCCTGTGCTCAGCCCTCTTTCCCCTCCTCTGAGGTAACTCCGCTGGACGGGTGCTGGGTTTCTACGGACAGTGTGAGAGCTGCTTTAGTAGTTTCTGAATTCCCTCCCTTCCCTTGGGGTAGGACTCAGGCACCTCCCTGCCTTTGGAGCTCTATTCCAAATGCAGAGTTCTGGGCCTCAGGGCAGCCTTCTCTGAGAATATTTATGTCAGAGTGGAGAAAGTCACCTAATGAGGGTTCTGAGAACCAAAGGAAACAGGAACACTGGGAGGACTCACTCTTAGCATCACTATTTCATGCCCGATTATGATTGTGTTTGAAACTTGATATGATGTCTGTGTCCAAGAGTTGGTGGAGTGTGAGATTTCAGGTTCCCCACATCCAAGTAAAGATCGGTGGACAGCCCTTCCTAGTCAGCAGGCCCCATGCAGTTATCTAAGTGACAGTTTCAAGAGGCTCTTCACAGAATAATGTAAAAATAAAAATAGACTTATTTTTACTGCTACTAAATAAAGTCTTTATACATGCAGTATTTCAAATAACCTCAAGGGTGTGTGTGTGTGTGTGTGTGTGTGTGTGTGTGTGTGTGTGTGTGTGCGTGCGCGCGTGCGCGCGAGAGAGCAGTTTCTCTCTTTCTCTCTCTACCCATCTGACCTATTCGCTAAGGCTTGGGTGTGGCGGGCGCTAAGCTGAGTGCTGTATACCATTTCTTTAAAAACTTCACATTATTATTATTGAAATGAGAAAACTGTGATTGGCCAAAGTGGTTTTGGTTTGGTCCTGCCATTATAATCTATCCATCGTCCTTAATTTTCACTGCAGTACTAAACCAGTTGTCCAAGCTTGATACATTTCAGCTCCAACACTGACAGTAAAAAGAGCAGCACAAATTTGAAATATCAAGAATCAATGGTAAATTTTTAGGAACAATAAAGGACAACATGAATTTTAATTGGATTATATTACAAATTCTAACTACATCTTTGGTTAGAAGTTTAAGGATGAGTTTGGTCACATCAGTCCTCCTGTGATTGGTGAGCAATGTAATGGGTGAATGTAACGTCTAAGTGGCTTCTGAGGAAAAGATGAACAAAGTTTGAGATCTGACTCAGGAGAAAACATGTGAGGCCTGACACGGAAGTGACGTTTCCAAGACTTGCTCACCCTTTGTCTGTACCTCCATGTAGATCTATTCCAGGTTACTAAGAATTTCCAGGAAGACGGCATTAATCCACTGTACTTACATTTGCATATCCCTTAATAATTCCACATGGCTGATTCCTGCTTCTTTTTTTTTAAATTTTATTTATTCATTTTAGAGAGGAGAGAGAAAGGGAGAGAGAGAGACAGAGAGGGAGAGAGAGAGAGAGAAGGTGGGGAGGACCTGGAAGCATCAACTCCCATATGTGCCTTAAACAGGCAACCCCAGGGTTTCAAACCGGCGACCTCAGCATTCCAGGTCTACGCTTTATCAACTGCGCCACCACAGGGCAGGCTGATTCCTGCTTCTTATCCCGATCTCAGATCACACATTCTCTGTTTGGAGATGGATATTGCCTGAGCACCTGTCCTCTCTAATGAGCCCCCTCACCAAAATCAGAACCCCACGATTACTATGACAAGAATCACTATCTGCAATTATCTATTTGGTTTGATGTCAATGTCTGCTTCTCCCAAGCAGAATATAAGCTTTACAGAAAAGGAATCCAGTCTTTGTTCCCTTCTGTGTATATTTGTTCATTTAATTAATATTCTGAAGCTCTTGAAGTGCATTGTAACATTAAGAATTTCAGCCATATACCACTTCAAATACATTTTATAAGGAGTTCTTAATGAGATTTAAAAATTCTTAAAATGTAATGTGAAGAAAATTTAAAAGCTGCATACAGAATTTAAATTCAGTACAGCTTTAACGGTAAAAGCTTGAGAGAGAAAAGCATGTAAAGATGTCCAATATTAAATACGCTTGCTGTGGTGGTGGAGTAATTTTCCCTTGTACCTATATGCCAGTATAATAAATATAATTACTTTAATAAGGGAAATATAAAATAATCAAGAACTAAAAAAGTTCTAAATAGATTAACATTTTTTCCAATGCCAATATTTTTGCTTTCAGACACTTTAAAGTTACATTAAGAGACTCCGCCTAGCCTGACCTGTGGTGGCGCAGTGGATAAAGCGTCGACCTGGAAATGCTGAGGTTGCCGGTTCAAAACCCTGGGCTTGCCTGGTCAAGGCACATATGGGAGTTGATGCTTCCAGCTCCTCCCCCCCTTCTCTCTCTCTGTCTCTCCTCTCTGTCTCTCCCTCTCCTCTCTAAAATGAATAAATAAAAAAAAAAAAAATTAAAAAAAAAAAAAAAAGAGACTCCGCCTAGTTAGTTGTGACAATAACAGTGATGATGATGATGATGATGATGGTGGTGGTGGTGGTGGTGATGAAAAGGAGAGGCAGTGAGAAAGCAAGAAAGGAACAGAAATTGGGAGAAGTGGAGATATGAGAATGGGTTACCATGTAATATTTTTGCATAAACCTACACAAGCTCAACTAGCAGTGTTTACATTATGCCTTTTCTTGATCTTTTAGAAGATGGGGTATAAAGAAAGACATAGAATATCAACCACAATTATCTGAAAATGTTGTGTTGTATGGACAGATGACAATACATTAGGAAGTTACACAATCACCTTGGTTTTCCAAACAAACTAACATGCTAACTTGAGCTAGGTCAGGATCTATAACTGGTATTAAGTGATTTATAGAAAAAGCCCTTCCAAAAAATGTCTGTGGAAGATTTCTAGATGATAAAAAGTTTTTCCTTTAGATGGAATGTCAAGCATATCATTTGTCTTCATACTAGGGTAATTCTGGAGTTTGCCACTGTTAATAATTATTTTTTAAGTCCTTCATAGCATAAGTGTTCTGATCTGTACCTCACCGAAGTTACATTGAACGCTCCCCTTTTCAAAAGTACATTAGAGAGGACTAGTACTTTTCTTTGACTCTACATTTTAGAATAAAATTGAAAAACAAACTTAGGAGAAAATTAAAGTAAAACTAGCATATTGAACTCACCAAGATATGCCCTCTGGAACTCATAAAGAGGGAAGAAATTTAAAAACTTTAATACATCTCTACTTTATCTACAATAGAATATGAAGCAAGATCGTCTTTATTTCCCAAGACCCCAGATATCAAAATCATTTTTAATTTGGAGCTGACAAGTCTATCTGAAGAAAAATTGTGTTAGAAATTTCAGGCAAAGATACCCGTTGTTTTTGAACTGTTTCCTTTAGTTTGGTGGTTTAAAAACATCCTTTATATACTGATTTGGTAGTGGATGATTGACTGGAGACAAGGGATTTCATGCTTTTACTTCTCATGTACTGATGCATTTCTAATTTTAAACTATAGCTCTTGAGGAAACGCAGATACTCTTTAGCAAATTGCCAAGAAGGCATATGACGAATATAAATAGTAGAGGCTCTTAATGTGGGACAAATAAAAATAAGACAGTATCTCAGGTCTATTACTTAATGTGTAGTTGAGAATGCACCAGAGCCTGACATTACAAAACAAGCCACATTCATTTACATCTGAACTACATAGAACCATTTTAAGTCAGTTTGTCCTGATGTGAATTTTCTAGCTGTGTGCAAAAGAGGAGGAGGGAAGGTGTTTAATATTTTTTTATTGTTTTATTGCTTGCCAAATAAAATGAGATCAGTGTGTCACAAGTGAATTAAATCGATGCTTGTTCTTTATTATTGTGACAATAACTGCTTTTTGAGTAAATGAAAAGGAAATCGGTAATCTGTTTAAGTTAACTTGCCAGCTACTAAGAGAACATCTGCCAACTCATTCTTCTGAGGGAGCGATGGGCTAAGAAGAACCATTCTTTTGTCAGGAACATAGTGACAGGTGGTGGCAATCTATATATTAATCTGTGTTGGATTAATCATAGTTACTAGTGTACACATAAATTAACTGAGATGAAGCTCTAAAGGAGGTAATGGCAGAGTGGCAGTTCATTAGCCTATGAGGACTAATTAAAAACATCTAATTATATTCTTACTAGGAAATACCTTTAAGTGATTATGAGTTCAGAGTGACTCAGTGAGTCCACAAATTGGATTATCTAGATCTGAAATTCTTATAAAAATAATGGTGTTTGAAGAGTTAGCTTGATCCCAAAATATATTAAATGATAAGCTTAGGACTTAATTAGATGTCACTTATTTCCTCATTTATTAATTAAGTAGTCAATTCTGGGATCCCTATCTTTCTTTCTTACTGTGGTGTTAAAACCATCAGGCATCTGCTGAGAGCTTACTATAAGTTAGACAACCGCCTGAGCATTGAACATGCATCATATTTGGTGGATCTTGACAGTGACACTGAGGCAGGGGCCACTGTTCCACTTCTGTACCCAAGAGAAAACTCAGCCTAAGACTTAAATAACTGGCCCATGATGCCTCAGCTAAAGATGGCAGAAGCTGCGCATCAGCAGCAAGTGAACCATGTTCTATATACTCATAGAGATATGGTGGAAAAGTAATAATTCAGTGTTCTGTAAATGTTATTGATTCTAGTCAGTTTTCTTCAATGATATGCTCTTTAAGAGCTATTTATAACTATTTTTCAGTTGTCTGCTCTTGTCGTAGCTACTACAGTCTAACTTATTATGGTACAGGCTTTTTGGCACAACCTAAGTGCTTTGATCAAGTCAGATTTAGGGAAGAGTGCTATTATCCTATTGCTTAAAGCAGGGTTCTTCAGCATGCATTATGAACGTTTGCACCACATTATTCTCTGGTTTGAGGGGCTTCCCTGTGCATTGTAAGTGTTGAGTAGCATCCCTGACTTCTTCCCACTGGATGCAAAGAGAAAATCTAATTGTGTCCATCAAGAATGTCTCTAGACTTTATCAAATGTCCCCCGTTGTGCAAAATTGCCCTTGGTTGAGAATTGCTGGTTTATAGGGTCAAGAAACTTTGTTGAATATTTTACTAATCACAACTGTTACCACCACTACATTATGGTTGAAGTGCTCTACAGTGGCTGTCAGAGAAAAATTGCACTGAGTAAAGTTAAACAGGCAAGGCGGACTTTCACCAAGGCTATAGCAATGGGATGAGGGAGTGAACTCAACTCCACTGAAACAAAAGGCAGAAGAATTTTTCAGCACTGTGGTGAGCTAGTGGGAAAGTACTGGAGGGCATTAGTGGGGAGGCTGGTCCACACGCAGTGTGTTCAGGCCAGCTGTGTTTGCTAATTGAAGCTTTTGGTAGTTAGGCTTCTACCTTCCCACAGAGATTGGGAGGTAGAAGCACTATCTTTTTTCATTTGTTTTAAATTTAAAAACTATTTTTAAATTGAATTTATTTGGGCTACATTTGTTAGTAAAATGATACAGGTTTCAGGTGTACAGTTCTGTAACACATCATCTGTACACAGTATTGTGTGGTTACCACCCCAACTCAAGCCTCCTTCCAGGTTTCAGGTGTACAGTTCTGTAACACATCATCTGTACACAGTATTGTGTGGTCACTACCCCAAGTCAAGCCTCCTTCCATCACCATTTATCCCCTCCAAACCCTCTTCAACCTTCTCCCACCCCCTTCCTCTGGGGATCACCATACTGTTGTCAATGTCTATGATTTATTTACTTATTGCTTAATCCCTTTACCTTTTCACCCAGTCAAGCAACCCCTCTCTTAATGATTTTATTTCAAGGAATGGCTTCCAGGTCCTTAAGAAAAATATTCCTGGGTTGTAAAATTGGCCAGAGACTGGGAAAAGATTAATATATTAAAGAAGTAGAGAATGAATTTACAGCTTCAAGAATTGACTGTTCCAATTACTTCTTGAAAACCCACTCAGTTCTCAAGTCTCTCTGTAATCTCCTGACCCCAAGAGCAGGGTGACTCAATCACCCTGATGTATTTTCACTACCCCATAGGGTCCAGGGGCAACCTTATTCCATTCAGTCATCCTGCTCAGGAGCACCTAGGTTTTTGCATACCAAGTTTGTCTGCAAAAATAGAGTTTATTGCGTTTTGTCCTTGGGCTTCAATGAAGTTCCTCACAATCTTGCCAACCCTGACCCTTTAGGGAAGAAAGCATATGCATTTCTCTCATTGCCTGGCCTCTGTAGCTTCTTAAATGCTGGTTGTCAGACTCAGAATTGGCAGAAATCCTAGAGCTTGGTTTTGGTGGAAGAGGTTGTTTCACTCTGTTTCCAGAATCCAGTCTGCTTCTTAAATGGAAGAACGTTTTATAAGGCTACACAGAGACATGTCGTGGAAGACTGGGACCAGGCAGGGGATTGGGCCTTCAGGCTCTCATTAGTGATCTCAGGGAAAGTCATACCGTGGGGTGATAAGGTTCTGTTCAGATGCAGAGCTGGGGTTGGGAAAAGAAGAAGTAACGGTAGGGAGTATATAGATTACTCATTCAAGATATAGTAAGACTTAAATAATTTCATAACCGCCTGCAGATTTGATCTTTTTTAAAGAGAAGGATACTTGGAGGATGGTTGAATTGGAAATTGGTATCTTTCAGCAATCGTGACCCCTGTGGGGTGATGGTAGCAGCGTTCTCAGGATAAATAATTTCATGAGATGCCTGAATAGTCACGTATTCAGTTTTCTGGTAAAAAAAATCTACTCCTATACAGTTTATCTTAGACAAAAGATCACTTGTAAGTAAAATCACTAGAATAAAAGCAAAATTGTCTCCTAACCTGAGTAACATGATCAAATCTTAGTTTGCATTGTGAGTGTTTCCATCTAGGCACACTATAGCTTATGTACACATTTAGGTTAACAAAATTAAACATATTCTCAATTTCACTTTGTTTAAAATTTATTTGAGAGAGAGAAAGAAACATCGGCTTGTTATTCCACTTATTTATTCATTCATTGGTTGATTCTTATATTTGCCTTGAACTGGGATCTAATCCGCAACCTTGGTGCATTGGGGTGACTAATGCTAATCAACTGAACTAGCTGGCTAGGGCTAAATTTTATTTTGCATTACTTGAACTCATTGAGTTTCTTGATTAAACCTCCTTTAAGTCAAGTTATCTATGCTAAGAATAACTCCTTGTTTTCAAGTATTTGTTCCTTATGATTTGACATGGTTGAGGTCTCTATTAAATATTTTTTCCCCTCAGCATGATGAGTTGTTTACTTCTTGATAAATCAAGTAAAGAACCAGAGCTCTTCTGAGTAGTATTAAACCTCAGTTGCAGCTTTCTAGATAGGTCGAATGGGTTTTATGGTATAGAAATTTTTTTCTTTATCCTTGAAGAGTCAAGGCAGATCACATCACCCAAGTAGTCATCTACTTAAGCTTATTTTGGAGTTGTTGTTGTTTTTTTGTTTGTTTGTTTTCATTTTCTATCCATGTTATAGGTGGGGAGTGAGTAGACACCTATTAGAAATAAATCTGCATTCTTCTATTTGGCAATGTGCCAAGAATGTTATAGCCTTCCAATGCAATGACTGAAGCCAGTGATAACATACTGGTAGAAAAAGATGAAGTCTATTATTTAAAAATATTGTTGTTTCAGTATAATGTTGGAAAAATCAATGACGTTGAAAGCAAACCAAGAATTTAGAAATGGTTTTTACTATTATGGATGTTATTATTTATAACTTTGATCTTTGGGATTTTTCCTGTGTCTAGCCATGAAAGCATTCCTTAAAATACATTTTAGGTGAGGCAGAGATTAAACACTGTAACACATTTTGTGGATTTAAAAGCCTATTTGGAAGTCTTGAAGCATATTAGTCTCTTCCGTATAAATTTGAGGCTTTTATCATTAACAGATGTCACCTTGATGCTCTGTTATACTTTTTAAATGTAAATTTTTCAGAAGACAGTATTATGAAAACATATTATACTGGAAACTGTTTGACTAAATGTTGAGATAAATATCATTTGGGCATATTGCATTGCCAGTTGGTTTGGCATTGTGTGAGTCTAACAGTTATGGTTAGGCTAGGAAAACTGGAACTCAACATTGTTTATCACCTGCCCTTAGTCACAACTTAGTGATCGATGTGACATGGCTAACAAAGTGTCAGTTAAAAAGGCATGTTTTAGATGGGTAAGCTACAAACATGGTGGCCACAAACATTCAGATGTGGTATTTTATGAAAGGCCAAAGGAAGGCAAAAAAACAAAACTAAAACAAACAAAGGGTCATCTTATTAATTATGGATTCACTTTAGTCTAATTATATACCCTATAAACATTTTTAATACAGACATTTCTTGTTCTTCCTCTTTTTTTTTGCTATTTACCAATTTATACTTCTCTCTACAGTGAATCTACAGTGTTCCAATTTGTGTTATAAATATCAGTCTTAAAATGATACTTATTATTATATTGAATACTGAGAGGTAAATCTGTTGATAAGGAGTTCATTGTTGTGATCAAGTTAAAGCTTAATTATTTACGCTAACAGACTGAAGTAGGCATGCAAATAATTCAAAGTAGGACCAATCCAGAGTCATTTATACCCTATGTCTAGGACAGAGGAAATGAAAACATAAAGCACAGAATCTATGGGACTATATTTGCTGTAAATATCACAGTTAATGTCTTTATTACATATAAGATTTATCTAAATCAATGGAAAACACAATATCCCTATGAAGATATGGCAGAGGGTCTTTGAGGAGAATACAGCCAACTAAAAATATACTTTTTATATTTTATATAAAAGTATAGAGAATTTTACATTAAAAATTAAAAATATAAAAATGGAAACTCTCACCTACTACTGGTTTAAATGTAAATAAGAAAAACCACTTTGGCTACTACATGTAAGCACATATGTATCCCATGGCCTAGAACTACCATGTACATCTAAAAATATATGTTTAGCCCTGGCTGGTTGGCTCAGTGGTAGAGCGTTGGCCTGGCATGCAGGAGTCCCTGGTTTGATTCCCGGCCAGGGCACACAGGAGAAGTGCCCATCTGCTTCTCTACCCCTCCCCTTCTCCTTCCTCTCTGTCTCTCTCTTCCCCTCCTGCAACCAAGGCTCCATTGGAGTAAAGTTGGCCCAGGCACTGAGGATGGCTCCATAGCCTCTGCCTCAGGCGCTAGAATGACTCTGGTCGCAACAGAGCTACGCCCCAGATGGGCAGAGCATCACCCCCTGGTGGGCAAGCCAGGAGGATCCTGGTCGGGCACATGCAGGAGTCTGTCTGACTGCATCCCCGTTTCCAACTTCAGAAAAATACATATATATATATATATATATATATATATATATATATATATATATATATATATATATTTACATAGTCACAAAAAGACTTAAGACTTTTCAAAACAGCATTATTCATTATGGCCAGAAAGTACAAATTCCTCAAATACTCCTTAACAGTAGAATGTATAAATACAGTTTGGTCCGATCATGTAGTGCAATGCTCTCCAGCCATGAGAAGGTGTGTGAGGATGTGGATGGACATCTAAGAAGAAAAATATTGTGCAAAACTAGCCAAACAAATATAAGGAATATACATCATAGAATTCAACTTGTATTAATTTCAGAACAGGCAAATCTTGGTTTCTCTTTTTGAGTGCATAGAATGTATTGAGTCATGTGAAGCCAAAAAAACTGCTGACAGAACTAGAAACTCTGGATAGGGTACAAAAATCTGATTTCATCTGATTTTCAACTATCCTAGAAAGCTGTGGAGGCAGTGGGCTCTAGATACATTAAATTGGAAGTCCAGGAAGGGGAAACCATTTCCAAAGTGAGCTTACGATGGCAGCTGTTTATTCCCCTACAGATTTTTCCTTCTCATATGGTCTAGGGCTGAGGGCCAGGGAGTTACCCAAGAAGACCTCTCCAACCAGTGAAGTCTTAGTGAGCACTCAGCACAGAGGTAATGTAGTTAGAGACATTAGCAACTTCACACACAGGTCAGGTTTATTATGTGGTCATTTTGAGGCTTTGCATAAAACTAAGGTGCCTAGACCAAAAGCCTCTGAAAGTCAGAGTAAAGTTACTCTCCCCTCAAACTTAGGATTTAAAATAATTGAAAACATTGGTGGAAAAGTACCTGTGCCCTCTGGCTAATTAAGGTTTCTAGGATAAGCGGAGGCTGAGAATTCAGGCTAGCCACCGGCAGGGTAGTTTCAGGGCCATTTATCAATTTATTATTCTGCCTTTCCAAAGATTAGTACTGAATTCATATTATCTTTAAATTTCTTTATTAGGAAACAAAATAAAATATTTAATGTGTTTAAGTATGTAGAAAAACTTGTATTCTATTGCATAACTAATAACTATACATTGATGCAATTGTTGTGGAAATAATCTATATTATCACATATTATATTATCATATACAACATTTTATCCTCTTTTTTTGTGGTTGTTGTTTTCAAATCAGGTTTGAAGAGATTACTTTTTCAATGTTTTCAAGAACCAGAAATATACTCTTACCCTTAATCAATTTCTGGGAATCAATCACAAGGAAATTTTACTAGAGTTATTAAGAAATACATGTATAGCTTTATCTATAATATACAAAAGTGATTAAAACATATATATTAGTTAATACAAAATTATAATTAATGTGCTACTTCAGAACTTTGTAGCACATTAGTCATTAAAAAGCCTATGATATAAAACTTTTCCTCCATCGGTGACAGGATAACAAGTTTTCACCTTACCTTCCCAGTATAAGCAGCTACCTACCAACAGGCAAAATCCAGTACATGACCATCTGCTGTCATTGGGCAAGAGTCAGTGCAAGAATTTGATCCTCGTACAGAGGAAAATGTGTGATCTGAGGCTCACCTTCTTTCAGTGTTCTCACTTGAAGCAGGAAAGTAATCTTGTACAGAGAATGGCAATCTCATTGAGAAGAGAGGGTAAAGATTGGGTTGGAGTTGAAGTGTCTGGCACAAGACTACTGTGAGGTTTCATACAGGGATAAACGTAGACTGGAGTACAGGAATGGCGCAGTGCTACAGAGGATGATTATCTGGCCATCCAGAACACGATCTCAGTGATGGATACCTCAATTAACTGAAACGCCAGAAGGTTCATGCTTTGCAAATAAGAACCATACCATAGAATGAGGCCCACATCCCAGGTCTGAACAAAACCGAAGAACATCTTTCCTAAGAAAGAATAAAAAAAATCAAGACAGATGGGATGAGAGGATCTTCCAGCGATTTAGCTGCCTGTGAAAACTAAAATCAATATTATTTTCAGAGTGACGTCATGGAAATGGCGCCGTGAGCAGCGCGTCCGGCAGCTCTCCCCTAAATCACAACAAATTTATCAACTAGAAACAGAAAAATCTATCCTCGGAGCATTCCGGAATTCCACACAAACTGATAGCAAAAGGACTGTTATCACTTGAATCTGAGAGACGAGGGTGTGGAGGAAGCTACCGCAGGGATGTTCATTCAAGCCGCGAGGAAGTGCGCCTGTGGTGAGTTAGCCCACACTCGGGAGCTGCGAGCCGAGCCACCGTGAACCGAGCCGCCGTGAGCCGCCGCGAGCCGCCGCGAGCCGAGCCGCCGCGAGCCACGGGGCGCGCGCCCGGTCCGGTTGCAGAGTGAGCACCGCTTACGTTCCCAGTGGCCCGCGCACTACGAGTGAGAGTTGCCAGCCACCGGTGCCCGGAGCACCCCATTCGCGCGCGTGCCCTGGGCATTCCACGCGTCCAGAGCGCCCTACTGGCCCGCACACCCAGGGGGCCCCATTATCCTGCGCCTGGTGCGATCCAGCCGCCAGCGGCAGGGCGAGCGGGAGAGGCCTGGGAGATTCTCTCCGTGGGCGGGGCACCTCACCCAGCCATTCAAGCTAACAATCAAGCGTTGGGGGAGAGGCGCGCGCAGGCAGCCTAAAATACCTTCGGGAGCACAGCTGCGACCCAATCACTGAAATTAGCTTAACCCATGAAATCTGCGCACCCTCAATTCTAATTGATAAGATCTCTCTCAGTTCAGCGATCCAAGACAAGAGGCGTGATATTTTTTAGTGCCTCTCGCTAAAGGGGCAGGGGCAACTTCTGATTGATAGAGCCTCCATATTCAGGGATAAACGCTAACAAGAAGGACTTAGCAGATAATAAGATCTATACTACACTAGTCGCAAGCAGAGACTAGTGCCTCTTCTTCCCAGCAAAAACAGGCTACAAAGTATGGAAAGCCTGGGTTGAGAGGTCCAACTGAATGATAGGCGCTGAACAGTCACCTTGACAACAATTGACTCCCACCCCCGCCTGATTACACTGGAGGCCCTGACTGCCAGAGCCTTTCCCAAAGCTTTGCACTGAGTGGGGATAGAGTGGGGATTTCCCAGCTCTTTGAGCCTCTTACTCCCCAGGCAGAAGCAGTTGCAGCCTTATAGCTGGATCACCAGGCTGCTAATTCAGAAAGGGGGGACTAGGAGAGAGAATCCAGGAAAGCAAACTCTCTCATCATTGGACCCTGCAAACGCCAACAAGCCTTGACTACCAGCAAGACTAAAGCCAATTATATGACATTGCCATAGAATCCCATCAACTGCAAATCCATACCTAAGTGTGACACAGGGGCAGAGCCTGGGATACAGAGTCACCGACCAGGAAGAGGGAGAGAAAAGAAAAAGGAAGAAGTTAACCTCTCAAAATCAAGAAAAATCCACAGACTTTACAACTTGTTCCACTAATTCTTTTTTTGTTGTTGTTGTTTGTTTCTTCTATCTTATTGCCTTTATTTCCTCTACCTCGGTCCTTCTATTCTCTGCCCATCTTATGCTTCCCTTTTCTTGAACTACACTACCCATGAGTGTTACATTTTATTTCTCCTCTTCATCCTCACCCTCCTTTAAGGTTATACTCCAAAACACTTAACTCTCACTCTCTCCTCTTTTGTTCTTTTTGTCTTGCTTTATTTTGTTTTTTTTCTCTTCCTATTTTATTTCTTCCTTCGTTTTTCTCTTTTTCTTATTTTTTCCTTTCTATTCGTTTTTTCTTTTCTCATTTTACTTTCCTCCCATTTAATCCTCAATCACGAACAAATTAGTTAATTTGGGACTCAAGGCATTTTTTGGCTTTATTTTTCTTTTTTGCTTTTGTTTTTATTTTTTTTCTTGTTTGTTTATTTTTGTGGCATTTTGGGTCCTCCCAACCCAAGGTCTCCATTGTATTTAGTCTTCACTCCACTTAATACAACAGATTTTTACTTATTATTTTTATTTTTTTCTTCTTTATTATTCTTTATTGGTCCTTTTTTCTGGTTCCCTCTTATCCCTCTCATTATATCTCTTAGTTGACCATCACTTACAAGCAAATCATCTTATGCTTGTCTAAGATTTTCTTTCTTCCTTTTTTTTTTTTTTTGCATTTAGTAGGTCCCTACTCCCTTTTTTTGCCCCTTGAACTTTTCACCCCAAATCAGGCCCTCCATTATAGGCACGATATTTCCCTGAGGAGGGGAGAGGAGGGAAAGAGAAGAAAGAAAAAAGGGGGAAATAATAAATTATTACTGTTTTTTTTTTGTGGGGTGTTTTACCTTTTTTTTTTTTTTTTTTTTTTTTTTACTTTTTACTCTTTATTAATTCTAATTAGTGCTATCAACAAGACCACCCTCAGATGCCGATAAGAAAGATGAAATCGAATATTATGGATACAAAAGAAAGAGAGGTAACAAAAATAGATGTGGAAAAATCTATGGAGAAAAGATTTAACATATAGGAA
Source organism: Saccopteryx leptura (assembly GCF_036850995.1). Classification (NCBI taxonomy): domain Eukaryota; kingdom Metazoa; phylum Chordata; class Mammalia; order Chiroptera; family Emballonuridae; genus Saccopteryx; species Saccopteryx leptura. Next base: position 212,892,340 of record NC_089503.1, on the reverse strand, counting down.
GCCTTGGAGCTAAATGACAGAGAATTTAAAATAGAAATCTTAAAAATACTCAGAGATATACAAGAAAACACAGAAAGGCAATATAGGGAGATCAGAAAACAACTCAATGAACACAAAGAATATATTACCAAGGAAATTGAAACTATAAAAACAAATCAAACAGAAATGAAAAACTCAATTCACGAGCTGAAAAACGAGGTAACAAGCTTAGCTAACAGAACAGCCCATATTGAAGATAGGATTAGTGAAATAGAAGACAAACAACTTGAGGCACAACAGAGAGAAGAAGAAAGAGACTCAAAAATAATAAAAAACGAGAAAGCCCTACAGGAATTGTCTGACTCCATCAGAAAGAATAACATAAGAATAATAGGTATATCAGAGGGAGAAGAAAAAGAAAATGGAATGGATAATATACTCAAACAAATAATAGACGAGAATTTCCCAAGCCTGTGGAAAGAACTAAATCCTCAAATTCAAGAAGCAAACAGAACACCGAGTTTTCTTAACCCCAACAAACCCACTCCAAGGCACATCATAATAAAGATGACACAAACCAATGACAAAGAAAAAATTCTCAAGGCAGCCAGGGAAAAGAAGAGTACAACATATAAAGGAAGGCCTATTAGATTATCATCAGATTTCTCAGCAGAAACTCTACAAGCTAGAAGAGAGTGGACCCCAATATTTAAAGCCCTGAAAGAGAGGAACTTTCAGCCAAGAATACTATACCCATCAAAGCTATCCTTCAAGTATGAAGGAGATATAAAAACATTCACAAATACAGAAAAAATGAGAGAATTTATCAACAGAAAGCCCCCACTCCAGGAAATACTAAAGGGGGTTTTCCAGCCAGATTCAAAGAACAAAAGAAAACAACACCACAAGTAACAGCTCCACCAAGAACACAATAAAACCAAACTTAAACTGTGACAACAAAGGAAAAAAAGGGGGGAGAGGATGGAGATTAACAGTAGCAAAGGACGATGAAGTGCAGAAATACTTATAAGATAGGGTACTACAATGAATATGGTAGGTACCCTTTTCATTACTTAATGGTAACCACCCTTGAAAAAACCACCACAAAAACACTTGACTTAAAAAAAGTAGCAACAGAGGAAAGAAGTATGGAACACAAACAAACAAAAACAAATGATAGAAAAACAAAAGAGAAGAATCAAACTGGATACAAAACTAACAGAAAGCAATTTATAAAATGGCAGTAGGGAACCCACAAGTGTCAATAATTACACTAAATGTAAATGGATTAAACTTACCAATAAAAAGACACAGAGTAGCAGAATGGATTAAAAAAGAAAATCCAACTATATGCTGCCTACAAGAAACACATCTAAGCAACAAGGATAAAAACAAATTCAAAGTGAAAGGCTGGAAAACAATACTCCAAGCAAACAACACCCAAAAAAAAGCAGGTGTAGCAATACTCATATCTAATAATGCTGACTACAAGACAGAAAAAGTACTCAGAGACAAAAATGGTCATTTCATAATGATTAAGGGGAAGTTGAATCAAGAAGACATAACAATCCTTAATATATATGCACCAAACCAAGGAGCACCAAAATATATAAGACAGCTACTTATTGACCTTAAAACAAAAACTAACAAAAATACAATCATACTTGGAGACCTCAATACACTGCTGACGGCTCTAGATCGGTCATCCAAACAGAGAATCAACAAAGACATAGTGGCCTTAAACGAAATACTAGAACACCTGGATATGATAGACATCTACAGGACACTTCATCCCAAAGCGACAGAGTATACATTTTTCTCTAGTGTACATGGAACATCCTCAAGAATTGACCATATGTTGGGCCACAAAGACAATATCAGCAAATTTAGAAAAATTGAAATTGTACCAAGCATATTTTCTGATCATAAAGCCTTGAAACTAGAATTCAACTGCAAAAAAGAGGGGGGAAAACCCACAAAAATGTGGAAACTAAACAACATACTTCTAAAAAATGAATGGGTCAAAGAAGAAATAAGCGCAGAGATCAAAAGATATATACAGACAAATGAAAATGAAAATACGACATATCAGAATCTCTGGGATGCAGCAAAAGCAGTAATAAGAGGAAAGTTCATATCACTTCAGGCCTATATGAACAAACAAGAGAGAGCCGAAGTAAACCACTTAACTTCACACCTTAAGGAACTAGAAAAAGAAGAACAAAGACAACCCAAAACCAGCCGAAGAAAGGAGATAATAAAAATCAGAGCAGAAATAAATGAAATAGAGAACAGAAAAACTATAGAAAAAATCAATAAAACAAGGAGCTGGTTCTTTGAAAAGATCAACAAAATTGACAAACCCTTGGCAAGACTCACCAAGGAAAAAAGGCACAGGACTCAAATAAATAAAATCCAAAATGAAAGAGGAGAGATCACCACAGACATCATAGATATACAAAGAATTATTGTAGAATACTATGAAAAATTATATGCCACCAAATACAACAATCTAGAAGAAATGGATAAATTCCTAGAACAATACAACCTTCCTAGACTGAGTCATGAAGAAGCAGAAAGCCTAAACAGACCAATCAGCAGGGAGGAAATAGAAAAAACTATTAAAAACCTCCCCAAAAACAAAAGTCCAGGCCCAGACGGTTATACTAGTGAATTCTATCAAACATTCAAAGAAGACTTGGTTCCTATTCTACTCAAAGTCTTCCAAAAAATTGAAGAAGAAGCAATACTTCCAAACACATTTTATGAGGCCAACATAACCCTCATACCAAAACCTGGCAAGGATGGCACAAAGAAAGAAAACTACAGACCAATATCTCTAATGAATACAGATGCTAAAATTCTAAACAAAATACTGGCAAACCGAATACAACAACATATTAAAAAAATAATACATCATGATCAAGTGGGATTCATCCCAGAATCTCAAGGATGGTTCAACATACGTAAAACGGTTAACGTAATACACCATATCAACAAAACAAAGAACAAAAACCACACGATCTTATCAATAGATGCAGAAAAGGCTTTTGATAAAATACAACACAATTTTATGTTTAAGACTCTCAACAAAATGGGTATAGAAGGAAAATATCTCAACATGATAAAGGCCATATATGATAAACCATCAGCCAACATCCTATTAAACGGCATAAAACTGAGGACTTTCTACCTTAAATCAGGAACAAGACAGGGTTGTCCACTCTCTCCACTCTTATTTAACGTGGTGCTAGAAGTTCTGGCCAGAGCAATCAGACAAGACAAAGAAATAAAAGGCATCCATATCGGAAAAGAAGAAGTAAAGGTATCACTTTTTGCTGATGATATGATCCTATACATCGAAAACCCGAAGGACTCCACAAAAAGATTATTAGAAACAATAAACCAATACAGTAAGGTCGCAGGATACAAAATTAACATACAAAAGTCCATAGCCTTTCTATATGCCAACAATGAAATATTAGAAAACGAACTCAAAAAAATAATCCCCTTCACGATTGCAACAAAAAAAATAAAATACCTAGGAATAAACATAACAAAGAACGTAAAGGACCTATATAATGAAAATTACAAAGCATTGTTAAGAGAAATCGAAAAAGATACAATGAGATGGAAAAATATTCCTTGTTCTTGGATAGGAAGAATAAATATAATCAAAATGGCCATATTACCCAAAGCAATATACAAATTTAATGCAATTCCCATCAAAATCCCTATGAGATTTTTTAAAGAAATGGAAAAAAAAATCATCAGATTTATATGGAACTATAAAAAACCCTGAATAGCCAAAACAATCCTAAGGAAAAAGAATGAAGCTGGGGGCATTACAATACCTGACTTTAAACTATATTATAGGGCCACGATAATCAAAACAGCATGGTATTGGCAGAAAAATAGACACTCAGACCAATGGAACAGAATAGAAAGCCCAGAAATAAAACCACATATATATGGTCAAATAATCTTTGATAAAGGGGCCAACAACACACAATGGAGAAAAGAAAGCCTCTTCAACAAATGGTGTTGGGAAAACTGGAAAGCCACATGCAAAAGAATGAAACTCGACTACAGCCTGTCCCCGTGTACTAAAATTAATTCAAAATGGATCAAAGACCTAAATATAAGACCTGAAACAATAAAGTACATAGAAGAAGTCATAGGTACTAAAATCATGGACCTGGGTTTTAAAGAACATTTTATGAACTTGACTCCAATGGCAAGAGAAGTGAAGGCAAAGATAAATGAATGGGACTACATCAGAATAAAAAGTTTCTGCTCAGCAAGAGAAACTGATATCAAAATAAACAGACAGCCAACTAAATGGGAAATGATATTTTCAAACAACAGCTCAGATAAGGGCCTAATATCCAAAATTTACAAAGAACTCATAAAACTCAACAACAAACAAACAAACAATCCAATAAAAAAATGGGAAGAGGACATGAACAGACACTTCTCCCAGGAAGAGATACAAATGGCCAACAGATATATGAAAAGATGCTCAGCTTCATTAGTTATTAGAGAAATGCAAATCAAAACTACAATGAGATACCACCTCACTCCTGTTAGATTAGCTATTATCAACAAGACGGGTAATAGCAAATGTTGGAGAGGCTGTGGAGAAAAAGGAACCCTCATTCACTGTTGGTGGGAATGTAAAGTAGTACAACCATTATGGAGGAAAGTATGGTGGTTCCTCAAAAAACTGCAAATAGAACTACCTTATGACCCAGCAATCCCTCTACTGGGTATATACCCCAAAACCTCAGAAACATTGATACATGAAGACACATGTAGCCCCATGTTCATTGCAGCACTGTTCACAGTGGCCAAGACATGGAAACAACCAAAAAGCCCTTCAATAGAAGACTGGATAAAGAAGATGTGGCACATATACACTATGGAATACTACTCAGCCATAAGAAATGATGACATCAGATCATTTACAGCAAAATGGTGGGATCTTGATAACATTTTAAGGAGTGAAATAAGTAAATCAGAAAAAAACAAGAACTACATCGTTCCATACATTGGTGGAACATAAAAATGAGACTAAGAGACATGGACAAGAGTGTGGTGGTTACCAAGGGTGGGGGGAGGGAGGACATGGGAGGGAAGGAGGGAGAGAGTTAGGGGGAGGGGGAGGGGCACAGAGAACTAGATAGAGGGTGGCGGAGGACAGTCTGACTTTGGGCGAGGGGTTTGCAACATAATTTAATGACAAAATAACCTAGACATGTTTTCTTTGAATATATGTACCCTGATTTATTAATGTCATCCCATTACCATTAATAAAAATTTATTATAAAAAAATAAAAAATAAATAAATAAAATCAATATTATTTTAAGCAAAATGCCATACTGAAGACTCCTTTCGATGTAAAATCTATAATGTCTAACATAAAACAACATCAAAATTACTGACCATGTGAAAAAAGGAAGAAAATGTGCTCCAAAACTAAAAGGCAAAATAGTCAACAAGACGGGTCTATTGCTATTACCCGTCTTGTGGAATCCTCGATGACTAAGATGTTGAAAATAAAGTACTAAAATGTTTTATAACAGTATATTTACAGTTAGTATTTAAAATAGCTATCAGAAATATAATCAAGAGTTAAATAATAAAAATGAAGTAACAGTTGCAGCAGAGAAACAGAAGCTATAAAATTCATATTAAAATTCAAGAACTGAAAAGTAATAAATATGAACTTTAGCAGCAGGATGAAACTATAAAAGAAAAGGTGAGTGATCTTGTCAGGATCAACAGAAATGACCCACTTGGAAGCACAAAAAAAAATTTTCAATAAACACTTGTCAAAGTAATGTCAAAAAGGTCTAGGGTGTAAAAATAGAGTCCTTGTAAAAGAGGACAAAGGGGTGGGGCAATAAAATTTCTAAATAGATAATGGCCCACAACTTCCCAAATTTGCTGAAAATAGCACAACTAAGCTACAGGATCGAGAAGCTCAGAAGACCACAAGTGGGATGAGTACAAAAGAAACCTTTCCTAGTGATATCATAGTTAAATTGCTGAAAAGCACACATAAAGAAAAAATGTTGTGCAACCAGAGAAAAATTGCCAGTTACTTCTCAGAGAACCATGGTACAAAGTATTGATGTTATGTTTTTAATCAGAAACAATGGCAGGTAGAAAGTTTTAAGGTTTTAAAAAGGAAGTTTTAAAGTCTTTAAAAAGAAAGCAAAATCAAATCCAATAAATATGTATATGCTTTATTGAAGTTGAAACAACATTTTCTGATTCGAGGGAATGTTTGCAGAACTGTAATGCAAGAAAAGTTAAAGTAGGTCCTACCAGCGGGAGGGAAGTGATACCAGACAAGGACTTGTGTTAACAGGAAAGAATGACAAGCACTCAGAATCATAAATATAAATATATTGGCAAATATAGAAGCCTATATTTTATATTTTTGTTGTTATCTTTAACTGAAAACTTATTATTTAAAGCAAAAGTAGTATTGTCTCTGCATTTTTATGGTATGACAATAATAACACAGAGAAAAGTAAGCAAATGGGATTATGCTGTTATTTTAAATACCTATATTTTACTGAAAGTGATGCAATAATAATTAGAAGTAGAATGTGATAAATTAAGGAGTTGTATTGGGATATTTAGAGCTACCATTAAAAAGTTATACAAAGAGGGATAATATTGAAAAGGCAATAGAAGAAATAAAGTAAAATATATGCCGTCTATAAGAGTTGGACGCTTAATATAACACATATTTTGATGCAAATGATGGGAAAATAATGTAACATGCAAATGGCAGTCAGAAATTAGAAGGTTAATATAAAGTAAACTTCAAGGCTAGGATTATTACTTGAAAAGAAGAAACATTTCATAATGATAAAAAGGCCAATATATTAGTTGACATAACTATTCTCCAGGTGTATGCAACTGAATAAAAAAATTTAAAATACACAAATCAAAAGTTGGCAGAATTAAAGGGAGAATACTCAAACAAATGCTGATCATAGTATTTTAACATTCACTGTCAGTTAAAAAAAAACAGTAATCCTGAAAATGCCATCTATCAAATTGTTCTGATTTATATTTGTAGAATACCAATCTTGACATCTGCAGCACATACACATCTGCAATACTCTGGAGCACTCACCAAAACAGACCATATGCTGGGCCATAAAAGAAGTTTTGACATGTTGGAAAAGTATGACATTTTACAGAGTAGTTCCTCTGAACACAATATGTATAGAAGATTAAATTTAAATACATATGTGTGTGCGTGTATGTGTGTATATAGATATCTGGAAACTCACCAAATAATTGGGAACTAAGAAATACATATCTAAATAACTCATTGGTGAAAGGAAGAATTCTCAGGAAAAATTAGTAAACACTTTGATCTAAATAAGAAAAATAAAACATGATTGATTCCCAGTCAGGGTATGCTACCATCTGCTTCTCTCCCCCTCCTTCTCCCCCTTCTCTCTCTCTTCCTCTCCTGCAGCCAGTGTGTTGATTGGTTGGAGCATGGCCTTGGACATTGAAGATAGCTCTGTCACAGCAGGACAGTGTAAAAATTGCTCAGTACTCAAGTATTGGCCCCAGATGAGGTTGCTGGGTGGATCCTGGTCAGGGTGTATGTGGGAGTCTGCCTCACTATATCCCCTCCTTTCACCTAAGAAAATACAACATAAAATTTGTGGGATGCAGCTAGATCAGGGTTTGGAAATGAACACTTTTAAATGCTTATATTAGAAGAGAAGAAACAATTAAAATTAGTGACCTAAGTTTTCACATTAAGAAGCCAGAATAAGAAGAGTAAATTAAAGCCAAATTACATTAAAAAAAGGAAATAAATACAAGACAGAAAATCAATGATAGAAAAAGAGAAAAAGTAAAAGAGCAGAAGTTACAAAAGATCAATCAAGTGGATAAACCCCTAGCACAGCTGATCAAGAAAATGAAAAATAAATTACCAATATTGGATTTGATAAAGAGGATAATAGTATATATATATCCCAAAGTTATTAAGAACAATATAAGTGAATATTATGAAAAATGAACCACTTTTAGATCAATAAATTCTACAATTTAGATGCAATGGAGAATTTTCTTTACAATAACAATTTATCCAAATTGATACAAGAAGAAATAAAAGATATGAGCAGTCTTGTATTCAGTAAACAAATTAAATTTGTAATTCAAAATCTTCCTATAGAAAAAACTTCAGTGCCATGTGGCTTCATTGATGTATACTATTATAAATTTAAGGAGTAAAAAATTCCAATCTTATATAAACTTTCATAAAGTATAAGAAAACTGAGCAGTTCCAATCACCTTGTTAAAGACATCATGATTTTAAAACTAAAGACATTAGAAGAAAATACATTCCTTGATCCCCCATCATTCCTTGATCCCTCATTCCTTGAACAGAGATGAGAAACCTTAACAAAATATTGGCAAAATAATTCTATTATATATAAAAAGGGTAATTTATTATGAGCATTTGGAGTTTATCCAAGGAAGGCAAGATTACTTTTACATTCAAAAATTAATAATAGGCCCTGGCTTGTTAGCCTAGTCAGTTGTAGTGTGGTCCCAAAATACCAAGGTTGTGGATTCTATCCCTGGTCAAAGGTACATGTGTAAAATGACCAATGAGTACACAACTAAGTGGAACAGCAAATAAATGTTTCTCTCTCTTTCCATCTCTCCCCCTCCTGTCTCTGTCTCTCTAAAATCAATAAAAAAAAAGAATCATATGTTGTACCACATTAGTAAAAGAAAGGAAGAAATGAGCTGATCAATTAAAATGTGTACTCAACTCATCAGCATTTGAAAAATTCAACACTGACAGCAAACATCATTTTTAATGGTGAAATTGTGAATATTTTTCCAGCTAAGGTGAGGGACAAACAATGTATCAGTACTATTTAACATTGTCCTGAAGGTCCTGGTCAATCCAAAAGGACAAGAAAAAGATATAAAAGTCATAACAATTCAAAGGAATAGTTAAAACTGTCTTTGTTCATGGAAGATATATCCATGTGGGAAATCCTGACAAATCTAAAAGGCAGCTATTGTAAATAAGTTAATGGGAAGGTCATAGGACACAAAACCAATTTTACACAAATTTATTTCTATACATGTGCAGAAACAATTAGAAAATTCATTGAGACATTATTTATAAAAGCATCCCCCAAAGAGAAAATACTCCAGTAAATTTAATAAATTATGTGCAAGACTCCTACAATAAAAATTATAAGATTTTGCTCAGAGAATTTAAAGAAGATCTTTACTCCAGGTTTATGGCTTCAGTAATTCGATTTTATTAAGGTCAGTTCTCACAAAATTGATTTATAAACTTAATGCAATCCCACTCAAAATCCCAGGAGACTATACTTTTTGTGGAGGGGAAGTAATTGACAAGCTAATACTAAAATTATATGAAAATGCACAGAAGTTACTGTAATGCGATTCTTATCTAGAATAAAATAGTGGCATAAAATAAAGACAGATAGATGAATGGATCAAAATACTGCCCAGAAATAGACCGACATATAATGGTCAATTGATTTAGGAAATTCTTTGCAATAAATGTTGCTGGAACCGGATAAACCTATGTTACAAAATGAACATCAGCCCTTACTCTCATTAGATGTGCTATATTCCAGATTACACTCGCTAAAGTATAAACCTTCTAAAAGCCAACAAACTAGACTATTCTCATATACTTGTGCAGGAAATGATTTCTAATATATGGCTTTAAAAAAAGCACAAACCATAATAAGAAAGACTGATAATTGGAATTTATTTGAAAACAAAATGGCAAGTCACAGATAGGAAGAAAGTATTCTCACAAAAATCTATTTCAGCAAAAACATATTTGACAAAAGATTGTGTCAGAGTATAAATGCTGCTATCGCACAATAAAACAAAGATAAACATCCCAGGTAAGAATGGGAAAAAAGATTAGAATAGATAGTCACAAATGAACATGTAAAAAATGAGTGATAAACCTATGGAAAATGCTTAAAATGATAAGTTATCAGGAAAAGGCAAATTAAAACCACAGTTGTCACTGCATGTGGATGGACTAAATGTCTAATACGAATAAGAGTAACAACACCAAATATTGGCAAGAATATGATGCAACTGTAACTCTCATACTTTGCTGGCAGGGGTACAAAATGACCTTCGATGTGTAATATAGGAAGCCAGGTGTCTTCCTCATTCAGCTGGACTATAATGAAAGATATTATAGTCCAGGTCTGGAATCCATGCACGAGCATCTGTCTACACACTGTCAACCAGATCTCAGTCATGTGCCTGCACCTAATTGCACCAAAAGCTCGGGATGCCTTTGTAGTCTTGGTATGGGCCCAGGAGCAAAGGTAAAAGGGTTGGTGAATGTCTAATGTCTAGCCTTTATTCACACTCCACTTAGTTGTGAATGGATATGGGAGGTGATTTGTATAACAAGAACACTAGTTTGAGAGTTTGTTAGTTCTAGTAGTCAAGGCATGTTAGTTTGGACAAGGAATTTAAAATATAGGGGTTAAGAGCATGGACTTAGAATGAGAAGGATTCATTCAAATCCCAGTTTTTCAACCTAGTTGAACTTCTCATTAAACCTGTCCACACAGTGGACTTGATAAAATAGGCAGCTATTGATAAGGTTCCTAGTTCTTACAGATTGTTTTTACTTTTGCAAAATGGAAATCATGACACCTGCTCTTATACACTCTAGTATTGTACTGAAGATCAAATGAGATAGTGCCTCTGAACTATGCCATAAAAAATAAATTACTTTCCTTTTTCGCTGACAAAGGAATAGAGATCTATACAACATTTACATAAAACATAAAGCAGAGAGCCCTTTTGGAATGAGTATCATTATTTACTTTTGTTGTTGTTGCTCAGAGGTATACTACGAGTCTGTAACTTAAATACCTGTCTTTTTTTTTTTTTAAATGAGAAAATTTCCACTCCAGTGAGGTGTTCAGAAAAACATTTAAATGAAGATTGAGGCTAGGCCTGGATTCTGATTGCTTTGTTCTCTTTTCTCGGCTTTTTGGCCTAAGATCAAAGTCTTCCCTATCAAAGGAACTTTATATCTCCCTTAGTGTCAGGTTAAAAAAATGTATCTGAGAGCTATTTCTGTTCCCCAGAAAGGAGCAGACTGATCTCTAAAATCCTGCACAGAGCAAAGCTTTCCTGGTGAGCAGTCCTTATCTCTGCTTAGGGCCCAAACTGACAAATCCATTCCGAAAAGTCAGTTCCCCCTGATTGTTCAGGTATTTTAAAAATGAAAATCATTATTCATCAACAATTAATGACCCCTAATTGCAATTGTTCTCATAATGTCTGAATAAAGTCCTTTTTTTTTTCCTGAGGAATTCCCTTATTTATAGATGTTTTCTTTCAAAATATTAGGTATCAGCTCTTGTTTAAATTGCTTTTTTTTTTTTAAGCCGTTCTGGGATTTAATTAGTGTTATATTCAGACCCTTCTAATTCTAGTGTTTGATTGACATTGGACTCCTTAAGATATGGTTATTGGAAGTTTTAGCTTTTAATCCTAAAGATAAGCTATATGCAAGGTTTCCATTAATAACTGCCTATGGCTTAGTTTTGAATAAATCTGACAGATTCTTGTCAGATGTATGTGTATTTCCAGACTGTATTTCTAACTGGTGTTACGAAAATGCTGATGATCTTATTTCCTTAGCATATTCCTTTGCCTTAATACGTTAAAATTTGTTGAACAAATCTATATTAAATGTGTAAGTTATATTGATTTTTAAGCTGCTCATTTCTATGTTTATGTTGATGCTATTTTTCAGCTTCTGTTTTTCTGTGAGCAAAGTTTTCCATTTTAATCTGACTACATATGGCAGACTTCACACTTCATTCCCCTGATGGTTTTAGGTGCTGTTTTCTGTATCTTCCTAACTTTTAAAATACTCTTCTCAAGTGACAGTGATAAGAAATGTACATTATGTTTTAGGGAAGAAAACATTTTCTAATGTTTGTACAGTAACTCTTTCACGATGCACAACATTCTTTAGTTTTTATCAACTGTTCTTTGTTCCCAATCAGCAGTCTAAAGTTCATTTTCAGACCCCATCCTGGCCCTTTTTAATTAATTAGGGTCCCAGAGTCTGGGTAGATCACCTTTTCAGTATCACAAATTCCTTTAATATCCAAATAGTGATAATCTTGAGTCCTCATTCTATGCAATAGTATAAAACCCAAGAATGTTCTAGACCAGGGGTAGTCAACCTTTTTATACCTACTGCCCCCTTTTGTATCTCTGTTAGTAGTAAAATTTTCTTACTACCCACCGGTTCCACAGTAATGGTGATTTACAAAGTAGGGAGGAACTTTACTTTATAAAATTTATAAAGCAGAGTTACAGCAAGTTAAAGCATATAATAATAATTTGCCAAGTACTTTATGTCATATTTTCACTAAGTTTGGCAGAATTAATCTTTATAAAACAACTTACTATAGTTAAATCTATCTTTTTATTTATACTTTGGTTGCTCTGCTACCGCCCACCATGAAAGCTGGAATGCCCACTAGTGGGCAGTAGGGACCAGGTTGACTACCACTGTTCTAGACTCTCTAGAATTGAATTCCACAGGTCTATTCTGGGTTTTGGTCATCCATTACTTTATATCAAGTGTCTCTAATCATGTAGTTGTAGTAATCCTGTTTTAACTTTTGCTTTCCAATTTGATGCAAAATATATCCACAGGCTTCACATTAGTCTGCAAAGCACAAGATATCAAGTTGACAAAGCTGACTAAGACCTCGGAAAACTGATTCAAAAGTGAAAATCTAAAACTGAGTATCAGATATTACTGTTTAAGTCTACTCACAGAGAGTTCTTAATAGCCTTTGCTCTATGAACCTCAAGAATGCCATGACAAGGAGCTATTCTGGCAAAGAGGTAAAGGGAGAAAAACTTGCTCACAAAGCTGTTCTTATCCTGACTCTGCCACGTTTTCTACAGCACTCAGCACAGTGTCCGACGTGACACTCAACAAATGGTGGTGGTATTTCTGGCCCGAGTACCATGATTATGTACTTTGAATAATTTAGCTAACTCGACTGTCAGACCATTTACATTGGCCTGTAGAGTGCAAGCAGAAGCGCAGCATGAGTTCAGCCATCATTATTAGTTCCTATCACTATAACCATTATTCAGTTTCTATTCCCAGAGACTATTACACTCCTCCAAACAAGGGTTCCTCTTTTACATGACCCTTATTTCTGGGGACAATACATAGAAGAGGCCAAAAATTTAATGTACATCATGATCTCCACTCATACTAGAGATAATCTTTTATGTCATCTAATAAAACAATGCATTATTCCTTTATTGAGCATATCATCTCAGCGCCTGTCATTGTTCCAAGTGCTGGAAATAAAATGATAATTGAAAGATACATGTAGTCTCTTCCCTTATGAAGCCATAGAGTTCACTGTTTAATGGGAATTGTACACTATTTATTATGAATAGCACAAATTAAGATATGATGTGTCATAAGGGAGAAGAAATAGATGCTATGAAAGCAAATAATGCAGGATTAGACCAACACAAAAAGGTCAGGGAAGGGTTCATCTCAGTACACAAAGCACTTTTTTTTATATATGATTTATCATCTAGCCTTAATACAACTGATACACACAGTGCTTGTCCATATGTCTAAACGTATCATTCAGGTTGTCTCTCTCAAAACAGAGTTCACCACAAACAAATTCTACCTGGAACTTCTGATCAAAATGTGGAGCATTGAAATTTTGAGGAAGTGGGGTCAATACATTATTTTTCTTTTTCCTCCATGTTTTAGAAGGAACTGATTAGTAGGCACAGGAATCGGACACACGAAGCTCTTAATACCAGCTCCCTGAGTCCTAAGTGTTCTCTTTGGAGGACTATAATCATCTGTTCACTGAGCCTCCAATCTCCCTTCCTTTATATATTAAAAAAAAAAAAAGAAAAGCTTTTTATTTTATTTGACATTCCTTGAAAGGTAATCTTGTAAGTCGTTTTGGAGGAAACACTGTATTCCTAGATGATACTTGATCTGGAGGCTATTGTGAAGGTTTCCTTGTCATCATTCTGCTTGTCTTTCCATGTTTTCTAAGATGATTTGTAACATGCGACCATTGATGGCATTTGACGGGTACTATTTATGGCTTGTGCGTGAAACTAAGCGAAAGAGCAAAATTTCGAAGCTATATTACAGCTCAGAATTGATAGAGCTGGTTGAACTTTAAACCAGTGTAACCCTGTACTTCCCCCTTACAATCACAGCATTGTTTCCCTTGATCAGCCGTGCCTGTGGTCTTTACACATGGCGTGCATTTGCCCTGGGCTCACGGTAAGGGCTCCAGTAAGCAATCACCAGAATTCTTGTAGGCTATTATTGATTTTTTTTCTATTTTAATGTAACAAGATTTCCCAACTAGTACCCACATATTGCTGCCATTTGTCTTTCTCTCTAATATTTAACTTTTTCTTTTGTTTCCTCCCTCTCAGGAGGGGACTGAAGTTACTGTGATGATGATGACTTGGGGGCTCACTCACAGTCATCCGTTTTACTACTTCCTTTCCACTGGACCACACCAAATGGAATAAATGTTACCCTCTTGAGCACTTTTAATTACTTGTTCTCAGAAATGGATCCCAGTTCTCCCTAAACTTTCCAGTGCTACATCATATGCCCATCAGTTTACATGTGGGTAACTCAGGTTACACCTGAGCTCATTGTGCTTTTTTCTGAAATGTGGTTTCACAGTGTTACCTGAAATTTAGCAGAATTAGTCTTCTGCTTTCCCCAAAGCTAATGAAACCAGCTCATCAAGAACTTTCAAGAAATGCAGGACACCCCAGTTTTACTGATGGATACTCTTGAGTCCTCAAGGAATTCTGGTATGCAAAATGTTTAAAAACCACCAGTTTAATGTATAAATCTGGTTACTTTTCTAGTCATTCCCTCAATAACAGTTTATTTTTTTCAACTATATAAAAGGAGATATGATAGTATAAAGAATAAAAAAAGTAGATTTGTGTAACAACATACAGTAAATAACCACATAATAAGCCACCATAACATAAATAAAATGGAAATTCCAATGAGGAATAGTCCAGGAGAGGCTGTTCCAATTTTTAAATATTCCATATTTTAACCCTAATCAATAAAATTCAATTGAGTTTAATATCCCAAAATTGTTAAAAGAGAATTTTGTATTTTGTACTTACAGAAAACATTTGTCCTCATTAAGACAAATATTCTACTTAATCGTTTATTGTGAAGGTAATAGGTGTTAAATAAGGCTTTTTGTTTGCATTAACTATGGAAGATTTATTTAGGTGACCATTTACTTTGGTGGGTTTGGGTCAATGTTGGTTCTTGCTACGTGGTGGGAACTGCCAAGTCATAATATCAGAATGGGACAAAACCAGTGTGAAAGACTCGGGCTCATGTAACACAGTCTCTCCTTCTGCACCGTGAACTTTTATTCTTTGGATTTGCACAGTTATTCAGTTTACATATGATGTATTTCTCATCACTGTTGGAGGTGGTAGCCTTCTTTTGGACGCTTTCCTTGTATTTTTGAAAGTTATTTGAAGGACTTCATTGGACACTACGGACCATATGAAAGTATTTTGACCTCCATTCAGCCACACTGAAGGATAGATTTATTAACTTTGCAGATATAATGGTAACTCAAAATATCAAAGAGGTGTGCAGTCTGTTTTGGTGATAAGAACAGGACACTATGTAGAACAGAGTACTATTCTGAGCTTTAGATGGATTTTAAAAAAAAGATAAAAGAATGAATTGTAGTTTTGGTCAGGTGTTAGTATAAAGCACTACTACCTCAGACACCTAATGACAATGACTAATAAGGCTAAAACATTTTTTGCAAAGTCTACCTAAATAAAAGCTTGATTATAGCAAACATGATTTTTCTACATAACTAGCATTTTATTTTTCTCTTTTGTGTTTAGAAATCAGTAGATGATTTGCATTTTCTTTAATAACACCTGAGTGATTAGTTTCATGCTTTAGCCTATTATGAACTTTTTTCTTTATCTTTTCTTTAACTTAAAAGCAACGCTGGATGGATCAGACTCAAAAAGTTAGAAATCTTGAGAAAAATTGTGGTGAGGTGTTTCGTTTTTCTTTCCCCAAATTATATAAGTCCTGGTATGATTTAAAGTTGACTCATTGTAGTTTTCATCCTTATAGATTAAAACTCATACAGAATGGGGAGAAATATATGAGAATGTAAGAAAAATCGGTATCACATCTGCACTGGAGGAAAGTTTGTTTTAAATAAAATACAGTGGTTAAAGAAGAACTTGAACTCACAGTTGTTGGTCTCTTTTTGACAGATAAAATAAAATTTAGGTAGTTGATAATAAATTTGCATTTAAAAAATTATCATTCCTGATAATACAGTAGGAAAAAGAACCAGGCGGCATTTTTGATGCACTTAGTAAAAGGCATAAAAAACAAACAAGTATTCTGATAAACCATATAACATAGTAGTAAAATGCCCAAACCTGGAACTGGACAAATTTAAAGACTGATAATTAAACTAGCTAGGAGACTCTGATGGAATTACCTCTCCTTTCTTTGCCAATTTCTCTGTCTATAAAATGTGGATAATAGGCCTGACCTGTGGTGGCGCAGTGGATAAAGCGTCAAACTGGAAATGTTGAGGTCGCTGGTTCAAAACCGTGGACTTGCCTGGTCAAGGCACATATGAGAGTTGATACTTCCAGCTCCTCCCCCTTTCTCTCTCTCTCTCTCTCTCTCTCTGTCTCTCTCTCTCTCTCCTCTCTCTCTCTCTCTCTCTCCTCTCTAAAAATGAATAAATAAAATAAAAATATATTCTATAAAAAATGTGGATAATAGTAAAACCTCCTTCATAGGTTGGTTGTACCCCTGTTAGAATAGGCAGGTAGTTAGATATTAACAAGAAAAGCAGAAGCGAATGCAATAAAACATCTGACTAAGTAGGTGAATAGCTCTGCTGTCACGGTGGGTACAGGGGCAACTAACATAGTGCCACCAGCTCAACGAGTGTAGTGGGGAGAAAAGGGCAGAGGGAAATTCCTATTATTAGCCCATGCACATGTCACCTCAAAGTGACCTCTCCTCAATACTACCCAGATTATAGTAAATTAGCATATCAGTTTTGCCCCCCTCCCTCTGTTAACAAGCCTAGAGAATAGTGGGTAGAAGCCAAACTGGCAGGACATTGCCCAAAGGAAATCAGAGGACAGAATTGGATAGTTCAAGATAAACCTGCTCTTTTCCAAGCCCAAGAGAATGAAAAGTGTATCCCCAAGGGATTGTGCGGGTGCTCTTCCAGCTGCCCGCTTTCTCTCTCTCTCTCTCTCTCTCTCTCGTGCACTTTGCTTTAATAAATCTTGCCACTGACGCTTGAACTCCTCCTGTGTGTGTCCCTGTCCCACGACACCCCTATGGTTACCCACAGGTTCAATGATTTGCTGGAGGGGCTCCCAAGATCCCATAAAGCTGTTATTTGTACGGTCATGGTTTATTACAGTGAAAGGATTCAGATTAAACTCGGCAGAGGGAAACGGCACATAAAGTGAAAATCCAGCTGCCACCTCTCAGGTGTCTGCTCCCAGCAGAGTTACACGGGGATTTACTTAATTCTCCCAGCAACAATGTCTGAGAAGACATGTGAAGTGTGATCAGCCAGGGAAGCTCAACTGAGCTCTGGCATCTAAGAGTTTTATTGTGGGTAAGTCACGAAGTCTTATGAGGGGTCTGTCACATAGGTTTGCAGCACTAGAGAGATGGTTGACCTCAGTTATGCTGACTTCAGCCGCCACTTCCTCCAAGCCCAAACAGCTATTCACTATAAATCAAGGATTTTCAACCTGTGTGCCACAAGAATTTTTAAAACATGCAGTACCTGACTGCATAATCAGGGACAGTGACTTCTTTTCCCTTAGAGTGTCAGATAAGAAATGGCAACAGCCAACACAATAGCCATCTGGTGTGAATGAATCAGAATTTTACCTTTTTTTTTTTTGTCAGATTGGCAAAAAATTTATATTTAGGTGTGCTGCAGCATTTTAGTGATTTAGTGTCTGTGTGCCCTGAGATAACAACAGTTGAAAACGGCCGCCATAAATTTATCTGGTCAAAGGGGAAGAGCATGGCCTCGAGCAGACGAAAGCTCTACCAGGCTGGCTATTCCAGAGGTTGTCTTCCAGGAACTGAAGACAGGCCCTTCTTTGGAACGTGCAGGGTTTGCCTAACTCAGGACTGCTGAGCTAACCCTGGCCTTCCCCGTGGCTGTGAGGAATGAATGACTTAATCCATGTCATTTAGATAGTGCCCAGTCATGTGGGCAGATAAACGGGGTTCCTTCTAGGGGGAGCTCTGTGAGCGGAATGAAGCGGACTAATTTGGAATGCAAAGAAGAAGCGGCTCAGTTCCAGGGATCTTGTGACCATTAAGTCATCAGGTTCGGAATGATGGGCATTACAAGCATATTAAGTATTTTGGCGAGGGACGATTTGGTAAGAGCAGCTCCCAGTGAAAGACCAGCCCTAACATTTTGTCCTTCTGTCCTTACAGAGCTCTGAAATCAGCGCAGGAGTGTCAGGGAGCTCGGCTGAGGGACACAACAAGATAGCAGGTACCCAAGTGATTCACAGTCACTAACACACAGTACTCATTCAGCTCAATGACTGATCCAAACTTACAGCCCCTGCTATTGAAGAAGTATTTTACAAAAATACCAGTTTGTCGTCTTAGAATGTGTATGACTGCATGGATATAGATAGATGGCTGACCATATCCTAAGGGGATTGATTTCTGTGAATACATTAATCAGGTATGAGGGTTTTAGTTAGGCCAGGCCTAGACATAAGTGTGAAGGAAGTGACTAAGTAATTATTAGCATTGATTATTAAAGGACTGTTCTGTTGCAAACAGTCCTGGGTGAGGTGTTTGGTGACTTTGCAGAGTTGACCACAACTGACCGGCATCGTCCTTTCCTGCCCTCGTGGTGCTCACAGAACAGTAGAGGCGACATGAAATAAATAAGCAGCTATCAACATGTGAATAAAAAACATAATTAGTCCTACAAAGAGAAACAGCAGAGTTCTGTGCGGAAACGCTGGGTGACAAGGGAGGAAGCTACTGCAGACCGCTAACCAGGAAGACGACAATGAGCTAGGAGTTAAAGTGTCAGAAAAAAGTCCCAGGCAGGTGGAACAGTGGTGGGTAAAGAAAACGACTGAAAAAAAAGGGTAAGGTGGTATAACAAAGTCACAGAGGCAGAGGGAGACAGAAGAGGAAGCTGGGTAGAAAATGGGATGAAAAGCAATATGGAAACCGGCCCAGTCCCATAGGGCCTCAACGGCCATGCTGAGGGAGATGCCTCCGAACCAGCTCTGCCTGGCCGCCCTCTGCCCTTGGCATCTGGTCTTCTCTCTTGGTCTCCGGAATATTCATGCTTTTCAGTCTGTTACCCAACCCTGCCTTCCTTCATCTCCTGCTAACGTGCAGTGTAAACGTCTTATGACTGTGAAAAGAGGTTTTCAGATGTGTTCACTGCTCTGAACCCAGGCTCCATGATATAGTTTTCCATAAAATGGTTTGGGTGTCAAGACTGTTTGAAAATTTCTGAATACTGAAGCACTCTCAGGAGCTTTCAGTGCACACTAACATATTACAGGTTCTGGAAAGCTCTAAAGTAAACCTGTATATGATATAGGTATGCAGGTGTGCATATGTACAGTATGTGTGCATGAACCATAATTTACCTTGACAGTTCCCAAAGTTATTTCCAGGTGTACATTAGAAAATATTTCAAAAGTTTATTTCTTGGAAATATGCATTTTAAGAGATCCCTTATACTCTGAAGGCTGGCCAGTTTTTAAGTAACTGACTTATTTCATGGCTCTGCATATTAAATTATAATAGATAACTTTCTAGAATCTAGAGAATTCCAGCCAGAAAAAAAAATCTGTTTGCTTCTACAGTTCAGTTTTCTTTTTAGGCAGATTTTTCTTGACCGGACTGATATGGTTAATTGCTTAAAATTCTGATTATACTTTACGTGTGAAAATATAGCCTTCAGTACCAATAAGGAGCACTGGAGTAAGAGCTTACTAAGTAATTTTCAATATTAGTAATATCTGTTCTCTTAAAATGAAACAAAGAAAAACCACAAAAAAAATACTGTTTGCTTCTCAGCTGTTTCGAATCATTCCTTTCCACTGAAAATGCTTATTCTTCTTGATTTGTAAAATTTTCATAATTTCAGCAAGTCTTTAATGAGAAAAATGACTTGGGATAGTGCCTACTATAGCACCAAAGACTGATCTTATTTGATATTAAAAAGAACAAACAAAACACAAAATTTCAAGGCCCAGAGTATGAGTTAATATGCTTATTTCAGAAGAAAGGTTCTCAGCATCTGTGATGGGAAGGGCACTGACTTTGTAAGATCAAGTCAGTATCTTTTACCACAGTTAATTATTATTAAAAATTAAGAAAATAAATCATGGACAAAATTTCTAGGATTTCAGAAACAAAAAAGCCTTGTTTTATGCCTAGAAAGATAAGAGACAGCTGTCCCTTAATTGATACTTTTGCCATTCATTTGTTTTCTATCAGAAGATGTGTCTCAAATTTGGAATATAATTAGAAATCTTAGCCTGACCTGTGGTGGCACAGGGGATAAAGCATCAGCCAGGAATGCTGAAGTTGCCTGTTCAAAACCCTGGCCTTGCCTGGTCGAGGCACATATGGGAGTTGATGCTTCCTGCCCCCCCCCCCCCTTCTCTCTCTCTCCCTCTGAAATGAATAAATAAAATCTTAAAGATATACCTATATCTTTTAAAAAATCTTAAAATGAATTTTTAAAAAGGAAAGAAGATCAACATGGAAACATAGAAGTTGGGAAAGCTAGAAATGGAACATTCCAGCCAAACTGGATAATCTATGTTAACGTCAGCTGGCCCCTGGGGAACATGCTGTTTCCGGTTTCAGGAGGAATTTTCTCAACCAAATGACAAGTCATTTAATCTCTATACACTGTAATTTCCAGGAATTATATTTTGCTCAGTATATAAACAACGGTTTTAAAGTTTTGAGGCCTGAGTTAAATCCTAGCCCCCTAACTTCTTCCCTGTCTGACCCTCAACAAATTTTCTAACTATTCTCCGTCTCAGTTTACCCATCTCAAAAATGGAATTACTAAACCATTAAAAGTAAATGGAATTACTTTTTTCCTTCTTGCAATGTGGTTTCTTTCTTAATTTGTCTTGATTTAACACACAGACGGGTATGTAGCAGCAGATCTTGAAAGGAAGAAGAGAAGAAAGTGAAAAGGAGACAAAGCTATTTGCAGAAATCTATTGTAATATCTAGGGCAGACTATTGCATAAAGTAAACATTCGGAGATTGCTTATTGAGTCTATGCCCTGGAGGCCAAAAACTCAAATCCTTTTACTGAAGTTATTTTTTTTCTTGTAGATATTTTGGCGTCTCCTCTCCAGATTGTTAACCCCACTTAAAGGCATAGTGACATATTTTTTCTGAATTGCAGCACTTTACATGCTGTTAGGCATGATAGTTGCTCAATTAATATTTGTTTAATTGAATGAAGCTGTGAACTAACGGCGCGGGAAGTTGGATCGCCCAGCTTGTTCTAGTTCCTGGTTTACAACCTCCCTATCTAACATCTGAAGCAGGAATGATTTCACTCAGTGATAGTGCACCCACTTCCTGCTGCTTCTCCATGCATCTGCTCCCAGCAGATTAGTTAATTTCCTGTTATTTATGCCTCTACTACATGGTGGCTTTTGCCTGCATTGCCTCCATTTTCATTATTTCTTTCCCTGTTGTTTTTTATTCTTCCTTTTCCCTCTCTTCTCTCCCTTTCTTTAATCTATCCCCCCATTTTGATGTTCATATCCCTTAAAGTTCGATCAGATACTCTCTCCTTCATGAAGCAGTCTCAGGTATCTCCCGAGATGATTAATTTACCCTCTTAGATTTGTTTTGTTTTGTTTTGTTTTGTTTTGTTTCAGCTACTATTTCTGTTCCCCATCTGTGACCCTGACACTGAGTCAGTGAAAGCCCAGCTCCATATGTTAGTGAATCTGTCCCTCTATCCTCTTCTCCATCCTGTTACCTTTTACCAAAAATACCCACGAAAGGGGTGGACATCTGACACCGTGTGCTGCTTATGTCCACACTGGTTACTGGTGGCATGAATTCAGGCCATCAGTGCTAAGCTGCAGTCACATCGGTTTTCTGAGCCTGGTCGGCTTTCTGAATGTGTCCTTAGCTTGGGATGCTGTGTCCCTCGGAGTCAGGAGCCTGGCTCTGTGCTGGTGGTCTAGGTGCCCTGACTTCCAGGACACCTGTGTGCACCCCTTTCCCTGTGGCTTACCTCACTCGGGTACCTTCCCTGATCTATGATGTGGATGCCCAGGTCACGCTGGGCACTGCAGAAGCCTGCTGCACACTTCCCATCCCCACCTCAAGCTCTAGGGGGCCCTATGTATCGATCCCCATTTGGGTCAAACTTCAGTTTATCACTTACATCTTAGTAATTTGGACTCTTAGCCCCTGTAAATCAATATTTCTTTCCCAGTTTATTCTTCTTGGTCTTTTATGGGACAGCTTTCTTTTTGCTTCCTTTTATGTCTCTGCATTCTTCTTGGTGGATTCACATTAGTTATTATCAAAGCAATCCAACTGTACCTTTCTTAGGCCATTCTTCCATTTGTCCAGTCATGTCTAATAATAGTAACTATTGATACTACTAATAATGTGAGTTATATTGACAATTTGCTAAATCTTCTAATATTTTTTGTTTTATATTTTGTTTCTAATATTTTGTTTAGAGTCTACACAGTAAAATTCATACATTTTAATGTGCAGTTCTAGAATTTTTGACAAATGGAAACAGTCATGTGCTCACTATCCAATCAAGATTCACTACGTTTACATCCCCCCAAGTCTCCCTTCTTCTACCCTTTTATGGTCACCCTCCCTTGCTCACCTCCAGCCACTAGAAACCAGTGATCTGTGTTCTGTCTCTGTAGTTGCCTTTTCCAGAATGATGTAGAGATTGAGTCACACAGTGTGTGGACCTTTGAGTCTGGCTTCTGTCACTTACCATAATATGAAAACATATGTACATGATTTTAATCTTTTAAAATTTGTCACAGTTTTATGGCCAATGTCAAAAAACTTAAAAACAAACCCAGAAAGTAAAAAAAAAACCCTCCAAATACTTAGGGACTGCTTGTAGGTCAAAACCACAAGAAAAACAGAAGAAAATAAGAATTTCCCCCTATATGGTTTAAAACTTCTCCAAGTTTTAGCTTTCTCTCACAATTTTCCTATTTTTGTTTATTTTTCAAAATCCTCAGGTGGCTTGCCTTTTGTGTTTACTTCTAATCAATGGGAGATACAGTGTTTAGTTGCCTTGGTCCATTTTTACTCGAAATGGGACATCTAAAAACTTTACATATATGAATTTATTTTTCCTCACAATTAATGGGACAGATATTAACATATTCTCCACTTAAGATGAGGATGCTAAGGGACAATATAGTTAAGTAAATTGCCCAAAATTGCAGAGTCAGCGTCAGAGCCTCGGCAGTCCGGATTCATAGTAAGTCTCTCACCCGCTTGGCTATACAGCCTCTCTCGTGCTCAACTGCTGTAATAGTAAGTGCATGGGGGAGGGACTCAGACATGCGCACTACACTAACACAAAATTAAGTTATAAAAGAAAGATCCAGAACAAGCACAAGAAATTAGTCTAACAAAAGCACGTTTGTTAACTCGTCAGACCAGGGAGCAAAAACTGGTGAAGAAATTCTCAAAGTGGTTCACTGAAAAGAGCCAGAAAGTGTTAAAAGCTAAAACTTCCGTGTGGGGGAAAGTAGCGGTGAATGGGGAAGGAGAGAAGGGTGCGGAGGTAGGGGTTACCCTGGGTGTACGATTGAAGGGTGGAACACTAGTATTTTGGCAATGACAGAATATGCGAGGAAACATTTTCATGTATAACGGTATGTTTCATATAGTAGATGCTCAACAGATGCACGTCCCATGAATTGATGGTTACGGTATTTCTTTTCCTTACTCTCCCTTACACATGGGATCAAAAGCAGTCCTAAAAGTTGGAGACCTCCAGCCTGAGATTGAGAAAAGGGGAAAGAAAGAAGGCAAGTCCACCGGTGTTCAGCATTTGGGCATAAATTGATGACATACTTTTCACGCCAAGCCTGACCTTGAACTCCATACTGGCTCAGTGGTAATCCTTCTGACACTCCACATGATCACAGCAGATGATCAGTTAGGATTATAGAAGAAATTTATTAAATCAGTTCATGCTTTTGTCTAGTTCCATGAGAGGCACCAGAGAAACGCTGGTTGGATTTGCAGATGGAAAAATGGCTTAGCCTTAGAACATCACTGCACAGCCTTATCATTTTTGTAGCTATTTGTCCCAATTCCAATTTAGTCACTGAGTTTTCTTTTTTTAATGCATAAGGTTTGTTCACACTTACATTGTAGTGCAGTGTTATTGAGTAGCATTTTAAGGTAGAATGTGTAATTCTGTACATATTAGAGTAAGGAAACTGCTTATAGTGAAAGAATTAAAATTCATTATCTGTATGCAAGAGGCAGTATGAAGGGGAAAACTTAGTTATGCCATATTATATTCCTGGAGATACCCTCGGGCACTCTGTGAACTTCTCTGGAGAGCTAAAATGAAATTAGAATAATCACATATACACATTTATTCTTGCCTGTCATAATAAAAAGCAGAAGATAAAATTTTAATTAAATTCATTATCTGTCTTCCTTTGAAATTTCAATTTTCAAAAGAAAATGAGCAATTAATCATCAGAAACTATAGATCATTTAGTTCATACTAATTTGAACCTAAAATGGGTCATCATAAGGAATTCAATCAGTCTGAATTAATGACGCTGATGTCTGTATTGGACATGCCCTGCGGATACAATTGCAGCTTCAGGTTGGCTTTTGCCTGAGCACAGGGTACTTAATGGCCGTCGGTACGGGAGTGTGACAGGCTTCGTAAGGGCATTGAAACAATTGATGTTGCTGAGGTGGCCCTTCCTCAGAGTCCTCATATTTAGTAAAAGTAAAAAAAAAAAAAATCAACCTCCACCCACCCAAATTAAAATTCTCTCTATACATCTTTGCTGTTCAAGATAGGCTTGAAATGGGTGGTTTGGAGTCATTATATGTGGAACATGCATTGTTTTTGTTTGTTATAATTTTTTTTCTTGAATGTATTGGGGTGACATTGGTCAATAAGATTATTCAGGTTTTAGGTGTACAGTTCTGTAACGCCTCACCTGCACACTGTGTTGTGGGCTCCCCACCCCGAGTCCAGTCTCCTTCCGTCATCACATGCCCCCTTTAGCCTCTCCTTCCTTCCCCATCTCCTTTTGCTTTTGTAATCCCCACACTCTTGTCTGTGTCTGTGAGTTTTCTTTCCCTTTGCTTAATCCCACCACCTTTTTCCCCAAGATCCCCAACCCCTATTGTTTAATAAAAGTATCAGAGGGTAAAACAACAACCTGTTATTTTAAGTGTAGACAATAAACTCCTAGTTTCAACTTTGTTTATCAGATGACAGTAAAGGCTGTTAAAAAATACCCAAGCTTCTACTGAAGTGCTGTATAGCTGTTTGTACTATTTTTAAAAGACCTTTTCTGTGTGATGCAATTTTTCTTTTTTAAAGCAGATTTGGGGATTCAAAACCAGGTGTTTACAAGTTTTGTTAAGCAAAACCCAATGTATCACATGATGTTTTATAGAAGAAAAAAATATTAAAATAAATTTTTAAAAAGATTTTATTTATTGATTTTGGAGGGAGTGGGAAGAGAGAGAAAGGCGGTGTGGAGGAGGAGGAAACATCAATGCCTAGTTGCTTCTCATATGTGCCTTGACCAGGCAAGCCTGGGGTTTCGAACCGGTGACCTCAGCATTCCATGTCAACACTTTATCCACTGTGCCACCACAGGTCAGGCTAGCCGAAAACTTTTATAGGAGACATCAGTATTTTGTTGAAACATCCAATTTTCATCATCCTTTTGGTGGCACGTGGGAAGTGTCAAGAGTGTCCTTCTGAAGGGAAGGGTGCAAAGCCCTCCTCAGAACACAATGCCTTCTTCTGAATCCCATGGGGTCATTAGCCAGCTGGATACATGGAGCTCTTCTGTCCTGTTTCTGAGCCTCTGTGTTCTCATGCCCTAACTGGGATGACCCCAGATTCCTTTAAGTCTCTTCAGTTCTGTATTCTCTTAAAATATTTTATCCCAGATTTTAAAGTGATGATAGACATGTTATCAACCTATTGCAGAGGTGACTAAGGTCAAATCAAGCTTGTTTCACATGCTCACGTTGTAATTTTTCAGGATGCTTTCATCTTTACGACTAACACAGAATATTTTCTAACACATCAGATGGCTGACTAGCTATACAAGAGTTGGTCTGAGAGTTCCCCCTTAGGACATCATCAGGTCACTGTTGGAGTCTATTTAAATTCTGGTTCAGAAATGTCGCAGTGCTGAGGCAAAGCCCCGGAGTTCTCGGGATTAAGGGTACCTTGTCACAGGGATCAACAGAGACTCTCTTTTACTTTATAGACAGTGGAGACCAACATTGTTCTCATCCTGATTTGCGAGAGCAGAGCCGCAGACGGACCTCTGATTTATAATGAACCAGAGGTACAGTCGGTCTGCTTGTGGGGCGGAGTTCTCCGCATTGCGCTTTTGTGTTCTGTCCTTCTGAACATCAATATTGTGCCTGTTTCAATGGTCATTTAATACTCATTTTTGAGTTGAGGTTGTTATTTGACTGGATTGTGATCCCCAAAAGGGAGCCCTGTGAATCAGAGAAGCAAAGGAGAAAACACTTCTCCTTTCTGAAGTAACCAGAATGCTGGACCTGGAGAATCGGATATGTTCAATCATTAGTTTCTATTTTCAAACTTCAATTATATAGAATTTCTATTCTTGATATTTTTTCATGCTGCTTTGTCCACTGAAAATGTATTTACATCAGGACCAAGCAAAAGAACCAGAGATGCATATGTCTCAATCAGAAACGATATTATAAATAGAATTATAAAAAATATCTATCATACCCTGGCCAGGTGACTCAGTGAAGAAAGCGTTGACCCAGTGCCAGAGGCTATAGGTTTGCCGCCCAGTCAGGGCATGTACAAGAAGCAATCAATGAGTGCACAACTAAGTGGAACAACTAAGTGAAACAAAGACTTGATGTCTCTCTTTGTCTATCTCTCTCTCTCCCTCCCTTACTCCCCTTTTCTCTCTCTCCCTTCCTCTTTCTCAAATCAATGAAAAATTAAAAATATATATCTTGATATGGTTTTCTCTTCCTTGGGAGTTCTTGTACTTAGGCATTAAATATTATATTAATAGGCTATCGGTTTTCCAGAGATTTTTATTTTAAGAAAGAAAATAATGTAAATGAAAGCATAAATAAATGTCTCCTAGACCTCCCTTTTTTCTCTCTATTGCCCTAATTTCTTTCTTAAGGGATAATAAAAGTTTGTAAATTTTTGCCAAGTAAAATTAAAAGACATGGTAGGTAGAATAGAGAAAAGGCTCTGAAATCAGACACTCAAGTTCACAGTCTTAGTTCTGTAATTACTAAGTGGGACCTGGAGCAAATTTCTTTTTACCCTTCAGTTCTTCACTTGTAAAGCTGGAATTCTATCTTAAATTCGTTATGAACATTAATTTAATGCATATAAAGTGATGGCACAGAGCATCACACATAATATATACTCAAAAAAGGCAGCTAAATACTGAGAAAATTTGGCTAACATGAATTTCGTAAGCGGTGGTACAGAGCGAACTTTGTGAAAACTGGATGGGTATTAGTAGAGTCCCTTTGCTTTGATATTTGCAAGGAGGAAAGGGAAGTGTATCATGCTGGTCAGTTGTGTCTTATTGAATTGATTCTTTTGTCAACACCCCTCCTCTCTCCCCTGTTTTTTTTTGTTTGTTTGTTTTTTTCTGAAGTTGGAAATGAGGAGGCAGTCAGACAGACTTCTGCATGCACCCGACCAGGATCCACCTGGCACACACACCAGGGGGCGATGCTCTGCCCATCTGGCGCCTGAGCAATTCTAGCACCTGAGGCAGAGGCCACAGAGCCATCCTCAGCGCCTGGGCCAACTTTGCTCCAATGGAGCCTTGGCTGCAGGAGGGGAAGAGAGAGACAGAGAGGAAGGAGGGGGGGTGGAGAAGCAGATGGGCACTTCTCCTGTGTGCCCTGGCCGGGAATCGAACCCAGGACTCCTGCATGCCAGGTCGACGACGCTCTACCACTGAGCCAACTGGCCAGGGCCCTTCCCTATTTTGATGTGTCACAATAACTTGAACTCTTTGTGCCCCAAAACCCACAGTCCAGACATTTTCAGTGAATCACTAGACAATGGTCCTACATTGATGACCTGAATACACCAGTTTTTGTCATGAGCTGCCATATAAGTGTCCTTACCAAACATCACCACTGTTCTGAGTGCGGCATGCCATGACCTGGCTCCGTTTAGCCCGACAGGTACCTTGGTCTGACCCTGCCAAAAGTTGAGTAGACTGCCAAGAGTCAGGCTGCAGAGCTGAGGCTGGTGAGAGGGAAGATAAAATCAAGTCTGAGTGGAGATGGAATGTCGGCTGGGCTAAGACTCGTCAGTGGCAAGGGTCCACCACAAAGAGGCCAAGCAATAGGTGGGTGGGAGGGTGGGCAGGTGTCAGGGGTCCCCAGCAGATAACCAAGAGTAGAAGAACATGGGAAGAAAGGAGCGCTGGAGGCAGGAGGTGAGTCCACGGCTGGGGCGACCAGAGTCCAGTCGGGAACCATGACAACTCCTGGCACCAGTCTAGAAAGTCTGGTTCAGTGACATGACCTTTAGCCCCTATTGACTGAGAGAGGCAGAGAGACAGGCAGGAGGAACATTGAGCTGCTCCTGTAGGTGCCCTGACTTGGGGATCGAACCGGCAACCTCTGCGCTTCAGAACAACACTCCAACCAACTGAGTTATTTGGACAAGGCTTATTTTTTATTTTATTTTATTTTATTTTATTTTATTTATTTTTTATTTTTTAGAGACAAAGAGAGGAAGGGAGAGAGTGAGGAGGGGGAGCATTCACTTGTTCCACTTAGTTGTGCATTCATTCGTCACTTCCCGTGTGTGCCCTGACCGGGGATCAAACCTACAACCTTGTTGTTTGAGATGATGCTCTTAACTGACTGAGCTAACCAGCCAGGGCCTCCCTATTGACTTTTTAGCTACTGGAACTCCCTATGCACCTCTCCCAGCTTGTGAGCCTGGAACCTGGGTGGCCCTCTATGCCTTAAAATGTGCATAGAAATTGAATGTGCATAGAAATCACCCATGCTACAATACGATTCTAATTTTCTATCTCTGGGTCTGGCTCCATGGTCTGCATTTCTAACCAGCTTCCAGGTAATGCCAGTACTGCTGGGCCAGGGACCATGTTTCAAGTGGCGAAGCTGAAAAGACTATTGCTGTTCAGTCTTGCTACCCACCCCCCAGTCTTCTGTTCTGTCTCAAGTCAGGCCTGCTTCCTCAGGGTCAAGGTGAGGAGAACGTTGCTGCCTAGTTCAATACTGAGCCCCAGCAGCAGGGCTTCTGATCAGACTGGAGCCCTGACGACTCTCATCTTTTTTCTCCCGTGACAGAGCAGGTCCGCACGGAATTTAATATTGGTAGCAAAAGCCTACTGAAGGCCTGGAGAATTCAATTGTCTCTGATGCAATTGGTTTTCTTGGGCCAAAGAACACTGCCCCAGAATGCTAATCCATCGCTCTGACAGGAGTTACCTTCTGCCTGGCCGGGGACCTCATGAGAAGCCGGGAGGGCCTTGACCTTAAAAAAAACCAAAACGCCTGATTGTTTTTTTGGGTAAAATATCAAATTTGTCAATTGATGCCACTTTCCTCAAAGGGAGCCTTTTCCTGAAACCTTTGTTTTCATTCTGCTGTTATTTTTGAATGATTTTATAAAAGAAAAGATAAATCCCTGGTACCGAGAATAGGGGCCTAGTTGCAAAACTTTGAATATAATTATCCTGCAATGACGGTAGCCTTCCAAGTACCCTGACATTTCCTGTGACGAAAACCGGGCAGGGAAGACAGAGGGAAATCCCACGTGGGTCATGTTTCTGCTTTTGCGTCTTCTTGGCTTTATATAGCCTTCGGCTGACCTTTAGAAGCTCTGCCCCCCTGCACTCCTTACAAATTTCAGGTATTTAGGTTTTAAAGTGATTTGGCATCATGACTTATATCTGGTTGACCAGACTGTCCTGGTGTCAGAATTTTTGGGACACTGAAGTGAGCAAGTTTAGTGGCTTTGATATTGAAAGTCTACACCATCAACATAACAGAGACTGGCTATTCTATTTCTTTTTGAGATGGCTCAGAAATAATGTGATTCAACACTTCATATCAAAGCACTGTTTGGAAAGCTAAACAAAAGCCATAGGTGCATAGCATCATCAGGCTACCAACAGTCCCTGCCTGGATCTCAGCCTGAGCAGGTCAGGAAACATTGTTAACCAGAGGTCCACTTAGAACCCAAGATCAGCCCGGCGGCGTATGACGTGTCACATCCTAAACCTCAGGCTCTTGCCCATTGAGTCATCCCATTTTGCTATGGGCTTATTTGGCCATGACTCAATCTTCCCTTGATCTTCTCACCTTTAAAATATTACATAGTGTTTATGGGGGCTTTTGTTTTTGTGAAAAAAAAAGCCTCAGTTTTTATCTCTTCAGAAACTGTTTCCTTTGTCTGAGATATTTTGAGTTCACGGAAACCTGGCTTTCTGTTTCCCTGCTGCCCACACTAATGCCACTGGTCACATACCACAGCGCCTGGAGGCACAAAGGCCCCCCACAAGCTGTTAAAACCTCATTTACAATTGTAGACCTCTACCCCTATTGATCATGCTCCAGGGCAAAACGCTTGTTCTCTTGAGACTTTTCCACCAGGCATTTTGTCTTTCTCTGGTCTCCATGTCCTGCCTGCTATCCTCCTGGGAGATATCAGTTTCCATGGAAATGACCCATCTAATATCTTTGATGCACAATTTCTTTGTCTTGCTGGCTCTAGTGACCATTAACTCCACTCCAGTTCCACCACCCATTTACCCTGTGGCTGTACCTGGTTTTTCATTGGTCCTTCTCTCAGCTCCCAAGTTGCTGTGGCTTACCCCTCTAATGATGTCCCTGTCCAGCCTAGATGCTGTTCTGTCACATTAATAGTATTACATTCTTGGCTTTACCCTTCTGTCACTGCATCTGCAGATAAAACGCCACCACTGTCCACTAAACTGTTGTTCTCCACCAAGCTGCTGAACACTGCTGGAGACAGAAAGCTACACAGCTAGTCCGACTGAGACCCCCCAAATCTGTGGGCTCCAGGCCAGCTGGACCCACACAGTGGCCCATACCAGTCCCCTCCTCCAGTGCTCATAAAGGCTAGCTCTGAACTCCACCCTTTGTCTGAAAGCTCCGACCCCACTTCCTCCCGATTTCCTCTGAACGCATGCCTTTGCCTCTTTCTAATTAATTAAATGCATAATGAATATTTAGGACATACCAAAGGTATAAAGAAAAATATAGTAGATCTTTTGTACCTGTCACCTGGTTGAATAAATAGTTTTCTTAATAGAGTTGTAGAGCCCTGAGTTCTCCTCCCTGATCACATCTCCCGAAAGCCTCCTCCCAGACATCATAACTCTTCCGATTTTAGTGATTATCATGCATTTATCTGTGATTGTATGCCTTGTGTATGTACTTCTACATAACATAGACTTAGAGTATTATTTTGCATGTTTCAAAATCTTCTATAAGTGCCATCCTATCCCACCCCCCCACCCCCATGCTTCTGCTCCTCCTCACTCTAATCCTCTTCTTCTCTGTGCTTGGTTTATGAAATTAATTACTGTTGATACATGAGATGACAATCCATCCTATAGAGAATGAATAAACAACAATATATTTCTCTGTTTTCCTATTAGTGAGCATTTAGCTTGTTTTCAATATTTTATTATCAGAAGTTGATTTGCTGTGAACGCCCTGTCTTTTGGTATGCATTTGCAGGGATACCTCTAGAATATAGCTTAGTGGTGGCATGCTGTTCAACTTAATTCAATATTACCAAATTATTTTCCATTGTGGTTAGGACACCAGTAGTGCAGAGAAGTTTATATTGCGTTAAATACTCATCAATATTTGAGGTTTTGAGACTTTAAAATTTTTACTTATTGATGGTTATATATTTACAGCTCATTTGGTTTTAATTTGCATTTCCATGATAGCTAGTGAAGTTGAAAATCTCTTCAATTGTTCCTTGGCAATCTAGATTTGATATTTTTGAGTTGCCTGTTCACATATTTTGATAGGTTTTTCCATTGGGTTGTTCTGCTAACTTTTAAAAAAATATATTCTAGAAACTAAATCTTTATCAGTTATGTTTATTACATACATTATTTGCTTTTTCTTCTTGTTTTAGGTTTATTTTGCTTTTTCTAGTTATATGGTGAAAGCTTAGATCATTGCTTTGAGATCCTCTTTTCTAATATAAACATTAAATTTTCCTGCAAGCATATTTTATTATTTGGTATAGTGATTTCATTCTGATTCATATGTGTGTGTGTATCTCCTGTGAATAGCCTCAGAATAGCAAGAGAATGTATATACATGTATAATTACTTAGAACTATATTGTTTAATTTCTAAATATTGAGGATTTATCAGATACTTTTTTGAATTCTAGTTTAATTTTATTATAGTCAGAAAATATACTTGCTTTTATTTTAATTTTTAAAAATTTGTTAAGGTTTGTTTTAGAGCTAGGATATAACCTTAGTGAATGTTCCATGTACATTTTGAAAAAAAAAATCAGTGTTCTGTTGTTGAATGATTTGTGTTATAAATGTCAATGCAGTCAAGTTGTTAGTAGTGTTGTTCAGTCTTCTATATCCTCACTGACTTTCTGTCTACTCATTCTCTCCATTACTGAGAGAAAATGTTGATGTCTCTAAGTATATCATTGTGGATTTGATTTCTCCTTTCAATTTTTGTTTGCTTCATGAATTGTGAAGCTCTGTTGCGGTGCATTTATATTTAGGATTAAGTCTTCTTAATGAATTAACCATTTTATTCATTGTATAATATCCTTCTGATATTCCTTGATATAAAACCTGTTTTGTCTGATATTAATATAGCCCCTTAAGTTTTCTTTTGATTAGTATTTGCATGGTATATATTTTGATCCTATTACTTATAACCTTCCTATGTCATTATATTTAAATATAACGACACATATAGTCAGATCTTGTTTTTATTAATTTTTATCTAAGTTGATATTCTCTGTCTTTTTTTAAATTCATTTTAGAGAGGAGAGAGAAAGGGAGAGAGAGAGACAGAGAGGGAGAGAGAGAGGAGAGAGAGAGAGAGAGAGAAGGTGGGGAGGAGCTGGAAGCATCAACTCCCATATGTGCCTTGGCCAGGCAAGCCCAGGGTTTTGAACCAGTGATCTCGACCTCAGCATTTCCAGGTCGACGCTTTATCCACTGCGCCACCACAGGTCAGGCTTTCTCTGTCTTTTAATTGGTGCATGAAAATGTGTGTGTAAACTGTTAGCATTTAATATGATTATTTATGTGGTTAGATTGAAAACAAACATTTTGCTAGTTTTCTATTTAGTCCATGTGCTATTGTTTTATCCTTGCTTTTAGATTTATTGCATATTTTCTCATTCCATTTTATCTCCCCTATTGGCTTATTATTTATACTGTACTTGTGTTTTAAATAATTACCTCTTACTCTAGGAATTACTATATACATTTACTTAATCACAGTCAACCTTTAAATATTTTACTGATATAATTGTATACAAAATTTTTGGTATAAGAACTGTTCAACCATAATCCCCCTTTCCTCCCTTTCTTTTTTTTTACTATTGATGTATAAATGTCAATGCTATAAGCATACAATGCATGGCTACTATTTTTTCTCTAGATCAGTCATTGGCAAACTCTGTCCTGTAGTCCAGTGGTCAGCAAACTCATTAGTCAACAGAACCAAATATCAACAGTACAACAATTGAAATTTCTTTTGAGAGCCAAATTTTTTAAACTTAAACTATATAGGTAGGTACATTCCTTATCGAGGTAGAACCTGCGCGTGGTATTTTGTGGAAGAGCCACACTCAAGGGACCGAAGAACCGCATGTGGCTCGTGAGCCGTGGTTTGCCGACCACTGCTGTAGACCAAACCCTGAACACTACTAGTTGGTTTAGCAGATACAGTATTGTTGTAACAGGGCGAGCCCATTTGTCTGTCTATTGTCAATGGTGCTTTCATGCTACAACAGCAGAACTGAGTGGTGATCCAAGCATCTCTCTCTTGTCATGCCTGAAGAACTTCCTTCAATGTTTCTTGCAGTTGCAGGTCTGCTGATAATGAATTTGTTAGTTTTCATTTGTCTGCATAAAGATCTTTATTTCTCTTGGTTTTCACAAGTTATTTTTACTTTGTATGGAATTCTGGGTTTACAATTTTTCTTCTTCAGAAATTTAAAAGTGTCACTCAGAAACACCATGATTAAAACTAAACTCATCATCCTTGACTAACTTTCTTCTCTTTCTTTATTCTCCAAATAGTTTATTGGCCCATAAATTACTGGGTTGCATCTGACTGAATTTCTGTCTTTCTTTTCCTCAATTCTAATACCACATCAAATGCCATCACAAAAGGCAGGTAATTCTAGTTCAGAATTTTCTTTGGAATCCCGATTCTCTTCTCTAGTCATTTGCTTTTATTTTTGCTTTGATCCTCGTTATTATTTTATTTTCCTAGAATATTAAAATAACCTCCAAACATTTTGTATCATCAAGTTGACGTTTTCCAGTATATTCTCTACTTAAACACCAGTAAACTTTCTAAAAATCAAATATGATCATGTTACTCTCTGTTTAAAGAATATTTAATGTGGTTTCTTCATTTCCTAGGAATTAAGTTTAATGTCTCTAGCTGTCTGGTTTAAATATATTGTGGTATGGGATTAAGTGAGAAAAAAAACCCAAAAACCAAAAAGAAAAAAATAACCTCATAGACACAGACGACAGTATAATGATTACCAGAGAGAAAGGGGGATGGGGGAGCTAGAAGGGGGTAAAGGGGGAGATGTTAACAGATATCAAATCTGAAATTTGTTCATCAATGCAACTAAAGTAGAATGAAAGTAATAAAATTATGAGGTCATATAATCCTTGTTTTGTATATGTGACGCCATTCTTTCTAAAATTGAGGTTATTTTTCAGTTAGTATATAGCTTTGAATTGGTTATATGATGCTTAAAATGAGACCATGTTAATAAGTTTTTTAAGCATCTTATTTCAACTCTCTCTACTCACCTCCCATGAGTTCATATTTATGTTATTACCTGTTCACCATGAGTGTGCAGAGTTGTGATTCTGTTAGGATTTGTTCATATTACCTTATTTAGGTGTCTTTTAAAAATTTTAAGATGAGTGGTCAGCATTGGGGGTTGAGGCTTTGGTCAAGAAATATAGAGATGTTAACCAAATCCTGTGTCTATTTCCTACATGCATGGCAGCCTTCCACAGATATTATCCCACGAATGCTAATGCATTTGTCATAGGTTCTTGAGAAAATGTGGTACAGTGACTACATATCCGTCCTTACCTGAAAGACTTCTTAACTTAAATAGTCATAAATAAATTAGAAAGCCTTATGTTAATTCAAAATTGAATTTTCAAATTGACAGAATATGGTGCATTGACCCCAGACTCCAGCAAATATCCCTGGTTATATCTTTAGAAGCCAATGGGTATTTATCTGCAACTTAATTGTATTATTTTCTAAAGATTCAAGATGCTTCCTGGGTTTAATTTTTGCCAGATGATCTTAAACAGTGGAGTTGAATTATAAATGAAGCCGCTTTGTTAAGAACAACAGAGGGTAAGGCTGTGGGTTTGTGGAGTTGGGAGACCAAATTGGTATTCTAAACCCAACCTCTATTGCTGCTTTCTCATTAAACAGCATTGGGTAGACATTTAAAGATTTTTTATACATTTTAATTCAGCTGGACACTTGATTTAAAACTATATTGATTTTTTTCTAAGTCATTCTTGATAATGTATATAATGCTAAATATCAAAATAAATTTGAAACTCTTGGAGGCTGCCTGTATAAATGGATATTGAGGTCTTGGAGAAGCTTTCTTTCCCCGTGCTAATCTCATCATTTTGCTGTTGCTTTCATTTCCCCTTGAGCTTTAGCTTTTAAGGATTATTATTCATTCTTTTTAGCATCTACCTCGATCATTAAACAATTAAACCTTTATCAGGCAGAGCAGCAAGAGGCTCTGTGGATAATGATGAGGTTGGAAACTCCCCTGCACAACCTGTTGGCTCATCTTAGAAGAAGAGAGTCATGCCAAATTATCTTTATGTGCTCATGAATAATATTCTAACAAGGATATGGTTGGAGGGATGAGCATAAAGGGCAGTTCTAATGGAAAGAATAATAGTAATATTCACCTTGGCAAATCATTATAGCACCTTGACAAGATGCTATCTGTTCTTGCTGCTAAATTAAGTACATTTAAGTTAGCAGCCCCTCTAGCTACCTGCTATTTTACAGAATGAGATAGAAAAGAAAGATTATACCATGCAGGATTTAGATTTCCCTTGCATGACCATAAAATAATTGCAAAGAAAACACCCATTGAGCCCAGAGTTCCTGGTACATTAACTGGGTGGGTTGGTCTTGAATGTAGGAATGGTATAAGCAGTAAGGACATTCACAGGCAAGTAGTTATAGTCTCCACCCATCATTAATACTTTGTTTTAGACTGAACTCAGAAGTGACCACCATTTCTGCTGTTTGTTTCCAAATTGCAGAATTTCAGAGTGGAATATCAGGTCTTTAGTGTGGACATACGTCGATATCAAACCCAGAATCATTGGTAGTGACATCTGGGCAAAAAAAGTTGGAAAACTAAACAACTGTGAAGGTTGATCATGGAAATCAAAGAGGAAGGAACATCAGAAGAAGGCCAGCACTTCCTTCCCACACCCCAGGCAAATGATTCTGCAGACTTTCAGTTGACAAGTAAGTATGTGCACGCCCCTCCTTGGAACTCTCTGACAATGCACGTGGGGTCCACCAAACATACATATGCATGTGTACTCACAGAAACTGGGGTTCTAACAAATGGCATGAGATAAACTTATTTTTTTTCCTTTGCACTACTTATTTTGGTGTTGTGAGTCTATGAAATCCTTCTTATCTTTTATGAGAGAGATGATAGTCCATGAGACCATTAAATAGAAAAGGGTAGAATCAAGAGGTCTTGCATGTGTATTAAGACACTTAACAACCCTGGCTCATTGGTAGAGCATCAGTCCAGCATGTGAACTTCCTGGGTTCGATTCCCGGTCGGGGCACACAAGAGAAGGGACCATCTGCTTCTCCACCCCTCCCCCTCCCCTTCTCTCTTTCTCTTCTCTTCTCACAGCAATGGCTCAATTGGTTTAAGTGCATCAACCCTGAGTGCTGGGGATGGCTCCATGGAGCCTCTGCCTCAGGCACCAAAAATAGCTAGGTTATGAGCATGAGCCCAGATGGGCAGAGAGCCCCAGATGGGAGTTGCCAGGTGGATTCTGGTTGGGGTGTATGTGGAAGTCTGTCTCTCTATCTCCCCTCCTCTCACTTAGAAAAGAAGAAGAAAAAAGACACTAACAAATACTTTTTAAGTACACCTTCTATTTAGCATTTGTATAATCTCATGTGGAATTATTTTTGGAACATAGACATTTTCTCTTTAAAACCAAAGATATGTAAGTGGAAAGCATTAGGGCAAAATGGTTTCACTGCTGTCACTGCCCCACCCGAGCACACAAATAGAGCAAGCTTAGAGATCTGGACAAGATCTACATCTGAACAATACAGCTGGGATTTGTGCTACTCACATAATTAAAATCGTTGGAAAAATTGTATGTTTTACTCTCGTGTTTAAAATTCTAGGGTCCAGGTTTTATTGTTTAGCATGAATTGTCTTTTTCTTTTATTTTCAGAAGATTCCCATTGCCCAATTATTAACACTGGCAAATGTATAATTTACATTATAAAAATAATCTTTAGAAAATGGTATTGGTTGGATGCACTTTTTGAAAAATTTGGTTGTCAGAGCTTGCAGCAGAGTTAATTGTTAATAACCTTTTAAAAAATCCACAATATTTGAAATGCACAAAGACCTACCTAATGATTGTCATTCTAACCTCTCTTGGAGAGTCTAAAATTATTAACCATAACATTGTTAAATGTCAGCAGGAGAAAAAATAAAATGGTTACCATGCAAAAAAACTGTGAACTCTATAAATAAAAAATGGATGATTTTTATGCAAAGAGGTGGTTCTACCAATATATTAGTGACCAGGTACTATTAAATTTAAATTGTGTCTGATGAATCCACTGGTAAAATAAATGAGGAAAGGACTTGTATAATATTTCTACATTTACTGCCAAAATGGCTTACTTTTCCATAAATTTGCTTTTTGCTTTTTGTCCACCCATGAATGGTAACAGATGGCAATCCAGTCTTCATCCACCCTTGTTTAGGGAGCCCCTTTCTTGTGTGTAGTCTTTGGGAATCCACCTACCGCATTTATTGCTTCCCACAGCCTGGTCTTTCTACCTTTGACTGTTAGATGTTCCCATTTCCTTAC
The DNA here is from genome assembly GCF_036850995.1 of Saccopteryx leptura. Classification (NCBI taxonomy): domain Eukaryota; kingdom Metazoa; phylum Chordata; class Mammalia; order Chiroptera; family Emballonuridae; genus Saccopteryx; species Saccopteryx leptura. The sequence goes on along the minus strand of NC_089503.1, from coordinate 212,853,463 downwards.
CTTTGTTCTCAGACCCACTTTTCCTTCCACTTCATCTTAAATCATTGAGCCATGTTATTAGATTTCTTTTTTAATCTCCAACAAACGATATAGAGTCATTGGGCATAATGTTGATTTGAGCTACCAATAAGTTGGTGGTATAACCACCAGCGTAATATCTTTATAACCTAACTAGAACTATCCCTTTAATTAATAACCTAACACGTATAGCAGGATTAGAGTGGTTTGAAAGACAATTCTATATGGAAGAGGACTTTAGAGAGGTCATCCTTTTTTGATGGTTCTATCTCTGCCTGTATGCATCCAAAAGAAACACACAGTTGGAAAATGTCATATTTATCACAGCATATAAAATACCTATCTCTGAGATTTTGATGTCCATGGAGCTAAATTGGTTAGTCAAATCTTTAGTCATATTTGGTTATGCTACAAATATTGTGTCCTCCCCTGAGAACCCACTGCTTATAGGTCTGATCAACTGAGTTTATTCATTCTGTCAAATAATGTATTAATATATTTGGGGAATGGTGAAACATAGTTATACTCAGTGATATATTTTTGAGAATGAGTTAAATATCTTTAACCTGAATTCTTATCTATTATTTATAGGTATTCAGAAGACACCAAATGAACCACAGTTGGAATTCATCCTTGGTAAGAAATTGCATCTTTTTTATACTGATAAATATAATAATTTATATATAAAGTTTGCAAATTGTAGGTATATTATTTATGTCATTATGTTTTTACATTTTTTTATGTACATTGTTCTATAAAGATTTTTATTCCACAGAGTAAGTGCCATTTTCCTAATTTTTATATAAAGAATCTAAACAGAGGACTAAGTCAGTTCCATACCCCAAGGATATAGGGTTCAGTGGTGACAAATTTGGGCCTCTCAGCCAGGTCTGGTGACCACAGATACGGTGCCCAGAACTCCTTCTCATACAGTGACTGGGTTTTGTTGCTAATCAATCCTTCTGGAAATGGTGTCTCTACCTCTTTACTCCTCAGGCTGGAGACTGACCCAGTGTGGAGTTTTCTTTGTTTTCCTTTACAAAGTTCTTGCCCTTTTTGGTCTCAGTTGCTCAAAAATATCATTTTACTCTTCCATCTTGAAGATAGAATTATGCTTTCGTTTTGAGCAATGATTTATTGAGAAAATGATTATATATAACTTTTCATTATAGTAGTTTGTTTCTGTTTCTAATAGACTTTATTTTCAGAGCAGTTTTAGGTTAACTGCAAAATGTAGTAGAAGGTTTAGAGCGTTCCTATATACTCCCTCCCTCCACAAATGCATAGCCTCCCTCATTGTCAATGTCCCTTGCCAGAGTGGTACCTTTGTTAGAATTGATGAGCCTACCCTGACATCTTACTCCCGCCCAAAGTGCATAGGTTACACTGGAATTCTCTTTTGTTATTGCACGCTCTGTGGGTTTCCATCAGTATAGTATCATACAGAGCATTTTCACTGCTCTGAACATTCTCTGTGCTCTACCTTGTCATCCTTCTCACTCCCCTAACACCTGGCAACCACGGATCTTTTACTGGCTCCATAGTTTTGCCTTGTTCAGAAGGTCAGATAGTTAGAATTGTACAGTAGATAGCCCTTTCCGATCGGCTCCTTTCACTTAATTATATCGCATTTAAGCTTACTCTATATATCTTCATGGCTTGATAGCTCATTTCTTTATAGCATGAATAATATTCCATTTTCTGAATGTACCACAGTATATCCAATTTCCTATGTCCTTGGAAGGACATCTTGGTTTCTTCCAAGTTTTGGCAATTATGAATAAAGCAGCTATTAGCATATTGTGCAAGTTTTTGTATAAACATAGCTTTTCAACACCTTTGGGTACACACCAAGGAGATCAATTAGTGGGTCAGATGGTAAGAGTATATTTAGTTTTGTAAGAAATTGTCAAACTCTCTTACAAAGCAGCTGTCTTTTTCGCATTCCCAGCAATGTAGGAGTTCCTGTTGCTCCACAGCCTCACCAGCATTTAGTGTTGTCAGTGTTCCTGATTTCGGTATAATTTAATTTGCTAACATTTAATTTTTATTACATATGTAGCTAAAAAGTGCTGTAAGTTAAAGGGTTCTAGATTTTTTTTTCTCAAGTATTGAAAGCAGATATATGAAAACGCAAGAAACTTGTGTGGTAATACCAATGAGGTGATAGATATATTTTTCCTAGAGTTCTCAGATTCAGAAAGAACTCATTTTCAGAAAGGCAGCTGCAGGGAAAGGAGGCCTAAGCACATCTTGACTGACCCACTGTAACTCTTACTACTTGAGACTTTGCCTATCTTCTATTTATAATGAGAAAAAAATCATTATTTGACATCTTTGACGGGACTTGTGTAAAATGACGATTTGTTTGAGTGATTTGGTGTATTTCAGAGCACAGATAAAGTCTACTTATTTGCATCTGGAGAACAGGGGTAATCTGAAAAAGGCAGAGCAGTTGGAGTAGAGGATGTTAGGTAAACCTGCTGGCTGACTTTCAAGAGACAGCATGTCTGGGCCAAGCCCCTGGCTTCTATTTAAATGAAAGTGATCTATCTTGATCAAAGACATAACTGTGCTATTTGTGTTAGAAGTCTAGTCAAGTTCAGGAGCAATGCTGTTATCACTTATATTTCTGGCTCTGGATCACAGATTTAAGAGATAAGCAGCTACAAGAACTGGCTCATAATAATAGTCCTCCCATTTAAAAAAAAAATAAAACACCTCAAATACTTTTTTTCACATTTACTTAAAAATAAAGTAGGATTCTTAACAATAGATAACTTTATCTTATCACAGAGCAGGAAATGTCTGATGATTAAACAAAAGAAAGTTAAAAAAAAAGATTTGTTGATCTGGAAGGATAACTTTCCCAAGTTCTTTGTTACGTCTCCTAGTACTTTAAGATCCTCAACTGTATTATGTTTTGGAAAAAAAATACTTTTATACTACTCTCTAACAGACACTATAGTTTTTACTGTATAGTTGTCACTTTTTCTTTATTTTTATTTTTTGTATTTTTCTGAAGTTGGAAACAGGGAGGCAGTCAGACAGACTCCCGCATGCGCCCAACCGGGATCCAGCTGGCATGCCCACCAGGGGCGATGCTCCGCCCATCTGGGGCATTGCTCTGTTGCAACCAGAGCCATTCTAGCGCCTGAGGCAGAGGCCACAGAGCCATCCTCAGCACTCGGGCCAACTTTGCTCCAATGGAGCCTTGGCTGCGGGAGGGGAAGATAGAGACAGAGAGGAAGGAGAGGAGGAGGGGTGGAGAAGCAGATGGGCGCTTCTCCTGGTGCCCTGGCTGGGAATCGAACCCAGGATTCCTGCATGCCAGGCCGACGCTTTACCACTGAGCCAACTGGCCAGGGCCCTTTTCTTTATTTTTAATCCCACAAAATTCTTTAACACTTCACCAGTCATATAGTAACTTCATTTCGTAAGGAATAATGAGTAATCATTAAAAAATTTTTTTTTGTTTGTTTGTTTTTTTTGTATTTTTCTGAAGCTGGAAATGGGGAGGCAGTCAGACAGACTCCCGCATGCGCCCAACCAGGATCCACCCGGCATGCCCACCAGGGGGCGATGCTCCGCCCATCTGGGGCATTGCTCTGTTGCAACCAGGGCCATTCTAGCGCCTGAGGCAGAGGCCACAGAGCCATCCTCAGCGCTTGGGCCAACTTTGCTCCAGTGGAGCCTTGGCTACTGGAAGGGAAGAGAGAGACAGAGAGGAAGGAGAGGGGGAGGGGTGGAGAAGTAGATGGGCGCTTCTCCTGTGTGCCCTGGCCGGGAATCAAACCCGGGACTCCTGCACGCCAGGCCGACGCTCTGACACTGAGCTAACCAGCCAGGGCCAAAAATATTTTTATCATTGTTAAAGAATATGAATATTCAATTAGAAAAATATACAGCATCTTAAAAAAAATTTTATCAAAAAAACAAAAAAGAATAAAAAAATAGAGAGCATTTTCCAGTTCATTTTCCAACAAAATTTTTGATATTTGATTCTCAAGTCTTTACCAATGTATTCACATAAATTGAGAATTCCAGTAGCTTTGTTTTTCACAATTAGAAAACAGCCGCACTAAGTTTGCTCAGTGTCATATTGCTTTAGATAAGTTATTTTCTATTGAGGATTTGTTTCTGCCTTGTCTGTATGCCACTACAAAATCTCCATAGCTTGCTGAAGTGTCCCTGCTACATCTTTATTCAACTAAATGAGGTAGGAGATGCTTAGTCAATTGAGCAAAGTAGTTGGCTAAAAATATCTTGCATTGCAAGATAAGCATGTTCTGAAAAAAACGAGTATCCTGTGTCCATTGTCAACTATAATTCTAATGGTTGGCTGCATTTAAATCATATAATTCACCCTTACAACTGCAACTCTGCTTCCTCATTTCTTTCATTGTTTCATCTGAGTGTATGGAAACCCTTTTTATTTTCACAAAGGGAGAAATAATGAAAAACCCCAGAGAATGCTTATTTTGCTTATGGCTTAATAAAATTGTTTTCATTTCAACAAAGCTTGCATTTAAAAAGAGTGATCATTTCTTAAAATCTGGGTTCATTTCTTTCTGGAAACTATCATTGAAAAGGTCTAGAGAGGATTCATCTTGTCAATGATAGAGAAGAAATTTCTATGAACTCTTTCTTAACTTCATCTCCCTGATTATGTTTATAATACTTATGGTCATGTGCCTCCTTTTACTATCTCCAGAATTAACAGACTGCTTTTGAGAATGTGTTTTCATATTTTATATGGACACCACATATATCACAAATTGAAAACAGTGGGCACTAATGTGACACGTACCATCCTAGAGTTCAGCGATTAAAAATCAGTTTCATCATAGCATGTCATCATACAATGACAAGATGTCCTTAAGTAGGTTATGTCAAATAGAGTGGCTTTAAATAAGCACAGATGATCCTCTTTGGTTGTGAAGGCTTTGTCCAGGAAAGTGCTGGTTCTAAATACTCTGTTCTCTCAGATCACGTACCACCCGAGGTGTGCTGATTTTGTATAAAGAACCTCATCATTTCCAGTAGCCCACTTAGAAAAAAGAAAGTCATGTAAATCATGTGATCAGTTTTCTGCCTTCAGAATTTGAAAACATATATAAAAATGTGCCCAAATTAATAAGCTGCATAAAACAGCCTTTTCTCGTTACGGACACAGCTTTTACAGCTCGCGAGAGCCTGCATTAACCTGCGTGTCAGGTCCATTTATATTTTATGAATTGCTATAACTCAGCCATTGTTTTATATGTTTCTCTGAAAGGGAAAACTCTTAGGAGGCCAAACTTACTAATTCTCCCACGTTCACACTTGCTCTTCTGCTGGTCTGTGTTCTATAAATGATTATAAAGCTCTGACTTGTTTAAAGCTCCAGGGGACAGTGGAAGATTTTAGTATATCTTCTTCAGTATTTTTACCCTCTATGTGGTATGCAGGCCCAGCTAAAGGGAATACCAAGCACAGAGGTACATTTTTCTATTTAATCTATTGATGAAAATATTACTTCTTCATACAAGCTGCTCGATAATCTTCAGGCAACAAAGAAGCAACTGGTAAGAATTAGACAAGGCCTCTGTTGGCCCTGTTTTGTTGCCTCATTGTAAATTTATTATCGTGTTCTTGATTCTTAGAGTATGATGCTTTCTTTACGAAACATTGGATTTCACTAAATAGTCGTTTTGGGCACATCATCTAATGACAAGTGATTGTGCCAAGGGCTGGGAGAGCCCAGAGATAGCACAGTAATAGCTACCAGTTTCTGAGTATTTACTATCGGCTCACTTCCTTATAAACAGGGGCTTTGTGTTCCTCACCACAACTCTACAAGTGGTAGATAACATTAAAAGTACCTAATATTTATTGAGAGCTTATTTGCTCACCACACTTCGTTCTAAATAACTTATATAAATTATTTTAATTTTCATTATGAGATAATTGCTCTATTATCATCCTTGATTTACAGGAAAAGAAACTTAGACATGAACTGGTAAAGTAATGAGCCCCACATCTGAACCAGGAGATCTGAGTGCAGAGAGCATGCTCTCTCATATTGTCTGTACTCAAGATATAAAAAAAGTCCAAAATTCCTCATGGTCGAGTTCCCAGAGAACTGACGGAAGTTGAATGACAGTGAGGGTCTAAGTTGTGCTGTTTCTGATTCTGAAGTTCCTGCTTTTAACCACCGGGCTGTATCCCTCCTTACTGATTCCTACTTTCCATGGATTTCCATGAGGTGGTGAGACGAAGAACTGTAGAGCCAGGTAGATGGTGATCAGGGCAAAATAAAGGCATAAGCCAAGAACTCTGAACGGACTGCACAAGCAGTGGTTAAATATAACCATGGCATCAGAAACAACTTCTCAGAGGAAGTGGCCTTTGGACCAGGTCTGGAAGAACGAGCAGGATTTCAGTCAGTTTTATAAGGGGCACAAGGAATAATTCACGCAAAGAAGGTAGCTCAAAATGTGAAACAGAATCCTAGAGCTCATCTTCCAAGTTAATGCATTTAATACTCACTTACATTTCCCTCTTTAATACTTTTAATCCCACTCTAAAAATAAATTAAGTTTCAAGAAATCCTCTTGCAATATTTTATAATTGTTGCACACATATTTGGAATTTATTTTAAAATTCTAAGTGAACACAAGTCTTTGAACATTGTCTTCTTGCTAACAAATTGTATTTAGGATTCAGGAAAAATTGAGTCTTACTAACACTGGGTTATGCTAGATGAAGCTTGGAGAAGTTCAGGCCATGCTGGGCTGGACACTACAGACTCTGTAGCCATGCTGTGCCCCTGACAACTGCCTACCTGTGCAGAGTTTACACATAAAAGAATCATCCCAATGTGTCTGTCTTTGAGCTGTCTCAATTTTGATAGCAACAGAGAACTAGCAGGTAATACAGAGATGTCTTGGTACCCACAGGGTATTGGTTCCAGGATCCCACTGGATACCAAAAACCATGGATGCTCAAGTCACTATGTGAAATGGTATAGAACAATGCATGTAATTAGTTCTCCACAGATTCCCAACCCTCGGATGGAAAATATTGTTTTCAATCTGAGTTGGGTTGAATCCGCAGACTCAAAATGTGCTGATATGGAGGGCAGACTGGACTTTTGTAAAGGTATTTTTTCAAAACAGTATTTACCAACAATACAACAAACAAAATAATAGACAACTAATAAAAATGTGTTTATATTTCAGGCTCAGATTTAAGTTTACAATCTCAGTTCAGAGGCAGTCTAGCTCAATGCAAGTACAAAGCCGACCACTAGGATTTGAATTCTGTCTTTGTTAGTACCTAGCCATGTGGCCTTAGAAAACTTACACAATGTCTTTGAGTCTCTGTTTCCCTATCAGTGAAATGGGAAGGATATCTGTATCTAATATATAAAGTTTTTATTAGGGTGAAATGAGTTAATATACATAAAGCTCTTACACTGGTATCTGACATGCACTTACTGATGGGTTAACCTTCACTGTTTTGAATGTAACATTGGCCGAAGTACCTCCTCACACTCAGGGAATACTTCCTGGAGCAGAGGGTCTTGACATCGCATTTTCATGAAAAATAATTGCTATCGCAAGTATTAGGCTGCACCCTTATCACTTTGAATCTCTGCTCCTACAACAGACCTCCCACTATTTATGTTTCACAGATGAGTTTAGTCAGTAGCCCAAGGGCATAAGGCAAAGAAGTGGGAGATTACAGATGTTAACTTCAAAGGCCATGTTCTTTGTGGTTGGTTATTAAAAGTACAGGACTGGGAAAGGGAAGACAATAAAAAGTTATCAAAGACCGACATAATGTTTTTGTGTTGCTGGAATAATTAGAGATTTTATTGAAAGAAGAGAAAATGAACCAATTAGAGCTTCTTAACCGATCCGTCACGTGGGTAGTGGTTCCTGGGGACTTCAGATTTACTGTGAGCTATAGTTGGAATATAATCTGTTCTTCCTGAGGCTGGTCTAAATTCTAGTTTAGCACCACTCTTAAGGAGGTTGAGATACCTGACACCAGTGAATAAATGAGAAGTACCTGAGATGTCAAACTTTTCTTCTTCCTTCCTTTTTGCCACTACTGTATTATTTAACGGAATTTTGCCGTGATAGATTATATTTATTCTTCCCGTCAAATTTCCTTCTGTGTAATACATCACAGAAGCTTTTAATTAAAGGAGGTCTTTGACCGAGTCATAGGCCTAAATTGATTGTTCCTCGCAGGTTTAATAATTTACTTGTTAGAATTTATTTTTCAACGTACACTCTCTAACTTATTTATTTCTGTCTTTCATCCATGATCAGCATGCCCCATCCAGTTTCTTTCTCTTTAAGAGTGGTGTGCCTAATTACATTTTTCCTCCACTAATTATCGAGAGCGGTCACTTGCTGGATCAGGTCTACCTTTGTGGCATCTGTTGTTACATGGGGGTGACCGAGGAATCAGGACTGCCTGGGAACTTCGTTCTGTGTCAAGTCTAAGCCGCCGAGGGTAGGAGGGTGCTGTCTGTGAGATTGGATTTTATCAGTCAGCCTAATTGTTGAGCAGATGGCATCCGAATATATCCTGGGCCACCTGGGTGGAGTGGAGCGCAGGATTTTAAAACAAACAAACAACCTTCCTGTTTTCATTGTACAGAACAGTCTCTTCCCAAAAGCTTCACTTGGGCTTCGACCTTTTGCAGCTGGCCAAGGGGTGCCGCTGCCCTTTCACATCTCAGATACGGACTCGCGGAGGGTTCAGTGACTTGACCGCCCTTGAGTGCCTGGCCTGGTTGGAGAAAGCCCAGAGCTGTTCAAGTGCTCTGCCCCTTCCTCCTGTGTGACCTCTGCTTTACCAGGGGCAGAGCTTGCTTTCGGCTGTGACCTGCAGCGGTGGGATGGCAAAAGTCAGTCTGAACAAAAAAGGTATCCCAACCAAAACTTGCCCATTTCAGTGTATGTGCTGCCGGAGCAAGCACAGCTTGTCCAGTTCAGAATATCAGTTTTATCCCAACACAAAAAATTTGAACACGCTCTTGATCGAAGCAATTTCAAAGGTCCAAAACAATTGGACCTTTGTTTCCAAAATTTGTAAATCTTGCCTTATTTTTCCATGGAGCTCTCTACTTTCATTTTCAACTGGCTAGCAGATACCTCCGCTAGTTTGCCTCTGAGGTATTTTAAACTGAAGATAGTTAAAACCTGATTATTTGGTTCCCATTCCTGTCTTTCAAAACATTTTATTGCCCCTGATGCCCATTTCTATAAAATACATCACCATCCATTCAGATACATAAATCCCCAAACTATAAATCTTTCTTGATTCCTCTTTTTCTCAAACTTCACACCAAATACATCATGTCCTGTAACTTCTTCCCTTTCCTTAACTTTCTTTATTTATTTTATTTACTTATTTTGAAGGAGGCAGGGAAAGAGAGACAGAAACATCAAGCTGCTCCTGTATGCGCCCTGACTGGGGATCGAACCGGCAACCTCTGCACTTCAGGACAATGCACCAACTGACTGAGCTATCTGGCCAGGGCTTAATTTTATTTATTTATTTTTCATTTTTTTAGAGACAGAGAGAGGAAGGGAGAGAGCTGGGAGGGGAAGGGAAGCATTCATTTATTCCAGTCAGTCCTGCATTCATTGTTTACTTACTTTGTGTGCTCTGACCAGGGATTCAACTCACAACCTTATCGTTTTGGGATGATGCTCTTAACTGACTGAGCTTGACCAGGACCATGTCCTGTTATTTCTATGTTGAAAGAAATACTCCAAATTTGAACACCTTTCTCCATTGTGAGCCACTATCAGCTCTTACCCAGGCTGGTCAGGGCAAGTGAGGGATGTCCTCATGGGTCCCCTGGCATCCACTCTTGGCCCAGCACGGTTCCTTCCAGTCAGAAGAACCAGATAATCTTTGTAAAAATATAAACGTGATTACTTCACTTTCCTAGTTAAAATCTTCCATGGGCTTCAGTTTCCCTTAGAGTAAAATTGAAGTACCTTACCTCACTCTACAAGGGTCTTGAGCACGCTGTTTTCACCTTGCGGGGCTAATCTTCTAGCTCACTGTGCATCAACCTCATTGGCCTGCTTCTCAAAGAGGCCAAACTGTTCCAGAGTCTTTGTATTTATTTGTTGCTCCTCGCCCCCATGCACCAGTACCACCAAGCTGGCTCCTGGGTATGTTTAGGTCACATCTCAAAGTCACCTCTTAAGTGATCCATACCCCTGCCCCAAATTCTCAATTTAATCACCCAGTTTAAAATTCTCACTAAATTATTTTTTTAAACTTCATGTTCCACTATATTATAAGCTCCATAGAATAGGGAACTTGTGTTCTTACTCACTGCTGTGACACTGTCACCCAGAATCATGTTGGGCGCATTTAGACAGTCCCTAAATATGCGTGAACTGAGTGCACGCATGGGTGCCTTTGCTTTGTTCCTCTCACATTTCTTCACAAAATAAATTTATATCTGTAGATACACTTTTGAAATGTTTTTCAATTCTTGCTAGTACAGTTGTTTGTAACGAGCCATTCATTTTAGATTTCTCAAGGTATACAATTATTTAACCATTGATATTTTGCTGTTAGTAAATTCTATTAGGAAGGATGGAGACTTACTGCCTTTGGGGTCCTTCTAGAGACAACTGACAGGAAGAATCAATCATGTGCTGAGCTGAACAAATGAGTTGGTAACTAAACTGAATAGCTGACGATGGCTTACCTGTATAGAATTTCACACCTACAGTTCTTCACAGAGTACATTTAGGTTGTCTGTATTATGACAGGAAGCAAGCAATCTTGTTATGGTGATGTTAAGAACAGATAGGTAGATAGATAAATGGATGGATGGATGGATGGATGGACGATGGATGGACAGTAAGACGCATAGCAGATATATAAAATAGTAGAAATGAACTGGGGTTCAGAAATTTGAGGTCTCATTTCAGCCTCTAGCACGTAACCCTGAGCGAAGGTAGGACAAGTGTTTGACAGCGTAGGCTGAGCTGCCATTAGGAGAGTGTTTGAATCCTCATTCTGTGGATTATGCGGCTCTGCACAATTTATCTTTACTGGATTGTTTTGTGGATTGAATGAGGTAATGTACTGTAAGGCCAGTAGTCACTGCCGTCATGGCCATGCACATGCAGGTTCTCATTGAATTCGGACAGATGGTAAAGAAACAGTGGAGCCAAAAAAAATGGTGGTCCATTCCTTTATTAAAGTCTCGCACTGGCTGATGAGCAAACACACAGGGAAAACACTTCCCTCTCACTCAGGGCTCCCAAAGCCTCTGACACATTCTCCAGTTCCACAACCAGGAGAACCTTCTCTGGTTCCTCCTAGAATCAAAGGTCTCACCAGTCTCAGTAGGGCTCCCAAAGCCCTCACCTCTGGTCCCCATCTGCCCACCTTCTTCCTTCTCTGCAAACATGGCTTCTCTCTCTGCTCTCATTATGCAAACATGGCTTCTTCTTTAGCACTCTGCCTTCTCTCTGCTCTCACTCTCACTCTGCAAACATGGCTTCTCCCTGCCTCTTCTCCTTCTTCTCTCTTTTTTCAAAACTTTCTGGTGTGAAAACCTCTCCTCAAACATTAGCAAAACCATGGCCCTTTCCAAGCAGAAATGCAATCCGCAATTTACAATCAACTGCCCTGCTCTGAGGGCAAGCACACACGCAGCTGCCCGGTGCCATTTTTAACAATAAAAGTGAGCAAACTAAAAAAATACAAATTTTACAAACTCATTTGCCCAACATGTACTTAAAGCACTAAGAATGGTGCTAGGTGTTTATGTTACCTCTTAATAATAGTAAATCTAGTTATTTTCTTGGGTGAAGTTTTTACCCTTTCAGAAACTCTGATTCCTTATCTGTAAGTTGTGGATAATAAGTCCTATTTCATAGGGTATTTGAATTAATATATATGAAATTAAGAAGTACTTTATTAATACATTATTAGAAATTTAATCTACCTAGTTTTCACATATATAATTGGATCTTCACAAGCACTCAGTGGCAATAACTATAATTATTGTCCCCCTTTGCAGATGAGGATACTAGGTCTCCATCACACATTGAAAATCACCCAGTCAGGACTGTAATCTATGACCCTGATCCTTTGGGTGTTTGCCACACAAAGCATGTAAGAACTGCCATGGGACCTTCTAGTAGAAGGTGTCTCATCTTCTTATCTTCCCTAGTCGATCACGTGTCCTGGAAGAGCTGAGAAGATGGTTCTTCTTTAGTTTAATCTGAGGAGTGTAATCTACTTCTCCTTTGTTCTAAGACTTCCTGTGTGGCTAGGGCCCTGAAGCATTTTCCGTCCACATAGCAGGCGCTCTGCTGAGTGTTCGGTTTGAACTGTTCTCCTTGGAGATCCCAAACATTCGGAGACATGCTCTTTGTGCTCTTCGAACTCTGTTTCTCGCAGAACCACTCTCTACCACTCTCAAGTTATCTGATTGATGTCTTTTTTGATGAAGTGTTAAATTTGTGGCTTTTGCTCTGAATAATAGACCTTTTGTGCCCTCCAGCCTGTCCACATTTGTTTTCTCACCTACAGACTAATCTTCCTCCTCTTGTCTCATGTCTCCTAGATCACTAGTCATTTCTAGCTTTAGCTTATCTGTACCAACCTCATTTCACTTCCTGTGAGTCAACTATCTTCTGACAGAAAAACTGCCACCCCTAAAACCCTATGTTGAACACAAATATTGAGATTTTCTTTCTGCTATAGGAAAATCACACATACGATTGACTCAAGAGACTCAAGAGAAGCAGGAGTTATCTTTTTCAAACTCTCTAAAAATTGTCTTCTCCCAAAGAATGTTCTAGATCAGTGGTAGTCAACCTGGTCCCTATCGCCCACTAGTGGGTGTTCCAGCTTTCATGGTGGGTGGTAGCAGAGCAACCAAAGTATAAATGAAAAGATAGATTTAACTATAGTAAGTTGTTTTATAAAGATTTATTCTGCCAAACTTAATGAAAATCTGACATAAAGTACTTCATAAGTAATAAGTAATTATTATTATATGCTTTAACTTGCTGTAACTCTGCTTTATAAATTTTATAAAGTAAAGTTACTTCTCTACTTTATAAATCACCATTACTGTGGAACCGGTGGGCAGTTAGAAAATTTTACTACTGACAGAGATACAAAAGTGGGCGGTAGGTATAAAAAGGTTGACTACTCCTGCTCTAGATGGAGAAAATAACATGAGAGGCTGATTATCCTCTCAGAACTATCTATTAATCCCATTCTTCCTTTCACCCCATATTTCCTCTCTGTGTATGACTTTAATACTTTCAGTTGACTTGTAAAATATTTGGCATTTGAGGGACAGAAATTTCATAAAGACACCTAATAATTCCACATATAATTACCAAGCCTAATACGTTTATAGGGAAAAAATTACTGAAATTTTGAAAATTACTCTAAGTACCACCTTCTAAAATTTAAATGTGTATGTGCAAACATTTTGGTTTGGGAAAGAAATCATGTGTAAAAATTGCTTCATTCAGGATAGGGTGGAAGCCAGACCACAAATCAATGTGCTGTGTGTGAAATCATCCAGATTGAATAAGTGTGTTCCAGCTGGCTTGCTACTTCCTGCCCAGACAAATGAACCGCAGATTCCCTCAACAGAGTATCAACTCCCAAAGGCGACATTCCAGGCTCCTATTTCCTTTATTCTTTCTGAAACTCCCACATACCTGGATACCTCCTAGACATCATTTTGTGTTCTCAGTTGGAGTTCAACAATTTTGAGGATAACTCTCTTAGCCATCCATCTTTGGTGACTTGGGCCCTGATTTTTCTGTCTCCCCTCCTATAACTAATTGTGTTCGCCAGCCATGCTGGCCTCATCTTTAGATTTGGAAGTAAATCAGGTAAGCGGCCCTCCCCACTAACCCACGTGCACTGCTGGGTCCACTGATGGGCTCTACGCTTGTCCTTAACGGGAATCCTATAGCCTCTCGTGTCAAACTGGTAGTTCTGGAAAAACGTTGTCATCTTGGCTTCTGTGAGGGTCAAAAGCTTAAGGTTGTACCCTGTGTTGCTCCCTCTTACTTTGCAACCCTACCCTTGACACTACAGATTTCCACTTATTGACTCATGAGATATTTCTTTTCGTATTCAGAGGGACCAGCTCCCATTCTTAGAATATCATTTTCATTCTTCCTTAAGCAGCACATAGATTCCTGCTGAAAAGAACAGCAGAGAGCTGCGAGCACTTGTTCCTGAAGTGGAACGTGGGTTTGGGGCACAGCATGCCCCCAAAGAACCAACAGTGTATGTCACGTCAGGCTAGGATGCCAGACCAGTTTGGGGTTTACCGCAGTTAGCGTGGGATCTCAACACCAGAAGAGACGCAAGCATAGGCTTGTTTTAATTCAAAGGCTTGAGGCTGGAGTCTCAGGCCCCTGGTAATATTCATAGAAATAAGACAGAATAGAATTTTCTGAGGCTTGACATGGCGAAGCTGTTGCAGTGGGGAATAGCTAGAGAAGGAGAGTCTTCTGGAACTGACAGTACTGATTTAGACCAAATTTGTTCTTTTCATATGCAAATATACTGTCTTCTGTACATCTGTCGTCTTCATTGCTCCCCAACAGGGAGTGTCAAAGAGCATTTCCTGAGAGAGTACCATTGTCCCGGGCAGAGGCTCCTTTTATCTCTCTAAATTCTTCCATGATACTTAAGTTGACAAACGCTACTAAGTGGGTAGTTTATTTTAGTATGTATAATGTTCCCAAAGAAGGAAGTGACTTTCATCTTCTAAGCCACTTATTTTTAAAAAAGGCTAACATGGTTTTTTTGTTTTCTTTCTTCTTTTTTGTGTGTAACAGAGACAGAGAGAGACAGAGAGAGGGACAGATAGGGACAGACAGACAGGAAGGGAGAGAGATGAGAAGCATCAATTCTTTGTTGTGACACCTTAGTTGTTCACTGATTGCTTTCTCATATGTGCCTTAGCGGGGGGGGGGGGGGGGGAGGCTACAACAGACCGAGTGACCCCTTGCTCAAGCCAGCAACCTTGGGCTCAAGCTGGTAAGCCTTGCTCAAATTAGATGAGCCCGTACTCAGGCTGGCGACCTCAGGGCTTCGAGCCTGGGTCCTCTGTGTCCCAGTCTGACGCTCTATCCACTGTGCCACCACCTAGTCAGGGCTAACATGTTTTTATGCAACACACACAGACACATATAAAAATATGCTGGCGTGTCTTTATATTGTTCTATTGGTGGTGAGGGGGAGTAACACATATTATTTCAGGACCTATTTTTCTTTTTCTGAATCTAGCTTTTAGCATTAAAGAAATCAGTTTAATTTATAAGTGAATTCATTGAAATGAAATTTAGGAGTAGTGGTGCTCCAATCTTAGTGCAGCTAGAAGTCTAAAGCAGTATTTCTTTTTTTTTTTTAATTTGTTTTATTTATTCATTTTTAGAGAGGAGAGAGAGAGGGAGAGAGAGAGACAGAGAGGAAGAAAGAGGAGAGAGAGAGAGAGAAGGGGGGAGGAGCTGGAAGCATCAACTCCCATATGTGCCTTGACCAGGCAAGCCCAAGGTTTCGAACCGGCAACCTCAGTATTTCCAGGTCGACGCTTTATCCACTGTGCCACCACAGGTCAGGCTAAAGCAGTATTTCTGTCACAAAAATCTCTTCAGTTTTCTCTGGCAAATTATTGCCTATATTCCTCAATAACTGTCACCTGCCTTGACCCTATGGCATTAGTATCATCCTTTCCTCGATTTTTACTTGAATTCTGTTACCAGTATATTCAGAGTCTTAAAGTTTTTGTTGCAAAGTGAAATCACCACTGAACACACAGAGGACCAGATGGATCAGAATGATGTTATTGACAACATATTAACTCAGGGTGCCAAATATTGCGCTACTGGTGAAAATAAATAAATAGTCTTCATCCTTGAGCCGTATGTTGTGGTCTACATGGTTGACTGATATGTTAAAAATACGGACCTGGAAGTGTGGGGTAAGGCAGCAGTAGGCACATTGTAGCTCTGGACAAGAGCTAACACAAGCACAGGGTAAGCCTGACACTACCGGGCACATAGTAAGTGCTCAGTAAATGGTGCTTCCTGCTCCCTCTCCATATGCTTTGCAAGCTTCATGTGTAATCTTCAATGAGAACAACCTTAAAAGTTGTCTGGTATTAGCATTTTATTGTGGCAGTATAGAAGCAAACAAAAGCATTATTTTAGTGCATGTAAGGGATTCTCTTATTCGGATGGCTTTATTTCTTC
This sequence comes from Saccopteryx leptura, assembly GCF_036850995.1. Taxonomy (NCBI): domain Eukaryota; kingdom Metazoa; phylum Chordata; class Mammalia; order Chiroptera; family Emballonuridae; genus Saccopteryx; species Saccopteryx leptura. The sequence goes on along the minus strand of NC_089503.1, from coordinate 212,837,162 downwards.
ATTTTGTGTGTGTGTGTAAATGTAAGATTTCTTATCTTGAAACATTAAACACTGAATTACTTTTTTACCCCTAACTTTCTGGAAACCTAAAATTAATGCTGTTTGTTCAAGTTACGTGAGTATATTTATTTTCCTTGAAAGACCCTCCTTTTGAATTTAGAATATTAATATTTTGAACTCAATCCACTAAAAAAAACCAGAAAAAAGTAAATCCAAATTTTTAAATAATTTTTTCTGTACCAACTTAATACATTTTTTCTTTTTTTCAAAGAAAAAAGTATTGCTTATGTTGACAGCTACGCATGGTTCACATATTATTTAAGCAACTGTGTCTTAATTAAAATCTCCCTCACAATCATTAAAAGGAAAAATAACACATTTTTGTTTTATTTCTATAAAGGCTTAAAAAATAGTTACTCCACTGAACAGAGAAGCAGTGGTTTGTTAAGAAAGTTGTATTTCTGACCCTAATAGTCCCAAGACCTATGAATATACAAGTGATGGCTTTGATCACCTCCTCTTTCAGACTGAAGAGAGAAACACATGTTAGGGAGGATGTTTGAGATAGCAGAGGACACAAAGGAATAATATCAAATCAGGAAAATTATAGAAAATAGGCCTATCAGTTGAAAATAAGCTAAAAGGAACAGGGAGGACAAGATGTGACACTCAGCTCAATTAATTAGACTCCTACAGATTCTGTACAGGAGATGGAACAGACAAAGGATGGGTATGAATGGCTATAAGTCAGCTTGGTATGATACCCAGCCACATTTTTCTAAGAAATAAACTCAAGAAAGTATTCAAGAGTGAATAGTGTTCTTCACTCTTTAGGAAATGCTCACTGTGTGGACATTAGGATGAGGCAGGGTCAGTGTATTGTCAGTCCTTTATTACACACAACTGAATCACCGTGGAATGCAGTGCCCGGGACCGAGGCAATACTGACTTCTGAATCTACTCATGGGATCTGAACTGTAGAGGTTGAGGTCCTAGTCATTAGAAGATTGTGGTTTTAATATTCCTGAGAAAAGGAAAGAATAAAACACAGACAGGCAGAAGCAACTTTTAAAAAGGAAAAGATTTCATAATGGCAAAGTAACTAGACAGAAGGGCTATTAGGCTTTTCAGTGCTACATAGATCTTTTCATGTATGATGTAAATTGATTTAATCTAGATGTAATTGGTGATATAGAATGGTAAGTGGGAAACCATATAATGAATTCCAGTAATTTACTGCACTGGAAATATAGCCCAAATTGTCGTATCAATTGATCAGTGGCATCTAATTTTCTAAGTACAAATAACAAGATATCAATGTGATGTTTTGGAAACCTGACCAAATATGATATTAAGAATTTGAAAAGTAGCCTGACCAGGTGGTGGTGTAGTAGATAGAGCATCAGCCTGGATGCAGAGGACCCAGGTTTGAAAACCTGAGGTCGCCAGCTTGAGCGAGGGTTCATCCGGCTTGAGCGCGGGTTCACCAGCTTGAGCACGGGCTTGCTGGCTTGAGCAAAAGATCATGGACATGATCCCATGGTTGCTGGCTTAAGCCCAAGGTTACTGGCTTGAGCAAAGGGTTACTCACTCTGCTGTAGCCCCCTGCCCCACTTCAAGGCACATATGAGAAAGTAATCAATGAACAACTAAAGTGTTGCAATGAAGAATTGATGCTTCTCATCTCTCTTCTTTTCTGTCTCTGTCTCTATTTGTCCCTCTTTCTGTCTCTCTCACAAAAAATAAAAAAAAGGAAAAAAAGAATTTGGAAAGTATATAAAAAACTGTTCTCTAGGATGGAAGACTCTACCCACACCACAGCCTTAGGGTCGTGGCTGATCCTTTCAGTGGTGGTAAGATCAGAATGGGAATGTTGGGGGAAGCTGGAAGCCAGATGGTTATTTCCCCAAAGTCCTGTTAGCAGAAGGCTAATAGTGTTTCTACTCAGGATGTCTCCTGTCCTCTCCACCTTGGCCTTATTTGCCCCAGAGGGACATGGATTCATGTCTTTCATTTCCCCTATAAATAGTCTTTAAAGAGTATAAAAAGTGTGCTTCTATGGAACTGTATTGGGATCTTGATGTAACATTTCTTTTAAATTGTAAGAAAAAGAAGCTTTATTAGAATTAACAATCTTCCTTTTTGATGAAGGAAGTATGCAGAGCAGAAGAGCAAGTGTTTCTGTGACCCCTCTAGTCAGTTGTTAAGATAATGCCTCCATATGGGGTATTGTCCTCAGAGTAAAGTAACTTACTTCCCAGCTTAAACCCTTCTTATAGGGTGAGTTGACTATTTACATGTAGCACAACTGAAGGCAGACAGAAAATAAAGCTTTCTTTTATATTTGGCTTCTCATTTGGAAGTTCCAGGTCACAGGTGAAATTAACGAAGGTGAGTTTGTCCATCTGGCTGCACAGAAGGGGATAGAGTCATGAAACCTATGATGTCTGAATTTAACAATTCAGTAAAAAGTTTTCACATTTCTTTTACTTATTCCCATGAAAACAAGGAGGTACACAAAAGTCACAGATATACAGTGTAATAAAATGATTTTATTGAGAAAGAATAAGGTTACACATAATCAAGACCAGCCTGGACTATCTTGAGCACATAATTGTTATAAGAATATTGACTAGGGCCCTGGCTAGTTGGCTTTGTGGATAGAGCATCATCCCTGCATGCAGATGTCCTGGCTTCAATCCCCAGTCAGGGCACACATGAGAAGCAACCATCTGCTTCTCCCCCTAATTCTTCCCCTTCTATCTCTCTTTCCCTTTCACAGCCAGTGGCTTGATTAGTTCAAGTGTCAGCCCTGAGTGCTAAGAATAGTTAGGTTGGTTTAAACATGTCAGCCTCAGGTGCTGAGGATAGCTCAATTGACTGAGCATTGGCCCCAGACAGAGATTGCTAGGCAGATCCCAGCCAGAGTGCATGCAAGAGTCTGTCTCTCTTCCTCTCACTTAAAAAAAAAAGAATATTGGATAGATAAAATCCATTCTTGTGTCAGTGTATAGCTATATTCATATTAATGTTAATAATAATTTTAAGAGCCTACTATGTGCCTACATTCTATGTACTTTACTTAATATGATATTTATAACAAAACTATAAAATTTGTTCTTTTATTTCATTTTAAAGATAAGAAAGAGGCTCAAAGAGATAGAGTCATTTATCCTATCCTTAGACTAGGTCCAGGTTTCAAATACAATTTTATCTCAAGTAAAAATAAAAAATTAATGTGTATATGTACACTGTGTACTTCCCCTCTAGCCTAACTTTTCTATGGCTAATTGAAGAACAGTACTGCAGAAATGTGGAAACAGTTGTTAAAATGCTCCACCCACATTTCCTCTGCTTGTGCCATTGCTTTGTTCTGAAGAAAAGAGCATTGCCTTTGTTAGCTGCCACCAACACTGACTAGCAAGAAGAGATGAAATGGAGTGAGGCAGGAAAAATGACCTGATTTCACAGAAGACAGAGTTCTTATGGGGAAAAGGACAGTTGCTTGGAGTGGACAGGGGACTCATACCACCCTGGTGGGTCACACCACTGCTATCGTGAGCACTCGTGGCAGGCACCTTTGCGGATTTGTGCACTCCACATCCAGGGCATGTCTTAGAACTACTAGGATGTGGTCAGTGCTGCTGTATTCAAAGGCACCTGAAAGAACAGTTGTGTTTTACTTTGAAATGGTATTGTTGGGACTGAGTTCTCTGTTAGAGGAGTCAAGAGACAGTTGTAGGCTTCCAGCCAGAGTTGACTAGAATAATAGAATGATTCTCTGGACTCGACAGACTTGGCATGATTTAGAAAGATGGCTGAATGAAACAAAAACTGATCTTTTATAAAAAATCATTTTTTCCCTGTCCAGTTGGTCCAGTTGGCATGTGGATGTCCTGGGTTTAATTCCTAGTCAGGGCACACAGGAGAAGTGCCCATCTGCTTCTCCACCCCTCCCGCTCTTGCTTCTCTCTCTCTCTCTCTTTCTCTCTCCTCTCTCTACCCTCCTCCTGCAGCCATGGTTCAATTGAAGTGAATTGGCCCCGGGTGTTGAGGATGGCTCCCTGGAGCCTCTGCCTCAGGCCTTAAGAAGAGCCCAGTTGCTGAGCAACAGAGCAATGCCCCAGATGGGCAGAGCATCACCCCCTAGTGGGCTTTCTGGCTGAATCCTGGTCAGAGTCTGTCTCTGCCTCCTCTCCTCTCAATGAATTAAAAAAACAAAAACAAAAATACCCCAGCATTTTTATGTAGACACAATATTAATACTGTAAGAGCCTGCCCTTTAACTTGTAGACTCTCAAATACTTGAAGAACTGCTGGGAAAAAGATGCTCTGTGGTCTCTTCCTGAGAATCCCAGCAGTAGCTTTAAGCATCTAGAACAGAGGTTGGCCACTTCTGGTTCTTGGACCAAATTGAGTCACAGATGAATTTGGTGTGGCTCTTACAGCTTTAGCCCTATGCAGTGGCTGGGATTTCAAACTTTGGACAAATCCTCAGATCATGCCACTGTGGGCTTTTGTTTCTTTAGGCAATGAATTTGAACAGCAGTCCCCTCTTCTGACACAGCCTAAGCTTGCCATTTGACTCAGTGCCTAGCCCTCCCCTGAGATGGTAAAGCTCCATTTGTTTTTATCATTCACTTCTACTGAGGATTTTCTTCTAGCAGAATGAGCATCCTCTGGCTCCTATACAAATCGGAGCTAGAGCTGCCCATCGGCATCTTACTTACAACTGATAATAATAGAAAGAGGGCCCTCACCGTACTAGTAATTATAGCAAAGTCAACGGGAAAAATAGTCTCTGGTAGCTCTTTTGTTTTTCATAAATAAATATTTAAAATTATAATTTTTTGAAAAACCACTCACTACTTCTAAACTGTTATTTTCCCCCTTTTCAGTAAAATAAAAAAGTAGTCAATTCAATGGACATAAGCCATTTAAATCCCAACCTATTAACATCTTGTGTCTTTTAACTCTTCTGGGCTCTGAGAATACTTTTAAATGGCTTAGTCCAAAACAAAGCCAGTAAAAGGCAGAAATAAAAGTAAAAGTCTACTGATGAATGACCAATTGCTAAGAAGCATTTATTTATCATGACCTATTTGATTCAAGAATTTTTTAAAAATACAAAACCACAGAAGCAGGTCATTTATGAGGGTCATTCCTAGAGCATAGTTCTGCTTGAGTAATGGGCAGTGGTTAAGTATGGCTGGCAGACCAATAGAACATTTTTTTTTTTTTCTGAAAACAGATTTTTCAGGCTTCTTACTGTCTATGAGTAATTCCTGTGCAAGTTAGACTTTACTGTGATTGACTGAGTAACCTCTGCATGAAACAGTACAATCACTCATCATTTCTCACCCTGTCCAGTGGGACAGTTTTAGTATGTGCAGAGCCATGGTGTGTGTGGGTTTCACATTATGAAATGCAATGAATGACTCATGTCCTGGGTTTGGTAAATACAAAGAACTGTTGGAGCTGGTGACAGCTCTTAAGGGGTTATGTGAATAGGACTGAGTCAATAAACAATTATTTTACAGAATAACACAACACTACATAGTGGTCAATTTGGAATTAATATTGATAAATATTGGTATAATGATATTAGTAAACTTTATTTTGCATTAAAAAAGTCCCTGCATAAGAAGGGCATAATTCCTTCCTCACCTCCATCCAGAGAAACAGGTGGACAGATTAGGAAATTGAGTGTCTTAAGAGTTTGAGACTTGCCCTGGCCAGATAGCTCGGTTGGTTGGAGCATCATCCCGAAGCAGAGAGGTTGCTGGTTTGATCCCCGGTCTGGGCACATTCAGGAACAGATCACTGTTTCTGTTTCTGTATCTCTCTCTCCTTCCTTTCCTCTCTAAAATCAATAAAATAAACATTAAAAAAAGAGTTTGGGAATTAATGTCACATAACTAGGAAACAGGGAATCTGAGATATACAGCTCAAATTCTTACCAATCCGAGGGCCTTTGCATGACATCATGCTCCATATGCATTAGGGAGCAGTCAATTCTCCGGGGTGTTGAGAAAAGAGATATGTGTACCCCAGCGTTTGACTTGAGTCATTGTTTTCTATACCTGCTTTTAGTTTTAGAATGTGAAGAAACACGAAGTGCCATTATTACTGTTTTGGCTTCACCTGCATTGGGGAAGCTACAGATGGGTTTGGACAGATCATTTCATTCGAATGGAGTTTTTCTCTGTTTTTATTAGGAGTGAGTCTGAGAATCTCTCTGATAAAACGGAGAACAGCTGCTCACTTCTGGGAAATAACCACAGCCCACAATCAAGTCTGATAAGAAATCAGAAGAGTAACTTATTTTGAGCCAAAGTGTCATAAGGTAGCAAGGAGACCATAAAGTGAGAGAGAGACATGGGTTTGAAACAAGAAGACTCCAGCTTTAAAATCTAAGGACAGATATATGTCAATACCAGTAAATGGGGAGAGAGCTGTACAGGGTGAGCTGAAAACCAAGAGTGATAAAATTAAACACATTCATATACAAGCAAAGGAAATGATCAAAATAACCACTTAAGAACAGTAAAGTCTAAATCTAACTTTTTTTCCCCCTTCCGGTGATATGTTGACAGTGTTGAAACCTCATATGAGTACTTTATAAAACTGTAGCTCTTTTGGGTTGAGCAATAAAGAATACTGCTAAGGGCTCTTCCAAACAGCAGCGCCATTGTGCAGGAGAGGAATTCAGAAGGCCAGGAAGAGAAATGGAACTAATGGTGTGTGATGTAAGCAAACCACCGAGAGGTCTAGTGATATAAATGTAACTGGCTAGTATTTTCAAGCTGCTCATTCCTAATATGTAAAACTGAAATAATTCAAAACACCATTTGGAGAAATAAAAAGATAAGTACTAAAATGCTTCAAAAAATAGTGAGGGTTAAATGTGGCTATTCTTTTTTTCCATACATGCTTCCCTAAGCTAGTGCATGTGGTTTAAATAAGGAAAAATGATGACAAAATGCCATACAGGAATAAAAGGGTCTCGAAAAGTCTTGCAAGATGGAGTTAATTAAGTTAACTTTGCCCAGCACTGGTTAGCTGGTAGGACTCAGGGAAAAGCAAGCCTGCTTTGTTCCAAAGCTCCTGCTGTCCCATTCTGATTCTACCAAATGAGATGATCTGTAAGCAATTGAAAGGTGATAATTATTAATACTTTGCTTTCAAGTTGCAGAGTTAGCCCTAGTCCCCCTGTCCCAGTAGTTTCAATACACGCCTCCTTCCTTCTCTTCCTGCGCTGGTTAGAGGCAGAACCTGGGACCAGGGCTACTTCTCAGTTTCCCCACAGCTCCAGCCTGCATAAAACCACACCTGAGCCAGGCTTGAACCCCTTCAGTGAGGAAACTTTGCGTCACACTTCAAGTTGCAAGTGTGGGTAGTCAAGTTACTATTTCAAAGCCAAGAAAGGAAGCACACTGAGAAGAGATGTTGGGCTTACGGCAAAGGAATACATATATATTTGGGTTTTTTCTTGGTCAAATTGTGAGAATGGTATGTGGGAGGAGAAAACATCCACGTATCTATGGGATGTGGTGATGAGAGTCTGTAATATGAGCCTGGTGTCTCAAGGGAAATTTCTTACATTGGTGGCCCCCAGGCCGGAATATAACCCATCTTTATTCCACATTTCTCCCTCCCAGACTTGGCTGGGATCCCAGACTGAGGGCGGGGTTGTTGTTTTTAACCCCTCCTCTGCCTCCTCCTCTGCCTTTCCCTAGTGGCTGAGCCCTGCCTCTCCACCCAGTTTCTGTCCCAGTGTCTGTCTATCCGAGGCTAGCTCGAGGGAATAGCTAGGTAAGGGGCTAGTGTGCATTTCAGCCTTTACACTAATCCAGCCAGTGTCAACACGGGACAGCGAAGTTTCCTGACTCAGTTTCTTTAGTCCAAGAGTGAGAATTAAAGACCAGGATTAATGACTCTTTAAGGTCCCTCAAGTCCCTGGAGCTGTGTGTGCCTAGTGACACACGAGAGCTGGGGATCCCAGGGCAGTCCGGACTTGCAAGAGCTGCAAATGTGGCCAGTGGAAATGAACTCTCAATTCAGCTCCGCAGCACGTGACTTCCTATTTCTGTAAGGTACTTCCAAGGGACTTCCTCTGTAAAGTCAGCCCGAGTCCCCACAGATTTCATTCAGCGCCGGTAGCTAAGTTTACTTCCAACTTCGAACAGAAGTTTTCCCCGAGATACGGAGTCAGTTTCTTTTCTTTCTCTTTGCTCTGCCTCTGCCAGCGTGCAAGGATCTGGTGGCTCCTGTCCGTGATCGGAAGCTGAACACCCTGGTGCAGATCTCCGTGATCCACCCCGCGGAGCAGGGGCTGACAAGATACTCCAGCACCGAGATTGTGGAGGTGAGCTCCCGCGCGCTCAGTCTCTCCGGGATTCTTGCAAGCCGCTGAAAAAAGTCAGTCCCCGGCCTGCGGCTGCGCTGTATTCCTGCCCTCTGCCCTTTCGGAACACATACCTGAGGTTATAAAGCTTGCATTGGTCACTTCCCAGAATCAACAAATGGGGGAAGAACTTGCCTTTTTCATAAAAGACCTTTTTATTTAGTAAACAGAAAGAAAAATCCCCACTTGGAATCCTGTAATAGAGAAGCAAATAGGAAAAAACACACACACACACACATTAATATAATATAATATAATATAATATAATATAATTAATATAATATAATATAATAACATTATATATATTAAATTAAATGGAATGAATGTTTATTTGGGGGGGGGAGGAAGTCGTAAAATACCCAGGGAAGTTTTAAACCTGTTGAATGTTTTGGGGGTTTTTTTGCCCTTTTCATTTTTTTCCTGTGTTCTTCAGTCTGGCTGTGCAAACTATTCTCAGCTGTTTGTGTCTGTCTTTTGAAAGAAAAATATTTTCCAGAGAGAGGTACGTGATGATTCTGAGAAATTAATATTTCTAGGCAAAAGGTGTAAATATTACTCATCAGACGAGAGATTTCCTATTTACATTTATTAGTGCTAACAGAACATTCAATATGTGTCAAGAGGAAACTGGTTATTAGGTTGGATCAGATTCAAAAGAGGAAGTGTTTCCCTTTTGATTATTTTGTTCTTATCACGTGTATTTCACAATGTTAGCGGAGGAGAGATAACTTGTTTGAATGTCTGGGACTAAAGACAGTGCTAAGACCTATGAGCCCTGTCTGTTTTGAATGAGGACTTGCTCTGTAAGAACCCACCTCAGGCCCGGCTGGCTCGGAGCTGACCTGCGTCTTGATGCACTTAGTGGAATAAATGATTCGGACTGAACTCTCATTTCTCCAATGGAAGTGAGTGACCCAGATCCTGCACGCCGCCCTGAGTCTGCCCGGTGGAAACTTTGGGCTCCAATGCTGGTGTAATTTTGTAGTGAATGCTGGAGTTGAATAAACAAAGAGAGTCTTATTCATATAAAGAAAATGACTGAAATTGTAAAGTGGTGCATTTTCTGTGAAAGAAACTTTTTTTTCAAGTATGATTCCAACTCCATTATTTTAAAAATGTCATCAGAATGTAAAAGAAAGCATTTATGATGACACACTTCCAATTTTTAGATTTGAATATATATATATATATATATATATATATATATATATATATATATATATAGTATATATATGTAGTTGTTCGGGGCTGTTTTATTCGCTTCCTGTTCTGAAGTGTCTAACACAGTGAGGAACAAAAGTAGTATTTATTGGATCAAGAGAAGAAAGAATGAATGAACCAGTGAATTACTTGGGCTTACAAAACTCTAGCAAACATCTCCATGATATTCAGCAATACTATAGATACTTAGATATAGATATGAAATTTAATGTTGGATATCAGCTCTTTAAAAATTGAATTCTGAGACAGTGAGATTTCCTGTGCTCTCTATCCTGAGCTGGTCATTTCCCAGCCCCCAATTCGTCATATTTAGTTTCTTTCATTAGTTTTCTAATTGGTCTGAGAAAAACAACAACAACAACACAGCTGAATATCTAAAAACAAATGGGCATTATCAGAGCATGACTTTCGATGGAATCATTACAGACAGGAAATAAATGGACAGCGTATGCTTCCCAAATGATTCTCTATAAGAAAACTGCTTCATTTTAATGTGATCAGTCAATACCTTAACCTGTATGCATCCATTACAGATTCTATTCAATACATGTATTCTAAATGGATGGACTGCTGACCCCAAAGAAGGGTTCTGCAGATAATGAAAATAAATTGGTTTTCAAGAGGATTAGCAGCTTGACAAGGAAGCAGGGCCATGTACTATTAACATCTTTATCAGGACGCTGGGGCCTTGGATCCTATTGTTGCCTCCCAGTATCATTTGCTAATTCAGGTCTTTCTTCATAGAACAGTTTCCTAGAAAAACAAACAGACCAGCCACCCTTTCGGCCTTCTCATGTAGTGCTGCCTGCTGCCACTGCAGTTGCTGCCTTGTTGAATCAAAGTTGTCTGCCTGTGCTCTTCCAGGGAACAAGAGACCCACTGTTCCTGACGGGTGTCACATTCCCATCGGAGTATCCCATCTATGAGGAGACCAAAATAAAGCTCACAGTCTATGATGTCAAGGATAAGTCTCATGACACTGTAAGTACTTGTACTTCTTTCTGTCTTTTGCAAAGTTATGCTTTTACACACTTTTTTAAAAATGTAACTGGCATTTTTCAAAGAGGGTATTTGTGCTGTGTCGATGCTTGTCTTCTCTTTCTAGTTTGCCTGAATTTTTTTTTCTCCAAATTCCTTTGGCTTCATGCCAGATTGGCAATTGGGTAAGATCACAAGCTTCCAAAACAGATTTTTCTCTTTTTTGGGGAGGCTGGTTTGATCTTTGAGTTGATATTTTTGTTGTTGTTTTAAGAAGTTGCTGAAGGGAGTAATACTGTGGGTAGAATGCTAGTGGAAGAAATTAAAGAATGGTTCACAACTGTCTGGATATTGTAATTACTCTGAAATGAGATTGACAAAGTGGTCTACCTTTGCAGTTTATTCTTTTACATACTGTACAGAGAGAAAGTGCCCCTGTATTTCCTGAAGTTGTTTCTGGCAGCCAAGCAAACAAAGAAGATAATGGAAGCACTAGGCAGGAGCCTTCATTCTCCTCTTTCCATGAAAGTCGTATAAAGTCCCAATGACTTTTTTGTCCCTGATTCTTCAGTCTTCCTATCTGGTCTGACTTTTCCTCCACTTCAACCTGGGTAGATAGTTAAATACCCAGTCATTGTCTCTGGAGGCCTTTCTTATAATTTCTGGACTGGAGAGAATGTGATTGGTAGGCATCAGGAACGGGGGTTAAAATGAGCCTTCTCCTTTAAGTCTCCTTTAAGATGCCTAGGCAGGGCATCTGTTTCCAAGGCAGGGCATCTTGCTGGTCAACAGGGAAACACAAACCAGGAGACACTTTGAAGGCAAGTAGGCCAATAGGTTCTAGGAGAATTCTGGATGAAGTCCAGGGATGCTGCTTGACCCAGAGAATCACAGGGCATCTTGTCCAGGGAAGACTGAACTTTATTTTATTTTTTTAAGACTTATTCATTTTAGAGAGGAGAGAGAGAGAGAAAGCGGGGAGGAGCAGGAAGCATCAACTCCCATATGTGCCTTGACCAGACAAGTGCAGGGTTTTGAACCAACGACCTCAGCGTTCCAGGTTGATGCTTTATCCACTGTGCCACCACAGGTCAGGCGAGAAGACTGAACTTTAAACTGTACCTTCACTGAGGCATTTCTGTGTTGCTCCTGACTCTGTCTTCCCTTTCTGTTCCCTACCACAAAATATATAACATAGATGGATGGTGAGTATATTTAATAGAGAAAAATATAGTCTGTATTGAAGGAATTTCTATTCATCTTAATCCCAGAAAAGTTCATTTTAAAAAATTGCAGAAGAAATGGCCTCTTAAATGCACAGCATATATGTGGAATAGAAATATTTATGGTGGAATAGTCTGGTACACCTCTTATAAAGGCTGACTGTCTGGTCTCGTTACATTTACTAGCTTTGTGACCCTGGGAGAATGAATTCTCAGTGTCTCTGTTTATTTATAGTATTTACCTTTTGGGGTTGTAAAGGTTAAATAAGTCAATACAGGTAAATATTTACAAGACTAAAAGTTACAGATTGATAAGTGTAGGTTGCTGCTTTCATCGTCTTCTTGGTCTGACTGCTGCCTCACAGCCCCTCAGAAGTCATACAAATAAAAAAGGGAATATTAACTAAATCTTTTTCTTTATTTGCTGTTTATTTTTAAGAGGGCCTATATTTATTATTTCTGATTTCCTTGGAGAAGAGGGGAAAGATAAAAACATTTTGCAATGTGAAACTGGGGTTCAAACTGGTAACCAAAAAATATTTGCTTGGGAGTTTTGTTTATTTTTTCTTTCCATTTCCCTTGATTTTTGAGGTCACGTGTGAAAAAGGAGTGGACCACTTGGACTGATCTGACAGGGTTGAGAGACTATGCACAAGGCCTCCGTGCGCAGATTGATGGCCTATTTCCCTCTGTCAGAGAAGAGAGAAAAATGAAGAGAACGGGGACAAATCATAAAGTTGGGCAGGAAAGGGAGATGGTGTAAATGGCCCGGGGGGAGGGGGACATGTAACTGTGCAGAGAAGTAATAAGCAGAGAAACAGTCAGGATGACAGGGAAGGAGAAGCTGTGACTATGAGGCTATGTTCTCTCAAGCACATGGTCAAATTCAATCTTCCCAACAGGCCCGGGGCATAGACAGGACAGAGGCTATGGGAGGCACCGAGTTCTAGAAACTCTATGCTACAGACATCGAGATGATGCTCCGAAACTCTTGGGCTTGATAAGTCTTCAGAAATATTAGCGTTAGAAATATGAAACACCAAAGGTGTTCCTGTCCCCTCCTCCCTCCCCTTGTTTATGATGTGCATGTATGTTAATGCTTTAGGGATAATTAGTTTACTCATCGATTATGCTTTTTTTGTTGGTTCTATTTCTGGAAACTAATCATATAAAGACTTTCTTCCTCAATCAGAGGTATTACCACGTGAGAGTATTGGGTGCACTGGAATCCCTGCTGTGAAGTAAGACTTGTGAAATTGGAACATACCTAAGAAAAGCAACCAGCTTTCATTTACCACGTGTTGTTAATTAAGGTATAACTTCGTCCTTAAAATAACTAACAGTTAACTCTGGTGTTGTAAATAGCAACACAGTTCATTAATATGCTAATAGTCCCCAGGGACACAGACTCTTCATCCGGGCCCTTTTTCTCTCCTGGCTGAAGTGTTTCTTTGGGGTGGAGTCGTGTGGGGGAAGGGGTGGCAGGAAGTGAGTTTAAACTACAGTTTATAATTATGAACATTTATTAACTTAAGCTTTTTAGGAACATAATACTTTTAAGGCTTAAGAAATGAGATTATGAATATTTATGAGTTTTGGAAAGTTAATGAATTGTGTGAATCCATATATTTAAAAGTAGCTTTAATATTTGATCCTAGCAACCATGGATCCTATTAGCTGACCCCGTATTATTGGCTGAATTCTAGTTAGTTGAGTCAGATGACTAAGTTGCTTATCTTTTCCTACTGAGTGTATGGTTACTTGGAGTTAACTAGTCAAGTAAATTTGTTACTTTTTTATTTTATATTCATTTGCATACATGTTACTATTAGATATTTTTACAGAGAAATGATAGCCTGTCATTTGTGCCCTTGATACAGCCATGTCTAACTAGCTGTTCTTCTTGTATTCCTCTACTAGACCTAGGATTGATTGTTTTACTAAGGTTAGTAGAAATGCAATTAATCATTGTAACAAATGAGAAGAGTCTAACTGTTTATTCAGAACGACTATTGTTTCCTCCTACTCTTTTTCATCCTCCCCATTCACTGCAGTATGGAGAGGTGGCGTATGGGGGCCATAAGGTCATCATGTGAATGAGAGTGACTTTATTATTTTCCTCACCACGAGGAAATTATTTATTTTCTGAAAATGGGCTGCTCTAACAGTCAGCTGTTTGGTGGGGACTTTAGTGTTTGAAATTAGACCCCAACTTTAGGGTATGAGAACCCAACTTCTAACAGTGAAGTTAATGTCTTCTGGATATATTCTGGTTGTATGCTCTATTTTAAAATTCCCTGAGGCCTAGCTGTGTAGCTCAGTAGGTTAGAGTGTCATCCCAGTACACCAAATTTGTGAGTTCAATCCCAGGTCCGGGCATGTACAAGAGCTAACCATACAGGGCACGTACAGAAGCATAAATAAGCAGAACAACAAATTGATGTTTCTCTCTCTCTCTCTCTTCCTCTCTCTGTAAAAATATCTCAAATTAATTTTTTTGATAAAAATGAGCTAAGTATCAAAGTTGTCTTTTTCCTCCACGGAATTTAGTTGGTGCCTTGACTGGTAAATCAGTTGTCTACTGATACATGTGGATTTGTTTCTGGATGTTCCATTCTGTCCCATTGATCTCTTTGTCTGGCTTTATGACAATAGCATGATTATTTTAGCTTTATAGTAAGTCCTGAAATTAGATAACTCAAGTGATCTATCTTTGCCAGCTTTGTTCTTTTCATCAACATTTTGAGTTTTTTCGTTTTGTTTTGTTTTGCCTATTGTAGAGGATTTGTCTTTCCTTATACATTTTCTGAAAGGTTGTCAATTTCTTCAAGAAAACCTGTTGGAATTTTTTATTAGAATTATGTTGAATCCATAGATTAATTCAGAGAGAATGGATATCTTAACAATATGTAACCTATTGATTTATAAATATGGTAGGCATATAAAATTTGATTTATTTAGATATTTAAATTTTATCAACAGTGTATTTGTGTTCAGATCATTTGTTTGTGGTTATAATAATTTTTTTTAGATTTATTTCTAGGGATATTTGATTTTTTTATACTAAGGTAATTTTTAAAGCATGGTTTTCAACACTTGTTTGTTAATAGATATAAATACAATTGTTTTGTATATTGGCCTTATATTCTACTGCCTTACTAAATTCGCATATTACTTCTAAAGGATTATTTTTAGATTACATAGAATTTTGTAGATACCCAATCATGTTATCTGTGAATAGGAAAGGTCCGTGTTCCCCTCCAGTCACTGTGTACTTTCTCTTCCCTTACGGCACCGGCCGAGGCACTGGAACGTCAGGGCAATAGTCATAGGAGTGAGAACAGTGCAAATCCTGGTTTTGTTCCTAAACTTAGCAGAAAAGTGTTTAATATTACACCAGAAAGTATGTTTTCTCATGGATTCCTTTTATCAGATTAAGGGATTTCCCTCTAGTCCTGATTTTCTGTGTTTTTATTATGAATAGTGTTCAGTTTAGTCAGCTAATTTTTGATATGTATTAAGATGCTTAAAGGTTTTTCTTATTTATTCTGTTAATGTAGTGAATTACATTAATTCATTTTTCTACATGAAACCAAGTTGAAGATTCTTGGGGCAATTTTTTTTCAACTCCCAACTGTCCCCCTTTTCCCTCCCAAGCTTCAGCCTAGGACATGGGCAGATCCCATGTCCTGCACGGGCATTGGAAAAAGCCCTGTAGAGCCCAGGATGAAGCTGTTAGCTCCCCTGGACATTGACATACCCTCCTTCACCGTGTGAAGTCTAGTGAGAAAGAGTAGGTGGATGGGTGAGACTCACGCTATGGCTGGGGCTCCGCAGGACTCAGACCTCTCATGCCAGATCATGTGTGCTCATTAAAGGGTCATTACAAGGCCAGCTGGTTTCTACAGAGGATCCCCTTTTGCCTGCTCTTCCCGGAATACCAGCAATGGGCATCTCTTCCACTAGGTCTGGTCTGTCACTCCCTGGACTTTAGTTCATTTTGGCTTATTGACATCCTCAGTTTTCTGATGGGTTTAACAAAAGCTTTGATAGTGTATCTGACTTGTCAGTATTACAATGGGGATAACAGCCTCATGGCAATTTTTTGCATCTTTTATTATTATTATTATTATTATTCAGTGTGAGACAGGGAGGCAAAGACAGACTCCCACATGCGCCCCTACTGGGATCCACCCAGCAAGCCCCTACAAAGTGATGCTCTGCCCATTTGGGGCTGCTGCTCCATTGCTCAGCAACCAAGCTATTTTAGCACCTGAATCCAAGGTCATGGAGCCATCCTCAGCACCTAGGGACAATTTTGTTCAAACCATTCAAGCCATGGCTGCGGGAGAGGGAGAGAGAGAAGGTGGAGGTGTGTGGAAAAGCAGATGGTCACTTTTCCTATGTGCCCCGACTGGGAATCAAACCCAGGACTTTCCACACACTGGGCAATGGTCTACATTAGGGGTCAGGAACCTATGGCTCTCAAGCCAGATGTGGCTCTTTTGATAGCTGCATCTGGCTCGCAGGCAAATCTTTAATAAAAAAAATAATAATAATGTTAAAAATATAAAACATTCTCATGTATTACAATGCATTCATTTCCTACCACTCATGTTCATGGTTGCGAATGGCTGGAGCCAATCACAGCTGTCCTCCGGGACAACACCAAATTTTTATTGGTTAATGCATAATGTACACGGGTCATTGTATGGCTCTCATGGAATTACATTTTAAAATATGCGGCGTTCATGGCTCTGTCAGCCAAAAAGGTTCCCGACCCCTGCTCTACTAGGTTACTTCTGTGTGCCCTGACTGGGAATCAAACGTAGGACTTCCACATGCCAGGTGATGCTCTACTGCTGAGCCAACCCTCCAGGACCCACTATTTGCTTTTTTTTCTTTTTTTTTTTTTTTTTTTGTATTTTTCCGAAGCTGGAAATGGAGAGGCAGTCAGACAGACTCCCGCATGCGCCCGACCGGGATCCACCCGGCATGCCCACCAGGGGGCGATGCTCTGCCCATCTGGGGCGTCGCTCTACTGCAATCAGAGCCATTCTAGCGCCTGAGGCAGAAGCCACAGAGCCATCCTCAGCACCCGGGCCAACTTTGCTCCAATGGAGCCTTGGCTGCGGGAGGGGAAGAGAGAGACAGAGAGGAAGGAGAGGGGGAGGGGTAGAGAAGCAGATGGGCGCTTCTCCTGTGTGCCCTGGCCAGAATCGAACCTGGGACTCCTGCACGCCAGGCCGACACTCTACCACTGAGCCAACCGGCCAGGGCCACTATTTGCATTTTAACCAGAGCAGAAGTGCTACATATTTAAGTTCTTCCCTTTGACATTTATGCACTTCTATCTGTCTTTTATTTCCCCTTGTCTGCAGTTTGCATGTCCAGTGCAGTGTATTCTGTGCCCCTCCTGACATTCTTTTCCCTTTCCTTGCGTATTTCTGCTCTCACTGTGTGCTGCTGTCATCTGCACTCGCATAGTCCTTGTTCTGTGTCATCTATTCAGGGCATATGTTAGTTTTTTCTTTTTTGTTTTCATTTGGGCTTTCATAATAAAGAAAAGGGTAGTCATGGATACCTCCTCACTTCCCCCTAGAAAATGATGCTGTTTGGCATGGAGAATGACTGACTCTTTGACAGTGAAATAAGGAATTGAATTTACTCATGAAACAAAACAAGTTTCCTACAAATATTTTTTTTGGCAATAGCAGAGCAGCTGTTTGCGAGGTAGCCTCCTCATTCATTCATGGAGCTCAGCACAACTGTCATCTCAGTACCTTTGCTGTCTACAGATGTGGAAGTTATAGAAGCATCATTTAACCTAGTCTTAAAAAGAAAAAATAATAACATCAAGAATTAATTTGCCTTTTTCTAATTAAAATAGAAACAATTAGGTAAGGCCACTTCCCCTTCTCTTGTCAGAGCTGGCAACTTCATTCATGTTCATCACAAACATGGAGAAGCCTAACCCACCCTGTGTTTCCTAATCGAATGCCGGACTCTTATTCTACACAGTCCTACCTCCATCAAACAGTCAAGAATGGCTTTTAATTTTCTACTTTCTTTAAGTGTTTAAGCAGTGAGCACTTTTATTTTGAAGCATCATGAGATATTATTGAGAAGAGTGGCAGAGGGAATTGCAGGGTGATTCTAGTTGGAGCCTGTTGAGTCCACAGATTGGAATGTAGTCATATCTACATAAATCTAATTTGATGGGTATCTTCCCAACAGTTTTGAAAAGCTCTCTGATTCCTTAGCATAAATGAACAGAAATTTAGGTAATGAGGTGATCTAGAAACACAGCCTAGATGGGAAACAGTTACTCTTTCTGGGGCATTTGTTGGCACTGTGCTGGGAATCTCTATGAATCATTGGTACCCACACAATATACCCTGGTCATAGTGGGGGGGGGAAAGAAAGCTTCCCCAGTTCATTTTGTAAAGGCTAGATAAGTTTAATACCATAAACTGATAAGTGCTAGAAACAAAAGCTATAACCAAATTTCAGTTAAAAACACAGATACAAATATTACAAATATTTATAGTATTCAGTAGAATTCATCTGTGTGGAAAAAGTTAAATGGTCTGACCAAGCAGAGTTTATTTCAGGAAAGTAATATGGTTCGATATAAGTACATCTGTCAACATAATCCATTTTATTAATAACTGAAGGAGAAAACTCATTTCATTATGTCATTGCATGGTAAATAGGCATTAAATAAATCTAGTTGCCATTGCTAATATAAAATAGATAGTATTATAAAAGCATAATAAAAATATCTTCTAATAAAATAATATAAATGTTATAAATAAAATTTTAAAATAATTTAAAATAGACAATTAAATACTATCATTATTATTATTCAGTATTTTCTTGGAAGCTATAGAAAATACAATGGGGTAATTATATTATTTGTATAAAATTTGGAAAGCAAGAAGCAAAACTAATTCTCTATTGATATGAGATATATGATACTAAAATGTCTAGAAAGCCTAAGAGACCAAATATGATTATTTGGTAAGTTGGTTGGCTACAAGTTAATATATTTAAAAGTCAATAGCTTCTCTCTTTTGTAGCATAAATTACATAGAGAAGTATAAAATATTATTGAAAAATGTAAAATAAGATTTTTTATAAATGGGAAAACACACTTGTGTGGGAAGAAAATAAAATCATAAAACAGAAATTGTATCATAAATTCAGTATAATTCCATATAAAATATCAAAAATATTTTTATGGAGAGGGATATTGAGGATTGGATAAAATGATTTTAAAGATTATTTTAAAATGTCAATATCTAAGAATAGCTAAAGACACATTTAAAATTGATGAGTTTCAAACCCCAAAACATCAAAACACTATAAAGCCCACTGCAATCAAATTTGTATGATCATAGGAATGATTAAATATGAGAACTGAAGCTGGATATCAAATCCTGAAGCAGATTCCAGGATACATGATAACTAACTCTATGATTTAGATGGTTTAAACTCAGTGGGCAAAGAATGGATTATTTAGTATAAAAAAAGTGATGGTTAAATGACTATCCATCTGGAAGAAAAAATATTTCAGCCTCATTCTATTTTACTTATAAAAATATATTTCAAGTGGATTAATTAAATATATAGACTAAATGACATTAAAGCTCTTGTAAAATAATGGAAGAGACTACAGTCTAGTGGGGAAATTTTTTAAAGAAAACTTTTAGACTATGGAGAAAGCTACCCATTTTACAGGATCAGATATGGCACAAACAAGAGGGAAAAAGTAGAAGTAGAAAATCATATCTATGCAAGCAGAGATGGTGGCTTAATTTCTGTAATATTTAAAAGTTCTTCCATGTTCATTCAGTGGAAGGGTGGGAAAATTGAACGAAGTGTTTGAATCAAAGTGTTTGAATCAAAAATATTGATTTTGCACAGGGCTGTCGGTAGTGCTGGAAGGCTATAGGATGTGGAGGAGGGCGGGGCTTCAGTGCCAGGGCAGACAGGAGGGACAGACTGTCAGAGGTCATCTGTAGGGAATGAAACATCACCCAGAGCAGAAGAGGAAGAAAATGGTAATCATTTGCAATACTTGGTGCAACCCTTGGGAACTCTCCAAAATAACTAAGGAGAACTGGCTGGGGACAGTCCCAAGTGGGAGCATCTTCATGTGCTGTGTTCATGTCAGGAAACTGGGTGATGTATCCATTTTTCCAGTTTGCTCTAGGAGCATCTGTCTTTTTATCTGCTAACAGCAATCAAGTGATGGGAGAATGGACCACTGAGATTTTCATAGTCTAACTAGGACCCTGAACTGAGAGGCATTGGTGCTTTGCCTCACTTCTCTCAACTCGGGAAGACTGACATCATTCTTAGACTTTTCAAGTATTTCCCAGTTGTCCAGTGGCTTAGGCCTTCAGCTCCTGACTGGCCAGCTCCGTCTGGTCCTGCAGCAGCGTTCTTGTCACTTGTCACAGCTGGAAGTGCAGGTGGAAGCTTAGTGAATGCTCTCTGTGGACGCACTCCCTGAAGCGGACCCACATGGGCACAGAGGATATGTGCCTCGCCTGGCTTCTCATTCCCTCTTGGTTTTGTAAAGCTGAAATGTGACGCTTGGCCAAAACATTTCTTTTCTGATTAGAAAGGGCTAGAACCCAGTGATTTAAAAGGTTAGTCTGCAGCAGCTAGGAATAGCTTTTAATTATCATAAGTTTATATATGTTGTGGCAGAGCGGAACTAAGGGAAATTCTACGGAAATGTAGACTTTCCTTAGAGTTATTTGAATGGAATGATAATTACAGCTAGGGTCAGGCTGGTATTTAGAATCACGTGAAAATTATTTTTAAGCTGACTGAGAAAAGTCATGTATACGCAAACAGAAGGTGATGTCACGCTGAAAAATGTTAAGGGACATCTGTTTCCACATCACAAAGATTTCCTTTTCATGTTGCCAGAAGTCAGGTTACTTAAGTTTCATGGTTTTAAGTCAAGCTGTCTGTTAGGATGTGCCCGCCGAGGATGGCGCCAAAGTTGAGGTGGCAGCTGTTCGTTATATCATGTCCTGAGGAATTCAGCGGGTGGAGTCACGAAGATATTGGTCTTTCATGCAAACTTGACTAATGGTTTTAACCATGATAGAAAAAGCAGCTTTTGGAAGTCACTTATGAGATTTGCTTAATCAGATATGGGGTCATAGGGATATTTACAATTTTGTTTATTTATTTATTTTGAGAGAGAGAGAATTATCAACTCGTTGATCCACTTAGTTGTGCACATTGATTGCTTCTCATATGTGCTCTGACCAGGGCTCAAACCTGTGACCTCAGCGTCGAACTGGTGCCCTTGGGATCGAATTGGGGATGCCAGGATCAAGCTGGCAAACCCCAATCAAATCAGTGACCTTGGTGCTTTGGGACACCACTCTATCTACTGCGTCACCATCCAGGGTAGTATATTTACAATTTTAAAGAATGTACTAATATTTTTTTAAACTGCTATTTGGGTTTTTTTTACAAAGGGCATTGATAGTCATAATAGTGTTTTGGAATGTATGAGAGCAGTTTCTCAAGAAAATCTTAATTGGGTAGTATTTAAATATAAACCAGAGCTCACCTACCTCCTCGAACCCTGTCCCATCCCCACCCAGTGAATTTGAAGCATAGGTTATAGCTTCTGCATCAGCTTTTCGTTTACGAATTTAGGTTGAGGCACAGTAAACTGTGCCTTGCAGCTAGCTCTGGCTTCAGAGCAACAGAGAGCCTGGGGCCACATATTAGAAAGAGTGTGCATCTTCCATAGTCACACGTACATGTGCACATGGCTTTAACTATGAATGTGCACACTGAGTAATAGTCACAAATGTTTACGTATCTGTACATTGGGTTAGGCTTTAAACTTTAAGTTCCATGATCAATTTCATTTGTTGCCCAAAAAAGCCAAAAATATCCTCAGGGTAATGTTGATCTTCGGAGAAATGTCCTTCAGTCAGGGAAGAGAACCTTTTTGGGTAGTGTAGCCTTAAAGGCAGAAGCATGTCTTTCAGATTGTCTTTCCCTGCCTTTCCCATTCTGCGCTGCCCAGCACACATCTGGAATAATACTGTATTTTTCACTCCATAAGACTCACCTGACCATAAGATGCACCTAAGGTTTTAAGGAGGAAAATAAGAAAAAAAAAATTTTGAACCAAATGGTGTGTTAAAATATTTAATAAAATATACCACAATAATATTTCAACAATGTAAACTCAACAGCAGTATTAATAACCATTAGCACTGTTATTAACAAATGAGAAGAGACTTTAATGTTCAAATACTCTTCTAGTTGTCTGAGAACCCGCAGCAGCTAAAAAAAATAAGTAAATAAACATTCACTCCATAAGGCGCATGGGCATTTTCCCCTCCACTTTTGGGGAAAAAAAGTGCATCTTATGGAGCAAAAAAATACGGTAAGTTGCTTTCCCTTGGCATTAGTTTCTTTGATTTTGAACTTGCAACCTGAACAAGTATCTGAGAAAAGACAATAAAAAAATAGAGATAAACTGTTACCATAGAGAAGACCATCTGAGGCATTTGAAAACCCCACCAGCGGATGGAGGAGCAGGGCTTCTGAATGCCATTGTGGGGCAATCAGGTGCAAGTGCCGGAAACAACTGAAGCAGGGACATTTTCAAACTCAGGGTCAAGGATACAACTCTGTCCCTGCAAGGATTCCTTCTTAACCGGGATGCCACACTGAGAACCAAGACCATAAAAGTTTAGACCCAGAAGCTCTAATCTTCGGTCTGCTACACAGGTTGTGAGACTTTGAACATAGCACCCCTTTTGGGTCTCTGGCTCTATAGTGGAAACCATGATGCCTGCTCTGTCTACTACTGGGAGAAAAAAGCCAGCTTATACATGGAACAGCACAATGGAAACTAAAAATGCAATAGATCTGCAGGTATTAGCATTATTTATCGCAGTTTTTTTTCTTGGACTCAGGAGGATCTTTCCTGAGTGATACTTCTGTATTTCCAAGAGAAAGCTTAGTGATTTTGTGACATCTGACTTCTCAAGGTTGAGCATGTTTCCAGGGAATTGCTCCGTCTGGATGTCTCATGTCTGTTCTTGTCAGGTGATTTGTGGCTGAGTGCAGAGCCTGTCCTAGTACTCCAAAGATGTTTCCACTTGAAACATAAGAACAGCTATGAATAAGAAGCTCTTGTCTCTGTTTTTGTTTTAGTGTTTCATTAATCTGATCCTCTGTGTTCTGATACTCCAACATTCATTTCCTGAGTATTTCTTTCCAAAAGGAGAGAAAAAGAACCCTGAAACTGATGATGACTGTGAAGGCATGTTCACATTTTCCATTTCCATCCTGCTACCAGATTTTCACCTTCTGCCTTGGGTTGCAGACAGCAGGTCTGTCTTCTGAAGCCAAACATGACAAAGAATAAGAGAGGGAAGTGGCTTTCTTTTTTTAAGATTCATCTTTCAGATCATACTTATGCCTGATGGGCTGACCAGCAAATCATCCTGTCCCTCTTTTTCACTCTTCCAATTCTGATTCATCATCCAGTTTGATTTTCAAGACATCATTCAAACTGCTGCAAATGAAAGGCTTTTATAGGATTCTTTGACTTTGGTTATAGCAGAAAGTAAAAGCGGCACATAAAGAATTCTTTTCTCTCTTATGTCCATTATTGGGCCCCATGGTCACCAATAATAGCAAGGGAAGCCAATGAAACCAGTATTTTTTCTTCCAAACTATCTATATTATAATGTTCAAAAATGCAAGTTGGAAATGACTTTTGAGTTAGGTCAGTAACTACAAGATTTTTGAATAAAGATGTGGAAGGCATCCTGACGGAAGTGATCTTTGAAAATGAGAGACTCAAAAAGAAAACTAGAAGGAAATGATCAAAGTCAGAATCTCTGGAAGAGTTGATCTCAGGTTTCAGTAAAATGATAAAGGCGACTTTGTACCTGGTAAGGTGGCTACTGTCAAGAAAACAGCAAATAACAAATGTTATTTCTCCGTGACTAGGTTGTGGGGGAATTGAAACCCTTGTGCACTGTTGGTAGAAATGCAAAATGGTGCAACTTCTATGGAAAACAGTCTGGAAACTCCTCAGCCAATTAAAAATAAAATTATCATAGGATCCACTGAGCTAACTTCTGAGCAAATATCCAAGAGAATTGAAATCAAGATCTCAAAGAGATATCAGGATCCATGTTCAAGCAAGCACTATTTATAATAGCCAGGAGGTAAATGCAACCCAAATGTCTGTCACTGGATGAGTAGGTAGACGGTGATACATGCATACAGTAGAATATTATGTATTCTTAAAAAGGGAGGCACCTCAGTCACATGCTACAGCTGGATGAGCTTTGAGGGCATTATGCAACATGAAACAAGCCAGCAGAAAGAGATAAATACTATATAAGTATAGATATGTTCTATCTACAGTAGTCAAATTCATAGAAACAGAAGGTAGAATAGTGGTTACCAGGGGCTCGGGAGGTGGGGGGGGAAGAAAAGTTGTTTAATGAGAATAAAGTTTCAGTTTTGCAAGATGAAAAAGTTTTGGAGATCTGCTTCACAACAGTGTGAATATACTTAACATTCCTGAGCTGTATACACTTATACATGGTTAAAATGGTACATTTTATGTTACATGTTTACCACAATAAAAACTACCTCAGCTTTTTGCTTTGGTAGGTTTGGGCTGGGGACCACAAAGTTGAACTCTAACAAGCTCCCAGGTGATGTCGCCCACCAGATCATACTTGGGAGTCACTGCTCTAACATGAGATGTATCATTCAGCACCATAATCCTCTCTGTATGTCCCTAATTCCCCATCAGACTTTGATCTCGTGGAATAAGGACCATCTTGTACAAAGTTCCTAACAGTGTTCTAACCCACTGTTTGTCCCTGAATAAATTTGTGTTGAATATACAAGATAAAAAATAAAAGAAAAAGCAGTAAGGAACAATGAGTGGAGCCAGAGAGTGGAGTGTCCTAGAAAACACATTAGGGTAGAGCTCTAAGATGGAGAGAAAAGTTCATGTTGCCTAGACTTGCCGATATCAAAGAAGGTGAAACCAATGACTGGATGTAGGACTAAAAGGTTGCTAGCCTTGCAGAAAGTAGTTAGGAGCTGAAGAGAAGCCAGAGTCCAAGGGAGTAAGGAGTATGAGTGCTATGATACTGGGAAGGGAAAAGAAAGAAGAGTGTGGATGACAGAGTGTTTTAGAGTAAATGCGGACACACTTGTGTGTGGGTGGAGCATAGAGCGCATTCCTAGCAGCTGCGGCTGATGCAATGCTGTGAGAATACTCCAGCTCCCAGAAGCCTCCTGGGCATACCCAGGAAGGGAGCTCACCCGCTATAAGGAAGTGACTTAGTGCCAACCACACAGCTCCCTGATCTTTTCAGCAATTGGCTATGAAGGACACGCTGTAAACATCCTATTGGCTGAACCCATGTGTATAAGCTAGCTTACTTCCTGAATAAAGTGGATCTGCGTCACTGAACCTGGTCCCCGGAGTCGGGTCTTTGCGTCTCTGTCATCCTCACCCCTGGCAGGACTTGTCCACACCTGTAGAAAAGAGCGAGGCCACCTCAGCACACTATGGGAGTCCCCAGGAATCCTGGAGTAGTGGGTAGTCAGGGTTCCAGAAGAGAGAGCTGGAGATTTTTTGATGAGCGGTCTTGACTTTAGTAGAAGTTCTTGATTTATTATTTTTTTAATTATAAACTTTCTCCTGCAGCAGCATCTATGTTACATTCCCTCCCACAGATCAGGTGACCAAATGAGAAATAATGAAACGCTCACCTTGAACCCGTCTCTCACATGGGCAGCAAGTGGAATTGAGCGGTATTTTTTTTTTTTCATTTTTTTTTTTCATTTTTCCGAAGCTGGAAACGGGGAGGCAGTCAGACAGACTCCCTCATGCGCCCAACCGGGATCCACCCAGCATGCCCACCAGGGGGCGATGCTTTGCCCCTCTGGGGCATCGCTCTGTTGCGTCCAGAGTCATTCTAGCGCTTGAGGCAGAGGCCACAGAGCCATCCCCAGCGCCCAGGCCATCCTTGCTCCAATGGAGCCTCGCTGCGGGAGGGAAAGAGAGACAGAGAGGAAGGAGAGGGGGAGGGGTAGAGAAGCAGATGGGCGCTTCTCCTGTGTGCCCTGGCTGGGAATCGAACCCGGGACTCCTGCATGCCAGGCCAACGCTCTACCACTGAGCCAACCGGCCAGGGCCTTGAGCGGTATTTTTATGTAGCTGGAGATTCTGATGGGGAAGACATTGTGTTATGTGAAGATCACCAGGATTGTGACTTCCATAAATAACATGGGTGTTGTCTAATTGTTTCTTCATATTTGCCATAATATCAATAAACAATATTGTTTTAGCTAGTTTGAAAAGGCATAGGAATCCATGATAAAATAAAATAAATGAGAAGTTTACAAGATGAAATGAAATTGCATGGAAGAATGAGGGAAAAGAATATATAGGAAATTTTATTCAATCGTGGCTTATTTGCTCCTTCCCCATACTATCTCAAAAATAATGCAAGATGGAAGAAAATCATCCCCCCTTCTTTGGGGGAAGAAATCTTTATGTTTTCCCAAATGAGTTTTGCTAAGAAATCCAGATCCTTAAAAAAATGATAAGGAAAAACATTAGAATGAAAAATGCATCTTTGGTTTAAAACAGGAGTCTCTGAGATTATGGTTAAGATTATGAGCTGTGGTGTTCTGAACCAGGTTTGACTTCCAGGTTCCAACACTTGCTCATGCTGTAAGCATGGTTCAGTTACTTCATCCTTCAGGGCCCCGGCTCATTCAGCAGTAAAATGATAAAAAAAGACACTACATAGGGTGGTTGTAAGGACAAAATGAGATCGTTGTAAGTCTTCTAGTACAGTGCCTGATATGTAGTAGCTACTGAGTGTGTGCTAGTTACTCCTGCTGCTATTCTTAATATTATGATGATGGTGGTGATGTTTATATGTTAGTACCATAATTAACTTTGCAAAAAGTTTGTTTTATTATTTATTGCTTTAGCAATAACTTTAGAAAGATTCCCAACTGGGAACATGATAAAAGATAGTATTCCCTAAATGACTCTTTACCTTACATATTTATGCTTAAATATTTATATTTTAATCCGTGATCATCATCTGCCTTATAATAACAACAATATTTTAATGGCACTAA
Organism: Saccopteryx leptura; assembly: GCF_036850995.1. NCBI lineage: Eukaryota > Metazoa > Chordata > Mammalia > Chiroptera > Emballonuridae > Saccopteryx > Saccopteryx leptura. Next base: position 212,810,135 of record NC_089503.1, on the reverse strand, counting down.
TCTGTGTCACACATACACACTGTTCTCTAGGCTTTATATATAATATATAATGCTCACAAAATTTAGGGGAGATTTCAAAATAAATATGAAGTTATAAAATATCTCCTATTTTTTGTGAACAGTATATTTGCTCATTTAATTTTCACAAAATACTATTGGTATCAACTCCAATTTCCAGATGTGAAAACTGAGGCACAAAGAGATTAAAAAAAAACAACTCCTAAGTAGGAGTGCTTGGATATGAAGCAGGATACTTAACCCCAGAGTCTGCTCTTAATCACTAGATTTTAAATAACCATAAAGAATATGATAAATAATATTGATATATATTTACTGTCTATTATGTTTTACTGCAACGGTATTTTTTCTTGTAAATTTTTAGGTCTCAAAGGGAGCAATTCTAACAATTTCACGAAGATGTATTTTTTTTCTCTAAGTATTTGAGATTTATGATCTTAGGTTTTCAGAACCTGAAAAGGTCAAATGTTGTTACTCTATTCATCTTCTCCAACATTTTCTGCTTTATGAAAGGGCACCGTCTATTCAATATAGATGCAAAAAATAGAATTTATGACACATACAGGTCTTGGCTCTTCAATCAGAGCTCTTTCCACTATGCCGCATACATAGAGTCTGATTTTTAAAATAGTAATTGTGAGAGCCTGCAGCTATTTGAGACTGATCCCTGTTTTGGCAAGAAAAGGAATGATTCCGTTTAAAAATCCTTTATATTTCAAGTCCAGAAGAGCAGCGCAGTGCATGCCCTTGTATTTATTTATTTGTAGGCAGACACAGGAGGGTAAGTCTTTGGCTCAGGGCTGAGACGGAGGAAAAATCTACCTCAGCCATCATGTGAGATGCTATTCGTGGTGATACCGAGGCCGCAGGAGTCAGTGTAGTGAAGTACTTGGATATGCACTTCCAATACTGGAAGACGGAGGAAATTCTCCTTCCTGGACAAGAAACACTTAGGCTGATGTGGAGGAAATGATGTCATCAACCTTATTTTTTGTCCTTGAGAATACTGTGCGGCACCATGGCTGAGCTGTTTGCACTGGGTTAAGTTTCCTTCTTCACAGCACCCCAAATTGAGGATGCCTGTTGGTGTTTCTTTGCACCAGCGACCTTGAGTTGACATTCTGTAGCCACTGCAGTTGGCCTTCCCCACCGCTAGTGGGAGGGGAAGAGGGAGGGGCCACGCTTACTGGGGACCTGCTGAAAGATAAGGGTAGAAGCAGTGTTGCAGGACTGAATAGGAACTGTAGCAGGAGATGAAAACAGCTGATTACAGAACCAGGTCTGCTTGGAAACAGCTCAGTAGAGATACAGTGTGGTTGTGAAAACAGCATGGCTGTTAGGAGGCCCTGGGCCGAGGTGGCCTTGGTGGCAGGCCCCTCTCAGGCTAGATTGCTCTGCTCTGCCCTGTGCTGTCTGCTCTGCTCCAGCAAGACATCTTCTGTGTTTTATCTTTGGCGTTTCAGGTTCAGCCCAGAAATGCAGTCTTCTGTGGAAAGTGAGTGCACTCTCAGACCCAGAACGGAACTGACTTATATAGACAGAAGTTCCCACTGATGGTCCCTAATTCGTGTGTTCTCATGCAAATGAGGACTTCAAATTCTTGTAGTTTGATAGGTCCAAAAGACACTGTTCTGATTGGTCAGAATGGAGCTGCTGTTTGGTTAGTAAAAATGCAGCTGGCCATATAGCTGTGCAACTCTGATTGGATGGGGAAAGCCTCAATCCTATTAACTGCGATGTAACTCCAGGAATTCCTTTATAAGGGCTGGCTCAGAGAGCCGGACTGCAGTACCAGCAGGTGGTTCAGGGCAGAGGTAGATAATTCACTGCAGGCTTCTCCCTGAAGTGCAGTTTGTATGAGAGGCCCCTATGTGGAAATGACTGCTAAGCTCTGTTTTTGTTGTTGTTTTTGTATCTAATTTAAGCCCAGTTAGTCCCCAGGAACCCTTCTTAGTAGGTACAGTATCTTCTTTCTCAGGGTTGCCAATACCCAGATTTTTCCCTGGGTCTTCTTGTATCTCTTGACCCTCCTATCCCTCTCCAAGTGGTCTTTTTCTTTAGTCCTCTTCACTTAAAACATCTTGAGTTTGCCATCTGTTTCTTTGTAGGTCCTGACTGATAACAGCAAATATGACTTACTTTATCATATAAGTAAGGGAATACATTGTTACCTAGCATTTTGCTGATGGTGATCCCTTCAAGCTGTAGGCCAGTGGTCCCCAACCCCTGGGCCACGGACCAGTACCAATCCGTGGGCCATTTGGTACCGGTCCTCAGAGAAAGAATAAATAACTTACATTATTTCCATTTTATTTATATTTAAGTCTGAACGATGTTTTATTTTTTAAAAATGACCAGATTCCCTCTATTACATCCATCTAAGACTCACTCTTGATGCTTGTCTTGGTCACATGATACATTTATCCATCCCACCCTAAAGGCCGGTTTGTGAAAATATTTTCTAACATTAAACTGGTCCATGGCCCAAAAAAGGTTGGGGAGCACTGCTTTAGGCCATTTATATTTGTTTCATTTTCCCTCTTTATTGACTATGTCTTATTTATCTTCGTGTTTCTGAGTCAACACCAACCCTCAACACATTGTATCTCTCACAGGATGTGTTAAGGAAATCTTTGTTTAGTTGAGCTGAATTGTATTCTTACTTGTATTGCATTGGATACCATCAGTAATAATGCTAAACTGCATTATTGGAGGTGGATTATGGAGTAACAGTTTGCTTACATAACACTAAATAGTCATTATATAACCATGTTGCATTTTATTTCTCCTTTTTCATTTATGTGATTTATCTTGTTCTCATGCAGAAACTTAATGAGTCTCTTAAATTAAAAAAAATTGCTGCCTCTAATAATATTTTACTAGAGCCATTTATTCTTTAATATTTTATGCAAAAATTATGATTGTTATTTTCTAAAATGAGAAAACAGTTTTTAAAGTTGTGGTTTAATTAAGGTAATTATAGGGTCAATTTATATAACAAGATGCAAGGTCAGATGGAAGTTACCCTAAACAAGTGGAAAAATAATTATTTTGACCAGTATTAGTAATTTGGAGAAGACCACTGTAAACATTGAATATATTTTTAAAATAGTGATGCGTGATTTATAATGCTGCTTTGTGGTTTTATGCCTCACTGAATCTTGGCTGCTTTTGCAAGATGCATGCATTATAATGAACTGCTGTGTGAAATGAATAATGTTGTGAATACTCGTCGCACTTAATTGACGAAGCTGCATGTCTGAAATAAATGTTCCTTGTAGTGTCAAGTGTAAACCTTTTTAGATTCTTTGCTGTACACTGCTCACATCTGAGTGTAAAAAAGTAGGAGTCTGAAAACTGCAGCTTCTGCTGAAACGGTGGGCTGCAAACATTCCCTTTTTTGTTTCTTCTTCTGCCTGTTTCTTATGGGGTGTTTTTATTCTAGTAAATCATCTCTGTAGAGAAGCCTAAATAATATTCTCTTTCACCGCTAAAGCCTTCATGGTCTCAGTTGATTTTTGCATCTGCATATGCTCAGTAGGGAACAGACATAGAATGGTTTTATTTTTCACCCATTTCTGCTCCCCTGTTGTGTTCTGTCAAATTCCTCTTCCCAGCTGGGTAGCAGATCCCTTAAAGACATCCTCGGCGGATACCAGAACTCACAAGTCATTTACCATTCCTCAAATTCTGGCTAGTTGGATATTCCAATCTCATTTTTTGTTTGTTAGTTGGTTTGTTTTTTACGAAACTTCCCCTCCAACATCATGGGGAGGAGGCGAGGCTCTCCTGTCTGCTCTTCCTACCTGTTCTTCGCCTGGGAGCCCAGAGGAGAATGGGTTGGCTGGCCTTCGGACATTTTTACTCTCACTCTTTCTTGTGTGCTGAGATAGGAAGAAAGAACAGTTGCTTCTTACCTGACTGGCACTGTTGGTAATTTCCTCTTTGCTGACTCCTGCCATTTTCCCAGGCTACCCCTCTTTTGGGGGGCATCCTTGAGTTTGTTGGAGAGCTCTGTGGGGCTTCCCTTCTGCACAGTCCTCAACACCGGATCCTGGTCATGTGCTCCGCAGCCTGAGGCCCTTCACCTGGCCAGCAGTCCTCTGCTGTGGGATGCTGGTCGGTGGTTCCAGTCCAGCTCTGTTCCAGGGTTCCCACTTGACAGGGGGAACCAAATACTGAAATACAAGCTGCAATACCCACATCACCTCCTTCTGCTTTTTTGTCTTTTGTCAGTTCCCTGTTCCTCTACCAGGAAGACCTTGAACTAAGGGAAACCAATGAGATACTCGAATCCCTATCTCTGTTAAGAAATTCCCTCGGATTCCTGTTCTTTGGCTTGTTTGAAGGGAGAGGTTTTACTTCCCATTAGTCCAAGTGTCTGTGGCTCTTGATAACCTCTTTGCTCTGTCCTTTCCCAGTTCCTTTTCAACAGACAGGTGAGAGAAGTGGGGGACAGGAGTAAATGCTGGGTCAGCAGGGCCACTCCAGCTGTCTTAGGGAGCCCTGCAAGTTAGAGACCCTTATTGTTCGCAGTGCTCTTTAGAATATGGGATACTTACATTCTTTTCGTTCTTAGCCTTAAGCAAGCGCCAATCATCAATTTAGAGCGACAGGAAAAGTCTCCTTAAGAGCCCGTTACCTGTCCTTTAATATTTCTATGGGCAGAGGCACAAGAGTACTGGTGAAATACCAGCATTCTGTCCCTTCTCTGTGTTCTCCCCAACCTCACTCCACTGTGCCCCCGCTGCCTGCCCTCAGCGGGCCTGTTACCCAGACCAGTAGATGGAGCCCTGGGAGGGAGACAGCCACTGGGATCCCAGTCTGAATGATGCAGAGCTCAGCAGTGCACTGTGACTTTGCCCTTCCCGCCCTCGTATAATCCATCTTGGAGAATGCAGATGAACCCACCTGTCCCTACCTATCTTTCGGTGCTGTTGAAAGACAAATGAGATAATATCTGAAAAGCCTCTGGATGAAATGTGATGTATAAATCTAGGGTGGCATTATATATGGGACACCACCTTAATCATTCTTCTACCTGCGATGAGACAAGATGTCTTTGTGCTGTTCTGGATGTAATGGAAAGTTCCCAGGACTCAATGAGTTTTGAAATCCTGGTTCTGCTTTGCTTTGAGCCATAACTGACTATTTCTTTAGGCAAGTTATAACATCTTTTTATATTTACTTCCATATCTATAAAATGTCAGCAGAACAATAATATCATTTACCTTCAGAGGCATTATGAGGGTCAAAAACACAAGAGTTAGTGAGACATAACATTTTGAAATATATAAATATAGGTATAAAATAATACAGCTCTATTGTGATTATATATAATTAATATACTTATACCTTTCCATACACAGACATATATGTCACATACATCCTTTCCATTTATGTGAAGTACATGGCACAATTGGAATTACATAGACAGCTCACTGCAACACATTTTTATAATAATTTTAAAATCTGCCATGAATGCCTGTGTGTGTGTGTGTGTGTGTGTGTGTACATGTCCGTGTGTATGTAATACTGGACTCCCTCACAGGTGACTAAAATCGATTCTAAAGCCAGACTTTATTTTTCTTGTTTTATCTTTCTGTTAAATAGCTAATCATCAGTGTTCTTAACCTGATAACCAACTGATTTCTGCCTTGACTGATTCTCATAGTGACTCCAACCTTGTACATATCCCCAGCCACCAGCGAAGCTTTTGATAGAATTTGTGCAGGACACCACATCTCTCCCGTCTCTCCTTTTTCTGCCTCCATGATGTGTTTCCTTAAATCAGCCTTGTTCAATCACAGTTACTCTTATTCCTAAGAACGAACTGGATCCTTACAAGGTGCTACATTCAGTAAGGTCTTCTAAGAAGCAGACAAATAGGAAAGATATACTTGCTTTGCATCTTTTTTTTTTTTAGATGGGCTACTCACTGTCCTCGTACCAACTTGCACTTTTTGGACGTGCCTTTGGAGTTCCTTCTGTCTGAACTGCTTTGGTTCCTACTGTTTGCCCTCATCCACTACTACTATTGCAATAACACTCAGTTTCATGGTCAGCGTAGACAGCCTCCAAGGATATGCTCCAAACACTCCAGTCATTAGGGATTTCTCTCTTGAGTTCCATAGCATCTCTACCTGTATATGTCACCCTCCTCCCTTTATGGTTATTTGTGTACATTTTTGCACCAGACAATGCATTTCTTAAGGGTTTGTTTATTTAGTATTATATTTCCCATGTCACCAAGCATGGTATTAATAATACTTTAACAAAGTAAAATAAGACAAATTATTGACATACATTTATGATAAAGTTCATACTGCTGATAAAAATTTACAACATTATTATCCAGTTAATTCTTTTGTCCAGTAATCTTTGCCTACTGTGAGAGATGGCAATATGCAGTGGTAAACCAGGCGTAAGTGTTCATTACAATCCCAGAACTTATAGAGAGGTCAGAGAGGCACAATCCAACCAACACATTCATAATCTAATTGCAAACTGCAGTCGACGTTATGACGAAATGGGACTTTGAGACAGAAATTGCCAAGAGATCATTTCATTTCATAAAGGGTAATTAGGAAAGCATCTTTGCAAAGGTGACATTCAATTAGAAACTTGAGGGAAGTCCCTCAGCATATACATGCATTTACATCTCATTGACTGAAATTTGATGGTCAGCTGTAACTACAGGGAAAGCTGGGGAAATTGCCAACCCTAAAGAAATAGGGATTCTAGTAGTAAGGACAAAGAGGCGATTTGACAAAAGTTGGGCAAGTAACGGGGCTCATCCTACCTACCAAACACATTCATGACCTTTGTTAGGGATTAGTCTGGTGACATAAGTAGTGTCTAGAAGATATTTTAATTTGATTTATCTTACTTAGGATAATTTAATTTTATCTGATTTAGGAAACCACTGAATGGCTTTAAGTAAGCAAAAGGCATAATCCTATTTGTATTGTTAAATGATCACTCTAGCAACTCTGTGGAATATGGACAGAAAAGGGTTGAGCTGAGCAAGTAGAACAGGTGACGGTGGCTGGACCATTGTACTGGCAGTAGATTGGAGAGAAGAGGTTGGATTGTAGATATACTCAGGAGAAAAAATAAATGAGGCTGAGTGAGCCATAGGATAAAGTAGTCAAAAAGAGAAAGTGTCAAATATGGCAGCCAAAGAATATACACAAAAGATAGCACATGTAAAAAACTATTTAGAATAACAACTACATATATATATATATATATATATATATATATATATATATATATATATATATATATATCTTGTGCATTAATTTAGTATTTCAGATTTCACATATAAGTGAAATGATGAAGTATTTGTCTTTCTCTGACTCATCTCTCTTAGTAACATACCCTCTAAGTCCATCCATGTTGTCGCAAATGACAAGATTTCATTCTTTTCTATGGCTGAGAAATATTATGTTGTTTATATATGCCACATCTTCTTTATCCATTCTTCTTTGGATGGACACCTAAAGTTGCTTCCATATCATATGCTGGGATTCTTTGCGGCTCCTCCTATACTTTTGGAATCTGGTCTGTCCTTACTTTGACCTGCAGAATGCAGCAGAAGGGACATCACAGGATTTAAAAAATCTACTTTTGTCCTCTTGGGATATGCCCAGCATCATGTAAAGAGCCCAGATAAAAGATTTCATGGAGAGAGCATCCTGGAAGTTACAGCTGTCCTGGCCATCCTAGCTGAGGCCCCTGACATGGGAGTGAGGTCACTTTAGAGCATCTGGCCTACCCAAGTCTCGAGATGACTGAGTCCCCCAACTGAGCCAGATGGAAGGAACAGAGCTGCCCAGTCAACTCACAGAATCATGAAGAATAACACATTATTGCTATTTTTAAGCCACTGAATATCCAAATGTTTTGTTACACAGAATTAGATAACCTATACACTGATGTTATCATTATGTTAGTTGAGTACATTTCACTTGGTGGAGTGTGCACAAGGAGAATTTTACATTTGCGTAATAGCATCTACAATAAACCCAAAATACAGTTATTTCAGTGAAGGTTTGGACCTCTTTGAGTTACAGTTTCCTAATTTGTAAAGTGAGGACATTGGATTAAATGCATTTAAGCCCTGGCCAGATGGCCCAGTTGGTTAGAGCACTGTCTGGATGTGCCGGGGTTGCGGGCTCCATCCCTGATCCGGGCACAAACAGGAGCAGATCCATGTTCCTGTCTCTTTCTCTCTTTCTCTCCCTGCCTCGCTCTTTAAAATGAATAAATAAAATTTTAAAAATGAAATGCATTTAAGATATTTCTTTGATCTGTCTTCCATAAAGCAGTTCATTTTCATAATTGGATCTGGAAGAACTGCAAATCTTGATTCTATTTTTTTTCTCTGTTCTCTGACTGAATTGTTTTGGCCATTTTATTCATTAAGTGTCCGGATAGATAAAATATACAAAATGGAAATGGGAAAGAGCTCCAGGTCGATGGGTGACAAGAATCCTCCCACTCTGCTTTTCTGTGAAAGCCTTTTTCCTCCTACATAAAATGAGGTGTACTCATTCAGACCTGTTCTGAGTTGCTACATGGCCAGAGCATAAAAAGCTGCTGGCACAGCCAGAAAGATGATTTGTGCAAAGTGTCTGTGCATTCCACTGAAGTTTTGGTGTAAGAGTCAGCGTGCACATTTGCTGAACCCGTGTCCCAGAGCTCTAAGAAGCCTGTCACACATGTTACCCAGTATGCTGGATTAAAGGCCGGTTGTGATCTGCTGGTTTAGGTTGGTTTTGGCTATTGTGTACCAAGTCACTGCGGCCAACTGGTCATGTGCATTTGACTTGAGTTCTTATGTGCTTTGCTGGATGTTTTGGGGTTTGCTCCATGACTTTGAGTGGCATTATGTCAATGAAATCCCAGTGGGGAAATTACTCAGACTGCCAAGAGTTGTTGAACAAAATTTCACTTACCATTGAAAAGACACCGATGGAGATGAAATGCATAAAATTCTGGAGCCAGAAAAAGCACTTCAGAAACCATTTACATTTCTGAATGCATAGAACATGATGATACGCCCAAAGTCATAAAACTAGTTAATGATATTCTGTTCAGTTTAAAAACAAACACTCTAGACTATTCCTCCATGGTATTAGAAATCAGAGAAAGATCTAGAGCACTGTCATATAATGGCCAAAGCATCAGAAATGCCACATATTCCTTTGCACAATATTTGCCCTCAAGAACATGGACTTGGATGGCTGAGCAGAGGCAATAATCAGATGATCCCAGGTACATTTGAATATGCATGTGTGTGTATGTGTGTGTGTATGTATAAATGTAAATACAGATATACAGAGAGAGAGAGAGGAGATTGCCGGGGTAGTGATTCAGCCAACTTGCCCCTTGGAAACAAATAGAGAATATGAAGAGAATGTGATTGCTTATGCTGACGTTTAAATAATCTGAAAGTTCCAGTTCTACAAGATGTGGTCCAATCAATGTCATGGAATCCTACCAGTGAGATCATTTACCCTAGAGCAGTTGTCCCCAGCCCCCGAGCCACGGACTGGAACCGGTCCTTGGGCCATTTGGTACCAGTCCGCAGAGAAAGAATAAATAACTTACATTATTTCCATTTTATTTATATTTAAGTCTGAATGATGCTTTATTTTTAAAAAATGACCAAATTCCCTCTGTTACATCTGTCTAAGACTCACTCTTGACATTTCTCTCGGTCACGTGATACATTTATCCATCCCACCCGAAAGGCTGGTCCATGAAAATATTTTCTGACATTAAACCAGTCCGTGGCCCAAAAAAGGTTAGGGACCACTGGATTGGAGATTTCTCCTCTACTCCTGACTAGCCTATAGGAAAATTAAGGAGAATAGCCTGGATTAGAGGCTAATATTTCTATACACAACATAAAATACTGCAGCGTGAGGACAAATTTTAACAGGATATACATCTTGAGAGAACAAGGTAAGAAATGAGAGAACAAAAGGAACCCTCCCACTTCTGTTCATTGTTGTCTATTAATCAAACACCTGCGAGAGAGCAACATGCCTTTTTTTTACAGCCCCGACATGCGCAGGATTTGCCATGGAGAAACTCATGCTGGGAGAACAGTCACAGGTATATCTCATCAATGAAAGTCTGAAGACATAGCTATGGTTTCTTTAATGATGGTCATTTAGAAAATACAGTTCATGACTTTTTACCTTTTGACTTGTGCTGTAATAGCACATTTAGGTTCTGTGAGACACATTATCAGATAATCTCCAAAGTCAAGTGCATGGGGATTTAGCTCTCTGAGCAGTGAGTTAAGAAGACTCCACCTTATAATTCTCAACACTCTAGTCATAACTGACGAGGCCACTTGTCACCAGCAAAGCCTCCTGCAGATAATTTGGCACACGGCTGTTGTAGGACACCGTCCCTCATTCGGCAGGCTGTATGTATTCAGCAACAAACAGAGGCAACTCAGACACTTCATTCAGCATGAGTTTCTCCATGGCAAATCCTGCGCATGTCGGGGCTGTAAAAAAAGGCATGTTGCTCTCTCGCAGGTGTTTGATTAATAGACAACAATGAACAGAAGTGGGAGGGTTCCTTTTGTTCTCTCATTTCTTACCTTGTTCTCTCATTTCTTACTTTGTTCTCTGTCAGTGATGCGCCGTAAGCCTCCATAAGGGAATTGAAGTCGGGTCCTATTAAATTAACAGGTGAAGTTGTTTAATTCCTGGTTAGACAGATGAACATATGGTTTGGGAATACTGTTTAGTGTAGAAAAAATACTATCTATATTTATCTTCCTATCTCTCAGGAGCAAAACTTTTATTTTTATATCAGACAAGATGTATATTTTAAAAATATATTTATATAGCATAGGCGCTGCAAATGTGACTGTACCTGTCATCTGTTTTTCCTGCGTTTCAGTCCTGAGCATCTAGGAAGAAATGAGGGAAGAAGAACAAAAGTTGATGTATTTGTTTGTGCCGTTTGTCTTCACTTTTTTTTTTTTTTTTTGCTGTAGTCTGGAGGCAGCCAGTGTGGAAGAAGGCCATTTGGGAAGTATATGCGTCTTTTTTTTCCAACTTGGTTGGGCTCAGCCCAGGCCCTCCAGTTGTACAGTAAAGGAATTGCTGTGATTTATAGGAACACAAAGCATCGTTGAGAAACACGTTCAACCAAGCAGGCGGGAGGAAGAAACAGACGTTGTGGCCAGCCAGAGTAAGGAAGCCCGTGTCTGCGAATGCTGAGCGCCCCCTCAGGAAACATTTATTACTTTCTTCTTAAACAGCAGCTCCCAAGATCTATTTTCATATTTATCGAATGTGTGCAACAAGCGCATGTAATACTGAGAGCTACTTTTTGCTTGGTATTTCGCTTTTGCTTTTTAAATTCCACTTTTAAAACTCCATAGGAAATAATGAGCTCACAAGGATGGTTTTGATGGTTGTGTTCATGAGCTCACATTTAATGAATCATGATTGTTTATTATACCACAGGTATAAGAATGCATCTCAACCCCAACTCTTAAAACTGTTAGAATGAATTAAAACTAAAGAACTTTTATGTAAAAATTAACTTGGCGTTTTGTATGAAAGATCTGACTTGAAATAGCCATCTTATCTGAATCACCCTGTATACTTTCTACCTACCTGTAGCTCCTGATGGCATGTGTAGCGTATCTATGAGAAATGCTTCATTCAGGTTGCACGTGGAAGCAGTTTCTATGCACAGTGGGCTAGGGTTGGTGTTTGCAGGCTGAGTTCAACTCCCAGGTTTCCCAGGGTTAAACTATACCTTTGTGAACATCTGTGAAGTGGGAACAATAATGCTTGCTGTAACTGCCTTCCATAGGTTATTTAACCAGTCAGGGCCCAGGTGGGAGATAGAAACCACACCAGTTATTCGGACGTAGATATTGAATGTAAGTAAGTAAGTCTGCATACCTTTTCAACAACAACAACAACAAAAATGATCACAAAGATGGCAGCTAGCAAAAGTGGCTGTCCCCTCAAGAGTTGGAGGAACAAAGGGAAGAGTTTGGAATTATGAAAATTTAGAAACTTGGAGGAAAGGACCAGTAGACTTCAAATTGAGCTCACTGTTGATGAACTTGGACAGTAAGTCCTGTAGACCCAAAGCCCGCTCTGCAGTCAGAATACAAGCAGGCTAGTGCCTGTGTCTCTGAGCAGGTACGACAGGGCTGCAAAGGTTGGGAGTATGGCAGACTCTTTGGGTGCGTGCTATAGACTGAAACAGCTGCTCCCGGGGTAAAGAAGCGTAGCTAGCACAAAGCTCTGAGGAGCAGCAAGAAGACTGGCAGCTAGCCTGCAGGAAGAAATGTGTTTCTTCCTCCTGCAGACTTTTCCATCTCCAGCTAGTGCTACCTGTTGGAAGAGCCTGGCATAGCGCCAGCCAGGAAAGCAGAAGTGTCTCCGGAGTCTCAGCCTCAACATCACGAGGCAGAGTGTAGACGATGGGTTAGGAGCCGAGAGATCATCGGCGACACAGTTGTACATCAAACTGCTTTGAGAACTGAGATACAAATACAGAGTATACTTTTGCAATGTCAGAGTAGAATTTATCATTTATTTTATAATCATGAACAGTTTTGCTCTTTTAAATCTTGAAAAATAATAGCGGCTTACATATTCTTAAACGAGTTCCGTATCATCACATATCTTACCAACAGCAGGGTATACTGAATCTTTACACCACACGAAGCCCTCTTATGGTGGACACTCAGAGGCTTCTGAGTAATATGCTAATTCTGCTATAACAAAGAATTAGAGCATTATTGCAGAATTAGGCCAATGTAGGGTAAGCGGAAGTGGGGTGAGAATATGTATCGCATTAGTACTGGTGATGTGTAAGGCCAACTGATGTAGGTTTTAGTTCTTTTGAATGGTCAGGAAGAAAGGTGATATTGAATGTTATGCTGTATGTGCTCTGATTGATGTTCTATGTTATCTTAGAGAAGTGGCAATTGAAACATGGACACCAATTATAGAACAGGCAATGTGACGCCAATTATTCCACTTTTGCTGTTTTGCTTAAATAAAGCAAGGGCATACCATATGTTCTCAATGTAGCACATCCCTGAAGATGCAGAGGAAGGCTGATAGAGTGGGCTGCTCTTAACAGTGGAAAGCAACACACAGCCCCAATTCTTCAGCCTCGCATCTCCTGGTAATTTTCTTTCTGTGGCTTATTGCACCTAAGAGCGTAAGAAGTGCCTTTGATTGGGATGAAAACTGCATGTCCTACAGCATGATTATTTTTAGAGTGCACTGAGTATCTTTAAAAAAAACAAACAAAAAAACTCCACACTTTTATTTCTGTTTTACATTGAAAAGAATAAACAGAAACTCTGGTCAGATAATGATGAAATGGTATTTTTTTTTACAACTTTTTTTGACAAGATTGATTTCAGAAAGACCTAGAATTATTTGAGCATAAAATTCTTGGTTGTCTATTTTTTGAGGTAGAGCTAACAAGTAAAGAAGTGATGTGTGATTCCTCTATCCCTTGGTGGTAGGGGTGGCAGGGAGGAGGTAATGATGTGATTTTTGTGAAAGACAATTCTTGATATTATACTCAGATACAGTGGGGCCTATTGTTTTCCTCAACAAATTTTCTTCTTCAAAGAGTATTGTGTTGATATATAATCTTCATAAGATATTTTATTTTCATAAATGATTGATGTTGAAAAAAGGCCTGTATTTTATGTTTTTAAGAAACATAATATTCTCATGCCTCTGTAAGAGAATGAAGAACCGGAGACATGAGACCCCCCTCGTCCCCACTCTTGTGTCCAGATCAGTCTCTGGTTTTAAGCTCTTTGCTAAGAGAGTAGTTTGACTTTCATTCTCTTAGCTGACCATCAGTGCTCAGCTACTATGAGAAAGCAGATCTTTCTTCTCAAGATTCTAACCTACAGAGAGTCCAAGAAACAATACCAAAAAGAGCTTCCCTTTTATGTTATCTTTCTTTTTAACCCTCATTCAGAAAGTGGCTCACAACTGTTTCTTTTATCTTTTGTGTATTAGTTGTTTTTACTGTCGGAGGGGAAATCAAGAGGTACGCTGAGAGTGGACTACCTTCCCGGATGCCGGAGATTATTACATCTAAATCAGTGTATATTGCTGCTCATGGACCCATGTTAACTTATTTTACTCAAACTCTCAATAAAAGGCTATCACCATGACGATTATGGCTACTAGACTATATAGCGACAGTTAATAAAGAGCCAAATATGGTACCGATTTGGAAGAGGGACAGGAGCCTTTCCTTTCCAAAAAAGTGTAAAAGCGTGAGGACAATAGAATCTGCTCTGCTCTGGCTCCCGGCCCCCCTCTCTGGGCTGGCTGTGGAGTCTATCCTCCCCGTAGAGGGACAGCTCTTGGGAGCAGGCTCCTCACTGAAGTGGACAGAGGGGATTCAGCCACAGAAGAGGTGCTGCTTTGCCAATCATCTGTGGCTACAGAGGGAAGGACGCTTAACTTCGATTGTGCACTAGGGATGTTTTAGACAGTCACTGTCTTGGATGGAGCCCATTCTAGTTTGCAGCCCTGCAGCTATGTGACTTTACTGTGTCACCATGCTGGCATTGAGAGAGATGTTTTTTTATTTCTTTTTATCCCAGATTTGCACTTGTCAGTTGTGAGCACAGGAAAAGAGCCTTCTACGCCCTAGCAATTTCTAGTGTCTCCTTAATCATCTATGTTGAGGAAGAATTGGACAGCAAGACAAGTGGCTGGTTCTGGGCTCCACGTTGAACGTAATTTGAGTCCACAGCTTGAGTTCAAAAGTTGACTGGCTAATGATTCTTCCTCTAAGGTAAAATAGACCAGAAATACAAGATTTTCCAGAAATGAGACCAAACACTAAAGCGACTAGATGGTGAATGTTTTAACTTCATTAACAGGGCAAAAGCCAACCCATTTCTTATCCTCTTATTAATTCAAGAGAATTAGTAGTGGAGCAATTAATTTAGAGGTCAGTGGACACAAAGGCTCTGCCTTGGTGACCCCTTTTTAATAGTAGGGTTGGGATGGGTCTTTTAAAGTGCCCCCCCCTGAGGTGTCTGTCCTCCCACCATGGCATAAGCAAAGGCTTCAAGATGGAAGAATATTATTATTCACAAGGTGGAGCTCATAGTTTATCTTTGTTATTGATATGCATTTTGTCAAAAACGTGGGATGTATATGCACTTACAAAAACAGAACTCTGAGTTTGTCTTATAATTATGTAGCAGAGTTCAGAGATGTCCCATTTAGATGTTCTGACATGTTTCTGACAATTACTGTTCCCTGAGTCATCTCTCTTTCCCTTGGGATGTCATGAAAGTGTTGTAACTTAGGGTGGGAATATTTCAACTCTAGGTGGTAGTTCTGGGACCCTTCCAACTGTTTATGGAAGATTGTCTCCCTTTTCTGAACGACCTCTCCTGTTGTACATGAACCTGAACTAAGAAAAAATATTTGCCTAGTGGACTACCTGTCTATCTCATAAATGTTTTCATATTTCATTTCCAGTCTTCTGTGTCATGGCAGCAGAGAGGTCTCAGGAGAAAAGTTCACATTGAAAGTATTTGCTCAGATATTTTAATTAATGGATTATTTGTAATAAATTTTTTATTAATTTTTAATAATTTGTATTTTGATTTTCCAATTTGGAAGTTAAACAAACATCATAACAGCTCTGCTAATCTAGCTAGAGGCAAATAAATTAATTTTGTTTCCACCCATGTGGCAGGTGCTCCAGCCAACGTTTACTTGGCTTACCCTCACCTTCACTTGGTGTCAGCCACGATGCAGCACCCTGAGTGCTTCCTAATGAGAAGAGCTGTGCTTTCCAGTCAGAGCACTGGCCAAATAATACTCGGGTAATTGGAATAGATGTGACATTTTCACCTGAAAATGCACTGACTCTTTAAGACTGTCTTTGTTATCCTCTTAAGCAGTGAGGTGAAGAATTTTGGTCTCTGGGGCTGGCATATAGTAGGTATTCAATATATATTTGTTGACTATCTATTAAAGTTGAAATATAAATCGTGACAGTATTTTATTTAAGCATTCATTTGGTTAATTTGAAAAATAAATTATTGGCCATGGCCAGTTGTAGAGCATCAGCCCCGTGTATTGGTTTAATTCATGGTCAGGGCACAGGGAAGAAGCGACCATCTGCTTCTCCACCCCTCCCCCTCTCCTTTCTCTCTCTCTCTCTCCCTCCCTTCCCTTCCCACAGCCATGGCTCAGTTAGAGCAAGTTGGCCCCTGGGCACTGAAGATGGCTCCATGGCCTCACCTTAGGGGCTAAAATAGCTAGGTTGCCAAGCAATGGAGCAACTGCCCCAGATGGGCAAAGCATCGCCCCCTAGTGGGCTTGTGGGGTGAATCCCAGTTGGAGTGCATGCGGAAGTCTGTCTCTCTGCCTCCTTGCTTCTCACTTAAGAAGATAAATAAACAATTTGCCATAAAAGGGAATCACATTGAATATGATAAAATTAAATATAATAACTCGATCTTTTCTTCACATTTAAAAGCATGGTTGCTTATCTAGGAATTTCAAGACCACACACTGGTTTGTAGAAAGGTTGCCTCGGTGTTCTTATAAGGGAGGACTGGGCTACAGCAACACAAAGTGAAATGAAAAATTAAAGGAACCTGTATAATTTAATTAAACCTGGTATCTTTACCTGTTACGTCAGGGTGAGTCATGAAACTAAACCTAGTCAGTGACACGATGTCAGGCACTACCAGGCTCTACCTTTTACATCACTTCGAATGGGGGACTCCACTTGGGGAACTGCTATTTAACACGCACCTTTATGTGAAAGTGTTAAGAAAATCCAATTTAAACTGAATAGTTCAGTTATTTAGATAGTATAGGTTTACATTACTTAATATTTGTTTTAGATTGGTCATTTTTGCTGAGTTGCTAGAGCCATAATTCCATTTAGGAAAATTTATTTTGCTTACCAGCTTCCAAGCCCTCTCTTTTTCTTTCTTTTCTTCTTCTTTTTTTTTTTTTAATATTTTTTATTCCTCATTTGTTCTTGGCCTAAATTTACAGTGTTTGATCACTTTGTTCATCCAGCTCACCTCTCTTACCACCTTTGTTTATTTGGGTGCCAGTTTGGATAATGAGAGTGACTTGTATCTTTTCCACCTCAGCAATTTGTCACTTTTTTTTGGTCTCATTTTGGCTTCTATTGTCCATGTTATTTAATGTTTGAGGTCATTTGTCTTTTTTTTTTTAATTCCCTCTGTAAGCCTTCTGGTTCCCAAAATTCTCTTTAAATTATGGAATGACAGCGGGCAGGCAGGAGTCAAAAAGGAGAAGAGTGAAATGGAAGAAACCTAATAAGCAGTTTTTCTCTCGAGTTCTAATTTGGATTTGATTAGGAAGCCCACAGGGCAGATCTCTGTTCTTCTCTTGGAAGGGAACAAGAGTGTGCTACTTATGTTTTAGTTCATAAATTCCTAGGCTGCAGAGATCCTGTCTATTTAAATTAAGTGCCCAGCTCAGCACCATACAAGATGATGATAATGATGTGAATAAATTAGAGCTAGTTGTACTGCTGTCTGTTTCCTGCTACAGTCCCATTTCCTGTTGTTGTGGCTGTGTATATGTGACTTAGATGGGTTGCTCCTGTATGTTTACATCAGCAAATTTAGGTGGACAGCTGAGATGAGAAACAGTTTTCCCAAGAAAGATCTAGAGGCTGTTTACGCAAAAGTTCACTCACTAGGCTAGGTATACGCTGTGGGAGGTGAAGTATTAGCTGTTGTGGAGAAAAGGGACAATTCTAAGCCCTAAATCTACTATGTAAGCATAGCCCTCCTTTTTTTTATTTTTTATTATTCTGGTTCTTTTGATCTTTGCTAAAGTAAATCAAATATGAATTCCTGGGACTCTGTTTTTTTTTTTTCATGGAGACCGCTGGAATTTATTGGAACTGGGCTATTTAAGTTTGACTTGAATTAAATGAATTACCTACCTGTGCTCAGATGTTATACTTTGTGATTGATGTGGTTGTGATTCATTTGGGATGCCCACCTTGTGCTTGTTTGTATGCATGTGTACTATTTCTAGTCCAAAGGGCCATGTGCATTGAATGATGTAACCGCATCCCTTTATCCACACCTGCCTTTTGTCATACCTTTGTGAATGAATGTATGTTATATATATTTTTTTCTCTACACTTTTTGTATTTTTATTTTTATCTGTTTGTTTCTTTTTCTTAAGTGAGAAGCTGGGAAGCAGAGACTGACTCCCACATGTGCCCTGACCAGGATTTACCTGGCAAGACCCCATGGGGCAATGTTCTGCCCATCTGAGCCATTGCTCATTGCTCAGCAACTGAGCTATTTTAGCGCCTGAGGCAAGGCCATGGAGATATCCTAAGTGTCTGGAGCCAATTTGCTCTAATTGAGCCATGACTGTGGGAGGAGAAGAGAGAGAGAGAGAGAAGAGGAAGGTGGAGGGGTGGAGAAGTAGATGGTTACTTCTCCTGTGTGCCCTGACCAGGAATTGGACCCAAAATATCCACACACTGGGCCAACACTTTACTGCTGAGCCAACTGGCCAGGGCAACTTTTTGTCTTTTTAAATGCTTGATTTTCCAACAGTTACCCCCCCTCCCACACACACACATGCACAAACACTCTGGCATTTTTTAAAATTAAGAAATAGTTATCTTATAGTGAATACAGATCCTTCTCACCTAGAAATGCCTTATTTTTCAACAAATTTGTCACCTTTAGTGTGTTTTGTAATAGAATCTAATTAGTTATAAGTATGTCTGTGGCTGTGTAATGTCTCTTTTTCTAGTAAAGAATAATATTATGACTTTGCAATGCACAGATACCTCCATAAAGAATTTATTATTGTGCATATTTTCCCAAATATAAGTGATTTAGGTGCACTTCAATGTTATTAAGTTGTGAATTTAATATGCATAGAAATAAGCAGCACCAAGCAAAGTTAGCTTAGAATAATTTAAGGAGAGCTTATAAAGCACTTCATACAAATCAAGTGAGACGATAGACACCAAGAGAACAATGTTTTATTTTGAATTACTCCACCTAGAGAAAATAGTGTTGTGTGCTAACTGAATGACATGAAATGGCAAAAAAAAGAAATGTAGAAATTAAGGATAATTTTACATCTTTATGTTTTAAAGAAAAACTATCAATATCTTAAGTGATGTGGTTATCACCTTGTCAAATATCTTATTCTTTGTGTGACTGATGAGTATGTTGCTGGAAAAAGAGTTGAATTGCTTGATCTAGCTAATATCATTTTTCCAGTCTCATAAATTTATGCCTCATAGAAGCTATATTATTGTGAACTCCATGGTTGTGCTGAGCTACATGAGAACAAGCATGATAGACATGGGGAAATTTGCACCATCCTCTTTTCCCAGTATGGGATTATCCTTTGGATTGCTAAACCTTGTAGTATGAGTAAAGCGCCTATACAACACTTTATATACAAATATACATTGTGTAAAATTTTGTAAGTATAGGTAGCTTTTAACCTGCTCCTTAGGTTCCCTGTTCTACAGACTGGATCCGGCTAGATTATCTGACTGTTAAGAAGACTAATGCTCTCTTTTCCATCTGCAAAGTTTTTTTCTTATTTCTGTGTTTACTTCTCTTTAAATGTATGCTATCCTTCACAGGAGGGCGGGGACTATTATAGAAAATGTGAATGTATTCAAACTAATTTATAGTGATTATTAGAAAGATAACCAAAGCACACTCAATTTTAAAAACAGCAAGTTGGTGACATCTCCAAAGCACAGTGAATCGCATTGTTAATAAATGTTATTAAATCGCAGCTTATCACTTAGTAGAAGTGATAAGTGAGCTACATATGAGCCAGAAATGGAATATTAATGTTTAATAGTAATTTTATGTTCAGTGTGTAGAGTGCCTTGCTGTTCTCAATGTGTTTTCACACATATTATTGCTCTGAGCCCCTAAAGAAAGGAAAAGAACAAAGGATAGTTTCTCTCTTTTACTAGAGACAGAGGGTGAAAGAGATAAGGTGCTTTGATCAAATTTACAATTAATTAGTGATATGAGCTAACACTAATAACAAACTATTTGAACTTAGAATTCTAGTTGAGGAAGTAAATCAGAATATAGGGTAAATAAAAGTGAGTATAAATGGTATTTGGGTACTCTGGCGCTATTGGTCATTTTCCTGTCCAATCAGCTAGGAACTCTATTTATGGAATTTATCTTAAAAAAAACAAAAACCTGGCAAATTCCAATTTCCCAGGTTAGGGAAAGACCAGTTTATATTAGTTTGATTTATTATAAATTTGCAGGTATTTTTTAAAGCCTTCACAGGTATAGGGATTTATGTGAGTTCAGAAGCAAAGAGTATTTTTTTCTTTTTTAAATTTTATCTAGAAAATTAACTTTAACACGATTACATTGATCAATAAGAGAACATGGGTTTCAGGTTAAAAATTTCTATAGCATTTGAACTGTTGATTATGTTGTATACCATCACCCAAAGTCAAACCATTTTCCGTCACCTTATATTTGTCCCTCTTTACACCTTCCCCCCACCTCCTCCCCCACATCCCCTTCCTCCTGGTAACCACTTCAACTTATCTATGTCCATGGGTCTCAGTTTTATGTACTATCTATCTGTGAAATTATACAGTTCTTAGCTTTTTCTGATTTATTTATTTCATTCAATATAATGTTCTTAAGGTCCATCCATATTGTTGTAAACGTCACTATATCATCATTTGTTATGGCTGAGTAATATTTCATTGTATATATATGTACCACATCTTCTTTATCCAGTCCTCTATCGAGGGACACTTTGATTGTTTCCATGTCTTGGCCACTGTGAATAATGCTTCAATAAACATGGGGCTGCATGTGTCTTTACATACCAATATTTTCAAGTTTTGGGGGTAGATACTCAATAGAGGAATTGCTGGGTCATATGGTAATTCTATTCTTAATTTTTGAGGAACCAAAATTCTTCCATAATGGTTGTACTAATTTGTATTCCTACCAGCAGTGAATGAGGGTTCCTTTTTCTCCACAGCCTCTCCAACACTTGTTATTACCTATCTTATTGATAATAGCTAATCTGACAGGTGTGAGGTGGTATTTCATTGTAGTTTTGATTTGTATTTCTTAAATAGGTAGTGAAGATGAGCATCTTTTCATATATCTGTTGGCCATTTGTATGTCCTCTTGGGAGAAGTGTCTGTTCAGGTCCTCTCACCATTTTCTTTTATAAATAAATTTTTATTAATTTTAATGGGGTGACATCAATAAATCAGGGTACATATATTCAAAGAAAACATGTCCAGGTTATCTTGTCATTCAATTCTGTTGCATACCCATCACCCAAAGTCAGATTGTCCTCCATCACCTTCTATCTAGTTTTCTTTGTGCCCCTCTCCCTCCCCCTCTCCCTCTCCTTCCTTCCCTCCCCACCACCCCCCGTAACCACCACACTTTTGTCCATGTCTCTTAGTCTCATTTTTATGTCCCACCAATGTATGGAATCCTGCAGTTCTTGTTTTTCTCTGATTTACTTATTTCACTCCGTATAATGTTATCAAGATCCCACCATTTTGTTGTAAGTGATCCAATGTCATCATTTCTTATGGCTGAATAGTATACCATGGTGTATATGTGCCACATCTTCTTTATCCAGTCTTCTATATATTTTTTTACAGTGATTAAAGCCTTAAGCAAACTCTTGGCCAATACAGCAAGAATCCATAAAAGAGTAGTGTCCTTAACATGTTCACCAAGTCCAAATTGGCCCCAACACCATGCCAAATCCCTGAAAAATGTAACCCAACCCCAGTTCAGTCTGTTAGGAGCTGTCACAAGGAGCAGGAGTCCAGGAAAAGTCCACATCCAGGAAGAGTCCGCATGGCACTGGAATTGTCACAATTCTATACCTTGCAGCTCAGGTCCAAGTCCCAATGACCGCTGCTTCTAGCTGGTAATGATTCAGGTAGACTGGAAAAGCCATCTGCAGCATGTGTGGATATGGAGTTTCTTTTCTCCTCTGCCTGGAGAGATGAGACCAGGTTGCTTTTCCCTGGAGCTCTGTGACTGTGGCTTGGTAAAGAGAACCTTGGGTTCTCTTTACACTAAGCCAGCGATTCTCAACCTGTGAGTCGTGACCCTGGCGGGGGTCGAATGACCAAAACACAGGGGTCGCCTAAAGCCATCGGAAAATACATATTTATTTTTTCTATTTCTTTAAAAAATGACATTGGAGTATTGATGGAGATTGCATTAAATTTGTATATTACTTTGGGTAATATGGCCATTTTAACTATGTTGATTCTTCTTCGAACATGAAATATTTTTTCATTTCATTGTGTCTTTTCAATTTCTTTCAATAATATTTTGTAATTTTCAGTATATAGGTCTTTCACATCCTTTGTTAAGTTTATTTCTAGGTATTTTTGTTGTTGCAATTGTAAAAGGAATTTTTTTTGAGTTAATTTTCTGATGTTTCATTGTTGGCTTATAGGAAAGCAGTGGACTTTTGTATATTGATTTTGTATTCTGTGACTTTATTGTATTGGCTTATTGTTTCTAATAGTTTTTTGGTAGAGTCTTTGGGGTTTTCTATGTATATACAGGATCATGTCATCTGCAAAAAGTGATACCTTTACTTCTTCTTTCCTGATATAGATGCCTTTTATTTCCTTCTCTTCCCTGATCACTCTGGCAAAAATTTCCAGAAGTATGTTGAATAAGAGTGGAGAGAGTGGGCAACCTTCTCTTGTTCCTGATTTTAGAGGAAAAATACCTTCATTTTTCACCATTTAGTATATTAGCTGATTGTATGTCATTTATGGCCTTTATTATGTTGACGTATTGTCCTTCTATTTAAATTTTATTGAGTTTTAAACATAAAGGGATGTTGTATCTTATCGAATGCCTTTTCTGCATCTATTGATAGGATCATATGGCTTTTCTTCTTTGTTTTGTTGAGGTGGTGTACTATGTTGATTGATTTCTGTATGTTGAACCATCCTTATGCTTCTGGAATGAATCCTGCTTGTTCATGGTATATTATTTTTTTAGTGTGTTGTATTCAATTTGCTAGTATTTTGTTTAGGATTTTTGCATCTGTATTCATTAGAGATATTGGTCTGTAGTTTTCTTTTTTTGTGTTGTCTTTGCTAGGTTTTGGTATGAGGGTTATGTTAGCATCATAAAATGTGTGGGGAGTATTGCTGCTTCTTTTATTTTTTGGAAGACTTTGAGAAAGATAGGTACCAAATCATCTTTGAATGTTTGGTAGAATTCACCAGTGTAGCTATCTGGTCCTGGACTTTTGTTTTTAGGGAGGGTTTTTGATAGTTGTTTCAATTGCCTCTCTGCTTATAGATCTATTAAAGTTTTCCACTTCTTCATTGACTCAGTCTAGGAAGATTGTAGAGTTCTAGGGATTTACCCATTTCTTCTAGATTGTTGAATTTGATGACATATAATCTTTCATAATATTCTTCTATGATCCTTTGTATATCTATGATGTTAGTGGTGATTTCTCCTCTTTCATTTTGGGTTTTTGTTTATATGAGTCTTTCTTCTTTATTCTTTAGTGAGTCTAGTGAGTGGTTTGTAGATTTTATTGATCTTTTTAAAGAACCAGCTCTTTGTTGTACTCATTTCTTCTATAGGTTTTTTTGTTCTCTATTTCATTTAGTTCTGCTCTAATTTTTACCATTTCCTTTCTTCTGCTGACGTTGGGTTGCCTTTGTTCTTTTTTTTTTTTCTAGTTCCTTAAAGTGTGATGCTAGATTGTTTACTTGGGATCCCTCTTGTTTCTTGATATAAGCCTGTTAGGATATATACTTCTCTCTTATTAGTGCTTTTGCTGCATCCCAGAAATTTTGATATGTTGTATTGTTACTTTCATTTGTCTGTATATATCTTTTGATCTCTGTTTTTATTTCTTCTTTGACCCAGCCATTTTTAAGAAATATGTTGTTTAATTTCTACATTTTTGTAGGATTCTTTACTTCCTTTTTATAGTTGAATTTTAATTTCAAAGCCTTATGATCAGAAAATATACTTGGTATAATTTCAATCTTCCCGAATTTGTGGATGTTAAGTTTTGTGGTCCAACATATGGTCTATCCTTGAGAATATTCCATGCACACTAGAGAAGAATGTATAATCTGATGTTTTAGGATGAAATATCCTATAAATGTCTATTATGTCCATTTGGTCCAGAGTGTCCTTTAAGGCCAATATTTATGGATTTTCTGTTTGGATGATCTATCTAAAGCTGTCAATAGTATGTTGAAAATCCAAGTATGATTGTGTTTTTGTCTGCTTCTATATTTAGATCAGTTAGTAGATGTCTTATATATTTTGGTACTCCCTGGTTTGGTGAATATATATTAAGAAGTGTTTTGTATTCTTTTTTTTTTTTTTTGTATTTTTCTTAAGTTGGAAATGGGGAGGCAGTCAGACAGACTCCTGCATGCACCCGACCAGGATCCACCCAGCATGCCCACCAGGGGCGATGCTTTGCCCATCTGGGGCATCGCTCTGCTGCAATCAGAGCCATTCTAGCGCCTGAGTGCCACAGAGCCATCCTCAGTGCCCGGGCCAACTTTGCTCCAATGGAGCCTTGGCTGCGGGAGGGGAAGAGAGAGACAGAGAGGAAGGAGAGGGGGAGGGGTGGAGAAGCAGATGGGTGCTTCTCCTGTGTGCCCTGGCTGGGAATTGAACCCAGGACTCCCGCACGCCAGGCTGACACTCTACCACTGAGCCAACCAGCCAGGACCGAAGTGTTTTGTATTCTTCATACAATGTCCCCTTTATCATTATGAAATGTCCATCCTTGTCTCTGGTTACTTTTGTTGTCTTGAAGTCAGCATTGTCAGATATGAGGATGACTACATCTGCTTTTCTTTGGATATTATTTGCTTGGAGAATTGTTTTCCAACCTTTCACTTTGCATCTACTTTTGTCCTTGCAGCTTAGATGTGTTCTTGAAGGTAGCATATGGTTAGGTTTTGCTCGATATGCTACTCTGTGCCTCTTTATGGGTGAGTTCAGTCCATTTACATTTTGAGTAATTATTGACACTTGAGGATTTTCTGTAGCTATTTTTTGTTTTGTTTTCAAGTAGTTCTGTGTCTTGTTTGGTTCTTCTTCTTCTTTTTGTTTCTGTTCCTTGTGTTTGTTTGATAGTATTCCAAACTTCTTTCTCCTGTTTGTTGTTTTTTTTAGGCTGTGTGTTTCAGTGGTGGCTTTTTGAGGGGTGGTTACCATTAGGTTCTTAAGAAAAAAATGTTCATATGTACAAGAGTCCTTTGTCTTATGAGTGCCTCTGCACTCCATCCTACTTTTTTATTGAAGAGCTTTATCTTCCCCCCCTTTTATGTTATTTATGTGACAGATTATTCTTGTTTTTATTGTGACTTTGTTGGAGTTTTTACTTTTGGTTTTGATTGGTTTGTTCTTTGTATATAATCAAATATACCCCTTGAGTATTTCCTGTAGTAGTGGTTTTCTTGTGATATGTTCCCTCAGCTTCTGTATATCTGTAAAAGTTTTATTTCTTCATCATATTTGAAGGATAACTTTGATGGGTATAGTATTATTGGCTGGTAGTTCCTTTCTTTCAGCATTTTGAATGTTTAGATCCACTCTGTTCTGGCCTGTACAGTTTCTGCTAAGAAGTCTGATGATAACCTAATGGGCTTTCCTTTATATGTTATGTTCTTTTTTTCATTAGCTGCCTTGAAAATTCTTTCTTTGTCATTGGTTGTTGACAATTTTATTACAATGTGCCTTGGGGTAGGTCTGTTTGGGTTTTGGTAACTCGGTGTTCTGTTTGCTTCTTAGATTCGAGGTTCTAACTCTTTCCATAGGTTTGGGAAATTTTCATCAATTGTTTGTCTGTATAAACTCTCTATTCCCTTCTACCTCTCTTCTTTTTCTGAATACCCATTATCCTTATATTGCTCTTTCTGATATAGTCAGACAATTCTTGTAGAGCTCTCTCAGTTTTTTAGTTTGTGAGTCTCTCTCCTCTTCTCTCTGTAGCATCTCTAGTTGCCTGTCTTTGATGTCACTGATTCTTTCCTCTATCTGGCTTGTTCTATTAGCTAAACTTGCTATCTCAGTCTTTAGTTCATGTATTAAATTCTTCATCTGTTTTTAACGTTTCAATCTCCTTGGTAAGGTATTCGTTTTGTTCATCATTTGTTTTTTTGAGCTCATAACATTGCCTATTAGTGTATTCTTGCATCTTGTTGAGTATTTTCAGAACTTCAATTATGAATTCTCTATTATTTAACTCCAAGGTTTCCATGTGTTTGGGATTTTTTTTTCTGGAGATTTTCATTTCCTTTATGAACTACATCTTTGTCTTGTGTAGACATGGTATTCAATTTCTTCTTCCTTGATGGCATTTGAGAATGATAGTGTTAAGAACCCTAACAAAAAATAACCTAGAAAAATAAAAAATTTAAAAAATACAATAAAATATAAAAATTTTGAAAATTATGACAAGAAAAGCCCCAGAAAAAGATCAAAAGCAAACAAAAAAATAAAAAACAAAACACCACATAACATAAAAATAAAAATATAATATTTAAAGAAGGTGGAACTCAAAAGAGAAAATAAAGAATAAGAAGGGAAAAAAAGAAAAGAGAAATTTATGTTTTGGGAGATTTCTTCTAGTAGGTGTCACTGTATTACAACTTTTGGCTCTGTCAGGGTCCTGGGGTCTCCACTGCTGCAATGATGTAGGCGAGGCTGCAGTCATGTTGGTGGGCGGGGCATGTAGTGAAAGGTTTATGGCTTCAGCTTATGGCTTCAGCTTTTCAGCCATAGCAATGGTGATCTCTGGTTGTTCCTGCCCACATCTGGACAGACCTGGGGACTGGATATGGAGCACCTCTGTTTTTCAGAGGAGAGAGTAGCTCTGGCGAGCTATCTGTGGGGTTTGTCTCTGCTACTCTCAGTACCACAAGGTAAGGGAGGTGGGATCTGGGTGCCTGGGGGCTGAACTTCAGCTCTTTCTGTCTCTGCCAGTGTGGGCTGCAGGCTGACTATGGGTACACTGGCTGTGACCCCGCACTCTGGTTTTTCTCCCCCTCTGTCCCTCTATCTCACCACTCCTCCCAGCAGGAGACCCAGTCACTTGGAGTTTCCTTCTCAGTATCCCTCACACAAAATCCAGAGAGCCCAAGCTTCCCTCCTCCCCATACTTCAGCAGAGAAAGAAAAACCCAGTCACTCCAGGTTTGTCTTCTCTCCTCTACAAAGCCCACTGTGAGAGCATTTTACCTGCTGCCCCCTTTCCACGCTGTCCCACCCTCAGTCCAGTTGGTGTGTGGATCTTTCAGGCATGCCTGCGAGCCCAGCTGGGGTTCCTTCACTATGTCATAGTTGTTGAATTTGTTGAAATTTCAAGGAGAGATATCAAGAGTATTTCTTACGCCACCATTACTCTGATGTCACTTGCAAAGGAAACTCTGACATCCATTAAATAAATATCCTATATCTGTCCCTTCATCCCCGGAATATCAATATCTTTGCCACTACAAAATATGAACTACACCCTTTAGAATGGGCTGTGCTGTCTACTCAGTCCTTGAAATGCCTGGTTAATTAACCAATTATGTTATCTATTTCAGTGGTTTCTGTTTGAGTGGTTATATTGGCAGCATCCTGTTTGCTCTATAGGAATAAACTGAGACCAAAAAATTGTCTCACACCAGCTACTACTCTGTTAATATTCAAATTTCCTATAAAGAGATGGTTAAATAATGGAATAATTTCATCTCCTTACTGATGATTTCTTTTTTCTGATAAAACTGAGATGAAGAAAATGTTACCCTTTTAGGTTAATGATATTGATTTGTATTGGACACTATCTTAAAATACTAGTTATTTTTTGCATTGCATTTCCCAACTAAGAATAGGTTTTCTAACCAAATTTTTTTTATGATAGCATTCACTTACACAAATTGTTATAGAACTTTTGGAACGAGGCCACTAACTATTCTAGCTTTAAAAGCATCCACATAAGTAATAACCCATTCAGTATTGGTACTTGCCTTTTATCGGTAATTAAAATGAATAATAAATAAAACTCAGTTTCTGAGATCAAGGCAGTAAGCAAAATAGTTCAGACTGCTATTAAGTAACATGATTTCATTTTCGGTACAATTTCTCTGTACAAAATGTATGAATTCTATTTTGACATTTTTATATATTATGAAAATGTTCATAGTCTTATAAACATTTTCCTGTAATTTTAATTGAACATGGGCAAATACACAACAATTCTTACATCCTGGCAGAAAAGGTTTATGTATTTCTGGTGCAGCATAAGCAATTATAAGATTTGCTACCTTAAAATAGATTTCCTGATCCTCAACATAACACCCCCTACTAAAAGATACTGAGTGCCTAAGAGCTAAGAGAGTATGCAAAGAAGTGTGTGTGTGGGGGGTGGGCTTTAAAAGAGAAGGGGAGGGCACCCAAAGCCATTGTCTTCCACTTCTCAAATTTGTTCCCAGAATCAGATGTAATAAAATTAAATTTGTCAAGTTGTTTGTTAATCGTTACTCTATTTGATTGCATCATCACTATTAACATTAGTAGATCTCATCTCTTTCTAAGGCCTATCTTATATTCACTCTTCTGAGATTTCACTTTCCAGTATACAATTAAGAATTGGGTTACCACCAATTTTTGAGAGCCCTCTATGAGCGAGGCCCTGGGATATGTGTGTTGAAAACAATATTGCATTTACAGCTTGCAACCGCTCTTGGAGGTTGTTTCATTTCTATTTTACATGCAAGGAAGCTGAGGCCTTACCAGGCGATGGTGCAGTGGATAGAGCATTGGACTGGGATGCGTGGGACCCAGGTTTGAGACCTTGAGGTCATCGGCTACAGTGCGGGCTCATTTGGTTTGAGAAAGACTCACCAGCTTGAGCCTAAGGTTGCTGGCTTGAGCAAGGGGTCACTCACTCTGCTGTAACCCCCTGGTCAAGGCACATATAAGAAAGCAATCAATGAACAACTAAGGTGCTGCAACAACGAATTGATGCTTCTCATCTCTCTCCCTTCCTGCCTGTCTGTTCCTATCTGTCCCTCTCTCTCTCTCTCCCCGTCATAAAAAAAAAGGAAGCTGAGGATTAGAGAAGTGTGTAACGAATCATCACAACTTGAGTACCTTGAAACAATATGTAATTCTCTGGGTTGGGATTTGCATTTAGCTGAGTGCCTAAGGTCTGCAATCAAGGTCTTTTTTTGTTTTTGTTTATTTCTTTTTAATTTATTGTGTTGACATTGTTTCAAGTGTCCCACTCAATATAACACCCTCAACCCCCCTCAATGTGCCCCCAATGTGCTGCCCCATGCAAAGTCCCTTTCCATTCCCATTTCACCCCCTTTTCCCACCTTCCTCCTACTTCTATCCCCTCTTTTCTTCTAGGACTTGCTACCCTGTTATCTGTATCTATGTGTTATGTAGATATAATTTGGCTAATCCATTCACCTTCTTTGATCCTGTGCCCTCTTCTCCTTCCCTCTGACAGCTGTTCATCTGTTCCCTGTGACCCTCTCTGTTTCCATTTTGTTCTTCAGTTTATTTTGTTCATTATATTCCACATATAAGTGAGATAATATATTTATCTTTCTCTTCCTGCCTTATTTTATTTAGCATAATGATCTCCAGGTCCATCCATGCTGTTGCAAAATGTAAGCCTTCCTTCTTTTTCACAGCTGTGTAGTATTCCATTGTATAAATATTCCACGGCTTTTTTATCCACTCATCCACTAATGGACACTTGGGCTGTTTTCAGATCTTAGCTATTGTCAACAATTCTGCAGTAAACATGGGTGCATATCTTCTTTTGAATCAGTGTTTTGGGATTTTTAGGATATATTCCTGAAAGTGGGCTAGCAGGGTCAAAAGGCAGTTCTATTTTTTTTTTTTTTTTGTATTTTTTTCTGAAGTTGGAAACAGGGAGACAGTCAGATAGACTCCCTCATGAGCCCGACTGGGACCCACCTGGCATGCCTACCAGGGGGCGATGCTCTGCCCATCTGGGGCATCGCTCTGTTGCAACCAGAGCCATTCTAGCACCTGAGGTAGAGGCCACAGAGCCATCTCAGTGCCCGGGCCAACTTTGCTCCAATGGAGCCTTGGCTGCAGGAGGGGAAGAGAGAGACAGAGAGGAAGGAGAGGGAGAGGGGTGGAGAAGCAGATGGGCGCTTCTCCTGTGTGCCCTGGCCAGGAATCGAACCTGGGGCTCCCGCACACCAGGCCAACGCTTTGCCACTGAGCTAACCGGCCAGGGCCTATTTTTAATTTTTTGAGGAAACTCCATACTGATTTCTACAGTGGCTGCACCAATTTGCATTCTGACCAACAATGCACAAGGGTTTCCTTTTCTCCACACCATTACCAGCACTTGTTGATGTATTGATGATAGCAATTCTGACAAGTGTGAGGTGATACCTTGTGGTGGTTTAAATTTACATTTCTCTGATGATTAGTGTCATTGAGCATCTTTCCGTATGTCTGTTGGCCATCTGTATGGGTTCTCTTTGGAGGAGTGTTTCCTCAGGTCCTTGGGGACTTTCTTCATCCTAGTTTACTCCTAAAACATACATATATGTTTTATCTCATTTGTTTAGAAACACAAGAGTAGCATTGAATTAGACACCAAATAACATTGCCAGACTCACTATTGCTTTCAATGAAGTAATGAGTAGGGTCAAGGGACAGAGGAGAGTGCCTTTTCCAATCAAATTAGTATATTTATACATTCCCTGCTAAGCACAGTGAACCTTAGTAATATCTTTCTGTTTAAAAAGTCTCACTTAGTTTTTATTGTCAGAATCTCTAGTAAAATAATGGCATGTGCAATATGAACTGCCCTCGGCATTCCTGGAGTTCAGTGTTGTAGCTAGGAAGTCTTAGCTGTCTGTTTCCTTTTTTAGTTCTTGAGAAGAAAAGCAAAAGATCTACAGTTCTCTTTTTCTCCAGATGGTATTTCAAGACTATTAGAAAGAGCTTCTCCATGAGGTCATGCCTGCGTTCGGGGCCTTCAGCTCACTTCCCACTCAGCCCTATCGTTGATTGCTGACAGAGAGGAAGCATTCCAGCTGGTAGAGGCAGGAGAAGGACCCTGGCCAGGTCATGTTTGCAAGGAAAGGGGAAATCCTCACTCAGAGGGGAGACAGGGGCTGCCTCTCACACCCTCTGGTTCTGGGATACCTGACACTGCATCTAGAAAGTTGCAGAACAACAGTTCTGAAAGTCAGCCTTCCTGTCTGTCTTCTCTGGAAATGAAGCAGCCTCATCTGTGGGTGAACAGGTGGGGAGAGTCCCCCCCCCCACAGCATGTCATTCATCAGATGCACCTGATGTATTTCCACTTCGTAATTTCAGTTAATGAAATCTCTCTGTTTGATGTGCTTTTTGTGGTATTAAACATAATGCTAGTTTGAAGGGACTTTCATTTCTGCGGTACAGAAATCATAAGGTTTGTTCTTAAGAAGACAATCTTGTAGCTGAGGAATAAAAACATTTCTTTCTAGCATTCTGAACTATTCTACTCATGTAATTAATTATAACCTGCCCCCCCCCCATGTATAATCATTGCTGTTTTGAGTTTTGCATGAACTACAAATAAGAGGAGAGACTTTTGTCATTTAAAACTGCATCAAAGCATGAGAAAAAAGGGAGCCAGACAATGGGGGATAGATAAATAAGCAGCAGCTGAACTTCCTTTTTTATTTTAGGGAAAGAGGAAAAAAACCCAGTAAGAAAAAAACAAACAACCACTGACTGACGTTCAGAGCCAGGATTCATGGGGTCACTGAAAACACAATTCACTTTCCTGCACTAAATAATGTTCCCTTTCAGTTTCAAAATGTGGCAGTGAGCATGGCTAAGGTAAAGAAGAGGGGGCCAAGTACTGTTGTGTGAGGGACATGCTTTGCACCTGCCCCAAATGGTAAACAACTGGCAGGTAATGATTAGAGTCTGCAACTTAGTCCTGGTATAAAGAACCCATCCTTCCAAGGGGAAGAATAATTTAGTTCGTCATTATTTATTATACTCCCAAGGCCCAACATCATTTTTTTGCTCCCTAATTATTCCGTTAGCGCCATAGAAAAGAGGACTTGTGCCTATGCGTGCTGTGTGTGAGCCCAGGAAGGCAGCTCTTATGGTAATCTAGCTGGATGCTTTGTTTTGCTTCCCTTTCTGCTCACACACATGGCTATTAAACCTGTATCAGTCACAGTCCCAATAGGAAACAGATGGCACTTGCAAATTAGGATAATTCCAGGAGGGTTTATTTACAAAGGGACTATTTGCAAAGTAGAACCACAAAAGGTAACATGGTAACCTGCTTTAATAACGATGGAGCTGTTATCGCTCCGTGGCCCAAAAGACAGGAGGTGGAACCATTTCCAGAAAACAGAGAGGCTTGAATAGAGGAGAGCAGTTTGGTGAAGGGCATGGCTGACCAGAAGCTAGCTGGCAGGAAGGGAATCAAGGGCATGCTTATCCCCACCTCTCTCTCTCCTCTGGGTCCCTCCAAATTACTGCCAGGATCCCCACTGTCAGAACTCAACTGAAAGCCAGAGGACAAGGAAGCCCCTCATTGTGGTACACAGAGCTCCTTGGGGGCAGAAGTCAAAGTAGAAAGGGGTAGAGTGTAGGACCTGGAAGAAGAACTAGGATTTGCACATTTGACACAAATTTCAATGTGTGGAAATTAGAATATTTCAAATGCAATTTTCTTTATGGCTTGTGATAATCAAAATAGATTAATAGCAAATATTTAATACTTATGAGGCCTTTAGGCTGTGAGAGCCTTACTTTGTTGAATATGAAAGACAGGGAAAAAAGACAACTCACTCATTAGTTGGGCCTATGTCAAGGCAAATGAGCAGACTTCGACATGCAGGATGTTATTTTCTTTCAAAGTTTTCTTTAGTTCTAAACTACTAGGACATTTGGATGGCTAGTCTCTCATGTGGCACTCAATCAACTGGATATTTTTATTGGAGCATTTGTTAGATATAGGTCAGTATCTAAGTATTAGGGTTCCATGGAAGGGAAAGTTTCAGACACATATGGGAAGTCTTAGAAGCATTTGCAAAGTAACATGTAGGCAATTTTAAGATGATACAGTTGAAAGTAGGAATTTAAGTGCTGAGACATCACTTCCAGGATGCAAAATTGGAGATAATGATATTGGATACATTCTTGAGATATAGTCTTTTAAAGGTGTAGGTTGTATAGTTCTTTTTTCTCATACTGTCTTTTTTTCTCATCTTATATATGCTTTCAGATATGGATGTTTAAGAGAGTCAGGTGAAAAAGAGTGAAGAGAGCTGTGGCACATTAGCACAATGGAAGACTTTGCACCATAAAAAAGAAGGAAATCTTACCTTTTGAGA
Organism: Saccopteryx leptura; assembly: GCF_036850995.1. Classification (NCBI taxonomy): domain Eukaryota; kingdom Metazoa; phylum Chordata; class Mammalia; order Chiroptera; family Emballonuridae; genus Saccopteryx; species Saccopteryx leptura. The sequence goes on along the minus strand of NC_089503.1, from coordinate 212,776,632 downwards.
CAGCATGGATGGGCCTGGGGAGCATTATGCTAAGTGCAATAAGCCAGTCAGAGAAAGACAAGTACCATAGGATTTCACTCATATATGGAATCTAATGGACAAAATGAACTAACAAGAAAAATAGAGGCAAATTCATAGAAAATAGGCTGACAGCCAAAGGGTGGGTGGGTGGGTGGGGGCTGAGTGAGGGCGGGAGAGGGATTCAGCAAAAAAGGACTAAAAAAAAAAGAGAAAAAAACTCATGGACACGGACAACAGTGTAGTGATTGCCAGGGTGAGGGGGCAAGTGGAGCAGGGTCTGGGGGGCCAGGTGGTGATGGAGGGAGACTTGACCTAGGGGACTGAACACACAGTACAGTGTACAGAGAAGTGCTGTAGAATCGGGCACCCGGAACCTGTGCAGTGATGTTAACCAGTGTCACCTCAACAAATTAAATTTTTTGAAAATGAAAAGACAAGTTGTAAAGTGGGGGAAGACATTTGTAACACATATAAATTATAAAGGACTGAGATGCATTCTGTATATAAAAGGTGTAAAGCACAGTTACAAATCAACAAAAAGAAGACAAATAACTATAGAAAAGAAGGATGAACTACTTCAATGAACCAACTCACCAAGAAGAAAATTCAAGTGACTGGTACACATTTGAGACTCGGCCTCATTCGTAGTAGTCAGAGAAATGTTAAATGAGATATAATCACATATGAACAGTTGACAAAAATTAAAAAGTTGAATAGTTTTATGTATCAAAAGGTATGTGTGATTTTCATGTGGTTGGAAGTAAATGCTCTTACCATTTTGAGAAACCATTTTGCATTCTTGTCCAGTTGGAGATGTGATCTCTGAAGACCTAGCAGTTCCTCTCCTGGGTAATTACCCTAGAGAGTGATGTGCATATATGTGCTCCAAAAACATGTGCAAGAATTTCAAAAGCAGCAGATCGTTCTCATTCATTCCGGCCAATACATGGAAATAATCCAAACATCCATCAGAAGTAATAGGTATAAATAAATTGTGGTGTAGTCGTACAAGAAATTACTATCTGGCAATGAAAATAAATGAACCTTAGTTATATGCAACAACTTGGCTACATCTCAAAAAAACAATGTTTGGTAAACAAAATGAGACAAAGGATGGGTACAGAATCTTTGTATTTTATGTTAAGAGAACAGGTAGACAAAAAGAAAACCCACGCTCTTGTTTACAGGTACATTCTGTAGGGGAATAGGCTGAGGAAATGAAAGGAAACCATTACAAAAGACTATGGTTATCTCCGGTGGAGAAGGTTGGGGCTGGGTTGGGGGAAAGGCTCAAACGGAGGTTTACAGGCTGCAGGGTGAGTTATTTCTTTCACAGGTGGTGGTTACACTGGTGATAATTTGTACTTATTGAACTGTGTGTGTGTATTTTACAATATATATATGTAATTATCCAGTTTTCTTTCTGAAAAAAATAGGTTAACCACTTTTTAAAAGTCAAATGACTCTCCATTCTTCATGTTCCTCAATTTTATGGTTGACTCTGCATATCTCGCAAAGGCATTGAAAGCCACTATTTTTTAATTTCAGACTGCATTTAATGGTTGAGAACTCAAATATGAATACTCTAACAGGAAATGTGATTATACAGTAAATACCCACTCTCTTTGCACCCATATTTCTCTCCTGGCATATGGAAAGCAAAGACATCCTTAAGGCATGCATGAAAAGCTTGGGGTTATGAGGAAGAAGAGCATTTTTGCTCTTAATGGCTAACTTTTAGAAAGTAAGATCGTTGAGGGAGTGTGGTGAGAAGTTAACACAAGGTACTTTGGACTAGAACAGTAACAGGAACAGAGCTGAAGTGAGGGAACGAGAAGCATCCCAGACCCCAAACAAATGTTAGGAACCAGATCATTAGAGTTTTTGCCTTTGTTGTTGAAAGGTTTAATCTGAGTTACTATTAATAAAGAGAGTTGGAGAAGTGAAGAAACTCCCATGGAAATGGAGCAAATGCCTTTCTTTTTATAACTCCAACTGCTTTGAGAATTCTTGGATGCTTGCAGAAACTCAGTTTTTTTCTGCATTTTTCCCAGGAAGTAGAAGACAGAGCATTAGCAAGCCTGCTTGAGTTATAGCTGGCATCGCTGGGAGATGTTGGGAGGCCAGAATTCTAGAGAGATTTCAGGGGAGTGTTTGTCACAGGTGTGGTTTCTTCCTAAATAATTTATTCACTCAGTATTTAAAGGCATTTTACCCACTGCCTAAACGTGTATTAAATATTTAATTCAGTATGTATTTAAACAAAACACACAAGAAAGCAAACAAAAGACATGTCAATCTAGTACCTATAATAACAACATCATGCAGTTAAGTTATGCTATTGAATTATATGATCTTTATGTACAAGTCTTTATTTCTTCTTATATATGAGAACCCTGTTTGATGTAACATCGTAAAATATATCTTTATAGATTTAACTAAATGTAATTTTATTTTCCAGTTCTCTGGATTTCTAAAAAACAGAATTTTAAAAAATTATCTAAAGGAATAAAGGAAAGATTTAGTCATTCAGCAAACTGTCCTTCATTCTGAAAGAACGCATTCATTGTCTTGGGGTTTCTCAAACGTTAATGTACTGAGGTTACTTGAGCTGCTAATTCTGCAGGCTGGGGCAGGACTTGAGGTTCCACAGCGCTAAACGGGTCCCTGGAGATCCCAAAGCTGCTGATCCAAGGATCTGACTTTGAGGAAAAAGAGCACAGAGATCAGTCCTGGCTGGTTGTCTCAGTGGTAGAGTGTCGGCCTGGTGTGCAGGGGTCCGGGGTTCTATTCCCGGCCAGGGCACACAGGAGAAGCATCCATCTGCTTCTCCACCACCCCCCCTTTCTCTCTGTCTCTCTCTTCCCCTCCCGCAGCCTAGGATCCATTGGAGCAAAGTTGGCCCGGGCACTGAGGATGGCTCCATGGCCTCTGCCTCAGGTGCTAGAGTGGCCCTGGTCACAACAGAGCAACACCCCAGATGGGCAGAGCATTTTACCCCCTGGTGGACATGCCGGGTGGATCCTGGTAGGGCACATGCGGGAGTCTGTCTGACTGCTTCCGTTTTCAACTTCAGAAAAATCCAAAAAAAGCAAAAAAAAAAAAAAAAAAAGCACAGAGATCAAATGGAAGTCCCTGTTGATTTATCAGACAAGCCCACGTGCCCTCCTCACACCTGTGCTCAGGATGTATCTGACATGGGGTTCTTCCTCATGGTGGGATTCAAATAATTTAACAACCTGTTCTCTGCCCTAATGACCATTTTAAGTATCAAAAAATGGTACACTGAAAGGTAGTTTATTATTTCATGCATTTAATATTTAAATAAGAACTATAAAAGAGGTACACAAAACTCGATTATGTTATAAGAAGGAGTTTCAAAAGAGTAATGACAAAATATTAAATAATATCTGACAGAAAAGCAATAAAACTGTTAAGATATTTCTATATTGGTTCTCGATTGGCATCCTCACTTGCAATATTTTTCACCTGTGGACAGAATGAACAGTATTAGGGGCACTTAAATTACGCTGTTGTGCAGATGAACATTAAAAAAGAGTAAGGAATGTCAATTTGTGATTTCCACATTGGGCGGCTGCCCAGGCACCCACCTCAGAGAGAATCCTGATAACAAGGCCATTTTAACAACCAGTTCACTGAACTCAACAAAAAATTAGATATCAGTTTTGCCGGACTGGTGTAAACCAGCTGAATCCCACCACTGGGTTCTTCCATGTAGTCTGTCTTATGTTTAGAAGTTTTCTTACAGGTACATGTCTGTGGTTCTATAAGTTTTTAAAGGAATAAGTAGAACATTGAGTCTAGTCCTAACTCTTTTCTGAGCTAATTGTGAGACCAGGGCGACGTTGGTCAAAGTATACCCACTTCCAGGTATAAGGTAAAGGTCCGGGGACCTAACGTACAGCGTGGTGACTAATTAACAATACTCCATTGTATGCTTGACAGGTGTCAAGGGAGCAGATCAAAGGTGCTGTAACCACACTCTCAACGGTAGCTAACATGGGGGGGGGTGGAAGTGCTAACTAGCTGGACAGTAATCATTTTACAGTGTATGGCTATAGCGAATCATCACTTTTTACACCTTACATGCATACAATTTTTATTTGTCAGTTATACCTTAATAAAGCTGGAAAAACAAGAATTTTTATTTTGCATTTTTTAAGGTGTTGGATTAAATGATTCCAAATGCACCCTCTGGTGCAGTGCCCCTTAACTCATCAGTTTTAGAACACTCTGATGTGGGTTTTCATGATGATGAACTGTCTTTTCTCTATGTGTTTTTTTACTTTCTTACTATATGCGTTTTTCTTTTTCTCCCTCTTTAATAAGTTTACGTATCTGTTTCCCCAAGTTGTTGAGAAATACTTTTTTTGCTTTAAGAGTAGTGCTTCATCCTCTTCTGTTCCATTGTTGTTTTTATGAATATTGATGTGTCTGCAAAGGCTGGTAATCTGTTATTACAGAACCTATTCCAAATGTCTAGCTCTGTTTACTTCCCTTATGTTTTATTTGAAGGAAAGGGGGAAAAAACAAGAATAAAGTCTCATTATAGAGTCATAAATTTCTTTTTTTAAGTATAAAATTGTCTGAAGTCCATAGAATGTGGTAATATAAACACACACTATCATCTCATATGGCTGAGTTTGGAATTAGCTGTGAAATGAAACTTACACAGACAGCTGTTCTAAAAATGAGGTTTTTCTTAAACAGGCAAAATTATCAGCATGGTTCATTCCCTTTAAAGAAATTTGAACAATTTTTAAAACATTTCTTTGTAGAAGACTTCCTAAGAGTTTAGACTCTGGAAGTCCTGGTTATGAATACGTTTATTTATGGACGAGGGGATAGACTGGCAACCTCAGGTTTTTTCCAGCTACATGGTACGTTCAGTGAAAATACTTTGCTAAACATTGATACATCACATGGTCTGTGGCCTTTAACAATCGTAGTCACAGGCCCTGAAGATAGATCTTTTGAAGCATCCAGTAGCTCGCTGCCAGGGCTTAGAACTGACCCTAGATCTGTGGCCTTTAAAGACCATAGTCACAGGCTCTGAAGACAGATCTTTTGAAGCATCCAGTAGCTGGATGGGCTTAGAACTGACCCTGGAGCCCAGAGATGTCATGAGACTGACTCTGGGAAGCCAGATTCTTGGTGTGCTTCTGCATCTTTCCCGTGGCCAAAGTTTCCGTTGATTTGAGAAGAATTTCTCTCTCAGCAGTGACTGCGAACCGATTGAATAGCTAGTACCAGTCACCTCTTGGACAGACATTTGAATTCTGCTGAAATTAAATTAAAATCATTGTGTTTTGAGTAATGGTCTTATCCCTTGAGATGTGATACTAAAGATGGTTTTATTTACCAATTGCTGTGGGGAATAGAATTGTGTTATATTAAGTTCATTCTGAAATGGATGCCTGAGCTAGCCGTGGCCAGGCTCACAATACACTGGGATCTCAGGCAGCCTGGGTCCGCAGGCCTTCTGCTGTGCTCACTTCCCCACTGTGACCCTGTGAAGGTGTGCTGGAGTCTGCTTCCACTAGCCCTAACGAGCTTGTCTTGCACATCTCCCAACTCTACAGGCAGTTGTCTTAGGTTGGTAGCTTGAAACAGGCCAGGGTGGGAGTATTTACACCACAGAAATTGGCCCACTCTGTCCATCATAACTTCCCCTCCCTTCCTCATCTTCAGCTGATAAACATTTACAAGTACACCATGTTCCTTAAAGGCAGAGTCCCATTCAGTATGATTAGATTAAAGCCCCTGCATATCCAGCAGGTGGTCTTATCTGTGCAATAATGAAAACCCTTATCTGAGAATGTTTGAAAGTTTATTTCCGAAAGCCTCAAAGGAAGAAGGTCAAAAGGTAAAAGTACAACTCTTAGTAAGAAGGGTGTATAAAAATGCCCCTTGCTTCTTTTATCCCTGTGAGGAGACTTTGCCAAGAGCACGTGGTTTTCAATAGTTTCCTCTCGAATGTCTGAACCCATTAGCTCCAATTTTGCCTGCCTCTTTGGGCACGGAAACAGCAAGAGTACCAGGTACACACTTGAAGTATAAAGTATGCATTATAAAGAACAGAGAAATTCCAACTGTTAAGCGTTTTAAGTGTTAAGATTCTAGGTTTCAGATATTTTCTTGAGACAGTCAAGTTTTTAGACATCCAAGAAGATATATTTTAAAAGCTCTGACTGGTTTGGGGGAGTAGGAATGCTTTGGCATTGATTGAATGATTAGTCGTTTATGGAATTGAATTGCTTTACTGACTACTTCTGTGCATTTGTGAGTGCATATGTGTGTGTGTGTGTGTGTGTGTGTGTGTGTGTGTGCATGTACGCGCGTACTTGGTTCTGACTGCCGGTTTACTTTGTAAAACAGACAGAAAAACTTTGATTAGAAAATCACAGAGCCATTTAACAGGCAGTGACTAGTCCAGTGTAGATGTCAAATGTTCCACAACCTTAACTTAAAAAGCCCAGAATTGGATTTCTAAGGTGTATTTTAAGTCAGGCTCAACGATGTGCAAAATTGTGCCCATGTGAAAAGATGCTATGCAGAAGCCCTGTTAATGGGTCTCCTGTGCTAGAAAGAAAGGGTTTGGTTCAAAAATGAAGGCTGTCGCTTCTTCCTTTTATATTCTTTCTAACACGCATCACTATTTGCTATTTACGAGTCTTCAAAGCATGGCTTGCTGATCTGGCTCAAATGCAAAGATGTAACAAGGAAGATATTTTCTGAATACTACTGTCACAGGCACCTGCCACAAGTGCTGAATCCATCCATAAGCAGTCGTATTTGTAGGGCTTTCTCTTGTATTATAATTAGATTATCACCACTCAGTTTGTCTATAATTTCTTTTCAGGGAGTTGGGTTCCCTCGTGCTCTAAGGTTCTGTGCTTATTCTGAATGTGTTATTCAACTGCTGTGCTATTTTTTAATATCTATAATGTAAGGAGGATATAGTTAGTGCCATATTTCTTATTTATCACTAAATTTATTTAAATAATTATTCATTCACAAATAATCTTGGGACCAGGAGAGCATTATTATCCTCATAGATTAATGTAGCTGTACATATAGGAAATGTATATAATAACTTCATTTCTCTGTCATTATCAAAGTGCTTTCTATAAATATTCAGAGACATTAAATGACTCAAGGCTATGCAATGATTATCTCTGTGGTACCTGAACACTTGGCTTGATCTTGACTATAGAAAAAGTAGAGTAATGGTAATAAAACTAATTCACAAATGACTCAGATTGTTCATCCTTTCCGCTCTTGACCTTCTGTAGTCTGTTCTCTGTATAGAATAAGAGTAATATTTTTAAAGCATAAAAAAGATCACATAACTTCTTGGCTTAAAACCCCACTAGAGTTTCCACTGTAATTAGAACATGGGCTCTGTTTAACTAGAGCCTGCTTTTCTTTGACTCAGGGCCTTTGCACTTGATATTGTCTTGGCCTAGAATACTATTCCTTCTTCCTCATTTTTTTTGTATTTTTTCTGAAGTGAGAAGTGGGGAGGTAGAGAGACAGACTCCTGCATGCACCCGACTTGGATCCACCCGGCATGCCCACGGGGTGGGGGTGATGCTCTGCCCCCCTGGGGTGTTGGTCTGTTGCAACCGGAGCCATTCTAGTGCCTGTGGCGGAGGCCATGGAGCCGTCTTCAGCACCCAGGGCCAACTTTGCTCCAATGGAGCCTTGGCTGCAGGAGAGGAAGAGAGAGACAGAGAGAAGGGAGAGGGGGAAGGGTGGAGAAGCAGATGGGCACTTCTCCTGTGTGCCCTGACCAGGAATCGAACCAGGACTTCAACACACCAGACTGACGTTCTACCCCTGAGCCAACCAGCCAGGGCCATACTATTCCCTCTTAATTTTTTTTTGTACTGGCTCCTTTTCTTTAGGAAGGAAGGTCTAAATCAGGGGTCTCAAACTTGTGGCCCGCTGGCCGCATGTGGACCGCCGAACAATTTTGTGCGGCCCGCAGACTAATCCACGAAGTACAAAATATTTTGAATAAAATTAAGTAAGCCTAGGGGCCTACTTGTATTTTTCATTTCTCTAGCATCTTGCTCTGCGGCCCACATGCTGAGTTGAGTTTGAGACCCCTGGTCTAAATCAAAGTACCCTGCTCAGAGAAACCTACTCTCACCAATATAGGTTAAATACCCCCACACCATTAACAGTTTACTCAGCTACCCTATTTACTTCCATTTTGCTATTCACCATCTCTTCCTGATACTAGAATCTGAGTCCATGAAGTGATTATTCCTTGTTCATGACCATAACCTTAGTGTTTACAATGACAGGTCAACATATGCAAAGGCATGGAGAGAGATGAGACCAGGCAAGATCAGGGAACCACAATGATTTAAAGAGGCTGATCAGGAGGTGCACATAGTAAACATTACATCCATCTCTGAAAGAGACTCTGTAATCAAGTCGTTAAAATGGTCAGATTGACCTGGTAAGCACAAAAGACAAATCCTAACTGTTGAGGCTTACCTATAGCAGTGTTTCCCAAACTTTCGGTCTCAGGTCCCTGTTACATTCTTAAATATCATCGAGCCTGGCCTGTGGTGGCAGAGTGGATAAAGAGTCGGCCTGGAATGCTGAGGTCGCCAGTTTGAAACCCCAGGCTTGCCTGGTCAAGGCACATATGGGAGTTGATGCTTCCTGCTCCTCCCCATCTTCTCTCTCTCTCTGTATCTCTGTCTCTCCTCTCTGAAATGAATAAATAAAATAAAATAAAATAAAATAAAACAAAAATTTAAATATCATCGAGAATCCCAAAGGGCTTTTGTTTGTATGGAGTTTAAAATCTATGAGGTTTAGCACGTTAGAAACGAAAACTCAGGGAATTTTAAAACATCTGTTAATTCATTTAAAATAGCAAATAATAAACCCAATATATGTTAACAGAAACAATACACGTTTTTAAAATTACTGTGTTTTGGAAAACCAATAACACATATAGGAAGTTATATGATATATACTGAGAGAGTGGCATTGTTTAACATTTTTGCAGATTCCATTAATGTCTGACTAATAGGAGAGACCTGCATTGTTATGTCTTCTTCTGTGTACAGTCTGGTGAAATCACATTTCTTGTATCCTCTGGGGAACTCCACTGCATACTTGTGAAAGAATAAGAGTATAAAAGGGAAATACCATCTGAGGACTATAATGAAAATAATAGGACCTTGTAGATCCTCTGACTGGGCCAGACTAGAGAACTGCTGATCTATGGTTTTAATAAATTGCAGGCATTTTGTGTCCCAGGTGCTACGCACAGGTGACAGAAGTCAGTATTGCTATTACTGTCCTGGGGAGAGTTAACATTGACTTGAACAACTTGAACTCTTTCAGGACTGAGTGAGCCACACAATGGACCCTGGCCACTTGCTAACAGTGTTCCTTTGAGAAGAGTCATTTCTCATTCCTGTTTGAGATGCCACAGTCACATTGCCCTCTTCTACAAGGAAACTAGGAACTTGGCCTCAGTTTCCCTTCATTGTCTGTGCAGAATGGACGTGTTATGATATTTCAGCCCAAGGTGCAGGCAACACTGCACAGGGGTTGAAAGCATTGGTTTTTTTGGCATAAACAGATTCACGTAGGAATATTAGCTCCTCTACTTCCGAATCACATAATCTGGGGATAATGTTACTTATCGCTGAGTTTGGTTTTTTTTTTGAACACTACTTGAAGTGTAAGCCTTAGTTCCCTTATAAGGTTGTTCTGAAAATTAAGTGGGAGTAAAAATTTTGAGTGATTAAAAACAAGTCAATTAAAGGAACAGGTGGGGCCCTGACATCAGCATTTTTTAAAGCTTCTTCAGGTGATTCTCATGTGCAGCCAACATTGAGATCCATTGATCAAATTATTAGCTATTGGTAGAATTTCATAGAGAAAGAAACTGGTGTGACAGTAGAATAGAGCTATTGCAGTTGTCTCATTTTTACCTGTGACAAATATGTCATTGGATAGCTACATTGAAAGCTGTTTGCGTATATGTCCATATTCACCATTTTTTCCCCAGTTTTACTTTGTGGGTTGATATTGTATAAATCAACTGATCCTTACCCAGGACTTAGTCACTAATCTTCTTTTGACTGGGGTTACGAAACCCTGGGTTGTAAATGATCCCTTAAACCAGTGGTCCCCAACCTTTTTTGGGCCACGGACCGGTTTAATGTCAGAAAATATTTTCACGGACCAGCCTTTAGGGTGGGATAGATAAATGTATCATGTGACCGAGACAAGTGTCAAGAGTGAGTCTTAGATGGATGTAACAGAGGGAATCTGGTCATTTTTTAAAAATAAAACATCATTCAGACTTACATATAAATAAAATGGAAATAATGTAAGTTATTTATTCTTTCTCTGCAGACCAGTATCAAATGGCCCATGGACTGGTACCAGTCCGCAGCCCGGGGTTTGGGGACCAGTGCCTTAAACTACTGAATAACATCCCAATAATTTTGTTTTGTTTTAAAGCTACATAGAAATTATTTAGCCTTGTAGTGTTGGGAATGATGACTTGCAGGGAGCAACAGATTAATATACATGTGAGGGTGTTGATATTACTGTCTTTCTCTAATAGCTTGTTCATTAACTCATGACTGTGTTCTTAATTGAGGACCGTTACTACATTAGGTTGGTGTTTTTGAGTCTAGCAATGTGATACATTGTGTCTGTTTCTATTCCTTGAGGCTAATAGATCTTTGTTTTTTTAAAACTCTCATTAAGCTTGCCCAAGGGAAGACAATTAAAGCCACCATCAGCCTGGGCTCAAGATAGGCCCACTGCTGGGGACTTTGAAAGCAGACCTTTTCGTCTGATCTGCAGCTTGCTATTGAAGCAATCCTGGGCAAATGACTTCAGGTTCTGAATGGAGTTTTCTCATCTGTAAAATAGGCAAAACATTAATACCACAGCCCAGAAACAAGTGAAGACATCAATATATGTAACTGAGATAATTAACCCAGCGGTCCAGGAAGTATCTTTGTTATTTCCTTTGACTCCATTATCCTTGTTTATTAATTTTAAGCTTCTTATTATTTCCTTCTGGGCAAGTTCATACTTAATCCAGATCTAGTGTTGGAATCAAGGGGTCAGTGCCAGGGACACCCTTTCCACTTTTCTGAGGAAGGGCGCGATTCTGTTTGCATATTGGGAGACCAAAGAAGGAAGAGGAAGAGGGATGGAAGCAGTAATGGACGTCTGACCTGACAAAAAACTGTTCACATACGCACAGCATGTTTGAATTGAACCCTGTACATATTTCACATGCTGATTTTCTCATGTAGGGCTTTGCAAGTCAGCAGGAATAGAGCACCCATCTTACAACAAACAGTTGTTTAGCAAATTATCAGTTAACGTCTTCACTACCTATACAACAAGTTTTACGATTGTGTTTTCACAGTGGAAAGAGCTCCTCTGTTCTTTATTTTCAATTTAAAAGATACCTCAACATCTCTTAGTAGTAAAAAAAACCCCACAACTCTGTGGTCTTAAGTTGTACAGCTCTTTAGAGGTTGGTCCTTCTTGCTGTAGGTAAGTGCCCTGGACAGGCTTTGGCTTATAGACGCAGAGCCAGAAACCTGATGGGGTTAGAACAAGACTGCCTTTCTCAGCCTGTGTCCCTTTCAGGAAGGCGCAGGATGTGAGAGTTTGGAAGGCAGGAGAGGAAGCTCTCAGAACAGCACGAGTAGAGAGACCTCTTTTACTTCTGGGAAAGCCAGACCTCAGTGTCAGCACCTCTCGTATTGAGCCAAGCCTGCCTCTCTCAGAGATGCTCTGACGATGGAAAGCAATGTCTGAAGACATTTTTGCTGTTTCAGTCATTTTTCACCCACCTGTAATAGATCTCTCTAATAGTCGGCAGGGGGAATGGAATAAAGTGTGGGTAATGGCAGAGATACTCAGAGTTATGCGGCCCCCGAGCCACATTTGTCGTCACTATTAACCTATAGAACCACACGACTCCTGTGTGATTGGTAGAATTGAGTATAATGGCGTATTCGTATAGCAAAATTAGAAGTCTTAAAGAGCCACTAATTAAGCATAAAGGGACCCATGTGACTAGAGAACTATGGTGTGGACATCATGGTCTTAGGAAAATGAAAAACCTCTAAGATGAAATGCATCCAAACTAAAAAGAGTGCTTATATTTGTCTTCCTGTTTTGGGCAGGAAGTCAGACACAGAATGTTCTTGTGTACATAATTTTGTATAATATGTTTGGATATGTGAAAGATAATCAAACTTACCTGGTAAACACCAAGACAGCATGTCCTACTAAATAATTATTGAATTACTTCTGGATAGTCTCAGGCTTCAGGGTAAACTCTGTCTTTACTAAGAGAACTACCTGCAATTATGCATTTGTAACTAGTTTATCAAAGACCTACCTCATTAGACAGACCAACATATAATGGGATTTCCCCACCCCAATCGTATTTCACTATGCTCTGTTAATTATTACTTTTCATCTCCTAAGCATATTTGAAAGATTTCTTATCTGTCCAATAACTTTCATATATTACAAAGTTTACTTTGGTTAGAACGTTGTAGGAGGGGCATGCAATGAGCCAACTGCCAACAAGCTAGAAACAAGCCAGCCATGTTACGTTTGAAAACTCTATCAAGCTATGAAAATAATAGCGATGAGATAAACAAAAATTCCTGAGAAAGGTGGACTTTTGGGAGCTGAGCTGTCAAGAGCCTGTGGTTTTTCCTCTGCGGGCATTTGGTGATTCTCAGAGTAGGCTCAAGAGGAGGGCTTTGCCTGGATGCAGGGCTGTTGCTGATCAGAAAGAATCTGCAAAGCTTTTAAGCAGTTAGTTGAGTGAAATGAGAAGTCATGACTTCAGAGGCCTCAAGTCTATTTCCATTTTTTTCCCTGAAGAGACCTGCTGAGATGCGAGCTTGGCAGGATGCGAATGAACCCTGCCAAAAGCTTATGAAAAGCGGAGGGAGACCTCCTGCTCTTGCACAGTGCCTGGGAGAGTACTCACCCCAGGGAAAGGGACCGGGGAAAACAAGCAAGAGACAACGTCCTAAGGACAGGTGCTGAATTGACCCTGGAGGGACTAAGAAGCCATTTTTTCACCTGAGAGCATTTCCTGATTCTCCCTTGAGTGGAAGTTGTAACCCAAGGTGGGAGGTGAAAGACAGCCAACCCAGCAGATCCTTTGGTTTTCATGTGTAGCTGAAGTGACATTTTGGAGACTGAAGGGGACTCCACTTCATAGCTGGTTTGCCTATAGAGACATTTGTCAGATTTGGGCTGTGGGGGGTGCAGTGCAAAAACAGGTGCTGAGACATCTGAGGATATCTGGCACTCTTTCAGGGTTGAGCAAAGATGAGCTGGGCTCTTGGGTGAAAGTCCCAGAGGACCATACCCTACAACACCGATAGACTGACTGTCTACGTTTGCTAGAACTACTGCCCCAAAGTGCCACAGACTGGGTAGTTTCAGCAATAGAAATTTATTTCTCAGTTCTGGAGTCTGGATGTCCAAAAACAAGCTATTGGCAGGGATGAGTTTTCTGGAGGCCTCTCTCCTTTACTTGCAGACGGCTACCCTCTTGCCGACTTTCACATGGTCATTCTTTTGTGTCCACACCACTAGTATCTCTTCCTTTTATCAGGACACCAGTTCTCTTGCATTATGGCCCCACTCTAATGGCCTTGTTTTAACTTAATCACCCTATTTCCTATTGTAGTCACATTCTGAGGTATTGACATTTAAAGCTTTAACATATGAATTTGGGATTGGGTGGGTAGGGAGGGGGACTGGGTGGGGCGAGGAAGAATCAGCCAACACAGAATCTTACCAGCTTAGTCTGACCCAGATAGATCCCTGACTTGATGATCAGAGAAACTGCTCTCATTTGCATAACAAAAGAAAGGGCATCTCTGATCAAAAATATTATCTGGAGCTTTTATAGATACCTCAGATTGAAAAAAAATTTACTAAACATAACCAGAAGACTAAACCCCATTTCTTATCCCACTCATTTTTATGGGCTGATGTCTATCCACAGTTCTCATCTGTGTCCTAGTTCACTCATAAACTCTCCTCTAGATCAGACCTTCTCAAACTTTAACGTGCAGATGAACTACTTGGGAACCTCATTAAAATGAAGACTCTGACTCAGTGGGTCTGGAAGGAGCCTGAGAGTCTGTATTCTATACCAGGTCTCTGACCAGCTGCAGACCAGTCGGTGATGAGTATGCACACGGGAGTTTAAGAACCATTGTCTGATAATGCCCAAGACCTCTTCCAGATCTGAAATTCTATTCACCTTTTTTTTTAGAAGAATCTTTCTGATTTTCTCTCATTACAAAACATCCTAGGTGATACAATACTGACTGAGCAGTTCCCTCCTCTGTGAAAAGGGGCTAAACAGTCTGTCCTGTCAGGTTTTTCTGAGTCTGACTATTAAGGAGTTCTGTGTTTCATTCCCAGTAGATGTGATATTATTAGACTATATTCTTACTTGAGATGCATAGCAAATTAGAGTAATATTATAATTAGTAAAAATGGCTGTGTTTCAATGGGCTATTCATTATCAGAGACCTTACCAGATGTGACATGGTGTAAGAAGGGCATCTGGGCTCTCTCTGTGTCCCGAGAGCATTCCTCTATTATTGTCGCTATCTCCTGCTCTGCCTTCCAGGTGAGTGTCCAGGGAAGGGGTGCTCCCTTCTCGCTGACCATGGGGACAATGAGGAGGTATATTTGCACAGACTGGGCACAGCCACTCTGCAGAGTCGTGGCAGCATGGTCTTCCCTGCTCTGGATCTGGGTACCGATGATGTCCTAGCATTTGAGGCAACACCACCTCTTTACACTCCACTCACCCTCAAGGGAGTAGTGCCCATGCTGTTTGTAAACGAGGTGGCTTGCTTGGGGCGTTCTGCATGGATTTGAGCAATGGACTGCTATATTCAGCAACTGGCATGGTAGGCCAAGCAGCCTCCTGCTTGGAAACAATTAGGCTTTCTGACCTAGTCGGTAGGGATTTGACGAGACAGTGAGTATAATTCACTGTACGAATGGTCACCTGGTGACCATTCGATTTTTCAAGGTCAAGTTAATATGTAGAATTTTGAACTTATGAAGTCAATAGAGAAGGAAATGAATTTGTTTGACATGAACTTGGAGAAATATTCAAGATGGAATTATAAAGTCTTCTGTATGATCACTCCTATTCGTTGATTTGTCTTGTTTTATCGAGTGTCATAAAGGTTTAGACAAAAAGAAGTTCTAAAGTTTTTAAGTGTGCAGTCAGACAGATGTTCTAATGTTCCAGGAAGGGACAGGGAGGGGTATAAGGATAAGAACTGATAATGAGACCAAAAAAGGGAAAAGGAATTCTTGCAGAAAGCCAGTAAATCTCAGGAGGCTTGCTGTTGCCACGAACTGAAATATTCCAAATTCTGCAGTGACAACCATTTCACTGTCCCTTCCTCAGCAAGAGGTCTCTTCTGAATCTGTCCAGGGCTTAAAAATATTTTTTCAGTGACATTTTTCTCTCCTTTCTCCCTACCTTCCAATTCCCCTGTCTCTCAGTCTTCCTCCTTTCTCTCCTCTGTCTTCTCTTCCTTCTTTTGATCTCCTTTTTTCTTTGTCTTGCTTCCTTCCTTATTGCCTCTCTTCTTCCTTCCCTTTCTCTATCACTTTCTTCCTCTCTTCCTCTGTGTCAGTTATTGTTCTAAATTCTGAGAAAAATGTAATCCAGCAACTGCTGAGGTCTATTACCCCCTTGTCAAAGATAACAAACAACGCAAAGGGCAACTGGCTTAAAGAGGTTAAATAATTCTCCCAACGTGACATGGAGCAGAGTTGGGATGATTTAGGGGGCTCTGATTATGTCACTCCTCTACCCAAATGCCTCCCATGATTTCTTATTGTTGCTTATAAATTGCATAAAGCCTTTGATAGATAGATGGCCCTTGACAACAAATAACCCCTAACCTGTCTCCTCAAATGTATCTACCTCCTGCCCCTTCCATGAAGGTCCCCATATTCTAGCAGCATCAGAATACTCTCTCTTTCTCAGACACAACTGGGCTTTTACAACTCTATGATGCATGCTTTTTACACAACACCCTGCTTGCTCTGTCATATCCTTCATTGCCCCAAACTCCTACTCATCCTTCAGAGCTCACGCCACCTCTTCTGTGAAAGCTCTCCTGACACTTACAGGCTGAATTAGTTACTTCCCTCTCAGGGTGCCCATGGGGAAATGCTCCCATTTCCATTATAGCATTTATTTCATTGTACTGGGTTATTCAGACAGTTGTCTCGCCAGCTGGACTCTGAAGTCCCAAATAGAAGTAATAGCACCTTCTTCACTGATGAAGCTGGTGCTCGCCACCTGGTTTGTGTTCACTGTACTGATGTATATTATATAACAAATGCATCATTGTGATCTGTGTGTCAGTGTAACTTATATGGCATGGTATCCATAGTACTGATCTTAAATATAAATGGTTTACAGCTAGACATACATCCTAAAATAAATAAATGTTTCCTATGAAAATCTGATTTCATGAAATTTAAAATTGGTTTACAAAAGTATTGTCTTTCAGTTTCTTTAAATCAATGATTTAAACATGCCTTGATTTAGGAAAATGTGACATGAATACTTTCACAAATACTTCTATTAAGTAAACACAGATTTCCACATACTTGTTAGTTATGATACTTTTTTCTGTGAATATCTTTAGATTTTTTTCATTATGTATAACTTTGAGTTAAGAATCTTTTTCTCTTTAGTTCATATTTATAACAAGTAAGTGTTCTACTGATAAAATCAATATAAACTTAGGAGTTTAAGAAGCATGTTGCAAGAATTGTCAGTATTAATTCTAAGTTTGTCCAACATTATATCACATAATATATATATATATTTTATGTGGTCCTACATATGTTGACCTATACCAGCTTGTGACTTTCACTTTATTTCTAAATTCAAGCGTATTCCTTCGATAATGTTGTTTTGGTGTTAAATATTTTCTTAACATGGTATATAAATACACACATATATGTATGAGTTTATGGATTGCATGTGTGTGAATATTTATTCACTGTCTATATAGTCCATTCTAATATATGTAACATGTGTATATATCAATATACACACTATGTATATCCTTCACGTATTCATTACACACACACACACACACACACACACACACACACACTCACAATGTGGTCCGTTCCCGCCCAGCTATAGAGAGGCTCCTCATCCCCTGAGACCAGCCGACGATTTCCATGTAAAGAGGCCGTAAGGCACCACCGAACATTCTGGACTAGAAAACGTTGACACGGTTCCCAGCCTGCTCATGCTCTCAGCCGTAAGCGCTGCGACATGAAATCTCAACTTGAGTTTTTTGTGCAGATTGTGTTATTTACCCTGTTCTGTCTCTTGTCGTTTGTTTTGTGCTCTGGTGGACAATCTTTTCTTTTTTTTTTGTATTTTTCTGAAGCCGGAAACGGGGAGGCAGTCAGACAGATTCCCGCATGTGCCCCACCGGGATCCACCCGGCATTCCCACCAGGGGGTGATGCTCTGCCCATCTGGGGCTTCGCTCTGTTGCAACCAGAGCCATTCTAGCACCTGAGGCAGAGGCCATAGAGCCATCCTCAGCGCCCGGGCCAACTTTGCTCCAATAGAGCCTTGGCTGCGGGAGGGGAAGAGAGAGACAGAGAGGAAGGAGAGGGGGAGGGGTGGAGAAGCAGATGGGCGCTTCTCCTGTGTGCCCTGGCCGGGAATCGAACCCGGGACTCCTGCACGTCAGGCCAACACTCTATCACTGAGCCACTGGTGGGCAATCTTGTGTGGTAGCGATAGAGCTCAGTCTGTCTTAAAGCAACAAAGACTTGTTAAGCTGCAAGTTCAAATGTCCTGCTTTACCGACCATGGCCCGGGGGTTTCTTCAAGGGACTGGAAGCCAGGTGCAAGATCAGCAGGCCCTTGGCGGTGGGTTCGCATGCTTCAACATCATGAGGGTTATTTTCCACATCCCCTCACCTGGGAGAAGTGGCCCAGTTGGGTCGGGTATGTCATGATGTAAAGGATTTGAAGAGCAATATGATCGGCAGTGCTGCCCCCACAGAGGGATGACAGTGTCGACCCAGGTGCCCGGGGTCCCTCTGACGCATCCCCCCAGCCCTCCACTCTCCAGTTAACCCAAGTGTGCTTGTGTGTTGATCGTCTTTATTTAATTCACCTCATCCTTACTTCAACTAAGATACACCAGGGTTAGGCTTTACGTTTTCTCTTGCTGTCACTAGCTCTTCCTAAGTGAGAAAAACAGCCGAGATTTCTTTTCATTTGAAACACCTTTGTCTCAGATAGATGTGGATGAAAAAGAGGCCACGGACTAAACCTGTCAGGCCTGCATGGTAGCCTTTCAAACCCTGAGACAGAAAGGAGCCATCCAGGATGGCCTGAGCGCCCAGACTCCTAGCTGACAGCGGGTCACGGTGGGTGGGCACCTCCTGGACCTTACACTTCCCCAACACAGGTCAGCCTTGACCATTGAAACTTATCTATTGTTTCTGTGCATCTAAGAGAACATACCTTAGAAAATGTCAGAGTAATTTTCTTCTCTGGACGCCTCGAAGGCACAGCTGTGGGCCCCAGCAGGAGACATTGTCATTTTGCTCCCCGCATGCATGCCGTCTCCTGTGCTGTCCACGTGACCTCCTGCACTCGCCACTGTGCAAGGAGTGGCCCTGCATTTGCGTTTTATCCAACCCCAGCGGTTCCCCTCTTTGATTTCTCCAGCCTCCTTCATCCACCACTAGTGAATTTCACACATCTGTGAATGCCTCTTCCTAACACCTTTGCCTTGATTCCAATGCATAAAATAAGCTGCAAAACCGCCATTCTCTGGAGCATTTTCTCAGTCTGTTCAGATTTTGCTTCCCATTAATTGCTGTCAGTTTGGCTCAGATCAACTCTTACAAGACTTTTTCTTAGGCTGAAGGTACTTTTGTTGACATAGCGAACTGTAGACTCTGCCGCTGAACATTAGAATTCGTATCTGGGAAAGATCACCAGGAGTTTGCAAAGGACCTGTTGGACAAACAAGTGTGTTAGGCTGGCTCGCTTGTACTTTGCCTGATTGGTGCATGAGCACGGGCAGCACCACATGTGTATAGTCTGTGTAGGCTGCAGGTGCTTGTCCTCGGGGCAGAAGATCGTAGACTGTGGACTGCCTGCCGCCATTGACAGGGGCCATTTTTTGCTATTGTTTGCGGGAGAAGGGGTGTCCCCCGCCTCTTTGCTCATCAGCCCAGAGAGAGGGAAGTAGTTTTCCCTGACTGCTTGCTCGTTGGCCATAGTGAGACTCTAATAAACAGGATGGCCCACCATTTTCTGGCCCCACAGTTCCTTTACTGTCTGCCCGAATCCAATGGGAGTTTGCATGGCCAGGGCCACTGGCCTTACAGGACCCCAGTAATTCTAATGCATAGCCAGCCAGGATTAAGGATCACCGCTTGGTGGAAGATTAACATCTATCATCTATGTTGCTGTTTCACTTGGAACACATTCCAAACTTGTGAAAAGCCTACCCAGATGACTATTTTACACTATTTCTCTTTCCCCAAATTGAGAATTCACTTTCAAGGGAATCTAGATAATGGTATCTGACAATTTGACCCACAGTTCTCAAGTGGGAGGGATGACCTACAAGGACTGTGGGTTTGCATGCTCATTCAAAGAATACATATTCATTGAGCATGCATGCAATAACTTCCTCTACACCAGTGCTATCCTTTCTCTTCAATATTGAATAGGAACGTTGCCCTTTAAGGAAATGAAAGTCAGTTCAGCTAAAGGCCAGATATCTCTGGATTTGGTAAGTGCTGATGGGGTAAGGATCCAGGCAGCTCTGTGTACCTAGAAAAATCAGGAAATCTATGAACTATAAAAGGACAGCTTCCTTGCTTTGCAGTGGGTGTTGTATACAGTTCTTCGATAATGATTAACCACAGAGTCAGAAGTGACGTCAGGTGGGGCAAAAATAAAAGCCAGCACCTGTGAAGTATCTGCACTAGTTTCTATGCCAGAGCCTTATTGAAAATGCTTGTCTTTCTCCATAGGTTCGAACCAGTGTCCTGTCTGAACGGAAGGATCACTTGCCAGAAATTGGGGTAAGTGTTTCTTTTGTTTCCAGAAGGCACATACATCCCTTCTAAGTTAATCATTTGGATTTTCCCCGGCACCCTGCCTCGGAGCTGACGAATAAGATTGAGTGAACTTAACAGGGTGTGACTATGTGAGGAAGCTCAGTCCCATATTTGCTGAACTGCATGGAATTCATTTCTTGTTTCCTGGAAATCATCCTCAGATGAACCCGTCTGTAGCTCAGCTGGCTGGAGATGAGTCCAGACATGGCCCTGCAGGTAGCTGAGATGCGGTTCTGAGCTAACATTCCTGGGCCGACAGGAGGCTAGGGAAGTTGTAGACGAGAGTTCTACCCATTCAGCAAGCAGGCAGAGAACCAGCCAGCTACGGCACTGTGATGTGTTCTGTTCCCTGCCGCTGAAACATGTCAAAACAGTGACACAGGTTGAAACAGGAGCTGCCACCTATGTGCAGTCCAGGGTTGGAAAATCCAGCTGAGATTTCCTCGCTGCCTGTGAATCATCGCATCTCAAGCTTTGAGAAGTTTGGGGAACAAGATGGTGATAGGGGATGTTTGCTTACTCAAGGGTAGAGTAGGCAGCGGCAGGCTGAAAGATAGCCTAGCAGGCTAAGAGGGATCTGTGTATTCAGAAAGGAGGGAAAAATCCAGAAATGTTGGGTCTAGGAAGCCCTGGGGCCAGCCAACTGAAGAGCTCTTGAAATTCCCCGAAATCCTTCAGGTAATTGACAGCCTTCTCCAGTCCAGTGTGGGAGCACTGCACAAGGGACCATTCATTGCCTTTCTTGGCAGTAGCCACCATCTGAACCTGTCGGGGCAGCCCTTCAGAAACATGCAACGAAGTGCCGGATGCATTGACCGAGAAGAATGTCGGCCATCTCTGCATCTGATAGAGAAGGAAGAAGGTGCCTGGTGCTCTTTCATGCCTAACACATGCTTCTGCTTTCTTCCGGAGGGGGCAGGTTGAGTACCTCTGAGTCAAGAGAATCTCTGAGCTTTTTCTCTGCCTTCCCTTTCACCCCTCGGGCTGCTCTCACTTCCATGAACAGACTCTGCGTGCAGACTACAGAGGCCTTTGTTTCGTTTCTCCAAAGGGGCTGCTAAGTCTTCCCGGCCTCTGGCCTTCATTGCCACAGGTCCCCCTCCCAGCCCAGGGCTGAGGTCAAACACCTTTTGCCGAGGACCACCCTAGGCGCCCTCCTTCAAACTAGGTCCTCCCTTGCGCGCTTGTCATCACACCCTTTACACATCCTTCATAAAATGTGAAACCTTCTGAAGTTGTGGCTTTCAAGTTAATAATTCTGTTAGAAGGAATTCCATTGATTTTCTGACATTCACGATGCGATGGTTTAATTCTTTTTCTCCTCGAACAGCTCGCCCTCTCCCCAACTGCTCTGTGTTCCACCCCCCTTGCTTGAAGCTTTAGTGTTATCTTGACCTACTTGTGTACATTTCCCCATTATCTTTCATCTCATTCGGGTTCTTGGAATATACCCGAGTCTCTTCACTGATTTTAAGTTATTTTCTTTCCTCCTCTCCTGCCTCCATTTTCCACCACAGGGTGGACACCTCTGTGCCTCTAGCAACTTGTGGTGGAGAGACAGCAGAGTCTGTCTCACGCGTGTTCTGTCTTTTCTTCCTCTTGTTGCTCAGGGCTGTGGTGGGGGGGAGGGAAGGCCAGAGACTCCTTTGTGTTTCCATGGTGATGGTGAGGGTCCCTTTCTGCTGGTGTTGATACTTCCCCGACTAATGCCACCCATCCGAGTCCTCTGTGTGGCCGATAATTTAAATGCTGGCTCTCTCCTGGGAGCGCAGATATTGGCGTGTTGTCCTTTTTCAGTGGGACTACTTCATGTATCTACTTTCCCTTCCTAGAAGGTGGGGAACCATGTAACGTAACTATTATGGTTGACAGTGAAGAAAAAGTACCTGGACTCTGAAAAGGGCTTGTCTTGTAGGTTATGGGAGGAAGATGTTATGTGTCAGCCTCATGATGACATCTTCAGCTCTTCAAAGACAGATGGAAGCGTGCACCATCGTTCCTGTAGGTAGTTTTATAAGAGTAGGTCAAAGTGTTATTGCTATATCCATTTAACATCGAAGCCAGCACTATTCAATAGAAATAAAATGCATATTATATCTGTGATTTTAAACTTCCTAAGAGTCTAAGCTTTTAAAGAAGTAAAAAGAAATGGGTGAGATCAACTTTACTATTTCATTTAACCCAATACTTGTATGCAAAATATAATAATGTCAAAATCTAATCAACACAGTTAATTATTGATGAATTATTAATCACACTTCTTGTTTCATGCCACATCTTATAGGTTTGATGTCTATTTTATACTCAGAACACATCTCAGTCTAGAGCTATGGCTTAAGCTAGCAGCTACACATTGGATAGTGCAGCTCTAGACAGTACTCGGAAAATCTTGGGAGGTCCACGCAAAATTTACCATAAAGAAAGCCTGTACTTTGTGTAAAGTCTTTGTGAGATGAATATACATTATGGAGGTTTGGCAAGCTCATGGTCATGTGTATGAGTTTGTACATTCTCTGGCTTCTTACTGTTCGTCCAGGGGATCACTGAGGACCTGCTCGGGAAGGTGTACAACCCAGTGAGTGTTCAGGATGTCTGTGACTTGCTCAGAGTCCCTGCAAGGGCTGCTGATAAACTGTTTATTTGTACACTGCCCATAGAGAGCGGCCAGGGACTGAGGCAAGTGCCTTCTTTTTATTCCCCACCCTGCTTGATACTTCTCTCCAGGCAGGTGAGTGATTGAAATTGTGCATCAAGCCATTTAATGATCATCTGCTTTGAGTGCTTGGACCAGCATGATAATTGTGAGTGTTGCACTGTCATGAGCAGGCCAGAAAGGTCAGAGTCGCGTGTGGTGCAGGCAGAGAGCTTGTCAGAAGGAAAGGGGATTGTCACTTGTCTTGGAAATGAGGCCCAGCATGATGGGGATGAAGGAATGCTGGACTGAAAAGCAAGAAACCTAGACTTGAACTTGGCCTCTGCATATTAACTAGTTCTCTGGCCAGGTGTCAGCCAGTTAACTCCTTTGGGCCCAGTTTCTTCATCTGCACACTGGCCATCTTAACAAGCCTTAATAATCTTTCATTCTGGCTGGGCATTTCTGGCACCTTGATGAATATTTCACCTGGTGAAATTTGAGCTATATAGAATCATAGGTATCAGTGCTCAACAACAAAATCTATATTGGAGCATTCAACCTTTGTCTCTTTTGTTTTCTACTTTTTTTTTAGTGTTTTTTAATTGATTTTTTTCTGTTTCTATTTTTTATTTTTAAACATATATATATATATACACATATGTATATTCATATAAATGTATTTTGTTGCAAGAATTTCTCAGAAACTATATGAAAAAATATATAATATATATATATATTTTAAATACTCTGACTTTTCCAAAAGTATTTAAGGTAGACTTATAACACTTTTAAATCATCTGACTTTTGGATACATTGTATATTTTTTTCTTTTAAAGGCCAAAGGAAATTAATTTTTATTAATTTATTTATTTTACTTGAACACAATAATTGTTATTTATTTATTTATTTAAATGGAATCAAAGTTAGTATTACAGATTACTTCCTGTTTTCTCAGCAATGTACGAAGACTTTTCCTGGATAGCTTTGACTCGACTTGCAATGACTATGAGAAAGGTATGAAGTGACCATGTGCATCTTTTTCATGCAGAAACAAGGCCCATTGTGGCAGAGTAACTTGCCCGAGATCACAGGCTTGTGCAAGAGAAGACAGAAACTGGCTCCCCACGCCATCAGTGGGGAGCCAGTATGAGGTCTGGGAGAAGTGATTTAATTGCCCTGATTTCTATTTTATACGGAATAGTTGATTTAGGACTATACTTGAGACCTTTGAGCTCCAGCTCTAGAGAGGTTTTACATTTTTTGTCTTTTTTTATTTTTCCCTTGATAGTGGAGCTCTCAATATAAAACCTTTAAGGTGAGAATTTTAGAAACTATCAAAGGAGAGATGCAAAACATCATTTTTGAGTGATATTTGAAATATGAAACGATTTTTAAAGAATCATGATTATGATTACCATGACAAGATGAGATAGCTTTATATATTTTTTTGTTTGTTTTTGTTTTTGTATGTTTCTGAAGCTGGAAACGGGGAGAGACAGTCAGACAGACTCCCACATGCGCCCGACCGGGATCCACCTGGCACGCCCACCAGGGGGCGACGCTCTGCCCACCAGGGGGCGATGCTCTGCCCCTCCGGGGCGTCGCTCTGTTGCGACCAGAGTCACTCTAGCGCCTGGGGCAGAGGCCAAGGAGCCATCCCCAGCACCCGGGCCATCTTTGCTCCAATGGAGCCTCGGCTGCAGGAGGGGAAGAGAGAGACAGAGAGGAAGGAGAGGGGGAGGGGTGGAGAAGCAAATGGGTGCTTCTCCTGTGTGCCCTGGCCGAGAATCGAACCCGGGTCTTCTGCATGCCAGGCCAACGCTCTACCACTGAGCCAACTGGCCAGGGCCGAGATAGCTTTATATTAAGTTATTATTTTCCATTAGGTTGAATAAAGTTATTTATTTTAAATTCTTCTGCTGTTATCTATCACATGAGAATTCAGTTTCTGAAAATAGAGAAGACCGTTTTCCCTCTAATTCATTCCTTTATTAAAAGTCAAGTGAACATTAATGTGACTGAATGATGTGTTTTCCAATTTGGGGGAGTACAGAGGGTCCTAATTTTTATTTATTTTGAAGTAAAGCAAATACATAAAAACCTTCTAGAAAACAAATGTATGGGCAATGCAGTTTTTGGTGTTGCAATGTGAAACAATTATGCATTGTCATAAAATATTGGGATTTCATCCATGCATTTTATGTAGCATGTAGTCCCAATGTGCAGTTATTTTTAGAATAAATATGATAACATTTATACTTAAATAACACCTCTCTGTATTTTCATATACTTAAATAACACCTCTTCTGTATTTCATGATGTATTTTCATAATGTAATACTATTATGCCCTTTCCCAAATCAATTCATGTTGTATTATTTCAGTAAGATCTCTTGTTATCCTTTGAGGTTAAATCTGTGGCTACAGTTTTGATGAATCAGATTGACTCATGGGCATTCTTGGCACATTGGAAGCACTCGCATTGCTGGCTTTGTGTTCCAGGCATGGGACTTGACTCAAAGATGGTGAAAGCAAGGTCCACAAGAACTCCTGTCTGGGAGACAGGAGAGACAGTCAGTGGCTTATGTCACAATCTCTACTTGCAACTGTGCCTCATGGTCTGTCTGTTGCTCATATCTGAAAATAGCCACTCCACCTGTCTCTCCTTGCTGCATTTCAGCCTGGGGCATTTGTTCTTTTCTCTGAACAGACACAGACCACAGTTACATTCATGACATGTGTAGTTTCTTCATCATTATTATTAGTTCTAAAACCGTCTCTACCTTTGAAATCTCAAAAGGCCAATGTTGAGGGAATTATGAAAGTACTGATCAGTTAAGAGTTTTCTTGGAGTAAGGATAATGAGTGAAGGGTGGGGATTTAAACTAAAAACACTGATTATCAGTGAAGAGAGAGTGAGACCTTTTTACAATAACAAATGTTGAATGAAATTTACTACAACAGTATACAATCTACACACTAAAGTTGTTTTTGATTCTCCACCTTTCAGTGATTTATAGTAGTTTGTAAATACCTGCAGAAAGAGCATCGCTCCTGAACCTAATAGAATAACTTACTTGAAGCTAATGCCTATACCATTCATTCATTCATTGTCAGTAAATATTTATCACATGTCCACTGTGTGCTAGGCAGTGGGAGTTTATCAGAAAACAAAATAAAGCTCCTTGTGGAGCCCCAAATATTAATTATTTTAGGGGAGTTACAAAATAAGAAAGTGTGTGTATTTGTGTGTGTGTGTGTGTGTGTGTGTGTGGTGATGGCGGTGATTGTGGTGATAAATGCCATTAGAGAAAAATCTAACAGGACAGGGAGTAGAGAATAGCAGAGCCTATACGCTTTTCTAAAAAAGAATGTTCTAGTTGGTGTCTCTGATGAAGTCACGTTTTGTTCAGTTGGCTCTCTCCTGGGCTCTCTCTGCCCTGCTGAAAACCTGCCCTACATTGCTGCATATGCTCTGTTCACACAGCTGTTGGGCATCCCTCCCGCCTTGATTCACTCTCATTTCCTCACTCATTGACCTGTCATCGGGGCTTGTTCTCCCAACAAGCTCTGTTTTCACCCAACATTCTCCACCTAATGATTTACTCCTCAGATTCTTCTGGCTTTCGTGACTCAGTGTCTAAGCCAGCTCTTTGAGTCTCAGGTTAATTACTTGGGCTTATCATTACTAACATAGAAGCATCTCTAACTTTGAAACTAAGTTTATTTCACATGTTTGCCTTTAAAGCCTTTTGGAATAGTTCTTCTATGTTAGAACGTTGAAAAGAGGGAGAAGAATTCTGACCAGAAGCCTTCCTTTTCTATCTCAACAAGCGCTCAGTGTAGATGCAGCCTTTTGTGTGTGGAGTAATTGTACACTTTCCTCTAAAAAGACTCAGTTGGTCTCCCGTCTCTCATTTTAGTGCAGCCTAGCAACAAACTGATGAAGAGAGAAGGTTCCGGAAAATGTAGTGTTGACTCTTGTAGCATATTACAAGGTGGTAGGCAGCAATGGCATAGTTAATAATATGGGTTTGATATTTTTATGCTTACTTCTTGACCTTGAGGAGAGAATGAGAAATCCCATATAAGATATACCATAATACTGTGACTTTTAAATCCGAAGTCGCCAGGAATGTTAAAAAGAGATGAAAGATTTTTATCCTGGAAAAGAAAAAGCAATTTAGAGTTTTATTCTTTACATTATGAGTCAAAGAGTGGAGGAAGTAGATATTCATAGATAGTCAACACCTTGTAAAATAGGGTAAAAAAGCAATTTTAGAAAAACGTAACTGAACAAGTGTCATTCTTTTTTTGTGTGTCAGAATAAAATTGTCCCATGCTAGCATAGAAATAACAAAGGAAACAAATGCTTTCAAACATTGCTGTGATGGGGGAGAAATAGAACATTTCTATTTATAACTTGTCCAGAGTCCCACATAAAAATAGCTCCAACTAACAGTTTTGCTCATATCTGGAAGGCAGCGTTGTTGCTGCCAGGGGTTTGAGGAATTCTAGTAAAGACGACAGCGGCGTGGGTAAATATCAAGTCTTTCATCTTTCTTTACCCTAGATCTCATTTGGGGAAAAAATTAGCTAGTGAACAAGTTCTAGCTTCTGTATTACACGTTTTGTTAATTTCCAGGCTATCTTTCTTTGTTTTTAATGAAAAGGATGCATTTGCACCCCTTAAAGTTATCCCATGAGGTGGATCTATTAATGATGATTGTTTTCCTGTCCGTGAGTTGTTTGTCAGGCTAAGAGATTTAACATTTTATTCTTCTAGAGACTAACTTCCTGCAGTTGGTGTGACAGCAAGACTATTAGGAACCTCAGATGTTAATGAAAACTCTTCTTTCTGTCATTTTCAGCGAAGCTTCCTTGGCTATGCCAGTTTTAAAGTGGGAGAGCTACTGAGGTCCAAGGAGCAACTGCTTGCCCTGAGCCTGAGGTGGGTCTCCCTGTCGGCCACGATCGCAGGTTCTTGCGGATGTTTAGATGTCAACTCTCAAATGGCTTACATCCTCCATTGCAGCACGTTATATTGAAATGGCAATTATTCAAGTTCGCTTTCAAGTTCACGTTTCAGAATGTCAAAGGTTATCAGCCCTTGTAGGAAAAAAGATATTGCATTATCAGTAAAGTGGTGACATTTTTGAAAGTAAGAAAGCAACCGAAATGTTGATCGTGTTATTAAATAACTTTTGTTACTTATCAAAATGTTACTTTTTAAATCAAGTACATTTCTAAGATTGAAATATGTTGGCTAGAGGCAGCATTGCAGATATTTTAATACTAGAGGTAATACTGGTTATTGTCTTTTCTTAAAGCTTATTTTGTTGCTATAGTTTTAAATAGAAAACATAACTCATATTGAAATAGACAATAGATAAACGCTAATTTTGAGTATGAGTACAATTTATTTTGATATAGAAGATGAGATCATCTTCAGGAGGTTCCAAAGTGTTTTAATACTAGGAAGAACATTGAAAAAAAATAACTTTTTCTTTTTAACTTCATAATACATTTGAAACAATATGTTGTTTTCTAACGGTATAATAGCTTTTACAATTGTGTATACTTAGAGAATAATGCCTTGTAATATTTGTATAGTATATAGGTAAATGAATATAGAGATGGTATATAACCCTGTGTGTAAACTTAAGACAGTCTTTTTTTGATGAAACAGAGACCACTCTCAGGGAAGAGAGAGTTTCTTAAGTTTTTTTGCTGTCTGACCCAGCCTCCAAAGGACCCCCTTGTAACCAATCATTTATTTGGGTAAAAATGCTATTACTTATGCTGGAATTTGTATGGCTGGCTGTCCCCTCTTCTGATATTTCCTAATTTGTGCAGTTTTGCATTTTAACTTAATAGATACTGCAAAGTAATATAAAGTAATTCATATTCAGGCAGAACAATAAGTGTTGGTGGGCTCATTGAAGCTACTATCTCCTCCCTGGCTTCCTTTAGGCTGTGTCTCTTATCCATCTGTTCTTCTTGTTGTTGTATTTTATTGGGGAAGGCATTTTAAAATATTTATAGTTTCGGGGTATTATTCCCAATAAAGTTTTTGTTGTATTTACTTTCCGTTTGAAGTATGTCAGGGCCAGCTGCAAAGTCTAGCTTTCAGTGCCACTGATACCCTAAATACCTGTTACCAACCTGCCCGGTTCGTTAGATCTTGGCCGAGTGCTGCTGGAGTCATGATGGGAGGTGGTAAACCCTGAGCTCACTTCGAGCTAACCAGGCACGTGTCCTCTAGATAAGACACCTGGCACTTTGCTCCTCCTTTGGCTGATTCACAAGCTGCAGCTTTGATTTTACCACGGCTGCCATCAACAGCAGCATGCTATGTATCACATTTAGATACTGCCTCTGAGACAGAAATCAGGAGACCAGAAATTCTTTGTGAAGCGATAGTTAGTAAACCTATACGATGCTTTTGAGGGAGAGCAGGGACAGGAGGGTCAAGCTTACAGTAGGAAGAAAATAGGATATAATTATTTCATAGAAACAATCAAGACTAATTTCCATTTTTGGTTTAATACTTCTAATTCCTATTTATTTGATTAATTTATTTGATTAAATAATACTTCTAATTCCTATTTATTTAAGAAAAGCATATTTAACGAGTTGCATTTTCTAGAGAATATAATTTTTGAAAATCAAAGTTAAAAAATTGTACTGAATTTGTTGGGGTGATATTGGTTAATCAAATAGGTTTCAGGTGTGCAATTCTATGATACATCATCTTCATGTTGCATTGTGTGTTCATCACCGCTTGTCAAGTCTCCTTCCATCACCATTGATCCCCCTTATCCCTCCCCCCCCTTCTGCCCCCTTTTCTTCCTGTAATCCCCATACTATTGTCTGTGTCTGAATTTTTTGGAGTTTCCTCCCCTTTTTTGCTTAATCCCTTCAACCATCAGATTGAGGGGAGGTTGAGAGGGCTGGGTAAAAGTCAGTTTTGAAATGGCTAGGTTATTATTTTTTTTCCTTTTTGTGCTTTACCAAACTTTTGGATTTCCCTTCCTGTGAACCAGACACATTATAGACACATTGTAGAATTCTGATGCTTCAAGTTTTTTATTTCTAATATAATTTATCTTTTTTTCTGCTGACTGAATGTCTCTGAAGTACTGAGTGGAAGAACATTAGGTCAGGGATAAGAAGCATGTTTTTGGTTGTTTGTTTTGCTTTGTTTTAAATATCCCTTCATGCCGATTATATCTGACTTTTATAGTCCAGACATTTTAAAAGCAATAGAATTCTCAGATTGTTATATTTTGTAATATAAAGATGTGTGGGAAAGGCTATTAAAGAAATAAACATTTGAATTCTACTGTTTATTCAACATTTTGCCCTATTTTATGTAACATTTATCGGTCTACCTTTTCATCTATATAATCATAGTACAGGTTGTTGCATATGTACTTGTTCATATATATAATTTTAGGACTATTTTGCTTTCTCACAAACCATGAATGCTTATTTCTTCTTATTAAATATTTGTGCTTAGAGAAGGGAAGTTCCAAATTATGATGTCTTTAAATTTTTATTTTTTGTTTTGTTAATTTAACCTTCATAAAAACATACACACACTTCAGTTTTGTTCGTAAAAATTAAGAAACAACAGAAACACGCCACACGTTTTTAAATCCGCCCCCCAAAGGCAAGTTCTTCACTTGAGAGCCGGCAGGAAGGATCAGGGAAGGCTCCTTCAGCTGTGACATAGTTTTCTCCACAAGTGCACTCAGCGTGATGAAGAGATGATACTGTCGCTATCATCTCACATGTGGGGAGCCCAGGGGTGTTTTAGAGGCCACAGGGTCGTGAGTCAGAATAACTTTGTTCTTAGAATCCTATGAGTGTGTCTGAACCCCCACAGTGACCTGAGATCAGCCTTGCCCATAGACTGACAGTACAGTTTGAAATGATAATTTTTTTCCCTATTCCAGTGGAATTAAATGTGCTTATAGTTTTAATCTTCTACCACTACTCTTTTCCTACACACAAATTTAGGTTATGTAAGTCTTCTTACTTTAAATATCAGATATATTCTTTAAAATTCTATGTGTGCCCTGACCAGTGGTGGCGCAGTGGATAAAGCATAGACCTGGAACGCTGAGGTCACTGGTTTAAACCCTGGGTTTGTCTGGTCAAGGCACATATGGGAGTTGATGCTTCCTGCTCCTCCCCCCTCTCCCTCTCTCTCTCTCTCTCTCTCTCTCTTTCTCTCTCTCTCCTTTCTAAAATGAATAAATAAATAACATCTTTAAAATAATTCTACGTATGATTGAATACTTCTGTATTGAACATCTTTTCAATCTATAGCTACTTGAACTTCAGAGATGATTTTAAAAAACCACATTGAAGCATCTTAATAGTTACATATATTTTGAATACATTTCATGCTCTTTTGAAAGTCTTCCATTTAGCCTCTTTAGGTACTCGAAAGTGAGAGTGTGTAGCAGAAATTTCAGATGGTTTCACAACACTAATTGTTAGGTATGTCTAAGCCATTTTCTATCTTAAATAAGGGCAATAGACATTGACTGGTGACCAACAGCCCTCTTTGAGAGAGAATCGTATATTTGTGATTAATTATTAAAGAGAATGGTATTATACTTTATTGACTGTACCAGTGGAAAAGTTAGAGGATATGGATGGCATGCAAACTGCTAACTTAATTGACATTTTTGCATAGAATTTACTAAGAATGCACATCAGAAACCCTGAATGTATGCATGAGAATGCCTCATTATTTGTCTCTGGGCACAAACAAGCAGGGAACTGGGAAGTCAATAGCAAATGCAGGCTCATGATTGATCCAGACACTGGAGTGCTTCCTTCCCTGGGCTTTCGGTGTGATTCAAGTGACCCGGGCAGCACGCTCTTCCAGGCCGGCTCCTCTGATCCCAATGCTGACTCGGACTTTCGGACTTCGTGGACCTGTAGGAAGTGGTAACTAACACTACTGAGCTTTAGAAGGGGTAAGCCTTTCAAATGTCTCATCTCAGTCTATGGGCAAGGTAAGTCTCAGGTCCCTGTGGGGTTCAGATCTTCTAATAACCTTGCCTGGAAGGTGATATTATTCTTCTTTGACTATTAAACAAACTGAGGAAGAGCAGCTGGACTTCTCAGGTCACACAGCTGGGATGGGCTAGAAACAGGAGGCTGGGAGAGAAGAGCTCTTGATAGCAAGGATTTCCTAGAGAAGAGGTATTTTGCTTGGAATCTAGAATGAAATAATTGTAGACCCAGAAGAGACCTTGGCACTTCATCTTCTTCTTGGATACCTTCAGTGGCAGGGACTCCGCCGCGGGAGGCCCGGCTTTTTTCCATTTGCACAGAAGCGGTCCCCTGCTCTCCTTCGGGAGTTAAGTAAAACAAGTCTCATGCCTTTTCTCGGTGATCACATTTGAAAGCAGCTATTTTGTCCAATTCTAAATCTTTTCTCCTTTTTATTCTTGAGAAGGAATGTAATGTAATAGAACACCAGATTTGCATACCAGCCCTGGCTGGAGTCCTGGCTTTGTCAACAACTCTGTCACCCCGGGCCAATCTACTCTTTAATATCTGTTAATGGAAATAGTAATGACCTTTTTCCCAGGGTGATTCTGGGCAATTCATAAATGCAGTCATATTCTCTGCACTTCCTTGCTTTAACAAAAAATGTTCTATAAATACTGTTTTCCTCGCTTCTTGTTTAGTTTGCTTGCTTAAGTCTGTTGAGGCTCTCTTTTGAAATGGGACATCCACAATTCTCTAAATTGGTCAGTGGCAGAGATGATTTTACTTTTACCCTGGACATATGAACGTAACTTTTCTATTATCCGAGGAGCGGATACTTGCCCGAAACCTGAATTCAGATTTTAATCACTTGTCACATGTCTTCTTAGATGCAGGTACCAGCAGGAGGCATAGGAGAGCAGTTTGTTTGGCTGAAACAGGCAGCATCCCAACAGAGTTGGGAAAAAATAAATTTGTTTTGTCTTTAATACTTTAGCAATATAGCACAGAAATTCATAAACGCAACACAGAGTGTCAACTGCTGTTAGAGTTTACTGATGCATTTTACTGCTGAATGTATCAATAACCACCCAGAGAAGTCCATTCTCAGGACTGGACTGGGAGAATGAAGGTAGACATCCAGCAGAGAAGTATGGGCATTTGCTTCTGAAACTGATTTTATTCTTTTATGGAATCGTGTTCATGTCTTTTAGGAACATAATTGCTGAAAATTGTAAGAAAGGGTCTAACACAGGCCACTTTGTCATAACTGTTAAAATTATAATGATTTATCATAAAATCAGAGAATGCAAAATATGCAGATATTATCAGATCAGGGCACTGGGAAAGCAGAAAGAACACATTATTTTGAAACATCTCCGAGATGAAATCCTAGCTCTTCTGTTGCCCTGCAGGATGGCTAATTACTCTGGACTATTTCTTCTCTGAAATGTGGTCAACAGGGGGACCCAGCTCCCAGGGCTGCTGTGAGGCTCACATGAATCATTAATATAAAATGTTTACCATTACACCCAACACATAGTCAGTGCTCCGTAAACACTAGCTATCATTTTTATCTTCCTTTCTTTTATTAACTAGTTCTCTAGCTTCAAGCCGTGCGTGTGTGTGTGTGTGTGTGTGTGTGTGTGTTTTCAGGTGATGAGTAGGCAGACATGTTATATACAGCCCATGTTGTGTACCTGAAATGGCATCTGACGCAAAGCAAGGCCTTCATCATGCTCATTACCTCTCACTAACATTATTAGCCTCAGTGTTGTTATTCTTTATTTCATTCAACTACACTGTCTTTCACGTATTATTTAAATGTCCCTGCAGTTAAATAGTCTGCATTATTCTTTATGTTCCTAATCCATTTTTTTGTAAGTATGACTGTGGAAACCAATTAGCACTTCTCTTAGTTTACATTTTCTTAGTTTGCATTATTTAAACAATGTGTCTGCTGAATTGCAAAGTGGACTTTTCAGTCACTGAAGGGCCAGCACATACCTAGAGTACTTCAATAGCAAGTCCACCTCTATAGAAAAGCCTGAAATCTTCCCTCTTTTAAAATGCACTTTACACCAGGGTCAGTCCTTGTGCCCGAAGACCAACCTGCCTGGGAAGTTTGAGAGCTAATTTAACTTTGGAGGTAATTTCCAGAAACGATTAGGCCTGCAGGGAATTCAGTGTGACCTTAAAACTGTGTATTGCACTTGTCCACATTTCCCCAAAGCCACTGTCATCATTGTCACCCTGAGTTCCTGCTGCTCTGGACACATGGATATCAGCTTTTTCCAAACAGTTTTTTTTTTTTCTTGGAACACTAGAATCCTTTTAGTTATATGTATTATGTTTTTGAATGAAGACATTTTCTGGTCAAATAGGTTTGAAAATGCTCTATTTTTAAAAAGTGTGGCGGGCTTCCTTGCTCTGGGTCTTCCAGGGCCTTCATTAGTCCACAAGGCCCACTGGGACAGATGGACTGTGCAGAGGACAGATGCCACCTGCAGCTTTACCAAACAAATTTGAATTCGAGAAACTATCTTCATGGAGCAGCTATTCACACCCAAGAGGCAACAGCTCTGTCGTTTAGAAAATACTGATTGAAAGCGAGAACAACTTAATTTTGCGGCGAGTTTCCCGAAGGACTGTGTGTGTTTGGCCTCTTCCCCACCCCCAGCGTATTCTCAAACACACGTGTCTGCAGGCAGGCCGTGGTCTTCACCCAGATGAACACTGGCGCTTATGCACACACCTCCACCCTGGTGCTGTGTCCGTGTCTGCATGCAGTAACTCACCCCCGTTTCTCCCATTCCCCATCATGATCCACGGGCATTACCAGCTGCATGGCCTTTTACATGCCACTCACGCCAGCTCCTGTATTGACAACAGCGTGTGGAACTTATACAAAATGTACGGGAAAGAAGAGACAAGATACACACTCCGTCTTTTATGTTCATCGGCAGACTTTCTAAAGCTTGCCTAAGTGCACCCACACCTCATGTGCCGACGCCGAACTGACCTTAGCTCTTCCCCTGAAAGCTCCGCCTTCTGGTGCTTTTTCCTTCTCAGTTCAACTAAGACCCATCATTTTCAAACGACTTTTTCTGAAATCCTGATCTGACCATGCTCTTTTCCCATTTGAAACTTTATATTCCTTCTTGTTCCCCAACCCTCCACACACAAAAAGAACAAGACCATGAACGGGAACATCTGCAAAAACCTTAACCAAGACATACAGGGCAGCAAGTCTGCCTTGTAGCCTCATCCTAGCCAGCCACATTGCTCTCGACACTGATCACCGCTCCCTCCTCCTTCCCAGTGACTGTGTGCACTTTGCACTTTCTGAAAGTAGAGTCAGAGACCCTGTGTTTCTCTAGAAACCCTTTTTCTCAGGGGTTTGAGTTTAGTTTCAACATCCCACAGCAAGAGACAATGTTTGGGTGTCAGTGTTACAACTTAGATTCTTGCCCACACTGCCTTCCAATTATTTTTTCTCCCTTTGTGATGCCCCTTGCCCAAGGAGTACGTATACCCAGAAGGCCCTGCTGTTCTCCAAATTTACTCTCAGTAAGAACTGAGAGGCAGCAAGCAATCTTCACGCATGTCAGTGAAAAGGTCTGGTTCAATCCCCACCATGGCTTACCATTAGCTCCTCAGTTTCCCATCGCCAAAGGACCATGTTTCAACATCGGGCTTTTGAGTGGGTGTCCAAAAAGCAGGTCAGAACTCATCGTCCCCACTCCAGCTAATGGAAGCTAATGATTCCTGGAAGGTCAACATTTTTTAACTGTGTTTCAAATGAGGTTTGATTTTGCTTTTCCACTGACATGTTGTCAGTTCTTTGTATATAGGACAGGGCTGTGCTGGAGGTATGCCTGAGAAAATACAGAAGGTGACACACCTTTGACAATGTATTCCCTCTCCTGAGAGGCTCTATCCCAGGATTTTCTGCCCTATCCTATAAGTAAAATTCATAGATGTCTCTTGTTCTGTGGCATAGCATGGCTTTCTCATGGTGAAAGTGGTTGAAAGAGATTGTTTGCAATAAGACTTTAGTAAGGTAAAGTATTGAATCGGGAAAAGGAAGAAGAGTACAATTTTATGAATGGAAGACAGGGAAAAAAAACATTAAAAAAATAATATGTTAAACGATTTTAAGAAGAATGAAAAGAAGTATGGGGTCAAAGATAAAATGATGAGTTAAGAAGAGAATAGCAAGTTTATTTTGCTTCATTTTATAACATTTTGCACCAATAGCCACATAAGCAAATTGTTTTTCTCAAGGCTCTGTTACGGTGGGTGGGGTCGGGTTGCTTCCAGCAGTGGGCCTAACCTTATTATAGGTGATCTATTGGGTCCCTTGATCAATGTACTTAAGTTTATTAGAATTCAATAGAAAATATTAGGTAACTAGGGATTCTTCTTTATAACTTTGTGTGGCACTGACAGTTGTACCATCCTGCACAGAAAGATTTTTAAATGAACCCAAATGATTGAAGACAGATTTAATTGAACCTGACCTAGGTGTTACTGGGCCTGTACTACATTTTACAATAACAAATGAAACAACCAAATTGGCTTGTAGATACGTGCTGAATGTTACTTCTTTCTGATGTTTACATATGTAAATTGGAAAGTAAACAAAAGCATTTCATTATACTTAACATTGCCAAACAGAAATTTAAGGTGCCAGAATAAACTTGGTTTAATCTTCATCCATCCATCGAAGACATGGCAGATAACTTAAATTTCATTTTATGTATTTTGATCGTCCCCAGTGTGAATACAGTCTCTCTAATTCAAAGCAGGATTTAAAGTTTCAGTGCTCAATTTAGAAATGGTATATATAGTGGGGATTATTTTTCTATTATCAAGAATCAAATTAAAGATTTTCCAAGGATTTACACACTTAAAATAGAAGAGACAGTTTCTAAGGATCCTTGGGGTTTGCTTGTTTGTTCTGCAAAGTGCCAGCTAACACTACATTTCCCAGCTATTGAGACTTATTTCTAGGGCTACCAGAAACAAACTGCTTCTAAGACCAAGGGACAGAGTCTGTGACTGTGACATTGGAGAAAGCAGGGGTTCCATTACTGTCCGCAGGAGCTAATTACTTCACTTAAAATTTCCCATCTGTGAACTAATGACAATAATACCACTGAGATGAATTTAAATGATGTGTTCATAAGGCAGATTTTAAGTAAAGGATCCTTTTGTCAATTAATAGAAAATAAAGTTTGCTCTCTATTCTTTCTCTCCTGCTATCTCTTCTTTCCTCAAACCTCACTGGTCCTTGAAGGAAGTACAGTTGAATGACGTTATTTTCCTGCCGAGTTCATTGAAAATTACGTTGAGATCACAAAGGCTATATTAAGTCTCTAGCGAGAGGAAAATAGTACAAATACAGATAATTGGTAGGTTTGTTGTGAAAAAACACTTTTTAGACATTTTTTTTTATAAATTCTTTGAGTTCAAAAGTGCTAGTCGTGGATGTAAAAGGAAGCAGCCTAATTTTCCTTGTGTTCCAGAGCTAAGGTGAATGAGTGACAGGAATTGTGTTTTTCTGGAGAGTGTTGCTTCCTTTTTTGCACCCTGCATTCCATTCCTCAATGCAGGTCTTTCACACTCTGCACCTGATGTCTTCCCTGCACAGTACAGCAAGATGGAATGGAAAGGGCAAATGGATTTTCAAGTGTTAGGAGAGTTTTCTTCTGGGACTAACCTAAGGAATAGAATCCTGGGAGACCCGTAAGCTAGAGGAGAGGCCAAGAATGGAGAACACGTGACATTTTACATGTGCAAATGAGTATAGAGTCTGGGCAACAGTCTCCCCTTCTGGCTTGAGTTATACCTATTAATAATCAGTGCACAGTGCTGACCGTCAAGTGTAAGTGCACATGGTAGGACGGCCGTGTGGAATACCTACGGCATTAGCGGGGACTGGGAACCAAGTCGCATCACTCCTGAGGACTGTGGTCCAAATTGTAGCATTCATTAGACATGTTTCCAGGAAGTAGATTTCTGTGTGTGTGTGTGTGTGTTTCAATATTGGTCATTATATTTATTGTCCTAGTCTAAAATGTTTTCATTGAACTGTGTTGGTTTGGCTCAACCCCCAACAGCTCCCTCCAAAGCTGATAAAAACCTTGCTTTCTGAGCTACTACCTGATCTTTCTTCCGAGCAACAGACATCTTGGCTTCTGGATGCGGGCCGGTCCCCAGAAAGATTGAGCCATGGAAGTTTCGGCTGCACACCCCATCCTCCAGACGGTTTAGGAATAGTGTTAAAACAATGTGGCAAAACCAGTTAACACCAGAGAATGGGAAATTTCAGGTTCTGTAGTGTTCTATAACTTGTGCTGCCCTGACTGACTGCCCATGCAGATTTTGCCTAGCTAAATTGAATTTCTGTAATGTAGCAATAACTGTGACTCATTCTCGGATCCCCACACAGAAATCCTTCACTCGCATGACCACCCCTCATTTTCTCTGTTTGTCCACTTCCTCCTGGCCCTAGCGCCCTCTGCTCCCCAACTCCACTGTGAGCCCTCCTAAGCCCATCCCTTAGCCTCTGTCACATTTCTTTCTTTATCTGGCAGCTGGCTCCCCCCCCCCTCCCCGACAGCCCTGCCAAGTGGCCGCCGTTCACATCTGGAGTGGGATGAACACCCTCGGAAAGCCCTGCTGGATTGGGGCTCCCAGCCTCAGACATTTCACTGGATTTCTCGAATTACTGGAATGACCTAAGGTGTCGCCTCCCCTCATTTCACGAGGATTTGAACTTGCAAATTAGCACGGCTCCTCTTATACCCCTTGTGATTCCATAGCCATGTAGATGAACTTTTTTATTCCAGAGGCATTTGGGATTTTCTCTATCCTACTTTGTGACTCACTCCCAAGGTTATTCCTTAGATATTTGTCATTAATCCCACCCCTCTGGAGTCTTAATTTTAAGTAGTCTATTTTTTTATTTTCATCTCATATTTTCCCAGTATCCTCCTAGTTGCTCCTTGACTGTACCAAGTCACTGATCCTTTACTCTTCACAGATTTCTACCCCCTCTCCAGTATTCTTACCAGTTGAGAGTGCATGGCCCATCACCGAGAAATCACAAAACAATCTCTTGCATTCAACCTCAACTCCGATGCCACTCTTCTGCTACTGTGCTATCTAAGCAGAAGTGGTTGGATGGGTAGATGGATGGAAGAAGAATGTTTGGGTAGGTGGAAAAAAATAAAAATAAAAACTAAAAAAACAAAAATTGTGGTTCAATCCAACATTCTGTTTACCTTCTTCATACTTGCATCCTTGTAGTTCTGTGGGCTAGGATAACCTGACTCCCATGCTTCTCAGTCCCATTGGGGATCATGACCCCTGACTTCACGGGTGCTCTCTATACTAGTCTGTTGTCCTACTAGATTTCCCTGGTCCATTTGCTCTCCACTCTCCTAGGCCATTATTTCACATCTCTTTGTTCCCAGACTCTCCAAAATATCTCCCCTCTTCCTCATTCTAAGCAGATTTATCTGCTTTCTGTTTCACTGAAAAGAGGAATCTGACAATTTCCCATGTCTTATTTACCAAATTACCGGCATCTATCTTTTGTCCTTCTATTGTTATAGAAGAACTCTGCTTCACGTCTAAAATCAACCCCTCTACTCATGTTTTAGGTGGCATTTTTTCTCAGCCATTCATGACCTTGTTCCAGCAATTATCCTTTTTTCCTCTTGTATCATAATTATTTCTGCTGTACTGGGTTATCTGTAATGCTGCCAAATCTCCCACATCTCCTTCTAACTTATGCTCTGTTTCCCTGCTCTTTATAGAAGAACCATTTTGTGAGCTCTTCACTTTGCCTCCTACACTGATCTTTTGAACCCATTTGCAGCAGGCTTTCATCCCTGTTACTTCCCTAGTGTAGCTTGTGTCAGGATCAGGAATGAATGGCCTCCACATTGTTAAATCCAACAGATAGTTCTCCATTTCCTCCTTTTGGGCATGTCTGCACAGTGGCTTACTCCCTCTTTTCACTGGGCATCTGAGATGAATGTCTTAGTGGTGTCTTAGCAGACTGGAGAGAGGGATTCTCCTGCTGGCCCTGAAAAAGCAAACTGTCATTTTGAGAATAGCCTATCTACGGAGAGGACCACATGGTAAGCACCTAAGAGTAGCCTCCAGGAGCTGTCATCTCACTGATAACTAGCAAAAAAGAAAGAAAGAGAGGAAGGAAGGAAGGAAGGAAGGAAGGAAGGAAGGAAGGAAGGAAGGAAGGAAGGAAGGAAGGAAGGAAGGAAGGAAGGAAAGGGAAGGGAAGGAAGGGGAAGGGAAGGGAAATCTGAAATAAAAAAAAGAGATGTACCTTGGCTATACAGCCAAAAAGAAATCAATTCTACCAATGGTTTGAATGAGCTAGAGAGAGGAGTCTTTTCTTAGAGCCAAATGGGAGAATGCAGCTCAGCTGACATGTCGGTTTCAGTCTTGTGAGCCCCTGAGAAAGAGGACCCTGGCTAGACATCTGGTCTATGAGACTGTGAGATAACTAATGGTGTGGTTTTCAGTTACTGAATTTGTGGCCCTTTGTCATGCAGCAGTATAAAACTAATGCATAGCCCTCGGACCTCGTCTTCCCGTGCTCTCTGCCCTACCTACCCAGCTAAACCCCACTGGTAGACTTTGCTCTTCCTTGAATGTAGGGACCGTGTACCATTACCCGGCCTTTACAGCATCTGCTTCAGCTTCCTGGAAAGATCTCCCTCTGCAAAAGATGTATGGCTCACTCCTTTACTGCCTTTACCTGCTGTTCAAATGGTATCTTATGACCGAGGCCTTTCCCAACCACCGGACATGACAGAGCAGCCCCGACCTAGTGCTTTCCGCCCTCTTATCCTGCTTCCTTTCTCCACGGCACTCACCATATTCTGATGTACTGTTTAGTTATTTGCCACCAGAGTTCAAGCTCCAGGGGGTAGGGACTCCTGTGTTGTTTTCTCTGTTGTATTCTTGTGCGAGAAAAGTGCTTACAGCATGGCAGGTGCTTGCTAAATATGCGGAATTGATCCATATTTCTTGTTATTTTGACTTTATATTTATACTTCTATGGAAAATTATAATTTGGAAACAACTTCTTTGTTTAAAAATGTCATATTAAAGGAAAATAAAGAAAAGTATTTTTAAAATCACAAGTTTTTTTTTACTGAATAACAAGAATTTAAAATAAATCCAATTGCAATTAAGCATAAAAATATAGTCACTAAGGAGTGCTCAGTTTCAGAGTGTATGCCTCACTGTTTAATTTAGAGTACAGTGAATTTCTTACTACATCCAGCATGAAATACATTATACTCTAAAATTATGTCCATACACTGCATAACTTTGACTTTTTAATGCTGGCTTAAAAAAAAAATCTCTGCACTATATATCCTGTTATTAAACATCTGACAGAGCCTGACCTGGTGATGGCACAGTGGATAAAGTGTCAGGCAGGGACGTGGAAAACCCAGGTGTAAAACCCCGAGTTCACTGGTTTGAGCATGGGCTCATCTGGCTTGAACATGGGCTCACCAGCTTGAGTGTGGGATCATAGACATGACCCCATGGTTGCTGGCTTTTGCCCAAAGGTTGCTGGCTTGAAGCCTAAGGTCACTGGCTTGAGCAAGGGGTCACTCACTCTGCTGTAGCCTCCCAGTCAAGGCACGTATGAGAAAGCAATAGATAAACAACTAAGGTGTCACAATAAAGAATTGATGCTTCTCATCTTTATCCCTTCCTGTCTGTCTGTCCCTATCTGTCCCTTTCTCTGACTGTCCCTGTCAAAAATAAGAAAAATAAATAAACATCTGAGAGAAACCAAAAACAAAAAATATTAAATATGTATAATTCAAAATTTGAATATTAAATATTGACACTAGTATTTAATACTAATTATTTAAATATTGAATCCTTTACATATCTGTACTCACACAGTATGTCTTCTTTTGGGACTGGCTTAAGTCATTCAGTCTAATGCCTTTGACATTTAGCCATGTTGTTGGGTGTAGCAACAGTTTTCTTAAATTGCTGAGCAGTATTCCACAGCATGGATGTACCACCGTTTGTTTAACCATCCACATCATTAAAGGATAGTTCAGTTACAGTGTTGAGTGATTGTGAACAGAGCTGCTAAAATACTCATGCATACGTTTGTCTGAGACCTGAAGTTTTCATTTCTCTGGGAGCAATAGCCAGGATGGGAATTTCTGGGTCATTTCATAGGTGTGCGTTGAACTCTGTGCTCTACAGGGAAGCACCGTGCTGGTGCCCCACCAGCAGTGTGTGGGGCCCACTGACTGCATGCTCACCAACTGTGCTAAGGTCTCTAGTGCTGTCTCACAGTGCTTTTGATGTGCATTATCCTAATGACCAATGATGTTGGACAGTTTCCACAAGCTATTTGCTGTCTATATATCCTCTTTTTTTGAGACATGTTGGTTTAACTTTGCCCATTTGTTAATGATGTTCATTTTCTCGCCTTTGAGTTTTCAGGGCTCTTTATTTTGGATGCATTTTCTTTGTCAGATGAGTTGTAAATATTATATTCTTGTCAGTAGCTTGTTTTCATTCAAGTAGCAATATCTTTCACAGAGAACATTTGTCAATTTTGATGACGTTTATCTTTTTTATCATGCTTTTGGTGTCCTATTTAAGACACTTTGACTAATTCAGTCCAGGCAGATTTTCCTCCTATATCTTCTCTTAAAGTTTTATATCTTTATGTTTTACATTTAGGTCTATGAATCATTTTAACTTCTGTTTTAGTTGTGAAGTTTAAGGGAAGGTTAATTCCCCCCCCCCCCACCACCACATAGATGTT
The DNA here is from genome assembly GCF_036850995.1 of Saccopteryx leptura. NCBI lineage: Eukaryota > Metazoa > Chordata > Mammalia > Chiroptera > Emballonuridae > Saccopteryx > Saccopteryx leptura. The sequence goes on along the minus strand of NC_089503.1, from coordinate 212,733,864 downwards.
AGACTGTTTCAATACAATGTATTGAAAGAACTATTCCTTTTCCATTGAATTGAATGTAACTGTGTAAGAAACCAACTGGCCATATTGCCTCTCCATTGTTTTGTTTATCAGACCTTTTCTTTCACCAATACCACAGTTTTGATTACTGTAGATTTACAGTAAGCCTTAGAATCAGTAGATGCAATTCCAAAGTTGTTTTGACTGTGCTATTAACTTGGTATCTTTCCCAACTTTTTGAATCAGCTTCTTCATATCTGTAAAAAATCTTGCTGCGATTTTGATTGGTATTGTATTAAATTTATAGGTCAGTTTGCAAAGAATTGACCTTTACAACATTGAGTTTTCCAACACAGGCGCACAGTTTGTCTCTCCATTTAGATCTTCATTGATTTCTTCCATCAGCATTTGTCATTTTCGGCAGCTAGGTCTTGTACGTTTTTTGTTAGATGTCTACCTAAATATTATGTATGCTTGGGAGCTACTAGGAATTATGTATAAATTTTAGTTTCTAATTATTTAATACTGGATATTTGTGTGTTGACCCTGTGTCCTAGCAAACTTTGGAGTTTCAACATCACTTTTGTTTTCAAAACTTTTGCAATGATATTGGGCCCTGTCCCTTGTGTCAATCACCCAGCTGGCAGTCTGGGACCTGGGGCAATGATCTAGTCCACAGATTATTTCCCAGAGTCTCAGATATGCTATCTGCATCCGCACGTCCGCAACTTGGGCTGAGCCACGTGGTTCATGAACATTTCCGGACCTCCTTCCTCTCCACACTCTCCTGGCGCATCCCTGTGGGTTCCTGTTGTGATCCTCCAGCGGAAAGGCTGGGGTTTTATTTTTCCTTTCCTGCAAAGCAGCTGTACCTTCTCCTGGGCCTGAGAGGCAGGGGAAGAGAGAGAGAGAGAGAAAATAGAGGGCATTTACCCCACATCCTTGAGATCACAGTTCAGAGAGGAAACTCTCTCCGTCTTGGTTTTAGGCCCCTGCAGGCCCTGGCTGTGGTCCCCACTGGGACAGGAGAGAGTGTAGGAGAGACAAGGATTTCCCCGTTCTTCTGAGTGCTGGGGGACCTCTCTGAGCCAGGACTGGAGGGCTGCTCTTGGCTCTCTCCGTCTGACCCAGTGCCCACCACTGGGCCTGGGGCTGTTGCATCTGGATTGGGGGATACCAGATGGGGGGGAATGCTAAACTCACTGCTGGTTCAGTGGTATTTAAATTCTGATTTTCAACCCCCGGTACACCTGGCGCTCCTTGCTGTCCTCAAACAGCAGCTAGGTGTATTCTGTCCAGGTTTCAGAGCTGCCTTCAGCGGGTGGGACAAGGCACAGTGCTGACTCTATCTCATCTGCAACCTCTGACCTACCAGTGGGCAAATCATGGCATCCTGTTAACTTTAATGTTAACCTGGATTGTCTCTGAATCTCAACAAAAACATTTTCAAGATGCCAGTCTTATTTTCTCACCTTGCTGACAGGACATCTCTTTACATTCAAGGAGATGGTTTGGATTTCGCATTTAACACTGAAACAGGAAGTTTCCAAATATAACTTACTACCTCTATAATAGAGTCAACACGAGGGAAAGATTTGCTTCATCTAATTTTATTGGGGGAATTTTGCAGTATTTAGCCAATCCGTCTGAAGAATGGATAGTCAATCTATCTATGATGTGCTCTTAAAACTTTGCACCCCATGCTGTGTAACTGTAGCTTACCCTACCCTAAAGCATTTTTATATTGAATTTTAAGATATTTTATCTTTTGGTCACATAAATCTTGGGAGATAAGTAGGATGGTTTGCAATCTTTATATTTATAGCTAGGAATATATTATAGGGGCTAAGTTTCCTGTTTATGACCACATAGCTCTTTATTAACAAGAGCCAGCACTGTAACAGAGAACTCTTATAAAAGTGCACTGCCCTTCCTACTGAGTCACACTGTTAGTTAATGGTGTGTGTCGTATGGACCAGTTTGAACCAAAGATACCATCCGTATCTTGCGACAAGTCCTAATAGTAAGGCCTCTGAAGACAGACTATACTTCAAACTCTGTGGGTAGGCATAGGGCAATATCTAAGGACTTTAACAAAGGCAGGGAAGTAAAATAGTGACAACAGGGCTAGAAGAAGAGAAGCAGACATGGATAAAATGGAAGAGAAAGATACTGGAAAGTGGGAAGCACAAGTTCTTCAGGTTGAACAATAACAGGTGACGAAACTGATTGGGATGTTGACATTGGAGAGGAACATGTGTAAGAAAATTTACAGACAGGATGTGGTGACTTATTGGAAGGTAGGGGCAAGGCAAACATAGAGGTGGAATGGTCTATGGGTTTGGTCTTTGGAGAAGGGTAGGCCATCGATATGAGTTGGGGTTTGAGGAAATGAAATGTTAGGTTCCAAACTTATAGAATGTGAAATGAGGATATCAGGACAAAAGGCAATTGGAGTTCTATATCAGGAAATCAGGACAGAGCGGGAAATACAGAATTTGTGGAAGATTCTTATAGAAGAGATAGTTGAATCCCATAATAGTGGATGGAATTTCTGAAGGCCAGCTTATGATGAGAAAAGAGGGGAAAAAACAAGGACTAAACCTTAGTGTGTAAGTTCTAATAGTACCAACTAGTGAAAAAGTTTTATTTGAATTCTAGTTTGAAAGTATCATACGGCTTCTTACAGGAATGAATTTCAGCCAGAATAGAGGTATGTTAGTTATACATAATTAAATAGAATTCTCACTTTGTGAGCCGTAAATAAATCTAACATTGCCAGATAAATGGATTCACTGGAAAGTCTTCAGGGTGCGCTCACTAACTCTGTTTGTTTACTTTCAGCCTTTGTTTATTTTCCTGCCCGGCTGAGACCTTCATTTCCCAGTGCCTTGTCGGGGTGGTTTAAATGCAAGGCATATTGTTCAGCTGCAGAACTCTGTGTAGAGCACCAGGCTCCCTTTATATTCACAAAGACTGACGGTGCTAATGATGGATTCTCCCTGGGTGTTTACAGAGTCATTTGTTGGTTTGTATCTCTGTGGCATTTCCAACGTAGAGGAGTTATTTACATGTTACTGTTTAACATTTCCAGAAGTAGGGCTTTTTTTTCTTTTTCCTTTTTTTTTTTTTTTCTCTATGAAGAATGGTATAATAAATGGTGAAGAAGTTTAAAGGAAGAATGTCATTGAATCATCCTTTGTTGGGAGATGGACTCCCATCCCCTTTCTTTTGGTCTTCTAAAAATGTTTGTATGTTTCAGCATAGGAAATTGAATCTTTCATTAGGAAGGATTAAGGGAGTTACTTTACAGACAGATTATTAAAGAATCTTAATCATTAATGTATTATGCATGCAGAAGATCTAAGTGAGAAGAGAGTATAGATTTGTGTTGCTGAAATGTTCCTCTACTTTGTCTTCTGTCTTGTTGGCATGGTTAAATATTTAAGTGTATCTGCTGAAGGAAATAGGAACTCGATGTTGTGATTGAAATATTAGAGCGGTCATAAGCTACCCATCTTTTCTTTCCCTTACAGCTCTCTGCATTAACTAGTGGTAATGACCTGGCAATAGACTGAAATTGCATAGGGTTTGTTTTTTTCCCTTCATCTAGATTGAGATAGTTATTTATTACTACAGCCTGTTTTTATTGCCATATAAATTTTTAGAAGAGTGTTTCTTGGTTAAGTCAAATTTGTATCCTTGTAAAAATACCAAGATGCAATGCCATAGTGCCAATAAAATGTGTATGTATGCACTGGATATAAGAAAAAGTAGCACTTTTTTATTGGACTGTAAGATCTGACTATCTTCCCAGACTTAGCATGCATTCTGTTTGTTTGATTTATTCTAGGGAAAGGTTGGGCAGGAGGGTGGAGAGTGAGGACAAGAGGCTAGAATGTGTCTGAGATTTTTTTTTTTCTTTTTATTTATGTCTGAGATTTTTTCCCAAGGATATAGCAAACTATGATGGCCTGTGGTACCTTTGATAAAACCATACTGTGGAATCACAGGAGTGATTCGTGCATGGGGTTTGTTGATGTTATAGAATAGCTGTTAGAAACGGACTCTTTGTTTTGCAGTAAAGGAAACACAAATCCAGAAAATTGAGGTGATATGTCCTTTGTCACTTAGCTAGTTAGCAGCTGAGCTGGAAGTAATACTTAAGTTTCTTGATTCCAAGTCCAGAACTCTCTTCAATATGTCTTTTATACAGATATGAAGAATTTCCGTTACATAAGATTCAGTCTAATTTTTGTAATGAATAATGGCTAAGCTATTATTACCAGCCTCCCCAGCCTGATGGGTTGAAAGCATCATTAAGCAGTTAAGAATTTTTTTCCCCCTGAATTTTTACAAAATGATCTTTGAAACAGCTTTTGGAGACATGGAAAAGATATTTTAATTGTGACTCTCCTGATTGGAGAGAAGTGTGGATTATGCATACTCTGGGTGTGGTAAATTAATACAGTGTAGGTAAGAAGCTGCTCTACATTTTAACTACCAGCTCATTGGCAAGGTGAACCATGCTTTGGGTATCCTGGGTTCAATTCTTTAGTTTATAATCTAGATTCCCTACTCTGTCTCCCACAAATCTCAGATGAAGAGGCATGCTTTATGGCATTTACAGTGTCCTATCCAAAATGGTTTTGGGGAAATATATAAATATATAAATTTTTATTTTATTTTTTGTGGGGAAATATATTGATTCTAGAATCCCTCTAGTGTCACTAGATTAACCAAGCTCTGTGCTTTGAGTTGGCTATGGGACTAAGGGGGGGGGGGGTGTCTTAGGAGATAAACAGAAGTAGGAAACTCCAAAGTATAAAAATTATTGGAAAAATCGCCAGGTTTCTATTTAAAGGGAATAGATAGAGCTCTGGTTCAGAAGCTTATTCCCACAGTATATTGCTCAGTCATCTGCTTGGGCACTTTGAAATGCTTGCTGTCATTGTAATTATTTATAAACTTGTGTTCTTTATACTATTAAGAATGTAAACTTGATAACATCATCTTTTATTATTAGGATTTCCTATATTTAATGAGTACTTAATCACTGTTGAGATACATATGGCATGAGATCCTATAATCTTTTCCTATAATCTTTAATGCCTATTTTAGTAAATTATTCCTGTAGAGATTCAGATTAAATAGAATACAGTACATTAATGACAATAATAATAATAATTCTGTGGCTGCTGCTACTACTACTTGGAAGAAGCGGCAGGGGAGAAGGAAGAAGCACTTGTATAAAGCATTGTTCTAAAGCCCTTTACAAAAATCATGTCACTTAATGTAATCCTTCCAACAAAGTTACTATCATCTCTATTTTACATAGGAAGCTTCATGTAGCTAAGTTCTTTGCCCACTGTCATGCATCTAGCGGATAACTTCGATTGCTGAGTTCATATGTTTAACAATTATGGCATATATTGGTGTAGTACCCAGCCATGCGAGAGGCTGTGGAAAAGCTGCTTTCTGTTTCAAATCATTGTGTGCATTATTTGGATTAGCTCAAGGAAAAGATTCAGAATATTATATATAGGATTCACAGTAAGCTACCTCAGTTTGTTTAAACAAAAGTTTTTAAGCAGTTCTTATGAAAAGAAACAGGTACCTTTAATTGTTTTTTAATGATCAGTTTGGGGAAAAATGTCTACAAATCTCTTAGAAAAAATATTACGTGTAGTGCCAATGAAGATTCGTATTAATAAACAATTTAACTCCCAGGTACCAAAAAATTGTACAGAGCTATATCATATCATAACTTATAACAAGTTATTATGTCATTTTCAACTGGGAAATGGTATAATGAGTTATTGAAAACTACTCCAGTATTGAAGCTCATAGAGTTTTTCACAAAATCATAGATAATACTGTCATCATGTACACATCTTTTCTGTGACGAATGGTTAAGTTTTCTACATTAATTTCACATAATTAAGTCAATATTATGATTTACACTGATTTAAAAATTGCCAATAAGCATTTTTATTTTAGTAAATCTTAATATGCTATTTAACAAGTAAATAACGTTTTTATGTACATAATCTTTATTTTATTACATTATAACATTAGCTGTGTACATCAGCAGAATTTTCTACTTCAGTTTTCTCAAAAGCATAATTCATTATATAGTAACATAATTGTTACTTAACTTAGTCATAATTTTAATTAACATTTTGGTAAACTACTTATACTAAATTTCCCATTTCTCTTTTCTATAATAAAAAAGTGACATTTAGAAGGAATTGGTTGAAAGAAAGTCAGTGTTGATATTCAGGTTAAACTTAAAAACAAATTTCAGAAAAGAACATGAGTAAATAAATAAAACTGTCATGTGACTACTGTTAGTCAATTAGTCTTAGACAGAAGTTACAGCCACAGGTCATAACTATGGGTGGCTTTCTACCTATAGTCAAAAAAAAAGATTCAAGCGAGAAATATCATTACATGTGATCATATTTCTGTGGTATGATGGTGTCATTTATTCTGCATAGTTTCTTGTCCAGAGAAAAAAATTAGAGCATCTTAAAAGATGGGGGTTGTTCATTTTATTTTTTAGCTTTTTCTATTATTATTGTCAATTCTAATATTTATACATTGAAGACAATAATGATGGTGAAAATCTTAATAATAAAATTATCATCGTTAAATAGAGAAGAGTTGTTCAGTGACCACGTGGTGGTTCATAGTCACTATCACATGGATGCTTGTATCAAAATTAAGGAAGGAGGCTTTAGAGGGTAGGCAGGAACTAAGAGCAGAAGTAGACAGATAATGACGCCTGGACCTGTGGCCATGAGCCAGGAAACCAGGAGCAGACACACATCCCATTTCAAAGTGGGGCTACTTTCCCTGCCACTGGTAATTGACAGAAACCTGGGTTTTTGGTTTTACCGCATTACCTTGGGCAAGCCTTTCCATGTTTTTAATCTGTTTTTATTTTGATCTGAAAACGTGCTAGGTTGTAATAAATGATCTTTCACCTTCACAAAGTTGTTTTTAACAACCTATGCACTGACCTCACCAATTCACTGTTAATTTCCTTTTGAAAATAAAAAAACAGCATTAACATTAACATGCTTTGATGTGTTTTAAGCCAATTTGTTTAATTAAAACCAATGAAGTAAATAGCAATAATAGTGGTTTTCAGAACATACATGTGTGGACAAATTATAGTCCCTCCTTATCAATGGGGGATGCATTTCAAGGTCCCCAGTGGATGCCTGAAACTGCAGATGGTACTGGACCCTACATACACTGTGCTATGTTTTCTTTCTATACATACATCCCTAGGGTAGAGTTTAATTTGATGAATTAGGCACAGGAAGAGATAAACAATATTAACTTATTGTACTAAAGAGCAGTTATAACAATATACTGTTGCAAGACTTACATGAATGTAGTCTTTCTCTTTGAAAATAGCTTATTGTATTGAATGCACCGCATGGAGATGCTGCCAAAGGGAAGAGTCACAGCCCTGGCGGGACGGAGCAGGACTCTACGAGATCTCATCACGCTATTCAGAATGGCATGCATTTTTAAAACTTGTGAACTGATATTCCTGGGATTTTTCTATTTAATATTTTTGGACCACGGTTGATAGCAAGTAACTGAAATGTGGAAAACGAAGCCGCGGGTAAGGGGGGACTACTGTAATTTAAGGAGAGAGAAGCCGCTCACCTTTCCATTTCATTTGTTTTTGGTTGCAGAACTTCAGATGGTGGCAAAGTTGTCGGCACCATAGAAGTCAGTGTTGTGAAGATGGGGGAGATTGAGGATGGGGAAGCCGACCACATCACGACAGATGTGCAGGGACAAAAGGTGGGTCTCAGCCAGCTCATTGCACAAATTAAATTAGAAAGGATCATCTTTGCCAGATGCCTGAATCATCAACTCCTCTGTGGGGTATGAAATCTCATTATTCAAGAGCTAAATGAAAAGTCAGCTCTGGAATTGGAATTCCATAAGAGCATTTCATCCTCCAAACCCAAGGGCTGTTTGCACGGAGTTGCGCAAAGCAAGGCAATGCACAGGAACGCCTTCCTCTTCCCCGTGGTCTCCTGTGTGGACTCTGCTTCTTCTCAGTTGGAATGAATGTGTTGATCATGGTGGCATTCTGCCATAGTTAACCCCTTGGGAGACGCACAGAATATTCCTGGAGGACCAAATGTAACCACTTCCCTACTCTCAAAATCCTCTTTGGAAAAAGAGGCAGTTTGGACTTAGATTTCGTTTGTATGTAAAGGAGGGCAGATTTAATGACATTGTGCCTTATGAACCTGGAGGGAGAGAAGCAGGGCACAGCATACAGTAGAGGGACAGCTCTGGAGGCCAGCAGCTTCCCCGAAGTCCAGGATAAAGACCCAGCACATAACCAGATGTATCCAGGATTATCTCTTTCTTTCTACTTCTTTTCTTTAAAAAAGAAAAACTTGATATTAATGATTAGACTAAATTCTTGTTTTAGGAATGCAATTGTCTGTTTTATTGAGGCCCAGGGGACAGACTTAAAAACTGCTATTTTTTTTTTCAGGAAAGAAAATAAGTTTGTGTATATACTCATTCCTACCTTTTCATCAATGAACATTTTTGTTTGTTTGTATGTGTGTATATATATATATATATATTTTTTTTTTTTTTTTTTTTCTGAAGCTGGAAACGGGGAGAGACAGTCAGACAGACTCCCGCATGCGCCCGTCCGGGATCCACCCGGCACGCCCACCAGGGGCGACGCTCTGCCCACCAGGGGGCGATGCTCTGCCCCTCCGGGGCGTCGCTCTGCCGAGACCAGAGCTACTCTAGCACCTGGGGCAGAGGCCAAGGAGCCATCCCCAGCACCCGGGCCATCTTTGCTCCAATGGAGCCTTGGCTGCGGGAGGGGAAGAGAGAGACAGAGAGGAAGGGAGAGGAAGGAGGGGGTGGGGTGGAGAAGCAAATGGGCGCTTCTCCTATGTGCCCTGGCCGGGAATCGAACCCGGGTCCCCCGCACGCCAGGCCGACGCTCTACCGCTGAGCCAACTGGCCAGGGCCCAATGAACATTTTTTAATGATAAGGCCTATTATGACTTAATTCATGGCTTAGTGTCTCTTATCTGGGAACATTTGAATTTTGGTAGTAAGAAAACAACTACCTGGAAAGTAGTGTTTATGTAACATATAAGAAATCATTAGCACTGGCCAGTTGGCTCAGTGGTAGAGTTCTCACCTGGCGTGTGGATGTCCCAGGTTTGATTCCTGGCCAGGGCACACAGAAAGAGTGCCCATCTGCTTCTGCACTCCTCCCCCTCTTGCTTCTCTCTCTTTCTCCCCCCCCCTTCCCTTCTAGCAGCCATGGTTCAATTGGAGTGAGTTGGCCTTGGGCACTGAGGATGGCTCCCTGGCCTCTGCCTCAGGCACTAAAGAAGAACTCAGTTGCTGAGCAACAGAGCAATGCCCCAGATGGCCAGAGCATCGCCCCCTAGTGGGCTTGCCGGGTGGATCCTGAACAGGGTGCATATGGGAATCTGTCTCTCTTCCTCCCCTCCTCTCACTGAATAAAAAAAAGAAAGAAGGAATCATTAACTTTACAAAATATATCAAAGACTGCTTTTCAAAAATATATTTTTCTTCCTCCAGGTTAGGCTAAGGTTCTGTCTGCTGCCTCAAGCCTTGTCTCTCTGTTCCCCAACTCTCTTTTGGGGCATATGAAAACATTACAGGGAGGCCTGAGTTTGATCAGGTTGCTTTCCAATGTCATGGTGAAGTTTTGTAGCATATCTTAGGATTTGTGTGATTAGGACCCTGGTTTGGGGCTAGGTTTCTTGTGTCCTTTGGAGTTCTATATAAGACCCATCATAGTCACCACCACGTGGATGCTTATATCAAAATTAAGGAAGGAGGCTTTAGAGGGTAGGCAGGAACTAAGAGCAGAAGTAGACAGATAATGGCACCTGGACCTGTGGCCGTGAGCCAGGAAACCAGGAACAGACACACATCCCATTTCAAAGTGGGGCTACTTTCCCTGCCACTGAATCTACTACTCGCCACCCCTCTGTCCTCAAAACCCATCCACAAATTCATCTACCCCTCGATTCCTTTACTCTGTTGCTGTTTGGTTGTAGAACAAACTGAATCATGTTCTTTTCATAACTGGAGAACTCGATACACAGGAATATGCCCCTCCGAAGTTCTACTTTATGTTTCTGACTTAGAAATGTAAACTTAAAAGAGACTAAACTGAGCTGTTCTAGAAATAGGAGGCAGCAGTGTTAGCACAAACTGTGTAGGAGTCACAAGTGACAAAAATGGTAAGCACACCAAGCTTTGTTGGCATTACCTTCTTCCTGTCTGGATTCTTAGTAAACCTTGACCTTTTGCAAATTATTTTAATAAAGTTGCTATAAACTCTGTTGGCAGTCCCTAGGAATACTCATGATTGAGTGAAGAACATGTAGTAAGTTCACTCTGCATGACATTTAGAAGAGCTGTGTGGAAATAACTTTATCTCAGTGGTTTTCAAAGAGTTCTCAGAGTCGTCTGGGGTATTTTATGGAAATGCAAACGCAGACCCTTTTGCAGATTCTCTAAATCAAACCACTGCAGTGTATTACCACAATTTGTTACTAATGGCGATTAAGTCCTGAAGGTAGTGAATGACTGACCGAAACATATGAAAAGACAAAGCTACTGAAAGATAGGATGTCCCTAAAATAACATCCCTTTCACTGATTTGCATGAATAGGGTGGAATGGAACTACACTTAGATCCACAATCATGTGGGTGAGCCACAAATGGTATCCCACATATATATTGAAGCAGATAAAAGATTAATACCTATATTAATCAGCTCAGCTTCCATAGTAAGATATCATAGACTGAATGGCTTAAAAACAGAAATTTATTTTTTCACAGTTCTGGGACTTAGGAAGTCCCAGGTCAAAATGCCAGATGATTCAGTTCCTAGCAATTGCTCTCTTCCTGGCTTGTGGGCTTGTGGCTGTGTCCTCCCGTGCCCTTTCCTCGGCACATGTGCACAGAGAGAGTACAAGTGAACCCTAGTGTCTCTGTCCCTTCCTGTAGGTCACCAGCCCTATCAGATTAGGGCCCTAGCCTTAAGACCTCGTTTAGCCTTAATTACCTCCATAAAGGTCCTATCTCTAAATACAGTCACATTCAGTGTTTGGGCTTCAACATATGAATTTTTTTTCTTCTTTTCCAAGTGAGAGGAGGGGAGATAGAGAGACAGACTCCCGCATACACCTGGACTGAGATCTACACAGCAGTCTCGACCTGAGGCCGATGCTGTAATCAACGAGCTATCCTCAAGCACCCAGGGCTGATGCTTGAACCAATCAAGCCATGGCTGCAGGAAGAGAAGAGAGGGAGAGAAGGGGGTGGGGGAGCAGTGGAGAAGCAGATGGGCACTTCTCTAGTGTGCCCTGACTGGGACTTGAACCCAGGACATCTACACACCTAGCTGATGTTCTACCACTTAGCCAACCAGCCAGGGCCCAACATATGAATTTTAAGAAATACAGTAGAGTTTATAACAATACCTCTGATATAAAATGCTACATTTTAATTTTGAATTTTACATAGCCTTCAGAGTATAAAATAAAATATTAAAAAATCCAATCTCTCTTCTTACCTACATTTACTCACTTATTTCCTCAACTACATTATTATTATTTTATAGGGTAGGGCAAAAATAAGTTCACAATTGTTTATATGGAAAATAACACAATAATTAATACATAATAATGCAAGAATAAATTGTGTTTCATGTACTTATAATTGCAACCCTACTTTCTCCCTAGCCTGCATATTTCTCATCCAGGGAACACTGAGCAGAGGGTCGTTCACCATATTGCACTGGTTCACTTTTATGTGATATATGCACACAAAGAAATAGAAGACAAAGTATTCACATCACATTGCAGTAGAAAGAAAAATTCACAGACAAAATTCTGACATTGTCCTTTAACAAAGCCAATATACCAGGTGAAATATTATATTGCATTAGGTATCCAAACTTTTTTTTTTTTAATTTGGGAGTCATGTTGACTCCTTCCTTCTCTCACATTCACAGTTAATATGTCTGTGCAAATCCTATTGATTCTGACTTTACACGCATCCAGAATCCAAGGGCTCATGACCCCTTCATTATTACTGACATTGACTGGCCCCTATGTTTTTACAGAATTCTCTGAAATGTCTCCCTGAATCCATCCTTTCTTCTCCCAACACCCTCACCCCATAATAGTCTGGTCTCAGGAGAGCACTTATTAAAATGTAACATTGAACATGCCATTCCTCTAGTGGCTTCTTAACTCCCTGAAAATGCACACCCAGTCCTTCCAGTGAGCTGACTTCCAGTCCTCCAGATGCTCCCTGCCACTTCCTTTACCTCATCCTCTACTCCTCTTTTTTGCTCACTTCCATCCCATCAACATTTCCTTGTCTGTCCCTCCTTGAGTACCCCAGGGATATCTCCAGCGCAGGTCCTCGACTTAGCTGGTCATGCTGCCTTGGAAGGCTTCTCCCCAGGAAACTGTGTGCTCACTCCCTCACTTACTCCTAGTATTTATATGCAAAATGTTGCCTTCTCATTGAAGCTCCTCTGCTACCATGTCTAAAGTTACAATGCCAGCCTGAAACTTTCTGTCTACTCTCTCAGTGTTATTTTTGTCCTTAATACTTATCACTGCCCAACATCCTATATATTTTGTTTATGTCACATTTATTGTTCATTTCCCTGACCAGAATTAAACCTCAGGAGAGGAAAATGTTTGTCTGTTTTGTCCTTTATCCGCAGTGACTAGAACAGAGCCCAACACAGGCAAATTGAACAGATCAATAAATAGCAGTCAATTTTACTCTGAAGAAATAAAATCCAAAATTGTATCCTGGAAGGGAAAATATTTGGTTGCATATAATGCTGTACAAACGGTTCAATAAAGAGACTGGAGTCAGAATGTAGTGAAGAGTGCAGGATTATGAAGGAAAAAAGAAGAAATTATTTTTGAAAAACAGCCTTTAAAGTAAGCATCCAAGAAAAAACTCTACTAGGGAAAGGAGAACTAGGAAGCAAAATCATCGCATCAGGGCATAGATGAGAAATCCCCTGTCAGTAACAGCCAGCAGGTCATGTGAGACAGCCACAGTCCTCCACTTTGCCGCTGCCATCCTGGGCTTCCTGTCAGGGCAGAAAGGGTGTTCGTTGGCATCCTCCAGTGGGGCTTTGCAGGAGCTGAGTCCAGCTCAGTTCTCGCCTTGTCACCCCTTTTGTTTCATGTCTAGATGATACCTGGATGTGGCACAAACCAAAATAGTGGTGATTTCTACAAGAGGAAGGAAAGTGCCTTACTTATTTATGACAGCGGCAAAGATGGTATAAATGGAGTCACAGCACATCTCCCTTTGACTAATCGGTATTTTGATGATACCAACTGCCCTTCTCAGATTAATTTGTCCCCGTACTTTGAAATGATGTGTTTTTTTTGTTTTGTTTTTCATCTTTGCCACATTATATTAATACATTTGGTTCTATTAACACACACTCACATTCCCCAGGTTTATGTCTTTGCTCATACCATTCCCTTTGTCTGGAATGATAATTTCTATTTCCTACATATCTGTTAAATATTTCCAATATCTTTTAAATTTGTATACTGCCTTCAAAACAGTTTTTAAGTGCCATGAAATGATGTTTTAAGTGGACTTTCATCAGCCATATCAGAGAAAATGTTGAGTACTTTGGTAGCTAAGGACCGGTCTCAAAAGGTTCCATCTTTTATGTTCCCCAAATATAAAATTCAGGGTGTAAATGAAGATGAGTTGGATCAGGGTAGTATTGATGGGTAAAGTAAAACACAGCTCGACACCAGGTACAAGAATAAAATTACTATTTGTTGTGATTAGGAAAACTGAGAGAAGCAGCTTGGGGAGGACAGGAGATTGTGAGATTTTGAAATTCCTCTTAGACTTCAAAGTGTAGATGTATGTGAGCACTTGAGGGTGTGAGTCTGGGATTCATGTGAGATGTCCAAGCTAGAATTATATGTGTGTGAATCAGATGGCATTTGGATGGTATTTAAACCATGAGACTGAATGAGATGAAAAAAGCATGGAAATTTTCATATTTTATACTTTTAAAATGTATATTTATGTGGATTTATCTATTGATATTTACCCTATTAGAGACTTTACTTATTTGGATTATATCTATAGACATTTATTACATTAGAAATGCAAACAAGAAATATTTAAAATAGAAGAGTCACAAGCACACATATCATTAGCTCTCAAATAATTATGTCCTATAGCCTCTAGACAAATTCCTCTATATCCTTTTAAGAGAAAGAGAGGCAAAAAGAAAAACGATGTTTTAGTATTCTTACGGAAATTATATCATCTTCACCCTTGCTAGATGCTACAGAGGATGCAAAGACAAAAGTTATCAGGGGAGAAAAAAAGTTATCAGGGACTTCCTAGAGATTCCAAACTAAACATAAAGAACCCATGAATTAAGGAATAAACTAACAGACATGAATGTGCTTTACCCAGGAAATATGGATCTTGGATGGATTCATACAGACCTTTATGATCATTGTTTTAATAATTCAGTTCATTTTCTAGCCCAGTGCATGGCAAATTGGTATGTTAGTTGATATTTAAGATCATTAAGCTCCAAGAATGTTATATATCTAGTTTCTTCTCATTGGCCACAGTTACTATGAAGTGACACTTTTTAAAGTATTCATCAAAATCAGTAGTGTATGGTGTTGATGTTTGGTACAAAAAGTGTGTGATGTTTGTTATTCCTGATGAGAATCACAAATGTGAAGTCATTACATTGGGAGCACACACCCTGTAATTGTGCAATGCTACAGATACCCATCATCGTGCTAGCAACGAACAGTCTATGTCGCTTAAGCCTCCTTAAACACAGATTCCACATCTTTGTAATCTTTGCATCTCTGTACCATCTAACATGGTGGAAACATGATTCTAGAGTTGATTGTAAAATAATAATAATAATAATAGGCTAAGAAAATAAGAAATATTGTTCTTTGCTTCAAAAACCTTTCAATCTAAATAGAGACAGAAGGTCCACTCAGGGAGAAATTGAAGAAAATAATTACCAAGTCAAAGATTTGGAAATGTTAAGTTAATAAATATTTATTGGATATTTTCTGTTTCTGTTTCGTAGATTTACATCTTGAGGTCATTTTGAATAGCAGAGCTTTAAAGTACAATATGACAATTGCAAAATTAAGAATGCAATTTGGTTAAAATTCCCCTGAGCATCTGCCTTCCAGTGAGGATGGGAATGATAGATGTATGAAAACCACATTTCTGTGTCTATTTGTTAACTAATGCAGGCCTTCTGTCAGGAAACAGAAAGTCATCGTTGATTACACAGAGGCAGGGTTGCCCCTGTGGAGGGAAGTGGTTTCTCAGGAGTATAGCCCAATCCCTATGAATAAGGGGACTTCTTCACTAAGAGTCTCATCTCAGCTATTCCTCCAAGTTATATTGTAGGTGATCATTTGGAAAAGAGGATGGCCCACAGCCATCTGCCCAGTTTTATGTGGAAGGACGGCAGAGACAAATCAGGAAAGGATGTGAAGTCCAGTCCGAGACGATAGGATTTGATTGGGCAGGAAATAACCATTGTACGTTCTAGAACAGAACATTGATATGATGAATAGAATGATTGTCAAAGATTATTTTAACAGCCCTATCTATCTAGGCTGAAAGGAGTAGAGGAAATATTGGACATAGGAGAAATAAAGGCTTCTCAAGATGTTCAAGCATCGCTTCAAATGGCTCTCGTGATTCAGGAAGTGTATTTACGAAATGGCTATAGATTAAAAGAAGGGGTCTCCTCTTACTTCCGGTGGGTCAGGAAGAAGACCATCAAATTTGAAGAGCTGTTTGCAGTTATTCATTCTTTCCGTAAACTAGGACCTCACTATAAGCACTAAAGAAATTATGGAAAGCACATTTTTCCTCCGTAAGAGACTTTCTTAGTAATGTGATAAATGATACCATAGAGGAATAAGGCAGTAGTGGACTATCAGAATACAGAAAGTAATAGTTAAATCAACAATTAAATTACGGTCTCAAAAATACATATATCATCATTACCTGTGACCTCAGTGGTCATGATTCTCAAAAAAGGCCAGAGCCTGGGGGAGGAAGGGTGGAGGGGACAGATAGTAGATAGGATATTAGGAACCAGCCCCAGACATTCTGATACACTCCTCGGAGGGCTGGAGGGCTGTCAGAGTCTTGGAACCTCTTAAGCACAGCCACATGCACTCTAGTCTAGAGTATGGCTGTTTCCCTTACAACTCATCACAAAAGAGCTTTCCGGAGTTTTGTTGGTTTTTATCTGCATTCATTTGTTAATTTGTGTGACATATTTGCTCTGAAATTCATTATTTTCCTTTTTTAAAAATTGTGTTAGGTGTAGAAGGAAACTCATTTGAAGAAACAAACACTAGTGTTTCTGATAAATAGGTCTCTTGGCAGCCTCCTAGGGCCAGGAGAGTTTTGCTTCATCTCTCAGTTACAGTCTCGTGGGAAGCTGAAGGAAGGTCCCATACTCACTAAGAGATGATCTAGGATCTTGTCTCTCACTCGTGGTTTATTCACTGGGAACCTGGTGATATATATGCCCCTCTGCCTCTTCTCTCTTCTGTCTGGAGGGGTGTCAGCTCAGCAAAGGCTCCTGAGCTTGCTATCTCTGATCAGCTTATGTATAAACGGCCCCTCATACTCTAGGACCAAGTGTTTGCATTGTTTTGCTGGAGACAAAACGTTCCTTTTTCCTTATGTGTTTAGATGCCACAACATATTTTTGTTGTTGTTGTTTTAACATTGCCTTTGTCTAAAACCTTGAAAATAATTTGCTTTTTATTGATTCAAAATCATCCCAGCTGTCAGAAAAACAAAATCCTTCAGTCTTGAACTAGAACTGAAGTGTAGTCTATAATTGTATAATACAATTCTATTATGTATAAATAATCACAAGTGAAACAAGATAAAAGCTGAAAATAGTTTTACCAAAATGTCTTATTCGGAATATTTTGAAACCTTGTACATAGCCTCATGTTTTGTAAGTAAAATAAAAGAATTTAATTTTGATTAGTTTCCAATATGTTTTCTTTTTCCTTTTCTCTTACCCTCGCCTAGTGTTCACTGGTGTGTGAATGTACAGTCCCGGAGAGTGTGGGCGGAAAAGACCACTTACCTTTTTTGAATGCAGGTATGTACTTCTCAGTCCTAGAAACTTACATTGGTTTCATGCGGACAGAAATTTTAATGTCCTGTGAAGTCAGTACTGAACCTGGGCAGCATTCTCACAGAATGCATCATTTGTGAACACTTAGTAATTGAATTGGTAATCGTGAGGAGCCAGCCGGGGGGGGGGGGGGGGAAAGACCCAACAGTTCCATAAGAAAGATATCAATATAAAAACCTTGGCTATATGACAAAACCAAACCCTATGAACTGTTGGATTTTATATTATCTGAAACAAGACATACTGGGGTATTAGAAATGTGAAGCTCTTATTTAGTTTGACTTTGTTATTTCAGAACTCAGAATAAAGTTGCTAAAACAGGTAAATATGTGGTTCTGGTAGGAAAAATTCTTAGATGTGTTTGCATTCTTGGGTATGTATGTGTAGACTATATTACTTCTAGTAATGTATTTGAATTTCAACAAGACATTAAACTATGTGCTAATTTATAAACTTGTGACTCAAACTGAGACATGGTACAGTTAAAAAAATGTGATGAACTGTATATATAAATTATGGAACTAATATTTAAATAATGTAAATTATGATAATAGCACCATAATAATTGTAAATAATAACTATGACAATGCTAGGCAATATGCTTAATGCCTTTTATGCCTATCTTACCGTGCTCTCTGATGGCTGATGTGTGCTATGAAGAAGGCACTACCATTATCCCCATGTGGCAGATGAGGTGAATGGTCAAGGTCACCTCCTTAGCAGTTTAAATCCAGGTTCAGAATTTAAATCCAGTGTGGATGCCAAGACCTTTGTTCATAATTACTGGGCAGTGCTATTACTAAAAAGTCATTAATTAATATGTTGATTTAACAATAAAATAAGCTTTGATATTTTTCTAGTTCTGCCACACTGTACATTTAAACAGGCATAGATATCATTATAATCAGCTTAAGGAATGATACCAAACTTCAAAGGCTAACTAATACACATCTCCCAAACTATGAACAGTTGTTCCCTGAAGGAAGCCACTGACAGCAGAGAATGAGAATGGAAAAAGGGAAGACAACCCTTTGACTGTGTTTGTACATACAGAAAACCCAACATAAAATTTAACAATAACAAAACATTAACTCTACTTATGTAGAATGAGGGATTATACCAAAGAAAGCAGCGGCATCTCAATTTATGACCAAATGACAGATTTGTATTTCATTTTATTTATTTTAAAGGATGTAATATTAGAGGGATGTTCATTAAACAGTGAAGGGTCTACCAGACAGTTAGACTAGCCATGCACGGTCAAAGTACTTGATAAATTATCAATGTGGTTAAAATACCTAATGTAGACTCAAAGGGACCTCCTCACTTTGATTTTTCCACCAGAAAGTTGACTAAACCTTTAATACTTTTTAAAGTATATCTAGAACATCTATATAATTTGCTAAATTTTGAGAAATGAAATCGAGTGTGGGCAACGTTAAGTTTATTTTCAATACACATTGAATGAATCAGGTTAACACCAAAATCACCCATACTATCATTTTTTTAACAATTCACTTATGTGAACCTGGTAGATTTTTTTATGCACACACAAAGAAATGTATTTTAAAATATCAATGGGTTTAATATAAATTCCAAAGAGATAGAGAAAAATGGCTAACTAAGGGACCATATCACCTGAGGAGGAAGTAGAGGCAGAGAGAACACAGGGAAAAATAAGTCAGAACACCCTGGCACTTGTGCGGTAACATCTGGAAGGCACAAGTCTTAGAGTTGCAGTCTTCCAAATTACGAGAATACTGTTCCTAATGTATAAATTGTGATGTGACAAAGACAGCTGCCACCACGTTGACGGGAGCAGCTGCATTCTGCAATTCAAATATCCTTACTTAGTGGAATGAGACATGATTCATCATTGCTTTTTTTCATGAAGGTGACAGTTTTGGGGGTGATATGCCACTTAGTTCCAGTGACATTTTTTTAATCTCCTTAGTCGGGTCAACCTGGAGGAGTGCTCAGAACCTGGGATATATGCTGCACATATTTTCTTTTAGCCTTTTTTTTTTAGGCAAAGATAAGACTAAATGACAGTCAAAGGTTATAAAAACTAGATTTTCAAAGTATCTATTAGGGTGACGTTGGTTAATAAAATTATATAGGTTTCAAGTGTACAGTTCTATGATACATCATCTGTCTATTGCATTGTGTGCTAGATTTTTAAAAAGAATTAAAAAAAACAACTAAGTAGTGTTCAGGAAATGTTTCTGTTCAAAAAATATAAAAATGCATTGTGCAGGTTTAGAATATGCATGATTTTGACCTATGTGTATCTTTGTCTTTTTGTCTATTTTTTTTTTATCTGTCTTAACTCGGCAACTTTGGAATGAATCCATTCTATTCCCACTTAGATTTTTTTTTAATCTGTTAGCAAAGAGAGTTATCCATATTCTTCTCAAGTCTGTGCATTAATGTGTTGCATGGAAGTTGCCAGCCTCCAGTGAGTTATGAAGTACTTATTGAGTGAGAAGGAGAGAATGTCATATCTCTCAGCAGCTCTTCCCTATTCTATTTATATCTCCAGAGGTTTCATTTATAATTCAGAAAAGTCACTTATCTGTTGTAAGACTGCAAAAGAAAAAGCTCTTCCCCCTAAGGTCTCCCTTCTTGCCCGCCTTGTGTCTTGCAAGTTGAATGTGTCTGGGGAAGGGAGGGCAGGAGAGGGAGGAGGAGGCAGAGGAACGAGGCAGAACTGATGGTTCCAGGAGCCAGAGAAGTGCTTCACTGTGTGCGCGACCGAATTCCTTGGAGCCATGGGATTTTGTATTCCCTGAAGCAAGACGCCCTGGAAGGCATTAAATATTACAAGGGGAACGCTTTTATTTGGTTTGACTTTCCAATGATAGAACTCATAGAATAAAGTGGTTGAAATGGTACGTTTACCTCTTGAATGATCTGTTTATTCATTTATGCAAAATGGTAGTGAGAACACAGAAATCTAGTTCTTGCTGGGATGGGGCAGGAAAGGAGGTTCACTTTGGATGTAGAAGAGTACAAGACAGTGATGTCCTGCTCAGTCACATCACTGGCGGCACCTTGTGTCCAGCGGAACAGTCACGAATGGGCTCTCGTCGTTGTCCTACAAGAACCTCGGATGGGCCGTCATATGTGGTGTCAGAGCCTAGGGTTGCCAGCTAGCAGTGTGACCATGGCAGACAGATCAGCCTCTCTGCATGGCAATTTATTTCTTTTTGGCTCTCAACTGTTTGAAGTAGTTATAGCTTAGTTTAGCTTTTGCTTCATATTTTTTCTTTTTTTTAAAGAAGTATTCTATAAAGGTATATATTTTAATGAATTTCACAGGGTCACAAATGTCTTTGTCATTGACAGTGTCTTTCTCGGGAGTGAGTTATATCCTGTAAGCCTGACCACAGATATACATTTTTAAGTTTTTGTCAGGATGATAACTATCTCTATGTTGAATGTTCCCAATTTTCCTTGAAAGAGTACTTCAGTGCACCCTTGTATTATTGTGCCAGATCTGTGGGGCTGGTGGCCCTTGTCCCAAAGTTTCCTATTATCTGCACATTTCGAGTGAGTTTCCCCCGTCAGTAAGTGTTACATCAGATGTATTGTCTTCTTTGATTGAATTCCATACTTCTCGAGTCATGAAATTATTCTGTGCATTCTTTAAAGACCACTTTCATGCTGTATATACATGTGTACACCGTCCTTCTTGTTCACCCAGAGTGTGTCTGCAGCGTTGATTCCCATGCTCTGTGAGCTGGGATCTGAACACAGGTGAGGATACGGCCCCACCAGCCATCCTGAATTCATGCACTTCTCCCTATTTAGAGAATATAGTGGCATTTTTACTTCTTGCTTCACAGATGAATCACACCTCTTCACAAAATGGGCCACTATATATTTGGTTCTTTTTTTTCCCCCAAAATAAGGTTAAGACACTGCAGTTGCTTTGCAGAAGACACGAAAGACACGAGAGCTTAAGCTATTTAAGAGGAAAGAACATTGCTTGTTTATTTCTGTACCTTGAGGACCAGGATACAATAGGAACTCAATAAATGCTCGTCAGATGGCTGATAACAGGCCTATCTTATCATTTGAATTTATGCTTCAGGTAATGAAAAACTGCACTGTTATTTTTCCAGGAGAAAGATGTTCAAATGAACTATTTAGGCTGGAAAGAAAATATTTTTTTAAGATTATTAGAAACAATAAACCAATACAGTAAGGTCGCAGGATACAAAATTAACATACAGAAGTCCATAGCCTTTCTCTATGCCAACAATGAAATATTAGAAAACGAACTCAAAAAAATAATCCCCTTCACGATTGCAACAAAAAAAATAAAATACCTAGGAATAAACATAACAAAGAATGTAAAGGACCTATATAATGAAAATTACAAAGCATTGTTAAGGGAAATCGAAAAAGATACAATGAGATGGAAAAATATTCCTTGCTCTTGGATAGGAAGAATAAATATAATCAAAATGGCCATATTACCCAAAGCAATATACAAATTTAATGCAATTCCCATCAAAATTCCTATGAGATTTTTTAAAGAAATGGAACAAAAAATCATCAGATTTATATGGAACTATAAAAAACCCCGAATAGCCAAAACAATCCTAAGGAAAAAGAATGAAGCTGGGGGCATTACAATACCTGACTTTAAACTATATTATAGGGCCACAATAATCAAAACAGCATGGTATTGGCAGAAAAATAGACACTCAGACCAATGGAACAGAATAGAAAGCCCAGAAATAAAACCACATATATATGGTCAAATAATCTTTGATAAAGGGGCCAACAACACACAATGGAGAAAAGAAAGCCTCTTCAACAAATGGTGTTGGGAAAACTGGAAAGCCACATGCAAAAGAATGAAACTCGACTACAGCCTGTCCCCGTGTACTAAAATTAATTCAAAATGGATCAAAGACCTAAATATAAGACCTGAAACAATAAAGTACATAGAAGAAGACATAGGTACTAAACTCATGGACCTAGGTTTTAAAGAGCATTTTATGAACTTGACTCCAATGGCAAGAGAAGTGAAGGCAAAGATAAATGAATGGGACTACATCAGAATAAAAAGTTTTTGCTCAGCAAGAGAAACTGATATCAAAATAAACAGACAGCCAACTAAATGGGAAATGATATTTTCAAACAACAGCTCAGATAAGGGCCTAATTTCCAAAATTTACAAAGAACTCATAAAACTCAACAACAAACAAACAAACAATCCAATAAAAAAATGGGAAGAAGACATGAATAGACACTTCTCCCAGGAAGAGATACAAATGGCCAACAGATATATGAAAAAATGCTCAGCTTCATTAGTTATTAGGGAAATGCAAATCAAAACTACAATGAGATACCACCTCACACCTGTTAGATTAGCTATGATCAACAAGACGGGTAATAGCAAATGTTGGAGAGGCTGTGGAGAAAAAGGAACCCTCATTCACTGTTGGTGGGACTGTAAAGTAGTACAACCATTATGGAGGAAAGTATGGTGGTTCCTCAAAAAACTGCAAATAGAACTACCTTATGACCCAGCAATCCCTCTACTGGGTATATACCCCCAAAACTCAGAAACATTGATACGTGAAGACACATGTAGCCCCATGTTCATTGCAGCACTGTTCACAGTGGCCAAGACATGGAAACAACCAAAAAGCCCTTCAATAGAAGACTGGATAAAGAAGATGTGGCACATATACACTATGGAATACTACTCAGCCATAAGAAACGATGACATCAGATCATTTACAGCAAAATGGTGGGATCTTGATAACATTATAAGGAGTGAAATAAGTAAATCAGAAAAAAACAAGAACTACATGATTCCATACATTGGTGGAACATAAAAATAAGACTAAGAGACATGGACAAGAGTGTGGTGGTTACCAGGGGTGGGGGGAGGGAGGACAGGGGGAGAGTTAGGGGGAGGGGGAGGGGCACAGAGAACTAGATAGAGGATGGCAAAGGACAATCTGTCTTTGGGCGAGGGGTATGCAACATAATCTAATGACAAAATAACCTAGACATGTTTTCTTTGAATATATGTACCCTGATTTATTAATGTCATCCCATTACCATTAATAAAAATTTATTTAAAAAAAAAAAAAAAAAAAAAGAAAATATTTTTTTACTCTTCTTAAAGATCATTACCAAATTCTCATTTTGAAATGTTTTCTCTCTCATATCTCAACACAGATGTTAGTTGCCTTTCACAGTGTCACACAGCCGAGCCACTCATTCCGGTTCCATGTCCCTTACCGTGCCACCAGCAGTGCAATGCATAACTCAGAGTATTTTAAGAGCTTGTCCAAATTTTCTCTCTATACTTGACTCCTAATGAATTCCAGGAAAAAAACCAAAACCCACCCCCATTTTTCCTCCTTTAGGTGCTAAATCTACGACCTCATCAAATTATTTATTTATTGTTGGCTTATAAACAACAAACGTTTATTACTCACAGTTCTGGAGACTGTAAGTTCAAGGTCAGGACACCAGCACCACCATACCGCCCTGAACATGCCCAACCTCGTCTACCTTGTCACATTTTTTATGTCATTTTGTATTAACAAAGGTATCTCTGCTGTATTTTATCCATATCAGTTTAAGTAGATGTTCCCCTTGTATTTCTAACTCTCTGATATATAAAATTTGGAGTCGTTTTGGCTTCTACCATTGGCCCTTGACCCTATATTGCCACCCAGATTTCTTTGCCTTTTGCTGTTTTAACAAATGCAATGGAGTCCATTAACCTTGCTGTTTTTGGAATTCCTATATATTTTCATTACTGTGTGCTAATATATTTAGGATGTTAAGTACCTTCGATGAAAGAGTGAATTTCACCACCTAATATTCAATGGAATCACCTGACCAGGCGGTGGTGTAGTGGATAGAGCATTGGACTGAGACATGGAGGGCCCAGGTTTAAAACCCCCAGGTCACCGGCTTGAGCGCAGGCTCATCTGGTTTGAGCAAGGCTCACCAGCTTGAGCCCAAGGTCACTGGCTTGAGCAAGGGGTCACTCTGTCTGCTGCACCCCCCCCCCCATCAAGGCACATATAAGTAAGTAATCAATGAGAAACTAAGGTGCCGCAATGAAGAATTGATGCTTCTCATCTCTCTCCCTTCCTGTCTGTCTGTCTCTATCTGTCCCTCTCTCTGTTTCTCTGTCACACACACACAAAATCAATGGAATCATCTCTTAGACACCTTTAAACACTTCTACTATCTTTCTGAATACATTACCTTCTCCAGTACTCACTTTAGGTAAACTAGAAAAATAAAGGCAAGAAGGTAATGGAAGCAAAAAGTTAGTTAGTGTTTTGTGGATGAATGTGAGGAGGCCCTTTTTCATTCTGATGCCTGTGCTGTCCCTTGAAGTGAGGTTCTGATTATGTCCTTGCCGCTTGCTTTGACCATCTCCGCCCTCCCCCCTCCCCCCTCCCTCCTCCCCCGATGTACACTGTACGCTGTGAGTGTTCTCCTCTTGGGGAAAGTAAAGCTGGGGAATATCTGAGTTGCAAGATTTAAGCTCCTTTCTGTGGAATGTTTCCATTTTCTGGGTCCTGTTCTGGGTACAGGAGATAAAATGAAGATTAGGAAAATAGCACAGTCCTGGCTTTCACAAAGTTCACCTTCTCATGGAGGACACACACACAAAAAGTAAACAGTCCATAATAGAGATGGGGATGCGAAGTACAAAAGAGAGACACCTGTGAGGAGGCAGGGGACAGAAGCCAAGGAAGGCTTCCTGGAGGAGATGCTAGCTGAGCTGAGTTTATAGGATGATTACCAAGAAAGAAGGATGTTTCTTTGAATTGCAGGGAATGCCTCAAACAGAGGCAAATGAACAAGAAACACTGTATGTTCAGTATACTACAGGTGGTTCCAAGTTGCTTATCATGAAATATGAGCCAGCTTCTTCTCTAGTTTTGTCCCTGTCCTTTATTTTAATGTTTAAACTAGAATTGAACAGAACAGATCAAACTAGAAGGAATTAAGCAAATCATTTTCTTGACCACAGAAAATTTAACATCTAAATTCTACACATTAAACTCAGCAGTTATCATAAGTTGGAGACTATAGTTCTACAAATGTTTTTATATTTCATTCTGATATCTGTTATAGATTCTTTTCATTCTTGGCCTTGAATTGAAGATGGAGGATCAAGAATTTGTATGCATTTAGCTACACTAGCACTTTGTCCAACTCAGCTCATATTCTATTTCAATTTTTTTCCCAACACAACAACACGCATAATAACAATTTAGTTTTTATAACAAATCTAGAGAATAGTAACTAAAACTTTCTCGAGAGTTTCTTTTTTAAACAATTAATTTCATCTTTATTATTCCTTTTTAAAATGGTTATTAAATTCATTGATGACTGGTTAATGAAAGTATTTAGGTTTCAGGTGTGCAATTGTATAACATCGTCTGTATATAGTATTGTGTGGCCACCACCCCACGTCAAGCCTTCTTTCATCACCACTTATCCCTCTGTCCCCTCTTCAACTTCTCCTAGCCCCCTTTCCCTCTGGTAGTCACCATACTATTCTCTGTGTCTATGAATTTATTTTTCTTAATCACTTCACTTTTTTGACCCACCCTCTAATTCTCCCTGTCTCATCTTTATTATTTTAAAAAAGATATCTGCTGTATTTCCAGAGTTCTGTCATGTTTTCTTACCTTTTGTTTTCTGTTAACCATGCTTAGGATAGGATTTTAGTGATTTTTATTCAGTTATTTTACCTAATATTAAAAAGACACACCCTACATTTATTATGTATATAAACCTAAGATATTCTCAAGTACAAATAAGGGTCAGTATCTAATTGGATTACACAGGCTCATCTCTAGTAAGTATAATGTAGCATTTGGAGAATAGGCGATATATGTACACTTTAGCTGAATAATTGAACTATTACACAACTGCATAACTAAAAGCTACAGAATGAATAGATTATCTACAAAAATCTGCAGTACATTAAAGTAATGATTTTATAAGGCTTGAAGCCAGTAATCTAAGATTCCATTTAAATGTGTGACTCTTACCACCTCTCAAAAGCAAGCAAGTACATGAAGATAATCACAGATGAGCTTCCTCTGGAGAAATATGCTAAAGAAAATTGGTGAAATCCAGCTTTTTAATGATCTCCTTGACCCTGAATCCAGATTTCCAAATGTTTCATCCAGTTCTCTGACATCCCTAACAGAGACACAAAAAAGAGAAAATCACTCCCATGATTCTCTGGTTTATCCTTTCTTCCCCAGGTTGTGGGAGCAGCCATTTTTTTGTGTGTGTTGTCCAAGTGGTGGCTTTATTGAATGTTTCCTTGGCATCTTTACTTTGATAATTCAGAATTGGAGCAGGTGGGCTTTCACAATTTCTGAATCCCATTAAAAAGCAGTGGGTGCATTATCTTGTTAAAGAGGCCCGGTTATGGGATCTGGGAGAAACAATATAGAAATCTGGGTTGTGCTTCAATTTGGTCCGGTTAGCGGGGTGGGGGTGGGGATCTGTCATTTACTTTCTGTCCCTGTGTTTGTTCACCTTATGGAGTAAACCTCAAGGGGAATGTATCCCTATCTGGAGCAACTTAGAACTTGACTAAGTCATCACAAGACCATGATGTGCTGTCTCCACTGCTTTCCTCCTGGTAGAATCTGTCACATGATATTTTTAGTAACTGTTTTAGAAAAACTAGTGAAAAAGATGAAGAGAATACACACAAGGCTCTCCTTGAAGTATGGAGGGGGGAAGAACTTATAGTAGATGTTCGATATTGTTACTAGGTTGAGCCTGTTGTATGGTCAGAAATGCATCTTTAATCATTTTTTATTTTTAATTGCAGTTGACATACAATATTATATTAGTTTCAGGTATATACCCCAGGGATTAGACATTGTATAACTTTTAAAAAATATTTTTATTTATTGAGATTTAGGGAGAGAGAGAGAGAGAGAGAAATATAAATTTGGTGTTATTTATACATTCATTGGTTGATTCTTGTATGTGACCTGACCAGGGATCAAACTCACAACCTTGGTGTATAAGGTTGATGTTCTAACCAACTGAGCTACCTGGACAGGGCCGACATTATATAACTTTCTATGTGATTATCCTGATAAATTTCATGTTTATCTGATACCATACAGTTATTAGAATGTTACTGACTCTATTCCCTATGCTGTATTTTCCATTCCCATGACTATTCTCTAACAATCAATATGTACTTCTCAGTCCCTTCACTTTTTCCTCCCATCTCCTCCTATCTGAAAGCCCTAAAATGTTCTTTGTATCTATGAGTGCTTATTTCTGCTTGTCCATTTATCTATCTATCTATCTATCTATCTATCTATCTATCTATCTATCTATCTATCTATCTATCTATCTATCTATCTTTAGGTACAATTGTTGAGAGATATGTATTTATTGTCAATTTATTGTTTATATGTTCATCTTTTTTTCCTTCTTCTTTAAAGAAGACCCTTTACTAGTGTATGTAGTACTGGTTTGGTGGTGATGAACTCCTTTAGCTTTTTCTTGTCTGGGAAGCTCTGGAGATCAGTGGTGGCGTCAGTAGGAAGCCAGGGAAGCCGGAGCTGACCATGACAGACACCTTGTACAGCTGGAGTGTGTGTGTAGAACTGTTCACATTTATCTTCACTGTAGGGCAGAAGCATTGAAAAATGACAAAACCTTTCATTATATATGGCTCATTGTTTAGTATTTGACGCATGAATACCATGCTTTTAATTTATGTAAGGATAACAAAATCTCCCCACTATCAACTCAACAAGAATTTTGGGTTGAGATATCCTATCTGGTCATTTTGGTAACCAATGCAGCAAATTTTCATGGTATTTATAAGTCAGGCTTCATATATATATATATATATATATATATATATATATATATATATATATATTAAGTCAGATACCATTTTATGGTATTTTAGAATACAGAGTAGTTATTCTTGCTTTATACATAGTAGATTTTCTTTTCTTTTTTTTTTTTTAATATTTTATTTATTGATTTTTAGAGAGAGAGGAGTGAGAGAGAGAGGGGGGGGGAGGAGGAGCAGGAAGCATCAACTCCCATATGTGCCTTGACCAGGCAAGCCCAAGGTTTTGAACCGGCAACCTCAATGTTCCAGGTCGATGCTTTATCCCACTGCGCCACCACAGGTCAGGCCATAGTAGATTTTCAATAAGAAATCCTGCTGAATCAAATTGGATTGAAAGTGGATCACATTATATCTAAATTGAGATCCTGATAAATATATAATATTTAGTATTAATGTTTGGAGACTTGTTTCAAAGAGTCAGACTTATATCATAAAAGTTGTATAGGAGACATTATTAGGTATATATATATATATTATGATCAAGTTATCTGACATTTTAAATTACTTGCCTATGTGTTTTGCTTAAAAACAGCAGCATTCTCATAGAGTCCTTGGATGTTGTATACTGGATGCACAGAGGAGAGTTCTGGGGCTCTCGATTTCTGCTTAAACTATTTCAATAAAGATTTACATTTATACTACAATGAAAAACATTAAAGCAAAACCAGTAAAATCAGAACTTGAAGGACTAGTTTTGTGATAACAGAAAATAGAGAATTTTATAATTTGTGAATTAATTCAAACTATAAATTATTGTTTTATAAAAGGCAAGAAAAATCCAAGAATTTTTAATCAAGGCTTGAAAGATGCAATAATTCTGTATACTATCTTTAAAAAAAAGGTTTAAAAAGGCAACAGATATTCTGAGTATGGATTAACCAAGCAGTTGAATATTTATTTAGGTTAATAAAAAAACAAAAAGTTGGACATTTTGGAGACTGAGATTTTGTCTTACTATAAAAGGATGCATTTATATTCCTGATCATATTAACTATATTAGAATGCATGAGATCCCAGGAGTGGTTTAACCTGACTGACACTACAGTGAATTCAATACATACTTCTTTTCTTTCTCCAACTCTAGAGATATGATAATAGATGTTGTAGTTAAATTCTTATATCTTTGAAACATTGTCACATTAAAAATGAATGAAATAACCTAGTTTTTTTTTACTGACTTGCTGTGAGTTTTTACATTTTAGATAAAATAAAATGTATCTGATAAAGCCTAATATCCAAAATATATAAACAACTCATACAAATCACTAGCAAAAGAAACAAACACTCCAATTAAAACATACAGATAGCCAACAGGCACATAAAAAATGCTAAATATAACTAAACATCAGGAAAATGTAAATCAAAATTACAATAAGATATCACTTCACACCTATTAACATGGCCATTATCAGAAGACAAGAAATAACAAATGTTGGCGAGGGTGTGGAGAAAAGGGAACCCTTGTGCACTGATGGTGGGAATGTAGATTGGTGCAGCTACTATATAAAATAGTATGGAGTTTCCTCAAAAAAAAAAATTAAAAATAGAAATATCATATGAGTCAGCAATTCTACTTCTGTATATTTATCCAAAGAAAATGAAAATAAATACTAAGTAAAACAGAGAGATGCACCCCCATGTTGGTTGCAGCATTTTTTTTAATAGCCAAGACACCGGAACAACCTCCATGTTCAGCATTGAAATGAGTGGATAAAGAAGATGTGGTGTACACATACAGTTGAATATTTAGCCATTTAAAAGAATGAAATTCTGCTATTTGTAACAACATGGACAGACCTTGAGGGCATTATACTAAGTAAAATAAGTCAGACAGAGAAAGACAAATACCATGTGATCTCACTTATATGCGGAACCTCAAAAAAACAAACAAACAAAAAACCAGAAACAAAGCAAACAATAAAAGAATAATTAAATAAATAACTAGAAGGTACTTTGCATTAATGCTTTTGCTAACTGATCTTCATCTAATGTCCATACCTTGAAAATCTAACCATTAAGCTTTTTTTTTTCTTCCTCCTCAGTGTTAAAGAACCCGGTGTGTAAACTATATAGATTTCCCACATCTGATAATAAGTGGATGAGAATCCGGGAGCAGATGTCAGAGAGCATACTTTCTTTTCATATCCCTAAGGAACTGATCTCTCTTCACATAAAAGAAGATTTGTGTAGGTAAGAGAAAATAACTTATGATTATCTCTCACATTGGTTATTATTTTCTATAAAATACATTTTTCTTAATGTCTGACAATAATATAAAATTCTAGACCTGCACTGCCCACTTTGGTGGCCATTAGCCCTAGGTGCCACCTAGGCTAATTACTTGATATGTAACTAGTCCAACGTCTCTGGTTCCAGCCCCAGTCAGGGCTTAATTCCAAGGGCGCTGGCTTGACCCCTGAGCTAGTTATGTAAGTGTAAAAGCCACACCAGATTTTGAATTTTTATCACCCCAAAAAACAAATAAAAAGACTGATGTCATAATTGGGATTAAATGAAGACATTATTAATTTCACCTGCTGTTACTAATTTTCTTAACATGACTACTAGAAAACTTTTAATAACATATGTGATGCTCCTTTGTGGTTTGCATTATATTTCAATTCAATAGCTTGAAGTCTAGCCAATAATCTGAGCTTTGACCTTACTAATAACCCCTGTGTCTTTACCTCATCTGTTTTTGGTTACTGTTTTTCATAAATTCCTTCTTGACTCTTCTTTGCTACTTATCTGTAACAAGACTCTGATATCTGTTGGTCGGAAAACCCTAAGACATGATTGATAAAGTATGCTATGTGAATGGACAGTATTGTCATACAACAAAATTAAATCCATTTCTGTAATCAAACAGAAGAATGTGAGATGAGAAGTTCTCTGAGCCATGACTAATCAATTTGTTTCTCTGCCTTATATACCTCCAGTGACTTTAAAAATGATGAATACTGTATTATACTAGACACTGTTAAGGCCTTAAATCTCAGAAAATTAGCAAATATTTTTCATAGTTAACATTTTTTAATTGCTGAAATACACAGCCATAGTGAAATGTCCAAAATTTGGATTTCTGCTTTATATGCATATTAGTACATCAAAGTACTTAAGAATATCGTACCCCTTTGGTATACTGCACAGTCTCCAGAGATGCCATATTGACATAACCCATGTTCACACCATGGACAGGGCTGATAGTATCATCATAATCCTCATAGCATTTTAGTCATTGATGGGCCACATATACAAGTGTAGTCTCATAAGATTATAACAGAGCAGAAAAATTTCTGTTATCCACCTACTGATACCATAGCTGTCAGAAGGTCATACCAACACCAGGCATCCCTCACGTGTTTGTGGTGAGGCTGGTATAAAGAAAGGCACTGAATTGCCCATCCTAGAAAAGTATGGCACATACAATCATGTATAGTCATTATACTTGATAATGATTACAAATGACTGTGCTGATTTATATATTTACCACCCTATACCTTTTATTGTTATTTTAGAGTGTACTTTTTCTACTTATTAAAAAAATTGCTATAAAACAGTATGCCATGTTATGCCAGAAGCAACCTCAAATATCTCTTGTTTACTATGTCTCTTGATTGCATCATATTCTCTTGTGCTTGATTTAATCTTGTGTTGTTCTGCACAATAACATGCTGTATGGGCTTGTAGCCTAGGAGCAATGGGCTAGACCCCTGGTCAGCAAACTGCGGCTCATGAGACACATGTGGCTCTTTAGCCCCTTGAGTGTGGCTCTTCCACAAAATACCATGTGCGGGTACTACCTCAATAAGGAATGTACCTACCTATATAGTTTAAGTTTAAAAATTTGGCTCTCAAAAGAAATTTCAATCGTTGTACTGTTTATATTTGGTTCTGTTGACTGAGTTTGCCGACCACTGGGCTAGACCATTGAGTGTGTAGCAGGCTATGCCATCCAGGTTTGTGTAAACACACTCTATGATATTCACACAATGACCAAATCATCCAATGACACATTACTCAGAATGCACCCCCGTCATTAAGTGGTGCATGATTGTATTTGTTAGGGTAGGAATGACTGCACAAATACTATATACGTACCCAAGTGAAAAGAACAAGAAACAGTATTGGGTTTTAGGGGAAAATCGGACAGAAAACAGCCTGGATTTAGGGAAATAAAGATTGAAAGTTGGACAAGAAGGTGGGTATTTGAAAGTAGCAGAGTGAAGATGATCAAGCCACAGAAATCAGACAACAGTTATTGGCTGGGGCCAACAGAAGCTGGAAGATGTACAGGAGTTCTACTTAGCAGACTACTTCGGGAGTCAGCTGCAAGAAAGAATTACTATAAGCCAAATTATTCAGTTCTGTCCCTACCTAGAAATACATGGTATTAATAGTAGGTGATGGGCAGAACAGATCTCAGGAACGATATACAAGTTTGCATGTTGGAGTAGAGAAGCCCAGAGTCTAGATCAGGGGTCTCAAACTCGCGGCCCGCTGAACAATTTTGTGCAGCCCACAGACTAATCCACGAAGTTCAAAATATTTTGGATAAAATTAAGTAAGCCTAGGGGCCTACTTGTATTTTTCATTTCTCTAGCATCCTAGCTAGATATTAGCTTAGTTAACAGCAGTTGTGATGCGAACTATAGTTTCTGGTCGTTTTGTGACACTGAGTAAACTGCATGTACGATTGTGCTTGTTGTACTGATTTTTTTTTGTTTTCAACTGCAGTGAGAAAAGTGTTGCGTAACAGTTGCCTTTTGTAGACCTAGTGCAGCCCGCCGAATGGCTGTGATCTTGCTCTGCGGCCCACATGCTGAGTTGAGTTTGAGACCCCTGGTCTAAATCGATGAAGTCACAAAAGAATTATCATCCTCAACATTTTCGTATTCTAGACTAGCGGACCCTGAGAACCACTCTGACTAGTGTCATGTAAAGGTCACATTTCATATGGATGGAGTGGAGAGAATAAATGTTCCTCACAGGGTCTATAGAATAGGGAAGGACTCCCACCAGACAAGCCATGTTAGAGGAGTCAGGCAGAAATCTTCATCTCCACTTCAGCTGAGAGCCACAGAGGAGGATTATCTGGGGAGGCAGATAAGTGAGGCTACACCTTACCCTCTAAAATGGACTTACAACTGCATCTGACTCAGCTCATCCTAAATTCCCACCAGGATGTCTATATAAAGACACAAAATGGAAAATGATGACCTTTCACAAAACACTGGACTCTATTAGTAACATAAGGCTATATATAACATAATGACTAATGATTAGGCTGATATTTTGGGGTTGAAAATATTAGTTGATGGACTGCTAACGCCATTTCATCTAAAAATACAGCAAGCTAGTGAGAAAGAAAGTGCAGAGCAGGATGCCTGCTGCCGCCCCATCTGTCTTTTGTCATCAGGTTAGAAATCCCAGAAAGGCTCAGTGCCGACCTTCTGCTGCTTCCGAGGCATCCCCAGCGCTCTGCCTATCTCCTGCCCACACTCCCAGTCCATGCACGGCCCTCTGCCTGTCCATCCCTGACCGTGAGTCCCAGGGGAAGAGGGTGTGTCAGAAATAAGGAGAGAGCAGTCACCAAGCCACTGAATTTCAGTAGGCATAGCCTCTATAATGATTGTTTTATTAACTTTTTAACACACTGAAGTGTTGTCCACCATCTTGTTCTTTTGTCTTTCTCTGTATCTCTTTTTTTTTTTTGCTGTGCATTTGTAGCCAAAAAAAAAATAGAAATAAAAATTTCAAACACATGGAAAGGGTTAGTGGGCAGTTTGGATGGAGACAAAGGAACAGTGCTTGCAAATTATTAAGTTTCCTGGCAAGGGACAGAGCTAGGAACGGGTCGTCAGCATCCACTGGGAATTTCTCATAGAAGAAAATCCTATTTCAATCCTATGAAACTAAACTGTCTAGAAAACCTATTCGATTCTGAAAGTTCTCTAGGTACCGTGATGACCAGCCCCTCCCACATACATGTTGGTTTCTCCTACTTCTTTTCTGTGGAAAGCTCCCATGACTAGATTGTGTTAAAAATATTTTTAACAATTAATCTTTAAATTTTCATAAAGAAAGGGGGAAAGAAAATTCATGCTGAAAGTAGAATTTTTCCTAACATTGTAGGAAAGTTGACTCGCCATCTCAGGAGAGTATAAGAAGGAGTGGTTGTTATGAAACAGGATCAGAAAGCCACAAGAAAAGAACCATTGTGCTTTGGGGAACATGGTGGGAATCATGCAATTTTAAAGGGCAGCGGCCACATGAAATCCACCTCGCCAGCAGAAAGATTTGAAACAGAGACATCTTCTCAGTAATGGGGCAGACAAACATGACAAGCTCTCCTCAAAAGCTCAACAAGGGTGAAAAAAGTTTAAAACGATGAGCAAGAAGATATTAGATATTCAGGGCACAAAGCTGGAAACT
Organism: Saccopteryx leptura; assembly: GCF_036850995.1. Lineage (NCBI taxonomy): Eukaryota > Metazoa > Chordata > Mammalia > Chiroptera > Emballonuridae > Saccopteryx > Saccopteryx leptura. Next base: position 212,699,218 of record NC_089503.1, on the reverse strand, counting down.
ACCAAATAATTTTAAGCATTCTTGGGGAAGAACAATTAGTACAAAAGCTTGAGGGGAAAAAAAACCAGTGAAAACTTACACAGGTTTGTCTTTTTCTTTTACAAGCCTAAGTCAGGATCACATTACGTTTTCCTGCAGAAGCCCATGGAGTAACATCGAGTGACTTTTGAGAGAAAAAGACTGTGACCCCACTTTATCTTATAGGGTCAGGTTTTTAATTTTTTATGAGTGAAGGCAATGGAAATGACATACTTCAGTGTGCACTCAGAAAATGTCAGCCACAAAACCTTCTTGAAAAATCTATTTGAAGCTATATGCCATTCAACCGAGGATGCAACTGAAGAATTATATTTATCATAAATTCAAATTAATATAATATAAAAGTAAGTAATATTATAATATGAAATTAGCCTGATGTAACATAAGAAATTAAATTAAGATTGTAAGAATGGGACATTGTCTTGCAAAAGGACTTTGAAACATTTTTCTTGGTTGGCGGCGTCTCCAGCCTAGACAGAGCTTGACTCTAGAGTTCTTTTCACAGCTTCTTGTAAACCTAGTCTGATTTCGAGCCCAGAAAGTATTTCACTTGCCTCAGTCTCCCTCCTACCCCACCCTGTTTCTCAAAACCATTTATTTTTTACATTTTTATTTCATGTACTCTAAACCTAACCACCATTATTTCTGGCCTGTGATAGTATAACAGTCCACTGATGACCTCTTGTCCAATGGCCTAACTTCCTTAGGCTCCACGGCTTCCATTGCAGACTCACACTATCTGCTTGCAAATATTATATAATGCAGATTTCCAGTAGATTCCTGGAAACAGACTTCATATTTAACCTTTAGAGAGCTAGACTAGAATTATGTGTCTGAAAGGGAAGAGGGGGAGGTTCTGCTTGCAAAGCCTTCAATATAAGACCTTGCTACTGATGAGTTGACTGGATTGCCCCGCAGTCAGGATACTTGAAGAATTTGGCACTGAAAAGCAGACCAGGTCTTTGATCTGCATACGTCAAGTTAGGGGGATAAGTCCACTGGTTTATTATGTAGTTATTATAATGGAAAGAAAAGGAGAGCGCCATGTTGAAGACAGCTCAGAGATCTTGTGTGTGTGTATGCGTGAGCGTGTGTGTGTAGGTCTTTGCCTGTGTTTGTAATGCTTTAAGTTTCCCAGTCCTTCCATCTGGGTTGCGTGCAGACAAATTATGTAGGTTTTGGCAAACCACCACCTATAAAAGTTTTATAGTTTGTTTTAATGTTGCTACATATTTTCTTTACATTATTTTCTCCATATGTTGTACTACTTCAAAGTTTTGCTGTGCTCGGTCTACATTGAAATACGTTAGTTACTAGGTAAAATATTGTACCCATAGACTTGATGCTCCATGACAGCTACAAATATAGCATTAAATCGTGGTGTGCACATGGATCTGTTCAGTCGGGAGGCTCTGGTGGCCGTATAGTGTTTGGCTTTATCAAAAAGGTAACATTTCTGCACTATAAAATGATATTTGAAAATCTATAATGGTACAAAAAGCTTTTTTTAAAAAATGAAGTATTTCAGGAAAAATGATTCCCATGATTCATAAAACTCCCCAGGAAAACATTAGTTCGGTCTATATCATGCCTTATCCTCCTTTTTCCTTCTTCATTTCTTTCCCTACATATTTTTCTTCATGATTCCAAGTGTGGAGAAAGAAAGAAACTCTCTAGCATATAGGTTAGTAGTTTAGAATAAAGGATAAGGATATTTTATAACAATTAACTTGAAGACTTTCTTAGGTTTTATATAAAACATAACACTGTGTGTATCCTGCAGAAAAACAATCTTGAATATAAAAAAAGACTAAAGCAAAATACTTCAATAGGAAAAATGTGCTAGAATTTGGGATACATATTTCAAAGTTTTATTACCACTTCTTTGAGAAAATGTACATGCTTTGTCTTAGATACTGATGTTTGTAATGTACATGGACTAAATTCATGGTGATGAAATATTTTATATTAATGAAGGCAAACACTTTTATGTTCAACACTATATACTTCAAATACTGTATATTTTTATAGCTATATTATTGAACCATGATAATTGTGTCGCTATAGCTATATATTAATCTATTTCTTGAACAAGTATTTTTTCATCAATGAAAAAGACAGTAAGATATTTTTAAATCCCAGGTTAAAAACTTAACTGTTGCACAGAAATATATATTTCAGAGACATGTTCTACATTTTTACTTCCATAGTATCATATGCTGTTAGCGTGGTATTCTAAGCACTATATCTAGTTTAAGAGAAACACAGAAGATATTTAATTTTCTGACCTTCTGTCTTACCTTACACCATTTTGTGACCACCATTTAAAAATAGGTTTATTTTATTTCAAACTAATAACATTGTAAGAATTCTTTTCTAAAAATGATGCAAGTCTATATTAGGAATTATATTCAGATAAATTTTATTTTGAAAACATCTTCACTATACAAAAAGATATACAGTAGGATTTTGCAACATTGTGACCCACCCAGTCCGTTTAACATGATTTGGCATTCTGATATATAATGTATGCTCCGTTTTCAAAATGTATGCATCACCAGACTAGATTACCCTTCACATGTACTCGCAGGCAAGCAGGGCCGCCTGTCTACCTGCTTCTCCAGCCTCTTCTTCTGCCTTGTACACTTTGGCATGGCTGAATTCAACACATGCCTTTGAACATGTCTCTACCAGTATTTTCATACTTGGATAAAATGAAGGCACACTGAAAATCTTTACTGACCTTAATGTAACAGTGATTAGTAGGAAAGTCAGAGACTAGCTATGCTATTTAGAATTCCTATATAACAAGTAAACCTCAAACTAATGAGATCACATGGATGCTGTATCTCTTCTTCTTTGTTTCTCTTTGTATTCCTTTCTCTGTCTCTCTTGCATGCTCTCTCTGAGAAAAATCTTAAGTCCTATAAATCCCTAAGGGATGCATAAAAATATCCCAGCAGGACTCCACTGTTGATTCATACCTGATCAACGTTATTTCCTCTGTTCGTTTTTCTCCACGCAATGTTGATGCGCAGTTGGGATACTGTATGGTATATTATTTATCACAAAAAGTGCATTTGCCCTCCCAACTCCTAGTATTGAAAGCAGATGTCAGGTGCCATTAGGTTCATTGTTATGGATTCGTGGTATCATTTAATGAGAAGTCCTGTAGAGCACTTAGCATCACCAAGCTAGCGACAGTAATATGTGTTTGATTTTGCTGTTTGAGTTTTAAATATCCCCACAGAAACAAAAATGGCAAAACTCATTTCGAAGCACATTTTTGTCTATTGTGCCAAGATTCTTTATTTCAAATGAAATGAGTAGGGGAGATTGATTATAATGATAAAAGCCCAAGATTGGAATTATTGTTGACCTGTGTTCAAAACCTACATCTGCCATTTGATAAATAATGATAATTTGTTTTAAATTACATAATTTCCAGGTTGTTTTTTTTAAACTTTTTAGATAATGGCATTATTACTTGTCCTACAGGGCAACTGTAGTAATTAAATGAGTGGTCAGAAGACTCTATTACCTATAACTGTAGAGCTGTGTGTGTGTGTGTGTGTGTGTGTGTGTGTGTGTGTGTGTGTGTAAATACAGCTCTAAGTTTGGATGCTGGCTCCCACAGCTCCACTTAATAACTCGGTGACATGGCACAATTTATGTGAATGCTTTCATCTTCAGTTTTCTCAGTTATAAAGAAGGGATCAAATAATAAATGCACATGGTTATTGTGAGCTATTGATGAGAGCCCCTTGTGCCTGTATACGTAGGCCTGTTATATGTGGAAACCACTTACATCATTTATGTAGAGGATCATGTACACAGTACATACTCAATACATCAAAACTGTTATTGTTGTTGTCACCTCAGCTAACAGTTGATAGTGTTTCAAACAAAAAGGTCTATAATTTATTTTAATCTCCTTTGGCTTACTAACTGAGCACAACTATGGTGCCACAAATTCCCAGTGGACAGAAAAACAGACTGGCCATGTCGTCTCCTAAAAGCTGCTACTTGGAGTTGAGACAGTGATTTGGGAAGGAAAGGCCTTCAGATTAGTTAGGGCCTTCTGGACCACAGAAAAGGAAGAACTTGTCAATTGTTTTTATTGTTGTTAAATGAATGGAAAATAAATAAGAATTCTGTTTTGTTGTTCGACACTTCAGCAATTATGGTCACCAAGGCTGTGTGCTAAGTGCACACTCGAGCCAAATATTTGAACCAGCTCCCTGTTGACCTGGGTGAAGATTAATTCAGATGAGGCCTTCAGGGGTAAGATTTCATTCTTGTCCTCTTTTCAGGGATACTATCTTAGAAGAAACCACAATCACCAGGAATTACAATAAAAACAATAACACGATTTGCTGTCACCAAACCTGAGTACTGTACAAGTCTTCATTCTACCACTTCCTAGCAATATGATATTACACAGGTCACTTCACTCTCAGTTATGTTCTTCTCACTGGTCCCAAGCAGTGTTGTTCAGTAGAACTTCCCAGGATGAAACGTTCTAAACTGCAATCTAATATGATAGCTGTATATCTGTTGAGCACTTGACATGTGCCCAGTGCAACAGAACTTTTAATTTTGCTTAGTCCAGGTCTGGAACAATGATCTCTGAGGATTGTTTTGAAAAAAAGAAAAAAGACATACATTCTGTACCTGGAAAGTCCTATGGTATCCACCAAGCAACCCTACTACTGAGAATTTGGTGGGGTCTCTTGGATTCCATCTACTTATGAAACTTAACTGGGTCACATCTGTACTCCAGCTCCAGGGCTGGGAGTTGGAAGAGCGTCTGTCCAGAGAGGTTTGCAATTTCTAAAAGCATGGACAAGAATTGTAAAAAGGGAATGAGTATTTTAGCTCACTTGCTTCCTTTACTAGCCTTCCAAGTGCAGTTGCTAATTTTCATGGCTGTCCACAGCTAAAAGGCATGTAATTAATTCATGTGGATTTAGGAAAAACTTTATATAACATGCACCATTTTAAACATAAGTGAAGCACTGAGCTTTACAATATTAAAAAATAGATGTTGTTTATGTTTGACAACTTTAAAACCAATTTTAGAGAATAAATAAGACATTATTTCAATGTAAACACCACATCACCGTTATCAGGGACAGAAATATAGACTCTTAGGATGGAATAAGACATACCTATTATTCCTAATCTTTTTCTAATACAATTACCTAAAATTAAATTATAGAATTTAGCTGTTTATCTTGTACAAACAGAGTCTGTGGTTACAACTAAATCTGGAGGTGACTGTGCTCCAATTCATAGTCTCTGAATGTAACTTGAAACCTCCTTGAGTGTACAATATCCGCTTACATAGTACGACATCCACTTACTTTAATGTCAAGTGAAAATCAGAGTGAAAGACCACTCTAGTCATTTTTCATTGAAATAGTGGCTCATGGATTGCAACATTAACCGCATTGTCATTTACAAAGAGGCATTTTTTTTTAAAGGCTATGATTTATGGATGCAGTTTTCATTCTGGTACAAATTAAAGCGCAGGCAGTTTGAATTGTGGGTTAAAAATACTATGCAACCTGACATCAAGTTGAACCTTGTTCAGTTTTATGGTGTCACCTGACCACTTTATGAAATTGAAGCCACCCACTGGTCATTTATGTTGTCTATTCTTCATTGGCTATTTAGTATTTAATTTTTTTTCCTAATGGGTACATTCTTTATTACTTCTTTTGTGTTTGAGTTAAGGTCTAATTCTGCACAGTGAATGAAAGCAGATGGCGATTAAACTTTCCATCTATTTATACCCATGTGTAATTTTAGATTCTGATAGATATTTTTATCCTACAAAATGGTATTGTACAGTTCACTGGAGGAAAAATATTTCTATTTCTATTTACATGCATAATAACAATTTCAAATAACGTTTTAATGTCTTTCTTACTGGGTCATATCCTTTAGTATACAAATTTTCACTTGGTGTCAAAAAAAACTCTTGTAAAAGAATTAACTATTATTTTCAGGCACTCTATTAAGATAATTACATTTCATAATTTCAGGAATCTTTGAATTTACATGTCAAAGTTTATAAAGTTTGACATTTTAGGCTCAGAATCTCATAAAATAGGTGCTCACATGTTGAGCTTTGGCCTCAAGACTAGAGATTTCCTGCGCGTGTCCCTTAGACAAGCTAGGCATCTCTGTAACCATTTTTTTTTTGAAGAAGTCAACATGGTATTTGTAAAATACAGTGGGAGGGATAAAAGGCCACAAAAGAGCCTAAACTATCTTCTAGATGTTTTTGTCTCAATCTGTCTCCCAACTTCTTTTGCAACAAGCAGAGAAAAGTCTTTGTGATGGAATACCTGTGTAGTTTGTATATTAATCAAAGTTCTCCAGAGAAACAGAACCATAAAGCATGTTGTGTGTGTGTGCGTGTGCACGCGCATGCATACATATGTATGTGGAAATGATGGTGGCTGACAAGTCCTAAGATATTCAAGCTGAGTTGGCAAGGTGGAGGCTCAGGAGAGCTTATGCTGTATTTCTAGTCCAAAGCTCAGCAGGCTAGAGACCTAGGAAAATCCAATATTTTAAGACCAAAGGCTGGAAAAAGCCAATATCTTCATCCAGAGTCTGGGAGGAGTTCTCTGGTTGTATGGCAAGAAGAATTCTCTCTTACCCCAGGAAGGTCAGCCCTTTTTGCTCTATTCAGGCTTATAACTGATTGGCTGAGGCCCACCCAAAGTAGAAAAGGCAATCTGCTTTACTCAGCCTAAGGATTCAGATGTTGATCTTATCTGGAAACACCCTTCTAGAAACCTACAATAACAAGCTGGGCAACCAGTTGCTGGACACCTTGTGATCTAGTCAAGTTGACACATAAAATTAACCATCACAGTAAGGAAGTCTATAAAAAGATATATTTTCAAATCTTTCTCTATCCTTAAGGAAGACTTGACTGTTCCAGGATTACAGACCTAGATCATTCACTTCAATCATTTACTGTAGCTACTATCCATTTCAATGAGTGGAGAGCTCAGCATCCTACTTTATATTCTGATATATATCAAATTTTCAGGAAATCCTAAAAACAATAATCTTTAAGACAACTTCTCATTTGCCAGTCTACAACATACTGAACATTTTGCATGGACTGAGAACTGTGGTTGGACAGAAAGATGAAAAAGACCAGTCTCTGTCGCTCACAGGCTCAGCACATATTCCCCACATTGGAATTCCTTCCTTGAATAAATACATCATCAGTAGACTTTCAAACTATGTCTTAAATAGAAGTTTTAAATAGAGGCGAAACTTTCTCCTATTTTTACTATGTTCTATTTTAGTAGATTAGACCCAGTTTTATTTTTTTTAGCAGCAGAAACTTTTTCTTCTTCCTGAACAAAACTATACACAAAATTCCAATATTAATCAAAGAGATTGAGTGGAAGCTGGTTGTCTGGTGGGGAAAGGGCCCAATGCTGGTCCACTTACCTGGTTTCCCTTTTGTTCAACACTCTCCCTTTCTCCCTCGGCCACGACATCCCCAGGGGTATAAGGAACAAAGTTTGAAAACCATTTATCTATTTAATATTCTTGTCAATGCTTTTTGTAGTATATGTAAAAAAAATAACTTTACGGAAGGTTTGGCTATTTATTTTCCAATTCCCCTATGCCTCTTTCTGTGTTCAGTTATTTTTCTTCGTTCTTATAGAGCTGTTTTTTTTAAAAAAAAAAAATCTCATTTTTTCTTTATGTTATTCAATGGTATGTGTTTCAAACATGTTATATACTTAGTAGTGTGTTTCATTTTATGGGGGGTTTGGAGGATCTTAGTGACCTCCAATAACTTGATATTATATTGAAGAGGGAAAGCATGTGTTTTTGAAATATTTAAACAAGGTAAGACAAAATGAAGCATACAGGCAAAAAGTGTTCCTTACATTTACCTCATCAAGTATGAAGAATGTCATCCTTTATGGTTGGAATGTCAAGAGGCTTTAGTCTCTGAGGCTTTAGCCATCACCTGTCTCCTTTAGATATATATTTTAATAAATTTGCCTTTTATTTTTGTAGGTAGCAGAGTGAAAGGGGTGAGATTGCAGTAAGTGCCAAAAAAATGTTTTCTGTGTACAGAGCCTAAGCTTATTAATACCTGCATGTTTAGTCTTTTCTTTCCGACTTTCTCTGTCTACCTGTTGGGCTCTCAGAAAATTGGAAGGGACTGGAAACAGGCTAGAAGATTTTTCTGTTAGAGATAGAACTCCAGTGATTCATAAGAGTGCCTGTGGTTAGCAAACCAGTGAATTTTCTAGAAAGAAATATTGTTCTTGTTGCAAGGTCTCAATTAAAGGAGACATCTTTGGGAAGCAGAAGCTGTTGTTACCGTGAGTAAAATAAAAGTGTTTGTAGGTGGAGGAGCATTTATAAAAATATTCTTCTATGGCTGAAAAATGCATATACCTAGCTCACCACCTTGGCCATTCATATCACCAGTTCATTAAAGATATGTAACTATTGAATTATAACCTTAATGCCAGAGTTTTATTTGGATAAACATGGCGCCCTGCAGACCGGACCACAGTGGCCGTATTGATGGATCTCATAATACTGGACAGCACGATGCACTTGAACGTATTGTAGGGAATACCATTTACCATGCACAGCATACCTAGTGGCTGTACCTTTCAACTAAAAGACTCAGAAGTGAAAATCCCAAACTAGAATTTATCCTTTGTTCAAGTTTAATGTTAAAAGTTTACAAATGTTCATTCTGGAAGTTAGTAGGCCAAGATTCTAAAGCCCTTTTACTCGACTTGTGTTCCTTAAGTACCTTCAATAAACAAGCCTTTCTGCTCTTTGTTAGTTTGTTTTGTGTTTGCTTTCCCAGTGCACAGTTAAACAGGGTGAGGAAAGGGTAGACAGGGGGTATAGTCAGAAAGCTTTATGCTGTTTTAGTGACTCTGAGACTAACAGGCAGCATCATTCAGTGCCTCCATCTGTAAAACTAGAGCTTTCAAACTATCCTCAGAACTTCCAACTGTCACATTCTCTGAGCTCATGTTGTTGTTTTCTTTAACTACATCATAAAGGATATATTAATTCTGATATTCTATAACATAGGTAATCTAATAGGATATTCTGGCAATGTAGGAGGTGCTAATAATTGCAGTGGAATAAGGTGTAAATTGATACTTATGGCTACCCCCCCTCCAACATATGTTGGGACAATGACAAATAATGAGGGAAGTCAGTAATATAACACGTACACATACAAAACCTTATTCATCTGTGCACATAAGTAATGATTGTGTTTTTGAACTGTTTATCATGCACATATCATTAAAACTTTTTGTCTGGTGCTTAACCAGCCACTAATCACGTTGTGTAAACCATTAGTGGATACACAGAGTGTGTCAAATGGAGCCCAAGCAAGAGGGACCCTCCCAAAGGTCCTGTGTTGGGTACATGACCTTGGGTACATGGCCAAGAAGATCCAGTGAGGCTGCAAGTGTCTGTGGTGAGAACCAGTGCTGCCACGTGGAACATTTGGAAAACCTAAATAGGAAAGTTCAGTGGAGGCGGTTAGGGTTCTAGAATGTACCAGTGCCTCCTGTGTCAGGAAACTACTTTTCATTGGAAAAAGTGGCCCTGGGATGATGCTGGGCCCTTGCAGTAACCTAACCCCGATGATCAGACACAAAGTGACTCTGTTACTGGACCTGCCCCTTATGAACTGGGCACCAATTTGCTCCCATGGTGTGGTATAAAAGTAATGTATCATTGCACGGAGGTGGTGCATTTGGAATGGGTGCCAGCAGATCTGGAAGTGTAAGCACATCATTATATATCATGAAGAGATGTCTGAGTCTCATGTCATTGGCTGAGTATCAGGACCTCTATTCAATGGTGCCTCCCTCTCATCTCACCCCTATAGCCTCATGGGAATTTCCATCTGACTTATTCATGGAGTATGAAAGTATTCAAACTCATATAAATATGGGTCATCCTGGTGTGTTAGGTGGACATGAAGGTCAGTAGTGAAGGAAATCCACTCAGTGGGCAGATCTGCAAAACAGCGTTGTTGTTACTGATTTAGAGGGAGAAGTGACCTGAGGCACAGATACACATCGAGTGTTGGCAGAGTGAATGGCCACAAGGGCCAGGAAGAAATAAGACTAGAAGATTGGCTTCATGGGATCTGAGCAAGAAACCAGTGGTTGGGTTTACCGGAGTGAGCAGAAAGTGCCTCTGTGCCTTGGAGCTCAGAGGTGCCCCATTAAACAGGTATGAAGGGGAACGGCAGCAACCCAGAGTCCATAGGAGCAAGGCAACAAAGGGCCTTGTCCCTTCAGATTAAGGATCCTCACAGGGTGGCAGCCAGACGAGCTGAAGTGCCAGCGGAATATGAGGCAGTCTGGAATATCTAGTGGAGGAGGTTGCTGACGAATGTTAAGTAAGGCCCCAAGGATCGGCAGGAGTATTAGATATCATAGCTTGGTTCACTGCATCTCCTTAGACCTTGGGAACTGCAACTTGTTAGGACTTTGAAGGACTGCCCTTGAACGTCCCTCTTTGGGAAGATTTGAGGAATGTTGCTTTATATGCTGTCTGGATGTCTGAAAATGATGCAAGTGCATCTGAGTAGTGCAGGGGGGCACCTTTCCTGGGCCAAGTTCATGTGCTTTTCTGTACTTGCTCAAGTGTAATATGTCTTCACTTTTTGACCACTTACTCAAAGGAGAGCCCCATATATTGTCACCATTGTTGTGTAATTTCCCAACACCATCACCTGTATGAGGCTCCCTGAAGATTAAGGCCATACATTAGCATGCCCCCAGTGGAACCTACCATGGAAAGATCCAGAGTGGCTCTGGCACCTCTGTCTTATCAGACTGGATCCAGGCAAGTTCTGTCTCGGCTGCGATATTACTTCCCCGGTGGCGACCCCATGGAGACAGATTCCACAACCAGAGTGCACAGGAGTTAATGTCCCATAGGCTGAATCTTTACCAGTGAAATATAGGAGAAGGTAAGGAACTAAGGTAGATATGTCTTTTCCTTCCTCTGATAAGCAGTTCCAAGGTGCAAAGATTCCATATGACTTCTCTAGATTTGTTCCATGTGACCTTACAACCAGCCATGTTTCCTTGTGAAGTTCTGCCCAGCTCAGTAACAAGTCAGCTGTGTCAGCTTCCTTTTCTTCCTATACCACTTCTCTCCTCCCCTCCTTCCTGCTTACCCAGGGTTGCTGGATCTCAGGCTCTGCCTTCCAGAGAACCTGGATTGAGACATAAAGCAAGACTTTTTATTCACCAAGTAACAGATTACAACATGGTATGAACAGCTCTGGCCTTTCTGATTGGAGAGGTTTCTGATTTTGCTTGTACCCAATTATCTTCTCTCTTTTTATCTGTTTTAATATATTAATGTAAGGAATTCCTTTCACTTTTTAAAAATCACACCTACTTTCTTACTCTGCCCTCTGTGTTTTACCACTTTTTCATGACTCTACTTGGTTTATTAGACCTTTCTTCTAGAGTTCCCTTATATTTGAACTTTTTTTAACGCAAAGACAACTTATGCTGGTTATTTGTCTCTTTGAGAATGTGCACCTTTTCAATGCCATTTCTTAGAACAAGCAAAGAGTGAATGCCAGATTTCTCTGTGTATTTCTGTGTATAAATTTGGACATATTGGAAGAATGTAATAACTTTTAAACAAAAGTTTATGAACTGATCCCAGCATATCTCAAGTCATTCCCCACGGATCACTAAACTTTTCTGACCACACTTCACTGGGCTTCTCTTAAGCAAGGAGACGTACACCATCTCAGGGTCCCGCAGGTAGTAAGGGTCTTCACTGTCACTCTTCATTCCCTCACCCTCCCTTTTAGATTTATTATTTCTGATAAGGGTTCAGAAACAACATAAATGGTAAAGCTATTAGTATAAACATCTATTAGTGCATCTGTTAGTATTAAGTAGGGGTACTTAAGTAATATTTTCATCATATGTGTATAGTGGAGCTACAGCCTGAAACCTTATGTAGTAAATTTGAAATATCACACTTGCTCTCCATCTCGGATTTGCCCGGTTTCTAGACTTAGATATCTCAAGCTTTTGAAATTATTTCTTTGCTTTTGTGGCTATTTTCTGTCTCAAAATTAAGTAGCCTGCAATTTGAGTGCATGCAGAGAACTTGACTCCCCAATTCTTCAACATTCCCTCCCACCCCTTGTTTGATCACAAACTTTCTTTACTCTCACTGTCTTTTAATTAATGGCTTCTCCCATGAATGTTGGATGATGACAGCTAATGTATGGAACAGTTGAGAATGAGCTTATTGTTCACAAAAATTGTAAAGACCTCCGATGAAAGATACAGCAGAACTACATTGTATCGCCATTGAAACAGAACAAAGGCAACTACAGACATTTAAAACCAAGCCGCATTTTTTGCACACCATCCATGACCCTTGCATTTAACAGGACGTTAAGGATTCTACATCTTCTGACTTTATTAGCTTGCTATTTAGCATGTTTCAGAGCCAAAACAGTAAAGAAGTTTCATTATTGCTGGTTAAATTAGCCTCGTGAAACTGTTATTGGTAAAAGATTACCAAAATGAATAAGAGATCTAACAAAGCAGCATATTAAAACCATTTATCATTATAATTTTAAAAAGGCAATCTGATGATTTAAATTAACTTGGATAAAGGGTAGAGAATTAGATAAAAGTTAATAATTAAAACCTAAATGGCATGATTAGCTTTTCCTTTTGAGAAAGAAGGAACAAAATATATGCAGTATTTACTTAAATTGGCCAATAAAAATTATTCCAGGTCATACCATTTATGGACTTTAAAAAATTACATTGCTGTTTTGTATAAAGTAGATTACCTGAATAGCTGTGTTTCCTCCAGACATAGTCCAATAATCCTTCTCACATTATTTCATTTGGGGTGGTTGAACCCTAGAATTTAGCCATTTTCTGTTGAGGTTTAGTGTTTGTTTGTTTTTAACAGAATGGCTTCTATTTATATAAAAGATTGTCTTTGCCACCTTCATGAAATTTTTATCAGTGAATTTAACCTGTATCTTTTTCTCTTGACATACAAAATTTTTAATGTTTATATGACCTAAACTATTCATCTATTTTGTGTTAAAAATGATTATCCCCCCCCTTAAGAAGCACATAGAGGTTTCCCAGAAGGAATGGCGAATCAATTTCTTATTAGTTTGACAACCCTGATTAAGCACTTTTAGTCTATGGATGTCAGAGCAAAAGAAATAGTTTGTCCTCTTTTCTGTTTCTGACAGAAACCAGGAGCTGAAAGAACTTGGTGAACTTTCTCCACACTGGGACAATCTACGGAAAAACGTCCTCACTCACTGTGATCAAATGGTGAACATGTACCAGGACATTCTGACCGAGCTCAGCAAGGAAGCAGGTGCGAAAGCAGTCACTTCACACGTTTCACCTGACTTGCATTTCATGCGTGTTACATAAAAACAGTAATAAACATTGTTAGGAACATGGAAGAGTGGAGATTTTTTTAAAGCATTTTTATCTCTAACAATTCCATTTTGGCATGAAAATATAACAAAGAAAAAAAGATGCCCTATTTTACTCCATGGTGTTTTTATAAGCATCACTGAGAGTTTTTCAAAAACTTAAATTTTTGAGAAGAAAAGCAAACCATATAGTTACGTCTTTCTTTCTGAAGTTTTTATAACAATTTTCGAAGTAATATTTACTTTTCAATATACATACACACACACTCATTATTTATTTACTAATAACATTTATTATTTTTTCATCCAGGGTCCTCTTTCAAATCAAGCAGCAGCAAAGGAGAGAAAACATTAGAATTTGTTCCAATAAATCTACATCTGCAGAGAATGCACGTACACAGTCCTCACTTGAAAGGTATTAAATAATATTTTATTCAAAATGGTCAAATTATGTTACTATGTTTCTTTAAAAATTTCCACTCTAAGCATTTATATAAAGATGAAGATGAAAATTTGAAGCTGATAATAACCCTAAATACTACAAAAGGGACTATTATGCTTTAGTTGCTGTGTTTCTAAGCAACTCTGTAAATCTAGCCCCTGAACTGAGTTACAGGTTAATATGCAAAATGACTATTAGCTTCCTTAAGTAGTAACAGTGATGGCTAATGGCTATCAAGTGTGCTACTGTTTGGATTAGAAAAAACAAACAAGTAAAAAACAAGACTTGTTCATTGTATACCTGTGTTGAGAAACCAAAGCCCAGAGTTGGACTCAGAAGCCACTTCTCTTAGTGGTGACTCTCTCCAGAACCATCTTCTTCCCTGTAGGAAGGCCATTCTCAGATGGAAGGTGGCGGGATTCAAATAATTTAACAAGCGGTTCTCTGCCCTAATAACCATTTTAAGTATAAAAAAAGATATACCAAAAGATAGTTTATTATTTCATACATTTAATACTTAAATAAGAACAATAAGGGGTACATAAAACTAGATTATGTTATAAGAAACAGTTTTAAAATAGTAATAAAAACATTAATCAATACCTGACAAAAAACAATAAAACTGTTACTTAAGGTATTTCCAATGACAGCTTGTCACCCCCTGGTTGTTTGGCACTTTTTCTCTTTACGTTGTATGTTTGTTTACTGAAGTAACAAATGCGAGGGAATTAAAATGTAGTACATCAAAGGTATAATAAGTTTTATAAGATGAATAAATAAATTACACAAACAGTTCTATCAAATTTTTTTTCACCTGTGAATGGAATGATCATTACTATGGGTGCTTAAAATACACTGTTGTGCAGATGAACGTTCAGAAAGAGTAAGGAATGTCAATTTGTGATTTCCACATTGGGCGGCTGCCCAGGCACCCACCTTAGAGAGAACCTTATTACAAGTGCCATTTTAACAACCGGTTCTCCGAACTCAACAAAAAATTAGGTGTTGGTTCTGCCAAACTGGTGCTAACTGGCTGAATCCCACCACCGGTGATAAAATATTTTGAGGCACTCAGTTGTGGTAAACATTTTTTAAGAAAAAACAAACATGTCGGTTTTCATATACATACCTACCTGAATAGGGTCCAGAGTGAACCATGTGGCATTGTAGTCACTGTCATGCTACAAAATCCTTACCATTTGTCAACAATATATATGTTAGGATATTCTTCTCATCTCACTTTTTCTTTAACTCCTTGCTGTATCAGTTTTATGCCTATTTAGGATGACTATCTGCCCCTATTGACCAGCGAAGTCCTATATTTAGGCCTGTTGTCACAGCATTCTTGTTAATAATGCCCTCTGCCTCCTTCCTGCCAAGAAGTCTGTTCCAGTGATAAATGCTGTGACCTTTCTACTAACCATCCTTGAGAATCACATTACCTTAGGTCGTCAAATTCTTTATAATAAGTGTATCATCAACACATGTATGCAGACAGACATGGAGACATTTAAACATGCATTCTAATGCTCTATTTTGTAGTCATTGTCACAACATATAGGTTAGAGGTTTTAAAAAGTTAGAATGGATTTTTTGTTCTGCTTTATAATCATCTGAAATTTTATAATTGGAAAAAGTAAACATTTCTCCTAAGCTTGTGCATACTGATCGTGTAGGCATAACCAGCTTATGTGCTAGTTTTAGTATAGGTATAATTATAATCATTCTGATGTATAATTTTATTACCCTCATTAACCCTTATCAACTATCTGAAATTTTAACTTAGGTCCTTTAACCAAGAAGTATATGAAATGGAAAAACTAAAATAAAAATTAGATGGATAGGCCCAAGGCATTTAGGAACTTTTGATTACTAAGTGTCTGTCAGTAGTTTTAACATAAAGTGTAATGGTTTTAAAAATCATTAAGAGTATCAACAAGTAATAGAGAAGCTAAAGTACTTACAACTACCTGAAAACCATGTAATTTTTTCCCCAAGGGCCAATAGGAAGCAACTTTTGTGATATAGTAAAATGTTTGTATATTTTGGAGTGGAATAGAATTGGAGCTTCACCAGTTTTATATATGACCTAAAGTCTGTTATTTACTCTTTCTAATCTGTTTTTCTCTTCTGCATTAAGTGAATTCGATCATGTAAGACACCTACAATGGACAGTAAGAGTTTCCATGATACACACGGTCTTTGCCATCACCGGAACAAAATGGATCTGTCCGTTTTATCACAGCTGCTGAAGTTGATGAGTTAAGAGACAGTAAAATCTGAGGAAGCAGCCAGATTTCGAGGACAGATGATTTAGAGAGGCAGAGGCATTTGGGGAAAGTCATCACGTGCAAGTGCTTAATGACTGATAGAATGATGCAGTGGGAGGACAGAGTGACGGAGGTTACAGCCACGGATGGATGATAGAAGTATCATCAAACAGATAGCTTGTTAGGGCCAAATCAATAGAAATTTATATTTAAATATGCATTCAAATATTTGGTGATGGTTCTTAAAACACTTCCACCAAACAAAGAGACATTATTATCCAAGTGGTCTTTTACATCATGTTTATTTCTTGAAAATGGCGGAACCATTTACATAATGCTGCCCCCTCCCAGGACACTGTCTGAGAAACAGGCTAGAGCGAGTGAGGATGAATACAATGCCTTCAGTTGCTGTTTCTCCAATTTGAAAGGAAGAAACTGGAAGATAAAAGAAAAAAATTAGAAAAGCAAATAAAATTGCTTCTAATTAGTTTGGTTTGGGACATGTTCCGGTTTTCTAGAGCTTCCATAACAAAGCACCACAAACTGGGTGGCTTAAACAGCAGGATTTTATTGTCTCACAGTCTTGAAGCTACAAGTTCCCTGAAAAGCAGGTGTGGGCAGAGCTAAGCTCCCTCTGGAACCTGTAGGGACCCTTTCTTGCTCCATTGCACCTCATTTTTTTTTCTGGCAATCTTTGGTTTTCTTTGATTGTTGATGTATCCCACTGAGTCTCCATCTTCACACGGTGTTTCCCTGTGTCTTTACATCACCTGTGTATGTCCTCGTCTCCGTGTTCAAACTTCCTTTTCAAGATGCCAGTCATATTGAATTAGGACTCACCCTAATATAATAGCCTGATTTCAATTTGATTAAATCTGTAAAGACCCTATTTCCAAATAAGGTCAGAGTCTAAGATATTTCTTGGGTGGGGGCACAATTCAACCCATAACAAGATATATGAAGAATTTTTTTTTTTTTACCTGTCTTAACAAAATCAAGCATTGAAGAGAAAAGCAAGGCTTTGATGTTATAGACCTAGGGTACAACTCATTAGCTGGAGGTTTTCTGACATAGTTGTTTTCAGAAAAACTCATTCTTCCCTTTAAAGAGCTAAGGAGAAAATGTGGGAAAGGACTAGATATCCTAACGGCCAAGAATTAATGTGAAAGTATTGAATTTTATTGTATAATATAATTATATTACAATAGTATGTATATTGTATACATAAAATATGTATAACATTAAATAATTTATATGTTTTAAAATATTTATGTTTTTATAATAACTTTAAAAGTTATTTGGAGTAAGAACTCAGGTAAAGTAGATGCCTTATAGACTAGATCACTAACTATGTATGTTATAATAGAAATTGAAAATGATTGAATTTTTAGAGCCTTATTACCACTTTACTTCTTTGAAATTGACCAAGTGAATAACTGCTCTGAGTTTTGGTTTACTTATTTTCAAAATAAAACAATTAAAAGTTGAAAATGGTGGTCAATCAAATTTTCTCCTTGATTATAGAATATGTATTTAGCAGATTTTTAATTGCAGTTAAGTTTATTTAAGATCCACAGTTACTGATTTAAATGTTTAGCTGAATTACCGACAACATTTTGTAAGGTAATGATGCAAGTAAGATTTGCCAAGCCTTAGTATTTCCCTGGTGAGTTATTTGGATATGGCCTACATTAATTTTCATTCTTACCATTAGTAAATTGCATCTCTTCACCTTTGATTAATGTGCCTGCTATACGGATAGAGGCAGCTTTACAAACAATAGTAGGCAGATTTACCAATTACCAAGGCTGATGTCTAGCTCTTGAAACAAGTAACTGAGCAGAACTAATGTTATCATGTCTCATACTGACAAATGAAATAACCTCCATTTAACTTCAGGTGCCCTCTGACCCACTAAGTTAATTTGTCATTCTTATTCATTACTCAAATTAAATACAACAAAATAGAATACTCATAACAATAGAGATACAGCACTGACAACAATAGCAAGAACAAAACCCTGAAGTTAAGAAAAAAATTTCCTACTCCTATATCTCGGTAATTTTATTTTCTTGGAAAATTGGTTGTGAATAGTATAAAATATGGATTCTTATGATATTAAATGTTTATTTTATATATTACAAATAATAGCATATTATAATACATAGCAAAGAAAGGAAGGAAGGAGGGAGGGAAAGAGGGAGGGAGGAAGGGAGGGAGGGAAGGAAGGAAGGAAGGAAGGAAGGAAGGAAGGAAGGAAGGAAGGAAGGAAGGAAGGAAGGAAGGAAGGAAGGAAGGAAGGAAAGAAAGTAAAAGAAAGAACCTACTATGTGATATTATGAAGCTGTAGCTGCAGTCAGGTACAACATGACCAGAATTTTCTGTGTAGCTATGGATGAATCAGCTGACCTTTTGCCTCTGAGACTTCTAATCTGTACAATGAAGGAAGAAATAAACGATAGGAGCTCCCTGATTTCTGCATTTTAAGAGTCTGGGTGTATCACCTCATCAGTGAAACATAATTACCTTTAGATATGTTTCATGATGATTCCAAATTTCTTGGGCTGTTTTGAAACAGATTTCCCTTAAAAATTTCTATGGTCTTTGTGATTCACATCAAAGTCATCCTGTGGGCCATTTTGAAGTCAGGGATTATACTTAAATTGTTCCTTGAAATGAGATCAGCATGTCTACATTTTTTTATTAGCACTATTTTTATAGTAATAGGAATTTTAAAGATATATTCTGGGAAAAATAGTCTTATTATCTCATTTCTATTATTAAATGGCTTTTAAAAGGTTATGCGGCAGCCCTATTATTAAATTTTAAATCAGCCTAGTATCTTTAGCTTGATGAGACAATTTGAATTTCTCTTCCCAATTATAATATATACTATGCCATTTTCACAAAACCGAGGACAATATTTGAGGTATAAATATCAAAGAAGACACGATTATATTTTATAAAAAAGGAAAAGGAACTTGAACTTTATTGCTTAAATTTTCTGTAAAATAAAATGCCCACCTAGATTTCTACAATTGTCTCTTAGGACCAAAAATTAGAAAGCTTTTATTATACACAGTTAAAGGCTATTCATGTCACAAAGATACCTAATTTAAAGATGGGGAAATTTTAAAAATCAGATCAATATTACTGATCAGATTGTTACCTTAAATTTTACTTTTTATTGGGCTTTTTTATATATCTGCTCTCTCCTAAAGGAAAACAATCAGTGGAAATTACTTCTAACTAAATTTAAAGGAGTATGTATGCTTTGGCCAAAAATAAACATGGTACTTTAAGGGTATATCATTTTTCATTAACTAAACTAAGAGACCAGGAAATAAATTCCATGATATACATAACTCTATCTTATTTGTATAGTAATTAATTGCAAGTGAAATTCAACGATGAAGGGGCCAAAATAGGTAGCTGTTTCAGTACAGTGATATTGATAACTGATAATTGTCAAATAACAATGGCAAAATATTAAGACTTCCTGGAGTCTTGTATTGAGTTGTAGGAGCACCTTACATATTTTAGAGATTAACCTCTTATCAGATATATGATTTGCAAATATTTTCTCTTATTCTATATGTTACCTTTTCACATTATTGTTTCATCAGCAGAAGCTTTTTAGTTTGATGCAGTCCCACTTGTGTAGTTTTATTTTTGTTACTTGTACCTTTAGTGTAATATCTAAAATCATTGTTCAGACCAATATTATGAACTATTTCCCTATGTTATTTTTTCTAGGAGTTTTACAGTTTTAGGTCTGAGGTTGAAATCTCTAATGCATTTTGAGTTGATTTTTTTGCACAAAGGGTCTAATTTCAATCTTTTGCCTGGAGATAATTTTACGCTTTCCTTGTTATTGAACATGTTTTCTGTAGAGATATATGGTTATCTTCCTCCCCTGGAAGAATAAGTATATTCCAGATTTCAATATGTTTTCTATTTTTTTGGATAGTGTACTTAACCATTTTATTCTTCAATTAAGAATAGTAACTATCTATGTATAATCTAAAGACAAATTATACAAACTGAATTCAACCTCAAAATGTTTATTAATTTATTAATGATCGCTGAGCCTCTACAACACACATGACAGAAATTTGGCTGGTCTTCTAATCTTTGAAATAGATGAGGAGAACCGAGGCCCATGTTTTGGGCTGTGTGAGGAATGGCCCCCACACAGGAGCAGCAGTCTGCCCTGTGGACGCAGAGACATGAAGATTGAAGAGGCAATAGTGATCCTCACATGAAACAAGGGAGGTTAGAATTAAAGATAGTGCACAGTGATAAGAGGGAGTAAAATTTGGGGAGTCAAGTTGTTGGAACTGTTCAGATAAAAATGTTGAGGCAAAAAAAGCAAAGAGCAATTGAAAATGGTCTTGAGATCCTGAGAAATATAGTCCGGGAGGCTTAAAGGCATGTGGTGTCTGTTCTGGTCACAGGAAGTGGAGGGGTGGGGGACAGAGGGCAGACTGAAAGAAAACAAGTTAAGCTTAGTAGCTGGCTGACAGAGATGTTTGCAAGACAGTTAGGACTTGGATTCTTTAGTGAGGAACTAGCCAGAAATGGAAATATTTTATAGCCTTTGGTAAAAATATAGTGTTAAAATCCTAAAAGAGATGAGTTCATAAATAGAAAATAGGATGGAAAATAAGTGCAGTCAAAACTTTGGATCTGAAAGAGTTTGTTCATAACATTGAAAGTTTCTTTTTGTTGTTTTTTTTTTTTTTTTTGTTTTTTTTTTTTTTTTTTTTACTGTGAATGGATTCAAGAAACACAAATTCCTTTCTTTAGACTTTAAAATAAATAAAAGCTGTTGATTATGAGGAGTGGGGTGTATTTGAGCAGCTTCCTTCTCTTCCTTTACCTGCCTCTTCCAAGGTTCTTGGTTTCATCAGGGATGACTAGAATTCCTGAGATTCGTGAGGTGGATGAATGAAGAGGAAGTTTCTGTGCCTAGCAAGTAGTTTTCGAAAATGTTGAAACTCTATGGATTCGCCAAGAAGCTCATAAAGCTTAAGTTCAGGGCCCTTCATGTGAGTGGGCCTCTTACAAGATCTCAGTGGGTCCTAGAGACCTGTTTGCAGTCAAATGCTTTTAAAAATTTCACACAAGTAAGAAATTTGAACCTCCAACAGTTAAGAATGCTCTCTCTTTCCACTCAAATTCATTCTTCCCTTCTTGCTGGATGAGGTTAGAGAGACAGCAAATTTTTTTGGATCCAGTCAATCTATAGACTTTTTTTTTGGTAGTTGAGTTAAAAATGCATTTAGTTTGCACTTAGGGGCACACACGCATAAAGCTTTTAGTTAGTTCTGTATATTTTGGGTATTGCTGGTCACTCAGGTTTTAACAGAAATGCAACGTATTTCATTGCAGTATCATGATGACTTTCCTTTTTGCATTTAATTTTTTTTTTTTACTAACTTTATTCGGGTGACATTGGTTAATAAAATTATATAGGTTTCAGGTGTACAGTTCTATAATACATCATCTGTGCACTGTATTGTGTGTTCACCACCCAAGTCAAGTCTCCTTCCATCACCATCCACCCCCTTTACCCCTTCTCCTCCAACCCCTTTTACTTCTTGTAATCCCTATACAGTTCTTTGTGTCTGTGAGGTTTTTTCTTTCTTTTTTTTTGCTTAATCCCTTCACTGATCTCACCCAGCCTACTAACCCCCATGCTCTCTGACAGCTGTCAGTCTTTTCTCTGTATTTACAAGTCTGTTTCTATTTTGATTTTTTTATTGTTTTCATCAGATTCCACATATAAAGGAAATCACATGATACTTATATTTCTTTAACTGGCTTATTTCACTCAGCATAATTTAAATAAACATAAGAACTAATTCTCTTCAGAAGATTGAATCTCTGCATCACTTTCTTCTTCAGACTAAAATGTTTATTTTCATGGAGAAATAAGCATGAGTTAAAATATCACCTTTCTTTGCTTCGTTGGTGATATTACTTTAGGTAGAAATGATAACCATAGATAATAATAACTGAATGCATCTTACTTTTAACTACTTTCAACTAGCATATTTCCTCATGTATAAGACACATGTTTTTTCAAAAAATTTGGGTTCTAAAAACTGGATGCGAGATGGGAAGATGGCAGCGAAGTAGGTGGATGCACAGACGCCCAGCTTTCACCACCAAACTGGAATACAAATCAATTTAGGAAAAATCAGCGTGAAAAACCAACTCTGAACTACAAGAACAGCTTTCAAAACCCAAGAAGCAAAGAAGAAGCCACAACAAACCTGGTAGGGAGCGCCTGAATCTCCTCTGCTTATAGGAACGAAGGGGAGGAGGAGGCTGAGAGCCCAGAGGGGATCTCACTCCAGGGAAAAGAGCAGAAAATATTGCTCACAGCCACTTGCCTGGCAACCAAGGAGCGAGGTGTGTTGAAAAGACCAGCTTATCTACCAAGTGGAAAGGACAGGGAGAGGTACAGACTGTTAGGGGCTAAGGAATGCAGGAAATGAACTAAAAAAGATGACTCATCCGTGCTGGAGGCGGCCATAGCTGGGGGAGGGACTGATCCTTCCCCACAAAACAGTACTGAATTGCTTCTGGATCAGAGATCTCCGGACATCTCTCCAGCTCCAATCAGCACAAAAAGACACAGCTAAAAACAAGAAATGGGGAGGAGGGGCAGTAACTCAGGTCTCCATGGAGATCTGAGATGCACCTCCCCCTACTGAAGCTGAGAAAACACCCTGTCCCCAGAGAGATTAGTTGGCTGAAGAGGCCTTCAGAGTCTCAGGTTAATCCCATCACATTCCTGGATACACTTTCAAGGAAGCCCCCTGCTGAGATCAATAAACAAGACTATCACCTGTTAAGAAAACAAACAAATCAAGACTTCAAAGCTGCCCAAATCCAAAAGTGGATTACAAATAATAGCTGATACCAACCCAAGAAGACCTAGGAATAATACAACTGAAAACTGGAAGCAGACAACACCAAGGCTAGACTCAAAAAACTCTACAAATAAAACACCCAAACACAATGAGAAGACAAAAAAGTGTAATCCAAATGAAACCACAGAGATACCTTCAGGAGATGAACTGAGCGATATGGAAATAATCAAACTTCCAGATGCGGAGTTCAAAATAATAACTATAAAGATGCTTAAGGATCTTAGAACAACAATGGATGGTCATTATGAACACCTAAATAAAGAAATAGCAAGTATAAAAAAGAATCAGATGGAGATGACAAATACAATATCAGAAATAAAGACCACAATGGGAGGAATTAAAAACAGGATAGATAGAGCTGAGGATCGAATCAGCAAGTTGGAGGACAACTGGAATGAAGGCATGAAAGCAGAGAAGAAAAAAGAAAACAGACTCAAAAAGTCTGAGAAAACTCTTAGAAAGCTCTGTGACAACATAAAGAGAAATAGCATCCACATCATAGGGGTTCCTAAAGAAGAAGAAAAAGAACAAGGGATAGAGACTTTGTTCAATCATATCATAGCTGAAAACTTCCCTAAATTAATGCAGGAGAAACTCGCACAAGTTCAAGAAGCACAGAGGACTCCATTAAAAAGAAACCTACACCAAGACACATCATAATTAAAATACCAAAGCTAAGCAATAAAGAGAAAATATTAAAAGCTGCAAGAGAAAAAAAAAGCTATCACCTACAAAGGAGCCCCTATAAGGATGACATCCGACTTCTCAACAGAAACACTTGAGGCCAGAAGGGAATGGCAAGAAATATTCAAAGTAATGCAGAACAAGAACCTACAACCAAGACTACTTTATCCAGCAAGGCTATCATTTAAAATTGAAGGAGAAATAAAAAGCTTCCCAGACAAAAAACAACTCAAAGAATTCATTACAACCAAACCAATGCTGCAGGAAATGTTAAGGGGCCTATTGTAAACAGATCAAAGTGGGAAAAGAATATAGAAAAAAAGTAATACAGCTTTAAAGAACAAAATGGCAATAAACAACTACATATCAATAATAACCATAAATGTAAATGGATTAAATGATCCAATCAAAAGACATAGGGTAACTGCGTGGATAAAAAAACAGGACCCATACATATGCTATCTACAAGAGACACACCTTAGAACAAAAGATACACATAGATTGAAGGTAAAAGGATGGAAAAAAACATTTCATGCAAATGGAAATGAAAAAAAAGCTGGGGTAGCAATACTTATATCAGACAAATTGGACTTTAAAACAAAGGATATAGTAAGAGATAAAGAAGGCCACTACATAATGATAAAGGGAGTAATCCAACAGGAAGATATAACTATTATAAATATCTACGCACCTAATATAGGAGCACCTAAATATATAAAGCAGACTTTGGTGGATTTAAAGGGCGAGATCAACAGCAATACTATAATAGTAGGGGATTTCAATACTCCACTAACATCACTAGATAGATCCTCAAGAAAGAAAATTAACAAAGAAACAGCAGACTTATTGGACACACTAGATCAACTGAATTTAATAGATATCTTCAGAACCTTTCACCCTAAAGCAGCAGAATATACATTCTTTTCAAGCGCTCATGGTACATTCTCTAGGATAGACCATATGTTAGGGCACAAAAGTGCTCTCCACAAATTTAAGTAGATTGAAATCATATCAAACACTTTCTCTGATCACAGCAGCATAAAACTAGAAATGAACCACAACAGAAAAGCTCAAATATTCTCAAACACATGGAAACTAAATAGCAGGTTGTTAAATAACGAATGGATTAAAAATGAGATCGAAGAAGAAATAAAAAAATTCCTAGAAACGAATGACAATGAGCATACAACAACTCAAAATTTATGGGATACAGCAAAAGCAGTACTGAGAGGGAAGTTCCTAGCACTACAGGCACACTTTAAGAAGCTAGAAAAAGCTCAAATAAAGAACTTAACCCTGCATCTAAAAGAACTAGAAAAAGAACAGCAAGTAAAGCCCAAATGTAGTAGAAGGAAGAAAATAATAAAGATCAGAGCAGAAATAAATGACATAGAGGCTAAAGAAACAATACAGAGGATCAATGAAACTAGGAGCTGGTTCTTTGAAAAGGTAAACAAGATTGATGAACTTTTAAGTAGACTCACCAAGAAAAAGAGAGAGAGGGCTCAAATAAATAAAATTAGAAATGAGAGTGGAGAAATAACAACTGATACAAGAGAAATACAAAATATTGTAAGAAAATACTATGAAGAACTGTAAGCCAAAAAACTAGACAACCTAGAAGAAATGGACAAATTCCTTGAAACATACAATCTTCCAAAAATCAATCTGGAAGAATCAGAAAACCTAAACAGACTGATTATACCAAATGAGATTGAAACAGTTATCAAAAAACTCCCAATAAAGAAAAGTCCAGGGCCTGATGGCTTCACAACTGAATTCTACAAATATTCAAAGAAGAGCTAACTCCTATCCTTCTCAAACTATTTCAAAAAATTCAAGAGGAAGGAAGACTTCCAAGCTCCTTTTATGAGGCGAGCATAATTCTGATTCCAAAACCAGGCAAAGACAACACAAAGAAAGAAAATTATAGGCCAATATGTCTGATGAATATAGATGCTAAAATCCTCAACAAAATATTAGCAAACCGGATCCAGCAATATATGGAAAAAATCATACACCATGATCAAGTGGGATTTATTCTCGGGAGGCAAGGCTGGTACAATATTCGTAAATCAATCAATGTGATTCATCACATAAATAAAAAGAAGGAGAAAAACCATATGTTAATTTCAATAGATGCAGAAAAAGCATTTGATAAAATCCAGCACCCATTCATGATCAAAACTCTCAGCAAGGTGGGAATACAGGGAACATACCTCAACATGATAAAAGCCATCTATGAGAAACCCACAGCCAACATCATACTCAATGGGCAAAAATTAAAAGCAATACCCTTAAGATCAGGAACAAGGCAGGGGTGCCCCCTTTCACCACTCTTATTTAACATAGTCCTGGAAGTCCTAGCCATAGCAATCAGGCAAGAAGAAGAAATAAAAGGCATTCAAGTTGTAAAAGAAGAAGTAAAACTATCATTATTTGCAGATCATATGATATTGCATATAGAAAACCCTAAAGTCTCAGTCAAAAAACTACTGAACCTAATAAATGAATTTAGCAAAGTGGAGGATATAAAATCAATACTCAGAAATCAGAGGCATTTTTATACACCAACAATGAACAGTCAGAGAAATTAAGGAAACAATCCCCTTCACAATTATAACCAAAAAAATAAAGTACCTAGGAGTAAACTTAACCAAGGAGACTAAAGACTTGTACTCCGAAAATTACAAAGCATTGATAAAAGAAATCAAGGAAGATACAAACAAGTGGAAGCATATACCGTGCTCATGGTTAGGAAGAATAAACATCATTAAAATATCTATATTACCCAAAACAATCTATAAATTCAATGCAATACCAATTAAAATACCAATGACATACTTCAAAGACATAGATCACATATTCCAAAAATTTATATGGAACCAAAAAAGAACACGAATAGCCTCAGCAATCTTAAAAAAGAAGAATAATGTGGGAGGTATCACACTTCCTGATATCAAGTTATACTACAAGGCCATTGTACTCAAAACAGCCTGGTACTGGCATAAGAACAGGCATATAGATCAATGGAACAGAACAGAGAACCCAGAAATAAACCCACAGTTCTATGGACAACTGATATTTGACAAAGGAGGTAAGGAAATACAATGGAGTAAAGACAGCCTCTTTAACAAATGGTGTTGGGAAAATTGGACAGCTACCTGCAAAAAAATGAAACTAGATCACCAGCTTACACCACTCACAAAAATAAACTCAAAATGGATAAAAGACTTAAATGTAAGCCTTAAAACTATAGGCATATTAGAAGAAAACATAGGCAGTAAGCTCTCTGACATCTCTCGGAGCAATATATTTGCTGATTTATCTCCACAGGGTAGTGAAATAAACGAAAGGGTAAACAAATGGGACTATATCAAACTAAAAAGCTTTTGCACAGCTAAAGACAACAAGAGCAGAATAAAAAGACAAACTACACAATGTGAGAACATATTTGACAATACGTCTGATAAGGGGTTAATAACCAAAATTTGTAAAGAACTTGTAAAACTTAACACCAGGAAGACAAACAATCCAATCCAAAAATGGGCAAAAGAAATGAATAGACACTTCTCCAAAGAGGACATACAGATGGCCAATAGGCATATGAAAAAATGTTCAACATCACTAATCATTAGAGAAATGCAAATTAAGACCACAATGAGATATCACCTCACACCAGTCAGAATGGCGCTCATCATCAAAACAACACAGAATAAGTGCTGGCGAGGATGTGGAGAAAGGGGAACCTCCTGCACTGCTGGTGGAAATGCAGACTGGTGCAGCCACTGTGGAAAACAGTATGGAGATTCCTCAAAAAATTGAAAATCGAACTGCCTTTTGACCCAACTATCCCACTGTTAGGAATATACCCCAAGAACACCATAACACTGTATGAAAAGAAGAAATGCACCCCCATGTTTATGGCAGCATTGTTCACAATAGCGAAGATCTGGAAACACCCCAAGTGTCCGTCAGAGGACGAGTGTATTAAAAAGCTTTGGTACATATATACTATGGAATACTACTCAGCCATAAGAAATGATGACATCGGATCATTTACAATAACATGGATGGGCCTTGATAACATTATATGGAGTGAAATAAGTAAATCAGAAAAAAACTAAGAACTATATGAGTCCATACATAGACAGGACATAAAAATGAGACTCAGAGACATGAACAAGAATGTGATGGCAACAGGGGTGGGGAGGGTGCGTTGAGGGGGGATGGGGCGAGGAAGGAGAGAGGGGTTGGGGGAGGGGAGGGGCACAAAGAAAACCAGATAGAAGGTGACAGAAGACAATTTGACTTTGGGGGAGGGGTATACAGCCAATGAAATGTCAAAATAATCTGGAGATGTTTTCTCTCAACATATGTACCCTGATTTATCAATGTCACTGCATTAAATTTAATAAATAAATTTAATTTAAAAAAAACTGGATGCGTCTTATACAGTGTTTGTAGAAGTGTGGCATTTCAAATGCCATAGATGGAACTGAATACGAGGCAATATATGAAGACAGTGATTCGTCATCAGACACAGATGAGCACAAGCCAATGAATGGGAGTTTTGACAGTGATGAGGAGTTGTATGAATTTTATGATATATAAAACTTGAGTTCAATAACTTTATGTAATACCTTTTTTTTTTCAAATTTCGGGCCCCAAAATTAAGGTGCGTCTTATACATGGAAGCATCTTATACATGGTGAAATACGGTATATCTTTTAGCTGAGGAAACAGACTTGGAGTGGTTGCCTTTCCCAACGTGAGACAACTTCCAGGTGGCAGAACTGGCTTCCAGGGTCAATGACCAAGATTACCGTCAGTCAGTTAAAGCTCTGGCTCTCCAACCTGAGACAGAGTTTGAAGACCTTGGGTGTAAGATCTGGGAATGTTAGAGAAAGCAGGTAACTTCTCAAGGTCCTCAGGTTTCTGTTGGAGAAATGAAGGTGGACTAAAGTTTATAGTTCATAACTTTTGGGTGATCTCACAAACATTTGCTAAAGCTGTGACCACTTTCCAGGAAGTAGAACAGAGACACTCATAAAATTTGTATATGTTCACTGACACCTGAAACCCTTTTTTTCTTAAGCATATGTTAAAATCCCCTGGACAAAAAAAAAAAAAAAATCTTTAAATTTAACAGAAGTCTGATGTTCTGTTATTTTAAGATAAGCTGACTTCTACTTTATTTGCCACGTTTTAAAAGAGCAAGAGGCCCTGGCCGGTTTGCTCAGTGGTAGAGCATCTGCCTGGCATGCAGAAGTCCCAGGTTCGATTCCCGGCCAGGGCACACAGGAGAAGCTCCCATCTGCTTCTCCACCCCTCCCCCTCTCCTTCCTCTCTGTCTCTCTCTTCCCCTCCCGCAGCCAAGGCTCCATTGGAGCAAAGATGGCCCGGGCTCTGGGGATGGCTCCTCGGCCTCTGCCCCAGGCGCTAGAGTGGCTCTAGTAGCAACAGAGCGACCCCCCGGAGGGGCAGAGCATGGCCCCCTGGTGGGCAGAGCATTGCCCCTGGTGGGCGTGGCAGGTGGATCCCAGTCAGGCGCATGCGGGAGTCTGACTGTCTCTCCCAGTTTTCAGCTTCAGAAAAATACAAAAAAAAAAAAAAGCAAGAGATTACCATTCCAGCAATCTATTAAGTGATTTTTCAGGATTTGCCTTATCAATGGGTTAATTTGGGTTGTTTTCTGGTTTGTGTGTGTGTATGTGACCTTGCATTTTAGAGACATTTTTTTTTTATCAAGAAGGCTATTTCAGGTGCATTTAGATTGAACTACTATGGAAAAGTTATGGTGCTTACCTAAAGCTAATATAATAATTTGTTTTCCCTATAAATGAGATCTGAAAAACAGCCAATGTGTCAACACCAAAATCAATTTGAAAAGGATCTACTTTGAAATTAGGTTTCTCAAATAAAGTATAGTCTAACAAGAGGGCATTCACTCTGTCTTTCCTCTAATAGGGATACTTTTCATGCCAATGTTAAAATGATGGCATGTTTGAAGCCATAAAATTAATATGTATGAAACTTGATGGCTTTCAAGATCAAAGGATTGAGTTTCAATTTAAATGTATGGATACTTTGGTTTTTTTTTTAAAAAGTATCTTGCTGGAAAATAGATCAAGAGATATTTTGTCTATTCTTTCTGTGTCACCGAAGGAAATTATAAAGCATGTATTAAAATTGTGTGAGATTTAGCATACACAGGCAGGAACTACTCTATTTAGATGTTTGTTAAATGCACTCATATGGTTCTGGCCTTGAACCAAATTCCTTCTTTCCTCTGTAAATTTTGGTTGAAAGATTCATTTTTGTTGAATTTCAATATGATTGCAAATTAAATGATGCAAAACTCAATAAAGTAAAATACACAAAAGACCAATTAGGCCGTTATCTCAGTAAGTATACAGAAGAATGAGAGAACACACTGTTCTACACAGTAGCACATAATTAAGATGTAGTCATAAATCAAGGAAATAGGAGAAGTTGCTTAGGTGCACAGGTGGCTTTTAGGAAAATAGATTAGCTCTTCTTGCCCCCTTGAGATTCAAGTTCATAGTTATTCCTGCAAAATTAAACAAAATAATGTCTCAAACTCCTGACAGTGTGTACGGTTCAGTGCAAACAGCACGCCAGAGAGAAATGTCTGCGGAGTATTCACCTCCCTGTCCATTCCTGTTCCAGATGCTCTGTATGATGTTATCACTGTGGGAGCACCAGCAGCCCATTTTCAGGGATTTAAGAATGGTGGTCTTCGGAAACTACTTCACAGATTTGAAACGGAAAGAAGAAAGTAAGTGATAACAGATGCATTGATTATGTTATCTTCCCTTTGGGGAAGTTTATACACATGTTTAGAATAAAGAAACTTGGTCCATCATAATGAATAGTTCTGATATCTAACCTATTTGGTAACTTAAATTTTGTTGAACTTCCAAAAAAAGATACTCAAGCAGAAATTAAATTAGAATAAATTAAAGGCCTGAGCATGTTGCTTGTTGAGGAATGCTGTCTGGCAGAAAATGTTTGTGAGAACAAAGCTACTAAAAAATAGTTCATGTTCTAGGATCAACTATTGCTCATTCAATGGAATTTCATCCAGGCAGAGATGTAGCTGAAAACGTAGTCTAATGTAACTGTAAAAGCCAGATACTTCATGGAGATCATGAGTCCTAGTTTATGACTCTTACCTCACTGGTGATGTCCACTGTGGTGTGAGGCAAGGCGTATAAACTGCCCTGTGGTTTCAGTGCACCATTTGAAAAAAGAGACATCAGTACAGAACTCTTATCAGTTAAGTGATGAGATGAAAAGAGAAAACATTCCTTAGGGAAAAGGCATGACACAAAAACCAAAGTGTTATTACTGGTCTTTACAGTATACCTCCTCAATTTTTGATTTCTTGGCTACTTAAAAATATTGCATCAGTAGTTTCTCCCTCATAAATAACCAGTGAAGTTTATCTTCTAGTGCCCTCTGGCTAGGACTGCACATACGTAAACCATAGCGATTGTTGTCCTGATAGGAGTGGCAACTTGTCTCTCCAAGTAGTTACTCTTCTTAGATTAGGAACCTGAATTTTGAAAGTTAGGGAGAAATTTTATTCTGTCATCATAGTTGGTTTAGTAATAAATAGTATTAGAAAATCTACTTGAGTAGCAAAACCAGAACCTTCTTTTTTTTTTAAAGTTTTATCACATTTATGACATAATAACACATTTGTTATCAGGTATTCCGTGTTCAGGACAAAAGTATTAAAAGTAACTTAGAATTGAATAACTGTTATACTATTATATAAATATATACACTAACAATGCACATATATTTTTCTTTCTTCTTTTAAAGAAATTAACTTTGGTCTAATACTATAACTTAGATACAACTCAGATTTCTCCAGATTTTTTGTTTTTGTTTTTTTGTTCATTTGTTTTGTTTTGTTTTGCTTTGTTAGTGAGGTGGATATGTAGTTCTATGAACTTGTATCACAAGTGTAGATTATAGTAATCATCACAAAGAACTGTTCCATTACCACACACACACACACACCCGTTTAGGTTACGCCTTCTGCTACAGAAAACTGTTCTGTTGCCTCATTATTGCAACAGGGAGGGGAAGTCAGAGTTTCTACCCAGGCCCCTGCAGGGAGAGGCCCCTCCTGTTTAGTTCATGGGAGCTGGAAGTCAGCCTGGTCACAGACCCGAAGGGGAAAGAGATGCATGTATTTACTAAAATGGGAATGAGGTGGAATATGGTCTCTGCCCATAGTTTCCACTGGGAACAGTGCTTCTCATTGAGCTCCTGCTGTCCCACCCTTCGAGTGGGGGAGAGACCCTGCTATTTTTGTGCTATTCACCCCAGAATAGGCAGGTGTGGCTAGAAGTTTTCTTTCTATTGGGCCCCTCTTTTACTAGTCCTTTGGTTTTCCTTGGGTTCTGTTTTGAGTTGGCATTTGCTGTGCTGAGTGCTTGTCTAACACGCACGCTGGGTTATACAGTGGGCAAGGAAACACTTGAAGCTGTCCCTGCCATGCCAATTCTTAGCCCCGTACCTCCCAGCCAGTCTGCCTTCTCTGCTCTGAGTCTTCTGAGAAATGAGTTGTAAGTTTTAACAAGAGTATTTTTTGTGATTAGCAGAAGTAAAATAGATTGTGTTTACTTTATCTTGTCTGGAACTGGACATCTGTACCTTGAGAATTCAATTTATTTTTTTTTCTCAAGCCAATTTTAAAGTATATAACACAATTAGAAGACTGAATATTGTCCACAGGGCACATAGATTCTAGTTGAACCTATAGAGCCTTGGTGCCTGAAACATGGAACCTCACCATATAATTTCATAAAATCTTACCCATGTGCTACTGGCAAATATAAATGTTGAGTTTTATGGTTAGACTCTGAATAATATATCTTGTTCTAAAGATCTTCATGAATATCTGAATTCTTCTGTATTCTTCACTTCTCACTGGGATGTTTATATACATATAAACACAAGCACATACCTGTAGGGTTAAATTTAAAACAAAAGAGAAGTATTTTCAATACTTAAAAACATTGATTCACCTTAGGTTTTTTATATGTGTTATATATCCTATTGCTTTATTGATAAGTTTATTGATAAATGCAATGAAATTTTTTAGAAAGTAAAAAAAATAATAACCTGGTACCCTCTCCAGGACAGTGGTATGGGACAAACATAGCTTGCTGAGTAATACACAATGAATGTGACATCAGCCTGTCCACCAAGATAAGAGCTGACTTGAGCAAAGATGTTATGACTAAAGTTATATCACACTATGCAAATTATTTTTCTGCAGGTTTTCTTTAGCCACAAATACTGCATTTGTTAGTCAAAAGTGCTAATGGAGAAGTAAATGTTACTATGTGACGTGGGTAACTTAGACTTCGTCATTGACATGCGGTAGTGCAGAAAATCACACTGAGTGAACTAAATGTTCTTTGCCTCTTTTTTCTTTTGACACCACCTCTCAGAAATAGAGATAAGTCTTTGGACCTTTTTTTTTTAGGGGGACTGCCACAGCCATTGTACTTCACCTTCATTTCTTCCCAGTTAAGCCAATGAGTAATGTCACCGGAGTACAGTAATTTATGTGTCTGTTTCTTAGTGATCTATTGTTTGATAAATGCATTGGCCACACGATGAAAAGGATTTTAGCATAAGAAAGCCTTGCTTGCTTGTATTCATATAATGTAATTTAGATCACATAAAAACGTATTTTAAAAGCTACAAGAGAATTAATTAGGCAGATTGATCTTTTTAAAGCACAAGTGTCTGAGTACATTGCTTCCCTTCTCAGAAATCTTCATGGAGTCCCGTCTCCTCCACTGAGCATTCCGAGCCTGTGACCTCACCCCTCCGACTTCCTACCTTCATCACCCCCTTCTGACTGGAGTTGCTTCTTAAGGGCTATAAAACTATTTCCTTAAAGGACTTTACACTTTCCCACTTCTTCTCTTTTCCTCACTCTGTTCTCTTTTACTAGAAACTCTTCTGATCTCATCTCCCCACTAATTACATTTCTGTATTCAAAATTCTACGCATGGCCAATCCTAAGATTTTACCCTCTCATTATGTTTTCCTGATTTCTCAAGTTGATTTGACTCTCTGCCCTAATACTTTATTTTTACTTCTCTTATAGCCTTACTAGGTCCTGGTTATGGTGTGTTAGGTTTGTCCTTGTTTAATACTTCTGTAACACTTTGTGATGTCTTTGAGTAAGGGATGACATTCTCCTGGATTGTGGATCTTCTGGAGTGCTCCACAGAGTACTTAGCATACAAGCATTCCATGGATCAAATTCAACAGGCATTGGGTTCACCTGTGAATCCAATGTAGTCGCTGATGGAAAGTGTTGAAAACTCCAGTGGGGAATAAAGTTTCACAAATAACCATAATGCACATTAAGATCAATAGAGACAGCAGGGATGCTCAACCTTGGCTGAACTCTAGAATCACATTTAGAGCTTTAAAAACATTTTAGGCATGCCGTGATAACACCCGAGGCAAATTAAATGAAAGTCCTGGGATTGGAGCCCAGGCATCTGTATGTTTTACAAGCTTTCCAGGTGGGTCTAATGGGTAGCCAGGGTTGAGAACCACTGACCTAGATGTAAGTGAATAGTCCTGGGAGAGTTCAGATGATGGGTATGGAGATAGAAGGAGAAATAGTGATACAGATGACTTGAACTTGAAAAATATATAAAGCCTCAATTAGGCCTGACCAGGCGGTGCCACAGTGGATAGAGCGTCGGACTGGGATGCGGAGGATCCAGGTTCAAGACCCTGAGGTCGCCAGCTTGGGTGCACGCTCATCTGGTTTGAGAAAAAGCTCACCAGCTTGAGCCCAAGGTCGCTGGCTCGAGCAAGGGGTCACTCGGTCTGCTGAAGGCCCGCAGTCAAGGCACATATGAGAAAGCAATCAATGAACAACTAAGGTGTCGCAACAAAAAACTGATGATTGATGCTTCTCATCTCTGCGTTCCTGTCTGTCCCTATCTATCCCTCTCTCTGACTCTCTCTCTGTCTCTGTAAAAAACAAACAAACAAAAAAAACCTCAATTAGTATATACCAGAAGCAAAGAAAATCCATGTCAGGGGATATGTTTGAAAGGAAGAAAAGTATTACAACTTGCTTACCAGATACTGTTGTTTGAAGAATCTCAAATGCATTAAACATTTGCAAAATGGAATAAAGGTGGGAATGCAGCTGTGAGAATTTTGATCTGGGAAAATCTGGGCCTGAGTAACTTTCAACAAACAAAATTGACTATAATATAGAGATTTTCATGCTATAAACATGAGATCTTTCTAGGAGGACCAAAACTCTAACTACACATGTATTTTATCTAAAGACCGGGATGTGTGTAGCCCACGTGCTCACCCATCACGTCCAGCATCGATGTGCTCCTGGCAACAGTGATTCACCTGTGTTGTGTTTTGAAGGCTTGTGCAGCTTTCGCAAAATATAAATCATTTTTTTACTTTCAGTGTTGTTTAAAAGAAAGGAAAAAATGACCACAACACTTGTTTTGCCTGCTTTGATCATATCCAGTTTCAATAGGAACTTCAGATTCAGCCCGAAGGTTCACTGAGTGGGACCATGACCTAAAAGCACATACAGTAGCTCCTTCAATAGGATAAAAGGACACCTCACGAAAACAAAGAGCCTTTGTAAAGAAGAAGTATTTGTATGATACCGTCGAGGGGAGCCCTCTGGGAGAGGAGAGGGTCTAAGGCTGAAAAGGGGACAGGAGCCAAATCCGAAGGACACTTATTTGCTGTACCAAGTCCTGGCAGCTCCTCCTGCAGGCTGTGGGGACTCAATGACACTTTTTGTCTGAGAATTAACCGTGATCAGATTCACATTTTGAGTGACACTGGGGAAAGAATTTAAGGGTAAACATTAGACTATTATAACAGTGATTGTAAGAGGAGGTAGTGATGACTACTGAATCAGAAAGGGTTTTTAGGGAACTTTTAGGATGTACGTTCACTTGAGGGAGGACAGACAGGGCTGAAGGAGTCTTAGGTGTCTGTTTTCTCTAACTGGGTAAGTGACAAGGCCACTGGGAAAAGGAGTAGAGGACATAAACCATTTGTTTCCATTGCTTGGTTGTCTATATATTCAATATGATAAGAAGTTTTGGGAAACAAGAAAACCATTTGTTGAGTCTGTGCTTTTTTCTCCATAAAGAATTCTTTAAATCTTAGAAGTAACAGGGAATCTCAGACATCATAAATTCCCCTATTTATTTTATTGATGAGAATACTGAGGTCCAAAAATTGAATCACTCATACTGGTAATGATGGAGCCAGAGGTAGAAAATTAGTCTTCTCTCCCCCCTCAAGGTCATCCGTACTAATTCACTCTGTTACCATCAGCAGATATTCAGCCCAAATGCATCTTCTTTAGAAATGAACAATGATAGTTCTAACGAATAATATTCGCTACAGATGACCTTTCTGGGAATTGATTTTGCTACCCACCAGATAGAAATTTTTAAAAATTGCTCCATTCAATCTTTCTGGGGCTTTTATGAGAAGATAATTTTTAAAGTAAATTACTTAACTGTATTATTAAAATAAAACGTGAATCAATGTGGCAGTTTGCACTCAGGTCAGTTAGTATTTTAATCTACCTAAAATTGCTGTGGGCAGCAGTCAGTAACACTATTTCTAGGACTTTAGCCTTAATGGTTCTCTATTTATAGCTCCTCCCCCCCCCAATACACCCGAGGGAAACCACTTCTTTAGGGATGTATACCTACAATAAGAATAATAAAAGGAAAAAAAAGAAAATTTTCAGAGATGTTTATTGATTTGATTGATAATAGTAAAATATTAGAAACTACTCAAATGACTGGAGACTCAAACTGCTCTCCATCATCAGAGTGGAAGGCTATACATTCCAATTAGTATGTGGATCATGCGGTGTGTAGGGATGTATATAAAAAAATGTGCCTGAAAGAGTTCATAAAGTTATATGTACACAGAAGACATCAATTTAAACATATTGGTGAATGTTTTCAAAGGCTAATATGTTTATTTTGGGTGGGATCACCTTTTTATCTAGTTGTAGAAACAGAGAAATGTCTTTGTAAAACCCTCTTGCCATTTCCAGCAAATATGAGAAACTAGGTGGTGTGAAAGGAAACCACCTCCAACTACAAACACCTAGGAAAGGGGAATGCACTGTGGCAGCCTTTTCCATCACGTCTAAATGACTGAGCTGGGGTGTCAGGAGCTATAGTGCTGAGCGGTTAGTAAGCCAGTCCTGGAACTACGGCTTCCCTGAAGGATGTGTGCACGCAGCAAGAATACAGAGTCATAAGTCTGCCAGGGCTTGTGGGAAGAGGACGAGGCGAAGAAGTTATTTCCTCTCTCTCCGTCTCTGCTACCAGCCCTGGTGGCAGCATTCTGGGGAGGACATTACTACCCTCACCCACAGACTCCTGGAGGAGTGAGCTTGAAAATACCAGTAGCCAAACTAAGAAAAATAGAACTGACCAGCCCCTTGGAAGTTGACAAAGGGAATCAGAGCAAGTGAATTCAGGGATTATGGAAGTAGACAATGGGAGGAAGTGAAGGTTGTATAATTGTGTCTGGGAAACTTCCTTGGGGCAAGGAAGAGGATAGATGTAGAAAAGCAGTATTATTGGTCAACAAATTGCAGATAACAGCTTGCAAACAAAAACATGGGCTCCTAAGAGCCACTGTCATCAGAGCTGATGGGTAAATTTCCTCTGAGAGTAAAGTGAATCGAAGTGAATTTTAGGGTTTTTTTCCCTATTCATTGGCATCACGGATCACAGAGATAAAAAATGGCAGAATTCAGCCTTGCTCAAAAACGCTGATTGTAAAATTAACATGAAACCAGTATATTTTTAAATGAGCAGTTTCAGAGATAAACATCAATATAAGTATATAGATCATGTAACTCCTTTAACTATATGAGTGAGCCTGACCTGCGGTGGCACAGTGGGTAAAGGCATTGACCTAGAACACTGAGGTCGCCGGTTCAAAACCCCGAGCTTTCCTGGTCAAGGCACATATGGGAGTTGATGCTTTCTGCTCCTCCCTCCCTTCTCTCTCTGTCTCTGTCTCTCTCTCTGTCTCCTCTCTCTAAAATGAATAAATAAAAGTCTAAAAATAAATAAAAATAATTAAAAAAAATAATTATATGAGTGAAATCCATAGGAGGTAAACAGAACAAATCCTGTATTGTTCTCATTTGTGTCTCCAAGCCATACTTCTAGAAAAAGAAAAAGAGGAAAAAAAAAATACTGTATGGGCCAGAGCAGAGAAGTTGTTTATTTTTATTTTTTCTTCTTCTACAATTTCCTGAAGCACATTGTTAAACCCAGGGAAGCCAGGAGGGCATATTCAAATGCACTAAGGTGTAAATTTTCATTTATTACCCACATGATTTTTGTTTTCTTTGTTTTGTTTTGGGGGTTTTTTTTTGTTGTTTTTTTTTTGTTTTGTTTTGTTTTTTCATTTAAAACGGGAAGCATGTCTATCCCTCCCTCTGGATTCAAGGGATTGTTTTGTTTGTTTGTTCCAGGGTTTTCTGGTTTTTTGGGTTTTTTTTTTACACATCGTACTTGAGTTGAGAAAAGATAAGTGGAATTTGTCCCTAGATTTGTCTCTGGAGATTTAGTTCTGCGCCTGCAGCAGATGCATGTCACTGTGTGTCATAGTGCGCTATGCTCGTCTTCCGCCTGGGCCCCTCCCCCTTGTCATTTCCTCCCCTTTGAGCCTTGCCTGTTCATCATCCCTCATCTGTATTTGTCCATGACACCGTTTACCAGCGTACTAGCTTGGATGAGCAAGTGGGTTCAGGCGTGGAGCAGCGGTGGCGGGGTGGTAGAAAGAGTAGGTTAAAAGGCAGAAGGACTCCCAGGATCTGGGGTGTGGGCAGGGAACCGGGGAAGAACTGCTTTACTTCTCTCTCCTCCTGTCTCCTTCAAACCTAACCAGGAGTCTCGGATTTCAGTGTCTTAGAGTAAGGGTGGAGGTAAGGAGGTGGTTTGTAGGCTATTGCAGTAATCCAGGTGGCAGATGATGGTGGTGGCTTGCACCAGAGTGGTCACTTTGAGTGTGGAAAGAGGTGGTTGGATTTGGCATGTGCTTTGAAGGGAAAGGCAGAATTTTCTGAAACTTTGGAGACAAGGTAGGAGAGAAAGCGAAGAGACAGATGCTGTAGAGGGACTGGCTGTGAGGCCCTGCAGGGAAGAGGGCAGGAGCTGCTGGTCAAGCAGGGGGGTCTCCCCAGGGGCCCGCTTGGGGCGTGTTTCCTTCACCATGTATCGTTTGCTTTGTTGGATTTACAGATATTTGCAAATATGAAAGCACAGTGGTCAGGCCTTCTCTGGGTTGAGGCTATGCAACCCTCCTGTCCTCTCCAAATGCGTCCTCAAAGGCTTTGCAGAGGTCAGAACATCTCCACGTGGATTGACTCCACAGCACAAGCCCCCAGGAGTGCTCAGTATCTGTATTTTGTAGAAAAGTCCTTCAGGCACGTGACTAGGCCACGCTGTTTGTGGTGCCTGGGTGCGCAGTCCCGATGATGTCCACCATCTCCTGCTTGTCTTCTGTGGCCCAGCTGGTCTGGTTGTTGCTGGCACCGAGGCCAATCGTGATGTGTTCATTCCTGAAGAGAAATGTGACAGTCCCCTGATCCTATAGCTCATACATTCTGTTGCAGTCAGGTACTAATGTAATTTCCACAAGATAAATAACTGCAAAATGTTTATGCTTCTCCACCGTGCTGCAGAACCTCAGCAGTTTTCATGTACGTAGGGCCCACATTTGTGTCCCAAATGAAAGACTACTGCTCAGTTTTCTTTCAAAAGGATGGCCTGACCCACTGGCCAGCTGTTGTGCAAGTGCGGGATCACGTAGGACATGTTGACGTCTCAACTGGCCTCTCCACCAACACAGGGCCTCTCGTGTGATAGCCACAGGGGCATCGGAGAGCTTGCTTTTTTCCTTTTAAATTTTTTTCATTGATGAAAAGAGAGAAAGAGAGAGGCGGGGGAAAGGAAGGGAATGAAACAGTCATCAACTCATTGTTACACTTAGGTGTTCCATTTAGTTGTGCACTCATGGACTGCTTCTCCTACCTGTGCTGACCGGGGGTCTAACCTGTGACCTCTGGCACACCTGGTTCACACATTAACCACTGAGCCACCGCTCCAGGGCTGGAGAGCTTTTGTTTTTAATAGGACTTCAGAAAAAAGGTCTAGCCTAGACAGCTGAATTTGGGGATCACAACTGAGGTATTTAAACCACAGATTAAATGAGAGTATTTAGGAGGGACATGTAGATTTAAAAAAGAAAGAAAGGAAGAAGAAAGAAAGAAAGGGAAGGGAAGGGAAGGGAAGGAGAAAGAGACAGAAAGAGAAAGAGAAAGAAAAAGAGAAAGAGAAAAGAAAAGAAAAAAGAAAGAGTTCCAAGGACTGAGCCCCAGAGCAAGACAACATTAGGGGACAGGGACACAAGAAGGACCAGCAAAAAGCAACTGAAGTAGGATATATACTCAAGAATATACAATCCTCATTTTTATTGTATTTTGGTAGCAATTAAAGTATATGACTCTGAATATCATTTCACGACATGCTTTATTTTCTTTATATCTTCAAAATATGACACCCCAGTAACAACATGCACACATGCACATGTAAGTATGTGTGTTCTAATTACATGATGATAAAGAATTTACATATATACACTTTAATTGTTGAAAAACTATTATGAAATTTCAATTTTCATTATCTACAATTTGCTGTATTATTTACATCCTAGAAAACATTTTTTGTCCAAGCAAATATTTTGTTTTTTCTGCTGGTTTTGTCTGATTGATAGTTAATTCAAGTGTTTGGATTCAGTTTAAATTTCAGACCACTATAAAAATGAGTTTAGCTATATGTGTATTCACTTTATCTCGATAATTAAATTATACTCATAGCTTTCCATTTAAGAAGCTGTAACTGTTAAAATATATGGCATGTTTAAAGAGGAAGGCACTGACTAGGTAGACAAAATTTATGTGTACTTAAAATTATTTTGTAGTGGCGGTATTTTTTCCCCATACCATACTATTTCATCCTGGACATCAACATTGGCTTTTACTGTGGAGAATGAATCTTTCAACCTCACTAGATAAGGTGCTCATCCTTAAAAGACCTAATCAGGAGAGCTGAAGCCTGCTCCATAAGTCTGTTCCAACAGAGACTGACTGCGGAGCAGGGGAGAAGTTGTGCTGCTGACCCACAAGGGGGACTGCAGAATGTATCCGGGCAGGAGAGGAGGCTGGCGGGGGCATATTGGGAGGGGGCGGGACGAAGGGGTGATGGACAGATTAGAGGAGGCAACGTGGGTAATGGGAAGGGAACCGACGCATCTTGTGCTGAAGATAAAACTGGAGTGCCTGAGTGGCTTTGTCACAGGTTTGGGAGAATCAGACTCCGTTAGGGATCAGGAACTTAAAATAAGAAAGAGTGAACTTTTGGGGAGGGTGTTGTCTAGCGAGGTGAAAAGGGTGAAGGGATTAAGCAAAAGAAACAAAAACACTCCTCGTAGACACAAACCACAATATGGTGACTACCGAAGAGAAAGGGGCGGGGGAGGTAGAAGAGGGTAAAGGGGGATAAATGGTGATGGAAGAAGACTTGGGTGCTGAACACACAATACAATATACAGCTGTTGTGTTATATAATTGTAAACTGAAACCTATATAATTTCATTAACCAGTATCACTCCACTAAATTCAATTAGATGAAAAAGAAGGGTGAACTTTTATTGGAACCCCTGTATAGCATGACCCAGGGTTCAAAGAGGACAACAGTCAGAACGGGGACAGCGGGCTTCTCTGAAAGTGCTCTGCTCTCCACCTACCCCTCTGTTACCAGTGCTACAACCCGTTGAAGCAGAATCACCTGGCGTTGCCAGGGAATCTGCATTTTTTAAAAATTAATACCCACGACCTGTCTTGTGCCTGCTAACCTGTCTCGTGCCTGCTAAAATCTGAGCACAGCTGAGCTTCATGGAAGGAATAGACATGTGAGAAATGACTCTTAAAAATGAATGTGTAGTCATGTGAAGAGGAGGACACAAAGGGGGTTGGCAGAGTAAGAAATACATAGGAAAACATCCAGAGCATGGCTCGTGCTCAGGAAGATGGCAGCGGTGGACTGCCGGGACAGCATGACAGGAGGAAAGACAGATGGCGATAGCGATGGGTCAGGAAGAACGCAGAAGGGAGTGATTGTGGGAGAGGGGCCGGGGTGGCATCCTCAAAAGGAGGACAGTTATGTACAGAGAAAAATGAAAGCTCTAGCTTTCCAAGCAAGAGCTCAGCCATGGGAGGCTGTCCGTACCCATACGATGGCACCAAAGAGCACATTGTGATGGCAGGAAAGCAGATCAGTGGACGGGGATCGCGGAGCAACTGCTACAGGTTGCCTTCCGTGTCACGTCTGTAGTAAGTCCTTCTTTCCGCTGTCAGAGCTGCTGACCTCTTCCCCTCCCTGGTGACCTGTCGGAAA
Source organism: Saccopteryx leptura (assembly GCF_036850995.1). Lineage (NCBI taxonomy): Eukaryota > Metazoa > Chordata > Mammalia > Chiroptera > Emballonuridae > Saccopteryx > Saccopteryx leptura. The sequence continues at coordinate 212,656,757 of NC_089503.1, read as the reverse complement.
TTTCAGATAATCATCTTTCCAAAAACATCATGGGGTTGTTTGATTTCCTAAAGAATGTGATAGATTGCACATGGTGCCCAGTCTGAGGACAGAGGAGTAGGGGACATCCCAGTTTGTGATTTTTGTTAAAGGCCTTAGCACACTCCTGCCTAGGAGCCCAAGAGCTGGAAAGAGGCATAGATAATAGGCAGGGACATTGTTGTCTTTCTTTTCCTCACCATTGTGATTTGTCTAGTGCCTAAATTTGCATTAAGATATATATGACATGCAATTAAGGGATGTTTTATTTTTAAGCTTCTGCTTCTGAAATTTAAGTCACATACAAAACTGAGAGCAAATTCTCCTGAGTGCTACAGACTAGCAGTTGTTTTCTTCATAAACCTATACCCCTCAGTGACTTCTTGGCTTGTCTTATGAATAGTCCAAGCAACCAAGGACGTTCCTTTTCATCATTGTGCAAGAAAAAAAATTGTATATAACATATTAGAAATATTTATTATATGTTTGAAAAAGAGTATTATTTCTCCAAAGAAACTGTTACGGTCTCCTAAGTGTTGTTTGTGTAAAGGGAAGGGGGAGATACTTCCTAGATATGAGTTGTTCTTATTGAATCCCAATGTTTCAAAATAAGAAATGGGATAATGGTAATTTTAATAATTCAGCTGGTAAATATACAGAAAATATTTATCAAATACTCAATACATGTTGCAAGGTATTATAAAAAGTACTTTGATTGTTCGATGCCAAGAGATATAAGCAGGCTTTGCACCAACCATGTGAATGCATCAACCGTGACTTCTCTTTTCTTCTCCGTTGACTGCTGTTTTGCTATTTTATTCCTCTCCCTGCTGGAATGCTTCCTTTATGTTCCGTAATGAAACTGGCCCCAAATTTCTTCCCTCCATGGAATCTTGACCCCCATAACATGCTTGGCCAGTTTCTAGATGATGGGTATATGAGTCAGCAATTCTTTAACTAGCAGTCAATTTTAGATGGCTTTATTACTTAAATTAAAAACCACGAGGACAAAAAAAAAAGGTGATTATAAAACAGCATCCTGGAATTTTTCTGCTGGAAACATCTGTTTTCTATCCAATAAAATTCTCTATATGCCCACTTGACATTAGTTTCTTTTCTCAGCTATTAAAATTCACTCCCTTTCCCCAAAGGATCATGGGAAGATGTAGGTAGTAGTTACTGAATGCTTGCTGTATGTCAACACTGTTAGCCACTTCCCATGAATGATCACCTATCCTATCCACGTCTTATAATTATAAATAATTATTTGCCTAATTATTACCACTTTTCTCACAAGGAACCAGAGGCTGCTCAAGGCCACCTAGCCAGCAGGTGCTAGAACCAGTGTTTATACTCAGATCCCCTGAATGTAAAGCTCAGACTTTCCTCTCTGTACTATGTGACCTCAAATTCATTAGTAATTAGTACTAATTTGTGTTGAATATTAATACTCGATATGTGTAATCATAATGAATGTTCCTAGTGGTTGAGTAAAGACTGGATTTATTTTACTAGACTTAAAAAATATCTTGCTCATTTTACTTAAAAAAAACGCTTAGGACAATGTAAAAATCTCTTAGAACTGTTCTTACTTTTTTCAATAGGAAGTAATGCTAGGTGGATTTTTGCCATCCTATATTAAGGGCTGCAGGTTCTTTCTGCTTTATATGTAACTTGCCTCTATCTTTGTGGTTGCAGTACTGGATACCAGTTTATTTACTATTCACCTGAAAACACAGCCAAAGCAAAAGAAGTTCTCAGCAACATCAATCAACTACAACCTCTGATAGCAACCCATGCAGACCTACTGCTTAATTCTGCAAGCCAGCATTCTCCAGACAGCTTGAAGAATTCTTTAAAGATGCTTTCAGAAAAGGTAAGATTCAAAACATCCCTACAGTGGGGAAAATGAAACACCCCAATCCCCACTGGTGTTGCTTTCTGCATATATTGCCTTTCATAGAACCTGGAAATGTAAAATAGACTAAGTTAAAAAAGTAAGCTTCAAAGTTCTGCCACAGGATCAAAATGAATTGGCCTCATTTTCTTTTCAAATCTTACTGAGTGCTATTTTTTTTTCCTAGTAGGAAATGAAACCTGTTATTGGATGTTATATAGTTTCTTCTTTTCCTTGGCATCCTTCATTTTCTTTGGTTCATGCTCTTATAAAATGAATTAAATTAGATTTTGAAAATTACTTTATTTTCCTCTGGTAATCATCTAATTTTTATGCCTATGAAGGTATACTTTTGAATAGAAATGTCACTTCATTTGAAAGCAAGACTTTGATGTGGGTTCTTATCAGTGGCATGAGGTCATTTCTCTGCCTGATCCACTTTCAACATTATCTACCCCGAGAAGCTTCTGGAATTTTCTAGAAATATTAGTTATTGTTTGCAGTGTAGTGGGACCTAAGCCGTTATGTTTCCAGAAGTGACTTGCAGCTTATGTGCAGATAGGAAAGGTAGCCTGGCGTAGGGCAGGTACTCAACACCAACTCCCATAACTCGTTAGGGCAAATGAATGGTGCAGAGAGAACAGAGATGGAAAAATAGAAATTGAAGCTTGATTTTAAAACTAAAACCAAGTGTCCTGGAGTCCAAGTCCAATACTCTCATCCTTAACCTCTGCATTCTGAGGACACCTGGCAATTTATTATGAGATACTCTTGATAAAAATGCCCTTGAAGAAACTGACCAAAGAAAATCCATATGGTATCATTTTAGAACAAAATAACAGTGTAGCTTTTCACATCCCTGAAGAACAGTTTCATAGAAACCTGGATACTGTGTACATATATTTTTTATTCAGATATGCTCATTTATACTAATCAAACCTTGCACTTGTTTAACATTTTCAAGTGTACATTATGATACATTTTCTCATAAGATACAACTAATATCTGTTTTCATTAAGAATTATCTAATATCTATTCAAAAAAGTCAAGTAAATTGTCTAATACATTAAAAAGTAAAAATATCAAAACCCAGGACTTTCCAGTTCAAAAGGCAGCGTTCCTTCTGTGTCAGAACAGGTCCTCCATCATGACAAGGTGGAAAAAATTTACCCAAATTTTACAAGTATTGACTTTGTCAAATACTGTGCCTAGGGGTCTCATAACTGATGTTATTTCTTTCTTTTTATTTTATTTATTTTTTTTAGCAAGAGAAACAGAGAGAGGGACAGACAGGAAGGGAGAGAATTGAGAAGCATCAGTTCTTTGTTTCAGCACCTAGGTTGTTCATTGATTGTTTTCTCATATGTGCCTTGACCAGGGGGGTACAGCCAAGCCAGTGACCCCTTGCTCAAGCCATCGACCTTGTGCTGAAGCCAGTGACCTTTGGCTTTGAACCAGCGACCTTTGGGCTCAAGCCAGTGACCATGGCTCATATGTATGATCTCATACTCAAGCTGGTGATCCCGTGGTCAAGCCAGATGAGCCTGCGCTCCAGCCAGTGTCCTCAGGGTTTCGAACCTCAATCCTCTGTGTCCCAGGTCAATGCTCTATCTACAGTGCCACTGCCTCGTCAGGCAAATGATGTTATTTCATTTAATTTTGAAGAGGTGGGTTTATATTATTTCTCTTTCACAGAGGAAAAGAATGAGTCTCAGAGAAGTTAGAAAGTGTCCAAATCATGGAGGTAGATTCAGACTCAGCAGTCAAACCAAACAAAGTTCCCATCCACGTCTGGTTGGCTGAGTCTAGCTTACTGACAGGGGTGGTTTCCAGGCTGGAGCACAGGGAGGGAGAAACAAAAAAGGGAGGAAACTTTTGGGATCCTCTATGTAATATACATGTTTTGATATTTCCATATTTTAAATAAAACTGAAAGTTTTAGACAAACTCTCCAGCAACACTTAAGTATTCTGATAGTCAATAAATATGTCTAATAGTCAGTAAATATATTGTGGCCAGGAAAAAAAAAGAGGGCAGAATTATACACAGTAAAATAATATAAATATAATGTTATTTTGGTTCAGTTCTCTTTGGAATATCTAGGTGAAAGTGAGGTTTTCTGGATTCACCTAAGCAGAAAGTGTCAGTAAGTAGCACATCACTGCAGCAATCACAGAACAAACATATCTACATTCTTCCTGTGCATTGGGCAGAGACTTGTCATTTCATACGTCATTCACAACTTGATGCAGTGATTTGGGTGGCAGGTGGGAGCCCGAGGCCAAGCATGTTTTTCTCCTCTTTCAATTCAGCATTGCTCCAGCTTTTCCTCCTAGATGTTTTCTATTGAGTAGATGAGCTTCATCTACTAATCAATCTGTCAGCCCTTGAAACCAGGAGGATCTTTTTAAGTTAAGTTTGCAAGCCGTGCCTTGCTTTTTTCAAAAATGCCTGGCTGGAATTTTAAGGTATTTTTCAAGTAAACAGAATATTCCAGAGTTTATGAAGACAGTAACTCATGGTTTAAAATTAAGTATAATTCTTTCTGTGTAGCCACGCTGCTGGTGGTTCAGACTCCATGCCCCAAAGCCAGTCTTCTATTTGGTTTGGGTTTTTTTTTCTTGGTTTGACTTTTTTGTTCTAATACTTCAGTTTTTAGTATATCTTCTGGTGTGTAATTGGGTTTGCTTGCTGTACATTAGTTTATGAAAATATTAAAGGTTATTACTTAATCTTGTTACTGGGTTCAGGGTTCTTGGGTTCCACAAGGTAAAAATTGAGAGGAAGCTCCAGAGATGTTTCCAGACAGATTTTTTTCAGCTTATGCTCGAGCTCAAGGGAGGCAGCACAGAGGAAAGGAAGGTCCTCCAATCCAGCAGAGGGGCTGGCTCAACTTGGCTGCTTTTATAAGCTGGGAGCAAAACAGGCATGCAAGAAAAAGAGGGCTTTTTGAAAAAAGCACACTTGTAGAATTTTCATTTCAAGGTTCAGTGTCTTCCTTTTCTAGCTACACCTGTGCTGCAGGGGCAAGATAGCAGACTGCTTATGACCACCTCTTAAGGAAGGTCACATAGAAGTCAAATCTTGATCAATTGCCTACGTGGGTCAGTAGTTTCTACATCTGCAAGGAACTAGACATTTAGAAATGAGTAGGGCATAGAGAGGTGGTAACATTCTACAGTCAGCTTATCTGGTGTTTCTCCTGGCCACCTGATCTTAACTGGGCTTCCTGGCCACCTGCTACTTGTAGATCCTAGTCCCAAGTCCCTATACTGTCTTATTTTGATATAGGAGCATAGCAAAAGACAAATTGAGTTTACATGAGTAATTACTGTAGACAAAGCATAGGCCAAAATTTTAACATAAGATATAAAGAGTCGGCCCTGGCCGGTTGGCTCAGGGGTAGAGCGACGGCCTAGCGTGCAGGAGTCCCGGGTTTGATTCCCAGCCAGGGCACACAGGAGAGGCACCCATTTGCTTCTCCACCCCTCCCCCTCTCCTTCCTCTCTGTCTCTCTCTTCCCCTCCCGCAGCGAGGCTCCATTGGAGCAAAGATGGCCCGGGCGCTGGGGATGGCTCTGTGGCCTCTGCCTCAGGCGCTAGAATGGCTCTGGATGCAACAGAGCGATGCCCCAGAGGGGCAAAGCATCGCCCCCTGGTGGGCATGCCGGGTGGATCCCAGTCGGACACATGCGGGAGTCTGTCTGACTGCCTCCCTGTTTCCAGCTTCGGAAAAGTGAAAAAAAAAAAAAAAAAAGATATGAAGAGTCAATAATAGAGCGGAATAAAAGTGCATTTTTCTTTTTACTAGGTTAAAAGTATTCAGTGCTCTCGATAAAAAAAATAATAAAGAGAGAGAGAAAAACGTAGTATAAAAAATTCAGACTGAAAAAATAAGGGCCTATGGTAGGCAATGTAGAGCTGCCTCTAATAGCTAAAATATATGTGTGACATTGGTTTCCAATGCCCATTGCATCCTTCATTCCACAGAGATTAATAGATCTTGTTTAAATAGTAGTTATTATTCTGCTCATCACAAGGCAATACTGAACACCTAATTGAGTGTGGTATGATACTCAATCCTATAGGACAAATGCTACATAGATATGGTCCTTAACTTTTGCAATGTAAGAATTTAAAAGAAGGGAATGTTTCACAATATTACATTTATGAAATGGTAAACAATAACAGCATAAAGGATTTTGTCACAAATATTAGAAATGCTCACAGCATATGAGTGAAAATCCCACACATTTCAAATCCTAAATCCTTTCAGCTTTAGCATAGTATACCAAATCTTTCCATTGTATTCAATGAAGGAAAAAAGCATTTTTTTCTAAAAGTTAACTCAATATGATCTAGTCACTTCTCTCCTAGTAACCCAAGAGAAAGTCTATTTAGTAGGCAATGAGAAGGTTGTTGAGTGTTGGAGGGACTAGAGGCAGGCTCTGTAAAGATCATCCTCAATAGCAAAAGGCGGGCCAAGCTAGGACAGAGGTTTTGAATCATTGAGCATCACAGAATGTTAGTAATGCTTCCTGGAGAGCTTGCTAAAGTACACATTCCAATTCATCAGTTCTGAGCCAGGACTCAGAAGTCTACATTTTAATATTGGTGGCCTTGAATAGCATCCTGCAAAAAAAAGAAAAGTTAAAGTAAATCAACTGATAAGGAGACTATGGAAGGTATCCACATGGAGGGTAGAAAGGATTAACTGGGATTAGCTGTGGGAATATAATATAAGGGTCAATCTTTGAAAGTATTAGAAAAGTATAACTAAAAAAATCAATGAGTAATTCAGAAAATAAATATTGCTGAAGACGGTTCAAATGTTTGTACTCTGAGCTGCTGAATAGCAATGATACTACTCAGATGAAAAAATGGATAAAATAAAATAAAATAAAAACCTTGAGATCAGGCTGGAACTTCTAAACTCAGAAGACTTTGAGATGGGAACAGTTGACAGTGATGGTTGAAGAGGTGAGTAGGAATATATTTTAAGGACCTTGACATATGGATAAAAAGTTGAAGTTATAGAAGGAGTTACATCACCAGTGGCAGGGAGTGGGGGGAGAAATGCCTTAAGAAAGCAGTTTAAAGTTCCTTAGGGTCCTCTGAGCAATCAGGATTATAAATCAACAAAGTGAACTGAAAAGGTCAGTCAAGAAAAAGAAGTATACATAGAAAAGTGCACCTTACAGTTTACAGTGAACTCCCATAAAGGTTTCACAGGTAGACATTGTAAATTTGTACAAACTGGGGGAAAATGGTTGTGTGATTTATCCAAGGTCAGGGGACTAATTTATATGGGCTACCCAGGTGTCAGGTAACACTCTTGGCTGGAAGTTCTTTTCTTTACAAAATGTTATGTGATGTGTGTAAATATAATCAATGCAGTAATGTCAGCATATGGAACTATTGCCATGGGAAATAATTACAGCATATCAAATTTAAAAATAAACAGGATTATTTCTCACCATATATATGACAACTAAAATGATCACCACTTGTTTACACCATTAGCTAATTCCATATTGCAGGTGGGATGAGACATAGCTTTGAATTTTTCAGTGATGGTAAGGTCATTTTTAAGAGAATGGGATTTGCATAATTTGTTGAGATCTTCAGTTAGAAAGAGTCATTTTAAATGAACATACTCAAACTATGCTTCTGCCATTAATATTCAGGAAACTAGGAAATTCATTCCCAAGAGGAGCAATTTTTAGTAGTTTTATACTTGCAGATAATTCTGTAAGTTACTTTGAAGAATATATACATGAAACTATGAATTGGAGGAATGCCAGTAAGGCAAAAGTAATTCAATTTTCAGAGAACAGTTCTCTCTTTTCTTAATATCAAACAAATGAAATAGGTTTGCCTTTGCTTAAGTTTATGCTTTTTTAACTATATTTTTAAACTGACATTTTAAATGAATTGTTTTGCCTACCCTTACAATAACATTTAGACAGCTTTTTTTTTTTTCATTTAATGTAGCATGAACTGAGTCAGAAAAAGAAAAAGGTTTTCAGAATTTCAAGTCAATAGGCACAGTCATGGTCATATTCTTGTCATGACTTTTAGCTTCCCTGGTGGCCTTTCATTTGCAAGAACAACAGTATACAGGTGTGTTGTATGGTATGTCTATATTAATCTTGTCAAGCTGATGTATTTGACTATAAAACATCAGGGTGTACAGTGGTCTACATTTGCTAGGTAATGCTGCTCAAGAAAATTGAGAGGGTTTTTTTCCAGGTCATGTGGGTAGAATGTTTTCTAATTTTTAACAGAATGCTATATAGATGTACAGTATCTTGGTGATCTAAAGTTTCCCAGGAATCAGATAGATTTTTTTTTCAGTAAAACCACAAAGTAAAAGATTAGCTATGATTGTGTTTGCTTAAGATTTTGTATGTATTATATTTTGTGTATTATATTATATTACAACTCAAAAATTCTGGGTTGTACAACTGTAAGAATCTATGGTATTATCTCCCATGTTTTCATGATAAATCAGTCCAAATGAGATTTGAATAAATGAAGTGGAATCTTTGTGTGTGCATGCTATGAGAAGAAAATGATTGCAATTATAAGAACTGTGCAAGATTTCATGGCGTGTGAATAGATATTCAGCTACATGATAATTATGTGAGTGATATGGAGACTAGCAATGTAATAGCAGGAATTCTAGAAGGCAAACTGATTTTCTCTAAAAATAAATCAAAAGATTTTATTGAAATTATCAACAGAAAAATAGTTTAGTTAAACTGAATGGAAGTAAAATTCCATTTTTACTGTTTACATTAACATTGATAGACTCATCTATGCTGTATGGAAAATTACATAAACAAAAAATTTCCTCATTTTGCTATAGCTATACTGAATTGTTCAAATACTATCGAACCAATTTTTTTTGGTTTTTTAAAAGAAAAGTTGTTTTTTATTTTGACTTCCTAGTTAATTGTCAAAATGTTTTTCAGCCTTTTCTTTGTATATAGCCTTTTCCCCTCAGATTTCTTGTCTACTTACCTTTAAAGTGGCTTCAACATGACTACTAGATTAAAAAAGTATATAAAACATCCAGTAAAGTGTAGCAGTGAAGGTAGTTATGCATGTAATTGTGGACACAGTTAATTCTGAGACCAGGAAGCTATTCAGAACCCTTGAGGAGGCTGAGGTTGGGAAGAAGGGTGAGGACAGAAACGTCTAGGTTGATGATGGCTGGTGGGCAGTGGGGAGTCAGGGGGGAAAGCTGTGCATTTATTAGAAAACTTAGGATCTGTTCCATTTGTGCTGCCAGTAAGCAGTCTGCTTTGGACAGGGCACCCTACTTCTTTCTTAGTTTCCTTATCTGGTGAATAAAGAGGTCCACTTTAACCCTTTAACATGTGAGGGTTTTTTTAACCCTTTGAGCAAGGACGTACATGAACGTTCGTATTAACTCAAAGGGTTAAGGTCCTTTTTTCAGTTCTTGAGTTTCAGGATCTATGGCAAAGAAGAGCTAAGCTATACAGATACCATCTTAGTAGGCCCTTGTTCTAAACACGGTTTAACTGGGTTTTTTAAATTGTATAGACACAACGAGGAGCTTGAGAGAAGATTTAGTAACCAACTGTTAGGCATGGCGGCATTGACTGCACAATGAGAATGCACCAATAAATGGTTACCTAGAGTTACAGCCACCGTGAAGTCAGCCATATATACAAGAGGGTCTCATTAAATGGAGATTATATCAACTGTTATTGGAAATAAATAACACTCTGAGTGAAGAGACCCCTTCTTCCGAAGAGATCACACAGTGTAAATATGAGAACAGTGGAGGTCAGGGCTTGAGCTGCTCTCCACTCTTTGAACAGATTGTGAGACCCTGTGCCTGTTAAGTGTACTGTAATACAGAAAATCAATTACTGTCCCTTTCAGTATATTATGGGGTGAAGCTAGTAAACATTTATTCAGGAAATTGAAAAGTACAGCTGTGAAGTTCTTTATTGTTGGGAAGCTGTCATTACTCCAGTACTTAGCAGGTATTTACCATCAGCTTGTAAAATCTACCATGGCAGGTTTTACAGTAGCCTCATTAAAATAGTGCATTACTGAAACCATTTGTTGGAGGAGACAGGCTGATAATAAGGAAAAAAAGCCAACTGTTTTCATGGGGAAGATGGCTTGTGTCATCCCTACTGCTGAAATCTGTCTATGATGCTAAAAAGAAAAAATATCTCGTGCCTCTCGTTTCTTTTCTTTTTTTTTTTAAAGGCATGTCTTTCTTTAGCCTTTAACTCTGTTTAAAAATATTGAATATCCATAGTCTGATTACATTTTCTTTGAAGGTCTGTTTGGGATTACTTGAAAGGTAGATGTTGTTCAAGTGATTATTCCCAGTGAAATTAATCTGCAAAGATAGAATGTGGGATGAAAAGAGAGGGTTTGAGGAGACAGATGGTGTTTATCATGCACACAGAACCTCAGTGTTGACTTTTAGAGCAGGAGGACTCAAGGTCTGGGCAACGTCCCCAAACCGAATTATGTTCAACTGATGGGTATGAATCATTCTCTCTCTCTGTTGGCTATACTTTTCCCACCATCCACACCGCTCAAGTGCCAGCAGATCTGCAGTTGATCTTTGCCTAACTCTATGCTGAGATGCCCACCATGGTGTTTCTAATCCTTGTCAATTTCTTTCCAGACAGAGCTTTTCGTACATGCCTTTAAGGACCAGCTGGTCAGAAGCGCTCTGTTAGCACTTTACACGGCCAGACCAGGAGGCGTCCTTAAAAAGCCACCCTCTCCTAAGAACAGCACGGAGGAGAGCAGTCCTCAAGATCCACCCCTGCCAATAAGAAGACAGGACTCCATTCCTCATCATTCGGACTACGATGAGGAAGAGTGGGTAAGTCTCTTGCACACTGCTTGCCTCCCAATGTTCAGCCCCGAGAAATTCAGTCAGGGTGGTAAGAAATCTCTGCTTTTCATCAAGACAAGTTAGAAGGCAGTCACAATACAGATAGTGGATAAATAAGACACATTTTTCCTTGGGGAAGATTACAAATGGAAGTTTTATTCCTGATCATGTTTCTTTGACATAAAAATTTCTTTGCTGTCAAATAAATCATATTATACATAACCAAGACTGTGTCATCAAAGTGAAGATGTCACAATTGCCAGGTTCTATAATACTTTTTCCTATTTATTGCCAAGGGAATATAAGCCATTAAAATTGCTTTTTGGGGCCCTGGCTGGTTGGCTCAGTGGTAGAGCGTTGGCCTGGCATGCAGGAGTCCCGGGTTCGATCCCCGGGCAGGGCACACAGGAAAAGTGCCCATCTGCTTCTCCACCCCTCCCCCTCTCCTTCCTCTCTGTCTCTCTCTTCCCCTCCCGCAGCCAAGGCTCCATTGGAGCAAAGTGCCCCGGGTGCTGAGGATGACTTCATGGCTTCTGCCTCAGGCGCTAGAATGGCTCTGGTTGCAACAGAGCAACACCCCAGATGGGCAGAGTATCGCCCCCTGGTGGGCGTGCTGGGTGGATCCCAGTCGGGCGCATGCGGGAGTCTATCTGACTGTCTCCCTGTTTCCAACTTCAGAAAAATAAAAAAATAAAATTAAAAAAAATTGCTTGCCCTGGCCGGTTGGCTCAGCGGTAGAGTGTCGGCCTAGCGTGCAGAGGACCCGGGTTCGATTCCCGGCCAGGGCACACAGGAGAAGTGCCCATTTGCTTCTCCACCCCTCCGCCACGCTTTCCTCTCTGTCTCTCTCTTACCCTCCCGCAGCCAAGGCTCCATTGGAGCAAGGATGGCCTGGGCGCTGGGGATGGCTCTGTGGCCTCTGCCCCAGGCGCTAGAGTGGCTCTGGTCGCAACATGGCAACGCACAGGATGGGCAGAGCATTGCCCCCTGGTGGGCGTGCCGGGTGGATCCCGGTCGGGCGCATGCGGGAGTCTGTCTGACTGTCTCTCCCTGTTTCCAGCTTCAGAAAAATGAAAAAAAAAGTTGCTTTTTGGGCCTTGGCTGGTTGGCTCAGTGGTAGAGCATCGGCCTGACATGTGGAAGTCCTGAGTTCAATTCCCAGGGCACACAGGAGAAGTGCCCATCTGCTTCTCCACCCTTCCCTCTTTCCTTTCTCTCTTTCTCTTCCCCTTCCACAGCCAAGGCTCCATTGGAGCCAAGTTGGCCCTGGCACTGAGGATGGCTCCATGGCATCTGCCTCAGGCACTAGAATGGCTCCGGTTGCAATGGAGCAATGCCCCAGATGGGCAGAGCATTGCCCCCTAGTGGGCATGCCGGGTGGATCCTGGTCAGGCTCATGTGGGAGTCTGTCTCTCTGCCTCCCTGCCTCTCTCTTCAGAAAAATACAAAACAACAACAAAAACAACAAAAAACCTGCTTTTTGGAAAAAGAGTCAGAAATTATCTACAATGCCCTACTTGGATGCAACAAGTATTTCCATTCTTGTAATCCAGTGTTTTAGTTCTGGGCATACTTAGAAAGGATTGTGTTTACATGGCAGTGTACATAAAAATCTCTTACATCCCTCTCATTCATGGTTTGATGATTTGAAAGAAAATATTATTCCAGGTGTTCTAAAATGAGCAGGATGGCCACATAAAACCATTTGGAAAAAAATAAAGCTAAGTAAACAAAGGAAGCCAGCATAGGTGGGGACTCCTTGGACAGAACAAGTCAGGAGAAGCATGAGGTGCTGGCTCAGGGGGAGCAGTGTTATCCCTGAATCAATACCTATTCATTATCCAGGATCCTTTCACATTATATGCACACACAGAAGGAAACACTTTATCATATGTTGAACCAAGAAAATAGTATGCTAGCTGTATTAGATATTAAACAGTGAACAATGACTTTGCCTGCCACCCTACACTTCAAACTGTTCAGGGAGTAAATTATTTGAAAGACCCCGATCTCTCAAAAAACTGCTGTGTGAAGGGCCATGTAGAGAAGCGTGTTCTTTCTTCTGAAAAAGCTTTCCATCACAGGAAAAACAGAGCTGGGTCCAGGAGGTAAATGCTGAATAAGTATTTGTTGTTGCTGATTAAGATTGCATTTCTCCCACAGAAGCATTTTCAAAAGAGCAAATCTAATATTTCTACCTTTTACCTCACCTTCTTCTTCAATTTATCTACAGCTCTGAGGCATTCGCACCTCTTAACCTCCCTGAAGTTCAATTTTCTCAACTGTAAAGTGAAACTAACAGCACCTGTTTGGCTTGGGGTGGTCATGAGATAAATGATTTACCTGTGCCATAATGCTCTATTACCTGGAAAGGCCTGGGCCAGTGCATGGGTGCAGTATAGCTCTGTTTTCTTTATTTAAGATATGTAAATATATAATCTTATCATGAGAGTCAGTACTACCTCTTCAGATAAATGGGAAACCTTGATCTACCCTAAAATGTGTACTGTAAACTTTAAGAGTTTGGGTGGATAATAAATAAATATCTTGTATTTCTTTTCATTAAACATGGTGTTAACCTTTTCACATTTTATATTAAACCAAGTGAGAATTTGGGAATTGGATATCTTTCCTTTATATAATTTTACCTCACTGTGTTATGCAAACCCTTCCTCAGAACTTGCCTTTTCCCTGCTATACCAAAATGTCCCTTTTCCACCCTCCCTCCTTATTTTCTTTTCTTTGGATCATTTTTGGGACTTTCTGAATCATAGGTAATTCCTAGGTCCTTAGGTCCTAGAGCAGAGAGAGGTCTAGTGGTAGATAAAAACATGTTATCGGGCCCTGGCCAGTGGTGGATGACCTGGGTTTGATTCCTGGTCAGGGCACAAAGGAGACATACTCATCTGCTTTTCCACCCTTTCCCCCCCGCCCTTCTCCTCCTCTCCTGCAGCCATGGCTCGATTAGAGTGAGTTGGCCCCAGGGTGCTGAGGATGGCTCCATGGCCTCCACCTCAGGTGCTAAAAAATGGCTCCATTGCAACAGAGCAAGGGGCCCAGATGGGCAGAGCATCGCCCCCTAGTGGGCTTGCTGGGTGGATCCCGTTCAGGGTGCATACGGGACTCTGTCTCTGCCTCCCCTCCTCTCACTAAATTAAATGTTGTGACAATAGTTGAAGACAGCAAGTGATAGAAGGTAGGCTCCATTAATAGGACTTCAACTCAACGTTGACATGCAGAACCTTCTGATGATGGTGAGTTGAGGAGGTTTACAGTGAACCATTCTGTTCAGTGGGGTATTGAGCTCCTGTTCTGCCTGGTTCATTTCTTCAGAGCACTGTGGAGAAAGGAGCTCTTCCAGGCCTGTCGTCGGCTTGCAGGTGGTCAGCTTCACATTCTTGCGACATTCTCCTGGGACTTCTCCAAACTCCCCTTTTTCATAGGGACACAGGTGAACCCCTCAGGCTTTAAGGACTCCACAGCCAATTAGGGCACTAGAGAAACAAGTAGCAATTACAGTACACCTGAGGCTTATTCATGGGCTAAAACAGGAGTCCTGTGGTCATGGTCAGATTTCCAAAAGTAAGGTTTAAATGTGCGTAAGAGTTAACCATTCAAGAAAGTGTATGTATGATGTGGCCTTTTAGACATAACAGGGAGATAGAGTTTATTATTAGGTGTTTTCTTGGTAAACATTGAGGCTGTTTATAGTCCAAACGCCATTTGACAGTCAGAGAGGCAGTGACTGATAGAGCGAGGTCCTCACCAAGGAGAGAAGAAAGTCATTTCCAGTACACAGGGGGAGGGCAGTCCCAGGCAGAACTCATTCTTCTGCTGCGTCTTCAGGGAGGGTGAGTGGGCCTGGGTGCTTTCTTTTTGTTGGTTTGTTTAAACTGTTTTTTCCATTTTATTGATAGTGATTGACATGTAAATTGTATTAGCTTAAGATGTACAACATAATGATTTGATTATACATATATACTGGGAAATAATTACCACAATAAACTTAGTTAACCGTCGCCATTCACATAGTGACATACTTTATTCTTGTGATGAGAACTTTTTAAGATCTACTCTTTTAGCAACTTTAAGTAAATAATTACAGTATTAATATAGTCACCATGCTGCACATGGCACTCCCAGAACTCAGGCATCTTACTACCAGAAGTTTTCACCTTTTGACCACCATTACTCACTTTCCATATCCCTCTCCTCCACCTCTGCAAACCCCAATCTGTTTTCTGTTTCTATGAGCTTTTTTTTCCTTTTAGATTCCACAGAGAAGTAAGATCATATGGTATTTATCTCTGTAACTTATTTTACTTGGCATATGGCCCTCATAGTAAACGGCTGGATTTTCTTTTTTTTATGGTTGAATAACATTTCATTGTGTATATGTACCACATTTTCTTATCCATTTATCTGTCAGTGGACACTTCAATTTTTTCCCATATTCCGGCTATTGTAAATAATGCACCAGTGAGCATGGGGGTGCATGTTTCATTTTGAATTAATACTTTTTGTTTTCTTTGTATAAATACCAAGAAGAGGAATCACTGAATCATCTGGCAGTGTTGTTTTTAATTTTTTGAGGAACTCTATACTGCTTTTCATAGTGGCTACACCAATTTGCATTTCCACCGTTAGTACAGGAGCGTTCTCTTTTTTCCACATCCTTGTCAACACTTGTTATCTTTTGTCTTTTTTTCATGAGAGCCATACTGACATGAGGTGATACCTGGTCATGGTTTTGATTTGCATTTCTCTGATTGTTAGGGAAACAAAAACCTTTTCATGTGCTGTTGGCCATCTTCATGTCTTCTTTGGAAAAATGCCTGTCCCGTTCCTCTGCATATTGTTTTTCTACTGAGTTGTATGAGTTTTTTGTATATTGTGTATTAACCTGGATGGTTTGGTTTATCCTTAAAGTAGAATCATGTACAAAGAGAAGGGTACAGGAAGGATGGACTGAGGAGAGTGGTTCAAGTTCCAGATGCACACCAAAGAAAGTGGGCAGAGGAGATTATTAGCAGCCAAGGCTGCAGTAGGAGTCTGCATGGTTGCTAGCTCACCCTTCATCATTCTCTGGGGACTACTTCAGTAGCCTTGCTGCTAGGAAAAATTCTCCCTGATTTTTTCTTCCAGTCGGTTCAGTAGTATATTCTCAGCTTATGTTCTCTTGGTTTCCTTCATAGGCAGAACAGTAGAGTAATAATGAAGCTATGTATCTTCCTCTTCATTTCCCTTTGTATAATTTCTGAATTTCCTCCGGAACCCATTGGTATTAGAAAGCATATACATGCTTTGCCTAAATTTACCACAATTACTAGGAAAGTCTTTCCCACTCAGAAAAGTTACTCCTCTTCCTAATGTAAGTTTACTCTGTCTGTCACCAATAACCAGGTCTGATTGTTAGATAGCATTCTTATTGTTAACCACTTTCTATTTAAAGGATTCCTTTGTCAAGAAATGGAAATCACTTTAAAAAACAGAAGAAAATTCTCCAAAGTTGTAACCATTTACCATTGCTTCCAAAGCCTTATCTAACTTTGAGAAATTGTGTAAATTCAAAGAAAATACAGCTAATTGAAAATGCCTTTGAAGATTGTGCTATTAAATGAATTGGAAACAATATTGTGTATCACTCTTCTAGTTAATTAGGTGTTAGAAAAGTTTCAGCACTGATTAAAAATCTAGTCAACTTCCTGAATCAATTAAGTGTTTTAAATTATTTTAATTGGGTTTTTGTGATATCATATGAAAATATTCTTTAATCACTTACATTGGTTTAGATTTAGACCTAAGATTACAACAGCTCCATTTTAAATAACCTGTTTGCTTTATTTATTCTCCTGTAGTGACTATATTTTTAACTATTCCCTAACATGAACAACTGCATTTTAGCTTCCTATAATACTTTTTTTGAAAGTTAAATACGTTAGTAAGTAACTCCTGAATTTTACTCTGCTGATGCATGTAAAAATCTTTCTTTTTGAGGTCATGAGAAAGAATCTCTGTTAGTTCTAAATCAGTGTGAAGCTGCCTCTTTTCAACTTGTTTTGTTGGCAAAACTGATGACATAGATCTAGGTAATAATTATTTAGTCAACATGGAAGAGATTGAAACTAAAATGATCACTGGTCAAAAAATGTCTGTTATTTGTTTGATTTTACTTATTAATGATTGAGTGTTTTAAAGACTGATTTTCTTGAAACTGTGGTAAAAAATTAAATTTCAAAGGAATATTGAGATTTTATGACATTGTGCAAAGAAATAGGCTAATATAGCATTCTTCATTTTATAGCTGGAAAAGATGACATTACTGCTTTTCTTTCTGACATTTCTACAACAGATGCTTCCAACAGCTGGGATTCCAAGATTAGTTTGTCCAAAATATGAAAGCATGTCATCCAACCAAAGTATTAAGTTGACCCAGTTTTGTGGCTTTCTGTAATTATACTATTCTCTGTAACACTGTGATTTTACTTCAATATTACTCCACCGATGGGCTTGGGGTTAAATCTACCTACACTTATTCAAAAAATTGTTTAAAAAAAGATAAACTTCTGAACCTTTATATTCAGATTCATTCTAGCAAAGAGCAGAATAGAGAGCAATTCTTATTATTTAGCTATATCCCAAACCTATTTTTAGTTGAACTATACTTCTGTATCAGACATTTTAGCATTCAAATTACCTAATTAATTCCCTTCTTCGTGTTGTAAATGTAAATCAAATTTCAAATTTTAGTTCTATTCTTAAGCTAAGGGAACATTTGCTATGCCTTATTAAGGTAAAATGTGTTTATGTCACATGAACACCATAGATGATCCACATTAATACATAGTAATTTTTCAATTATTTATGGGGTATAGAAACAATAGCACAGATTCACAGTAATATTTATGTCAAGCATCCTGATAATAAAGCCCATTTATAACCTGAAAAAAATGTGGTTTTTCTGTAACTCAATACTCCCAAAGGTTGCATTTTGAAATAAGATTTACACAAACCAGTTTCGGATATATTTTTTTATCAACATCTCACAGTTCATTTGATATTACAGCTTTCTTTAATTTTAATTTGTCTAGAACAAATATGAATGCTTAACCTTGTCAGAAGGATTGATAGAGCTATTTATATTACTATAATTGGTAGCAGAGATCACAGATAGCAATGCAAAACATTACTAACTGTTGAGGACTAACACATTTTGCCAGATACCTCTACAAGCAATCTGCAGTGATTTGTATTCTCAGCATCTCTTGCCAGTTTATGTCTTCATCCTAGAAATTACCTCTAGGGAATGTCATTCAGACCATACATACACAGAGATACCTATGCAAATTGATTTTCAGAAGAGATTCTGTTCAGTTCTCTGACTGGCTAGAAATATACTTTGTGGAACCATTGACCTGATCTTAATAAGAAGTAAATCAATCATTCTCATTTTTTTAGAGGTAATTAATTCTTGTAGCCAACTAGACACTAGCCTATGATTTAACTTCTAAAGCAACACCTGATAGTTTAGTTACCTAAATGAGTAAAAAGTTCACTAAATTATGGCCATTTATTTCCAAAATTTATGATATAGGTAGACAGACAGTAAGCGTGCGTGCGCGCGCACACACACACACACACACACACATTCATATATGCATTCAGCTCCAAACATTTTGTATAATAAAGCATTATTCTTATATCCCGTGGTCACTCAGCCTCATGAACACTGAATTATAATCAGTTGTTTATATGTCTGTTTCTTCCATGTGTTCATGAACTTTATAAACTTCTAAAGGGTGAAGACAATGTCATTTTTGCTGTTGTAGCTCCACAATTAGCAGAGCACTTGCACATAAAAAGGTGCTCAATACTCATTTGGAGAGTAAATTAATGACGTTAAAATTTGCCCACAAGTTACTGTTCTTGTTTACCTTTTTATTTTGAAACACAGAATATTTAAATTTAAGATAACTCTGCACTCTGTCAGGTAACTTTTTCTCCACTAGAATTCATGAATTATTTCAAGGGTTTTGTTTCTCTCTAAAATACTCAGTTATGTCCTCACCCCTTAGTGCATCTTTTCTGGTTGCATTATCACCTCCGAGGTGACTATTTAAGTCATCTTCAAAGTATCACCAACCGTAGGAAGTGGTAAAATTCTAGATGAACACAGACATCAAAGATGGCAAAGCTAAGAACACGGTGCACTAAGGCCTCTGGAAACTTCTAGAAAGCCAGTAGTGGCAATTTTAACCTCATTTGATTATTCATATGCCTATTACAAAGGTCCTAGTTACACAGAAATAATTTTAGATTTTCCCAGCAAATATGAGTGGAAGCAACTATTTTTCCATTGTCCCAGAACCCTTTTCTTTTTTCATTCCAAAGTCACACTTACTAGGGTTGTCTGGTCTGTTACCTTGTAATGAAAAAGTGACAGTGACAGCATCCACTCTACCCAACAGAAAGGGCAGGCAAAGATGGAAAATTAGGCCAGTTCCCTATATGGCCACCGAGTGTGTCCTATCATCTGTTTTTTTGATGGATGGGAACATTCCTGAACTTCTCCAGTCCATTTCATCGAGGAGAAATGTGCTTTGAATACTTATTTGATATTAAAGTCCACACAAGGTGATTAAGGAAAGTTCATGACTGTCCATTAAAATGCACAAATGTTCTATTAAAGAAGAGCAGCCCCAAATGAGATCTTTATGGGCATGCATATTCATGACACTCTGCCAAATTTTAGATTTTCCTACATGCCGTTAATACGTTCACCTTCAGTCCTCTGTTTTGTAGCACCTAATGCAGTGTTTTGTCCATACCAGTGCAATGTATTTTTTCAGAGTGAATGTAGGAATAAGTGATTGGATGATTTGCTGAGTCAGGAATAAGTGATTGGATAGATTTGCTGAGTCAGCAGTTCATCATCCAACTCAAACCAGTATTTTTAGCAAATATTTTATTTTTGTTAATGGAATGGAGATTTTCCTGTGGCTTTATGTTGGATTGTATCATCTCCCTTAGATATTTTCCTAATTTGTACAATGCCTGGTTCAGTGTCAGATATTTTAAAGTGCCCATGTGTAATAAATATGCAGACTTGCATACACACACTTAAAAAATTTATAATGACATTTAAATCAAGTGCCCTTAAACTTTAATGAATTTTAATGTGAATAGTCAGACATTATTCCATAAATAAAAGTTGTTGAATTCTCACAATTTAATGAATTGTTAAAAGAAATGCTGAGGTGTATATAGGCAGACTATTGATATATTGGGGTACATTCAGTTGTTTTTTGTTAATCAATCCTGGAAATTGATTGTATATACCACACTGACTGATAATGTCATATAATTCAACTAGTACAACTATCTAGTGGTGTACAAAGAACATCCAAATACCAATTTAAAATTTAAAACTTTAACCAATCAGTGGATTTTTTATTAAACAAATGTTTTATTTAATATTTATACTGAATTGAATGCTTTAGCATGATGTGGCATTTATCAGGTGAACTCAGCTTATGAGTTATAGTTTTGTTCTAACTCTAATATGAAGATGTAGTAATACCTCCTATACTTGTATCTCAATTACTTTTTATTTCTAAATAGCAGGTTATTCAGCCAATCAACAGATGTTAACTAAACATCAGTGGTGCACAGCAATGCTATAGATCCTTGTGGGAAAACATATTAAATATAAAATGTGAATTCTGACCTCAACAACCATATTGTCTAATTCAAGTGAATGGCCAGCACTCATAAAACAAGCAGAGATATTGAGATAGATCCCCAGAAGAGAGGTGGTCGTGTGATACATATTAAAAATGTTGCAATGATTCAGAGAGAAGTTATATGAAGGTTAGAGACAATGAAAAAATATAGCTCTTCATTCATTCATTCATTCATTCTTTTATCATCTGAGAATAAAAGGATTAATAAATAATGATCATTTTTCTCCATGAACCCACTGTCTTTTAGAAAGAAAAAAAATGCATTAAGCAGAGGGAATTAACACAAATGGTTCTTAGAGATGGTGAGACTTGAAAGGGTTAGTATTCGAATTGATGGAAGAGAGAAGAAATGGTGTTCTAGGCATCAAAATCAGCATGTGTCCAGATAGAAATATTAGTTCTTCCAAGGTGTCCTCCATGTCTCCCGTGTTCAGCACTGAGCAAGTATATAGCAGTGCTCAGAAAATATCTATTAAGCTGTTTAACAGCATGTTGCTAGGATAGCAAGATGACCAATCTAGATGAAGTTTTCATTTTGAAGACTAATGAGAAATAAGGAGAATTTTCTAGGTTGACTCAACTAGAGAAGTGCTCATAGGCTGAGAGCAGAATGGAGACACATTGCAGTACTTAGCCTGCTTCTGGCCAGAGGAGTGATGGCGTGAGCATGGTGATTAATGAAGATATATGTGGCACTTGTGCTTATGCCTGTTTGTGTGATAGCTGATATATAGGTCCAAACCGGGGACTATGGAGAGGTCAATTCTGGAGAAATAGCAGCTGGTTATCTGAATCCACTGTGTGGTTGGGACTAAATTTCAGGATGAAGCCAGCAGTTTGGTTGTTAGAAAGGAAGATCAGGGATTTTTTGCATAAGTTAATAGGTAAAGTTAAGCAGGAGGTTCAACAGGAAGCAAAGGTTGGGAAATCTCATTTAATTCTGATGGATGTTATGTGCCTGGCTATTTTTGGTATACATGATGTGTGTGTGCTGGTGGTTGTGTATTACATAGCTGGGCCATACGGGTGCCAGTGTTTTCCCTAGAGCAGTGGTCCCCAACCTTTTTTGGGCCACAGACCGGCTTAATGTCAGAAAATATTTTCACGGACCGGCCTTTAGGGTGGGACGGATAAATGTATCACGTGACCGAGACAAGCATCAAGAGTGAGTCTTAGACGGATGTAACAGAGGGAATCTGGTCATTTTTAAAAAATAAAACATCGTTCAGACTTAAATATAAATAAATCGGAAATAATGTAAGTTATTTATTCTTTCTCTGTGGACAGGTACCAAATGGCCCACGGACCAGTACCGGTCCATAGCCCGGGGGGTAGGGACCACTGCCCTAGAGTATTTTAACTGTAACTCCTTTTATCTAACAGTCCTGTTATACTGAGATTAGAGAAAAGGGCTATCAAGCTATTGTAAGAACAAAGGTTTGCAACGTTGAGTTAGCCAGTTTAGTACAAAATTGCTTTCAATCAAGGATAAACTGAAGCTTCATTTAAAATTTTTTTTATTGATTGATTTTAGAGAGGGAGGGAGAGAAGGGGGAAGAGAGAGAGAGGGAGAGAGAGAGAAACATCGATTTGTTGTTCCACTCATTTATGCATTTATTGATTGACTCCTGTATGTGCCCTGACGGGATCGGACTGGACCCTTGGCACATTGGGATGATACTCTAACCAACTGAGCTGCCCTGCCAAGACTGAAGCTTCTTTTTGAAGATGGCAGTTGGCCTTGTTAGTCCCCTGGCCAGTACTAGTCAGAGTCCTCAGAAATTGCCAGTGACAAGTAGGCATGGAGGTACAGATATGACAGGGCTACCTCGGACCCCATGCCAGCTCTGCTTTAGTCTTCACATTCTTGCTGATCAAAAAATTGGACCTATAAAAGTTGATTGTTTAAGCAGTGCCAACTTTTCTTTTAAGTTAACCACTGATCCAAATCAGTCAGGATTTCTCTTGATGTTTTCAAGATCAGAAATGTGTGGCGTGCTGAGCCAGCACCCTGGTCCCTGTCCGTGTGGCTCTCTGCCAGGTGCCATATGCCCCTGACTACTTACTGCTACATCAGTCAGATTTTTGCATCTATTGCTACTGAGTTTGACTTTTATGTGAGCTTAGGTCGTAACCCAGAAATACAGAAGAACCAAGATCAGCACCTGACTCAGAATGAAATACATATTACGGCTAGTTCTTTGTTGACTTGGCACCCTCGGGGTATCTCTGGGTTAAAGTCATCTCTCTCCCCTCCCCTCATTTGTTCCCTCCAACTCCCTCTGCCTTTCTCCCAGGTCCTGTGCAATATATTGAGGATACAGCTCCCAAATAATTCATAGTCAGTTATTAGAGACAGAAGTACAAATCAAATCAATAACTATAGTCCACTTTGTAGAAGCCATAAAATAGAAGGAAGCATGACCAGCAAAGTTCAGACCTCTCTCACGATCAGCAAGGCAGGATCTCCTCCCCAAAAGATAAAGAATAAAATGAGTCTACTCAGGACATGCTGCCGCGTGGGACTTCAATAAAATATCTGCTCATGCACAAACTGTGTATTACAAGTGCTCAATTTCTCGCCCCCAACCAGCACCCTCCCGGCTCATGTGTCCTTAAAGCATTTAATGACTTAAATGTGTTTCTGCTGTTTCCCACAGAACCCTTTATTGTATGGTTGTTGGTCTTGGTCAATGAACATGCTTCACTCTGCTAATCATGCCAGTAAAGATCCTTCTAGTGGCTATAAAGGTTACTTTTTCTATTGGTAGAATCCTTTAACTTGAGGTAACCGTAAAGGAAGAAAAGTAACATATAGATATAAAATGTAAGATTATCCTCTCAAATTATCTTCTGTTCAGACTCTTCAGAAATGTGATTAAGTTCAGCTGATCTATGCCTTGTATTCCTTTACATCCAAAAGGAAGCACGCAATCCTGCTCGTTTTATTTTTATCAAAATGCTAAGTTCCTCTCACCATGGGCAACAGAAAGAGAGCTGACAGTTTATCTCACATATAAAGCTGGTCTGGGAAATTAAGAGCAATCCTCTCTCCACTCTTCCCTCAATAGCAGGATGTATTCCCACTAGCCGGAGACCACACTTGCAGAACTCCCATTTCCTAGAGTAGTCAAATTCATGGACCCAGAAAGGAGAATGATAGTTGGCAGGGGCTGAAGGAGGGAAGAAGGAGTCCATGTTTCGAGGGACAAAGTTTCAGTTGGGGAAGATGAAGAAGTTCTGGAGATGAATGGTGGTGATGTCACACAAGAATGTGAGTGTACTGAATGCCACTGAACTGGGCATTTAAAATTGTTAAAGTGGTAAACTCTATGCATATATTATCAGAAGAAAAAGAAAAACAAGAATTTCTAATGCAAGTGGTGGGCGTTCTTTAAACATATTGGCATGTCTTTGCTTTCTTAGTAAGTATTGATAAGAAAAATAGATACATCCAGTTTAAATTTCATACTTTGCACTCAATTCTGGACTAATATTGTATGGTAGTTTATCATTGCTTCATGACAGAGGAAAATAACTAAGTAAAAAAGCTTTATAACACCTCAGTCTTGCTTTATTAAGAGAAAATGGATTCCTTGTCTATCCATAGTCTGGCCAATTGAATGGGAATGTCAGAACTAGTCAGTCACTCACTCTATGATTGCTTGCTTCTCTACTTGTTTCTCCAAACCGACTCACCAGATTTGATGAGTCAAAAACTCATCTTACCTTGTTTGTGCAATAAAAATGTGTATTGATACTCATGCTCTTTTCAGGATAGGGTGTGGGCCAACCTGGGGAAGAGCCTGAACTGCATTATTGCCATGGTGGATAAGCTGATCGAAAGGGATGGGGGCAGTGAGGGCCCCGGTGGCAGCGAAGATGGAGAAAAGGACCCTTCTGCCGCGGACTCCAGTGTAACTCAGCCAAGGGGTAAGGGATCTCTTTTTATTTCCCCCAAACATTGCCTGAGTAAACAAAATGAGAAAGTCATGATAAAATGAGATAGAAAAAGAGGACTCAATAGTGCCTTTGATGAAAGTGCCGATAGGCTGCTTTTCCACCGCTCTGGCTTGGATGATGGAAGGCCATTTATCAAATTGCATCTCAGTTGTGTTTTCAGAACTGCTTGCAGTGCTCTTTTTTTTCCCCCTTTTGCTACATAACAACCTTCTTGAAGAAAGAACAGTGTTTTCTTTTGAAGAATCTGACACAGTTTAATCTACTTTTATGCATTCCTCCAAAATTTTATTAGAAAGCAAAACAAGCATCTGATCTTAAAACTCTTAGAAACTTTGAGAAATATCAGGACACAGTATCTCGTAATGGTTCCTGAAAGAATGCCATGTGATAGATAAAATACTTTTTGCCTTATTCCAAAAAATAGTTTTTGTGAATTATTTCAAAAAGATATAAGAAGGTTTGAATCCTTGTAAGAACGATTTGCTTGTGTATTCTTCGAAAGACAAATTAGTAAGTCTAGATTTTTATGTAAACAATCATACACACACATGCATATATATGCATACATATGTGGGAACATATGTAGATAGGCAGGTATAGAGATAAATAATTTCAAATGTATGGCTTATTACAAGATTGTCTAGCAAATATAATAATCAAATTTTTAACTATGGTTGTGTCTCTATAAATGGCTTCTTTTGTTCAAATCTTTTTGCTAATGTGATTAATTTTGACAGCAAAAATCGAGACAAACACCTGTGTTTTTGTTCATGGTATACAAGTGCTATTGGTGTTGCCCAGACCTTTGGCAGGACATCTTACGTGCTTAGGGACAATAAACAGTGCCACCCACCCTTTTCTCTTGCAGTCTGCTTTTCTTTTTTCTTTAAGAAAAAGAGTTACATGAAAAATATGGTTGCTTATATAATTAAATGTGTGTTTTTCCAATTTGTTTTCCTGATTTTTCATTACTCACATTTTCATCAGGAGTTTAATTATATGAAACATCAATCTTCCATCACTTGATTAACAGTGGAGCCGTTTCTAAGTTATTTTGGAATCTATATTTTGAAGTAATATAAAGCAAATGCATAACCTAACTTATTCATTTACTTATAATAGCCCCAAACTATTTCCGACAGAGATATTTGAGATATACAGTCACTGATGATACATGCCCCAATTTACCTGAATTTTAAATTTTTATTAGAAAAATAATAATTTAGAAAATGTGCAAAAAAAAAACACCCCAAATGGGATTATGTAAGGTTCTTTTAATTTCAATCAGACACACTTATATTAAGCATGTCCTATGTTTATACACATATGCACACATACGTTGTAATCAAATTGGCATACACATTATAATTACAGATGTCCTTCTTGCTATTCTGCATATCATTATATTCTGAATATTTCCTGACTAACTTATCAAAAAATAAACTGTCATTTTAGGTATATAATTAAATTGTGCAATTAACACATAATAAGCATCTTTGAACATCTAAGTCTTTCCATGTTAGATTGCCAGGAGTGGAGAAAGTTATCCGTTCTCTCCCGGGTACTTATTTATACAATTATTTCTTTATATCAGTGTGGTTTCATGAATAGTGACTTTATTCTTTGGTTTATAATCCAATACTATTATTATTTATTCTGGGCTCGAATGTTCTAGAGTTAGCTCTTGGGAGCCCTCCCAGGTTGGTTTCAGTGGCTTTCAGACACTTCCCACCACAGGCTGTTTACTCTCTTTTTTTCTTACTTTCTTATTTTTTAATTCACTGCTTTACTGCTGACACATGAGCTTCTCTAGGCTCATGTGTCTTTTCCCTGCCCCGTCTCCCTTGGTTCAGCCATTACTAAGCAACCCTGGTGTCTTTTATTGGAGACGAGCATTTAAAACCAACATTTAGGTGGGTAGGAGCATTCCGGTGGTTCTCTTTAACAACAGGTTACTCTCACTAGCAGTATCTGCTTTGAACTACAGTCTTCCTAGCCATAAATATTTTCACTGATTTCATACGCCTTTAGATAAAAAATGTCATATTGTTGTTCTAGTTAATTGTGAAATTTGACATTATATGAGTTAATAATATATTTCAAAGTATGATTTATGATAATAAGATTGATTTCTCCAACAGCCCCAAATTATCCAAACCAATAACTCAGATGGAAAAGCCACTTAATTCTTTTCTTTTTATAATTAATTAATGAATTAAGTCAGTGGATGACTCGAGTCATCTACAATTGATTGGAATGTATGATATGCTACAGACTGATGGGCATCTGTTACATCACTTACTAGTTCATTGTTTCCTCATGTTGTATAGGTTTTCTTCTGTTGTTTTCTTTATGGATTAAATACTTTTATTTTTAATCAGTTTCTGGAATTTTCATTCTGTTCATTTATATTTTATATTGGGATACATTTTGAAATCTTGTAGGGTAAGTCAACCCCGTGACAGTCGGTTTTTATTTCTTCATCACCATCCTTTGTTTTTACATTTCAGCTGTAATTAGTGTTTGTTTCTGGTGTATATGTAATGTGGTTAAACAGCCGTCTTCCGAATTGTTGCTGCTTCCATCTATGTTTTATGTTTCTCTCTCTCCTGCAACTATTTTTTTTTCAAGTTGCAGAATTTCCTTTTATAGTGTGTATTTAATAATGTTTTACATCTGTGGTGTCTAAGGTTTTTTGTTTGTTTTAGATCCAGGATTTATAATATACCTTACTCCATACAGGTTTTTCCAGGATTAATACAAATGGTGCAGAAAGAAGTAGAACCTTTTCTACTGTTCTGAACACAAATAGTAGAGTAACTGGTCCAGTGGTTCATGGCTTATATGTCTTTATATATTTTCTTTATGAACAAAATTGACCTTTTATTTTTTGTACTCTTAAACATACTGTAAGCATCAACTGTATGCATAATACCAAATGACTTCACTTTCATAATAAATTGACGACTCAAGGATAAAATCAGAAAATATTAGAATCTTAGAGATGTGCCCTTAAAGATTCTGTGGCCCTGGCAGGTTGGCTCAGGGGTAAAGTGACAAGCTGGTATGTGGATGTCCCAGTTTTGATTCCCAGTCAGGGCACATAGGGAGGCACTCATCTGCTTCTCCACCCCTCTCTCTTTTCTCTCTCTCTCTCTTTCTTTCCCTTTCCTGCAGCCATGGCTCAGTTGGAGAGAGTTGGCCCCAGGCACTGAGGATGGTTCCATGACCTCTGCCTCAGGCACTAAGAAGAGCTCAGTTGCTGAGCAACAGAGTAACACTCCAGATGAGCAGAGCATCGCCCCCTACTGGTCTCACCGGGTGGATCTTGTGAGGGGCTCATGCAGGAGTCTGTCTCTCTGCCTCCCTTCTTCTCACTGAATAAAAAAAAAAGATTATATAATAAACCTTCTAAATTATGTTAAGAAGCTTACCTACAGTATCTGCCAATTTTTCCTTAACCTGTGACACACATCTCCACTGATAGAAAACCTTTTATTTTCTAGAATAGAAGACTCCAGCTGTTGATCAAAATACATTTCTTTTAATTTTACTCATACTTAGATCTAATCCTTTGCCACAAACAGAACCAATTTACTTCCTTTTCCCCTTATTATCACCTAACATATTGTAGAGAAATCATCATGTCTTTTTTGTTGTTTATAGCTATATCCATATATATCTATATCCATCTTTGTGAAGGAAAAAAAAAATATATATATATATTTAATTTAAGTTAGGAGGGTGTAAACAGGCTTCCACATGTGCCCGGACCACGATCCACCTGGTGACCCCGATCTGGGGCCAATGCTCTGCCCATCTGAGGCCATGCTCACAACTGAGTTATTTTTAGCACCTGAGGTAAAGGCTCCATGGAGCCATCCTCAGCACCTGGGGCCAATGTACTAGAACCAATCAAGCCATGGTTGTGAGAAGGGAAGAGAGAGGGACAGAAGGGGGAGGGGGAGGGACAAGAATTAGATGATTGCTACTCCTGTGTGCCCTGACTGGAAATTGAACCCAGGACTTCCACAGGCTAGGCCAATAATGCTCTACTACTGAGCCAATCGGCCAGGGCCTATATCTGTATATTTTAAACTTTGGACAGGAGGATAGTGTATACACAGGAAGATGCATACACATAAGTGTACAGATTGAATTTTCATGAGAAACATATTTAGTTTTGAATTGCCACTTTTGGTCATTTTTCAAAGGAATAGCATGGAACACAGAGTGACGCAGTTAGGACCACCTTCTTATTTTTAGATGCTATCCTATTAATGATAGCTTAGTTCACATTAGCTGCTTTGACAGCCATATTTTACAACAAATTCCATTGATATCCATAAACCTTGCTAAATGTGACCTATCTTTCAGGCTTCTCAAGATTCAAGTAATCTTTAAGCACCACTATGTGTTAAAAATTGTGAAATATAGAGGTACAAGGAGATTAAGACACAGTCTATCTCAATTCTACTGAAAAGATTGATGTCTAAACCCATGACTGCAGTATAATACACTTTTGAGTACAGTCTAATAAATACCTATTTTTTTCATCCATCATATCTACTGTCCTACCCAGGTTTATTTTATTCACATTTTATAAATATTTTCTGGCAAATCACAGAAGTAATGGATAAAAATGATGGGAAAATAGAGATAAATACAGATCTTTGAGGAACATCACTAAAAAAACCCTCTATGCTTTGAAATAATACTTGTTAATCACTACTCTTTGGGAATGTGTGTTCAACTTCCTATGTATTTATCCGTTCAGCTCATTGCACAGCCTGTATCTCCCTGTCTCCAGAAGACTATCATGAAATGCACTGTGGGAAAGACCAAATACCTAGGTCACTGAGTACTCCTTTCTAATGTACCCAGCTATAAACCCTGACAAGAAATGTTTTGGCAGGTTTTTTTTTTAATTCAAGTAGAGTTGGGGTACAATATTATATTCATTTCAGGTATATGACAAAATGATTCATCATTTATATACCCTACGATGTGATCACCACACAAAGTCTAATAACCATCTGTCACTGTGCAAAGTTATTAAAATGTTATTACCTATATTTCTTTCTCTGTTCACTACATCTCCATGGCTTATTTATTTTCTTTGGGCAGATTTTCTTGATATTATTAAGTGGATGTCTTCAGTACATGGGCATATTTACACATACCTGCAGGAAAATCATTATATTCCAGAACTTATTCTCAACATTAAACAATTTATTTTAGTGGGTTTATAATATATAACAAATCTGTTTTATTTTGTAAAATTATAAGCAAAGAACATTATTTTCATCAAAGAACTTAAATATTAATATTTCTGAACTACATGAATATTTAGAATTTTGTGAGAAAGAGCTTGGCTTCTGGCCCTTGCATTCTTAGTTGATAGCCTGCCCTGTTAACCACCAGTCTGCACTGGTCTGTTCTTCCCAGGAAGAAGCGTCTCTAATCTTTCTCTCTACAGAATATTTTGCTATTACCCTTTTAACAAAGTGTTGTTTAATCAGACACAAATTTGTGACATTTTGGGATAACTTTATGAAAACCCATCCTGTACGTATGTCTCAAACTTACTATGAAGTTGTCCCTTAGGCAGAGGTATCGCCCTGTATTCATAATTACACTTGAAAAGCTACTGAACTTTTTTCTAAATCTGATGATGTTCACACAGAGAAACTGGGATAGGGAGAGAATACAGATTCATATCTCCCCATCCGGGAGTTTGGGGCAGCTGATCATAGAGTGGAATAAGAAATGGGGCCCTGGCTGGTTGGCTCAGTGGTAGAGCATCGGCCTGGCATGCGGGAGTCCCGGGTTCGATTCCCGGCCAGGGCACACAGGAGAAGCGCCCATCTGCTTCTCCACCCCTCCCCCTCTCCTTCCTCTCTGTCTCTCTCTTCCCCTCCCTCAGCCAAGGCTCCATTGGAGCAAAGTTAGCCCGGGCGCTGAGGATGGCTCCTTGGCCTCTGCCTCAGGCACTAGAATGGCTATGGTTGCAGCAGAGCAATGCCCCAGATGGGCAAAGCGTCGACCCCTGGTGGGCGTGCTGGGTGGATCCCGGTCGGGCACATGCGGGAGTCTGTCTGACTGCCTCCCCATTTCCAACTTCAGAAAAAAATACAAAAAAGAAAGAATAATAAAAAAAAAGAAATGGTACTGTATACATTATGTTTGGTTACTTGCCTACTTACTCGGCACTTGTAGGTTAATCTATTTACATGAGGCTTTGTTGTGTTTATAGAAGTATTTCTTTTGAAAAATGGTTCACTCTACTTCACTCGCCTTCAACTTTGCTAAGAAAAACAACTGAACTCATCTAGTTCATTCACTTCAGGATAAAATGCATCTCCTCTTGCCTCCCCTGGATGCCTGTGCTCAACGAGCCCTACCTCAACTTAGTATCATATCACTACCCGTCTCTTCTCTATCTTAGTTACTGGACAAAACGATAAGAGCTCTCTGATGCATATGTCTTAGTGATTTCAGGTTGGTCAGTGACCTCTGACCTATTCAGCTTATTCTTAAATCCTCGGCATGTTTATAGGGCCTAGTCCTGAAGTTATAGTTTCCTTAAGGCCAAAGGGCAAAATAAGCCCAATGCGTGTGGATGGGTGACTCCTCCAGGTCCAGCATAGACCCCCATTCAAACGTCATCCTGCACCAAATACAGAGCTTCTTTGATGAATGGATTTAGTTCTTGGAAACTGTTTTAGCAGAATTTACTTAAGGTTTTCAACTTTGTGCTACAAAATAAGAAGTTGAACCAGGATATCAGTTGATGCATTTCCTTTGCTATTTTTCTAAAAGCAAGACTGGAAAGTTCATGACACTGTGTTCTCGGGCTGGCGGGGTTTAAACAAACAGGACTCCCTTGACATGAGAAAAGGTTGCCTTTGTTCTTCTTATAGCAAGCTCTTTGTCTCGAGTGGGACAGTATACTCACTTTTTAATACATCTGGAAGGTGTCCTGATCAGTCACTTACTTGGATCACAGTTCAGTGGACACAGGATGAGTGCATTTAAGATGTATGCGTGTCCTCTGTGTGAATACCCTTGGTGCCTTTCAGACTGCCCTGAGGCAGAGGCACAGGAAGGGTCAGCATAACTCCCAGGGTTACCAGACAGCTTGTCTCCGTTTGCCCTGCTCGAGACCTGTTGTTTCTAGATTTGGTCTTGTGTCTTACCTTTTGGTCCTCTGCTCACACATACTCCATACCTTCCCCATTCTCCCCCACCCCTACGTCCCCTATCCCTACTCCTACTATGGTGACTGTCCACCTAGTCTTTCTTTTTATTTTTTCCCATAGCTTCAGGCTCAACATTTACCTCTACTTTATTCAGCCTTTTCCAAGTCCTTGAGTCATCTCAACCCCTCCCTGCCTCCCATCTAGTGCCTCTGCGGCCCCTCCGGTTTATGGCATCTGTTTATGGCATTTGTCATCTTCACACCAGGCACCCCTCCCAGACTCAGTTCCTACAAAGCCCCAGTTTTGGGTGCTCACTCCCTGCAGACCATCAGCTTCCCAGAACACCCTCCACCTAGGACATTTCTTCAGCTGTTCAGTGAAGAGTGTGACAAAGAGGTGCTCTCTCATCTCTGAACCCTTCCCTCTTCCAGACATGTTTTGTCACTGTCTCATCTATCATAGCACTAACCATCCTCCCGGATATTGTAGGCATTACTTTACACCTCTTTCCTTCTCTTCTACAGTTTAACCTCCTCGCGGGCTGGGGCCATGTATTGTAAATAGTAGCATCACCCATAGGACCTCGGCCAAGAAGTTCTATGTGTCTAACAGTAACGAGTATATTTCTCATGGTGGCGGTGGAAAAAGGGAGAGAAAGTCATATAGGGAGGATAGGTTAGCATTTGTTAACGAAAGCTATATGCACCTCGATTTTAAAATTCCTGCACCAAAGCCAGGAGGTGGACACTAAGGGATGGGCAAGAGATGAGGAGAACTTGGAGGAGGGTGTCTGAGTGACCAGGGAGGACTCTCTAGGCAGCTGGGCCTCCACAGGTGGTTTTCTTTCCCTGTTGTCTGGATTAGCCGACCCTCTGTGCTCCAGAACCCCAGGGTATGTCCGGACAGCTGGAGGCCTCCCATGAGCACGTTCTGTGACCCAAGTGGGCCGTGGATGTTATACATAGACCAAGGAATTTAGCCGTGAGGTGTCTGGAGAGGAAGCCTTATCACGAATTGCCCCCTCCAGGGATTGTGCTCATGTTGTAAACTGTACCTGAAAGGCAGGGTCTTCTCTTAGAGGTCACAAAGGCTGCCACATCGGGATTGGTGTGGGACACGGGCCCTTGGGAAGCAGCAAGGACTCTGTGTGCAGGGGCGCCACTATCCCTTACCTCCAGCCCCTGACCATGAGCCCACTGCCATTGTTCTGTGCTCCCTGAGATGTGGGCATTATATCAAAGCCCTGGTGGCTGGGGGTTTGGGCTCCGTTCAGTTTCATCTCCCTCCTTGAAGGCCTGGCGTCACAGTTCATCAGCCCTCCAAGCTGGGCTCATGTCTTCTCCATCTTTTGCATGGAGTTTAATGGGCATGTGATCTTCTAGCCTCTCTTTTTTCTCAATGTCTGAAAAGTTGTGATAACACAAAATAACAATGGCCACAAGCTTGTGTGGAGTTAATTATTTTAAATGAGCAAAGAAGAACAAGCCCCTGAGACGAAAACGGCTCAGCAATTGGAAAGATGGCATTACACCCTGCTACCGTCGGTCAGTAGTTGGCTCTTTTATTTTTCTCCCGAGTAACATCAGTGCCCCTGGGCTCAGAGGACCTGAGCATCCCGGACTGGAAGTAGATGGTGCATGGAGGAGGCGCGGGGCAGCCGGCAGGCCTCTGACCCCCCAGTAAGCTCCGCTGGAATCCGCCATGGGACCCAGGGGACGACCGGGAAGCAGACTCCGCTTGGACAGCTGCCTGCACACTCCACAAAGCTCCGGAAATGCCCAGCTAAGCCACACACACTTGTTTTCCTGAGGAAGGACTCTGCTCGCTGGACTCGGGGCAAAGGAGTTTCCGCAAGGTTTTATACAGGCCCTATCATGTGCTTCTTTTGTCTCTTCCTCTGTGCCTGAAAAGAGCCCAGGGGCTGGAATCAGAAATGTGGTCACCTAAGTGCCAACTGGTCCCATTAGCTACCGGAGTGGTGTTTGTGCAACAACGAGCTTCACTGGATATATTGTGTGTGTGTGTGTGTGTGTGTGTGTGTGTGTGTGTGTGTGTGTGTAAACTCTTGGTTGAAACTTGAAGAAACTACACTCAGGATAGTGGATGGGTACATCTCAGAGTTTCCTACTTTGAATAGTGCAGAATGAAGACCATCTTCGTCCCTATTAGGAAATGGCTTTACCACAATGACAGTGTAAACGAGAGGTCACATGTGATGTATGGAGAGACGCAAAGGCTGGGGAGAGTGACAACAGTCTCCAGACTGTCAAAGACTGCAGCTTTTTCCTTTGCCCAGAACATATTTTTCAGGAGGAAACGTAAGCATTTGCTGTCCCTTTGTGAGAGTGATGGGGACTGCTCCCTGGAGCAAAAAGGCCATTTAGGAACTGACCTCGGCCTTTCTTTGGCCCGTCATCCCCACTGTGATATTTCAGAACCCGAGATTCCCGCTGAGTGAATACTACCAGGGACAAGACCCAGAGTCACTGCAGTTTGCCTATGCCAGTGCAGTTTTTTTTAATCCACTGAACTCTGTCTCTTTTCTAGAAACAACAACAACAAAATAGATGTATCTTAGCTCTCATTTGCTTCTATATAAGAAGCTTACTACTATTTTTAAGACGTTCTACCTTGCAGCCCTGGCTGGGTTACTCACTGGATAAAACATAAACTTGGTGTGCCGGTAGTCACATGTTTGACCCCGGTCAGTGCGCTGATGAGAAGCAATCAGTAAATGCACAATTAAATGGAACCGCTAAGTGAAACAAGGAGTTGATGCTTCTCTTTCTATTTCTCTCCCTGTCCCTCTCTCTTTCTCTTCCTCTCTCTTGCTCAAATCAATGGAGAATTTTTTTTAAAAAAGACATTGCACCTTGCTCAAGAACTTATTTTCCTTAAATTTTAGCCATAAAAATGTATATAATAACAGTAAAGGTAGACACTGGAATACTGTTAGTATCAGACAAGTACCTAACACTACCCCTATGTTTAGAATATCAGCGTATTTATTTTTATTTGTTCCTGGTTTTCACTTTAAACTAGTAGGACTAAAAATTAGACCTTTTTTGGTTTTACTATCTGATTGCAGTTTATTATTAAGAATCAGCTGGTCAGATAAGTGCAAGGATAGGCTTAGAAATGAATAAAGAAAATTATCCCGATGCTAATGAAGAAATCTGTGATGATTCCTCATTCAAAGATCTTTGAAAAATAAAACCAGCAGCCATATTTAATTTGAGCTGTCACCTGGTATCTAACAAGGGGGATGAGGGGGACACAAGTCAGAATTCCATTTTCCATCTAGAAAGAGCCTATCACCCACATGACCAAGTCTTTGACCATTTGGCAAAGACAGTGTGATGCGAGATGCCTAAATAGTATATAAATGCTGGTTGGGAACTATGCACATGTACAGAGAAGTTTGAGTCAGTTATTTGAAAGAAGTGGAGAAGTGCTTCTACTTCAGCCTAAGAAAGCAGCGCCACCTGCTGCTCAAGCTTTAGTTTACCTGTGAGAATTCTTAACTGATCTCTCCAACTACACACAAAACATTGGCTTGTAGTCTGTTATCCTTTAAGATCAATATCTGGGTCCATTTATTGAAATATTTGTTTTCTTTGTGTGTGCGTGTGTTGGTCTACACATTCATATTGGGAGCGAAAATAAAAGAGTAGGAGGTAAAAGGATATAATTTGAAAAACTAGGAATATAAAGTATTCTTTCTTGGTGTCTATTGATAGGTCTTTTATTCTGAAACAAAGTGACATCCCTCCATTTGCCTTTTTATATGTAGTAATGATATGAGAATCGGTAGATAACCAATGCTTGTTTAAATGGAACCTTTGTTCATATTTTATTATAAGCTGCACAAAAGTGAGTTCATTATTAAATGATTACAAACTTACTAGGCCTTTGTTGAATTCCTCTTTCACTAGTGTTTTTTATCTATAGTATAGCATGTAACTGTACAATAGTTTCAGTAACTCCCAGTGTTCCTGATGTACTTTTCATCATAAAATCACATTGGCATTTACATAGACTATTAACAAGAGCACATATTTTTATGAAGTTGAGGTTACTAATTACCCTTCCAATCATTTTGATTTATTGCATTTAGTTTATAATACCACAACGTAAAATATAAAAGTGACAGTAGACATGGTACAATAGAGATTATGATTCTTTTTGTTGTTCCTTATAACTCTTCCAAGGTCTTACCTAGATACTGACCACTGACATCACTCATGACAAAGCTCAGACTTCTGTGCTGAGAAATTCATATAATTTTAGATCCTGGTCCATAATTAATTTTTCAGGATGCACTCAGTTCTTTAAATTGTATCTGTCATACTGTTAATTTATTTATATTTTAATGGAATGTCACAGTCCAGTCCAAAATTTGTAATATGTATTTGACATTTGTCAGGGTTTTGATCTTGTAGCGCACTGAAAATCATATCTCTATCATATGCCAAAGTCATAATTTTATAATTGGAACGTATTAGAAATCAAGACAAACCAAAAATAGAGAGCTTCCAATTTGGTATCTTGGTTTGAAGAAAAACCTACTCTCAAATTGCAAATATTGTAAAAAATATGGTTTCCTCACACTTGTCTTTATGTTAAAAGACTTTCTTTATACTTTTTTGTAACTTAACTCATTCAATTAAAACTGATTGAGCACTGGCCGGTTGGCTCAACGGTAGAGCATCGGCTCAGTGAGTGGAAGTCCCAGGTTCGGTTCCTGGTCAGGGCACACAGGAGAAGTGCCCAACTGCTTCTCCACCCCTCCCCCTTCTCTCTCCCTCTCTCTCTTTTCATCTTCCAAGCCATGGCTCAAATGGTTCAAGCAAATTGGCCCTGGGCATTGAAGATGGCACCCATGGCCTTGCCTCAGGTGCTAAAATACCTCAGTTGCTGAGCAACAGATCAGCAGCCCCTGATGGTCAGAGTATCACCCAGTAGGGGGCTTGCCAGGTGAATTATGGGCAGGGCACATGCAGGAATCTATCTCTCTGCCTCCCCGTCTCTCACTTAATAATAAAAAAAATTGATTGAAAACCTGTTATATGTTAGACACTATGCCAGGTTCTCGAAATTCAATGATTAAACCATAAATCCCTTGTCCTCAGAAGGCTCCCTTTCTTGCTGAGCAACAGTGTATAGATAATTCTAGAACAGTGAGGGAAAGGAGTTATGGTCAAGAAAGGAGGTGAACTCAATCCAAACTGTGTTATGTTACTGTTGCTTGTTAGGGGGCTATCCCAGGAGAGAAAAATCCTGAGTGGAGTCTGCAGATAAGATCAAGTGTTTGTCAGGATGATAAGCAGAAGGAAGTTGTACCAGGACTGGAGACAAGATTCTGCAGAGACACGGAGATGAAAGAGAAGGACAGGTCTGGGGAAGCGTGTTGCTTTTTTCACTGGAACTTAAAACTGCAAGTGAAGAAGTTCTGAGAACTGAGACCAGACAAGGAGGCAGAGGTCAAATACAGAGGATCTTTTATGCATTTGGACTTTATCCTGAATGCTTTCATATTGGAAACATATTCTAAGGAAGGAAGCTGGAGTAGTGAGTGATGGGGTGGGATTCAATCTGAAGAGCAAGCTGCCTCTGGCAGTGCGGTTAAGGGAGCATGGGAGTGCAGTGGAGCTGGAGGGAGGGAGGTTAGTTAGGGGGCGGGAGAGAGAGGGATCCAGGGAAGTTATGCGTGCTGACGGTGCTGATGGTGCTGACGGCAGAGGCCAGGGGGAAGGACACTGTTGGATGGGTTATTACAATAGGAAAATGAATTCAACAACCCAGTAAAGGTGAGGACTGCAGAAGTCCGGGAAGGCTTGTGTTTCCAGCATGGGAAGAGTCTGGTGGCACCGTCCACTAACATAAAGGCAGTGCACAGATTACAGATGAGCACAGATGAAAAGAGGTGCCATGGTGAACGTGTTAAATACACCCAAGCAAAGAAGTCCATGGGTGGCTGGGTATGGACTTCTGGAGTTCAGAGGCAGGATTTCAATTGAAGATCTTTAGATCTAATCTTTATGAATCCTTAAAAATATGTGCAAGTCGACTGAAAAAAAATCTTGCCAAACCTTCCGTCATCTATCCCGCTGTGTTTGCACCCCTCTCTCCTCGCAGAGGACTGGTATGAGCAGTTGTACCCCCTCATCCTCACCCTGAAGGACGGCATGGAGGAGGTGGTGAACCGAGCCCGGCAGTCCCTGACCTTTGTGCTCCTTCAGGAGCTCGCCTACAGCTTGCCCCAGTGTCTCCTGCTGACCCTGAGAAGGGACGTCGTCTTCAGCCAAGCGGTGGGTCCCCGTGTTGCAAGCCCCGCACAGCGGTGGGTGGTTCACTGCTATCCTTGGTGAAGGCAGAGGTCTTCCCTGGGCAGTTTAATTTTTAAAGGGACCCTTTCCTGACAGGTTTGGTACCTGGATTCTCTTATTTGTAATAAACATGAAGCAAAAAAGTGCATGGAAACAGTTGATAAGACGTCAGTGTTTGTCTGTAAAGAGGTGGCCACGCTGCTGAAACATACAGTCCCTTCTATTTCACGGAGCAGAGTCTGGGAAAGGAAGGGGTAGCCATGCTGTCATCGTGTTGTGCCTTGGGGTCTCCGCAGAGGGCACAGCAGAAGGAAGGGGACAGCTGCCTTGCACTGCGGGTGGCCAGCTAGGACCGGAGACAAGGTCTGTCTGCAGCAATCGCTACTTATCCAGCTCCCTCATGAATCCCAGGTCGGGCCTCATGATGATCTCTCTTTTTGTTTATAAAGTGAATTTGCCGGAAGGGAGGCTTGAACAGGAGGTTTGACAGGACCACCTCCTTTGCCTATACCCAACCTGATTCCAGGACCCCAAGGCCAGCCAGCCTCCATCACAGTGGCCATGCGGGGGGCCTTCCTTCTCCTCTCCTCCCTCCGCCCCATGATTGAATTTTATAGACAGACATGAGGGAGAGAGACAGAGGCCTCTCTTCTAAACATTCCAGGCAAAGGGGATATTTTAGCCAAACTGTCCCTGTCCTCTACAATTTCATGGATGGCCCAGTGACAAATGGAGCTATATGTCAGGCACTATCTTCTGACTGATACACATTTCTTCACTGAGTCTTTTCATTGACTCTACGAGATGAGTACTCTTGTCTCTGTGCTACACGTGCACAAAAATAGTTTTACAATGACAGTATTTGTAAGTGTTAAATAGCTTGTTATTTTTTCACCACAAGAAATGGTAGGGACAGGATCTGTAGACACGACAGCCTGACGGCAGAGCCCAGCCTCATTCCGCTCTCACAGTGCTGTCTGCCCCAGGCCTTACCTGGTCAAAGACTGTCAACTGGTTTCAACACAGATAGACAGAGTTTTTTATCTGTCCTTGAAAATTCTTAATTAAATCTCTGATGCCTCAGAAGTCTTCAATATTTTTAAATTAAAGTTTGCTGACCCCCATCCATTTCTTCAATGATTTCCTTTTCAGCTTGCTGGACTGGTGTGTGGTTTCATCATCAAATTACACACGAGTTGGCATGACCCCGGCTTCCTGCAGCAGCTTCACACAGTGGGATTGGTAGTCCAGTATGAAGGACTGCTGAGTACATACAGTGAGTATGGCTTCTGTACATGTTAAAGTCATATTCCTGTGCATGGAATATTTGGTCCTTGGATTCTTCAGTAAAAATGAGAAGTAAAACTTCATAGCATCAAGGCCCTGGCTGGTGGCTCAGTAGACAGCGCATCAGCCTGGTATGTGGAAGTCCCAGGTTTGATTCCCAGTCAGGGCACACAGGAGAAGAAACCATCTGTTTCTCTCTACACCCCCCTTCGCTTCACACACCTTTACTCTCCCTCTTCCCCTTTTGCAGCTGGAAGCTCGATTGGTTTGAGCATATCCCTGGGTGCTGAAGATAGCTCGATTGGTCTGAGCATGTGAGCCTCAGGTGCTAAAAATAGCTTGTATTCAAGCATTGGCCCCTCGATGGGGTTGCAGGGTGGATCCAGTCAGGGTACATGCAGGAATCTGTCTCTCTGTCTTCCCTCCTCTAAAAATTTTATTGCATCAAGCGTTACAAAAATAATGTCACTTTTTGTTTTTTGCATTCGCTTCGTAACTGTACTTTTACCCCTATTATGTTATGAAAATAGAATTATAGATTATTTTATAGTGGAGACCTAAGCAGCCATCTGGCTTTTTTAATAGAAAAGGCTCTTTGCCAACCTAGTTTCAATGACTGGATTTTTAAAGCCCAAATCTCTCATGCCTAGAGCTGTGCTGTTCAGTTCATAGTCTAGTGTGGTTGTAGAGCATTTGAAATGTATCTGGTCCAAACTTGTCTCTACTAGGTGTGGGTAACAGATTTAGAGACTACTCAAAAATAGTTTTATATTAACAATTAGTTATTTTATATTGATTTACAAATGACATGACATTTTTGATATATTGCATTAAAGTGTAGCATTAAAGTTAATTTCATCTTTTTAATTTTGTCTTTTAAAAGTAGACTACCAGAAAGTTGACAATTCTATGTGTGGCTTGCGTTCCTTTTCTGTTGGACAGTGCTGATCTAGAATCTTACTTGATTACCTCCTTCTTAGGTTGTACTTGTCAGTGTATTGAGATATAAAACTAGCATGAGCCTAGCTAGGATCTTCAATTCAGCCAACACTGCTATCTCCAGAAATCAATATCACTCCTGCCAATGGAAAGAAATCTGCACAACATTTTATTTCATAAAAAAGTCAAAATGACAACTGAGGAAGTGAGGAGACTGGGAGAAAAAAGGTGAAAGGATTAGCCAAAAGCCATGTTTACATAACACAGATACAGACAACAGGGTAACAATAGCCAGATTGGGGCTGGAATGGTAGGGGAAAGAGATGTGGTGTGTAGATGGTATTTTATTGAGTTGTACTCTTGAAACCTATATGGTTTGGTGAACCATGCCATCCTAATAAATTAGAAAACAAAAACGAAACAGTTGGCCCTGGCCAGTTGGCTCAGTGGTAGAGCATTGGCCCAGTGTGTAGAAGTCCTGGGTTCGATTCCTGGTCAGGGCACACATGAGAAGCGACCATCTGCTTCTCCACCTCCCTCCCCCTTTCCCTTCTCTCTCTCATCTTCTCCTCTCCCACAACCATGGCTCAGCTGGAGCAAGTTGGCCCTGGGTGCTGAGGATGGCTCCATGGCCTTGCCTCAGGTGCTGAAATAGCTCAGTTGCCAAGCAATGGAGCGATGGCCCCAGACAGACAGAGCATCACCCCCTAGGGCAGGGGTCTCAAACTCAACTCAGCATGTGGGCCGCAGAGCAAGATCACAGCCGTTTGGCGGGCCGCACTAGGTCTACAAAAGGCAACTGTTACGCAACACTTTTCTCACTGCAGTTGAAAACAAAAAAAAATCAGTACAACAAGCACAATCGTACATGCAGTTTACTCAGTGTCACAAAATGACCAGAAACTGTAGTTCGCATCACAACTGCTGTTAACTAAGCTAATATCTAGCTAGGATGCTAGAGAAATGAAAAATACAAGTAGGCCCCTAGGCTTACTTAATTTTATCCAAAATATTTTGAACTTCGTGGATTAGTCTGCGGGCCGCACAAAATTGCGGGCTGCACAAAATTGTTCAGCGGGCCGCATGCGGCCCGCGGGCCGCGAGTTTGACCCCTGCCCTAGGGGCCTTGCCAGGTGGATTCTGGTCAGGGAACATGTGGAAGTCTGTCTCTCTGCCTCCTGGCTTCTCATTTAAGAAAGAAAGAAAAAAAAAACAGTCAAAATGTCTCTCCAGCTTCTCCTTTGGCACGGCTCTTATTTCACTGATGGAAACCTTCAGCCTGTGAGGAGAAGCACTGAGAATGGACTCACTGCATTCAGAAACTCATTCACTAAAATGCTAGAGCAGATTCCTGCAGTGAGGTGGACTTCTGAGTGGCATTGTCTTCAAACAGTATGCCCGTAACCAGACTCCTTTCCCCCCGTATAGGTGATGAAATCGGAATGCTGGAGGACATGGCAGTGGGCATTTCAGATTTGAAGAAAGTTGCATTTAAAATAACTGAAGCCAAATCCAATGATGTCTTGCCAGTTATAACAGGAAGACGGTAAGTGGTGCCCATTTTCTCAAGACCAAGCTTTGTTAGATATTTGTTGACTTGACGAAGGAGCTGAGGAGAGCTAAGCTTTGCTCTGGAAATTTTTGTTTTGTTCTCTTTTCCTTTTTGGTGACATGACAGGGGATGATCTTGAAAATCTCTTAGAAGCCTCATGACTATAAATTGTATGGTGGTGAGGTGAGTATGGTCTTGCCTCCCCATGAAATATGAAGAATTCAAAATACCAGCTTGCATGAGAACACTTTTCTCTTTACTACTCTCTAGTGTAACACTCTCTGGGTATTTTTACTTTCACTGGAATTTTTTGGTTACTAGCATCAAAATTCTTAAGATGACTTCACATTGAATTCTGTTAAAAAGCAGCAACATATTAGAAAAGCCGTATTTTCTATGTCAGGGACATATACCACCATTTTTCTTAATTATTTTTGACAATTCACTCCCAGGCTGAGATTTCTGAGAATGGTTTTAGATAAATGGCTTTGAAGGTCAGCATATGATGGGCAGAATATCAGAAATAATTAAGAAAAATGATTATGTGTAGTATAGACCTCCCAAGAGAAGAATTATACCCTATGGTAAATCATTTCAATCATGATTTCTCCAAATTATAACCATTCTGGTGTTAGCACTTTTCAATGCTTCCTAAGGATATTTGAAATTTGAAAACATTTTCAGACCATAATGAGTAGTCTGAGAATATGAGTGTACTATAGAGAGAACCTTGTCCATGCTAGGGAGAGAGGAAGAGACTAAGTAAATTCAAACTAATCTTTTTTTTTAACCATAGTAAATATATGATAATTCTTTTTATGATGTGTGATGAATGACTTAAGATACATGGTTGCATGAAAGGCAGCTGCTTCTTATACATAAAGAAAAACCACATTCTCTTAAAACTAAACATTACCTCTGTGCACTCAGGCTTAATTTGCCATTCATTGGAAGAAAGAGGAGTAAAATGACTCATACACACACTTGGAAAATAGTACCACTCTATAACATGATAAAGATTATTGTTGAAAGTGAGAAACTAATACTTTCATCACAATTTGTGAGGGAAGCTTACCAGGGCACTTTATATAGGCAGAGTGCAGGTGGCTGTTTCTAAGGGCATTCTTCAGGTTGTACCGACTTCAAACCGATCAAACAAAAGAGTGGACTTCCAGAATGGCCAAGTGAGCAGCTGGGCAGATCCTCTCTTCAGAAAGCAACATTACTCATGGACAGAATTGTCTAAGGTTGTCCTCTGAGGACTACAGGAATAATGCACACACTAATTAGGAAGCACGTATTCAAGGAAAACTTGTGAGCGTTGCATGATACAGTTGGGGTCTGTGGCCTTTTCGCCAAGGGCTGCTCCCGTCAACCCAGGTCCATCATTGCAGTGTTGCTCTGGGTGGGTGACCCATGAAAACCAGCAGTTTTGCCACCAGAGACGAGAGGCTGACTTGACTTGAATTGTAAAGCAAAAAAAGCACACTCCTGAAAAGTTGTCAGAAACAGGGCTGACTTAGATCATTTCATTCACAGCAGCGTCAAAAAAAGAATTGCATCGGCTGAATTCGACAAAGTACTCTAAAAACTGAACACAGAACAAACAAAATGTTGCCTGGAGAAATTAATAAGATCCAATAGGTGGAAAGATAGCCCAGGCTCACAAATTAGGATTCTCAATATTGTGTAGATGGCAATTCTCCATGAATTGATCTGTAGATTCAAAGTAATTGCTATCTAAATCTCAGTTGTAACTTTTTGTAGAAATCGGCAAGCTAAATCTAAAATTTACATGAGAATACAAAGAACCCATAATGCCAAAACCAATTTTATAAAAGTACAAAGTTGGAGGACTTGTACTTTCTGATTTCAAAGGTTACTATGAAACTCTAGTAATCAAGACTGGATAGTTCTGGCATAAGTACATACATATAGATCAATGGAAAAGAATGTGGAGTCCAGAAATAAACTATCAATATTACCTTTAGGGTCAGTCAGTTTCAGCAAAGGTGCCAAAACAGATCAATAGAGAATCTTTTCAAAACATGTTGCTGTGACAATTGGTTATCTACATTCATAGGGTAAACTAAAAATGTTTCACAAGAGGTTCTTTAATTGTTCTGCACTTCTTATCCTAACCCCAGCACTCTGAATAGTCCTGATATCACAGGGTTTTCCCAATTTCTGGGTAAAACACTCAACATTTCTAGATACAATTTATACTTCATCAGAAGATGTCAAGATTCAAAATACAGGAGTAGGTATTCTGTTGACCATATTTTCTGAATCCTAATTTAAGTTTTCAACACTAAGCACTATGAATAGTTTGAATGAAAATTTCTAATTTCCAAAAAATATACCAGTGATACACTAATGTTGACAAATGATAAGGAACTCCCAAAAGCTAATCTTAAATAATGAAACTATTACATTGTCATCAGGCCATCATAAGTAAATAGGTTCATCAATAACAACCTA
The DNA here is from genome assembly GCF_036850995.1 of Saccopteryx leptura. Taxonomy (NCBI): domain Eukaryota; kingdom Metazoa; phylum Chordata; class Mammalia; order Chiroptera; family Emballonuridae; genus Saccopteryx; species Saccopteryx leptura. The sequence continues at coordinate 212,612,448 of NC_089503.1, read as the reverse complement.
GCTCAATTGGTTAGAACATTGTCCCCATACACTCAGGGTTGCAGGTTTGATCCTGGTTGGGGCACTTACGAGAATCAACCAATGAATGCATAAATAAGCAGAAGCATAAATCAGTGTTTCTCTCTCTCCCTTCCTGTCTCTCTCTAAAATCAATGAAAAATAATAATAGCAATCAGTTCATGATTATTAAAAATGTTATAAATTATTTGGCTTGTTAGATTCACTATATTAAAAAAGTTATCATTAAATTATTTTGTTATTCTAGTTACTGGTTCAGTTTTTAAAAAATAACTAAATCAAGAAAATAAACATTAAGGCTCTATGCACATGGCCCTGATATACAAAAAAGAACTAAAACATCCTTCCTCAGAATAATGGAGAGAAATCAAACATGTAAACAATCCTCCATGCCAAGTAATTTAATAGTGAAGTGAATGAAATGATGATTGAATGAATTAAGAATAGAAAACAAGCAGATAGCCAAAAACCTAAATCAGTGCTATATTCCAACTGTTTTATTGTTTGTGGCCAATGAATCTAAAATAACATAAAGATGAATGACACAAGCAACGCTTCTTCTCTGTCTTCCGCCTTCTTCAGTGAACGTTACGTGGTGGAGGTGAAACTTCCCGCAAGAATGTTTGAGTCTCTACCTCTACAGATTAAAGAAGGGCAGTTGCTTCATGTGTGTCCTGTGCTTTTTAACATCGGAATCAATGAACAGCAAACTCTTGCTGAGAGGTAAGCTTCAGGTATAATATTGGGTCTTTGAATTTTCCTTTTATTTTTTTATTTTATTATTTTTTTAAATTACAGTTTACATTCAGTATTATTTTGTATTAGTTCCAGGTCTACAGCATTGTGGTTAGACAGTCATATACTTTACAAAGTGTTCCTCTAGTATTTCTGGTACCTACCTGGCACCATAATTAGTTATTACAATATTATTAACTATATTTCTTATGCTGTACTTTACATCCCCGTGACTATTTTGTAACTACCAATTTGAACTTCTCAATCCCTTTACTTTATTTAAACATCCTCCAAACCCCCTCCTCTCTGACAACCATCTGTTTTTTGTATCTGAGTCTGATTCTGTTTTGTGTATTTGTTAATTTTGCTATTTAGATTCCACATATAGTTGAAATCATATGGTATTTATCTTTCTCTGTCCAACTTATTTCACTTAGCACAATATTTCTAGGACCATCCATGCTACCGCAAAGGGAAAAATTTTATTCTTTTTTTACAGCTAAGTAACATTTCATTGTGCATATATCTATATAGCATATATATACCACAGCTTTTTTATCCACTTGTCTATTGATGGGCGCTTGGCAGGTTTTCTTCTTGATTGTTACATATGTGCTGACCAATTCCTATGTTTCTGCACATACAACTCAGATTTGTATTATAACTAACAATTCCCTTCCTGTCAGTACTAAGTTATTTGAAACAGCAACAAAAAAATACTTATATTTAAGGATTCTTGGCCCCCATCAATTTTAAATGTGTCAAATGCTGTGAAAAATATTACTGCCAATAGTAAAATACTCACATGTTGGGGTTTTTTTGTTTTTTGAGTGTTTTCTTTTTTCTGAAGTGAGAAGCGGGGAGGCAGAGAGACAGACCCAACCAGGATCCACCTGTCATGCCCACCAGGGGACAGTGCTCTGCCCATCTGGGGTGTTGCTCTGCTGCAACCGGAGCCCTTTTAGCACCTGAGGCGGGAGGCCATGGAGCCATCTTCAGCACCTAGGCCAGCTTTGCTCCAATGGAGCCTTGGCTGCAGGAGGGGAAGAGAGAGACAGAGAGGAAGGAGAGAGGGTAGAGTGAAGAAGCAGATGGGCACCTCTCCTATGTGACCTGGTGGGGAATCAAACCTGGGACTTCTACACACCAGGCCAACACTCTACTGCTGAGTCAACTGGCAGGGCCTCACGTTTGTTTGTTTGTTTTTAATATTCTTTATGTTTCTAAATACATATGTATACTTCAAACTTTAGAATTTTTTATGTTCATATATACTTCAGAATTGTAAAAGTTAGCTAATTGTATCAGCACTTCCTAGACCTAAAGCACAATTCATTTTCCTATTTATTTTTTATTCAAATAATTGTTAGTGGGGAATGCTAAAACATTTTTTTGTAATAACCTGCTTAGTCAAACAACATTTGATTGTGTATAATCCCACAAGTCACTGTCAAACTTTTTTTGAGCAGAGAGAGAAATTACTTTTGCATCTTACATGATTCACATGCAGAAATGATTGAAAATGTAGATAACAGTTAAGATTAAAAGAACACATTTTTAAAAAGATTTTAGAGAAAGAAATTATCATGTTATTGTAAAGCCTGAATGGAGGAGTTCCCCCACAGGTAAAAATTTGGAGAGTTCAATACTTTTGAAATTTAAAATGCTTTCTTGTCTATAATGTACTCTCCAAAGGTCTCCTTCCTCCTGGGAAACAGTTTAAAAGTTCCTAGCTTATTCTTTGCGTGACTTGATCAGTATATTTTAGGGCTTTACCAGTGTTATTTACTATGCTAAAAATATCACTCCATTTTCAGTCATCTTGAATTCCAGTGATGGTCAAGGTGCCTGTTCTTATCTATTATTTCCAACAATTTCACCTGCTCCTCCTCTCATCCAAAATTATATTTTCTGTACCGCATAGGCTTTTATAATTCTCACTTGCCAGTGACAAAATTAGATCCCGACTTTGTATTGTATGTTTAATTTCAAACTGTGTGGAAGCTATTAATCTCTCTTCTTGTAGTATACATCAATAAGACTATATAATTTTATTCATTGTGTTGGAGAAGACGTTTCATAATTAAGCACTTTTGTAAATCACTATCAAACATCAGATTATATCCCAGTCATTTTTATATTATTTGTCTCATAGCAGGTTCAATGGTTTAGGTCAGCGGTTCTCAACCTGTGGGTCGCGACCCCGGCTGGTGTTGAACAACCAAAACACAGGGTCGCCTAAAGCCATCAGAAAATACATATTTTATTTTAAAATGTATTGTATAATAAATATGTATTTTCTGATGGCTTTAGGCGACCCTGTGTTTTGGTCATTCGACCCCCGCCGGGGTCGCGACCCACAGGTTGAGAACTGCTGGTTTAGGTGAATGATATTTATGAATATAAATTACACAATTTGGGCAAAGAAGAACCAGCACTCTAAATTGATTGTTTCTTCTTTGGTATGCTAGAGTACTGAGTGTTTGAGATTTGAACTAATAAGGGCCATGAGTGTGGTCTTGAGAGAGATGTAAGACTCTTTAATAAAATGTGAGCCTTTTCAAATAATAGATAGTGCGGTATTTTCAAGCCTTCTAGATTAGGTTAGTTTACATCATTCGTGTTATTGTGACTATTTAGCTGATAGTCACTTTATTTAAAGGTCTCTTCCCTTTTCTCTCATCTCTTTTTACTAAAAATTGCATTTTTTTTCATACTTGAAAGCTGTATATGATACATAAGCCTTGAAAAGGAGGCAAAATGATGACATAGGGAAAAACACGGAGAGAAGCAGGAAGGCTGAAATTCTGATACCAACCACTGATTTGAGCAAATCATTTCTCCTCTGTTCTCAGAGCCTCATTTTTCTGATTCAGAATTCTAACCTTTACCAGGCAACCTCTGCACGTTAGGTGTGCTATGTAATCCAGCTGTAACATTTACTATTTATTTACCCATAGCTCAACCGTATGTTATATATATCCATTCTTAAATGATAAGTAAGCACTAATTAGTCTGCCTGGGTTACCATAACAGACTATCACAGACTGAGTGATTTAAACAAAAGAAATTTATTTCTCACAGTTTCAGAGAATAGGTCTAAGGTCAAGATTCTAGCTTATTGGGTTTCTGGTGAGAACTCTTTTTGGCTCTCTTGCTTCGTGCTCACATGACCTCTTCTATGTGTGTACACAGAAAGAAAGCCAGCTCACTGGTGCCTTTTATTTTATTTTTTACAAAGACACTAATCCTATTGGATCAGGACCCCATCCTCATCACTTCATTTAACCTTTATTATTTCATTAGCTGCTCCATTGAGGATTAGGGCTTCAACATATGGCCTTAGGGTGGACACAAAGCATTCAGTCCATAATACTAATATTACTCTAGCAGAGATGATAATTTTAAAATATGGTTAATTATAATGTCTGAAAAAGTTAGAATTGTATATTTCAGAGTATAGGAAACTGTAGATATTCCTGGGTCTATATTCCTGTCCTTCAAGTTTAAGTTTGTATCAACATTGAACATTGACTCTGTACCAGGCACTACTCTGCCAAGCTGTGGGGCACAGGGAGCATGGGATGTAACAAGAGGAATGGGCAGGATCTCTGTTCTGAAACAACTTACCATACAGTAAAGAAGACAGGTCAGCAAGATTTCATTTTGATTCATGTAGTAGTAAAGAGGTGGAAAGGACAGGGATAGTGGAGGAGAGTGGTTCATAGATGGGAGTAGATTTTGTTAGGGAGGTGTCATAAAGTAGATGAGTTGCCTTGCACAGGGCTCTGATGGGATAAATCAAGCTAACAAGGAAGAGAAGATATTCTAGTTAGAGGGGGAGAAGATGTGAAAAGTCCCAAAGGCATTGAAATACCGCTGCAACTACATGTATTCCCACAAGGATTTTGATAGCATTTGTGGAGAAATAAGATGCTACCCTAAGGAAACTGGACTTTGTTCTTATGGGAAGAGGAGAAACAGTGATGTTTAGCAAGTTGATGTGATGAAACAGGTGTTAGACGAACTTCTCCAGCATTTCATTTACATCAACTATGTGCCTGGAACATAGCTGATGTTAAAGAACTATTTGTTGAAGCAATGAATGATCTGACCATGACGTAAAAGATAGATTGAAAGGGAAGGAGACTGGAGGCGTAGCACCTGGGTATTTGGGAGGCTTTGCATTCACTCTAGACTAGAGATAATGCAATACCTGATACTGAATTTACAGTTGCAATACAAATAAATAATACAATAATTATATAACACAACTGTAAACCCCCTCTTGCCCACCCCGTATAATGACAGCAGTAAAGAAAAAGAGGGAAAGGAAATCAGAGATGAGAAAAGATCAGTGAAGAGTGGGTGAGGTGGGAAAGAGTAGGGAAATCCAAACAGGGGCTGAGACTCTGAACCAGTGAGCAAGGCAAACTGTATTTATATTTATTTTTATTTTTTTTTGTATTTTTCTGAAGCTGGAAACGGGGAGAGACAGTCAGACAGACTCCCGCATGTGCCCGACCGGGATCCACCCGGCACGCCCACCAGGAGGTGATGCTCTGCCCATCCGGGGGGTCGCTCTGCTGTGAACAGAGCCACTCCAGCGCCTGGGGCAGAGGCCTAGGAGCCATCCCCAGCGCCCGGGCCATCTTTGCTCCAGTGGAGCCTTGGCTGGGGGAGGGGAAGAGAGAAGCAGAGAGGAAGGGGGGGTGGAGAAGCAAATGGGCGCTTCTCCTATGTGCCCTGGCCGGGAATCGAACCCGGGTCCCCCGCACGCCAGGCTGACGCTCTACTGCTGAGCCAACCGGCCAGGGCTGTATTTATTTTTAAACAAAAGAAGGAAGTCGTTTCTGGTTTCGGTTATGTTACATTTGAAGTGGGCTGGGATAATAACACTGAAATTTTTCATTGACAACTGGAAAGACAGATTTGAATGGAGATATTTAGATGGAGACACACACATCTGGAAGCCATTTACACAGCATCCTGGTGTAGAGAGTCAGGTAGATTTTAAGTTTAAACCTAGGAAATGCTTAATGAAGACATAAGATCAGTGATATACAGGTAGAAAATTTTATCTTGAGAAAGAGGCAGAAGAGCATCTGTACAGACGGTTTAGGCCTCATGGTGTAAAGCAGGGGTAGTCAACCTTTTTATACCTACCGCCCACTTTTGTATCTCTGTTAGTAGTAAATTTTCTAACCACCCACCGGTTCCTCAGTAATGGTGATTTATAAAGTAGGGAAGTAATTTTACTTTATAAAATTTATAAAGCAGAGTTACAGCAAGTTAAAACATATAATAATAATTACTTACCAACTACTTTATGTTGGATTTTTGCTAAATGTGGCAGAATAAATCTTTATAAAACAACTTACTATAGTTAAATCTATCTTTTTATTTATACTTTCGTTGCTCTGCTACCACCCACCATGAAAGCTGGAACGCCCACTAGTGGGCGGTAGGGACCAGGTTGACTATCACTGGTGTAGACAGAAAAAATAATTTTGGCAGAACTACTTCCTGGGCAATTGAAGGGCTCTGCATGTGCCCGTAGCACTTGACGGTGTGCATTAATTAGGTGGTGCAGCCCAGTGTCCAGTCCTGGTCAACTGGATCTCTCCTCAGGTATCATGGGTGAACAGGAAGATCTGTCGGGTAAAAAAGGAGGAAGTTTTTTTTGTTATTTGTTGTTCATTTGACCTCAGAAATACAGCCATGCAGAGATGGGAAGACTAACATTAAGTGAATATCAATTATATACAAAGTACAGGGACTGGTGTTTTAAACTTGATATTTCATTCAAGTGTATATTTGGTGATTGAGAGAATATTTTGGTGTGTCAAAAGGGGTTGATGGAATCAGGGCCAGTGGGAACTAGAACGTGTTTGACATCACCATTGTGCAACGTTGCTTTAAAATGGAGAGAGACTCCATAGGAAACTATATATTACCATCTGTGTAAAAGGAAAAGATCAAGTATATTCCTTTCAGGTACTATTTTATGACCTATAATGGTTTTCTTTTTTCTATTTTTAGGTTTGGAGATGTTTCTTTGCAAGAAAGTATTAATCAGGAAAACTTTGAACTTCTAAAAGAATATTACACGATATTTATGGAAAAGATGCCTCCTGATTGTAAGTCTACAAATTATAGGAAACAGCAATAATAATTTCTTGACTGTAAATCTTCGGAAGAGGTCAGCTATAGAGGTCAATAGAAGAAAGAAGCGTGACTGGTGATGTGAGAGCGATTCTGAGATTATTGGAGTCGAGAAGGCTGATTGCCAAGGTGGCATGGCCCACCACACCTGCCTCATTGCCCTGATTGCTCTCCGGAATGTGCCCTGCCGCTCCAGGCTAGGGCATTGGTGTCCGTGCCACCGGAAAATGCCAAAAGTTAAAATAAGGAACTTGTGATTAGAAATCTCAACTGAATCCAATAGAAATTTTGTGCCCCTTTTAACCATGAAAAGACTTAAATAATGGTTTAGGTTTCTGACTTACAAGCTACATCAGGTGTATCATCCATAGACAGGGAGAAAATCGAATAAATGCAAGTTCTACAGGGGCTATAAAGGGATATAAAGTGAGGAACCAGTTTATCATATATACTTACTATGATAGTTATGTGAAAATGTTAAGGCATCTAAACCTATAGAAATTTGTTTTACACTTCTGGGGTTGGGGGGGGCATTGTTCATTTCTGTTCTTTTTTCCTACAACACTAAGCACATAATATTTGAGCAAGTTCAAAGTCAGAGAATGAAGAATGTCTTTGGGATTCATACATAAGTAGTATAAATATGTTAAGATATTGAAATAATTCACAATGATAAGACACTATTTTAGTAAAGTAAGAATTTTTTTTTAACCAAAAGCTGTACTAAAAGCTGTTGCCAGATCACTAGCAATCTGTTCACTGATCTGTATAAGGTCTCACACTTTAGTTTGAACTGTCTTAGGTGACTGTTTAGGTCTTTCTTTTTGTAACAGTGAATCATGCCTCAAAATATAATGGCATATGTATGTCCATGTGTGTATGGTTAGAAAATTTCACCTGCAGTTATTTTATTTCATGTGAAACCATTTAATGCCAAAATGAAGTTCAGTGCAGGGGATCCTTTGGCAGCCAGCACGTTTATGGATTTCAAACTTGTTAATTATTGAAAACTTAATATACACAAAACTATTTTGCAATAGGAATTAATGAAGAAGGGGTTTATTTAAGCCAAGTATAGTGCTCCCAAGAATGGACAGAGCCTTTCCTATAAATCTTTGCTGACTCTTTATCTGAATCAAGAAGTCCATGTGTGGAGCTGGTGTCAGAGAGAGCAGGGTGACTGAGGTCTCTTTGCTCTGTTTGGGTACTGAGTGCTGTGGGTTTCTCCCTCCGCGTTTTCTCTGAATAGGGATGTAGCTCCCAGACAGTTGTCCCCTCTACCTTAAGGCACATGAAACCGTCGGGATCCCCTTCCCTCACACCCTGCCTGACCTCTAAGATCTACTGGGGAAGCTGCTGCCGCAGGTACAAGGGCTTCTCCCGCTCCTCGCTCTCTGATCTTTCCGTTGGGTTTCATGATCTCAGGAACCTTTCAAAACCCTTTTTGTGCCCATCTGGATTATTAAGATGCTTAAATTTGGGGTTAGCAAATAAAAAGGGATAACGTACTTCTAAAACTCACCAGCACAAACTGTTCCCTGTTTTAGCATTACCATCACATTTGCTACCTGATTTGGAGCAAACACAATGGTGATTTGATTGGATGAAAGGCTTCTTTCTCTACCCTTTAAATGAGGAGTAAGCAAGTATCAATTTATCATTGCAGATCTCTCTGTTTTCTCTTGATAAAATGCCTATCTCTTGCCCTTTCTCCAAACAAAGGAGAAAGATGTTGTCATACAGGTCTGTTGGAATGTTTTCACGTGTTAACTCCTCTGTCAGTGTTCTAAAGGTGAGATAAAAAAGAAAAGCAGTCAGGGCCCTTTGTGAGCTAAATATTGTAAATTGTCTTTACAATACTTCATATCCTTGTTCAATATATACTTCCCTTAATGGCTCTGCAATATTAAAATGACACCCTCACCCCACGTCATTACTCTGCTACCGTTCGTGTTGACATATCCTACATCCAGCCCTCTGTGACTCAAGGCTGGCTGGCATGAACTGTTCCCGTGGTCAACAAAAGAGACAAAGAAATTTGCTTCCTTCTTGCATTTTACAGTGTCCTGGACCATCACAGGTCTCTTGCATACCCCTGAAACAATTGCTGATGTCAGAGTCAAGCTCTGATTGGCTTAGAATTAGATGCACATCTCTGAACGAGTCCCGATTTCCAGGGTGATGGGACCATACCGACTGACTTCAGAGTGAGATCGGGGCTGATCCCCTATGGATTTGATGCCTGCTACACAGTGGGAAATGGTGGGACAGGGATGGGAGGGCAGCTGTCATTTCCATTTCATCTTGGAACACTAGGACAGTCTAACGTCATTGACCATACGGTGACGCAGCCGTTGCCTTGGCCTTATGAATGTTTCAGTTCAATCAGCTGAGGGTCCGCAGCCCACTTCTGTTCACTTGTCAGCACCTGTCTTTGATTCAGGTCAAGGTCATACTCAGAACTCTTGTTGAAGAAGCGCATTTGACAAAACAAGGAAAAGGGCCTACTCACAAATTCTCAGGACTTGTCTGTTGTTCCATCGGGGAGTCACTGGGTTTGTGAATGTTTGTGACTGTACTTCTGTGTGTGTATGTGTAAGAGAACATTTTTTTTTACTTTGGAGAAATTCTGCCATTTGCCTGAGAAAGTAGGCATCCTATCAAAGGCTATGAACTCTCTTAAAAGCTACTAAGGTCTTCATCTGTTTTTTAGAATTGGCACAGAATTTAATGTAGCCTCTTCCACCAAGACTTTTATCATATTAATTGTTTTCCAGTACAAGTCAATGAAGCTTGATGGGGTTATTGTCCTTATTTTGCAGTTGAGAAAATAGGGAGAGAGAGTGATGCAACTTGCCTATGACCACAAGTCAAAACGGGCCGATTTGGCATGAAAAATCATTTTTTTTGTCCCTGGAACTTTGGCTCAGTGCTTTCCTTAAAAATAATTATGGAAGCCCTGGCTGGTTGGCTCAGCGGTAGAGCGTCGGCCTAGCGTGCGGAGGACCCGGGTTCGATTCCCGGCCAGGGCACACAGGAGAAGCGCCCATTTGCTTCTCCACCCCTCCGCCGCGCTTTCCTCACTGTCTCTCTCTTCCCCTCCCGCAGCCAAGGCTCCATTGGAGCAAAGATGGCCCGGGCGCTGGGGATGGCTCTGTGGCCTCTGCCCCAGGCGCTAGAGTGGCTCTGGTCGCAACATGGCGACGCCCAGGATGGGCAGAGCATCGCCCCCTGGTGGGCAGAGCATCGCCCCTGGTGGGCGTGCCGGGTGGATCCCGGTCGGGCGCATGCGGGAGTCTGTCTGACTGTCTCTCCCCGTTTCCAGCTTCAGAAAAATGAAAAAGAAAAAAAAAATAAATAAATAATTATGGAAGTATCAAACAAATAGGAAAAATAACAGATCGTGCAGTAATAAACACTTGGGAACTCATCCCTCAGCCTCACAGAAATTTTAAGAAAGAAATATTTTCAGTTAAAGGAGAAGTCCTTTCCTGTTTCCGTCTCTAACTTTCCCGCCTCTGAGAAGGTCAATACTCAGAATTTGGTGTTTTGCATCCTCATACACATTTTTACTCCAAATGAATGTAACAAGAGAAAATATTGTACAGTTTTGCACATTTAACTTTATGTTATTGCTCTTATCTTGTATGAATCCTTCTATAATTTGCAATTTTTGCTCATCATAGTTTTTAGTATAGATCAATTTTATACATATAGCATTTATTTATCTTACCCACAGTATATTACTTTGCAACACTGTGTAACAGTTTACTGTTCTCTTTATGAAACTTAAAACTTTTTTTTAATAGTAAATGATAAAGCAATGAACATTCTTGTACCTTTCACCTTTTGGTGATATTCTTCAACCCCATTTGAATCAAGACTAGTCCCATGGAGATAGACATAGAGACTCATTGCTCTGTCTAAATCTGATGTTAGAGGAATGCAGGAGTGAGTAACAAAAACAAATTTTAGTGGCTGTATTTATATTTGAGAAAACTGATTTTCAATCTAAAACTAACCCATATGCCAAACCACACCAGGATTTTTAGTGGCTATATCAGAATCTATTATAACATCTTGAAATCTCACCGATTCATCCACAAACTAGCCAATAATACTTCTTTCAGGAACCAGATCTGAGTTTCTGAGGCCTGTAAGATTTTTGTCAGGTTGAAAAAAACAATATTGTCAACAAGCAAAGTGTTAGATTGACAGGGATGTGCTCTGAATATCCAGTTTTATCATTATGGAAACAGAAATAGTGGCCTGAGCCCTGGCCGGTTGGCTCAGCGGTAGAGCGTCGGCCTAGCGTGCGGGGGACCCGGGTTCGATTCCCGGCCAGGGCACACAGGAGAAGCGCCCATTTGCTTCTCCACCCCTCCGCCACGCTTTCCTCTCTGTCTCTCTCTTCCCCTCCCGCAGCCAAGGCTCCATTGGAGCAAACATGGCCCGGGCGCTGGGGATGGCTCCTTGGCCTCTGCCTCAGGCGCTAGAGTGGCTCTGGTCACAACATGGCGACGCCCAGGATGGGCAGAGCATCGCCCCCTGGTGGGCAGAGCGTTGCCCCATGGTGGGCGTGCCGGGTGGATCCCGGTCGGGCGCATGCGGGAGTCTGTCTGACTGTCTCTCCCTGTTTCCAGCTTCAGAAAAATGAAAAAAAAAATTAAAAAAAAAAAAAAAGAAAGAAATAGTGGCCTGAAAACTGTAAGCACATTAAAATTATGTCCTTTTGAAAACCATGCCCTGGGGTGAAGGGGTCACATGATGAAGAAGCCACCTGTCTGTCTGTGCTGGGGCTAAGGCTGGCCATTCGGTTTCTGTTTGGTAGCTTTATGGTCGGTTTCAAATGGCATGTCAACAAGGAGACTCATTTATTTTGAAAAAATTATGATGCTTTCTTCTGGAGTCTCAGAATCCAAAGAAGCTGGTCTGCTATGTTAAGGCTGGAACTGCTTTTTAGGACCCACCACTAACTGTGGCGACACTAGCACCGACTTGGGGGAAATTACTGGCATAAGAATTGGGCAACTTGGCCCTGGCCGGTTGGCTCAGTGGTAGAGCGTCGGCCTGGCGTGCAGAAGTCCCGGGTTTGATTCCCAGCCAGGGCACACAGGAGAAGCACCCATCTGCTTCTCCACCCCTCTCCCTCTCCTTCCTCTCTGTCTCTCTATTCCCTTCCCGCAGCCGAGGCTTCACTGGAGCAAAGATGGCCCAGGCGCTGGGGATGGCTTCTCGGCCTCTGCCCCAGGCGCTAGAGTGGCTCTGGTCGCAACAGAGCGATGCCCCGGATGGGCAGAGCTTCGCCCCCTGGTGGGCGTGCCGGGTGGATCCTGATCGGGTGCATGCGGGAGTCTGTCTGACTGTCTCTTGCCGTTTCCGGCTTCAGAAAAATACAGAAAAATAAATAAATAAATAAATAAATAAATAAATAAATAAATAAATAAATAAATAAAAGAATTGGGCAACCAGGTTTTTTTATTTGATTCTGGCTCTGATTATGAACCCTGTGGAAAGGTCACCTAAGCGGCATGGACATGGCGTTGTGCTAAATCAGTGCTTTGCAGAATTTTTTATTTACCCTGTATATTCTCTTGATTCAGACTAGCCTTTCTGTGGTAAGAAATGGAAGGTTATAACTCATGTCTCGCCTATGCCCTGCTTTGATGGAAGCAGGCATCCTCATTAGGAATGTTTTTCTTGCCAGTGTAATAGTATTATATGACCGCTTGACATTACCACAATTGCACAGAATAAGGAATGGGGAAACTGAGACATGTTTCTAAGTAAAGGATAAAAGTAGGGGATTAATAAGTGCAATTATCTTCCCATAGTTCGCTCCAAATAGCATTTGTCATTATTTGCAAATGTATTGAGGGAAATTTCATGAGCAGCTTACTCCTGTTTTCTTTTTTTTTCTCCTTTTTTTCAGACATTTCGCATTTTCAAGAACAAAATGATTTAAAAGGATTACTAGAAAATCTCCATCAAAATATTCAAGCCAAAAAAAGGAAGAATGTGGAAATCATGTGGCTGGCTGCTACGGTAAGCACTGTCCTGTCTGACTTACTCGCTGTCACCGTGAGGACCGGCAGGCATTATTGGGTGTCTACTAGGTTCGGGTCAACCTATGCTTTCTGAGTGACCAGATGTCATCCTCCATGATCTAAGAGATTAAGCATTTTCAGTGCCGTTGGTAGTGTTGTCAGTAGACTAGAACACAAATTTGAAAAAGAAGAACTCATTGAGAATGAATCCTACTCTTTGGCTTTTCTCACAAATCCTGGGTGTGTTTGACACTTTGTGGTTGAAAGGAAGTGTGTTTAGTTTTCTTGAGGTTGCATGTTTCGGTGTCAGTCATCCACATCATGCTCTAGAGATGTATGAGTTCAACAGAGTATAGTTACCAGATCTCTGACTTACAGTCTCAGTAAAACTCCTGGATATATTGTTCAATTAATGAACTGAGCATTTGTTTGTTAATTTAGATATTAGCATACAACGTATTACTGATGGATTGCTCTTAGGGTAATGAGTTGTATGTGGTATGGCACTTACTCACTTAATAGCTCCTCAGGGTAGATGGTCTTCCTGCTTTCCCACCCCAGATTTCTACAAGAGCAAGCAAGAGAATCTTGCCTGTGTATTGTGAGCTCTTATCTGGCACATATATATGATATATACCAGATATATATACGGGCATAGCTCAGATGAACTTAGGAATTTTGCTAAACATTCAGACCCTCTGGAATAAATCTTTTCATTAAGAAAGGCACACCTTGGAGATCTCTATGATGAATTCTATGCTTGTAGTTACTTCTCAGTGTTGCTCATGTAATTTGGAATTAGGTTAAGCCCCTGGTTGGCAAACTGTGGCTTGCGAAGCCACATGCAGTTCTTTGGCCCCTTGAGTGTGGCTCTTCCACAAAATACCACGTGCAGGCGCTACCTCAATAAGGAATGTATCTGCCTATATAGTTTAAGTTTTAAAAATCTGGCTCTCAAAAGAAATTTCAATCGTTGTACTGTTGATATTTGGCTCTGTTGACTAGTGAATTTGCCGACCATTGGGTTAACCCATCCTCTAAGCATCCTCTATTCATTCTCTGTCAATAGCATTTAAAACAGAGCCACCCCCCCCCCACTGTCATTGCTTCCATTATAATTCAATATTAGTCCCTCTCTTCTGCGGAAAAAGAATGGATGATTTACCATGAATCTAGATATAAAATAATTTACAAGAGCAAGGCAGAAGAAAGTTGCTTCAGTTTCCCTTCCTGCCCCCTTGGGGCCCACGGGAAGAACATCAAAGGGCACTATGAAATGTGGGTCCCGGCAGCTCATTTGCACAGGTCGCACTCAGCACCTCAGCACTGTGCTGCGTGTGTTACATGAAGGTTGTGTTTATCAGTTCTTTCCCCAGTGTGGCTGCTCTTCATATCTTCAAACACTTCTGCGGTCGTTAATTCTCACAAAAATTCGCAAAGGCATGTAAGAAGTTATTTTTGCTCTTTCACTCAGAAAGTGATAGCATGAAAGAAGTTTGATCATTTCCCAGGGCTGCCTGACCACTTGGGGACAGGTGCATGTCGTTATAGCCAGACCATGCAGCTGTGGAAATAGGAAAAAGAAGGATGCACATGTGCAAACACAAGCGTATCTTTTTCCCTTAGTATATGTACTTGCCCATATGAATATAGAAAGATGTTTTCCCATAAATTCCATTCATTCCTGAGATACTTTTCTGGAATATCTATACTGACCGCATATGGGTTACTCACAACTTCCTGTGGCGTGGATGGATACATAGCACCCGGAGTGTGGACATTTAACAACCCATGGGAACTCTGACTGTATTATTACTAGAATGCCTGTAGGCTGAGACCTCCATAAACCAAGGACCAGGATAGTACTCTTAAAATGAAGAAATATAGGCCCTGGCCGGTTGGCTCAGCGGTAGAGCGTGTGGGGGACCCGGGTTCGATTCCCGGCCAGGGCACATAGGAGAAGCGCCCATTTACTTCTCCACCCCCCCCCTTCCTCTCTGTCTCTCTCTTCCCCTCCCGCAGCCAAGGCTCCATTGGAGCAAAGATGGCCTGGGCGCTGGGGATGGCTCCTTGGCCTCTGCCCCAGGCGCTAGAGTGGCTCTGGTCGCAGCAGAGCCACGCCCCGGAGGGGCAGAGCATCGCCCCCTGGTGGGCAGAGCATCGCCCCTGGTGGGCGTGCCGGGTGAATCCCAGTCAGGCGCATGTGGGAGTCTGTCTGACTGTCTCTCCCCGTTTCCAGCTTCAGAAAAATACAAAAGAAAAAAAAATGAAGAAATATAGGAATCCCTTTTGATATTTTCCGAAAAGCTTTTACTGCTGCCTCTATTTCTTCTCCCCCCTCTTCTTTAAATCTATTGTATTTGTGAAAATACGGCTTTTGATAAAGTTTTACATTCTAATCGAAAAATATACAGCTATGTGGTTTTATCTTATCTGAGTTTTAAAAAATAAAAAATGAGGATCTAGAGACCAGCTGCCAATCAGATGTGTTAAATTAGGCTCATATAGTTCAAAAAAAGTAGAAATGCAGAAACCAGGATCCAACTGTCTACTCTAATAGAATTGCCCCTGCCTCCGCCCGACTTTAAACACTAAGTACCCTAAGTAAGATATTGCATATAATAGTGACAATATAGATATTCATTCTTTTCAAAAATCATATCTCATAAGTGGGCATTGAGGTTTATATTTTATTACCACAAATATAATCAAACCTCTGTTATTTTATATTAAAAGTTTTGAAATACTGTTCATTTGAAAGGATTAGAGTTCTCTAGATGAAAAATGACTATATGGTGAAATCATACTCTCACATTTCTCCAGTCACTTCTATTGAAAATAGTGAGAAAGTACCAAAGGTCTCATAAGGACTGGTAAATCCTAGGTTACATATAAGAATATGTAACCTTAACAAACTGTGCTATTACATCTTCCCCTTAAAGCAGGCAACTGTTAAAGCCTCCTTGAGGGAAGATGGTAAGGCAGACTTGTATTACGTCACAATAAATTTATTTTAAATGCATGTTGCTTAGCATTGCTGATGCTGAACTTGACTGTCGGTACCACATATCAGGTTCTGTTATAGGATAGGGAAGAGAAAGGAATGGAATAATTCATGTGTTAACCATTAGGTGACCAGAAGAGAGATGATTGCTTCTCCTTATTTACATCAGAAAAACAAAAAGAATTACAGAGGAAAACAGAATAGAATGGAGAATGGAAGTTAAAGACTTGGTTCTTAGAATTAGGTAGACTTACATTAGCATCCTGGCTCTATTCTGTTGTACACAAATTACCTAACCTATCCAAACCTCAAGGTCCTCACTTGTAAAATGAGAATAATTTACCTTCCTCCAGGGTTCATGTGCAGGAAATTAAATTTCAAATCTGTATGAAATGTATTAGCATGGTACCTGGTACACATTAGATGTGCAATTAACAGTGGTCATTTAGAAGGGGGTTTCTTATTTTGTATTAATGAATGGTTAGTGGTGCCCTCATCTGATGTACTGGTACCATATAGATATTTGAAATTTCATAACATAAAACCTGAACTAGCAAAGCTTTCTTAAAAGTAAAGTAAGACAATATTAGGCATTTAGGATTCAAATCAAGTGTCTGATGTTCTTCACAAGTGAGCTGTTGTTCCTAAGCTGTGGTCATTATGGTTAACCACTGCAGCCGGGGGCGGGGGGAGTGTGCCCTTCCAAGGAGCTTTGCTGCTTCTGCTGGATACTTACCATTCTATATGCCTTCAACAACCCCCTCCCTACACCGGTCAAAGAACTACGTACCATATTTCCCCATGTATAAGATACACCCTTCTCTGAAAAATTTCCCACTTTTTGGCAAGGATGAGGAGTTGTAAGGATTTTACAATGAATAAAACTTGGGTTCAATAACTTTATGTAATACATTTTTTTTTCAAATTTCAAGCCCCAAAATTAAGATGCATCTTATACATGGGCGCATCTTATACATGAAGAAATACAGTAAAATCTATTCCACTAGCTTCATGAGATGAGAAGGTACTGTTTTTACATTCAATAGGGCAGAGTGAACCAATCGACTGTCATAGTAACATAAATCTGGCGTGTTTAGATGGTGAGGAGTCCCACACTTTAGAGCAACCAACAAAAGAACAATGAATGGGTTGTGCATCTGTGTTACAGATTTGTCGCAAACTAAATGGTATCCGTTTCACCTGCTGTAAAAGTGCCAAAGACAGGACATCGATGTCGGTGACACTTGAACAGTGCTCAATCTTGAGAGATGAGCACCAGCTGCACAAGGACTTCTTTATCCGAGCGCTGGACTGTATGAGAAGGTATTCCGCTTGTCTTTAACTTCCTCTTAAAGTTGTGCTAAGGTTTTTGTTGATTTGCTTGTTTGTTTCCCAGATACCGATTTTATGGGAGGACTAACCATTTAGTCACTTCACTGCATTTCCATGCCTTATACCTCATGACAGAAAAGATAATATACTTTTAAATATCCCCCCTTCTCACTTTTGGCAATAGAAGAGACTGTGGCTGGATTTTGATTACATGCATGGAGGTTCTATTTCAATAGCTCATTCAGACCTAAGTTAACAGGCTCTGGTCTTTTCCTGTATACTATTGGAAGAGCACAGCTTCTTTATATGTAAGTAGTTAGGAGCATGCACAAAATAAAACTGTCATTGTCTGAAGAAGACCTTTACAAATAGCAGCTAACAGGTGATCTTCTCATGGGTTGGTAGCCTCCTTCTTAAAATTATTTTCACATCACTCGTCATAAAGATGGGATGACACTGATACTTTAAAATAGAGAATTAACATTGTTACTCCGCTGACATTTAAAATGCTGTGCCTGAAGTCATGTTTCTTGATTCATTTCCACAGTAATTAAATCTAAAGTCAAAGCCATAATGGGAAGGGAAAAGGGCCCCATTCACAATGTCTGTCAGCAAGGACACATGTTAATTAAAAAGTTAAATGAAATTGTCTCTTTGCTACAGTGACTGATTCAGAACAGCAGGCAGCAAGGACAGACTCCTTGTCCCCAGAAAAGACTGCCCTGTGATGCTCTGGAGAGGGCTGCTTCTTATCTGCCATGTGCCATGTCATTAGCTTCCATGCTCCTTTCAGAGGCTCTAGTCTTTCAGTGGAGACTTGGCTGCTTTCTGTGCCTGCGTGTTTTCCCGCTAATGAGAGGGTTCTGAAGTCCTCTCTTTTACCCCATTTCATGTCTCCTGGCATCTCCATTGTTCAGTGGTGTTCTATGATAATTTTTTTGATAGAGATATGAGGATGTCTGGAGGCCTGACATGAACATCTCAGCCATATAAAACATGTTTCATTGATATATATTTATATATATAAAACTTCTTTCAAAAATAATCTCTCTTTTCAAAATAATCTATCAGGACTAATGGGGGAAATTCAGAATCAGAGTATGAAATCTGCTGCTGCACATAAAAAGAATAAAAGTGTCACGGTGGGTGAGCACAGGGGCTGGAGAGGAGGGCAGGGACATGTGACATGGGAGATGAGACACCGGAGGACCAAAATTATTCAACCAACATCAATTATCTGGAAGGTGAAATTGTTACTTCTTTTTTTTCTTCTTCTTCTTCTTTTCCAAGTGAGAGGAGGGGAGATAGAGAGACAGACTCCCTCATGCACCCTGACCAGGATCCACCCAACTACCCCCGTCTGGGGCATTGCTCCCAAACAAGCCATTTCAGCTCCTGAGGCACAGGCTCCATGGAGCCATCCTTAGAGCCCAGGATGATGTGCTTAAACCAATCAAGCTGTGGCTGCCGGAGGGGGTGGGGAGAGAAGCGAGAGGGGAGGGGTGAAAAAGCAGATGGGTGCTTCTCCTGTGTGCCCTGACTGGGAATCCAACCAACCCAGGACATCCACATGTTAGGCCAATGCTCTGCCACTGAGCCAACCATCCAGGGCCCTTGTTACTTCTTTATTGAAGGTGGAGGTAATGGGGTTTTTTTGACAATATTTTTCAGTGTCGCAGCTTTTTAGGAAAGGGAGAGGATTTGCAGGGGCCACGCTCCAGTGGTTATAAAATGCACAGTAGAATCGCCTTTTTAAAGGAGTTTAATTTTTATCTTTTTGAATGCATTGAAGTCTTTTTATTTAACATCAGTCGCAATTGGTTTTACCTTTGAATTATTCTAACCACCCTTCGGGCTATTTGCTCTGGACTCTGAATTTTACCAAGCGTATAGCACTGCTTTCCTACTTTTATTTTTTTTCCTTCTCTATATTAATTTTTCCCATTTGATTGTATTTATCTTTGTAAGAGTTTCAAATTAGTATTTGTAGTTGAGTAAAACGTGTTGATGAAGAGAAATAAAGCTTTGCCTAGCTGCTTATTCAGAAAACCCCACAGCAGCATAAGCTGCATGAGAAGATGTATTTCTTTTTTCTTTTGTTCAGTGCAGTGACGGCATGCCTAGAACAATGCCTGGTAATATGTAGTCAGTTCTTAATAAATATTTTGTGGGTGAATGAATGAATGAAGTTCAGGTTCTATATATTAGGAAGTTTTATACATACAAAGGAATATGGAATTAAATATATCAAATGATCACTCATAAGATAAAAGTGAGAACTTCAGAGAAGTTATGATACAAAATCATAGCAAACAGGCTATAAACAGCCTACCTTAGGTCACATTCTGCATCCACCTTTTGTACAGAGTACAACAATGTCATTCTCTATTTTCCTACCTATCCAGTATTTATTTGCAGCTGCACACTCCTGACATGAACCTCTAGTTAAAATCTGTTTGAATGGCATGGGAGAAGAAAACCATCTTCAGATTAGAAAGTTGGCAAGGTGTCTGAATTGATCTGACTCTGTAGGGAACTCTTAATAGTTGCTAATATTACAAGACCAAAACAATGATTCTCAACCCTCATTGCCCATTTGAAACCCTGGAGGCTGAATGTGAATGACAGGAGTCTCACCCCAGACCAGACCCTGGAATGGAGCCAGGGAGGAACCACATGACTAGAGGCTGCCTCACTTACCCAGACACTCTTCAGTATGGTCAGACTATAAACCTGGTCTGTGTGCCCTTTCCTTGAGCTTTGATTGTCTGTGTATTATCAGATTCCCCTGTGATCATTTACAGCAGAAATTTTAAATGATGACTACAGAATCAGCAGATTTTTTTTTTTAAAAGAAAGGAGGAATTCACTGTCAGCACTCGGTTTTCAGGTACAGACTCTCCATCGAATACCATCTCATCCCAGTGTGTTTGCAGAAAACCTTTTGGGTAGGGATTTCAGACTTTTATTTGATTACTAAATGATTAGGATTGGCATTAAAGTACAAAATTGGACTGGAGTAGAAAATGTCATAGTTTATCCAAAAAAAAAAGAAACCGTGTTGGGAAATTTAACTACCACTAAAAAATAAAATAAACACGCCAGTGCACTCTTACGTCCCTTACAGACTATCTGGCATTGTGTGTTTACATAGTGTAACATGGTGACACCCTATTACTTCATTGTCTGTCTGTAACTTTTAATTCCCTTATGCTGCCGTACTCTGCAATCTGTCATTCTCTAATGGCTACTTGAAATTAAGATAGCTGGTAGGTCATTAGTAAAATTAATCAGGGTACGTTTCAGCCTACAAACTATTTATCACCCTTAAGAGACACAGCTCTCATTATTCTAGTTTAGTAATTATTTACTTTGTGAAAGAGAGACTGAAAAGCCCATCAGCCCAAATGAGTTTTATTTTCTTCTTGAATGTCATGTGCTCAACGTGTTGTGCCTGAAGTTTTTATTTGGGGGAGCAAAATTTATGAAATGTCCTGCTTTGTAAATAAGTGGCCCTTAATCAATTGATATAGGTAAAGGTTTGGTTTTTATTTCTCATGACTCATTTCTCTGTTGGTATCCCTTTTGTGTTAAGTAGTTCATTTGCATTGAGATAGAAATTTCTATCTTTCCTTCGTCTTGATCCCACTTTGCTTTTCTTCGCTTTGGTTATTAGTCAAAGAAGAACTGCTGTTTTTTCCTATTATCCCCCTATTTCAAATATAAAAGTGAATAATAAACATTGTAGATATAGGTAATTGAAGCTTTCAGTTATTTCTTGACTATTTGAAAAGACGTGTTTGCGTTAAACAGCATAAGTGGGAACAATTTTCCCATTATCACTAAGTGTTGGCTTTTCCCTTGAGAATTTCAGGAGTGTGTTTGCTGTATTACTTTGGTTCATATCTGTGAAATAACAGTAGTAAGTCCAAATGGAGGCACCGTCATTTTAGGATTGCTAATAATTACATGAAAACCAACCCGATTTAGGATGTTTCTGCTGCAGCTGATGTTAAGGTAAAAGATACTGCAGAGAATGCACTTCTGTAGAAATCATATTGGAGCAAGTAACTCTTAACAAGATATCCACCAACAGAGAACTGATCTTACTGGTGTGGTTATACTAACTGGCACAAAACTTACAACTTCTGAACAAAATGTATGTGCTAATTTTTGGCAATCTTCTTCATACATTTATGGGTGTCCTATTATTTTATTACCAAAAAAAGTAGTAGTTTTAAGGTCAATTTCTTCTCCCTAAGTTGTCTGGTATATAATGTTTGTTTTCTGAGAATTAGTAACTTCAGACCCTATGTCAAGCATGTCATGCAGAGCAGCTGCCAACTTTATACACACCATTCCAAATAAGTCATTTCTTTCAATTCTTGAAATTATTCACTGAGGACCCAGACGTAGAAGTTTATGGAATATATGTTTTTCATTCAACTCAATGAAATCAAGTATAAATATAAAGGAAGCTAGTTAAAATAAACAGATTTAACTTCTGCCACAAATACAGGCTTTTAACATCAAGAAAACGTGGTTAAAAATCTATATTCTAACATTTATTGTCTGTGCAGCTTTGGACAAGTTACTTCATCTTCAGGCCTCAGTTTGTTCATCTGTAAATCGGGGATTACAATATCCTTCTGTTCTATACATGTTGTCAATTGAGATCACGTATATAAAGGCCCTATGGCCGGGAGATAGTAGGTACTCTGCTAACTAAATGTTCCTCTTACTCCTCATGCCTTCCCCTTCTCTGTCTGCGCTGAGCTCTGCCCCGTGTTGCTTTGTAAGTACCTCCTCTAAGCCTCCTGAGAGTGAGGGATTTCTCTGGTCTTCAAGGTCTTGGAAGAAAACTCCCAGGATTAATAGTTGATTTCTAAAAGGCTTAAACCATTTCTCCATGATGATGGGAGAGAAGGTTTGGGTTTCAAGGGTCAGCTGAGCCTGGAACAGGGGTTATCTGTGCTCCAAAGATAGTGTCTGAACACTCAGGTAGGGAAATACAAAGCAGCCGAAATCTTGAATGTCCACAGACGTTATCTGCAATTTGGAACATCCAGGAAATAGTGAGCCAGGATCCCATGCCAGGCAATGACATGGGCAAATATATCATTAGCGGAAATATGTCAGTGTCATATTCATAGTCAAAAGTAAATATATATTGAGTATCTACTAAGGCAGAGTACCAGGATAAACATGGGGAGAAATAACTTTGTGACAATAAATAGCAGCTAAATGTCAATGAGTTCTTGCTATGCACTAAAATGACATTAAACATTCTGCATGAGGAACTTTTAAAACCCCACAGTGCTAGTACAAAATAGAGGAGGCTACATACATAGGAATCACTGTGGTCTGGGGTGGTCCTTGGGGATGTGGGATGGGAACTGAGAATGATGTAAGTAAGTAGCAAGGAGGAGTTAGGAGTTCTTGACCAGGACTATCTAAGTGGTTCTGGTCAAAATAGTGTTTATTAATTCATCACATTTGTTAAATGCTTTTTGTTTGCATTCATGGTATCAGAATGTGGGTCACATTCGACAACATATTCAGCTGATATCATGTTTTTGAGATCTATGTTCATACATAGAGTCTAGCTTTCTCATTTTGACAGCTACATAGTATTCCGTTATATATATAGAATATAATTTATCTATCAATATTTCCCTATTGAACTTTAGGTTGTTTTTTATATTTCACTATTATAAGCAATAGTGTAACAGACATTCTCAGATGTATACCCATGAATACAAGTATGGGAGTTTCTTCAGTTCATAAACCTACACATAGAATGGGTGGTAGTTTATTTATATTTTCAATATTAGTAGATGCTACCAGATTGCTCTTCAAAGTATTTTTACTAATTTATACCCCACAAGCCAGATACATGCATTCCCGTTTTCCACATGCTCCAATATTTGCGCTATAAGAGTTTTTACCAATTTGATGTGTAAAACATGATATCTGGGTTAAATTTGTATTTTCCCAATGATAAGTGATATTTAACATATTTCTAAACATTGATTGGTCATCCAGGTTTTCCCTTCTAGCCTCTCATTTTTAACATTATATATTTTGGGAGTTAGCACATATAATTACAAGAAATAATTCCAGCTTTTATAAGTCATTGGGTTGTTATGTTTAAATAAAATTTTAGAAAACAGGATTTCAGAGTGGTAGTTTTCTAAAAATATATTTTTTTAAAGTGGAAGCATGGCAGAATGGGATACAAGGTTCTCTTGAGTTTATATAGAGAAATGCTTTGTGGGCCCTGGATAGTTGGCTCAGTAGATAAAACGTCAGCCCAGCGTGCAGATGTCTCAAGTTCGATCCCCATACAGGGCACACAGGAGAAGCAACCATCTGCTCCTCTCCCTTTCCCTCTACCCCTTCACTCCCTCTTCTCCTCTTGCAGCCAGTGGCTTGATTTGTCTGAGCATCAGCCGTGGGCGCTGATAGCTTGGTTGATTTGAGCATCAGCCCCAGATGGGGTTTGCTGGGTGAATACCAGTCGGGGTGCATGTGGGAGCCTGTCTTGGGGGGAGGGAGGGAGGGAGGGAGGGAAGGAAGGAAGGAAGGAAGGAAGGAAGGAAGGAAGGAAGGAAGGAAGGAAGGAAGGAAGGAAGGAAAGAAGAGAAAGAAAGAAAGAAAGAAAGAAAGAAAGAAAGAAAGAAAGAAAGAAAGAAAGAAAGAAAGAAAGAAAGAAAGAAAGAGAAAGAAAGAAAAGAAAAAGAGATGGTGTTTTAACTGGAGCAGAGAGAGAGGGGGCAGAGCTCCATTTTAGACAAGGGAACGAAACTTCCTCCTGAGACACAAACAAAAACTTGTAGGCAATTAAGAAGATGATTGATGCTTTTGCAGTTGGAAAATACGGTGTAGCAGGACGTAGTCCTAGAAAGGACTTGTTTTCATTAGAGAAGCCTGAGATGCAGGCAGCCCAGGTTTGAATGACGTGTACAGAGCACTTATACCAGAAGGTAGAAAGTTTGTTTATGTTCCTGGAAGGCTGAGACACAGGAATCAAGGCAAACCTGAACATTATACCATGTTCAAAGAGAATAGCAACTCAGAATTAAATACATGGATGTGGAACCAATATCAAGGTTCTATTTCAAGTCTCTTAGAGTTTACAAGTTAATTAGGACATTCAGATCCCATGTGTGAATGCTTCCCAAATCTCAGTTATTCATTTAACCACCTAACGATTGTTCACAAGTGTCACCTGGACAGTCATTTTGTTAGCCACCATGAATTCACGCACTTGAGGTGTCTGTTATGTTTGTCCTAACACACATGAAAATAAATCCAAAACTATTCAAATCAATGTACTGTCAGTTACCATTTTGGCCTTTACCAGAGGGCCTACTATCCTCTGGTAAACACTGTCAAATAAGGGTTTCAACCCTCTTTTTAACTTAGATTTTAGTTACTGTGCTCCCGTCTGGGAGAACAAACTAGTCTCCACAGGACATGCCTTCATGAAGACTGGCCGGGGAGGCAATCGTTGTTTTGGAAAAGCAGCACAAATATTGCAAACTCTTCTCCTGGTTGGAATATCACAGATGACAGAAAAGTTCAAATGTCCAGCCTCAGACATTTGTGCCTGAAGGACAATGGTCTCAAGTCCTATGGAAGAAATGTGTTATGCACATTTACACACCATTCCCTCCCATTCATTGAGCCTCTCAGAATTCACGTCAGTGTGAGAGACATCATTACAGAGATCGAGAGTTTCATTTTGAAAGCATATCATTTGCAAAATTAGTAGTTTATTAGTAGCAACAAATCATTGTTCAAGTATCACGGCATTGTTTGGGGGCAATCACTGCTTTGAATCCTCTAACATCTTACAATGCAGCTCAGTGGAGAGCAGGGTGAGTACAGTGTGATGGTCAAGA
This sequence comes from Saccopteryx leptura, assembly GCF_036850995.1. Taxonomy (NCBI): domain Eukaryota; kingdom Metazoa; phylum Chordata; class Mammalia; order Chiroptera; family Emballonuridae; genus Saccopteryx; species Saccopteryx leptura. Next base: position 212,587,240 of record NC_089503.1, on the reverse strand, counting down.
GCAAGGATGTTGGAGGTAGACCATCTGATTCTCCATTTCTTAGCAGTGGGAAGGAAATTCTCAGAGCCCCTGTAAAGTGAAAAATATATGAAAGGAAATTGGTAACAGACCACAGTGGTCGGCAAACTCATTAGTCAACAGAGCCAAATATCAACAGTACAATGATTGAAATTTCTTTTGAGAGCCACATTTTTTTAAACTTAAACTATATAGGTAGGTACATTCCTTATTGAGGTAGTGCCTGCACGTGGTATTTTGTGAAAGAGCCACATGTGGCTCACGAGCCGCAGTTTGCTGACCACTGCTATAGTATGATAAACTGTGATAGTTACTTGATAGAGTAATGGTCCTGGTGGTCATTTCACCAACGCCACATCCTCCTCTCAGAGAGCTGTGGTGAGGATTAAATTCCATAATGATCATGGAAGCCCTTAACTTGTTACATAGTAAGGACCAGCAAATATTAAAGGCTGCTGCAGTTGCTATTGAGGCTGTTATGGTGGCAACTGTCATCATTATTACGATTATTGCTGCCACCTTCTTTGTCATGATGACCTCTCGTTGAATTATCTAGACTAAGCTGTGCATTGCTGTGATATACTCAAACTCTGTTGATGAAAGCATAAGGAACAGCCCTTTCTATCCTCCAGATCGTCTTTGCTCTAGTTCTCAGAGTGTTCTGCAGGCCAGCGGTTTTAGCATCACTGAGGAAATCCCTAGAAATGTAGATTCCCGGGCCTCCCCTCAGACCAACTGGATTAGAAACTCCAGAAGTGGGGCCAGCGAGCAGTGCTTTGATGAGCTCTCCAGATGAGGGTGATGCATATTTTAACAGTTTTATTGGGATATAATGTACTTACACATACACATACCATGCCATACAATTCACCCATTTAAAGAATACAATTCAATAATTTTTAGTATATTCACAGAGTGGTGCAAATATCAACACAATCCAACATTAGAACCCATTCTAAAAGTACCTGAAAAGAAACCCTGTATCTATTAGCTGTCTCTCTCCAACCTCCACCCCTCACCAGAGGCCACCACTTACTTTTGCCAATTCTGGACATTTCGTGTGTAATCAGAATCTTACACTGTGAATGACTCCTATCACTTAGCATATTTTCAAGGTTCATCTGTGTTGTCAGACAATTATCTTGTGAACTTCCCTCTTTGTGACGATTCTTTGCATTTGTTTCTAGAGCATTTACATTAGCTTGCTTATAATTCTTCAGAACAATGCCAGTGCACACATGCATAAATGGCAGGGGCAGGGGGAGCTGAGTGTGATTGCGCGCGAGTGTGTGCTTGTGCATGCACGTGTGTGTGTTTTAATGTGTTTTAATGGTGTAGTTTCCCTTTTGTAGAGACTATTTTAAAGCTTAAGGCCAATATAGGGAACCATCCACTTCAAATCTACAGCATTCTTTAATAGGCTTTGAAAAAAATATATGCATAATAGCCTCCTTTCTAGTTCTGCTTTATAACATAACCCTTGCATTTACTGTTTCTTGTTTTTCATTCTTGATATTGTATTGAATTAGGTATCCATTTAAATTGCCTTACATTCTTTTTTTCTAAAAAGAAGGCAAGATTTGAATACTGAAAATGCAATTACAGAAAGCACCCCTCTATCCTAAGCTCAAGACCCTCCCTGAATTGCTCTTCACACTCATTGAACCAAGCTAGATCATACTGGTTTGTCATCTTTACAGAATACAAACAAATATATATTCTAGTCTCCTAACATCTTAGTTTATGTTTTACACTTTCTAATGATGCCCATCTTCTCAACTATTTGAGAAAATAATGGTATATTTTTCTATGCCTCAGTGTTTGCAAATTACCTTGACCGATCTTTTGTTCTAGAAAATAGAAATACAATGGATATCATCTTTTGTTCAGTTTCTGTTTCATAATTTAATTTGATAACATATATTCAAAGATAGAATTTGTATAACACAGATAGTTTTATTTGATTTTTGTGATAGAGATTTTTTTTCCTCTTGGAAAGACCAGAACAAAAGTGAGAAAAAGATATATTAGAGCTGTCAAGAGATATTATTTTTGCCAGAAAAGGTGGGTGGGATATGCCTTCCTCTTCACACGGCTGAACTGCTTTTACAGCAGCTGCTCGTGAAAGAGATGCATTTATTGAAAACTCCTTCCATCTCTAGTCACTATAAAGAATAATTTTCCCTATAAGACAGAAACCTCACCGCATATATGCAAGGTGTGTATGATTAAAAATTGCATGGTCATAAGGTCAAAAGGCAACCGAGGCAGCTGTGAAGACCCATCATGGGTTGGCAGCCTGTGGGAAGCCCAGACTCCAACAAGCTTTGCTGGGTTTATTTTCTTATCCTTTGTGGCTTGACTATACACATGTACTGTACATCTTAATAATTTTTAAGTTGTTAATGAATTGTGTAGCTCCTGAACAGACTATAGATACTGTATATGATTGGAAATTGATTCTCAATCATGGAGCTTCGTCTGGAAGTTAAGTGTTTCTATTTTTAGAAAAATAATATGATTTGATATTTAAGTTGTCAGTTATAACCTCCCCAAAATGCAATCCTTAAAGTTTTTTGATAAATCAAAATTTTTTATTACCAAGTTATGATTTCAGACCATAATGGAAAGTGGAAACTATACTCCATTTCTACTTGTGATAAGGTAAAAGAAAGTCATGTTTCTTCACAGTCTGATTTATAGAGTTTTATATTGAATGTGTGTCTGTTAATTTTCCACCTTTGCCCACATTTTCTGATAAACAAAAGTAGGATACACTACCAATCTTGGTATGAATTCTAGGATGTAAAGAATATTTGGTATTTCAAGAGTTCTGGGATACTGAAAAATTAGTAATGAAAATAAATTTGTATGTGTGTATTTTTAAATTTTTAGGCTTGATGTGAAAGTTAATAACTATCTTCTGATAGTCTTACCTCCATCTAAATGTTAAAATGGTATCTGGACATTTTTGCCAATGTTGAATTCCACTAATTTCCTCCTGGAGATTGATTAGTAATAAAAGCAAAATTTTTATACCTAATTTCATTACTCTCAATAAAAAAACAAAACTAAGAGATTCCTGAAAGAAGCTGGACCTATGTGTGAGGAGGGTAGGAGAGAAAAAGCAGCTTTCGGATCAATATGGGTTTAACGAGGTAAAGGCATGTGCCATCTTTCATCTCTACTATCATGGTGCCCTGGCCAGGGCAGGTGGTGAGAGTCTTCCTGGAATACGGGCTCTCTCTCCCCAACACAGACACAGCTTCTGCGTACACAGTCATGCAGACTGAATATTTTCCCCAGCAGATAAAAGAGAAAGTTGCTATAAGTAAGGTAGTCTGCAGTCCCCATAGATGTTGATTTCTCTGCTAGGGAAAATGCTTCCCAATCCAACGTTCTTGCCATACCCCTGCAAAAAAATAAAAGAAAATAAAACAACTGTCGAAGCAGAGTTCTTAGTCACGTATAAAAGAAACCTTTTGCATCATTCCCATTTTGTGGCCTAATACTTCCTTTGGTATGAAGGCACCCAAAGGCAAAACATAATATCGCAAACTAAGACAAAAATTTTATCAAAGAATCTGAACAAATGTAGGTAATATTGTTTTTCTCTTTTCTGTCGGGATATATACCTGAGGTTTATAAATATGTTTTCCTGTTGGAGGGGACACTGGATACTTCTTGTCCAGGACCTGACCAGCGTCTTCTATTAATGAAGACATGCCTAATAAAGGAATTCTGTCTAAATCTAGATATTGCTCTTAAGTTTATAATAGTCCTTCAGTTAGTTTTCGTGGAAGGGTTTTCAACTGAAGATCCTGTGCCTTGAATCTCTTGTGATTGTCGCAAAGAGCTGACGTGCTGAGGCCCTCACACATTCTCTTCTGGAATCTGAGATGACTGCGCTGTGAGCAGATACTCTTCTCTGAGCTGCAGCGAGATTTATGCAGAATTACTGGAGCAAGGTTAGATCTCAGTGTTGGAAGAAATCATCTCAAGCCACTTTTCTTTTTTGACAAAATGACTTAGACAACTTGACAAAATATCTGATCCAAATAAAGAAACTAAAATTGAAAAGTGAATTGTGATGAACCTTTTTAACATTACTTTTTGACTTATTTTGGAGGCCAGAGTTATAGATACTAAACAAACAAACACATATATATATTTATATATTTAAAATTCTATATAAATACATATTTATAATTATATATATGTTTGTTTTATATATAATTATATGTTTATATATAAAATTAGATATATATGTGTATAATTTTAATATTTGTTTTGCTTAGATCTAATTTGATCTTGTTTGTGAATTTTACTTTCATTCAGGTAACTCAATCGTTAGGACTTGTAAAAAAGACGCTTATTCTTTTTTAAAGTTTTTGTGTTTGTTTTTTTTTGTATTTTTCCGAAGCTGAAAACGGGGAGGCAGTCAGACAGACTCCTGCATGCACCCGACCAGGATCCACCTGGCATGCCCACCAGGGGGCGATGCTCTGCCCATCTTGGGGCATCGCTTTGCCACAATCAGAGCCATTCTAGCACCTGAGGCAGAGGCCACAGAGCCATCCTCAGCGCCCGGGCCAACTTTGCTCCAGTGGAGCCTTGGCTGTGGGAGGGGAAGAGAGAGACAGAGAGGAAGGAGAGGGGGAGGGGTGGAGAAGCAGATGGGCGCTTCTCCTGTGTGCCCTGGCTGGGAATCAAATCCAGGACTCCTGCACGCCAGGCCGACGCTCTACCACTGAGCCGACCAGCCAGGGCCGAGATGCTTATTCTTAAACGACTCTTTCAGCCATTAAGTTTAACATTAAGAAAGAATATTTCAACTTTGTGTTATCTCATTAAAATGAGACTATCTGCAGAAAGAATAACTGTATATTGACATATCAACTTCCCCAAATATGGCAGACTACTGACTTTGTTCCTTATTGTCTATGGATTGGGTAAGGACTACAGCTTTTGGGACAGAGTAAAATGCTGTTTTTCAAGGCCGGGTTGCTATTCTCTTATAAGTCAATTTTCAAGCCACTTCTACTTCTCTGCAATTGTGACTTTTCATATTAATGTTATTTTAAAGCTGCAGGACTTGGAGAAGACCTTAAGAGATTATCTAGTGATTCTGCCAACCAAGGCAAGGATTCTTTATACAATATCCCTGACAGATTGTCAGGTAACCTTTCCTTGCACGTGTCCAATAGCAGGGAGCTTGTGTATCAACCCATTCCGTGGTTGGACAGCTATACATTTCATTATACTTACCTTTGTGTTAAGCTGAAATCTGTCACCCTGCAATTCCCAGTCATTAATGCACTCATGGGTCTGGATCAACAAGTCAGCATCTCTGTCCTTATGTCGGCCTGCCAGTGTTTGAAGGTGGTGGCTGTGCTCTGCTTAATTGCTTTCATCCCTTTTAGATGTGAAAATAGATACAACTCCTGCTCTTGAGAAAGATTATTCCACCATCTCTCACCACTTTCTTTGTTTTTAATGCCCTTTGTATATAATTACAAGCAAAACTGGACACCATGCTCTAAACTAAATGTAATAGGCAGAACACAAAGTAAAGTCGGGCAAAGGTCTGCGTGTCCCTCTCTCCCTCCCTTCCATTACATAATGTTTACCATGTGCCAGGTACTTCTCTAAGCACTTTACAAATATTATCTCCCGCAAACCTTATTTTGATGCAAAGGATTAATTCTCTAAGTGAGGAAGCAGCCACAGAGGGATTATGTGACTTGCTCAGGACCTCAGAGCGAGGAAGTAGCATGAGACCCTCTGACTCCCAATCTGTGCTTCTAAGAGCCTCAGCTGCCTCTCTTGATCTCTATTTCTCTCTTTGTGAGCCATAAATTACATGATCTTTATAAAAATGACTTTGTCTTACTGCATAGCAAATTGAAATCTGTAGTTCCTTGTTGTATATACTGCTGTCTAGCAAGGTTTATCCTGGGCTCTACTGGGGTAATTGACATTTTGCAATGAAATAGAAATGTGTATATTTTTATTTTGTCAACCTTATCCCTGAGATAAGTATGGTGGCCTAAATAAATGTGATGGACACATTATATATTTTCTGTGCTTTAAGAAACGGGGCTGAGTTTTATGATAGAACATACTTCTACTAATGATATCCAGTTGACTGGTAATTTAAGGGCTCTTCAACCAAACATGCATATAAATAAGTAAAGAAGTGAATATTTAAAAGAAGTGTTTTATGAGGCAGTTTCTTTGGGTCTGATGAAATACCTATATTGATAAATCATAGAAAGTATAAAGCCAGCAATTAGTCATGTGTTCATAGCATGTAGCTGCTTCAAAACCAATCTGTGGTTGATTCTTAGGCTGAACCAGACCCCAAAGTCTTGACCATGTTTGAAAAATTGGTGAAACAGACAATTTGGATTGGTTCAGGTTTGCTCCAGTTCCCCACTGAACCATCGGTCAGAGCAAACAGGAAATCAGTGAAGAGTCGTAGTTACCTGGGACCTGCCTTTTCCTCATGAAGACCCACCCTGTGAGGTGGGATATCAGAGTTCTGAGCTAGCTCTTAATTTATGCCATTGGGGTGGGGGTGAAGCCATGTCTCCCTCATGGGTCTACTTACCACCACAAAAGACAATTACAATTTGATGTTGACCTACCTCTGTGCTCTTCCTGCAACATAGGGTCTACGTAGGCTGATTTTTGGTTAATCACAGCCCTAGTAAATGTTTCTACAAAAACAACCTCATTTATTCTGGGTTGTTCATCCAGTATGGTGAAAGCCATTCATCATAAGAAGTAGATGGCTCTGAATACTCTCTTATTTCAAAGAAGTCAGCAGTTTTTGAGTGCATATTATTTACCAAGAACCACGCATCTTACTGAAGATACATACATGAATATGATGTGTTCCTCTCCTCAAAAAGCTCCCAACCTATCAGGAGAGAATCACACACAAATTAATAGTGATGAATTAAATTTTTATAATATTATACATAAAGAGATTTTAGAAACTTAGATATGAGTACAGTTAACTTGTCAGGTAGTGGAGTGAGTGTGTGGCACTGTCCGGGCTACAGAGAGAAGGTGACCTTTCAGTTGGAATTATTACAAGACAGGTACATTCAAAAAGGACATATGGTATTCCACCCACAAGAGACTTTGATGCCTTTTAATTTTTCAAAAAAGCTATTGATTACTCTAGAAACTTCAGCATGGTTTGTTAGAGGCCTAAGGTTGAGGCATATTGACAGTAATTATTAAAAGTAGACTATTTTATGAAGTTATGATGTATGAGAAAGCAATGATGTTATGAAAAACTAGAAAGTGGCTTTTGTGAGTATCCAGGTTTAGGAATCCTTATCCTTGCACAAAAGCATTGATTTCCGAGGTAATTTCTAACCTGCCTGCAGTTTCCCCCTTTACAACTGGCTCCATTAGAGAGAGACAGGTGAGACAGCATATCAGGGAGATATGTATGATACAAACAAAAACCCGATCTAGCCCATTCGCTTAGGTTTAGTTGACCTCCTCTCAACACGTGTAAACACAATCACCACTCAACCAAATTAACCTCCATCCTTTCTTTCAAGGATGAGCGAGAACTGTGTTGAAGCCAGACACCTTACAACAGATCATCAGAAGCTGATTTTGTCCAAGAACCCTCACCATTTGTTTTAATACAGGAGTAAAACTTTTTAATTATACTCAAAATATGTCTTCTGTCAAATAGAATTTCATTTTAGTTTTTCTATTTGGTTTTCTAAAATCTCATACCCTTGTTTTTGAGTATCTAATTCACAATTTTTAGGTAAGAGGGGTATATGAATTCTGTCTGCCATGCTTTAAATATAAAATTAAACTGGAGAGTGTCTAGCTTCTTGTACAAGTGTGTGCTGGTGGCCTGACCTGTGGTGGTGCAGTGGCTAAAGCATCGACCTGGAAATGCTGAGGTTGCCGGTTCGAAACCCTGGGCTTGCCTGGTCAAGTGGTCAAGGCACATATGGGAGTTAATGCTTCCAGCTCCTCCCCCTTCTCTCTCTCTGCCTTTCCTCTCTCTCTCTCTGTCTCTGTCTCTCCCTCTCCTCTCTAAAATGAATAAATAAATAAAAAATAAATTAAAAAAATTAAAAGAAAGTATGTGCTGGTGGATTGGAGAATAGATTGGACCTAAAATAGCTTCCTCAATGATGCTCTAAGAAAAAGAACAAAAATCACAATCTGAAAAAGTGATAGCTCAGTGATGGAGTGATGTTTATTTCAAAAACCATTTGTGAAAATGAAGGATTGTTTTTATTTGAGTGACTCCATAAAATCAGAATTAATCCTCATTTTTAAAGTCTTTTTAATAATACAAACTAATTAAAATCTCAAATAAATATATAAATATTACTCCAATTCTCTGTATTTTGCTAATGAGCTTCTGTATTTACTAAGACTAAAGCATAATCAATTTCAATCAAATACGTTTATTTATTAACTAGCTTGAACATGGCCCCAGTGCAGTGTACTTATCAGAGAGAGCAATGCTTGGCTCTAGGGGGACCTTGGCTGGAGTGGTACTTTTAGATACAATTCGTGAGTAGAAGGCACATTAGGTAGGGAAAATATATCCCTTGCCCTAAATAACTTCAGTCTAGTTAGAGACAAGACATACACAAATAGAAATGTGGGGCTGAATGTGGTGAATGCCATCTGGGTGGAACCAGAAAGAACCCTAAGTGCTCTCAGGAAGGTGAGATCCTCTTGTGTGCACTTTGGAGCATTTGAGTTGGAAGCATTTGAATAATGGACTGATTATATCTGTCTATATTTTAGTTTTAGTCTATCTTAGGCAGAGTGGATTCTTGAAATGTTTACTAAGAAGCAAAAAGAACACTGCACAAAAAGAGAATGGATTTGCAGAAAGTTTTAGAGCATAAGAAATCAAATTTTGATATAATTTTAAGCATCAGTAGCTCAAGGAAATGGAGTATTGCCAATTTTATGCCTCAGTCCTTTGCCTCCATGTATGTAAGAATTTCCATAATCTTTATGCCCAAGCAGATTTATTTCTGGTGGTCTAAGAGTCTTTACTGATGTTCATGTCAGTACTGACTGACTTCTTAATTTTAAAATTAAAGTTCAACACTGGGAGTATATGTGTCAAAGTGTCATATGGAAGAGCTTCTACATATGGAAGAGCTTCTGAGACTTTTTTGGATTGTAAGTGGAAATAGATAAATTCAGCTACTTGCTTGAATGAAGCTTTGTTTTAGTTCTCGCCTTCAATGATTAACCAACACTGGGGAGGAGGAAAAATACAATTGTACAAATGGAAGCCAGTGAAGATTTTAATTATAGAATTATGTTTCTATAACTTTAGAATGAGATAAACTGATAAAAATAATGCGAACAGAAAAAGCTTATGATTGATTTTTAACATCTTCAAATCAAAACAGAATATTTTTATCTTTATAAACATCACTATGAAATGTGCTGTATTTCCTAACCGTAAGATTGTTATGTATTCATAGGTCCCCATCTGTAATCAGTAATTTCCATGGAGCTTGTCATTTTGGAATACTGGCATCTGACATAACAGAGGGTAATAAAATTTAGAAGAAAAAATTGCCTCCTTTTAGCATTTTTTACCTCTTGATCATTTGTGTAATTGACAGGTTAGATAGGTGTGCTAAATTTCTCCAGTGAGAAGCTCCAGGTTTCCATGTAACCATGACAAGACAGATGGCGCATTAGAGTTGCAAAATTCAGGTTGAAGTTGATGTGTCTCCTTAATTTCTTCTTGTCACTAGCATTGTTTAGATTTCTGGAGGCGACTAGAGGGCAGTAGACTTCCAACCTAATCAGTGTATCCTATTATAACCATGAGTATAAAATATTAATGTTACCAACCCTTTGCAGATTTAGATTTGCCAATTTAACACTTGAGGCTGTCCATTTCCCTATAAAACATTTGTGTGTCTTTAGGCTAAATTGCTTCTGCTTATCTTTGGAATTTTGTTACCGACTAAAACATCCAATAGTAGCTTCTTTCTAGGGCCGAGAACTTGGGTTGTCCTAGGAATCAAATGTCCTTCTTGCTAATTTTTTTTCATTTTCTTCTTATTTCTGTAGTAGAATTAAATCTTTACAAGTACCTTATCTTCTCTTTCCCAAACCATTGCATCTAATTTATTCATAAAAGTCTCTTCCAAAAATTAATATTTTGGAACAGAGAGACACCATTTAACATTTATCATCTTGAATTTTTTTAAGTCAAATTTACTTACAGTAGTATCAGTGTTTGTAGTTTAAGTATTTAAACTCATATAAAATAAGCATTTCCAACTCATAAACTATTCAAATACTGGTTGTTTTTGTTTATATTATCTTCCATAAAACAAAATTTTCTATAAGAAGGAGACATTTTTGTAGAAAATTAAATAAGATTTTTAAAGTATTGAACAATTGCTATTAACAACACATATTATTTAATATGACAACTTAATGTTGACAAGTCCTGTTGACCCATGATGTGATGTATATAGAGCAAAGTATCTTGAGTGAACTCAAACAAAAAGGTAATTCCCTTTGTGTGCCTTTTAAAAGAATCTAATGGGCATTATCTCATGTAATCTTAATGCGGATGTGAGAATCAGGTCAAGGAGAGAAAATAGCTTTGTTATTTGACAAAGACCTTTTTACTTTATGAATTCGGGGTTGGTAGTTGTATATATCCTGGCCCCTTCTTCATAAAAAGTTCAGAGCCATCTTACTTCAGAGTCCTGTGAATCATCAGAAATGAAAAAAGGAATGCAGAGTTTGCAACTCTTTTGAAGTGCTTCTTAGAAATCAGTGATCGTCAGTATTGATAAGTCTATTTAACTATCAAACCAACTTCAATTCACTACGCTATGGAAAATGGATGCATAATAGTTAGCGTCATGGTTCCTATGACTTTGGAATAATAAATGCATAGAGTAGGTTCACCAAAAATACTTATTGAATTAATGAGGCAAAACTAGAATCTAGAAGATTCAAGCTAGTCAATTGTAGTTTAAGTATTTAAACTCATATAAAATAAGCATTTCCAACTCATAAACTGTTTTACACACACACACACACACACACACTTGGTCACTCTTATGTTATAAAGTTTTACACACACACACACACACACACTTGGTCACTCTTATGTTATAAAGTGCCTTAGTAGGCAACCTTCAGCTAGTAATTATAGTTTAAATTAGCTGATTTACAGCATCCGTACCAGCTCAGTAGAACAGATTATTCTGAATAACGCGCCACGTTACAGACGTTCAACTATTCCCATTTCCAGGCAGTGCGTAATCAAGATTGTGACCCTGCTGCGTATCGTTATTGCCATCTCCTCACTTCTTGAGGCCCAACAATGCCTTTATCTGTCTGTGGGTGTTTTGAAGTGTGTGTTAGAAATCCTTTGTGACTGTCCATCCTCCGATAATCAGTACTAGTAATGGATATGAAAATGTTAAAATAAATGTTGTAGATCCTTAATCCAGGCAAGCGGACACCCACGAGTAAGTCAGTTCCTGGACTCCCTGGACTACCTTTAGAATGACCTGATTTTTAGATGATTGTGTATGTGTGTGTCTGTTGTGAACCATTTCAAATTGTCTTCTCAGACCCAGAGGCAGTCGCTCTCCCTATCACTGTGAGCCATCTTTCTCTAAGCAGCCCAATAGGGATAACAAAAACCCATCTCGGTCTCAATTTAACTTTAATTCCCAGCTGCAATTTGAAATGAGACTGTAATGAACTTGAACTTGCAGCAGTGATTATCTCATACATGCACCTAAAAGCGTTCGGATACACTAGGTGCTGTTTCCAGCTGCTACTCGGAATGCGCTCACCTCTACAGAAGCAGATTTTTAAAAAAAATAACAGTATGATGAATCAGCATATTATTACTTTGAGCACGGAGGTGTTAGCCAGGTTTTGTTGTACTTTACTTTATGCATAATAGAGGCTGACAAACAGCATATAGGATGATCAGAGGATTTTTTTAAAAATGACCTATAGAATATTTCCATGAGAAGTTTCTAAATTAATAGCATAAAAGGTTAGCAATGTTATCTGGAGAAAATACAGGAAGAAAAAGGTTGATAATCTATAACAATATATAAATAAATACATTAAGTGATAAGTTGATTAGAATTATAAACTATTTCTCAGAAAAAGAACAGATCTCCCCAGTGTCTATATAACTCCCTAAAACCATTTAGGCTTTTAGGAGACACATTCATTTTATCCAAAGCATCATTTAGTATTTTATTATTAAAATACAAAATTACATTCCATGAACATGAATAAATGATCATGCCTACTTATACATTTTTTAGGCTAGCATTCAAATAGGAATAAGTTATGCCTCACGGGAATGAGAGAATGATTGCTGGTAAAAAATCAACCCAAGAAAGACCTGAATTTGGGTTCTTATTTAACATTCTTACTCTCTGGTAGAGAGGTTGGCGATTAGTAACTTACTGTCCACCCTCAACTTTCTAGGTCTAGGTTATCAAGAGATAACTGTGACACCCTGGAGAGAAATTGAGACCTGCAGCTCAATTCTGAAATAAACACTCAAGCATATTTCAGTATTTTCTGAGAAGCTGGGCCACGACTATGTTACACTCTCAGCTTTTCTTTATGTAAAGATGTGGTGGCCTGCTTTGGAACGAAGGAGACAGGATCTTCCATTTTTTCTTACAAAATACCAGCGCTAGCACCAGTATCACTAGTGTCCAGCAACTTATGGATGTCCTTTCTGTTAGTGACACAGAATGTCAGCATCCACATGCTATATGCTTTAGACTAAGCATTACCATTTCTCACCAGATTCCCTCAGAATATCTTAATGCCTAATGTGAGAGTATTTATATTTATAAAGTAAAACACACATGTACATTTCAACAATTATAAAGTGAATACCTGAGAAGCCACCACCCAGGTACCAGAAATTGCATGTTGCTAGCTCCTAAAAGCCCCAAACAGCTTTATATAGGAATTTTCTTAGGAAAATTCCACCATAAAGAAACTGGATTTTGTTGACCCAGCACTGCATATCCATCAACACTGTGGGACCGCATTGGAAAATTGTGGCACAGGAAATGAGGGAATTTAAGCACTGTCAATTTTGGCCAGTAGATAAAAAAAGGCTTTGTGTTTAAAAGAATGGTGATGGACAAAGACTTGACTGGGGGTGGGGGGTGAGTCACAATAGGGTGTACAGAGATGTGTTATAGAATTCGGTACCTGAAACCTGTGTAATTGTGTTAACCAATGTCACCCAGTATAATTCAATTTAAAAAAAAGAAAGTATTCAATGTATTTTTCACTAGAATTGTTCAGAGAAATAATATTATTTTAGAAATGTGTGCCTGTCTATAGAGCAGTAGAGAGAAGAGAAAGAAACCTATGTATTTGTTTTAATTTATACCTTTGTACAGTTGCGCTAGTTTATTAACAGAAGAACATGGGTTATACTTGAGTAATCAGGTAGCAATTTCTGGAAAAATAAATTTTAAGTAATATCTAGGAAATAAATAAGCTAGTTTAATAATAAAAGAGCAACATCATTTCTCTTTAGAAATCATTAAGCATTTTAATAATTCAGTCTGCAGCCAACCTCTCTAAATATCATTATCTCAATTATAAGATTAAATACTTATAATTATTCTGTGTAAATATTTAAACAAAATTCCAATATATATTAATAATTTTGAGTCTTATAGAAAATCATTATCAGAGTTAAATGATTATTTCAGCTACACTAAGATAAATCATAAGTCATAAAATCATAAAAACAAAGCATTATCAGAAATGATAGCTAAATACTCCTTTCTTGAAAGCATTACTATGGACTATGACTTTTATAAAAATAATTGTATGTTACATTGTATGTTTTTCAAAATTTCATTAGCCATCTTGTAGATTGTTTCTGTGTCATTTATTTAATAAATAAATATAATGACATTTGTAATGACACTACTAATTATAGTCATCATTTATTGAGTACTTAATATATGCCAGAGATGTTAAACATACTATATGGGTGCATGCTTATTTGTGTTTGTATTTAACTTTTGTTTCAACTTATGTATAGCAATACTATATTATCCCCATTTTAAAAATGACGGAATGGGAAAAGTTTAGCAAAATGATGTAGCTTGTCCAAGTAACACAACTAGCAAGAGGCAAAGCCAGATTCAAATCTAAGATTTTTGCTCTCTTGTCCATAAGCATCATGCTACATATAAATAGAGAATCTCTTTATATGATATATGGTGTGAGCTACTGGGAACTTTAAAAAACTATAGAATTTGTAGAATTAAAAGAAACTATAGGTTAATAATTTGTATTTTGGTCTTTAATCAACTATTGACTTTTTATCGATCTTTATTCAATGGCAAGTATTTTAATAAGGTAATGTGTCAGCTAATTCCTCTCCTACTAAATTAGAACCCATTAGAATACAATTTTTTGAAACAAATGGGTAACACCCCAATCCCTTTTAGCTTCATATATCTACATAAGAATATTTTAGATCACTATCAAATTAACTTTGGAATCATATTTATACAAAGTCAGTTCTTCATGATCCCCTTACCATATTGACAGCTGATTTTCAATAAATTACTTGTCTTAATTTAGGAAGAGGAATGAAAGTAAATATTAGAGCCATGAAGTTTTGGAGCTCAACACTACCACCGGACTAAAAATCTAAAGTCAACTCCTGAAATCAATGGATGCAACTCATGGGCCATTTGTTCATTGTTCTGTTGTTTTGGACAATTAGAAATGACATCTGGATTGTCTTCAATATTTCTTCTTAACACTTTGTCTTTTAATGTATCTTGAAAATTGGCATTTATTAATCTGGTCAGAAAATAAATTTCTGCCTATTGATATATTCACATTTCTGGAAAGAACTACATATATTTAATGTCCACCACATAACCACAAGTTCATATTTTAGCCAAGCTTAGCTATTGTGCAAAGTAATGAACATCAATCAAAGCATATATAATTAGTTTTATTACTTGTATTTCTTCATTCTATGTTCTTCCACCATAATTTGTCATACACAATATATCCTTCTTGATGTGAGCTCAGCTGCTGCTGTTAGTGTTTCATTCCACATTTTCTTTCTATCTCTTTGCAGTTTGATTTCCAATACATCAGTTCACATAAACTGTTACGTTACACATCACCAGTAACTACTTCCTTGTCAAAGCCAGGGATATAAAAAGCAATCTTATTTGTATAGATCACTGTTTCTCAAATTTGTGTCACGTGTTGACCTCTTTAAGAAAAGTAATCATTGCATACCTTCCTTTCTGACAAAAACATATTTTTAGTATGATGCCACCTACATATGCCCAAACATAAAACCAGGCATAAACTCCTTATGCCTCTAGCTCCTATATAACTATAAAGCCAAACCATATGTACAAATTATACAGAGAAAAACCAACAAAAATAGAGTTAGCAAAATTTGTTTACTGTGACATAGGACTGTTTTGGCTGAAGATAAATGGCATGTTCTTTCTGTGTTCTATGACGCAATTCTCCTATCGCTTTTTTAACAGGTATACAGCTTTTTGGCTCCCATCACTTAATCCAAAGCTCCATGAGTGCATTAAGCCAACTTTGTCCTCTCCCTACCCATGACTATGGCATCTAACAAGCGGGGCTGGTGTCATCGTAAACAACGATGCATGTCTCAATTTCTTGTCTGTCAACTGAAATTCTGCCACTTCTTCCCCTTGGTGTGCCCTTTGCCTTGGACGAATGGTCCCTGCCACCCTGTTATTTGCCTCACACCTTGATTACGTCATCATTGTCCTCACTGGCTTTTCTGGTTCCAGTCTCTCTGCTTCAACTACCCTGTGGAGTATTGTCCAACTCGTTTTTCTAAAACCCAGTATATCCTGTAGAAGCATAAGATCTTGTTGTGTTTCAGCCCTCCTCGTCTCTGTCCTGTACTACCTTCTATGTTCCTGCTACCCTGTCACATAAACAGCAGCCCCTACACAGTCACAGAGCAAACATGTAACACATAGAGCAAAACCACACATTCCGGCCTCTGCCTTATTCCTTTTAATTTCCTTTATAATACTGTATGCTTTTACCTAGATGCCCTCCAACTAAGTCCTGCTGGGGCAGTAGGCATCCACTGGGGTAAACTGGGCTGTGCGGGCACCCTAAGCCTGAGTCACACTGAGAACCTCTTTAGATTCAAAACCTTCGTTTCATTTACGGTGATGCTCCACGTTATTCTCTAAGTCTTCCGAGTATGTCTAGCAGTCCTGGGTAGACTGTAAGGCCACGTGTGCAGGCGCTGTATCGACACAGTTTCTGTCACGATGCAGAATGTAGAAAAAGAAATAATAGCACAGTTGTTAAGAGCACAGACTTAGACCTCAGAATTAACCCGATTCAAATTCTGTCTCTGTCTCTTATTACCAGGGTGAGCTTGGAGATTCTACCTAGTACCCCTGAGCTTTCCCAGTTGCAAAATGGGTCTTGGTCCCCACCTCACAGTTGCGGTGTGAAAGGCAGAGATCACAGGGTGAAGTGATCTATCTGCAACTGTAAAATCAACGGATCACCAGGATCTGGGTACCTAGGGGATTTGCCAGTAGTTTGCAAATACACATACTGCTGAAATGAATCGCTGGGCAATTTGTGTTGTTGGAGGTGAATGTTCAGGTGTAGTCTCAGATATCTGGTTGCTGGATGAAATAATAAAAACACAGGAAGTTTATAGTACATGTTTGTATTCTCCTACGTTGGGTGGTACCTTGGAATTTCCACGATCAATATATCAATCAATATATAAGAGTAACTAAAACAGATCATCAGTATTCAATAAATGGTAACTTCATCATGAACTTTCTATGAGCCCAGACAATACTTTATTAATGAGTGTTATAGGAGCCCATCCATTAATTTTCATCCTTCCTAGAATTATCTGTGGTTTGTAAGTTAGAGCAGCAGCAGCAGAAGCCACAGCGGCAGGTTCAGAAAGGCCAATTTCACGTCCTAATTGTCTAGAAAAAGGAACCAAAAGCCAGAGGGACTGATGAGGAACAAAGAGATTGTAATGAGTCACGTCTGCATGGTCCCCAGCTCACTCTCTCTGAAATCCCCAAGAGCGTTTTCTCACAAGAATTACCCTCACCATGTGTAATGAGGAGACAGAGTCCCAAGTGAGAAAGTGACTCCTGTCCTCTCTGTGAGAGATGGAGCGAGAGGAAATTGTTTCATTGTGTGGGAACGGAAGACTCTCATTAATCTAATTGTTCAGCACACAAGCCCAGCTCTGCACCGCTGTGCTCCTGATGAAATCCTGGCCCTCCTCAGCTTTCTCATCTGAAAAATGAAGAGTTCGGTCCGGGCCATCTCTAGGGTTCCCTTCTAGCTCCAATAGTCTGAGTTGTAGAAAGGCATTCAGCCATTCAGAAGTAGCCAAAACAAGAGAAGAGTAGAACATACTCTTTTCTGAGTTCACTCTGTGTCTTTAGTACTAAATCGAACAGAAGAGAGTCGATCCACGTAATGATTTCTGACTGATGTGCAACGAAGCACAAAACAAGAGGCTAGGAAAAGAAGCCGTGGTGCCCTTAGAAATCTCCTGGTTCTACTAGAATGAAACCACTGACACTTTATCTTTAATTTTGACCGAAAAAGTTAACTCTAAGCAATTACCGCAGCTGGCTCTGAGTGATATTTTACATGTACCCTGATAGTCATCTGTTTGACAAACAGCAGAGCCATTTTAAGAATTATTGCAGAACATTGTTGCAAGTGTCAGAAATGATGATTCTGTTAGACTCAGTCTGATTATCTGCATCAGTGTAGTTACAAAAGGGGACAGAGAGGAAAGAATGCATTTAAGATAAAATACTCTTTCCTGAGCATCACAATTTATAATGGCTACCATTTTCCCCAAGATGTCAGTCACTCCCACTTCCCATCTTTTATATGTGGTCTTTCATTCATTTCTGCTTCATTTGCTTTATTCCAGACCTTTATTACTTTATACCTGGTCTCCTTTTTTTTTTTTTTACTTATTTATTTATTTTCAGCAAGAAAGGAAGGGAGGGAGAGAGAAACAGACAGGAACATAAAGCTATTCCTGTATGTTCCCTCACCAGCAATCAGGCCGGCAACCTCTGTGCTCCAGGACAGTACTCAAACCAACTGAGCTATCTGGCCAGGGCTTGCAGTAGTCTCTTAATTGTTCTCTTTTCTCTTGTGTCTTACCTTCCAATCTACTTTATACATTCCTCCCAAAGTGTTTTTCCTAAAGTTCAACAGGGATCATGCCACTACCCACTATATAAAGAGGAATGCTAAAATTCTTTAGCCTAAAATCTGGGGACCTCTGTCATGTTAGGACCAATCAACTTTTCTGATATCATTATCCTTCTTCCTTATTACTCTTAGACTACCATCATTTTGAACTATTCAAGGCACAAAGTAGGTAAAAATATTTCTTGAATTAATACATAAATAAAAAATTCTATTTGAATTTTTAACCTAGAATTTCCCCAACTCACTTCATCACAGATATCTTAGGAATGATTATTTTTATAGAGTTGCAGTTTGTATCTTTAGAAAGGCTGACAGGTATAGATTGAAAAGGGAAATTAATCAGGATCTATAGTCAATTGAATATAACTGATATTAGGACAGAACCAATGTTGTACAAAGGAATTACTCAGCATTAAACAGAAAAATAAGAGAAAGAACCCATGTGGCCAGTAAAAAACAGCTGGGCATCTCTTAGAATCACTTATTCTCCCCAAGTAGTTACCTCTGGGAAGCCAGTTGTAAGGCATTTCCAATGACCATGATCAGGAATAGTACATTATACACAAAATCTAGTGTAAGATAATTAAGGTCATTAGCTGTATTAGAAAGTAAAAAGAAAGCAGAACCATGAATTATGCATAGTCATTTGTGTTGATAATGTGCTTCAAATTAGTAGTGTTTATGTTTATATGTTCATTGGAGGGCTTCAATTCAAACAACCATATGAAATAGGAATCCATTCAGGAGAAATATACACTTACACTGTTTGAAATTTGTATATAAATGCATAAACTCTTGGGATCTACATGGCATTGGGCTTTGAAATTATATACAATACTCTAATCATGCTAGCAGCAATAAAAAGATATTCTAATTTTATGTGACATTAATGGTTAGTGTTAGGTTCACCAAGAGGAATCACAGGCCAAGGATGTAAAACAATGGATTTTATTAACAAATCTGGTTGCAGATGGGCTGAGGCCAAAAATTGTGTCAGCCTCAATAGGAGGGAGTCTGGAGGCTCTATAGGGTTGGAAAGTTCTTGCTGACATGTGCTGCTAGGGAACTGGTAAAACCGCGTCTGCTCCTGGGAATTCAGGTGGGTCAGCCTGTGGTTAGTTGGTTGCAGGAGCACCAGAATGGTGTTTACCGCCTTTAGGTCTTCCAACCATGTCCATTCCTCTCGGGTCCGGGGTCCGTTAGATTGTGATCACTGTGACCAGCACAGTTCTAGTGAAAATGGGAGTTAGGAGGGGCAAAATAGAGCTGCTTTTTGTTCTACCTAACAGGTGATCAGAAATTCAATCTTGGCTTTATTGTCTTACTAAGCCACTGAGAACATACTGCAAAAAGTTGTGATTGTGTCACAAAATGCAAAGAGGTTAAGCTTCTAATTACTTTATTTTCCCATATTCCCTACCCCCCCATTATAACCCCTAAATGCCTTTATCTTTCAGTTCCATATTCTGATGAGTCAAGGGGGGCAGTGCTTTGAGGTGAGTGGATTCCCACTTAGTAAGGACTTGTTGATAAACAGTAAAAGCTCCCTGTTCTAGAGCTAGCCTTCAACCCATAAATAGCTACTCTTTTCCCTGAAAAAGAATAAAATGGCCAACTGTCCTGTATTGTTGAATCTTCCCTGTCTCTTTCCTCTGTGCCTCCGAGCATGCTCACCTGATATATCCTGAAACTGTTTCATTAGTCTGGGTGCCTCTGGGAAGCCCAGTGCTGCCGTCCTTCTTCCTCTCCCTGTCCCACCTCTGGACGCAGAAGCAGAAACAGAACTGGCTGCTGCCTCCCAGGCACCGCCCCTCATTCATCAGTCACTTGTAAACTAATTTCTATTTCTAAAATTATGCTGAGGGTCAAAGGTTGCAAGTCACATAATCGAATCCAGTGACATTTATTTACTTTGCAACCTCCTTCCTCCTCCTGCAGTTTTTATCACTTCAGTTAACACCTCCTATCTTTGAAATGGTGACTGTTTTCTGTCACTGCCTGTTCCTCCTTCCTTCCTCACTGGCCTCGCCCCTGCAGCCGTTCCCCCAGAGGTTTGCCCTCAGCCCTCCTCTCTGCTCATTGTCTACTCCCTACATGCATTGTTTTGTCTAATTAGCCCACCTCTGGCAGGAAACTTCCAAATTTAGGGTATAGAACCATGGTATAGGGTCTCTTTCTGCATCTATCTTTTATTATACATATCTCATTAAAGTCTTGCATCAAAGATAACATACTTTGCAGGATGCATTTTCCTCTAAAAGCTAAGCACCTTTTTATTTATTTATTTATTTATTTTACTTTTTCCTCTCCCTGATCTTCTCCTATCTAAACTTAAGATATACTCTATTTTTTAGATTCCCGCTGTTCTAGAATCTGTGACTTCCTCACCCTTTCCTTCGCCCCAACCATGTTCAGTCCTTCATCACTTTTCGCCTTGATTATCATAATAACCTCCCCCATGTGGTGGTCTCCATCTCTAGCTTATTCCGTTCCTGTCGCCGTCCTGGCTCACCCATCTGTGGATGACACTCGAACCTACTGAACTACCCAACCAGGGCCCAACATGTTTCCTTGACTCAGCCTTTTTCTCTCTGACTGCTACTTTGAAGCAGTTAAAATGAAGTCATTTTGTTGGTGCCCTGGTACAAAGAAAGGCTAGTTACATTTTATGGGAAATAGCAAATGGGTGATAGGTGCATATCCACATCTATTTATTTCTTCGTAGAATTGGCCTGTTTACCTGCCTAGTCAGGTTGCAGCAATAGAGAGGGTGCAAAGTGGTCTGATTGGTTGATGATATGGAAGGTGTGATGTTCTTGGTTTTCGTCACGTTTTGTTTTCATTTCTTGAAGCCAGCTTGCTTCCAACTTCAGCTCCCCGCCAGCCAGAAGTATGGAAAGGCGGTCTCTATTGCTCACCGCTTGCCACAGGCCTTATCTTGCACTGTAACTTCTAGAAGGCTTATCTGTACCAGTCATCAGCCCCTGGCGTGTCCATTTCCTTTTCATTATGGTACCTATAAGCCCCTTCATTTCGTTGCATCCCGGCCTAGCTCTAAGACAAGGGGATGCTGGGTGGAGCTGACAGGTGATTCAGGACCCGCCCCCCGGGATGCATCCTCCATCTCTACCTCCGGCCCTGGACGCCCACCCCCGCCCCCCCAACCAGGCACACGCAAAACAATCCACAAGGCTTCTTCACCCTTCCGGCTTCAGCCGTTGTCCCTTTGTCTTTTCCCCAGTGATTGCTTCTTTCTCTCCCTCTCCCTTGCTTCCTTTTCTCTACCCCCTTCTCAGCGCTCAAAGATCCTTTCCCCCTTCCATGGACACCTCACATTTTCTCCGTCCTGACGTTCAAGAATGGTGCGTCTATGGAGTTCCAGCCGCTCTGGCTTTCAGCACCGTGAACAGCATTGGGGCACAGGCTTTATACCACAGCCTAACAGATGAGAGCAGAACACAACCCAATAGCTCAGAAATGATTTTTCCACTGTCTCACCTACAGTTAAATGCAGCGATCACATTGCATAGTTGCCTTCCTTTATCCAAACAAAATTCACCTTAAAGACTTCCTCACAAGCTTTTTTCCCCCCTTCAGTTCTTTGATCATTTTTTATAGTTCTTTCTGGACCGCTTCCAGATATTCTCCTTTCTAAAATTCAGAGATCAAACCTGGAGTCAGCTCTCTGATAATGATCTGATGGAAGCAATCACCTTCCACCTCATCACGTCTCTCTCCCTCTCCTTTTCTTTTCTAAATTTTGTAAAACACATCGCGATGTGTTCCCAAGTCACCTGCTTGTCTTTTCTTGAGTTGTTTCTTTCTGGGCCCGTGTCCTTTCTTCCTCCGCAAAGCAGTGCTTAGATGCTATCTTGAAAGTATCATTTCTGGAGCCCTGCTTTTTCTGACAAGCAGCTATTTCCATTTTTTGGGTATTCTGTAAAACTAAAAGAGTGACATGGGAAGAAGAGTATATAAAAAGTGACGCCCAGGAGGAAGTACATTGAGACAGTCAAGTGGATCCGTCTCTTTTCTCTTGATTCAGAAACCGGAATGTGGATGTAGATAAGTCTGAGCAAGGACAGCCTGAGAGAGGAACCGCAGCGCCAACAGGCTTCGCACTCTTTCCTTTTAGCGTGCTACCCCAACTGTTTCTTCCTAAAATGTCACCTATTCTGTTGGTAGAAAAAAATATGCATCCCCAGGTACCGCAGTTATGTTGTAATAGCATCAAAGGACCACAGGAAGGTAGAGATAAAAGTGATTTTAGAGGTCACTTAATCTAATCTAACAAATGGCAGTAGATCACACCTGGCAGTTTCAGAGACATGGTGAGAAGCCTGTGCTTAAAGGATCTCAACTGTAAAGCGGAAGGAATGTATGTTTTTTTCATTAGGTGGGGATAAAAATTTCTTATCTGCTATTTGGACCTGTTTTGACACCCTTTTGAACCTGTGGAGATACTAACACCAACCCGTCTGACCTTTTGTAAGGAATGAATACACTAACGTCTATAAAGTTAACTATCACATGATAGTCTGTGGTGAAGGGAGATCTCTTTTTTTTTTTCTGAAGTGAGAAGTGTGGAGGCAGAGAGACAGGCTCCCGCAAGCGCCCGACTGGGATCTACCCGGCATGCCCACCAGGGGGCGATGCTCTTTTGCAACCAGAGCCATTCTAGCACCTGAGGCGGAGGCCATGGAGCCATCCTCAGCGCCCAACCAACTTTGCTCCAATGGAGCCTCTGCTGCAGGAGGGGAAGAGAGAAATAGAGAGAAAGGGGAGGGGAAAGGGTGGAGAGGTAGATGGGCACCTCTCCTGTGTGCCCTGGCTGGGAGTCAAACCCAGGACTTCCATACACCAGGCTGACGCTCTACTTCTGAGCGAACCAGCTAGGGTAGGAAATGTTTTTCTTTATTTCCAACACTTTCATTGCCTTTCAAGGTAGCCCAGACTTTAAACGGCAGAACCTTTGACTATTGAAATCAACAACCATCTAACCATAAGGTTTCCTCTTCTCCAAGCCAGTGGAAGTCTTCTCATTGTCATTGTCTCAATCTTTCCTAATATGCCAGGTTCCCAAGTCCACTACCATCTTCCTGTTACCGTGCTTTGCTGGCCTCTAGTCCACAGTAGCTCCCCCTTAGCATGACATGTCTAGAAATGCATGCTAAGTCCCATGGTGAGGACTCACACTTCATCTGAGAAAACATTTTGCTTAATACTGCTCTTATATAGCAAACTTGTACAGGATTATTAGAAACACTCAGTTATGTGACATAGTCTTATGTCTCCCAAGTAATTTCTTCATTTAGGGGCTTTTTCTGTGGTTAACACAATATATTTTTAATCAGATTCTGAAATCCAGTTGGAATAAAGAAAGCATATTTAAAGTGGCTGGTGGCCCCAGGGCCACAAAAGCTCATCTTCTAGGTCACTAGAAATTATCCCACACTTGATATGCTTTTATTAAAATTTCTTCTATATTTAAATAGTTGGCATAGGTTTTAACAAGTTCTGGAAATCTTGTTTTAATAATCTAATTATAAATCAAAATTTTGGAAAGATTTGGTAGATAATTTGTCATGTAAGAGTATTTTCAGTTGTTAAATTTTATGGACATTGATCTGGACTGAAAACAGGAAGTCCTTCTCCTTTATCTTACCAGACTGTGATAGAAGTAGACTGTGAGCCAGGGAAACCGCCTTCTCAGCACCCTTTCCTTGCACCTTGCTGTGGTAGAGGCGTAGGCAAGGACTTTCAGTTTACCTTCTCACCTGTAAAATGTGTAAGTCAATGTGAAAAAAATTTTAAAGTCACCTTTGCATCAGAGAATCTATAATTATAATATCTCTGTACCACTCTCTTACTGATACCAGAGTTATATAATATTTACTTTTAGACAGATATGCCAATTTAAAAACTGACACAAGCTAGCAGTCCATGGCCGGAAAATGATGCTCTATTAAAATTGATTCATCAGATGAATGTGGGGTTCAATAAAGCTCTGGAACAGCGGTTCAACCTGTGGGTCGTGACCTCGGCAGGGGTCGAACGAACAAAACACAGGGGTCGCCTATAACACAGGGGTCGCCTAAAGCCATAGGCGACCCCTGTGTTTTGGTCGTTTGACCCCCACCGGGGTCGCGACCCACAGGCTGAGAACCGCTGCTCTGGAAGATATTAATTCTAAAGTCTTGGCTCATAATTTCAAGATGGTATGTCTGTATTTGGTGTCATTAAATGTGAAATGATCTCATGTTAGCATGGGACAAAATCAGCTTTTTAATTAGAAGGACAGATTTTTCCATTCAGTTTTTATAATTAAATTTATTGGGGTGACATTGGTTAATAAGATTATATAAGCTTTAGGTGTCCACTTCTATAATACATCATCTGTATATTACATTGTATGCTCAACAGCTGAAGTCCAGTCTCTTCCACCACCATGTATTTGACCTCCTTTCCCCTCTTCAAGCTCCCTCCCCTACCCCCTTTCCCCTCTGGTAACCACTTCTGTTGTCCATGTCAGTGAGGTTTTAGTTGGTTGGTTGTTTTCTGTTTATATCCCACATAGGAATGAAATTATATGGATCTTGTCCTTTTCAACCTGACTTATTTTACTTAGCATTATACCCTCAAGATCCATCCGTGGTGTTGCAAATGGCAGTAGTTCATATTTCTTATGGCTGAGTGGTATTCCATTGTCTATTCAGTTTTGATTGGTGATTTTCCTTTGGGGAGTTGGAAGAGCTGCAGTGGTTAAAGAAATAGAATAGCAAATAGCAAAACTATTAATGAATAATTACCCAGCAGGGGGAGATAGGAAGACTCTAACTTTTATTTGCAGAGGTCAGAATGATTTGAGAGGCTATCTACAGTAGACACTTGTGATCTAGGATACATCAGTCATCGTGGACAGAAGAGAGGGGGAAATAAACAAATATCAAGTCACTTATGCACATTGGGTTTTATTTAAGGAAATGTCTCCTCGTGTAGGCAGTGATGTGTTTAAAAGTGAGACATTTCCTTTAACTTGTTTCTATTTTAAGTGATTGCTTTTGACAAGTCTTTGAAGAAAAAAAAAATCATTTTCTCTCCTGCAGATTCAGTAACTGCCCTGTCTGATCGTGTCACGTTTTCAGTGGAGGCAACATTGTGTGTCAGGTTTTCGGTGGAGGCAACATTGTGTGTCAGGTTTTTGGTGGAGGCAACATTGTGATTTGCTTCCATGGAGGTCTTACCAATCAGTGATGGCTGCAGCTAGTGACATGATTGTCAGGGCTCCTTTCAGGGGATCGCTAATTAATTGTTGGTCATCACCTCCTGGTGAGGAAATTACAAATATTATTACTTAACACATCCTTTGCAGTTCTCACTTGCTTAAAAATTTATTTGTGCCCATGAAGAAATGACCATTTGTGCTATTCTTAGCAGGAAGCAAGGAGACAGGCCCAAGGTCACTGGTGTCCACTCTGGGGCACCGCTAGGGGCCACAGGCTGTATGTACGTTCTGTGGCAGCCTCATGGGCCATTGCTTTCAATTCTAGTTAAAGCATAGAATGATTATACATGAGGCATTTTTAATGTATTATTGTAATCTCCAGAGATTAAAGCTAGTAAACAACAAATTGATTCAATTATAAAAATGCCCCTCTGGAAAAAAAAAAACCTTTTAATTTAGTACTTTTTGC
Organism: Saccopteryx leptura; assembly: GCF_036850995.1. Taxonomy (NCBI): domain Eukaryota; kingdom Metazoa; phylum Chordata; class Mammalia; order Chiroptera; family Emballonuridae; genus Saccopteryx; species Saccopteryx leptura. The sequence continues at coordinate 212,561,195 of NC_089503.1, read as the reverse complement.
TTGGAAGGCACATTTACAACTAGCAGACTGGAAAGTGTTAAATGTGCTCTGGTACTTATAGGGATAAAAAGCTATCTGACATAAATTATTCTCCTGCATTTAGAGTAAGGAATGTTACAAGATCCTTTCAGCCAATGATTGACTCCTCGGCCAGAGCTTATGTACATATAGCCTCTGGGAAGGAGAGTATTTCTGCAGTACTATATTGATAGATTGTGATTAATATTTAAACTAAATTTTTCATCAGAATCTAATATATATACTACAATAAATAGATGATAGATAAATATATAATTGAATACATATATAGCTAGATTATAGTAGGGTAGATAGGTAGGTAGGTAGAGAGACAGACAGACAGACAGAGTCTGTACTTCTCTGCTAACAGGGTCCATTGGATATGAACCAAGGTTTCAACAAAGTTTTAGATTTACTACAGATAAAATTCGCCTTAAAACTGGATGGGAGGGAGTGTGAGTGAGGATAATACTGGTGATGATAGTAATGACAGTAGCTAACATTTATGCCAGCCTTGTTTTATACCTGATACTATGTCTCAATCCTTTTAACAATTCCATTATTCTGGTGCATATAGGGAAATTATAATGGAGGAGCATTTGCTCAAGTTTTTGTAGCTGATTGGTGCTGGAACTGAGGGTAGAAAAATGGCAAGCATTGTTTTCGAGTTTTTCTCTTTACTTTGTGCATTGGAAAATCCAAGGGGACCTTAAAGTCATCACCCTAGGCTCCCTGGACCCATATCCCAGCACCCCCACCGGCCAGTGCATGTTTTGTGACTGAACCCTTCCACAGCTACCAGACTTCTTTGAAAAGTGTTCTTTTCCAAATTCCCAGAATTGTTCAAACATGAATTAGACCAATTATTTCCAACTATTTCTTTTCAAGCAGACTATAGCATGGTTGATTAGGCATTTTAAACTAATTGAGATTGCTATGTGGTCTTTTTGAAATAAGTATGATTGCTGTTTGTACAGATGTGGCCACTAAGTGGTACACAACCAGATCCTTTTGCAGAGGCATAATCAGCTGCTCTGATCGGCCCGCTGCGCCTCCAACCCCGCCCCCATGCCACGTCCACAGTTGAACACCAGTGGGTTGGATCAGTAACTCACAACCTCCTTTGATTACATTTCTCTACTAATAAGAAAGGTCCTCGCTATACTACCAAGCTGTGTATTTCTTGGTCTACAAATGATAAAAAACAATCCTAACCGTTATTGAATGTTTATTAAATGCTGGCTCTGTTCTAAGAATGTTGTAAGTGTTGATTTTCAACACTTCATAGCAGCTCTATGAAGTAGATATTATTAGTAGTAGTAACACTATTTTACGATAGAAGCATTGAGACTTTAAGTGTTAAATAATTTGCCCTGGGCCACTTACCTAGCAGATGAGTGAACCAAGCTTGAGACCAGGTGGTCTGACATCAGGGTTCATACTCTTATGGACTAAACATATCACATCTACGTGTGTTACTCTACTAACATACTATATTCTTATGGGATATATGAAAGCTAGAAATTGTAAAAGAATGAGATACACATTGGTAATAATTGGTTGAACAAATGAATAAAACATTTCTCTGGGATGAGCAATGTAGGGATTTCAAGGCCCCTGACAAGCCGATTAAAGAATTTACATAGGACAGGAAAGTTTTTCTTAGTCACAGTCATAGGTCAAAATACCTTAAAATCTACCACACAGTTCCTACCTAGTGTGCAGCAGAACGTTCAGCAAGTAACCAGGTTCCTTGCACAATTGACAATAGAAATTATGCAAATCCAAAATGACCCTCCCTTTTACTCAATAAGTCATTTGTCTTCCAGATGAGCTTCGACTTCATGTGGTCACTGGCTTTAGAGTCCTTACATCTGACCAAACCGTGGGAAACACTAGCGGGCACACAGCATGATCGATGTGATGTTTTAAACTAAGGTCATTGTTTGAAACAGTCATGACTACTGTTTCTCCAGATGTGGCCACTGATGGGGTCAACACCTGGTCAAAGATTTCTGTCTGGGAGGTTTGCAGGGGTTGCAGCTGGTTAAAAGGGGGCCCTGGCAGCTACGGGCTTGTTTAGAAGTTACCTTCCAAGTAGAACTTTTCATAAGACTGAGCAAACCCCGGGGGAGCTGATGGAGATCAAACAGTCCTTTGCCAGTGAGTCTGATTAAAATTCTGAGTACTCTGAATACTGATGAAATATACTGTAGAAAGGAATTTTTATTTTCAACATGTATCAGTATGGCATATTTTAGATTTGTGATCATTGTAGCTGCTTTTTATCTGAATTACAAATGCCCACTTTTTACTTACACAGAAAACACACAACCTGGACATTCAGAATCTTTGATTGGTCAAGGTGTCACTCTGCAAAGATGAATCTCTTTTAAGTTCGGGAGTCCATAGGAGATAGGTATTTAAGTAAGATGAGCAAAATACAATGTAACCTAAGGAGCCAAAGGAATAAGAGGCACGCTGATTTGGGTTTTGTTAAACTAATCTTATGGCTGGTGAGGATGACATGCCAGATAATTCATTCATTTTCAATACCAAACCATGTCCATAAACCATTTTTATAATGTGAAACACGTTATATAGGTACAATACCAGTAGAGGCTGTGCTTAAATGGGTCAGACACATTCTTTTGCTTCGCTATGTATTGTTTCTCATTTCATTTGCCAAAGATGCGTTTATCAGATAATTTTTATGGGCTGATAATTTTTATGGGCTGATCCAGATTTTAGTTATATTCATGGAGTCTTGTTTATTGATGCTGTTATGCTTATTTAATTCTTCCTGGTACATAGTTTCAACCCATGTGAATATCATCCAAGTGTCACTCTCTTCTTTCTTGCACCAAAAGCAGAAGAAATCTTCTTTTGTAATAATGTGTGTCAATAAGAAATACATTTATTAGTGAGGAAAAAAATACACAAGATGTATTTGGGGCTGTTTAGCATAGAAATTTTATCTGAAACAGCTTTATTGTATAAAATAATGTATTCTGCTTCAGAATGTTTAAGGTTGAGTTTCTTTACCTATGAATGCTATACTATTTTCTTTTCTCCCCTAACTCCCCCACCCTGTTTAACAGCAGACAAACCCAGGGAGCCCTGAACGAATCCGATGATCCTGAAACAGGCTGTCTCTCTGATAACAAGCCAACTTCTCGACACTTCTATCCTGTCGCCTTGCTGCTTGTCAGCTCACACCTGCTAGTTGTGTGGCTTATTTTAAGTCTTGCGTTACTGTTAGCCAAATACCAATAAGTTTTACGTTGCATTCCTTCCTTTTCTACAAATGACAATGGACTTTATGGGGACAATGCTGTAATATTTCTACATTTTAAGATTCAGAGAATTTAAAACAAACAGCTGTTTGAATTGTCAGTGTTTTCTTTGTTCTTTCCTAAAATCTAGAGGAAGAAGTACTATGCATTAAGTGAATTACTTTGCTCTTCTGTTCACGGAGAAGTGTTTCCCACTGTTAACTAGCTCAAGAAGAATTTTTAAATTTACTGTCTTTGGAATAAGACCAAGAACAGAATCCTGAAAGCTTGAAGGTCTGCACCTCCCGATCCTCTTCCCACTCCAGTTATTAAAGAAATTGAGACTGAATTTGCACAACACTCTGAGACTCTGAGACAAAGTCCTAGGGATGCGAGAGGTTCCAGACTTTATTTCCACTGTGCTCAAATCATTGTTGCCATCAGCCACTACAACCTTCTGTTTGATTTCTTAACCTGTTAGTTCTTGTTATTTCTTTGCTGCACTTAACCCCTTTCTGTCAAGTAAATTTATGGAGAGAATGGCTATTTCTGTTTTGTAATTAAATTAACGTGTTTGTAACTATCGTTTGGGTTGATTTGGCTTTCCAAGTACTTTTCTATTCTTTTTAATAAGGTCTTGTTTGTGTCTTGATGTTCCATTTTCCGCACCTGTGACTTTTGTACCCTCTGTGTGCTCTTCCTTTATAAAGCGGACACTTGGACCAGGCTGTTCCGGAAGCCATTTTTCTCATCGTTGCACAGCTAAAATAATGAAGTAAAATAGAGATTGAACTTTCCTTTAAAAATCTATAGGGCCAGACTTAATAAATTAAATGCCTTATTCCTAGAACCTGTATCCTTAGGGCTACATATAGATTTTAATGTGTTTTAAAAGAAATTAATTTGTGAAAGAGTTATAACAAAAAAAAAGGCAGATATATTTATGAGATTAAAGTGAAGTTGTATTGTGGAGGAAATTATATTTAAAGAGTTTATTCAACCTTAAATATCTGTTACGGGCAAGGAGATTTGAATCCATCTCTTTCCGAGGGCAATAATGGTATCAGGCCTGGCCTAGGATTTAATTTTGTAAGATGTATCATCATTTGTGGAAAAGAAAGAGAAAATGTAGAGTTGAATCTTTGTTATTTTTACTTGGACTGTTGCTGCAACTCTGCATTGAACAAATAAAGCATATTTATTTATTCCGTTTCATGAAGTTGTACTTTTTCCCCTTTCCCAGAGAAGGATGCCGCATAGAGAATGTACTGAAGAATATCAGATGCAGAAAGTATGCTTTCAACGTGCTGCAGCTGATGGCTTTCCCCAAGTACTACCGGCCTCCAGAGGGGACTTACGGAAAAGCCGACACCTAAGCTTACCAACCTGTCAATAAACAGGAACACAAGTCCGTTTCACTTGGATAATTTCTACCTTTTCTTTCTTTCTTTTTTTTTCCTTTTTCTTTTTTTTTTTTTTTCCATTGTTGTGAATTTGTGAAGGGAGACAATCAGGGATGTTTGCCCAAATCTAGGCGTGACTGGAATCCGTGATTGGCCTATTACTCTGAAAGAAATCCATTTTTAAAAATCTGACATTAGATTGTCCTTTCTGGCTCTAAGCTTCTATGGGTCAACTGTTGCCGGTTGATGTCAGCTTGGAACCTGCAACTTTCATCTGAGGGGTATTTTAATGAAAGGCATTCTGAGAAATCGATGCCACAGTGGACTAAGGGGGACTCAGAGAACCGTGATCTCCCTCCAGAATGAAGCTAAGAAAGTAGGAAAGGGAGAGGGACTTCGGGATATTATTTCATAGCTTTTCTCATACAGACTGTTAAAGGCTGTTTCTGAGGTTAAAAAAAAAAAAAAAAAAAAAAACATTTTTCTAGTGGGTTGAAATTAGATACAGTTAACTCTTGATCCTGACTCCAGAACAATTTACAGGTATGTCTGTAAAGACTTTGTCATCCAATTGAGATGTGACAGTTCCTCCTAAACAGTAGATGAACAGTGTAAGCAAAGCAGGAAAAATACTTTGCATAAACCTGGTGTCTTTTCAAAGCTCTGACTGGGTTCTCTGACCCTGTTGTGAAAGTGGCAGTGGAGGGAGTTTAATAGGATCACAGGCAAAACGCCGTGAGGAACAGAAACTGCGAGGAAGCTACAGATGGTCAGCCCGCTGACGTCCTAAGAGAAAGCCCCACCAGCCTGAACTTTATATGGTCAGGTTCACGACAGTCAATAACATGTCTTAGAGATGTGTCCAGCAGTCATCCTGCTATAGAATATAGATGGTGTAATCATGCATGGCCTCCCATAGGTTAGTATATGTGAATAAACCTTCTAAAATATATGCAACCATAACTAATGTTGAGCCAAAACAATTATTTTTGTTAACCTGAATTTCAAATTTGTCCTTACTCAGTAAAATAACACCATAAAATTGTCTAAAATCTTAAATGAGAAGCTTCCTTAGAGATTATCTTATGTAGCACCTTCATAAATGGTAAATTTATGAAGATATGCCCCCAGTCACCTAGCTAGGTAATTTTGGAACCATGATTACAATCTCTTCTTATCTTCCTCCCCTGGCTTATTTCTTGTCCAAGTTGCCATGCCAAATATGCATGAAAATGATGGGAGAATGCTAGTTAGTTAAATTAAAATTCACATTTGTGGCCATTACTAAAACTTAGATTATAACACTCTGAACAAATGAAATCTGTTTCCTCCCAATTTTAAGAATTTATTGTTTTTCCTTTCTCATGAGAGAAGCCTGCCATCCAGAGCATAAATCGCCCTTGGAAATGCCAGGCTTGCTACATAGACGTCTCTTTGCTATGACACATTCGATGGGTGACATTATGAGGCTTTCCATAGCTAATTTGATAGCTCCTTGCTAATACACTTGTTGAAATAAGGGTTCCAAACAGAAATCTAGATTCTTGAGTTATTTTTTTAATTAATACAAATGTTAGATCCTTTGGTACCTTTAATACTAGAATTATTTTAGCTAATGACTGGGCATTATATTTGAGACAGTTGCCAAACTACCTACAGCCTTTTGAATAAAAAGAGGCTGTGTGCAGTGGATCTATCCATGGGTAAAGTTATCTTGGTATTCTTTTATTTACACCTCCATTTCTGTGATTAAATATAATCTTTAAATTTTTTGATTTCCTTTGGAAATGGTAGGATTTGTGGTTATTTTCAGTGTCCCACTGAATTTAAGGTAAAAAGATTGGATAAGAATAAGACAGGTTTCTTTGAATATCTCTGAATCCTCCTGCAGTTTATCAAGGGGTAGTCTGAGTTCCAGGAGACTGAGTAGTTTGTCATCCTGTAAATATTCTTATAAACAAGAACTTTTGTTTGCATTTGTAAAAGTGAAAATTCTTGACTCACATGTGGAAAAAATACTCAACTAGAAAGCCAACAATAAGGGTGTCTTTATTTTGGAGAGGCATTTCAAAGATTTTTTTTTCTTTTATAATTAGTACTAATATAGATGCCTCAAAGGGTGGAGATTACTATACTACAAATGCATATGAATTTTTGTTTATTATTAACATACTCATCTGCATTTCTCTACAGAAAGCTTATATTTGTACATACTATTTTTTTCTTCTTTTCCAAGTGAGAGGAGGGAAGATAAAGAAACAGACTCTAGCATATATCCCAACCAGGATCCACCTGGCAACTCGGCCATCTGGGGCCATGCTTACAACTGAGCTATTTTTAGCACCTGAGGTGGAGGCTCCATGGAGCTATCTTCAGTGCCCAGGGTTGGTGCACTCAAACCAATCGAGCCATAGCTGTGGGAGAGGAAGAAAGGAGGAGAGAGAGAAAGGGGAGTTGGAGGGGTAGAGAAGCAGATGGTCACCTCTCCTTGTGCCCTGACCAGGAATCAAACCTGAACATCCACACACTGGGCCAATGCTCTACCACTGAGCCAAACCACCAGGGCCTGTACATATTTTTAAAAGTGAATTTCATTAAGGAAATTCATGCTTCATATCAACATCGATATTGCCCCTTTCCTAAGAGGTATTCCCAGTATCTTTAGAAAACCACTTCATTGTTTCTTAAATGATTAAGGCTTTCAAAATAAAAGAGACAAGGTTAAACAAAATGTTTTAAAACTACCTTGTGCAGATACAGCCTCAGTCATGCTTGTATATCTACATTTTCATTACAAGGGACATACACCAGCAGGCTGACTTTAGGAGACCATGCCAAGCCAGTCAATGAACCAAGAAAATGACATTTCCAAACATGATAAATTTTTTATTTGCTCAAAAAATATTTCCCTCTCATATCATCAAATGTAGGTATCAGTTCCATATTTGCTACTGGCAGAGTATTATAGAACACATAGTTACAAACAAGGGAAGGTGTAATCCTGACTACATTTGATCCAGGGACAAGAGACCAAGGGCCCCAGAGTGTTACCCAGGGCAGCTGATCCCAAACATTTGAAGTCTTCGTTTGAAGCAGCCCTGCACTTACGGGCACCCATTCATTTCTTTTCAATTGGGTTGTTTTTTTCTTGTAAATATTGCCATGAGTGTGTCTACAGCCTGCCAAAACAATCCTTTGATGTGACTATTTTGGTCAGTCCACTTATCCGGTGAGTCAGCGCAGTCCTTTGAGCAGCTGACAGATTGTGCTAGGATGATCAAGTCCAGTTAGAGCACTGCGCCCAGTCTCCGGCCTCCAGGGCTTACTGATGAGAGTAACACCTTTTCTTCAAAAAACAGTGAAATCTTAAAAGCTAGCATCTTCCCAGAGGATAATTCCCTTTTCTCCTTCAACTAACATGGTATTTGCATAAAATAAGACTCTAGATGGAAAATAAAAGAATTGTATGGACTGATGGTTTGATTTCCAAGCTACCTGGCTAGACCTGATTTATCCCAACTCTTGACGATGTTTATGTCCATTTTATCTGTACAATCAAATGCTACATTATGGAGTGCCACTGAGGGTTTCCTCCTGGCTCCCGTCCAGTGACATCACAATGGTAGCTTGAAATTGACCACAGTGGGAATACTTACACCACAAATATCCAGATGCTACAATACACGGCCTTTAATCTCTGGAAATCCAGTTGTTAAATATTTACTGGCATATAACTGAACACCACCATCCCTTTTTCTCTGCAAAATACATAATCGGAAGCTGTATAAGGTGGGATTAAATATAATCACTCATCTTCAGATGGCTGTAATTTTGTTTCCATTTTTAACCTCTCTGAAGACTCTGGTCAGACTATAACTAACATTTTATGTTTACTGTTTTTTATAATTACTTCATCATAGACGTGTGTTTTAAAAACATATCCTGACACACTCCCAATTCAATTAAAAAAAAAACAACAAAAAAATGATTAAAAAATAAAAACATATCTCTCCATGATACTTGGCAAGGGCAGTCTTGGCAATGCAGCTTGAGTGTAAACAGTTCAGTAAATTCAGGGAAATGTTAGACTAATTAGAATATCAGTGAAAATGTGCTTCTGTACCCGTTTTTAAGTTTATAATTTTAGTGTTTGCTGAAAGCAGAGGAAAAAACCCAGTAGCATAGAACTGTGCCCAGATTCTAATAAATACAGCTCCATTGAAACCCAGACTGGTAGATTATACAAATTAAACTCTGGCACTGTACTAAGGCATCACAGATGTTTTAGACATTTGATTTTCAAACAGGCTGGTATATCAGTGGTTAAATTCAATATACAGGGAGCCTTGGATAATCTGGTAGGAAGTCTATTAACTTTTAACTCAGATATAAGAAACTGGTCCAAGATAAACTGTGATCAGCAGTTACAAAGGGAAGCAAACTTATTGAACCCAAGTCATCCTTAAGAGCTGGAGGCTTTTCAAGTTCTGCACTATTGAAGAGAATGATTTGCTGAGAGTTGTGTCATCGATTGACAATTTTAGCATGATCTCACATTCAGTTAGCTCAGCTGGAATCTGCAGAACCTATGCGTTTTACCCTCATATTTATGTTCCATTGCTATATAAAGAAAGTTTCAACATATTCTTATTTTTTGTTTCTTTGACAGTTTGAAGTTAGAACTTTCCAAATGGATGCTACCAATAGCAAAAAACTGTCAGAACAGGGAAATAAAATTAATGTTTTAGATAAAATATTGCAAACCAATTATAGAGTTAAGGCATGGAAATTTAGCTTTTTACTTTCTGAGTCATAGCACACATTAGGCACTGAATTTTATTTCTAAGCATGTAAGAGAAAGCCTAATGCATTTGTGATGTCAAAGAAACAAATCATATCTATTAGTGACAAGGAAGTAGGAAAAAATGTATAAGGTAATAATAACCAAATAAAAAGTATATGCAATTAGCTCATCTGAGCTTGAATTTTTGTAGATTACATGAATGTTTAGAATTTCAAATTAAAAAAGGAAAACAGGGCTCACAATTAAGTATAGTACCCAGAGAGAGAGTGAATGTCAAGGGGTAGAAGACCTAATACAAGTGACATTGCCTGATAAGCCATATCTTGCTTATCTTTTAGTAAATAGATGATGTTGCATTTTCACACTCATAGTCTCAATACATTCACAGTCTTCCTGAAATCATCTAAATTTTTCCAAAGGATGTAATCCAACAATCTATCTTTAATGATGACTCAATGCAGTATTGTTAACTAGCAAGCAATGATGACTCAAATATTGTCAAGATTGCAGTATTAGCTATATATGATAGTTCTGGGACACTTTTATTTTATTTATTTTTTTATTCAGTGAGAGTAGGAGAGGCAGAGAGACAGACTCCCACATGTGCCCCAACCAGGATCCACCCAGCAAGCCTAGTAGGGGGTGATGCTCTGCCCATTTGAGATATTGCTCTGTTGCTCAGCAACCAAGCTCTTCTTAGTGCCTGAGGCAGAAGCCATGGAGCCATCCTCCATGCCCAGGGCCAACTCACTCCATTGGAGCCATGGCTACAGGAGGGGAAAAGAGAGAAGAGAGAGAAAAAAAGCAAGAGAGGGAGGGGTGGAGAAGCAGATGGAAGCTTCTCCTGTGTGCCCTGACTAGGAATTGAACCTAGGACATCCAAATGCTGGACTGACACTCTACCACTGAACCAACTGTCCAGGGCCCTGGGATGCTTTTATACCACTATCAATATTTTTAAAATTTCTTGTCAAAGAACTTTCAAACTTTTAAAAGACAAACTCCATGTGTTTATAACTCTATGACACCCATTTCTCTGCACATGTGCAATCCTTTGCACACATATACTTCTCGTGTAAATATTTCATGATTTTATTTAATCTAACATTTAATTTTCAGTTTCTTATGGTACTTATCTGAAATGTTGGCATTTGTTTTCTTTTTATGTTAACTGTATATTCTAGGTGAACCAATAATGTGTATTCCTAGGAAATGAGGCACAGATAGGTTAGATCATTTTATATTTGCATTTGGAGAAGTATCATTTTGTTTTATTGTTCTGTGGAAACCATATTCACTGTACACTGTGTGTATTTTTGTTTAAATAAATGTGACTTTTATTTTTTATGTTTTTGTCTTTTTCTCCCTATCATACATTCTTTTTCATTTTCATCAATATAGCAATGTCCAAAAATTAATGAAAAGATTAGAAGTATAAACTACACAATATTTCAAAGAGAATAGACTACTTTTATGCTATACCAAAATTACAATGCAATATTTGCATCAGTACAAGGTTAGTCTCATAATCACTAGCAGAATGCACCTTGCGGGGTTACTATTCTATGGAAGCAAGATCAACCACAATTGTTTAAAAAGTTCCAAGAACCAGATGCCAGTATTTCAACTTTGAACAAATCACTGATCCTTGTAGTCAAGAATATATGCAGAGTCATGTGAGCACAGGTGACAACTTTTCTATGTAGCTATTTGGATCTGATTAGTTATGATTCATTATAACAGTTGATAATAGAAGGCAAATCCCAATGAGTTTCAATTAGATCTTGTTGCAAAGGAATTAACCAAATGAAGCCCCTGCTTGTGTTTAAAGAAAGAATAAAGTTTTGCTATCTGGAGAATTTCAGGAACGTATCTGATCCTACAGCAAGAAACATTCCCCTTATATACATTGTCATCAATATATGTTGAAACTAATATGTCTTTCTACATCTGAGCAAGAACAATGCCGTCAGTAACCCGTGCATAGTGGTGACGCGATGCATAGTGAATTATAGCACATTGCTGCCCACCATCAAACCAGAAGAGTCTCCTGGGAAGATACTGTGCTATCTTAAACATCTGTGCAATGGTTCCTTGAGTGTTGTAAGAGACTGACACTCCCACTCAAAGTCAAGAAAATTTGTTCCAGGGCTATATTTTGGTATCTCCAGAGAGTAGAATCAGGAGAGTGGGTGGGTGGAGTTGGAGCATGTCAAGCCAGTACTTACTCTAAGCCAAAGTAGCCAAGTGGCCGTGATTCTTTGGCTCCTTATAACAACAAACACTGAGTTCTTCATTTTCTCAAAGCCTGATAACTGAGGATGACACAAGAGCAAGTTTTTAAATAATCATTGAAAAGCGAAAGGGCTAGGGAAAGGGAACATTTGGATAGAACACTAGGAACGTGGTAGTCAACCTTTAAAAGCTACCTTCTCTCTTAATAGGTATGTTAATGCCGTTATAGCCATTACTTTCAGAAATAATGGCAATGACGATAGTGATCTCATTTTGTTTAGCATCACAGCTTCTCAGTTATTAAACCAATCGACCATTGAACCTGGGGGAGAGATGAGATTAGAGTTAGCAAAGCCTTTTAAACCAGAAAAAGGAATTCAGGGTTTATGTGCAATTAGAAGCAATTACAGGGCTCCAAGAAGAGGACTACCTGTGACCTAGTTTATATCGTTAAAGGGTGACTCCAGGTGCTGTGCAGAAGCTGGATTACAGGGAATCAAACTGAAAGCTGTGAGGCAGTCAGAAAGCTACGACAGTACAGTGAGAATTGGTGTTAGACAGTAACGATAAAGAGAACTAGAGGAATTCATGTACTATCTGTAGAGTAAAAATGGCAGGATTTAAAGGGACTGATGGGTGGCGGGCAGTGGGGAGAGTGAAGGGAACCAAGCTATTATAGTAAGTTTCATTTCTGATTTTACAGGCTGAAAAGAGGTGGTAACGTACCGAGACGCTGAAGAAGGAGGCAGGAGTAGATCTGAGGAGAAAACCAACTGTTTGGCTTTGACCCTGGCCATCCATGCCAAGAAGAAATTCCAGTATAATCAAAGAGATGAATATAGGGTTTAAAGAAAAGTCTAAAGTGGGAAGAGAGTAGTGTAAGCTTTCAGGATATGTAAATGAATAAGAACACAGAGCAGTAGTCAGCACTTGGCTGAAATGACAAAATAACTAGCTTAAAAAAAGGCAATTTCTTGACTCATAAACTGAAAAAGAGCTGGGATTGAGCCTTTGGCACACCTGCTTCCTGATGTTTACATGATGGTTTCAGTTTCTCTCTTTTCTCCTCTCTCTCTCTCTTTCTCTTATTTTCTACCCCCTGTCACTGGCTGTTGTTTTCTGCCTTGGTATAATTTACACAGATTCTATGCCAGTTACAGGCTTACCTAGTACTTTCAGCTGTTGTCTTCTAAGAAAAAAGACATTCAGCAATCATATCAATCCCCAAAATGACCGTTCAGGGGCCAGTTTGGGCCACCTCTCCACCTTATGGCAGGTGGAGTGGGGCACTTTGAATGATCGCCTCACCACAACACGGGACCCTGGGGAAGAGCAGTTCCACAAAGGAAAAGGCATGGGAAGATGGACAGCCATTTCATCTGGGGTGTGAGTGTGATGAGGGAAATCCTGAGACCAGCCCCTCAGGGGCCCAGACAGTCAGAGACTGGGTTATAATAAAAACATCTGGGGTGTGAGTGTGATGAGGGAAATCCTGAGACCAGCCCCTCAGGGGCCCAGACAGTCAGAGACTGGGTTATAATAAAAACATCTGGGGTGTGAGTGTGATGAGGGAAATCCTGAGACCAGCCCCTCAGGGGCCCAGACAGTCAGAGACTGGGTTATAATAAAAACATCTGGATATTGATAAGAATTACTTTACTGTAAAATTGCTTATTTCTTTATTAATTTTCTTTTTGGAGTTAGAATCTATCTATTACATGAAAACAACCAGAACACTCATATGTTGCTGCTGGTGGGAATGCAAAATGACACAGCCACTTGGGAAAACAGTTTTATAATTTCCTAGGAAGTTAACATATGTTTACTATATAAGTCAACCATCCTACCCTTAGGCATTTATCCAAGAAAAACAAAACATATATTCATATAGAAATCTGTACACAAATATTTGTAGGAATTTTATTTATAATTTCCAAAACCTGGAAACAATTTACATGTTTTTCAACCACTATATGGATAAAGAAATCATGGTAGATCCACATACTGGAATATTACTCACCAACACAAAAAATTAGCTATGCCTATGCACAACAAATTTTTTTTAATTCAGTGAGAAGGGAGGAGGTAGAGACAGACTCCAAGCACCCCAACTGGGTTCCACCCAGAAAGCCTACTAGGGGGCAATGCTCTGCCCATCTAGGATGTTGCTTTATTGCTCAGCAACAGAGCTCTTCTTAGTGCCTGAGGCAGAGGCCAGGCAGCCATCCTCAGCATCCAAGGCCAACTTGCTCCAATTGAGCTATGACCACAGGAAGGAAAGAGAAGGAGAGAAGTGAGAGGGGGAGGGATGGAAAAGCAGATGGGCGCTTCTGTGCACCCTGACCAGGAATCAAACCCAGGACATCTACATTCTGGTTCGACACTCTACCACTGAGCCAACCAGCCAGAGCCTATGCACAACAATTTTGATAAATATCAAATTTATTTTGCTGAGTAAAAAAAAAAAATCAGAACCAAAAGACCACATACTTATATTTATATGACATTTTGGAAAAGGAAAATATTAAGAACAGAAAAAAGATTGACAATAGCCAAAAATTGTGTGTGAAAAGAATACTTGATGGCAAAGGTATAGCATGAGGAAAATTTTGGAGGTGAATAAATTGTACTGTCTTGATTGTGGTGTCATATAGAGTTGTGTATGCATTTGTCAAAATCCACAATCACTACAAAATGAAGAGTGAATTTTACTATTATATTTTTAGACTGCCAATTTTTAAATTAATCAAAAATTTATAGTAAAAATATTAAAGCTCAAGTTAAAACCACTGCTACCACTATATACCCACTGGAATGACTAAAATTGAAAAGACTTCTTATACCACATGTTGACAGGATGTGTATGAATCTCAAAATAATTGTTGAGTGAAACAAGGCATACAAAATAAAAGTATATTATTATAGTTATGAGAATTCTAGTAAATACCAGCTAATCTACAGTGATATACTAGGGCAGTGCTTGCCTGGAGATAGCATCGGAATGGAAAAATGGATTATGAAAGAGCACGAAAAAACTTTTGGGGACAATAAATTACCTTGATTATGCTGATAGCTTTATGATATAGATACGTAATTAGAGAGAGATGATAGACATTTATCAATTGTACACTTTAAGTGCCATTTATTGTATGAAATGTATACTCAATAATAATGCTCTAAAATGAAAGAAAAATAACACCAATCTTATAAAAACTATTCCAAAAAATATAAAATGAACACTTTCCAGCATGTATTTGATGAGAAGAGCAACATCTTTATTACAATAATTGGTAAAAATATTACAAAGCAATATATCCCCAGCCAGCAATCCTTATTAACATAAATGTCAATATCTACATAGAATATTAGCAGCTGAATTTATTTGTAAATTATGTATTACAACCAAATTGTGTTTATTCCAGGAATACAAGATTGGTGTTAACAGTCAGGTTCCAATCAGTATCATTAAATACATGTAGAGAACAAAAGAGTAAAAATCATGATTTTCTCAATAGATGCAAAATAGGTATTGGATAAAATTCCACAAACTAGACGTAAAAGAGAACTTCTTTCATTTGATGAAGAGATATCTTAAAAACTTACAGCATGCTGAATGGTGAAATATTCATATCAGCCACTTGGAAAGGTTCTAATATGTACCATAAGAAAAAAAATATATATATATATATATGAACTGTAAATGCTAAAATAAAACATTATACATAGGCAACATGATATTTAATGTAAAAATTTTTAATTAGAGATAAAATATGACAAGAAACAAATTTAGCTTGTCATTAAATAAAAAAAAACATAAAAAAGCAATTCTATTTTCATAAACTAGTAAATGAAAATTAGAAAGTGCAGATCTAGCAGTATACAATACACAAAGAGCCCTCAATGTCCACAGTTGGACAATAAAAACATCAAATGCGATAAAACAATTTAACAAAAGCGCACAAGACATCACTGCAGAAAATCTAAGCATTAGTGAGAGAAATTACACAGTGTATAAATAAATGGAGGTCTTACCATTATCATGGATCATAAGACACAATAGGGTAATGAAACCAATACATCCCAAATGGATCTATATATTCAAAATAATCCCAAGCAAAATCGTAAAAGGTTATTTTAGTGAAAATTGACAAGTTAATTCTAAAGTTTATATGGAAATGTGGAAGGTACCAAAAAATCAAGGCAAACTTTTGAGTAAGATAAACAATATAAGGAACCATGATAACTTGGATAAATGTTTTATTCTGGGGTGGGGGGTGTTATAGAAAATACAAGATGAATCTGGACCATCTTGACATGAAAGAAAGTAAAGACAAAGTAAATAAAGCAAGAAAAATATCAAAGCAAAACACGGAGGGAACATGTCAAAAGAACAAAAGGACTAACTTGAAAGAACTCCCAATGTCCACAGTTGGGCAATGAGCTCCATGAAATAATGATAGTAATTTAATTATTAACCAAAGAATAAAATAAGCATCTGTGGTAGAAAAAAAATTAATGTTTGCATAAATAAATAAAGGAGAGATAAGAGACAACTTACCCTTATAGGAATTCTGATTAATTAATATAGAAGGAATGAGAGTAGAAAAATCCTCATTATGAAAATTACTCCAGTAGTTACTAGTAATGAGATACATTGATATCACGCACCCTGTTATAATGTAATAAGAGGAGCACATGACCTCTTATTCCCTCAGTCTAAAAATGAAAAGGTATCAGGCGGATCCAAATTAAGGGACAATTACAAAATACTCAAGCAATGTTTTTCAAAATTGGGAAGCTCATGAGTTATAAAGAAATATGGAGGAACTGGGACAGAGTGGAGGAGACAAAGAAGACATGAAGACAATGCAATGTGGGATTCTGCTCGGGAGTTACCGGTTTGATTGCGTCAGGACACACACAGGAACAGATTGATGTTCTTCTCTCTCTCTCTCTCTCCATTCCTCTCTCTCAAAAATCAATAAATAAATTGAAAAAGAATTTAAATAAATAAACGAAGGATTCTGGATTGAATCCTGAAACAGAGAAAGAACATTAGTGGGACGTCTAAAGAAAGTCTCTGGCTATTGCACCAATGGTTATGTAAGATGGTAATATCAGGAGAAGCCTGGGAGCAATTGTACAGGAGGTCTCTCTACTAGCTTTACCATTTTCTGTAAGTCTAAAAGTATCTTCATCTCTGGCACCCTTGCATCTTGTCTACCTGCTTATGTGCACAGGAAAAGAAGATGTTATAGATTAATTCTCTAAAATCTCCCTTAATAAATAACTTTTGTGGGATTCATTAACTTATAACACTGTAATATAATAATGGTTAATAGATTAAGTGATTTTTCTAGCAAAATCTTTATCACTTATTTTTTTAAAAATTGTCAGACACTTCAGAAGATTGTGTATGAGAATTTTACTTGAATTATTTCTCTCTTTAGGAAATCTTCTCAGCAAATATCTTTCTCAATGTACTGCTTCAGGAAATGACTAGACCAAGAGACCATCTATAAAGATGAAAGAATACTAATAGTTTGAATATGATTTTTTAAATCTTGATTATATTTTGAGGTATTTCTTGAAATTAATAGTTCTTAGAACATTCTTCTGAGGAAGAAAACTGCAAGGATATTGAATTATTTTGCACTACACCTGAGGAATAACTAGAAATTACTTTTTAACTGTGTATTTAAGATAAACACATTTTTTTCTGCCTTTATGTTGTTTCTATACTAATATCTTTTCTAGAATGAATTTTTCTCCATTTAAAGAATATGAGCATTAGCCCTGGCTGGTTTGTTCAGTGGTAGAGCGTCAGCCTGGAGTATGGATGTCCTAGGTTCAATTCCCAGCCAGGACACACAGGAGAAGCGACCATCTCCTTCTCCACCCATCCCCCTCTCACTTCTCTCACTCTCTCTCTCTCTCTCTCTCTCTCTCTTCTCCTCCCCTCCTGCAGCCTTGGCTTGATTGCAGTGAGTTAGCCCCAAGCACTGAGGATAGCTTCATGGCCTCCGCCTCAGGAGCTTAAAAATGACTTTGGTTGCAACAGAGCAAGGGCCCCAGATGGGCAGAGCACCACCCCCTAGTGAGCTTCCGGGCGGATTCCAGTTGAGGCACATGCAGGAGTCTTGTCACTGTCTCCTCTCCTCTAACAAAATAAAAGAAGAAAATAAGAATATAAACCTTCAACATTTACAATTAAGAGGGTTAGAAAAAGCTTCTCTATATAAATTAATGCAAAGTTCATGGACATTGCATATATAATGGTATTAAATCTTTACATCAGCTTAGACCAAATGCTAAAAATGTTCTGGACAAGGAGAGGGGAGAAGCACTTAAACAAATGTAAGCAAGTGAACACATTATCTGACTCTAAATATCCTGGAACCTAAACCAAAAAGATACTATTTTTTTTTTAAAAACCCACATTTTTCAATATATTAAGATGCACAGTGAATTTCTGAGAAGAGGAAAAACAAGCTGCATTGATTTTCCTGGCAGATGCTGCACTAGAAAAACATTTGAAGGAGACAAGAGTCAGTCATCAAGGAGGCTAAAAGGCACCTGCTGCTGTGCCATGGTGATTCCACCCTCATTAAACCCGGAGGCAGGAGATGAGCAAAGAGAGATGACTTCCTTGCATAATACAATTTTAACTACTTAGAAGGTTCAATGTGGACTTTGATGTAAATTTTAATACATTATAGGTATCCAAGAACTGCTTAATGAATTGACCTTTGATCAGAAAAGGCTGTGTTCATCCTAAGGTATGAAATAAAACCTATTTCTTCATTAGTGGGGAAAAAGGCAATAAAGAAACTGTTATTTAAAAAGAGACAAAATTCAACTGAGTCAATATTCAAGATCTTATTGGCTTTATTCAATGATTCATGAATCAGGGAACAGCCAACTTTAACAGATAGAAAAGGAGCTCTGAGGAGCAGTACAAATGAAAGACTTTTATAAGCAGAAGAGTGCGGGAACGTGGGACTTACACAGTACAAAAAAAGCATGTTGGTTACTGCAAGGTCACTTTTCTTAAGGGGACAGCAAGGATCTATTAGGCAGCTGACCTAACTAGTGCTGATCAAGTGACTCCTGATTGACTGGTTTAAGATTCCATTTCTGGGAGAGCCTAAACCTTAATTAAGTTAGATTTTGGTTTGGTGATGTGGGGCTTAGCGTAAGCAACTCCATTTTGGGCCTGTTGTCTTGTTTTTAACACCACTCTACCCTTTTCTATTGAGTACTGCTTATTGTACAGCAAATCTCTGTAAAGTTATTTGCAATATAGGGATTTGTAGACTATTTTTCCTAGCTTTTGTTTTTCTTGATTTTGTTTATTAGTTAGTAGACAGATAGCCATGTGCCTAAAATGAATGCAGGTGTTGGTTTATCTGAAGAAGATTATGGTCAACCAAAAATGTATTCTATTTTGCTCTATTATTTGTGCTCAGTGTAATTTTATATAAATACATTAGAGAAATGAGTCTCAGAGACATAACTAGTAAAAATGTAATACAGGTTTATTCTCCTATAGGCTTACTAGTATTCCTGTGTCAGAAAGGTAATAATTCTTTTGTTTAGTTTCCTCCATTTTAAATGGAGTCACTACTGCCTATCCAAAACACACAGAAATAAATGATTTGCTTGGGTTTCTTTTTAGGTGAGAGGAGGGGAGATAGTGAGGCAGACTCCCGCATATGCCCCAACCAGGATCCACCCAGCAACCCCAACTGGGGCCAATGCTCAAGTACCGAGCAATTTTTAGCACCTGAGGCTGATGTGCTCCAACAGAGCTATCCTCAGTGCCCAGGGCGAGGCTCAAACTAACTTAGTCACTGGCTGCTGGAGGGGAAGAGAGAAAGAAAGGGGTGGGGAGAAGGAGATGGTTGTTCTCCAGTGTTCACTGACTGGTAATCAAACCTGGGATGTCCATATGCCAGACTGATGCTCTATCCACTGAGCCACTGGCCAGGGCCACGATTTGTGTTCTTGAAAGAATAAAGATCTTGCGCCATTGAATCATGAATATAATTTATGGATAAAATATTACTAGTTGCATTATAAATTCTTTTTTACAGGGCACTTTTAAAGTGAATTTATTGGGGTGACACTAACAAAATTATACAGGTTTCAGCTGCCAGTTCTACAACACATCCCTGTATACCATATTGTGTGTTTATCCCGCCCCAAGTCAAATCTTTTTTTTTTTTTTTTTTGTATTTTTCTGAAGCTGGAAACAGGGAGAGACAGTCAGACAGACTCCCGCATGCGCCCCACCGGGATCCACCCGGGACGCCCACCAGGGGGCGACGCTCTGCCCCTCCGGGGCGTCGCCCTGCCACGACCAGAGCCACTCTAGTGCCTGGGGCAGAGGCCAAGGAGCCATCCCCAGCGCCCCGGCCATCTTTGCTCCAATGGAACCCCGGCTGCGGGAGGGGAAGAGAGAGACAGAGAGGAAGGAGGGGGGGTGTGGAGAAGCAAATGGGCGCCTCTCCTATGCGCCCTGGCTGGGAATCGAACCCGGGTCCCCCGCACGCCAGGCCGATGCTCCACCGCCGAGCCAACCGGCCAGGGCTCAAATCATTTTTTATCACCATTTATCCCCCCCATACTCTCCTCCATCTCCCTGTATCCACCCCCCATGCATGGCATATTTGATAGATAAGATCTATATCAACTTGAATGAGTAAAATTGTTTTCTGATTTTTCAATTTCCTAATAAAGGACTTTTAATGTATCTTCTTATTCTAGTCCTACAAGATACCTAGAAATGTCCTTAAGACATCTGCTATCCCAAATGAATAAAATATTATTGAATATTGGACTTCTATTAACTAAGAATTTTATTTTTACCTTCGCTGGCATTCTTCTCTTTCCTATTAATCACACTTTATACATTATTACCAAATCACAGTTCTTCAAGTCATCTGCTATGTCTACCTTTATCCTGCAGAGTTGCCAATTTGATAATTGGGACTGTCATGTAAATGACAATTCTCTCAGAGAGGATGAGCTGTTATCAATTCAAAAATCATCTTTTATTTGTCTGATGGCTCAGGGCAAGTGTGCAGGTCCCTTCTGCGAGATAGAAAAAAATAATCATTACTTTTATCTTGCAAAGCAGAAAACCAAAAACACCGCATGAAACTTATCACATGCACACACGGCTCACATCTCTGAACTCATCCCGTTGCAAATTGCATGTTACAATGTTTACAGTTGAGTATGTATCACTCTCCTGGATAACAGAGCAAGAAGCTGGAAACCCACCACTGCTACACAAATCAGAATTTGCTTTCACAATAGTACCTGTCAATGCCTCCTTCAGGTAAGTCATGCATGAAGAAACATTCTTCTCAGACTAGTGGTAAATTGGAGGTACCTTTGGAATCTATATAGTTAGATAGACTCATAAAGGAGACCAAGAATAGATTCGGTTTAGTTCAACAAATATCTCTTGAGCATGCACTATACACTGAGCAATATGGTAGTGGATTGGATTCAGGAGTAAGCAAGGTTTACACAGTGTAGTGACTAAAACAGACAAAGTTACAATTTTAATATTATGCAGAGGGATTTAAGGGTACAGAGAAAGAGCATTGTGCCCATCCTATATAGAAAAAAGGGATAAAGGAAAGTTGGCTGGACACCACAGTTAAATCCAGAAAGATGAACGGGATTAGGAAGTTAGAGCTGACTGACATTTTGTACCAAATCACCTAGCAAAGCCACAGAGTGAAAAATTTGTGTGATTACTAGCAGCTCCATGCTTGAAGTCAAGTGGCAGTTGTGACAAAATGATTTAGAGGAAGGGTAAAAAACAAACAGGTTTAATTTAGAAGATGAGACAAGAGACAAAGTACTTCTTTTACCAGAAGGAACATGGCAGTCCTGAGCTGTCTTTGGGCATGCCCCAACTGACCACATTTTTCAAAGTCTGTCTATTCATATGCTAGTATATGCTCCGTTTTAAATGTCAGATAAAAAGCTAATCTTTAAAAGTGAAAACAACCTATTTATATTTATTTATTCATGAGAATTCTAAATGAATAACCACAAGATGTGCTCACACAGTTAAAGATGTGTATGTGTACACACACATCCCAAACAATACGACTCTATTTGCATTAAACTTATTAAATCAGATCAATTTTACAGACATGTGGGCTAGAGCTTTGGCACTTAATTCTTCTTGATCTTCCACCTGGTAAATTTCATTTCCCACTGTGTTTCTCTTCCATTTATTTTGAACATTGTATTTGTTTGGACATCATTAACAAAGAAAATAGCGTCCTGGAAGTTATAAGATGCAGAAGAGCATTTCAGACATTTCAGAGAGAAAACAATCAAATAAATTCACATACTCAGCTCTTTGGTCACACGGTCAATTTAAGTTGGAAATACATTCTGCTCATGCAGTCTGGGAACATCCAACTGTTAGGCAGACACCAAGGATGTGCACATTGATGAGCCTCAGAGGGATAGGGAGAAATCCAAACCATACTTCCGACGCCAGAAATGGATACTTCAGATGGGGAGAACCAACTGCTATTTGTTGAGCATCTATTACTGGCTGACTCGATGATAAACATTTTAACTTTACCACACTTTTTTTTTCATAACAGCACTGGAAGGTGTAAAAACAAGGCTCAGAAAGAGAACATGGTTTTTTGTCTACCGCGCAACAAGGGCTTCTGAGTTCGTGACCAAAGCTCACTGTATCACGGCTGCCACAGTCACAGCAAAGAGTGGATGGCAATAATATGGCTTGGCTCCCCCCACAAGAAGATACAGGTTTTGAAAACCCAAGTTCATAAGAGAGAAAAGTCAGGAGATACTTGTATTTTAAGAGAATTTGAATAGGAAATTTGAATATTTGTTGATTGTCAACAAGTATAAGTCATTTACTACATGCTAGGCTTTGTGCTGATGCTTTATGGTGATTTTCTTATTTATCCTCGAACTAATTGTATCTGGCAGAATGTTGTACCAGTGAGAGGGAAAGGTGGCCTTAGCCCTCAAGAGTAACCTCTGTGGGTCCCAACTCCCCTGCAGCCTGCTCCCCAACTTCCTCCCACACTGGTAGTCATGATAGAAGTCACCTTGCGAAGGAGGTGTCCCTCTCAGACAGCGTATGTGAGTGGCAAACTAAAAAAGTTAGAGATGTTTTTCATTTAAACAATATTTTACAATTTTTTTTTCTGAACATGATTTAGGATTCACCTCTAAAAGTCCAAAGTGTGATGTTAAACTAACATTACTATAATAGGAATATATTTTTATAGTATAAATGACTCTCAAAGATTTGTTTGTTGGTTTGTTTGTTTGTTTTAAATTCTGCATAACATATTCAGTAAGATTCCTAGTTGTATTGCAGATCTAGTGTAAGGAATTTGTTTATATGCCTCCAAGAACTTAAAACCCAAAGTAAACAATATGGACACTTAAGAGTTGAAATAGAGTAAGACTCTAGCCTGTCTGTTCACTACATCTCATCTAGTTTCTAAGGGAAATGAGATGATGAGAAGAGTTAAGAGAAAAGAACATAACTTTCGCGTCAATCAAATCCCAGTTTTCCACTTCCTGGCTGTATGAACTTGGAGACCTTCCGAAGCAGAATCTCATTCCTCGTCTGTGAAAGGGGATAGTAATGTTCCTGTCATGGAGTAGTAGTGAGGATTAAATAGAATAAAGAACATGTTCTTGACACTTAAGAGGTAGCTCTTAAATAGAAATTATAGTTATAGTTATTATCAGGAGGATTTTGAAAATAAAAATAGGTTGTTAGTATTTTTATTTTAAATAAGTGGCAAAGTAAAACCAACAATTCAGAAGATTTACCAGTCCAATATTCTCCTTTGTTCTGAGTGTGGGACATTTGTGCCTTGGGTTTATAAAGATGAGTAGAGTAGAAAAGCTATTTAGTCTCTGACTACAAATATTTGTTTTCTTGTTTCTTCTTCTTCTTCTTCTTTTTAAATTTGCTTTGCTTTTGCTTTTTTATTTTTCCTGCCCTGGTTGTTTTCTTTAGGGAAAAAATGGCTTAATTGATTATTAGCATTTCACCTATTAGAACAATATTATAGTTACAACAAAAAAAGAAGACAATATAAATACTTAATGGAGAAAATAAGGTTTTTGTCTCCATGGTTGTGGTTTGCATTTTTTTAATCCTATTTTTCTTCCATTTTGTTGCGTGCAGAAAATGGAATGCAGGCCTTCTATCCAAAGTTTTTAGGAAATGATTGTTTTCTTAAAACACAGATCAATACCACCCTCCTCTACTCTGTGGGTGTAAGAACCACCTCTCTAAGAGTCCTTTCTTGAGGACAGATCTTCAATACCCTTGGAATGAAAGACAGAGAATAAAATTGTTAGGCTATTGATTTACCAGCAATGTTTAAAGGCCCATGTTCAACAACAGTTTGCTTTAAATGGCTATAATAATCTCATGAGGAAATTCATGACCTAATCTGTTAAAACCACTTTTGTATTTTTACACACAGCCCATCTTTGTTACCAATTCTCATTAACCTGATGAGAAAAATGTTGACTTCAGGACTTTCTTTGTTTTAACTTCATTTGAAAACTCGAGCAACCCAGCATGCTTTAGTACAACACAATAATGAAAGGCATTGTAGAAGTGGACACAATAATTCCTAATCTCTGTGTTGCAATTTACTGTTTACAAATAATCTTTCATGTAAGCAGAATATGTAGCTGCTATGTTATATAGATTGATCCAAATATTTTAAATGTGGTACAGTATTTACTTTCCTTCATAAAAGAAATGCATATGAAGTGATTACATAATTGAATCTGACAGTAGAATGAAAATGCATTTTTCGATGTGAATATTTTCTGAAGGTAATGAAAAACAATCAACAGTAATGCCTTCTTCCTCTGTTCCTAGGACGCTAAAAAAAAAAAATCACTGTTTTATGAACTTGTCCGTGGTGGTTGGGCTTTTCTTAAAATTACTCCATATGCAAAAATGACACTCAAAGACAAGAGAGCAAATGGGGTTGGATTCCTAAATTGCTCTGCTAAAATCTGCTAGATTCACTGTGAATTACTCATAAAGCCACCTACTCTCAGAGGAGACCTTAAAGATGTTCACCTAGCCCAGGATAGAGTTGGATTCTTAATTCCTTCTGTATCATCATTTAAATTAACCTCCACATTTCTCTGCCACATCTGTAGTGTTGGGGAACATACTAAACAGTGAGGTCCCGTCACACCCCTGGAGAAGAATGTGCGGCCGTGCAAAGAGCTCTAGATTTCGGATGTGGAGTATAACGCCGATTGGTTCTTCCTGTTGCAGGTGGCTCTTGGACTTAACATTCCTTATCTGTGAAATGAAGGAGTTGAGCTAAGATAGGTCCTGAAGAAACTCTTCACTTCAGCTTAAGTTATTCTGTGATGTCAATTGCTTCAAAGCCTTACTGGTCTAAGTTTTGCAAATTCAAAGGTGAAATCATGGCCATGTCCTGCCCAGAGTTTTACAATGAGCATTTTCTCAACTCTCTCTTTGTCTGGTTTCTACCAACAAGAAATTAGAACTAATTTTTGCCTGAGCATGCATAATATGTAATGTTGGATACTACATGGCATCACCTCAGAAAACTTATTTTCTGGTTGACCAGTCCTGGGAGTTCTGGAGATTAATTGAACTAAGGGGGTGACAAACTGGCTATTTCATTGTGAAGTTATTTTTCTCCCTTGCAAGCCAGGATACTGAGAAAAGTGTTTATTTACATTCCCCACCAACCATTCACCTGATTATTTTAGGTGATAGTTTTTACCTGGATCAGTAATATCATGAGAGGTCCCAAAATGAGAATATGTCACCTTATAATTTCATCTATTTTATTATCTGGCCTTCCCTATAACTCGTTCGTGAGTCTAGTCAATTTGCTAAGGGCTGTATCCCACTACCTTGAGCCTACTACTTACTTGGTTGCTTTTAAAACAGCACCACACGGCCTATGCACACACTGACATTTGACCTGTGGTGACCCCCAGATTGCTCTGTTGGCTGTCATAGCCCAGTGTTCTTAGTTCCTCCATCTCTTCTGCAGCCCATTTTCATCAAAGAATGTATGACAAAAGGTGCCACTCCAATCTGTCCCTTGTTTTTATCAGGCAGCACCAGGGCTCATGCCACAGAGAACTCCGTCCCCTTTAGTGCCTTTAGTGCGCTGGCCACTCAGTGTGTGAGAGGATTCATTTGCTAACATATATGCTTGTGACTTGTTCTTAGCCCTCTTTAAAATTGTAATTGTCTCCCACTCAGTACTCTCTCCGGACCTGTGGATTGCTAAGCCACAGAATTTTGTTTTTTGTTTTCATCAAACAACACCTACTTTAAAGGGTAAGTTGCCTACTTAATATCTTTCTTTTCAATAGGTATATTATATACCATAATGGCCTTTTTTTCTCTTTATTTCTAGTGAAAGAGAGAGAGAGAGAGAGAGAGAGAGAAAGACAGGAAGGGAGAGAGATGAGAAACATTAGTTCTTCGTTGTGGCACTTTAGTTGTTCGTTGATTGCTTTCTCATGTGTGCCTTGACTGGGGGGCTACAGCTGAGCCAGTGACCCCTTGCTCAAGCCAACAACCATGGGCTCAAGTCAGTGACCTTTGGGCTCAAGTCAGCAACATGAGGTCATGTCTATGATCCCACACTCAAGCTGGCAATCCCGCACTCAAACCAGTGACCTTGGTGTTTTGAACCTGGGTCCTCTGCATCCCAGGCCAATTCTTTATCCACAGTGCCACCACCTACTCAGATTACCATAATAGGCTTTTAAGAAAGACTTTAAGGTATATGTAATATGAAATTTTAAAGTCAATTTTATTACCTCTGTAATTAAATTAATAAGTCAACTAACCAAATAAAAGTGTGTTAAGTAGCTATATAATGCACAGCTTATTGCCTTAGTTTCCAGACAAGTTTTTATTATTACAATGACTTTCTTTATGCAGACCTAATTATTTTTAATTTTTTTATAAACATTTTAAAGTAGCAATGCATTCAAAAGAACTTCTGTGGAGAACAAGTCTCATTTTTCTTGGCTTCATGTAAGCTTAGGTAGTTTTGTTTTGTTTTGTTTTGTCATTTAAGTAGTTAATAGGGTTAACCATAGTTAATAGAAATGTCTGAGCACGCTGAATGTAGACTTTCTGACGAATGTTCTCTCCATTTAAACTCAGCTGCTCAGACTACATACCGTAATCACACTAAAGCAACCTCAGACTTTTAAGCAAGAGATCACTTTCTTTCCTTTCTAAATTACGCTTAATTATTTTCATGAAATTATTTTAACAAAAATCATCTCTTCTGCTATTTGTTCCAACTTATTGTTAAGAAGGCAAAATGTTAAGTCATGAGACAAATTTGAGTGAAGAGACTGAATTCATGTAGGGTCTAAGGAACTACAGTTGGCCAGAAGACACTCGCTTCCCTTAGGGCCAGGGTAGACAGATGGCAAGTTTTAATGGGTTTTCCCACTTTTTTAGAAGATCATAAATAAAATAGCATGTTTTACTTAATACACTGACTTCCTGATTAAGGACCCATTAATTTTCCTACATGAGTTAATGAACACTTAAATGAAAAGAGCTGAAAAGGCAGCCTGTCACATTTTATAGATAATTACAAAAGAAAAGAAAAGAAATGAAATGAGTAAGCAAATAATGATAATTTTGAAAATGTCTTAAGCACTGACATTGTCATAACTTATTTTGAAAGGAAAAAGTTGACTCCAGTAAAATGATGCCATATGCAAACATTCAAAATTTCTGACTTGACAAAAATTACAAAATAATGAAAATATAATTCACTCTTACCACAGTTTAATTATATATATATTTCAATGTATGGCTATTCTCAGTTCCCACAGGCTAAAAATAAATGAATAAAGTGTTAGTTTAACAGTCAGCCCTATATAAAACTATCAGATCCAAGGAATAATAATTGTAGAATAGATTCAGGAATTTTGAAATATTTGATGTGTAAGTAAATTGTTTCGATAAACACAAATATTGTCATTTAAACCTCACTGACTTTAAGAGCCCAAGGGCACATATATACATAGTCATAATGCCACTGCTCCCTCCAATAGAAACATTGAAGTTCTAGGTTTGTATGTTTGTTTGTATAATCAAAGCTTAATAGATGAAACAAGTATCTTTTGTTTTCTTTTTTTGACAAAGACAAAGAGACGGTCAGAGAGAGGGACAGCTAGGGACAGACAGACAGGAAAGAATAGAGATGAGAAGTATCAATTCTTTATTGCAGCACTTTAGTTGTTTGTTGATTGCTTTCTCATATGTGCCTTGACTGGGAGGCTACAGCTGAGCCGGTGACCCCTTGCTCAAGCCAGCGACCTTTGGGTTCAAGCCAGCAACCATGGGGTCATGTCCATGATTCCACACTCAAGACAGTGATCCCCGCACTCAAGCTGGTGAGCCCACGCTCAAGCCAGCAACCTCGGGGTTTCGAACCCGGGTCCTCTGCATCCCAGTCCAGTGATCTATCTACTGCACCACTGCCTGGGCAGGCAAGACAAGTATCTTAGTTGAAGGTGATATTCAAATATTCCTGTGCTCTGCCCACCTCTGTCTCAGTAGGATAACAGAGAACTCCAAGTAATCTTTCACAGGGAGTGTGTGTAAGACATGAGCAATAGCAGTTGCTATGGAATTTGATTTATTGTAACATCAGAGGAAGTAGACAGCTTTGGAGTTAGGTAACGTGGATTCAAATCCTGAAATTCCTACCTACTAATTCAGGCAAGTTACTTATTTCTGCCTAAACCTGTGTCAATAGCCATTATTATATCTACCTTACTCAATTATCTGAAAATGAAATGAACTGATGTTTATGGAAGAAATGAAGAAACTAGATGTGTGTTGGGATAAATAATTCAAACAGAGAAATACCAAGACAGAATAAATTTCTGCTTTTAGAAGTGAAAGAAGATAGTAAAACTCTAAAAATATGGGGGGAAAACACATTAGAAAAATATATACTGACCTTGGTATGAAAAAAAAGGTGACTAGTACACAGTTTTGTTCCAGTGTCCCTTTCTGCCTGCCTTGTGTTATCTCAAGCCAACAGTTGAATAAATAAGTTCAGTGCATTTGTCTTTGCAATAGAAGGCTGAGTTGTGGCAGAAATACAATATTCTTGGATCAATTTTAACAAAAGATCTGTGTACACTCCAAATTTGAAAACAGCTCCCTGAAGAATCACATCTGAAGAATTTTGATGTTTGTAAAATAAACATATGTGCTATTTCAACACTTTCTCATAAACTTTGTATCCAATGGTTTATTTTTTATCAGAATTGGTTGGACTAAAATTCTCTTCACCTTATTCTGTGCTTTTGAGTATAATATACTTAGGTTATAAAAATATTCAGTGCTATATGTCAAGCTTATATATCTTTAGTAATCAGTGGAAAAGAAGCTAGACATTTTAATAGTGAGAGTATGAAGCTTTTAAAAAGTATTTTGGGAGACCTAATGAATATTAATATGAAATCACTTTACACATATCCTTCCTTCCTTCCTTCCTTCCTTCTTTCCTTCCTTCTTTCCTTCCTTCCTTCCTTCCTTCCTTCCTTCCTTCCTTCCTTCCTTCCTTCCTTCCTTCCTTCCTACTTTCCTTCCTTCCTTCCTTCCTTCCTTCCTTCCTTCCTTCCTTCCTTCCTACTTTCCTTCCTTCCTTCCTTCCTTCCTTCCTTCCTTCCTTCCTTCCTTCCTTCCTTCCTTCCTTCCTGTCCTATCCTATCCTATCCTATCCTATCCTATCCTATCCTACCCTATCCTATGTAACAAACTCACTGATTCTCTCCTTCAGGAAGCCTCAGATTGAGGGTATTTCCTGCAGGGTAATAGCTAAATACAAAAATTTATCAAAAGACAAAACACACTGACCAACTGACCTTTTAAGTCCAGGCCTTGGTGCTTCAACTCTAACTGCAAGTGTCTAGATCATTACCATTCATGAGTCAAATGTTACTTCGCTCGCAAGTTCCACACCAGAGTTTCATTTGTCATATCTTCACATGTCTCTCCCACTAGAAAATTGCTAGTGCCTCTTACTCAGTGGTCTCAGTAAGAAGGCACTGGCTAGAGGAAACAAAATTAGAAATGAAGTGTAGTAGTGCCTTAGTGCTGCTATAGCCAATTACCATAAACTTAGTTAAAATAATACAAATTTATTACACTGGGAACAATTTTATTTTTTCATTTTCTGTTGCATGAGGTTTTAGAACTGTTTCTATATATTTCTGCATCGCTGATTCCAAATCTAAAATCCATTTTTTGGTGCATGCTCTAGTTTTTATGCAACTTTAATTTCTTTTTGTTACAGTTAATGGCATACATTGGTTTTTAAATTGGAGTTAAAGGGCAATGACACTTGGATTGAACATAAGCACAAGGCAATTAATGTTCTACAAACATCACTTTTACATAATATTAGTTGTTTTTACGACACCTTAGTTGTTCATTGATTGCTTTCTTATATGTGCCTTGACCATGGGCCTTCGGGAGACCGAGTAACCCATTGCTCGAGCCAGCGACCTTGGGTCCAAGCTGGTGAGCTTTGCTCAATCCAGATGAGCCTGCACTCAAGGTGACAACCTCGGGGTCTTGAACCTGGGTCTTCCGCATCCCAGTTTGATGCTCTATCCACTGTACCACCACCTGGTCAGGCTAATTGTAGTTGTTTTAAATGTAAAAAAAAATATTATCTGATAAAAACTCACTCTTATTTTGTTTTAAGATTGAATCATGGCTTCTTCAAGTAGGCATAAATGTAAGAATAGTACTGATACCTTCTGTTTTATATATATATGTGGCTGTTACACAATTCAACATCAAAGGCGCAATATTTCATCATTTATTACATGTGCATATATTGCCTATTTTCAAGTTCCCCTTGGTGATCAAGACAAGAATTGGGCTCCTCATATTGTGTGTCATAATTGTGAGGAAATGCTTCATGACTGGACAAAAGGAAAATGCAAAGAAATGCCTTTTGGTGTTCCCATGGTTTGGCATGAACCTAAGGACCATAGCAGTGACTGTTATTTCTGTCTGATCCATACAAAGGGCATCGGCAAGAAAAAAGGGCATATGATCACATATCCTAATATCCCTTCAGCAATACGACCTATCCCACACTCCAAGACACTCCCGGTTCCAGTTTTCAATGGTTTTATTTCTTCTAAGGACAAAGAAAGTGAACATGGTGATCAAGTGTATTTTGATAAGATGCATGAGGAAATGGTTGTAGAATCTGAAGGGTCTTCTTCTGATGCCAAGCAGTCATTAACCCCTCAGCAGTTTAGCCAACCTGAACTGAATGACTTAGTAAGAGATTTTTGCCTATAAAAGAAAGAAGCTGAGTTATTAGCCTCCAGGCTTCAAGAAAAGAATGTGGCCCTGGCCGGTTGGCTCAGTGGTAGAGCGTCGGCCTGGCGTGCAGAGGTCCCGGGTTCGATTCCTGGCCAGGGCACACAGGAGAGGCACCCATCTGCCTCTCCACCCCTCCCCCTCTCCTTCCTCTCTGTCTCTCTCTTCCCCTCCCGCAGCGAGGCTCCATCGGAGCAAAGATGGCCCGGGCGCTGGGGATGGCTCCTTGGCCTCTGCCCCAGGCGCTAGAGTGGCTCTGGTCGCGGCAGAGTGACGCCCCAGAGGGGCAGAGCATCGCCCACTGGTGGGCAGAGCGTCGCCCCCTGGTGGGCGTGCCGGGTGGATCCCGTTCAGGCGCATGCGGGAGTCTGTCTGACTGTCTCTCCCCATTTCCAGCTTCAGAAAAAATACAAAAAAGAAAAAAAAGAAAAGAATGTACTTCACTGGTGAGCTAAAGTATCCCATTTCAGGAAGCATGAACAAATTTTTGTGGACTTTATTTTCAAAGACTAACACTTTGTTTACTGTCATGATGTCAGTATTCTTCTCAGCCAGCTAGGTGTTACCACTTACAGTCCAACAGAATGGTAGCTATTTCTTGACAGCTCTAAATGGAGTCTGAAATGTGTTCTCCTACACAATGGAAATGTTTATGCAATGGTTCCAATTGATTATTCAACTCATCTACAAGAAGATGAAAATGACATAAAAATTGTCCTCGACTTTCTGAAGTATGAGGAGCATAACTGGATCATTTGTGTGGATCTTAAAATGGTAAATTTCCTGCTAGGAAAACAGAGAGGTTTCACGAAGTATCCTTATTTTCTGTGTTTGTGGGACAGCCGAGCTCAGGAGAAACACTGGACACAGAAGGAGTGGCCAAAACATGAAGCTCTGGAAGTAGGGATGCAAAATATTGTGAATGAACCTGTAGTTAATCGAGATAGGATCATTTTTCCCCCACTTCACATCAAACTTGGCTTAATGAAGCAGTTTGTGCAGGCTTTGAATAGAGAAAATGAATGCTTTCAACATATTATTTCTGCTTTTCCTGCCTGCTCTTTCGAGAAGGTAAAAGCAGGTATATTCGATGGACCTCAAATTCGAACCCTCATACGTGATGAAGAATTTGCCAGGAAGATGAATAAGGCGGAGAAAGCAGCATGGCAGTCCTTTGTGGCAGTTACAAAGAACTTCCTTGACAACAAAAAAGCAGAAAACTATGAACTTCTGGTTTCAAGGATGCTGTTGGCTTTCCACGACATTGGATGTAACATGAGCGTTAAGATTCACTTCCTGAACAGTTACCTTGATAAGTTTCCAGAAATCTTGGAGCTGTTCATGATAAGCAAACTACTGCTGGTGCATTAAACAAGATTGTCCTCAACAAGTGCACAAACATAAAGACCTACAAACGCAAATTTTTGCCTGAATAGAATTTAAATAAGTTTTGCGCAAATTTTATGATTAAAATAAGTGTTTTTATATGTTCTATTTTGAAATTGTAGACAAATTCTGATGCAATCATATCTTTTAGTGTATTAGTGTATTTACTGTATTATATAAATTATTATGTTTTCACAAAGATGATGCCCAAGAAGACATTCTACTTCATTATGTTAAACTGAATGTTGAAAATTTTACAATAAGATGAAAACCTAAAATCTTAAATTGCAAAAAAGCTGTAGCTTACAGAGAAAAACTAATGTCAGATTTGAGATCAGTGCACTCGAATTAGGTAAGAACAAGTGATTTTGTGGATGCAACAAAAATTTTGTTCCCCAGTGTTATCTTACAGTATCGGAGTCAGAAGTTCAAAATGGGTCACATGGGGTTAAAAATCGAGGTGTCAGCTGAGCAGCGTTCCTTCTAGAAGTTCTAGGGAAATGTAGTGGGTTGAATGGTGACCTCCAAAAAGGTATGTGCATATCCTAAACCTTGTCTTTAATATGGTAGCCACTAGTTACATGAGCCTGCTGAGCCCTTGAAATATGGCCAGTCCAGATTGAGCTATGTCTCAAGTGCAAAATCAGCACCGGATCTCAAAGGCCTAGTGAAACAAAAAGAATGCAAACAATCTCATTAATAATATCAAGTACATGTTGAAATGGTAAAATTTTGAAAATATGACATCAAATTAATTCTACCTTTATAATAACTTTTTTAATGTTGCTAGAAAATTTGACAGTACTCGTGGGGTTTTTTTTGGGGGGGAGGTATTTTTCTGAAGTTAGAAGCAAGGAGGCAGCCAGACAGACTCCCGCATGTGCCTGACCGGGATCCACCTGGCGAACCTACCAGGGGGCGAATCTCTGCCCATCTGGGGCATTGCTCTGTTGCAGCCGGAGTCATTCTAGCACCTGAGGTGGAGGCCATGGAGCCGTTCTCAGGGCCAACTTTGCTCCAGTGGAGCCTTGGCTGCGGGAAGGAAACAGAGAGATAGAGGGGAAGGGTAGAGAAGCAGATGGGTGCTTCTCCTGTGTGCCCTGACTGGGAATCGAACCTTGGACTTCCACACGCCGGGCTGATGCCCTACCACTGAGCCAACCAGCCAGGGCCTCATGTGGATTTTATTGCTCTTGGACCATACTGATTTGTATTCCTGACTTTAGTTCTTAGAAGAGCAAAGATTAATCTAAGTGCACAGTGACAGGAAGGAACATTCTCCTACTTTGGTTCTAATTTTCTGTATTGCTCGTAATTTTTCCAAAAGAATTAGGTAATGGAGAGCAACTTTCTCTTCATAACCCCAGCATCATTAACTTGGGACTTAATCAATATATAATACAATAAATAAGTGAACCAATGAATTGAACAAATAATCATTCAAGTGAATAAATATATGAGGCAGCACCTAAATCATACATGAAAACATTCAATCTTTTCTCACTCATGATCAATTATTACAGTATATTTTGAATATATATACATCCCTTAATTTTGTGAATATGTAATTAGAGAAAAATGTATTTTTATTCAGGTAGGACACCCCTCCAGCCTAGTGCAGTATGTTCTAACCTTACAATAACAAAAATGACATATATCTTAAACTATTCTTTTAGTTTGTATTAGTGATTTGCAGCATTTTTTCTTGCTTATAAACAAGTCAACTGATATACTACTACTTGTCAGCAACTTTGAATGTGAACAAAATTCTCTAGATCCTTTAACCCTTAGTGGACATACTATTTTTTAATTATTTTTATTTATTCATTCATTTTAGAGAAGAGAGAGAGAGAGAGAGAGAAGGGGGGAGGAGCAGGAAGCATCAACTCCCATATGTGCCTTGACCGGGCATGCCCAGGGTTTTGAACCTCAGCATTCCAGGTCGATGCTTGATCCACTGTGCCACCACAGGTCAGGCAGTGGACGTACTATTTATCAAATAATTCTATGTATGAGAAATCCTATGAGAAGTCCATATGACAAGCAACACAAACTAACATTCATTGATTTAACATGTTATTATGAGTGCATCCCATGGACCAGCCACGGTGCTACTTAATCATTTGCATAATTTCATTCAATATTTAGAATATTCCAATTAATCTTACCATTTCCACATTTTACTAATAAAGAAACTAGAGTTTAACGAATCTGTCCATAGTAGCATACAGAGCGGGCATGTTAGACACTGTCAAAAGAAAATTCAGAGAGCCTTGTTTGATACAAATTATTTTTTTTGCACAAGAAGCAAACTGTTAGCAAACAATAAAACTTCAAAATTGAAAGTGCTCATTTCTCAGCATTACAGGTCAGGAATGAGAAAGTGCAGTATATTGTTTTCTTTCTTTTTTTTATTTTTTATTTTAATGAAGGTGGGGAGACAGAGAGATAGACTCCCACATGTGCTCTGACCAGGATCCACCCGGCAAGCCACTAGGAGAGGATGCTCTGCCCATCTGGGGCTGTTATTTCATTGCTCAGGAACGGAGCCATTTTTTTAGCACCTGAGGCAGAGGCCACAGAGCCATCCTCAGTGCCTGAGGCCAACTTTGCTTGAACCAATTGAGCCATGGCTGTGGGAGGGGAAGAGAGAGAGAGAGAGAGAGAGAGAGAGAAAGAGAGAGAGAAAGAGAGAGAGAGGAGGGGGAAGGGTGGAGAAGCAGATGGTCAATTCTGTGTGCCCTGACCAGGAATCGAACCTGGGACATCTACATACGGGCCGAAGCTCTATCATTGAGTGAACCAGCCGGGGAAGTACATTGTTTTCTACTGTGATTGTTACTACATTCCTGTCAGGGTTTGGTGACATGGATTTAAAGATAGCTGAGTTTTGTTTGAAGTCAGAGTCAGCAAGACCGTTTAAGTTTTGGTTTGGTAGCTGTGGGATTAGGATTATACTCAAACTGTGGTTTCCACTTGGGGTTTTCTTTAACATCACAATTCAGTCTTAGCACTTTTTCTAAGGACCCTGCTCTACCACAAGAGCTTTCCATATACATTTAAAACTTTATAGAATTTAAATAATTCTTTGATAATCATTTCTAAAGAAGCAATGCTATAGTCAAATATTAAATCTATGTAATGACCGCTGTGAATTTTAGCAAAATGCTCCTTAAGCAGTTGCAGAAGGAGTTAACAGGATTGGAGGGAGGGGGCACGTGTAAAATCCACACCTCTGAAGGATTGTCTTCCGTGTCTGCCATCTCGGTAGCCTTCTCCACTCTTTCTTTGTTTGTTTTTCTAACAGTGCATCGAATTTCCTTTGGAAACTGTACCCATCATGTTTGAACTAAGACGTGTGAACTTGTGCTTTTGTCACAGAGCAAAGCTTTCAGAGATCTGAAAGAAATAAGTTTTGGACTAAAATTCTATATCCAGCCAAATTTTTCAGTCAAATGTTTGGAATAAACACAGTTTCAGACATACATGTTTTTAGAAATACCAGTTCCCACACATGTTAAGCTCAAAAAATATAAGGCATTAATTCAAGAAACACAAAGACAAGGTCCAAGAAAAGAGGCCACCCCCCAAGGAGAAGTCCCAGGGTGACTACTTGGAAGCTATCCTAAAACTGATGTGTCCAGATGACAGATGAGGGACAGAGTGCTTCAGGGGAAAGACAGGAAAACAAAGGAACAAACTCTCCGTAAAATGTGTGATAAAACAAGCAGTTGAAATATAATATTAGGATAAAAGGACATGGGGATGAAAAGAATAATTAGAAACTCTCGGTAAACGAAGAAAAGCTGCAAAGGAATAAGTTTTCAAGTAAACTATGCTCAGTTTATTGATTTAATTAATTAAAAACAATGATTTAACGATACTAGGCAGTTGGTAGATTAAAAGACAGAGTACATAAATAACTCCTAAAACTGAGTAATTGAAAACCATCAGTACAAGATAGTAATTAGGAATGATGGAAAGGACAATAAGAATCAGTTAAGAAATCAGCTAAGAATCAAAAGGTGCCAACTTCTAATTATAAAATAAATGAGTTGTGGGGATGTAGTCAACAGCATGGTGACTGTAGTTAATACTGAATTGCATATTTAATAGTTGCTAAGAGAGTGGATCTTAAAAGTCCTCATAAGAAAAAAATATGTAACTGTGTGTTGATGGGTGTTAACTAGGCTTGTTATTATGAGCACTATATACAAATGACATACCATTATGTTGTACACATGAAATTAATATAATATTATATGTCAATTATATTTCAATTGAAGAAATAAAAGAATCAGCTATAAGATTTAAAAGGGGTTGCCTCTAGATAGTCAACCTGGAAGATGGGGAGGAGCAAACACCCTTTAATTAAGCCCTGCTGTATTACTTGATGTTTTCACCAAATTTGTGGTGTATTGTGATTTAAATATTTTATTTATTTATTTTTTTAAATGAGAAAAGAGGAAATAGTGAGACAGACTTCCCATATGCCCCCACTGGGATCAACCCAGCAATCCCTGGTTGGAACCAATGCTTGAATCAACCAAGCTATTGTTAGCACCTGAGGCTGACATGCTCAGACCAATGGAGTATCCTCAGCACCTGAGGCCACATTCAAACTAATTGAGCCACTAGCTGCAGGAGGGGAAGAGGGTGGGGTGGGAGAGAGAAGTTGATGGTCACTTCTCCCGTGTGTCCTGTAGTGAGCTCAGGATATCTATAAGCTGCGCTGACACTCTATCCACTGAGCCAGCAAGACAGGACCAAAATATTTTAATTTTTAAAAATTTGTAATAAGTTTAGAAAAGATTCTAAGTGCTTTTATTATATGACATGGAATACATATTACTCTGTAGAGTATGATCTAAATTTAGTAAAATAAATACTTGATATGTTTTTTTTTGTATATCGAGTAATTCGTTTTATTTATTAAAATTTATTAGGTTGAATATATATGTGTGTTATATATTTTTTACTAAATTTGATATATATATGTATTTTATTGACTTGATATCTTTATATATATTATATATGTATATAAAGCCATATATGACTGAGAACATTGAAAAAGTAGACAAGAATTTGGAAAGCCACTTTCACGTGCAATGAACTGAGTGACCTTGGTCTTTAGTGTCTAGACAGGAAGTTTTGACATTGGTGATCTGTAGAGTATATATAAGGCCAGGTAGATTTTCAATGAACAAAGCTAGCTTTTAACTGCTGACACCTAGCTAAGAGTCCTTAAGCACTAGTCACTTGGTGTTTTTGACTTTGTCAAATGGTTACAACTCACTGTGGCTCTGACCCTGAAAGACTTTCGTAGAGATGGGGCCAAAGGCATGGGCCTATAGCCAGCACAGATGGCCCTGACAGTGCAGTTTGTTGCAGTTAGACCTTGAACTTGTAGTGCAAGACAAGGCCTGCAGCAAAGCAGTGTTACAGCAGGTGCTAAGGCCTCAGCCCACAGGCTGTAGGCTGCTGTGGTTTGTTATGATGCAGGCACAGCTTGGCCTAGTTTCACTGGCCATGCTAAAGTGGGACTATTAGCCGCATATATAGGGCAAGTCAGCAAGGTTACACACGAGCCACAAAACACTAGGGAGCTTGTACCATTAAAGTTTTTAAATATCACGTGGCTAAGGCTTAAGGTCTTTTGCCTCATGTGGTAAATAGCACTTCATTGTGCATTCAAGGCACAGGTTGAAAATGTGGAGCACTTGACCTTAAATTTGTACCTGGCCCAAAATCCCAATCATAGAAAATGAAAAGAGTAGAAAAAAATGTTTGGGCAAGTTTCAAAATAATAATTATTGCAGCTGGGCCTGGGAGAATCATAGTGCCCAAGGAATTTATAAGGAGAGGAAAAGAAGACACTTGTCTATACTTTAGAGAACCATATGGCTGAGGCACCAGCTGTCATTAGGACCTCAGGGACACCCACGTCCAACAGCTTCCAACAACCTCAATAGCAACTTCAATTAGAAGAAATTCTGAGGGTACTTTTTCAGTTGAAGCAATTGCGGCTCTAAGGTGAAATCCTTTTCTAAAAGGCAGGGTTTTTGTTTTTGTTTTTAGGCCGAATTAATTCCATTGGAAGAGGCAAAGAAAGTGTACCATTATACACAGGCACAAAATACAGCACAGAATACCTGACAATAGGTCTCATCCTCTGGAGAAAAGTGCTTAAAGGGAAATGGAAATTAGAAGGTTTCCAACACATTGGGTGAGAAAGAAAGGATTTTCCAATGACACCCAGTTTGAGGGAAGGGCTACCACCATTCCAAACTTGTCAATATCCTCAAGGCCATGCCTCTGAGGAGACAGTAGGCTTCTGGATGCCCTACTTCCCCAGGGACACACATATGGATAAATTCAATGTCAGAATTAATCATTTGCTGAGTGATTCTCACCAATTAAACACACATGATGTGGATTCCAGAAAAGTAGACTGGCCGACAGCCCAAAGAAAAGTCAAGATATTTACCACCTGGCCCTGGCCAGTTGGCTCAGTGGTAGAGTGTTGGCCCCACTCCTGGATATCCTGGGTTCAATTCTCAGTCAGGGCACATAGGAGAAGTGACCATGTGCTTCTCCATCTCTCCATCTCTCACTTCTCTCTCTCTCTCTCTCTCTCTCTCTCTCTCTCTTCCCCTCCTACAACCATGGCTCAATTGAAGTGAGTTGGACCTGGGTGCTGAAGATGGCTCCATGGCCTCCCCTCAGATGCTAGAAGAACTCAGTTGCTGAGCAATGGAGCAATGACCCAGATAGACACAAAATCAACCCCTAGTGGGCTTTCCAGGTGGATCCCAGTCTGGGCACATGTGGGAGTCTGTCTCTCTGCCTCCCCTCCTCTCACTAAATAAATAAACAAACAAACAAACAAATGAATAAATGATATTTACCATCTACCACGTGCCTTCCTTTCTAGGACAACAGTAGGACGTCCTTTGAGGACACTTACCACAGGGTATAGGGAGCAGGATTGATACCATGGTCATTATTCTAGGGCAGTGGTTCTCAAAGTGTGCACCAGGGCATACTGGTGCGCCCTAGAAGATTTCCAGGTGTACCCTATGGTATTCCAGAGAAATGTGTGCCTGTTGGGGACCAAAAAACCAACAGGGTTTTTGGAGTTTAGATTTTGGGGGACAGAGGTGTGAAGAATGGGCTGTAAGCTGACAGTGTGCCCATCCCCCCACCTAACTTGCCTAATTAGGTTGCAAAAGGCTGTAAACTGTGGTGCTGGATTGTTTACACTACCCCCCATGTTCCCCAGAAAGACTGGAGGCAAGTTTCTTCTATCCTTTGTTTGGTGTAAAGTTAAGATGATTTGTATGGTGGGGGTTTTGGATTGATGATTAAACATAAGGAATTGTCTCTTGAAGCCTTTTGGATTTCTATAAAAGAAGAATATGTGGCAATATCTAAAAAAGCTTTGAACATTTTACTACAATTTTCAACATCCTATTTATGTGAATTAGGATTTTCTACCCTCAACACAATTAAGAGTAAAGAGAGGAATTCTTCAATGTATTGACAAGGAAATGAGAATTTGCTTTCAAATATATGCCCAAACATTGAAGAAATCGCTAGGACACATCAGGCTCATGTTTCTCATAAACACAAGAATGAAAAAACTTAACACATTCACGCCAGGAACTGCTGAATTTACTAAATCTTACTAAGACTGTATCTATAAATATAAAAGATAACTTTTTGTAATTTTTTTTTATTTTTTAACCCCTCTTTTTTATGAATTCTAAAAAGCATAACTCAAAAATTGCAACATAAAAATGTTTTTTAATATCAGAATAAATTTAATTTTGTCATATTATTTTTCTTATTTACCATAAAAGCATGCTTGGACTTTATATATTTTTTCTTTAATATTTGAATTAATTATTATAACATATTTCTCAGAAATTTGTATATAGTGTACCTACAGTTATTTGTAGGATTTTAAATATGCCCTGACTTCAAAAAGTTTGAGAACCACTGCTCTAGGCCCTAGAGCAGTGGTCGGCAAACTCATTAGTCAACAGAGCCAAATATCAACAGTACAATAATTGAAATTTCTTTTGAGAGCCACATTTTTTAAACGTAAACTATATTGGTAGGTACATTGTTATTAACTTAATTAGGGTACTCCTAAGTTGGCCTTTGCTGAAAACATGGTATTTTGTGGAAGAGCCACACTCAAGGGGCCAAAGAGCCGCATGTGGCTTGTGAGCCTCGGTAAGACAACCACTGCCTAGGGGCTAGGGTCAGGCTTATATTCTAACTTTGGTGGGTGTGGGGTTAGGGTTACTTACTGAGTCTTATTTTAGAGTCCAACTGGTGTAAGAATGAAGAGTCTTGACATTGAACTACGAATTTCTGAGAACCTAAGAGATATCACACTTTCCAGGCTGCAGTTGATGAAAGCAAGTCTGACTCTAGCTGGGAGTGGTGAATTCCTCTGACTGAACTGAGCAGAATACAAATTGGAAAGAACGACTTTGGGAATTTATTTCTAAAACTCAACGGAACTTGATTTTAGAATTTGTATCATTTGGGTTTAACTTGCAAGAGTATATATTCTTTGCACTTTCGTTTTTCCCTAGAAATTTAATATTGTCAGAGGGTTTAAAGGTAAAATTAGGACACCAATCATTGTTGGAATTTTATGAATAAAGAATCTTTATGCATTTTGTGATTGGAGTATCATACCATTCCCATCTAATTTCATTGAAAAACTTCCAATATCCTATATAGAACACAGTGGCACAGTGATTATGATAGGGGAAACCAAAAGTTAGAAATTTGGCTTCAGTGATGGTAGCTTTTCAGGTGAAATTAATAGGAGATATGTAAGGGTTAGGAAATGGTTAACCTGCTTGCTATTCTCTCTCTTAATGGCTCCCTAGCCTTTGCTTTGAAATATAACAAAATGTTTACCATTGCAGGAATATCAGGAAAAGTTTACATTGGGAAGGGTCCTGACAATTAGGTGAACTTAAATCACAATAGTTGTTTATAAAAGCCCAGGCACAGGATTTACTGTGAAAAGTTAAAGTCTATAAATTAATTAGAAACTTAGTTCACCAATCTTAAATCTTTACTTTGTATCCTAAGAAACAGGGAGTATTTCACAGGTAATTCCCAGAGGCAGATGGTCCCAGAGGCACCAGGTCCCAGCTGTTCCTGGGAGACACCTGACTTCAGCTGTCTTGAAGATTCACCAAAGACACAGATAGGACCATGCTGATGGGGCCTGTGTTACATCAAAAGAACTTGCAGAGCAGAAGTTTCTGCAGCTGAGCCCTCACCTCTTGCATATTCTTAAGTGACTAACTGCCCGGACTTTTCCTTTTGCTCCGGAACCTTGTAGAAACCACCAGCACCAGGAGAGTGTTAAGGCAGTTCTTTTGGACAGGAGTCACCTGCCCTCTCAAGTTGCTGCAATATGACGACACCCCTTATACCTACTCGGTCCTCGTCTCTCTTTATTGGCATTAAGATTGGTGGATAACCCCGAATCCAGCTTTGTTTTCTGGTTACAGTTAGAGCATCAACCTGAGATGCTGAGGTCCTAGGTTCGATACACTGAGGTTGCCGGCTTGAGTGCAGGCTCACTAACTTGAATGCAGGGTAGCTGGCTTGAGCATGGGATCATAGACATGACCCCATGGTCACTGGCTTGAGCCCAAAGATCTTTGGCTTGAGCCCAAGGTCACTGGCTACAGCAAAGAGTCACAGGTTCATCTGAAACCCCTCAATCAAGGCACATATGAGAAAGCAATCAATAAACAACTAAAGTGCCACAACAAATAACTGGTTGTTCTCATCTGACCTGTGGTGACGCAGGGTATAAAGCATCAACCTAGAATGCTGAGGTCACCAGTTCAAAACCTTGGGCTTGCCTGGTCAAGGCACTTATGGGAGTTGATGTTGCCTGCTCTTCCCCCTTCTCTCTCTCTCTCTCTCTCTCTCTCCTTGCTAAAATGAATAAAGTCTTAAAAAATAAATTAATTAAAAAAAAGAATTGATGCTTCTCATCTCTCTTCCTTCTTATCTGTCTACCCCTGTCTTATCTCTCTCTCTTGCTAAACCCCCACCCCCCAAAAAACTGGCTAGACATACTTTTGGGGGTTGAAAATTGGAATAATAATACTACACTGAATTTCTATATCAAATATATTTGTACATATAGTATATGTAATGTTATCACATATGCATCGCATAATTGCATTTATCTATATAAATTCGTAATGACTAAACTCTGCTCATACTTTTCCCCTTTT
This sequence comes from Saccopteryx leptura, assembly GCF_036850995.1. Lineage (NCBI taxonomy): Eukaryota > Metazoa > Chordata > Mammalia > Chiroptera > Emballonuridae > Saccopteryx > Saccopteryx leptura. The sequence goes on along the minus strand of NC_089503.1, from coordinate 212,518,338 downwards.
TGGGAACCAGCCCACTTACAGGGAGCCTCAGTTCTGCTGTGCTCCCTCAGGGCCAAGCCATCACCTAGTGGATGGAGCCGGGTCTCCCAGTGACCCGAATTGCCTGTGGTTGGAGGGAGGGAGTTAGTGTATGACATTGGACTTTAGTCAGCTGACCTTTGGTTTCTCATACAAAGCTATGTTCTCCAACTTACTCTTTGTCAACAATAAAGACATTATTATAACCTTTCTCTTCTACTCTTTTATTTTTCAATTAAGGACCTGAGCAGGGAAGAGGGGCATCACTATTTAGCACCCATCTGATGCCACAGTGGTGTTATGCACATGTGCAGAACATTGTTACATCCGCGCATAAGGAAATAAGTATATGTACATATGTATGTTAGATTCAAGGAGTACTGACATGCTGGGGTTGCCAAGAGTGTACAAGGTCCCTGTGACACTGAGAACAAAGAGTTCAGCAACATCCTGCATTGAGTCAGAGACCCTTATCAGAAGTTTATGTTTGAAATTCTCCACTGAGTAATACCCCCCCCTGTAACTGCGCACGACCTCCCTAGCCAATGACTAACAGCCACATCAGCTTCTGTATGATGCTTGCTCATCCTAGACAGCCACCCTATAAAAAGGAGCCATTTTAGGAGCTTGGGTTGCTGCAGTCCCTGTGCAGGTTTGGGGGGCTGCAGTCCCTGCGCAGTTTGTTGGCTGCGCAGGTTTGGTTGGCTGCAGTGCTCCAGTCTCTTCGGAGGCGTGGGTTGCCTGCAGTCCCTGCGCAGGTTTGGGGGGCTTCAGTGTTCCCCTGTGTGGGTTACCTGTATCCCTGTGCAGGTTTGGGGGGCTGCAGTGCTCCCTTGTATGGGTTGCCTGCAGTCCCTGTGCAGGTCTGCAATAAAACTTATAAAATTCACTTTGTGTCTGCTGTGGCCTTTCTCGCTAGGATGTAACAATGTATAAAACACAAATGTGTGTTCAAATATACTATATATGTGCACACACACATATATATATACACACACATCAATGTGTGATATATGTTTATGTGGAATTACTAGTAATATTTTATTTGTCTTATTTATGTATTTTCATATTTCCAGGTTTTTCCTATGTAAATTCATTAATCAGAAAAAAGTTTCAGTGTTACAGTGTTAAGACTAAGTTCAATTGTCATCATAACTTGTGTCTTGTTTCTTCCTACTTTCTCCATGTTACTCTCTTCTTTTCACCAAACGACTTCATAAAACTCACCAGATCTTGTCCCAATGAGTTCTATTTGACATACACGTTTTCCTCTTCGCTCGCCACCATGACAGTATGACCTACATAAGAGGAAGAGTCATGTCAGTTTTATCATGGGCACGTGACAGCAGGCCTTGCATAGCGTGAGCACTCATTAACTTTTTGTAGCTATTAAGATTTGACCAGATAAAAACTTTTTCCAGGTAATTGGGTTGAGAGCCAATGAAATAATTCCAGAACATAGGAGAAAAACAACACGCCCGTTACATGCAGTGAGGTAATTCCACACAAGGGCCATCAGGGTTTCAATAAGGTTGTTCTGGAAGATTTAGAAATAAAACGATATTCCGTGAAGCAGCAGATTCCACCCAGGCTGGCGCACCATCTCTGCTGTGTGGCAAAATAATGGGCATGTGCTTAGAATTGAGGCTAGGCAAAGTGATTATGGAAACATAGCGAGATGAGCTTAATATTTCCTTAGAGGCCATAACATCGCCTCTTGCCAAATCAACAAATCCCATTATCCCATCCCTTGGGAGACTTGATGATTGAGTAACAGGCTGCAGATGTGAAATCTTTAAGCTTGTTTTCCCTTGGAGGAGCCCATCAGGCATGGCATAATGTGATCACTCCCCCCCAACCTGCGATGCCTCAGAGCAGCCCAGCCCAGCCTGGGGAGCTCACTGAAATAACTTGGAAGCTATAAATATGGCTGACATCTGGCTCCCAAACAACTCCTCCCAGCCCCTCTCCCCCAGCTTCTGACTTAATTGACCAAATGTGCCGCCTGAGCATCCAGAGTCTTCACACCTCCCCGGGTAACTCTAATGTGCAGCCAACAGAGACGACCACTCCTTGAGGGTCTCTTGGAAGTCTTAATGCCTTTTTGCTCTGTTTAAAGGTTGTTCCAAACAGGCACACCTACTTTTGGCAGATGCAAGTGGAATTGCACAGGTTGGTTCATGGTTGGCTCGGAATTGTAAAGAAAATTTTTGTTCACCTGAGGGCTTCATTTCCAGTTTAATGATGCTCCACTCGAGTCACCAGACTCCCTCAAGAAAAGTGGGCTTTTGCTGCGTGGACTGCTAACCTGTTATATGCAGGTAAACAGTTGGGAACGAATAGCACACTAAAAGTTAGGAAGAAAAAATATATAAGTAGTTTTGACTATGGAGACTCTGTTTTTCCTGTCTTACATTAAACAGTTTCACAGATTCCTATTTGTCACAGCTATATTTTACAATTCCTTGATTGAAGAAAAACATAATGTAAAAAGTATTATAATAAATACTAAGAGCAGTAAAAAATGTATTTAGCCCTGGCCGGTTGGCTCAGCGGTAGAGCGTCGGCCTGGCGTGGGGGGACCCGGGTTCGATTCCCGGCCAGGGCACATAGGAGAAGCGCCCATTTGCTTCTCCACCCCCCACTCCTTCCTCTCTGTCTCTCTCTTCCCCTCCCACAGCCAAGGCTCCATTGGAGCAAAGATGGCCCGGGCGCTGGGGATGGCTCCTTGGCTGCTGCCAAGGAGGCGCTAGAGTGGCTCTGGTCGCGGCAGAGCGATGCCCCGGAGGGGCAGAGCATCGCCCCCTGTTGGGCAGAGCGTCGCCCCTGGTGGGCGTGCCGGGTGGATCCCGGTCGGGCGCATGCAGGAGTCTGTCTGACTGTCTCTCCCCATTTCCAGCTTCAGAAAAATACAAAAAAAAAAAAATGTATTTAGTAATTCAGGTAAGAGTGACATTTTTGGAAATAAATGCAAGCATGTCTCTTTCTAGATATCTAACATACAGAAATATTTAGTACACATGCAAATTCATGAGATCTTCATTATAATGCCGTGTCTCCTCCAAGGTTCATTGCTCCAAGACCAGCGACTGTTCTACAGTGTTTGCATGTGGCACCGTAGTTTGATGTGTTCATTCTACCACTTCTAAGATATTTATCATCATATTAGCTGGTCCATGGTGGGCCCAAAGTTTGAAAGGTCATTCTCATACCTGCTCACAGATCCCAGAGTTATCTAGACATCATGGCATGGCTCAGTTCCTTCCTTCCTCCCTCCCTCCCTTCTCTCCTTTCCTCCCTCCCTTCCTCCTCCCTCCCTCCCTCCATCCCTTCCCTTCCCCTCCCCTCCCCTCCCTTCCTCCCTCTCTCCCTTCCTCCCTCTTTTCCTTCCTTCCTTCCTTCCTTCCTTCCTTCCTTCCTTCCTTCCTTCCTTCCTTCCTTCCTTCCTTCCTTCCTAAGCTCTCACTGGTCAGTTTTTATGCTTGGTTTGGGAGCAGTAAAAGCAATACTCAAACTGTAGATAGTTGGTCCTTAACTATCTTTTCTGACTACAAACCGTATCAGTAATGTCACATATTTTCTTGGCCATGAGGGAGTGAGGGAACTATCAGAGCAATCATTTATGTGATGAAATATAGATATAGCGTTAAGTAAAATACAGCTGTGGGAAGTTAAATAAACCTACAGTGTGTTAAATCTATCTATAGCTTGAAAGAGGTTTGCTTGTTAATATAAGAGCCGACCCAATCTGTAATACTGAGGAAAATCAAGGGCAAGATTTCCGTGTGAGAGAATGGAGAAGAAAGACAGCACCCTGCCTTTAAATGCACATTCATTGTGGAGAATGTAAGTAAAGATTGTCCTGGATTCATCTTCAGAGGCTCTGGACATCCTAGCAATTCCTCTTACCATTCTTATCTTTCTTCCTTCACAGACATGATGGATCCTAGTGGGTAATGTATAATTTGCATTTGGATCAGTAGTTAAGGACACATAATTCTTATTTTCACGTATTTTTTTTTAAAGCTTACAATCTCGGAATAGCTGTGCACTCAGTTTCAATTTCTTAAATGACTCCAGTAAATCATTTTTATTTGTGCAGTTCTAATGGTCACCTAGTTACATTTTACATTCTCATTAGCCTAGAAAAATTCATTCTGTAAGTGAAATTTTTTTACTATCTTATCTTCTGTTCATGTCACCAGTGAGGCACATTCTCTGTTCTGGCTATAAATAGAACCTTAGATTCCCCCATTTTCCCCAGTCCCTTGAAGCAGATGGCTGCTCCTGTGTGCCCTGACCAGGAATCGAACCCGGGACATCCACATTCCAGGCCAACACTCTACCACTGAGCCAACCAGACAGAGCCTTGTCATGATTCTTTGCATTGACTGGGCTCAGTTGGGCAGGTTTTACCTAGCATTTCCCTATGGCTGCAGTCACAGGGTGGATGGGTCTAGATCAGGCGTGGCCAACATCCAGCCTGCGGGCTGGATCCGGCCTGGATAATGAGTTTATGCGGCCCGCAATTAAATTTTTAATATTCTCTGCTACTTTATTTTATTTATTCATTTTTAGAGAGGAGAGAGAGAGAGGGAGAGAGAGAAACAGAGAGAGAGAAGGAGGGAGGAGCTGGAAGCATCAACTCCCATATGTACCTTGACCAGGCAAGCCCAGGGTTTAAAACCAGCGACCTCAGCATTTCCAGGTCTATGCCTTATCCACTGCACCATCACAGGTCAAGCTTCTCCGCTATTTTAAAATCTCAGCTACTCAGAAGCGGAAAGGGTCTTTGATTATTAGAAATCAAGATATTTAAGAAGATAGTAATACATGGAAAAGAATTCCGCATGTGACTGATCTAGGATTAACTTCCAATAATTGGTCTAATGGATTCGCGATACTTCTTTATTTTTAAAAAAAATTCCATTATAAAGATTTACAACTTTTGTACTTGTCTGTACTCAATATGAACTGTTTGATATTTAGCAGTGATGTGAAACCCACATTCTTTCTTTTTTTTTTTTTTTTTGAAACCCACATTCTTTTAGGCGGAATTTGCCAGTGCGCACCCAAGTTCAAATAGTTTGTTATTTTTGTGGTCAAGTGTGCTGAATCATGTGACACTGTAGCATATAGACAATAGCTGCAGTTGATAACTGAAAACGTGTCCAGGCTGTTTGTAAAATGAAATAATTGTTTTATTTGCAATATAACCCTTTTAAGCTCATTCTATTAATTAAATATTGTTTCGATGGATTGTGATACAGTTTGGATATTTATACAGTATTCATAAACAAATTACATAATTAAATTTTGTTTACTTAAATGAATTGTATTTGTATTTAACATTTTTTAATTTTATTATTATTATTTTTTTTTTTTTTTGTATTTTTCTGAAGCTGGAAACGGGGAGAGACAGTCAGACAGACTCCCGCATGCGCCCGACAGAGATCCACCCGGCACGCCCACCAGGGGCGACACTCTGCCCACCAGGGGGCGATGCTCTGCCCCTCCGGGGCATCGCTCTGCCACGACCAGAGCCACTCTAGCACCTGGGGCAGAGGCCAAGGAGCCATCCCCAGCGCCCAGGCCATCTTTGCTCCAATGGAGCCTTGGCTGCGGGAGGGGAAGAGAGAGACAGAGAGGAGGGGGGGGGGAAGAAGCAAATGGGCGCTTCTCCTATGTGCCCTGGCCGGGAATCGAACCCGGGTCCCCTGCACACCAGGCCGACGCTCTACCGCTGAGCCAACCGGCCGGGGCCACATTTTTTAATTTTAATATTTCGTCCGGCCCGTGAAAAAAGTTTTCTTTCTAATCTGGCCCGGGGGCAAAAACTGTTGGCCACGCCTGGTCTAGATTCAGCTGATTGGATGTGTAAAATGACTCAGAAGTCTAGCACCTCAGGCAAGATGGCCAGATCAGCTCTTTTTGTCCCTGGGGTCGTTCCACCTGGCCACTGAGGTTTTCCTCACAAAGAGGAAATGGGGATCTTATGGTATGTAAACTTCTTACTTGGTGACTAGCTTCTCCCTTCATTTGTGTTTCATGAGTACTAGGCAGGCACTGTGAGGCCTCTTCTCACCTAGACTTGGAAGTCACAAAGCATCACTTCTGCTCCGTTTTAAAGAGTATGTGGGAACAGTCCGGATTCATGCAGGAGGGGCCAGCAAGGACACCAATTCCAAAAGTCTGGGTACACTGGGCATGGGGGGGGAGGGGTGGTTAGCACTCCTGTAATGTTGGAAACATGGATGTTTGCTTGTTATAGGCAACCTCATTTTTAGGATATTTATTGGATATAATGTATTTTTTTCACCAAAAATTTTAACTGCTTTTCATAGGAAGCTGAAATATCCTCACCCATCCTATGATGATTAAATGCTAATTATGATTTCATTCAAAGTAGCACAATTTATTCAATAAGTTTTAAAGATTGTATTTTTTTTCATTTTGAAAGCCATATGACTTTCTTCCTTGTGTATGTTATTCATTTTTTTTAACTTAAGTAAATAAGTAATTCTGCTAATTTAATTTTAAAGCACAACATGGAATCCACTGTTTCCACAGCAGGAAAATCTTAAAAAGTGTAAAATGCTTATATGACCACAAGGAGATGGTAATAACCAGAGCTGGGGATGCTCTTCTCTAGAGTCAGGCATGTGGACAACTGATGCCAGAGAGCAGGGTGCAGTAGAATCCTGAAAGACCAGATGGCGTTGCTGAATCTGTGTTTGGGTGACAAGAGAGCACCTAGTTCTAGTCTGATCCTCACACCAGCATGTCTAGCCAGTGCCTGTTACTTGGATCAGGCTTCCAGAGCAGAGTTCAAGTTTCTGGAGGGACTGAGAGAGAAGGCAGGGTCCCATAGAGCAATTGGGATTTAGGGCCAGTAGACAGGGACCAAGTTACCAGGACTGTAATTTATTGCAGGAGCACGTGTCTTTGATTTTGAGAAGGTAATTATAGTCACTGTAATATCTAAAGCACCAAATATTAGTGTTATTTTTTAATAAGAGAACTTTATTTTCCACTTAAGTTTTAAATGAGTGTTTCTGATTGATGAATGTCTGTCCATCAGCAGCAATGCAGAAACCCATATACTTTCCATCTTACGACTGTCAGTTTTATCACAAGGATTTCAAGGTTGTCATGCCCATGTGCACACAGCAACCAAGATAAGGGGAGCTAAATAAAGGGATAATGAGTAAGAGATTTTCATGGGCCAGCAATGGAAGTGAAACACTGACTTTGATCACACTCCTCTGGCCAGACCTCGGTGGTATGGCCAAAGCTAACTGGGAAATGGAACGTCAGCCATGACAAAGATAATGGGGAATGTGATGAGCTGTGTGCCCAGGAGGAGGGAAACAGGGCTTTGGGGAGTGTGGAACTAGCAGTAGAAAAAGAATTAGAAAGGCTCGGCACTGAACTGACTCTAAAGAGCTCTTGACTTTGGTGTTCTTATGTTTCCTCTTTCTCTTTAGGCAAGGAGAGTCCCAGGATCTTGGGAAGGGCTAAGTCAACAAGTAGGCTCAGTGAGCCAGTCCTATAGCTTAAAAAGACAAAATGCAAAACAAAACAAAACAAAAAACCATGTAAGCATATTGCATATGTAAAGTTTAATTTTGACTAACACTAATTCTCCAAATCAAAAGGATAAATGAATGGCAGTTGACTTAGAGAGCCTAAACAGGGACCAAATAAGTGTTGTTGAAGAAGTGTAGAATAAAGAATATATGCTGAGAGGTATGTCTATAACAAAAGAAACAATAAAAAAGAAACAATAATAAAAAGCTGCTCATAGACACAATGCCATCACATAAGAAACTTAAAATTTGGTGGGTGCTGTCTCTCTTAAACCTAAAAATTTCCACTTCATTAATTTTCCTAGTGAAGATGCACAATGATGATTGACTTATGGGCATTTATTTTACTTTGATTACCCCCATCGGACATGATTTTGCTATCAGCAGAATAAAATGCCTCCACTAAAATCAGACTTAATCTTCCCTTTCATTCTATCAGCCTCAAGAGTTAAATAACAGTTCTCTGAAAGTTTTCCCTTTTGTACTTTTCAGCACATATGCATTTTTATCTTTGTTTTAAATTTACTCTATTTCTTAGCTTTAAGACATTTAGATTTTTCTACACTAACTTATCATTTGCTTTGGAAGAATAGATTTTCTGTTATTTTGGTGACTCCTGTGTACAGGAAGCACAAAGGGACCACAGATAGTAAGGGGACAAGAGAATCAGGTCCCCGTAGCCAGACCAAGCAGAATCCTTACGCCTGAAGGCTGAGGGTGAGAACTCGCTTCTGCAATTCCTTCACGAGGCATGCATGAACCTGTGAATCCCCAAAGGAAGTAACAATATAGAGAGGACATATTCTTTACAAGATATCCAAAAGGCAGTTGGTTATTTTCTTAACCAGTGTTCATCTAATCCATTTCCTAAGCATCGTGGCTTTGTGGCAATTCAAGAGGGAGAGAGGAAATGGTTGCTTAATTGCCCAGAAGAATTTCCTAGAGAGGCTTTAGTAGTAATAACTTGTCTTCCTCTGCTCGTGGTCCATGAATAACAAAACAATTGAAAAATGAAAGTCAGACAGAAAATATTACCATGGCATCTCTAGTTAAAATAAAGCAGAGCCGTGAAATAATTATTTGAATAAATCATACCACACTCTCCACCCCCCAAAAAACTCTATGATTTCCATAGCTCCGCTTGAAGCTTTCTAGTGCTTGAGACTAAAGTATCATTTAAGTATTTTCTTTACTTCATGTGTGAACACATTCAGCCAAGGACTAAAATGTCAAGAAATATTCCATTTTTTCTGCTCAACTATCTCCCTCTCCAGCCTGGGCATCATTTTCCTTAGAGGCAACTCTGCCATGAAGGAGTCCTGACTTGAGAGACAGACTGGTTCACACTGTCCCTCTGTCCTTAGCTGTCACTTCACTTGTGGATAAGTCACTCCATTACTCTGGATCTCACCGTTAAAGTGAGGAAGATGGAATAATCACTAGGACTTGATTCTATCATTTTATTCTGTCCTTTTAAAGCAGCGGTCCCCAAACTTTTTAAACAAGGGACCAGTTCACTGTCCCTCAGATCGTTGGAGGGCCAGACTATAAAAAAAACTATGAACAAATCTCTATGCACACTGCACATATCTTATTTTAAAGTAAAAAAACAAAATGGGAACAAATACAATATTTAGAATAAAGAACAAGTAAATTTAAATCAACAAACTGACCAGTATTTCAATGGGAACTATGCTCCTCTCACTGACCACCAATGAAAGAGGTGCCCCTTCCGGAAGTGCAGTGGGGGGCTGGATAAATGGCCTCAGGGGGCCACATGCGGCCTGCGGGCTGTAGTTTGGGGACCTCTGTTTTAAAGAAAAAGCTCCTAAGTGTAAACTTTAATGCAGCATCCAAACTGTAGGGCTCTATTTAAAAACCTGGGTTGTTGACATTATATTCTCTTAGACTGAGTCTTAACAAAATTCTGTTGGGCAAAAAAAATCCAGTTTTCTTTGACTTGTCATTATGTACCAATGGTAGACTTTTCAAAAAATTTGTCAACTGCTTTTGCCATCTCAAAGAAAATTTTTTTTCTTCTATGCAGAGCTATCTGGGTAATACAGACTAAACAAACAAGTTTTACCATAATTCAGTTAATGTTTATTGCTATATAATTTTTTCCTGATCAAATGAGATCATTAATATGAGAATATTTTTGCAAGGTTCCAAATATGATATTTGATTTTATGGACTCTTTTAGCATCCTATGATGTAAATCAAGCCAACTGGTGCTCAAGTAGGACTTTTGCGATTACATTTTCAAACTAAATCACGTGTCTCTTTCCCTCTAGAGTCTGCTCCAATCTTAAAGCATAAATTCACTCTTGTTTCAGAGCCACCCAGAATTGGTCTCCATAAGGATATCCTTAAGGTGGACTAAAGAAAACAGGTTTTTGTCTCTAGACTGAAATAATTGAAATGCAAATATGAATTGAAACAAAAGAAAATGAATTTTTCAGAGTGCATAGAAATGGTTTAATTGATTTCAGAATGAATTGTATTATTTTACCAAGGCATGTGTGCCTTTTCATAAAGATAATAGATAATAGCCCCCAAAATGATTATGTCACCTGTCATATTTCTTGTGCTCTTTAATGAAGAAAGCGAGCGGCCTCGTGGTAAATGTATATTTAACGGTGATAATGGTATTATCTTTCCTGTGTGCTAATGAGGCCACCTTTCAGGTGTTTCACAATCAGGAACTCTATTCCATGAGTCTATGTAATATTGGCTTTTTGGTGAAGAAAGTTAACCCTAAGAGAAATTTTTTTTTTTTTTTTTTTTCAATTTCAAAGTATAAAGGGCTGGTAGAAATAGCAGCTACATTTAATAAAAATTATGGTTCAAGCACTGAAACTTCAGTTTCCTCAGGAGTAATAGCTCCTGACTTCCCAACATTGTAGTAGATGTTTTAAATATATATTATTTCTAAAGTTCACAAAAATGGTAGAGCTATAAATGATTCCCATTTTATAGTTGCTGGAACTGGCATTTGGAAAGCTTGAATTTCTTCAGTGTCTCAGTTAGTAAGTGATTGAACCAGGAAATATATCCAGAACTGTCCAACTCCAAAATCTTTCAGCCTCTTGACCTGTGCTATCCATGTCAGCAGCCATCAGTCACAGGTAGCTTTTGAGTACTTGAAATGTGACTATCTGAAGTGATATTTTGGAGACTTAGTACTATGAAATGTAAAACATCTCATTAGTAGTGCTATGATCTGAATGTTTATATCCCCCCAAATTTATATTTTAGAATTTGAATGTTCAACGTGATGGTTTTTTTAAAGTGGCGTTTTTGGGGGTGCTTAGGTCATAAAGATGGAGCCCTCATGACTGGGATTAGTGCTCTTATAAAAGAGACCCTACAGAGCAGAGCGTCCTTGCTTCTGCCATCTGAGGACGCAGTGAGAAGTCTGCAGCCTGGAAGAGGGCCCTCACCTGGGCATGCCGGCATCCTGACCTTAGACTTCCAGCCTCCGGAATGGTGAGGAATCAATTTCTGCTATTTATAAGCCACTCAGTCTGTGTTATTTTGTTACAGCAGCCTGAATAGATTAAAACAAATATTTTTTTATATTAGTTATTTGATGAAAAATATTATTTGGGGTATTTTAAATACAGTATTAAAATTAAATTCATCTTTGAAATGTAGCTACTAAAATTTTTTTAATTAGGCCCTGGCTGGTTGGCTCAATCGTAGAGTGTCAGCCTGATGTGTGGATGTCCTGGGTTCGATTCCTGATCAGGACACATAGAAGCATCCATCTGCTTCTCCATCTCTCCCCCTCTTGCTTCTCTCTCTCTCTCTTTCTTTCTCTCTCTCTCTTCCTTTCCTACAGCCATGGCTCTATTGGAGCGAGTTGGCCCCCAGTGTTGCGGATGGCTATATGACCTCTGCCTCAGATGCTAAGAAGTATTTGGTTGCTGAGCAACAGAGCAATGTACCAGATGAGCAGAGCATCACCCCCCTAGTAGGTTTTCCATGTGAATCCTGATTGGGGCACATGTTGGAGTCTGTCTCTCTCTGCCTCCTCTCCTCTCACTGAATAAAAACAATTTTTAAAATTAAATAATGATATTTGTAGCTCACATTAAGTGTATTTCCATTGGCAACATTGTTCTCTACCACATTATCTTTCATAAAGATTTATAACACAGATGATATCCTGACCATTACTGTCTCACAGGTTTTGGCCAAAACCAAAATTAGTGCCAGTAACATGTATGGACATTAGAAATACCTTCTTAATAATATCAGTTAATAACAAGCTTTTAATTATCCCATGGAATTCAAATTAACTTAGTAAATCTAGTCATTACTTTTTAAATTATCTTAAGGCAAGTTTCTAGGACTACTACTCATTAAATTCATTTCTTTTTTTTTTTTTTTTTTTTTTTTTTTTTTTTTCTTTTGAAGCTGGAAACGGGGAGAGACAGTCAGACAGACTCCCGCATGCGCCCGACCAGGATCCACCCGGCACGCCCACCAGGGGCGACGCTCTGCCCACCAGGGGGCGATGCTCTGCCCCTCCGGGGTGTCGCTCTGCCACGACCAGAGCCACTCTAGCGCCTGGGGCAGAGGCCAAGGAGCCATCCCCAGCGCCCGGGCCATCTTTTGCTCCAATGGAGCCTTGGAGCCTTGGCTGCGGGAGGGGAAGAGAGAGACAGAGAGGAAGGGGGGGGGGAGTGGAGAAGCAAATGGGCGCTTCTCCTGTGTGCCCTGGCCGGGAATCGAACACGGGTTCCCGGCACGCCAGGCCGACGCTCTACCGCTGAGCCAACCGGCCAGGGCCAATTCATTTCTAAATAATCTGAATCACAATGGTAAATTAAATACTATCTTTTTAAAAATATATCTTTGTTCCTTGAGGACTTTCCCTAAATTTTTTTTTAAGAGAAAAGATTAAATTATGCTGGCTAATAAAGAAATTATCCAAAATCCATGAGTTTAAAGTCGATTATACTGTACCAGTGTGTTGCTGGGTTTGAGGCCAGTATTATTCAATTCTTCTTAAAATAATCTCCATAAAAAAAAATTCAGCCCAAAATATAAGACAAGTCATTTTGACTGGAGTAGGAATTAACCTGAAAACTTCTCACAGTTGAAGCGATGTCATAGAAATTCTGACTGACATTTCTCATCTTCCTACATTTCTCTAACATTGTGAAAGGGAACACCTTCCACAAGCTGTGTTTCTGAATCAGACTTCTTGCCCCTAAATAATAAGTTTCATCCCCCAATGTGGGTAGCTGCTTTATCTGTAGCTTGGGCTTCAAACTTCAGAGCTGGACTCAAGGTTTATGTTATGGCATGGTTCCCCTGCCCACACTCACCGGGTTGTTCACTGGGAATTGTGTTTTGAAAGCCTGCCCTGTGCCTGGTACTGCTATAGGAGCTTACGGTGTATCAGTGACAAAGAAAATCAGCTCTCCACCCTCCTGGAATTTTAAGTTACACTGTAAGAACTTTCTGGTGTAGAGTATAAACACCCTGAAAGATTCCAAAGTCTCAGGACTACTACAAGAAAATCAGAGTTATAAAATAAATGCTTCTTATCATCGATCAGCTAGATTTATATCTTCAACAGGCACTGAGTTAAGTCATTTCATATGTGTTATCTCATATAATAATAGATTCTAAGTGATGAGTGCTAAGAAAAAGTCATAGATTTGAGTTCATTTGAAATAGTTTTTCTGCAAAACAATCTCATTCTGGTAAGTATACAATAAGCTTGTACAAGATATAAACTTACAATTAGAAACAAATTCTTCAAATAGCAGGAATCACGGCAAATCAAATGGAGGAACTGGGGGAAGGGAGCATATGGACTGAAACACTATACATGTACTCCATAAGGCCCGTATTGAAGCCACACGCCACGTGTACATCATTGCCTGGCAATCCGAAAAGTGAAAGACACCGTTCTTTTCTTTTTGTAATCTTATTTTTATTAATTTTAATGCAGTGACATTGATAAATCAGGGTACATATGTTCTGAGAAAACATCTCCAGATTATTTTGACATTTGATTATGCTGCATACTCCTCACCCAAAGTCAAATTGTCTTCCATCACCTTCTATCTGGTTTTCTTTGTGTCCCTCCCCTCCTCTCTCCCCCTCTCTCTCCTTCCTTGCCCCCTCCCGACCTCCCCCCACCCCATCCCCCATTACCATCACATTCTTGTCCATGTCTCTGAGTCTCATTTTTATGTCCCATCTATGTATGGGTTCATATAGTTCTTCGTTTTTTGTGATTTACTTATTTCACTCAGTATAATGTTATCAAGGTCCATCCATGTTATTGTAAATGACCCGATGTCATCATTTCTTATGGCTGAATAGTATTCCATAGTATGTATGTACCAAAGCTTTTTAATCCACTCGTCCTCTGATGGACACTTGGGCTGTTTCCAGATTTTCACTATTCTGAACAATGCTGCCATAAACATGGGGGTGCATTTCTCCTTTTGGAACAGTGCTATGGTGTTCTTAGGGTATATTCCTAAAAGTGGGATAGCTGGGTCAAAAGGCAGTTCGATTTTCAATTTTTTGAGGAATCTCCATACTGTTTTCCAGAGTGGCTGCACCAGTCTGCATTCCCACCAGCAGTGCAAGAGGGTTCCCTTTTCTCCACATCCTCGCCAGCACTTATTCTGTGTTGTTCTGTTGATGAGCGCCATCCTGGCTGGTGTGAGGTGATATCTCATTGTGGTTTTAATTTGCATTTCTCTAATGATTAGTGGTGTTGAGCATTTTTTCATATGCCTATTGGCCATCTGTATGTCCTCTTTGGAGAAGTGTCTATTCATTTCTTTTGCCCATTTTTTGATTGGATTGTTTGTCTTCCTGGTGTTGAGATTTACAAGTTCTTTATAAATTTTGGTTATTATTCCCTTATCAGATGTATTGTCAAATATGTTCTCCCATTATGTAGTTTGTCTTTTTATTCTATTCTTATTGTCTTTGGCTGTGCAAAAGCTTTTTAGTTTGATATAGTCCCATTTGTTTATCCTGTCTTTTAGTTCACTCGCCCGTGGAGATAAATTGGCAAATATATCACTGCGAGAGATGTCAGAGAGCTTACTGCCTTTGTTTTCTTCTAAGATGCTTATGGTTTCACGGCTTACATTTAAGTCTTTATTCCATTTTGAGTTTATTTTTGTGAATGGTGTAAGTTGATGGTCTAGTTTCATTTTTCTGCAGGTAGCTGTCCAATTTTCCCAACACCATTTGTTAAAGAGGCTGTCTTTACTCCATTGTAATTCCTTACCTCCTTTGTCAAATATCAGTTGTCCATAGAGCTGCGGGTTTACTTCTCGGTTCTCTGTTCTGTTCCATTGATCTGTATGCCTGTTCTTATGCCAGTACCAGGCTGTTTTAAGTGCAATGGCCTTGTAGTATAGCTTGATATCAGGAAGTGTGATACCTCCCCCTTTATTCTTCTTTTTTAAAATTGCTGAGGCTATTCATGTTCTTTTTTGGTTCCATATAAATTTTTGGAATATGTGATCTTTATCTTTAAGTATGTCATTGGTAATTTAATTGGTATTGCATTGAATTTATAAATTGCTTTGGGTAATATAGACATTTTAATGATGCTTATTCTTCCTAACCATGAGCATGGTATATGCTTCCACTTGTTTGCATCTTCCTTGATTTCTTTTATCAATGTTTTATAATTTTCCGAGTATAAGTCTTTAGTCTCCTTGGTTAAATGTACTCCTAGGTACTTTATTTTTTTGGTTGTAATAGTGAAGGGGATTGTTTTCTTAATTTCTCTTTCTGACTGTTCGTTGCTGATGTCTAAAAATGCCTCTGATTTCTGAGTATTAATTTTATATCCTGCCACCTTGCTGAATTCATTATCAGGTCCAATACTTTATTGACTGAGACTTTAGGATTTTCTATATACAATATCATATCATCTGCAAATAATGATAGTTTTACTTCTTCTTTTCCAACTTGAATGCCTTTTATTTCTTCTTCTTTTCTGATTGCTGTGGCTAGGATTTCCAGGACTATGTTGAATAAAAGTGGTGAAAGGGGGCACCCCTGCCTTTTTCCTGATCTTAAGGTGATTACTTTTCATTTTTGCCCATTGAGTATGATGTTGGCTGTGGGTTTGTCAAGGATGGCTTTTATCATGTTGAGGTATGTTCCCTGTATTCCCACTTTGTTGAGAGTTTTGATCATGAATGGGTGCTGGATTTTAACAAATGCTTTTTCTGCATCTATTGAAATTATCATGTGGTTTTTCTCCTTCCTTTTGCTTATGTGATGAATCACATTGATTGATTTGTGAATATTGTACCAGCCTTGCCTCCCCAGAATAAATCCCACTTGAACATGGTGTATGATTTTTTTCCATATATTGTTGGATCCAGTTTGCTAATATTTTGTTGAGGATTTTAGCATCTATATTCATCAGGGATATTGGCCTATAATTTTCTTTCTTTGTGTTGTCTTTGCCTGGTTTTGGAATCAGAATTATGCTCGCCTCATAAAAGGAGCTTGGAAGTCTTCCTTCCTCTTGAATTTTTTGAAATTGCTTGAGAAGGATAAGAGTTAGTTCTTCTTTGGATATTTGGTAGAATTCACTTGTGAAACCATCAGGCCCAGGACTTTTCTTTGTTGGGAGTTTTTGATAACTGTTTCAATCTCATTTGGTGTAATCAGTCTGCTTAGGTTTTCTGATTCTTCCAGATTGATTTTTGGAAGATAGTATGTTTCAAGGAATTTGTCCATTTCATCTAGGTTGTCTAGTTTTTGGCAAACACTTCTTCATAGTATTTTCTTACAATATTTTGTATTTCTGTTGTGTCAGATGTTATTTCTCCACTCTCATTTCTAATTTTATTTATTTGAGTCCTCTCTCTTTTTTTCTTGGTGAGTCTAGTTAAAGGTCCATAGATCTTGTTTACCTTTTCAAAGAACCAGCTCCTAGTTTCATTGATCCTCTGTATTGTTTCTTTAGCCTCTATGTCATTTATTTCGCTCTGATCTTTATTATTTCCTTCCTTCTACTACCACTTGGCTTTACTTGCTGTTCTTTTTCTAGTTCTTTTAGGTGCATGGTTAAGTTGTTTATTTGAGCTTTTTCTAGCTTCTTAAAGTGTGCTTGTAGTGCTATGAACTTCCTTCTCAGTACTGCTTTCACTGCGTCCCATAAATTTTGAATTGTTGTATGCTCATTATCATTCATTTCTAGGAATTTTTTTATTTCTTCTTTGATCTCATTCTTAATCCATTCGCTATTTAACAACCTGCTATTTAGTTTCCATGTGTTTGAGTTTTTTTGTTGTGGTTGATTTCTAGTTTCATGCCATTGTTATCAGAGAAAGTGTTTGATATGATTTCAATCCTAAATTTGTTGAGACAACTTTTGTGCCCTAACATGTGGTCCATCCTAGGAATGTACCATGAGCACTTGAAAGAATGTATATTCTGCTGCTTTAGGGTGAAAGGTTCTGAATATATTTATTAAATCAAGTTGATCTAGTGTGTCCTTTAAGTCTGCTTTTTTTTGTTAATTTTCTTCTTGAGGATCTATCTAGTGATGTTAGTAGGGTATTGAAATCCCCTACTATTATAATATTGCTGTTGATCTTGCCCTTTAAATCCACCAAAATCTGCTTTATATATTTAGGTACTCCTATATTAGGTGCGTAGATATTTATAATAGTTATATCTTCCTGTTGGATTGTTCCCTTTATCATTATGTAGTGGCCTTCTTTATCTCTTAATATATCCTTTGTTTTAAAGTCCATTTTGTCTGATATAAGTATTGCTACCCCAGTTTTTTTTCATCTTCATTTGCATGAAATGGTTTTTTCCATCCTTTTACCTCCAGTCTACGTGTATCTTTTGTTTTAAGGTGTGTCTCTTGTAGACAGCATATGTATGGGTCCTGTTTTCTTATCCACACAGCTACCCTATGTCTTTTGATTGGATCATTTAATCCATTTACATTTATGGTTATTATTGATATGTAGTTGTTTATTGCCATTTAATCTTTAAAGCTGTATTCCTTTTTCCCTATATTCTTTTCCCACTTTGATCTGTTTACAACAGGCCCCTTAACATTTCCTGCAGCATTGGTTTGGTTGTAACAAATTCCTTGAGGGTTTTTTTTGTCTGGGAAGCTTTTAATTTCTCCTTCAGTTTTAAATGATAGTCTTGCTGGATAAAGTAGTCTTGGTTGTAGGTTATTGTTCTGCATTACTTTGAATATTTCTTGCCATTCTCTTTTGTCCTCAAGTGCTTCTGTTGAGAAGTTTGATGTCATCCTTATGGGGGCTCCTTTGTAGGTGATAGCCTTTTTTTCTCTCACAGCTTTTAATATTTTTTCTTTATCACTTAGCTTTGGTATTTTAATTATGATGTGTCTTGGTGTAGGTTTCTTTGGGTTTCTCTTTAATGGAGTTCTCTGTGCTTCTTGAACTTGTGAGAGTTTCTCCTGTATTAATTTAGAAAAGTTTTCAGCTATGATATGATTGAGCAAAGTCTCTATTCCTTGTTCCTTTTCTTCTTCTTCAGGAACCCCTATGATGTGGATGTTATTTCTCTTCATGTTGTCACAGAACTCTCTAAGAGTTTCCTCAGACTTTTTGAGTATCTTTGCTTTTTTCTTCTCCACTTTCATGCCTTCATTCCACTTGTCCTCCAACTTGCTGATTCGATCCTCAGCTCCATCCATCTTGTTTTTAATTCCTTCCATTGTGGTCTTCATTTCTGATATTGTATTTGTCATCTCTGATGCTTCTCTTTTAATATTTCAATATCCTTTTTTATACTTCCATTTTTTTTATTTAGGTGTTTGTGATGGCCATCCATTGTTGTTCTAAGATCCCTAAGCATCCTTACATTCATTATTTTTAACTCCGCATCTGGAAGTTTGGTTATTTCCATATCACTCAGTTCATTTCCTGGAGGTTTCTCTTGTGGTTTCATTTGGATTGCACTTTTTTGTCTTCTCATTGTCTGTGTTTGGGTGTTTTGTTTGTAGATTTGGTTGAGTCTAGGCTTGGTGTTGTCTGCCTCCAGTTTTCAATTGTGTTATTTCTTGGTCTTCTTGGGTTGGCATCAGCTATTTGTAATCCACTTTTGAATTTGGGCCGCTTTGAAGTCTTGATTTGTTTGTTTTCTTAACAGGTGATAGTCGTGTTTACTGATCTCAGCAGGGGGCTTTCTTGAAAGTGTATCCAGGAATGTGGTGGGTGTAACCTGAGACTCTGAAGGCCTCTTCTGCCAGTTACTTTCTCTGGGGGCAGGGTGTTTTCTCAGCTTCAGTAGGGGGAGGTGTATCTCAGATCTCCATGGAGACCTGAGTTACTGCCGCTCCTCCCCATTTCTTGTTTTCAGCTGTGTGTTGTTGTGCTGATTGGAGCTGGAGAGATATCTGGAGATCTGTGACCTGGAAACACTTTGTCTTTTGTTTTGTGGCAGGATCAGCCCCTCTCCCAGCTATGGCCACCTCCAGCACTGGATGAGTCAGCTTCTCAGCTTGTCCCCTGCATTCCTCTGCCTTTCACCACCTGTCTCTCTCTCCCTTTTCTTCTTGGAAGACAAGCTGGCCCTTTCAACACCCCTCGTTCCCTGGTCACCTGACCAGTGACTGTGAGTAGTATTTTCTGCTCTTTTGCTTGTAGTGAGAGCCCTTCTGGGCTCTCAGCCACACACACACCCCTGCTCCATTCCTGTAAGCAGGGGAGATTCAGGGCTCCCTACCAAGTTTGTTGTGGCTTCTTCTTTGCTCCTTGGTTTTTGAGAGCTGTTCTTGTAGTCCAGAGTTGGTTTTTCACACTGATTGTTCATAAATTAGTTGTAATCCAGTTTGGTGGTGTGAGCTGGGAGTCTGTGCATCTGCCTACTCTGCTAACATCTTCAGGTCTCTGACACTGTTCTTACATAATAGATATTTCTAGGCTAGAGATGCAACTGAATGAACCACCGTCACCAGCTTCGGTAAATTCTTACTTTGGAACTGACTAGCTGGGTAACTTCCAAAATATGACTCATATTTTCTGAGCCTCTGGGTTCTAACTTGAAAAATACAAGAATTGACAGGATTTCTAGCATTCTGTCAATGCTTCATAGTAAATATTTCTGTCAAGGGCTTCATAGTATATATTTCTTAAGTTTGACAATGAAATTTTTTTTTCAGTCTCCTTCTCTACTTCTATAAAATCCTACACTAGAGAAACAAAGATTTTAATGTTTTATAAAAGAACTTAGAATTAAAGAGAAAGTATAGTTTTTTATTTAGCTTAAAGAAATCCTGCTTTGGAACAAGAGTTCTCTTGGTCACATTTTAGAAAGCAGATAAACATATACTTCTTTGTATAAGGGTTCACTAGTTTCATGTAAGAGCCCAGGGAAAAGATCTTGTCATGGTTTAATTTTTAAAAGTTGATAGAGGTAAAGATATAGATACAGATATAGATGATGTAGATACAGATCAAGTTTCCTGGAGAAAGGTGAAGGGTATGAAGATAGTATTCTCCTGGCTCCATTCAACCTTTCTGAATCCTTTATCTTTGTGTGTATGATAATTGTACTAATTCCCTAGTGAAAAAAGCATTGTAGATTTAAAGAAAGAAGGGATGTCTTGTTTGCTTCTCTAAGATGCTCATGCCATCCCTAGGAAGTCAACTGTCAAAGGAGACAGTGATTCACTTGAACATTTGCCACTCTAATCTGGGATTGCATCTTCATTTTGATAATTTTTATGTCATTGTTATTGTGATATAAAAAAAAAATTTATCACCAAATTTTTCTGAAGATATTTTGAACAAATTAACATTGCCAGCAACATTATATAAAAATCCTCTTTCAGGGCATTCTCTCTAACATTGGAAACTACTTTATCTTCTTTTTTGTGTGTGACAGAGACAGAGAGAGACCAAGAGAGGGACAGATAGGAACAGACAGGAAGGGAGAGAGATGAGAAGCATCAATTCCTTGTTGCAGCACCTTAGTTGTTCATTGATTGCTTTCTCATATGTGCCTTGACCAGGGAGCTCCAACAGATCAAGTGACCCCTTGATTAAGCCAGCAACCTTGTGCTCAAGCTGGTGAGCCTTGCTCAAACTAGGTGAATCAACACTCAAGCTGGAAACCTTGGGGTTTTGAAACTGGGTCCTCCGCTTCCCAGTCCGACGCTCTATCCACTGCGCCAGCACCTGGTCAGGCTCTATCTTCTTTTAACTGTCAATTTAATAAGGTTTTGTGCTTTTAAATGTATATCTTTGATTACTTGTGAACTTAAATGTGATTTAACATGTTTATTTCTTGTTTTGAGAATTTCTTGCTTAGCTGTTTCTGATTTATCTTGGGGGATTTTTATCACTTAGTGTAGGTTCTTTAAGGTTATTTTAAGTGGAGATGATATTTAGAAGCCAGTAAGTCAAATCATTTTCATTCTCAAAAACTTCTATTACCTTTTCATACTCCAGAGCTCCAGTTAGATACACCTGGAGAATGTAGAAACACATATTTACCATATTTTTCACTCCATAAGATGCACCTGACCATAAGACACACCTAGGGTTTTAAGGAGGAAAATAAGAAAAAAAATATTCTGAACCAAATGGTGTGTTAAAATATTTAATAAAATATACCACAATAATATTTCAACAATGTAAACTCAACAGCAGTATTAACAACCGTTAGAACTGTTATTAACAAATGAGAAGAGACTTTAATGTTCAAATACTCTTCTAGTTGTCCGGGAACCCGCAGCAGCTAAAAATAATGAACATTCACTCCATAGATGCATGGGCATTTTCCCTTCCACTTTTGGGCAAAACAAGTGCATCTTATGGAGCAAAAAATACAGCATTCCATGGGCTTTGGAGAGAATTTCCACCTTCTTCCTTCACATGAGAGCTAACCAGGAGGCTTGCTGCTGTAGCAGGGGAGGATATGACAAAGAGAATGGAAGCACCTTCCCCTCTGGGACAAGAGCAATGTAGAAAGAGGGTATAGAGCAGTAAAGGAAGAAGAAGATCATCCTAAGGGGTCTGTCTTTACTCCAGACCCTCAGGGATTCACTTCCCAGGGGAGGAAAGCTGTTGTCTTCAGAAATAGACAGGTAGGCAACACATATCATTAGACCAGAAATGTGCTTATATAACAGATATAGGAAGCGGTGGTAAGCCCCTTTACCTACAAATACTCTCACCTTCATAAGTCATTTACCTTTTGTTCTCCCTGCCATCTCTCCCTTCTCTGATCTCATGACCTCAGAGGTGATGAGTCCTCAGATAGAGCTTGGGGAGTGGTTGGGCTGATTGGTCCTTGGACTAGTGATGGCTGAGTGTGATTGGGTCCCATTTAGTAGTGTGAGCATAATAGGCTGGCATCTTTCATGAGAGTCCCTGACTCTGGCCATTTGCTCCTGGTTTATAAACCCCTGTCCAAGTACCTTTCTGTTTCCTCAGTAGGCATATAGGCACCTCTGTGTCCCTTGTTTGACATGCATAGGACAGTGGAAACCAGAGATACTATCTGAGCATCTCTCTCACCATCTAATATCAATTCTGAGCCACCACAGTACCATGATGGAAGTAACCACATGTTACTTCTAGTATATAGCAAGCCGCTTACCATGTGGTCTACTCCTTAACTTTTTAGATGTTTTAAATCTGCTCCTCAAAACTATACTTTCAGGGATCATTTCTATAGTTTGTTTGTTGTATCTGCTTCTCAAGAAGTAGACTTGATGGATGTGAGGATAGGGTGGTAGACAGTGACTGACAATTCACAGTCTTCTCCACTATGTCTTCTTTGCCATTCCCACAACTCCTTGGGCCACAAGGAGTGCACATATCCTTTCTCTACAGAGATTTTCCTTCTACTGTCAAGGACTGTAAGACCCATGGCTGAGTATTTAGGTGACGTTCCCCTAATTGGAAATGGGAATTAGCAAGGGCAAATATAACATCTCCATTACATAACTAAGGGTAAAAACTACATCCATCATGTTTATAACAAATATTATTCTAAAAATGTCTTTTCATTTTCATCAATGTTATTGTGAACAAAAATGTTTTATTTTTATGTAGAAAAATAGATATTTATAATTTTAACAAAACGTATCTTGTATGTTTGTGAAGTTCTCTATTCATATATCAAAGAATGTTTATATATATCATGTATAGCATTTTATATTACTTTTGCTATAAACTTTTTAGTATATCTAAAATTTATTTTGACATATGGCATGAACTAAAAATCAAACATTATAATTTTCAAAGTAATCATTTATTACCCACAATCATTCAATGAATAGTCCTCCATTCTCTAATAGTTGTTAGCTTTATCACAAAATAATTATGAATAATGGCGTTATTTATTTTTTAATTCATCTGTTGCTCTTTTACCAGTATTATATGTTTGTATTTTAAATTTTTCTAATACTAAGCTCTCCTTTTTTCTTAGACTTTTAGGCTTATTTATTCTTTCGAATGGTTATTGTGTCAAAGTCTAAATAAATCTAGTTAAGATTTGATTAATTAGAATTACATTAAACCAAAACATTAATTTGGAATGAATTTTATTTCTTTGAAATATTGTTTGACATAAAAAAATACTGTATACATTGCTCTCTATGTGTTCAAAATAATTTTAAAGTTTTTCATTTCTCATATGCTGTGCAGTTATTATAATGGTTGATCCTAAATATTTTGTACTTTTGTCGACATTTTATTATGACTTACTATTTGATTTTAATTGCTTATAGCTGATAAAAAGCTGTTGATACATTTAAATATCAAGAAAGTCAAACTGTGAATGCCACTTGTTGGTAGCAAAAGTCCTAAGGATAATAGTTGTAATAGCACTTTAAATCATATAAGCCAGCAAATGAAAGCATGTTCAACAAAGTCATTAAGGCAAATACCCACTCAAAGCAGACATAAGAGCCCTATAATACCTCCAGTAACTGTTATCTCTAAAGAACGTTGTATTCATTGTGCTTAGTTTAACTCAAAATGCTTTTAAGAGTAAGCTCCCTTGTGCTGAGTTTATGAAATGCGGAGGTAAGAGTCCTCGGGGAGCGTATTGCAGGCTGTTATAAGAGACACATATCATTTTAAACTAAACCTGCAGCATCTGTTTCAGGCTCCTATTACAAATGATGAAACTGACAATAACTTACACTTGCCCCATAAAAAGGAAAGGTGGTGATTAAGAAGAATCTGTGATCTTTATTCAAGGCAAACTACACCTGCTGGGTTTTCTCTTCTGCCTGAGTGTCTGGAAGAAAGGCTCCCTGTTCCCAGCACAAGGGGGAGGGGACTGTCCTGCCCTTTGAGGTATCTGACTCAGTGTCCATGTTTTTCCTTCCGTGCATCTTAAACCAGGTCATTTTCTTTTTCATCCTAAACTAGATAAACTCTTTAATATAAACATTTACTATGAATAGGGTTTAAAAATGTAGCTCCAGTCATAACCCACATATGGCATATGGGCTGTATGAGAGATTTCAACCTCTTGAGGAACGATATCAAAGCCATTCTAATATGCTGCCCCTGCTCACCACCTACATGCTTTTCTCTGAGTCCAGGGTTTTGCATTTAGGTCAGTTTCAATGGTAGCAGTGGGGCAAAACCTTTGCTATCCCTTGAAATCATCTTAGGAGTTAAAAATTACATGAATGCCTGGGTGCCTGAAGTTCTGACATAGTTTTCTAGGAGGCAGTTGTAATGCCAGGTCTTTTTAAGAGAGCGAAGCTGGAAAACCATTGTATGTATAGTATCTCCCTGACCAACTGAATTCACTCTTGTTGCTCATTGGAGCTATTTTAAGATTTTTATCTTTCAACTAATGTACTACTTTTGACCCACTATTTTTTTTCAAGTGAGAGAAAGAGAGACAGAGAGACAGACTTCCACATGCACTCCAAGCAGGATCCACCTAGCAAGCCACTTATGGGGCAATGCTCTGCTCATTTAGGGCTGTTGCTCAGCAACTGAGCTATTTTTAGCACTTGAGGCCAGAGATTCAGAGCCATCTTCAACACCCGGGGCCAACTCACTTGAACCAATTGAGCCATGGCTACAGGATGGGAAGAGAAAGAGAGAGAAGGGGAGGGGAAGGGTGGAGAAGCAGATAGTCACTTCTCCTGTGTGCCCTGACCAGGAATCAAACCCAGGACATCCACATGCTGGGCTGGTGCTCTACCACTGAGCCAACCAGCCAAGGCCTCAACCTACTATCGTTTCTCCTTCTTCACACTCACTACAGCCTTCCAAGTTATAAATCTTGTGACATCAGATACATTTATTTACCTGCTCATGGACTGCACTAGACCTAGTTACCTGAATAACAGCTATATGGCAAGCTTATTGACTGTAAAGCTTTTATTATTTACAAAGGGTTTAGTAAACTCAAATTGCAGTAGGAAATCAATTTCAGGTCTATTTAAGATTTTCATTTACAAAACACTTAGGATTGCAAATTCTAGGTGAATACAGCCAGAAACGTGGCTAAGAAGAAAGCATGTAAACTATTTTGCAAAGATCCCAACTGGCTGCAAAGGAAACCAAACCAAGCACAGTGTGAGGACTCACTGGCAAGTTGGTTCATTGAGTCTGCTTTAATTGCCATTAATATAAATCATTCCTTGGTGCCTTGAGTGAAAGAGTCCAAAAACAGATTATATGCTCACATATTCCTTATTTATATGTTATCTCTGTCATTTATTCACTTATCAAATATGCATTGCTTGTCTTGTATACATAAGGCCCATTTGTAGCCACTTGCTTATACATGCATGAATAAGGTATCCCATAGATGCTTGACATTTGTCAGAGAATGTGTGTGGTGTTTGTATGTTTGCTTCTAACAGGGAATGTAAAGTTGGGTAGAAGATATCTAATATAAAACGTATAACAGAATGTGTTGGGAGTAATAATAATGTATGGATGTTTTAAGAAGCATATCTAATATTGTATTACATTATATTTTTAAATGTAAAAAATTTTTTAGCCTGACCTGTGGTGGCGCAGTGGATAAAGCGTTGACCTGGAAATGCTGAGGTCGCTGGTTCGAAACACTGGGCTTGCCTGGTCAAGGCACATATGGGAGTTGATGCTTCCAGCTCCTCCCCACCTTCTCTCTGTCTCTCTCTCCTCTCTCTCTCCCTCTCTGTCTCTCTCTCTCCCTTTGTCTCTCCTCTCTAAAAAAATGAATTAAAAAAATTTAAAAAAAAATTTTTTTATAATAAATTCAACAAAATCTTCATGGCATTGATATAAGGTTATAAGTATCAAAATACCAGGAAATATTTTAGTAATGCAAGATAAATTATATTCATTTGTTTAATGTGATATAAACAACATAGAAATATGGAGTAGCAATAGAGTACATCCACTGGGAAACTCAGCAGAGACTCCAACTGAGATGACATGACAAACTCACCTTAGCCAATCTGGCCCATATTGTTAAATATGTTTCATACACTGCTACAATATCATACAAGGGTTGTACTCTAGGTGTTTTTCCAAGTACAACTTGGAATTTCTTGTTGTCCAATACTTACCTGAAGCTCAGTGGAGGGAGGTAGCATTTATAGTTGCTGGATTAAAATTTAATATCATATTTTTTTAACTCATGCCCAACTCCTAGTAAATTTTGTAGACCTTTACTCTAGTGTAGGGGTAGTCAAACCTTTTTATACCTACCACCCACTTTTGTATCTTTGTTAGTAGCAAAATTTTCTAACTGCCCACCGGTTCCACAGTAAGGGTGATTTATAAAGTAGGGAAGTAACTTTACTTTATAAAATTTATAAAGCAGAGTTACAGCAAGTTAAAGCACATAATAATAATTACTTACCAAGTACTTTATGTCAGATTTTCACTAAGTTTGGCAGAATAAATCTTTATAAAACAACTTACTCTAGTTAAATCTATCTTTTTATTTATACTT
This sequence comes from Saccopteryx leptura, assembly GCF_036850995.1. Taxonomy (NCBI): domain Eukaryota; kingdom Metazoa; phylum Chordata; class Mammalia; order Chiroptera; family Emballonuridae; genus Saccopteryx; species Saccopteryx leptura. Next base: position 212,491,792 of record NC_089503.1, on the reverse strand, counting down.
TGGTTGCTCTGCTACTTCCCACCATGAAAGCTGGAATGCCCACTTGTGGATGGTAGGGACCAGGTTGACCACCACTGCTCTAGATGCTATAAAATCTATCCGTTGATTAAAACAGAGGCACAAACACCCCATCTCTTCCAGCCTTCGTGTCAGGCATCATACCACTGGTCAACGTACAAAAACATATGAAACAACCTTAGGAAACCTATTGCCATATTTATCATAAGGACAGCATTTAATATATTGCAATGTGTCTACTTCTTGGGACTCACATGAACAAATTCTCTCTCATCTCAATATCAAGACAAGCCATTGTAATCCTCATTAGCTAGATAGATTATTTTCCTTCTGAAATCTATGACTTATTTAGCCAATCATGTATGTCTCTGCATTTTTTGCTAGACTATTTGAACCATATTTGGGGCCCCCTTCTAGCAACTGCACAGGGCCTCACTGGGTATATCTCATTTGGGTCCTGCTCTCACTCTGGGCTTTCTCTTATTTTTCCCACTTTTATTTGTCCCCGTAAAGATTTCCACACCTGTCTTTTGTTTTGTTTTGTTTTATTGATGTATGTATGCTTTTATAATTTACTTTAAATACTTTCTGGGAAAAGATCAGACAAGCATCCATACATGTACAAAACTAGGTATCTTTGCTAGCTAAAGATAGGGGCATTATTCTTCAAGATATAAGGACATTATCAACTATTTTTTTGGTGGAGGCTGACATGGTCAAATTTGCCCTATAGAATGAGCGCTCTGGTATCACTGGAAGAATGGGTAGGGAGAGGTTGATCTAGTAATGTTTATCAAAATGTGGTTTAGGCCCCTGTCTGCATTTCCTCAATATTTTGTGAATAATGCAATTTCTGGGGAAGATCCAGAAATGTGTTTTTCAAATGACATTTTGTTCACACTTGACTTTGAGAACCACTGGAAGAGACCGTTGACGGAGAGGATTCTAGTTGAATTCCCAAAGCAATGACTTCCTAGGCAGAGAGGCCACGTAACTTGAATTCCAGAATTTGAGCATAAATGTCTAGTAGTGACTGAAACTTTGTCCTCAGACTCTGTTCTCTTCCTCACAAGGACCCCAGGATTCTTGCAGTCTGTACAATGGACAACTTAATAAATTAATTTGTAGAATAATGGCTAATGCTTTCCACACTGTTGGCTTAAACCCCCAATTCCCACCTTGGGGTGTGAAAAGTAGACACAGAGGGTTTCCAGATGATTGTCAATGATAACATTTGGCTTGCCTGCCATCACCACGCAGTTATGTTGGTTGCTATGTATGCATTTTTCATTGGTTCTGTGGAAAACCCTGGAGATGTGATGGTTTGCTCTCTAATCCACTGGCTTTCAAGCTTTCGCATGTATCGTCACAATCACCTGGAGCGCTCTTGAAAACACAGGGTCTGGAGTTTTTCCTCAGTGGGTTTTGTGGTGGGATCTGAAAATATTCATTTCTAGTAAGCTTCTGGTGATGTTGATATGTTTATTTGGAGAACCAGAATTGGAGCACCACTGTGGCCCTATGTGGACTTATCCAGATTCTATCTCTAGGATACAGTCTCACAGCCAACAACTAGAGGCGGTGATTCTGATACAATGCTGAGAGTTAAAAAGCTTAACAATAATAAAAGGATTTTATATTTATCTACAGTTCAGCTGCCATACGGTTAACCAGAATGCAGTGTGTATTTCCTTTGGATGGGGACAGAGGGTGTTTCAGTCAATAACTGGTTAGATGAAGTTAACCAAGGGGTCCTTGATGAATTACTTGAAGAACAAGCTTTTATTTAATATATATCTAGAAAAAAAGTTCCTAAACCTGATGTCTAAGAAGGGAGGAAAAAAGTAAAGAGAATTTAGGCAGTGACAGTGTTAGAAGACCGTGCCTGGAGGCAGAGTGTGGACCAGTTTCCCTGTAAAAGTTCCTTTAAGTTGAAAATTTGTGTATTTCCCAAGTCGACACGTCAGGCAATAAATCATTTTGTAAGGAGGGTAGTGTTGCTTAGAGACACTCCAGGATACCAGATTAATCAAAATTTAATGTTGTCCCTCAGCTATCTTGAGTTTTTGTCTCACTTTGTAGTTGACTAGATCTCAGGTTCAAATCGAAAACTCTAGTGATTTATAAACACCTCTTACTAGGAAGACATAAGCCAAAAAGTATCTGCCTGTCAAAGCCAAAAGAATATTTTTGAAAGACACAAATATGACAGTTCAAGGTACTTCCAACTCGGTGTATGTGTCTGGACAAAGACAGAAAGTGAGCACAGAAATGGAAGCAGACACGCTTGGCTGGAGGGGAAAGGTGTTATTCTTTCAATTGCTCTTCTTCCCAGCAGGAGGGATGTGAGGCTTGAATTTCAAATTAGTTGTACTGTCTTGAGGCAAATATCAGCTGTGGTCAAGGGAAAGACAGAATCCCAGTATCACCTGAGCGCCTAATAGTACCCACTGCAGAGGGCTGTGGTCTTTTATGTTTTCGTAGCAATTTGTGAGATGGTTGTTATTATTTCTTTTTCACATATAGGAAACAGGCTCTAGAGGCCAGTGATGTCCTGATATCACCTGCTAAGAAGTGGTAGAGAAGTTATTTGAGACCAAATCTGTGTGGCTATAACTGCCATGCTCCTGCCTTTATATCCCCTGGCCAGGGTCTATCAGAAATTCCATCCATTTCCCCTCAAGAAGCAGGGCTGAAATGTGCAAGAAGCATAAGGCTTAATGACAACTCCGGCAGCTCACCCTGTCATATCTTTCACTCAGAGGCTTTACCCTGCCCTGGCCTCCTGTGTTGGTCTACACTCGACTCTGTGCATTCTACCCAGATCACGTGCTTTTGAGCTAACTCTTTACTAACCGTTCTGACTTTTTCACTGACTTAGGCCTTTGCCTTTGAAAAAATGCCATAAAACATTTTGGTTTAAATATCACCAAAGTGAAGTGCAAAATATAGATGGTTTAAATAGAAAGTCTTAAAAATAGATGTGAGAAAGTTAAAAAGGAATTTAAAAAAAAAGTCTGAACCTCAAAGTTCAAAGCTAGTTCAGCAAAAACAGATTTAGGGAAGATTGGGCAAAAAAGAAGAAAAGTGGAGAGACACAGAAGAAGGAAATGGAAAAGCTAAAGTAGCCTCTGTGGAATTACTAGAGAAATCGGTACAAATATCAGAAAAGATATAAAGTCTGATGGAATGGAAAAGTGCAGTATAGGCCTGACCTGTGATGGTGCAGTGCACAAAGTATCGACCTGGAATGCTGAGGTAGCCAGTTCGAAACCCTGAGTACATAGGGGAGTGGATTCTTCCTGCTCTTTCCCCCCTTCTTTCTCCTCTCTTTTTCTATCTTCTCTAAAATGAATTTTTTAAAATTCTAAAAAATAAAAGCACAATATAACTCTCATATAAACAAGGAGAAAAGAAAATTAGGAGTAAATTGATAATCATTAAAAATAAGGGAAAATAATAAAGTAGAATAAATAATACATAAAGTAACATGTAAGTAATAACATCAAGTAAATTAAAGTACTGAAGTACTTTCTTTTAAAGAGCAAACTATTTACATTTAAAAATTTTATTCTGTTCATAGAGAACAAAGTATTATATATGGGTTGAAGAGATATTCAAATGTTGTTGTAACCACTGAAAAAAAGCCAAAATGGCTATATTAACATACAGAGAGGGGTTTAAGATTAAATTCACTTACCAATAAAAAAAGATATTAAAAAGTAAAATATGTGAAAAAATCATACATTTGAATGAGACCTATATATATCTATAATAAAAAATATTTAAAGAGCAAAGATGGAAGTCCTGGGTTTGATTTTCAGCCAGGGCACACAGGAGAAGCGCCCATCTGCTTCTCTACCCTTCCCCCCACCTCCTTCCCCTCTATCTCTCTCTTTCCCTCCTGCAGCCAAGGCTCCATGGGAGCAAAATTGGCCTGAGTGCTGAGGATGGCTTCATGGCCTCTACTTCAGGCGCTAGAATGGCTCTGGTTGCAGCAGAGCAATGCTCCAGATGAGCCGAGCATCACCCTCTGGTGGGCATGCCGGGTGGATCCCAGTCTTGTGGGAGTCTGTCTGTCTGCCCCCCAACCTTCTCATTTCAGAAAAATACCAATAAATAAATAAATAGCAAAGAGAACTTATTAGAAACAACCGAACTCAGTATTTTTTTTAAGAAATAGAACAGGTATTATAAATAAGAAATAAGTAATAATATTCAACTCTCAAATTTCCTAGGATATATAGAACTTTAAGTAATTTGAGAAAAAGTATTTTTGTATGTTCATTGAATATCTAAAAATCCTGTTTATCAATTTAGACAAAAAATACCTTAAATTTAAACATGTATAAATCTTATAGACCATTACTCTAATCTTAACTAGATAGAAGGTTTAGGGGGAAAATTTTATTACATAAAATTAGAAAATTAATTTTGGGGGCTGGCTGGTTGGCTCAGTGGTAGAATGTCAGCAGATGTGTGGAAGTACTGGGTTCAATTCCTAGTCAGGGCACACAGGAAAAGCTACCATCTGCTTCTCCACCCACTCTTCTTCTTGTCTTGCAGTCATGGCTCAATGGTTCTGTAGGTTGGCCCCAGGTGCTGAGGATGGCACCATGGCCTCACTTCAGGCACAAAAATAGCTTCGTTGCCAAGCAACAGAGCAGTGGCTCCAGATGGGCATGGCTCCAGATGGGCACAGCTTTGCCCAGTAGGGATCTTGCTGGGTGGATTCTGATTGGGGATCATACAGGAGTTTGTCTCTGCCTCCCTGCTTCTCACTTATAAAAAGAGAGAAGATGAAAAAAAGAAAGAAAGAAAGAAAGAAAGAAAGAAGGTTAATTTTGAAGTAGTGGTTGAATCAAACAGAAATTTAAATTTAAGAAGACAAAGTAAAAACAATATAAAGGCCAAATGGTTATAAAAATCTATTGGATATAGCAAAAGCTCTTCTCAGAAATATATATATACTTATGTCAGACTTAAGTACTTGCATTACCAAAGCTCCATTGGAGCAAAATTGGCCCAGGTGCTGAGGCTGGCTCCATGGCCTCCACCTCAGGTACTAAAATGTCTCTGGCCACAACAGAGTAACTCCCCAGATGGGCAGAGCATCACCCCCTAGTGGGCATGCTGGGTGAATCCTGTTCGGGCGCATGTGGGAGTCTGTCTGACTGCCTCCCCCTTCTCACTTTAGAAAAATACAAGAGAAAAATTTAACAGAATCTATTCCAGTAAATTGAAAATAAATACTGTATATCAAAGAATGTATGAGGATTAACTTTATGTGTCAACTTGACTAACCCATGAAGTCCAGCTTTCTGGGACAACATTATTCTGAGAATTTTGATCAGTGTGTTTCCAGATGATATTATCATTTATATCAGTAGACTGAGTAAAGCAGACTGCCCTCTCAATGTGCATGGCCTCATCCAGTCAGTTGAAGGCCTGAATAGAACAAAAAACTGACTCTCCCCCAAGTAAGAGAAAGCATTCTGCCTAACTACCTGGAACACTTATTTTTCCTGCTTTTGGACTCTAACTGAAACATTGGCTCTTCCTGCGTCTTGAGCCTGCTAGCTTTCAGACTAGAACTACACCATTGGCTCTCATAGTTAACAAGCCTTTAGACCAGCGGTTCTCAACCTGTGGGTCGCGACCCACAAGTTGAGAACCACTACTTTAGACTCAAGCTAGAATAAGACCATCAGCTTTCCTGGGTCTTCAAGTTGCTGACTCACCTGCAGATCATGGAACTTGCCAGCCTCCATAATTTGCGTGAGCCATGCCTTATATAACCTCTTTCTAGAGATGGAGAACCCAGACTAACACAGGATGTCTCTGAGAAGGTCTAGGAGGCCCAGAGAATCGCGTTTAGAAAAGAAACAGAGTCGAACCACAAAATTCCAACCTCTGGGTTCCACCAGCAAAACCCTGCTCACTTTGACAGGGGGCAGAAGTGCCAAGTCTGAACCTGACATCTTCCCCTTGCACGTGTCACTGCTGTGCCGGAAAAGTGATGTCTCTGGTAATAAAGCATTTCACAAGTGCTGTCATGACCCAGCATTGAAGTTGTGGCTAAAACTCAATTCCCCTTTGTGGACAGTTTGCTAAGGCCCCACCACACCCACTCCCCTTCTCAGGCTATGAGGCACACACCCCAGTCGCCCCCAGTACCGGGTACCAAACGACTAGGGACAGCTACTACAGCTCAGAGACTGATTATTTAAATGAGCCAATCCCTAGGAAGCCCTGGGAACCTAGATTTCCTGGATCTACTTGCCATATGAAAGTCTGAGCCTACAGTTCCAGCTTGCTGTCATGTGTCCCCAACTACAGTCCCATGAGTGACCCTGCTTGGCAGCCTTCTCATATTATATGCAATAATTCCACCTAGATTCAGAGCTTACATTAAAATAAAGTAATGAAGAGGATCTAAACAGGGAAAGGGAAGAAAATGTTAATGTTAACTCAACTCAATATCTAGGAATGAGCATTATATTTATCTAACTGAGTCTGTATTTGAGACTTAAAGTGACCTTAATTTATATTCAAGGTCAAGGAAAGATTAAACACCCTGAATAATTGATAAAGAAGAGTGAGAGACAAGAGACAAAAAGCAAAGTTTGTTTGATTATGTCATTAATCATGCTTGTTCAGCATGCTGATTTTATCTGAATAAAGACATTAGAAAAAATGGCAGGACCACGATATGTACAATTTATCAAAGCAACGAGCAGAGAGTTGTTTTAATTAAGCAAAAATAAATACACACAGAGAAATTCCACATTTGTAGGTATGCTTGCATGTATATATACAAACAAGAAGCAAGCTAGGGAAAAGGTTGATTAGCATTGATTTAGTTTATTTGGGGAATAACAAGAGGGGTTTTGTTTTGCCTTTATAAACCTTTATGTTACATAATCATTTTACTGGTTATGACAATCTCCTATTATTATTATTTTTTTATCTTTTTTCTTGTCCCCCCAAATCACAATACAGACCAGGCAGCTGGGGTGTATATGGGGTGGGTTTACTATGCCTCCTATTTCTGTACAGTCAGTGTAATAACACAGCCTACAGTAAGCACCAGGAGGTATATTATTTGAATCTGAGGCACAGAAAATAAAACATTTGGATACAGAAGCTAAGTAGTATCCCAAGCAGCCTACCTGCCAGTCAAAGGATCACCAATGTCACTTAGGTGAGAGAACTTCAGCAATGTGACATCTACGAACCCATAAACCACCCTACAAGGAAAAGTACGAGCAAAGTCAGCCTCTGTCACAATTGTGATTAAATTGTGCCTGATGCCAAAATGCAAGTGCAAAAAATGTTGTGTTCTCTTCCTTCCCATCCTGCCCCTTGCAGCCACATGTAGCAGCTGATTAGTGGGGGGGAGTGAGGGACTGAAGAACAGAGAAGCCACCTCCAGTGTCCTTGTCCACCAGTGTCCTGCTTGAGGTGAGCCCATGCTGGGAGAGGGGAAGTCTTTAAGCTGGGTGAGAATTTGGATTTCTGAGGCACTTTCCCTTTCCACAAATATTTATTGAGTAAACACCGGTAATGTGCTTGCCACTGTTTTAGGTTCAAGGGATCAATCAGTAAACACCATCCACACATGCAGAAAAGGAAAAGAGCCCTTAACCTCAAGGAACTGACTAGTGAAGACAACAGAACGCAAATACAACCTGTGAGTTATTTATGAGAAGGTGGAAAAAAACAACTTGGAGATGATTATGGGATGTTGGGCTGGAAGTAAGCCTTGGCATTGTAGTAAGATGGTCAAGGAAGGGAACCCTTGAGCCAAGACGTGATGGATGTGATAGTTAACCTGACAGAACTTTCTAGTACCTAAAAGAAGAGAGAGAGATTTTATTATCCTAGAGTGATTCGGAACACTATGGAGTTTTCAAGAATTTGAATCCAGGGGTAAGAAAACATATTTCACAGAGAGAATTTAGTAGGGACTGGCAAAAAAATAAAAATAAATAAAGTCACCTACGAGTTCAAACTGACTCACTATAATAGAGTGATTATGTAAAATTTAAGGACAAGAGCACCCAGAACCAGGTTCTGCAACTGCCAACATTCTCTGCGCTTAAAATATGCTTGCTTGATGTGCCATTTTCACTCAGGAAAAAAATATCCCCACAATAATAAATAAGGCAGGATCCAAATCCCTTCCTAGCTCTTCACACAGTTGGACTCTCCTCTAGTCCAGGCATAGTTGTACAGTTTTCAGGAGCGAGACATGGCCATTCTTTGAGTGAAGAACGTACCTCATCTCTGTGGACTGTAGATAAGAGCACACTTTTCAGGGTGGATGCCTGGAGGACTGGTTTTCTATGAATTCATTGTGTTCCTAAAGGTCAGAGCTTTATCTCTTACTTCTCTGAGATGCAACCTAAGTATCCTAAGACAGGCTCCCCACTACGTATTCCTAATTCATCGGCTCTCAGAAATGAAAAGAGACCTGCTCTGTTTCACTGGGCATGTTGTCAGTACAAACTATGAACATGCCGACCATTATAAAGAGAGAACATGATGCAAGTTCTCCCAACCTCGTCATCTCATCCACGTTTCAGATAAAGGACAAGGCTATTTCTGAAGCTTATAGGTTTGTAGAGAGACCCCAAAGCACATTTTTGGGGGGCCAATAATTTTATAAATAGATAGATTGCCTGTCTTCACAACAGGAATGTGACCTTTATGAGGTCTATCACTTTGTCTTATTTATTATTGTTTTTTAAAGGAAATGAAATTTTCAATGTATCGTAGAATTTTTATAATAAAGCATATAATTAAATGTATTCACTTATTCCATAGATAAAATGTGTCTTTTGTAACATAAAAGTTACATTAGTCTACTGCATGCTCTAAAAAACCCTTGGATGTAGATGGTATGATTAATATTGTCTCCATATTTCAGGTTTAAGAAACGAGGCTCAGAGTGGTTCAACAGAGGTGCGCCAAGTGACTATGGCAGATTAATAAACACCACCTTCTTCTATTGAGGTAATTGGTAAAATCAGGTAAGTCAGAGAGAAAACTATGAAAACAATCCCTTAAGACGGCATGTGCCTGACCAGGTGGTGGCACAGTGGATAGAGCATCAGACTGGGATGCGGAAGGACTCAGGTTCGAGACCCCGAGGTCGCCAGCTTGAGCGCGGGCTCATCTGGTTTGAGCAAAGCTCACCAGCTTGGACCCAAGGTCGCTTGGCTGAGCAAGGGGTTACTCGGTCTGCTGAAGGCCCACAGCCAAGGCACATATGAGAAAGCAATCAATGAACAACTAAGGTGTCGCAACAAAAAACTGATGATTGATGCTTCTCATCTCTCTCCGTTCCTGTCTGTCTGTCCCTATCTATCCCTCTCTCTGACTCTCTCTCTCTGTCCCTGTAAAAAAAAAAAAAAGCCTGACCAGGTGATGGCACAGAGAATAGAGCATTGGACTGGGATGCCGAGGACCCAGGTTCGAGACCCCGAGGTCGCAAGCTTGATCGCGGGCTTATCTGGTTTGAGCAAAGCTCACCAGCTTAGACCCAAGGTCGCTGGCTCCAGCAAGGGGTCACTCGGTCTGCTGAAGGCCCGCGGTCAAGACACATATCAGAAAGCAATCAATGAACAACTAAGGTGTTGCAATGTGCAACAAGAAACTAATGATTGATGCTTCTCATCTCTCTCTGTTCCTGTCTGTCTGTCCCTGTCTATCCCTCTCTGACTCTCTGTCTCTGTAAAAAAAAAAAAAAAAAAAGACTGCATGTGCATATGGTTGAAAATTGTTAGACCCTGGAACAAGGTAGAGCAGTGCTTCTCAAACATGTCCAATCATAAAGTCATCTTGGGGCACAAGTTAAAAATACAGAAGCCTAGGCTGTGTATCCCAGACCTCCCCAGTTGGAAGCACTTGAGTAGGATTCAGGAATCTGCATTTTAACTAGCACTTAGATGACTCTTATTGACAAGCAAGTCTGGGAAACACTGAACCAGAGTTCTTTTCACCCTAAATAACCCCAGACTGTCAGGAGAGGGGAAGAATAATTCCACCCTGGTTCCCTTTGTGTGTACAAAGAACAATTAACTCCTGATGCTCCAATCACCTCTCTCTCTCGGTCGGAGGACATCATTTTATTTCTATATACATACATATACATATGCATATACATGTATACATACACATGTACATAAATAGATGCATATACAGTCCCACCTCCCCTGACCAGCGAAGACTGTAAGACTGTTCCTGACATTTGGATCTAGCACAGAACAGGGCACTTGTAAACAGTGGTGTGAGCCGGTGTTCACATTATCATAATTGGGGTGCCAAGGTGATGTCGGAGCTGGTAAACCATTTTATGCATTAATAGGATGGAAAATAAGGAAGTCTGTCAAGGTTTATAGTTAATGCAACTTCAAGATATGGAAATCGAAGCTAAAATCTATCTTAAGTTCCTTCAAAAAGAGGTCTGCTCTTGGGGAGTTGAAGGAACTTGCTCAATGATGAGATGAGAGCATATCGTTGGCAAAGGCTAAAGGAAGATGCTGTAGGTCATGACCTCCTTTGCTAGGCTGCTTAGCACCAATCCTTCTGAGTGCCTGTGCTTAATTACTTTGAATTTCCCCAAGTTTCCTTTTTCCCTGCAAATATGAGGTATTGTGTGGGCAAATTAAACCCACTTACAAGGAGTAGTTTCCACAAGGGCCTGTGGGTACGGCGTGGATGGGTGTCTTAACCTCCCGTGTCAGCCACTCTTTGTCATAGTATAGCACCCACATTTTATGTGGCAGCAGACCCTATAGTTTAAAGCAGTGGCTAGAGCTGACCTTGAGGGGAAAGGAGAAATGAAACAAATTTTCCTTAAGTAGGTGAAAGGTTAAGAGAAAAGCTCTTTCAATCTTTTAGGTCACTGTTTATTTCTATTTGGTATGTTTCCTTTATAATCATGTTCTAGTTAAAATGGCATCTTTGTTTTCATTAATCACAATTCTTGCTTTTATTATATATTTTTTCTATTTTCTTTGAGTTGACTCCAGTATTCATTTTCTAAATACTAAAAATAGGTATTAACACAATTGACATTATGTATTTCTTTTCTACTGTAAATATTTAAAGCTATGATTTCCTCTCAAAAGACTACTTTGACCGCATCTCACAGATTTTGTTTTATAGTTTTATAAGATTTTTATTCTATTACCATACAATCCTAGGAATTATTTCTTCTCTTACTCTTTCATTTATATACCATCCATTAGTAAGCTGTTTAAAAATTCATATATACAGGAATTTTTTTCTTTTACCTTTTATAAAAGCTGCCTAAAGGCAATACTATTTGGTTTCCTCACTGCCATATTTTCAGTATTTGGAGAAATACCTGGAATGTAGAAGAGATCAATAAATGTTTATTGGTTTATCTAGTTAATTAGTAAAAATATCATATAGAATAAAACCACAATAAGCTTTGAAATAAATATATCTGTATTTTCCATATTGATATGGTGACAGTTGGAAATAATTAAAAAATCAACAAAAATTATGACATTTGCTTGAAGCATTAAAGTCAATATAAACTATATTGATTTTATTATATGTCTTCTCCAATTTAAAAAAGGATGAGTTACAAATCTTTCAATTTGGATTTTGACAGGTATTTGAATGAGTCTTAAATTGTGGGCGGGGCAAGAAGCCCATCTTTTACACTCTCTGGACATCCAGGAAACATCTGATCAGCAGGAAATTCACAGCAATATTAAATTATCTCAATAGAATTTTTTTTTTTTTTTGGTATTTTTCTGAAGCTGGAAATGGGGAGGCAGTCAGACAGACTCCCGCATGCACCAGATGGGGATCCACCTGGCACGCCCACCAGGGAGCGATGCTCCACCCATCTTGGGGCTTCTCTCTGCCGCAACCAGAGCCATTCTAGCGCCTGAGGCAGAGGCCACAGAGCCATCCTCAGCACCGGGCAAACTTTGCTCCAATGGAGCCTTGGCTGCAGGAGGGGAAGAGAGAGACAGAGAGGAAGGAGAGGGGGAGGGGTGGAGAAGCAGATGGACGCGTCTCCTGTGTGCCCTGGCCGAGAATCGAACCTGGGACTCCTGCACACCAGGCCAATGCTCTACCACTGAGCCAACTGGCCAGGGCTTCAATAGAAATTTATCTCTACATTGATGCTCACTTTAATGTCATTAGTCTTCCAGAAAATTTTTTCAGATACTAAATTGAAATCTCCAATGGTTGGTTAATAATTATTTCTTCTTGTCCTGGACTCATTGAAGAATAACAACTAATCATTATTATCATTTTAAGGTAAATAATGACTATTAAAAATGTATTATTGTTTGTTGTTCCACTTAAATCTAATATTACACATATGTACATATATATGTGTATACATTTATATTTTCTATTTAAGCCTTCAAAATAACCTGCTTTGCAAAAATATTTTCTCTTCCAAGCATCAAATATTGCTCTTATATTTAGAAAAGTCATTAACACACACACACACACACACACACACACACACAGACAAAACGATAAGTTATACCTCAGAATATTAGACCCCATCATTAATGGATATAAAAATTTGTTTTCCTAATTAATTAGGGAAAACATTAATTATCTTTGTCTGGGGAAAGAAAACCCAGTTACTATCACAGAAATATAAAATTTAATAAACTCCCAACATTACCTTCATTGGCTGAAATTGTAGAAACTCAAAATTGGAAGACTTCTTAAAGTTACCTATTTCAATGTTTGAATTAAATGGTTTAAGTGATTCTGTCAGGTTGTGCAGAGCTGACACAAAGAAAAGTGACAACTAGAAAAGAATGTCACAGTAATAGCTCATCTTTGGAGAAAAGCTATCATGCCCTGGATTTTAAAACTACCCTTTTAGGCTTTGTTCCTGCCTGAGAGCAGAGAGAGAAAAGTCAAGCAAAAATTCCTATCACCTTGTATTACTGTCAGAAGGCTACTTTTGTCCCTTGATACTTTATCCAACCTGAGGCGCATTTATATTGTATATGGCTTGCTTCTTTCTCTTAGCTATAACAGGTCCCAAAGCAACAGCAGAAGGAAAGCCTGGTAGTGATTGCACAGAGGAACACCAGAGATCACAACACCCACATTTTTGCTCATGTCTCACAGCTTATTATATAACTCTTGTCTGTAAAAGGTACCTAATGGAAGCCCAAGGGGATAGGAAAAACATCTCTCACTTTCTAAGACACCAGGGAAGGTTGCACATGTGATACTCACATGTTCAAGTTGCGTTATATAACTTATTTGATGACAATGATGACGATGAATTGTCTCTGTCTGACCGCTTTCTCAGTACTTTCCTGTATTAGCCCATTAGCCCCCTCAGCACTCATATGAGAGAGATGTTCATACTTATTACCATTTTATAGATCAGGATACTCATACACAGGGAGACTATGCCTTTTGAAAATGCCCCACAATTTTTGGATGTTCTGTTCTGGTTTTGGGATTGTTGGTTCATTTGTTAATCTTTTTTATCTTTGCATTTAGTTCTGGGAAGTTTCTATTGACCTATCTTCAAGCTCACGGATCCCTCAACTGTATCCAGTAGATTGATGCCCATCAAAGGTGTTTTCATTTGTTACAGTGTTTTTTATTTCTGGTATTTTCTTTTTATTTTTTTCTTAAAGTTTCCGTCTCTCTGCTGATATTATCCATGTTTCACATTGCCTGCTTTCCCAAAGATCCCACTATCTTCCCACTAGTATAGTGTGAAGTCCTCCACTATACTTTCCCCTTGGTGAACTTATCAGATTTCAGAGTTTTATAAACACAGATTTTTATCTCTAGCCTTGTGTACTTTCCAAAATCCCTATCTATATATCTTAGAAACCTTCGTAGATTCCACCCTGAATGATCCAACATTGTCTTAAATATCAACACATCCAAAACCTAATCTAACATTGCATCTCCTCCATTCCCCAGACTCCCCCTATTCTACTTCTTCTAATGTTAGAATCATTAGGTAAGAAAAAAGATTTTGAATTTATCCTTGATTCTGTTCTTATTCTCAATATCTACAGCCAAACATTTGGCAAATGGTAGATTCCTCTACTGCTCTATAGAGGAATACCTTCCTTTCCAATTTTACTTTCAAGTACTAAGTTCATCTGGCTTTACCTTGACTTTTCCAATCAATTGCCTAAGTACCCAGTGGCCCTAATTATAGATTAACCGTATGCAACTCAGATCATATTATTATATGTTTTTAGCTGCCTCAAAGAAAACACCAAGAAATCCCTTTGGGGAACTAAACAATACATGCAGTTTCCTCTGCTCTGAACTTGGCGTGATTAAGCCCATCTCTCCTGTCTTTCCTTCCTTCAGCCTTCAAATGCCACTGGTTCATCATCAGTAAACTTTGTAGATCCTCGCCTCCACGCTCGGTCTATGCTGCTTTTGAAGGCCTCCTTTGTTTTTTTTTTTTGTTTGTTTTTTGTTTTTTGTATTTTTCTGAAGTTGGAAACGTGGAGGCAGTCAGACTCCCGCAAGCGCCGACCGGGATCCACCCAGCATGCCCACCAGGGGGTGATGCTCTGCCCATCTGGGGCATTGCTCTGTTGCAACCAGAGCCATTCTAGCACCTGAGGCAGAGGTCACAGAACCATCCTCAGCATCCGAGCCAACTTTGCTCCAATGGAGCCTTGGCTGCGGGAGGGGAAGAGAGAGACAGAGAGGAAGGAGAGGGGGAGGGGTGGAGAAGCAGATGGGCGCTTCTCCTGTGTGCCCTGGCTGGGAATCGAACCCAGGACTTCCGCACGCCAGGCTGATGCTCTACCACTGAGCCAACCGGCCAGGGCCCTCCTTTGGTTTTTTCCAAATCTTTTTCCCCCTCAACACCCATCTCATATTTTCCATTCTCTTCCCCCAAGACTGATGAGAATTTCTGTTTCTTTGAACCCTTACAAAAGTAGTTATCATTCTCCGTTGTGCTTTAGTGATATGTTTCTCTGTTATGTTTGCTGTTCTCAGCCACCATTTGCACACTTATTAGAGCAGAAACAGGGCAATAGTCACGTTTGTATTGCGTTCCCACTGTGCTTTCTGACACTTAATAGTTATTTAATACGGCTATATTTGAATCGAGTAGATATACATTTCCTCTCCCTTTTCTAGTTCAGTTTTATATATATCATATATATATATATATCATATATATATATATATATAAAATGTCTATGTGGAGTGGTAAATTAAGAAAGGGACAAGCGGTGAACGTAAAATATTTGTTCAAGTTTTACTTTAGAATGCCAGAGTTTGACAGCTTCACGAGTTAAATAACAAGTGTGATCATGAGGACTATCTAATAAAAGCAGGTGATGATGGCTGAATCCCAACACCTCCTGAGTCTCAGCACCTAGCAAATCCATGCATTTGATTATGCCCAATGGTAAGCCTTAATACCCTAACTTTAAAATTGATCATTACATGTAATGAGGCTGCTGAAAGTTTTTTGTTTGCTTCCAGACTAATAGCGCCAGCTCTGGCTCACATTCATTAGGAAGCATTTCTTCTTGGGAGTTTCATATTCAGAAAGTGTCTTGTGCCAATAAATTTCTCGTGTGATTGATGCCGGAATGCAGAGCTCTGACGGCCTTAGGAACCATGATCGCCAAGCCCATACTTTACTAGCGTGGAAAGTCACTGGTGCTTACAATGTAACTTCAGAGTGGAAAAACAGACAGATGAAAGAGGTAGAAAATCCTAGGAGCTAGTAACAGCCTAGAGGAAAGCAGAATGTCTCCTAACCTCTTGCCAAGCTGTAGTGTATGTGTCTCCCTGGCTTTTGGACTTTTCAACTGAATTGTGTGAAACTATCTTCATTTTCAAAAAGTTTTCCTATTAAAAAATGCGAATGCCAGGAATTGGGTTTTAGATCTTTAGTTTTTTATTTTGTTTTGTTTTGTTATCTTTTGGTCTGTGTATACATTCATGGTGATACTCAGGCCCCTGGCTTACAGTTTCTCTGGAAACATTTTAGTAAGCAACAACTCTACTAATTTTTTTTAATTTTTAAAATCTTTTTTTAATCAGACATCTTTGAACACTGGCCTGAGAGGAGAAACTTCTGTCTCCGTCGCTTAGGTAGTAAACCTAGGTAAGAAAAACACAACTTTCCTACCATTTTATTAAATTTCTGAGATCTTTTGCATTCCTTATTTCATTTCTTGACTTTTCTCTTTCTTGTTGTGTTTATTCATGCAAATGGCCATTAATCTAAAAGATCTGTTTGTGTCAGGCACATACAAAGATGAATTAGGTTCTTAGCCCATAAGAAGATTACCATCTACATAAGAATAGAAGAGGCACATGAACCAGTGCAAGAGTGTGTTATGAGTACTCTGATCTAAGGAATTCTAAATACCTTAGAGGCGAGTCAAAGGACGAGGCGATCAGTTTCACCTGGATTGGGCTTGGAAGGTCTTCACAGAGAGAGTGATGCATTAGTTGAGTCTTCAATGCTGAACACATGTCTGGTAAGGAGACAATGGGTCACGGAAGCAACGTGATCAACAGTTTGGCAATGCCATCCAGGTTGCCACATGTCATTCTGTCTGGCAAGGGCACAGGAGGCCTGTGACAGGCAGTACGTCTAGATTATACAGTGTCTGATGAGCCTCTTCGCACCACTGTCAAAAGCGAACTCTCCTTTCCTGTTGGGTTTCAGGTCCCTCTCGCCTTTTCTTTCACATGAGTCCCGTGCTATGTTTCCTCTGACTTTCTCTTAACTCTTCACATTGCCCACAGCACTCACCCTTCACTCCTTAGCCCCTACTTGCCCTGATTCTAATAGTGAAGGCTTGCCTTGCTTTGTGAATTTTCTATCTCCAAACTTTTTTATATGCCATGAAATTCCAGAAGAAAACTTCAAATCCATGCTCTGGCCCACGTTCTTCTTGAGCACCGGTGTCATCCTGCAGACATTAGCACTGTCAGGGTGTTAGTTAGAGACAGGGAGAAGAGCAAGCATCGGTGTCTGTCATTATCATCTCTGATAAAAGCAAAATTAAGTGTACATCTACCCATTTATCTGTTACTACATTCCCAGAGAGTAACTGGGTGGGTTTTCACCAAATGTAGCCTGACCTAAAATACAGGAGAAGAAGGTGTTAGGATATCATTTAGGGGTGGGAGGAATCATGAAGAAGTAGGCTTTCCTCTTCTCACCCTAGTAAGGGTTAAAGAAAGCCCAGGTGATTATTAGTCAGGAGAAACATGCCATGCTGTTAAAATATTGTGCAGGAGAGAGAAACAGGCTTCAAATCACAAACAAGAGGGGAAATACTTTGAAATCCAAACTTATTATTATTTTTTTGTATTTTTCTGAAGCTGGAAACGGGGAGAGACAGTCAGACAGACTCCCGCATGCGCCCGACGGAGATCCACCCGGCACGCCCACCAGGAGCGACGCTCTGCCCACCAGGGGGCGATGCTCTGCCCCTCCGGGGCGTCGCTCTGCGGCGACCAGAGCCACTCTAGCGCCTGGGGCAGAGGCCAAGGAGCCATCCCCAGCACCCGGGCCATCCTTGCTCCAATGGAGCCTTGGCTGCAGGAGGGGAAGAGAGAGACAGAGAGGAAGGAGGGGGAGGGGGTGGAGAAGCAGATGGGCGCCTCTCCTATGTGCCCTGGCCGGGAATCGAACCTGGGTCCCCCGCACACCAGGCGGACGCTCTACCGCTGAGCCAACCGGCCAGGGCCAAATCCAAACTGATTTTTTAATCTAACCACTTCTGCATGGGAATCCTTAACTAATTGTTCTAGAGTGAGTTGAATAGAAATGCATTTTATTTATTTATGCTCCCTTCACCATCTGTCTGTCAAAGGTTGTGGTTCTCCCAAACAACACAGGATAAGCCAAAATTGTTACCATTTATTTAATGCCTAGCACATGTTCCATGCACAGCCTGTAGGTCTTATACTGATCTACTAGTCTTTCATTGGGCTATTTCTATAGCCCTGTGCATTAGCTGGTGTTATTCCTATTTTATAGATTATATAAATATTAAAAAAACAAGATTTTAAAAATTAACAATGTGACCTAAGTCCCATCCTGTGTTTAGTAAGCGGATTTGGTATCTGGCCCCAAATCCAAAGCTTAAAAACACATTGATTCTCATAAATAATCTAAATAGAGTTCTGTTTAGAGGAAGGTTGAAGCATATTATTGTTTGTATTTATATATAGTAGAAACCATTCATTCTGACTCTGGAAGAGTCCGTTTTGTGGAACCAGGACTTTAATCTTGCACTAAGAGTTAGCAAAATGACCTAAATTTGCATTTATATGCACAAAAACATCTGCTTCCACAGAGGTCTGTTGATAGTGGGTGTGAGATACCTACAAGTAAGAAGAATTGGCTAGTGGACTATTCCTAGGAGAAGTCTCATTTTCCCACCTTTGCCTCTCACTTCTTGTGTAACCAATGTAGTCTAATATTCCTTCATGCATCTTACTGAACTTAAATTTTATCAAAACTTTAAGTAATATCTGTGGCCATCTGCAGAATTTCTGAAGGATTTTGACATAATGTAATGTAACATTTAATAGAACCACCTAAAGCTATAGTTCTTTACGTCAGGCAACACAAAAAAAATATCCTGGGAGTGTTATTGCTTCTAGTGTTCAATATATTTTCTCAGATATCATCTTTTTATTTTTACTTCTCAGAAAATTCAACTCAAAGTTCTTCTCCAGGGACACCAATTCAGTCCAAACCCCTAGAATTTTTAGGGCAGCATTCCAAAACAAGTAGTATTACTGAAGAAATAATTCTTTATACGATAATTTCCTTAAAAGTAAAAGCTGCCACAGTATCCAATTTGAGTAGAATACAGTACACTGTCATGAAAATAACTAATTTAAATACAAAACCAACAGCAGACGTCTTATTTCCAAGATTGTAGCTTGTATGGAAGCTTACTCAGAAATCACAGGACTGTGTTGGAGATCTGTGAGAGGTTTTCTAAAATGACAGCAAATAATAAAAAGATGCATCGTAAGACAAGTGAAAAATGGAGCAGTCATCTTCTTTATTATACCTTGTGTGCTGATGGGTCCACAGGACCACTCCAGGTTTGATGATTCGTGAGGAGGACTCACAAGAACCAGGAGATAGTTGTGCTCCTGGCTTTGACTTATTACAGTGAAAGACACAAAGCAAAGTCACCAAAGGATAAGGCACAAAGTGGTGTGAGGTCTGAAGGAAACCAGACACAAGCTTCTAAGAGTCCTCCAGCAGATTCCTGTGGGATTCACTTAATCCCTCTACTAATATGTGTTAATTCACTGATATTCTCTGCCAGTGAAGCTCGTTAGAGCCTCAGTGCCCAAGGCTTCTTGGGGGCTGGCCCCATCTGCACCCTCTGCCTAACACATGCCAAAATTCCAGACACCCAGAAGGAAAACAGCTGTTCAACATTAACTATATTATTTGTACATGCACTTTAGGCACAGTGAGTCAGTTTTGTTCATTCTCGGAATGGTAGGAACCATCCCGAAATCCAAGGTTCCAGACATCCGCCAAGGCCAACCTTGCAAGCAGGTTTAACTCGCTACCCAAAAGGTAGCAAGCCCCCATCAGCTATGCTAACTCTGCACACATTGCCAGCTTGAAAATATCCCCACTTCCAGCCCCTGCCCCTGACACTGGCCCCAAGCAGGACCCAGACAGAAAATGGAAATCTGTAGGGAAGGAGAGGAGAATAGAAGCAGGCTCCACCATGTAACATCTGGCAGCAACGATTCCTGAGCTATTTCCCCAAGGCCTGTGAGTAACTCAGAGCTACACCTAATGACGGAGCTGAAAAGTCGGGGCGACTAACCTTGCTCACGCACATTTACTCTCAGAAATAGTAATTCATTATAAAAGATTCCGAGCACCTAAGTGGCAGTCATTCCTGCCATTCTTTGGGGGATGACTATACGCCTCTTGGTGCATTGCCTGGCTTCCCCATGTCCCCCCTCCCCTCCAGCAGCTACAGCGCAGAGCAACAAGGATGAATTCCAGTCGGCCAACCTCAGGGAGAGTGGGAACTAATTTAGTTCTTCGTGATGATGGGATAATGGTCCTTCTCGGGGACATGGAATGGAAATGGGCTCCCTTGTGCAATAGCAAGAAAGAGGAGAGTATGGAACCAGAAAATAAGTTTGGCTCTTTAAGGCTGAATTTTGCTCTTCTTCCCTCAGCCCTGACACTGTATTTGCATGAGGCTTGCATTCGGTATCAGCAGAAAAAGGTAAAGGAGACAGCATGCCTGTGGTTACCACTGCGACAGCTCTCCATTTTCCCTGGGGACCAGTGCTTAAGAGGAACAAAATGGATGACAATTGGCTAATTGTTCTGAAGTGTTGCAGACAAGTCTGATTTTATGATAAGGAACACAATTAAATTCTCAGAAATATGCTCTCCAACAGAAGAACTTCTCCCTGGGGAGCGTAGACGCCAAGAGAAAGAATTCACAAATGAGTTTCTGCAAATTGGTCTGATGATCTCCATTCCTACCTTATAGGCTTTGACAAAGCAGAAGATAATTTGGGGGAAACTTGAAACACACCTCAGTAGATACTTTTTAAAGTATGATAGACTTGGACCTTGCTGTTTTAAATAAGCTTTTGATTTTTGGTCAAAGTATCTTGCTTTCTTTGTCTCTCATCTCCAGCAATGAAAGAAACATTTTTTAGTTTATTGACTTTAGAGAGAGAAGAAGGGGAGAATGAGAGAGGAAAACATCAACTTGTTCCCCTTCTCGTGTATTCATCTAAAGTCTAAAGTATGAAAGGCGTATTTTTCATTAAACAATGTGAGAAGCATTTGATGTTTACATTTCTTTGTGATTCTAAAGATGGAACTCCTACAGGCCCTGGCTGCTTGGTTCAAGGTAGAATATCGGCCTGGTATATGAAAGTCTCAGGTTCAATTCCCAGTCGGGGCACACAGGAGAAGCACCCATCTGCTTCTCCACCCCTCTTCCTCCTCCTTCTTTTTCTCACTCTCTCCCCCTCCTGAAGCCATGGCTTAATGAGCAGGTTGGCCCCTGCTGAGGATGGCTCCATGGCCTTGCCTCAGGTGCTAAAATAGCTCAGTTGCCAAACAACAGAGCAACGGCCCATGATAGGCAGAGCATCAGCTCCAGATGGGGTTTTCCAGGTGTATCATGGTAGGATGCATGCAGAAGTCTGTCTCTCTGCCTCCCTGCCTCTCACTTAAAAAAAAAAAAAAAAGGAATTCCTGCAGAGGATCATTATCCTGGCAACCAATCATGTATGTGCGATCTCCCTTCAAAGCCTGACACCACTGCTGGCAGGGTCTCTCAGACTTCCGCCACGGTTTCGGGGACATCTTTCCTTCAAAGGGAATACTCCATTTCTGACTATTGCACTAGACATCCTTCATGTATGAAATCCTTCCACTGAAAACTTTGAGAAAAGCAGTCATCTGGCTTAAATTTTACAAAACATACTAAAACATTGTTTTCAATGTTATCGAAGATGTGTATTTATTCTTTTAGAACTGTCACTGTAAATGTTAAAAGTAAAGCCCGACATAAGGAGGAAGATGGGTTCTCATTTCTGCAGACTAATCCATGCTGTTGGAACACGTGTACAAAACTAGGCAATTTAGACATACCCGGCCTTCGAAAAGATGAACAAACAAAGAATATTGAAGAACCAAAGGGGACAGCTGGGCGACAGTGTGAGCAAAGGGCTGTGTACGTACAGACTGTGACCAGGAGTAAAGTGGATTCGTCTACAGGTCCCCTTCCCCATCCTAAAGTATAGCATTCCTATGAACCCTTTCCTAAGCTGAAACAGCATACAGTGAAGAAGCAATTGCCCTTAATGCATATGAAAACATGTTTAGCATTCCAAGACCGCCCCCAAAATAACCTACCATATCATACTGAATATGTGAATTATGTACAGTTTTATCCTAAGCATAACAACCTCATGAGCGCTCTTTGGCTTTTCTGATATCTCAGGGCACTTCTCGCTAAGGGATGCACAGGATGAATAGAGACAGCACAGACGCGGTTCCCAGCCGTGGGGCTGGAGGCTGAGATGCTGAGGGTGGTTGTGGGAGAGAAGCGTGGTGGGGCCACGCCCCCGGCTGCTCAGGGCGAGTGCCGCCTCTGTAGCGCTGCCTGCTAAAGCAATGCTGAGCCCTAGTGTCGTTTTTCACCTTGACTCCTAAAAGGGAAAACCATCCTTGGACTTTTCTGGGGGGGAGGAGGGGAGAGGGGTAACAAAAACAGGTACTAATGCAGGTTTTTCCTAAAAAGCAAAGTGACATAATGCAAACCTTTGAAAAATAGGAGGAACACATAGCTATAGAAACTAAAAGCCCAGGTTCGTAATATTGGTGAAGTATCAGCTATTATGTTCCCAGCATGCCTCCGAATAAGGATCCAAAATTAGATTTTATTTCTACTTTGTCCAAACTTAGACGCAACTGGCAATGAAATCTATTTGAAATAGGCCTTCGCTTAATTTAGATGGAATTAGCAAACCTAATTTCTTAATCTACATTGGCAGATTATTACATTTTTTCCCCCTCTTGGAAATGGATGTTGACAAGACATACCGACAACTTAAGCTCGGCCTAAGAAGTGAGACGCTCTGGTGCCGGAAAGGCTGTTTTAGAGAACGTAATTAATTGTCTTCCTTAATTTAAAATGAAAAGCGGTGCTTTTCCACTGGTCAATACCATCTGGCGAGAAAATTGTTAATGATTGTGAATTGTGTCATTTTTCTTATGAAAGATCAAGAAGTTTAATCTAATAATAATTCAGTCACTTCTTCCCCCAACCTCTGAACAGTTAGTAATCCCTTTTCTGACAGTTTTAGGAAGGAATAAACCAGTTAGGCTGGAGTTTCCACCTTATCCCCACCATAAGGTATTTCCTCCAGGGGTGGAGCCAGGTTAGTGAAAGCCTATTTCAAATAGATAGAAACTGTAGAGGAACTGGAGGAAAGTTGCTGTCAGCACTGACCGTATACTTTGTGGGGCTCAGTGCTAATGAAAACGCAGAGTAGCCCTGGCCGGTTGGCTCAGCGGTAGAGCGTCGGCCTGGCGTGTGGGGGACCCGGGTTCGATTCCCGGCCAGGGCACATAGGAGAAGCGCCCATTTGCTTCTTCACCCCCACCCCCTCCTTCCTCTCTGTCTCTCTCTTCCCCTCCCGCAGCCAAGGCTCCATTGGAGCAAAGATGGCCTGGGCGCTGGGGATGGCTCCTTGGCCTCTGCCCCAGGCGCTAGAGTGGCTCTGGTCGGGGCAGAGCGACGCCCCCTGGTGGGCAGAGCGTCGCTCCTGGTGGGCGTGCCGGGTGGATCTCCGTCGGGCGCATGCGGGAGTCTGTCTGACTGTCTCTCCCCGTTTCCAGCTTCAGAAAAGTACAAAAAAAAAAAAAAAAAAAAGAAAAAAAGAAAACGCAGAGTTTCTTGTTCAGAAATTACCGTATTTTTCGCTCCATAAGACACACCTCGGGTTTTAAGGAGGAAAATAAGAAAAAAAAAAATTCTGAACCAAACGGTGTGTTAAAATATTAAATAAAATATACCACAATAATATTTCACAATGTAAACTCAACAGCAGTATTAATAACCATTAGCACTGTTATTAACAAATGAAAAGAGACTTTAATTGTTCAAATACTCTTCTAGTTGTCCAGGAACCCACAGCCGCTTAAAAAAAGTGAACATTCGCTCCATAATATGCACGGGCATTTTCCCTTCCACTTTTTTTGGGGGAAAAGTGCATCTTATGGAGTAAAAATATGGTAAATACGGTGACAGCAGAGCACTAAATTAAGTGCAGGGCTCTTCAAGTGTAATAGTTTCCATCAGAACAGAAATGTAGTATGACTTTTGCCAAGGGAAAAAAAAATAAACATTTGATTAAATATGCTGTTTATAAAAAGATAGGACAAAAGAGATATCCATATTATTGCAAAGTGTTAATTTTTATTAACACTTTGTGCGCACAGACTGCACACCCACAGAGCTGACTGGGGTCCAGCATCAGCCACGCATCCTGGAGCTCATCTTCCTTCTTCTGCTTAGGCCCCTGATAAGGGCTGGCCCTGCCTGTGAAACTTGTTCTCCTCTTATGGAGGTCCCTTTCTCAGGGTCCTCTTGTTCCTGGTGATGGGGTCCTTGGGTTCCTCTAGATAGAAGCCAAGAGAAACCACCAGAGATATTCCAGACAAATTTTATTAAGCTTATGCTCGAGTATAAGGGAAGCGGCACGGAGGAAAGGAGGATGCTGGGAAGTGGCTCTCCGAATGGTTCTACTTGGCTGCTTTTATAAACTAGAAATGAGGCTTGTGCTAGTGCAAGGGATGGGCAGAGAATGGAATTCTTCTGTCGGGGTCAAGCTACTTCCTCTTTTTGGGGGGTTGCTTAGCAACTATCTTCACCCTGTGCTGTGAGGGCCCAGATGGCAGATGGCTCACTAGGGCCACACAGGAAGGTCATATGGTGGTCAAACCTTCATCTGCCTGTGTGGAACAGTGCTTGGGCATCTCCAAGGAAGTAAGTGGTTAGAAGAAAGATTAAAAATAACTACTTTTACATTTTTTTTCTAGGAAGTGGAGAAAGAGTTACAGTCTTGCAGTCAGCTTATCTGATGCTCCTTCCGGCCATCTGGTATTCTTTACCCTGCACCCCAGTCCCTACGCCGTCTCACGCAAAGGCACCTTCTGCAATGGCGTAAGGATGTCCCTTAACCAAACATTTAAGGTGTGTGTTCATATGCTTAAAGCTTAGTCTAAAACAAAATTTAGATAGTTGACACCCCCCTCCCCCAGTTGTGGTAGCCCCTCTGCTCCCACATGAATGCAAGTGACTAAGAAGGGAACTGGGCCGGCCAAAGACGAGGACTACTGAAGACCCAACGCAGGGTATGTTGGAAGCGGGACACACTGACTCCTCTCAATGTAACCAACCCCACCTTTCCCCCTGGCACTTTCTTCAACATGCCCTACAGGAAGCCCTGACCCATGCTTGGTCTATACAGTATACGTGCTTGCGAGACACAGCAATTCAATCTGTTCAGGTGCAATGACTCAAGCAACTACTGCCCTGGTTTGGTCTCTCTCAGCGTCCTTGTGTTGAGGAGTTGTGCGTCAGCCCAGCATTCCCGCTGCCCCCTAAGAAATCATTTTCTTACGCCTTCTTTTCTGCCCAAGTACTTGGCCAGGCTTTAATTTAAGATTTAAGCACTCATTCACATGAAAATTTTAAGTGCTTCTAATTGCAGCGGTGGGCAGGGGGCATATTCACTGCTCAGGCAGCCCAGTTGAAATGGCTGTTCAGCCCACATCCCTGGATCCCCTGCAACTGCAGTGTGTCGTGTCAGGACAACCCTACGCTGAGTCATGAATGAGTACTTCAGCGCTTCTAAATACTCTTCTTTTCGAAATCCAATCAAATCAGGACAAATAAACTCTGCTTGACACATAGATAAAAATTTGGGGGAGAGGATATTTAGAAGGGCAATGGGACTGGACTCAGCTCTGGTTAATCCAGCATCATCTCTTATAAGAATAGTGGCCATCAAATTTGTTCTCGCCTTTCTCAAAAAAAAAAAAAAAAAAAAAAGTAATTAAAATGCAGGGAGAGGTGTATGAAAAGGGATAGGATTATTTAGAAAAGTTTTAGAATAAATTTTTCTGGGTCAGGAGATTTGCCCGAAGGCAAGAATTTAATACATAAGCATAACTCCTTAGAAAGCTCGTGCTTCAGGGACACACACCCCCCCCCCCCCCACCCTCCTACCCTACCCGGTGGACCTTGAGGAAATGAAAAATTTTCAAAGAGATGTTAGAAGTGGATGGGCAAAACCCAATTTGATCTCCACTATAATGGTATTATTCCATTTTCGCATTAAAGAATAATATCCGTAATGTAAAGATTATGCCAAGTACCCTATAAAAGGATACAAACCTTGAGGCAGTCATCTCTGACTTGCTTCCAGCTGTGCTGGGAATGACACGCACACAAAGATATGCCAAGAAGTGCAGTGTCAGCAAAGCGTTTGGGGCCGGCAGGTTGTAGAAATGACTAGTTCCATCCTCCCCCCCCCCAAATCAGAAACCAATTCTGTAGGTCGGAAAAAGAACTGTCATTTGGAGTTTGAAGAATTTGTCTACCAAATAGGTATGGATATACTTAAAGTGTGAGATAATTATAAATTTGGCTTCCTTGATTTAAAAAAAAATAGTATCTCATATATAAAAGTAGATATACATATAGATATATATACATATTTCATACATGCAAATATATATAATATATATGTACATGTATTTTTAGCATACTGTATATATCTTTTGAGACAAGTCACATATAAAACATTGAAAATGTGTTGATGTCCAGCAGAGCACCCAAATATGATAGCCCAAATTTCACCTTAGTACCATTTTATGCTAATCTATATCACTGTTCCTATCTATATAAAAAGTTCAGAAACTAACCGGAAATAGCAGTTGGGGTTTAAGTCACATGTCAAAGCTGTTTATAGTGGTTTTCTAGAGAGTTGTGTTAAAAAGAATTATGTCTGTGTTTGAGATCAATAGGGAAGATTACACTGATTGATTAGTGATCAGTCTTTCATGCCACACAAGGGAAAACTTTTTGATGAATTTTTTTAACTCTGCTTTGGACTTAACCAAAGTTTGGGAAATAGATGGACAGAGGTGGATTTATAATTCGGGGTGATGGAAGTGGTTGGTGGTCATGGAGGTACATATTCATTTTTTTAAGAGTGACCCAGCTTGCAACACATTTGGGATCCAAAAAGCCATGAGCTTGCTGGCTTCTCCCGGCTAATTGATGAACGTGGCTGGGGCACTAGAGCCAGGTCGTTTCTACTTGACGTTGAGGCTCTTCCAAGGAGCAGTCTTTGCCCAGAAGCCCCTCACTAGCCTGACCTAAACTTTCTCAGAGATGCACTGCAGTTTGAGACTCCTCTTATCCAATCCTCCTTCCCTCCCTCTCTCCTTTGACAAGCCCCATTCCTGAATGACTTCTGAAGGCTCTCCCTGCCTACTTCTGTTCTCTCTCCCTTCTTTCTCTCTCCCATAGTTTTCAGAGATGTTTGCCCAATCAACATCTGAACTCCACATTCTGTCTATAGCATCTTATTCTTAGGAACCAAGAATTGACACACAAGATAAAAGTTAACCTTACATTTGGAAGACTATCTTAATAAAATAAAGCTTATTCCCTGACTCCCTTCCCCATTTCAATAAAAATCAAGTAGTATCAATATTGATTGATATACAACTTAACACAGGAGCTCTTCTATATAAATTTTTCATAGAAACAAACAAAGCTTTGCATGCAAGCAATAATGCACGGTCAACACCCATCACTAATAGTCTAACAAAGTAGGATGACTTTGGGATTACGGGTTTGTGTACACTTTACCCAACCTGTTGTTTGTAAGTGGGGAAGATTCTCCAATGATTAGACTGAGTGCAGAAAAAGGGGATCTGTCCTTCAAATCCAATGGGTTCCTGACACTGAACTTTGAATTTTATCTACATTTACTGTGACAGAAATAATTTCTATATCTGTTATTGTTGGCTCAGAGGTACTTGGTTTTGAATCTGACAAAAGAGCTTGCATTTTTTTTTAGCATGGTTTATACCTGGATATAGATCAGATGAACCTAGCTCTTGTAATCACTAAAAATCAAGACACTGCTCCGAGTCAAATCAACCTCAAACAATGTAACATTGACTAAGATGATGGCACAGAAGCTGCCATTCTCCCTTGCTTCCAATAGCTGCACTTCTCCAGTCCTGACCTTGCATTGTAGGCTAGGTCTGGATGGCAGGGAACTTCCCACGTGGATTACTTTTTCCCACTGCAGTAGACCTTCTTGGGCTTGGCTTATTATAGTCAGCTTGATTCCCACCCTTCATGAACTTCTAGGCTTTGACACTCATTCACTCCTATGATGTAAACCTGTGTGATCTGATCCAATTTTATTACCAGCTATTGTTCCATACTTCCACACATGGCTGAGAAATGACAAGTCAAACCCATAGTGTTCGGTCAGTTCTAATAAACAGGAGTTCAAGGTTTTAAAAGAGCTTTTTGCAAAACACACATATTTTATAAAGGGATGTGCACTGGATATCCACTTTAAATAGTAAAAGCTTCTCATTGTGTTTGGTACCAGATATAGATTCCATTTAAATATTCATGAGCATTATGGATTCTTTCTCTTTAAATTTTGTTTCTTAATGTTTACATCTACAATCGTATAAAAAATCTCAAGTAAGGGAAGGACATAGAGGTACCTTGAGAAAGAAGCTAGCAGACAGTATATAGAGAGAAAGCTTAATCTCTTCCAGACTTGAACAGAATTACAGCAGCTCTAATAAAGAAAGACAAAAGGCCCATTTTAGGCACATGTGTTACGGAAAGATGAAGGAATCACTTCCCCACGTAGTGGGACACACCTAATGATCCATTTCTTAGGTAGCAGCAGGTTATTTTCCTGTTAGGATTTTAAAAGCCTATTTTTTCTTCTTCTGGTGAATAATTTATTTTTTCTTTCCTCCCATATTATTTCAGATTACTGCAGATGCTTCTAAAATTCTTTTCATAAGATTGAATTTCATTTTGCTTCTGGTGAATCCCTCTGAGAAATCAGGAAAAAAATAATGAAAGTCTATAGGCTTGCTTTCAGATTACGTCTGTGATGTGGACTCATCAGTAATGTATGGAATATTGATTAGAGATTAACCCTTTGAGTAGTGAGTTTTTTTCATGCTCGCTGATCCCTGGAAGTGAGTTGTTGTTTTTTTCCCAAAAATTGATATTAGTTTCAGTTACAGTTTTATTAACTTAAAATCTTGTTTGTTTGATAACAAATTTATGGAAACAAAAAGAACATACATTTGCCTTTTTTTTAATGTTGCCTTCCACATTTTAAAAATAACTCAATCATACTCTGGAGAGTCAGGAAGCAAGAGAAGAAACATGAACGTTCATACTACTCAAAGGATTAATTAAAAAAGAACCAAACAGAGTCCCAGGCAAGAGTTGACTCTGCTTTGTATGTAACTAAAGTACAGATAATAGTTTCTATTGAAAAAAAATCCTGTGCACTTTTGTTTGCTATCCATAACATACTTCTGGAATTCTGATTTACCAATTCGTAGTTATTTGTTGAAGTCTCCATTTAAAAATACACATATCATTTTTTGGACCACATCATTGAACATTTTTAGTTAATTTTAACCAGGGCATTTAATCTTTATACTGGTTGAAATCCATTATTGAAATCAATAGTTACTATTTAGTTTAGTTTATTGACAGAAGTTTAATTCTTTAGGGAACTACATATCTAAGATATCTGTGATTAAAAAGGGTACCAGTGGATTAAATGAGTCCAAAATGTAGTTCTTAAAGCTTTTGGTTTCACATATATGGTCATCCATTAAACAAATAACTAAAGCCACTTTAATGCCTAATGTGTCTATTTCAGCTGTTAGCATTATGCATAATCTTCTCTTAATCCGAAGGAATGGATGATAAAGTGAATGCTTTGATATTATTCTTTAGTTGCTAGGGGCACATAGAGTCTATTAGGTTCCTTATACAGAACAAAATGGCACTGAAGTCAAAAGGCTGAATTTTCCTTTTACAGAGCATTGAAACAGCAGATCACAACGGTAAACTCCACAGTCTACCTTCTTACTGAGTTGCAACTTGTTCAAGGTTTTTGCTTCTCATTTCTCGCTTTCTACTTTGGGTTCATCTTGTTTCCCCCTCTGACAGCTATGTGATCTTGAGTAAGCTAGTCACCTCTCTAAGCTTAAGATTCCCTGTCTAGATATGGAGTTAAAACACCAACCTCAGATAGACAGACAATCTGAAAAAAATATAGGTATAATTTTGATTCATTCTTACTGGACAGGAATAGTGTTGGCTCTTGTCATTATTTAAATTTCACAATCTACAGGAAAAGAGGTCAGTGCTCCTGACTGAATAGTCAGGTATTGTGTGTTTTAAAAATTCTTGCCCTGGCAGGTTGGCTCAGTGGTAGAGCATCAGCCTGGCGTGTGGAAGTCTTGGGTTCGATTCCCGGCCAGGGCACACAAGAGAAGCACCCATCTGCTTCTCCACCCCTCCCCCTCTTCTTTCTCTCTGTCTCTCTCTTCCCCTCCCGCAGCCAAGGCTCCATTGGAGCAAGGTTGACCTGGGCTCTGAGGATGGCTCCATGGCCTTTGCCTCAGGCTCTAGAATGGCTCCGATTGCAGCAGAACAACACCCCAGATGCGCAGAGCATTGCCTCCTGGTGGGCATGCCAGGTGGATCCCGTTTGGGCGCATGCGGGAGTCTGTCTGACTGCCTCTGCCATCTCCCCTCCTCCACTTCTCACTTTGGAAAAATACAAAAAAAAAAAAATTCTTGAGGCGCATTGGTTGAAAATTGTTTATACAGGCAAATACAGAATCCTGTAACACTCTAATTGTAGTAATGTAGACAAACACTAGAGGACTCAAGTGATTATGAACTCTAGAAAAAAAAATCTGCAAACCTCTCTAATTTACACACATAGGTCCAGAGAAATCACATCCATTTTCACTGTGGCATTGGTCACAGCAGCCAAGATATGGAAACAACCAAAATGTCCATAGACAGATGAATGGATAAGTAAATATAGTATATACAAACATTGGAATATTATTCAGCCTCAAAAAAGAAAGAAATTCTTCTGTCATATGCTACAACATGGATTAAACATTGAAGTCATTATACTAAGTGAAATAAGTCAGTCACAGAACAAATAAATACTGCACGATTTCACTTGTATGGGGGTATTGAAGTAGTCAAAGTCATTAAAGCAGAAACAGAGAGTAGAATGAAGTTGCCAGGGGTTGAGAGGAGAGGGAAACACAGTAGTTTTTCCATGATGCTATGGACTGAACTGTGTCCCTCTCAAATTCATATGTTGAAGCCCTAGCCCCTGTGACTGTGCTGAAGATAGGGCCTTTAGGGAGGTATTTACGGCTAAATGTGGCCGTTAGAATAGAACCCTGGTCTGATGGAATTAATGCCCTGTAAAAAGTAACACAGTAGAGCTTTCTCTCTCCCCTCTTTCTTTCTCTCTCTCTCTTTCTCTCTGCCCCCACCCCTAAGAAGAAGTCATGTGAACACATAGAAAGAGGGCAACCACTGTGAGCCAAGAAGAGAGATCTCATCTCACAAGATACCCAGAAACCCATGATGCTTGCTTCCTGATTTCAGCCCTCCATCCTCCACAAATGTGAGAAAATAGCATGTCTAAGCCGTCTGTCTACTGGAGTTGGTTATGGAAGCTTGAGCTCACTAATACACATGGGTGTCGAGTTTCAGTCATGCAAGATGAGTAAGTTCTAGAAATCTGCTGTACAAAAGTAGGGATATAGTTAACAATACTACACCATACACTTAATATTCTGTTAAGAGGGTAGATCTCATTCTATGTGTATTTTACCCAATAAAAAACCATGCAGCAGTATTTGTATAAAGCCTCATGTTGCCCCAATGGATTCCTCTCCTTTAAGCCCAGGTTCCGTTCCCGCATACAATCAGCCAAGCCTTTCCACCTCCATCCAGCCCAGGTTCTGTCAACTACCGCCTTCCTTTTCTCATTATTACCCATATTCTATTTTTTTTTTTTTGTATTTTTCTGAAGTTGGAAACGGGGAGGCAGTCAGACAGACTCCTGCATGCGCCCAACCAGGATCCACCCGGCACAACCACCAGGGGGCAATGCTCTGCCCATCTGGGGTGTTGCTTTGTTGCAACCAGAGCCATTCTAGCGCCTGAGGCAGAGGCCATGGAGCCATCCTCAGTGCCTGCGCCATCTTTGCTCCAATGGAGCCTTGGCTGCGGGAGGGGAAGAGAGAGACAGGGAGGAAGGAGAGGGGGAGGGGTGGAGAAGCAGATGGGTGCTTCTCCTGTGTGCCCTGGCCGGGAATCAAACCCGGGACTTCTGCACGCCAGGCCGACGCTCTACCACTGAGCTAACCGGCCAGGGCCCCCATATTCTATTTTTACTGTTTCTGTATCACCTTCATTTTATTCTTACTTTTAAAAATTAATTTTCTTAAAAAAGTGAATAAACAAACAAAAGAAAACAGAAACAGACTCATAGATACAGAGAACAAACTGGTTTTTGCCAGAGGGGAGGGAAGGGGAGTGGGGGGAGGTAAAAAGAGTGAAGGGTGTTAGGAGGTACAAACATCCAGGTATAAAATAAGTCACGGTGGTATAATGTACAGCACAGAGAATACAGTCAACAGTATTATCAGAACTTTGTGCAGTAACAGACAGTTCTTAGAAAATATGAGGTCCACGTCGTGTGTTATATAAATGTCATGTCACTGCTGTACAGCTAAAACCAATATAATACTATATGGCAATTATACTTTAATTTTTAAAAATTCATTTTAAAAACTAATAGAAATGCATGGTATAAATCATTCCAAATAAGTACATATAAGGCCTACCTCATTTTTAAAGATGCAAACAGTAAAAATACCTCATTCTTTTATAAAACAAGACATGTCTATGCCAATAGCTTTGAAATTAGGCTCTGAATTCAAATTCCAGATCCACCGTTTACTATTTTTGTTATCCTGGGCAAGTTTCTTACCTTTCTGTGCCTCAGTTTCCTCATTTACAAAGAAGGGTAATGTCACCTGATCTCATAGGTTCAAAGAAAATAAAATAATCAATACAAATAAGGCCCTTAAAATGGTGCCTGAGCCTGACCTGTGGTGGCGCAGTGGATCAAGCCTCAACCTGGAACACTGAGGTCGCCGGTTCGAAAACCCTGGTCTTACTCGGTCAAGGCACGTATGGGAGTTGACACTTCCTGCTCCTCCCCCCTTCTCTCTCTCTCTCTCTCTCTCTCTCTCTCTCTTTGTCTATCTTCTCTAAAATGAATAAATAAATAAAAATAATTTTTAAAAAATGATGCCTGATACACACTAAGCACTCTACACTTTATTATTCAGTTTCCTATTGAAAGACATTAGCTTAATTTCAATATTCTGATGTTACACATAATTCTGTAATAAATATCTTCATATAAAGTTATTCTGTACTTATGCAAGAATATCTAGAGGATAATTTCTAAAAGTAGAAATTTCTAGGTCAAATGGAACACGCATTTTATATATTCATGCATATTGCCAAGCACTCTCCATTCAGATTACAATAATTTACTCCCGACCAACAGTGACGTGATAGTGCCTTTCCCCTCACCACTGCCAGTGTGACAGTTAAAAAATGATTTTGCAGCATAACTCTAATTTCAATTACCTTTTTATGCTAAGCATTTTCTCATGTTTAAGAGCCTTTTGCATTTCAATTTCTCTTTTTTTAAGGATCAATTCATTTATATGCTCACCCCACTTTTTATTCCTTTCCTTCCTCTAGCTATCACATTTTTCTAAGGTGCAGGTGGCCAGTGCAGACCCTCTAACTCATTTCCTTTCCATTGAAATTGCAACCTCTGCCTTCACAATGCTTAGAAGCTGCTCCCTGGAAGTCACCAGTGACTTCCTAGTTACTCCGTTTGGTCACGTCTTCTCAGTCAGAATTCCTGCTCTTCCTGCTGTGTTGGCCGTGCTTGCCTGCTGCCCAGCTCACTGCCCAGTCCAGGACGTTCAGGGACTTCTGGGTCATACGCCTTTGCTTCTCCTCAGAGCGCTCCGCCTGCTTTTCAGTGTGACCAGGTGGGCCACCTGCCGGTTAGGGTTAGGGTCACCATATATCTCACCTAAACCAGGATACTTTTCAGAGATTGTCCATTCCAAGGGCAAACCAGAATATATGCTCACTCTACTCAAGCCCCGTACCTATCTCTCTGTCACCTGTTTTCTTCCTTCTCAAGTCTCCAGAGCCTTCCTCTATAACTTTGGTGATTTAGCTTTGCCATTGATATCTTGTTGTTTCTCTCTTCAAAGATGAGTTGAGGGGTAGAATGTCTTCCCCTCAGTACCCCATTTCCATGCTGTACCTCAAATGGAGCATTCAGTCGCTTGGAATTTTAAGGATTGTTGTACTACTAACTTCAGGGGTATCAGAGAGAGTATATTATCAGACATGCCCATCTCTGAAACAGTGACCTAGTAGCTAAGGAGTCAACTTAAGACAAAGCATGTGGCTACAGAGGATGAGTTGACCTCTTAAAGGTGGATACTCAAGGGAGATCCCGAGCCCACAGTGGCCACCTTTTTGCAACAGATGATACGATGTGTAGTTTTAAGCCACTTAAAGACCTTGATATTGTGACTGCTCAGTTGTTTTAATTTTTCTTTAACCCAAACGCTGTGGAAACCACCACAGTTGTTTTAATTTTTCTTTAACCCAAATGCTGGAAGGAATTCACGCTCTGCCCAGACCAGGACACTCTGCTGGTGGAAGGCAGACCTCTGGGCACAGGGCGCTGTGGACATTGAACTCCACTGGCAGGAAGGGAGCTCGCCTCCTTCCCCGACCTGCTCCTGACATTGCCCTCAGGCTGGATGTGGGCAGCACCAGTCAGCCTTGGCTTCATCCCTTCCTACATCCACAGGTAAGTCTGGCTTACAGGGATCGCCTTGTATTCTTTTGCTGCCGATAAAAGGGATTTTTTTGTGGTGAGAGGCTGTACTCTCTGGTAGAAATGGTAAGCCTGTGGAGCAGGAATCCGGAGGGTGGAAACTGATTCACCTCTATGAATAACTTCATGTGGAGGCCGTGTCAGGCCTGTGGCCACAAGCTTGTTTTCTCCCCCTATTAAAGCCTCCGTAGAGATCCACCTAACGGCAGGAGAGGTCTCTCAGCGGGGAAGGAGGAAATAAACAGCTTCAAATACAAAGTGGATTGTCTTAAGATTTAAGGCTATGTCCTTCTGCAGTTTAGTATAAATCAAAGTTCTCATTTACTCGTGTGTCATGAGCATCTCACAGGCACGGAGCGCATGGGTTTGCCAGTAGGGCCAGGAGGAGGGGCCTGGGAATGAGAAGGCTGAGAAAGAATTTATGTGGACCCACAGGCAGCGGACATACATAGACAGTGTACAAACATAAAATAATTGTTGAGAAGAGCAAAGGCAAAAAAAAATGTTGAATATGAAGTCCACGTAGGAAGATGCGGATAATAATGGACAGAGAAAGCAGTAAGGTTAAAAGGTGACAAGACAGATTGGAAGCAAAACACAGTCAGATGAAAGACTGAGTTTAGATGAAGAGTCTAGGCTAAGGGGACAGATAGGGCCCAGGGAGGTTCCCCTTTACTTGCAAACCAATGTGTGTTTCCTGAGGAATGTCTAATGACTTAAATATGTGGCACAGAACTGATTAAGCGTGGAGCCTCTGAATTCCGTTCGGGGTTTCCTAGACTTGGACAACTAAAAATCTAACCTAGTGATTTCACAGTGAAACTAGCTATCCCTGCTGTTTGCCTCCCCAAAATCTATTCCTGCCTTCTTCCTCCCTGGTACAATCTGAGTGACAATGACACTGACCTCACAGTGTGGTTTTCTCACTTTCTCCTTATTCCAATCCATTTTATACACCGCTTCATTCAAAGGTCAACATTAATCATGCTGATGTTTGACTAAGAAGTCTGCAAAGATTTCCCCAGTTTCTATGAAAAATATTTAATAGATGCATTATCATTTTTCTCATTGAAAGCGTAGTACATGAAAACTACTATGTATTAAGCAAGTTTTAAGTTTTTTAATTTGCAACCATGATTCATTTTCAAACAAAGCCACAGAGAAAGGTACTCAAGACACATGTGGCCAACCCAGTCTCTGACACCTGCAGCCCCCTTTCTGGAGGCCACCCCTCTCTTCTGCTTGGCCACAAAAGCCAGCTCTCCATCCAGCGTCACTGCTGCACGGTCACATTCAGGACATCTGGGCTTTTCCTGTTGGTTTTCTGGAAAAAGATGGAATTCATTGCAGATTAGTTTCATTGCTGCATAGCCAAACGGATGAAGCCTTAAGTCATGAGAGTTACATAATCCCGAGAAAGCCCTGTCATCATCAGAAATCAGAGGTAGATCAGGGTGTGTGTTGGGGATGTTTCATAGATGAAGCAATAAATGCAAACCTATAAATCTATAGGACCACAACTTTGCAGTAAAGGGTTAACTCAACCTGTTTGAGGAGCTCAAACCCTGCACATTCCAAATAAAGACTGGCCTCTGCTAGTTCCTACGAGATAAGGTCAAAGCTCCTTGGACTATCCTCCCTGATAATGGTGTCTTTTATGGGCCTTAGGCCACACTGGAGAGTTCACGCTAACAATGTCATCTGTGGTGGGGGCCCTGAGCCACACTGTATCCATGTGATCTCTGAAGAAGCTGAAGGGTAACTAAGGTCAGACACCAGGATGCACTAAGCCAATGTGGCTGACCCCTGTTAAAACCCTGAACACCGGCCCTGGACGGTTTGCTCAGTGGTAGAGCATCGGCCTGGCGTGCGAGAGTCCCGGGTTTGATTTCTGGCCAGGGCACACAGGAGAAGCGCCCATCTGCTTCTTCACCCCTCCCCCTCTCCTTCCTCTCTGTCTCTCTCTTCCCCTCCCGCAGCCAAGGTTCCATTGGAGCAAAGTTGGCCCAGGCACTGAGGATGGCTCTATGGCCTCTGCCTCAGGTGCTAGAATAGCTCTGGTTGCAACAGAGCAATGTCCTGGATGGGCAGAGCATTGCCCCCTGGTGGGCATGCCAGGTGGATCCCGGTCGGGTGCATGCGGGAGTCTGTCTGACTGCCTCCCCGTTTCCAACTTCAAAAAAATACCAAAAAAACCCACAAAAAATGAAGGACCCGGGTTCGATTCCCGGCCAGGGCACACAGGAGAAGCGCCCATTTGCTTCTCCACCCCTCCGCCGCGCTTTCCCTCTCTGTCTCTCTCTTCCCCTCCCGCAGCCAAGGCTCCATTGGAACAAAGATGGCCCAGGCGCTGGGGATGGCTCTGTGGCCTCTGCCCCAGGCGCTAGAGTGGCTCTGGTCGCAACATGGCGATGCCCAGGATGGGCAGAGCATCGCCCCCTGGAGGGCAGAGCGTCGCCCCTGGTGGGCGTGCCGGGTGGACCCGGTCGGGCGCATGTGGGAGTCTGTCTGACTGTCTCTCCCTGTTTCCAACTTCAGAAAAATGAAAAAAAAAAAAAAAACCAAAAAAAAAAAAAAAAAAAACCCACAAAAAACCTGAACACCAAGTTTCAGGTGAGCTTCCCCAGTTGACAATACTCTGTATGTCTTATTACACATTGTTGCTAGGGAAAAATGCTGTCGGTATAACTCCACTGGGAGAGAACAGCCCGGAGTTAGTCCCTGGTCCTGCCTGGACCCTGCCATACACACCTTCTACCTTGATGATTTTAATCTGTTTGTTTTCACTGTCATAAATCATAACCGTGAGTATAAAAGCTTATCAGAGTGAAGGGGAGCCTAAGAGCACCACGTTTACCTGTGGCATGGTGAATGGACCTGTGAAATCGCAGGAGGTAACATGCTCTTTATTGATCCTTCCAAAGCTATGTGAATGGATATTATCTTCAAGTTTTTAGATGAGAGACGGTATTAGTTTTTATTACTATGAAAAAGAAATTACTTCCAAATGTATTGGATTAAAACAAGTATTACCCCACAATTTCTGAGTCAGGAGTTCCTGAGTGGTTTAGCTGGATGATTTTGGCTCAAGATCTCTCTTGGGGTTTGGTCACCTGGGGTTGCATTGTATTGGAAAGCCCTGACTACAACTCCAGGCCCTGCTTCTGAGAAAACTCACTCTGATGGCCATTGGCTGGAGCCATCCGTCCCCCACTGGCTGTTGTTCGGAAGTCACGGGTTCTTTCTGCGTGGGCCTCGCCACAGGGTTGCCTGATTGGGCTCAAGTCAAGACAGCTGGCTGCCCCCAGAGTACCTGCTGCCTAAGTCAGACACTGCAGTCTCTTAAATATAACTTAACTTAAACTCAAAGGTGACCTAACGTCCTTTCCACCATATACCATTGATCGCACAGATGAAACCTTGTCCAGTGAGGGAGTGGATTATGTAAAGGGTTCCTGAGAGCCACCGTGGAGCCCGACCACACCAGGACCTGGGTTGCTAGCTCACAAGGAGATGGGGACGGTCACACCAGGAGAGGCAGAGCCAGGAATTGAATTCCAGTCTCTGATTCCAACTTCTTTCGAAACTCTCCAAGAACTGAGTCCTAAACATTCTTTTTGGCTATAGGGAAGGGAAGCACATTTGAAAAGCTAATTTAGGCCTTGTCTCACAGCTCTAAGTAATGATTATTATCTCATTTTAAACATCAGCATTGAGCTTCAAAATAGTTACCTTGCTCAAGCTATTATGTAATAAAGCAGAGGAGTGTAACCTAATCCAGCTTTCACACATTTCCATAAACTGCCCCTTTTTCATGCTATAGAAGCAATCTCTAAATCACCACACTGTTCCTCCATTTCTCCACTTTCCATTATTGTTTATCCAAACCAGGGGTAGTCAACCTTTTTATACCTACTGCCCACTTTTGTATCTCTGTTAGTAGTAAAATTTTCTAACCGCCCACCGGTTCCACAGTGATGGTGATTTATAAAGTAGGGAAGTAACTTTACTTTATAAAGTTTATAAAGCAGAGTTAAAGCATATAATAATAATTACTTACCAAGTACTTTATGTCGGATTTTTGCTATTTGGCAGAATAATCTTTATAAAACAATTTACTATAGTTAAATCTATCTTTTTATTTATACTTTGGTTGCTCCACTACCGCCCACCATAAAAGCTGGAACACCCACTAGTGACAGTAGGGACCAGGTTGACTACCACTGATCTAAACTGAGATGTCAACAACTGCACTACTAGGAAAGAATGCTGCTCATTAAATTATGAATCAATGCTTTAATGAATTCCTGCACAATTCATGTATTAGTCACACTAGCCTCTCATTGCTTTGGCATTTCTTTTCATCTCTCCTGAGGAACATGCCAATGTCCCCAACATCAATTGCATTGCTTGGAATCTAAAAGGCAATAATTTTGCATATATCCCATTAAGAGAACATATTAGAGCTTTGTTATTGTTTGTCAGTATTTTTTTCCTTTAATCTTTTACTTTGCCAAAAAAAAGAAAAGAGAGAAAAAAGAGAAAGAAATGTATAAATATAATTTTTGTTATTCTGCCAGCAATAAAAACTTGTTTCATCACAAACAAGTGTACACCCTGCTGCATAGTTTCTGTGCTTTTTGCTTACCTCCCAACTCTTCACTCAATGCCAATTAGACTTGACTTGCAGTCAGAAAAATGCATGTATTAGTATGTTAGTCGAAGTGACAAAATTAACAATAGTTACATGGCCATGTTGTACACAACTTTCTGGCTGTGAGTGGTGGTAAAATGCCATCTCTTCTTGAATGTTGATTTCTAATGTGTTAACTGTCTTAAAATCAAGAACATTCTATTACTGGCCAAATTTTACTCTCATAGTGCTTGTCTGGGACGCAACTTGGTTAATGTCAAGGTGCAATTCAACCGAGCCAAATCCAAATCGGGCTTCTTTCACCTCATCCGTTAGACCTTCAAGCAACTTTTCTGTTACACTAGGTTTAGGATCTCTCAGTTTCAAAATACTAAGTGTGATGTCCAAAGGAGAGTTAGAGATTCCGCCATCAGAACAGTTTACATCAGCATGGACCTCCACTGACCGAGCCTGGCAAGGCTTATTTGGGTGAAAGGGAAATTGAAAACAACTGATCCTGCAAAGCAAGGGCTTGTGTATCTCTTTTTAACCAGCAACTTCAACAAGTGTGGGGACACTCTCCGGAGAGGTCAGGAATGCCTTCTGCGCTCTAATGGAGTGAGATGGTCTGAGAAGCAAACGCCATGTCTCATTATGTCACCCTGACACAGACACAACGTTTAGAAGACATCCTTTGTTTACTTTACAAGCATTTGTCTACAGTGCAGCTCTGTCCCCTTTGGCAGAATTTGTACTGGTTTCCCAGTTGCTGCCATAAGTAATTACCACAAGCTAAGAGGCTTGAACCCACGCAGATTTTTATCTTACAATTGGGAGGTCAGAAGTCCGATATAGGTCACACTGGGCCAGCATCCAGGTGTCAGCCGAGATGGGTCCCTTTCCGGCGGCTCTAGGGGAGAGCAATGCTCCTGTCTTTCCCAGCCTCTACAGGTCACCCTCATTCCTTGGCTCATGGCCTCCTTTCTCCATCTTCAAAGCCAGAGATGTTGCACCTGTCTGTATCTTTCTCTTGTAGTCACATCTCCATCAGATCCTCTTCTACCATCTCCCTCTGCCATTTGTAAGGGGCCTTTGTGGTTACATTGGGCCCACCCATATAATCCAAGACCTATTTTAAGGTCTTATTATAAGATCCTCTGATTATTAACTCATTTAATTCCCCTTGGTGATATAACCTAACATATGCACAGGTTCAGGGATTAGCTCATGGGCATCTTTGGGACCCATTTTTCTGCCTAACATACTATTTTTGCTTTTAAGATGGTTTCATATTGTAATGACAAAATCATCTCACATTTTTCAAATTTCTCATAGTGTGCTAGTGATTTTAGGCTCACCTATTTCACAAAGCATATTTTTAGTACTCACTGCTGGTTTCATGAAAGACCACCAGACTGAGTTTTAAAAAGAAGATTGTAGTTGCTTTTTTACTATTGACTTTTGGGGGCAAATCACATCACTTTTCTGAATGGTAGCTTGCTGCTCATAACACGTGGGTAATTTCCCATTTTCCACTCACCACATGGCATTATAATAAGAGCAAATATGGTTTCTAATATTAATTGTCCTTGCTATACAAATATGAGACAACGTATGTGAGCAATAATGTTGGTTGTAATCATTTTAAATATTCCAATTTAACTCCTAGTTTCTTATCACAGAGCTTCAAGATACTAAACATTATTGGAGTTAGTTAAAGGCCCATAGGAAAACGTCTCCTGCATTTTCAAAAGATAAACTATTATGTACATACAGCATTTCCTTGACGAGTAAATGTCTTTAGAGAGCCCTAAAACTCCTGTAATCTCCAGGGTGCCTCATCTTCCAAGGATCTGCTTTAAAATAGACCATAGACCATCTGTATTCCTGATGTAAACTGTGGATCAGTTACGATTGGCTACATCTTCCACCTTCTTCAGGTAGCCTCTCCCCCCTCTCTATACCTCCCATTGCATCAAGAAAGGAGACTGTTGCTCGTTTCAGTGTGAGGATGCACACGGTTGGCCAGGGCCCATGTCATCAATTTAAGGGCACACTTTCATTTTCGATGCAATTAGCTGTCTAATTGAGCATCCAAATTTAGCAGTGCATTTGCATATGTAATTAATTATGACTTAAAAGCATTCTACGTTAATGGTTTCTTTTCCATTATCTACAACTGTAATTACTGAAGGACGGATTGCATTTGGAAATCATTTGGGAAAATGTTTCTACTCCCCCGGAGCCCAGTGCTGTAAGTGTAACAGTGGAAGCAGAATACCAGACCCAGAGACATACGGCTGGAAAGGGGGCGGTTCAGGAAAGAGGGGCTGTAAAGAGGATCCGATTGCTGACTTGGATATATAGTCATCTTTTTCTTGCTCACTGGAATTTACTCGAATTATAGTCACCTTATGATTTCACTCAGACAGAAAAGAAATAACCTCTGGATTTGCAAAAGATTTTATTTAAAAAAAATGTTTCTGAGAGAGAGGGAGAGAGAAACACCAGTTTTTTGTTCCACTTATTTATACATTCATTGGTTGATTCTTGTATGTGCCCGACCTGGGGTTAAACCTGCAACCTTGGCATATGGGAATGAAAATTGAGCTAACCAGCCAGGGTCCTGCAAAAGTATCTTTTAGAGGGAAAAAATAATTCACACAAAAAAAATTTCTAAAAAGAGGCCCTGGCCGGTTGGCTCAGTGGTAGAGCGTCGGCCTGGCGTGCAGAAGTTCCGGGTTCAATTCCCGGCCAGGGCACACAGGAGAAGCGCCCATTTGCTTCTCCACCCCTCCCCCTCTCCTTCCTCTCTGTCTCTCTCTTCCCCTCCTGCAGCCGATGCTCCATTGGAGCAAAGATGGCCCAGGCGCTGGGGATGGCTCCTTGGCCTCTGCCCCAGGCGCTATAGTGGCTCTGGTCGCAATGGAGCGATGCCCCCGGAGGGGCAGAGCATCGCCCCCTGGTGGGCAGAGTGTCGCCCCCTGGTGGGCGTGCTGGGTGGATCCCGTTCGGGCACATGCGGGAGTCTGTCTGACTGTCTCTCCCCGTTTCCAGCTTCAGAAAAATACAAAAAAAAAAAAAAAAAAAAAATTCTAAAAAGAAACAATAATTTAATAATTTTTTATAAATCAAAATTTATAGCTAGTTCAGCTGAGGAACATTGTATTGTTTTCTTGATTACAGAACATTAAAATATAACCTTAAAAACTGAGATAAAAGTCAGATTAAGAGCCAGTTATAATTAATAGAGAACAAGCTGAAGACACATTTATTGGGAGAAATGTAAACATTCTGAACAAGCAGACCATGTCCTTTCCATTTGCTGAACCGCTGAAATATGCTACTATTGTTTCCTAAGGAAAAAAACATTAAGCCCTGTAATTTCAATAAATGTCATGCCCGGAAGTTTGCTGGGAAGAAGGAAGTTCAAAGCCCATCATGGACCGGAAGCTCTTTATTCCTGCCCCCACAGAATACAAAGAGTGAAGGGTGCAGGGACAGTTGCCTGGATTTCCCTCCAGAGCTTAGTGAGGAAGGAGTCTGGCCTCCTTACTGGGAGCTGATTGGGAGAAAAGTGGTCAGTGAAAAAGGGAGGGGCCCTTCAGAA
Organism: Saccopteryx leptura; assembly: GCF_036850995.1. NCBI lineage: Eukaryota > Metazoa > Chordata > Mammalia > Chiroptera > Emballonuridae > Saccopteryx > Saccopteryx leptura. Next base: position 212,448,869 of record NC_089503.1, on the reverse strand, counting down.
CATGGGAGGCGGCGAGAAAGGGAAGGAAGATGGTGTGAAGGAGAAGTTCTTGATCATTTATGTTGTTAGTTGTAGTTGTTCAAAACAAATTGTTTTAAATTTTTATTTAAAATTTTATTTTAAAATCATCCAATATTTTCCATACTCCAACTTAGACTGGCACATTCTTTCTACCTACTATATTCTTGAGACCCAAATGTTTAGAGTTCTGCTATTTTGAATTACGATGTTGAACAGTGAAGGAAAGACTATGAATTTTCTATATCATTAGAGCATGCTGGTTATATGACTACTGGCATGAAAGTAAACTGTTTCTAAATACTTTAGAACTAGAACATACTAAATAATATCATCCATCTGATTTATGCCTAGACCTTCACACATAGGAGATGTCCACAAGAAACTTTCAAGTTTTATCTTGGTTTTAGCGAGAAATGAAATTTCTAGGCCATTATGTCGGAACTGTGTGAAAGGCTTCCATGATTTGCCAACAGCATCAAGCAGCAGGAGGGGGCTTTAGTGGTCTTCTAACCACTCAGTGAGGAGGGATAGAAGGACAGGTGAAAAGACGGAAGGAAGGAAGGGAAAAGGGAAGGACGGAAAGAGGGTCAACATGTACATGACAGTTCCATGCTCTAAGCTGTGGGTTACTATTGAGTGTACATAAATTCACAGAATTAGTATGGACGATATGCTTCCCTAGGTTTACACGTGGCAAGGCAGAAGGGTTCTTTCTCTTCTCTGCACGTTTCCAAGTAGGAACAGCATCACTCCTGCTGCTGCACAATTCCACGTCCACAGAATAGGGTGCTATCAGTTCACCAGTCCCTGAGGCAAAGGCACAATCTCTGGAATCTCAGTCATCCCAGTTCAAAGCAACTGCTGTTTGATCTTGCATTTCTGTCCTCATTCCAAGCACACTTTAGTTCAGAGATTAGAGCCAAATGGCCTCAACCATCCCAGGCTGACTCTGCACACTTTCCATTGGAAAGATGAGAATTCAGCACATTCATCCTCGATTTTTCTTGTTGGTGTCACGGGTGGAAATGAGGGTGCCAGGAAAGCATTCTGGGGACCCACGGATAGGAGATTACAGTGTAGTGGTAAGATTTATTGTAGACACAAACTCAAAGGACTGTCCTGGGTTCCCAGAGCCTCGTGTCTGTCTGTCCCACTGTGGAAAAAGTCCAGCCTCATCTTCATCAAGCCCAGAGGAAAGACCAGTGTCCAGAGAGTCTGTGCCTTGCTAAGGCTCAGTCCAATTAAGACACTGTCCCCATCTGGCCAGCTTAGTCTAGTCTGTTCCTGGGTGAGCCTCAGCTGGCACTGTGCCCGGGCCTGCTATTGGAGTCCGCACTGCTGACCCGGGTGGCTGCTAGGCCTGTATGGCTACTACAGAGAGATAACACGTGCATGCACAGGGCGAGGGCACTTCACCTGGCAGAGAGAACTCGTCTTTGTTAGGTGGATTATAATCTCTGGAGCTTGGGAAGGACCAGGCGCCCTTTCAAACTAACCCATCAACTTCCCAATTTTTCACAGCATTGTGTTTAGTCCTTCCCTCAACCAATCCATTTCCCTGATCTTCCAGGTGGTCCTTATCCAATTAGACTTTTTCCCAGGGCTAGGCTCTGCCCCTTATGGTCACTATTTTCGTTCCTACTGCTCATGTGCTTACCTTCCCCTGTGCCAGCTCGGCTTCTACTGGGCATGCAGCTAGCAGAGGAATTTCCCATTTGTTATTTTCTCTGTCCCTTGGTAATCCTGGCTATTGGCCAGTGACAGATTCTTCCTGCCCAGTTTAAGGGTTAGGTCCTGAGGGCAGAGGATGTAGCAGTCCCATGGGGAGCCCACGAGTGCTACATTTTCCACACTTTATCAGGCTGAGCCAGTTTGACTCCCTTTCTTTAGTAATATCTATCTACCTATGCTAACATTGGGCAGATGGCTCAAGTTTGGGAGTCAACTGGGATTACATTAGGAGAAACAAAGTGTGTATTGGCTAAAGAAACTTAATATTAAACTTAAGAACTCATCTTCGCTTTTGGAGTCAATGAGGGATTGAGTTTATTGAAATTTTGGGAGATGAACACTCGCCTCTCCAAAATTCCATTACACTTGAAATTTAAGAGTCTTAAATGGTTGATCATTTCAAGTTGTTTGCTGAGTGTGGAAGCTTCATGATTCAAATTGATGCCATGGCTGCTGTCTTCACCCCCATTGTTTTCTTATTAGGAAGCAAAGCTTCCCATATGTTTCCTTGTAAGACAGAATGATTCAGGCATTTTATATTTAATGCTCCCTTGGATAGCTGCTTTAGCTTTTATATGCTGGTACAAGAATACAGCGATCGACTGTGACACCGTCTGTTGATGAAATGTGGAGATGGCCCTGAAGACAGAGTTTTATGTTCTGGTTGAAAATATGCAGAAAATCTGAGTCTATTCAATACTATTATGTACCAATATCTCTCAAATGGACTCTTCTTTCCAGCATTAAATGTAATCAAATACTAGAAGTGATGAGATTGCCTTGATGAGTGTAGAGGTCAGATGGAAGATGCTTAGCCTCTACTCCTCAGCAGCGCGGAGTGTTTACAAGAGCTCACGGTGGACACTGAAGGGGAGAACTAGAAGAGAAATTCCATTCTCTCAAGAGGAGGTCTGCCAAACTCACCTATGACAACATTCTTTTCTCTGCAGACTGTGCCTTCAATACACATAGGGAAACTTTGTCTGAAGTATATAGTTTGTGTAGGCCTCCAAATAGCAACCCAGAAAGCTGGATTGAGGAAAACGTCCTTACCCAGCTCCATTTTTCTACATGAGTTTTTTACACCCTTCATCAATAAGTCTTAGCACCATTCATTCAACCAAAAGTTTGATTCTTGTAAAAACTATAAGAAAAAAAACCCACCTTTGAGAATCATCCTCCATTCATATCTAAAAATCCATAGTCACCAAATCCTATAAATTGTGCTCTCTAAACATTTCTTATTCCTAGCTCTTCCTCTGTTAATTTCTTAGTGGAATCCCAATAGCTCTGTCTGCAGATGTTAAAGATTCATAATCACCTGCACTCAGAGACCCGTCCTCATTATCTGTAAGATAATTAGCCACACTGGTGTCAAAATGAATAAAATGGCACTGGACATACATAGCAAGAAAGACTTCATTCTAGACTATTGCAATAGTGAAGACAGACTGAACTCTGCTAGAACAAAGGCTAGAGAATTTTTAAGAGCTTGGGTTGGAGGAGTTGTATGCTACCTACGTTTGCCAAATGACCTTACCCTGTTGAAAAGTAAACTCTCACCTATCTTCATGACAGGCAGTAGTTTTACAACTTGGAACAAGTAGCCCAATGTAGTTAGATCCCTACTTTCCACAGAGATTATGAGATAAGAGAGCGAACTTTCTTTCTTCCTCTCTCTCTCTCTCTGTCTCTGTCTCTCTTTTCTTTCTTCCCTCCTTCCTTTCTTCCCTCCTTCCTTTCTTCCCTCCTTTCTTTCTCTTTCTTCCTTCCTTCCTTCCTCCCTCCCTCCCCCTCCCTCCCTCCCCCTCCCTCTCTCCCTCCCTCCTTCTTTCTTTCCTTCTTTCTTTCTTTCTTTCTTTCTTTCTTTCTTTCTTTCTTTCTTTCTTTCTTTCTTTCTCTTTCTTTCCTTCCTTCCTTCCTTCCTTCCTTCCTTCCTTCCTTCCTTCCTTCCTTCCTTCCTTCCTTCCTTCTTTCCTTCTTTCTTTCTTTCTTTCTTTCTTTCTTTCTTTCTTTCTTTCTTTCTTTCTTTCTTTCTTTCTTTCTTTCTTTCTTTCTTTCTTTCTTTCTGAGGCAGGGAGAGAAAGACAGGAAAATTGAGCTGCTCCTGTGTCTTCCCTGACCAGGAATTGAACTGGCAACCTCCACTCTGCAGGATGACACTCCAACCAACTAAGCTATCTGGCTAGGGCTTAATTTTTTATTTATTGATAGAGATAGAGAGAGGGGAGAGAAAAGAAAGGGAAGTATCCATTTGTTGTTTACATTCACTGGTTGCATCCCGTTTGTATCCTGACCAGAGATAGAACATGCTATGTCCATGAGAATTCCAAAGATAGTGAGGCAACATTGGGTATATAAGACATCTTTGGACAAAGGAAAATAAAAGGGGGAACTAGGTATTAGATTTCCGAAGTGAGTGTGGGTGGCTTACAGGTAGTTGAGGAAGGGCAGGAAGGTCCTTGCTCGGTGACTCAGAACAATGGGGTATGGGAAAGATCTAGCTAACAGGCACTGCCTGAAGCCCTCTTGCTTGCCATACCTAATTTAAATGGAGGGAGGGCAGCACCCTACGATCTCCTCCTGGAAGTAAGTTTCTCTGCTTGAATTTCTTAGGCAGGAAAGAGAGGAGATTCAAAGGTTCTTTCTGAGTTGAGTCCTCTGTTGCTTAATAAACAACTTTAAATCAATATCCCAAAAAGCAGCTTCAGGTGCAGAACTTCTTTTTTTTTTTTTTTTAATAATTTTATTTTTAATGGGGCGACATCAATAACTCAGGATACATATATTCAAAGATAACAACTCCAGGTTATCTTGTCGTTCACTTATGTTGCATACCCATCACCCAAAGTCAGATTGTCCTCTGTCACCTTCTATCTAGTTTTCTTTGTGCCCCTCCCCCTCTCCCTTTCCCTCTCTCTCTCCCCTCTCCCCCCGTAACCACCACACTCTTATCAATGTCTCTTAGTTTCACTTTTAAGTCCCACCTACGTATGGAATAATGCAGTTCCTGGTTTTTTCTGATTTACTTATTTCACTTCCTATAATGTTATCAAGATCCCACCATTTTGCTGTAAATGATCCGATGTCATCATTTCTTATGGCTGAGTAGTATTCCATAGTGTATATGTGCCACATCTTCTTTATCCAGTCATCTATTGACGGGCTTTTTGGTTGTTTCCATGTCTTGGCCACTGTGAACAATGCTGCAATGAACATGGGGCTGCATGTGTCTTTACGTATCAATATTTCTGAGTTTTTGGGGTATATACTCAGTAGAGGGATTGCTGGGTCATAAGGTAATTCTATTTTCAGTTTTTTGAGGAACCACCATACTTTCTTCCATAATGGTTGTACTGCTTTACATTCCCACCAACAGTGGATGAGGGTTCCTTTTTCTCCACAGCCTCTCCAACATTTGCTATTACCTGTCTTGTCAATAATAGCTAATCTAACAGGTGTGAGGTGGTATCTCATTGCCGTTTTGATTTGCATTTCTCTAATAACTAACGAAGATGAGCATCTTTTCATATATCTGTTGGCCATTTGTATTTCTTCCTGGGAGAAGTGTCTGTTCATGTCCTCTTCCCATTTTTTTATTGGATTATTTGTTTGTTTGTTGTTGAGTTTTATGAGTTCTTTGTATATTTTGGATATTAGGCCCTTATCTGAGCTGTTGTTTGAAAATATCATTTCCCATTTCCTCCCTGCTGATTGGTCTGTTTAGGTTTTCTGCTTCTTCATGACTCAGTTTAGGAAGGTTGTATTGTTCTAGGAATTTATCCATTTCTTCTAGATTGTTGTATTTGGTGGCATATAGTTTTTCATAGTATTCTACAATAATTCTTTGTATATCTATGATGTCTGTGGTGATTTCTCCTCTTTCATTTTGGATTTTATTTATTTGAGTCCTGCGTCTTTTTTCCTTAGTGAGTCTTGCCAAGGGTTTGTCAATTTTGTTGATCTTTTCAAAGAACCAGCTCCTTGTTTTATTGATTTTTTCTATAGTTTTTTTGTTCTCTATTTCATTTATTTCTGCTCTGATTTTTATTATCTCCTTTCTTCGGCTGGTTTTGGGTTGTCTTTGTTCTTCTTTTTCTAGCTCCTTAAGGTGTGAAGTTAAGTGGCTTACTTCGGCTCTCTCTTGTTTGTTCATATAGGCCTGAAGTGATATGAACTTTCCTCTTATTACTGCTTTTGCTGCATCCCAGAGATTCTGATATGTCGTATTTTCATTTTCATTTGTCTGTATATATCTTTTGATCTCTGCGCTTATTTCTTCTTTGACCCATTCATTTTTTAGAAGTATGTTGTTTAGTTTCCATAATTTTGTGGGGTTTTCCTCCTCTTTTTTACAGTTGAATTCTAGTTTCAAGGCTTTATGATCAGAGAATATGCTTGGTACAATTTCAATTTTTCTAAATTTGCTGATATTGTCTTTGTGGCCCAACATATGGTCAATTCTTGAGAATGTTCCATGTACACTAGAGAAAAATGTATACTCTGTCGCTTTGGGATGAAGTGTCCTGTAGATGTCTATCATATCCAGGTGTTGTAATATTTCGTTTAAGGCCACTATATCTTTATTGATTCTCTGTTTGGATGACCGATCTAGAGCCGTCAGCGGTGTATTGAGGTCTCCAAGTATGATTGTATTTTTGTCAGTTTTTGTTTTAAGGTCAATAAGTAGCTGTCTTATATATTTTGGTGCTCCTTGGTTTGGTGCATATATATTAAGGATTGTTATGTCTTCTTGATTCAGTGTCCCCTTAATCATTATGAAATGACCATTTTTGTCTCTGAGTACTTTTTCTGTCTTGTAGTCAGCATTATCAGATATGAGTATTGCTACACCTGCTTTTTTTTGGGTGTTGTTTGCTTGGAGTATTGTTTTCCAGCCTTTCACTTTGAATTTGTTTTTATCCTTGTTGCTTAGATGAGTTTCTTGTAGGCAGCATACAGTTGGATTTTCTTTTTTAATCCATTCTGCTACTCTGTGTCTTTTTATTGGTAAGTTTAATCCATTTACATTTAGTGTAATTATTGACACTTGTGGGTTCCCTATTGCCATTTTATAAATTGCTTTCTGTTAGTTTTGTATCTTGTTTGATTCTTCTCTTTTGTTTTTCTATCATTTGTTTTTGTTTGTTTGTATTCTATACTTCTTTCCTCTGTTGCTACCTTTTTTAAGTCAAGTGTTTTTGTGGTGGTTTTTTCAAGGGTGGTTACCATTAAGTAATGAAAAGGGTACCTACCATATTCACTGTAGTACCCTTTCTTATGAGTATTTCTGCGCTTCATCGTCCTTTGCTACTGTTAATCTTCATCCTTTCTCCCCTTTTTTTTCTTTTGTTGTCACAGTTTAAGTTTGGTTTTATTGTTTTAAAAACCTCCCCAAAAATAAAAGTCCAGGCCCAGACGGTTATACTAGTGAATTCTATCAAACATTCAAAGAAGACTTGGTTCCTATTCTACTCAAAGTCTTCCAAAAAATTGAAGAAGAAGCAATACTTCCAAACACATTTTATGAGGCCAACATAACCCTCATACCAAAACCAGGCAAGGATGGCACAAAGAAAGAAAACTACAGACCAATATCTCTAATGAATACAGATGCTAAAATACTAAACAAAATACTGGCAAACCGAATACAACAACATATTAAAAAAATAATACATCATGATCAAGTGGGATTCATCCCAGAATCTCAAGGATGGTTCAACATACGCAAAACGGTTAACGTAATACACCATATCAACAAAACAAAGAACAAAAACCACATGATCTTATCAATAGACGCAGAAAAGGCTTTCGATAAAATACAACACAATTTTATGTTTAAGACTCTCAACAAAATGGGTATAGAAGGAAAATATCTCAACATGATAAAGGCCATATATGATAAACCATCAGCCAACATCATATTAAATGGCGTAAAACTGAGGACTTTCCACCTTAAATCAGGAACAAGACAAGGTTGTCCACTCTCTCCACTCTTATTTAATGTGGTTCTAGAAGTTCTGGCCAGAGCAATCAGACAAGACAAAGAAATAAAAGGCATCCACATCGGAAAAGAAGAAGTAAAGGTATCACTTTTTGCTGATGATATGATCCTATACATCGAAAACCCAAAGGACTCCACAAAAAGATTACTCGAAACAATAAACCAATACAGTAAGGTCGCAGGATACAAAATCAACATACAAAAGTCCATAGCCTTTCTATATGCCAACAATGAAATATTAGAAAACGAACTCAAAAAAATTATCCCCTTCACGATTGCAACAAAAAAAATAAAATACCTAGGAATAAACATAACAAAGAATGTAAAGGACCTATATAATGAAAACTACAAGGCATTGCTAAGAGAAATAGAAAAAGACACAATGAGATGGAAAAATATTCCTTGTTCTTGGATAGGAAGAATAAATATAATTAAAATGGCCATATTACCCAAAGTAATATATAAATTTAATGCAATTCCCATCAAAATTCCTATGACATTTTTTAAAGAAATGGAACAAAAAATCATCAGATTTATATGGAACTATAAAAAACCCCGAATAGCTAAAGCAATCCTAAGGAAAAAGAATGAAGCTGGGGGCATTACAATACCTGACTTTAAACTATATTATAGAGCCACAATAATCAAAACTGTATGGTATTGGCAGAAAAACAGACACTCAGACCAATGGAACAGAATAGAAAGCCCAGAAATAAAACCACATATATATGGTCAAATAATCTTTGATAAGGGGGCCAACAACACAAAATGGAGAAAAGAAAGCCTCTTCAACAAATGGTGTTGGGAAAACTGGAAAGCCACATGCAAAAGAATGAAACTCGACTACAGCCTGTCCCCATGTACTAAAATTAATTCAAAATGGATCAAAGACCTAAATATAAGATCTGAAACAATAAAGTACATAGAAGAAGACATAGGTACTCAACTCATGGACCTGGGTTTTAAAGAACATTTTATGAACTTGACTCCAATGGCAAGAGAAGTGAAGGCAAAGATAAATGAATGGGACTACATCAGAATAAAAAGTTTTTGCTCAGCAAGAGAAACTGATATCAAAATAAACAGACAGCCAACTAAATGGGAACTGATATTTTCAAACAATAGCTCAGATAAGGGCCTAATATCCAAAATTTACAAAGAACTCATAAAACTCAACAACAAACAAACAAACAATCCAATAAAAAAATGGGAAGAAGACATGAACAGACACTTCTCCCAGGAAGAAATACAAATGGCCAACAGATATATGAAAAGATGCTCAGCTTCATTAGTTATTAGAGAAATGCAAATCAAAACTACAATGAGATACCACCTCACCCCTGTTAGATTAGCTATTATCAACAAGACGGGCAATAGCAAATGTTGGAGAGGCTGTGGAGAAAAAGGAACCCTCATACACTGTTGGTGGGACTGTAAAGTAGTACAACCATTATGGAGGAAAGTATGGTGGTTCCTCAAAAAACTGCAAATAGAACTACCTTATGACCCAGCAATCCCTCTACTGGGTATATACCCCAAAACCTCAGAATCATTGATACGTAAAGACACATGTAGCCCCATGTTCATTGCAGCACTGTTCACAGTGGCCAAGACATGGAAACAACCAAAAAGCCCTTCAATAGAAGACTGGATAAAGAAGATGTGGCACATATACACTATGGAATACTACTCAGCCATAAGAAATGATGACATCAGATCATTTACAGCAAAATGGTGGGATCTTGATAACATTATACGGAGTGAAATAAGTAAATCAGAAAAAAACAAGAACTACATGATTCCATACATTGGTGGAACATAAAAACGAGACTAAGAGACATGGACAAGAGAGTGGTGGTTACCAGGGGTGGGGGGAGGGAGGACGCAGGAGGGAGGGAGGGAGAGTTAGGGGGAGGGGGAGGGGCACAGAGAAAACTAGACAGAGGATGACGGAGGACAATCTGACTCTGGGTGAGGGGTATGCAACATAATTTAATGACAAAATAACCTAGACATATTTTATTTGAATATATGTACCCTGAATTATTAATGTCATCCCATTAACATCAATAAAAATTTATTTAAAAAAAAAAAAAAAAAAAAAAAAAGAAAATATCATTTCCCATTTAGTTGGCTGTCTGTTTATTTTGTTATCAGTTTCTCTTGCTGAGCAAAAACTTCTTAGTCTGATGTAGTCCCATTCATTAATTTTTGCCTTCACTTCTCTTGCCATTGGAGTCAAATTCATAAAATGCTCTTTAAAACCCAGGTCCAGGCCCTGGCCGGTTGGCTCAGCAGTAGAGCGTCGGCCTGGCGTGCGGGGGACCCAGGCTCGATTCCCTGCCAGGGCACACAGGAGAAGCACACATTTGCTTCTCCGCCCCCCTCTTCCTCTCTGTCTCTCTCTTCCCCTCCCGCAGCCAAGGCTCCATTGGAGCAAAGATGGCCCGGGCGCTGGGAATGGCTCTTAAACATAAAATTGTGTTGTATTTTATCGAAAGCTTTTTCTGCGTCTATTGATAAGATCATGTGGTTTTTGTTCTTTGTTTTGTTGATATGGTGTATTACGTTAACCGTTTTACGTATGTTGAACCATCCTTGAGATTCTGGGATGAATCCCACTTGATCATGATGTATTATCTTTTTAATATGTTGTTGTATTCGATTTGCTAGTATTTTGTTTAGTATTTTAGCATCTGTATTCATTAGAGATATTGGTCTGTAGTTTTCTTTTTTTGTGCCATCCTTGCCTGGTTTTGGTATGAGGGTTATGTTGGCCTCATAAAATGTGTTTGGAAGTATTGCTTCTTCTTCAATTTTTTGGAAGACTTTGAGTAGAATAGGAACCAAGTCTTCTTTGAATGTTTGATAAAATTCACTGGTATAGCCATCTGGACCTGGACTTTTATTTTTCGGGAGGTTTTTAATGGTTTTTTCTGTTTCTTCTCTACTAATAGGCCTGTTTAGGCTTTCTGCTTCTTCTTGACTCAGTCTAGGAAGGTTGTATTGTTCTAGGAATTTATTCATTTCTTCTAGGTTGTTGAATTTAGTGGCATAAAGTTTTTCATAGTATTCTACAATAATTCTTTGTATATCTACGGTGTCCGTGGTGATTTCTCCTCTTTCATTTTGGATTTTGTTTATATGAGTTCTTTCTCTTTTTTCCTTGGTAAGTCTTGCCCAGGGTTTGTCAATTTTGTTGATCTTTTCAAAGAACCAGCTCCTTGTTCTATTAATCTTTTCTATAGTTTTTCTGTTCTCTATTTCATTTATTGCTGCTCTGATTTTTATTATCTCCTTTCTTCGGCTGGTTTTGGGTTGTCTTTGTTCTTCTTTTTCTAGTTCCTTAAGGTGTGAAGTTAAGTGGTTCACTTGGGCTCTCTCTTGTTTGTTCATATATGCTTGAAGTGATATGAACTTCCCTCTCATCACTGCTTTTGCTGCATTCCATAGATTCTGATATGTCGTATTGTCATTTTCATTTGTCTTTATATATCTTTTGATCTCTGTACTTGTTTCTTCTTTGACCCATTCATTTTTTAAAAGTATGTTGTTTAGTTTCCACATTTTTGTGGGATTTTTTTTCTCTTTTTTGCAGTTGAATTCTAGTTTCAAGGCTTTATGATCAGAAAATATGCTTGGTACAACTTCGATTTTTCTGAATTTGCTGATGTTGTTTTTGTGGCCCAACATATGGTCAATTCTTGAGAATGATCCATGTACACTGGAGAAAAATGTATACTCAGTCTCTTTGGGATGAAATGTCCTGTATATGTCTATCATATCCAGGTGCTCTAGTGTTTTGTTTAAGGCCACTATATCTTTGTTGATTCTCTGTTTGGATGACCGATCTAGAGCCATCAGCAGTGTATTGAGGTCTCTAAGTATAATTGTATTTTTGTCAGTTTTTGTTTTAAGGTCAATAAGTAGCTGTCTTATATATTTTGGTGCTCCTTGGTTTGGTGCATATATATTAAGAATTGTTATGTCTTCTTGATTCAGTGTCCCCTTAGCCATTATGAAATGGCCATTTTTGTCTCTGAGTACTTTTGCTGTCTTGTAGTCAGCATTATCAGATATGAGTATTGCTACGCCTGCTTTTTTTGGATGTTATTTGCTTGGAGTATTGTTTTCCAGCCTTCGCTTTAAATTTGTTTTTATCCTTGCTACTTAGATGAGTTTCCTGTAAGCAGCATACAGTTGGATTTTCTTTTTTAATCCATTCTGCTACTCTATGCCTTTTTATTGGTGAGTTTAATCCATTTACATTTAGTGTAATTATTGACACTTGTGAGTTCCCTATGGCCATTTTACAGATTTCTTTCTGTTAGTTTTGTGTCTTGTTTGATCCTTCTCTTTCGTTTTTCTATCTTTTGTTTTTCTTTGGTTGTATTCCATACATCTTTCCTCTGTTGCTATCTTTTTTATCTCATGCTTCTGTGGTGGTTTTTTCAAAGGTGGTTACCTTTAAGTAATGAAAAGGGTTCCTACCCTGTTCATTGTAGAGCACTATTTTGTGAGTACTTTTGCACTCCATTGTCCTTTGCTACTGTTAATCTCCATCCTCTTCCCCCCCCCTTTCTTTTTGTTGTTGTCACAGTTTAAATTTGGTTTTATTGTGTTCTTCTTTGAGCTTTTACTTGTGGCTTTGTTTTGGGTTTGTTTGGGTTTTTTTTGTTCTTTGTATCTGATTCGAGAATACCTTTAGTAATTCCTGGAGTGGGGTTTTTTTGATGATAAATTCCCTCATCTTTTCTGTTCTGTGAATGTTTTTATTTCTCCTTCATATTTGAAGGATAGCTTTGATGGGTATAGTATTCATGGCTGAAAGTTCCTCTCTTTCAGGACTTTAAATATTGGGGTCCACTCTCTTCTAGCTTGTAGAGTTTCTGCTGAGAAATCTGATGATAATCTAATGGGCCTTCCTTTATATGTTGTATTCTTCTTTTCCCTGGCTGCCTTGAGAATTTTTTCTTTGCTGTTGGTTTGTGTCAATTTCATTATGATATGCCTTGGAGTAGGTTTGGTTGGGTTAAGAAAACTTGGAGTTCTGTTTGCTTCTTGAATTTGAGGCTTTAGTTCTTTCCACAGGCTTGGGAAGTTCTCATCTATTATTTGTTTGAGTATGTTCTCCATTCCATTTTCTCTCTCTTCTCCCTCTGATATACCTATTATTCTTATGTTATTCTTTTTGATGGAGTCAGATAATTCTTGTAGGGCTATCTCATTTTTTTTTTTTTTTTTTGAGTCTCTTTCCTCTTCTCTCTGTTGTGCCTCAAGTTGCTTGTCTTCTATTTCACTAATCCTCTCTTCTATCTGGCCTGTTCTATTAGCTAAGCTTGTTACCTCGTTTTTCAGCTCGTGAATTGAGTTTTTCATCTCTGTTTGATTTGTTTTTATAGTTTCAATTTCCTTGGAAATATATTCTTTGTGTTCATTGAGTTGTTTTCTGAGCTCCCTAAATTGCCTTTCTGTGTTTTCTTGTATATCTCGGAGGATTTTTAGGATTTTTATCTTAAATTCTCTGTCATTTAGCTCCAAGGTTTCCAATATATTAAATTTTTTCTCCATAGATTTTTCCTCATCTAGCTGTGTTACCTCTCTTTCTTTTGTATCCATGATATTTGATTTTCTCTTCCTTAATGGCATCTGAGGGTGGTTTTGTTGATAGTATTAATGAGATTTAATAAAGAATAAAAAGTTAAAAAATAAAAATCGAAGAGTTGTTTTTTTTAAAAAAAAATTAATAATGAAATAAATAAAAATAAAATAAAATTAAAATTAAAAAAAAAGAAAATTATTCCCCCCCCCTCCTTTTTTCCTCTCCTCTCCTCTCCCCTCTTTCTTGAGAAAATCTTGTGGTGAACTGTGAATTATATTGTACTAAATAGAACAAACAATGCCTATAATGGAGGGCCTGAATTGGGGAGAAGTAATAAAGGGGCAAAAAAGAAAAAAGAAAAAGAAAAGGGTGTATAGACCCACAAAAAGCAAATAAGAAAAAATTTGGGTCAAGAATAAAATGATTTGCTTTTGGGTGTTGGTTGACTAAGAGTTATGATGAGAGGAATAAGAGGGAAACAGGAAAATGGGGGGACAAATTAAAAAATTACTATTGTATTTAGTGGAATAAGAACTAGATAAAATGGAGAGCCAGGGATGGGAGCACTGCTAGTGTGTTAAAAAGGTGAAGTAAAAACCCCCCCAAATGCCAGAAATATAAGTTTGAGTCCCAGATAAGATATTGTTCGTTATTGAGGTTTGAATGAGAGGAGACGTAAAGGAGAAAGGAAGAAACTAATATAGAAAGAGAAAAGAAAGAGAGAGAGAGAGAAAAAAGAGGGAACCACTAAAAGAAGAAAAAAGAAAAAAGAGGAGAGAGAGAGAGAGATAGAGTTAAGGGTTTTGGAGTGCAACCCTCATAGAAAGAAAGGAAGAGGAAAGAAAAGATAATGGGAGATATAACACTTATGGGTAGTGTAGTTGAAGGAGAGGAGAGAGTAAGACTGGCAGAGAGTTAAATGACCAAATTGGAGGAGGGAAAAAAAAAATCAAGAATGAAGATAAGAGAAACAGGTGAACAAATATAATAAAATGGGATAGGTTATAAAGTCTGCAGATTATTGTTGATTTTGAGAGGTTATCTTCTTGCTTTTTCTTTTCTCTCCCTCTTCCTGGTCGGTGACTCTGTACCCCGGGTTCTGCCCCTTTGGCACACTCAGGTAGAGGTTTGCAGTTGATAAGTCTCTATGGTGATGTTGTGTATTGTGCTTCAGTCTCGTTGGCAGTCGAGGCTCATTAGCATTTATAGGCTCTGCCAGTGAGAGAGTCCGTGTTCCTGGAGCCTTTCTCCTAGTCTTTCCTTCCTCAATTAGTAGCCTGATAATCCAGCTATGGGGTTGCTGGTGCCTCTGCCTGGATAGTAAGAGGCTCAAAGAGCTGGCAACTCCCCACTCTATTCCCACTCAGCACAGGGCTCTGGGTGAGGCTCAGTCAGTCAGAGCTGTTAGCATAATCAGGCAGAAGCCCACTCAAAGACCTCTAGCTCTGCCCCTCTGTGGGATAACATGGGCGGGCACTGCCTAGGCACTTGGAGGAATCTCTCACTCACTATCTGTATGCGCAGACCAGGATATCAGGCCGGCCGCCTCACCTTCTGAGTGAAACCCCCACCCGCACGGAAAAGTTCCAGAGTTGGAATTCCTCTTGCTCCGTCCCCGTGTGTGGCTTTCCCAGGGTGCTGGGGCGGTCAGGAGATTCTGCCTTCGGCCCACACAAAGGCCTCTGACTCTACCCCTCTGTGGGGTAACATGGGCGCCCACTCCTAAGGCACTCAGAGGAATCTCTCGCTCACTCTCCATGCGTGCAGACCAGGATATCAGGCCGGCCGCCTCACCTTCTGAGTGAATCCCCGTCCCGCACGGAAATGTTCCAGCATTGGAATTGGCTCTCGCTCCTTCCCCGTTCGCGGCTCCCTCAGGGCGCTGAGGCGGCCCGGAGACTCCGCTTTCGGCCCACGCAAAGGCCCCTGACTCTGCCTCTCTGTGGGATAACACGGGCGCCCACTCCCGGGGCTTTGGAAGGAATCTCTTGCCCACTATCTGCGTGCGCCAACCCGGAGATCAGGGAAAATGGCTGCCCCACTTGTCTTTCTTTGTCTGGGTTTGGCGCGAGTGTTAGCTTG
Organism: Saccopteryx leptura; assembly: GCF_036850995.1. Lineage (NCBI taxonomy): Eukaryota > Metazoa > Chordata > Mammalia > Chiroptera > Emballonuridae > Saccopteryx > Saccopteryx leptura. The sequence goes on along the minus strand of NC_089503.1, from coordinate 212,433,429 downwards.
TATTGCCTGGGTTGCAACAGGAACAGTTTTTCCTTGGCTTGGATCTCTGTGCCACAGCCTGGTTCGGCCGTTTGTGCCGCAGCCTGGATCTATTCACCCCCTTTGCCCGCCTCAGTCTCTATATTCTCAGTTCCCAGTGAAAGCCGCCCTGTTTAGGTTAGTGAGGAAGGCGGAGCATTTCTTACTCCCTATTTCCTTTGGGGTTTGATTATATATTTAGCCAATTTTTCGCTCGACCATACCTTCGGGTGTATTGCAAAACATCTGGAGGCTCCAAGGATAGGTTTTTCTGTTTCTGGTTGAAGATCTTGTTGAGTTTTGGGGGAGATTTATCGGTATCGCTTCCTACCACGCCATTACTCTGACGTTATCTCTCTACAGAACTTCTGTCCCTTCAGGATGTTTCTTACTCTCTTGTGGGCTGGAGTAAAAATAAGTTGAAGTTGTGTATTTTTTATATTATCTTTCTAGCACTCATCACCTTAAAAGTATTTCTTTAATATCTTTCAACTAAATTAAAGAAGCAGTTTTAGAAATAATACCAAGACATAAAAATGGAGCTCTTAAATGTTCTTAATGGGAGCACATTGCAGTCTTTTGAAGGTAGAATTTTTTAAAATAATAACCAAGTGTAATTTGGAACTGTAGTTAAATAAAGAATGTGACTAAGTCAATTTAAAGAAATCTGTAATAAACATTTTTCTTGTGATTTAAAAAAAATCAGCTCTTAAGGCGTTAAGCAAAAAGATTATCATTTAAATCAGGACTTACATCCAAGGGCTTTCAAGGACAGCACTGACTTAGATAAATGAGTTTGACATGATCGTTCACAAATTAGTTCCAGCCCTTTATGGGTATCTGAAAAGCAACTCCCTTGGAAGGACTGTGTCTTCTGTGAGTTTGTAGTAAATATACATTGACTCAATATTTCGGAACATCCCATTGTTTGAGACATCACCGCAAAATAGGGATTAAGTCCCCTGCTTAAAAATTTTAACACAATTGCTGCCCTGTAAAATCATGCTCCATATGATAATGAAACCATTAGTCAGGCTGCTTGTAATGCTCAGACATCTCCCCACCGAGCAGCAGCTGCCTTCCACCTGCTAGCCAAAGAATTTCACTCGCCAAGTGTGCTTAGTTCAATTTAACGTTGGGTTCATATCTGTGAACGTGAATTATTTATGTTCCCAAAGTCTTAAGAGGAAAAAGACATTCTTTAAAAGTTTTTTTTTTTTTTAAATAGATCAAATCTGGCTTTATTAACTCCACAGATGGGGAAAGATCTCAGGTCATGTATATTTGATAAAAGGTAAGATGGCAAAATTCTTTAAAAATTTTTTTGCTGAATATAATTTACATGCAGTGAAATACAGAAGTCTTCAGTGTACATGTTGAGAGTTTTGACAAATGCATGCATTTGTATAATCCACTTCCATCAAAGCACAGAATATTTTTATCACCATGGAAAATTTCCTTGTGGCCTTTCTTGTTAAAACTACCCCTGAAGCAAATACCATAGATTTGTTTTCCTTGTCCTAAAACTTTATATAAATGGAATCTTACAGTAGGTACTCTATTGGGTCTTTCTCCTTTTATTTAGCATAGTGGTTTTAATGAATTTTATAACTGTAAATATGAAGACCCCCCCCCCATATTGTGGCATGTTTTAGTAACTTGTTCTTTTTTATTGTTGGGTAGTATTAAATTGTATCACTGTACCACATTTTGTGATCCATTCTCTTGTTGGTAGACACGCGGTCTGTTTCCAGTTTGAGGTAATTATGAATAAAACTGCTATAATGTTTTGTCCCTAGGAGTGCAGTTGCTGAGTTTTATAAATATTGCTAAAATTCCTAAGAAATAGTCAAGCTATTTTCTAAAGTTGTTACATAATTCAACACATCTAGATAAAATGAACAAGACACCACATCCTCTCCAACGTTTGGTGTTATCAATCTTTTTCATTGTAACCATTCTAGTTGTTGTGTACTGGATTCTCATTGGGGTTTTGAATTGCATTTCCCTAATGGCTAATGATTCTAGGCACCTTTTCACGTCCCTATTACCATTGGTTTATCTTCTCTGGAGAGGTCTCTGTCAAGTCTTTTACACATTGGATTCCTTATCTTTTTATTAAGTTGTAAGAATTTTTTTTTTTATTCTGGAAAAATCCTTTGACAGATGTTTGTGCTAATAATACTTTCTCCGGTCTGAGGCCCACTTATTTGTTTTCTTAATGGTGAATTTTCATGAGCACAAGTTTTAATTTTGATGACATGCAGTCAATCAATATTTTTCTTTATGATCAATGCTTTCTGAGTCTACTCTAAAAAAGATTTGCCTAAATCAAAATAGTGAAGATTCTTCTATGTTATCTTATAGAAAGCTTTATGCTTTTAGCTTTAGGCCTAAGACTGTAATTCATTTCAAATTATTTTTCACTTATGGTATGAGATGCTCTTTTTTTCTACGTGGATATTCAGTTCTTCAAGCACTATTTGTTGAAAGATTTTGGTTTCTCCATTGAACTGCTTTGGTATCCTATTTGAAACCATTCGACCTCATACATGCAGGTCTGTTTGCAGATTCTTCAGAAGAGACTGCCTGGTCTCCAGTATAACTTGGGGTGCAAGGGGTTCCCTCAGTATTCTTCCTCAACCACAGTGCCTTTCCATCTGTGTGTGGGGTTTCTCTCAGCTCTTAGTCTTCCTCCAATGATTGACCGCCATTATGTTGCGCTATGTGGGAAGCTGGGAGTTCCTGAGAAGTTTCTCTCAGATCTGCCTCCTGCCATCATAATGAGATGGGCTCCTCCTGTGTGCCTCAGAAGGTCTTTCTCAGCTCTCTGCCCCATTCCATAGACTGCTGCCATCTCATAGTCAATACAAAGCCTGGAGCATGGGAGGGTTTCTCTTAGTTATTTTGTTCTGCCCTCAGACTAAAACCAGTGGTACCCTTGCACTTTAGAAGGCTCTCTTAATCCGGCCACCAGGGTCTCCAGTTGGCTCTCGGTGAGGTCCTGTGTTGAGATGAGAGGTTGACAGGTAGTTTCGATTGCCCTGTGGACGGGACGCTCAGGGTTTCTGAATTTTCCACCAGCCTCTACTCAGCTTTGAAATATTCTTATGAGGTCACCTGTCCTCTGTGAACTCCATTATCTTTGTTCCGTTTATAACTGAAGCCTCTTATCACAGACACACTCTGTTTTAGTTATATTAACTTTATCCATACAGTTCTATTCTACTCTGCTTCTTTCTTTCTTTCTTTCTTTCTTTCTTTCTTTCTTTCTTTCTTTCTTTCTTTCTTTCTTTCTTTCTTTCTTTCTTTCTTAGAGAGAGGGAGAGGGAGAGAGAGAGAGAGAGAGAGAGAGGAACATCAATCTGTTCCTGTATGTGCCCTGATGGGGAATCAAACCAGCAACCTCTGTGCTTCGGGACCATGCTCCAACCAACCAAACTATCCAGCCATGGCTTAATTTTTATTGAGTTTTAGAAAGACAGAGAGAAGAAGGGAGGAAGTGAGAGGAAAGGGAGGGGGAAGAGAAGCATTCTTTGCTTTACTCAATTGTGCTTTTTTTTTTGGTTGCTTTCTGTGTGTGCCCAGACTGTGATTGAACCCACAACCTTGTTGTTTCAGGACAAAGCTCTTAACCAACTGAGGTATAACTGGCCAGGGCCCACTCCATGCCTTTTTAAAAGACTTTACAAAACTTGAAATTCAGCATTCTGTGCAAGGTAAAACTTTTCCTTCACATTTTTTCCCCAAATCTAACCAATCATGTTATCATTTTTACTTGTTAATATTGCCAATACCCTCAAATAATAAGAATAACATACAGATGAAGAACAAACATTAAAGAGAGTCTGGGAAAAGATTTCAGTATCTGTGTGGAAGAAGAATCATTTAATAAAATGCAGTTGCTTGACTTTGGGGGGAAATAACTACCTGAAAGTAGAGGGTCAAATTATTTTGAAAAATTATTGTGCACAGTGATTATTTCTTAAGTATTAGTACTGTACTATGCAAGATTAATTTTAATATTTTCTCTATTAAAACCTGAATTATCTAAACTTCCCATAACAGCTATGTATGACTTAGATCATTAAAAAATAATAATAATGAAAGAAGAACAGTTGATTGGGTCAATCACAATGGACGGCATAGCTGTGCCTGGAATAAAAGAACAGCATGCTTTCTGGTTTATGCCAGAACGACTTCCCAGCCCCTCAATAATTGACTGTAAAAGCTTTATTTGGGCCTCTTATTAGCAATTGTTATTGGTCTCTCTCAAGTGGGTCTCTTCTAAATTACTAAATGGCACCTGACTTTATCTTTTCTTTTTAACCTTATGTCATTCACTGTCACTGGCAGGTGAAGTAATGTTGGAGATATGCAGATTCACTCATCTATCCATCTGGCCGCACATGTTTGCAAGCAGAATGAAGTTATGATTTCCTAGTGCCCTGGGACTTCAAAAGAGAAAACTATTTCTCCTGAGAGAAACTTCCTGCCAACCTGATGCCCCTTTTGAGAAACAAATCATACCTGCCTGAAAAGAACATGATCACACTCACAGAATAATATAAGAACGTGGCACGATGCATAGGTTTTTGCAGAGCATTATGAAGAGTGTGACAGATCAGAACGTCCTAGGGTGTCACAGCAAAAGTGTGTTGGAGAAGGTGCTGATTACCCTGAGCCTTAGGGTACATGGGATTTGGACTCACAGAAAGGAAGGACTTGGTTATTCCAGGATGGCACAACTGATGAAATTAGGGGATGGGAAAATTTTAGGAAAACAAGAGAGATAAAGTTAGAGAAGTAAAGTGGACTCATATGATGGAAAGTTTCAGAATCTAGACTGAGCCCGACCAGGTGGTGGCGCAGTGGATGGAGCATCGGACTGGGATGCCGAGGACCCAGGTTCGAGACTCCAAGGTCGCCAGCTTGAATGTGGGCTCACGTGGTTTGAGCAAAAGCTCACCAGCTTGGACCCAAGGTTGCTGGCTCGAGCAAGGGGTTACTAGGTCTGCTGAAGGCCCACGGTCAAGGCACATATGAGAGAGCAATCAATGAACAACTAAGGTGTCGCAATGCGCAACGAAAAACTAATAGTTGATGCTTCTCATTTCTCTGTTTCTATCTGTCTGTCCTTGTCTATCCCTCTCTCTGTCTCTGTTAAAAAAAAAAGAGAATCTAGACTGAGGAATTTTTATTGAACTTCAAGAATTAAGAGAAAATTTTCAACTAGCCTCTATAAGTCTCTGTAATTCTTCCACAACTTCCCTATGGAGCCCATTGTTGGGGGCTTTCAGGGGGGCTCAAAGCTGCTCCTTTTCCATTCTATTTCCAGACAATACCACACCCCAAGCAACAAGATTCTCTCCAGGACTACTGTGCAAGGTGAACGCCCAACACTTCTCTTCAGCCACAGAGAAACATCATGTAAATTCAAAGACATAGTCTGGCTAAGCTCAAAGATATTCTGTTGGGCTGTTGTGCTAAATAATGCTGCAAAGTTTATGTGACGGGGAAGAAACTTGAGGTCTGTGTCAGTGTGTGTGTGGAGGGTGTTATTTTGACTCTTCCTTCTCTCCGGGGACTCTTGTCTTCTTGTGATGCTGGTAATTTAAGCCACCCTAAGAATTCTTGGCTTGTGTAGTCAGTCAGGCTAACTCTCCTCTAAAGATGAAAGAAATGTTCCATTCATTGTTTTTCCTCACTGATATATTTTTTAAACCCTCCTGACCTTGGTGCTGAGCATTGAGATTCAAGGCATGGGCTTACAATGTTAAAGTCAAGAGGGACCAGAATACCATTATCCAGATTCTCTACTGGGACTTGGAGTGCCACAGCCCAAGGTAGCGACAGCTGCTAATACAAGATGCTGACTGCCTTCTCTTTTTTGTACATATATCTTTCTCAGAAAGCTTTCTGGAAGAGGTGGTTGGCCATCTGAATTTGTGCTTTAAGTCCAGCATTTCTAAGATGACACTTCACTGTGAAACCTAAGTGTCATGGTCTTTAAGTAGCTGTGCAATCAAATGGCTGTGAGCCCACAGAGTTATATAGATATGAATGAGAAACAGGGATCCTATGCCATTGATGTAAGAGACATAAGAGTCAACCGAGCATTCCATAAAGCCACAAAGTGACCTCAAAAAAGTTGCCACTATCACTCAGAAATATCTGAAATGTCAAACACACACACACACACACACACACACACACACACACACACACACACACCATCTAACCCAGTCCCAAAGGTTATTAGAAAAGCCAGGGGTCATATACTCAATAAATCTTCCTGGAATAGAACAGCCTCCATATGGAATGAACCACCAGAATTTCCCAGCGGACTGTGTAGGCTCTGTCCATCTGAGGACCTTGCTTTCTTTTCAAACACCAATCATTCTTTTGGATTAATTTTTCTGTGTGTGATGGCTAGGACATTCAAGTCAGGTCCTCCTGAGCAGTGAGATTCAACAGGTATGCTGGGAGAATGTTTAAACATGCAATCCCTGACTATTTAGTCAGAAGCACTGACCTCTTTTCCCTTACATTGTCAAATAAAAATTAAAAAAAAAAAAGAATGACAACAGCAAACATGACAATAGCCATCTGGTGTGAATGAATCAAAATTGTATCTTTTTTGTCAAATTGGCAAAAAATATAATGTAATTTTAGCGCACCGCTGAATTTTAGCAATTAGTTTATGTGCCAGGAGATGATAAAGGCTGGAAGTCACTGCTCCCGAGTAACAGTTTTGTTCTTCAGTTATTTGGGGAAAGAGCTGTACAGCAAAGATCAAATTCTGAGTCCTTGGGGAAGTGATGGTGGGTAGAAAATAAAACATAATATTGTCCTGGTTCCAACAGAGAACAATCTGTGAAACACTAGGGTCAAAGGATTGAAGAAACTTTACTCTAAAATGAGCCTGGAATGGGAGTTGTACAGTGGTCCCTCGTCTATCGCAGGGGTTAGGTTCCAGAACCCACTGCAATAGGCGAAAATCCGTGAAGTAGCAACCTTATATTTATTTTATTACTTATATATATATTGAAGGCTTTCTAAATCCTCCCCACACTCTTATAAACCTTTCCCACACTGTTAGTAACCTTTCACACACTTATTCTGCTTATTTTACCACAAAAACAATTAAAATAATAAATATATAAAAATACCTATATACCGCAAAATCTCGCAATATAGCAAAAAATTCACGATACAAAATTAGATATATACAATTTAAAAATCCGCAATACAGTGAGACCGCGAAAAGCGAACTGCAATATGGCGAGGGGCGGCTGTATGCATTTTGGTAAGAGTGAGGAAGACTGAGACAGACATAAGACAGGAGCAGAGAAAGAGGGCAAAGCAGGTGAAAGTGATGAGGGTAAAGGGGCAACAGAAAAGGGCCTGCAGTCAGAGCAAAGGTATTGGAGTGGTCTTTTCCAAGTACTTTTTTTTTTAATCTTATTTTTATTAATTTTAATGCAGTGACATTGATAAATCAGGGTACATATGTTCTGAGAAAACATCTCCAGATTATTTTGACTTTTGATTGTGCTGCATACCCCTCACTCAAAGTCAACTTGTCCTCTGTCACCTTCTATCTGGTTTTCTTTGTGCCCCTACCCTCCCCCAACTCCCTCCCTCTCCTTCCTCGCCCCCTCCCCACCCCTCCACCCCACTCTCTGTTACCATCACATTCTTGTCCATGTCTCTAAGTCTCATTTTTATGTCCCATCTATGCATGTGTTCATATAATTCTTACTTTTTTCTGATTTACTTATTTCACTCCGTATAATGTTATCAAGGTCCATTTATGTTATTGTAAATGATCCGATGTCGTAATTTCTTATGGCTGAGCAGTATTCCATAGTATATATGTACCAAAGCTTTTTTTTTAATTTATTAAATTTAATGCAGTAACATTGATAAATCAGGGTACATATGTTGAAGAAAACATCTCCAGATTATTTTGACATTTGATTGTGCTGTATACCCCTCCCCCAAAGTCAAATTGTCTTCTGTCACCTTCTATCTGGTTTTCTTTGTGCCCCTCCCCTCCCCCAACCCCTCTCTCCTTCCTCGCCCTGTCCCCCCTCCCCCCACCCTCCACCCCGGTTGCCATCACATTCTTGTCCATGTCTCTGAGTCTCATTTTTATGTCCCATCTATGTATGGATTCATATAGTTCTTAGTTTTTTTCTGATTTACCTATTTCACTCCGTATAATGTTATCAAGATCTATCCATGTTATTGTAAATTATCCGATGTCATCATTTCTTATGGCTGAGTAGTATTCCATAGTATAAATGTACCAAAGCTTTTTTATCCATTTGTCCTCTGACGGACACTTGGGCTGTTTCCAGATCTTTGCTATTGTGAACAATGCTGCCATAAACATGGGGGTGCATTTCTTCTTTTCATACAGTGCTATGGTGTTCTTAGGGTATATTCCTAAAAGTGGGATAGCTGGGTCAAAAGGCAGTTCGATTTTCAATTTTTTGAGGAATCTCCATACTGTTTTCCAGTGTGGCTGCACCAGTCTGCATTCCCACCAGCAGTGCAGGAGGGTTCCCTTTTCTCCACATCCTTGCCAGCACTTATTCTGTGTTGTTTTGTTGATGAGCGCCATTCTGACTGGTGTGAGGTGATATCTCATTGTGGTCTTAATTTGCATTTCTTTAATGATTAGTGATGTTGAGCATTTTTTCATATGCCTATTGGCCATCTGTATGTCCTCTTTGGAGAAGTGTCTATTCATTGCTTTTGCCCATTTTTGGATTGGATTGTTTGTCTTCCTGGTATTAAGTTTTACAAGTTCTTTATAAATTTTGGTTATTAACCCCTTATCTGACGTATTGTCAAATATGTTCTCCCATTGTGTAGTTTGTCTTTTTATTCTGTTCTTGTTGTCTTTAGCCGTGCAAAAGCTTTTTAGTTTGATATAGTCCCATTTGTTTATCCTGTCTTTTATTTCACTTCCCCATAGAGATAAATTGACAAATATATCACTGTGAGAGATGTCAGAGAGCTTACTGCCTATGTTTTCTTCTAATATGCCTATAGTTTTAAGGCTTACATTTAAGTCTTTTATCCATTTTGAGTTTATATTTGTGAGTGGTGTAAGCTGGTGATCTAGTTTCATTTTTGTGCAGGTAGCTGTCCAATTTTCCCAAAACCATTTGTTAAAGAGGCTGTCTTGACTCCATTGTATATCCTTACCTCCTTTGTCAAATATCAGTTGTCCATAGAACTGTGGGTTTATTTCTGGGTTCTCTGTTCTGTTCCATTGATCTATATGCCTGTTCTTCTGCCAGTACCAGGCTGTTTTGAGTACAATGGCCTTGTAGTATAACTTGATGTCAGGAAGTGTGATACCTCCCACTTTATTCTTCGTTTTTTAAGATTGCTGAGGCTATTCGTGTTCATTTTGTTTCCATATAAATTTTTGGAATATGTGATCTATATCTTTAAAGTATGTCATTGGTATTTCAATTGGTATTGCATTGAATTTATAAATTACTTTGGGTAATACAGACATTTTAATGATGTTTATTCTTCCTAACCATGAGCACGGTATATGCTTCCACTTGTTTATATCTTCCTTGATTTCTTTTATCAATGCTTTGTAATTTTCCGAATACAAGTCTTTAGTCTTCCTGGTTAAGTTTACTCCTAGGTACTTTATTTTTTTGGTTGTAATAGTGAAGGGGATTGTTTCTTTAATTTCTCTTTCTGACTGTTCATTGTTGGCGTATAAAAATGCCTCTGATTTCTAAGTATTAATTTTATATCCTGCCACCTTGATGAATTCATTTATCAGGTCCAGTAGTTTTTGACTGAGACTTTATGGTTTTCTATATATAATATCATATCATCTGCAAATAATGATAGTTTTACTTCTTCTTTTCCAACTTGAATGCCTTTTATTTCTTCTTCTTGTCTGATTGCTGTGGCTAGGACTTCCAGGACTATGGTGAATAAGAGTAGTGAAAGGGGGCACCCCTGCCTTGTTCCTGATCTTAAGTGAATTGCTTTTAATTTTTGCCCATTGAGTATGATGTTGGCTGTGGGTTTCTCATAGATGGCTTTTATCATGTTGAGGTATGTTCCCTGTATTCCCACTTTGCTGAGAGTTTTGATCATGAAAGGGTGCTGGATTTTATCAAATGCTTTTTCTGCACCTATTGAAATTATCATATGGTTTTTCTCCTTCTTTTTGTTTATGTGATGAATCACATTGATTGATTTACGAATATTGTACCAGTCTTGCCTCCCGAGAATAAATCCCACTTGATCATGGTGTATGATTTTTTCCATATATTGTTGGATCCAGTTTGCTAATATTTTGTTGAGGATTTTAGTATCTATGTTGATCAGGGATATTGGCCTATAATTTTCTTTCTTTGTATTGTCTTTGCCTGGTTTTGGAATCAGAATTATGCTCGTCTCATAAAAGGAGCTTGGAAGCCTTCTTTCCTCTTGAATTTTTTGAAATAGCTTGAGAAGGATAGGAGTTAGTTCTTCTTTGAATATTTGGTAGAATTCACTTGTGAAGCCATCGGGCCCAGGACTTTTCTTTGTTGGGAGATTTTTGATAACTGCTTATATCGCATTTGGTGTAATTGGTCTGTTTAGGTTTTCTGATTCTTCCAGATTGATTTTTGGAAGATTGTATGTTTCAAGGAATTTGTCCATTTCATCTAGGTTGGCTAGTTTTTTGGCATACATTTCTTCATAGTATTTTCTTACAATCCTTTGTATTTCTGTTGTGTCAGTTGTTATTTCATCCCTCTCATTTCTAATTTTATTTATTTGAGTCCTCTCTCTCTTTTTCTTGGTGAGTCTAGTTAAAGGTTCATCAATCTTGTTTACCTTTTCAAAATACCAGCTCTTAGTTTCATTGATCCTCTGTATTGTTTCTTTAGTCTCTATGTCATTTATTTCTGCTCTGATCTTTATTATTTCTTTCCTTCTACTACATTTGGGCTTTACTTGCTGTTCTTTTTCTAGTTCTTTTAGATGTAAGGTTAAGTTGTTTATTTGAGCTTTTTCTAGCTTCTTAAAGTGTGCCTGTAGTGCTATGAACTTCTCTCTCAGTACTGCTTTTGCTGTGTCCCATAAATTTTGAGTTGTTGTATGCTCATTGTCATTCGTTTCTAGAAATTTTTTTATTTCTTATTTGATCTCATTCTTAATCCATTCGCTATTTAACAACCTGCTATTTAGTTTTCATGTGTTTGAGAATTTTGAGCTTTTCTGTTGTGGTTGATTTCTAGTTTCATGCCATTATGATCAGAGAAAGTGCTTGATATGATTTCAATCTTCTTAAATTTGTGGAGAGCACTTTTGTGCCCTAACATGTGGCCTATCCTAGAGAAGGTACCATGAGCCCTTGAAAAGATTGTATATTCTGCTGCTTTAGGGTGAAAAGTTCTGAAGATATCTATTAAATCCAGTTGATCTAGTGTGTTTTTTAAGTCTGCTGTTTTTTTGTTAATTTTCTTTCTTGAGGATCTATCTAGTGATATTAGTGGGGTATTAAAATCCCCTACTATTATAGTGTTGATGTTGATCTCACTCTTTATATTCATCAAAGTCTGCTTTATATATTTAGGTGCTCCTATATTAGGTGCGTAGATATTTATAATAGTTATATCTTCCTGTTGGATTACTCCCTTTATCATTATGTAGTGGCCTTCTTTATCTCTTACTATATTCTTTGTTTTAAAGTCCATTTTGTCTGATATAAGTATCGCTACCCCAGCTTTTTTTTCATTTCCATTTGCATGAAATGTTTTTTCCCATCTTTTTACCTTCAACCTATGTGCATCTTTTGTTCTAAGGTGTGTCTCTTGTAGACAGCATATGTACGGGTCCTGTTTTCTTATCCACGCAGCTATCTTATGTCTTTTGATTGGATCATTTAATCCATTTACATTTATGGTTATTATTTATATGTAGTTGTTTATTGCCATTTTATTTTTTAAAGCTGTATTCCTCTTTTGCTATATTCTTTTCTCACTTTGATCTGTTTACACCATGCCCCTTAACATTTCCTGCAGCATTGGTTTGGTTGTAATGAATTCCTTGAGTTGTTTTTTGTCTGGGAAGCTTTTTATTTCTCCTTCAATTTTAAATGATAGCCTTGCTGGATAAAGTAGTCTTGGTTGTAGGTTCTTTTTCTGCATTACTTTGAATATTTCTTGCCATTCTGTTCTGGCTTCAAGTGTTTCTGTTGAGAAGTCAGATGTCATCCTTATGCGGGCTCCTTTGTAGGTGATAGCCTTTTTTTCTCTCACAGGTTTTAATATTTTCTCTTTATCACTTAGCTTTGGTATTTTAATTATGATGTGTCTTGGTGTAGGTTTTTTGGGGTTTATTTTTAGTGGAGTTCTCTGTGCTTCTTGAACTTGTGAGAGTTTCTCCTGCATTAATTTAGGGAAGTTTTCAGCTATGATATGATTGAATAAAGCCTCTCTCCCTTGTTCTTTCTCTTCTTCTTCAGGAACCCCTATGATGCGGATGTCATTTCTCTTCATGTTGTCACAGAGCTCTCTACGAGTTTCCTCAGACTTTTTTAGTCTCTTTTCTTTCTTCTTCTCTGCTTTCATGCCTTCATTCCAGTTGTCCTCCAACTCGCTGATTCAATCCTCAGTTCTATCCATCCCATTTTTAATTCCTTCCATTGTGGTCTTTATTTCTGATATTGTATTTGTCATCTCCGACTGATTCTTTTTTAATATTTCAATATCCTTTTTTATACTTGCTATTTCCTTATTTAGATGTTTGTGATGACCATCCATTGTTGTTCTAAGATCCCTAAGCATCCTTATAATCATTATTTTGAACTCCGCATCCGGAAGTTTGATTTTTTCCATATCACTCAGTTCATCTCCTGAAGGTCTCTCTTGTGGTTTCATTTGGATTGCACTTCTTTGTCTTCTCATTGTGTCTGGGTGTCTGGGTGTTTTCTTTATAGAGCTGGTTTTGTCTAGGCTTGGTGTTGTCTGCCTCCGTTTTTTACTTGTGTTGTTTCTAGGTCCTCTTGGGTTGGCATCAGCTATTATTTGTAATCCACTTTAGGATTTGGGCCACTTTGAAGTCTTGTTTTTTTTGTTTTCTTAACATGTGATTGTCTTGTTTGCTGATCTCAGCAGGGGGCTTCCTTAAAAGTGTATCTAGGAATGCGGTGGGTGTGACCTGAGGCTCTGAAGTCCTCTTCTGCCAGCTAATCGCTCTGGGGTTGGGTTGCTTTCTCAGCTTCAGTAGGGGGAGGTGTATCTCAGATCTCCATGGAGATCTGAGTTACTGCCCCTCCTCCCCACTTCTTGTTTTCAGCTGTGTCTTGTTGCACTGATTGGAGCTGGAGAGATGTCTGTATCTCTGTGACCTGGAAGTACTTTTGTATTTTACTTTATGGAAGGATCAGCCCCTCCCCCAGTTATGGCCGCCTCCTGCACTGAAAGAGTCAGCTTTTTATGTCATCACCTATATTCCTCTCCCCCTCACCATCCGTCTCTCTCTCTCTCTCTCTCTCTCTCTCTCCTTTCTTTTTGGAAGATAAGCGGGCCCTTTCAACACACCTCGTTCCCTGGTCACCAGGCAAGTGGCTGTGAGCAGTACTTAATGCTCTCTTCCTTGGAGTGAGAGCCCAGCCTCACCCCCCCTCAATCCTGTAAGCAGGGGAGATTCAGGTGCTCTCTACCAGGTTTGTTGTGGCTTCTTCTTTGCTCGTTGGTTTTTGAAAGCTGTTCTTGTAGTCTATATTTGGTTTTTCACGCTGATTGTTCATAAATTAATTTATAATCCAGTTTGGTGGTGTGAGCTGGGAGTCTGTGCAACTGCCTTATCCGCTGCCATCTTCAGGTCTCTTCTCCAACTACTTTTAACAAATTTAAACTCATCCATTAAATGATCAATGTTAGGCCCTTTGAAAGACATGCTTTAACCTTTCCAGAGCACTCTGACCTATGCCCCAAGGGGATAGTACCCATCGCATTAATGGCTGTGGCTTCCAGCGAAATCTCAGAAGCAACATGCATCATCACTGATGTACTTGAGAGCTCAGAGGCCCTGGTGAAAAGAGTATTCATTTTGTAGCTCATGTAAATTACAGTGCCTGTCTTGGTATTACAGTGATTTGAAGTAATATTCTATTAAAGATGTTCCTGACATAAACAGGATTGGGTGGTAATGGGACCATTAAACAAGAATTATGCCTGGCTGGTAACCTTGAGCCTAAGAGTCTTCAAGAATAACACAACAGTCTTCCTCTCGCTCCTTTTTCTTTTTTTTTTGCACTATAATCTCTTTTTACAAGCAGCGATCCAAAAACTGAAAAATTATAGATTAGATCCTCTGTTTTCTACAACAATTGGTCACTGCTATATGATCAGAGACTTTTCCAATGATGAGAATTGTATAGTAGATCAAATTAATGTACGTTCCACGTTAATCACAAACTTGATATCTTGCCAACAAAAAAGTAATGACCAAATTGTCCTGCCTTTGTAGCTTAATGATGAGAACATGAAATCCTTCATTATCAAGGGAAAAATGATCTACATTATAAGAAGAAATAACCATGATCTCTTCCAAAACATGTAAATCCCTAGCTTCACTCAACACAGGACTTGGGATGCAAGGCAACCTGGACATGTGTGATTCTTGACAATCTGAAAAGAACAAATTAAGATCAGTTACCAAGGTCACATATCAAACCAATAATTAGTATTGGTAATGTAAATGAGCTATTATATTCAGTGGGAGTGGTAAGGTAAAATTGCAATTTTGGCTGTAGTGAGATAGGTGAAATCTAGCAGATGGAATAGCTTGAAAGTGAGTTGGGAGAGAGAAAAAGAATTTGGGCATATTGTAGTGTTCTCTGTAGGAGTTGAGAGTGAACCAACATAACTGGTGCAACTAAGTGTTGAAGTTGGAATAAGGTGAGAGAAGACAGTGGTCAAATTAGCTTCAGGCCATCGTTTCCCAGGGCTACCAGCTGCTAAGCCAAAAAAACACAGAAAATAGAATTTGTTTTGGCAGTTGACTGGCAAAATTTGATGGGCAGAAAAGGCTAGAATGCTATTTCTCTTGAGACCAGGAGATATACAATAACAAGAACTTTTTCAAGAAAACTCTGGACATATAAAATGCTATTCTTGTTTCAACCTGAATTTATTCTCAGTTTTGCTGATTTTAACTCCTCACTAGAGTTAAAGGAAGCTAAAAAGTGCTCAAGGGGGGTGATAAGGAAGAAAGTTATGCAGTACTTACTCTGTCCCAAGAACTGTGGTCAGCATCTAATTTAATTTACAATGATCCTGGTAGGCAAATAATATTGTAATTGCCTTTTTAAAGATAATAGAATAGGCTCCGAGTGGTTAGGCACGTTGCCCAGAAATAGATGGTTGAGACCACATCTGGTCTCTTTGGTGTCTATTCAGTTATGGCTGTGGCCTCTTGGAATAGTTCAGAGGTAAAAGCTCTGATGTCAGACTTTAGGAGTTGTATACTCTTGTGGCTCAATGTGTGACCCATGGACCAATGGCAACACATTTCCTGTGAGCTAATGAGCCAGGAGCTGCCTTGTAACAAGACCCTGAGATGTACATTAAAGCATGATGCAAGTTTCACAAGATAAAATACTGACTGACCCTTTGGCTTAATAGGGAGAAAAGGGGATTCCCAAAGTGTCATTCCTAAGTCCCTTGGATTCATGGAACACCCTAGGAATCTGATGAAAACTATGGACACTTTCTTGAAATAAAAATATGTATACACTGTCACACATACTTATATTCTCTTCCTGAGGCTTAGAGAGCTCCTGAAACCTATGCGTGTACAACCTAGATATCTATAGACCCCAGGTTAAAAATGTCTTTGAGAGGTGATTAAGTTGACAGAGAGATCAAAGCAGTATAAAGAGTGGGAAGAGCAAAACACATGCCACCGCCCAGGATAAAGAGAAAGCATGGTATTGCTGGCCCAGGAAAAGATCAGAATTCCAAATTCAGAGTGTGGTTTCTACTTGAATGTGTACCTCTTTCGCACCATCATAAAGACAAAAGTATCATTAAGTTGAATCACTGTGAGTCGGGACCATCTGTATTTTACCACCGGTATCCTTTAGAATCACTGGCACATAGTGATCATAAAGACAGAGAGACATCCTGTCAGTTTTTTTAAAATTTATTAAATTTACGGGAGTGACATCAGTTAATAAAATTATATAGGTTTCAAGTGTATAATTCTATTATTGTTTTTCAATTCTCTATACACAATGCCCCCTGTTGGAGCCTCACCTGGGACTCCCATAGCCGGTCCTCAGTACAACACTGTTTACAAATACTTATTTTTTGGGCACATTATATGTTTGTTGCTGGAAATAAAATAAAGATGACTAGGAATGAAATGAATCCCTTAAGGACAAATTGGCTCTGCTGAGAAACAGTGTGACTTTATGGGAAACCAAGTTCCTTAGGGACAGTCTGAAGCCCAAACAGATGTCTCTAAGAAAAGTGACTCCAAGGTGATGATAAGGTTCCTATTTTCTTTCCTTTTCTGGTTCAGACTTCACAAGACCTCTTCGTGAGGGTAAGGAGTTCTTCTGTTTTGCAATCCTACTCTCTCTTGCCAAAGGAAAACTCCCTTCTCCAATGCCCATGTCACCCATCAAAAAGCCATTCAACTGAAAAGCAGATAATAGCATCATTGTGACCATTTAGATAACGTCTGTCTGCGGCGGCCTGTAAACGTTCTGTTTTCAGAGAAAGTTACTTTGTCGACCACCCTACTCTTAACCTGTGCAGCACTGAAAAATCTGAGTCAGATGACTGGCAAAGACAATAACTATTTAAAAGAGTGCTGCCTATGACTGCAATTTTGAACTGAATGCCTCTCCTATAAAAAGTGGGATATTTTTCATATTATACTGCGGTGTGGATAACAGGTCTGTGTTTTTCACTCTTTAATAAACTCCGGGACACCATGAGCCTACATTATCTTGAGAAGAGTGGATTTCTTTTTAGCTGAGATGTTTAAAGCAATGCTATTAATAATGCTGTGTATAACAACGGCTTTTATTTATTCATAAATACAGCACAAACATCATACTTGTCAGAGGGAAAGGATTTTCTTTTACTATAAAAAGATAATTAATTCAGACTGCATAAACTTAATGGTGCACTTGCCATCTGGGCAAAGCAAACAAAACACCAGGAAAGAATAGTGTGAAGAAAAAGGAAGAATCAAAGTATGGAATAAAAATGCGTGCTTAAACTCTGTTTTGATTTCTTCAACTACAAATAATTTTCCACCCCAAGTGTTAAGCTTATGCTTATTTCAAAGGAAATATAAAAGACAATAGGGCATAGAATAAACACACAAATGAATGTGGACAAAAATTTCAGGTAACTTGTTTCTTTTCTGTTTTTTACACATCAGTAACATACACAAAATGTTTCCTAGGCTCTGTATCTCTTCATCTATACCCACAAGAGACGGTAACGCTTATAAGATAAAATAATACAGATAAAAGTGCTTTGTGAACTTTAAAGGACCGTAAAGTGTAAGAGGATTATTATTTCCGTCAGCCAGGGGTGTCCTCGGAGAGCCACACTGCAAGCTTCGACGTTGTTAAATCAACTCGGAAAACTGAAGTTGGCCGATGATCATCGTCTTTAAAACCCTTGGAAAGACAGTGCCTGTCATGTGGATTCATCACTGCACCGACATTTTAGTCTCACCTGTAGGCTCTTCGCTGTCATGTATTCAGAAATACTGCTCTTTTCTTACCCTCTCCTGAAAGACGTCAGCCTGTGTTCCTCCTAAGCCACCATGCAGCTCACCCCGGAGAGTCCCCGCTTGCATGTAGGGTGCCTGCGCCTTCTCTCCCTCCGCCCTGTGCACCTGCTTCACCTCTTTCCATTTCCCATTTGAACTGGACCCATCACCAGCCGGCAGACTGCTAGTGTTACAGGTACCTGGTGCCTCCCTCGACCTTATTTTTCTGGAGGAGAAAGATTGGTCTCCATCATGTCAACTAGTTCTCGTTAAAACATGACTTCGAAAGTCCTGTGTTGCCTGACTTGTGGTGGCGGCAGGGGAAAAGGCGTGGACCTGGAACGCTGAGGTCACCGGCCCGGAACCCGGGCTTGCCAGGTCAAGACACAGATGAGAAGCAGTTATGAGTTGAGGCTTCTCCTTTCTTCTTGCTTCTCCTCCCACCCCTCTTTCTCTCTCTCTTTTTCTCCTCTCTCTGGAAAAGTCAGTAAGTAAAATCTTAAAAAAAAAAAAAAAGTCCTTGGTTCAAGAATCCTCTGTGTTAAGATGTTGACCACAGCTCATTTCTGACAAGGCTGGCTTCCATGTTTACCCTCATGACCTTTGTCTCTCAGTCAACAGGTCTGTTGTTGTCAACAGTGAATAAATAATTACTTGCTGAAGTCGGTCTCCATTAAGTGTTGCAAGGAATTGGTGAAGTGACTGCAGTAACGAGGCCCGCTCAAAATGATGTTACTAGAAACGATTTATTATTCCTGGATAGAGTGGTAAGGAGATTTTGACTTCAGCTCTTCTCTGGACACTAGAAACAATACCTTCAGTATTTTTTTCTACATTTCAGAATAAGAGTCTCTTTCTTTTGGAGTATAAAGCAAAATCCTTACCAGAGCCCAGGAGTCTGGATGATATTTACTTACCTTACCAGTTTATGTCAGTGTTTTCTCTGACCCTGACTGCTCTGGCCTTCCTTTCACTCTTGTTATTTATTTATTTATTTATTTATTTATTTATTTATTTATTTATTTATTTTGGTGAGAGTGAGAGAGACAAACAGGAAGGGAGAGAAATGAGAAACATCAACTTGTAGTTGCAGCACTTTAGTTGTTCATTGATTGCTTCTCATATGTGCCTTGACCAGGGGGCTCCAGCTGAGCCAGTGACCACTTGCTCAAGCCAGGAACCATGGTGTCATGTCTATGATCCCACGCTCAAGCCAGTGACCCTGTGCTCAAGCTGGTAAGCCAGTGCCCAAGCCAGATGAGCCCGCACTCAAGCCGGCAACTTCGGGGTTTCAAACCTGGGTCCTCAGCATCCCTACTCCACGCTCTATCCACTGTGCCAACATCATGTCTTCCTTCCGCTCTGCGAACTTTCCATAACCCTTCTTGACCAAGGTTGTGGGAGGCAATTTCTCCAATTGATTCTTTCCACACATACCCAGATTAACTCTTTTTTTGAGAAGGAGAAAGAAGCAGGGAGAGAGAGAGGAACATCACTGCTCCTATATGTGCCCTGACCTGGGAATCCATCTGGCAACCTCCACGCTCTGTGAAAACATTGCAACCAACAGAACTGTCCATCAAGGGCTCAATTTTTATTGACTTTTAGAAAGACAGAGAGAGGAAGAGAAAGGGGGGAAGGAAAAAGGGAAGCATTTGTTGTTCCACTCAGTCGTGCATTTTTTAGTTGTTTCCCATGTGTGCCCTGACCGGGGATTAAACCTGAAACCCAGTTGTTTCCCGACAATGCTCTTAAGCTGACTGAGTATCCCACCAGGGCCCAGGTAACTCTTGATTATCATTATAGCTGAGCTCAGATGTCACTGTCTGTTGGGAAAACAGCCGTGTTAGGCTTGCTTGCTGGTTTCCTGGCTGCAAGCACTGTGCTTGAGTAGTGCGTGAGCACGTGGCAGTGCCACATGTATATAGTCTATGTGAGGCTGTGGGTGCTCCCGCTCAGGGGGGCAGACTGGGCATGGCGAATTGCAGATTGCCTGCCTGGCACGGTGAGGGGACGTTTTCGCTGTTCATTTTCCTGAGAAACAAACAGTTTTCCCTGCCTATTTGCTTGTCGGCTATTGCAAGACTCTACTAAACGGGAATGGCCCTATGCTTACTGGCTCTGCCATTCCCCTGCTGTCCGCCAGAATCCAGTGTGGACCTGCCTGGCCTTGGCCACCGGCATTACATGGTCTCCATGAAGCACTATTTCTGCTGTCTTGAACAAATCGACACCTCCTTCTATGCTCTCCCGGTGCCCTTCACAGGACCGATGCTCGGGTGACCCCTCTGGCAATACGACTTTCTTGCTAGAATGTCAACGGCATGAGGGCCGAGACCACGACTGTCTCATTCATAGCTGTAATTGCAGCACCCGGCATAATGTGCACACAGGTTTTCAATAAATGGGATTACAGTGTAACTGAGGGAGCGAATTCCTCACTGAAAGAAAGCAGTGGTAATGATGAAGACAAAACACCTGGAGGGCGATGATGATGGAATTTGGAAAGTGCTGACAGCGTGTGTGAAAACCCAATGTACAGTTTTCAATTCTGCTTCTGTGTAACAATTTCCTCTTCCACTCCCCTCAAACTTATTTGGAAGTCCGGAATTGAGAAGTGAAATATCATGACTCTTTAGTACTGATGCATTCAGTTTTCTTCTGTGTTGCATCAGATAGCTTATACAATTAGGGGACTTTTCAATGAAGCTCAAGTTTATCTTGCATAATAAACTGCTTCATGAAAACAACATTCAGACACACTCAGAAGCATTGAACCAAATCTCTATGGAAATGGGATTTCCTCTGGGCATAATATTTATACATGACATGCATATGCTCCCTGTGACTCACATATGAGTGCAGACAGGAAGCCCAATATAACACAGAGGAAGGAACACAAAAATGCAGTCTCTAGTGTTTTTGTGCGTAGGGTGTGGAAAATATTACTTGATCATAAAAATATTGCTCCATTTCTTATTGTCCATGGCAGCTTTACCTTAGGATCCATTGAATCTGGGGCCACACACAGTAACACATCAAAGCAGAAGCTCCTCTCACAACAGCAACAGTAGCAAAAACAGAACAATTCCATTGATTCTCTGTTCTAGGATAAAGAATGAGAGTATCTAACACTAGACCTGTGACTGGGTTTTACACTCTGGGCTCCCCCATTCTGTCTTGTTCTCCTTCGAACTGCCATACCCTCTACTTCCCAGTCCTTTTCGCTTATTACAGAGAGGTTAAAAAGAATATTTTGTCATATATAAATATTTTTGTATCTAAAATGAAGACGATAATTTATCAATCGAACTTCAGACTGTAAACGTGATTTTTATTTGCTTTCCCTTTATTATTTGAAGTTCTAAACCCACAGATTTGTGATTTATTATATGATATATGGCCAACACTTTCAGCATTTCGGGCAGTAGGTGAAACATAAACACAGTCTCTTTGTCTAGCCTGGTTAATTATGGAGAACTCAAGCAGGGAAATCTTTGAAACAGACATGAAAGTCTGACTTTGTTAAGAATACAGGAATGGGCCCTGGCCGATTGGCTCAGTGGTAGAGCGTAGGCCTGGCGTGCGGAAGTCCTGGGTTTGATTCCCGGCCAGGGCACACAGGAGAGGCGCCCATCTGCTTCTCCACCCCTCCCCCTCTCCTTCCTCTCTGTCTCTCTCTTCCCCTCCCGCAGCCGAGGCTCCATTGGAGCAAAGATGGCCCGGGCGCTGGGGATGGCTCCTTGGCCTCTGCCCCAGGCGCTAGAGTGGCTCTGGTCGCGACAGAGCGATGCCCCGGATGGGCAGAGCATCACCCCCTGGTGGGCATACCGGGTGGATCCTGATAGGGCGCATGTGGGATCTGTCTGACTGTCTCCCCGTTTCCAGCTTCATAAAAATACAAAAAAAAAAAAAAAAGAATAAAAGAATACAGGAATGAAAAATAAATTGTAATGTTTTAAGGAGTTGCTCATCTCTACAGTAAACAGCTGTGTTAGGCTTGCGCGCTTGTTTTCCAGCTGCAAGCACTTTGCATGATTACTGCATGAGCACGTGGCAGAAAGTCACATGTGTGTACAGCCTACATAAGGCTACTGGGACTTGCCCTCAGTGCAGATTGCAGGCCCGCCACGGTGAGGAGGACTGTTTTCCTGGTTGCTCACCTGCCACGGTAGGGGCGGTTTTCCTGTTTGCTCACCTGCTGCCACGAGAAGACGTTTTCCCTGCCTGTTTACTCACCTGCTATTGTGAGAACCCAATAAACAGGAATAGCCTGATGCTTTTCAGCTCTGTGGTTCTTCTGCGCTCTGCCCAAATCCAGCGTGAACCTGCCTGGCCTCAACCACCAGCTTTACAACATTTACGCCTTGAGTTTCTTAAGATTAACTGAAGTGATTCATGTTAAGCAACTAATGGGGGAAAAACCTAATTTTGAGGACTAAAGAGTGCCAAATTTTAAACCCAATTGCATGTTTATTTTTTTTTATTTTTTATTTTTATTCATTTTAGAGAGGAGAGGGAGAGACAGAGAGAGAGAAGGGGGGGAGGAGCTGGAAGCATCAACTCCCATATGTGCCTTGACCAGGCAAGCCCAGGGTTTCGAACCGGTGACCTCAGCATTTCCAGGTCGACTCTTTATCCACTGAGCCACCACAGGTCAGGCCTGCATGTTTATATAACCAGAATGGATAGTCCCTACAAAATATTATTGGTAAGGTAACTGCCGTTATAATTTTTCTTCTGCCATCCCAGCAGACACTGAAGGGAGGTGAACATTTGTCTAAGGATTGAATCGGAAACTTACAGTTTAAAATGGTGCCTTTTTCCTACTTTTCATCAATATAAAAGCCAGGGGAAAGAAGGATAAATTTTAAAAATTCCATCTCAGATAGAATTTTAAATAGACACACACACACACACACACACACACAAACACTTACACAAGCAAGCAACCAAACAACTACCACCATTCTGATCCATAAATATGAAAGTGTGACTGCCCAATACTATTCGTCTGGGCTGAGATCAGGGAGCAAACTGACAGCTAGCACGTGCCTCTTTGAAAGTCAAATAGAACAGAGATTTCTACAAAACGATCTTAAAAGAAAGTTTTAAGCATACATTGATTAGAACAATGAGATACAGGAGCAGGGATGGGGCTCTGGGTGATAAAAAGCATGTTTCACTAGAGAACCCATTTGTGCTGCCAAAAGGAGAGAAAGAAAATTCGTAGCAGATCAATTCCTACCTTCGTCTCCCTGTGAAGACTGTCAGAAGTGCATTGGGTGAAAGAAATGTGTCATGAGACAAGACTATTTCATTTTAGTCATAGTCCACTGAATGAGAGCTTATGGATTTTAGACAGTATTTTGCAAAAACATATAAACTGTTATTTTATGTCAGACAGTGTTGGCTCTAAGAAATCTGCAGTTAATTATAAAAATATGGCAAAGAAAAAAAAACCCTGAAAATAGTCCCGTACTTGGGAAAGAATGAAGTATAAAACATCATTGCAAACATACTATTCTACTATCAGTGAGGGTTTTATTGCCACTCCTACCTAAGATTTACTGATGCACATTACATGCCAGGAAATTGCAATTTCTGTCTTTCATAAAA
This sequence comes from Saccopteryx leptura, assembly GCF_036850995.1. Lineage (NCBI taxonomy): Eukaryota > Metazoa > Chordata > Mammalia > Chiroptera > Emballonuridae > Saccopteryx > Saccopteryx leptura. The sequence goes on along the minus strand of NC_089503.1, from coordinate 212,410,005 downwards.
GTTCTTTATATATCGATAACTAAATTGTAGAGGAGAGCCCTGGTTTCACACCTCATTCCTCCTCTCGCGTTGGTAGTCAGTCAGTTCTTCCTCTGGGCGCCCCACGTAGTGGAGAAGTCACTGAAGGCTTGTCCTCAGCCGTCCCACACCAGCTGAAACATACTGTCAACCTGAAGCAGTGGTGCCACCCCAGAAGTTGTTAAATAATTTGACTATCACCCTTGAATAAATGCCCCTAATTTTCTTATCAGAAGTAAAACACCAGTGCAGTTTCAAAAGATAAAATATGTACACCATTTTATTCAACATTTTACAACTATGTACAAGTTCAATAATAAATTAAAAAATAAATGAACAAAATAAGTCTGAGGAGAGTTCATAGACACCACATTCCTCAATGCCATTTTTTCTGCCTTCATTTCTAAGAGTTCATCTGATCCCAGATCCTGGTCATCTTCTTGCTAGAAAACCTTGTTTCTTGAGCTTGTCAGAAAGGCCAAGTGCTTGGAGGCCTCTGAGCACCGGGAAGATGTTTGCCGATAAGATAACATAAACGCTGAAGAGGATCACTGCCTTCCAGAAGAGTAGAAGAACTGCACGATCTGTTTAAAACTCTGTAAGAATTCTTTAACATTTTTTTCTTCCAGCTCCTCACATTCTTTGCATCCCGTTTCTGTTATATTCTGTCAAATAAAAAGAAAGAAAGAGAGTGAAAAGTCTGATCTATTTCTTCCCTGGGATATCACATTGTTTGAACCACATAGGGAGGTGTTGACATGTGAAAATTTGGGCAAGTTTATATCATATGAGAAGGAACTGGGAGATTTGATGTGGGCTTATATTTTTTTATAATCGATAAAGGACGCTGAAAGAAAAAGTAAGGTATGTCTATCAGACAATGGACTTCCTGTGTAGAGCCCTTCAATGGTTTCTGACCACCCATCCTAGGATGACGTCCATGACTTCCAGCACAGCTCAGAGGCTCTCCATGTGCTGTTCCCTGCTTATTTCCCATGCCTTTCCCCACTGCTTCAAACATTATGCCCCAGGAACACAGAGCTCATTTCTTTATCCCCATGCATAGGCCATGCTATTAGGTGCCTCACTGCCTTTATCTTTCTCTCTGTCTGTTCAACACTTGCAATTTCAGCTACTGTTACACCAAAGATCACTCAGCTGTGGTCTCCACTAGGAAGTCTTTCCTGAACCCACGAGCTCCTGTGATTAGGCTAAAGGTCCCACCGCTCCATTCTCAGATTCCCTGGTTTGGATTTTCCCTCACAGCACTACACATATTATTAAACCGACGTTACAAAGTTTATGTTTTTTATACAGCTGTTCTCTAAATCCTTCCAGGAGAGGAAGGCTGTGATTTTTGTTTCCCTAGCATTTTGCATAGGACCTTACATGTAGTACTCACATAGTCATTACTATTTAGGTGAACAGCACAAATCCTAATTCAAACACAGTTTCATGGATAACCAGAATATTCCAAATATAGCAATCATCAATACACTTTCTAGAGATCAGCTGAACCATAAAGGCTGTACCAGCAAATATCACAATTAGATTTGATGTCCATTAAGCACTTGCAATTCAGATTCACCAATATCTATCAAGCACAGATTCCATGCCAGGCATAGATTCTCTGTCGTGGCCCATAGAATGCTTTCTTATTTGATCCTGAAAATAATCATGTCAGATAGGGAGGCAGAGAGATTAAATGACCCCTCTCAGTTGACATAATCGATGAAATTCTCCATGCCTGGGCCTTCAGAGCACACAGCTGTGCCCACCCCTTCCACAACGGGTGCCACACTATGCCACGATGAGGGCGATTATTTCCAGCTCCTGATCCCTCCAAGTCAAGCCAAAATCATGTTAGAGCTGTACGGCTATCAGATAACTCACCCCATTAGAAGACAAGTTGCTGTTTGCTAGGATGATAAGGTTTTGAACTGTGTCTCTAATGTCCATGTCATTCGACTCCTGACAAATAACGTGCAACTCTAGGAGGAAGCACTTCATCGCTGTGACGCTGCAATTCGGCTGAAAACAGAATGACAAAGAACCGTTTTTGAAAAACAAATTATTTTCACATAGATACAATTTGGATGGTTTTCAAAGTCAATCTAAATATTTTATAAAGAAACAAAAAACCGCCAAAAAATGTTTTACCCAAAGAAGCAGCTTGGTTTTTCAGCTTTGAAATTGAAACCAAAACAGAACTGCCATCAAAGCAGTCAAGAAGTATGGTAACATGGTGCATAAGAGGGAACAGGAACCTGGAAAATGTGGAAGTCACAAGCCACCTTTACCCACTGAGCACATTTCCTCTGTGTGAAAGGTGATGGTATTGACTCGAGTCTCTGAAAACACTAATAGTGACAGAAGAAGAATTTTTAGAATCAGCTTCTACTGTTAACATTTTAAACAGTGGTAGTGGCCAGTCATACTCTTCCTGCAAGGTCCAGAGTCTCAGAAGCAGATGTGATGCTAAGAAATCTATTAACAAAATCAAAACAGGGACGGTACCTGGTTGGTCAAACCAGAAAAGTACCTTTTAAGTACCACAATAACACGTTTTCCACCAGGGTTACCTGAACAAATACCTCAACTGAAAGGAAGAGAGGCATTTAATGGACATCGGGGGACTTGCGCCCAAGCCTCGCCGGACTGGGTGTTCTCCAGGCCTCGCACAGGGCCTGGGACCCTGTGGGCCCTGAACAGGTGCTTACTGCAAGGATGCGTGAAAGAAAGAACGTGCTCGTGGGCCTGGCACTGGTGGCCCAGGAGCCCTCTTTTATCTGTGGTTTTGCTTTCTGTGGCTGGTCAACCACAACCCCAAAATATCAAATGAAAAATTCTGAAAATAAACAATTCATAGGCTATAGTTCTATGATGCTCTTGATGTACTGTCAAAAGGTCCAGAGTAACTTAACACTATGTCACAATACCCTACATCATTCACTTCACTTCGGCCGGTCACACATGTGTGGCACCATCTCACGTCATCATAAGGAGGGTGAATATGGTACAATAAAATAGAGAGAGAGAGAGAAAGAGGCCGTGTTTATATAACATTTTTACAGTATACTGTTGTAATTGTTCTATTTTGTTGTTATTTATTGTTGCTAATCTATTACTGTGCCTGACTTAAAAAATAACTTAGCATATATATTTATGTATGTACAGAAAAAAACATGGAATATATGGAGTTGTGTACTACCCACAGTTTCAAGCATCCGCTGGGGGTCTTGGAACATATTGTATCCCCCATGGATAAGGGGGGACTAATGTATTCCTTTCCCCTACAACAGCTGGTCAGCATTGAAAAGGTAAATACTATCACCTAGTTGATAATAAGATAAATCATAAATAAAATAAAATCAATAAAACCAAGGTTCAGACATGTTTAGTGACTTCCAAGGCAACACAGCTAAAAAATGGCTGAGTCAGGATTTAAATCTCAATTTCAAACTCAACTTCTTTCTACAAACCCATGAGTTGCAAGGTTATCTATACAAAAAAAAAAAAATAAGCACCACGATCTCAGGATGTTGAGTGTTGGTGGTTAATTGCTTTCTATTTAAAAAAAAAAAACAAAAAACAAAAAACAAAGAAAAATGAAACAAATGCTGAAGACAAAGGAGGGAGACAATTTCTGAGCAGCAGCACCATCTACAAGGCTGATGAACATCTGTTTTCCTGGTTACCGACTATGGCTTCTTTCCAGTGCTTAGAAAGTCCTGGTGGGGACAAAACTGTCTATTTCAGGGAGGTTTTAATTGAGGGATGACAGGGAGGACTGAATGGACATAACATAGAGTTTGTTTTCCACGAGGTGAGGAAGTCCAGGATTTGTTTCTTGGTTTTAGTAGCCAACCCAGAGGGAAGGACTAGCCACAGGACAGAAGCCATTCCTGCCTCAGGCAATACCAATGTATTCATGTAACAAATTCAAGATGATCTTTGAATTTTGATAGGTTTTCTGGGTAGTGTTTGGTTCTTTTTTCATAGTGTAACCGGCCAGAATCCTTTTCTGACAATTGTAGAGATTCGTGCAAAACATGAGCCATAAATATAAATGCATTTAAGCAATTTGTAGAAAATATGATTAAAGATGGTAATAAACTATAGCACTGGAAACAACTGATACGTTGGATACTTTTAAATGAATCAGTTAACTTGATTCTTGCATTTAATTGCATCATGATCTAATTGCATCACAAAATTACATATTTTGTTTGACATTGATGGAAAAGGCTTTTATATATTTTACATAAATAACATCTTTGTCCCCAAGTCCCACAATCTCAACAATTCCTTATAAAAATTAATCAATCATATGTTACAAGAACACGCCAAAATTCAGATTTAGAAACTATATCTATTTCAGTAAATTTATAAAAATATACTTAGACTTCTGAAAACTGGAAAATATAGCAATTTTGGAAAAAAAACCCACTATACTCACTTGAATATCACTTTCAGTATATAAAGTGGCATCAATATGTGTAGACTGAAAGGGAACAAAATTAGATAATATGAAAAACTATGCACTGCTTTAGATATAATGAGAACAACCTGCTGACATTAAATTAAACTTCTTAAATCAAATATTTTGAGGTAATCTTAGATTTGTGTGCAATTGTAAGAGAAAATACAGTGAGACCCTGTGTCCTCTTCACCATTTCCCCCAATGGTAGTATCCTGCATAACCACAGTACAAGATTACAACCAGACACTTACACTGATACAGTCTACACACCTTGTTCAGATCTCATCAGTTTTATGTGCACTAAAGTGTGTGTGTGTGTGTGTGCGTGTGTGTGTGTGTGTAGTTCTATGCAATTTTATCACTGGTTTTGTATTTCTGTTATTGTGATTTTCATTTCTATAATTTCCATTTGGTTCCTTTTACATACTATATTACTCTGCTAAGACTTTCCAATTTTTTCAGTTGTTTCAAGAATATTTGCAATTGCTTGCTGGTGCATTTTTATGCTAGCTGCTTTAAAATCCCTGTCTAATAATTCTGACTTCTAGTCTATGTCAGTTTCAGAGTCTGCTGAATACCTTTTCTCATTCAGGTTGTGATTTGCTTGCTTCTCGATATGATGAGTGATTTTCAACTCTGCTCTGGTATTTTGGCTATTACATTAGGAGACCATGGGCCTAGGTAAAGCTTTTAATTCAGCCTGCAGCCACCTTGATCGGGTTTAGCGTGCAGGTTCTGCCCTATATTTGAATGACAGTTTAGTTTTCAGAATTTTTGTGGTGCTAATTTGGAAAGGTGGCTCACTTCATGCTCCTGGGACTCCCCTTGTTCCTGCTGCACTTCCCACTGGGACAGAAGACACTTCTTGTCAATGAGTTCCTCTTCTCTGTCCCCTGCATCCTATAAGTTCTACCAGGCCAACAGGTGACTTTAGGTTGGAGAGAGGTTTCCTAACCCACAGAGGAGAGCCTTTCCCTGGACCAGGTATTACATTCCCCTTGCAAGTGTCACAAAGATGTCTGGGTCTTCTAGTAGAAGAAGCGTATCTCTGGCCTGTGGTGACACAGTTCTTCATGCTGGGCCATTATAAATTGAGCTGAAAGATCATTAGCATCTGAAAATTGTAAGGAAAATATTTCCTTTGAGGCTGTACAAGGCTCACAAATTTCTACAGAAAATATTGTTACAAGTGAGATCTCATTAGGACTGAGAGCAAAACACAAGGACAGGCAGACTCCCCAACAATTATACCAGAGACTTTATGGGAAAATAAGTACTTACTTGAATAAGAACTTCAAGCCTTTTCAAATCACTTAGTACGTAAGGCCAGTTTGCCTCTGTTTTAGGAAGACCTGCACTGATGCAGCTGAAAGCAAAACCAAAAGGCAAAGCATTCTGAATGAGCGCAATATTGTCTTGAATGATGAATAAATACTAAAGGCAGAGAGCAATCAGGAGCTTTTTTTTTTTTTTTTTTTTTTTTTTGTATTTTTCTGAAGCTGGAAATGGGGAGACAGTCAGACAGACTCCCGCATGCGCCCGACCGGGATCCACCCGGCACGCCCACCAGGGGGCGATGCTCTGCCCATCCGGGGCATCGCTCTGTCGCGACCAGAGCCACTCTAGTGCCTGGGGCAGAGGCGAAGGAGCCATCCCCAGCGCCCGGGTCATCTTTTGCTCCAATGGAGCCTTGGCTGCGGGAGGGGAAGAGAGAGACAGAGAGGAAGGAGGGGGGGTGGAGAAGCAGATGGGCACCTCTCCTGTGTGCCCTGGCAAGGAATCGAACCCGGGACTTCCGCACACCAGGCCAACGCTCTACCACTGAGCCAACCGGCCAGGGCCAATCAGGAGCTTTTTATTCTGACTGGTGAAAAGATGGCTATTATTCTTGCCTCTGTGCATTCAACAGCCTTGGAAATGAACAGACACACGAGGCACACAAGACAACCTTCACATTTGAAGCTGATTTGGGGAGTGATCTGCACGGATTAGAGAAAAGCCTAATTTGAAGAGATATATCTTACAAAACTGGGAGCCATTTATTAAAATAAAATAGAAACAGTATCTGATGTATGGGTAGTGCTCAGTGAACATTGCTAAATGAATTACTAATATTCAGTAGTAGAAGTCCCAGCAGACTTTTATGTCTAATAAATAAGCAAACTCTTAAAATAAGCAATAATCATTTTCATATAATGGTTTGACTTTAAATGTTCTTTACAGCAGTAGATTAAACATGCTGTTCACGTATTGCTATGCCTGTAGCAGCTTTACCCATAAACACAATAGACTTTAGCCCAACCAAGCCTGAATGATCATATATTGACTCATTTTGCTAAAATGAAAGTTTACTATCTGGATAGAAGACACATACCCTACTCAAGTGGCTCGGGAATGACTCTTAAAACTTCCAGGAAACTAGCTGCACCCTGATGGATTCTTATGGGAGCACTAGAACCAACACTAATCTTTCTTGCGGGGAAGAATTACCTGCACAAATCTACGATCCCCCACACCACGAAGAAAACAAGGAGAGTAAAACTGAACGGGGTCAGATTACAGAACTACGGGTTGCGTGCTTAGCCCAAGTGTACAGTGCAATAGTGGCATCTAAGAAAGAAGAAAAGAGTTAATAAGCACAGAAAATATGAATGTTCATTAGGAGGAAAAATAAAAGGTCTAAAGAAAGAAAGAAATGCTTCCAAATGAACTAAGGACTCAAAGTCAGTGCCAGGGAATAAGAAGTAATATGAGTAAGTCCGAAATATCTATTTTTTTTAGTGCAACAAAAATCATTCAGGTTATTAATAAATAATGCATTTCCAAGTGTAATTATATATCAAGAGATCCAATATATCTGCAGGATGTTGCTACGCCTTTCTATATTACTAGAATGTAGAAATGCTCAGTGTTTACCAACAGTCCTCCAAGTCTCCATAGTCTGTCCTCAAGTCACACCCCACATACTGATTTCCTAAGGCATAAGCGAACTGAGCACAAACCAAATTAATAGAGATGTTGATGAACAATGGTCATGTCCATTAATTAGCCTGATGATATTTATGCCTGAATATAGAATTACCCGAAAATGAAGACATGAATGCCAGCCTCGGTTAAAAAATGACTGTTCAGAAGTAAACACAAATAGCACTGGATGGACGTACTTCTCAAATATGGTTTCTGAAAAATACAATCATTGAGAAAGTGATTAAATTAATTTAGTTAAAAAGTGATGTTTAAATTAATAGTTTATCATATCTTAAAACAAAATTTAAGAGTTAATGTTCCTTATCAGAATTAATAAAACTAGAATTTAGCTTTCTTGCTCCCTCCACTCCAGCTCGGTGTCTTCTCGGCAAAATTCTTTCATATGTTTTTAATACATATTAATTTTAATAAAATTTGCATATCTACTAAAACCACCACTAATTTTTTTTCTATTATCCTTAATCTCCCTCTCATCCATCTTTCATTTTAATAGTAGTTCAACATATTTTATACAGCACAGATTAACAACATAAATTACTAATAGAGGTTCATACTTCTATATTAATTTCATGCAGCTTTTGTTATAAGTTAATATCACTTAGAGAAAAACTGGATAGAAATGGAATCAGCTGGAAGACACTCTATGACATCATGAGAGGCACTACATAATAATTTTTCTTGTTGAGTTAGAAATATCACTTATCTCAGGACTTCCCAGAGCTTTGATACTTTTTTGTCTGTCTCTTTCATGTGGTTGAAGCTTTAGAATTTCAGACTGTTAGTTTCACCACTAAGGATCTGTGCTTCATTTGGTCTATGCTGAAGGGCTGAGTCACACCCAGACCTTGTCCTCAAATACTACACAATTCACTGAGGGGATAGGTATTTAAAGAAAAGGGTGAAATAAATAAAATAATACATTTACAAGACAAGAAGGGCATTTCAAGGTTGTGAATAGAATTTTAAAGAACCTATTATAGTTACTTTCAAAATAACAAAAGTCTACGGGGAACAGACCTCTGTTACATCCCCAGATCTTTACAGAAGAGTCATATTACAAAGTATCTGAGATTTAAGCGACTATTTACAAAAGTTCATACACCATCTGCATCTAATTATTCTTACCGAAATTCTCATTACTCAATGCCAGGGGAAGTCCTTAAATATTGAAGAAGAGCTGGCTATGGCAATGGGTTTCCGGCAGCCATCCATCCAGAATACTTCCTACAATAAAATCCACGGGAAAGAATTGACCCATTAAAAAACCCAAGTGACCTAGTGGGGGTGTGAAGGAAGAAAGGGAAGGGAATTAATATTTACTGAGCACATACTTTTTCAAGGGCACTCTATCAGTCACTTAATATATGCATCACATGTAATCCTCACAACAATCCTATAAATTAGGGTTAGCAGCAACCGGCAAGCGGCCTGGGCCCCAAAGCAAGTAAGTACAAGACAGCCAGGATTTGAGACTAGGTCTGATCACAAAGGCCAAACCCTTTCCAACATATCAAGGTCCTGTACTGGAAAATTCTAAAGTCATATTAGTGAAAAGTAGAAGCAACAAAATGCCTGGCTTCATATAAACTTGTGACAATTTAATTTACGACAGAAGTAGCAACTTCTACAGAATGGATTTGCTTCCTGTGTGTGCTCTGACCAGGGATCAAACCCACAACCTTGTTGTTTCAGGAACTGACTGAGCTAACCAGCCAGGACCAGATTTTTTATTAAAACTTCAATATTACCTTTGTAATTTCATACCAAATCCTCAAATTCTCTACCTCCTTTTTTTTGTGTGTGTATGTAGTATCCCAAACTCCATATTGTTCAAAAAAAAAAAGTATCTATTGACTTGGAACTGAACAAGTACTAGGGTGAATAACTGTGATGTTTTCTGTCTTTGAAATTGTGAAAGGGGAAAGAATCCTCAGGCCCCAGACGGCGTCACTTGTGCTAAAGTCCACAATAACGAACTTAGACTTAAGGCCTGATTTAATTACTGATTCAAACTCCCAGAAATAGAGTCATCAACCAGTGTGGAATTTTCTGGGCAACAAGGAGGTAATCTGTCATGTGGGCCCTCTTAAACCCCCATTAAAAAATGAGTCAATTCGCATGATAAGAACTACCTTCCTTCAATCAATACCCCACACCGAAAGATCTTCTGGTCTAAATACAATCCTTTCTTTTTTGTCCTTAGATAGTTGCTGCCCAATTCATGAATCACTTAATAAAGCCAATTACGTTTTCACATTTACTCGGTTGAATTTTATTCTTTTCTTTTTCTTTTTTTTTTGTATTTTTCTGAAGTTGGAAACAGGGAGGAAGTCAGAAAGACTCCCACATGCGCCCCATCGGGATCCACCCGGCATGCCCACCAGGGGGCGATGCTCTGACCATCTGGGGTGTTGCTCTGTTGCAACCAGGGCCATTCCAGTGCCTGAGGCAGCGGCCTTGGAGCCATCCTCAGCGCCCGGGCGAACTTTGCTCCAATGGAGCCTTGGTTGCGGGAGGGGAAGAGAGAGACAGAGAGGAAGGAGAGGGGGAGGGGTGGATAAGCAGATGGGAGCTTCTCCTGTGTGTACTGGCTGGGAATCAAACCTGGGACTCCTGCACACCAGGCCAACGCTCTACCACTGAGCCAACCGGCCAGGGCCAAATTTTATTCTTTATGAAATAAATCACTGTTAAGTGAAACATCATTTGAGAATTTTGTAAGTAATAAGATTTTATTTTTCTAACTCAAAAAGGTGAAGAATGTGATTACAAAATTTCCTATTTGACTCCATTTTATTAAAAAATCAAAAAGCACAGCATATATAATATAAGCAATGAAATTTTTCTCTCTTTTGGAAAATAGTGTGCATTTATTGACTTCCCCATGAAAAATTAAAATCTACTGCATCCTTGACATAAGTATTCACTGCAATTAAATTCTGTAAACTATTTTACTTTTCAGATGTTTCTGAAATATAAAAATGATTACTCTTAAAATATATAACTCTTAAAAGGAAAAACCAGCATTTACCTAGGTAGTAAACAAACTGCTATAAGAGAATATATCCAACAAGAAAGCCTTTTCCACAACACATAGTGTCTAATTCTTCTGTAAGATATGATCTCACCCATTAATTGATTTAATTAAAGCAAATCTCCTTTTTACTTTCATAATCATTCTCTTGGTGTATATTATCTCACTGCTTCAGATTTTTATTTATTTATTTATTTATTTATTTTATTGAGAGAGAGAGGACGAAAGAAAAACAGGAACTTTGAGCTGCTCCTGTATGTGCCCTGACCAGGGAATCAAACCAGTAACCTCTGTGTTCCAGGTCGATGCTCCAACCAACCAAGCTATCTGGCCAAAGCTTAGTTTTTATTGATATTTAGAGAGACAGAAAAAGGAAGGATAGAGAGTGGAAAGGGAAGCATTTGTTGTTCTACTCAGTCCTACATTTTCTGGTTGCTTCCTGTGTGTGCTCTGACCAGGGATCAAACCCACAACCTTGTTGTTTCAGGACAATGTTCTTAACTGACTGAGCTAACCAGCCAGGACCAGATTTTTTATTAAAACTTCAATATTACCTTTGTAATTTCACACCAAATCCTCAAATTCTCTACCTCCTTTTGTGTGTGTGTGTGTGTGTGTGTGTGTGTGTGTGTGTGTGTGTGTAGTATCCCAAACTCCATATTGTTCAAAAAAAAAAGTATCTATTGACTTGGAACTGAACAAGTACTAGGGTGAATAACTGTGAACAAGCCTTAGGAATCTACTGAGTAAACAATGGTGATGTCAGCCCTGGGCTTTTGCATCAGTGTGAGTTTCAGACAAGCAAGGTACTCACTTCTTACCAATGTCACAGGGGACTTTCACTGCCCTGCACAGCTACCTCAGGCTGGTGGATGGTAAGGAAGACTCAGTGTCTTAGCCAGAATGCTCCATGCCAAGCATGGTGGAATGCATAGAAACAGCCTCAAAATCTTCTGACAAATGATGATAAGGGAGGCCCAGTGTAGCTGAAAAGAAAACATTTATTGTTTGTCACCTAGCCAAAGACTGAAGTAGTTTTCTGGGCTGACAGCAAAGAATCACAATTTCATAGCAGGTTTGGCAGTATTCAATCTGACACTTACTATAGGTCTATCATTCTGTGGACTGATTTTTACAAAATTGTGTGTATGTGTATGTGTATGTGTTGGTGAATCCATTTTGGTCAAAAAAATAAACCCCAAAAAGGTAAACTATTCTATTCTTTTCTCTTTGGCCAGGACTCCATGTGACCTACTAATATAATTATTATCAATGACAGTGATATTAACTAGACTAAGCAGAACTCAAGTTCTTTGCATGCAGTATCTCGTTTGACTCTCACCAAAAACTTGTCAAAAGAGAAGTGGCTGAAATGAAGTTAATTACTTGATGAGAGATAAATGTAGGGAGAGATAAATTGTCCACTTCCTTTTCTGTCAAGTTTTTGGAGACTACAGAAGCAGGGTTTAATTGTGGCTTACGAATTGCACGTGGTAGTCAAATGCCCTCCCAATCAGCATCTTTGGTTTGCCTTCAGTTCTCCTAGGTGCCTGCATCCAGGAAGAAAAAAGCCCTCACGGGGCTCATGGACTTCAAACCAGATTTTTTAAAAGTCCCGTGACTGGGTTTCACTGCAGAGTGCTTGTTGACCTCATGACCTGCTGTTGACTAGCACTGCTAGCCTACCAGAATGTCACTGCCTAGAGTTAACACATCTGGAAGAGTGGATAGACACATCAACACATGTGGCCAGTTCTAACAGATTTAATTCTGGAGTGACTTGCGAAAAGAACTGTAAATATGCTATATTCTATACTGATATTGTAGTTTGTCCCAGGGAGAAAATATAATCTAACATATTGCTGTTTTTGTTTTGTTTTATTCTGCCTAGTAGTCACAAACAAAAATAACTTTTTTGTGTGTGTGTGACGGAGACAGAGAGACAGAGAGAGGGACAGATAGGGATAGACAGACTAGAAGGGAGAGAGATGAGAAGCATCAATTCTTCATTGCAGCACCTTAGTTGTTCATTGATTGCTTTCTCATATGTGTCTTGACCGGGGGGCTACAGCAGACTGAGTGACCCCTTGCTCAAACCAGCGACCTTGGGTTCAAGCTGGTGAGCTGTACTCAAACCAGATGAGCCCACACTCAAGCTGGCGACCTCGGGGTTTCGAACTTGGGTCCTCTGCACCCCAGTCCAATGCTCTATCCACTGCGTCACTACCTGGTCAGGCTCAAAATAACTTTAATAGACTTAGCAAGAAGAGTTATAAATATTGGGTTATACAGGCAAGATATTTATTTATTCACTCAAAAATACTAAAACTGAGGGCAAGCCAAGGTTGAGTGTGGAATATCAAGACTGTAAGAGAGCATAGCTGTTCTTTGCTGGAAAGTTGGTAGATCTGATGTTAGTTCTTGACTCTTGCTTTAATTTTCTCAATCAAGATTAAAAGTCCTCCGCAGAGAGTGAGGATGGGGAATAAAAGAAAAAGCCATCACAGTAAGGAGAATGAACTAATAAAACTGTAGGATGAGAGTCACACCTATTGGGAGTCAATGGTTATGGATGGCCAGAGACTAGGATGGTCGGCATGGCCAGCCACATTAAGCTGCAAGGAACAGGCAGAAAATTACTTAATCATACTTTTGTAGAGAGAGCATGTGTTAAGGAGTGTAAGGGAGTTATGTCCAGGGAAGTTGATTTTCTTTTTAAAATTCATGGAGGAAGTGTTGCTGGAATCACACATTCAAGAATGGGTTGATTTCAGATACGAGTGAAAAGAAACATCATTTTGGGCGGAGGGAAGAGCCTGAGAGAGAACACAAACAAGCGCCGGGTGTATTCAGACAAAGGTGTGTCACTGGTACCAGTGTGAAAGTGTGGCGGGTAAGAGTGGGCAAAACAGCTGCTATTATATAAAGCACGGATTGGTAAACCTTTTCTTTAAAGGGCCAGGCAGTGCGTTAGGGTTTGTAGGTCTTGCAGGGTTGATGACGACCATGTAAACTCAGTTTTACATGTGAAAACTGCCACAGACAATGAATGAATGAACGGGTATGACTCTGTTCCAACATGATTCATTTAGCAGAACAGATGGGCAGTGAATTTGACCCACAGTTTATAGACCTATGACTCCTATGGCTATTTTAACCAGTCCCATTTGAGTACAGCTGAGAAGCTAGTATCTTTAAATGTCTAAATTTTCCTGTCATTAAGGGTATTAGCATTTTTCAGTAATTGCTTCAAGCTGTTTTCAATTGATACCAATATTATGAAAATGTCAAATACAAAATTTCATGAAACAATCTGTGTTCACCAGTAAGTCTAAAAGACATTATGAACTATGTTAACATGGTTACGACTATGATTCTGAAAAATTAATTAATACAAATATAAGAAGTGAAGTTGGTATTTAATGGTCTCATAAGGCCACACGACATGATAATGGGACCTATAAATTTCACAGTTTATTGAATCAACAACAAAGTGGTTAGGTAGGACATTTATTCTTTTAAAATTGCTATTTCATACAAGGTTTACAAAATTTATGTATTTTAAATATATATGTATATATATATACTTTAATAAAACATTTAAGCTCTTGGGAATACTTAAAACAAACAATGCAAATTGATTAATTATACTGAAATGTTTCCAAAGCAAATTGTAAAAATTTAAATATCTAAACTGCTAAGGACAAAAGTAGTGATAAAATTTGAACACCTTAGTTATCATAATTACTCAAAAAAAACCCATTAATTAAAGAGATGGCATTATAAAAGGGGAATATAGAATCACCTCAGGAAGTTTACCACATAAGATAGACAAATGATGATGCATATATGTAGCTAGCAGGCGTATCTCTGATCATAGTTCTATGTAGCAATATATTCATGTGTTTTTATATTTTTAAAAAATTAGGTCTAGGCCCTGACCATTTGGCTCAGTGGTATAGCGTTAGCCCAGTGTGTGGAAATCCTGGGTTCAATTCCTGGTCAGGGCACACAGGAGAAGTGGCCATCTGCTTCTCCACCCCCCCCCCTCTCTTCTCTATCTCTCCTTCTGTTCCTCTCCCATAGCCATGGCTCAAATAGTTCGAGCAAAGTTGGCCCCAGGTGCTGAGGATGCCTCCATGGCCTCACCTCAGGCACTAAAATGGCTCAGTTGCTGAGCAACAGAGCAGCAGCCCCAGAGGGGCAGAGCATCACCTGGTTGTGGGCTTGCAGGGTGGATCCCAGTCCGGGTGCATGTGGAAGTCTATCTCTGCCTCCCTGACTCTCATTTAATAATTAAAAAATATATTAGGTGAAAACATTCTTGAAAAAGTTTCATGGGTTTTTGAAAAATGCTAGCTAGCACAATTCTCTAAAGCAAGTACAACGGACAGCTTCCCTAGAGCATCGTAGCTGTGATGCTTCACCTGCTGCCCAGGAACTATCACCCGCCACTGAGACCTGTTACTCCAGCCCACTGTCCAAAAGTGCTGCATTCAAAATATGTGGTAAAGGGGAAGAGTGTCTTCCAAATCACAGTACAAAATGAAAAAGAGTCGAAAATTATAAGCTAGGTCTAGAAATTCAAACCGAGTATTGAAAAGGACCTCCCAAAAGAGCAAGGAGAACAGAGAGGAGGAAATAATCACAAAAATGATAAAAGGAAATTTTATAGAGATAAAAAAAACACTAGCTGTCACACTAAAGGGGGATAAAAAGGATAAATTAAAATTATGGTAGTGTTTATTTTTTTAATGTTTATTTTATTGATATTGGAGAGAGTAATGGGGGGGGGGGGAGAGTCAGGAACATCAATCTGTTCCTCTATGTTCCATGACTGGGGATCGAACCAGCAACCTCGGTGCCTTGGGATGATGCTCCAACCAACTGAGCCATCCAGCCAGGGCAGGGTAGTTTTTAAATAAATTTCTTAATTACTAAAGAAAACCATCCTCATAGCATCCATGTAATAGAAACAAGTACTTAAGGACAAGAATCAGAATGTATCTGATCATGACACTTATAAGACAAATAAAACAAATCTTCCAAGTCTAAGAAAAAGTGAATTCAAATCTAGAAAGCTATTAGTATTCAAGAAAGAGGGTAAAGAGCATTCTTTCAGATCAGACCTTAGAAAAGATCCGCAGAATATTTTCCAAATAATTATATGAAAGTGTATTCCAGGAAAATATAAATGTTATGCAAGAAAAAAATAAAATAATAATGTGAGGTTTAAGGAAGTATGGGGCATGAACCAAGTTAACATTTATATTTAGGTCTAATTAACTAATGGCTACATTTGTGGTCAGAAACCTTGTTCATCTTGTTCAGTCCTGTACCTCCAACACACAGAAGTATCCATGATACATAATAAGCACATATTCCATGTTTGTTGGACTTAACTTTTAATTTGTTTGTAACTACATTGCCCGCCTGACTGGGCAGTGGTGCAGTGGATAGAGCATCGGACTGGGATGCAGAGGACCCAGGTTCAAGACCCCAAGGTCGCCAGCTTGAGCACGGGCTCATCTGGTTTGAGCAAAGCTCACCAGCTTGGACCCAAGGTCGCTGGCTCCAGCAAGGGGTTACTTGGTCTGCTGAAGGCCCGCAGACAAGGCAGTATGAGGAAGCAATCAATGAACAACTAAGGTGTCACAACGAAAAACTAATGATTAATGCTTCTCATCTCTCGCCGTTCCTGTCTATCTGTCCCTCTCTATCCCTCTTTCTCTGTCACTGTAAAAAAATAAAATAAAATAAAAATAACTACATTGCCCCCACTCTCACAACTACCTGCCTCTTAGCTGCATTTGCCTCCCCATCCAGCAGGGGTCCCAGTCAGTCACCTTACTGTCCACTGTAATACTATCGTAAGTGGCACCCTAAATGTCCCCATTTCATCTTTCTGTTACTTTTATTTTACCAATTTCAAATTCTAAGCTACAAAGTATTGCCAGAAAAAATGTACCATTAAAGTTTCTTGAGATATAACCTCACGAGCCTTTTCTATATCCTATATCTTTGCTCTCTCTGACGTTCACTACCACACTTTTAATATCAACTCAAAGATAATAAAATATGCCCATTTTAGGTATATGATATATATGAGTTTTAACAAGTGTATACCGCCATGAAATCACCACCATGACCATGATTATAAAATATATTTATCATTTCCCTCACTCTAACTTGCAGCCACTCCATTCCCAATTCCCACCACCAGGGGCAACCACCGACCTACTATGATGCACTTTTCTAACTAGCAACATGGAAGAAAAATTATGGGAAATGATATGGGAAAAGGAAGAAGTGAACTCATGTTAAGATTATAATTTTATTTGGAGAATGTTCAATACATTCATGATGATTAATTGCAACAAATCAAGAAAAAAATTATTGCAGGAAAAGAAAACCCTAGATATATCCTTATAATTTACAAACCAAAGAAAAAAAAATAAAAACTAAAGCTATCTGGCCCTAGTCGGTTGGCTCAGTGGTAGAGCATCAGCCTGGTATGTGAAAGTCCCGGGTTCAATTTCTAGCCAGGGCACACAAGAGAAGTGCCAATCTGCTTCTCCACCCTTCCCCCTCTCCTTTCTCTATCACTCTCTTCCCCTCCTACAGCCAAGGCTCCACTGGAGCAAAGTTGGCTCGGGAGCTAAGAACACCTCCATGGCCTCCTCTTCAGATGCTAGAATGGCTCCTATTGCAGCAAACCAATGGCCCAGATGGGCAGAGCATCGCCCCTTGGTGGGCATGCTGAATGGATCCTGGTCGGGTGAGTGCAGGAGTCTGTCTGACTGCCTCCCAGCTTCTAACTTTCTAACTTTGAAAAAATACCAAAAAAAAAAAAAAAAAATCACCAGTAATTTGGTGGGCCACCCAATCAGGGGTATAGTGTTCTTAGTACAAAACAAAACAATAAAACAACTTAAGCTATCTAAAGGAAGGCAGTGGTAGGCATAAAAAAATATTAAACAAAAGAAGCACAGTAAAACTACACATAAAACATAACGTGAAAGGAGTCCGTCTAAACACTCAAGTTCATCCACCCACACAGGCAAAGACAGGATAAAAGCTCTATCTTCTTACTAAGAGACAGGAACTTAGATTGTGTTTTAAAAATAGAGAGGCAATAAGACAGGGAGTTAAATTTTAAAATATGCTATTTATAAGAGGAACAAAAATAAAATGGTACAGACAACAGTATGGTGGTTACCAAAGGGAAAGGGGGTGAGGGGGAGGCTAGAAAACAGTAAAGGGAATTAAATATATCGTCACAGAAGATTTGGTTTTGAATGCTAAACACACAATGCAATATACAGATAATGGATCACAGAATTGTACATTTGAAACCTATACAATAATTTTATTAACCAATGTCATCCCGATAAATTTAATTTAAAAAATTTCTAAATAGTTACAAAAAGTTTGAAAGTGCAAGAAAAGAAAAAGATGTCAAGCAAATATAAGTATAGTAATAACAATATTAGAATAATTATAATTCAAATGACAAGTACTAAGCAATACAAAGGAAAATGCATAGGGATAAAAGTTACAACCTATGATGAAATATAACAATATGAACTATCATACACCTAACAATATAGCTTCAGATTATATAGGTGAAAAATAAGGTTTCTAAACATTTTTTTTCAAGAATTTATACATAAACGAAAATGAGGAGGGCTATGCTCTGTGGGACGTAAGTAGGCTGGCTCTCTCTCAAAAACAAACAAAGAAACCCACAGAAATTTGTAATATGTGCCAATTTCTGTTACGTAAGTATGCTTCCACACTGATATCAGAATGGCTCACAAATTGCCTCTCACCACTGGCTCTCACAAGCCTGTTTGGGCTGGCTCCCACACACCACTGCCTGTGATAAATTTTAAAGCACAATGGATGCTGTTTTATGCAGTAAAAATGATGTTAGGTTAAATATATAGAGATAGAGAAAAATATTCTACCCTACAGAAATAGCACATATAACAGTCATAAAATGAGCTGGGACTAGAAATTCCAACCAAGTATTGAAAAGGAACTCCCAAGAGAGCAAAGAGAACAGAGAGGGGGAAATAATCACAGAAATGGTAAAAGAAAAGTTCATAGAGGTAGAAAAAAAACTAGCTGTCACACTGAAGAGAATAAAAGGGATACATGAAAACCATGTCTATGTGCTAGACCTAAAATAAAGTCTCAAAAATTTACAAAAACCTGAAATTATATCTGACACATTTTGCAATCACGAATTAATATCAATAATTTGATTATTGAATGATATTAAATTATAAAATATCAATCATATTTAATTAACAATCAATCATAAAAGACTAGAAAAAATTCAAAAATGTATTCACTTATGAAAAATTATCCTTTTAATAATAATAATCTAAAAGAGATAGTCAATTTGAAAATTATATTTCATTAAAAAGTACCCATTGAATATGGCAAAAGCATAATCATAAAGAATTCTATAATCTCTCATAGAAAACAATTACATTAAAATGTTTTATTATGCATCAATCTCAAAAATCTGTAAAAATAATAAAATAAAAAATAGGATAAGTATTAGTAAAGATGAAAACAAAGCTCATGAAGTAGAAAAAGTTATTAGGAGAATTAAGAGATGGTTCTTTGTAAAACAAGTCTGATGAAAACTAAAAAGGAAAGTTTCAAATTATATTAAAATGTAAAAGGGGCCATTATTAGTATAATTTTTATAAATCATATGTTCATACAAGTCAGTTTGAACATGGACTTTCTAAGAAAATATATATTATCAAAATAGATTCAAAAAGATGACTAAAACCTGATTGAGGATTAATATAAATATATGTAATAAAAACACTGATTTCTTCATGAAAGTTTTATCAAACATTGAGGGAACTTATAAATCCTTCTGGTAATATATGCTTATTCTAAATCATGGCACAAAAATCTGATAGCAAAACTATGTAATGATATCCTAAGAAAGAAAACCATATAAGTCATATAGCAATTTCTTACCTGAGCATAGAGGCAAACTTCTAAAATAAAATATGAACAAATGTCATCAAGCAGAGTGTGTTAACAGAATAAAATTAAATGACTGAACAGGTTTTATTCTTGAAATGAAAGGATGTGGACATCGTGAACTATATTAGCGTGTTCACTACATTAATAGATTCAAAGGGAAAAGTTAATGATTGCCTTTGGAGAAGGAAAAAATATTTGACAAAATTCAGCATAAGTTCTTTAAACAGAAAACGTGGAAATATCCTCCATCTGATAAAGGTTGCCTAATGCAAAGGACTCTTACTATGGGTCATTTTCACTAAGTACAGACACAGAATGAGGAAGCACACAATCAGGGCGGCCGGTCAACACTAACGCGGTCACAGCTCTCTGTGTTCAAGTCCTGGCTCATGTTTACTCTCTAGGTGACTTCAAGACATGTACAAACCTTAGTTCATTTTCTCCACAAATCACCAAAATGGAGACGATCACTGAACATATCTATGATTACTATGAAGATTAAAGTTTACATATAGATTGTGCAGGATGCATAAGGACTTATACCATCCATTAATATATATTACACTGGCATTTTATTAAGAACCTTTGAGAAAAATATGGTAGGTATCAATTAATATTAGCCTCATTTTACAAATACTGTAAAGGAAAACTCAGAGAAGGTGAGCAATTTGCCCAACATTATACGTGCCAAGAAGGAACATGGTTAGTCCTGGTTCCTTCATTCACCTGCACGTTCATCAGATATCTATTGTGCCCCTAGCATGCACCAGTGCCCCTTTCTCTAAGGACAGAGCACTGAAAGGAAAAAAAAAGTCAGAAAACAAATAAGTAATTATAAAGCATGACTGATGGTGTACTCAGTGACTGTGGAGAATAATAAATACAGTGTATGTGAAATAAACATCTGTAAGGTGACATTACATTCCAGCACAGACCTAAAGGAAGAGAGTCAGAAAACCGTATCTGAGGAACTAGCTTTTCAGGCAGAGGCACCAGGAAAAAGAAAGACCCCGTGGGAGAAGGAGAAAGGCAGGGGAACTAACGGAACCAGAAGTGCGGGAGGTGAGGTCTGGGTTAGGTCGGGGAGTGGGTAAGGACGGACCTGGCATTGCATTAGGGAACATTTATGAAGCATGTTGCGCATAGAAAGGATGTGAACGGAGGCCCATGCAGAGCCGTGGCAGAGGCACATCTGGCCACCTCGATAATACTGTGTGCAGACGAGTGTGGGCGGAGGCAGCCGGCTGGAGGGTTGCTATGATAATCCAGAGGCATAGTAATGGAGATGGAGAGAGGAAGAGAATTCTCTGATGAAAGAAAGAAGTACCAAGGTTGACACAAATGGGAAGGTTACCGTGGATTAAAAATGAGAGAGGCTACAAGAGGAGCAGGTCTGAGGAAAAGTCTGGAGTTCAATTTTGAAAAAAATTAAGTTTCATGATTATTAGCCAATTTTATTAAGATGTTGGGAAGAGAGCTGGATTTCAGGACAGAGATCCCAGAAAGAATCATGGAAGATTGATAATATACTAAATAAGCAATGAGTCAGTAAATGCAAAGAAAACCAGGGACCTATTATCTTCACTATTCACTTCCGTTCAGCAGACATTTACTGAGTACCTTCTGCGTGTCTGGCCCCAGGGTCACAGAGGTGAGCAAGCATAGTCCCCATCCTTTAAGAAAGGACATCAATATACATAGCCTTTCATCATCTTATAAAGGCTAGGGCAAGTTGAGTATCAAGATTCTGAGGTTGAGAGAGAACATTCTAGAGGAGATGACAGAAAGAAATGACCTCAGAGGATGATTACACTTAGCTGATCTCAGGAAGGAGTCAAGGGCTCTCCAGGCAGAGGGAAAAGAACAGACCAAGGCACAGAGGCACGAAGCAACAGGAAGCACTCCGAGCACTGCAATTTTCCTAGCACATCAAGCTGGCGACAGGGCGTGTTAGTGGTATGATAAGTGATAAGTGGGTTATGGGGATAGCCTCGCCGGACTGGAGAATTTGCTGCTCCTGGTGTTCATGAGCGCAATGGTGTGATCAAATGGGCATCTGACGTCCACCATCTTGACCTCTGTGCAGAATACATATTTAAAGGACTCCAGACAGAAGGTAGCAAAATGAGTCAGTTATTATTGTAGTGGTCCACCTCAGGAGCTAAACCGAGGAAGGAGTAACAGGAACTGAAATGCAGTGATAGTATTGTTTATTGGAGTATATGTTCCTGGCAAAATCGTCAAGATGTTGTTGGCTGTCTGGATATGTACAGTGAGGGAGGAGGAAGAGTCTAAGATGACGAACAGGTTTTATGGCCAGGGCAGTGGGGCCACTAATTGACACTGGACACAAAACAGGGCTGGTGTGAGGGGAGGATGCCTCACCCAGTGTTGGACATGCTAAGTTTGGGAGGTCAGCGGAATAGCAAAGAAATGTTCAGTCGGGCAGATGAATGTGCCATCAAGGGATGGCAGGGCTGGAGCCAGACGCATTGGCTCAAAACCTTGAGTTCAGAGGAGGTCAAGCTAAGAGAGGGTGTAAAGGGAAAACTGCAGTGAGAACAGGAAAGAACAACAATCTTTAACCTTTCTTCAGATAATGGCTTCAGTGAAAGTCTTCTAAGTGCTTCAGGTCATTGGTGGCAGCCAGCAATTAAAGTGTTTGCGTGCACCTAATGTACTTGAAAGGAAGAAGCACGTTTTTGGGTGTGTGTGTGTGTGTGTGTGTGTGTGTGTTTTCTATTTGAACGTTTCTGAACTTGGATCACATTTTATAAATGATGTCTATCCTCATCCCCAGAAAAGCTGTTATTTAAAAGATTGTGATTCTTAAAAAATTGATGGTGTTCCAGGGCAGGTTCTCTGGGAAGGAGAGTCTGACTGATTGATGTGCAGGAGGCTTACCGTGCGTAGGGTATGCTTGCCAGACCACTATCTGCAGGGGAAGGCAAGATGGCTGAACTGGGGGAGGAAGGAGTGAGGCCACCGTGCAGTCACCCACTGGGCTCTGTGGTGCTCTGAAGCTGGGTGGCCCTCTGCAGTTGTGCAAGTTGGGGGAACAAGGGCTTTTATAACACTCCCTCCCCTCAAAGAACACCGGAGGCTGCCCCTGGGGGGTGGGGATGAACTTTGACAGGAGAGTTTCTCCCAGAGAGGACTGTCAGCTGAAAATGCCACCAAGCAGCACTCCCAGAGCCGGACTAACAACTTCTTCGTGCCTGAAGCAGAATATGGTCACAGCACACGGTGTCCACCACAAATGATGTTTAAGAATGAAGGAAATACAGTATTTTTATCTCAATAGGCTTAGATATTTTTATGACCATGAAGTATTAAACACAAATTTTGTCTGGCACAACCCATTTAAAAATCCATTTTAGTGAAAGTTCAAGTCATCTGAAATCTTACCCTGTTTGGGATAAAGTGGAGAGAAAAAATTATTCTTAAAAATTAAAAGCCCTGGCCGGTTGGCTCAGCGGTAGAGCGTCGGCCTGGCGTGCGGGGGGACCCGGGTTCGATTCCCGGCCAGGGCACACAGGAGAAGCGCCCATTTGCTTCTCCACCCCCCACCCCCTCCTTCCTCTCTGTCTCTCTCTTCCCCTCTTGCAGCCAAGGCTCCATTGGAGCAAAGATGGCCCGGGCGCTGGGGATGGCTCCTTGGCCTCTGCCCCAGGCGCTAGAGTGGCTCTGGTCGCGGCAGAGCGACGCCCCGGAGGGGCAGAGCATCGCCCCCTGGTGGGCAGAGCATCGCCCCCTGGTGGGCGTGCCGGGTGGATCCCGGTCGGGCACATGCGGGAGTCTGTCTGACTGTCTCTCCCCGTTTCCAGCTTCAGAAAGAAAAAAAAAATTAAAAAAGCTACATAAGATCACAAAAGATATTTATTGCAAAATTTGTAGGGACTTACTGAAAAGTTATTTGGTGATGAAACAAGAAAACAACAATGGTCAATGTTGACTTAAGGAGCACTTAGACCGAGAGGCAGATTTAACACAAAACCAGGGGACTCCAACGTCTGTGTTCTGCATGGCCTGTATGAGGAAGCCCTCGCCCTGGGGGTTAGGAGGAGAGAGAGGGTGGCCCCTGAGGGTGGTCATCTTCTACCTCCTGTGAGTCATCTTGGGTTTGCAGCAGGTTCTATCAGCAGGCTGGCTGCTAGCACTTCCTTCAATCTCTTGGGACTCCAAGGTCAATCTAACGCTGAAAGACCTCACAGAGCACCTGGTCTTTATCTGTGCCTCTAACTATGTGAGTACAATGCATCAGGGATACTGTGTCCTCTGCTCTCAGCCACTTGATCCTCCCTCCCATCAACTCTTACAGCAAGACCTTCCCATAAGGTGGGGATGGGGGGGTCAAGCATGAGCAGTGAGAACATAACCAAGCTGGAGCCATTGCAGAGGCACTGGCCTCTCTGAGACCATGCTACGTAAAACCCAAAAGCTAGGTTTCTCCCAGGCTTCCTCCAAATGAGGACTGTCTGAGCATGAAGCCATGGAGGAAGATAGAAATGTGTTATTTCCAGTAATGCATTATGAAGGCAAATGAATATTTCCTAAACCATCAATAATATAAAATAATAATAAATAATAAAAATAAAATAAAAATTCAATCTATTTTGGTAGAGAAAAGAATAAATTCTTTCCATACTCTCTATAGAAAATATTATAACTCCTTATCATATAAAAGAGAAAATATGAGTATATTCAGATAAAAATTTGTAGAAAATAAAGTATATAAAGATGGATCAGCATGTTTATTAATCTTGATGGCAACATTTTGTGATGTTTATGGTATGTTTCAATTTTCTTACATCTGTAATTTGTGATCTCTTTCCCCAGTCTAAATAAAGCCTTAAATGTTCAGGTTGACACAGTTTGTATTCATAATTTAATGCTCTTCTCCTTAACGATGGCCTGACACCATACAAGCTTGAGGCCTCATAAACCTGGATTCTCCCTAACTTACGATGTGCTAGACACTTTTCCAAGCACTTAATTTAATCAGATAAATTTATGAGGTAGATGTTGCCATTGTTCTACTTTACCAATGAGGAGCTTGAGGGCAAAGAACTAAATAAACTTGCTGACAGTAACTCACAGAGGAAAAGGCAGTATTGAGATTTGAACCTGCCACCTGTACTACACTGAAATCAACACTGTACAGATTATTTTGATGCACTTGATTTGCATACTTCACTTATCATTCAACATTTATTAAGCTCCTTCTTGGTTAAAGGACTGTGTTAGGTGCTGTATAATATTGAGTGGATTTGAGAAACTCCCTACCCCCACAGAGCATGAAAATACAACACATAATAAAATACAAAGGCATTAAAAATGCTATGAATCAATAAAGGAGAAATAATAAATTAAACATTCTGATCTGTCAAGTGAAAGAAATGTGAGCAATGACATATAAATATCAGATAAACCTTCCTTTCATTCACGGAACATTGGGGAGAGAATGCTCTAATATTCTAAACTTTTAACTCAAGATAGTGGATGTATTTGAGACAGCACATTTTAAAAGTTTCATTTCAGGACTAACGAACAGATGTTTTCTGAATACCCATGATGTGACTGGCATATAGACAGGCATTTGGTGATCTAATCAAGAAAAACAAATTTTAGAGCTAGAAAGAATAATCGAGCTCCTATAATTAAGTTGCAGTCAACAGGAGACACCAAAGCAGCCATAGAACTCCCGCCTGGTTATGTCTCACACTATCATAATCTCTCCTTAAAAACAAAACAACAAAAAGCAATCATTGCCATGATGATCTCACTTTTATAAGGAGGTAAAATACATATTAAAATACAGTCTCAGTCAATTCCCGGCCAGGGCACACAGGAGAAGCGCCCATCTGCTTCTCCACCCCTCCCCCTCTCCTTCCTCTCTGTCTCTCTCTTCCCCTCCTGCAGCCAGGGCTCCATTGGAGCAAAGTTGCCCCGGGCGCTGAGGATGGCTCTGTAGCCTCTGCCTCAGGCACTAGAATGGCTCTAGATGCAACAGAGCAAGGCCCCAGATGAGCAGAGCATCGCCCCCTGGTGGGCATGCCAGGTGGATCCCGGTCGGGTGCATGCAGGAGTCTGTCTGACTGCCTCCCTGTTTCTAACTTCAGAAAAATACAAAAAAAAAAAAGATACAGTCTCAGTATAACTACTTGGATATGACTATACATGCAATAAAACTCACATACAGGAAAAGACAGTACTTGCAACAGAAGAGGTACTCAATAAATATTTGTGGCGTGATTGTAAGTACATGAATAAATGAATAATAAATAAGAATGAATAAATGCTGCTGTAAACAAAGAAGGATTCGGATGGGGTCGCAGTTGAGGTTAATACTAAAATTTGAATCTAAAGTAGGAGGATAGTCCAGCTAATACAGACCTGGCATAACTAATACCATTTGAGTATCAAAAAACCTAAGAGGCACCACCAACTGGAAAGTATTGAAAGGAAATGCACTTGACTAGGCAGGTTGGAGGTGGACTGCACATGACCTTCAGTGTCAAGCTCTGGAATTTGATCTGATTTTCTGGGCAATGAATACAACTGTAGATTCTAAGTGATGTAACCTACTAGTTGTACCTGACATGATTTAGTCATTCAATGCATAACCAATGAGAAAATAAAATACAAATCATTTTTTAACATCAGCAGGTGTAAGCATTCAGACCAGTTGTTTACTTATTAAACAAACTGTCACCCTAACCCAGTGGTTCTCAAACTTTTTGAAGTCGGGCGCATTTAAAATCCTACAAATAATTGTAGGCACAGTATATACAAATTTCAGAGAAATATGTTATAATAATTAATTCAAATATTAAAGAAAAAATATAAAGTCCAAGCGTGCTTTTATGGTAATTAAACAAAATAAATACAACACAATTAAATTTATTCTGACATTAAAAAACATTTTTATGTTACACTTTTTGAGTTATGCTTTTTAGAATTTGTAAAAAAGAGGGGTTAAAAAATTTAAAAATAACAAAAAAGTTATCTTTTATATATATATAGATACATTCTTAGTAAGATTTAGTAAATTCGGCAGGTCCTGGCGTGAATGTGTTTTTCATTCTTGTGTTTATGAGAAACATGAGCCTGATATGTCCTAGCAATTTCTTCAATGTTTGGGCATATATTTGAAAGGCAAATTCTCATTCCCTCATTAATACATTGAAGAATTCCTCTCTTTTTACTCTTAATTGTTTTGAGTGCAGAAAACCCCCACCATACATATCATCTTAACTTTACACCAAACAAAGGATAGAAGAAACTTGCCTCCAGTCTTTCCCAGGAACATGGGGGGTAGTGTAAACAATCCAGCACCACAGCTTAATAGCCTTTTGCAACCTAATCAGGCAAGTGAGGTGGGGGGTTGGGCCGACTGTCAGCTTACAGCCAATCCCCCACACCTCTGTCCCCTAAAAATCTAAACTCCAAAAACCCTGTTGGTTTTTTGGTCCCCAACAGGCACCCATTTCTCTGGAATACCATAGGGCGCACCTGGAAATCTTCTAGGGCACACCAGTGCGTCCTGGCACACACTTTGAGAACCACTGCCCTAACCTGTTAACTAGTCTTTCTACCTTTATAACTTAATTTATGATTTTGGTCACCCACACTCATCCTTTATACAAGAAAGGAAAGACTATTGATTCTTCAAGAGTGAGAATGTGTAGTTGATTGCATGATGAGCCCATGTGTTGTTTATTAGCTAGATGAGTGCACGATTGGGTCACAATTAGTTGAGATTCAACATGAAATTTCACAGCCTTCCCAGCACATATACCGAAGAGGAACTCCCATCGTACTGTGGCACTCTTTGTTACTGTTGCCTCCTTAGCTATATTTTCAAGAAAAGTGCTTTATAAATTATTCCTATTGTTTCTGTATTTTGACCTGCCTATTAAAGCCAGTCACGATTTCATCTCTCTACAAACCCATTCACAGTATGTTTGGGAGACTGCCCCTTTTAGAACGCTAACTACAGATCATAGTGAAAAGCAAGCAAAGCTATCTTTTCCCAGAAAGTTTGCACCACCCTCTCTGCAGCCTAAAGCTTTATTCTTCCCCTTTAGCATACCAGTCTCCACCTTCAAACAAATATCATACTGAAGACTGATATAAAAGTAAATTTTAAATGTTGTCTTAATATAAAGACAAAATAGGCCCTGGCCGGTGGCTCAGTAAATAGAAGTAGTTTTGTTCAAAAGCTTAACAGGAGAAAAATCAGTAACTAGATATAAAATTAATTCTATTTGTGGAATTTAATCATCAAGCTTTTCTGAGGTTAAACTCAGCAAAGGAAATTCAGCTAGCCATCATAAAGTGTTTCTAGAGTTTGCATATTCTTTTAACAAATGTGGATATTAATTTAAGAAGAGAGGGGTATAAATAAGAACAAAGGTGGATGTTAACATTTTAATCATTTATATGGGAAGATGATCGTTGAGTTTGTCTCTGTGGCTGGCTCTGCATAAATGTTCAGAAAATCCTACAGTTCAGCATTAACTATCTCTAAAGCAGAAAAGGTAGATCAAAAGAAGGGAGTCTTACACTAATAATCTATAGTAGAGTATAGCGGAGTTCAAATGTTGTATCAAATGTTGACTGTTAACCAAACAATCTGAACAACTGTCTAGAAAAATCACTTCTCAGTAGAAATCAATGCAACATAAGCTGTAAGTTTGTGAATTAAATTGAAATCCATGTCTGTATGATGCCAAAAGAAAATAACGATTCTTGGCCTCAGAAACAACAAAATGGGTCACTTAAGGTCTGGAGTTCTGTACAACCAAAGGAGAGGATAAGCTTGCTGTGCTAACAGCCCCTTATATCCAGCCAGTTAATGACTGAACTTGAGCATGAGAAGAGGTCCTGTGGGTTATCATCTGAAAAGAAAAGAAGTCCCATCCTAGGGAAAAAGACCATGCACAGTAATTGCCTTTTGGGCGCGCGCGCACACACACACACACACACACACACACACCTTTTTTTCCCCATTACCAGGACAAAGATGTGAAATATAAATTAAATGTGAATAAAAAATATGTTAAGAATAGTGCTGCTTCACTTTAGTTCCCTGGGATACTTATTGTTGAGCTAAGAATGAACTATGTATATCAAATAAACACTGCTAGCAGAAAAGAAGATGAAAGAAAATTCTTAATGGCTACCGTGGACCATTGAGGCACAAGGAAACAGCCTGTCTGGACAGGACTGCCGCTTACCCTTTTATTTATTTATTTTTAAAGGAAAACGTGAAGAAAGGTCTGCAGAGTTCAGACTCCATCCTGGATGCTGCACAACCTGTTTCCAGGGAGAGCAGAAGATTACTATGGATCCTATTTCTCCTAAAGAGAAGTCTTGTCCCTCTTCTTTTCACTCAGGTTGTTTAAACCTGTCATGTCATAAGAAAAAGAGAGAAAGAAAGTGTGTTTCACAGTGCATCTCATACAAGACTTCAGAGTAACAATCAAAAGGTATTCCGGGCAAAGAAGGAAAATGGACAATCATGGAGGACAGGCCCTCTCTCAGGCTCTGCTTAAATAACATCAAATAAAACATTAACAGCCCTGGCTGGTTGACTCAATGGTAAAGTGTCGGCCCAGCATGTGGAAGTCCCAAGTTCAATTCCCAGTCAGGGCACAAAGGAGAAGCAACCATCTGCTTCTCCATCCTTCCCCCTTCTCTCTTTCTCTCCCCCTCCCTCAGCCATGGCTCAAATGGTTTGAGCAAGTTGGCCCTGGTCACTGAGGATGTCTCCATGGCCTCACCTCAGGCACTAAAATAACTTGGTTGCTGAACAATGGAGCAATGCCCCAGATGGAGGCTTGCCCAGTAGGAGGCTTGCCAGGTGGATTCCAGTTGGGGGCACATGCAAGAGTCTGTCTCTCTGCCTCCCCACTTTTCACTTAATAAAAAAAATAGATCATTAATTAGTCCAGAATTACAGGGGGGATAGAAGTGTGTACTAGCTGAGCTGAATATCAAAGTGCCAACCAGTAAAGTTATAAAACCAAGGTGATATGGCCACAAAATGCAAGTGGAAAGTAATGAAGTTTTAATAAGGAAGAATCAACATTAAAGTATACTCATTTCAGTAAAACAAAAAAATCTCCCCCAAATGTTCAATTAATACTCATTGACGACTCCCTGGAAGGAAGTACTTTTTAGGAGCTATGTCTAGAATAACAAGAGAGGTGAGTGATTGAACATAAATGGTATATGATTTTGACAATGCAAATAGCCAAGGAAGATAACCCACAAAGCTTGGTTCTAACATAAAGCAGGGATGGGCTGCACAAGGCTACTGAGTCTCTGAAGAAAGGCTGGTGGGAGAGATGTTCTGTAGGAAGAAAGTGGTAAGATAAATGTGTCTAAAAGATACACCGGGCAAACACAGCTAAGAGTTAAAACTAACGCTCCAGTTCTGAGCTTCTAATAGTGCACAGGGCAGTGACTCATAAAGAAATTTCCCATCAGGTTTTATGGAACTTTGCTTTATCAGCAAGACATAAAGTCATCCCATGAAAAATGCTTTATAACAAAACTTTCCATCAAGTGTTCAAAAGAAACAGAACCATCTGACAAGTCTCCGATGTTCAAACAATAAAATAAAAATAGTAATACAATATTCATTCAATAGAATGAAGCACATAAAACACAGGAGATAGCTCACTTCTGGACACGGTGTTGGGGGCATTAGACTTCCTGCCTGTAATACTCCTAGTCACACACTCCTTCCAGCTATAATAAAATATTGCTATCCTGCTAGAAAATCAACACATTGGCTTCCAGAGCACATGGCCTCCATAGTTTTCCTATGAGAATCCTGCAGCTTTATGAAGCCACGTACTGACAGAATGGCAGTGTTAACAGAAAATAAAACCAAAGGAAAAGCAGATAAACATCTGTTTCCCCTTGCACGAAGCCATCATTGCAAATACACAGTAGAGAGGTTCTTGCATAGTGAACATTCCTTTTGTTCTTTACATACTGAACGGCATCGTGAATAGTTTTTTTCTGTTCTGGTTGCTATTTTCTCAACTTTATCACCAGAAAGATCATTCCCTATGTGCATGTTGCCCATAATATCCTCCCTTCCAGGGAAAGAAGTTATAGCTCAGACCCCATTTCTAATTGAACTGTTCATGTAATTTTCTTTAACACTTTAAATTGTCATACGGATGCTTTGACTTGTCACAACTGGGCTATTAAGTTTCGAAAACCCATCAGAATGACAACACCAGTGTCTCACACAATGTATTTCACAAAGAAAGAAAAAAACAACTTTGCTAAGACAATGCACAGCCACTCTGGCCACAGCCTGCCATCATGATGTCTGTGCTTTAATTTTGCAATTTATCCTAGATAGCAGAAATATTCATGTCTCATTAAAGGAAGAACAATCATTGCATACATTGTGACCAAATAGCATTCAAATACTGTAAAAGATATTTCTGGTGAAATAAGAGAAAAAGGGAAAAAATGGAAAATTTATGTGAGAAGAACAGAATGTGCAATGTATTGGAACCAAAAAAATACTTTTATTGTGTAAAGATCGAAAAACATTCCTGTAACTTATGTATGATAAGCCCCGTTTGCTATAATATCACATACAGTGTAAAATTTTTCAGATGTCTTTATGAGATCCAACAAACAAATATCTAAACAGTGAAGCTGAAATATATTAAATATTTCTAGGCACTTGGAAACTGACCAAAGTATATCAAACATGTGTTTAAAAGTCACAGCATTTTGAAACTTTTCATTTTCTAGTTGGGGACAATGAGTTTCAGAGATCTCTAATGATCTGTCCCAAATGACTTAGATATTGAGTAAGCCAGGACTGGCCTTTGTTTCACTCACAAACTATGCTTCCTAACACAGGTCTATCTGACCTGGTAAATCATGAGAAAATAAGATTTCTATCATTGTCTTAAGGAAGAAAAAAGAAGATTTAAAAGTTGTCAACAGAAAATCAGTGGGGTTTTTTTAAATTATACACTCAACAGCCTAAAAAATAGGTCATATATATGCTTAAGTTATTTAAAATCAATAAAAGAACATTTAATTGTTCTTTTCTTCATTGTGTGCAGATCAAATATTCTGCTTCATAAAAGCCCATGTGACCTCAAGTTAGCAGTAGGTTTACATGTTCAAGAGCAAGAGTTTTCTTGATTTTAGTCATTCCCTTAGCGCATTGCAGGAATTAAAAGTCAATTATCTCTGAAAAGTATTTAAATAAGAAGAAAAAAAACTATAATTGTACTCAAGTTTCTAAAAGAAGCTCTAATGAGCATGACTCTTACTATCCAAGCTTTTAAAGTGTGTTCATAAGATAAGCAGAGGGGAGAGACAGGGTGCAAAGTGCAAGTCAAAGCTTGAAATAAAATAGGGCAAACTAAATTGACATCAGTAAAATTCACAAAAATATATAGGGCACCATAAAACCTGATTCACATGATTCTTGACTATCCGGATCATATTTTACAGGACCAGTGTGTATGTAAAGTTTGTGTTGCAGCCTTTTAAGGCAATACATTTTATGGCACTCTGTGCTTCCAAGAGTGTGGCTATGTAGCAACAAGGCTGGTTTCCGTAATAAATGCCCATGGATAAAATCAGACCCTTTGATGAATGCAGTATAACGACATGCTCTGTAGCTCGACCAAATCTAGGCTTCACCTCCAAATCCGTCATTTGTTGTTTTGAGTAATAGAATGTGGCAAGCAGAATTATACACCCCACCCCCATCCCACCCTAAATGTGCTTATGATAGTATTCCTGGTTGTGTTATGTTATATGGCACAGTGAGGAGATTATTTGGACTGAGGGAAGAGCGAGAAGTAGTGACTAATATAATCACATGAGCCCTTAAAAGCAGAGTACATTTTTCTTGCTGGTGGCAGAAAAAAAGCTAGCTAGATAGACTCAAAGGATTATATATGCCTTTGCTGGTCTGAAGACTGAGGGAGCCATGAAAGAGGGAATACTGGTGGCAAGGAAACAAGGACCTCAGTTGTACAACCACAAGGAACTAAATTTTGCCAACAACCTGAATAAGGTTGGCAGTGGATCCTGTCCAGAGCCTCCAGCTAAAAGGCCAGACTGGCAGACACTTGATTTTGACCTTGTCAGATCCTGAGCAGAATACCCAGTCAAGCTTCTCTGAACTTCTGATCTGAAAAACTGATATAATCAATGAGCGTGATTTTATGTCATTAAGTTTGTGATGATTTGTTACACAAGATAGAAAACGAATGCATAGGGCAATTTGTTTAACTTCTAGAGATGACACAAATCATAAATGGCTGTAATGAGGAGAATGAGATCATGCATGCAATGTGCCACAGTATTTAGCATGTAGTAGGAATTTAAGATGCGTTACTATACTTTTAAATAGTTTATTTTATGAAACTTCAGAAATTTCTGACACATTTTATATATAACTTATCTGGGAATACCCTGCAAAATTGTCTAGATATTCTGCATAGGCTCCCTTATTCCTTGAAAAGACTTACAGGTTTGTGAAATTAAAATAAAATTTCATATAAGATATCACAATAAATTAAACAGGTGATTCCACAAAGCACATGTGAAAGCACATGTGAATATGAGTCTGGTAATTTGTATTTGCATTCTAAAAATGCTACACCAGTTGAGCATAAAACAACAACAAGAGCAAACTAAAAATGCTAAAAAAAAAAAGGGCCCTGGCTGGTTTGCTCAGTGGTAGAGCGTCGGCCTGGCGTGCAGGAGTCCCGGGTTCAATTCCCGGCCAGGGCACAAAGGAGAAGCGCCCATCTGCTTCTCCACCCCCCTCCCTCTCCTTCTTCTCTGTCTCTCTCTTCCCCTCCCGCAGCCAAGGCTCCACTGGAACAAAATTGGCCCAGGCGCTGAGGATTGCTCTATGGCCTCTGCCTCAGGTGCTAGAATGGCTCTGGTTGCAACAGAGCAGTGCCCCAGATGGGCGGAGCATCGCCCCCTGGTGGGCATGCCGGGTGGATCCCGGTTGGGCACATGCGGGAGTCTATCTGACTGCCTCCCAGTTTCCAACTTCAGAAAAATACAAAAAAAAAAAAAAAAAAAAAAGCTAAAAAGGATTAGGATCTTAATAAATTAACAAAGGTCATAAGATGTGTTGTTCTACTACTTTAAAGGAAAAATTGAGGTATTTAATTTGAGTAAGCATAATTCCCATAGCAATGTGCTAAGGGAACTGCCAAAAATAAGAAGTTAATCAAATAACATCATATCTTTGATCATATAAAACAACTATTTAATGAAAGATCATATGAATACTTAAACTGAATGTCTAATCTGTTGCACACAATAAGAACACAGAAATTTGCATGTTGTCTCTTACTCAATGCCAAACAACTGATTCCTG
The DNA here is from genome assembly GCF_036850995.1 of Saccopteryx leptura. Lineage (NCBI taxonomy): Eukaryota > Metazoa > Chordata > Mammalia > Chiroptera > Emballonuridae > Saccopteryx > Saccopteryx leptura. Next base: position 212,376,057 of record NC_089503.1, on the reverse strand, counting down.
ATTCAGAAAAAAGGGGCTTCTATTGTATTTTTAATTAGATAAAAAATACACAAATGACAAAACAAGATTTTATTCCAGTCTACTCCCAATTAATTCATTCAACAAACAACGATCGCCCACTAAAATGCTCTAAGTGTTGTGCTATGAAGTGGAGCTACCACGTGATCAAGGTCAACATCAGACCTGGCCTCACTGAACTCAGAATCAAATGGAGAAGACAGATAAACCCACAGAATTATATGAGAGTGGGCATATTAGAGAGAGGTCTTATGAAAACACAACAGAAATGAGGCTTTCTGGAGGCAATAACATGGAAGCTGACTTACAGGGCAAGCAGACATCTCTGAAAGAAGAGAGTAGGGAATGTTCCAAGCTGAGGGGTGGCGTAGCTAAACGTCAAAAGATTAGGAACTGGATTGCTCTTTCAAGAAAATCAAAGCCAATCCCTATAGCTAGAGACCACAATCAACATATATAACTTTCTACAAACTGGAATATTTTTGCTGTGTTATCATTGTTTTACATTTATTTTTTTTTAAATCAGGCAACACTGAACCGTAAGTGGTTAGGAGTGTTCCCTGTTATAATGCATTAAGTCTACTGTTCAATCCAGATCGTATGAATATTTGTCAATGGAAAATTCTTGCTAGTCACAAATATTTGAAATCTCTTATTTTGAGCAAACTGGATAAGTTTGTGTTTCTGTTTTGTCATACATAACCCTCAATATTTTGTGATATATATAAATTATAGTCATTGAGATTACAAATCAACAAAAATGCCATGAAATAATATTCTGTTGTGAAGTCATTTGAAAAGGAAGGAGACTAGCTAGTCAGAACTGGCATTGAAACCACTGAAGTGAAAGGAGAGAGAATACAAGGTCACTCCACATCCCAACGCAATGCTCTCTCAGCCTCAGGTAGACGCTGAGATAAAAGGAAAACAAGATTAAAATATATTGATCTTTTTGTCATGAAGGAACAAAAGGGACAGCTATTAAGAGACAATTTATTTCTTATTGTTAAACCACTGTATACAAAATCAACAATGAGACTTTAAAACTCTCAAACTAGTACATTTTCTCACACATACAGACAGATCCTTGGTGCAACAGGTAGTTAGAAGTTGTTAAAATATTTCATCAATCATAAACAACTAAAGATTTATAAATTACAATGAACTATATAGAATGCTTTAAACTATACCTTATTTCATATCATTAGTTGCTAGTAATGATTACTGAAACAAAAAAAAATACAACTTTTAGCCATTGTATATAGAAAAATACTTATATTGATCATTTTACCCTATTCTATGTTCTATCTTCAAATATATCAAAGGAAAATAATTTTTACCATTAATAATAGTTAAAGAATAATTGTTAACAAATATCAAATACTACTGATCAGTTACTCTTCTGAGCTGCTTCCTTATTCACTAATTTTTTCATTACAACAACTGTATAACAAAGGTCCTGTCACTGTCATCACTGTAAAGAGGAGAAGTCTGAGGAACAGAGAACTTGCCCAAAGCCTCCCAGGGAGTGAGCGGCGCCCTGGAGCAGGAGCCCTGGAGCAGGAGCCCTGGAGCAGGAGCCCTGGGCAGGAGTCCTGGATCAGGAGTCCGGCAGCCAGCTTCCAGCCACTCCGTTGTGCTCCTGGATTTAACCAGTGTCACCGCCTCCTTGGAAAACCCCTGCTGTCCAACTTTCCTGAGGCATCCACCTTGAAAATAACACTTGATGTAACAGGTTTTCCCAGAGTACAGGGTGGAAACACTGTCTGTCTATGAAGGCAAGAGGGCAGATTACCCACAAAATCAAAAAGATGTGTTAAACCTATGTACTCCATCTATTGATCAATGTCACCCCACGAAATTTTATTTTCTAAATAAAAATTTTTTAAGTACAAAAAAGGCTGTATTAATTAGATGTTTCAGCCAGGAGAGTGTGTGTGGGAGGGGCGGGGAGAGCTAAGAGAAACAGAGGTAGAAGAAGACACCAGTGAGGTAAACACTCCATGCAAGGTTTGATGCCCTGGGGGGGGGGGGTAGGTTGAGAGTGCATTTGGTGGCAGTCTTAATTTTGCCCCCTACCCTCCACCCCCTCCCACTTAGGGATTACTGATAAATACCAACATGAAGGGAAGCTCCACTCAAGAGGCAGCCAAATGTGACCAGAATGTAAAGGTGAGAATTAGGCGGAAAGAAGGATTGAGCTAACACACCCAAGCTTCTACTCTGGAAAGAATCCAGAAGTTTCTGCCAAAACCCATAGGGAATACAGAAGACGGCTGAAGAGAGAGCCAGAGCCTTGCACGGGTGAGGCAGTGGGGCGGCCACACAGGGAGCTGAACGCGGCATCCAGACAGCAGAGGACCCGAGGAGCATGGCCTCGTAAGGTGCACGAAGGCGCGGAGCGTCTGCCCCGTCCGGCCTTCCAAGGGCGCTCCGACCTAAAGAAAATATCGCTTGACAACAAAGGGCTTCGAGTTTCCAGCCTATGTGGCGTTCAATGTTATCTCTATCACAAAACCAATCATTTAACAATTTTTAATAAAATTATAAAGCGATGTAACCACAGCTATACAATACGTATTAACAAAAAGTAGTCATCTATGCTGTACACGTTTTTAAATGCACAAATTATATATATTTCTGTAAAGGGAACTGGACTAACAGTGGCAGCAGACAAAGCTTAATGTCCCATAAAACAGTGTTATCAATGTCAGGTTAAGGTTCCACAGAATATTTAGATAACCTATTGTATCAGAAAATTAAAACTGAGGATGAAATAACCTTACTAACGGTAGACAGGGATAGTGAGGATCATGCTTTTATGTGTAGGTGACTAACCCTCATAGTTTTTCCACAACTTTCTAAATATTATAGAGAGAGAATTTACACTCCACACTGGGGGCACTGCTGAGCCGGGGAGCTGGGCAGAAAAGACAGGTGCCTGTGGCTGCAAAGAGCAGATTGGTGGGTGCCAGATCAGGGGGCGGGCCAAAGAGGTGGGTGAGTGGATCAAAGGGCAAAAAGAAAAAATAAAATTAAAAACAACAACAATTAAATAAAAAAACCAAACAACCAAAAAAGATATCATAAAATCCAACCTTATTTTAGGTTGCCTACCTTCTAATGAGTTTGGTTAGCTGGTTTCTTAGCCCCTATTAGATTACTAGTTAAAACAATGGCTAGCTCCACCACATGCTAAGGCCAAGCATTATGCACCTGCTGGAGCCCCAAGCAGTTTTAATGGAGAGAGATTCTCCCATATCACAATTTTATTTCCATCCATCCTTCACCACAGTGGAATTGCATTTCAAATTTTGCACAAGAGGTCAATGGTTAATTAAGAACTACTCATTACACCAGCTTTTCTGGGCAGCAGCTATTATTTAAAGCTAAGGCTATACTGATCTATCTTGAGCCACATCAAATGACACAGAGTACCGAGTAGTCCTTGGGCCTATTAACTTCAGAGATATGTCACTAAAAGCATCGTATTCTGTCTCCCACTCACTATTCTCCCACCTGTCACATTGTTCCTTGGATCTCAGTTCAAACCACCATCCAATTTCACTTAGACTGCTTCCTAACTGCCCCTTCACTCTCCAAGGGCACCCTCCTCCAAAATTCGTTCTCCTTGGATCCTGGTAAAACAGATTGGATCGTGTCTCTCCCTCCTTAACAAATCCTCTAGAAGTTTCCTGTTGCCCTTAGGATTCAGTGCAAAATAATACCTGGAATAACCTCTAAGATGAAACATGATCTAGTTCTTGCCTACCTCTCCAAACTCATTACAAGTCACACTCTACCATTCTCACAATAACATTCCTTCCTAGCTTATCAAAAATAAAAATAAACAAAACAAAAAAATGTGTGTATACACACATTACATGACAAGAAATAAGCACGTTCCATATTATCCCCCATTATAACTAATAGAACCCAAAAAGTTTCAAAAATTAGTATTTGATTCAACTCCACCCTTCCTTCCTATAACTAAATAAACTTAACTCTGAAAAGCAGTAAACAAAAGTGTTTCTTAATCTTGCAGGCTGCACAAAGCAAATCTACTTTTTCCCAAGGTGAGTGGCATACTGAGAATAAAGCATATATATAGAGAGAGTGTGAACTGAACCACTGGTGTGGAAATGCAGGGCAGACAGATGTTTGCTCTTGATAAGATGAGCCATGGTTATCTGAGATTCAAGTCAGACATGCTTTGCTCCCATTCTTTGGTCTTAAATTGACCCATAAAAAATCATGCCATCATCTGAACAGATGACAATAATAGCTATTGCTTATTAAGCACTTACTATAATAATCCAAGGGCCATGCAAAATAGGGTAAAGGTTTCAGTTCATGTGCTGTTTATTTATAGAACCACCGTGAGGCAGGAAAGATTGCTATGGCCAACTGACAAATAATAAAACTGATACCCCTGGACTAATAGGCAAAGCAGGGCCTCATATCCTGGTCAACCCGAGCTCTCAATGACTATATAGACTGGGCACTTAAAAAGCATTTGACAAAAGTCGGCACGCGTTCTTTTTGTAAAGATAGCAATTCTTAATCAAAGGAATAGAAAAATAATTCCTTAAGATTATCAAATCTTTCTTAAGCTAATACCAACTTCAAAACTACAAGCAAACCATTATAAATATTTCTGTTGTATTCAGTAACAAAAATAAGATATCCTGGTGATATTTTTTGGCACTTTTCTGAAATTTGTGATTAATACAAAGAATGGCAGAAAACTAGAAACTATAGTTATAATTATTCAAAAAAAATAAAACTAGTACTGGTACATTCTACAATTATTTAATTAACCAAGTTAAACAAATTATATAAGGTATCATCAGAACTAAAATAGCAAGTTCTATGAGATAGTTTAGAACAAAGTAAATGATAAACAAAAATTAAATAACCAATAATTTCTATATTCAGCATTCTATTTCTTAGCAATATGTAGAAAAAATTATCTGGTTCACATTAATGACAAAATTATATAAAACTTTGGGATGAATATGTTAAAGGATGTATTGAATCTATATAAAAAGTAAATAAAACCAGACAATTAAATAATTTGAGAAGCATACTTTATTCTTGGATGGCAACACTACATATTAAGGATATTATTTTTCTAAATTATTTAATAAGATATAAAAGATAAGAATTGAATAAATAGTTAAATCAATACTATGATTCTGAAGTCGACAGGGAAAAATCCAATGGTGAAAATAATTTTCAGATAGAAAAGTAATAAAGAGGAACTAGATCTAGTAGATGTTAAAATTTACCATAGAATAAAAATAAGTATATAACTGATGTACGAATTGACGACTGAGTGGAACACTGAACAGGTAAGGGAACTTGATCATTTAACAAAGACTCGGTAAAGCCATTGGTTAGCTATTTAGGAGAAAAATAATACTCTCATCTCACATGTTATGACAAATTCTAACTTAAAAAAAGACATCTAGAAAAAGATATATAAGTAACTGTCTGATTCTGGAAAGGTTTTAAAGCATTTTTTAAATACTTAAAAAAGTAAGACTGATAGATTTGACAAAATAAAAATCACTAAGTCCTGTGAATTAATGTATAGTAAACAAAATGATAGAATGAACAGACTAAAAATAAGTGAAATAAGTATGTTAAAATGTATTGGTTCCTTACATTGCAAGAGATTGTAAAATTTGGTTTAAGAAAAAGAAAAATATCTCTAAATATCAGGCACTAAAGTTAATTTCAAGATGGAAATGTAAATAACAAATGAACACTTTTAAAAAAATCAATGTCTACAATAATCAAGACTACAAGATAAAATGAGATGCAATTTCTCACTTTAAAAATTTGCAAAAGAAATACATCTTATAATATTTTTTCTATAAAGGTAATATATTCATATGGTTGAAAAACAAACCAATACTAGAGGTATTCATTTAGAAATCCTGCCCCGATTCCTGTCCCTGTCCCTCCACTCTCTCTTCATCTAGACAAGCATTTTTATTAGTTCCTCCAGATCATTGTAAGTGTCCTTATGAAATGCAAGCACATTTAGAAATACATGTATATATCCCCACATTCCTTAAATAAAATCAAATAATTAGCATTTTATATGAGGTTGAATATTTTTATGAGTCAAAATGCTATTTGTATTTCTTTTAAAGCATACTGTCCACTCATGATCTTTGCCCACTGTTCTACTGCTTTGTACTTTCCCACACTCCTAGAATTTTTAACATACAGGGAGAACTCTTGGTGATTTGAAAGGCAGATATTTTTTCCACAGTTTAACATTCTTTAGAATTTCCCCAGAGTACACTTGAGTTTTTGTTTTGATTTAGTTAGTTTTTGCCAACCAAAAGATTTTTTTATGAGTCAGATTTGTCTTTTGGTTTTCTCTTTTAGATGCTGAAATTGAGTAACAAAATTTTTTCAGATTCTTTTGGGTTTTCTAAGTATTAAATCATCTACAGATAACAGTTTTACTTTCGCTTTTCTAAATATTATCTTCAAATGTCTTTTTCTTATCTAGCTTTGCTGACTAATAACTGTGGCAGAGTGTCACGAGAAGAGGTGACGATTGTGCACCCTCGTTTCATTTGTACTTAAAGCAGAGACAATAGAAATGCCATTTTGACATTATTTATAAGGCTGTTTCGGGCTCAGAGGTGTATGTATGCATGTGTGTTGGTGCAGAGTCTGTCAGTCTGTCATAGCTATAAAATGTTTAACTCTTACTTTATTGAGTTATTTATTTAAAAAAATCCAGAATGGTTATTTAATTTTGCAAATGACTATTCAGCATCTACAGAGATTAATGTATGTTTTTTCCCCCCCTTAGCTCAACTAACATGATGAATGATCTAATAGAGTTCATAACCTTTCTTTCCTGGAATGAACCCTACTTATTATTATGATACCTTTTTTTTTTTTTGAAAAGAAGTACGCATGTTTTTATTTAAGAATGTAATGGAGCCTGACCAGGTGGCGGCACAGTGGGCACAGAGTTGGCCTCAGATGCTGAGGACCCAGGTCCAAAACCCCGAGGACGCTGGCCTGAGTGCGGGCTCATCTGGGTTGAGTGTGGAATCATGGACATGACCCCAAGGTTGCTGGCCTGAGCCTAAGGCTGCTGACCTGAGCAAGGGGTCACTGGCTCTGCTGGAGCTCTGGCCCCAACCCCCACAGCCTGTCAAGACACATATGAGAAAGCAATCAATGAACAACCAAGGCACCACAACCATGAGTTGATACTTCTCATCTCTCTTCCTTCTTGTCTGTCTGTCCTTGCTTCTCTATCTCTCTCTAGCTAAAAAACAAACAAAGAGAAAAAAAAGAAGAAAAAATAAATTTGAAAAAATTCTAACAGCTTATTTTCTTTTCTCTGACTTGTGACAAAACTATTTTCTTGATACACTGCCTCAGTGTTGCTCAGCATAGCTTTGAGAACCAAATTAGAAATTCACTGGCATATTGTGGGAATTATCTGAAACAACAATTATAATGCAATTATAAGTAGAATTTTAAAAATTCTTTCTTGCATTAATAGTTTTTGTTTTTGACATCTTACTTTTTTAATGAGCTGGTGGATTCTTCAATGGTCACAATACCTGATGTGTGTGTATCCCTAAGACTGTCAGTAAGTTTCTTGAGTGTAGGGAATTTTTAATAAAAATTCTAGGAAACAGAGCAGTTTCAAGGAAGAATATGAAGTCAGAGGTTAAATTTTTACTTTGTAGGTAATGTTGGGGAAAAAAGCTGTGTTCTTCATACTTTTTCTTTCAATTTATATTGCCTTTACTAGAAATAATTGCCAAGACAGGAATTACCATTTCCCTGCTAAGATTCTTGTAAAAGGTTTCAGTTTTCATAATTATTTTACTTTTTATACACATGCTCCAAGATTATTTTCTGAAGGAGTTAAAATAACTGAAAGTATAAAGAAAAATGTGTGTTCACTTTATCAAGAGAAAGCTGGTTCCTTGGATTTCCATGTCTATAGCTTTATTTTGTTTAGTTCTTGAGACTGAACTTGATTTTGCTTTATTCCCAAGCATTTCTCAAAAGTTTCAATAAGGCATTCAAAAAACCTAATTTATGTTATGCTCTAACTTCTTGACATTGGTAAAATCACTCAGAAATTGAGTAGTTGAATTACATTTATTATTTAATTTGAAGAATTCCAGTCCCTTGAAAATTAACAAAATAACTGCACAAAGTGAGATGCAGATTTTGTTCCTCTTACATGCCAAGGGTTGACACACTATGACCCATAGGTCAAACCTCACCTGGCACCGGTTTGTAAATAGTTTTGTTGGGAAAGAGCCACACCCATTCGTGTCTGTGGCTGCTTTGCAGCAATAAGGTAGAGCTGAGTAGTTATGACAGAGATTACTTGGTTTACAAAGCCTAACATATTTACCGTCTGGCTCTTTTCAGAAAAAAATAATTGCCTACCTTTGATATATGCAATGTTCTCTGTCCTCAGAAATGCCTTAAATATTCTGTGACAACTGGTATTTTCTTTTTTTAACCAAGATACTCATTTAAAAATTGCTGAGTGTGTGTGTGTGTGTGTGTGTGTGTAAAACTTCACCTAGTTTGTCACATCTTTATTGTTAATTATATAATTACATTATTAAAAGATCTATACTACTACCTGATATAATTCTAAAAACCTTACTTACGTGACTTCCTGTATGCTGGCTATATGTTAACATTGACTTCTTTGCGTCCTGTGACATCACCAGCATGGCACATGATAGGACATTGCTTCAAAGAGCCAGATGGTCATATGCAGAAATGGATTCTGTAGGATTCAAAAGGAGGGATAAAAAGATTTAAAATTATGTATTGAATGAGCCTCGCTTCCACAGATTTAGTTATATCCATGACAATCACGCTAGATAAGACAGGAAGACTCAAATGAAGAAAGCTTCAGAAGTCAGTAGAAATTTTCTTGCATTAATCTTTCTTAACACCTTCAGACTTCCCCAGAACTTAACTCAAATCCCTGAGAACTAGAGCACCTCATTTTGGAAGACAAGTAATCGTACATCATTGAAAGTAAACTGAAATGTTTCATAGAGTTCTCTAGTAAAATATTTTTCATTTTCCCACAATAAAAGCACAAAGCAAATGAGATGTCAAATGTATTTGTGGACTCAATGTCAAGTTACTGACCACCTCGAAGGCAGATGCTGAAAATAAGCTGCAAACATCTATTCTAAGAGAGAATTCACAAAGTCTCCACTGAGATACTCAATGTTGAAAAACAACATTGTTACTTCATATTTTCAAGGAATACATGATTTTTAAGGAGTTTAAATATGACAACAGTTCACTCCATTAGAAAACCGTAATGTAATATATTTTCTGTTTAAAAGGTAGTCTAACCTATTTATGCATTTTAAAGAGTTAAGCATTTTAATTCTTATACTGTTTTAGGGAAAGTTTAATATCAAATTCAAAAGGTTACACTTTCAATATATATGCCTGCACACTGACACCATCCTGAATTATTTATTTAAAAATAGTTACTCAAAGCCGTATTAAGGTCCTACTGAATAACTGGTTTTAATCCTTAAGGAACTCACCAACCAGGGTGGAAAAATTTTCAAACAACCAATGTTGTTGGTGTTTTAAGAGAAAAGTAAAGAAAGCTCCATGAAAAAACAAAGTGAGGCAACCAATTCTATAAATATGAGTAAGATAAGGAACTTAAAAAGACCTCAGGCCACTGAGCTGGCCTGGAAGAATGAGTACTGTTATTCTAGGCAAAGGAAAAGTTGCTAGCAGAGGTCCAGAGTGCAAAAGGGTGAATAAGGAAGGGTATTTTCAATTGGACTTTGAATGTGGTTTTACATTTGCCATAGAACCCGACATTGGAGATAAAGAAGCATTATTAGGCCCTGGCCGGTTGGCTCAGCAGTAGAGCGTCAGCCTGGCGTGTAGAAGTCCCGGGTTCGATTCCCGGCCAGGGCACATAGGAGAAGCGCACATTTGCTTCTCCACCCCTCCCCCTCTCCTTCCTCTCTGTCTCTCTCTTCCCCTTCCGCAGCCGAGGCTCCATTGGAGCAAAGATGGCCCGGGCGCTGGAGATGGCTCCTTGGCCTCTGCCCCAGGAGCTAGAGTGGCTCTGGTCGCGGCAGAGCGACGCCCCAGAGGGGCAGAGCATCGCCCCCTGGTGGGCAGAGCGTCGCCCCTGGTGGGCGTGCCGGGTGGATCCCGGTCGGGCGCATGTGGGAGTCTGACTGTCTCTCCTGGTTTCTAGCTTCAGAAAAATACAAAAAAAAAAAAAAAAAGAAGAAGCATTATTAGGTTGGCCCACATTGTAGAAAGAGTTTCAGAGCTATGGTCAGACACCTGCTCCAGGGCTAACTCAGAGGTCAGCAGACCCTCACTGTATCTATGACTTACAAACCACCAAAACTCTACTTCAAGACTCCATCCCCTGTCCACATACAGGAGATGAAAATACTGAGACAGGAAAGGCAATGATCGAAATCACCAGCCAAGGACATTATTGGAAGGGCTATGGGGCTGGACACAAGAGAGACTGTGTTATGGACTGAATTATGTCTCCCCAAAATTCTCACATTGACACTCTATCCCCTAGCGTTATGGTATTTGGAAATAGGGCTTTTGGGAGGTGATCAAGCCTAACTGAAGTCACAAAGGTGGAGCCCTCTTCATGAGATTAGTGAGACACTAGAGAGCTCCCTTCCTCTCCCTCTCTCCACCATGTCAGGACACAGTGAGAAGACAGCATCTGCGATCCAGGAAGAGAGTCCGCACCAGAGAACTGAATCGGCAGGTACCTTGACCTTAGACTTCCCAATGTCCAGAAGTCCAGGTATGGTATTTTTTATGGCAGCTGAGATGATTAATACAAACTAGCATCTTGTTCCTTGGCTGGCTTTTATATCAGTTCATGGGATTGTTGATTTGTTTTCAAACTTACCTGACACACAAAAAAAAGAGATGATGAAAAAAGGTATAAGATTGTTTTCAGTGCTTGAGCCAGCAAAGCTGTGATCAAGCCTGTCCCCCTGCAATGGGACTTAGATCATTAGATCTGGTGAGCTGCACCAGCAGGGGAATTTAAGCCTAACTGCCCACAGAGGGCCAGGGGGAGGCCACTACATGTGTGAGGAGGCCACTACATGCATGGGGAGGACTCACATGCATGGGGAGGACTCACATGCATGGGGAGGACTCACATGCACGTCCCATAGGAGAGGCCAGCTGTGGAACTCTCCCATGCAGAAGGTATCAAAGCTTAGTTACTGGCAGCCAGCAAAAGAAGCAACAACCGACAGAGGATGGCCTAGTTAAGTCAGGAGACATCTGGCCCCTCTGCCCTATGCCACCCTTTCAGTCCCCAACTCCTCACAGTTAGAACCAGAAGGAAGAGGCTAGAAGACATGAAAATGTGGACCACACCCCCTCCCCCTAGGAGTCTAGTAACACAGTTATAACTTGAACTGGGGGAACATATGGAGACGAGACTGGGATTTTAAATAGATTAGACAAATATTTGGAAATGACCAGAATGCTATAGGATATGACACTCCTGCAAATGGATCATTGTAAATGGATTATAAAGTCGTGGTCCCAGAACATTTCAGAGTTTGCATCAATAGGTCTATTGTGGAACAAAAATGAATAGTCTATGATTGTTAAGAAAATATTAAAAATTAAAGGCAAAACATTGCAAAGTATTAGACAGCAGAGGTTTGAATTCTTTGTGCAATCATCTATGAAGAAACTCTGAAAAAAAAATAACATATTCGTCAGAGTTACTTGGGCTCTGAGCCCCTTGAGACAAACCACAGCTCATTTATTTAGATTGTTCCAAGCCTAGTACAGAGCCTGAGCAGAGGAGGCAGTCACTAATTCATTTTTTTAATTGAATCTTACTACTTTCATACGGCAACAAATTTGACACTTTTTTTTAATGTGGGATCCAGGGAAACTCTAGAAATGGAGAAAGAATAGCATATTCTATCAATGTATTTCCTGGCTTGGTTTCCCCATTACCTTACAGTCTGCAACATTCAAAGAGTCTCCGGAGCTGGGCTGTCCAATTTAGTAGCTACTAGCCATATGTGGTGACGTAAATCTAAACCTAAGTTAATTAAAATAAAATGAAACTGGAAATTCACTTCTTCAGCTGGCCCAGCCTCATTTCAAGCACTCAAAGCCACACGTGGTTATTGGCTACCGTTCTGGACACAGCCTGTACAGGCCATTTTCATTGCTGCAGAAGTGTCTGTGGCACAACACTAACCTAGGTACTTGTTTCAAACAGATCTGGGTTTGAAGTCTGACGCAGCCACTGACTAACATTAAGGTTTAGGGGAAATTAATTAAGCTCTTGGGGCCGCAGTTTCTCTATCTGCAAAGTGGGGAGAATGTGAGAGTACCTACTTCACTGGGTCTCTGTAAGGTTCAAGCGAGCTCATTCATGTAAACTCCACAGAACAGGTCCTGACATACAGTGAGCACTCAACAGTGTTACCTCTTATTAGTGATGATCACCGCTGTGAAGACACACCTCACCGTGAACCAGCCACCTGGTCCCTCAGTCAGGCTGTTCCATCCCTCCCATAGGACTGACAAAAGGAAACATGGCCATTAACATCCCTACAGCGTACTTCAGTGCTATTGAAAGACTTCCCTGAAGAAGGAGTGAGTATAAGTTGTACAGTGAATTAAACTTGCACTCATTTCTTCTTCAGGAGAGTCTTGCTATAAAAAAAAAGTGTCAGGTGAACCAAACGTGTGTATGTGATGCGACTGACTTACATCCTGGTGCAAAGTCTTTCTTGGATCAACTACTGAAAACAAACATTTTAATACTTTGATTTGCAACAATTTAGTTAACAAGACATACCCCTTGATAGAATTTTAAAATTCTCACAAAGAGAAAGGTTGTCAGAAGGCCATGTAAAGGGCACAGCCTAGCACAGCAGAACAGAAAACCAGGTCAGTCAAGGTCAGGTTTTTATAGCTGATAAATTTGAGCTAAGTTTCAAAGAATATAAAAGTCATGATGGGGCAAGAGAGATAAGTGGGTGGGTAAAGAAACAATACCATGAGATGGGATAGAGAGAAGGGAGAGAAGACTTGTAGTATCAGCCCTTCAAGAAGAAGGCAGCATTTTCCTTTTATCCCTTATAAACTTGTGACTTCCGACAACAGAAAACTAGAAAGAACTACATTTAATAATGGCCACTTTGGTCCTACTATGTAACATCTTCATGTAATAGGAATACTAAACATATACAATTTTTAACTCTAAAATATAAATAGATGGAAAGTTATTTTGGTGACTTTCTGACCCTTTAAAGATTTGTAGTTAAAGACAAATGAACGAACCAATACAAAGTACATGTTTAAAATGAATTTCCTTCTTTTGAACTGTTCAGGTTATTTATATAAAAAGATCGCCATAAAAATTACTCTCCTTCGTAAAAATCAGCCAATCATTACCATACAATTTTCCAGTATTGCCACTATAGATAATTGTTTAACTATTAAAATGTATGTTATGATTTATAGCAGCCATAATGACTCCAATCTCCATATGATTGCTTGGTGCTGCCACGGAAGACATCCCTCATCTGTTGTAGCATGAGATGCCGTATGACAACCTGTAGTGATGCACATTTCTTACTACCTGCTGTTAATGGCCTATCAGCGACAGCGACAGCTTCATTATATTGCACACCCCCTGCCGACAAATAACTGGATTCGAACATCTCTATTGCTTCTCACCCATCCCTTACAGAAGCAGAGGAACGAACGACTACCACAATCCTCAGAAATAACACTGACAACTGAGTTAAAAGTCTAAGGCAAAGCTGATCTTTTATTAAACACAGATGTACTTTAGAGCACAAAATCTCTTACTACGTTGTCTGCAGACAGTTTCACTAGAGTAGGTTGTCATTCTTCCAGTGTTTAATTATTCCCACTGATGAGACCTCTGGTATTTTCCACTCCAAATACTGGGCTTCTTAATATAATGTATCAAGTGATTTACCCTGAACTTGGAATCTCTGAATCAACCCAGAGGCCACAAATCTGTTGTAGAAGCCCCTTAGGTCTGGTTTCTAAAGCACCGCTTGCCTGGCCGTTTCCTGACAAGTGACTGGAGCTTCTCGAGTCTGTGTGGCAAAGCAATAGTGCTTCTAAAGCTGCTGGGAGGTGTACTGTCTCTATTCATGTGCTTTGTTTGGCAATTGGTTGGGTGCATGGACTCTTGAGTCACCGTGTGGTCCCGGTGATTGTTTGCCTTCCTTTCCCTGGCTGTCACAACATTGCTGGTCCTTCCTTCTCCCCCAGGGCTGTGTCTGAGTATCTGGGACACAGCTACCAGAATGCCGGCCCCTGGCTTATGAGACAGTTTGCATTCTTTATCTCCTCTTTCACTGGTCTCATTCAATCGTCTTTGCTTAAATAGTAGCTCCCAAAACAACTACTATGAATAGACCATTGTACCTTTCTTCTTCCTAATCTTTGCTCTCTGTTTTCCTTTCTCATGCACCTCAGTTTTTATACAAAGAAAATGGGCTGGACAGATATCATCAAACACCTCATCATGTGCCCCCTTCCTTCTGTAAGATGACACATTTGTCACAGTCTTAAAGATTTTGACCTTTTCTACTGGGTGTACTTTGGAGGGCGTTTTTAGAAGGGGGCATGGAGAGGTATTGTGGCTAAATGTAGTGGTCGCTCCCTGCACAAGAGCCATCCTTAGATAACTGAGGCTGCACTATCTACTTAAATGACAAAATTACTAATAAGGAGAGTCTTTGACAAACATGGAGTGGGGACAAAGGAAATTGGACAGTCTTGTAGGTTAGACTACATTGAAAGTTATCTCCATTCAGTTATAGAACATAGCCTTCCAGGCAACTAACATTAAATGTGTCGGTATCCTATCTACTTCTCCACCCCTGCCCCTCCTCCTCTCTTTCTCTCTCTTTCCCTCCCACAGCCACAGCTCCACTGGCCCCAGTGCCTCAGCCCCAGGGGCTGAGGATGGCTCCATAAAGCCTCTTCTTTAGGCTCTGAAAATAACCTGGTTGCAAGCATGGCCCCAGATAGAGGTTGCCAGGTGGATCCCGGTCAGGGTGCCTGTGGAAGTCTGTCTATCTCCCCTCCTCTCACTTGGAAAAAGAAGAAAAAGAAATGTGTCATTATCCTGTGCCTGGACCACGTTCATTTCTATTGATGTGGACTTGTGTAAACAATGGTGGTGGTGTTCACCGTCTTGTCTTGTACAGGACTCCATGCAGACTATCATCTTTCTATTCTATGCATGATGAGCACGTTATCATTCCAAAACTGTAGTGCATGTAATAATGAGAGTGAAGACTCTTTGCTGACATTGGGAGCCTTCTTAACCTTCCCCAAACCATGGAGTGTTCTGGAAGCCTAGAGACTTGGGCCCTGGTCCTGGTTCAGTCTTTAGATAGTTATGCAACCTTACCAGGGTACTTCATGTCTTTTAACCTTAGTGTCTTTATTTTTAAAATAAGAAGGCTAGGCTGGACCATGTCTGGAGTCCTTCCCAGTGCCTACATACATCTATGAAGGTCACAGATTGGTCATCAGCATATGAGTAAATTCACCTATCTTGTGTTAAGCCTCAGAACCAACAGATTTGACACCTGAGGGAATTTCTCTAGTCTAATCACCCTAATTTTCCAGAAGAGAACACAGAGGTAAAATTGGGGTTGGCCATGTATGTTGGGCTCCCAGTTTAATTCTTCACTAGTAGTTCATCCAGTGAACAGGGAGCACAAGGCAAGGGGGACGCATGGTGCTGTCTCTACGTACTAGCTTCAGTTTCCAAAGAGGTCAACGTAGCTCTAAAATCCAGGGTTACAGTAGGCCAGGGAGGAGCTATGTAGCCCCATATATATGGACCATAACTGAAAGGCTGTACTAGTAGATTTTTTATTGCTTTCATTTCGGATCTTAGATAGAACTATCCTGCATCAATGCCAGCACGACCAGCAAAACGCTTCTAGAATGCAATCTACTTAACTCCATACAGCAACTTTCAAGGTCACAACAACTAACGTAAGCATGCCATCCACAACTGCTCCAAAACAACCCTGCTTCCTCCCAACTCACTGCAGCCCAGTCACCACTTTCCTACCGCGGAAAAAGGAGAAGATGGAAGCTTCACAATCTCCTTCTCACTGTCACTAACCGCCACACTCGTGCGTTCACACTCAGACCTTTGTCAGGGTGCCCTGATGAGCATAATGGCAAATGTAATCATATATTTACACAGCTTCTGTTTCGTGGAAGGGTCAGGTGGGCAGAGGGATAGCACTTAGTCCCAGTTCCTGGGGAGATGAAGAACTGGCAAGGGCAGCTGTCTCTCTCTTTGGAGGGCATCTGTCTCTCTTGTTGGAAAGCCTCCCTGTGGGTTCCAGAGAAATAAGGTGGTTTGTGGAACGCCAAGCCATGCTCAGGAATGATGCCAAGTCTATGACAATCCCCTGGGCTAGAGAAGGGCACTGTATCTCAGCTTGGCAGCCCAGAGCCAGAAACTCAGGACCCAGAAGTGGAGGATGAGATGGAAAGGAGGTTCAGGTTGCTGTGTCTTGTTTCCGTTCTCACCTTCCATGAGAGGTAGGAGTGGAGAGGCAGCTTCACTGCACGTTAACTTGACTGGGACTTGCTGTCTGGGCCTCCGGGCCTGGACTGTGGGGCACACAGAACCTGAAAACTGGCAACACAACTGCCCAAGTCTATACTTCAGATCTAAGCAATTGCACATCCCATCACTGTCAATGGATAGAAGGAGACCTACAGCAAAAGACAGGGAAGGATCCTTGGGGAACAAGGTATTGGAAAAGCAGAGTCGTGGACTTCTTAAACCTAGAATACCACAGTATGGGCTCTTTAGTCGGCTATTGGTGTTTTTTTTTTTTTGGGGGGGTGTTTTTGTTTGTTTGTTTGTTTTTTAGCAAGAGAGAGACAGGAACAGACAGGCTGGAAGGGAGAGAGATGAAAAGCATCAATTCTTTGTTGCAGCACCTCAGTTGTTCATTGACTGCTTTCTTATATGCGCCTTGATGGGAGGCTACAGCATAGTGAGTGATCCCTTGCTCAAGCCAGCAGCCTTGGGCTTAAGCCAGCGACCATGGGATCATGTCTATGATCCGACGCTCAAGCCGGCAACCCCACACTCAAGCTGGTGAGCCTGTGCTCAAGCTGGATAAGCCTGTGCTCAAGCTGGCAACCTCGGGGTTCGAACCTGGGTCCTCAGCATCCGCGGCTGATGCTCTATCCACTGTGCCATCGCCTGATCAGGCCACTCTGTATTGTTAGGAGACCTGTGGTTTGTTGAGAGCCAACCTGTATTCAAACCCACAGATCTGGAAGCAAATGTTTTATAAACGTTGGAGGCTGAGAGTCAGGTGCCTTGAATTAAGAAAGAAAGGTCAAGGTTTTAAAAGAAAAGTACCTCAATATTAAATCTGAAAAGCCGTCATAAAGTCACGTGTCTGGAGTTTTAGAGGACCTTCACAAAACAGTGAGGAGTAGAAGCTATAGATATTTTTAATCTGTCATTTGGGATTATTGCATATTTTAAAGTGACAAAGTAATGTTGTTATGACTGTATATTTGTTCTCTTGGATTCTCAAGAGAAGAGGCATTCAACTATATAACTATTTTTACAAAATTCTCTCTTCTATTTTGCCTATTGAAATTTTTTTCAAAACACTTGGTAAATACAATTAAGATGATGAAACAATTTTGATTTGAAGGAAGTCAGAGAATAAACTGTACCCTGTTTTTATTTCCTTTCATTTACAGAAGAATTTACTTCGCAATTTATAAAATCAAACCATCAAAAATACAACTGGTACAAAATGTTAAACGGTCCTTTTTTTTTTTTTTTTTAGTTCTATAAAGTTCATGCTAATCTAATGAGCTCATAACCATCATCCTAATAATGAATGTAAGGTTTTTATTTGTAACCTGGCCCAAATTTGGCCCTGAGACAATTCTGTTTTTCTTCTCTGAATATACTGGGAATGTTTTGCCAGAGCTTTGTGATCACTGATGGCTTATTTCCAATCAAATCTAGTCAAACTTCTTTTCTCAGAACCTTTTATTACTTGACCCCTCAGCAACATGTGATCATTACTGACAATAAGAATAACATTATTTAAGGTCTACTATGTGCTGGGCAAGGTGTTAGGCACATAAGGACACAATGTTTCCCAAGCTTCAGCCATTCCAACTCCACCCTCTTGTTCTTGCCATCCTTAGTACCACCTTTATCATTTACCCCACAAGTCAATATTGTAAAATACTGCACATCGTATTAGAAAAGTATCAATCAAATGGCAAGAACACAAAAGAGGGACGTGGTCAGTATTTCCAGGGGCCCAGGGAGGTGGTAAAGCTGGGGTTTTGCCAGAACTTTATACAGAAGTGACTCTTTAAAGATGGATATATAGTTTTTAAGTGAGCTAATAGGTACACAGTACATATCGGTGGTTGCCAGGAGCAGGACTGGGAGTGGGTGAAATGGATGAAGGGTGTCAAAAGGAACAAATTTACAACATGACGATTATAGTTAACAATACTGTCTTGTGTATTTCAGTGTTGCTAAGGGAGTCAGTCTCAAGTTTTCATGACAAGAAAAAAAAAGCTGAGTAATCCTGTGCGGTGATGAATGTTAGTTAACTGAACTTATTGTGATGATCATTTTGACATTTGTGCAAGTACTGAATCATTATGTTGCACACCCGAAATTAACGTAACGTTTTATGTCAATTATACTAATTTTAAAAAATGATGAACACTCCCCGGCTAGCTCAGTGGTAGAGCATTGGCCCAGCATGTGGATGTCCTGGGTTCAATTCCTAGTCAGGACACACAGGAGAAGAGCCCATCTGCTTCTCCACTCCTCCCCCTCTCGCTTCTCTCTCTGTCTCTCTCTCCTCCCATAGCCATGACTCAATTAGAGCGAGTTCACCCCAGGCACTGAGAATGAGTTCCATGCCCTCTACTTCAGTCACTAAGAGTTCAGTTGCTGAGCAACAAAGCAACACCCCAGAAGGGCAGAGTATCACCCCCTAGTGGGCTTGGCGGGTGGATCCCAGTCAAGGAGCATGTGGGAGTCTGTCTCTCTGCCTCCTTTCCTCTCACTAAAAAGAAAAAAAGAAAAAAAAGAATGAAAAGATGAATATATAAAAATAGGCATATGCGATATATAAAACCCATCATGAGGGCAGCAGACAGAGTAATTATGACAGGCAAGCAAGGACTTAAAGGTGTGAAAAGTCTAACATTTTCTTTTGAAGACCTAGACACTGGCCAACATCTTTTTGAAGACATTTCCTGAGCATTTCTTCTTTCAGAGTGCCCAACACAGTCACATAACAGCCCCTCTGGTCTTCTTATTTGACTCCAAAACTTTTATGTGTGCATTTGCCTCTTGACGAAATACTCTGACAGTTGCTTCAGTCAATAAATTTTTTACTATTAACTCACAAGCCAAAATCTCTTGCATAAGTAGCTCACCCAATCTTCAGTCCACTACTTCCAATAAATTACAAAACATAGGTAGCTGTATGTTCCACTTTTCTCTCAATAGGCTATTTGTAAAATCAAGTTCATTCATTTCAGTGGCTGACCCCACATCCTTGCAGTAATCAGTATCTGTTCCTACAATGTTTCTTTTTCCAAGATTAAAAGCTTGGAAATCACCAGGACTCTCTCTGCATTTTGCCCCTCCCACCAAACCAAAGTCAATCAAGTATTTACAAGAGTGTCTGACCCATACTTGGCACTCAAACTTATCTTGCTGAAGGAAACAAACCAATTCAATGAATAAATAAATTTGATCTTCCTTGAAACAACTCTTCTTTCCCTTCCCCATTACCCTTAGCATACATACACCAATATTTCACATCCATTCTACAAATATTTATCATAGACGACCATATATACTAGGCACTGACAGATGATGAAAGTGTAGCAATGGGCAAAATAGCAAAACTACACGCTCTCCTGTGGCTCATGTTTTCATGGGGAAAGGCAGTGATTAAACAAAGAATCAAATAAAACGTATGTAAGTCTCTATCTGAAAATCTTAAAAAGGCTGTAAGAACGAAAAGTTTCACTTAATTCATAGGTTAACCAAACATGGACTGAACTGACATAAGACTATTTATAATTAGTTTTTAGTTCACTTTTGGGGAGGTACCTGAATCAGCTTGACCGTTGCACGGTGTGCATGAAAGGCATCCTATCACTGTGTTAGTCTGCTCTGCGAAGGCTGCCGTAACGGAACAGCACACACAGGGTGGCTTAATCAAGAAACTTGATCTTGGCTGGAAGCCCAAGGTCAAGGTGCTGGAAAGGTTGGTTTCTGGTGAGTTCTTTCTTCTCGGCTTGCAGACAGCCACCTTCTCACTTTGGCTGCACATGGCTTTTTCTCTGTGCATGTCCACCCTTGCTATCTCTTCCTCTCATTATAAAGACACCAGCCTTATCAGAGTAGGGGCCCACCTGTATAACCTCATTTAACCTTTATTACCTCCCAAAAGCTCTTTATTCAAATACAGTCCCATTGGGGGTTAGGGTTTACACATATGAATTGGCACAATTCAGTCTATAACAATTACCTTTCCAAAATATGAAAACAAATATGAATGTTAAACATATCTGATTCCAAGAGTTTGGGCTATGGCATTATAAAAAATGGGTGGATGTCAGATAATTACAGGCGTGCGGAGACGAGGCTAGGTCCAGCGTGCTGGTGGCAGTGGGGTCTGAAGGACAGCAGTCAGGGAAAGCCTCGCCCGAAGGGGTATTTGAGCCAGCACCTGAAGGAGTTAAGACCTGAGAGAACAGTATTCTAGAAAGGGAGAACACCAAGTTCAAAGACCCGTACAGAAAGCCAGAGCAGTATGGTTGAGAAGAGAAAGGTCATCAATGTGGCTGAATTGGCGATCTAAGGGAGAAGTAGCGGATGAAACGATAGAGGTACAAGTAGCTTAGGGCCTCATTGCAACGGAATTTGGCTTTTAATGAAGTGAAGTGAGAAGGCAGTGGGAGAAGAGGAGTGGCATGACTTCATGTTTAAATAGGACCACAATGTGTGGCAAATTCCCAAAAGATAGTGCACTCAGTCAACGCCTTCCTTCCATCAACAAACAGGGCACACCACCTATCAAGAGATGGGGTCAACGTCCTCGCCCCCTGATTCCGGGAGGACCTTCTGACTTGCTTTTCCCAATAGAATGAAGCAAATGTGACAGTCCAGGAAGTCCATACCCAAGCCTCTTAAGAGCATCTGAAGCTCCCACTTCCTCTTTTGTAGAAGCTGGATGTTATGTAAGGAGTCTGACCACCGTGAGGCCATCATGCTGTGAGACAGCTCAGCTGAGCCTGAGGAACAGCAAAGAGAGGAGAAAGAAGGACTCAGCCACCAGCCAGAACTGAGGCCCCATATAGATTACTCGATGTCATGAGTCATCTCAGTCCTTGACCTTCGCAGTCATACCAGCTGAGACATTGTGGAGTGGAGACAAGCCTCTGTTTTCTCTCCAAATGTCTAAGATGGGAAATGAAATTGTTCTTACCTTGTACCCTTAAAGTCTGGTGTAGTTTATTACATAACAATTAAGTAATGACACAGAGATTGACATGAAGCCAGGTGGTGGGGAGACGCCTGAAGGGTATCAAAGGGTAACGAAGGCTAGAAATGCACCGACAAAATTATATATTATCAGACACTGGAGAGAGGGCAACACATGCTATCTAGTAGCAAGACGTCTGGCAACGCTGTCACCAGCAGTAATCCAGAATTAAGGAAATGTATCTCATGAACTTGTGGACCTGGTTGGCCAGGACATGGAAACAACCAAAAAGCCCGTCAATAGATGACTGGATAAAGAAGATGTGGCACATATACACTATGGAATACTACTCAGCCATAAGAAATGATGACATCGGATCATTTACAGCAAAATGGTGGGATCTTGATAACATTATACGAAGTGAAATAAGTAAATCAGAAAAAACCAGGAACTGCATTATTCCATACGTAGGTGGGACATAAAAGTGAAACTAAGAGACATTGATAAGAGTGTGGTGGTTATGGGGGGAGGGGGGAAAGGGAGAGGGAAAGGGGGAGGAGGAGGGGCACAAAGAAAACTAGATAGAAGGTGACAGAGGACAATCTGACTTTGGGTGATGGGTATGCAACATAATTGAACGACGAGATAACCTGGACTTGTTATCTTTGAATATATGTATCCTGATTTATTGATGTCGCCCCATTAAAAAAATAAAATTATTTAAAAAAAAAAGATTCCTAAATTTGATAACTGACTTCATTTAGCTGCCTAGAATTAATTACAGGAAGAGAAAGATGAACTAAAGTGTTCAGGCAGAATTTAGAGAAAATCGTTCCACCCAGTACTTAGTCTGTAGGAAAATAAAACTTATTGCCATGCTTGCCTGTCTAGGCAGCAATAGATTCTCAAAGAAAGAAGTAGTCTTAGGGCAAAGATAAAATCCAGAGTCTATTAGCACCATGTGTTCAGGTTAAAGATCAATTCAAGTGTGCAGCTGAAAAAAAACAACCTTCATTATGCTCTCAGAGGATTTAAGACGTAGTGCCTCACAGACTCTGCCAGCAGGACAGAAGCATCTCTGAAGACGCCCAGGGCTTCTCCTACAGCATTCTGACTTGCAGCCAAAGCAAAGAGGAGCCTGTCTTCAGAGTTTCATGGACGTGTCTTTTTCTAAGTGAATGAACCTCAGTAAAGTTTATAGGAAGCCCCCAAGGTTTATAAAAAAAAATTGTACTAAAAAAATACCACCAGCCCTGGACAGTTGGCTCAGCAGCAGAGCATCGGTCTGGTGTGTGGAAGTCCCGGGTTCAATTCCTGGCCAGGGTACACAGAAGAAGCTCCCATCTGCTTCTCCACCCCTTCTCCTTATCCTTCCTCTCTGTCTCTCTCTTCCCCTCCTGCAACCAAGGCTCAATTGAAGCAAAGTTGGCCTGGGCGCTGAGGATGGCTCCATGGCCTCTGCCTCAGGCGCTAGAATGGATCCTGCTGCAATGGAGCAATGCCCCAGATGGGCAGAGCATTGCCCCCTGGTGGGCATGCCAGGTGGATCCTGGTCGGTCACATGTGGGAGTCTGTCTGCCTCCTTGTTTCTCACTTCAAAAAATACAGAAAACAAAACAAAAAGCAAATGAACAAAAAAAGTACCACAAGCCAAACAACAGGGAGATCACAAAAGGTCTTTATATTCCTAACTCTCTATGAATAGGAAGCAGCCTTCTCAAAGGGCTCTATCTCATGGACAAAGAAGAAAGACTCAGACTTGAACTTTCCTGCCCGCCCAGTTGAGGTGCCAGATATATGAGTGATGAAACCCTGAATGTGTCATCCTTGAGCGTTTCATCCCCTGAAACCTAAACGGAACCCAGTCACTGAGGGTAACCCCATCTCAAAATAATGACAGCTAAATAAATTATTGCTTTTGTAAGTCACTGGTTTCAAAGGTGGGTTTTGTTGTTGGGTGGGTTTGCTTGTTTTTGTTATTTAATGCAGGCAGGGCAGGTAACTGGAAACAGGTGAAGTGAAACATTCTGGCTCCTGGGTTATAGAGAGAAGGGGGTCAGGTGGGGATGACGTGCAACAGCAGGGAGACCGACTCTTAAAATAATACCACGAGGTGTGAGAGCAACTGCTGGGACACGGCTGGCACAGTAAAGGGGGTGAGAGGTCAGCATGGGAAACAGTCTGCAGGCATAGCTCAGTGCCTTCGTGGAAGGTTCATGTGAGGTGGGAGAAAAAGAGACGCATGCGACAACTCCCAGATGCACTGGTTGTCTCCGCACCTGAAGAAATGGGGATGGGGAAGACGGTGGGAGAAGCGGTCTGGAGCTGAGTCAGGAATCCCGTGAGTGCTAGAGACCCGATCGGGGATGCTGAAAAGACTGTTGGCTCTCTGAGTCTGGCGTTCAGAGAGAGGTCACGATTGGAGGTATAAATTTAGAAATCATGAGTATGGGAGACACTGAAAGCCATGAGACTGAATGAGAGCATGGAGGGAGTGAGGACACAGAGAGAAAAGGCTTAGGGGCTGTGGCCCTCGGGTTCCTAGATTTCAAAGGTTAAGGAGAAGAAAAACCAGCAAAGAGGACAAATAGGTGCTGGGGGGTAAAAGGAAATAAGAAGAGGGGGGTGGCCTGCAAGTGAAACCCACGACTCTTTGGGGACACTCAGGAAGGAACCAGGCACTGCCCATTCCCTTTAGCCCGGGGGTTCTTGGTCCCTCCAAGTCTATTTTTAGTGGAGCCGTGGGGACCACAGCCGGACCAGTTCAAGAAGAATATGAAAAGAGAAATTGGAGACAAGGAATAGAGCTGACTTGGAAAACTCTCCATGAAACAGGGACAGGAAAACCAGGCAGTAGCTGGAGAGAAACATAAAGTCAAGAGAGTTGGGTTTCCTTAAAAGAGAAAAATATAGCATGGCTCCATAGTGATGGGAGAGACCCGTACGAGAGACGAATGGCGATGGAGGAGAGAAAGAATGGATGATTAGAGCTATGTCCTTGGGCAGATGACAGGAGGAAGGCGACATGCCGAGAGACAACCACGAATCCTCATCTCTAATTGCTTTTCTTCCTCAAGAAATCCTACCCTAGACCAAATTTCCTAAAGTACTGCTTTTATCATAATAGTTTATCATTCTTTTTGCTGTATTATATATTTTTCTGCATATTGTACATTCCTCTGCTTAGCTGTCAGGCTGTTGAATGATCTAACTCACTCTCACTGAAGTCAATACAACTCAACTACGTGACCAGCCCTTGGCTGGGGGGACACACTATCCTATCTGTATTTAAAAAGTAACTGTGGAGACATAATAGTAAGAGGACTTTACAGAAATGAAAGCTGTTATAGGGGAATGCAGGCAAGCACTGCTGTATTTATAAAGTAAAATGAATTTACATAAGGGAGAAAATTGTTCACTCTGGGCAGTAGAAGGGGCAACAGAAGTTATAGCGCAGGGGTCGGGAACCTTTTTGGCTGAGAGGGCCATGAATGCCACATATTTTAAAATGTAACTCCGTGAGAGCCATACAACGACCCGTGTATGTTACGCATTATCCAATAAAAATTTGGTGTTGTCCCAGAGGACAGCTGTGATTGGCTCCAGCCACCCGCAACCATGAACATGAGAGGTAGGAAATGAATGGATTATAATACAGTATGTCCATAAAGTCATGGTGCACTTTTGACAGGTCACAGGAAAGCAACAAAAGATGATAAAAATGTGAAATCTGCACCATATAAAAGGAAAACCCTTCCAGTTTCTGTAGGATGATGTGGCAGCATGTGCGCATGCACAGATGATGACGTAACACCGTGTATACAGCAGAGCAGCCCACGGCCATGCCAGTTCAGATGTGGACGGTACAG
Source organism: Saccopteryx leptura (assembly GCF_036850995.1). Lineage (NCBI taxonomy): Eukaryota > Metazoa > Chordata > Mammalia > Chiroptera > Emballonuridae > Saccopteryx > Saccopteryx leptura. The sequence continues at coordinate 212,350,538 of NC_089503.1, read as the reverse complement.
AGGAAAGTTCAGTGTGTTCTGTGGCTCGCTAAATTCAAATCCGTGACCAAAGTGCAACGTGAATATCGGTGCGTTTATAACGAAGCGCCACCACATAGGAATAACATTACTTGGTGGGATAAGCAGTTGAAGGAAACCGGCAGTTTGGTAGAGAAACCCTGTTCTGGTAGGCCAGTCAGTGACGAGTCTGTAGAGGCTATACGGGATAGCTACCTAAGGAGCCCTAAAAAATCTGTGCATGAGCCCACATCAAACTGCACTGAATAGGTATGAAACTGGGAGAGTTTTCCTTTTATTTGGTGCAGATTTCACATTTCTATCGTCTTTTGTTGCTTTCCTGTGACCGGTCAAAAGTGCACCATGACTTTATGGACACACTGTACATGAGAATGTTTTATATTTTTAACGTTATTATTTTTTTTATTAAAGATTTGTCTGCAAGCCAGATGCAGCCATCAAAAGAGCCACATCTGGCTCATGAGCCATAGGTTCTCGACCCCTGTTATAGAGGGAGAGCATTCTGAACAGGACGCAGAAAGGCCAACATGGAGTGACAAGGAAGAGCAAGAGTCTGGAGCTCGGAGGAAGTGTGACGGGAGCTGAGGCTGGAAGACACCAAGGTGCAGAGGCTCTCCAAGCCCCAAGTCCAGCTGGACCCTATTCCCAGGCCCTGCCCCTTTAAGCAGGAAGCCCTTCTAACAGCCAGACTCTGTCCTTCACTGTCCAATCCCCACCCACAGTAATCCAGAAACCAAGGGTGGGGGATGGACAGTAAGCATGAACTGGATGAGAGATCTTTCAAGTGAAGGACAGACACTCCTGGGGAAACCTAGGACTTTTCAAGGTCTGCATGGGCCTAAGGAGTTTTCAAGAAACCAATTTCCAGAGCCACGATGTCCATAGAAACCCCTTTTTAGGAGTGATGTGCCTGAAATGTGCCTGAGGCAATCAGATTTCTAGCAAGTTCTCCTTTCCCTCTTCCCCTTTCAGAGTCACCCTTCTCCCATTTTACGAAAAGAAGGCATCTCGCTCCCCATCCAGAATCTTACCCTGCGCCTTGTCCCCTCGGGGTGCTGAGTGTCAGGCAACCTGAAACACTGATGTTAGCAGGGGCAGTCAACCTTTTTATACTTACCGCCCACTTTTGTATCTCTGTTAGTAGTAAAATTTCCTGACCACCCACCGGTTCCACAGTAATGGTGATTTATAAAGTAGGGAAGTAACTTTACTATATAAAATTTATAAAGCAGTTACAGCAAGTTAACGCATATAATAATAATTATTTACCAAGTATTTTATGTCGGATTTTCACTAAGTTTGGCAGAATAAATCTCTATAAAACAACTTACTCTAGTTAAATCTATCTTTTTATTTATACTTTAGTTGCTCCACTACAGCCCACGATGAAAACTGGAACGCCCACTAGTGGGTGGTAGGGACCAGGCTGACTACCACTGTGTTAGAGCAACCCTCTCTAATGCAAGTGTAGGTACCAACCCCTGCCCATGTCTGCATCTATACAGCTCTTCACTTCCAGCACAGTTTAGTTTTTTGGGTTTTTTTTTGGTTTTTTTTTTTTTTTTTTTTTTGCATTTTTCCGAAGCTGTAAATGGGGAGGCAGTCAGACAGACTCCCGCATGCGCCCGACCGGGATCCACCCGGCATGGTCACCAGGGGGCGATGCTCTGCCCCTCTGGGGAGTCACTTTGTTGCATCCAGAGCCATTCTAGCGCCTGAGGCAGAGGTCACAGAGCCATCCTCAGCGCCCGGGCCATCTTCGTTCCAATGGAGCCTCGGCTGCGGGAGGGGTTAGAGAAAGACAGATAGGAAGGGGGGGTGGAGAAGCAGATGGGTGCTTCTCCTGTGTGCCCTGGCCGGGAATCGAACCTGGACTCCTACATGCCAGGCCGATGCTCTACCACTGAGCCAACCGGCCAGGGCCACAGTTTAGTTTTATGTCTAACAAGTTCTTACCGTAAGTCCATGAGTTCTTTGGCTAACCGCACACTAATAATTCTCAGAGTAACATAAAGAACAGTTTTTAACAATAAAACTATTTGAGAATTCAATTTAAATTCTTATAGTACTTATTTTTGTCACTGAGGAAGGAGAGCAAAGAAATGGGAAAACTATATTGCAGAATTCCTAACTATAAAATGTTCTATTAAGGAATATTTACATACTTCAGAAGTCAGTGTTAACTTTCTGCAACGGGCATTCCGTCTCTCAAATTTCTATGAGGCAGCTTCTGAGCAAGATGCCTAGTGAGGAGAAGGAAGTGATGTAAGCAATCACTGGGTGTGTCACTGGTGGTCAGTAGAGCTTCCCCTCCAAACTTTTAACCACCGTGTTTTCCTCTTCTACAATCATTTTCAGTTTCAATTCCTTTATCTGAGGCAAAACACTGGAGAACATATGCAAACAAACACTCTGCCTCCTGATAGAAAATGTATACAAGTAGAATTGCTGAATTGAACTGAGATCAAAACCTCTGATTTCCTACTTCTGACTTCTAGCACTAAATAACATTTTTTTAAAAAAAATGATACCATTTCTTGAAACAAAACAAAGTAATAAATACAATAGTTATATAGTTATAAATAGTTCATTAGTAAAATTCACCATGGAATACTTAGCAGAAAACACAGTCCATGACTAGATACAACTCCAAACGTTATCTCAACTCTCCTATGGAATTCCCCCACCCCCAATCCATCAAATAAGGTAGCAGCAAGCACTTGAGCAAAGTTCAGTCTAACAGTCTCATGCAGTAATCTGTAATCGCGGGGTAAACTAATCCAAGAGCTACTACTGAGCTAAAGAAAGAAGCTGGCTTCTCGCCAATTCTCATACCATGAAGCCTTCTGAAAGGGGGGACTTCCCAAAAGCTGACTCTACCACCTAGCTGAGATATAATAGGAAAGCACCCTGTCCTGATTTCGCCCTAATTCCCAGGCTTCTGCTTGGATGAATGAATAGATAGATCGATAGATAGATAAAACATATAGATGAATCCACATTTGCCCACTATCTATCAAACTCTGCCAGCAAAAACTGGTACAAATTAGAAAAATATTCTCATTCAGGAACCATAAAAGAAATTTTTCTAAAGAACCAAACACACAGACACTCATGTGAATATTATTTGGCTGTAAAGTTTATCTTTAAATTCATCATTAACAATGTCAATAATGTAAGTACCACATAAGCACTGCAGTAAACACAGCACTCTGTCATTATAACACTGTATCAAAATGAAACAGTGGCTGATTATCACTGTCAACTTTTGGGAAGTATTTCTATGGAGAAAAAATATCCTTTATTAAAAACCAGTGATCAAATCTGTCTGGGTTCAAATCCAAGCTGTACCACTTTCTAGCTGTACTTTGGGAAAGTTATTTAATTACTCTATTCTTCCATTTCCTCAGCTATAAAACTACCACCACGTAAGTTTATTAGGACAATGAAAAAAATGCATACATTCTTGGAATAACGTATGATAAGAACTCAAAAAATTAGCTAGTATTATTTTCCCTAATTCAAGCTGTGGGTCCAAAGACAGTACTCTGTGTTATCATTACTTAACCTTCAAAGGAATGGTTACATAATGAACAAAACTTAACAGCAAGTATAGAAATAAAAATAGGACAGTCTTCCAAATTTTAAAATCTTTTAAGAAGTGTTTTAGGTCCAAGACCCATTTAAAAAGTTGATTAGAATTACAGGTATTTTCCTCAGAAAAATCCACTGAGACACAGATTTCAGGGTCTCACTCACAGACTTCCTGAGGTCTACTCAGAGCCAGCAAACCTGAGGTGGAGAACTTTCTAGGGTTTAATATCCTTCAATCATCTAACTTTTCCCCATCCTCCAAAGAAATTCATAAGCATCCATTTCATTGACAAATATTATGTTTTGTGATACAGCTGTGGACATTTATATATGAATCTTATGAATTAAAACAAAAAGCATCACATTGTCTTTCTTAAACCCACTAGCAATCTATAGGAAACTTCCAAATTTCAGAAGTATGGCTTCAAATCAGGTTCTGGAGTTCCCAAGCCACATCAGCATGAATTCAAATGTTTTAAAAGCTGCTTTGGGTCCAAGAGCCATCTAAAAAGCTGAGAAGAATTATGGAAACACTGCCCATTACAGCTTCTCAACCAGTGGCCACCCCAAAACCCCTCACTCTGTCCCAAAGCAGATGTCACTGCAGGGAAGGTTGCTCTGAGTACAACCAAAACTTGAAGAAGACCAAACCGAGAGAGAATGTTAAGGCAATGACATTAAAACACTATCATAAACCTTCAGAATTTTCTGAGACTTCTGAACTATGTGAAGTAAAATGAAAATTTTTTCATCACTTTTAAAATCTAAAATGGTTATTGCTTTGTCTTCAGTCCTTTCCTTTACATATATTTATGTTCTTTATTTACTAACTTCTCCTTAAGTTCACCATGCCCACTGAAACTGCTTTTTAAAATAAAAGAACAGGAGTTTAAAATTTAATCCACAGCGCATCTTGCAGCTTCTGCACAGCAGGATGCTGTAACCATGCAGACCTGACCTGTTTGTTCAGTCCAGTCAATAAAGCCTCTCCAGGCACGCCGACACGATGAAGATGCCTATCAGCTACCAGTTGATGCCATTAAAAGTATCATAACATTAAAAAGTAGCTGTATTATAGAACTGTATTCCTGAAAGCCATATAATTTTATTAACCAACGTCCCTTCAATAAATTTAATAAAAGAAAGGAGAGCAGCTACAAAAAACACAATCGAAAATAATAGCGAGTGACAATCACTTCACTTCCAGTTTCAAAACTTCTGACTCACCCTTTAAGAATCTGCTATAAGCATCATGAAGAATAACCTTGCTTTATACACACGCTGACGTGAACGAACTCTGCTTAAACGCATGGAATCACATAGTTAAATTCGAATAAACTGTATCCACTCACACCATGCAGTCTCAAGAACACCGGAAAAAATCAACTGGATTTTCATTTAAAGCCGCCTTGAATAAGGATTCGATCGCAATACAAGACTCGTGCATGTCTCACAAGTTTCTAATACTGCTTTTCTAAGCGACAAGTGTCTTGTCCAGGGTTGGAACCAATAATACAGACCCAGGGCTGACTGCCAAAAAGTGGCCATTCCCGCAAATTCCTCTCCCTTGGTAAGTCAAGGGTCCTGATCAGAGAAAAGGAGGGTAATTTGATTTTGCCAGCAAAGGTAGTCGCGCGCGCAGGCTCACAACACACACGAGTGCACCGGCCGGCACCGAGTCTGGAAGGGGGCAGGGAAGAAGCGGGGAGCTGCGGTACCTTTCTTGAACTTAATGAGCTCAATTAGGTGAGAAATTCAGCGCTTTGTGCCGCCAGACCCAGTCTTCTCCGAGCCCGCGGGTGGCCAGGCGCGCGTCCCTGCTTGCGGCCAACCCGCCCTGCAGTCTCGCCCGGTGCCGGCAACGCGAAGGTGGCAGCGCAGTGGAGCCGGGGGACGGGCGAGCGCGCAAGCCAGCTGCGCGCCTCTGGATGGCGAGAAGAGCCCCTGGGGCAAGTAAAGGGCCAGAAAGGTTGGAAAAGCGTCCGCACAGGGCGCAAGCGAAAACTGAAGGCGCGGGGAAAGTGTTCCCCATAAAAGGGCGGGGCGGGCTGCCGGCCGGCAGCCGGTCGGGGGAGACGGGTGGGTCCTGCTGGGGCTGGGAGGGGCCGAGGCGGGGACTTTGGGGCAGAAATTGTGTCGGGCTGTCAGCTGCCAGCACCTCTCTTCCCAAAGCAGAGAAGCGGAGCTCAGTACCTCCACGGAGTCGGGGTGCGGTGTGGGGGGCGGCAGGCAACGCGGCGGGGTAGCGGCTCCCGGCTCCCGTCCCTATTGGGCTGCGGCGACAGCGAGCGAGTGAAGTGGGGTTCCCTTGAGCGCTGTGAACCCAGGGAGCCCCAACCCCCCCCCCCCCGGCGAAAAGAAAAGCGAAAGGAAAAGTGGAGCAGAAGCGAAGATAAACACCCCCGGCGACTGGGGGAAGGGAGCGATGGCAGCGGCTCCAGGATAACCGCCCAGGTGGCGCGGCCCCCCTTCCCCTGGACTTGCTCGGCTCAGGTCTCTGCGCGGCCACGCCCTAGGGCGCAGGGCCTGGAAGGCGATCGAGTGGTGGACGGGAGCGCTGGCCCCGGCCTCAGCCCGTACCTCCTTTGGCCACCTGCAGAGAAAGCTGGAGGAGATGGCCCGGGGCCCTCCCGCTGTGTCCACAGAGCCGGGCATGGCGCAGGATGGTAGCTCAGCGAAGCCTGGAGACCCGGGCGTGGTGCGCCCCCAAGCCGCCCAGACGAACGGGGAAGATGTGTTGGATGGGGATGGGCTGCTTCCCCAGACCAGCCCCTTGGCTCGCCTCGCAGGGAGGAAGAAGGAAGTCTCTTAAGTCTTAATGGAGAAAACGCTGGGTAACTCTTTTGTCCAAGGCAATTGGCACGGTGGGTGAACTTGAAGACACCTGAAGTGTCTGTTGATCACTTTATCAGTCTAGTGCTTAGCCCAGTGTAAACGTTGTACATAATCCCATTTAATGGGATCTTGTGAAATTTTATTACTGTAGTATTTTATTGTTGACACTAAGTGATCTGCACGCTAGAGTCAGCAGAAAGGCCTCGTGTCCAGTTTTGGAAGCACTTCAGAGAATCTTGCACACGTGGGAGCCACCGGAAACTCTTACTGGAAGGTACTTACCAAATTTTTCAAGGTTATGTCATAGAAAATAATGATAAGCCTCCCTGAAGCTTAGTAAAATACTCATGTATGCATCTTTTGCATTACATATATGTTAAAAATAAAATAGAAAAATCTTAGAAGTGATTTAAATAATTATTTGCATAAAGTTCCACATAAAATCATTTCATATTTTTTATGGAAAGGTTGAGCTCTATATAGTTATTATCAACAAAATAAATGAGATATAAAAATGTAAAAACAATTTCTTACAACTATTCAGAATCCTACCATAGGAAGAAATTATAAATAAACAAAACACCCAAGCTTTTCTGTCCAGGATGAGATAATGTTGAGTTTTCTTGCGGTGAGAACAATGACTTCTAACCCACTCAGATTTTGCACAGCAATATGCTGCACCTTTGATTTGCAGAAGGAGCATGCATTGTGAGAGCCTGAATGTGAACTGGAGTCCGTTGCAAAAGATGTGGCAGCCACAAAAGGACTAAAGTGTGCATCTATGTGGATACAGAAGTTAGAGATGGATTAATGGATCTGTGTCCGCAGCCTCACCTTCGACGACAGCAGAGCTTCTTGGGCTCTTGCAAGGTGAACGCCTCCCATACCCCTTACTTCTGCCACCAGCTGTTATGTGCTCTGCAGCTGGTGGCAGAAATAGATGTGCAGACACTAAGGCACATCGATGGTCACACTCAGCACCAATTAGCAGAGCCAGAAAAAGCTGCTGACGAAGGATACATCATATCCTAAAGCTTGCTGCCCAAGCAAGCTAGAGGAATCTGCTCTTAGCGGGGCTCACCAATGGGTGGACTCCAGAATCTCGTCAGCTGTCCCCAGGGCAAAGGGGAATCAATGGCAACAGTGTGCTTTTAATATATGGCCACTTTGAATGTTCTAAACTAATGAAGAGTTTTCACAACACTCTGGAAACTGATGGGGATGATCTTCACAGAGCTGAGCTTTAAAGCATCATCTGAGTACATGAAATAATATAAGTGGCCTGCAAATGTTGACCAAGCTTCAAATATATGTAAGTTGTGGAAGATGGGCAGAAGGATATGTAAAACATTTTGTTAGATTAGGGAGATAAAATAACATAAATAACAATAAAGTGAAATGGGAAATGATTATAGTCATAAGAAATGCTTTGTTCTTCTACTTGTCTGCAAAATATATAGGTCAATACTGTTTTCTTAATTACAGAAAGAAAAGTATCTTTGAATTAGTTATGTAAATGCCTATAATTCAATAAAGTTGGGTTTTTAGCATAAATTGTTTTGTTGCACTGCACACAAACATAAAAAAATTTAATATATGCAACTTGTTTTTCAGTTGCCACAGGGAGTTTGGCAAGATACTGAAAATTACTCATACCAATGAACAAGTAAATTCCACTGTATAAATTAAAGGCACAGACCAAGATTGATGAAATCATTTGAAACTCCCTTAAGAGAACTCATAAAATTATAATGTGGAAAGCAGCAAAAATTAACTAAACTCACAGAAGTGACCATAATAATATCTCTTTGAATATAAAGAATCAACAATAAAAGTATAGTTTAGTGAATTTTAGTGTCTGACTTTTTTTTCATTCCAAACACAGCTTAGAAACTGGGTAGTTGCCTCTAAAATTGCTATAGCTTCTTGAGATTACGTGGAAGAGGTTGAAAGTCAGCTCATCTGATTTGCTGTTCAAAGTCCATGATTATGACCTTATTTATTATTCTCCCAAGAACAAACCACAGGCCAAACAACAAATTGATCTTCTGCTCTTTGAAAAACACGGCCCAGGATCTTTCCGTTTCCATCTTGGTTAAAGCATATGTGAAATGAAGCCTCACCCTGAGGATGATCCCACCTCTGACTTTTTTGGAGGTCCTGACAATAGAGTCATACTCAGCCTCTTAAAGATTACTTAAGTTTTCAAGAGTTTCTTAAGCTACCGCTTGTTCAGAGCTATAGCAGTACCAGTTAATACTTCTGTAGTCCTTATGGAGTGTCCCCAGGGACTTGTTAAGTGCAAATATTAACTCATTAAACCCTCACAGCAATGCTGTGATGTATGAACTATTATTATCTCCATTTTACACATGGAGAAATCAAGGCCCAGAGAAATCACACATCTTGCCTAAGGTCACCTGCAGTTGAGTGGCCCAGAAAGGATTTGAACTCAGGTGTTCTGGCTTGAATACACATGCCATTCCTCTGCAGCCTCAAACTGACAACCCACCACTGCTTCTAACTTAGAAAGTTCTTGAGGATAAGAGCCTGGCAGGCGGTATATCTAGGTCTGATTTTGATTGCTCCAGAGTAATTGTAGCCACTGCCAGGGAGGAAGATCATCAGTTCCCTCGAATTTATGCTTCCTAATCTCACAGTGTTTCTGTAAAAAAGTCAGCCTAGGTGTTACAGACTTCTACAAATAAGTAACTTTTTAAAAGTGACTGACAAAATGCTGGCAGAGTTAGAAACAGCAGAACTAGTAGCTAACAGATTCTGGCAAGGTCCTATTAGTGATGGATGCTTTTGTTTGAACTGCTTTATAAAAGTGTACTCATGGGAAGGGGGAAGGGGAACCTAGTTTCAAGCTCAAGGTTAATTAAAAACAGTTATATGATAACACACTTAATTCTTAATATATTTAAAAATAATACAGAATCTTTTACTGTTTTGATACCTAGTAGGGGGGAGAAGGGGCTTTAATAAAATTAAAAGACGACGTACTCACAATACTACTATGAATAGTCTTTTAAAGATGACCTTATCAATCAAAATCTAGTTAAAATTACCTTGCTTAGATTTATAATACGAGAGTTTATATATCTACACCTATATCCATCTAATCTATATCCTTACATGGATATCATATGAGAGTGTATTATTCACCCATTCCTGAAGCTATCCTCTATCCATGCTTTATATTCCAAGCATCTCTTATAGCCTATATTTAAATAAGAATTGATTTAATAGTTTCCCAAAGTGTGTTTGAACAATTTTCCAAATTAAACAATAAGCCTTAATTAAAATCAACCATGTATCAAAGAAGATATCACAGAGAAAATGATGAAATATTTTGAACCGAGGGATAATGAAAATAAAATATATCAAAAAATAAAGGATCTAACTAATGTGATTCTTAGAGAAGAACATATGGTTGTCAACACTTATATTACAAATAAAAAGGTTAAAATTAATAGAATAAGATTTCACCTTCAGAAACAAGGGGGGGGAGAAGAAAATACACAAAGAGAACAAAGGGTATAATAGATAAAAGCTAAAATGAAACAGAAAATCAATGAAAACAAGTTTTTTTTGAAAGATCAATAGAATTGGTGATTCTCTAGCTAAACTGAGCAAGAAAAATGAGGGTAAGTACCGAATTACCAATATCAACATTGAAAGAGGAGACATCACTACATACACTATAGACAAAAATAAATGAAGACTATAAAAAGCATTGTGGCAACAAATTTGATGACTTGAACAAATTACTTATAATTCACAAGTCATGAATGCTGATACATATACGTACACATACACAAAATAGCATGTTTAAATTAATCTATACTCATTATAGAAATTTAATTCATAATTAAAATCTTTCCCACAAATAAAACTCTAGACCCAAATGGATTCATTGGCAAATCCTATTAAACAATTAAGGGAAAATAATGTCAATTTTATACAAACTATTTTAAGAAAATACAAGAAGAAACGCTTTTCAACTTACTTTATGAGGCTTATAAATGCTCAGTTAAAACCAGCAAAGATAGGCCCTGGCCGGTTGGCTCAGCGGTAGAGCGTCGGACTGGCGTGCGGGGGACCCAGGTTCGATTTCCGGCCAGGGCACATAGGAGAAGCGCCCATTTGCTTCTCTACCCCCACCCCTCCTTCCTCTCTGTCTCTCTCTTCCCCTCCCGCAGCCAAGGCTCCATTGGAGCAAGGATAGCCCGGGCGCTGGGGATGGCTCCTTGGCCTCTGCCCCAGGCGCTGGAGTGGCTCTGGTCGCAACAGAGTGACGCCCTGGAGGGGTAGAGCATCATCCCCTGGTGGGCAGAGCGTCGCGTGCCGGGTGGATCCCCGTCCGGTCGGGCGCATGCGGGAGTCTGACTGTCTCTCCCCGTTTCCAGCTTCAGAAAAATACAAAAAAAAAAAAAAACCCAGCAAAGATATTACATGAAAAGAAATCTACAGCAGAATATTTTTAAAACATAACAAAAATTCTTAACAAAATCTTAGCAATCTAACCTAATGTATATAAAAAGGATATTAGATCAGGAACAAATGGGAAGTAGTCGTGTAATAAATGTAACGCTGTTTTAACATTTAAAAGTCAGTCAATGTAATGCTCAGTTGTAATTGGAAAAAGGAGAAAAAGTATTTATCAGAATTCAGTATTTAGCCATGATGAAATCTCTCAGCAAACTAGAAAGAAGGGAAACTCTCTCAATCTGATAAAGGGTTAAATACAAAAAAAGTCTATAGATAATATTTTACTTGGTAGTGAAAGATGAGAGCTTTACCTCTAAAATCAGGTATTAGCAAAGATGTCTGCTTTCATCTCTACTATTCAACTGATACTGGGAGCTCAGACAGTACAATAAAATAAAAGAAAAAAGTCTTAAAGAATGGAAAGAAATAGGTAGAAGTGTCTTTATTCGCAGTGGAACCTATCAGTAAGTTACTAGTAGTATAAGTGAATTTAGCAGGATACAAGGAAAACGTGTAAACATAAATTATATGTTTTATACAACAATCAAAAATTAGACATTAAAAACTTTAAAAATACAATTTACGAAAGTATCCAACATAAAACACTTAAGCATAAATTTAACAACCCGTGCTCTGAAAACTACAAAATACTGCTGTGAGAAGCTGAAGGTGATCTAAATCAAAGGTTGACAAACTATGGCTTGCAGCCTTTGGCCTGTTTTGTTTTTAGAATTCAGCCACACCCATTTGTTTCATTTGGGAATGGCTGCTTTTGCAGTTGAAAAATTTCAACAGAGACCATATAATTTAGCAAAGCTTAAACAATATTTACCACTTTGACCTTTACAGAAAATGTTTATCAACCCTTCCTCTAAATGTTTGGAGACAGAACATATTTATAAATTGGAAGATTCAATGTGAAGATATCATTTTCCTCCCCAAGTTATCTATAGATTCAATGCAATCCTAGCAGGCTTTCTTATACAACTGATGAGCTGATTCTGAAATTGATATGCAAATACAGAAGACCTAGAAGAGGCAAACACTCTTTAAAAAGAACAATGTGGGAGGATTTATACCAGGAGATATCAAGACTTAATATAAAGCTATAAAAAGGCCAGAGCAGTGTAGTAATGGCATGAAAAACACACCGCACAAAAATCAGAGGAACAGCATACGAGTTCAGAAAAAAAATCCACAGACACATGGCCCACTGGTTTTTATAATGTGCCAGGGTAAGAGTTGAAGAATCATCTTTTCAACAAATGATATAGAAACTATTGGGTTTTTAGTTGAAAAACTTATTTTTAATTCTCAGACTAATATCACTCAAACGTTAACACAAAACAGTTCACAGACCTAAATGTAAAAACTGAAAATATCAGGTCTACCGGAAAGTTCTGTCCATTTCTATCACAACAAGTTTTGACACGTAAGCACATGTTTATTTGGCCCAAGTGTGCCTCCCTATTTTTATCACTTAATGTATACATTCTGATGTAGCAAATTAACTAAAACAAAGTTGATTCACGTTAGTCTTATGTGTGAAGTCACAGTGTACCCATGACTACTGATAAAGTTTATTTACGCCACTGTATTTGATACGAATTTCAACAAGGAAGAAATGCTACAGAAGCATGTAGAAATTTATTGAAAGTGTTTGGTGAAGGTACAGTTTCTGGTAGGACATGCAGAAGATGGTTTGAAAAATTTGAAACAGAGCCTGACCTGTGGTGGCGCAGTGGATAAAGCGTCGACCTGGAAATGCTGAGGTTGCCGGTTCGAAACCCTGGGCTTTCCTGGTTAAGGCACATATGGGAGTTGATGCTTCCTGCTCCTCCCCCCTTCTCTTTCTCTCTCTCCTCTCTCTCTCTGTCTTCCTCTCTAAAATGAATAAATAATAAAAAAATTTTTAAAAAAATTTGAGGCCCTGGCCGGTTGGCTCAGCGGTAGAGCGTCAGCCTGCCGTGCGGGGGACCCGGGTTGATTCCTGGCCAGGGCACATAGGAGAAGCTCCCATTTGCTTCTCCATGCCCCCTTCCTCTCTGACTCTCTCTTCCCCTCCCGCAGCTAGGGCTCCATTGGAGCAAAGATGGCCCGGGCGCTGGGGATGGCTCCTTGGCCTCTGCCCCAGGCGCTAGAGTGGCTCTGGTCGCGACAGAGCGACGCCCCGGAGGGGCAGAGCATCGCCCCCTGGTGGGCAGAGTGTCGCCCCTGGTGGGCGTGCCGGGTGGATCCTGGTCGGGCGCATGCGGGAGTCTGTCTGACAGTCTCTCCCTGTTTCCAGCTTCAGAAAAATACAAAAAAAAAAAAAAAAAAAAAAAAATTGAAACGTGATTTCGACCTTTCTGATAAGCCACGTTCTGGGCGACCATCTTTGATCGATGATGATGTTGTTAAGACCATGTTGGAGCAAGATCCTTTTCTGACAACATCGGAGATCGCAGAAAGGCTTAATTCAGCTCAGCAAACCATTTCGGACCATATTCGGAAGATAGGATTGGTGTGGAAATATTCAGGATGGGTGCCACATGAATTAAGTCAGAAGAATTTGGATGATCGAGTTGTCATATGCACATCTCTGCTTGCTCGGAACAAAATCGAGCCCTTCTTGAACCGGATGATAACTGGGGATGAAAAGTGGATTACCTACGAAAACATCATAAGGAAAAGGGCATATTGTGAACCTGGAAAACCTAGCCCTTCCATGTCTAAACCAAATTTGACTCTGAATAAGAGAATGTTCCGAGGACCAATACATTATGAGCTTTTAAAACCAAACGAAAAGCTCAATTCGGAGAAGTATTGTCAGCAACTGGATAATTTAAAGACAGCAGTCCAAGAAAAGAGGCCGGCGATGTTCAATAGGAAGAACATCATACTGCATCATGATAATGCTGGGCCACATGCTGCTTTGGGGACTCATCAAAAAATTGCAGAACTAGACTGGGAAATTCTGTCGCATCCACCATATTCCCCGGACTTAGCACCCTCTGACTATCACTTGTTTTTGTCCTTACAAGATTTTTTGAAGGGCAAAAAATTCAAAAATGAAGAAGATATCAAACAAGCACTGGTTCAATTTTTCACATCAAAAGATAAAATATTTTTCAAAAATGGGATATACAAATTGCCCTCACGCTAGCAAGAAATCATTAATAACAATGGCAATTATATTATTTAACAACATTTATTGACGGTAAGAAAAATTTGTATTTTGCTTTATTCCAAAAACAGACAGAACTTTCCGGTAGACCGTATATAAGCTTTCTAGAAGAAAGCTTAGAAGATCTCTGCAATCTTGAGATAAGTAAAGGTCTCTTGGACACAACACACACCCACACATACAAAAGTACTATGAGAGGGAAAAAAAGTGATGTAATTGGATTTCATCGACTACAAACCATTATGTCTGTTTAAAGTCTAAAATGACTACCAGCACACTAAAAATTCCAGAGAATGCTGCAATTAAAAATTCTGTTTGATACTGGTGACATTTCTCATATTTATTGATGTTTTACAGAATTTATATTCCAGAAAATACACCTGTGTTACTGAAGACACATTACTTTTTTCTGGAATAAACTCTATTATCTATGCTAATTGAGGGAGAAGAGCCATCATCGTCAAATAATTATTTTCGTCATGGAATATGCTCTGTGTCTGGTTCACTTATATTTTTGAACAAAGTTTTTAATGCTTGGGAGTTAGAAACATTTCGCTCTGGCAATAAACATTATTTTAAACCTACATTTTATAATAGCTAGCTGTAAAACTTAACTATTTACCTACTAATAGTCATTTACAGCTTTGTTTATTTTTTTTATTAACATAACTAAATCCTCACATAAAAGTTGGGAGAAGAATCTCCAATTTAAATTTAGGCTGCACTCACTCTGGTTAAAGAAGTCTAAAAGACATTGCTAGGAAGACACTTGAATCTATAAAGAAACTCAGCTTATATTTCTACTTTATTTTGAAAGGCATCGAGAAAGTATTTTTTATCTATGAAATTCTAAGAAATGGTAGACGTTAGAACTAATACCTTAAAAAGGGACAAGGATATCACTTAAATACCTCAGCTGTAGAACTTAAATTAAAAGAGACAACAATGATTACCTTTCAAAATATCTCCTATTCCCTATAAGAACTCATCAAAAGCTAGCATTGGTCCAGGATAAGAGAGAGTGGTCAATAACACCGTACTAATTAAACCACAGAAGTACGTAACTCCTCTTGTGCAGTAGAAACTCAAATTTTAAGTAGGTGTAGTATCAAGCCTATTTGGATTCTTGTCCAATATCGCACATAGAAATGGTGCTATGTTCCAAAGAAGCATTCAAAACTTACTATTGATTGCATAAGTCAGAAACTCATGAAAACACTGAATGGCCACCTCTCTGAAAAAAAGGGCTTTTAAAGAGGAGGGTAGGCAATGTTGTTCTATTTGAAACATAAATAAAAAATGAAGTTATAGTGCAGGCAAAGGAAAATCTTATTTTTGCAAAGTTAACTTTTCTGTTCAAACACAGTGAAAAGAGAAGTGTTGGAAATAGTTCTGCATGTATTATATAAAGGTACTTTCATCTGCAAATGAAGAGCTAACTAGGAACATGTGAATTGTGTTGGAAGCCATGCTGCTCCATTTGCTTGTCTCACCCCCAAAATATAGATCTTCCCTTTAAAATCTACGTTTGTTTGCATTTATAAAATGCTTAGTTTGGGAAATCTAAGACTCATGGGTTTAAAATAAGTTTTGACAGGCCTAAAACTAATGGTATCAAATCATGTCTACACCTAAATTTCAACCCAAAAAAGTCTCAAACTAAGCGGTAAAACAAGCTTTATTGAGCAGCTTTTAGAATGAACGAAGAGAGAACAGATGCTGACTTGCTATTTTAACTTGCAAAGGAAAAGCTCAAACATCAACTTGACATACTGGGTGGCAGTCACAGCTGAACCTTAAGGTAATTGTCTACAAAATCAAAAACTAACTCCTCAGGGTGTTCTCTTAAAAGCTTTGCATTGGCTGATCCACTAAGTTTTACCTCTGTTTATAAATTTGTGTAAGTAACCCTAAAGAACACATCATTTTGCTACCTCCTAGTTCTCTGCCCTTTCAAATGTGCCTCTCTAGCTTTTTTGCTGTTTAATATTTGACAGGTGAAGCCAAATCTTTCAAAGGCCCTCTCAAGAGATTTCTGCTTCAAGGAGACCTACCATGTCACCTTCCTGTTCTTCTCCCTATAGAGGAACTCCTTTGCACTTGTTTGTCCTGGCATGTTTGTTCTCAAGCTGGTTGGGGTATGGACCTGTTTCCTTCCTCCCCAAGACAGTGGTACAGCCTTGGCAATGATTAGCCTCTCGGAAACCAGATATATAAATGTCTTTGTGATAGGACAGATTGAAGAGAAAACAGGGTGCTTGTTTGTTTAATAACCCTTTTTTATGGTGCTTTTAGGATTAGAACTGAGTCGCTGGCACTAGATACTAGGAACACGGGACTTTGGAGAGTGAGAGAGAGACTTGGGTTCAAGTACGTACGTATTCACCATTTAATTTCTGTGCGATCCTGGACAAGTCCATTTTTAGCTGCAGTTTCCACGTATAGAGTGTTGGTAAGCATACCATACCATACCATACCAGATAATTTACATAATAAAGTTTTCATTGGGGTGAACAGGTTGATGTCAGGCTGTTACCAGCAAAGGCCAGCTATTTGGTTGTCAGGAGGCTTCGCCATATTCAACTCGGCAGTTTTAATATGGTTCAGGCTTCAGTCATATGCTTGAGGGTTTAATAATACTAGGATTGTATAAAACCATGTGTCCTGCTTCTCAATAGCCCAACTGTTACCGAACTCTGGGAGTTCACCACTTGAGGTATTCTATTCAAGGAGACATGGTTGTCCTTAGGTAGTTTTGTTTATTTGCAGTAAGTAAAGGAAAAGGGATCCACATCCAAAGTCCGGTCTATCCAAAGGGAGGCACTAGTTGGTTAATTGCATGTTGATTTCTTCTTTGTAGTTGGCTGCATTAGTCCTGTTGGGCTACAGTCAAGCTCATACCCTTTAGATCTGCATCTGCAAAATACTCTGACACATTTTTACATTTAGCAAGAATAGCATTGAGTCAGAACTGCCAGTCTGTCCTAACACTACCAAATACTGATGCTCTTTTATCAAGACATTCTTCTCCCTGGAGAGTCCACCAAGGGGCATCGCCACCTTGTTTCATGATTTTATTGAGAATTATTCTGGTATTTTAATCTTTAAGTATGATATTGGCTGTTGGTTAAAAAAATATTCTTCATCAGCCTGACCTGGGTGGTTCAGAGGATAAAGTGTTGACCTGGAATGCTGAGGTCGCCAGTTCAAAACCCAGGGCTTGCCTGGTCTTCCTGCTCTTCCCCACTTCTCTCTGTCTCTCTTTCTCTTGCTCTCTCTCCTCTTTTTCTAAAAATCAATAAATAAAAATCTAAAAACAATTTTTTTAAAGATTTTATTCAATTTTTCAGAGAGGAGCGAGAGAGAGAGAAGGAGGGAGGAGCAGGAAGCATCAACTCCCATATGTGCCTTGACCAAGCAAGCCAGGGTTTCGAACCAGTGACCTCAGTGTTCCAGATTGATGCTTTATCCACTGCGCCACCACAGGTCAGGCCTAAAAACAATTTTTAAAATGTTCTTCATCAGATGAAAGAAATAAATATATTCTCATTTTATGAGTCATTTTATTATAGAAGAGTTTTAAGGTTATTAAATGCCTTTAGGGTACAACTGAGATCACCTTGTAATTGAACTTTAATTTATATAAATGATATGTTATAATACATTTTATCTTTTTGACATATTTAAATCAGATATTGTATAAATTTAAGATTAAACGATGCATGTGGTTTTTATGCTTTTGCAACTCAACTACTGAATTCAATAGTTGTTGATTTGATTTTAGAGATCTGCATTCACACTCATAAATTACATTGATGTCTGGATCTTCTTCTTTGATCTATATGATACAAATATACATACATATATATACTATTTCCATGCTATATTATTGAAGTATGGAGTTTTAATATTTTTTTCATTGATATTTTGTCTGTCCTGAATACAAAACGACTCTTTTCTTATCCAAAGCAACTTGAATTTTAACTTCGTTGATGTCATTGGGAAAGAGAACTGTTCAAACATTTGAATCAAAAAAACCTTGGGTTCAAATTCGAACTGTTGATCTTCCAACTTTTTGAAGCTTCATTTCCTAATCTCCTCTTATGCAATGGAAGAAATAATGCTGACCTGTTAGCAAGGATACTAGTCAGTGACGTGACATCTATGTATCAGGCCAGCCAGGTCCTACAATCAAGGAGGCGCTGTTTGCTTCCTTCCTCAGCACTATTTGTACTTTCAAAATTGGGTCTCTGGTTTCTAGTTTTCATTTTTATTGTCCTTTTATCATCTTTTCCACCTTATTTTGTTCCTTATTCTAAGAGAACGCTGAAATTTTTCTTCGACACACAGATATAATTTTGTGCATCAAGCTTTCAGCAGGGTCCATTGTGTTATTGACATTGTGTTCACCAGTAGTGATTCCACCTGGCTCTTTATAATTCCTGGCTTATTTTTCTCTAACATTAAATTATTTCCTTCTCAAGCCTGTTCTATACATATGATCGATGCTCATATAACTCAGGAACAAATACTACATGAATCCTTTTTCAGAAGCCAAGTAGTTGTCTAAATGTTTTTTCCCTCTTCTTATAAGTTATTTTTCCAAAAATTTGATTTTCACAGTAATATGCTCCTCTTTCTCTTATGCAACAGTATTTTTTCCCTAAAGAAACCATATAGTGATTTTCATCTATTTTTTAAATTATAATGTACTTACAGGGGAGGAGTTTAGGGGGCTGACTGAAAAGGGTAAAGGGATTAAGCAAAACAAAAACAACAACAAAAGCACATAGACAGAGACAACAGTATATTGATTACCAGAGGGAAAGGGGATGGGGAGGGGTAGAAGAGGCTGAAGAGGGATAAATGGTGATGGAAGGACACTTGACTTGGCATGGGGAACACACAATACAATATGCAGATGTTATTTATAGAATTGTACACCTGAAACCTACATAATTGTATTAACCAATGTCATACCAATAAATTTAATAAAAAACACAATAGAATGAAATAAAAAATAAAGTGTCTCTGTTAATGGAAATCTAGGTTGTTTATAAATTCTGTTAGTATAAATGTTACAATAGAAATGCATCTTTGTCCATGTATCCAATCACTACTCTCTTATAATAAATTAAAAGATATCAAGTTGCTTTGACAAGGTATATATACATTTAAAATTTTGATGCAAATTGATAGAGAACCTTCCAAAAGTATTTTTAAACTTGAAATCTAAATAATACCTTAAGGGCTATTTTCTCATAACAACACCATTGGGCATTGAAGATAATTTTTAATCTTTGCTAATTTGACAGCTGATTAAACAATCTCATTTTGTATTTTTTTAATTACTAGCATGACTGACATATATATTTGCCCTCTGTATTTTTTTTACTTGTGAATTGCATACCTGTTTATTTTGCCTTCTCCCTCCCCAATCTATAAAGGCTCTTTATATAGTGACAATTAATAACTTCTGTTATATGTAATATTTGTCTTGTTTGTTATATATCTTTTAATTTTGTTCATGGTGCCTCTTGTCATGAAAGTTGTAGTACATAGTCAAATCTGTCTTTTTGTTTCACATCAAAATTATATAAATATTCTCCTGTATCTTCTTTGAGAACTTTGTAGTTCAAATCTATTTGGGATTTCATGAATGTTTGTATTATGTCATATTGATATTTTATGTCGTTTTTCCAAATGGATGTACAATTTTCCAACTGAATAAGTTTTTCCCATTTATTTTTACAAAATGCCTTGTCATTTAAGAATAATTATATATATAAGTGAATTCTTCTGAATAATAAAAATAAAATAAAGTAAAATTATAATGCAGTTAGTACATAAAAGGACATATGTAAAATACATAATATGTAATAAATATAGTGAAACAGAACATTACACTGATTATTGAAGCCTCCCCTAAGCCCTCTCCAGTTATCTCCTTTTGGGTCCCATGACTGTATACATCTCAGACTTTCCTTCTTGCATCTTTTTCCTTTTCTTCAAGTAAGTTTTTCAAGTGGTTCTTCAGGGAGAATCTGTTTTAGTAGACCACTTATTACCTGAAAATATCTTTAATTTGTCTTTCTTTGTAAGATGTCTTTTCTGAGTATGATTCTAGGTTGAAAGAAACTTTCTGCATGTAGAAGATGTTATTCTAATGCCTTCTGGATTCCATTAGAAGTCTGATGGGAAGTCACATGTTAGTTTAGTTGCCATTTTCTTTTTGTTCATAATCTGTTTTGTCTCTCTGCTTTTTCTAAATACCTGTTGTTTTATTTGGTGTTCTGCAGTTTTTCTTTTCATATATTTAGAACAGGCTGAGGAGACAACTGCATGTTATGTCAAATAATAATAATAATAATAAGCTAGGAATTTAAAGGACAGTGGGTGAAGGGACTACTGGTCAACACAACAGCAATAATACGATGGAGCCTGCTGAAAATCTGATGCACAAAATTACATCTATGCGTTTAAGAAAATTTTTGTACCTATATATGATAAATTATATATTTTGTGATTCATTGGTGTTCATCAGAATGGGTTCATTAGTTTTCATGAAATTCTCAGCCATTACCTGTTTAAATATCACCTCTTCAATCTCCTATTTTTTCCAGAATTTTATTTAGATATGTGTTGGATTGGCTCATTCTGTTTTCCATGTTTCTCAACCTCTCTTTGGCACTTCCCATCAGTTTGTCTCTGTGAGTCACAACTGTATGACTTCTTAATTTATATCTTCTGACTTGTAATTCTCTCTTAAACTCTTGTTATGTTAACAGCTTTAATTTCACTGACTATATTTTTTATTTCTAGAAGTTCAATTTTGCTTTTTTAAAATTATGGCTGATCATCTTTAATAGGTGCTTGATCCTAACTCATGTTTTTTTATTCCATATTTTATTTATATAAATTTATTAGACATACTCATTTTACATTCTAATAACTTCAGTATTTGTCTCTTTTTGCTGTTGGTCCTCTGTCTCTCACAAGTCCTTTTTTTATTTAGGTGTTTCATGATCTTTGATTCTGAACATATATTTGGTAAAGTTCTGTAGGAATTTATTGAGGTTTGATGTGAAAATGTTTCACCAAAAAGGAATTTGCCTAGACTCTCTATGTTCCAAAAAGCTACAAGACCATTACAAAGTAGACTTAAGTACAAAAATATATTAGGAGAAAACTATAGCTTCTCCTTTTAGCTAAAATCAGTCCTAGTCAGAGAGGTCTTCTATTTCATCTCTTTCAAGATTTAAGTATTTATAACTCTGGGTTTTACACAAGGACCTTCAGTCTTATTCCTCACAATGCAATGGTTCTAAAACCATTAAAAACCAAGAATCTAAGCTACCAGAGGTCTATTTCCCTGGATCGCTGGGCAGCTTCAGGATTCAATTACCTCCTGGACTTGTGTTCTTGCTTTATTCTGGCTTCAGAGAATTTTCATCAATTTCTTTAGATCCCATTTATTTATATGATTGCTATTTTTTAAAATTGTATTCATCCCTGGAAATGCTGAGGTCACCGGTTCGAAACCCTGGGCTTGCCTGGTCAAGGCACATATGGGAGTTGATGCTTCCAGCTCCTCCCTCCTTCTCTCTCTCTATCTCTCTCTCACCCTTTCTCTCTCCTCTCTAAAAAAAATAAAAAAAATAAAATAAAAAAAGAAATCTTTAAAAAAAAAAATTGTATTCATCATTTGAAAGATTTTTAAAAATATTCTTTTTCAGAATTTCCTAGAACTCATAATATTGCTTGAAATCAATGAGCTCATATGAAGATTTTAACCTTTAAGTGTGACTACAATTGCTCAGGCTCAAAAAGAAATGCCCAAATAGTTCTGTTTATTTCCACTTCAGTCAGGAGTAGAGTTTTCCTCTTGTGCCTTCATCTCCACATCACATACTTCCCCACTCGGACGGGCATACAAAAGTCTAGAATTTTGCAAAGTGAGCTGTACACAGACATTGGATTCCAGAGAGGGTCCACATAGATAGACTGCTCCATGTTGAGCCTCTATCTCATGATATTGTCTTGTCTCTCTCTTCCTCTTGGCCAGACCCTTCCTGTCGGTTCTGTCTTCTCTTTCCCCCATCCCCAATCAAATTTAGCTTCTACAAGCAATGAAACATTCTGCAAACGTGCACAGTAATCTTTCTGTGCCAATGGCTCTTCTGGGTCATTTTTTTTGTTTGTTTCTATGTTCTTGCATTGTAGAAACAGAGACGGAAAAATCTTCCTTTAAAGAACCATTGACAAAGCAGGGGTGGAGGAAAATCACTTTTTTTGCACAGAAAATATGTAGATAAATTTTTCAAGATTTTAGAGGATTTTCGATTCCTTTTGGGATGCCGTTGCTTTCTCTGTAGGTTAGTGGGTAGTTTTATTTTTTCCTGGATCTTCTACTAATGATTTCATGCCAAGAATATTAGTTTAGCTGGTCCATTACTATTGTTCTCCAGCTTCCTGAGCCTCAGTGTGCAGATTCATTTCAGTCCTACAGAGTGTCTTCTGCCTGCTGTATCAGAGGTGATAACTGCCCGAGAGCTGTACAATCTTTGCCCCACCAGATCAACCGGGGTGCTACTGCCTAACATGGCTACTGCACTACTGCCTGGCTCTGTTCCACCTCCTGATTATTGCCCTTCATTATTCCATGAAGTTCGAGTTTCTAGTAACGGTATGGCTCAGTAAAGGTCACGTGCTTGAGTACTGTAGCAAACTCCTGTCTCACAGATGCAAAGACACTCAAATGTGATCAAGTAACTGGACTCCAGTCAAATTTGAAGCTTCTCTGGAAATTATTTGACTCAAGAATTTTTTTTTAAGTTTCCATTTAAATCAATTCACCAACCAAGCAGAACAATCACAAGTGATTTGCAAACTGATAAGAATGAGATATGCCAGAATAACAACTTTCTCTTTTACCAGAGTATGTATCAGTAATACTGGTAGAGGGTGATTTTCCCCACCCCCACCCCACACCTTTTTCCTCTCTCTCTCTGAGTTCTACTCTGCTTTCAGAAAAGAAATGAGAAACGCCATAGTTTTCAAGATGTATTTAGCTCATATTGAGAAAAAATGTTTGACAAGCAAGACTGGAAAGTGTCAGAAACTGGCTGTCAGCTTAAATGGGGAGAAAAATGATTCAGAAGATTCTATTTTACTCCTCACATTGACGAATGACGTGCTCTACTAAATACAAATTTTTACAAAATTAAACTTTGTGTACAAACCAGGTAATTAATGTAAGTATATGGTTTTTAAAGATATTTTAAAAACCAAGTTATCGATGCTGTCAATAATATCCTACGGCTGTGCCGTCCTTTAATTCTCTGGACAAGCTAGAAAACAGAATTTGTTTTTGGGCTTATACTTTCATGAAATAAATAGAAATTAATGCATCTTTATCCTTTTTAAGTCGGTATGCCCTCAAACAAGATAGAATGTACTCAGAAAATGATTCACATTTAATTAAGTCAGCTTATAAATCTTTCTTTTTCAGTCTGTCTTCTCATTTAATTTAGTGATTTACTTGATTGTTAATTAAAAACTCAACACCTTGACAAATTTCTTCAGACATAGCTGATGGTTAAAATTTTCATTTTAATGGTTAACACTTACTGAGAACTTAGAATGTATTTGGCATTGAGCTGACTACATGATTTCATTTAATCATCACAGTGCTGCAGTGAGGTGTATATAACATTATTTTAATTTTACTGAGAAGACAGTGAGGCTTAGAGAATTTACATGACTCGCTGGTCCCCAGATAGAAAGTAGTGGATGCAGAACCCATAGGTGCCTGGCTTCAAATTATTTACTCCTTTATATGCTGCATTTCAATATTTTTTATTATGAAGAATGCAGGATTCAGAATGTAATGCTGCCCTTAAATCTAGTTGCTGTAAGAACAGACTGCCTTCTTATACAAGAATATTCTCTCAACATAGAATCCCAGCATTTAAGAGTTGAAAGAACCCTGCCATGCTGGAGGGGCTGTGTTCCTGGCAGTGGGCCCTGTGCCCTGGCCTGCTGCTGAAAACACACAGAGGTGCTGAAGAGGATGTTTAGATTTTTCAGTGTAAACACTCTGATTTCTGATAGCTGTCAGATACTGTTTGAATTACTAGCTCAAGGAATTTCAATTTCGACTCTAGGTTGTTAAATCCAGTTGAGTGACATGTGCCTTTTGAAGCTGTAGAGTTCCCTAGACAGAGATGATAAGAAGTACTACAGTGCCATCAATGTGAATCTCTGGTACTGCCAGAGATGAGGGTGGCAGTACCCAGTCTGCTTCCAAAGTTTCAGTGCATCATGAGTGCACACATCCCATCAATGACTAATAGTGCTTACTTAAGCATACAAAGTTTAAATATGGTTTCAAATAATTTGTTTTTTAAAATATATTTTTAAATTATTCTTATTTATTTATTCATTTTAGAGAAGAGAGAGAGAGAGAGAAGAGGGGAGGAGCAGGAAGCATCAACTCTCATATGTGCCTTGAGCAGGCAAGCCCAGGGTTTTGAATCAGCGACCTCAGCATTCCAGGTCAACGCTTGATCCACTGCGCCACCACAGGTCAGGCTCAAATAATTTGTATTATATTTTTCCAAAGAACACTAAGTTTGAGGATTTTTTTTAACCTACTGACTTTCAAAAGTTACTTCTTGTGGTCTAGGGATGCCTTACTTTCACCCATATTTTCCATACTTAAATAAGTCTACATACTCTTCCACCCTTTTTATCCTGATCATTATTACTCAGGAAGTTACTCAGAGAAGACAGTTACGTCCAGGGACCCAACTACCTACTAAGGTTTGTGGACAAGAAGGAGATGTAAGAGAGTCAGAATCATTTTGAGATTATCTCTGAGGAGCTATTCAAACACACAAATACCAGGTATCTATGGATGGTGGGTGGAAATTCTATTAAATGCTGTGACAATTACTCATTGTTGAGTGGCCTTTATAATATAATAAAAGGTACATCATTTCCAAAAGCAAACAGTCCAAAAAGTAAAAAATAAATAAAAAAAAAAAGATATAGTTTAGTTTGAAGAGATATAATACAGTGGCTGGAGTTGGGTAATTGTACTGGAAAAAATCATATTGTTACATAAAAACATACATAGCATGTTTTACTGTATTAGTAATAGTCCTAAAAGAGTTAAAGGTCTAATAAAGTCAGTCTTCTAGAAACAGCAAGGACAACATCCTGTAGGACACGGTCACTCCCCCTTCTAAGACAAATGGATCAACATTGGTAGGAGTCACAACTTGGCAGTGGTACCCTCTGAATCAAAAACCCAGAATCCTTAAATCTGTGCCAAGTCTCAGAGGGTGAATGTATTGCTGTGTCTTATACTATGGTGACTCAGGCAGCAATGGGAGCATCTGGATAGAGAAGCCTCCAGCTGTGAGTCAGACAAGTATCACAATTAACTGTGATTTTATTTCTAAAGTTCATGATCCCAAAGAGAACTATCTTCACTCTGTCATTCTGTAGCTTTGGAAGTGCCAGCCCAAGCAACCAGGTCACTGACGAAAGTCAAGGGTGAACAAAAGTATAACAAGGCGTGTTGAGGGGAGTATTGGACAGAGCTATGAAAAACGTCTTGAGTCCTGCAAGAGCAAAGTAACTACGCCCATTTTTGATCCTGCAGAGCTGAGACTGAGGTTGAAACGTGGCTGTGATTCAGTAGACACCATCAAATTTCAGCTTGGTCACATTATAAGTCCTAAGCATTCAGGGGAATCTCATTGAATTGAGAAAACCCAGTGGCTGTGCTTCAAGCAGCAGAGTGGGGAATAAAGTTTCTCCCCATGAGAGTGCTGCCAGTTTTTCCTATAATGTCAAAGAACCAGTGGAGCCAGGCCTGTTGCATTCTTGAATATACCATTTCCATATGATAGGTAAAGCTTTATTTACCCTTCCTACCTTTCAGTAACGGGGTCGGAGTTGAACCACCTCCAAAGGGAAACAGCAGGCTAGAGAGGACACAACAGCTCCTTGAATTGGAAATTCATTATGGAGAAGAACCCTGAAAGAAGCTAAAAGCTGGGTGTGATAGGGGGAGGATGTACCCCAAAGCCAAGTGAACTTCCCAGTAGGAGCTGCCTCCCTTTGCAGAATCTTCAGTTGGCAAAATCATCAGTCAGAGATTCTTACAGCTCAAAGGAGCCTTCACCACCGAAGGCTTCACTCTAAGGTTCATTGATTTTCTTCTCCTGCTTCTGTATATTTTATTTCCCTTTGGTCTAGATTCAACATTATTAAGCCATACTTCTAGAAAAAATTTAGGTAGTAAATTTCTTTTTACTATTTCCTCATTTTCACTGTCATGTTGACTATGTACCTTAAGATTATAATTATTTCCCTAGAGGATTTTAACATATTACAGACTAAAAAAGCATACAATGTTAAATCACCAATCCAACGAAAGTGCTTATGCTGGAGTATTTTATGCTGCTGCTGCAAACAGCAGTACTTTTCCAGGACAGTACGAAACAAACATGGAATTCTCGTGCCATTTCTACCATCTTTACCCTATTTGACAAAATAACATTCGTCAGTAACATTTATGGAAGACATTCAATGTGTCAGAGATGTTAAAGTGTACTAGAGACTCCAGGATGAATAGATAATACCGGCCCTCAGTTTGTTTGGAAGTAAACAGATGATAACAACTAGAGGTGATGAGCTTTGTTAGATGTAATTGCAGGAGCATCATTTACAAGTAGAAGACATGGCAAACCAGGCAGATCCGACTTCCTGGGGAGGGGGCTCCTTAGCAGAGTCTTGCTGTAAATAGTACTCAGCTTAAGAAAAGATAGGACGGGAATGTTTGTCCCAAGAAGTGGGGGCTGTAAAGGCAAAGACCCAGGAGCTAAACGGAACCTAGCTGGCTCTGGGAGGCACAGGTCAAGCTCTACACGGAGTATACAGCTCGTGCTATAGAGCAGGAACCCAGAGGGAATTTCAGTCTCGGATGCCCTTAGGGGCTCACCATGGTAAGATGCTCAAATGATTCACATATATAACTTAAGAAGGCAAGCCCTGCCAGAAATAAAGCAGAGAAACTATTTTGAAATTCTGAAGTATCTAAAAATAGTACTGGGACACAGCTGTGAGCCAGCTTCAGCAACAGGCCATAGGCTTGCTGTCCCTGGTTGAGAAAGTCAACACTGCAAAGCATTGTGTCAGAACCCTGTGGCTTAGCCACGTAACCACAGATAGAGACACTTTTCTGACACTTCATGTCATCATCCTGCAATTAGCTGCAGCTATGAAATTCTATTCTGAGGATGAAATTATAAAAACACCGAGAACCTAGACCTGACATTACGTTATATTGGTAAACCATGACAGGCAGCAACAGAAAACAATCAGCATGCACATTAAAACTCAGAGCACGGTGGCCATAACATTTTGATGGCATTCATTTTATGTCACCAAATACTATTTTTGCGCAACAGTCTCTCTTACTAAAATAAAAGCCTCATAAGGCCACAAACTGATTATTTTTCCCAGCTTGACATGTTCCACAGCGTCTCATCAACATCTCACACATAGGGCAATCAATCACAAATAATAGTCAAAAAGAACTTCAAAGTTTTAAAAGAAATACATTTAATTTTTGAAGATAAAATTATATGCAATTTTAACTAAATAATCTGAGAAAAATGAAGCATTTTTTTAGTAAATGTATTGGGGTGACATTGGTTAATGAGATTACATTGTCAAGTGTACAATTCTGTAATACATCATCTGTATATTGCATTGTGTGCTCACCACCCAAAGTCAAGTCTCCCCTTTTCACCACTGTTTTGACTCCCTTTCACCCTCTTCATCATTCTCCCCCTCCCGTCCCCTCTGGTAACCTTCATACTGTTGTCTGTGTCCATGAGTTTGTCTGTTTGTTTATTTTTTGCTTTATGTGTTCTATCCCATGTATACATGAAATCATATGGTTCTTGTCCTTTTCTGCCTAACTTACTTCATTCACTTAGCATGATAACTCTTCAAGATCCATCCAGGTTGTTGCAAACAGCAGTGTTTCAACTTTTCTTATGGCTGAATTTTATTCCACTGTAAATATGAGTCATATCTTTATCCAATCATCCACTGAAAAACTTAGGTTGTTTCCATGTCTTCGCTACTGTGAATAATGCTGCAATAAACATAGGGGTCTGTGTACCTTTAGGAATAAATGCTTTTACATTTTGGGGGTAGACATCCAGTAGAAGGGTTGCTGGATTTCTGGATCATGTGGGAACTCTGTTCTTAATTTTTTGAGGAGCCTCCATACTGTTTTCCACAGTGGCTGTACCAGTTTCCATTCCCACCAGCAGTGCAGGAGGGCTCCTTTCTCTCCACAGCCTCTCCAACACTTGTTATTACCTGTCTTGTTGATAACAAGCCATTCTAACAGGTATGAGGTGATATCTCACTATAGTTTTGATCATCAAGGACAATGGAGTTTTCTAAAGCAACCTTTCAATTAATAAAACCAAACCATAACCAAAAAAGTAACAAACAAGCAAACAAAAAACAAGAATACCAAATACTGGTTGATTGTCCTTATGTGATACTAGGGCAGACATCATGAATATTGGCAAGAAACTAATTTTCCTTTCGGGTAAATGGTGCTGACAGTGTCTGTCCCATGGTTAGAGTATACCACAATACTTTTTCTAAATTATACTGTCTTTTGTAAATGAAATAGTTTTGTTTAAGCAGGAGTACAATCTTGAGGCTTAAGGTGCAGCTATTTCCTAAGGACTTTCAGTTCAGCTTTCTCTGCGTTCTCATAATACTTTGCTCGTGCCATTATTTTAGGACTACTTCCGTAAAATTGTGATTAGCTCTTTACACAATGTTTCAGCCCTGAGGCTAGGAACATCTCTAGGGAAGAAATATTATCTTATTTATCTTCATAGTTAACATTGTAACATAACACTTAGCATACAGCTGATGCAATTGGTAGTAAATAAAAATAGGTATGAAATTTTTGTCAAAGATCCATAAATAACCAGAGTAAACCAATAAGTCACTGAAGTAGTAATAACTAAAAACGTATTGTGCACACATCGAAAAAACAGTTTGCAAGTCAGAAATGCTCAAAACATGGAATGAGGCTCAAAGGTATATTGTGATGAAGCAGCTTGTGGAGTGAGAAAACAGTGATTGTGTGTTCTGTACAGTGATTGGTTACAGTTGAATTTTCAGTGTTTGCCTCATATCGATCTTGAGTAACAGTTCAAGTTTAGCTTATTATTTCCAGTGACATAGGCAAGAAATGACCCAGGTCCAGTTAGTAATGCAAAGTAAGCTAAATTCAGCTTTGCTTAATTCCTGATGACTAAGCCATCAGGGATTTTCAAGACTGGTCTCCAGTTGCTTTTGCTATCAGGTGAAGTTGTAGACTTTGTTGCTCTGTGCTTCCCAACCTTTTTCTGGTGGGAAGGCACTGCTAGTGGCTAGAACAATAAAGTCATTTCTCAGCTTGGACTGGTAAATGGGATTTTGGAGTCCCAAGTCTGAAAGACTTTAATCAGACTACAGAGAAGCTATTTAAATTTCCTACGAGTCTTCTTAATACATGGCCAAGCTGAAGTTCACAGTCTTTAACTACTAAGCAGAGGGGAAGACTACAGTGCCAGCTAACATCTACCGGCAGTGGAAAGAGACTGAGTGAGAACTGTTGCAGTCCGTCCTCTCCAAGTTTTGACCACTAAAGTCTGGAGTAGAATAAAATTGTTGTTTCTTTTTACACCAGAAATTTTGGGGGTAATTCATTATGCCTTATAAGTGTGCTAAATCATGACTAAAAAAATGATATGGCTAGAATTAATTACCTAATATTTTATTTAGGAACTTTCAAACATGTTTGTTAATGAAAGAAAAGTGCTCTTTTGTTCTTGATTTGTCCTAATCTTAAAGTATTTCCTGTATTTCTTTTCTTATTTGAAAGCTCTAGTTATTTTCAACAGTTATGTGACAAGACATCCCTATTTGTTTTTTTATTGCTATGTAACAATTTATTGTAAAGTTAGCTCTTAAAACAACACAAATTAATTATCTCAGAGTTTCAGTGGGTCAGGGCTTTGCACAGAGATCTTCTGCTCAAGATCTCTTATGGTTGAATGCAAGATGTTAGTTGGGCTGGGTTCTTATCTGGAGGCTCTGGAGAAACATCCATTTCCAGGTTGCTGGCAGAATCTAGCTGTTGGCTGTTGTCCAAGGGGGTCATTCTCAGCTCCCAGGGGCTGCTTGCTATTTCCTGCTTGTCACTCTCTCTAACACTTGGCAGTTGCTTCTTCAAGGAGAATGTCTTCAAAGACATTCTCCTGAAGTTGCTCCTGAAGTCGCTTCAGGAGGAGAATGTCTCTGCTGTTTTAAATTTCTGCCTCTCCCTGTCTCTGATCTCTAGATCTTGACTTAAAGGGTTCATGTGATTAGACAACACCCACCTGAGTAATCTCTTTTTTCTCCAAGTCAGCTGTGCCAACCAACATCACTTCATCACAGGAGTAAAATTCACCATATTTATATTCCAGGGCATTATGTGGGTGTGCACATATAGGCCAGGGATCTTGAAGGGCATCTAGAATTCTGCCCTATTGCACACAACTGCAAAGGTTATTATGTCTGCACATTTGAATGACAATTTGGCTAGGTATAAAATTCTCAGTACAAGATTATTTTCACTTGATATCCTTTTCCCCATTTTTATTGAGAAATAATTGACATATCACTATATTAGTTTGAGACATACAGCATGATGGCTTGACTTACATATACTGAGAAATGATCAACACAATAGGTTCAGCTAACACCATCCTCTCATAATAGATTCAATAAAAAAGAGAGAATAAAGGAAAAAATTTCTGCTATGACTAAAACTCTTAGAATTTATCATCTTAACAATTTTCCTGTATATAATACAGTAGTGTTAGCATGTAGTCATCATGTTGTACATTATTAGATCTCTAGAGCTTATTTTTCTTATAACTGGCAGTTTGTACCTTTGTCCACCTTTCTCCAATTGCCCTTCCCTCACCCCACTTCACTCAATATCTTAAAAGGATTCTTTACTTATAGTGCTCCTGCTGATTATATATTTTTTGTATTTTATCTGCTCTCTTGAGAGCATTAGAATTATCTTTAATTTTCTTCAGTGTCACTCTAAAGTGCAGAGGTCTGGAGTTTTCCTTTGCTTTCTTGTTTGACATTTCTCCTGTTTCTCTATGAACCCTTTCAATCAGAGTCTCTCATCTTTAATTTTTATGAAGATTATTTTCATCACTTCTTTAGTTACCTTGTCTTTCCCATTTTTTCTTCTTCTGGGATTACTATATTTAGTCTTTATTATTGTTATCAGTGGTATCTTTTAATTTTCTATTTATTATTACTTGGTGTTTTCTGGGAGAATTCTTTGATATGTTGCTCAATATGCTAACTCCTTCGTCAACTGTTATTCATCTGATGACTTGCCGAAAACATTGTAGCTTCTGTTTCAACAATTATATATTTTATAATTTGCATTTCCTATTTTTTTCTATTTTTAAAAGCAATTTTGAGTTGTTTGATGTTGTGAAGTTCTTCCCTTATATCCCACAGCACATTATCAAAGCTATGGTAAAATTCATTCCAATATTAGTTCTCTACACAGCATATTTTGTACGGTTGTTTTAGCCTGTGAGCTCACATTATATGTCTGTGGGGGGCAGGGGGACCTAGAAAAAAAAAAGACAAGAAAAGGGGGTGGGGTAGAGAGGTAGACATTTGCTACATTGTTAATATAATTAAGTAGTCAAGTTGAGTCCTGGTTCAGACCAGTTCTGTCTATAGTTGTTCATGGAGGGCATGATTCTTGGGTCAGAGGGGAAAATCATACCACATGCACCAAAGAACTCAAAGTCTTCTCCCATTGGCTACTGCCCCAGAAGGAAACTCTGCTGGTCAAGGTTTTATTTTTTAATCTTTAGGAAGAAACAGTATATAACTTCAAGAAGTTACAGTATGTTCAAGAAGTGTCCCCATTATTTATAATCCACAATCTCTGGAGGCCCTTCAGAGGACGTTATAGAAGGTTCACTTTCACCTCAATTATTTCTGTGCCTGTTAGACCCATACTTTAAAAATTATTTTCTTTATTATAAATAGTCTTTTATTTATCCTTATGCAATATCAAAATATTTATATAAAACTCCTTTACTATGATTAGTATTATTTTGCTAAAGAAACTGACTTAGGTCAAAGCAGTATTAATTAGTTATATCTATTAATAGTTGCAGGAGTCACTCTTCAAAATATTCACAAAGTGTTCATATTAGTAATTTTCTTTACATCATAAATATATTTATAAAATTATTGGTAATTTTCTTAATATCTCTGGTGAAGCCAGTGTGTCAGTGGGATGCTTTTACTGCAAGTGATAGACACCCAGAGTATTTATGAATATTAGTGGAGAAGTAAAGGTACAGTGCATGAAATACTGAAGTACAATAAATTACAGCATTATTGATAAAGAACTGTTTTTGCCAAATCTGTTGCTATTTCCTATGTTCTCCGTTGACTTTACTTCTCCCCTAAATAGACTCTCAATCTTCTTTTAACCACTTAGTTGATTTCAGTGCAAATCAATTAGGTATCTATCCTTGGCTTGCTTCCTTAGAAAATCAACATTCTCCAGATCTTTTGTCTTTGTACAAGGGGTGTTTCTGTCTCCAGTAGAACTGACCTTAGAACTTGTATTAAGGTTCCTTGTTGAATTCTAACTGTACTGAATGGAGCCTTTGTTTCCAAATAGCCACCTTTCTGTTTGTCCAGTATTAAAATTATCCCACTGTTGCTGTGTGAGTTTAGGTCTTGAGGGTGTTTGGGATTTTAAGAATAACAAGATATTGGGTTGCGAGGGACTTCCGATAGCCTTTATTTTACAGATGAGATAACTAAAACCTAGAAAAGTTAAGTAACTTTCTCAAGCTCATACTTTTCAGTTCCAATACCTTTACTTTTATAGATAAGGAAATGGAAACTCAGACAGGTGAAACAGCTTGGGTCCTGTATCAAAATGTAAATATCCTTGGAATAAACTATGAAATCAAGCAATAAAATCCACTGCCTGAGATAAAATATGTACCTGAAATTAGAGATAAAATGTAATGGCAGTGTATTTTGTAAATATTAAACTAATGCATTTTTATTTCTCCATTAAATCATGTTCACTGGCAGCCTTAAATTTTTCAAAGCTAAACTTAAGGCTTAGTTTTCCAGGGAAGAAGAGCAAGTGTACTTGCCTTCAGCAGAATCCAACAGTCAGCTCTGAGATTCAAACTTAAATTTCTCAGTTTCTCTAGCAAAAAATTTAGTCATGGGAGCCAGATGTTAAAAATGGACATCTCCTAAGATATGTTATTTCACTCTTTCAGGACTGAAGACGCTGAGTTGGTGGGCCTGATCATACAATCATGTGGACCAGAGATCCCAACAACGCGGTGAGAGGAAGTGGGGGAACCGGCTCCCTAGGGTCCCGCTGAATGTACTAAATTGAGGTAGAGGAAGGAGAATAAGAAAGTGAAACACCAAGGCTCCGGTTTGCCCTCACTCAGCTCCTGATGTGTCTGGGACAGAGATGCGGAACCTGCATCTTTTGACTGCACTGCTTCATCTCTCCCTTCTCTAAATACTTCTGCCATGTAACTTCGTAGTGCCCGCTCCTGTGGGCAGGAGGACCTGCTCTGCTACATTTATTTTGAACTTGCTTTGGCCAATAGGTTGAGGAAAAAGTAGCAGTGAGCCAGCTCGGAGCTTAAACTTCAAGAAGTTTTCCTGTCTCTGCTTGTTTATCTTGTGCCTCTGTCACTACCATGAGAACATGCCCAGACCATGTTCTGGAGGATGAGAAAAGCATGGTGTATAATGAGTTTCCTTGCACCTGTCAAAGCAGCATAGAGCAATGAACACCTAGCTAGCCTCCACACATGAGAGTGAGTGAGCCCAGCCAAGATCAGCAAGCTGCCTCGCTGATCCCCGGCTACAATCAGATGCATGAACAAAAGCATATAACTCTGTATGCCTCTAAGATTTGTTGGTTATTTGTTATGCAGCTTTATTTTAGCAAAAGCTAATTGGTATGGGGTTTTTGAAACATTAAAATAAGTATGAGAAAAAGTAGTGCTATGCTTCCCCAGGAATATTAAGGAGAGATTATCAACCAGGAAGTCATCCAACACAGCTTGAGGCAGTGGCGGCCACTGGAGACAGTGATGCAGACCAGACTGATTCAATCCTGGTTCTTCATCGACTGCATGTGACATGCAAAGACTAAGATGTGCCCAAGTGACATGGTCAAGTTCCTAATTCTATAATTATAAGCAAAACAACAAATAAAACGTACCTGACAGCATAATTAAGGTTACACAAAGATATAAAAAGAAAATGAACAGAAAAAGAAAAAGGAGGTGCAGCAAACAAACTTTAACTTATTCACAATGTTGCCTCTTAAACTGAAACAATCTTGTCCTAAACTGTGTCCTCTGGAACGCGAGGGCCTCACGAGGTGACACAAGGCCAGTAAATCAGTAATCAAAACTCCCTACAGCAAAATAATATGGAACTCAACCATGAGGCCATAAGGTCTAGGGACTGTGGTTCTTACAATTTACATCTTAAAGACTGCATGATGTCTTGCTGTAAATTAAAAAAAAATTTTTTTTTGGTTTAAGTTTAACCAGCTTATTTCACCACAGAACTATTTTTATTTTTGTTTTCTGTTTTTGTTTTTTATGAAAAGCTCATTAGAAGTCCACAGAGCCTGTCGTGGGAATGCTGCCCAGGATGGTCTGCCCAGTACTGAGAGCCTGGACTATTTGCCCCTTACTTTATTAGTGACCTTGCACTGTGCTCGCCTCCCTGAAAGAAATGGAGTCGTTTAGAGGGGGGAAAAAAATGAATTCTATATATTTTAGTCAAGATCGTCAGGTCAGTTTGTTAAATAAGATTCTCTTCTGGTCAGTGAAGAAGGGAAACAGGATTATAAGAGTGTGCTAAAATTTAAATTATTGTTTACTGTCTTTTTTAAAAACCATATTGTTCCTGATGCCAAACTTTCTGGCATTATTTTCACCATTCAAATTATTTCTGACTTAATAAAAAGAAAACAATCAAGCTAACAAACACAAACATGGCAATGATACTCACCAGAGTGGCCCTTCCTTACACCTTCCATATACCAATTCAGCCTGCAGGCTCTGCTTTATGGAGCTGCCGTACAGAAAAGCAGACAAGCAAAGAATTCAAGAAGGTTGTAAATCTTTTAGTGAGAAAATGATCTTTGTGGAGGAGGAGAAGGAGAAATAAAAAGAAGAAGAGGAGGGAGTGAGGAAGAGAAGGGAAAAGAAGAAGAGGAGAGGGAGAAGGAAAAGGCGAGGAAGATAAAGAAGGGCAAAGAAGAGAAGACCCTGTATTTTCCTGGTTGAAATGTTGACTTATTCTGTACCCAAAGAACTCCCACAGCAAAAGTCCTGGCTCCCTTCTTTAATGATGAGCCACCTAGGAAGACCACAGGCTGTATCGTGATAATGCATGTGAAGGAGGAAAGGAAGAATAGATAGTTGGGAATTTTAGTGTAGTTTTCATGTCAAGATCATCAGTGTGAGTTCTTATGTGTCATGACAGAGAGAATGTCGTGCATGGCAAAATGTTATGCTTAATAACTTAGTTTATATATTAATATAACTTTTATTAAGGTTGTAATTATAAAAGAAACTACCTTCTCTTAAGCTCTTAATTTAACTAACAAATCTTGTTCTCCATAAAACTAAGAGGCAAAGAGCAATTATTTTCACATTTTCTTTGATGAATGTTCAACTAATTCTAATGGAGTAATCTACATTAAATAATTATCCCTTTAACAAATTTAGTAAATTACGTTTTCTAAAATATTTTAGACAATGTTGATTAATTTATTTTCTCAGCATTTTTAAAACTTCCTGACAACTCACAATCAAAATCATAACAAGAAAAACCTGCCTATACATTTGAAAGTCTGTAATTATCACAAAGTATAATTGTAAATAAATTCCATTTCCAGTTCTTTCACACTTAGTCAAATTCTTGGGTATACTGTTAGCTTAAAAAGCACAATTTCAAAATCTATTACACATTTTAATTTATACTCACATTCTTTCACTTACCAAATTCTTTTAAACATTATAAATGTTTTAGATACCAAATATATAAAATTGCCCAAATAGTTAAAAAGTTTATTCCACACCCTGAACTCAAAATATAAATGATGTTGGGTTAATTTACTTCATAAGGGCTGTATTTAATGGAAAACTTTCTGTGGCTGATAAACTATATAATCATCAAGATAAGCATAATTAACA
This sequence comes from Saccopteryx leptura, assembly GCF_036850995.1. Taxonomy (NCBI): domain Eukaryota; kingdom Metazoa; phylum Chordata; class Mammalia; order Chiroptera; family Emballonuridae; genus Saccopteryx; species Saccopteryx leptura. The sequence goes on along the minus strand of NC_089503.1, from coordinate 212,314,025 downwards.
TCTTAGAGAAGTGAGGTTGACAATTCATGATAGTAATATGATTCACTGGAGAACAAAATGTTTTTGGCATCCACAAAAACACTTGTTCTTACCTAATTCAAGTGTGCTAATCTCAAATCTGACATTAGTTTTTCTCTGTAAACTACAGTTTATTTGCAATTCAAGATTTTAGGTTTTCATCTTATTGTAAAATTTTCAACATTTAGTTTAACATAATGAAGTAGAATGTTTTCTTGGGCATCATCTTTGTGAAAATATAATAATTTATATAATGCAGTAAATACACTAATACACTAAAAGATATGATTGCATCAGAATTTGTCTACAATTTTGAAATATAACATATTAAAACACTTATTTTAATCATAAAATTTGCACAAAACTTATTTAAACTCTATTCAGGCAAAAAATTGCGTTTGTAGCTCTTGCGTTTGTGTACTTATTGAGGACAATCTTGTTTAATGCACCAGCAGTAGTCTGATCATCACTAACAGCTCCAAGATTTTCGGGAAATTTATCAAGGTGACTGTTCAGGAAGTGAATCTTAATGCTCATGTTACATCCAATGTCACGGAAAGCCAACAGCATCCTTGAAACCAGAAGTTCATAGTTTTCTGCTTTTTTGTTGTCAAGGAAGTTCTTTGTAACTGCCACAAAGGACTGCCATGCTGCTTTCTCCTCCTTATTCATCTTCCTGGCAAATTCTTCATCACGTATGAGGGTTTGAATTTGAGGTCCATCAAATACACCTGCTTTTACCTTCTTGAAAGACCAGGCAGGAAAAGCAGTAATAATATGTTGAAAGCATTCACTTTCTCTATTCAAAGCCTGAAAAAACTGCTTCATTAAACCAACTTTGATGTGAAGTGGGGGAAAAATGATCTTGTCTCAATTAACTACAGGCTTATTCATAATATTTTGCATCCCTACTTCCAGAGCTTCATGTTTTGGCCACTCCTTCTGTGTCTGGTGTTTCTCCCGAGCTCGGCTGTCTCACAAACACAGAAAGCAAGGATACTTTGTGAAACCTCTCTGTTGTCCTAGCAGGAAATTTACCACTTTAAGATCCACACAAATGATCCAGTTATGCTCCTCATACTTCAGAAAGTCAAGGACAATTTTTATGTCATTATAATCTTCTTATAGATGAGTTGAATATTCTATTGGAACCGCTGCATAAACATTTCCATTGTACTGTAGGAGAACACATTTCAGACTCCGTTTAGAGCTGTCAAGAAATAGCTACCATTCTGTTGGACTTTAAGTGGTAACATCTAGCTGGCTGAGAAGACTACTGACATGACAGTAAACAAAGCGTTAGTCTTCGAAAATAAAGTCCACAAAAATTTGTTCACGCTTCCTGAAATGGAATATTTAAGCTGACCTGTGAAGTACATTCTTTTCTTGAAGCCTGGAGGCTAATAACTCAGCTTCTTTCTTTTATAGGCACAAATCTCTTACTAAATCATTCAGTTCAGGTTGGCTAAACTGCTGAGGGGTAATGACTGCTTGGCATCAGAAGAAGACTCTTCAGATTCTACAACTATTTCCTCATGCATCTTATCAAAATACACTTGATCACCATGTTCACTTTCTTCATCCTTAGAAGAAATAAAACCATTGAAAACTGGGAGTGTCTCAGAGTGTGGGATAGGTCGTATTGCTGAAGGAATATTAGGATATGCAATCATATACCGTTTTTTCTTGCCGATTCCCTTTGTATGGATCAGACAGAAATAATAGTCACTGCTATGGTCCTTAGGGTCACGCCAAACCATGGGAACACCAAAAGGCATTCCTTTGCATTTTCTTTTTGTCCAGTCACAAAGCATTTCCTCACAATTATGACACACAATACGAGGAGCCCAGTTCTTGTCTTGACCACCAAGGGGAACTTGAAAATAGACAATATATGCACATGTCACAAATGATAAAATATTGCGCCTTTGATGTTGAAGTGTGTAACAGCCACATATATAACAGAAGGTGTCGGGACTATTCTTACATTTACGCCTACTCGAAGAAGCCATGATTCAATCTTAAAACAAAATAAGAAGGTGTTTTTATCAGATAATAATTTTTGACATTTAAAAACAACTACAATGATATAAAAGTGATGTTTGTAAAACATTAATTGCCTTGTGATTATGTTCAATCCAAGAGTCGTTGCCCTTTAACTCCAATTTAAAAACCAATGCATGCCATTAACTGTAACAAAAAGAAATTAAAATTACATAAAAACTCGAGCATGCACCAAAATACGGATTTCAGATTTTGAATAAGCGATGCAAAAATATATAGAAACAGTTCTAAAACTTCATGCAACAGAAAATGAAAAAAGAATTGTTCCCCAGAGTTACTTAAGGGTGAGCACTCAGGAACAAAACACAAGGTATAGACAGAGCGATCATCTGAACCTCAGACAGACACACTCTGTCCCTCATTAGAGTCACTATGTGATAAGGAGCATTAAATCCACACTCACATCTAATCTTCTTACCTCATTTGCATAGATTATCCTCTATGAAGCTATATGTAACTTTCTTCAACTAATCTTATCACTGACATAGTGAATTCTCCACTTTCAGGACTGTGTGTGACCAGAGATGTAGTTATACTGATGTGTTGATCTTTCTCTGTCCAGACACTGTCTTTGTATTCTGTGTAGTCGTCACCATCTCTTACAACTTGGTCTGATATTTTAAATTCAACCTTATTGTCATACCAATATAGAAGCTCAACTTCTAATACATCAGAGAGATGGCTTTATAAACCTTAATTATATTTTCTCTCATGGTAAAATATACATGACATAAAGTTATCATTTTAACTATTATCAATATTTTTGCAACTATCACCACTATCCAATTCCAGAACTGTTCTATTACCCCAAACAGAAACTCTATACTCCTTAATTATTCCCTATTTTCCCTTCCCTCCAGCACCTAGCAACTTCTATTCTACTTCCTTCCTCTATCAATTTATCTATTCTAAGTACTTCTTATAAGTGGAATCATACAATATTTATTTTGTGTCTGGTTTATTTCACTTGGAATAATGTATCCAATGTCCATCCATATTGTAGCATGGATCATTGATTTTTTTATGGCTGCATAATATTCCATTGTATGTATATAGCACATTTTATCTATGTATCCATTGATGGACATTTGGGTAGTTTTTCCATTTCGACTATTGTAAGTAATGTTGTTATGAACATAAGTGTACAAGTATCTGTTTGAGCCTCCACTTTCATTTTGGAGCATATATGCAGAAGTGGAATTGCTGGATCACATGGTAATTCTGTGTTTAACTTTTTGAGGAATTGCCATAGTCTTCCATAATAGCAGCACCATTTCACATTACCTCCAGCAATGCATGAGTCCCAATGTTTCCACAACTTTGACAACATTGTTATTTCTTTGTTTGTCATTTAGAATAGCCATCCTAATGAGTGTCAAGTGGTATCTCCTTGTGGTTTTAATTTGCATTTCCATAATCACTAGTGATGAATGTATTGTCATGTGCCTCAACAATTATATTTTACATAAAAGTGAGCACTACATATAGAAAAGAGCATGGTGTATAAAATCTGTATTTTAAAAGACTTGGTTAGAATTCCAAGTCAAATAATTATTACCTGAGATATGTATTCAAATGCTTTGAGCCTCAGTGTCCTAGGTTAAGGTACACACACATAATGGTCATTATTAATAATATCGTAACACAAGAAAATAAATTATTTCATTTCAGGATACTAGGTATACTGGCAAAATTGTAAATGGGATTCCAGTTTTTCTGATAGTGAAGAAACTTGCTCTTTCTCCAAGTCTTTTAATATAATGTGAAAGAAGAAATACAAAGAAGATAGTTCTTAACATAGTAAGACCAATCTTAATGTATAAAAATTAAAGTGAAATAAAATATTTTAATGTTATTTTTATAAAATAAAACATACCCCACATTTCCCTCCCCTCTTCTCGATTCCCAAATCCTTTCGCACGGTTAAAATACTGAATCAACTACAGAAGACATTCTAGATATCTTATAATGGGAGCTTGGACACACTAATAAATCTTGAGCTACTAGCTAACATTTTTCAGTAGGAGACACAAAGGTGATGTTTTATTTGTTTAATAAAGAAGGAGAATTGGGTCTGGTTGTGCTGTCTGGGCATAGTGATAGATCAAACTACCCTATTTCAATGAGAACCATTATTTTGAATAAATTCTTACCCCCTGTCAAAGAAAATGCTGCCCAAGATCCTGTAATACAGACAAAAGAGATGAAGGACAAGGGACTACCTACTCCCTTTCAAGCAGGTCTGTCACAGATGAAAGCAGGATTGATTGAAACATCCGTTTTCTGACTTTCTGCCAACACACATCACTCATAGATAAGGAGAAAGGCCTGAAAAGTTACCTAGCTTGCAGCCATTAATCATTCATTGCGGCTTCACCTTTGGTGTTTCAGAACTCCCCTTTTGCGGAAGCAACTGATGTCTATACAGAGATTCATGCTCTTGTCTTTTAAAGCAATCAACGATCGGAAACATAAAAACTCTGTACTCATAGCACACCAAGTATCTAAGATATTCACTGAACTAGTCCTTGAAGGGATTAAAAAAATACTTTCAGCTTTTATGGTTAGTGACAATCCCTAGATTTCTGGAGAAAAATGAGTGAGTTTTCACAGCTTCTATTGAAATGCTTAGATTAATGATTATGGTCATCTCTTCTTCTGCCTCCTTAATGGAAGATCAGACAAGGTGGAAACATTCATTTTTTACAAAAATGACTCAGTCCTGGGATTGAATCCTCACATTACCACATCAAATCTCTGGGTGACCTGGGGCAAGGTATTTAATTTCCATGAGCTTCTTGTAAAATAATCCTCACAAGATTCTTGATATAATGAAATGTGATATAATGTTGGTGAATGTATCTAGCATAGTACCACACAAGCAAGTATTCAAATTAAGTTTCTTTCAAACAAAGTTTTTGTTGTATTTATTATTAATAATTATAAACTTCCCACATATGTATAACTAACTCATCTCGCTAACTTTATGAGCAAGCTCCTCAGAAGTAGAAAAATTATTTTTCTTTTTTCTTCTCTATCAGCAATTTTCAACTGGTGTGCCATGGTAGACATGCTGGTGTGACATAAAAAGGTATTTAAGCATGTAATACCTATTTAGTCAGGGGCACTGACCACTTTTCCCTGAGACTGATGAATAAAAAAGGACAGAAGTCAACACAACAATAGCCGTCCGGTGTGAATAAATCAAAATTATACCTGTTTGGTTTTTTTAATCAGATCAGCAAAAATTGTATTTTTTGGTGTGCTACAGAATTTTTATAGTTAGTTTATATGTGCCATAAGATAAAAAAGGTTGAAAATCATTGTTCTATAACAGTATAAGCCATTGCATTTAGTTATCAATCTGACACAACTTTTTATCTAATTATAAAAATAATAGATGTTCATTTTACATGATTGATAAAGTACCTAGACTGGAAAGAGAAACATTAAAATTGCTCATAAACAACACCATTGAAAGAACCACTAATAATTCATTTTGGCATGTTTCCTGCTAGTCTTTCCCCCATGTGTGCTTAAAAATTAAGACCATGAAGTACTTAGAGATGTGTGGTTTTAGTCCTCATTTAATTTTATATAATGAACATTGTTCATATTAATATTTTTCAAAAATATGAATTTTTAAAGCTTCATGGTATTCCATCAACTAAATGTTCAAACTTCCTTTCGTACATTTGTTTCTAAATTTCCGCTATTATACATAATAACTCATTAAACAATATTGTACATAAATCTTTGTGCACATTTCTTGTTATTCATTTAAAAATTCTTATGAGTGGAGGCCCTGGCTGGTTGGCTCAGTGGTAGAGCGTTGGCCTGGCGTGCAGAAGTCCCGAGTTCAATTCCCGGCCAGGGCACACAGGAGAGGCGCCCATCTGCTTCTCCACCCCTCCCCCTCTCCTTCCTCTCTGTCTCTCTCTTCTCCTCCCGCAGCCAAGGCTCCATTGGAGCAAAGATGGCCTGGGCGCTGGGGATGGCACTGTGGCCTCTGCCTCAGGTGCTAGAGTGGCTCTGGTCGCAACATAGCGAAGCCCAGGATGGGCAGAGCATCGCCCCCTGGTGAGCAGAGCGTCGCCCCTGGTGGGCGTGCCGGGTGGATCCCGGTCGGGCGCATGAGGGAGTCTGTCTGACTGTCTCTCCCCGTTCTCAGCTTCAGAAAAATACAAAAAAAAAAAATTCATATGAGTGGAATTAAAAGACCAAAGAAAGAGTGAATATTTAAGGCTCACCCTCTCTTCTCTTTAATATAACTATGATTTTTTACTAATTAATAAAGGACTCAATACATTAGATGTAGTTATTATAAAAATCATTATCCTTATGGACAATGGCTATACTTCTTTTGTTTACTACTGTATTCCCAGTACCTTGCACAGGATAGTAAGTAAATATATATTTGTAAAATTGAATTAGCTTGAATTGCCTTCAACTATTGCCATTAATGACATTTTGGTAAACAAAAAAGACAACATAAAAAATGTTTGCTCAAATATAAATATAAATTTAGGACATTGTTCATAATCAGAAAAAAAAATAAGAAATGGTTTAAATACCCATCAATATATATGTTCTTCAAGATTTTTCTTGATTTTTTTTTTTTACTTTTTCTCCTTACACTCCGGTAGCTGAATAACTACCAAACTGATAAATCTAGCCCATATGCTAAGTATTTCCAAAACCTGGGAGTATTTTCCATTTAAATATGGAATGAATGCAAAAATACTTCCAATATCTCAAACTCAACATCATAAAAATTTAATGTATTTGTTGAACCATGTGAAGTTGACAATATTGACTGACTGCTGTTGTCCTACAGAAACAGGAATTTCACATGGTTCAACTCAGTGGTAGTATTCAAATAATTTAACAACTGGTTCTCTGCCCTAATGACCATTTTATGTATAAAAAAAGATATACTGAAACATAGTTTATTATTTCATGCATTTAATACTTAAATAAGAATAAAAGAGGTACACAAAACTTGACTATGTTATAAGAAAGTGTTAGAATATTAATAAAAAATATTAAATAATATCTGACAAAAACAAACTGTTATTTAAGATATTTCCATATTAGTTCTTGATTGGTGTCCTCACTTGCAATTTTTTTCACCTATGGACAGAATGAACATTACTATGGGTGCTTAGAATATGTTGTTGCACAGATGAATGTTAAAAAAGAATAAGGAATGTAAATTTGTGATTTCCACATTGGGAGGCTACCCAGGTGCCCTCTTTAGAGAGAACCCTGATTACAAGTGCCATTTTAACAACTGGTTCATCGAACTCAACAAAAATTAGGCATTGGTTCTGCTGAACAGGTTGAGAACCTGCTGAATCCCACAGCTGGTTCAACCTAATAAAATGTAACATCTTCCTCCTCAAAGTGCAGTCCTTGCATTTGAAATGTCATTCTTTAATTCTTTCATTTGTTATGTATAATGAGTTGATAAGTTGTCCAGTCCTATTGCTCTATTTCTACAGAATGAATCTCTTTCTATTTGATCTCAATTTAAACAATTTACAACCTTAGTTCAAGTCATCATAACTCCATGAGTTACTGAAAAATATCCTTATGGGTCTCAATGATTCATTCAGTCAGCAGATTGTTCACCTACTCTACGTTATGCCCTCAACTGAGGGATGACATGCAAAAACGAATGGAGTATGAGTAAATTTCTCAAGAAATTCGCACCCTCATAAAACAAAAAAATTACAGGACAGTATGGTGTTAATAACAATGATGCTAGCATGACCCTGAGAGCATCTCAAGTCAAACAAGTGAAAGATATGCAATATGCCTTCCTTATACAAAAGAAAATTTTAAAAATCACTTTCCTTCATTCTTTAAAAAAAATAATATTTGTGCACCTTTTACTGAGTCAGGCACTGTGAGCAGGCCTGGAGACACAGTAGGGAACAAAACATTCCCCTCATGAATCTTATGGTGTGAAGAAGGTCATTAACCATAGAATCACACATGTGAATACAGAATTACAGGGAGTGGCAGTGTTTTGAAGGAAAATTGTTTTTCTACTTATTATGGTAGCGTGTAGAGAAGGTCGTGATTGAGGAGCGTGGAAAGTGTCTATGAGAAAGTGACAGCTAAGCCCAGACTTGAAGGATGAGTAGAGTAACTATAGAAAAAGTAGAGTTGAGGCATTGCCACCAAAAGAAACAACTTGAACAATCATGCTGTGTGGGAAAGAAGCTGGCATTTGTATGTGGGTACAAAGGAGGTATCAGATGAGATAACATGTACTAGCACTTTGTAAATCATAAAGCACTAAGTTATGTTAGCAAAATTATTCACAATGATAACCATATATTTGTGTTTTGTGAGTTATGTATTAATCTCATGAATAATACTAATTAACCCCCAGCATGACTCAAGAACTACTAAGATACAAATATGTCATTCTATTATTTCACCTCTGAGTTTTTACAAAAGGGAATTTAATCATCACTGATGTTTAGATTTCTAGCTATGCTAGAAAAATGGGAGCAAAAAGGACTTGTCTTTCTTATTGAACATGTAAAAACACTCACTAAGATCTACTGGCATAGCACAAAACTTATATTAAAGTCTGTCCATGCTTCTCTATTTTCATCTCTATTTCCAAAATTTGAGCTGATACTCTCACCTCTGGGAGTGGAGCCTCTTCTCACTCCCTTTCCCTCCCAGCGACCATGGCCTCATGGTCTTTGTGGCCATGAGAGTCATAGTTGTGAAACATATTTGATTGTGTTAGATTCTTATTTTCAAAGCTATAGATTAAAGAGCACAACTGTGTTCATTGATGCTCTTTAATATATAACTCCTAACATGTCGTACATTGGAGAAATATTCAGGTGTTTTTTGTATGAGTAAACGAGATGGGGAGGAGAGCCAAGGCCCAGTGTGGGTGAGGACAGGTGGACATGAGACATTAGCCAGCGGCTACAGTAAATACTCAGAGTTAGCTTTGGATGTTCAGATCTGATCTTAGTGGGTCCTTATTTCCATTAAAAATAAACTGTATATTTATTTGTTTTACATTTAGGTCTCTTTTAAATGGCAAAACAGCATCTACACAACATCTGCTTAATGACACATAATCAAGAGGTACTTCCTCGTATTATCATCAAACTTGTACATGTTACCTTTGTTAATAAAACACTTTTTCTTTCCCTCCACTCATCTCAGGAATATGGAAGGTAATTCTCTAAACACTTTCCTGGCTTCCTTAGACATTCAGAATTAATGAAACTAAATGTAACATCTATCAGCTTTACAAAAATCTTCTAAGCATTTTAAACCAAACTGTATACTAACAGCTACCTACTTTCATGTTGAAATTTTTTCCAGAATATCACATGGATTTAGCTATGGCTGGGGACAGACACTAGCCTACTTGCATCTTAGTGCATTTGTTTGACTTTCCAGAAAGAATCGTGGAACCCAAAGGGCCATATATTCTGTTCTTTGTTCCTGAAAACGTGAACTGATACCTACTTATGTCAAACAGATATCTCATACAATTAGCAGTCTCCTTTTTTTTCTTTTTTTAAAATTAATTTTAATGGGGTGACATTGATCAATTAGGGAACATATGTTTGGAGAAAACATCTCCAGGTTATTTTGACATTTGATTATGTTGCATACCCATCACCCAAAGTCAAATTGTCTTCTGTCACCTTCTATCTGGTTTTCTTTGTGCCTCTCCCCTCCCCTTACCTCTTCACTTCCTCCCCTCCCCCCCTAAGCACCACACTCTTGTCCATGTCCCTGAGACTCAGAATTTTTTAATTTTTTAATTAATTTTAATGGGGTGACATTAATAAATCAGGGTACATATGTTCAGAGAAAACATCTCTAGGTTATTTTGACATTTAATTATGTTGCATATCCATCACCCAAAGTCAGATTGTCTTCCATCACCTTCTATCTGGTTTTCTTTGTGCCCCTCCCCTCCCCCCACTCCCTCCCTCTCTTCCCTCCCCCCACCCCAGTAACCACTACACTCTTGTCCATGTCTCTTAGTCTCATTTTTATGTCCCATCTATGTATGGAATCATACAGTTCTTAGTTTTTTCTGATTTACTTATTTCACTCAGTATAATGTTATCAAGGTCCATCCATGTTGTTGTAAATGATCTGATGTCATCATTTCTTTTTTCTTTTTTTTTAATTTTAATGGGGTGACATTGATAAATCAGGGTACATATGTTTGGAAAAAACATCTCCAGGTTATTTTGACATTTGATTATGTTGCATACCCATAACCTGAAGTCAAATTGTCTTCCGTCACTTTCTATCTGGTTTTCTTTGTGCTCCTACCCTCCCTCCCCCTCAGTATCCACCACCCACTTGTCCATGTCTCTGAGTCTCATTTTTATGTCCCATCTATGTATGGAATCATAGAGAGTATGGTGGTACCTCATAAAACTAAAAATAGAACTACCATATGACCCAGCAATCCTTCTACTGGGTATATACCCTCAAAACTCAAAAACACTGGTACATAAAGCAGTTTCCTTTTGAAAGGATGTGTTGAGAAAGCAAGGAGGATTGAATTAGAAAAAGTGGAACTTTTCACCAGGACTAGAGAACTTTAGTTCCTTTTCTACCAGGGAGCCTTTGGAAACTGTGCACCTAGGGAAATATGAAACAGATCTGAAAGCTTTCCAAGTCATTGCCACTGCTTACTGAGATCCAGGGAAGAGACGATGATAGACAACCTTTTAACTTAAAGCTCTGTTGAAACCCTCACTTACCTTGTGCGTGGACCAGACAAACGTCTTCCATGTTTTGAACTATTTCCAAGACTCCTGCCAATAACGGAGATAGCCATGCCATAAAACTCACACTATCTCTCTAACAGTTTAGCCTTATCAATGGACTGGAGGAAAGATTGTTTTTCTTCACTTTAAGAGTTTTGTCAAGCAATAACGGGTCAAATACGGTCTTTCTAAACTCTTGGTAGCCCAAAATGGGCAGTTAAAATAGTGTCTTGCTGTTACGTAGTTCCTATCAGTATTTTTCCTATCGGTTTACCTCTCCTTCCAAATCAAACTACATTTTGCCATAAACTGAACTGTAACTTGGGAATCCAGCTATATTCCGTAGACTCACACATCATCAGCTATCTGGTAGCGCAGCATGTCTGAACTCGGGGTGATTTTGTTGATATACGGGCAGGATGGGATACAGCTTATTTCTTCACTGCTACATGGACTTTGCCCTCTGACAGTAGCAGGAACACAACATTTTTTTTTTTACCTTTTAAAATTTTATTAAACAGCCAGGTCTAGGGAAATACACAAAAATAGGGAAATGTAGTAATTTTCTTGACTATATTGTCATTTTAATATACCACCAGGAATAGATTATAATTATGGAAATAGTGTTATTGTTTGATTCTTAAAGATTATATTTAAATAAACATCCATTATTGCATTATTATTACAAAAATATTAAAGTTAAGATTTTTATTTAAGTTATAAAAAAGTGGTCAACAGAGATTTAGGAAAATGAGTAGATGAAGCTTAGAAGCAGCCCAAGGTTGAGGGACAGACATTAAATATTCAGTATGTTTCAAGCGTTTGATATGTGCTGCTTCATTCAATTTTCCCAAGAACCCCATTTAGTGGAGGCTTTTAGTGCCCTACCAGTTTACCATTCCCTTTGCTGTTCTAGTGTCCACTGTTCAGCATCCAATCTGCAGCACCTGAACATCTTCAATCTTTACCCCTGGGCTTTCTCTTGTTGTTGAAGCCCACAGTGTTAGCCAGTGTGGTCGGCTAGTTTGAGAGTTGGCCCGCAGTGAATTAACTCCCCTTGGAACACCCTTCTTCCTAAGACCGACTGAGGTTTGGTATCTTATCCCCCAACCCCTGTGGGGTGACGGCACTAACTCACCTGCTAGCTCCCCCAGAACAGACATTCTGTTAGCTCCCCTCCTCTCCCTGTCTCACTTTTACTCATGCTTACTGTGTTTTTTCTACTTTTCCGCTAAGATACTTGCACTCACATTTCTGTTTCAAAGTCCGCTTCTGGGGAAGACACAAATTAAGATGTCCTCCTTTTATAGAAGAGGAAACCAAGGCTTAGAAAGTCAGAATGCAAGCCCAAGATCTAGTTTCATGTCCTGACATTTAATTATAAGATATACAACTTCCATATGATAAAAGAAAATATTCTCAACTATGCCTTCAACAATGCACTCATAAGCACTCCCTAACAAAACTCTATCCATTCAGACATCTCATTTCTGAATAAAACTGGAAAACATCATTAGGAAAACAATGTATTCAAAACAATCCAAGATCCCAACTGATTTCAAAAATAAGTTTTAAAAAGTCTGGACAAAGTAAAATACATGAATTTGCAATGCGGGCAATTCTATATACTTTTTAAAGACTTGAGAAAAACACAGGTCATAATGCCTGTTCTATCATAATCAAGTCCTCACAGAGAAATGGAACACACCGGTATAGGACGCAGCTCACAGTAGATTCTCAGAAACCTGCATCAGTTTCTTTATCCTTCTCCTCCTCAAGCTTCGATGGCTCCATTGGAAGGGGAGTGGTTTTCCCTTACTCTGCATCAGAATCGCAAAAAAAGCTTCTCAGGATGCCTGAGCTCCTCTGCATGGCACTTGGATGCAATACATTTAGAAATGTCATTTTAAAAAACTCCAGATAAAGTTAAAAATACAGGCGCACAGTGGTCACCATGCATGTGTCATAGCCAGGGTTGAAGACTTGCTGCTCCAACATGCCTAATTAGTGTCAGTTTCAGGGAGTACAGAGTTAGAGAAAACATGCGCACTCTTTAAGAAATCAGCTCCTGAAAAATTCTAAGAAACTTTAATATGCTTGTCTGAAGTCTCTGGACCTCCTTGAATTTTCCCATAAAATCCAAATATCTAGCTATAATTTTGAGGTATCATCTTCTCTCTACATGAAGCACATTAAAAAGGTAGATGTTATTCAATGCGGTGGAATAGCAGCATTTGGGTTTATAGATTTTATGCTATGAATGGCTTACTTTCCAAAAGCTGATCCAGCATCAAGATAATTGTGTTTTTCAAAATAACTTGTATTGTGATTAAATTATGTGACATTTAGAGAAAAGAAAGACTGTTGCAGAATTAAATAAAAGTCAAGAGTTTGTAAACTACAGTTTCTAAGGCAGAAGAGAGCATTTCGAGAATGATTTATTAAAAGCTCAAGTCTACCTATAGATCAGCTAATGCTCAATGCAGACTCAAATAGAGGACGCAACCCAGAGCGTGGATTAGAAGAGAACACAAGAGATTTACAATGTGGTCCTGTATGTATTTCTTTTCCTTGGTCCATTTATATGTATCAAGGTTAGTCATAAAAAGGCTTTTACAGAAGGAATAACTGAAATACAATTTATGTTTAAAAAAAAAACAAGTCTGAAAGTTTGGTTCTGAAGGTATCAGAGAGATAGGATGGTACGAGGAGGGAAATGCAGACTCAAGGAAGATATTTTTATGATGATGTTAATCATGCAAGAATGGCCTAATCCCTGGCAACCACTGAGCATTTTACCATCTCAATAAGTTTGCTGTTTTTCAGTGTTCTATAGTTAGAATCAAACAGTAGGCAGCTGTTTTCAGGTTGGCTTCTTTCACTTATCGATATGCCTTTAAAGTGCCCCCACGCATTTCCATGGCTTGATAGCTCATTTCTCTGTAGTGCTAAATAATATTCCATTTGGATGCACCACAGTTTATTTCATCATTTGCCTACTGAAGAACATCTTGATTGCTTTCAAGTTAGGGCAATATCAATTATGAATAAAGCAGCTATAAACATCTGTGAGCAGATTTTTGTGTGATGCTGTTTCCAACTTCTCTGGGTAAATGGCAAGGGGCAAGGTTGATGGATCATATGGTAACAATATATTTACTTTTGTAGGAAACCGACGAACTGTCTTCCAAGTACCATTTTGCGTTCCCACCAACAATGCATAAGAACTTTTGTGGCTCCACATCCTGTGAGCATTCGAATTTTGGCCATTCTAATAGGTGTGTAGCCATGTCCTGTTTGAGTTTTCATTTCCCTGATGACATGATGTAGATCAGTGGTAGTCAACCTGGTCCCTACCGCCCACTAGTGGGCGTTCCAGCTTTCATGGTGGGTGGTAGCGGAGCAACCAAAATATAAATAAAAAGAAAGATTTAACTATAGTAAGTTGTTTTATACAGACTTATTCTGCCAAACTTAGCGAAAATCCAACATAAAGTACTTGGTAAGTAATTATTCTTATATGCTTTAACTTGCTGTAACTCTGCTTTAAAAATTTTATAAAGTAAAGTTACTTCCCTACTTTATAAATCACCATGACTGTGGAACTGGTGGGCGGTTAGAAAAGTTTACTACTAGCAGAGATACAAAAGTGGGCGGTAAGTATAAAAAGGTTGACGACCCCTGATCTAGGGCATCATTTTATTTGCTTATTTGTCATCTGCCAATCTTCAGTGAGGTTTCTGTGAAGGTCTTTTGGTCATTACTTAATTGGGTTATTATTGTTGAGTTTTAAGAGTTTTTGTAATTTTGGACAGTGTTGGACAAATGAGTTTGTAAAATTTGTATTTTTTGAGATTGCTCACTTTCATTGTGAAAAAATGGTGCTGGGCAGCCACAAGTGTGCTTGCTCTCAAAACAGGCAGTTGATTGCAAACTGCAGATTGCTTTCCTGCTTGGGGGTGGCATTGTTTTGCTAATATTTGCTGGAGGATGAGTCTTTGTGGTCCCAGGTAGTTTTTGCAAGGAGAAGAAGAGAGAAGCCATGTTGGCAGGGAAAGAGAAGGAGTGCAGATACAGAGTGCTGAGGGGCTTTGGGAGCCCTACCGAGGCTTGTGGGGCCTTTGATTCAAGGAGGAACTGGAGAATATTCTCCTGGTTGTGGAACCGGAGAATGCATTAGGGCTTTGAGAGCTCTGAATGAGAGGGAAGTGTTTTCCCTGCCTGTTTACTCATCAGCCAGTGCAAGACTTTAATAAAGAAATGGCCTGCCACTATTTGGCTCCACTGTTTCTTTATTGTCTGTTCGAATTCAATGAGAAACTGTGTGGCCATGACAGCAGTGGCCCCTGGCCTTACAGATAGCATTCCGTTACAGATATGCCTTTTGCAGATGTTTTCTCCCAGGCTGTGTCTTGTCTCTCATTCTCTTTACAATATCTTTCTCTTAAGAAAAGTTTTTAATTTTAATGAAATTCAATTTACCAATTCTTTCTTTCATGGACTGTGCCTCTAATGTTGTATCTACACAGTCATCACCTAACATGAAGTAATAAAGATTTTCTCTTATCTTCTAGGAATTTTGTAATTTTACATTTTATTTAGTTCTATAATCCATTTTAAGTTAATTGTTGTAAAGGATGTAAGCTCTGTGTCAGTCCTCTGTTTTTTGGTTTTGCCTGTGGACGTCTGGTTGTTCCAGCACCATTTATTGAAATGACTATCTTTATTTTTCATTGTACTGTCTTTTCTCTTTTGTAAAAGATGTTAACTATATTTGTATGGGTCTATTTCTGCCCATGTGTTCTTACTCCTTTAAAACTTACTTGCAGAATGTCAAATCCTAGAAAACTGTAAGTTACAAAATATAACATAAAAATAAATTAAATCATTTTAACAAGATATTAAATATCTATAATTTTTTATATTTTTTTTATTTCACCATTACTGAAAGACTTGTTTTAAATTACTCTTTTGTAAAGTGGATAGCTGTCATGCTTTGCAATATTATAGAAATAGAATTGCTATACACATGGTTGAAAAAACACTGTTTATATCAGCATCACCACAAACATGTGAACAATTCATTGTGCTATGACAGTATGATGGTATGATGTAACTAGGTGATAGGAATTTTTCAGCTACATTATAATCTTATGGGACCACCATCATATATGCAGTCCTACTTTGATAATGTCATTATTGAGTGCATGACTGTAGTTACTTAATACAATCTGTTTTTATTACTTTAACTACTGTTCAGTTCTGAATTTTCTTAACATTACTCAAGGGGTAAGTTATAATAAGAAAAAGACTAAGAATAAACTCAAAGAAATGCCAACATTTAGGGAGCATTAAGTCTAGTCAAGTGAAATAAGAAAGAGGAATTCAATTCACAGGAGAAGAATCTGAGTAGGAGTAATCAGATTCATAGAGGAAGAAAATGTTTCAGGATATAGAAGGTGGCCAACAGTTCCAAGTACTGTAGAGTTCAAGGAGAATGGCTAAGAAGAGAGTTTTGGATTTAAGACATCAACAATAATCCTTGAGGGGGGGATTTCATGTGCATGGAGTTATATGGGAAGCAAGTTAAAGTGGGTTCAGAGGCAATAGGAGGTTAATGTAGAAAGTAGATATGTTAATGGAAATATTGACAGAAGAATACAAGCAATGTGTGATAAGATAGCAAAACAGAGTCAAAGGAGTCAAAGGTCATGTAGTCTCAGATACAAAGAAAGAATAAAGCCTGATCCTTAAGCTTTGAAAATTTTGAGCCTACTATTATCACTTCCATCAGTGAAATTTACTAAAAGTTCTTCTTAATATGCTTATAAACATAACATGGGCATAAACTTAGGGGTTTAGGTGAAATGAAAGTTACTATCGAACTAAGGGTCAAACAATATCCTTGGGCAGTTGATGTGCCAGATTTCGTAATTATTTAAATCAAAGACAACCCTCACATTGTCTAAGCTTCCATATATTAATTAACAGTACTCTGAGGAGAGGTAGGTAGTGAAACTTTCAGGATTTCGTTATTCTGCTGGCTTAAAATAATTGAAATTTTTCTCCCAGAATATTGAAAGGGAAGGGAAACACATCAGGACAAATTCTGTCATCATCAATGTCAAGTTTAAAGAAAGTTTGATTTTTAATCTGATGCTGGAGGTGAGCACTTGAAAACAAGATACGACTGACCAGGTTACTCTCGTCTTGCTTCCAATCTAGGGGTGATTTTTCTGTGTTGTAATTCATTATAGCTGATGTTTGAAACAGGGTGACTAACGGTTTCAGAAATTAGAAAAAAATATATGTCTGCTTAGGGACTGGGGGATTTAACTCTATTCTGAACTCTAAAATGTGACCTCCCTCCAAAATGTGGAGCTATACAATTACCGTTTCCAGTTTCATTTTGGTATGAATTTTGCTGTCTGGGCTAAATATTAGATCTTCAATTTTATACATTTATAATATTTTTAAATGTTCTTAAAACTTTTCATCATTGAGGAAGATAGGGCTTTTTTAATAGAAATTGTGAGAATTTGTCCAATTCTGCAAGCTTTATGCCTTAGTTGTATGTCTGCATATTGGGGACATACATGGATATGTTCCATTTCCATTTTATATTTTCTTGCACTTAAGGGAATAATTTCTTATTATTTCTGACAATTATTTAACATTTTGCTTTGCTTAAAATCTCTTATTTCTGAAGTTTAGTGACCAGCTGAAAATTTGAAATGTGGATAAGTAGTCAGGTAATCGTTGATTCAAAAGCAGAAAGCAGGGCCATTTTTTTTCCTAAATAAAAAGCAAAACAAAACCAAAAACCCAGAGGGAACTCACTGCTTTTGACTTTTCCTTTCTTTGCCCCATCCTTCATCTCTTAACCCTTTGAGTAGTATGAACGTTCATGTGCGTCCTCATGCATCCTGACCATCCAGAGTACGATCGTACAAAAATTCTTATTTTAAAAATGTGTAAGGCAACATTAAAAAAGAGGAAAATATATGTTCTTCTTGTTTCCATAAACTGGTTATCAAGCAAACATGATTTTAAGTTAATAAAACTGTAACTGAAACTAATTTCATTTTTTGGAAAAAAAAAACCTCACGCCCAGGGGTCAGCGAGTATGAAAAAAGCTCACTTCTCAAAGGGTTAAGAGCATCACATCCTAGTAAGCACAAAAGGAGAGAACTACTCAAACAAGAATCGACTCCTTCTTTCAAACCCAAAGACACAGTTTCATTTTGGTCAACGAATATTCCAATGAGTTCATTCTAGGGCATTCTAAAATTAATGGCTTGTGCATGAATTAATCTCTTATGGATCATGCTTTCACAGAGCTTATATATGGTTTTGTTAAGAAGTTATAGCTGGTATGAAAAGAACAATAATTTAGGATAGAAAGTATGTACCGTGGGCAGGGTTTTGGAAGAACTGTATATGGACAGAAAGATTCATAATGAAGTTGGCATTTGAAAAGATGGGGAAGAAATTGTGGCAGAGTGAACAATCTGGGAAAAGCACTGAAGGAGAGGCTAAGGGAATAATGGCATTCGGCTAGCATCAGGTAAGAGGGAACACTCCATACTGAGACTATTCTTTACACACATGGAAAATCATTAAGACTGTGGGCCAGGGAATGGCTCGCTCAGAACTGGCTTCGGAAGGTTAGTTTTGCGGCAGTGTCTGGACCGTCTGGGGTTCAGTTACACTGCATCATCCTCCTTTAACCATCTTCACTGTAAAATCGGGACAGTTGAATAGTTTTGCAGATTTGAAATGTGTAATAATCATGAATTAATCCTGTAAGTCTTTAAAGGGGAATACAAGTACTCACAATGGGCTCTATTTTCACATGAAGTGCATACATGTTAATTAAAATCTTTCACGATATTTTATGTTTTATCCACCAGTTGTGGCTTTCTCTTTGTCTTCCCTTTCTGTGCGTATTCACGGTTACTGTCAAGGCAACACAGAAGACAATGTGATTTATCTTCCCAGACTCCTGTCAGTAGAATGATCTATGGCACATTATGTTTTGATGTCATGTGTTACACCATGTTGATGAAATGAATTATGGAGCTTGATGAAAGATTTGAAGGAACACATCTTTCATATAATAAAGTGTAAAAGACTTCTTACTATGGAGAAATTGTGATTAGATAAATTAACTCTATAAACATACTTCTTAATTTAAATCAACACCAAAGGGTTACATTATTGCATCTCTTTTTCACACTGTGAAAAAAATAATAGTTTTAGTGAGTTGTTTGAGATTTTGAGTTTACTATTTCCTGAATAACATGACTTTTTATGACATTGTATGACTTCATTTTTTTCCATAGGCAAAATTTATTTTTTAAATACATTAGATCATATATATTTTCTGAGGCATACTTGACATATAACATTATGTTAGGTTCAGGTATTCAACATGACTTGATATTTGTATATATTGTGAAATAATTGCAGTAAGTCTGGTGAATATTCATCACCATACATGGCATAAAAAATTTATCTTTTATTGTGATGAGGACTTTTAAGGTCTACTCTCTTAGCAACTTTAAAATATGCAACCCAGTATTATTAACTATAGCCACCATGATATATACATGACATCCCCATGACGTTTATTTTATAACCAGATATTTATACCTTTTGACCTCTTTCACCCACTTTGCGTAGCCCCCACCCTCTGCCTCTGGCAACCTCCAATATACTCTCTGTATCTATGAGCTTGACTTTTCTTATTTTTATTTTTTTCAACTAAGTGAGAGGCTGGAGGCAGGGAGGCAGAGACAAACTCCTGCATGCACCCAATTGAGATCTACCTGGCAAGCCACCTACAGGGTGATGCTCTGCTCATATGGGGCTACTGCTCCATTGCTCGGCAACTGAGCTCTTAGCACCTGAAGCAAAGCCATTGAGCTATCCTCAGTGCCCGGGGCCAAATTGTTTGAACCAGTAGAGCCATGGCTGAGGGAGGGGAGGAGAGAAAGAGAGAGAAGGGGGAAGAGAAGGGGTGAAAAGCAGGTGGTCACTTCTCCTGTGTGCCCTGACCGGAAATCAAATCCAGGACTTCTACACGCTGGGCCGAAGCTCTACCACTGAGCCAACCAGCTTGGGCTACTCACTTTTATTTTGTTTTATTTTGAATTCTGTATATTAGAGAGATCATATGGCATTTTGTTTTTCTCTGTCTTACTTAGTTTACTTAAATAATACCCTCAAGTTACACCCATGTTTTCACAAATGGCAAGATCTTCTTCTTTTCAATGGAATAATATTCATATATATATCACATTTTCTTTATCCATTCATTCATCAGTGGGCACTTAGATTATTTCCATAGCTCAGCTTTTATAAATATATATAATACTGCAATAAATATGGGGGTGTATGTTTTTTTGGGTTAGTGTTTTAATTTCCTTTGGATAGATACCCAGAAGTGGAATTGCTGGATCATATGATAGTTCCAATTTTAATTTTTTGAGGAACTTCCATGTTGCTTTCCACAGTGTATAACTTTCTTGATATAATTTTTCTCTTATGTGTTTTTCATGCTTGTTGATAGAAATGGTGACAATCTCAACATGTTACAGAAGAGTTCAGAATTTTTAAATTATTCCAAGTTATAAGCAACATTTCAGCTTTCAAAGGGAAGAAAACAACTCAAACTCTGAGAATATAGGATCTTTAAACTCTTCTATTTGTATCTCTTCATAGGAACATTGGGAGGTTTTTTCAGCAACCATTAAACTCAACAAACAGTGATTTTCAGTCTTGCTTTCATCAGTCTTGGCTGAATGACACTTTGGCTGTTATGACCACGTCTGTAGAGAGTTTCTGGCTATAGCTATCAATCATAGCTATCCAGAGAAAATAAATTGCTGTATTTCTTTGGGAGGGGGTGGTAGAGGATAGAATATGGATGGGAAAAAGATATATAAATATAATATTGCAAACGTCCTTTACAAAGTTAGCCAGAGGCATTTCAAAACCTTAAAAGCACTTAACATCTAGAGAGGTGAATTGCTGTAAGATAGTTCTGCATCCTTAAAAAAAAGAAGACTGGCAGGCAGCCTGAATAAAAGACTTTTTCTTTATATAGCTGCAGATTCAGCTGCAAACCATGCAGACCTTTCTAAATCAATAAAAATATATTGCCTGACCAGGTGGTGGCGCAGTGGATAGAGCATCGGACTGGGATGCAGAGGACCCAGGTTTGAGACCCTGAGGTAGCCAGCTTGAGCGCAGGCTCACCTGGTTTGAGCAAAAGCTCACCAGCTTGGACCCAAGGTCGCTGGATCGAGCAAGGGGTCACTTGGTCTGCTGAAGGCCTGCGGTCAAGGCACGTATGAGAAAACAATCAATGAACAACTGAGGTGTTACAACGCGCAATGAAAGACTAATGATTGATGTTCTTCTCATCTCTCCATTCCTGTCTGTCTGTCCCTGTCTATCCATCTCTGACTCTCTCTCTCTCTCTCTCTGTGTGTGTTAAAAAAGAAAATTATATTAATACTTGTTAGCTAGCCATTCTGCCAGACAAATGTGAGTAATGCATGTAAATTTTCTGGTCTCAAAGTTGATGATGTGTTGGGTACATAAACAAGTAAAGGAATAATGCGACATAAAAGCGGAGATAGAGTATTATGAGGGAAAGAGGAAGAACAACTAAATCATGCAGGGCTTCTCAGGGGAAGTAATATTTAAACTGAAAAAGGAGAATGACTATAAAATTCTCTAAGGGTAATATTAGTGTCTTCTTTAAGGAATCTAAGGCATGGAGAGGTTAAGTGGTCTGGCAGTAGGAACAGCAATCTCCTGGTGTCACGGCAGCCTTTTTGTGTTGTGTGTGGTAGGAAAAGGTCAAGATAAGGATGAGGATTTTCTAATTTTTGCTTCTAAATATGGTTTAGACATAAATATGTATTTAAGCTAACAGAAGAGAATCAGTCCTTGTTTGTCAGGAATGGGGGTATCTAGAGCTTCCAAGAAGGACTGGTCTGTGTTTTACGTTACCAGAGCAATAAATACTTCCGTTGAAATGGTTGGATGCCTGTGTATGCAAGTGAATTTTCATCTATCCTCCTAAGGTTGGTTGGTTAACTTTCCAAGTGCCCTAATCAGAAATCCACACTCCAGATGTTGCTTTCAAAATACTGTTTTCAACATCTATACCAGAAGGTTTTAAAATTAGCCTAAAATATGTGATTGTGTTAACCTAAAATGAATGGTAATGAGTAGTGTTTAAGATATGTTGTTGGTTAGAACGACTGTCCAGGTCCTATCATACTTAACTGATTTGGGTTTAAGACTCTGGCAGATTCAATTGCAATGTATGTTTGGAACATTGCTTCTGTTTTTCAGCACTTGTTGAAGAATTCTGTCAGCTAATTTAACTATATCTTAGCTGGTTTGTTCAGATAATATATTTTTTTAATGCCTCAGTAAAATTTTCATTGTAGGGATGGCTACATAATTTGCAAGGTCCATTGCAAAATGAGAAGTCAAGGCCACTTGATAAAAGCAGAAATCAAGTGCCCTTATAGATATTAAAATATAACATATTTTTCTTTTCTTTTGTGGTATTGCTCTTGACTTACTTAGTAGGGTTTTTTTTCCCAATTTTTTTCATTGTGGCAAAATACACATAACAAAGAATTTACCATCTTAACCATTTTTAATTGTATAGTTCAGTGATACTAGATGCAGTCATAATGTACAACCATTGCCATCATTCACCTCCATAACTTTTTTTCATCTTGTATAACTGAAATTACAACCAATTAACAGTAACTCTCTACCCCTCCCTCCCCATCCCCTGGCAACCACCAGTCTACTTTCAGTCTTTATAATTTTGACAATTCTACGTATCTCATAACATTGGATCACACAGTAGTGTGTATGTGTGTGTGTGTGTGTGTGTGTGAGAGAGAGAGAGAGAGAGAGACTGGCTTAGTTCACTTAGCATAAATGTCCTCAAGTTTCATCTATGTTGTAGCATATATCAGAATCTTCTTCCTTCTTAAGTCTGAATTATTTAAGTCTGAATATACCACATTTGACTTATTCATCCACTGATGGACAGATGGACACTTGGGTTGCTTCTATGTTTTAGCAATTGTAATATTTCTGCCAGGAACATGGGTATAGAATATCTTTTCAAGACCCTGCTCTCAGTTCTTTTGGGTCTGTACCCAGAAGTGAAAATGTGAAGTCATGTGACATACCTATTTTTCATTTTTGAGGAAATGCTATACTGTTTCTCATAGTGGCTGTACTGTTTTACATTCTCACAAACAGTACACAAGGATTTCATTTTCTCTACATCCGGGCCACTTGTTATCTTCTGGTTGCTGTTGTTGTTGGGTTTTGTTATTTTTTAATAGTATGCATACTAGTGGGTGTGAAGTGATATAGCACTGTAGTTTTGATTTGCATTTCCCTAATGATTAGAGATCTTTGAACATCTTTCATGTTCTTATTGGCCATTTGTATATCTTCTTTGGAGAAATGTCTATTTAAGTCCTTTTCCTGTTCTTAAATTGAATTTTTTCTTTTTTGAGTTTTAGGAGTTCTCTATGTATTCTAGATATTACTCCTTTATTATATTAATGATTTAAAAATATTTCTTCAGAGGAAGACAAGATGGTGCTGGAGTAGGCGGATGTATCAACTCCCACCTCCCAGAACCAAAGTGGATTACAAACTAATTTTAAGAACTATCATCTGGAAAAACCAACTTTGGACTAAACTAAGAGGACTCTTCAACTAAGGAACACTGAAGAGCCACACTGAGACTGGTAGGAAAAGCGGAAATGAGGAGAGAGCTGCCCAGCTCCCCGGAGCGAATGGCAGCCAGGATAGACTCGCATGGTGGGAAGTGAGTTTAGCAGAGAGGGGAGGGTCCTGAATCCCAGGAACAAAGCCCCAGCCTACAGCCCCAGAGCCTAGAAGAGGTGTATGGAGAGTATTTAGCTGGAAACAAGACAGGAGACCGTTTGTGAGAAAGAGACTGATTTCTCAGACCCAGGATTCTTCTTAAAGGGACCACACAGAAAACCTCTCTCACAACCACTCACCCGGGGCTCTGGGGAATGGGGAGAGAAGAGAGTACCGGAGTAGCAGGAAGAGAGTGTGATCTAGAAGGCACAGGGAGATACATTTTGGGAGAAAGCCACCCTAACCCCTGGGACGAGTCACTCCCCAAATTTGAAGTGAATATTTCCCCTGGAAACAGCAATACCAGCAAAGGGAAGCAGGAAAACAGCCAAACGAGCTCTCCCGCGGCACTCAGAGCAGAGTCGCTTAGAAGGAGGAAGTTTTCAGGGCTACAGTAGTGAGTCTTAGGGTCTGAGCTGCAGCGCCCGCACCCACACAGCTGAGGGCTCACCGGAGGGTGGGCAGCAGTGGGACGCGGAAGTGCGGTTCTGTCCGCAAGGGTGGAAACTGGGTGGCCACCACTGGGCCCAGGTGTGACCTCAGTCTTGCCCGGCTGGGGAGGAGGGAGCGTGCAAAAGTGGTCAAGCCCAGCTGCAGGCCACCTGTAATCCAGCCTGCGGGAGAAGGGTGGAAACCCCAGAAGGGGTGGAGACCAACCCTTGAGCAAGGGCACAGGAGCACAGCCTTGCCCCACCCATGAAATCGAGGCTTGTGGCCTGACTTGGGAGCCGGCTCCTCCCACAGGGGTGGAGCCAAAAGCCCAGAACAGGCGAAGACCTGCTACTGAGCGTGGGCACGCAGTCCCACCTGGCCTGTGGAGCCAAGACTTACAGCCGTCCCATGAGCGGGCTCCTCCTGCAAGGGTGAGGCGGAAGCCCGGAAACAGGCGGAGACCCACAGCTGAACAAAGATGCTGCTACTGACCTCAGGGCCGAGCATAACGCCAAGATGGGGGTGGGGCGAAGGCCAAGGCCACCAAGGCTTGTACACCCAAGCACGTGATCACAGCCACCCCGTGAAGGAAAGGTGGAAACCACAGCAACAGCCCCAGTGGGAAGGCACCGGCAATGCCCATACCCAAACGTCCTATGCAGCAAGAGCAGAGGGGGTGACGAGCCTGCAGACAGACCATACCTAGGGAACAGAGACCACACCCAGTGGACTCCAGTGGTCAAGACCTTCTATTATACAGAGAAGATGAGAAGGCAGAGAAATGCAACACAAATGAGTCAAGAGAAATCCACAGAAAAGGACCTGAATGAAACAGATATAACCAAATTACCAGATGCAGAGTTTAAAATAATGATTATGCCTGACCTGTGGTGGTGCAGTGGATAAAGCATCGGCCTGGAATGCTGAGGTCGCTGGTTCAAAACCCTGGGCTTGCCTGGTCAAGGCACATATGGGAGTTGATGTTTCCTGCTCCTCCACCTGTTCTCTCTCTATCTCTCCCTCTCTTTCTAATAAAAATGAATAAATAAAATCTAAAAAAAGTAAAAATAAATAAAAATAAAATAAAATAAAATAACGATTATTAGGATGCTCAAAAATATTAGAACAACAATAGATGGTCATTACAAACACCTAAATAAAGAGATAGCAGATATAAAAATGGACATTGAAATAATAAAAAAGAATCAGTCAGAAATGACAAATACAATATCAGAAATGAAGAACACAGTGGAAGGAATTAAAAGCAGGATGGATGAAACTGAGAATCAAATCAGCGAGTTAGAGGACACGATAAATAAAGGCACGGAAGCAGAGCAGAAAAAAGAAAAGAAACTCAAAAAGTCTGAGGAAACTCTAAGAGAGCTCTGTGACAACATGAAGAGAAATAACATCAGCATCATAGGAGTTCCTGAAGAAGAAGAGAAAGAACAAGGGATAGAGACTTTGTTCAAGCATATCATAGCTGAAAACTTCCCTCAATTAAGACAGGAAAACATCTCACATGTTCAGGAAGCACAGAGAACTCCATTAAAGAGAAACCCAAAGAAACCTACACCAAGACACAACATAATTAAAATACCAAAGCTAAGTGATAAAGAGAAAATATTAAAAACTGCTAGAGAAAAAAAGACTTATCACCTACAAAGGAGCCCCCATAAGGATGACTTCCGACTTTTCAACAGAAACACTTGAGGCCAGAGGGAATGGCAAGAAATATTCAAAGTAATGCAGAACAAGAGCCTACAACCAAGACTACTTTATCGAGCAAGGCTATCATTTAAAATTGAAGGAGAAATAAAAAGCTTTCCAGACAAACAAAACCTCAAGGAATTCACTACAACCAAACCAAGGCTGCAAGAAATGCTAAGGGGCCTGTTGTAAACAGATCAAAGGAGAAAAAGAATATAGCAAAAGAGGAATACAATTTTAAAGAATAAAATGGCAATAAACAATTACATATCAATAATAACCTTAAATGTAAATGGATTAAATGATCCGATCAAAAGACATAGGGTAGCTGCGTGGATAAGAAAACAGGACCCATACAAATGCTGTCTACAAGAGACACACCTTAAAAAAAAAGATGCACATAGACTGAAGATAAATGGATGGAAAAAAGTATTTTACACAAATGGAAATGAAAAAAAAGCTAAGGTAGCAATACTTACATCAGACAAAATGGACTTTAAAACAAAGACTATAGTAAGAGATAAAGAAGTTCACTACATAATGATAAAGGGAGCAATCCAACAGGAAGATATAACCATTATAAATATCTATGCACCAAATATAGGAGCACCTAAATATATAAAGCAGACTTTGATGGATATAAAGGGCGAGATCAACAGCAATACTATAATATTAAGGGATTTCAATACCCCACTAACATCACTAGATAGATCCTCAAGAAAGAAAATTAACAAAGAAACAGCAGACTTAAAGGACATACTGGATCAACTCGATTTAATAGATATCTTCAGAATCTTTCACCCTAAAGCAGCAGAATACACATTCTTTTCAAGTGCTCATGGTACATTCTCTAGAATAGACCACATGTTAGGGCACAAAAGCAGTCTCAACAAATTTAAGAAGATTGAAATCATATCGAGCACTTTCTCTGATCACAGTGGCATAAAACTAGAAATCAACCACAATAGAAAAACTGAAAAATACTCAAACACTTGGAAACTAAATAGCACGTTTTTAAATAACAAATGGGTAAACAATGAGATCAAAGAAGAAATTTAAAAATTCCTAGAAATGAACGATAATGAGCATACATCAACTCAAAATTTATGGGACACAGCAAAAGCAGTACTGAGAGGGAAGTTCATAGCATTACAGGCATACCTCAAGAAGCTAGAAAAAGCTCAAATAAACAACTTAACCCTACATCTAAAAGAACTAGAAAAAGAACAGCAAGTAAAGCCCAGAGCTAGTAGAAGGAAGGAAATAATAAAGATCAGAGCAGAAATAAATGACATAGAGGCTAAGGAAACAATACAGAGGATCAATGAAACCAGTAGCTGGTTCTTTGAGAAGGTAAACAAGATCGATGAACCTTTAACAAGACTCACCAAGAAAAAAAGAGAGAGGACTCAAATAAATAAAATTAGAAACGAGAGTGGAAAAATAACAACTGACACAACAGAAATACAAAATATTGTTAGAAAATACTATGAAGAACTGTACGCCAAAAAACTAGACAACCTAGATGAAATGGACAAATTCCTTGAAACATATAATTTTCCAAGAATTAATCTGGAAGAATCAGAAAACCTAAACAGACTTATTACACCAAATGAGATTGAAACAGTTATCAAAAAGCTCCCAAAAAAGAAAAGTCCTGGGCCTGATGGCTTCACAAGTGAATTCTACCAAATATTCAAAGAAGAACTAACTCCTATCCTTCTCAAGCTATTTCAAAAAATTCAAGAGGAAGTAAGACTTCCAAGCTCCTTTTATGAGGCGAGCATAATTCTGATTCCAAAACCAGACAAAGACAACACAAAGAAAAAAAATTATAGGTCAATATCCCTGATGAATTTAGATGCTAAAATCCTCAACAAAATATTAGCAAACTGGATCCAGCATTATATGAAAAAAATCATACACCAGAATCAAATGGGATTTATTCTTGGGAGGCAAGGCTGGTACAATATTTGCAAATCAATCAATGTGATTCATCACATAAACAAAAGGAAGGAGAAAAACCATATGATAATTTCAATAGATGCAGAAAAAGCATTTGATAAAATCCAGCACCCATTCATGATCAAAACTCTCAGCAAAGTGGGAATACAGGGAACATACCTCAACATGATAAAGGCCATTTAGGACAAACCCACAGCCAACATCATACTCAATGGGAAAAAATTAAAAGCAATCACCTTAAGATCAGGAAAAAGGCAGGGGTGCCTCCTTTCACCACTCTTATTCAACATAGTCCTGGAAGTCCTAGCCACAGCAATCAAACAAGAAAAAGAAATTAAAGGCATCCAAATTGGAAAAGAAGAAGTAAAACTATCATTATTTGCAGATGATATGATATTGTATATAGAAAACCCTAAAGTCGCATCAAAAAACTACTAGACATGATAAATGAATTTAGCAAGGTAGCAGGATATAAAATTAATACTCAGAAATCAGAGGCATTTTTATACACTAACAATGAACTGTCAGAAAGAGAAATTAAGGAATCAATCCCCTTTACTATTGCAACCAAAAAAATTAAGTACCTAGGAATAAATTTAACCAGGGAGATTAAAGACTTGTACTCGGAAAATTATAAAACATTGATAAAAGAAATCAGGGAAGATACAAACAAGTGGAAGCATATACCATGCTCATGGTTAGGAAAAATAAACATCATTAAAATGTCTATATTACCCAAAGCAATTTATAAATTCAATGCAATACCGATTAAAATACCAATGACTTACTTCAAAGATATAGAACACATATTACAAAAATTTATATGGAACCAAAAGAGAACATGAATAGTATCAGCAATCCTGAGAAGGAAGAATAAAGTGAGAGGTATCACACTTCCAGATATCAAGTTATACTATAAGGCCATTGTACTCAAAACAGCCTGGTACTGGCATAAGACCAGGCATATAGATCAATGGAAGAGAACTGAGAACCCAGAAATAAACCCATACCTTTATGGACAACTGATACTTGACAAAGGAGGTAAGAGCATACATTGGAGTAAAGACAGTCAGCCTCTTCAACAAATGGTGTTGGGAAAATTGGAAAGCTACCTGCAAAAAAATGAAACTAGACCACCAACTTAAACCATTCACAAAAATAAACTCAAAATGGATAAAAGACTTAAATGTAAGCCGTGAAACCATAAGCATCTTAGAAGAAAACATAGGCAGTAAGCTCTCTGACATTTCTCGCAGCAATATATTTGCCGATTTGTCTCCACAGGCAAGTGAAATAAAAGACAGGATAAACAAATGGGACTATATCAAACTAAAAAGCTTCTGCACAGCTAAAGACAATAAGAACAGAATAAAAAGACAAACTACACAATGGGAGAATATATTTGACAATACGTCTGATAAGGGGTTAATAACCAAAATTTATAAAGAACTTGTAAAACTTAATACCAGGAAGACAAACAATCCAATCCAAAAATGGGCAAAAGAAATGAATAGACACTTCTCCAAAGAGGACATACAGATGGTCAATAGGCATATGAAAAAATGCTCAACATCACTAATCATTAGAGAAATGCAAATTAAAACCACAATGAGATATCACCTCACATCAGTCAGAATGGCGCTTATCAACAAAACAACACAGAATAAGTGCTGGCAAGGATGTGGAGAATAGGGAACCCTCCTGCACTGCTGGTGGGAATGCAGAGTGGTGCAGCCACACTGGAAAACAGTATGGAGATTCCTCAAAAAATTAAAAATCGAACTGCCTTTTGACCCAGCTATACCACTGTTAGGAATATACCCCAAGAATACCATAGCACTGTATGAAAAGAAGAAATGCACCCCCATGTTTATGGCAGCATTGTTCACAATAGCAAAGATCTGGAAACAGCCCAACTGTCTGTCAAAGGACGAGTGGATTAAAAAGTTTTGGTACATATATACTATGGAATACTACTCAGTCATAAGAAATGATGACATCAGATCATTTACAACAACATGGATGAATCTTGATAACAGTATACTGAGCGAAATAAGTAAATCAGAAAAAACTAAGAACTATGATTCCATACATAGGTGGGACATAAAAATGAGACTCAGAGACATGGACAAGAGTGTGGGAGTTATGGGTGGGGGGGAGGAGAGGGAGGGGGATGGGGGAGGGGAGGGGCACAAAGAAAACCAGTTAGAACATGACGAAAGACGATTGGATTTTGGGTGATGGGAATGCAGCATAAGCAAATGGCAAAATAATCTAGATCTGTTTTCTCTGAATATATGTACCCTGATTTATCAATGTCACCCTATTAAAATTGATTAAAAAAATAATAATAATAATATTTTCTTCTATTCTGTGGGTTGCCTTTTACTCTATTGATGTTGGCTTTAAATGAACAAAATTTTTAATTTTCATAATGTCTAATTTGTTTATTTTTTCTTTTGTTTCCTGTGCATTTGGTGTCATATCCAAGAAATCATTGCAAAATTCACTGTCCCAAATCTTTGATCTGTTTTCTTTTAAGTGTTTGATACATTATCTTTTACATTTAAATCTTTGATCCATTTAGAGTTAATTTTTGTACATACTGTTAGCTAAGGGTCCAATTTCATTCTTTCACATGTGGTGCTCCAGTTTTCCCAGTATCAATTGCTGAAAAGCTTGTCCTTTCTCCATTGAATGGTCTTGATGTCCTTGTTAGAATCATTTTATCATAATTCTCTCTTCTCCTCTCATTACAGACCAGTTTGTGTAAAAAGCCCAGATCTTCTAAGGAGAAGTCTTAGATCTAAATCTCCCCCAATTTATGGTGGATTAATAGAAACCACAGCAGCACTGACTGGATTTGCCTTTCGAATTCTTGCCCAATTGACTATATTCAGAGAAGAGAAGAGTAGCAAGGAAGATCTCAAAGGAAAGATAATAAATTTATTACTAATTTAGTTTGGGAGTTTGGTAGAAACTAAAGCAATTAATTGGAAAAGTTAAAGAGGTCAATCATATTGTAGTCATCACAGATAGTAGTTATATAATTCAATATCCACTCTGTTCAACTATCAGCAGGTGTCCCTAGTTTGGATTGATAATAAAATCCATGACACACAATATACTTTCCCTAGGACCAAGTTTACTTAGCAGGAATAAAGGATATGGGAAAACAAAACAAAACCCTGCGGCTGACTGGCAATGGTAGGGGAAGTCTTGTGACTCCCACTAGAAACAGTGTCCCACACTCTCCTCCCTTGGTGGCCTGTGGTCACAAGAGAAGACACTGACTGGCCATGGACCACTTCAGCTTGGAGAAGCCATGAGCTCTGGGATCTCTTGAGCTTTTCTGTTTGGCTCCAGCATAGCTGTATCCCATCAATCGCAGCTATAATTACTTAATATAGAATCTCAACAATGAAGTACTTAGCAATTTCAACTAATTCTTATTTCTTTGGAATATAATGTAAATAGTCTCAGTATAGTAAATATAGTATAAATAGTAGATATTGTGTGTATATGCAATAAAGGATTAAACTTGCCTCTTGTACCCAGCTCCTTGGAAGTAAACTCGAAGTTCTTGGAACATTATGCCTGATAGGAATATTTTTGTTTAGCTGGAGGGCTGAGGCTACCGGGGATTGTCTATGCTAATAATTTGATTTGTGGTAGGAGCCTTGGCCCATGCCGTATCAGCTTGACCTCTGCAGAACCTTGGGGCTAAGATCAGCCAAGGGTAGCCAGCCAAGTCTACATGGTTGATCCCCAATAAAAATCTCTAAATCCCTTAGCAAATTTTAATTATACAATACAGTGTTATCAACTATAGCTTCCCAGACTTTATTCACCTGACAACTTAGAGTTTGTACCCTTTTGCCAATCTCTTTCTGTAATACTGACCTGAATAATTGAAATTTCTAGGACAGTAGAATCGAAATGTTCTTAGTAAATAAATAAACAAATGGTGTCATGGATGTGTTGATTAACAACTTGGGAGGAATCACTTCACAATGTACACACATATCAAATCATTACAACATATACTTTAAATATCTTACAATTTTATCTGTCAGTTATTCCTCAGTAAAGTTTAGGGGGAAATCTGAACCCTGACGCTTGAGTGGCCTTCCTGGCAATACTCTGTGCAATATTGTCACTCATCATGACCAGGAGAAGTAAGCACCATCAGCAAGTCTCCACTGGGACTTCCCTGGAGCCTTTCCAACATGCCTGTTCCCTTTGCTGGTTTGGTTATAATGGTGTTTGCTATAATAAACTGTAGCTGTGAGTACACAGCCTTTCTTGGTCTTTCCAGCACACCCTTGCATGTGAAGGTGGTCTTGGGAAACCTCCAAAACCTGTACTATCCTCCTACAAATTTCCTAAAAAGACGTTTCAAGGAGTCCCCGAGACTAGAAGAAAGATCACAGGCCTCCTGTGAACTGAGTCCTTCCACGTGTGCGTTAACTACACGCATTAGAGGGATGGCGCGCTGTGATGGTGCCCGCCGAGCAACTCCCATGGTGGACAAGACATGGTCTTTTCTTCAAGATGTAATTAGTTTGTTAGGGAGAAAAGACATGCAAAATAATACAAAGCGGAAAATGATTAAAAAAAAAAGTAGATATTCTTCCATTTCTCTTTATCTCAGTTTTCCTATCTGCACATAAAGGGGAAAGTCATATTAGCATAGAAAATAAAGGTACGTTCACAGGCTTCTTTCAAAAGCTTAAGACTAAAGAAAAAAAAAGAATTTTCTGTCATAATCTGACAATGAACCTTGTTCCTTAAAATCAATGGCCTGTGGCACCGCGAAGGCGGGCCATTCTATTCAATGGCACTCGCAATCAGGGCCAAGAGCCTGGGACTTCCTATTATTCTCTCCAGTTAGAGAAGAGCACTACGCACCAATTAAAAAGAAAATATGTAACTGCTGTGCGTTATAGTTCCATGTCCTTAGAATTGCCATATTCCAAACAAGTCTCTCCCTATACGTTTGCTAATTTTCATGTTCATAGCAAGATACCTGTGACATTTATTATTAGCCAGTAAATTATAGCTCTATTTAGAAGTCCTTGCTTTCACTGAGCTTTAAAGAAATTAAAGATCAATTTTTCATTGCTTCCTTCTCAACACAATGCTTTCCAACGTGAACTGCGTACTCCTTGGTTTAATTTTAGTAACAACAGCAAAAAAAGGTCAACTGTGACTCTTTGGTCTCATTTGGCTCCTGCTTTATGCTGCCAAGAGCAGTGCAATTAGAGTATGGAAATTCACATATTCTTATGAATAAAAAGGAAAAGAAATATGAAAAAAAAGCTCTTTTTGTAGAAGTCCAGGAGGTGGCAGGTAAAATTCATGTAAATTTAACAGCTTGGCCAAAAAAAAAAAGTCTATTTTTCCTTTTAATGACAGAGGCTAGAGCATTCACAAGCACCATTTAAATTTTGTGTTCAAAATCTACATTCAGTGGCCCTGACCGGTTGGCTCAGTGGTAGAGCATCAGCCTGGCGTGCAGGAGTCCCAGGTTCGATTTCCAGCCAGGGCACACAGGAGAAGCGCCCATCTGCTTCTCCACCCCTCCCCCTCTCTTTCCTCTCTGTCTCTCTCTTCCCTTCCCACAGCCAAGGCTCCATTGGAGCAAAGTTGGCCCTGGGCGCTGAGGATGGCTCCATGGCCTCTGCCCCAGGTGCTAGAATGGCCCTGGTTGCAACAGAGCAACGCCCCAGAGGGGCAGAGCACTGCCCCCTGGTGGGCATGCTGGGTGGATCCTGGTCAGGCGCATGCGGGAGTCTGTCTGACTGCCTCCCCGTTTCCAACTTCAGAAAAATACAAAAAAAAAAGAAAAAGAAAAAGAAAAAAGAAAAAAAATCTACATTCAGTAATGGCTAAATATTAGTGAATCACTTTTGTGACCTGGACGCTCAGTTAGCTGAGCTGTTTCCTTAGGCCACTGCCCGACGCCAAGGTCATGGGCATAATTGGGTTTAAGAGTGTTAATGACCACAAAGAGATTTGTCAGGTATTAACTCAGTTGGTCCTCATTACACCCCTGAGAGGTCCTTAGAATAAGTATGATTATTGTCACTTTGTGAAGAAAAAATAAACAGATTCTAAAAGGTTAAGTGACCTTTTTACGGTCACATAATTAACAAGTGGGGGTAAAAACTGGACTATGAGTTTCCTGATACTGGCATTGTTTCCACTCAGTAATACAACTTCAAGTTGGATTTGTTTATTGTTTCCGTGTAAAAAGTAAAACGACTATGACATTCATTAGCCTGTTAATCACACTTGAATTTAGAAGACAATGACTTCTGTGTCAAGATCATGATAGACCATCTTCCAACTTGCAAATAAATTACAGACAGAATCATAAAGAAAAGCTAAAATTAATAATAGCTTAAAAAATAAAGACAAAAGCAAGTGCCCATGGCCTCCTTACCCTTCCTGCAACTCTAGACCCCAGGAACCCCTCCCCTGGCTTGTCTCCATGCCAGGGCCAACCAGGAAGCAGCATTTGATGATGCGGTAGAAGACTGTGTGATCAACAAAGGGTACAAAATATAGAAAAAGAACGCCTCTTTTCTTTACAATTTGGTGGTGACCCATGCTCTGGATTGGCCCACCTTTAAAGCGCAGTGGCTTCCAGATATAACTAGACCAGAAAGGAAAGATTTCAGCATTCATCAACTGGTCTTAGGGACACATACATTGGATGAACAAAGCCATCTTGTGACAGCCGATGTGCAGCTCCTTAACAATGATGTTTAGTTTGATGCTTCATGCTACACTAGAGAGAAAGGAGAATTTGGACGTTTGGGCTCTGATAGTGGAAAAATTGGAATAGAAATCAAGATCAACCATGAAGGAGAAGTAAGCAGGGCACCATATGTGCTGTAGAAGCCTTGCATTACTGCAACAAAGACTCCATCCGGTAGTGTTCTTGGTTTTGACTATACAAAACAGCCATCTAAACCAGATCCTTCTAGACAGTGCACCCCAGACTTGCATCTCCATGGATATCAGAAGGAAAGCTATGGGCTTTCTTTAAACTGAAATGTCAGTGGGCAGTTACTTAATGCTTCAGATGACTATACCATCTGCCTGTGGGACATCAGTGCTGTGTCAAAGGAAGGAAAAGTTGGGGATGCAAAGACCATCTTTACAGTGAGTCCAACAGTAGTAGAAGACGATTCCTGGCATCTGTCCCATGTGTCTCCATCTGGGTCAGTGCTAATGTTCAGACACTTGTGACCTGAGATACTCATTGAAACAATAATTCTAAAACCAAGACACTCAGTTGATGCTTACACTGCTGAAGTGAACTAACTGCCTTTCTCTTGATCATGACAGTGAATTCATTCTTGCCACAGAATCAGCTAAAAGTGTTGCCTTGTGGATTCTGAGAAATCTGAAACTTAAGTTGCATTCTGTTGAATTGCATAAGGATGAAATATTCCAGGTTCAGTGGCCACTTCACAACGAAACTATTGTGGCTTCCAGAGGTGCTGACTGCAGACTGAATATCTGGGATTTAAAGAGAATTGGAGAGGAACAATTCCCAGAAGATGCCCCACTAGAGTTGTTGTTTATTCACTGTGGTCACACCACCAAGATATCTGATTTCTCCTGGAACCCCAATGCACCTTGAACGATCTGTTCTGTGTTAGAAGACAATACCATGCCAGTGTGGCAAATGGCAGAGAACACTTACAATGATGACGATCCTGAAGGGTCTTAGGTATCCATCTGTACTTCTCGTGATTTTGGATTCCCCCTTTTCCCTCACAACCCTGACACTGGTTGAACACTGGTTGGTTTTGAGACACAGACTCTGTTCAGTGGTCCCTCTATTATAGGGACCATCAACAATGCTAGTAACCCAAACGGAAGGTGTTTCCGAAATGGTCACTGGAGGACTTGATTCAGCAAAGCCACAGTCTTATATTTAAATTTTCTTCAAGAATTTTCTTGTAATAAAGATCTAAAGTAGCCACCCAAAGGGGAATATTATGTATGGTTATTTTATTTTTCTTATGCTATATCCCCTAAATTCTTCAGACTCATTTAAGTAAAAGAAAAAGTAAGGAATAGAGCCAAGTAGGTAGGAGTTGGAGCCATGAACGTCAGTGCTGCCAGACATCATGTTTATTTAAGAAGCAGAGGATACTGAAGTCGTATCAATTCCCACTCTGTAATCTTCACGCCTGGCTTTCTGGGCTGCACACCGTCCTGTGTGCAGTCTCCTCTCAGTTCTCAAGTTAAGTCAAGCTATGTAATCTCTTCCCACATATTTTTGCTTCTTAGTGTATTTCTTGAACTATTTTCATATGATTTCATTCTGTTCTATGGGTTGGCTTTAAAAAAAGAAAAACAACACCTTAGGTCCATCAAGTTGTAAAGATGTGTTTTTACCTAACAGCTATACCACAGGTTGATGGCCCAGTTAAGTTGAGAAGAGTGAATCGATAGCTTGTGTTTGTTTTTAAAATTAAATCAATCTGAATAAGAGTTGCTTCTTTTTTTCAATAGTCCCTGACTTCCAGTTTGATACTATCTCTGTTTTGGGTGACCTGTTTCACCAGCAGGCCTGTTGTTCTCCATGACTAACCATGTAAGTGCTTATAATGGAATTAATTGCCTTTCTCTATTAAAAAAAAATGAAAGGACAAGAATCAAGTGCATATGCCAGACAAAGACAGATATTTGCATCAACTTGAATCTTGCAGCGATTGGATGAGAAGCATTGTCGGTAGCCTGTATGCAGTCAACCCTCTGAACAAGAGGGTCACGACTGGCAGTGAGGCTCTGACTCCTGTTTACAGCTTGTTTTTAAAGTAAACATCACATGCATTGGAAAACCGAGAAGGCCCTCTTTCTCATTTTTTCAGACAGCTGAGATATTGTCCCTTCCTTCTCAGCTGCTATCATCCAACACAGTGTGTTTCATACAACAGGCCATGGGGGGAGAGTGATGGAGAGTGGTATTCACATCCTAGGATGATGAGCTTTCAGATCAAGCTGAGCAGAGGCAGGATGCAGGGACAGAATAACAGAAGCAGAGACAGGAAAGGCCCTGGAAATGGGGCTTGCTGGGAAGTATCATTTTCCATGAACTGTACCTGATTAAACTACAGAAGGCTGTATCTGTTATCTCTCCCGTGGTAAAGAAACTGACAAGAGCAGAATGTTCTATTTCAGGGCCAGATGAATGTTTCTGGGGTTTCAGAACTGAACTAGTGCTGTGCACAGCCGAGGAGGTGGTTTTCACCAATATGCAAATGACAGCAAGTCCCCCTGAAATCCTGGCAAGCCAGATTTCAATAGGGATGAGCACCAGAATTACAGATAGGGGAAAAGGCAGAAGGGAATTTTCCTAAGTATTGATTTGTTTGGCATTCTATGAGGGCTGCTTCTTTCCAAAACACTCCCAGAATACACCCATATTTCCCCATGTATAAGAAGCTCCCATGTATAAGATGAACCTTAATTTTGGGGCCCGAATTTTGAAAAATATATATATTACATAAAGTTATTGAACTCAAGTTTTATTCATCATAAAATCCATACAACTCCTCATCACTGTCAACACTCCCATCCATTAGCTTGTCCTCATCTGTGTCTGATGACAAATCACTGTCTTCCACAATGAGCACAAAAACAAGTGCAAAAAAGTGGAAAATGCAAGTAAAAATATCTACAACTACGTATAAGATGCACCCAGTTTTTAGACCCCAAATTTTTTGGAAAAGGGTACGTCTTATACATGGGGAAATATGGTATTCTGGGTAGAAGAATATATTTAAAATATATATATTTGAGTTCCTGCTCTGTAACAGGTGGCTGTTTTAGATGTAGTGGTGAATACAGATTTAAAATCAAAATGTTTGCTCTCAAACATGAAAAGAGATGTCTTTGGGATTTTAGCATAACCATGTTGAATGTGCATTTTTCAACGGTTTGGGCTGTCTCTGTCGCTAAGCAGGACCCTACTTGTATTCTTTCCTATGGCAATAAGACTGACATTTCATGACACTGAGACATCCAGATCAGGCCAAGGGTCTTACCAGCTTCCACAGTCCCCATCTGCTTCTCAGCCCTTTTCTAACATGGGAATTGTTGGGCGTTTGACTCTCTCAGGGCCCTTGAGCTAATTCTGCTCCCTTAGTGAGAGAGGGGCAGCCCTTCCCTTTCAGCCCAGATTCTGAGGGATGGACCAGTGCTAGAAATGTAAGATTGTGGTCTCATTCTTTTCATTACTCTCCCTTTGGCAGAGATTGTGGGTCCACAGTGAAATCCAATTGTCATTTCCTTTTGTTTTATTTGGTGTACAAAAGTGAGAATTTCTCCTTAACTTTTTTTCCAGAGCAAGCCTGTAGGTTTCCTAAACCAAAAGGTCATCAGCCAAGCGAATCAATATATCTGCTCATTTTATCTCAATGTAAACAGTCTTTTAGAAAAAAATATTCAGTGGATCAGTCTATCTTGTTCAGGAATACTGATTATAATCTAATATACTCCCATGGTCCCATAAGAAGGAACAACTTCAGACATGTGAGCAATATCTCATTACAAGGTAATTTCCCCAGACTTCCAGAAAAGGCAAAAGAAAACATAAAAGGATGAAAAAGAGGCTAAGATGAACATTTAGTGACTTAGGAAAGTGATTATGTATTTGCTTATCTGAATGATAGATAAAATATTAAAAGGTGGAATTTTTTCAGAAGTTTAGACAGGGAGGTGGTTGCAATATTAGGGCTTATACTAGATAAACATAGTTATTTATAGTTAAGAATTAAATCAAAATATGTCTTTGGCTTGATCTGAATATTTGGGTTTTGTTCATTAATGAAGAAATCATTGATTTTATGTTACATAAGCTTTATTTGGAAATACTTGTCACTCATTTAAAGGCTTGTTCTGTCTAGCCTGACTATGATATGTGTGTGGGTACACACTTAGGTGTCAAGAAATGGCACTGGGTAGAGAGCTACAGGAAAAGTATGAGGGCCATTACTTAGGTACAAGACAGGGATACCTATTCCACAGATGGAATCTGGAAGCATAAAAACCTGGCACCCAACATACTTTCTGTTCTTGCTTCTGCCTTCCATGCACTGGATGGAGGCAAAAGCGCCTAGTGGGCAGACTGACAATCACTGGGTAGGGAGGGGTCCCCGGGAGCCAAGTGCAGAAAAAGAGATCCTTCCGTCTGCCTGCAGGCAGTGTCTGGCTGTCCTGGACGCAGGCAGACCTCATTTCATTGAGCCTTGCTTTAGGGTGCTTCACATATACTGCATTTTTTAAAAGAATAAACTGAAGGTCTGTGTCAACTCTGCATTAAGCAAGTCTATTAGCATCATTTTCCCTACAGGCTCAAATAATGGTTATCATGTTTAGCAATACGGCTTTTTTTGTTTTTGTTTTTGTTTTACAGGGACAGAGAGAGTCAGAGAGAGGGATAGACAGGGACAGAAAGACAGGAATGGAGAGAGATGAGAAGCATCAATCACCAGTTTTTTGTTGCGACACCTTAGTTGTTCATTGATTGCTTTCTTATATGTGCCTTGACCATGGGCCTTCAGGAGACTGAGTAACCCCTTGCTCAAACCAGCGATCTTGGGTCCAAGCTGGTGAGCTTTTTTTGCTCAAGCCAGATGAGCCCACGCTCAAGCTGGCAAACTCAGGTTCTTGAACCTGGGTCCTCCGCATCCCAGTCTGACGCTCTCTCCACTGCGCCACCGCCTGGTCAGGCAATAAAGTATTTTTAAAGTAAGGTGTATACATTGGTGTTTTAGACATAATGCCATTGCACACTCAATAGACTACAGCAGTGGTTCTCAAAATGTGCGCCCTAGATTTCCAGATGCGCCCTATGGTATTCTAGAGAAATATGTGCCTGTTGGGGATCAAAAAACCAACAGAGTTTTTGGAGTTTAGATTTTGGGGGTACAGAGGTGTGGGGAACTGGCTATAAGCTGACAGTCTGCCTAACCCCCCACTTCACTTGCCTGATTAGGTTGTAAAAGGCATTACGCTGGGGTGCTGGATTGTCTACACTACTCCCCATGTTCCCCAGAAAGACTGGAGGCAAGTTTCTTCTATATTTTGTTTGGTGTAAAGTTAAGATGATATGTATGGTGGGAGTTTTCTGCACTCAACACAATTAAGAGTAAAAAGAGAGGAATTCTTCAATGTATTGACAAGGAAATGAGAGTCTGCCTTTCAAATATATGTCCAAATCTTGAAGAAATCACTAGCACACATCAGGCTCATGTTTCTCATAAATACATGATGAAAAAACTTAACACATTTGTACCGGGACCTGCCGAATTTATTAAATCTTATTAAGAATGTATCTATATATATAAAAAGATAACTTTTTTGTCATTTTTTAAAAAATTTTTAACCCATATTTTTTACAAATTCTAAAAGCATAACTCAAAAAATGTGATATAAAAATGTTTTTTTAATGTCAGAATAAATTTAATTTTGTTGTATTTATTGTTTAATTACCATAAAAGCATGCTTGGACTTCATATTATTTTTCTTCAATATTTGACTTAATTATTATAACATATTTCTCAGAAATTTGTATATAGTGTGCCTACAATTATTTGTAGGATTTTAAATGCTCCCTGACTTCACAAAGTTTGAGAGCCACTGGACTACAGCAGAGTGCAAACATACTTTTCATGTGCAACAGGGAAACCAAAAGATTCCCGTGACTTCTCTTTATCATGATGGTCTGGAACCAGACCCACAATATCTCCAAAGTATGAGATTTGCTGTCCATGTCAATGGAAATAGTGCTTCTTTAATCAACTCAGCACATGCAAGGGAGGACTCAGCTCTACGTTTACACAGAAAGTCAAATACTGCAGATCAGAGTCAACCGTAAGTGCTCTCAGCATTCACCCGTGGACCCCTCCCTTATTACTCACAGTATTCAGTTAAATTCGGTGGAGCTATTAGCAGATTTCATTCTTATGTTTCTGACTGGACTCAGTCAAGTTGGAATGAAGGACTGTCTTATCCTCAGGCTCCTGTGGCTCTCAGGTGAGTACGTACTATTGTCAGGGAAGGCACACTGCCAAAAATTTAAGGCTTTCTGATCTTCCGCTTTGATTTTTAGTGATTTTAATTCAATAAAAAAAATGTGTTAGACTATTTTCACAGAAAATGCCAACAACTCCACACACATTGACTTATATTTACTACAGTTGAAATGTGTCTATATATTAGAATTAGAAAGGAATTTAGAAATCAGGCATCTCTGTTCTCATTTTTACATGAAAAGAAATGACATATTAGCCTGACCTGTGGTGGCGCAGTGGATAAAGCGTCGACCTGGAAATGCTGAGGTCGCCGGTTCGAAACCCTGGGCTTGCCTGGTCAAGGCACATATGGGAGTTGATGCTTCCAGCTCCTCCCCCCTTCTCTCTCTCTCTCTCTCTCTGTCTCTCTCTCTCCTCTCTAAAATGAATAAATTAAGAAAAAAATTTAAAAAAAAAAAAAAAAAGAAATGACGTATTAAAGCAGTTATACCACGTGGCTGCGGGCACTCTACGGAAACCAGGGTAAACAACGGGAGCTGTGTCTATAGACCAGTGCTTCAACCTGTCATGCCTCTTATGCTGCCAAAGATCACACAGCGGAGAAGCCACCCACCCCCTCATGCTAACGTGCCTAGAGTTAAGCTTTAGTCATACTCAGACTACATTAAAAATAAATAAATTACAGGAAAGACCTGAAAAAGGTGACAATTCATTACACTATAGTATAAAACAGACTCAATTCTATTCTGATCAATCAGATTTACTAACAAACTTGTCCATAACAGGAACATGTGAGAAAGTTCTACTGTGACACAGTCTCCCTGCAGTGGCTGCATTGAACATAGCTGATCCCTTCTGCTAGACAATCAAATGCACATGCAGCAGACCCCGTCCTTTAGCTGCAGTGTTTTGCTTTCTACATTTTCATTTACTTGTGGTTAAAAGTGGTCTGGAACTATTAAACGAGAAGTTCCAAATATAAACAATTAGCAACTTTTAGACTACACATTGTTCTGAGTAGTGTGATGAAATCTCGCACCATCCCACTCTACTGCACCAGGGACGTGAACCATCCCTTTGGCCAGCATGTCCATGCTGTGCACAACCCCACCCTTAGTCACTCAGGAACATCTTGGTTATCAGACACACTGTCTTGAGGTCACAGTGCTTATGTTCCAGTAACCCTTATTTTACTTAATGATGCCATATTCACATAACATTTGTTACAGTGTATTGTTATAATTGTCTTATTTTATTATTGTTGTTGATTTCTAACAGTGCCTAATTTATAAGTTAAACTATCATAGGTATGCATGTATAATAAAAAACACAGTATGTATAGTGGTTGGTACTATCCCCAGTTTTGTGCATCCACTGGGGGTCTTGGAATGCATCCCCTGCAGATAAGGGAGGCTACTGTTGAATATCTGAAGCAGTATACTACTCAATGGGCATTCAGAACTGTTTTCTATTTAGAACAATGTTGCAAAATACCTGTCTTATTTCCATTTCACAGATGGAGAAACTGAGTTTTCAGTTTTGTGACTGGTGGAGTCACCAAAAGAGTTGAGAAAAGGGCAGCTCCCTGGTGGAGGGAAAAAACACTAGGGAGGTTAGGAGAATTTTCTCTGAGGTCACCCATTGGGTACCTACGTTTCTTCCTTTTGTCTTCCATAAAGTTAAAGTATTTCCCTAAGTGAATTTTATATTTCATTCCAAAGGTAACATACAAGAATCCAAGAGGAGGTGCCTCTCCTTGAACACATCTGTACTGGCTGCCTGACTGCTGAAGCTATGTGCTTTGAGTGTGGACCAAACAGTGAAGAAAAAGACACTGTGGGATAGTGCTTTGCCCTCAGTGTGTTAACTCTGATGGCTCTGCAGAAGACCCATTCATGCTGATGATTGAAGACAAATGTTATTTGGATTTACATGTCTATAGATATTATGGGCAGTCACAACCGGGATGAGAGCAGTGACAGTCGCAATATATAACCTAATAGATGTTAGATCAGTACTATTCTACTCTTGACACCAGCCCACCCCGACAGCAAATCTTTGCTAGAAGTTCTGTGTTCCTTAAACCAGTTTCAAGTTTCTTAGAATGGAATCTCTGAAAGTCTGTCTTAATCACTGAACATGTATTGAACATTGGCTGTTTCAATGGCATCTGGATATAGTTCTCGAAGTTATAGCTGAAGATCAAATGAGATAAGAAGAGTTGTTTAATGTGCAGTGGTACATTCTCCTTTCACTCTTAATTAGATCTATTCCCAATAGTTTCACTTTCTCTCACTTCTTCTCCCACTGTCAAGGAGGGTCATTTGAGTTTGGTGGCATGAGTGATTGTTGTGGGAAATGAAGGAAGAAAGCCCAAGCCCCAAACAATTCATTTATTCTTTTTTTACATCTTCAGTATCAATAAGCTGTGAAGAAGCACAGATTTTTATTTATAGCCCTCTAGGGTCGAAATGTCTCCGCTTACGTTTTGTTTAAAGAAAATAAAACAAGTCAGAGAAAGACAAATACCCTATGATTTCACTTAAACATGGAATCTAAAGAGAATTTAAGTGAACAAACAAAACGGAAGCAGATTCAGGCCAGAGGGGAGCGGCCTGGGGGACTGGGTATAAAGGTGAAGGGATTGAGAAATTCAGACTGTAGTTACAGAATAGTCCTGGGGATTCATGTACAGCATGGGGAATATAGTTAATAATGCTGTAATAACTGTGTATGGTGCCAGGTGGGCACTGGGAATATGGGAACACCTTGTGATATATGTGATTATCTAACCACTGTGCTGTACACCCAAAATGAATATAAAATAATATTGAATGAACATATATTACATATAATGTATATATAATGTGTGTGCATATATATTCTTTTGATTAAATAAGTAAAGATTCATTCCAACATACAAAAGAAACCCCCAAAATCAACCTTCACTAACCTTTCCCCAACTGCCCCTCCAGAATCTGTTCTGTGTCCTTGAATATCCACCTCAACACTTGCAAAATCAGCTTGTGCTTCACAGAACTGTAGTTGTCTACTAGTCTGCCACTAAAATCTTCAGTTCCTTTTTAAAGAAAGAACTAGAACATAGACTCTGTGTATGTGTTGCCTTCTATCACCATTCTAC
Organism: Saccopteryx leptura; assembly: GCF_036850995.1. Classification (NCBI taxonomy): domain Eukaryota; kingdom Metazoa; phylum Chordata; class Mammalia; order Chiroptera; family Emballonuridae; genus Saccopteryx; species Saccopteryx leptura. The sequence continues at coordinate 212,269,899 of NC_089503.1, read as the reverse complement.
GTTTCTCATAAAAAATCTTATTTCCTACTGACATAATGTTAAAACCAAAATAATAAAACCCCTAGAGCTTAAATTCAGCATGCATTATAATATATATTTTACACAAAGTAGTTTTCCAACAAATATTTATTGTCTGAGTAAATGCATAATCATAAAATGTGACAATTATGCCCTTAAAAAGTTTATCTCATCAACATTTAAGGAAATTGCAAAAACGAGGAGTAAAAAATCAACATCTTTTCATTTAAAAACTATGGTGAACACACAATATAATATACAGGTAATGGCCTGACCAGGTGGTGGCGCAGTGGATAGAGCCTTTTACTGGGATGCGGAGAACCCAGGTTCGAGACCCCAAGGTCGCCAACTTGAGTGCAGGCTCATCTGGTTAGAGCAAAAAGCTCACCAGCTTGGACCCAGGGTCGCTGGCTCGAGCAAGGGGTTACTCGGTCTGCTGTAGCCCCACGGTCAAGGCACATATGAGAAAGCAATGAACAACTAAAGTGTCGCAATGCACAACAAAAAACTAATGATTGATGCTTCTCATCTCTCCATTCCTGTCTGTCTGTCCCTGTCTATCCCTCTCACTGACTCTCTCTCTGTCTCTGTAAAAAAAAAAAAATACAAGTAATGTATTATAGAACTGTACACCTAAAACCTACATAATTTTATTAACCAATGTCACCCTAATAATTTCAACAAAATCTTTTTTTTTTTTTTTTTTTTTTTTTTTGTGTGAGAGAGACATAGAGACAGAGAGAGGGACAGATAGGGACAGACAGGCAGGAAGGGAGAGAGATGAGAAGCATCAATTCTTTATTGTAGCACTTTAGTTGTTCATTGATTGCTTTCTCATATGTGCCTTGAGGGCGTGGGGGGTGGCTACAGCAGAGCAAGTGACCCCTTGTTCAAGCCAGTGACCTTGAGCTTCAAGCCAGCAACTTTTGGGCTCAAGGCCAAGGTCATGGAGTCATGTCTATGATCCCACACTCAAGCCGGTGAGCCTGTGCTCAAGCCAGATGAGCCCGCGCTCAAGCTGGCAACCTCGGGGTTTCAAACCTGAGTCTTCTGCATCCCAAATCAATGCTCTATCCACTGTGCCACTGCCTGATCAGGCATTAAAAAATAAATCAAAAATAAGAACTATAATATTCTTTGTTCCCTTTTTGTCCTATTCTCATCTGTTTACATACACATAAAAAGGATATGTGAGTAAAAGGTCAAGTGTGAGGAACAGGAAGGAAGGAGAAGCTGACTTGAGGAAGGGAGTGAGGATGACAGTTCCTGAAGGAGAACAGGCAGCCTCCGGGAAAACAAGGCAATAAAGCTGAATGCTCATAAGCGTGGGAAAACAGAGGGTGTGCAACTGCCAGACTATCTGAATCTGGCCTCCTCTCAACAACAGTTGGGCAATCCTATTTTAGCAAAGTGTGGTCAGTTTATTTCTCATTTTAAAATACTACTCTATTGTAGTTAAACCAATACTACCAAATATATATATGTGAATATTTATATGAGAGAGTTAATCTGAATATAATTTCACTTAATTAATATGTCAGTTTCCCCTCCTTTATTACTTTTTTTTATAATTCCATTCCAGTAGAGTGAACTCAGCAAAACGTGTCACTGAAAACAGCTTTTGAAAAATTGCTACCACCAATGAGTAACATCAGCAGTTTTAAAACAGACTGTCAAAGAGGAGTTGGACTTTCTAAGGCAGAGCATCAGCATGGGATAGGAAACGCAGATCCCAGCTCTGGGAGGTAAAATGTGCACTTAACAGCATTCAGACCAAGGGTTTTCCACACCTCCACAACCAAGATGCATTATGTAACGAACCCATTTGGCTGACTGTGCACCAGCAAGCCATTCAGAAAGTAAACAAGAGAGTAGGTACGAACCTGTGGGCCCTTCTTGCTGCACAACGTGCAGACACAGGAGCCCTTGAGGTCGATTCAAAGCTAAGTGCACTATGCATCTAGCCCTGTCCTTTCTGGGCTCTTTCCCTACACAGAAGACGGGGGCGGGGCAGGAAGAATATAACACTGCCATGAATTTATTGTATGTCAGGAGCTGTAAAACTATGAAGAAAATTCAAATGTTTTTACTCTCTTAGCTCTAGAACAAGTTTTACATGAACATTTCAGTGTCCAACTGCGTGATAAATGTTCATATCTCTGCATGGTTTACACCTCCCAGTGATGGTGGCTAACGAAGACCTCTACAGATATTTGCTGGCTTTCCATAACAGATTTCTACTCTGTAGTTCCATTCGGTTATAAGTGACTTGCCCACATCTTAAGGAGTAATAGAGATGTTCCTGAACATTTTTCTGCTTTCAATTTTTACTCTCTTCCAAGAACATCTTTTTTAAAGAAGAGTTCTGACATTTTAATGAGGTGGACAAGCTGTTCCTAAATCAGCTCTTTAACTCCAGACTTTGTGCTACTAATGCTCTGGGATGTTCAGCTCACGCAAATGGATTTGATTTCTTTTAATTAGTAATATCCTCTCTTTCTTTCTAAGAAGTGAAAGGAGATTGAGGAGAACAGTGACTCGTTACATTCTGTGGTGAACACAGTATAAGCATGGTTTCCGAAGTGTGGTTCCGAGCCATGTCGATTGCTTAGTGTCCAGGGACGCAACCTAGTCTTTGGCATTTTTGTTCTTATTTTTGTTGGTGCTGGTGGTTGATTGTTTCAGGGAGGCTGTGCTTTTTTTTTTTTTCTTTTTACTTTGTTTTTTGTTTTAAGCTCTCCTTGAAATACAGAGGGCAGCAAAACTTATAACCATTGTTAAAGAGCATTAATAAGAATTCCCACTGATTCTAACTCTAATCATCCAAGGCTACCACTCCGTTAGACAATACTTTGTATATATAATTTTAATAATAATAACCAGGTACTCTACTAACCACTTTATATGTACTCTCACGTGATCTTTGCAGATAGCCTGGGCGGGTTGGCGTGTCATTTCATATGGCAGGTTTTCTTACACAGATGTATCTCCAGTATTTGTGTGGTACTGCCTGGTAATATTTCGTAAATATTTGTTTCATGATTGAATGAATGATGAAACTAAGGCATGCAGAGGTTCATTTTTCCCAGGGCTGTGCGCCTAGTTAGTCCACAAATAGGAATTCAAGCTCAGCTCTCTCTGAGTTTAGAGCCTAAGGCAAAACCACCTTGAATTCATGTGAACAAATCAGATGCTACAACATGCCTTTGTTGTCCATTCCAGAACTTTGCACACCAAACTCTAAGGAAGTATTTTCTTTTTTCTCCAATCAAAATTCCTCATGTTATGGTAGAAGTGCTGGATCTTTAGTTCTGTTTCTAGTGGAAATACGGAAATCCCACCTTCTAGTATTCTCTGCTTTGTGGTCTATCTGGGTATCAGCACAACTGTACTTACATTTTACAGATGGAGCCTTGGCACTTCAGGAATTGGCTCTAAATTAATTTCACAGCGAATAATTCCCTCCACCACAGAATCACGTGGGGAGTTTGCCAAAACACCCGATGCCCAAGTTACATCCCGGATCAATAGAATGAGTGCCCCTGGTGGTTACCGTGTGAGGCCGGGTTGGAGAACCGCTGCGGAGGGAGAAGAGACAACCCACTGCGCAGGTCTCTTCTCAATGCTTCGTCCGTTCTCAGGAGCGGGGTCTTTCCTCCGACCCCGCGGCCCCCACACCAGCTCGACTGTCTTTAACCTTCTCCTTGGAGTTGTAAGTTTTGACTTTGATTATTTTACTACCTCTTTTCTAGCTGTCTGTCAAATCTTCCTGTATATGGAGAAATGAATCAAGAGCAAAAACTATGGGGTCTGACATGTTCTACTAATATATATGACTAAAAACTTATTTCAGATGGTTATAAGCAATAGTATATAATAGTATACATACATAGTTATGAGCAATTCTATATATATAGTTAGAAACGATAGTATATATATATATCTATAAATATATTTATAGATACTATTTTTAAAATTATATTATATATACATACATATATTCTACATACTATATAGAGAATGAATGCTACAGATTTCCATGCAACCATCACTTAAGGCAGACCCTTTCTCACTCTGAAGATATGGTCGTAACCCTTCCATCAGAATGACTGAACTCAGTAATCACTTGCATTTCAAATCTATATATTCAGTGTGGGATAGGGTAGACAATGGCTTCTGATTCTAAAGAGTTATTTGAACATTTATACTCTTATTGATGAATTCAATGCCATACCAGAATATATTTAAATTGTTTGATCTTGTCTTATTACTAATCGTACCTTGGATTTTTCAGATGCTCTTCTTTCTTCTTTTTCATCACCATTATCACTAAAAATGCCACCACCACCTGCCCCCAAAGAGTCATCTTAAAGGAAAATAACCAGAAGTGCATCATCAGTTTACAACACAGATGAAAGCTTAGGAATATATGATTGCCAACCCTCAACACTGCTGCACGGAAGGTTTATCTTTCCCAAACCCAAGGTGAACTCGTTTAAAAGAAGATATTATATTTCTATTGTGTAGTCATGGCAAGCAAGGCTAGGCTACTTACACACACACACACACACACACACACACACACACACACACACACACCCCACCTTAAAAATCAAGTAAAAATGTTGAATGAAGTTTTTTGATATTGAAGAATTTACAATACAGTAAAGAATTATCAGCTCAAAACATAAAAGAAAACAGGGACCCAGAGTACCAGGTACTCAGGGCACTCAAAGCTTGCTTCGGCCCAGAGTTTCTTTATGCATCCAGGAAAAAATAAACGATGAAACTGAACTGTGACTTTGATGATCTTACAGAGCAAGAGGGCAGCGATCTGCTGAAGCTGGCATCTACTTACAGGTCACGCAGCAAAGACACGTGGTGGTGGTAGCATCCTGCAAGGCGACTATTGCAGGAGAGACCATTTAAGTTTCCCCAGACAGAGCACAGTGACCCTCTGATGGGGACAGAGCGCTTGCTTCCATTGGCAAAGAAGATTCATTAGAATGCAAGAACCGCCCATATGGTCCCATTGCAATTTTCGGTGTCTCATTCCTTTGTAATGAATATTCTCACTTTAACAGCAGACATAACGACAGCTTGGATATTCAGTTTCTGTTGTAATCCAGCCACTCACGAGATGAGACTGATTTTGGTATTCATGAATATCAGCTCTGCAGCTATGGGAGATGAGGTTTCCTTTCAGGACAGATTCTGAAACTTTAGGTCATTCATGCAGCACTCAGTCTGGGAAATTTCTAAGCATTCGAGCTCACCTTTCTCTTCTCCCACTTTGCCAAGTACACTTAACAACAAGCCACTCCACTGATGACATTTTCTACATATCCGTTGCCCCATCACATCATGAACTATCAGTGACCTCTTTACTAACGACAATAGTCATTAGTGTCTTTGAATTGAATCTTATTGGAGAACTGATTCCAGAAATTGCAGAACCAACTCCGAAAACTAACCCTTAAGATTTTGTTCTAGAACTGTTCTGGGTACAAACGTCTGTATCAGTCAGGGTATTCCTGACAAACAAAACCAAGAGAATATATGTATATGTATACAGAAAGACTTATTTTAAGGAATTGAGCCATGTAGTTGTGCCGCCTGGCAGTCTAAGATCTGTACAGCAGGCCAGACATCTGGACACTCAGGTCATAGCTGCCACCTTACATCTGAAATCCATAGGACATGCCGGAGGATGAAACCCAGGCAGGATTTCTATGCTACAGACTTGAGGCACAATTCCTTATTCTCTGGATAAACCCAGTTTTCATTTTTTAAGGCCTTCAAGAGACTAAAGGAAGTCAATGTACACTATTGATGGTAGTATCTTTTACTTAAAGTCAACTGCCCCTAAATGTTAATCACATCTGCAAAGCACCTTCACAGCAACACCTAGACTAGTGTACCATAGCCTAGCCAGGTTGACACATAAAATTAGCTATCATGACATACACAGTACGAAATTGTGATGTATTAGAGAGCTCAACAAAAATAAAATTCATAGAGAATTATATGGGCAATAATATAGATAATCTATATATGTACTTATTGGTGGGTATAATTTATAATATAGAAAAAGACATAACCATGGAGAAAATAATTTATACATTAAACTACATTAAAATTAATGACTTTTGTTCATTAACAGATACTAATTAAGAAAATGAAAGTCTCCAAGTAGGAAAGAAATACTGAAAAAAATATAAATGCACATACATATGAAAATATTGCCTCACATATATTATAAAGTGTTTACTACACACACATGCACACATACACACACACAAATATCCAGACTTTGGAAAGAACTCCTACAAATCAGTAACCTAAAGCAAAGTAACTAATAGAAACTTAGCTAAGAGAGACTTGCACCTGAAATCCTCAAATTACCCAAATGCTTATCAAAGATGAGAAATACTGCTCAATCTCATTTATACTGAGGAAAAATACAAATTAAAATCACAAATAAAGTTACCATTACAGATGTAACAAGGTTGTCAAAAAAGTTGAGGTGTGGGCCTTGGCCAGTTGGCTCAGTATTGGAGCATCAGCCTGGCATGTGGATGTCCTGGGTTCAATTCCTGGCCAGGGCACATAGGAGAAGCGCACATCTGCTTCTCTTCCTCCCCCCTCTCCTTTATCTTTCTCTCTCTTTCCCTCTCCCACAGCCAAGGCTCCATTGGAGCAAAGTTGGCCCAGGTGCTGAGGACAGCTCCATGGCCTTACCTCAGGCGCTAAAATGGCTTTGGTTGCAATGGAACAATGCTCCAGATGGGCAGATCATCGCCCCCTGGTAGGCATGCCTGGCAGATCCCAGTCGGCCATATGCAGGAGTCAACTCTCTGCCTCTTCGCTGCTCACTGCAGAAAAATACAAAAAAAAAAAAAAAGTTGAGGTGTGAACATAAATGTGAGCATAGAAGAGAGAGGCACATATCAGGATGACTGAGAATCTATCTAGTCTCTTGAATTGAACATCCTGCCACATTCAAATGTGGAAATCGAGGTCAGTCACTTCACTTCTCGGTGCCTCAATTTCATTATCTGGGAGTGAGAAGAGCAATATTACCTCGCCTTTATTATATGATAAAGCTTAAATCAGTGTGCTGAGAATACTGCCTGACATACATTACTAAGTGTTTGCTTTTTAATAAAATAAAATGCGGTAAAACAGAAATCCTAATGCTCTTCTGGTAGGAGTGAAGATTTGGAAAACAGTTGGCAATGATCTATTGTCATCAAAGATGCATAGAGCCTGTGACACATCAATTCTGCTGCTAGCATATAACCTAGAGTACCTATAATAAGACACATTTATAAAAATGTTTATAGTGACATTGCTTAATATTATGGAAGTGGAAACAATCATCTACAAAAGAATAGGAAAATAAATTGTAGAAGACACATATAATAAAATACTATACAGAATGAAAAGGAATAAACTACCACAGTAAATTTAAGGTATACCCAAGAATATAGATAAATCTCATACAATATGTTGAGTGAAAGAAGCAGACACAAAATAATACAAATTATAACTCTATGTTCATAAAATTCAAAAAACATGAAAGATTAAACTATATTGGTAAGATTTAGAGAATAATTACATTATTATCATGTAAGCGAGAACAGGGCTATGAAAGAAGTTTTGCTGCAGAGAATTATAAGGTTATATAATAAAAGGAAGATTATATCTGATCTGCAAATGGTTATTTCACTTTTACAAGATTGAATAATATTGCTATAAACATGCTTGTACATATGTCTTAGTTTATGTACCGTAGGTTCCATATCTAGGACAAAAATTCCTGGGTCATAAGGATATTGATATCATTCTGGCTCTAGACCTGCGTAGAGGTTACACAGGTACTCATTAAACTGTACATGTCTGATCTGTCTGCTTCTTTGGTATTTATTGTCTATTTAATATAAAAAAATAAATGGATTGTGGTTAAATAGGGAACCAAGGATAAAATGTCTTGAAAAATTGGGTTGTGAAGAAGAGAGTACAATAGTGACTAGGAGAAGATGAGAAGTAAGCAGAAGTTTATTAGTTTTCTTTTTCCCCTCAGTTTTATTTATAAGTAAAGTTAGTTTAAGGTACAGAGGTGATGATTTTATGTGCAAATATATGCATTATGCAATGATTACCAGAATTAGGTCAGTTAACACATCCATCATTTCACAGAGTTACTAAGTTGTTTTGTTTTGTTTTGTCTTGTCTTGTTAGTTGTTTTTGTGTGTATGATGAGAATATTTAAGATCCACTCTCTTACCAACTTTCAAGTATACAATACAGTATTAATCATACTCATCATGCTGTACCTTAGATTCCCCGAATTCATTCATCTTAGAACTGAAAGTTTATATCATCTGACCAAAATCTCCCCATTTCCTTCACCCTCGAGTATCTGGCAACCAGCGATCCACTCTGTTTCTCTGAATTAGGGTTTTCCAGATTTTGTGTGTAACTGAGGTGATACAGTATTGTCTTTCCCTGACTTATTTCACTGAGCAGAATGCCCTAAAATTTCATCCACATTCTCATAAATGGCAGATTTTCTTTTTTATAGCTGAAAAATATCATGTGTATATATATATAGAGAGAAGTAAAATTGTCTTTGTAGATTATATATAAAAAAATATATAAAAAATTCTAGACTCTACTAAAAGTATTAGAACTAATCAATAAATTTAGTAAAGTTGCAAGATACAAAGTCAGCATACAGAAATAAGTTTTATTTCTTTAAACTAGCAATAAACTATCTGAAAAATAAATTTTTAAAAATCTCATTTATAATAGCATCAAAAACAATAAAATATTTAGGAATAAATTTAACCAAGGACCTGAGAAATATGTACACTGAAAACTGTAAGACATTGATGAGAGAAATTAAAGAAGACAAAATAAATGGACAGACATATTGTGTTTATGAATTGAAAGAATAGTTAAAATATTCAAACTACCCAAATCCATCTATAAATAATGTAGTCCTTACAAAAATAAAATAATGTAGTCCTTACAAAAATTCCAAATGACATATTAGAAATGAGAAAAACACTCCTAAAATTTATGTGGATTCACAAAAGACCCCAAATATCTAAAGGAAATCTGAGAAAGAAGAACAGACCTAGAGGAATTATACTTCGCAATTTCAAATTATATTATACAGCTGTAGTAATCAAAACAGTATGGAACTGGCATAAAAACAGATACATAGACCAATGGAATATAACTGAAAGTCCAGAAATATATCTACACATGTGTGATCAAGCAATATTTGACAAGAGAGCCAAGAATTCTCAATGGGGGAAAGGATAGACTCTTTAACAAATAGTGTTGAAAAAACTGGATAGTCACATTTCTTTTTTGGGAATGCAGATATTCAAGAATTTCTCACTGTTTATGGGAAATATCTAAGAAGAATTCAAATTTATGGAGAAGAGGGACAACCAATTGAGTAAAATTTCTAAACAGTAGGAAGTATTGCTTGGCGCAATACCATAATGATGAGCACATACCATTATATATTTGGTCAAACCCACAGAATGTACATCAAGAATGAATCCTAATGTAAACTGAGGATTTGGGGTGATTATAATGTATCAGTATAGGTTCACTCATTGAAATGAATACACCACTCTGGTGGGAGATGTTGGTAATAGGGGAGGCTATCCATGTGGGAGAACAGGGGACATATGAGAAATCTCTGCCTTCCTCTCAATCTTATACATCTAAAACTGATCTAAAAAATAAAGTTTTAAAAGACAAATTTTCTTCTTTAAGGTAGGAAATATTAGGAGACTACTCTCCATGGACCTCTAGTGTACTTGCTCCTGACTGCCTATTCTATGGACTATCATTTTAAAGATGTTTATATCTGACACAGCCTTGAAAGGTAGCGATGACATCATCCTCTTTAGCAAGGGCAAGTTTGCTTACTTCCTAATGTAATCAATATATTTCCCCCAGGGGCAAATGTCAGGTAAGTTTACTGCCCGTTATATAAGAGTCTGGCTCTCTAAGTCCAGGGTTCCTTTTGTGAATGTAGCCCGTGTGTTTTTCAAGAGTCTCTTGGCCTTCCAAGCATCACTATTTTGGAAACTGGGGCTCAGGATCAGGCACAGATGTTGATAACTCTGCTCTTGCCATGAGTAATTAACTGTCATTTGTGTCTGAACCAAGAATCTGTCGGTGTTTTCTGCCAGGACCCATGAAAAAGCAACAGATTAATTCGTTGGCCTGGAAGAATAAACTCTCTGACTCTTCACAGCCTTTGAGAGGAAGGGCACAGAATCCCAAGCATGGGTGTCTGGATCATCTAGAGCTTCTTTAGGTATGCTGCCACAAGAGCTGGCAGCTTGTTGTCCCTTGTAAGGCACTGCAAAATGTTTACACAGGTTATAGAACTGAATCCTTGCAAATTCCACTAGAATTCCCATTTAACAGATGAGCAACAGGAAAGCATCTTGACCAAGATCTGACATTCATTAGTGCCTGAGACTGCATTTAGATACCAGCCTCTTGGCTGCTCACAGAGCTGCAGCTCCAGCATTTCCTGCTACTGTTTCCAAAATGTGGTTTAGAGACCGGTGCCAGTGCCTGAGGAGTGTGTACACAGTGAGATGAGGCAAGTTCATCGTGGCAACGAAGAAGGAAAAAAACCAATGCAGTGAGCTGTTCATTCAGTTTAAATGGCAACTTCCATGGCTCAGTATTCTGAGAACTAGTCCTTCCTTTGGGGAAAGGAGTGTGTTTCCATATCCTTTTGTTAAAGAAATGAAAGTGATAGTATACTGTAGTTTGTTTTGTTGTTGTTGTTTTTGAGAAGTTCTGAACACCTTTCCTTGACAACAAGAATGGCTAGCAACCCAACATTGGTCCTTTCATTTATTGTTTTATTACCTATGGAATCTTAAATTCTAAGCTAAAATGTATTAAGTAAATGTCATTGTGAAGCACTGACTGCTCCGTAAATGAGCTCACGGTCTATCTAGTTCATGTCTCCGGTATGATTAAGAAGGTCAGTGTGTTGGTGTGTAAATGAGCTTGCACTTGTAGAATGTGGGCACAATTGCATTGAACTTTGGAAGACAAAACATAGGACTTTCATTATGATCTCTGCTTGTTGGCTTTTATATTATATGAGATCTCAACTGTCATCCCAGACCCTGACATGTGACAGGTACTGAGTAAAGGTTTATCCACTGAATGAATAAATAAATGACTAGATGCATTAATGAACTTGGAGGTTTTTCATTGCTTTGGAAATTCAGTGGTACATGTTGTTGATCAACCCTTCTACTTTCATAACAGGCTGGCTTGATCCAGAGCATCACTCCATTCTCCAAAGAGAAAATAAGAAGTGGTATGCATCACCTGATGTGTAAATAAATAGCATTTGATTTTTTTATGTGCTTATCTATACAAGGGTATAAGAGTATACTGGAACAAGGGTAGCAAAACAACTACATCAGTTTTCTGAAAGAGCCAAACATAGGCAATTACCTGCATTGTGAACAAATGAACCGCTGCCTGAATTGTGCTGGCCCCATTAGAGGAAGTAGTGGCTGAATGTGAACCTCTAAGAAAGAACAGAGACTTTGGTTAGGGGTGTTTTGTGATTGTTGCTGTTAATGATTTATATTTTTTCTTGTATAGTTTGTGACATCTTGAAAATATTTTCTACTTCTTAGCCACTTAAAAATAACACTGAATTTATGATCTCTTGAATTACACAAATGAATTAAAACATGACATTTAGTGTGCTGAGAATTAATTGTTTAATTTACTGAGTTTGAGAATTGACCTGTTTATTCTACCTAAGACCTTTGATAAGTTGAATAATCATAATTTCCTTTTGTTTTATGGTATCCTTTCATTTTCCTCTAAACTGCCTCAAAACTGGTAATTATTGTTGTGTAACCAGGATTTCCTTTGTTCCTGGTCTTCTTCCTACAGACTGACTTGGTTAGTGTTCATCACCATGGAAATACTGTAATGTGACAAATACACAGCAATAAAATGGGAAGAAGGTGATTAGAAAGGAAGACGCCTTTGGTTGGAAACAGATCTCAGTTTCTAATCTTCAGGGAAGTCTTACCGGACCAAGTCTCAGCCCTACACAATAATGTGCTTAGAGGGCCTTTCCATGTTAGAGTTCCTTCCAAGAGCTTCTCTCTTCATCACCACAGACCAATCCTTTTTTTCTCACTCCATGACTTTGTTTTATTACCTTCTCATATAATTTTTATGCCATTTATATTCAAAGCATCTATTGAGCATTCAAGAATAAACCTGGGAATACTACACACTCCATTGAGTTGATGAGGTGAATGGGAAAAGAGATAGAGGAGAAGGCACGTCACATGAGTTTTAGCCTTGGCTCCACCACTTGTACCTCTCAATTTCTTTATCTGTGAAAGGGATGTGAGAACGACGGTTTGCCTATCTTACAGGGATGCTTTAAGAACTGACCGAGACCAGTTTTGAAAAATACCTTGGTAAACAAAATGCAATACCAAATGCTGTATAGTAATCTTAAGAGAGTCCAAAAATGATTAATCTTTATTGTTCTTGTTCACATATGGTGGTCCTTGATAAGTCATAATATACCTGTCCTTTAACCGCATGGCCATAAAGTATATTGATGGATCAGGTTTTCCAGGAATTATATTATCTTGATGCTTTAAAACATAAAGTCTACAAAATCCTGGAAAGAAAAGTGCTAAAATTAACTTGGCTTTAGCAGAAAGATGTACTGGATGAATGAACAGGACATTTTCATCTCTAATTTTTGAGGCAGTAAAGACAATAGCATTCCAGCACCCAGCTCTCTCACATGTCCTTAATGTCCTACTGAACTAATTCACATCGGGAATGGGCACATAGCGGCTTCTTCCATGGGTTCTACATAAGAACAAAGAACTAATTCTCTTTATTGGGAAACAAATGGTCCAAATTAAAAGCTCCAGTAGGTTTAAATGCGCAGAAGCAATCTGATTTTAAAAGGACTCTAAAGACACATTTCTCTTCAGTGAGTAGACATAAGATGTGAGTAATTATTAAACTCATAAACTAGTGATAAGTGGGAAGATAGTTCAATGGATTTGAGCTCTGCTCTCCAGCTCAGTTAGAACAGCGAGCGTCCGAGCCAGTCTACAAATGAGAAGGCCGGTTGATGCAACCTGTCTCTTGGCCCCCTTATGCGTCCCTTTCCCTAGTATTTTTTTTTTGTCTTTTCTCCTCTTTTTTGTCTCCTTTCTCTCCTTTTGCTCTCCTTCTTCCTTCTTGCCCTGCATTGCCCAAGTAGATCATCCAGGCTCTTGCAGCCCCAATTACGCTGACAAGCAGGCATTTTTCCTTTTGTTCTAAATTGTCAGTGTTTTCTTCTTAATCTGACCTAAATGCATCAGCTAATTTTGCCACACCACTTCACTTTTGCTTTTTAGACCTTGGTACGGGTTGAACTGTGTGACCTTAAAAAAAAAGATTTGTTGAAGTCCTACCCCCAGTACCTTAGAATATGGCAGAGTTTGGGAACAGGGTCACTGGAGATGTGATCAGTCCTAACCAGAATGCCATGAAGAGGCATGCATGCGTGCAGAGGGCAGACCATGTGGGGGACAGCGAGAATGGCCTGTGGAGGTGGAGGCAGGGGCTGGAGTGGCCACAAACCTAGGAAAGTCAAAGATCATCAGAAAACTCCCAGACTGAGGAAGAGGCAGGAAGCAGATTTTCTCTCCCTGTCCTAGAAGTAACGAACCCTGTCGACACCTTGACTTCCAACTTCTTGCCTCCAGGACTGTGAAATAAAACATGTCTGTTGTTCTAAGCCACCCACAGAGTTTGTGATGTTTTGTTACCACAGTCCTAACAAATATAGACCTGGACCATACTTTTATTTTATTTTTTAAATTTTTATTGGATTTATTGGGGCGGCATTGGTTAATAAAATTATGGAAGGTTCAGGTGCACAGTTCCATAATACATCATTTGTAAACTGTACTGTGTGTTCCCCACCCCAAGTCAAGTCTCCTTCCATCACCATTTATCCCCGTTTCCCCTATTTTACCTCCCCCTAACCTTCCCCCTGGGAATCACTATACTGTTGTCTGAGTTTTTTTGTTTTGTTTTGTTTTTTCTGAATCCCTTCACTTTTTTCACCCAACCCCCCAAATCTCTGCCCTCTGACAGCTGTCAGTCAGTCTATTCTTTGTATCTACCAGTCTGTTTCTATTTTGTTAGTTTATTTTGTTCATTAGATTCCATATATGAGTGAAATCATATGGTACTTGTCTTCTCTGACTGGTTTACTTTATTTAGCGTAATAATCTCCAGGTCCATCTGTGCTATTGTAAAAGGTAAGATTTTTCTTCCCTTTTATGGCCAAGTAGTATTCCATTGCATAAAACTACCACAGCTCTTTTATCTACTCATCTACTGATGGGCATTAGGGCTGCTTCTAGATCTTGGCTATTTTAAATAATGCTGCAGTGAACACAGGGGTGCATATATTATTTCAAATTAGTGTTTCGAGTTTCTTTGGATATATTCCCAGAAGTGGAATTGCTGGGTCATAAAACAGTCCAACTTTAAATTTTTTTGAGGTAACTCCATACTACTTTTCCCAGTGGCTGCATCAGTCTGCATTCCCACCAACAACGCACAAGGTTCCCTTTTGTCCACATCTTTGCCAATACTTACTTGTTTATTGATGATAGCCATTCTGACAGGCATGAGGTAATATCCCATTGTGGTTGTAATTTTCATTCCTCTGATGATTAGTAACATTGAGCATCTTTTCATATGTCCATTGGCTATCTGTATATTGTCTTTGAAGTGTCTATTCAGGTCCTTTGCCCATTTTTTAATTGGATTGTTTAGTTTTCCAGTGTTGAGTTTTATAAATTCTATTTGTTTTATTCAGTGAGAAGAGACGAGGCAGAGAGACAGACTCACATGTGCCCCGACTGAGATCCACCCTGCAAGTCCACTAGGGGACAATGCTCTGCCCATCTGGGGCCACTGCTACATTGCTCAGCAACTGAGCTTTTCTTAGTGGAGGCCATGGAGCCATCCTCAATACCTGGGGCCAACTCGTTCCAATTGAACCATGGCTGCAGGAGGGAAGAAAGAAAGAGTAAAGCAAGAGAGGAGGGGTGGAGAAACAGATGGTCACTTCTCCTGTGTGCTCTGACTAGGAATCAAACCTAGTACACATCCACATGCCAGGCCAACACTCCACCGCTGAGTCACCTGTCCAGGGCCTATAAATTCTTTATAAATTTTGAATATTAACCTCTTACCAGCTGTATCACTTGTGAATATGTTCTTCCATTCAGTTGGCTGTGTTTTCATTTTTTTTGATTGTTTCTTTTGCTGTGCAAAACCTTTCAGTTTGATGGAGTACCATTTGTTTCTTTTTGATGTTGTTTCCCTTGCCTGTGGTGATAGATCAGAAAAAATATTGCTAGGAGTAATGTTCAAGATTTTACTGTCTATGTTTTCTTCTACAATTTTTAGAGTTTTGAGTCTAACACTTAAGTCCTCTTACAACATGCACAAGAATAAACTAATTGGATTAAAAATTTAATTGTTAGACTCAAAACCATAATTTTATTTTACTTTTATGTTTATAAAAATGTATTCATATTGTCACACTTTCTTCTCTGGGACATAAATATTTACAGCTCAATCCATAAATGGCTAGAATTTTCTCAGCCCTATCTGTCTAAGCCATGGTCCAACTGCTTTGTTATGCTAACATTTGAGCAACAGCAGATCAAATTAATTTGTTTGAACACGTACTTTTTTTTTTTTTTTAAGAATAAGAACAACAAATTTACAGTGTACAAACTCATAAATAAGCAAGGGTAAGAAAAAGAAATCAACATTGCCATTTCAATTCTACTATACAGTGGTTTCTTAGTTCTGATTCTAGAGTTTTTCAGAGTGGATTATGATCTTATACTTAGCAAAGAGAGTCACAAAAAGGGTTGGTTTGGAACCTTAACTGGGAAAGGGAAATGGGCATTGATTTGTGAGTCTAATGTTAATTCTTTCAAGCCTTATCTTAGACTCTCACTTGTTATAGGACCTGAGGTATAAATTCAATCATTGTAAAACTGGGCTTTCTCAGGTAGAGTACCTGGCACATAGCATGCTCCTCAAAGTTCAGCCATTGCTTAATGAAGCTTCCCTTTCAGTGAATACTAAGGCATCTAGATCTAGCAGGGGCTTGCTAGACCCCATGCCCATCCTGCTCACTCTTTAGAAGAAAAAAGAAAATTACTTTTAACTGATATGAAAACTCTCTATTTACTTAACAATGAAAACGAGCACCAGGGCACTTAGAAAACCTTTTAGCTTATCGCACCTTGATGATCTCTGAACTGTCAGCTGCAGAATAGAGAACACTGGTTAGGGCTTTTAAACTAGACTGTGAGCAGTGTGCTGTCACCTCAGATCATTTAAACTTTATTTTGCCAAATCTAAAACTAAGCTTTACAAGCTCTTGAAAAATCACTGTAAGGTTGTATTTTAGAGTTTGGAAAAGGTGAATCCAAGTCAACACAAATGGTGAGAAGAGTGATTTACAAAGTTTGGTAAAGACCAAATTCTTTTCATCCTGGTGCTTCAGGAAACCTATACATAGAGCTGGAAGTATTATCTTACCAGCATTACCCGGTGGGAAGCAAACAAAGAGCTAAGGGGAACATGTGCTCCTCACTGTTACCCTGCAAAGGGCCTCGGAGAGAAGGAAAGTCAGGCTTGCTGAGCATTCCAGGCAATGTTCTGGGTGCTTACTATGTATCATCTCATATGGTGCCCCCCACAGTAGGTCATTTACCCTCATTTTATGGATGAAGAAACAATATAATTCTAGGTCACCTGTCAAAATCAGAAATGAGATCTGGGATTGGCTGACCTAACATTCCCATGAATACTACTAACAAGAGCAAGAGTAGTTTTGGTTGTGACTCTATGCCTGCCAAGCTGGGTGACCTTAGATCATTTCCTGAATCCATCTAGATCTAGGTATCTTCTGGATAAAGCTGATGTTTTAAAACAGATGATTCTGAGGGTCCCTTCCAGCTAAAGAATTTCTACATGGAAAAAAATCCAGTGCAAGCCAGAATGGTAAGGTACAAATTAGCTAATTGTTGATTCTGTAACAGTTATGCTATCCCATTATGCTTCCATTATGATCCTTTGAATTTGCTGAGGTAGTCAGTAGAACCTGTAACATTGTTATGCCTACAATCAAGAGTCTGAGCTACACAACTCCAAATATGATATATATCACTTGAAATATTTTTGTTGCTGAGAACCTTGAAATTAACTATATAATGCACTGTATAAAGTCAAAGTGCCATAGTAAAGATCAGCAGCGATTTTTATTTTGCAATCCTTTAAAAATGCAAAAAATTCTTCAGCAGACTCAGTAGTTGTCTTTATAAACTAACTCACTGACAAGCAAGGGCTTTTATTACAGTAACCTTGAGAAAGATCTAAAAGAAACATAGATAAGTGAGTAATCTGTCAAAAAAATCTTCTACAAACTGTATAAAATATAACTCTAAGATAATGTAGATAAAATCATGTGTAGCTTTAGATTTAGCAAAGCAAGCCACTGCCGCAAACTTTATTTTATATAACTATTAAAGGAATAGTTGGTGACACATTTATAATAATGGAATATTCCCAGGGATCAATTTGGATAGTGGGGGCATCATTTTGGCAGACAATTACAGTGTTTCTCTGTTTGCTGTTCATTTAACCAAGAGGCAAAACTATGTAGCTGAGGTTACAAACAAGCAATTTGTGGTTCTTGGTTGACTGGCTCTGCATTGACTGATAGTAGAATTAGCATAGCCCTGTGCAGGTGAACCCTGGTGAAATGGGTCTTACCAAGACAGACTGAAATGTGCCATAATCACACGCCAAGAAATCCCAGCCAGCATCTAAACAGCCAGCCCACTCTGTGAAAAGGTTACAAAACCTGTTCAAGACAAACAAACACGTATGTGGTCCCTGAAGAGGATCCAAAGCAAATGTGGAAGTGGAGATTCATCAAGGACTGCCAACTGTTCTAGAAACTGGATTTCACACAAACCAGTGGGACGTGTTGTGATCTGCATATTAACATGCTCTGACAATATACCACACAGTACCAGGTGGCTGCAGAGATCATTTGTAGAAATTTATAATTGCTCTCTTCCTTAGCCTGTGCCCTCACCGTGCTGCTTGACCCATGCCTGTGATCTCAAACATTTTGTTTCCAGTAAAAGCAGAAACTCACGAAATATTCAATATTTGTGTTCTGTATTTGGGGAAGGTGTGCCAATATGCAGTTGTCTGAATTCGAACTGGCCCAGCCATATTAATTCTGGTTCACTCTCTCATTTATAGGTCATCAATAATACAAATAATGGTGGTGATGATTAAAAGTACATACATAGAAATACGTTAAGCTAAACACTTTTTAAAGTAATTTAACCAAACAGTCTGAGCATTCTTCTCTGATTCTCCTTGGAAAGATTTTTTGGGGTTTTTTTTTTTTTTCTGAGTAGACTTGAACTGCCTTGCACTGTGATTTTGTAATCACAGTCAGAAAAAGATCCCATAAAAAAAAAAAACTACTCACTGAGCGTGTTTGCTTAATGGATTAGAAGCTTCTCTTCCCTTTATACAGTGTAATTGGATGCCAAAGGATGATAAATTAGTCTTAGGAAGGTACTGTACACACAAGTGCATAATGGAAATAACTCATTTCAAATTATCTTAATAATTATTATGATAATTTCTAAAACATGTCATGCCTTCTAAGTCTTAACCAAATAAAGAGGGTATAAAATCACCCATATAACAAGGACTGCTCCACAAAAACATGGCTGTGTCTTTGGTATAGGTTAACAAAAGAATACTCTAAATACTGTGTTTGGCTAAGTCAAGGGTGTGGAATTAGCACCAGCTCCCCTCTGCCATCTTCAGCCAGGAAATAGCGACACCCACCTACGTTGTCATTTGCATAACCGTCCTTGGGAGAAGGTGCTATGAAAACAATTCAAGGAGTTCGTCATCTAAAACACCTGATAACACCATGGATCAGACATCTCTGAAACCAAATGCAAATCTTGCTTGGTGAGTTAACCAAAGATGACGCATTCAATGAAAAACAGAAATAAGGATTGACTGGCATGAACCATTCAAAAAGTAATCAAACCAAGAAATTATTTTCAAATTATTCCCTTTTTCCCTGAGTTGTTCAGACTGATGAATGAACAAGCATTTCAGTTTCTCTAGTCTGAATTCAGCTTTCTGGTGCTTTTTATTTATATGGTCACCAGGACTGACCAGTTTCTTTGAAATTCAAGGTTTGCAGGACAGAATGATATAGTTGTAGGGGCAAAGCTGAGCCATCATAATAGGGGCACCTGCTCTCTGTCTCTCTCACTTTCTGTCTGTCTACCTAGTCTCTGCCTGTCTCTCTGTCAGTTTTGCAAAGTAACAGTATTTGTATTGGCAGTAATAGAAATCATAGGCTATAAAGGTCTTTTTACAAAATAAATCAGAAATAATTTTTTGGCTGCTGATTTGCCTCCTTCCTCGAATCTAATAACAATTAGAAAAAACATTGAACATAGTTTGATTTTCTTTTTTTTTTTTTTTTTTTTTTAAATAAATTTTTATTAATGGTAATGGGATGACATTAATAAATCAGGGTACATATATTCAAAGAAAACATGTCTAGGTTACCTTGTCATTAAATTATGTTGCATACCCCTCGCCCAAAGTCAGATTGTCCTTCGCCACCCTCTATCTAGTTCTCTGTGCCCCTCCCCCTCCCCCTAACTCTCCCCCTGTCCTCCCTCCCCCCACCCCCTGGTAACCACCACACACTTGTCCATGTCTCTTAGTCTCATTTTTATGTTCCACCAATGTATGGAATCATGTAGTTCTTGTTTTTTTCTGATTTACTTATTTCACTCCTTATAATGTTATCAAGATCCCACCATTTTGCTGTAAATGATCTGATGTCATCGTTTCTTATGGCTGAGTAGTATTCCATAGTGTATATGTGCCACATCTTCTTTATCCAGTCTTCTATTGAAGGGCTTTTTGGTTGTTTCCATGTCTTGGCCACTGTGAACAGTGCTGCAATGAACATGGGGCTACATGTGTCTTCACGTATCAATGTTTCTGAGGTTTTGGGGTATATACCCAGTAGAGGGATTGCTGGGTCATAAGGTAGTTCTATTTGCAGTTCTTTGAGGAACCACCATACTTTCCTCCACAATGGTTGTACTACTTTACAGTCCCACCAACAGTGAATGAGGGTTCCTTTTTCTCCACAGCCTCTCCAACATTTGCCATTACCCGTCTTGTTGATCATAGCTAATCTAACAGGGGTGAGGTGGTATCTCATTGTAGTTTTGATTTGCATTTCCCTAATAACTAATGAAGCTGAGCATCTTCTCATATATCTGTTGGCCATTTGTATCTCTTCCTGGGAGAAGTGTCTATTCATGTCCTCTTCCCATTTTTTTATTGGATTGTTTGTTTGTTTGTTGTTGAGTTTTATGAGTTCTTTGTAAATTTTGGAAATTAGGCCCTTATCTGAGCTGTTGTTTGAAAATATCATTTCCCATTTAGTTGGCTGTCTGTTTATTTTGATATCAGTTTCTCTTGCTGAGCAAAAACTTTTTATTCTGATGTAGTCCCATTCATTTATCTTTGCCTTCACTTCTCTTGCCATTGGAGTCAAGTTCATAAAATGTTCTTTAAAACCCAGGTCCATGAGTTTAGTACCTATGTCTTCTTCTATGTACTTTATTGTTTCAGGTCTTATATTTAGGTCTTTGATCCATTTTGAATTAATTTTAGTACACGGGGACAGGCTGTAGTCGAGTTTCATTCTTTTGCATGTGGCTTTCCAGTTTTCCCAACACCATTTGTTGAAGAGGCTTTCTTTTCTCCATTGTGTGTTGTTGGCCCCTTTATCAAAGATTATTTGACCATATATATGTGGTTTTATTTCTGGGCTTTCTATTCTGTTCCATTGGTCTGAGTGTCTATTTTTCTGCCAATACCATGCTGTTTTGATTATCGTGGCCCTATAATATAGTTTAAAGTCAGGTATTGTAATGCCCCCAGCTTCATTCTTTTTCCTTAGGATTGTTTTGGCTATTCGGGGTTTTTTATAGTTCCATATAAATCTGATGATTTTTTGTTCCATTTCTTTAAAAAATCTCATAGGGATTTTGATGGGAATTGCATTAAATTTGTATATTGCTTTGGGTAATATGGCCATTTTGATTATATTTATTCTTCCTATCCAAGAACAAGGAATATTTTTCCATCTCATTGTATCTTTTTCGATTTCTCTTAACAATGCTTTGTAATTTTCATTATATAGGTCCTTTACGTTCTTTGTTATGTTTATTCCTAGGTATTTTATTTTTTTTGTTGCAATCGTGAAGGGGATTATTTTTTTGAGTTCGTTTTCTAATATTTCATTGTTGGCATAGAGAAAGGCTATGGACTTCTGTATGTTAATTTTGTATCCTGCGACCTTACTGTATTGGTTTATTGTTTCTAATAATCTTTTTGTGGAGTCCTTCGGGTTTTCGATGTATAGGATCATATCATCAGCAAAAAGTGATACCTTTACTTCTTCTTTTCCAATATGGATGCCTTTTATTTCTTTGTCTTGTCTGATTGCTCTGGCCAGAACTTCTAGCACCACGTTAAATAAGAGTGGAGAGAGTGGACAACCCTGTCTTGTTCCTGATTTAAGGTAGAAAGTCCTCAGTTTTATGCCGTTTAAAATGATGTTGGCTGATGGTTTATCATATATGGCCTTTATCATGTTGAGATATTTTCCTTCTATACCCATTTTGTTAAGAGTCTTAAACATAAAATTGTGTTGTATTTTATCAAAAGCCTTTTCTGCATCTATTGATAAGATCATGTGGTTTTTGTTCTTTGTTTTGTTGATATGGTGTATTACGTTAACCGTTTTGCGTATGTTGAACCATCCTTGATATTCTGGGATGAATCCCACTTGATCATGATGTATTATTTTTTTAATATGTTGTTGTATTCGGTTTGCCAGTATTTTGTTTAGAATTTTAGCATCTGTATTCATTAGAGATATTGGTCTGTAGTTTTCTTTCTTTGTGCCATCCTTGCCAGGTTTTGGTATGAGGGTTATGTTGGCCTCATAAAATGTGTTTGGAAGTATTGCTTCTTCTTCAATTTTTTGGAAGACTTTGAGTAGAATAGGAACCAAGTCTTCTTTGAATGTTTGATAGAATTCACTAGTATAACCGTCTGGGCCTGGACTTTTATTTTTGGGAAGGTTTTTAATAGTTTTTTCTATTTCCTCCCTGCTGATTGGTCTGTTTAGGCTTTCTGCTTCTTCATGACTCAGTCTAGGAAGGTTGTATTGTTCTAGGAATTTATCCATTTATTCTAGATTGTTGTATTTGGTGGCATATAATTTTTCATAGTATTCTACAATAATTCTTTGTATATCTATGATGTCTGTGGTGATCTCTCCTCTTTCATTTTGGATTTTATTTATTTGAGTCCTGTGCCTTTTTTCCTTGGTGAGTCTTGCCAAGGGTTTGTCAATTTTGTTGATCTTTTCAAAGAACCAGCTCCTTGTTTTATTGATTTTTTCTATAGTTTTTCTGTTCTCTATTTCATTTATTTCTGCTCTGATTTTTATTATCTCCTTTCTTCGGCTGGTTTTGGGTTGTCTTTGTTCTTCTTTTTCTAGTTCCTTAAGGTGTGAAGTTAAGTGGTTTACTTCGGCTCTCTCTTGTTTGTTCATATAGGCCTGAAGTGATATGAACTTTCCTCTTATTACTGCTTTTGCTGCATCCCAGAGATTCTGATATGTCGTATTTTCATTTTCATTTGTCTGTATGTATCTTTTGATCTCTGCGCTTATTTCTTCTTTGACCCATTCATTTTTTAGAAGTATGTTGTTTAGTTTCCACATTTTTGTGGGTTTTTCCCCCTCTTTTTTGCAGTTGAATTCTAGTTTCAAGGCTTTATGATCAGAAAATATGCTTGGTACAATTTCAATTTTTCTAAATTTGCTGATATTGTCCTTGTGGCCCAACATATGGTCAATTCTTGAGAATGTTCCATGTACACTAGAGAAAAATGTATACTCTGTTGCTTTGGGATGAAGTGTCCTGTAGATGTCTATCATATCCAGGTGTTCTAGTATTTCGTTTAAGGCCACTATATCTTTATTGATTCTCTGTTTGGATGACCGATCTAGAGCCGTCAGCGGAGTATTGAGGTCTCCAAGTATGATTGTATTTTTGTTAGTTTTTGTTTTAAGGTCAATAAGTAGCTGTCTTATATATTTTGGTGCTCCTTGGTTTGGTGCATATATATTAAGGATTGTTATGTCTTCTTGATTCAGTGTCCCCTTAATCATTATGAAGTGACCATTTTTGTCTCTGAGTACTTTTTCTGTCTTGTAGTCAGCATTATCAGATATGAGTATTGCTACACCTGCTTTTTTTTGGGTGTTGTTTGCTTGGAGTATTGTTTTCCAGCCTTTCACTTTGAATTTGTTTTTATCCTTGTTGCTTAGATGTGTTTCTTGTAGGCAGCATATAGTTGGATTTTCTTTTTTAATCCATTCTGCTACTCTGTGTCTTTTTATTGGTAAGTTTAATCCATTTACATTTAGTGTAATTATTGACACTTGTGGGTTCCCTATTGCCATTTTATAAATTGCTTTCTGTTAGTTTTGTATCTAGTTTGATTCTTCTCTTTTGTTTTTCTATCATTTGTTTCTGTTTGTTTGTGTTCCATATTTCTTTCCTCTGTTGCTACCTTTTTTAAGTCATGTGTTTTTGTGGTGGTTTTTTCTAGGGTGGTTACCATTAAGTAATGAAAAGGGTACCTACCATATTCATTGTAGTACCCTATCTTATAAGTATTTCTGCACTTCATCGTCCTTTGCTACTGTTAATCTCCATTCTCTCCCCCCCTTTTTTTTTCCTTTGTTGTCACAGTTTAAGTTTGGTTTTATTGTGTTCTTGGTGGAGCTGTTACTTGTGGTGTTGTTTTCTTTTGTTCTTTGAATCTGGTTGGAAAACCCCCTTTAGTATTTCCTGGAGTGGGGGCTTTCTCGTGATAAATTCTCTCATCTTTTCTGTATTTGTGAATGTTTTTATATCTCCTTCATACTTGAAGGATAGCTTTGATGGGTATAGTATTCTTGGCTGAAAGTTCCTCTCTTTCAGGGCTTTAAATATTAGGGTCCACTCTCTTCTAGCTTGTAGAGTTTCTGCTGAGAAATCTGATGATAATCTAATAGGCCTTCCTTTATATGTTGTACTCTTCTTTTCCCTGGCTGCCTTGAGAATTTTTTCTTTGTCATTGGTTTGTGTCATCTTTATTATGATGTGCCTTGGAGTGGGTTTGTTGGGGTTAAGAAAACTCGGTGTTCTGTTTGCTTCTTGAATTTGAGGCTTTAGTTCTTTCCACAGGCTTGGGAAGTTCTCGTCTATTATTTGTTTGAGTATATTCTCCATTCCATTTTCTTTCTCTTCTCCCTCTGATATACCTATTATTCTTATGTTATTCTTTCTGATGGAGTCAGATAATTCCTGTAGGGCTTTCTCATTTTTTATTATTTTTGAGTCTCTTTCTTCTTCTCTCTGTTGTGCCTCAAGTTGTTTGTCTTCTATTTCACTAATCCTATCTTCAATCTGGGTTGTTCTGCTAGCTAAGCTTGTTACCTCGTTTTTCAGCTCGTGAATTGAGTTTTTCATTTCTGTTTGATTTGTTTTTATAGTTTCAATTTCCTTGGTAATATATTCTTTGTGTTCATTGAGTTGTTTTCTGATCTCCCTATATTGCCTTTCTGTGTTTTCTTGTATATCTCTGAGTATTTTTAAGATTTCTATTTTAAATTCTCTGTCATTTAGCTCCAAGGCTTCCAATATGTTAAGTCTTTTCTCCATAGATTTTTCCACATCTATTTGTGTTACCTCTCTTTCTTTTGTATCCATAATATTCGATTTCCTCTTTCTTATTGGCATCTGAGGGTGGTCTTGTTGATAGCACTAATTAGAATTAATAAAGAGTAAAAAGTAAAAAAAAAAAAAAAACAAACAAAAAAAAAACCAAAAAACAAAGGGTAAAACACCCCACAAAAAAAAAGCAGTAATAATTTATTATTTCCCCCTTTTTTTTCTTTCTTCTCCTTCCCTCCTCTCCCCTCCTCAGGGAAATATCGTGCCTATAATGGAGGGCCTGGTTTGCGGTGAAGTGTTCAAGGGGCAAAAAAAAAGGGGAGTAGGGACCTACTAAATGCAAAAAAAAAGGAAGAAAATCTTAGACAAGCATAAGTTGATCTGCCTGCGGGTGATGGTCAACTAAGAGATATAATGAGAGGGATAAGAGGGAACCAGAAAAAAGGACAAAAAAAGGAATAATAAAGAAGAAAAAAATAAAAATAATAAGTAAAAATATGTTGTATTAAGTGGAGCAAAGACCAAATACAATGGAGACCTTGGGTTGGGAGGACCCAAAATGCCACAAAAATAAACTAACAAGAAAAAAACAAAAACAAAAGCGAAAAAGAAAAATAAAGCCAAAAAAAAACCTTGAGTCCCAAATTAACTAATTTGTTCGTGATTGAGGATTAAATAGGAGGAAAGTAAAACGAGAAAAGAAAAAACGAATAGAAAGGAAAAAATAAGAAAAAGAGAAAAACGAAGGAAGAAATAAAAAAGGAAGAGAAAAAAAACAAAATAAAGCAAAAAAAAAAAAAAACAAAACAACAAAAAAAAAAACAAAAGAGGAGAGAGTGAGAGTTAAGTGTCCTGGAGTATAATCCCAAAGGAGGGTGAGGATGAAGAAGAGAAATAAAATGTAACACTTATGGGTAGTGTAGTTCAAGAAAAGGGAAGCATAAGATGGGCAGAGAATAGAAGGACCGAGGTGGAGGAAATAAAGGCAATAAGATAGAAGAAACAAACAACAACAACAAAAAAAAAATTAGTGGAACAAGTTGTAAAGTCTGTGGATTTTTCTTGATTTTGAGATGTTAACTTCTTCCTTTTTCTTTTCTCTCCCTCTTCCTGGTCGGTGACTCTGTACCCCAGGCTCTGCCCCTGTGTCACATTTAGGTAGGGATTTGCAGTTGATGGGATTCTATGGCAATGTCATATAATTGGCTTTAGTCTTGCTGGTAGTCAAGGCTTGTTGGCGTTTGCAGGGTCCAACGATGAGAGAGTTTGCTTTCGTGGATTCTCTCTCCTAGTCCCCCCTTCCTGAATTAGCAGCCTGGTGATCCAGCTATAAGGCTGCCACTGCTTCTGCCTGGGGAGTAAGAGGCTCAAAGAGCTGGGAAATCCCCACTCTATCCCCACTCAGTGCAAGGCTTTGGGAAGGGCTCTGACAGTCAGGGCCTCCAGTGTAATCAGGCGGGGGTGGGAGTCAATTGTTGTCATGGTGACTGTTCAGCGCCTAGCATTCCGTTGGACCTCTCAACCCAGGCTTTCCACACTTTGTAGCCTGTTTTGGCTGGTAAGAAGAGGCACTAGTCTCTGCTTGCGACTAGTGTGGTATAGATCTTATTATCTGCCAAGTCCTTCTTGTTAGCGTTTATCCCTGAATATGGAGGCTCTATCAATCAGAAGTTGCCCCCGCCCCTTTAGCGAGAGGTACTAAAAAATATCACGCCTCTTGTCTTGGGTCGGTGAACTGAGAGAGATCTTATCAATTAGAACCGAGGGTGCGCAGATTTCACGGGTTAAGTTAATTTCAGTAATTGGGTCGCAGCTGTGCTCCCGAAGGTATTTCAGGCTGCCTGCGCGCGCCCCTCCCCCAACGCTTGATTGTTGGCTTGAATGGCTGGGTGAGGTGCCCCGCCCGCGGAGAGAATCTCCCAAGTAGGGAATACCGCCCTGGGGCCTCTCCCGCTCCCCGTGCGCGGGCCGCTGGGAACGTTAGCGGTGCTCGGTCTGCAATGCTCGGTCTGCAACCAGACCGGGTGCGCGCCAGCGGCTGCTCGCCGCTCCGGAGTGTGGGCGGTGCTCGCTCTGCAACTGACCGGGGCGCTGCTCGCGGCGGCAGCTCGCGGCGGCGGCGGCTGGCGGCGGCTGGCGGCGGCGGCTGGCGGCATCTGCTCGCAGCTGCTGCTCGCGGCTCCCGAGTGCGGGATGACTTACCACAGGCGCACTTCCTCGCGGCTTGAATGAACGTCCCTGCGGTAGCTTCCTCCACACCCTCGTCTCTCAGATTCAAGTGATAACAGTCCTTTTGCTTTCAGTTTGCTGAAATGCTCCGAAGATAAATTTTCCTGTTTCTAGTTGATAAGTTTGTTGTGATTTTGGGGAGATCTGTCGGACGCGCTGCTCACGGCGCCATTTCCGTGACGTCACTCTCTAGTTTGGTTTTCATAAAAGATATTTAAGAACTGGAGGTAAATATTAAGCAGTAAAAATATTACATTTTTGTTCACTGAAAAGGTACTCGAGGATTTATTTCCCAAACTTCAGTCATTTCTTTACCTCTTTTACAATACTTGGCATTTCCGTCCATCCTTTCTATTATTTTTCATGGTAAAACATCTCATGTCCATGCATTAAGTACCTCTATTAAAGATGGAAATATATCGTTACTAAACACGAAAAACCAGTATCACCTGCCAGGAAGTATAGGACGGGACTATAAAAAGAAAAACAATTCTTGAAAGTGGTAATCACACTTTGAGATAAGTTTGCTGCAGTCTGGAGCTACACAATAGAGGTAAATGGGACGTGGAGCCTGTTCCAAGAGAAAAATCCACCTGGCTGATGCGCAGGTGTGGACGGACACGTGCATGCGCACTCGGGCACATGGCCTGCCTCTGGACTGGACTACGGCCCCCTCAGAGACAGCGGAGCTGCACGACACACCCTGCCTACACACATTAGCTCGGTAAGTCAGCCGCAGGGATCCTTCACCTCCCAGAGTGCAAATCTCTCCGCTGGGCAGGAAAGCCTGGACGCTCCTGCCTGAGTCTTCTCCCCCGCGTCTTAAATACCTGACCTTTCCCCATCACTCAACAAATGTATCGTGTGCTTGCTGTGGGCATGGCACTGAGGTCCGTGTTGGGGATTCAGTGGAAACATGAACCAGGTCTTCCTTTTAAGAAGTTCATCATGGCTTATGAGAAAAAAAGAAAAGTAAGCAGAAAAAAGAGACTAATATGAGATACAACTCCCCCCCCCAAAATACCCCCTTGCATTGTAGCATATTAAGTGGTCCTATGAAAGCATGCCCAAATCACCTGGTAGCACACCAAAGGCCACCCTCACTCAGCCCTACGTTTGCTGATGAATAAATTTGTACATGGGGCCCAGGTTTCTGGCTTATATTCCCATTATACAGAAGACAGTGGAAAAGTCAGAAAGGAAAGTCAGATACCACAAGAGCCAGGCACATATAACAAGCTCAGATGAGCTGAGAAAAAGAATACTGCGTGCAGGGTCCTTTCCATTCATAGAAAAATCTGGCTTCTTTGCATATATTATTAAAAATAGTTACAGTTTACTAATCAGTTACTGTGTATCAGGCACTTAGCTCTAAGTTCCACCTTATAAGCATTTCCTACTCTTCCTCAGACATGGGAGACCAGCATGTTTTCACCCAGATCCTTTGCTCTCTTTTCTTTCTGGCATGTTCTTTTCAGGTAGTTACAGAGATCTACCTGTGGATCTAGTGTGGAAATGGACCACCACTGCTTTTTCAGGGGCTAACAGGTCTGCGCTTCTTTCTTTAAAATCTTACCCACAGCACGAAAAGACCAGAACACTGGGGAACAATGAGGCCAGCAAGTGCCCCCAAGCACAGACCCAGTACTTAATCATGTTAAACGAGGACCCTAAAAACAGTCAGAGGAAGAGAATCCATTCCCATCCTCCCTTAGCATGCTGCCAAGAACACTGTTACACAAATAAATCAGAGGTATCATTCTATTTTAAATTCTGTCTTGGCTCCCACCACCATTTTTTCCCACCACCATTTTTTCAAACGCTCGCCGAACGCTGTTCAAATTTACATTTTCAAGAGAACATCCCCTCACCACGCAACACGGAAGTGCCATTATTGGTGACTGCCATTTCAAGTGGTATCAGAACCAGACTTATCCGATGCAGGCATGCACATCGTTGAGGGATAAGTCATTTTTCCTGGAAGTGTTAACACCTGCAATTTTTCACTCTCTCCAGTTGTAAAAAATTTCATCCCAAAGTCCTAAAGATAATGGTCATAGACCTGAGTCCCAGGCCTAAAGGAGCACCGTGATGGATGAGCTGTTGTCACAATGTGAAAAAGAGAATGGGGTTATCTGATTGGTAGAACTACAAAGCAATTTGACCTTAGTAGATTTCATTTAATTTCACTGGAACAAACATTTACTGAGTCTGACTGCTCTGGACATTCTGTGGGTACCTTCACCTATGTTATCATTTGTTAGCCTCCAAATAGTACGATGAAGGAGATATCATTTATTCTGTTCTTATGGAATAAAGCCAAGGTTCAGACATGTTAACTAGTTTGTCCAAAGAGAAGAATTGGAATTTAAACTCACGACCTCAGATGTAAAGTATGAAAAGTTTGCCACACGGTAGATTCCCATGTCTTTTCACACGAGAAAGAAGACACAAATATTTTTCTTGGATATTTGGAGAGTTTCATAACTGATCATTACTCCTTAGAAGGACCTTAAATTGGGAACTTGCCACATATCCCAACACATATCTGCATCTCAACCTGGTCTTTCTTCTCTACTATGAATAGTTATTTCTACTATCACACATTTTTCTAGTATTTAAGCATAGACACATTGAAGTATTCTCTGATTCTTAGCCTCTGTTCCATCTTTACCAATCTACTATCAAATTCTATTTGTTTTTCTTTAAAATGGGCATTTTAACATGTTTTCCTATTCATGAGCACAGGATGTCTTTCCATTTATTTGTGTCTTCTTAATTTCTTTCATCCAAAATAATATACACATGGCCAAGTACTGTATATGAAAAGATGTTCAACACCACTAATCCCAGGGAAATGCCAATCAAAACCACCATGAGATATCACCTCACACCTGTCCAGATGGGTATTAACAAAAAAGTGAAGGTAAGTGTTGGCAAAAATGTGGGGAAATGAGAATCCTTGCACACTGCTTGTGGGGATGTAAAATGATGCAGCCATTATGGAAAACATATGGAGATGACTCAAAAAATCAAAAATAAAACTACCTTATGATCTAACAACCCCACTTCAGGATAAATGAACATCCAAAAGGATTGAAAACTGGATCTCAACGTAATACTTGCATCCCCTGTTTTATTGCAGTATTATTCACAATCACAAACATGTAGAAACAACCCAAATGTTCATCCACAGAGGAATGGGTCACCTCCCAAAGTGACTTTATATCTCACTTTCACATATCACTCCCATTCTGCCCTCTTCCCTGCTTTTCCTGACCCAGCATAGCTGACTTCTACAAGCTCTACCTCGACAGCCCAATGTCTCTCTCCTCCTCACTTCATGGCCTTCCCAGTTAAACAAGTTCTTACCATCTCTTACATGCTCATTTCAACCCAGGTATCTTTGGTCACATTCTTCTTCCTTCCCTTTCCCATTCCAACTCTATGAGTGCCATCCATTTTTTAAAAATCCAGCTCAAATCCTAAGTCTTCTGTGATTACATTAATTTGCACTGTTTTCTCCATTCTTGTCATCATGCTGTATTTAAAAGTCATCGTCAGTCAGTTCAAGATAAAAATGTTTGCTTTTTTTTTTGCGTGTGTGTATGTGAGAGTATATGTGATCTCTCATCAATCAATCAAATGATAGATTTCTTGGTAGCCAGAAGTATGTAATATGCTCTCCGGGATCCCCTCAGTGCTTTGAACCATATATATGGATGGAGTTAATTTAATTAAGCCACATATCATCAACCCAAAGCTGACCTTGATCATTCTGTTAGAATAAAGCATTTCTCATTGTTTAGGAGTCTTGGTAAAAAATAAATGAGTAGGAAAATAGCAAGAAATAGCTTATGGTATGAGGAGAAAGTGAGATTTAGAGAATGATAAAGAGAAAAGGAATGAAAAGGATCATTTTTATGTCTACTTCCTCAAAACATATTTCATTTAAGTCAGCCAAGTCTTTTTTTTTTTTCTTTCCCTCTCTAAGGAGTTCAGGTGACTTGTGGAGTGAAACCACCTAAACATGAGCTCCTGAAAACACGCAATGCCACAGAGAGCACTTTCCACTGCAGAAAACGAGGTCAGGTCCTTCCTAAGTGTGTAAACTCCCTGGTCTGCAGATCACTGACGGGAAAGTGGAAGGCCGACACCAAAATCCCTACATGTTTTCTGGCCATCGTTACTCTACTAATTGCATTTTAAGGCAAAGATCAAAAGATAGAAGGAGATCTTTTATATTAAAAAGCATTATATTTCTTCTCTTTCTATAACCTGTTGTTATGGAAAATTTCAAACATAAACCACAAAAGAGGGGAGGATAAAAAAGAAACCCACACAGACCCTTTACTCATATTGCAGTTAGCAACTCAGAGCCGTTCTTGTCACATCTTGACCTTCTAACTCTCCACCAAGACTGTTTCTCAGCAGGTCCTCGACATCAAATAATGTTAAATCTATACTTCAGTATGTATCTCTAACTGACAAACATTTTTCATACAAAAAGAAATGCAAATTTGTCCTTAGACACAGCCATACACACACACAGACATTTCCTTAAAGCTATCAAATAGCCAATGCTCAAGTTTTTCACATCCCGTTATAATTTTTAACATTTTGTGTATTTGGATTAAGACAAAGACAAGGCCCATACATTGGACTGATTAATATGGCACTTATACTAATGTATAGGATCCTAGCTCCATTTTGTGTTGCTTTAATTTTCCTTGCAATTGTTTCCTTGCAATAATTTGCATGTGTCCTGTAAGTTTCCCACAGTGTGTGTCACTGACTTCATTCCCCGGGGTACTATTTAACGGGTCTTGTGGTGCTTGTTTCTTCTAATGTAACAGATAGAGGCACTTGAATGTTCCAGGTGACATTTTTCTTTCTTTTTTTTTGGAGCAAAACTCCTTCATAATGGTGTTATTACTTCTAAAAGTAGATACTGACTGGTTTTCTTTTCCTAATGTTAGCAGCCATTGCTGAACACTGCCTAGATGAATTCACTCCTAAAGGGCTGGAAAATGATGATATGCTTATCTTATCATCCTCTACTTGTTAATGGGAATACTTTTAGAAATAGATATTTCCCCTTGCCACCAAGGCAATAGATTTATGCAAAAGTTAGATAGTCAGTTCCTTCCATTTACTTAAACATTTTCTAAATAGCTTCCCTCATATCTGCAATGATGATCAGAGAGATTTTTAAAGCATCAATATGAACCCATGGAATTAAATCTATTTAATGTATTTCAAGCTATTCTACTTATTACTCTTATTGTCTCAATCTGGGTGAGTGGGAACACATTCAAGTTTGCTTTTGCACCCTTTCGAAGGAATTTCAGTGGTCCCTAAGAATGTCCTGGCTTACCTAGCATAAGATATTCTAGAAATATCTCATATATTCCTACCCCCAGATCTAAAGGACCCATTCTCCAGTGAGAATATACATGCCTATATTGTTAATATATAATATAACCTTATATAGTATAAAGATAAAATCATATAAATATATTATAAATTTGCTATTATAAAGTCTTTTAAATTATAAATATATATATAAAGATTTATAAGTATAAAGTGCTTTATAAGTATACTCAAATACAAAGTACTTTATAAGTACAAAGTATAAATATAAAAATATATACATGGTAGTATATAAGAAAACATTATAATATATAAGATTATATATGTATTCATATTTATATATATTTATAAATACATGTATCTTTTTTTTTTTTTTTTTTTTTTTTTTTTTCATTTTTTCTGAAGCTGGAAACAGGGCAAGCCAGTCAGACAGACTCCCGCATGCGCCCGACCGGGATCCACCCGGCACGCCCACCAAGGGGCGATGCTCTGCCCACCAGGGGGCGATGCTCTGCCCATCCTGGGCGTCGCCATGTTGCAACCAGAGCCACTCTAGCGCCTGAGGCAGAGGCCACAGAGCCATCCCCAGCGCCCGGGCCATCTTTGCTCCAATGGAGCCTCGGCTGCGGGAGGGGAAGAGAGAGACAGAGAGGAAAGTGCGGCAGAGGGGTGGAGAAGCAAATGGGCGCCTCTCCTGTGTGCCCTGGCCGGGAATCGAACCCGGGTCCTCCGCACGCCAGGCCGACGCTCTACCGCTGAGCCAACCGGCCAGGGCAATACATGTATCTTTTAATAACAAAAATCACCATGGGATCATACTGATACTTATTCAAATTCCAAAACATAGAGTTTTGGTTTATCCTCATTGATCTTATATGTATGGCTTTTTATTCTATACTAAATACAGAGTCTAAGTCTTCCAAATTTGCTTTATCTTACATCACATACAGATGGTTCAGAATAGCAATTTCAATGCTATCACCAAAAGTGTGATTACTGAACACATAGCTGTATAATCAAATTATTGTGACTTACAGTCATTTGTGATAGTCCTTATTCTTATGGTTCTTGTATCACCTGGATATATACATTTATATTTATTTTATCTTATGGTGTATTACATTATCTAAGGATTGTTTTTTAAAATTTAATTTTATTTATTTATTTATCTTTTTTTTAAGTGAGAGAGACAGAGACAGACGGAGAGATAAAGAGAGGGACAAACAGGCAGGAAGGGAGAAAGATGAGAAGCATCAATTCTTCATTGCAGCACCTTAGTTTTTCATTGATTGCTTTCTCATATGAGCCTTGACCGCGGCTCCAGCAAAGCAAGTAACCCCTTGCTCAAGCCAGCGACCTGTGGGCTCAAACCAGCAACCATGGGGTCATGTTTGTGATCCCACACTCAAGCCAGTGACCCCGTGCTCAAGCTGATGAGCCTGCACTGAAACCTGGTGAGCCCACACTCAAGCCGGCAATCTTGGGGTTTCAAACCTGGGTCCTCTATCCACAGCACCACTGCCTGGTCAGGCTAAAATTTAATTTCAATTATTTTAAACATTTATATGTTTACAAAGTCAAACTTATAAAACAAGTGTACTCATATTCAAAAAATTATCACTTCTATCCCTTCTGCTAACGTGGCAGAGTTGTGTCGTTGCAACAGAGACATATGGAGTGCAAAGCCTAAAATATTTACTCTCTGGACCCTATGGAAAAAATTTGTTGACCACAATCTAAATCAATAACACTAAGTATTTGCACTCACCCAGCACCTAAAATTCTGAATTGCTTCCTATTTCGTTTTAGCAAGCATAGTGGGCTGAAAGGTAAAAACATTTTTCTGAATTAATTCAGAGCCTAGCTTCTCCGGATACCACAGTTAGTATCAGAAATGAGTCATCTCAAGGATATGATATTCCTTAGGCTCTCTAGGTGCTACTACCTAAGAAATTAGAGATCAGAAAGCTACATCCCTTGGTTACTTCACTTTCTCATGGCAATTCCTTATAGAAATATAATTGGAAACGTTGACCTTGGTCCCATGAGAGCATATTTGTATCTTAAATAGAACTCATGTTCAACTATTTGTCCATTTTGTTATGAAATATTGGGGGGAGGGTAATCTATGTTACAAGGATCTTTTAATCAACTCTGCTTCCACTATGATAATAAGACCACATTAGCAGCCCAGAAAGTATGGATTGGATTTCCACCTGTAATCAAGTGGTCTTGCATTCAATATCAGAGACAACTTAGGTTTTCCCAGTAAGAGCTCACATGCATATTTTTAGCATGACGAGAACAGTGTTATTCTTCACACGTCCCTGTTGGATCCAGTAGGGAGAGACAGAGATGAATGGCTTGAAAGCAGGGAGCTAGCTAGACCCGAGGCTCCTCCTCCCCTCAGAAGCTTGAATGATACGCCCAGAAGGCAGTCAGGCACTGGCTACTCTCAAACAGATTTTTCTCCATCGACAAAGCTGCTCTTGTACTCATCTCATAAAGAGAGAGCGCAATAATGAGACAGGTCTCTCGCCTGGAGCAAAGGCCCATGGAGTGGGGTGAACAGTCCACCTGTACCATTGCCCAGGATTCAGAGACTGCAGGGGACCTGATGACCTTTCTGCCCTTGAGTGACAATCAATATCTAGTGACACAGTTTTCTCTCTGGGGCTCTTTTACTAGGAAACTCAGCTAAATTCTGTGATGAAGTTTCCTAGGGCTTATGATGTCATTATTTCAATGTGCATTATGATTCTTGTTTTAGCTTTTAAAAAAATCATTACTTTAATGGTCCAATGATATCTATGATTATAAACCAGTTCAAATCTCTTTAGAAAGCAGAGTATAAATAATAAGTGAAATAAATAAATCAGTTCTTTTGGCCCAGCACGTGCTATGTCATTTGGAGGACAGGAAAACCCATAATCTCTGCTCTCAGGGAGATGTCAATATCAATTGGGGGATGAGAAATACACTTACTTAACAACTAGAGAATATTTTAAAACTACTTATTATTTTTATTGATCCAATTCTGATATGGACTGTATCTATTTTAGAGATTTAGAAAAAGGTGGGTTCAGTATAAAGAATTGATCAGAGAAAACTTCATAAAAGGAGGAGATACAATTCCATTAAATGTCACTTCTCTAGCCCAGAGTCCCCAGCCAGCATGCCAAGTAACTATTGATTCCCTCTCCCCTCAGGGTGGCTAGGCATGGCATAAGGCTGCAAAACAGCCTCTGGCTTGGAGCAGGCTGCTCTGAGCATCAAGCTGCCCCTGCTTTTCCCTTGAGTCACATAAACATTATCATCTTCTTTCTGTGAAAAGGAATCTCATGATTGGGTCTAGGGAAAATGGAGCAATTTTGCTATATTGATTTCAGCTTCTCATATCTGATTACATTCAGTAAAATTTCCCTTGATCCAGCTAATCTGAAGCTCTCTGCTTGAACTGTTGGCACTGCAAACAGTTTCCAAAAATTTACAGTCTCATAAAATCAGTTGCTATGCCTCCTCGCTGGCAGCAATTTTCGCCAACTAAATATTTCATTAGTGCATGCCCTGTGGGTGTTCAATGGTTACTTGTTAGCTGATTGTTGCTTCCATAAAAAAAAAAATCTCTTTCCTTCACACTGCCGCGTAGGTAAACTGACTTTGCGTGACGGCTGATGTGTATATATAAAACCTGTATGTATTTGTGTATCTCAGAGTAATACATTATATCGCTAAAAAAAGAAAAATGCACTTTGATTTTTATCATCAGCCTTCCACTTTCGCATTTGCCAGTTCAGCCAAAAGTTTAAGTTTTTCCAGTGAATGAATTTCTAATCCTTTTCCTAATCCGAACAGTATCTTTACATTAAAGAACTAAAAGGAAGTGAGACCCAAAATGAACAAAACATAACATGGTTATTGGAAATGTTAAGAATCTATGAATAGACGCATGAGGAAATAACAAATTAGAAAAAAAAAAATGGAGAAATGGGAAATTTTTTTTAAATGTATGCTGCAATAATATTCTAAGTCCTAAAGCCTACAGGGGCAAGGAGGAGGCTGATGTAGCTTTCTAGACTATCACTCAGCACTTCAGGCAGGTGCCAAAGATCCTTGAAGAGAACCCAGTAGTGGCGTCCAGCTGAAGATCCTATGCACCTTGTGAGTGCTTCTGACGGCCCTGCCATACACAAATGCAAAAGTGCTTTTGTTTCTTTCCTCATTTTACATGAAATTTCCATACGTTTTTCAAAAGCCCACATACTGTTCTGCAATTAATTCCAACTCCCTCAGTGCATTTTCTATATCACTAGGAAACACCTGTACTTTTCAGATGTTGCAGGAGGTTTTGTGCCTTCAGTGAATCCTTCGTGAGGCACTGTAACCCTTTTTCTCTTGTACAGGACCAGACAGTGAATATCGAGCTCTGCAGCCCATGGAGAAAGCAGCCACAGACGCAGCATCAACGGATGGGCGTGGCTGCGCTCCAACAAAACTTCATTTGCGAACACTGACATTTGAATTTCAGGTAATTTCCACAGATCTCCACATATTCTTCTTCTTTTGATGTTTTCATTGATTTTTGTTAGAGTGACACTAGTTAACACAATGATACTGGTTTCAAGTGTCCAATGCGACAACACGTCTCTCCGTATACCATATTGTGTTCACCCCTCCCCCAAATCAAGTCTTTGTGCGCCACCATTTACGCCCCCTACACACTTCTTTATCTCCCCCTGCCCCCCTCACTGCACTGCTTTCTGTGCCACAAGGGTTGTTTTTTTTTGTTTGTTTTTGTTTGGGTTTTTTTGGTCTTTTTTTTGCTCGTTTAAAACATTTAAAAAACATAATTTAAAACTCTTATCTTATGAACGATACAAAAACAAGCCAGTTTGCACTGCTAGATATAGTTTGCCGATGCCTGGCCTGAGTCATTGGTTTGCAATTTGTGGCTCATAAACTCTATGTCGGTGAGTAGGAGAGGGGAGTTTTGAGCGTCCCATTATTACAAGGAAACTTCAAATGAAGTATTGTCATTAAATAACCTGCCTTGTGTACATGTTATTTTTCAAATGTATGTGGATACAATTAAAATTAGTAAAATAAAATCATAGTATCTTCAAGGGGTTTTAACAAGATACTACAAGATAGTCAAACAGATTTTAACCCACCGATTTATAAAGACTTGTTTTGTTTTGAGTTTTTACACTGAGAGGAGAGTAGTTCCAGTCTTAAGTAATTAGAAGAATAAGGATGAATAGAAGGAGAAAGGAAAAAAGGAATGAGGAAAGAAGTGAGAGAGGGAATGATGGAGAGAGGGAGAAAAAAATCTGAACAAAGTAGGCAAAACCAAAACATGAAGAGCATGATCTTATTGGAAAAAAGATAACAAACGAGAGAGAGAGAGAGAGAAAGAAACAGGCACTGTTTTCAGTTACGCTTTTACGTGTTTCCAGGACAGATAAAGCCATAACATTAAAGAGACGAGCTAGAAGAGTCCCAAATATCATTAATTCCAAAAGCACAATATTTGAACCCAGAGCATTCCTTCACTTATGTGCAAAATCTGCAAGAGTGTCAGGGACGCCAGCCTTTATGTCAAGTGCAAACCTTTCAGTTTGAGGAGAAAATGTAACCAACCAAAAGGATTCAGGGTGCTGGAAGATTTATAATTATGTTAATAATGTGCTAATAATAAGTTAGTAGTAGTAATAGGAGTAAAACTAACATTTATCAAAGTCCACTTTGGTATCTCATTGAACAGATGCAGTTAATTTGGCAAAGTTGACAGAGAGAAAAGAGCACATCTGGATACTCAAGAGAATAAA
The DNA here is from genome assembly GCF_036850995.1 of Saccopteryx leptura. Lineage (NCBI taxonomy): Eukaryota > Metazoa > Chordata > Mammalia > Chiroptera > Emballonuridae > Saccopteryx > Saccopteryx leptura. The sequence continues at coordinate 212,231,420 of NC_089503.1, read as the reverse complement.
AACATTTAACAAGAAAAATAACTACAGATGTGTTTGATTACGTTCACTGCAATTTGTTATGTAACTAAACTGCTAGCCAAAAAATAAATAAAAAAAACCCTTGAAATCCAGCTGTAAATATGGTAAAATTCAAGTATATACTAAATACAACAGCATATGAAAGTATCATATCATAAAATTTATTAAGTGTTACCACACAATCAGAACCTAGTAACTTCATCTTTAAAAATCTCTAAATGTGGACCCTGGCTGGTTGGCTTAGCAGTAGAGCATCAGCCCAACATGTGAAAGCCCCAGGTTTGATTCCCAGCCAGGGAACACAGGAGAAACGACTATCTGGTTCTCCACCCCTCACCCTATCTCTTTCTCTCTCTCTCATTCTCTTCCCCTCCTGAAGCCATGGCTCAAAATGTTTGAGCAAGTTGGCCCCAAGTGCTGAGGATGGCTCCATGGCCTCAACTCAGGCACTAAAATAGCTTGGTTGCCGAGCAATGGAGCAGTGACCCCAGATGGAGAGGTAGATCCTGGTCGGAGCACATGTAGGAGTCTGTCTGCCTCCCTACCTCTCACTTAATAAAAAAATAAAAATCTCTAAATGCAGTGGAAAGAGACTTTGCATGGGGCAGGGTGGGGGTACGATGCAAGTGTCAGTGTTATATTGAGTGGGACACGTGAAACCATGTCAACACAATCAATTAAAAATAAAGATGAAAGAAATCTCTAAATGTAATTTATACTAACTCTGTGGTTTCTGGATATTGAAAGGGCATGTGTGTGTGGTGGGGTATGTATGTGTATTGCTGTTTTAGTTTTTCAAGCCAATATTTCTGGAAAAGTGGTGTGACAAATGTAATTATCTGTGAGGAATTAAAGAGGGCTTGAACACAAACAATATTTTAAAATATATTTAGCTCCAAGATTCCCCAGTGGGTGCTTAAAATTGTGGATAGTACCGAACCATATATATATATTATTTATTTCCTGTACAATATGCCTATAATAAAGTTTCATATAATTAGGCATGGGCAGAGATTATCACAATAGGGAAGACTACTGTACAAGGCTCTGGCACGCTTAGTTGAGGGCAGGAAGAATTCCTGATTAAAGCAATTTACCTTCAGACATGATGGAGAGGTGGGAGAAATGCTGTCACATTGTTTATAAATGATGTTTCCAGAATTCTGGTGTAGAGTTAATAAGTAAACAATACTTTATATTTCTCCCCATAGTATAGATTGCCTTCTAACAATACCATACATATGTTTTTATGTTCACTGTTTTTTCTCATCTGTAGAAAAATGCAGTTTTTTTTCTGTTTTGTTTCTCTAGCACCTAAAACACCTCAAGATGCATAAAATGTGCTCAATAATTGTTGACTAAATTAATATTTATATGAACAGAATCAGGAGAGCTTGGAAAATTAGAACTTTACAGATACTCCTGAAGTTTCTGGCAGCAACATAGAGTTTGAATTATAACCTTGAAATAAATGATTTAAATCTTTTTATAAATATTCTTTGTCAAAATGGCTACTGTTCAATTTCTCTTTCAAAACTTTTGTTTGCTTGCTGATTATGTATTAAAGTAGTATAAAGAAAAAGGAGAAAAAAGCACAAGTCAATTATAGGATTTGTTTTTCTTTCAGTCACCCACGGGAGAAACAAAATTGGGATTTCACACAAATAAAAAGATTTTATTGTTGTTAGTTTTCTTTACTTTGCCTAGACATAGAAATATAAACTGTTACAATCCGGCTTTGAAAATTAAGTGCAGGAAATTTAAACATTTTTTTAGTAAATGGAATAAATATAATATGTTTGCTTCAGGGCATTTTAAGACTATTGTAGAGGTCTATATTTGGGCATAGAAGAAAAAAAAGGAAAAAAACTATGAAAAACAATGAAGGAAAATGAGAGAGGAGAGGAGGGATATATTTGGATTAGGTAAGAAAATGATTTTGGAGGAAGACACATTTATACACATATACATACAGAAAACTATTTCTATTATGTATATTTCATATATATGTAGAAATATGAAGGAATAAGAAATATGAAATATAAATGCTATAAATAGAAATATAAAATATAAAATTTAAATAAAAATATTTAGTAAATTTATAAAGAAAATAAATATATAAGTAAATATATCAATAAAAATAAATAATATATAAAAATATATAAATATATTTAAAATATATCAATAAAACAAAAATGTAAAAGAAAAAAGCAATATAAAATAGTCATTTACTTTAAACTGCTGCATAGTCCTCCATAGTGTCGCAATACTCTCATTTCCTTGGTCACTTCATGACAAACAACACTACAGTGAAAATCGTCTTGCACATCTCCTGGCATTTTCTACAGAAATTTTCAGGATTATGAGATACTGAGTCATAGAATATATGGAATTTTAAAATTTTTTAGTATATATCATGATTTTGTCCTTCACTGTCAGAACCCCTACTGGGATAATAATTGAAAAGCAAACCACTCATTCAGGACAAATCCAACTTGCTACAATAAATAAATAAATACACTTAAAGACTAAGCATTGCACACCTATGTTCTAGACTTTATTACCCTCTGAATGATGGAGACTATATAACAATTAGCTTCGCTCATTAGGAGAAATTAAGTCAGGAGGAAAGCATTGGCTTCAGAACATCTTTTAGAGTTAGGAACAAGCAGGCCTCAACCATTCATTGAAAAAACTATTTCTTTAGTGCCTATGGGTGGTCAATCACCATTTCAATTACTAAGAACAAGACAGTGAATAAACACAGTCCCTGTGTATTCACAGTTTTGCTGGAACCGAGAATCAAGAAACAAATAAGTGGAAGTATGCTGACTGGGACCTAGTGACAGTCACTGTGGGGGAATGTAACTTGGGGTTACAGAGGTCAAGCACGCTGGGAGTCAGGGCTTGGAGTTCCTCATAGCCTGGGCAGGGAAGGCTGCTTTTGCTAAGGTGACACTTACAGAAAGACCTGGAGGGTGTGAGAGAGTAAACTGTGGGCATATCTGTGGGGATGCTACTGCAGAGAACAGAAAGGGCAACAGAGCCTCTGTGGTGTGGCTGGAGCGGGGAGCAGGGAATGGGGGTGGGGTGGGGAGTGCTGGCGAAGAGGTCAGGGCTGCAAGGCCCCCAATCACTATGGTGTTTGAATTGTACTCTGGTCACATGGCAGGTTTGGAGCAAAGGAGTCATGTGATCTACCTAGAAAGGAAGTGGCACTGGAAATTGAGTCTAAGGGGGCAGAGTAGAAGGAAGGACCCAGTGTCCCAACCATCACAGTAACCCTGGCCGAGAGTGGCAATGGCTGGGACTGGGAGCCAGCAGGAAGCATAGTGGAAGTGGTTGGGTTCTTAATTCCAATCACATTCTCTTTCTTTCTTCTCTTCATATGCATAAGTTCTTCATCATTCATGCACAGAATATTTTCAGGCACAATAAAGCACATAAAAATATGTGCCATAAGCAACACTCACTGAAAACTCAACCAACAAACTAAGTTTTCCGTGGAATATCCTGTTATTGCTATCTTGGCGTAGAAAGATGCAAAACCAGGCAACAGGGGGACCTCAGAAATCAGTCGTCCCAATTTCTTAAAATCAAATCTAAGTTGTTTTCTTCCTTCAAAAGACCAGGTAATATTCCTTTAATTATCTTCCCCGAACTTGCTGAAAGACGTTTCCCATCTCAGCATGCAGCCCCAAGCAGTATATAGGGACGGGAGCTATGATGACCAGGTGGGTCTTTGGACAGGGATTTATTATTTCTATAGTGCCAAAAGTCCCACAGATGATGACCATGGGAACACAAATTCAAAGCAAAATTATTAGGTTTAACCAATACTAACATCTCCCTTGAGAAGAATTTACATTTACAGCGGAATCCAACTACCCCTGTACAGGGCACTGTAGTGTGTGTGGGTGGAGAGGGGTGCGGGTGGATATGTGTGTGTTTATATAACCACTCTTTTTTTTTTTTTTTTTTTTGTATTTTTCTGAAGCTGGAAACGGGGAGAGACAGTCAGACAGACTCCCGCTTGCACCCGACAGGGATCCACCCGGCACGCCCACCAGGGGCGACGCTCTGCCCTCCAGGGGGCGATGCTCTGTCCCTCCGGGGCGTCGCTCTGCCGCGACCAGAGCCACTCTAGCGCCTGGGGTAGAGGCCAAGGAGCCATCCCCAGCGCCCGGGCCATCTTTGTTCCAATGGAGCCTTGGCTGCAGGAGGGGAAGAGAGAGACAGAGAGGAAGGAGGGGGGGTGGAGAAGCAAATGGGTGCTTCTCCTATGTGCCCTGGCCAGGAATCGAACCTGGGTCCCCCACACGCCAGGCCTACGCTCTACCGCTGAGCCAACCGGCCAGGGCCTATAACCACTCTTAAGTACTAAAAATATTGCCAAAGTGACAAGGTTTGTTTTTACTATCACAGTAAGCAGATATTACTATGCAAAGTAATTTGCCTTTAGTTACTATAGTAATTTCATTTTTTTAGAAATAAACCACTGAAGTGAACATACTCTGAAAGACGAGAAGGCTTAATATACTGAACCATCAACTGTTGAGATTCCTTTCTTTTCAATCTGCACAGTGATTTCGGAGGGGAACACAATACAACAGGACTGTGCCAAACCAGCAGCTCTGGTGAAGACCTTCTCCCTGCTGGTTAGTATCGCAAGGTATGGCTGGGGCCTGTTCGCTCTTGGGCTACTTCTTTCTCATCTTAATAAAAATGGCCAATATTTATCAAGCATGTACTATGTCCCTGGCATTGTCTTAAGACTTAACATTCATTAGCTCACTTGATTATCACAATAATTATGATTTACCCATTTAATATGAGACATTGCAGCCAGAGAAGTCAAGCAACATTCTCAAGGTCATTCCCAACACAGTGGGCGGAGTGTAAGTGGCAGTGTGACCGCAGAGACCCCTCCGCCATTATGCAACACTCCTCCAACGTACATTTAGATTTCATTGACATCCTTAAAAACTACAGTGTGGCTCCATTGGAGCAAAGATGGCCCGGGCGCTGGGGATGGCTCTGTGGCCTCTGCCCCAGGCGCTAGAGTGGCTCTGGTCGCAACATGGCGACGCCCAGGATGGGCAGAGCATCGCCCCCTGGTGGGCGTGCCGGGTGGATCCCGGCCAGGCGCATGCGGGAGTCTGTCTGACTGTCTCTCCCCATTTCCCGCTTCAGAAAAATGAAAAAAAAAAAAAAACAAAAACAAAAAAAACTACAGTCTATCACCCTCTGAGACCTCATAACTTCTGTTCAACTTCATCCTTCACCTTTCAGACTCACTGACAGGGGCCATCCACCTCCACTTTAACAGGATGTCATTCGTTTTCTCTCATTTTTTGAACCATAATTTACTGGTAAGAGAGAATATTAAAAATCAGCATGTTGACCCTGGCCGGTTGGCTCAGTGGTAGAGTGTCGGCCTGGCGTGCAGAAGTCCCGGGTTCGATTCCTGGCCAGGGCACACAGGAGAAGAGCCCATCTGCTTCTCCACCCCTCCCCCTCTCCTTCCTCTCTGTCTCTCTCTTCCTCTTCTGCAGCCAAGACTCCATTGGAGCAAAGATGGCCCAAGGGGCTGGGGATGGCTCTGTGGCCTCTGCCCCAGGTGCTATAGTGGCTCTGGTCGCAACAGAGCGATGCCCCCGAGGGGCAGAGCATCGCCCCCCTGGTGGGCGGAGCATCGCCCCTGGTGGGCGTGCCGGGTGGATCCCAGTCGGGCACATGCGGGAGTCTGTCTGACTGTCTCTCCCCGTTTCCAGCTTCAGAAAAATACAAAAAAAAAAAAAAAAAAATCAGCATATTATTGGCAAGGAGCTGTAGACCTTGAAGGGGCTTTATCTTCCTGTTTGTGATACCATCTATTCTGATCTGGCAACAAATTTGAGAGAGCACAATCAATCTTTTTTTTTCCAGTAGCCCATTCAATAAAAACAAGAATGTGAATCATTTGCTGTGTGTGGCTATATACATCAGCATAGACTTTCGAGCCCCACCTCTGTTCCAGGCATCCATGCCTTCCACCACTATGACAGCTGCTCAGCTTTCCCCATAACGCGTGACACCTGTTTTCTTCAGGTCTAGTTCTCTCTGAGCTTGTCTTTCAGAGATGAGGAACTAATTACCCTTAGATCCTGTTGTTCTCGGGTCTTGTCTATGTCAGCTGCTCTGATGAACCCAGGGTGACAAGAAAAGGATTATTAACATCACTGGAAAGAAGGAGAAATAAATACTAGAAAAAAAGGAAAAGTTAGTGTGGAGTGTAGGAAGTAGAAATTCAGATGTTCTCAAGGGAACTAGTTTTTGTTTTTCAGGACCTGTTCTTGAGAGCACTCGTTTTCATTTCCTTGTGTTTCTTTCCAGTTCTCATCTCCTTTTTTTTTCCTAGTGAAAGGAATAGGGACTAGGGAAGCAGAAGGACTTTTTAACAAAGGCTCTGTCACTTTCTAGACATGTGATCTTAAGCAACTTATTTAACTTATCTTGGCCCTAATTTCTTGTGTGATAAAGATAATCACACAAATAACGAAGGCTGTTGTAAAGAGTGCATTAAATCAGATAGAAAGGAGCTAAGGCAGAGAACAGAACATAGTATGTATAAATGTAAACATATATGTGCTTAGTAGACACAAATGATGTCTTCCCCTCCCATGTTCACTCACGTTTACTTAATAATATAAACTAATGATCATCATATCATATATATATATATAAGTTTAGACACATTGTCTAGAGAAAAAATAACATTTATTAGGGATAAGTATATATCCATAGACAGAAAAAAATGATTTGAAGGATTAGTTCACTTCCTGTTTAATAAAGAGAAATCAAAAAGAAAGCAGGCCTAAAAATGCCATACTTCAAAATGAGAGTTTTCATATTATTTCAGAAGAATTTCATTAAGTTCTAGTAATTAACAAATTAATATGCATGGATATCAAATCCAATTCTCAGCAAGTAGAAGAAGACAATATAAGCTCTAATAAAGTTTTCACGTCTTGAATTGATTTTCAATAAAATAAATTATTAGGAAAATAATGATCTTTTATTTGCTTCTCATTATTGATGCAGTGATATTTCCCTGTGGTAATAAATTTTTCTGCTAGTAAGTGCTGAAATGTCATGAAAGTTCTTTGTTTCAAATATAAGCCTTTTCATGCCAACATCTACTTTGTTTGCTTACTAAAGGTCCTATGGGCACAGGAATATTTAATACATACGCCATGCAACAGTGAAAAGTCTCTTTTTCAGTTCAACCAAAGCTACCATCTTCTTTCCTTTGAGAAATGAAATAAATTCTTCGCTAATGCTTCTAGGACCAATCATGTGATGGGGGCAAGTTACTCAACAACGTCCCACTCCTGTTCCTCATCCTCAGCACAAGATCAGATCACATATTTTTCTATGATTCCTCCAACTTTTCCCCATATTTATTAAGTAGATAGGAAACAAGTATTCACTCTGTACGTAAGGCTGAATTAGGAGTCAGAAGAGGGACAGAGAGGAAAAGATGCATACGTCTGGCTCTTCCCCAAAGGACTGGTACCCTGGCAAGTACATCAGCAAGGAAGCCAGGTTCCCGCTGTGGTCAGTCCTCTTCCCACAGAAGAATGAAGTGGTGTCCCGGAGCCTCCGAGCTCTCACTGACCATGTGTGGTCATCCCATAAATTGACAGCAGGTGAGAATATGGGCATAATTTACTGCCTGTAATCACCACGACCAGGAAAGAAAAGCAGCGCTCTCATCCCGCTCAACAACATCTTTTATTTCTTTGCAAAATGGAGACCATAACAGTTCTGGCATACTGTATAATTGTTGCTTCAGATGACTCTGGCCCCAGGCTAACTGCGTGGTTCTCATATGGGGCCAGGTTCCCTGAAGGGCACCTGTGTCTGTTTCTAGGTCTCCGGTTTCGGTGGGGTGGGGTCGAGGCGCAGCGCCCGCTTGCAGGTGGGGGTCTGCCTTCTCATTCCTTATTATTTATTCTGTTGCAGTGTCTGCCAGCGGTTTTAACTCCCCCTTCCTTATTTCTGAACTTTATGATAACCTTGCTTTTCTTTGTAATTCCATAGAATTCATTTCTTAACTCATTTTAAAATGAAAGGGGGAGCTACTCTTTCATTTTCCAATCTGTAACTTCTCCAAGCTTCAAAGTTGTGTTTTAAAATTAAAATAACTTGTTATTTTCCTATCACATAGTGAACAGAGCTTCTTATTCACAACTTGAGAGAATTTACCATTAAGTCACTTTTCTTACTTCTGTCTTTGAAGGCCTCTAAATGTCCTTGCAACCTCATGTGGATACAAGAACAAAGTAAAAATTGAAATACGAGCATCCTCATTGCTGATTCCCTGGGAGTTTCTACTGCAAGACACAAAAATCTTCATTCACAGCAAATTTCTATTTTTGGGCAAATACTGGTTCCAATAACAGAACTCAGAAATGTGTAAATATTTGGGAGAGGATACCACATCGTTAATATTCCTCTAGTACATTTTTAATTTGTCGACTTATTTAAAACTGGAATTAATGCAATATAATGAAGATTAATATAATTATAAAGGAGCTTCATAGCAGAAAAATTAGGCTACCTGTTAATGTCACAGAAATCTGATTATAACTTCTTATATAACCAAACAGAAAAGGAAATTGTCTTACAAATTTAATGGTGTCTGATACATTCATTGCATTTCTATAATTTCCTCTTTTAAAATTTTCTTTGTTTCACATATATATAATACTTCTACTCACATTCTTTGACCTTTACCACTTACCTTCCCTCATCGGTCCCTAACCGTAACACCTCCCCCCCCCCCCGGGGTGTTAATGTTACGTCTGACCCATCCTGTTACTAACCAAGCTCCAGCTCTTGGAGATGTGTTGAGCTCTAAAATGACTCATCTCACCCGAGATCATCTGTTGGCAAAATACAGAGATACTTGACATTTTCATTCAATGTCATAATTAGCCAGACTACAAAAGGTAATATTGATCTATTTGTAGCAGCACAAAAACAACACACTAACTTTCATTATCCTGCTCAATGGTCACTGAAGATTCAAATACAGAAGACTTTAGGCCAGAGATGACATACCCCCAAACCTACCACCTGTGGGCCTTGGAAGTACACTGTTTGGGATGCACGGTTGACTGACATTCCTACTGCTCTGGATCCAGTGCGGTATTCCCTGCTGAGGGCACGCCTCCCCCAGTCTGCATGGTGGCAGGACTAAAAGAAGTCCAGGCTACAGGACATGGGGGACTCCTCTAATGGTCAGCTTTGGCTCTAGGCCTCCCTTCAGCTTGGACAAACTTTCTTAAAACAGTGCCGCAGTCTAAGACTGTTCCTCCCCAACCCGCCTCTCCTCCCCATCTCTTCCACAGGTGTCAAACCCAGCCTCAGAGTCTGGAGACTCTCTCTGCCGATGCCTGTGGCCTCCTCCTTGTCCCATAGGCATTTCCTCCATAAATCTCTCGGATGTCTAATCCTGTCTTGGGTGCTTCTCAGAAGATGAAACTGAGAAAGGTTGAATTGGAGTCGGAGAGCTATCCTGACAATGTGTAAAACATCATACATTTCCCAGAGTAGAAAAGTCAACACAAAAAATAATGACAAACGTTATTAACAGATGTAATGTTAGATATAGCTACATGCCAAATGGCTCAGAGAGGAGGGCGATCAAGATGGGGACGAATCTGGAAAATCTATCATATGAAGAAGGCTGGGAGTTCTGCAGTGAGTACACTAGCACATTCAAAGGGATGGGGGCGCACAGGCCTGGCTGGGGAAATGGCTTCACATTCGGGATGGTGACAGAGAAGGTGGGACAGAACCGGTCGTATCAGATTTGAGTTCACTTTGTGGGCAACAAGGAGCTCCGGGAGTTTTTCATGTTAGGATTACACCTAATGGTCAGTTTTGTAGGAAGGATTGGAGTTAATAAAGCTCAAAATTTCTTGTTGTGATCCAAGATAGAAGTAGGCAGCATTCCAGCTTGGACGGAGACAGAGAAGTTGCAGAGAAAAGACAGATGAAAGGGAGATTGCGAAATGAGAATTGGCAGGCTCCCCGCCCCTCGTTCTTTCTTGCAGTACTGTCTTCTCTGTGATCTCTCACCCTGTAATCCTCACATCAGCTGCCCTCTCCTCTCATTTTTTCTCCTTTCTGCACAGAGAGATAAATGAGTTCACATTCTTTTTCATTCAAGTTTGCCTGCCTGGATTAAATTAAAACCAAAATTGGAATTCAGACCTCTCTTAAAATATAGAATCAAAGCATTCTTTAAAATCGATTACAGAAAGATATTCTGGATTTTCAACTCTAACTTTTCTTATTTTTCATGATAAAGTTAGTTCTGTCCTCCACAGCATTTAGATGTTGGAGGTGACAAACTAGAAAGAGGTGGGTCAAATAGAAAAATAGTGCATCTTTTATTTTGGTAAGATTTATAATATCAACTTTCTGCCCAAACATTCTATAACGAAATTAATTTGTGTGCATAAATCACAGAGTTAAAGGAGTTGGGTCATGCTCCAATAATAGTAATTAATTAACTGTTTTACAAAGTTTCAGATCAGCTTATAAAATACAGATGTGACATGTTGTTCTCAGAATCTCCCGGATGCAAAGGTAAATGGCACCTGAGGCCATCAGGGGAACAGAACATGATTTGTGCTCTTTGTCACAGATGCCACACTCCTGCAAGCTTACCCCAACATTGCCTGTCTTTCTGGGAGGCTCTACCTGAGCCTTCCCCTTACTCAGCCAATTAATCCATTTAATGTGTAACCCAATTTGGTCAAATGAAGAATGATTTCAAAGTGCTTTATGTAAGTAAACTATTAGGTAATAGTTTATAAAAGATAATGCAGACCTTAAAATGGAGAAACAGCATGCAACTGAATTGAACACTTTAGGCAATTGTAATACCATGGCACATATCATGTTTCTAAACATAAAAAAAAAAAGGTACAGTAATGTAATGCTGATGGTTGAGTCCAGGCAGGATTACATCGAATTCGGGCAGATGGTAGAGGAACTGTGGAGCAGGAAAGGGTCAGGCCATACATGGTTGCTGGAGGCTCGCAAAGACAGGTTAGTGAATAAACAAAGGAAAACCTGCTTTTCGCAGTGAAGGGCAAGGGATCAGAAAAACCGCACCTCAAAGTGGTGGGAGAGCGATCTGGGAAAATTGCCCCTGAGGGAAAGCACTATAGCTTTTCATAGAGACACACACGTGGCTTTCTGCCATGTGCTCATGCACTAATTGCTCAAAGCGCTTGCAGCCAGTAAACAAGCGAGCAAGCCTAACACAGCTGTCTTCCCCACATTCCACCCCTTTAGAGTGGCTTGCCTTACAATCTACATTTCAGGTATCTTCCACCACAGTCCCTGTGCAAGAAGTGAGGTTCATTACATAAACATAAACAGTACAGACTACAGCAACAAATTACAAAAGTACAAGGTATGGGTGAAACAATAGAGAGACCAGTGGTACCAAGAGAAGCAAATCTTTCCCTTTTGGCAGAATACAGGCCAGAGGTTCTGAAGACATTGTCTCAAGGAGGAGTGTGTGGTAATGGCAGCCAATTTCTCCACCTCTGTTCTGGAAAGCATGATGCCATCCACCCCCTATGTCCCACAACCACAGCAACCAGACTGCCAGGGGCTCTGTGGGTTTCTGCCTGAATCGCTCCCCTAACTCTATCAGCTTTGCCTGGGTGTAGGGCTGGACCACAGAATGTTCAACTACCTGTTAAGGGGGCTGTGCCTGACCCTGAGGGACGCTTGGCTGCTCTGTTTTTACCTTTTGGATGCCCACTGACTGGGCTCTGAATCTGTGGATAGCAGTTTCAGTCAGAACCTCCTTCTCAGAAGAGAAGAGTTGGAAATGCCTGCTCCTGCCTACTCAGATCCACTCTGCCAGCACAAATGCTGCTCCTTCGTTGGTGACCATAACAGATCCTGCAGCTGTTGGCTCTCGGCCTGAAGCTGCGACTCAAGCTCTTGAACCCGCAATCATTTCTCTAACAACTGTCACTGCCAATGTTCAGTTTCCAGGGCAAATTGCAGCTCACAAACCCATAATTCCTTCACCAGGATCGTTCCAGTTCCAGGCACTGTTGGTGCTCAGCCTGCACCTCACACTGCAGCTCTTGAGAGCAGTCAGCCTCCTTCTCCAGTGCTTGTTCTAGTTCACACTGCTGCTGGTTCGCAGCCTGTAGTCTGACTTGCAGTTCTTAGATCTGCAACTCTTTCTCCAGTGACCACTCCAGCTCCTACTGTTGTTGGTGCTGCTCACTCTGCAGCTCATCCTGGAGCTTCTGATCTCAGGCAGCTCTTACACAGAGCTCTCAGTTTCTCCTCACAGGGCTGTAAAAGTCACCCAGCCCACAACCCCCAAAAGGAGAGCCACAGAGAACCATATGCTGGAGAACAATGACCACTCTTCGTACCCCACCCTCAAGGTTGTTGGTGTCGTCATACCAATCTGATCTGAATCCTGCCTACTGTACCAGATGTAATGCTGACGGTTGAGGCCAGGCAGGTTTACACTGGATTCGGGCAGACAGCAGAGGAACTGTGGAGTGGAAAGCATTGGGCCATACCATTTATTGGAGGATCTCAAAGACAGGCTAGCGAATAAACAAAGGAAAACCTGCTTTTTGCAGTGAAGGGCAAAGGATCAGGAAAACCGCAACTCACAGTGGTGGGAGAGCCATCTAGGAGAATCGCCCCTGAGGGAAAGCACCCACAGCTTTTCATAGAGACACACACGTGGCTTTCTGCAATGTACTCATGCACTAATTGTGCAAAGTGCTTGCAGCCAGTAAACCAGCAAGCAAGTCTGATGCAGCTGTTTTCCCCACAAGCAGAAATACAGAATAAAAGATACAAAATGGCACTCCCGTACAGGGCACCTACTATGAATGGAGCATGCAGGACCAGAACTTGCTCTGGGTGAGTCAGTGAGTGAGTGGTGAGTGAATGGGAAGGGCCAGGACATGACTGCACACTGCTGAAGACATTACAAACACTGTACACTTAGGCTACACTGAGTTTATAAAAACAACATGAGATTAAATCAAGCACAAAAGAAAATGATGCAATTAAGACACATGGTGATCACAATATATGTGAGACTGCTACCAGCATAACACAGCATTCTCTCTTGCAGCAAGCATTTTTTATAAGTAGAAAGAGTTCACTCTAAAATAATGATGAAAAGTACAGTATAGTAAATGCATAAGCCAGTAACAAAGTCGTTTATAATCAGTACCAAGTATTACAGACAGTGCATGATTGTACCTGCTGTACTCTCACATGGCTGATGGTGCAGCAGGACTGCTCATGCTAGCGTCATCTGCAAACACCTGTGGTCAACAGTCTACAGAGGACAAGATTCTGAATGACCAATTATTTGCTGCCACACAACATTTCAGTAAAAGTACAGAGTATAAATACAGGTTGGTTGGTTGTTTCCAACTAAGTATAAGGACTTGAGAAAAGAAAATTAGAAGCTCAGGGCTTTAAATTCCAAGTTTACATAAAGGAGCTGAAAAAATCTGTATTTGTCCTAAAAGAAACTCCAATACCTTAGATCTTAACCCCTATAGGAATCTTAGTCTAGGGCCAAGTCTTCTAAACATCAAACTATGCATGGCTAATGTACAAGTCCGATGACACGCTGTCTCTTTTGTTACAGTTAGGGCATTAATTGGGAAGGAAAGGAACACTAAAATTTGGGATGGGTGCATATGGGCAGATTGCAGTGAAGTTGCATATCTTGAACCTTAAAGCTCTAAATTTTGCTGTGCCTTCTTTGTCATTAAAAGCATTCTTTCCATACCTGCCCAATGCACTCTCTCACTGACTGAAGAAACTGTAAAGTCTTCCCCTGAGGGAGGGGTTTCACACAGGCCTGCTGGTCCTCCTCCCACTTCCCTTGGCTTCCAGACCTATAACTAGACTCACATCTCAATGGGTCTCAAAGAATGAGATTTAAAGTATGATGCAGGTAGAGATGCAATACACACCAAAAGAATTGCATAACTTTGCCAATTTATATTATAGAAGCTTGAGGAATATGTATGATAATATGTCTCAAGGGTGTGGAATCAAGGTAGAAAGAATCTAAAGATGGACAAGGCAGAACTGATTAATGTAATCTCACTGAGCAAAGATTCCATATTCACTTAGTTGGCCTGTGTAGGAGGCAGATGGCTCTTAGACAATGACAGTAGATTATCATCAACATGACCAAGCAACTGCAGCTGCTGTTGAGCTCATTCCCCGGTGCCTGCTCTGCAGCTCTTGATCTGGACAATGTTATTTTTTGTATACTTGTTAGTAAAGACTATCAGAAGTCATTTGTTTTCATCTGGCGTGGCCAGCAATATATGTTCACTGTCCTGTCTTAGGGCTATATCAATCAGCTCTCAGCACTATTGTCATAATCTAGACTGCAGGGACCTTGATTGCCTTTCATTCCAGTGGAATCATGTTAGTCCATGACACTAATGAAGCTGTGCTGACTGCACCAGACTAGCCTATATAGTGACCACTTCACACCTATTAGCAAGACAACTGCACACCAGAGGTTAGGAAGTAAATTCCCAAAGATCCCTGGAGATAGTCACATCATGAAATCCCTTCTAGGATGAAGCACATGTTGCTGGATCTAACCCCTTCTAATATCAAGAGAAAGGTACAATTTATAGTGGACTTCCTTGGAGTTTGGCGGCCACATAGAATTCATTGGGGCAAACCACTTTGATCCATTTCCGAGGAACCTGAAAACTCCCACTTTTCACTGGGGTCTTGTATGAAAGAAGGATCTACAACACGCTCATCTTTTATAAAAGTTGTTCCACCATGTCAGTTAGATGACCTGACTGACAGATTTGATGGTGCTAGATGGATCAGTGGCAGCTAAGGATGCTGTATGAACCCTTTGGCAGACTCTTACAAAGACATACAGTACAAGCCTTTAGGGATTAGAGTAAAACCACACCATTCTTTGTACATAACTATTTTTTTTTGAGAAATAGATTTTTGGCTTATCATTGGCCTTTAAAGGGATTAATCACATGACCATGGGCCAGCAAGTTGCCATGTGATATAAACTGCCAATCATGAACTGGGTGTGGTCTAACCCACCAAGACACAAGGTGAAGCATGTACTCCATCATCAAATGCAAGATGAAATTGAACTAGAGCAGGCACAGAAGGCCTATGTCATACAGGCCCGAGTCCTACTATTGGCCTTCTTTCTCTCAGCCTGCACCCATTGCTCATATGAAGCTCCCTGTGACCAGCTAAATACAGAAGAAAAAACTCCAAGCTTGGTTTATAGATAAGTGGTCCTACACAATAGACAGGCATCACTTGAGAGAGGACAGCTGTCACTGGGTTTCAACCCTATCTGGGACAGCTCCACAGGACCAAGGTGGAGGGAAGACCATCTCCAGTGGGCAGCATTTTGAGCAGTGAACTTGGTCATTCATTTTTTCCAGAAGTAGGAAAACCAGGGACTAAGTGGCACTTGGTTTGGCTGGAAGGTCAGGGACTTGAAAAAACACAATAGGAAGACTGGTGATGAGGAGATCTGAGTGCGAGGCCTGCGAATAGGTCTCTAGGAACAGGCACAGAATGAGACCGTATCTGTGCCTCGTGTGATGCTCAGCAGAGGGTACCCTCCACAGAGGAGGATTTTAAAAACCAGGTATACTGGATTGTATCAGTTAGCTTCCTTCCTCAGCACCCTCTGCTACTGTCCAATGGGCTTATAAATAAAACAGTGTGACAGTAAGAATGGAGGTTATGAGCCAAAGAATCCATGGGCTCAGCAACACGGATTCCACTGAATTCACAAGCTGACCACACTACACATCTGCCATTTAGAGAATACAGTTTGGTAAATTAGCTTCTGGAAGCCTACCTTTGGTAACTAGTGTTTAGCAAATGAACCCACAGCCAGTAATCTGTGAATCACAAAAGCCACAAGAGAATATCAAAGGTATTATTCATCACCATCTCCAGGCCCTGATTATTAAACTCATTTGACTTAAAAACCTAAAGCCAACATTTGCCAAAAGAACAATGCCCAGAGCTTAACCTAAAACTATTTGCCTATCTTTCACTTTGGGGTGGGGGAGAATACACATATTCATTCGTTGAAACAGTTGGGAAAGCCAAGTTTGAGGCGGCAATGGTGTATGTACATAAAAGTTTGTGAGGCACACACATTTCTGATGTGAGATCAAATAAAAGTCCTTCACTGTCTGTAATCTCTTTTGGTGGCTTTCCGTAGACACACATATGTGGGAACAATATGTACTTCAAACTATCTATACATCCAGTATGGGCTTTTATTTATTATTATTTTTTTCATATAACAAAGTCTCTCCTGTTGACAAGGATTGATTGTGAGAGAGTTCATTACCCTCCAGAGAATGAGTTCGGGCCCAGAATAACAAAGTCTGCCCTGCAGAGAGATGAGACAGTTTCTACTTCAGCTTTGGTGGCCACAATGTGACTGGGCCCTCAGTTCCCCAGCAAGATAAAACAGTTTAGTGCTCCCAGGCGGAGAAAGAGATTCCGACCGAGGAGTGATCAAGATCACGATGGAGGAAACGGAATGCACTAAGAAGTTTCTGCCATGTAACCACCAAAGGTCAGAGTGTCAGATCTTGAGGGAAGTCCCTTTTTTCCCTTGTCCATGCAGTAGCGGACATCTCTCTTCTTCGCATAGCAATTGGTTTGCCCCATGGCGTTGAAGGCATCTTATGGTAATTTTTCTTCCGAAGGGACATTTCATTGTTATTTCTTTTTAAGTATTGGCTTCTCTAAGTTATACGGTCACCTGCTTATGAATCTTCATGGGGAAAATCCAAGGCTCAAAGAAGCAGGCTTCGTTGGGTTTTTAAGAGCATGTTGGAACAAAGGGTATTTTATTTTCTGGATGCCTTTATTATAGTTGTTGGTGAAAATGTATATGTGACTTATAAAAAAATTTTAGAATTCCCCTTTCAATTAAAATAGGAAATTCATAAAGAGGCATGAGTCATGACTGTGGGAGTCTAATTCTTTCCCTTTGCTGATGGCTGATCAGCACTTCAGCACTTTTCATGACTAGACCAACCAGACAAGGCTTCAGATCTGTGAGTCTGTGTTCAGCAATGATGAATGTTTATTGTGACATAGCCCCTATTTTGTCTGCTTCTCCTTCCTGGAAAGTACCAAAAATTTTAACAATACTGGACAGAATGGGGCAAGTTTGCTAGATTTTTTTTTAATGATCATAAATACTCCCCTTCCTGCATGCACAGCTTTGCAACATAACACATGCACAGCTTTGCAATGAGACGCCCTTGCAAAATGATATTGAAGATCCTTCCAGACAGAGAAGACTCCTTCTCCCCTCTTTGAATCTGGATTGGCCATGTGACTAGCTTTGGCCAAGGGGACATTAGTGAACATGACACAGATAGAGACTTAAAAATGTGCTTGCACATTCAGGCTTCTCTTGGTGCTCTTAAAACTCTTTGGCTACGTGAGCAAGCTCAAGCTGGTCCTACTGAGGGATAGGCGCCATGGCGGGAAGTCATCCATATAGTTGAAGTGCAGGTTCCAGATATGTGACAAGAGTCCTACTAAGAAGCGCTGAATCTGGCCCCCATCATAAGGACTGCCCAGTGAGCCCAAACAAACAAATTGCCCACACAAAGAATCATAAACTATATAATTGTTTTGTTTTGTTTTTTCTTTTTTAGGCACTAAGTTTTATGGTGGTTTATACATAGCAAAAATCAACTGATAGAAGTAACTGATCAGCTTGGTCAGTTAGAACACAGTGCTTATCAGGCTAGGGTCCAAGTCCAGAACTTCTAGTCTAAGTCTTTAATAGCCATGGTTTGTGACAAAATAATAATAATAATAATAATAAAATTAAAAAAAGGGCATGGCCATAGCTGGAGGCACTCCAGAGTACTACCTCTATGAAACAAAGCATTTCCTTTATTTCCTCTGAAAAAGGCAATCCTGGGTCAAACCCTGACTCTCCTGTGCTAAGTAGAATTAATCATTTCAGTTCACCCACTCAGATCAGATTCTTTACCTTTAAAACGGGGATGTACTGGTGTTAATACCTGCCTCATAAGAATGTTAAATGGATTAAATGAGAGAGTAGATACTATCTATTTATATGGTGCCTGGTAAGTAATTAATTAAATTGTAGCTACACCATCACACAAATATAACAAAAGTGAGCCGCCAAGAGGAGAGATAATATACTACATTGTAAGGCCCCTTGGTAGGAAACACAGCCACAAGGTCTCGCTTGTGCTCCCTGGAAACTGCTCATATCCTTGGCTCTGATGGAGAATATTGCACTTTACTTGGTGAGCACGTTAAAGTGATCTTCTCTCTGCAAGGCGTTAAATCCTTGGCTTTATGTCTCGATCCACCCCCGGCCCCTCCTTTCTCCATAGGTGCCTAGTGAGTTTCTGCTATTCAGAGTCCCCAACTCAGATGCCTGGCAAACTTATCTTCACCTACGCGCAGGTCTCCACCCTGTGGGACAAATTTCCTGCTTTGTCCCCCTCTACTGGCCACTCACCCTTACCCCAATCACCAATTCCTAGTCCATCAGTGAATTTAAGAAGACTAATCCATTCTGATACCTGGTAATAAAACATAGGTCACCCCAGTCCCTCTCCCAGGGGACACTCTGGTCTCATTTAAGTGTTTTCAGGAAACCATACGTTCAGGTTGCAAGCTGGAGGCCCAGACAGGTGCATGGAGGAGGACGTGGGCACTCCATCTTTGGATGCCATACATTTTGTTTTAGGACACTTGGTCACTGTCACTCTGAATGCTGAGATTTAGGTCAGCAATGAAAAACCATAGGAAGAAGAGTTGCACTGTGGAACACCCATGACAAATCCTGCCAGAAAAAAAATGTTGTGGGTTTTTTGTTTGTTTGTTTTTTGGTATGACTTCCATTTGACTATACCAAATACAATTTACAAAAAAAAAAAAAAAAAAATCTCCAGGAATATGGAGATTGTTATTAGTAATTGTCTTTGTTAAAATCCCAAAAGCCAAAATTACTTTCATATAGTTGTCCTTGATTTCTTACAACTTATTTATAAAATATAATTATTAAAACAAAAACAAAAAAATAAACATGCATAAACACTATGAATGGCAATAAATCCCTAACTGGTAAAGTTACTTACAGTTTTTGATATTCCCTTCCTGTCTATAGAACATCTGTTATTTTTAACATGGGCCTGTATTACAGCAAGTGACAAGGCTGATCAAGAGGAAATGCAGAAGACACACACACACACACACACACACACACACACACACACACACTGGCATAGAAGGAACACAAGGGAGAGAATGACATCCAGCCTCCTGTATATCCCAAGGGTACTTCACATTTGGAGTCCATATGAATTATCTAATTGGAAACAGCAGTGAGCAGAGGAAAAACTAGATTCAGATGCTTTTTAATTCAGCTGGCATGAGTCCTGTGTTCCCAAGCCTGCCCTTTTGTTCTCCATCAGTGGCAAAGCCAAGGCCAGCCCCGCCCCCAGCCGGGCTTAGCACCACAGCGCAGGGCAGGGTGAGGCCAGGATCAGTCTACCCTGAGGCCTGGGAGCGCCAGGCTATCACACAAGTACAATACCCAGAGCTCCAACCAAAACTCATGGTTGCAACATGGAGCCTTAGGAGAGATACTGTGAGGATGAAAAAGATACATGTAAATGTAAACACAGTTAGAACATTACAAGGCATTAACTAGGTTCATGTGGTTTCAGTCCATATTAATTTAGGGTACAGAAGTTAAAAGTCTGTGCAAACGAGACAGACTTTCAGGTTTGGGGCTAAAAGTCCAAAGCATGCCATGAATTCCAGGCAAACAACAAGAACACTGCTGTTATCTAGAGTTCTAAACAGCTTCGGGGATAGTCACTGGGTTCTTGGGCTGGGACAGGGAAACATTCAACATGAGCCTACATATGGCTTAGTCTGTTCACGCTGGTATAACAAAATACCATAAACTGGGTGGCTTCAATAACAGAATTTTATTTCCCAATTCTGAAGGCTAGAAAATCCCATAATCTGAGAGCCCTCTTCCTGGCTTGCAGACAGCTTCTTTACTTATTATTATTGGTGGTGGTTTTTATTCTTATTCTTATTATTCTTATTATTTTGCTGTGTTCTCATATGGCAGAGAAAGAGAGGGAACACTCTAGTCTCTTCTTATAAGGGCACTCATCCCACCACGAGGACCCCACCCTCATGACTTCATCTAAACTTAATTACCTCCCAAAGACCTGACCTCCAAATGCCATCACACTGAGGATTAGCTCTTTAACATATGGATTGGGGGGATAAGCAACTCAGTTCATAATGTCTAGAACATCTTGTACCAGAAAGCAAGAAAGAACTCAAGGAAAGACAGGCATATGTCAAAAGAATCAAAAAGACAACATGACTGAGCATCCACTAGCCAATCATGGACAAATTAAACATGAGAATACGTAGTGATAATAATGAATTATAACCCAATACATAAAGTAAGATACCACAAGTTCACAGATATTAAAACAAATAAACTGAAAGTTTGGCAATGAGATATTCAGAGTTTCAAAGCACTTCCCCACAAAATACTTTAAGGTGAGTAACTTGACTGTGGAAGGCATCACCTTTATTAAGCGATGAGACAAACTATCAAAGCTAACATCATCAGTAATGGGACAAATGGAAGCATGTTCTCGCTGAAAGGATGCCAGGAAAGAGAATACAGCACCACATGGTAATCCAGCCAAAGATGCATAGCTCTAACCTAGTCACAAGGAGACATCAAACAAGCCCAGCCTCAGAGGCATTCTACAAAATAAACTGGCCTGTAATCTTCGAAAGTGCCAAGTTATAAAACTGAGGAAAGACTAAGGAACTGTCTAGACTTAAGGAGAGTAAAGAGACATGACAACTAAATGCAACAAATAATTCTAACCTGAATCTTTTTGTTATAAAGGAAAGTACTGGCCAATGGGAAAAATTTGGATGGGGTCTGTGAATTAGAGTAGTAATGGGTTGATGTAAATTTTCTGATTTTGATCACTGTAACATGGCTATGCAGGAGAAAGTTCTTGGTCAGAGGAAATACCTATCAAAGTATTTGATATTGATGGGGTATCAGATGGGCAACCTGTGTTCACTTGGTTCCGGAAATAACAGACATTGTCAAATGTCTCCGACAGTTCAGACCAGCAGGACAAAATTGTCTCCAGTTGAGAATCATTGGACTGACCCAACTGCAAGAAATATTACCTGGGCTCCACCTAACTGTTGTTAGACTGCTGCTGCAAAACTATCAGGAAGCTACCAGTTTCTTCTCCTTAATACATATAACATGTTAATTTCTTCACCTTAATACATTTAACATCAGACCTCGGAAAGTGTATGCTCAATTCTTTCATTTCACACACGAGGAAGGCTCAGCCTCTCTCACTTTTTGACAGCCCCTATCAAGCCAAAATGTGCTCTGCTCACAGCAGCACATTGGTCTCAGGTAGACTTCCACGAAACTTTTTCAAATGCCCCCTTCTGGTGTATTTGCACAAGATAGACTAGTTTTCACTTTCCTTTTGATATTTTTCAATGTAACATTTTGCTATTGCTCCATTAGAGATTGTATTTCTTTTTTTTTTCTTCATACTTACCTATACATTCTTTTTTTTTTTTTTTGAGAGAAAGAGAAAGAAACAGAAAGAGAAAGAGAAAGGGAAAGAGAGAAGCATCAACTCATTGCTCTACTGTAGTTGTGTCATTGATTGTGTATTGTATGTGCTCTGACTGGGATTTGAACCCTTGACCTCCAGATTGAGCTAGTGACCTCGGGATAGGAGACCCAGTGATCAAACAGGTGACCCTTGGCTCAAACTTGTGATCTTGGCACTCTGGGGTCATAATCTATCCACTGTGTCAAACATTAAAAATTGGCTGACATACAGAAAGGCTTACTGGCAGCCCTCTTGCCCTCGCCCTGGGATTCCTGTTAAAAGAGATATGGTGGAGAATACAATTTTAAAAGGCTGAGTATTTCTTCTTAAGAAAAGCAACAGAAATTACATTCGCTCTGAAGCTAAACATTCATGTACTAAGGATGAAACTGTATGGGAAATGCTGACCAGATACAGTGATTCATAGATACCATGGCCCTACATCTTCTATGACATGTCAGGTGATGCCTTTTAAATCAATAGTCTTTTCTGAGTCAGAACTTGAATTTCCAACAGACAAGCAATATGAGGAGAACAATTAATAGCCATTTATCTGATCAGGCTTTCCCCTTCTCAAGGGAGAAAATACCATTCCAGCCAAAGTCACCTTTGCCACGGATACCAGGGATTCTGCTCTTTCTTTATTCTCTAACAGTTATTTACTCATTTGCCCAACACTGTGCTGGTGTCCTGAGAAGTCTGAGTGGGAATTTTCACATTTAGTTGGTAAACTATGCCCGAAAGGCTGAGCAAGATCGCAAAACCCCAGTGCTGACAGCACTTTCTAGGAGTGTAATGCAGCAAGCAAACAAATAAAAGTCTGCATATAATTTGGACAAGAGCAAAAGATTTTTTTAAAAAAATAAGAAGAAAGTCTTTGAACAAAAGCTTGTCCCATAAAAAAAAAATAGACTCTATTAAGAGCTGAATATGTCACCCAAAAATTTGTATGTTGAAGCTATAACCTCTAATGTGCTATTTTGAGGGGTCATTGGGAGATAATAGGCTTATATTAGGTCATAAGGGTGGCGTCCATACATTGGGATTGGTGTCCTTAGAAGATGAAGATATCTTCCTCTTTCCCTCTCTCCTTTCCTCCCTCCTTCTCTCTCTCTCTCTCTCTTTGTCTCTTCACATACAAGCATCAAGCAAAGGCCATATGAGCACACAGCAATAAGGCAGTTCTCTACATTCTCTACAACCCAGGAAACGGGACCTTCCCAAGAACCAATGTACTGGTGTCTTGATTTGGGACTTTCCAGTGTCCAGAACTGTGTGAAATCCATGTCTACTATTTAAGGTATCCAGTCCATGATATTTTGTTACAGCAAACCAAGCTGGGCACTTTACTTTCAGTGTCAAAACGCCGTGTTTTCCGTCCTTGTCACTGTGACTGATAGCACTACATATGTCTCCTGTATACTTTCAGAAGGAGAAAGGCCACATGGCTGCCTTTATTAACATCACTGGCTTTAAAACCAGGTGACCCTTTCTTGGATCACAATGCGAAATACACATGGTACAAACAGCTTACAATCCCGTTAACAAAGCTAATCAAGTTAAGGTTGGTCTCTTAATTGTATTTACTTCTTCATTTTCTCAACATCAAGAAAAAGAAAATTAGATCAAAATTAATGTTTAGGCTCAAGAGACATGGGACTTCATGCCTACTCTCTTTATTATTCCAAATGTAATTAAGTATGTTGACTTCAATAAATGTACCTTCTGCTATGCATGCATTGATTTGAACAGTAATGAGTTTGCATTCATTATAATTTAGTTTAGCCAGATAATTAATATCACTCTTGTTTATTTCTTCTATCATGAAAAATAATGAGTGTTTGCTTACTTGTTTGAACATACTGATGATTCAATGTTCTTTTTCATGCTGCTAAATTGCAGTATAAAATAAGGTGCAGGCTAAATGGGAGCTTCAAATCTTCCATTATTGATCTACTGTGCTGCCTCAAGAGCATAGAAACCATTATTTACAAGGATCTAGGTACATCCATTTTTATTCTAAACAATGTAATGAGGTTTATAAAATCACAAAACAACTAGGTGGACATCTTAAGGATACTCAATCATATGTTTAAATGCCTAGGATTCATCTTGAATAATGATCTTCAGTCTCATAATTTTTTTTTGTTATTTGGGAATCCATATTTTATCAAACTTGCACCTTATAATATAATTCTCATTATCTTTCCTCCCTACGTATTTGTTCTATCTGCTTACTTTTGGTGTTCCCTTTCACTTCTCCCTGCTTCACAGATAACACTGCCTTCTTTCTGGATTGCTTCCCTGATGAAACCTGGTAAGTTACAATACAAAACAAAGAAAATCCAAAGGTCAACTTCACTTTTCAAATATTTACCAACGACCTTTTTCACTTTCTTTGAAGATAGATGGATAGAGAGAGAGAGAGATGGGTCAGTTATAGATTATAAAATATAAAATATACAAAATATCACATATGATATATATGTGATGATGATATATATAATATTACTCAGCAATATACCTATTTGCCCCACATTGTGCTAGGTATATAAAGGGATTTATTACAAAATATTGGTTCACAAAATTATGGAGGCTGAGATCCCAAAATCTGCAATCAGGAAACTAGAGACTCAAGAGAGGCTAATTTTAGTCTAAGTCCAAAACCCTGAGAACAAGGATAGCTGATGATGTAAATTCTAGTGCAAAAGCAGACAAGTTTGACATCCAGGAACAGCCAAAGTTTCAGGGCTGGGAAGACCAGTGGCCCAGTTACATGGGTCATGCAGGAGAAGTTTCTTCTTACTCAGGTTTTTTGTTCAATTAAGACCTTCAATTGATTGGGTTGCAATGATTTTTTTTAATTTAACAACAAAAGCAAAAATAAATAAGTGGGATTATATAAAAATAAAAAGCTATTTTACAACAAAGGAAACAATCAACAAAACTAAAAGGCAACCTATAGAATGGGAGAATATATGTGCAAATCATATATCTGCTAAGGGTTACTATCCATCCATATTAGGCAGGGCAGTCTTCTTTACTCAGTCTATCAATCATATCTAGAAACATGCTCACAGACACACCTAGCATAATGCTTGGCCCAATGTATGGACACCCTGTGGTCCAATCAGGCTGATCCATAAAATTAAACATAACACTTGACTTCTTTCTCACAAAGATATATAGCAACATCATACTGATAGACTTTCACTAGACCTATGTTTCATAGGAATGACCCTCTATCACTTTATGAATGGGGTGGTGTGACACATAAGACACTCCATATCACTGTACAGATTACAAGGTATTCCAATCCTTCACTAATTGATTTTCAATAGGCCCAGGAAACAACAAAGCAACACAGTTGATACATCAATAACATGAATGGCATGTCACATGAACTCTTCCCTTTGCTTATCACATGAGAAGAGAAACAATAGTTCAGGCTTTTCCTAAGCATGCATTTCTGTCCAAAGAACCACCATTGCTTGATCTCCCAATGATGGGTATATCAGAACAATCAGGACTCCAGTTACTTAACCCTTCAGAGTACAGGACAACACATGGGTTAGGAACACCACGGACTCCCTTCACATTTTCTTCACATGGCATCCGTTCCACCTATACCAGCTCTCCTGGAGTCTGGAAGACTGTGGCACACCCTCAGAACACGCCCAGGTCTGAGAAACCCAGACTCACTCCAACCAGGAAAGCACAGCTTTCACTTTGATTTACATCTTGACCTTTCCCATGGTCTTTTATTTGAAGACCGGGGTTCTGTGGATTAACCCAGTGAATCTCAGGGGCTGTAAAAGCCACCAGTTTGTGTCAGTTTTTGAACACTGAGGAATACACATCAAGACATGATCATAAGCACTAGAGATACAGTTATGGAAACAGCAGTGGGGGATTAAGGGGGAAATGTAGCAGTAGGCGAGGAGAATTCAGGCAATGATGCAGGGTTTGTGCCTGACAAAGGAGAGAAGGAAGGAAGGATTCTGTAGAAATCGCCTCTGACCACAACACAATTGTAGGAAAGCCTCACCCAGGCTAATGGGGAATCTGGCTAGGGCTCCAGACCCAAGCTGATCACTAGCTGGCTAGTGCAAGAATGCCTCAATCCAGTACCTCTGTGTTGCTTAGTCATTACCTGTGAGTGGCCTCAAGGAAGTGTGGCCTAGCATGAACGTGTGGATCCAAAGATGTGGCAGCTGGAGTGGTCAATCAGCAGTGCCCGGTTCTCTATATCAGAGCCACATCTTTCTGAAAATTCTGGTTACCTTGTCTAGAGAGTTGAAAAGTGAGTAACAGGAGATCACTGCTAAAGGTGAGATAGCTATGTAGCTCTGAGTAACATTTTTGAGGTTGCACGCACACTCATATAGCAGAATTGTTTTTGTGAAACTACCTGGCGTTTCTCACCACTCCCCATTCAAATGACTTCATTGGTTTGGCCAGAGACCAATGCAGCTGAATACAGAGAAACAGAGGAAAGTCTTGACTTTGGGATTTAAAAATAGACACAAATTTGCAGCAGAGAGAAGGCTCTGTCAAAGAGAAGATTTGAAGTATAAAACAAAAGATGTGTTTTTTTTTTCTTTTAGTTTCTCAAAATTAAGCCTTAAAGAAGTGAAGGCATAGAGTACATTCTATAAATTAAAGACTAAAAACAAAAGAGAATAAGAGCTCATTTATTTCCTACCTCCATTCCCGATACTAAGTAAATCTTACCTAATATGAAATAGAATGAAATTTAAGAAAAGAGGAGAGAAAGAGAGCTTAGATGCTGGTATATCTCTGCGAAGGGCCTGTGTCCCCACCCAGCTCGGAATTCAAACCAGGTGGATACTGAGCATGATGAGCCCCAAGATGAAGCTGAATGTCCAAAAGCTGAGAATTGTGTTTGGAGTGGGGTGGGTTGGTACATGGAGGACTGTGTCTTCCTTCCTGATGAAGCCCACCACCACAAGGTTGATGAGTACCTAAGCAGAGAATGTCTGACAAAGTGACCAAGTCTCCTACAGAAAGGATACAGGAAAATATTCTGAAGTGTCCTACCTCTCAAGAGAGGTACACAAGGTCACTACATGAGCTGCTGACTTAAATAGGGTCTCAAGGTCTGGCGAGATGTATCCACAAGTGACTTCATCAGTGCCACTCAAAGGGTGGTTCCCAAACTGGTTTCTTAAGTGTTTGTGATGTAGTAAGTACAGAAATTGAGAGTAATCATCTAGAAACATTTACAGCAATCTGACATTATTACAATATCCAGATGTGGGATCAGCCATTCCTCTTCTGAAGAAGGTATAAACCAATTGGAGGTTCCAAAGCCGTATGCTGAGTGGCACATCATGTGAGCTGCATACTAGGATTGGTTAACAAAAAATTCAGAGGAAAAAAATCATCCTTCACTACATATAGTTTAAGAAGAAGTGGCTTATGCTATCTATTAGGGGACTAAAACTGGTCCAGGGACAGATAAGTGGCTACAGGAATGAGCATCAATGACAAAAGTCCAGGTAGGTCATGTACATAACAGGGAATCCACACAACAGCAGTAGCCCTGTGCCCCCTAAGTCCTAAATACCCCCTAGAGTGAGGAGCCTGCAATGACTTAAAAAACACCAGAGTTCACACAATTGACCAGATTCTCTTTTATGACATGAGGTGTAGTAAAAGCTCAGATTAGTTCAGGTATGAAAAAACTTGAAAAGTATGCACTTATCACACTAGGTTTTGTGGCCAAAGAAAATATGTGTAACATCCCCTAACTGAATGTTTCAACAGAAACTTCCCTAACAGCCTGAGATTGCTGAGATATTTATAATTTAAAATATTGAAAAAATTTGTCAAATAAGAACAAATTGTGGCCTTCCTCATTTATGCATAAAACAGAAGTACAAATTTTCTATGACAGCTAAACTGGGG
This sequence comes from Saccopteryx leptura, assembly GCF_036850995.1. Lineage (NCBI taxonomy): Eukaryota > Metazoa > Chordata > Mammalia > Chiroptera > Emballonuridae > Saccopteryx > Saccopteryx leptura. The sequence continues at coordinate 212,203,653 of NC_089503.1, read as the reverse complement.
ACATCTAAAGGAATATTTAACAATAAATATTTTGTGTTGAAAATATATACTGCCCACAAAAATTAGGGAATATTTCAAAATGAATATGAAGTGATTAAAAAAGATGCATTTGACTTTTTATTAAACAAGAACATCAGAAAAGCAAATGACAAGTCAAAAAAAGGTGTTCAATTATGCAAATGAGATGCAAAACCAACTTTTATTTTGTTGGTGAAAATGCACTGAAAGTCCTGGAGTATCTGCACGTTCCCTGATCCCCTAATTTTTGGTATTTGGATTCAAGAGACAGAGACCTGCTCAATTAACTTCAGGAAAGGAACCTTTTTGAAAAGAGGCCCATGGAGAGGAATGGGCTCATATATTAGTAGGAGACCATTTGCGGTTGAGGTGACTCCCGAGACTGGACACTCCTTCAGTCTCTTCTGTCTCTAATGGTGTCTTTCTCTGATTCTCTTCATGTATTCGTTCAATCTCCGTCAACATGCTTCTCTGAGTATTTACAGTTGCTGTCCATTATGGCCACATGTCCAAACTTTCAACCTCAAACAACACTACCAACCAAAACTTAGTTCAAATCTTTGAAACAGAGAATTAATTGGCATATTGTCTTCTTTAAAGTAAACCACACAGATAACAGCGCTCTGGCCAGTGTTACACTGATCTTGGGTCAGTTGCTTTCCCTAAATCTAGTAATCTACATCTAACCAGCTCTGTCCCTTTAGAATGAGAATAAGGATCTAACCATCCCTGTCCCCTTACAATGGGGACAAGGATCATTAGAGTCACAGAGCTGTCTTTCCATCAGGGTTGAGGGGCAGGACAGTTTCATTCAAACATGGGCAGTTGGTTTGCTAGGTAGTCTAAAGGTGGGCACATCCAATTCACCTACTGGGAAGAGCTGCCCAAAGACCTAACTATGTTCTCTTTTCCAGGAACCTCTGGAGACTGCTGGACGGACAGCCTCCAATAGACAGGCCCCTTTCCAATATCCTTCGGAACGTCTGGGTTTGATTCTGAAATGTTTTCACATTTCCTACTCTCTGGCTCCACTTAAAAAATGAGAGGAGTGATCTTCGAAATGCATAATTACCCTTTCTAAGATTGACTGCTAGAGTGGAAATGTGATATTCACTTGACTAATTAGGCTGCTTTATATACACAATTCTACTCTTAGCCCCAAACACCTTACCTAATGACAGTGCAAAGCAACAGACTAAAACCAGGAAATAATTCCGTGTCAGCTGTGTGCCTTTGTTCTAATTTAACTTATCGAGGGAGTCTCAGCACAGCTTGAGAGTGAGCCTCTTCACCCCCAAAGAGCATTTTCAAGTCCATATCAACAAAGAAAATACAAGTGTGCTGCCACTTTTCTTCTTCTACCGTCTCTACATAATTAACCTCCTTCACTCAGGACTCCTTGAGCTAGTCCGTCAGTCCTCACTCTTGCACGTTCTCCATCTCATCAAAGCGGTGGCTCCGTCCCACCTTCCCTGCAGCGTCCAAGCTGACTCAGCTCCTAAAATGACTTTTTCTACCCTCCTGCCATGTCTTGATCATGTGTAATCAGCATCACCAGCTCCTCTGCCGTAAGCTAAAGGGGGGGGGGGCTGTAAAATGTTCCCACACCCCGGAGACAGCGCACCTGGGCTATGGCCAACACGGCCACAGTATAGGTCCAGAGACGCCTTTGGACAGGGAATAAATGGGCGGGGGGAGGGAAGTTAGAACACAAGGTTTCACCAGACTTCACAGCCATTGATTGGGTCACAGGTCTGCTGTTGCTGTTTTAGGTGTTACCTAGAGTTACGGCTAATATCAGAAAAAGATTTGTATTTGTTTTAAAAGGTCTGACAGCTTATAAGGGCGCTCTCAGTGAAGTCATAAACAGTTTTACATAGTTTATGGAATAAAATAGCCATCTGAGATTTACAAAGAGATGTAACCGTTACAGGCATAGTTAAGGCAAGACTGCTTGTTAGGGAGCAGGGACTTTTCTGCTTGCACACTGTATGGTTGAGCTCAGAAAGGGCACGTGCTTCTGGGACCAGTGCCATTAGGAGGAAGAGCAGAGGGAAAGGAAGAGCGATGTATGCAGTGCATGGGCATGACTGCTTCCCGAACCATCACCAGGTGAACAGCAGGGGCTGGAGTGAGTGAGGGCGTGGGTGAGGTCAGGGCTGTTACAGCAGTGAAGATCTCTCCACCCAGGGGGAGACGTCAGGGACACGAATTCATGCGTCCTCCTGACGACATTTCCAAACAATTAGGCCAAAAGGACCAGATAATGGGCCAATTCTCCCACCGTTGTGAGCGTCTTAAAGTTTGAGAATTATTTCAAACCTTGCCTTTAGTTGAGAATTAGCTCAAACATTCAAAAAAGTAAACAAGGAGAGCCACCTGGAAGGCTTTGGATGTGACAGCAAACTTTATGTCTTGGCCTGTTAGTCTGGTATTTTGCATCATTTTTGTTTTATTATTGTTTTTAAAGCATAGATATATGATCTTTTTGATGATCTGTCTTACAATTCACTGTGCAATATATTGACAAGCAGACTCTGTTGCTTACTGTTTGAAAAAAGTGATTTAATGGCCCAATATGAAAAGAACAAAGTGTAGTTAACAACATGAAAACAAACATTAAAATAAATAACATAGACACAAGCTGAAAAAGAAGTAAATAAACAAAATTGGTAAATGAAGGCAAAAATGTCACACAGACAGAGAGGCCAATAAAATAATGAAAACTCTAATTCCCCTAAAGGTTTTTTTTTTTTAAATTCTAAAAGCAAATATTTCAAGGCTAATGGGGAGCTAAACAGATCTAGGCCTACCAAGAACTCAGACTCACTGCCACCTTTTCTCTGGAAGTGTAGGATTTGAAAGTGACGTCAGATTAAAAATATATATAATGAAAATGAAATGATTCATTTCAGAGCTCACATGTTCTCGAATGGTAGTTTGAAAAAAAGAAGAAGAAAAGAAATGTGCGTGAGTGGGGGGAGGTAGAAATTTAACAATTTTTCAGCCTGCTTTAATTAATTATTAAAGACAAACATGCTCTTTATTTTCCAGTGCCTGAATTAAAAATTGTCCTGTCAGCATAAAATTTTTACTTATTATTCATACAAGAGTGTCAAGGAATAACTTTCAACAGATTAAGAGTTAACTTTGAGTTTACTGAAATCTGTGGGATTAAAGGAAATTATCCATTCTAATGTGTGTGTTGCATTCCAGTGCCTCATGATCATGAATTTAATTAAAGCCAGTTAAACCTAAGTGAGTAAAGGACACAGATTCTGGCTGCAGATAGAATAAACACAAAACAAACAGGCTTAAGCAAAACAAAGAAGTTCCTGGTTCACAATGGAGGTGTTCATGGGGAGACCTGCCTGAGTCCAGGTCTCAGGTGATATCACCAGGTAGTTACCTCTCCTCACCTTTTGGTCAGCCTTTCCTTCCTGCTGCCTCTTTCTCTGGCAGGCTTTTCCTTGCGATTCGATTGGTCGCACCACAGCTTTAAGGTCAGCAGCTAGAAAATTTCTCAGTCCACTGACTCCAGCAGAGATCCTGAAATCTGGACTAACCTGGGCCACGTGTCTCTCACAGAACTAGCTCCTATAGCCAAGGAGAGCGGTTGTGCAAATGAGGCAGACTAGTCAACAACTGCAACTGTTCCTCTGATGAGTAGGATAGACTGCAAGAAACTATATGGACTGGAGTGCAAGAAGGATGGCTTCCAGGAGAAAACCTGGGTACAATTACCAATCAAAAGAGGTTCAGATGCTGAGTGGTCAAAAAGAAAAGTCATCTCAGTGGGAGTCAGGTTTCTCGATGGTGGAGTAGGAGGTGACAGGAAATGGGAGTAGGCTAGAATTATCCATGTGCTGATGGAATAGAATTGGGGACATCAGTACAGACTCACCATTAGCTAATAGAAATGCAGACGCTTACCTATGGAAATACGTATAGGTATATGCACACACAACATTAGTGCATGCCATATGGTTCCTTATTCTGCCCGCTGAGAGCACCCAGAAGGAACAACACGCCAGTCACAAGCTCACCTACTGCCAAGATCTTGGTTGCTCATATCAATCTCCAACGAAAGGAACCAAGGCTCCTTGGAGAAATGGCTAATACTAGGATTAGGGCAGAAAGTACACAAGATGAACTGTAGCAACATGCAGTGACAGAAAGTAAGGGTGCGTTCCAAAACCAGCAAGCAGACGAACAGAAACCACACAAGGATGGGGGCGTGTTACAGGGACACAAGAGGTGACTGGAAGAGCTCCCAAGAGCCAAAGGTAGAAAATGGTGCACAAAGAAATAAAGTAATATTGAATTATAACATAAAATTGTCCTGACATAAAAGTTTAATTTTAAAAAATTGGACAAGGCATAAAACAAAAGGTCAAAAGGAAGGGAAACATGACAGAAAAGTAAAAGGATATAGAAAAACCATACCCATGCATTAAGATCTCAAGAAGAGAGAATAGAACAAGTGAAAGAGAGAGAGAGATAACCTGCCTCACCCCTCGCAGATCCACATCCTAATCCCCAGAACCTGTCTAGTTAGTCCATAAAGAGCAAATGATGGGATTAGGATAAATTGTAAATGTAGTAAATCGAGAAAGTTAATGAAGCCAGATGTTCCCTTTGGGTAGTGAACTTTCATGTAAGTTGTGTTTGTTCTAAAAAGTTTGTCTCTCTTATGCTTGTGTATCAGTTAATATATTTTAGTCATTGTAGAAGACAGTTTTCCTATGGCTTAAATCTGTTTTGATTAGATATTGCCTATCCTGAAACCGTAATTAAATAAATATTTTAATACTTATTGTGCATGTGTTTTAACATTGTCTTAAATTATAATTCCATGAAAAAATACCCTAGTAAAACTGGGTATCCTCTCATAACTGAAAATTAGAGACATACTTGGAAGTGAAAAAAAGCAATCCAAATGAGTACCAGTTTAAAAAAAAATGATTAAACTAACCCACACCCTCTCAGGAAGCTACAAATTTATAACTTTGTATACATTCTATAGAACCACAATGGACATGATGGACAAGTCAAGTAGCAAAGGAAACTATGTAGTAGAATCTCTTTCGAGATATTTTTATGGGAAAAATAATCTATAATAATACACACATAACTTCTCAGGGGATAAGACAAGGAATGGTATCCATAGTCGTATCCCATGTTTCATACTGTTTTAGGGCTTTTTGAAAAGACTATACTGCTTTTGAAGTCAGAAAGATAATTAATTAAATCTTGGCAAGAAATATCATGGTCTTACCCTCTATGTAATATAATGTAAGCGTTCACTATCTTTGGTGAATACCCAGGAGATATGGAGAGAAAAGTCCAGTGGAAGCAAGAGAGAGTCCTTGTGTAACTTGATCTTTTCATTTAGTCAGGGAATGACGTAGCAATAGTTCTGCAAAAGAGGGAAAGGACATATTGATAAAGCTGTCAGTATAGGATTCCCGAAAACAACTGGGAAAAGAAAGCTGCTCAGATGCTTAGCTAGAAAAACCATGTCTGCCCTGGCCGGTTGGCTCAGCGGTAGAGCATCGCCAGGCATGTGGAAGTCAGCCAGGCATGTGGAAGCCCCGGGTTCGGTTCCCTGTCAGGGCACACAGGATAAGCGCCCATTTACTTCTCCACCCTTCCCCCTCTCCTTCCTCTCTATCTCTCTCTTCCCCTCCCGCAGCCAAGGCTCCATTGGAGCAAAGTTATCCCGAGTGCTGAGGATGGCTCCATGGCTTCCGCCTCAGGCACTAGAATGGCTCTGGCAGCAATGGAGCAACACCCCAGATGGGCAGAGCATCGCCTCCTGGTGGGTGTGCCAGGTGGATTCCAGCCAGGTGCATGCGGTAGTCTGTCTGACTGCCTCCTCGCTTCTAACTTCATAAGAATACAAAAAATAACTAACTAAATAAATAAATAAATAAAAGAAAAACCTTGTCAGGAGGCCACCAAAATGAGTCAAATCAACTTCCTGTGTGCCAGCAACCCAGGTCACACAATCAATCGAACTGAGCCTGACCTGTCACATTGAGGTTAACCATATTATCAATTATCAGTTGAAGTCAGGACTTACACCTGAGTTCAAAACAGGCAGATTTTTATCCCTGAGGCTGTGTATAAATGCAAACAGATTTCCCTGAACAATGTTCCTGACTGCTTGCATCATTCTACAACTAGCTAAATTATAAAATTGAATCTAGTATCATTTTGCTCTAGAAAAGAGAAACTTCTAATTAAACACTCTTATCCAAGGCTTCTAAGACTACTGGCATATAGCATCCTATCATCTGCCAGAGAAAGGTTTCCAAAATACATTTTAAAGCTTTGTATGGCTGCAACATGCAAAAATATTGTTGTCTTTTGAGGGTCATTTCCATCTTGGACCTGCAGAGATAAAGCAATAAAAGCACCTGCTAATGTTCACAGCACATTTGAACTTGCTGTGAAATTATAAGTTACTTGGATCCCCAAAAGGGAATTTAAGGTCTCTCCAACAACGCCTGATGAATCCTAAATTCTTTAATTCGCTCATTTACTCGATAACTTCTACATGAAATAGAAGCCAACATGTTAAATATATTTTTTCACTACTCAGTGAAAAGAAAATGTATCTGGATTTATATTAGTTACTACATATGTTATTTCTAACAAAAGTCTACATGGTTGAGGAGAGCCAACAACTTGAACATAGCCAGAAAACGTTACTCCCTAAAATGTTCAGGAAAACAAACACAGCGTTAAAGAGAAATCTTCCCATGGCTTCCTCCGAAGAAAAAGACAACTTTAAATATTATTTTAACAAATAACTTGCATGTCAGGAAATATTCCAAATGCTTTACAAACATTAACTTATTTAGTACTGACCATGTCCCAATGAGGTAGTCACTATTAGGGTCTGCAAATGGTAGATGAAGAAAAATAAAACCCAGAGGGATTAAGTTACTAACTCAAGTACACACAGTATGCCTGGACTCACAGTTAAAAGAAACACTCAAGAGGATGCATTGGAATATTGTTCCTGGAGTTCCAGAGAAACAGACCTCAGATACGGGTCTGAGTATTTACTTTGGAGGTACAGGGAACACCAACAAGGAGTGGGGAAAAAGACAAAGGGAAGGAAGCCAGCATCTACAGTGGCTTCCTGGAACATAACTCTTCAAGAAAACTCTAGGAAGTGGGTGAAAATACATGTCTCAGAATCAACTCACTCAAGAGATATAGGCCACCATTTTTCAAGTTGCCAGAATCAATCCCAACACTGTGTCAGGACCAGACTCAAGTGTTCTTGCCAGACTGTAGAAGGAAGAATAGAACAACGAAGCTATTTTAAGGTGACCAATCGTCCTCCTTTAGGGAGGACAGTCCTTCTTTTGTAAGTTCCGTCCTCCCTTGAAAAGTGTCCTCCTACATGTCCTCCTTTTTGATATTGGAAGACTCATCTGTAAATGTCCGTATTCGATCGATGCAGAGTCTATCCATTGCATGTGATGTGACGTATTTGTATTTGACATGACGATTCGTCAAGGATCCGTACAGTGCAGCGAGACGAGATTATGAGACGCATGCACTCCACACGGGAGACCTTGAGAGAGTGTGCAATATACCGAGTGCGCAAATGGCTTTGTGTACTTCTTACTGAAACTGTACATACGACATTGTAGACTCACGATTATTTCTTTCTCAGTGAATATTAGATCATAGACAGGTATGCACTATTCACGTTTTATTAATTCATTATCTATTTAATAATTTCCAAATTCGTATAATTTTATTTACAAGTATTTTCCTGAAATTTGAGTTTTAAAGTAGAAATCTAACCTCAAATCATATCTATTAATAATGCATTTTGATTAAATAGTTGCATAAAGCAGACATTTTTTAATTAGAAAATGATAAATACCCAAACATCACTCCAAATTAGTGGTTTTGTTTGATAGTTGTATCAAACAAAGTTTGTATTATTGTTTGTATTATTGTTGCAATGAATAAAATGTTTCTTTTATTTACGATATTGTTTTCTTCCATTTATTTTTGTCCTCCTTTTCATTGTAAAAATGTTGGTTACCTTATTTTAATTAACTTGACCCTGCAAACCTCCTAGTATGCACCACTATCACTCCCAACAAGCATTTTTCATTTCTTTCTAAGTTTCTATGAACACATAATAGCCAGATCTTGTAGCTCCCCTGGCAATGAATCACTTCGCTTTACATGACAAAGAAAGAGTACATCCCCCGTCAGGCCATGCTAAGACTAGACCCAAGTTACTGGCCTATAAACCGTAAGGGGAAAGGAAAAGAGGAAAAGCCTGAAGATAAAATACATCCTTGAGAGGCATCTGAAGCAAATACGGCTTCTGCCTCTTCTTCTCTGGGCAAGAAGAGCCTGTGAGCGTGTCTTCAGGTGAAGTAGGAACTTATGCAGGCCCGGAACTTTGAGGGAAACGTGGGACCCAGGGCTCTCCGTCAGGAACAACCACTTAGATGGTCTGATTCCAGGTCTCAGTACCTCACTTCCTCATCAGGTACCCTGACTCTGGACCAGAAATAAACCTCCACATTTCTGTTATTCTCACAATCAGGTTCTGAATCTAGTTTTTAATCCCACTTATTTTGCTAATGTAAAAGGTCAGAGTCCCTTAAAATGCTGGCTTTGTGGCTTTCACAGCATGCCCTAAATCATTGCTACATTGACTTGAGTCTGTCATTTTCTTCTCTCTGCACATGGATTGTGCTTAATATTAATTCCACAGTCCTTTCATATCATGGTAACCATGTGTTTCCAAGGTTACATTTATCTCCTAAGCAAACACATTCCATTCCACTTGCTCCAGCTTGTAGGAGCCATCCCAACAACACACAGGTGACAGCCTTGGTGGTCATGATGCTGGAGCATGCCAGGGGGATCACCAATCAATCCATTTGCCACCAGCAATGGGGTCCTAGGGGCCTTCTAGCTGGGAAAATAAGACAAAATTCCAATTCCAGAATCCTATCCTGAGAATCTGATCTTCAGCACCATGTCCACTACTAATGCCTTTAGAAGCAGAAGCGAAACAAGAATTTCAGTGATAACAATGAATTTTGGAGACAGAGGGAATGCCAATAGGGGAGCAGTGACAAGGTTGGTATCCTCACTAAGCAGACTCTGAGATGGAGAGTGGGATGCTGAAGGCTTGTCAGGATGTCACCTTCAGTTCGGACCTACACCTATAGAAGGCAAGGGAAGGGGGTAGGGCTGGACAGTGGGAGACACTGGGCTGCAAGGAAGTCTCAAGGCAAAGTCTCAGCCCAGTGTGAAGGTAACTCTGGATCTGGAATTGTCACTCAGCACTGCCCCAAATTGGGCTGAGAGAGTCAGACCTGTACATCATTGCTGAAATCAGTCTTTGGATGCACGTTGCCCTCTGACAGGTGTAATGTTCTTGGGCAAGATATATATATGTATGTGTGTGTGTGTGTGTGTGTGTGTGTGTATATATATATATATATACACATATATACATATATATATTTTTTCCCCAGCTGATGGGAGCTGGAAAATCCTCCAATGGAGCTGACGGCTGAGAACTATCTGCTAGCAGGATTCCTTGTAGCTTCAGTGATAGGTCTTTCCTTCTTAAAGGGGCATTTCAGTGATGTCTAATATCAATACTGATTAGATGTTTCATTAGCTTCACTACCACAGTAATTGTAGCTTCACTTTGAAAAATGATGAAAAACATCTGCCTCAAATGATCCCAACCTTGAGACACAGGAACAGGGCTGTTTACACAGAAACTCTCAAGAGTCATTGGTTGAAGTCTACTTCTAGAGCTGGGAGGTATTAATTCCCCAGCAATGGTACCACTGGTCTGTATGCTTATGTTAGAGATGGCTTCCATGGTTCTGCGGAAAGAAATTCAGACACATAAATGCTGATACTGGGAGATAGAAGTGCGCATAGCACACAGAAATGGAAAGACCGTAGAATGTGATGGGTATGGATGGTGTTTGTTACAGTTACATATAAATATCACAAATAAATCAAGCCAATTTTTTTTACATTTCTGACTTAGCAAAACAAATTATAATTAGTGGTATCAATAAATCAATCTTTATCGAACAACAATAAAAATGTATAAAATTACTGACTGATTTAGGAACCTCTCATCCGTGCTTGAGAGGCTTACGAAAAATTACCTTCAATTACATAAAATTATTTTAAAGGATCTAGGCATTGCTGGGAATTTGAAATGAATGCAACATTAAAAATAAAATACTGATTTGGGGGTGATTAATGGGACCAGAGAGGTGTTGTTGGATTTTTATTGAAGTGGGATAAATTTCCTCAAGCATTGTTTCCTTTAGTTTAGATTTAGTTGACCAGATTTCAATTTGTCTTCATAAAAGCATTTCAAGTAATATTCAATTCATCTCTGTCAAACTTCCAGAAACTGGGCATGGAGGAGGTGCAGTTCCCACACAAGATAGTGACTCCACACAAGACAATGGCTCTGGGAGTGAGAGTATTCTCAGGCGCACCTTTCCTTCTAGTTCACCATCCTCAACTCACTAAGTCAGAATTCTTCCAAGCTGAAGGTTTAGTTCTCTTCTGTTCTAACTTCCTTCTTAGGAGAGGAAGTGCCCAACCCCAACTTCCATCCGCACTCCAAGTTCCAATGCTTCTTAGTGGGTGTTGGAACAAACACTTGCTTACAGGAGAGGCTGAGAGGGGGATGCCTTGTGAAGGGGGAAAGCAGGCATCCTTCCCCTTCTCTCTACCTCTCTGTCTCTCCGCTTCAATTCCGACTGAGCCTCTACCCTTTATTTTCTTTGCCCACCTGGGTATATGGAGCTTCCTTACCATTTCTATCTCCACAAATGCTAGAGTTGGGACTTTTGTAAGCCAGAGTAAATGGATGGAGAAAGATATACCATGTAACACTAATTTAAAGAAAGTGGGAGGAGCTATATTAACTTCAGATAGTGCAAAATTCAGAGAAAGCAACTAACAGGGTACAGAGGGGCATTACATTATAAGAAGGAGATTAGTTCTTCAAGAAGACAGAATAATCCTTCAAGTGTGTACACCAAACAACAGAATGTCCAAATACGTGAAGTAAAAACTGATAAAACAGCAAGGAAAAATAGGTGAATTCATTATTATAATTGGGGATGTCAACACCCCTCTCTGAAATTGTCAGATCCACCAGGCAGGAAAATTAGTAAGAACAAAGTTTAGCTCAAAAGTAGAGACTAAATTATGTTACAAAGACTAAAGATACCACATGAAAAAAGTTTTAAACTTTTTTTTATAATCTTATTTAGTGGTGATATAATTATTATTAATAAACCATTATTTATTATAAGTTATTATTACTCATATTTATATACTTTATATTATTCTATAGTATATAAAATATATATCATATGTAATTTTATAAATTTCAAATTTAAATTTTATGCAAATTTATATATTTTAATATAATATGCTCTATATGTGGATTTATTAAGTTGATAAACTATTAAAATTATTAATTTACTATTACTAGGCTGTTATGCTGTAAGATGAGATTAAGCAGAAGAGTAATGATGAAATATTGACATTCCATCATTCCTGTCTTTGAGAACCAGGATTCTTAATGCTTAAGAAAGAATGAAAAAATATAGAAGAGTTTTAAGTAAAAATCCTGTAATCCTATATTGGAATTGGAGGTATCACTATGAATTCCAGAGTGGTTTATATTTTAAAAGATTCTACACACACACACACACACACACACACAGAACTGGATTATTGCCATTTTGAACGGCAGTGAATGAATTTGGCCAAGGATCAGCAAACTGTTTTGTAAAGCGGTAGACAGTAACTATTACAGGCTTGGCAAGGCACAAGGCACAATTAAAACTACTCCATTCTGTTTTCAGGACAAAAGAGGCCATCGACAGTATATAATCAAATGTTCCTGGCTGCGTTTTGTTATTTATAAAAACAGGAGTTAGCCAGATTTGGTTCACAGGGGTTTGTTGACCCTTGAATTAGACAATAAACATAAATGGCTACTAACATCACAAAATGACAGCCATTATTTGTCTCTTGATAAAAGAGAACAGTAAGTCTAATCAGGCATGTTGACCCAGCTGCCAGTGTACGAGACATACCCTGGACAGAGGGGCGTGTTACACAGGTAGAGTGTGAGAAAGTCTGCAGGTCAGAGTCCACAAGTTCTTCAACAAAAATTATAAGCAAACAAATAAATGAATAAATAAATAAAGATGGAAGAAAGATCCTGAAGAATAAACTAAAATTTTAAATACATATAAAAATTATTTTAAAAGGGCCACTGTTAAATGGTCAATTAAAGCATGGATGGGATTTTTGTAAGAGAAAAAAGTTCCCGAGGCCTTGGTAGTTCTTTTAATCATGTAATGGCTTTCTCAGCTTAACAGAATGAGGAGGTTTTGTCTATGAAAGCAGTTGAGTGATAAACGTTTTGTGGCCTCCACACCACCTGCCAGGTGACCAGCCTTCACACTGGACATCTAGCATCCGTGGAAGGTGGGAGGAGTCTGCTGACCTTGTGACATCCCTTTCAGAATCTCTCTTTCCTTACCTTCCTCTCACTCATCACACTCATCAAATCCTGTCTTGCTCCTTGTTTTCAACAGATGATAACATTTTTGAGATTTTGGATTTCTAAATAATATTCTATGAAGTAAGTGTAAGGAATTCTGAAAACTGAAAACCCCAAATGACATAAAGAAATGGCTTCGTTCCCACTTACGCTGACAGCTAGGGGGACTGCATAACAGTCTTGTCTAAACAGGGACACTTTTTAAAGAGAAAGGTAATCATACCAGGACAACAGGACTAAAGCAGGATTATCCCACGCCAGCTGGGAAGTGCGGGCACCCAGGCACTGCGGAGGTATTCTGGACTGGAAAGATCTACTTCCAGTCCGAATGAAGCTGTGCAGAGAGCACCTGCTACACCTCCTCCTTCAGGTGTAGCTGCACCTCTGTGTCACATGCCTCTCTGCACTTGGCTGGGACAGAGCACTACTTTCAACAAGCTAAAGTACACGTTTCGGGAGGTGCGCCGTTGTTTCTAAGTCATTCCATGTGTAAACTCAGTGTCTACACACCGTGCCATTTGAATGCACTGGGAGTCAGGGCCCCCTCGCACACAGCCAGCACCTAGCTGGATATTGTACAAGATGTTTTCTTCTCCTGTCTGATTCTGTTTACTCACCTGTAAAATAAAGGTTTTGAACCAAAGGGTTTCAGAATATGTTCTTAATCAAATTCAACACATCTTTTGTTAAAAAAAAAAAAGAGGACTTAAATCAAGGTGGGTATATCAAACGCAAAGAAATAAGGAAAATTGGTAACCTCAAAAGACGTTTTCTGGTATACATATCACAGAACTCATCTAGTCTAGCAAACATGAGTTTGTTTACCCTATTACTAAGTATTTCTAAAGAAAATGCCATTCCAGTAATGAGACCATTAGAGCCAGAAAGTTCTAATGCTTTTCAACTTATTTCTTACAAGAGGAAGAGACCATTGGGAGGTCAAAGGGCACAAGCAGGTTGTAACTGGAGAGGTTAGAACAGCTCTTCAGTGGAAATTGGTTCCCTAAGCCCAGTAGTCACTCCCTTCCTTTACTTCTTCACTGTTCATGCTGAGGGCGGCAGCCATGTCCAAGGGGACCAAAGTGGAAAAGTCTTTTTTTTTAATAAAATTTATTGGGGTGGCATTGCTAGTAGGATCATATACGTTACAAGTATACATTTATATGATACATGATCTATATACTGTATTGCACTGTGATTGGCTCTTTTTTTGTAACAACATCCAAAAGTAAACAGCAACTGACTTTTTTTTAAGTGAGACTGAGGGTGGCAGAGAAATAGACTCCCACATTTACTCTAACTGGGGTCCTCCCACAAGCCTCTACCAGGCAATGCTCTGCCCAGCTGGGCCGCAGATCGTTGCTCGGCAACTGAGCTATTTTAACGCCACAGGCAGAGGCCATAGAGCCATCCTCAGCACCTGGGGCCAACTTCACTCAAACCATTTGAGCTATGGCTATGGGAGAGGAAGAGAGACGGGGAGGGGGGGAGAAGCAGATGGGTGCTTCTCCTTTGTGCCTTGACTGGGAATTGAACCTGAGACTTTCACACACCAGTCTGATGCTCTACCACTGAGCCAATTGGCCAGGGCTAGCAACTGACTTTTTGAGAGCTTACTGGTATGATACTGAGAGTTCTTAATTGCAGGGTGAGCAAGTGGAAGATTCACTGATTGACACTCATAGTAACATTGAAGATGTTCTGTAAAATATAGCAGGCAGCCACCTCTGCCTTGAGAATTAATGGGAGTCTGAACCACACAGACAAGTAAGGCCCAGAAATCTAATGAGACCAAGATACGAATGCAGAATGAGAAACTAAAATGGAGTGTTGCATCCATTGCTTCAAAAACAAAAAGTAACACAGAGAAGTCTTCCTTAAAGACCCAGGAATGCATCTTAAGTTGTCAATAAGAACTTAGTGTCCAAATAGCAGGGTCTTTTCTGAGAAACAACACATGCATTCATATGACCTCTGCGACAGGAGCCTGCTCAGTTCCATTTCTTCGAAGTGGCTGCCCCAGGCAAGTCTTGAACGCCAGAGACCTCTACCACAGGAATCTTTGTACGTATTGGTGAGAAAAAAAAGAGCAGAAGTTGTTTACCAGCTTCTTTTCTACTTCCTTTTTCCTCTTGTTCCTTTAAAAAGGTAGAATATTGTTTATATTATATGTGTATGTGTGTGTGTGTGTAAATACACACACACACACATACACATATATATTTCTTCCGTATCACTGTATACATCTTGCTGTTATAGTATTTATCCCATTATATGCTACCTTGGAGTCCACCAGTCTGTCTCCGTGGTATGTCAATTGCATGTGTGTCCCAGTAGCCTCCCCGAATCCATGTTCTTTGTGATGTGATTTTGCAGCTCCTCCCTTAAAATGATGGGGTTTATTCCTCGCCTGCTCCGCCCCTACCTCGAATCTGGGCTCTCCTTTAGACTCATTTCCGGCCGACAGGATATGACGGAAGTGACCCTGTGCCATTTGTGAGGCTGTGTCTCAAGACATTTTGCTCATTCCCATCATTGTCTTGGATCCTCAGCATCATGTGAGAAAGCCCAGGCTAGTCTGCTGGGGGTGAGAAACTACCTGAAAAATATCGAGGTTGTCTCACCACTCTGAGCCAAGGCCCTGCTGGCCAGGCCCCTGTCCAACTGCCTGCTTATGGCAGATAAATGAGTGAGCTCAGCTGAGGTCAGTCAGGCCTTGGTCAGACAAAGAAAAAAACCACCATTGACAACCCAACTCTGAAATGAAAGAAAGATCATTGTGTGCAACTGAGGTTCTCGGGTTATCTGCTATGCAGCATTACCATGGCAATAGAGAACAGCTATACTTCTCTATTGAAATTATTCACACGGAACAGATCTCAACACATGACAGATGAATGCAGTAACGAATCATTGTGGGAATGAATGAATAAATGAGAACAAGACCATCCACTGAATGGTAAGACATTGAAATGGACTCTGCTTCAGGAAATACAGAAATCTGGTGAGTTATCATCTTCTGTTGTCCCCACTGGGAACTCCTCCTCTGCGCCAGCCCATCTCGGATGCCTGACACTGAGTGGGCACGAAGGCCATCTGCTGACCCTGTGCAGGCACCGAGGAGAGGAGAGAAGAAGGTACGGAAGAGGAGGGGAGAGGAGAAGGTACGGGAGAGGAGGGGAGGGGAGAGGAGAGGAGGGGAGAGGGGAGGGGAGGGGAGGGGAGAGAAGGGGAGGGGAGAGGGGAGGGGAGGGGAGGAGAGGAGAGGGGAAGGGGAGGGGAGAGGAAGGAGAGGAGAGGGGAAGGAGAGGAGAGGGGAAGGAGAGGAGAGGAGAGAAGAAGGTACGGAAGAGGAGGGGAGAGGAGAAGGTACGGGAGAGGAGGGGAGGGGAGAAGGTACGGGAGAGGAGGGGAGGGGAGAGGAGAGGAGGGGAGAGGGGAGGGGAGAGGAGAGGAGAGAAGGGGAGGGGAGAGGGGAAGGGAGGGGAGGAGAGGAGAGGGGAAGGGGAGGGGAGGGGAAGGAGAGGAGAAGGGAAGGAGAGGAGAGGAGAGAAGAAGGGAGGGGAAGGGAAGGGAGAAGAGGGGAAGAGGGGAAGAGTGGGGAGGAGAGGGGAGGAGAGGAGAGAGAAGAGAGGAGAAGAGAGAAGAAGAGAGAAGAGAGGAGAAGAGAAGATAGAAGAGGGGAGGGGAAGGGAAGGGAGGGGAGGAGAGCAGAAAATACAAACATTATTATTATAAAAAACAAACTTAGTATTTTAAAAGGTAGTGAAGACAGCAGTAGAGAAGTGACTCCTAAAGCTATTTTGGGTTGTGTTTTGTTTTTGTTTTTTATTTCAACTACAGTCTCGAGCCCCTTAAGATGAGGACAAGAGTTGGTATAACAAAAGCACAGGCAACATGGACTACATAGGGTGCTTGTTTTTGCACATCTTATAAATTAATGCATTTGTTCCTCCATTTTACAAACATTAACTGAGCAACTACCACATTTTAGGCACTAAGCACCATGCTAAATGCTACAGCTACTGGAGTAAGTAGGATAGGATTCAGATTTTACAGGACTCACAGTCCAGAGGACAGACATACACATATAAACAATTACGATAAGATTCAAACGGTTGACAAAAGTAAATCATATTTGATTTCATCCTAGTTTTCTTTCACTTATTCATTCCCTCAACATGTATGGAGTCCTTTGTTCCCGGCACTGTTCTTATATATGGAGACACAAAAGCAAGTAAGAACCTTGACCGTAAGGCATTCTCACACAGTGAGAAAGATGCCATTTCACACACCCATTACAAGACGGCATGGGGTGTGCTATTAGCCGCACAGTCACAGAAAAGGGGCAGGGGACTCTGCCTGTGTGAGCTGCGAAAAGCAAGCACCGTGATCTTCTACCTGTACCTGTAGAGACATAGCCTTTGTTATCCGAGAATGGCCTCACTTTCTTTCTACGTTTGCTTTCCAAGGTGTTTCAGGAGTGAGGTAGCAATCTGGCCACACTATTCCTAATTTCAGTGCTCTAGGATGCAAGCCACAGGATCAACAGAGGACTGACTGTACTTGTAGAATGGTTAGCTGTCTGGAGGAATTAGACTAGACAGAAAGATCAAAGGGGAACATTCTAATTTTAGAAACTGGATGGACAATGAGCCCATTAGTCATGCCTACATTTTTCTTTTAAAGATACCAAATGACTCAAAGAAATGCATCTTGTTTAGCTATTTTTAATATTTGGGGATGTGCCATTTGCTGTGGAAAAAAAAACATCTTTTAAACCCATTGCCTCCATTCTGGTTTATGGCAGAGGAAATTGATTTGCTAAGCCTCATTAGGTCTGAGACTGCCCGTCCATATTACTTGCATTCCCTGAATGGTAAGGAGTGGCTCCCCATAGTGTGGATGAGAGGTGGGGTGGAGAGAAGACAGTCAGTTTCCTTTCTTATATAACTTTCTGTTTCATGTAGAATTTAAAATTGCTTAATTTTCAACATTTCTATTATGTAACTGGTTTCTTAATGCCTATAACTAGTTCTCTCCCCTAATCTTCCAAGAGAGGTTTAAAACTTCTAATATAGTGTAACAAAATGTTAAGTTAGAAATTCCAGCTGAGTCACGGCAATACACTACATATGAAATTCCAAAGAGAAGTGTGGAATCAAAAATGCAGATTTTTAAAGGAGATATCAAAACACCACAGGAGGATATTGAAAAAATGTCAAGAGATGGGAGGTGAAGATAGAGTTTGTGGAGCTATGATTTGCTAGGCTGTTTCACCTTTTCTATGGGGAAAGTGAGGGGCGTGATGCTTTGCAAAAAGGGCTTCCCTGGGACAACCTGGAGGGCTTGCGATGACGTGCTTCCTGGAGTGTGAGAGACAACAGGACTGAGATCGGACATTTAATGCAAGACAGGAGGGGCAGCTGATGAGCTTAGGCAATGGAGTAATGTTATTACCAAAGAGCCCAAAGAGGACAATCAGCTTCAAACACTTGCCCATCTTATAACAGAATCCGAGCTAGTATGAAATTATCAGCCCCTGTCCCTTCCTCCCACTGAGCTCTATTCGCATAACCCATAGCATCAGTAATAACAGCTTGCAAGTGGCAAGTATGTGGACATGAAGGAAAGCAAAATTCCCATACCTGCTTCTCTCCCACTGAAAGCAGCTGGTCTGCCGGGGTGAGGGGGCTGAATGCTAGACCAATGCAGAGTTTCAGTGACAGTCTGGAACTGGATATTCTAACTTACATGTTAAGAATAGATTTGAGATTGAAAGTCTCAAATTCAAGGACTCAAACCTCTAGTCTTTCTCTGGTTGCTTTCCACTTGCCAATTCTTCCCTGAGTTCATCTCTTTTTGGGAAGACTTTGCCGAATCACATGGTAATGCCTATCACTGTGACTTCTTCCAAACCCTTCCCCAAAGCTATAGGCTGAGTAGAAGCATAGTCTGCCTTGCAAGTCTACAGAGAACAGTTTTGTTAAATGTTTTGTATGGTAGACAATAGACATTTATTTTTGTGCACATGAGATGTCTTGTTCTTGAATGGCAGGTGGCTCTGCTCCAAGTACCAACAGTGATTCAGAGGCCCAGTGTCTTTCTACTTATGGCTCCACCGCCGCCCTGGGCCACCAGGGTCATTTCTGTCTAACATCTGCTAGAAGGGGAAAGTATATGAGGCATCTGTGTCAAGAATTTTTATGAGCCAAGCCCCAAAGTTCCCTTGGCCAGAACCCAGTCACGTGGACACATCTCACGGCAAAAGAGGCTGGAAAATGCAATCTATTTCTGTGTAAAGGAAAAAGAAAGCTTTTTCACAGGCTTGGTAAACAACCAACTTGTTTCTGCCCCCAGAGTCTTTTCATCTTCAAAGAGTGATCCAGTTAGCCATGTTAACTTCTGGAGAATTTATCCAGAAGAAAAGGAGGAGAGGATGGAATTTGATCACAGAAAAGCTGTAACACAACATGGAAGACAGAAAAAAACAAAACAAAACAGTGTTTTGATTACATCCCTGATTTGGGCTTGTTGGAAGCATAATGTTCAGTGGTCAAATGCACCAGTTCCATTTCTACTTTGGAAGCACATCTCCTGAAGGTCTTTGGGCTCATTTCTAATAGGAACTAACTGATCTCAGATCTGTCGGACAGCACTCAGATTTCTTCCACCATCCCCTGGATGGACTGCCCTTCACCATGGACTCTTCATCTGGCTCCTGTTCTGGCGCCCCTTTTAATTGGTTGGACACATGGCCTTCCTTCCTTTCTATATATTTGGTCCCTTTTTGACAGAGCACATCCTCAGTAGTGTCTTGTGTCTTGAGAAAGCATGCACAGATGACCCAGTTTTTGAAAGCCCACATATCTGAAAATACTCTTCTACCTACAACCTACAACCTACAACTTCATAGCTTTCAATAATTGGAAGTTTTTTCACATTATTTCTTTAAATCTTTTTCCTCTCTTTCTTTTCTTTCTCAAAGATCTACTAGTTGAATGTTTTGCCCTTGGTTGGTCCACTAATTTTTAAAAATGTTTTCTTTCCTATTTGTTTTATCTTTCCCTTTTTGTTCTAATTTTTTTTGAAGAGTCCTCACTTTATCCTTCATACATATATTAACTGTTTTACTGTTGCTAAAACTTTTTTACTTCTTATGACTTTCTTAGTCTATGAATTTTTAAAATTCTTGTTATTTCTTCAAGAGTAAAATATATTCCCTGAGTCCTTATGAATATTAATGATTCTTTGTCTTATCTTTTTTTCTTCTGCTCTAAACTGCCTTTTTCTTCTGAGTTCTTTTCATCTTCTTATCTCTGACTCATATGATTCTCAGATGTCATTAAATGTCTGGTGGTCCTTGGATATCGATTTATATTGATAATTCTGTTATCAATGAACATTCTAATTGGTGGGCTTTGTTGCAGGGTGGTCAGGACCCAGAAATATCAGCAAATATGCTTATGTTTCTTGCACCAATCAAGTACTCCAGAAAAAAACCTACCAGTATACAAAGTTGGCTCTAAAGCTTCACTGCCCACATTCTTCATGTTGAAACGGGAGGAAAACCAAGGGGTTTATGAATATACAGTATTTAGATGTTCACTTAAGTGCTCTTTCATCAGAATATTATCTCACCTTTCATTCTACTACTTCTGATGCCCCCAAATCCAAACTTTCTAGGATGTAAACCTCCTGTCAACTGCAGGGTTTGGGAGAAGGAATAGTTGACTCGCACAACCTTTGACTTGATGGGGCTTAGAGAAGGTATTGTGGGTAACACTGCAAGGAGTAAAGCCTTTCATTTTTATCCCACACCGACCTTTTCCTTTCAGAGGTCCTTGGTGGCTGGTGGAGTTCTGCGGCCTGATTCCTACTGTCCCCATCTGCAGGCGGCTCCCTTTTAGCTTCTTCCACTCTGCTCTTCCATCTGCCAAAATTTTTTCAGAATTTCTTCTCATGTTCTGTCTTTTGGATTGTGCATTTTAAAAATTCTTTAGATATCAATTAAGTTAGGATTTGGTAGAGAAGGGAGGTAAAGTGTGTGTATTGAACCCGTCTCAGTTAACTGCAAATCTAATAACATTTTCAGATGTCTTTTTTCCTTCCCAAACATACCACTGTATCCTGGCATGTTTTAATTTCTAAGAGACATATGCACATATATAATAAACCAGAGTCGTTTCAATATTTTATACCCTTTAAAAGACTAGTCATAGAATAAATACATATGTAGACATAATTTTTGTCACTTCAGTTTGACTAGATATCCTCTAATGAAAATACGGGTTGCACTACAAACCCAGATTGTATTATGCCCCAGAATTGCCTGCAAAAGAAGTAGAAAGGGACAATTCCCTACTCGAGAAGAGTTTTGGCTCATAAATACTATAAAGTAGTAATGACATATCTGCATGCCATCATCTGTATTTTTCTTTCATTAACTTTGTCAAATTCTGTTTTCAAAAAGGTCTGTTTTTCAAAAAACTGAAAATAGAACTACCTTATGACCCAGCAATCCCTCTACTGGGTATATACCCCAAAAACTCAGAAACATTGATACGTAAAGACACATGCAGCCCCATGTTCATTGCAGCATTGTTCACAGTGGCCAGGACATGGAAACAACCAAAAAGCCTGTCAATAGATGACTGGATAAAGAAGATGTGGCACATATACACTATGGAATACTACTCAGCCGTAAGAAATGATGACATCAGATCATTTACAGTAAAATGGTGGGATCTTGATAACATTATACGGAGTGAAATAAGTAAATCAGAAAAAACCAGGAACTGCATTATTCCATACGTAGGTGGGACATAAAAGTGAGACTAAGAGATATTGATAAGAGTGTGGTGGTTACGGGGGGAGGGGGGAGAGGGAGAGGGAAAGGGAGAGGGGAGGGGCACAAAGAAAACTAGATAGAAGGTGACAGAGGACAATCTGACTTCGGGTGATGGGTATGCAACATAATTGAACAAGATAACCTGGACATGTTATCTTTGAATATATGTATCCTGATTTACTGATGTCAGCCCATTAAAAAAAAATTTATAAAAAAAAAAAGGTCTGTTTGTCCTTAAAGGACAAATTCAACTTGTCAGGAAGCTGGGTCCAGGTTTTATCTTTCCCGGTGGCTTTATTCTCTTGAGATAGGAAACAGAGACATCTAAAGGGCTTTTCAGGAATTGAAACATGAATATCTACTATATGCTTTGATTGTGTCCCTCGGAAATGAAATGTTTAGTTTATCATGAAGCTAAGAAACATCACTTTGTGAAATTAAAACCAAAGCTAAAATACATAATATGTCTTTTGGAGCAAGTCAGGTGATGGCTACAATCACCAAAAGTTCAAAATAAAGTGTTACCATACCAAAAATATTAAAATTTACTTATTTACCCTAAAGTTATTGGAAGGAAATTGACTTACACTAAGCTATTTCTGCTCACATTATATTTTTGTATGTATTATATTTGTCCTTAATACTAAGTGTGATATAAGTGCCTTAAAAAAAGAAATAACTAAATCACTGAATGAATAATTAATTGATTGATTAATATTCCAAATAAATATAATTCAGGTATTTTTCTGATTGATTCTTTTTTAAGTAATAATTTTCACTTCTCAGCCTTTGGCTTGATGGAGCTTAGAGAAGATATGTCAGAAATGTTAATACACACAATGACATTTTCCCATGAGCTTCCTTTTTTCAAATGGATAAGAAGTAATAATGAAATTAAAATCTTTTCAAAGACATTTAGATAATGTCTTCTTGTTTGACAGGCTCTGAGTTGTTAAAAGCTTTTCTCTAACCCATCTAATTGCCATAAAATATCTCCATTTGAATTACTTTTCCTGGAAACCCAGGGCTTAGTTCCAAGGCCATGGGAAAGTCAGCTTCTTTAATGTTGTATTAAAAAAATAAATATAAGAAACAATTGCAAACCACACTACAGATTTTAAAAATTGATTCATCATTTCTGTGAATGTAGTTTTCTTACTTTCTTTTTAGTTAATAAGTAGATTATCTCTAAGAAAAAGAAAAAGAAATAAAATAACAAGAAACTAAGGAATGAATGTTCAAGCTCTCTTGGTTGTCCACCATTCTGGGTGATAAAGTCCTAATTGTTAGAACACAGGTGATAGAAGAAGATTTCAGAGGTCAGAGATGCTTTGAACACCAGTCAGGGTTTTACTATTTTTATAAATTAAACTAAGTTCAATTAATTATAAATAATAAAGCTATGATATAAATTCAACCACCACTTGGTGAAAGTGAGGAGAAAACCCCCAAATGACTGCCAATATCTTGTTCAGAGCACTTTATATTCTAATACATCTAACTTTTCAGCTGATTTTAAGAATAGAAAAGCTATTTGTCTTTGTGTTTGATGACCACTTCTGGGTATTTTTTAATGTTTCAAAATAAAGGTAGGAATAAAAGCACAGGAAAGAGAGCTTCATATATAAATACAACATAATCAAAATTTTGTTTTAAAAAAATAGAATTAAAGAAAGAGAATCAATCAGCTTAGCTAAATTATGCAGCAATATAGCAAATGAGTCCATAGTCTTAGGAGCACATAACAACAGTTTCTTTTTTGATAGCTCACGATCCAATCTATTATAGGCCTTTGTGTGCTGAGACATAGGCTGATGGAGAAACCATTTTCTGAGATGGAGTACAGTGAGAAGGAGAGGAGGGGTCCCCCTTGAATGAATGGCTTCTCATTTCTACTGATATTTTTTTTTTTACAAAGCAAGTACAGTGACCATATCTGATATAATGAAGAAGGGAGGTGTGTCCTGCCACACTTATTCAATTGGGGTCACACTGGTTAACAAAAATATACAGATTTCAGTTGCCCAATTCTACAGCACATCTGTACACCATATTGGGTGTTCACCCTGAAGTCAAGTCTCCATCCACCATTCTTACACTGCTTGGACCCTCCGTCACCTGCCCTTCTCTCCAGCTATCACCACACTGTTGTCCGTGTCCGTGAGATTATTTTTCCCCAAAGCAAAAAGAAAGAAAAGGAAAAGAAAAAAGTTCAAGTTGCCACTCATTTTGAAATTCTAGATAGCAACACCTTTGAGTAGGGAAGAAGTTTTAGAAGCAGCCCTCCCATCATCCTTAAAATTACACCTTATGCGACAGAGCCGCATCTGTACTTTTTAAGACAGAACTCAAATACCTGATTCTACTTTCACATTCAGTGTCCTGCCCTATCACAGCCCCCACAAAGGCATTTAACTACTGTGTATGTGCCAAGGGCTCAAGTTTACAAGTATATTTTGCTTTTCCTATTATAGAAGTAACTCCTTAAATTTCTCTTCTGTCAGAATCACAACCCTGATGGTTTGTAGCCTAGCAGAATTGCTTCTATTATACTCCCACAATTCCATATTATTCTCTGTATCCTAAATTATCTTACACTTTCATAAAATATAATTGCATATTTTTATTTAAACACTTTTTATGAGACAGAGAGACAGACAGATACAGGAAGAGAGAGAGATGAGAAGCATCAACTCATAGTTGGTTGCATCACCATAGTTGTTCATTGATTCCTCCTCATATGTGCCTAGACCAGGGGGCTCCAGCCAAGCCAGTGACCCTTTGCACAAGCCAGTAACCTTGAGCTCAAGCCAGCAACCTCAGACTTCAAGCCAGTGACCTTTGGACTCAAGCCAGTGACTTTTGGATCATTTCGGTGATCCCACACTCAAACCAATGACCGTGTGCTCAAGCTGGCAAGCCTGCACTCAAGCTGGATGATTGAGCCCCTGACTTGAGGGTTTTGAACCTGGGACCTCAGCATCCCTGTAAACACTTTATCTACTGCTCCACCACCAGTCAGACTATAATTGCATATTTTTAAAGGCACTCTTTAATTCGAGCCAAAACTGCTTTTAATAGATTTGACAAATTTAGTAGTTACCAAATTATGATTAAAAATTATTATTTAGAAGCACAGATGAAGAATAATACTAATTATAAAAATTTTAGCTTTTAATTAAAATAAAACCTCTTCTGTGTAATGTTAAACTAGAGCACCTAGTTCTACAGAAAGTAGCAAAACCACATTTCTTTTAAAATATTTTGTAATCTGGAATGCCTAGTATTTTAACCTGATTTTTTTCCCATCATTTTTTTAGATCTATGAGATTTTATAACATTTGTTCAGTGCATATTTTTCTATGATTGCCTGTTTGCATTAGGAATTCATAAAGCAGTGGTTGGGAACCTATGGCTTGTGAGCCAGATGTGGCTCTTTTGATGGCTGCATCGGGCTCGCAGACAAATCTTTAATAAAAAATAATAATAACTTTAAAAATATAAAACATTCTCATGTATTACAATTCATTCATTTCCTACCACTCATGTTCATGGTTGCAGGTGGCTGGAGCTAATCACAGCTGTTCTCTGGGAGAACACCAAATTTTTATTGGATAATGCATAATGTACACAGGTCGTTGTGAGGTCAGGAAGTAAACTCCCTTCCTTTTAATCAAGTAGTCAGCTAGCTAATTGCAGAAACCCTTTCAACGAAGACGATAGCTAAAAGAAACAAAGATGAGGAGTATCGTACTTTTCATCAGGAATGGACAGAGGAATTCGCCTTTGTGGAGAGAGCAGGTTCTATAGTGCGTCTAATATGCAATGATAAAATTGCATCGATGAAACAGTCAAATATAAAGCGGCACTTCGACACATGCCATACTACATTTGCATCGAAGTATCCAGTGGGGGACAGCAGGAAGAAAGCATGTCAAGAGCTACTCTGCAGAGTGCAAGCTAGTCAGCAGCAACTCCATGTTTGGACCCAACAAGGTGACTGGAATTCAGCTAGCTTTGCTGGTGCTTTGGCAATTGTGAGAAATAGAAAGCCATTTACAGATGGGGAGTATGCCAAAACATTCATGCTTGATGTTGCCAATGAACTTTTTGACAACTTTTCGGATAAAGACAAGATAATCAAATGAATAAAGACATGCCTCTGTTGGCAAGAACTGTTCATGATCGTACCATCATGATGGCAAATCAAATTGAGGCAACACAAGTGAAGGACATAAATGCAGCACCATTCTTTTCTCTCGCTTTGGATGAGTCAACAGACATAAGCCATTTATCTCAGTCAGCTTGATTGCAAGGTATGCTGTTGGTGACACACTATGTGAGGAAAGTCCTGCTGTTTTGCCTATGAAAGAGACAACAAGAGGGGAGGATCTATTCAAGTCTTTCACTGAGTTCGCTAAAGACAAAAATTTACCGATGGATAAACTTATTTCGGTGTGTACTGATAGTGCTCCGTGCATGGTGGGGGAAAAACAGAGGATTCGTAGCACATCTTCATGAACATGAAAAGAAACCCATCCTAAGTTTTCACTGCATCCTACATCAGGAGGCGCTTTGTGCTCAGATGTGTGGTGAGCAGCTTGGTGAGGTGATGTCGCTGGTCAACTTTATTGTGCCCGAGCTTTAAATGATTGCCAGTTTAAAACACTGCTGGATGAAGTTGGGAATAATTATCCTGGTCTGCTTCTGCACAGCAGCAATGTGCGTTGGTTGTCAAGAGAGAAGGTGCTCAGCCGTTTCGCAGCTTGTCTGAGTGAAATCCGGACTTTTCTTTTTTTTTTTTTAAATATTTTATTTATTGATTTTTTTTTTTTTTTTTTTAGAGAGAGAAGAGTGAGAGAGAGACAGAGAGACAGAGAAGGGGGAGGAGCAGGAAGCATCAACTCCCATATGTGCCTTGACCAGGCAAGCCCAAGGCCTCGATGGACTTTTCTTGAAATGAAGAACATCGAGCATCCTGAGTTAGCTAACACTGAGTGGCTCCTGAAGTTCTACTATCTCGTGGACATGACTGAACATCTGAACCAGCTCAATGTGAAAACACAAGGCATTGGAAATACAGTCTTTTCCCTTCAACAAGCAATGTTTGCATTTGAAAACAAGCTGGAACTCTTCATCGCCGACATTGAAACAGGTCATTTACTACTCTTTGAAAAACTGGGAGAGTTTAAAGATGCATGCACAGCAAGTGACCCTGCTCAACATCTTGATCTCCAGCAGCTAGCGGGCTTCACATCTAATCTCCTGCAGTCATTCAAAGCGCGCTTTGGAGAACTTCGTGAGCGCACTCGTCTTTTTAAGTTCATCATGCATCCACATGGGTGTGCAGTAGACAGTGCCTACCTGAGTTACATCCCTGGTGTCTCCGTCAGAGATTTTGAGCTACAAGCTGCTGACCTGAAGGCCTCAGACATGTAGGTGAGTAAGTTCAAGTCACTGAATGAAGATTTGGAAAGACTTGCACGACAGCAAGCAGAGTTAGCGAGCAAACACAAGTGGGGAGAATGAAAAAACTTCAACCCGTGGACCAACTGATTGTCAAAACTTGGAATGCACTAACCATCACATAGCACATATTGCAGCGTGTGAGTCTTGCTGTACTGACAATGTTTGAATCAATGTATGCATGTGAGCAGTCTTTCTCACATCCAGAGAATGTTAAGACCAACCTACGATCACGTTTAACAGATGGAAGTCTCAACGCCTGCATGAAGCTTAACCTCACCACATATCAACCAGACCACAAAGCCATCAGCAAAACCATGCAGCACCAGAAGTCACACTAATGGTAAGAAGTACTTTATTCATCATTGGTTAGCAACAGCATAACAACGTTATTAAAAAGAATTCAGAGACTTACTGTACTTTAAAGTGTTGGTCTTACATAAAATGCACACATTTACTTGTATTTAGTGTTAAACATATTGTATGGCTCTCTCGGAATTACATTTTAAAATATGTGGCGTTCATGGCTCTCAGCCAAAAAGGTTCCTGACCCCTATCATAAAGGATGTCTTGAAGTCTATTTAATCCACTTTTTATATTGACTAATGGAATTGTAGCTTAATATATGTTGTGGATAACAATTAAAGTAAGTACAAGAGATTAAAGTGACTAAGTTACCCAAATATATATGTAATCAATCCCCAGTCTTAATATCTCTTGTGATCATTCCTTTGCATTCTTTCCTTCATGCCCCTGATCAAGTCTCCTATTAGTTCTACAAGACTAAGTGCCCAATCCCCTTGCATAAACCCTAAACTGTCCTGCACACCATGCTTGGCTCAGCCTAAATCTATGTTGTAAAATTGCCTTTCCCTATATTATTGCACTTTGTAGTAATCTTCAGTGGCTCCTTATGGCCTACAGGATAAATTCAGGCTCTCTAGTCTGGCATCTGCATCCTCAATTATTGATACCCCAATGGCCCTACCTAACTATCCTCACACCCACAGCTAAGACTTCCTTAACTCTTCCTTCTGGACTTGAGTCCACATATTCCACTGTCCCCAATGCACATCATAGATGTGACACAGTTGCTTCCTGGGTTAAACACTTTGCAGATCAAATAGATCAAGAGCACTGCCCACACAACAACAAGTTGTCAGTCCTTCTTCCTACCTGGGTCTTTATGAATGTTGCAGATTTTCTGGTTCAAAGGCAGTGGGGCAGGGGAGGGTAGAATTGCCTCACCTATAATTTGTTCTAACTGCATTCCTGAAATCCCTGTGTCCCAGAAGTTGCATTCATTATCTTTCTAGATTTTACTCCACAGTCACTCACTTTCACCACGGTGAACCTTTCCAAACCACCCACCATGTTGTTGGTCAAACCAACATGGCCTACTTTTGTGCAGGCTCCTCACACCTGGGACTGACCTGCTCTTGGCTACCAGTAACATTGTGGCATCAGGTCTCTTCACTACAACTACCTGGAGCTTCTCAGTGTCCCTTGCATTTGTGTCTCTGATCAGGAGAAAGGCTCCTAGCCCTCCACGTACCCTGCCCCTTCACTGGGACGCAAAGAGGAAGGAATTCCTAGCAGAATTGTTGGATGGTGCATTTTGTTCAATTTTACGATACTAATCAGGGAACACAGGAACGGAAGTGTGAATATCAGGTAGGATCAGGTATAAACTCAGGTTGTGCCCTGAATGACTTACTGGGCTCCTTCCCTATGATGATTTTCTCTCATGGGCCATAGAGTCCCTCCTTGCTGTCTAGCTGGCTTCTTCTGGAGCCCACCAGTACATGAACAATTCTGTCATTAAATCAATAAATTGTTAAATCCTACATTTCTAATTTAAAATGGCATGACAACTCAACATGTGAAATGAAAAATCTACAGACATTTCTCAGCCCTATTATATAATAATTTAGAAGCTCTAACACATCTACAGATGTTTTCTTTCTTTGTTTTCATTTGTGGTCTTTAGTTACAAGAAGCAAACTTACTGAAATGTCAGAAGCCATGCCACAGAAAGAATACAACAGGATGGCCGGTGATGCTGTACTTAGGTAGCTCTAAGGCCTCAGCAATAGCTACTCACAAGTTTTCATAAAAACTCAGCCATTGATAAAACTGTGCTTCTCCATGTTCCTTCTTCCCAAACTGTGACCCACGGCTTCTAATCTAGGGGTTCTCAAACTATCAGGGATAAGGAATGTTCCCTGCTCACTCCCCATGGGCCAATAATCTTATAAAACCCACAATTGCACATTTGGATGGCAAAGCAATGTCAGATCGCCTTCCAGTCTGAAAGCACAGCTTCCTCCCTTTCCCTCTGCGCATCTCAGAGCAAGGATGTCAGCGTTCAGACCACCACGGGCGCTCTCGCACCACGCTTTTGGCAGCTGCTGTCTCCTGGTTTCTGGCCCCTCATATCGTTGGGCCCATCACACTCTCCCCGCCATTCCTTCCATTCCAGCCTTTACATTCTGCTCCTCTCCTGCCTGTTAACTGCCCAGCCACTTCAACTGACGTTCTAGAGAAGGGAAATTGGACGGCCTTGTGTCATCTTTTTTTGTTGTGCCTGACGGCTTGCTCTGGGTTCCCTTGCCTACCCTTATCCGATAGCCTCTGAGAGGATAACTGCCCTCACATGGCATGACGCATGGGTGACTAAGGGGTACCCCTTCGGAGACCGCAGTTGTGACATAAATACTCGATGTGCTCATCCCTCTCAGAGCTTTTTAAATTAGTTCAGTTTCTTATCAGAGAAACTGAAAAGCTGTATAGAGCATCTGCATTACCAGCCTGAGCCCCAGTGTAGTAGTGAACGCGCCTTTCTCTCCTGTGTCAGACGGAGCCGACGTCGGTCCTTCCCCGGGCACGCTGGGGCCCTGCCTGCCGCGGCCACAGCTGTCCACGGGCTCCACTCGCCATTCCCAGCGCCCTCTTTGATTGGACGTGCCATTAATCTGTGTGCACTAATATGACCTAAATTCAGGAAGGAGCGAGCGCGCTCTTCCCAGAAGGCACAATCGTTTTTAATCTACTTTCTCTGCAGTAGGTCATGATGCCAGAGCGGCTGCTTGAGAATGAAGTTTATCTTAAGGGAAAAATAAGCAAAACAGGCTCTAAGAATTTTCTTCCTGCTCCTGCCCCCTGTGGTATGTATCAGAAGAGAAAAAGTAGCAAGAGGCTCAGAGAAAGCACTGAAGGATGTAACACAAATACCCAGAATTTACACGCTCATCCACAGTCAACTGTCGGCACAGGGGCCAATAAAAAACATGCCACAGGGCAAAGGACTTCGGGAAGATTCCAGTGATTCAGGGGCAAGCGGCTCATCGGAGTTGCACTCCCCCCCCCCCCACACACACACCCCGACCAATTAAGTCAGAACTTTCAGCCATGCAGAGGGAGAAAATACAGTCCAGATTCCCTAGGAAAAATCCTATTTGACCCTTTTTATGGAACAATTAGTGCCTGCTAATTATTTTTTGGCTCCCCGTTGTAAACTTTTGGGACCCTAGTTCAGATGGTAAATTTTACGGCCATCCTGGCATGAGCTGTATTGGCCGATACTTGCCAAGTCACCTTCATGTGCACCCAGGATTACTGATCACGAGTTTAGTCCCAATTTCTTAGCTTGTTAAAGGGAAAAGCAAGGTCCCCAG
The DNA here is from genome assembly GCF_036850995.1 of Saccopteryx leptura. NCBI lineage: Eukaryota > Metazoa > Chordata > Mammalia > Chiroptera > Emballonuridae > Saccopteryx > Saccopteryx leptura. The sequence continues at coordinate 212,173,013 of NC_089503.1, read as the reverse complement.
AATGTTTACAATCTGACAGCCACCAGGTAGTTTGCAGTTCACACTTACCTGACAGATTCCACCCTTCCACTGACAATTCCCATGGAAACAGAGAAAAGAAAATCTCTACTACTGTTCTTCCTAGTCTCTCTTCTCTGGCCATAAAACCAGCCTGCTGGTTCCAGGGCAGTTGTTAATGAAGAGGTGAAAGGAAACTCATATTTATTGGCTCTATGTGCCAGGAACTAGTCACCTTAAACACAGGGGCAAGGCTGAGATCAGGGTACCCCTCCACCATCACACATCCTCCCCCAGCCCCCACTGACTCCCTTCCTAATTTTTATTCATGTACTAGAGCCAAGTAGCCTCCAAGAAAAAGAATTAGTAAAGCATTCCAACGTGTTTCAATGCTCAACTGAGATGAAAGAGAGACAGAAGCAACTCGATTGCAAGGGGAGGCAGGCTTCTGAAAGAATGAACATTCAGGGAGAAAACGGACCAGGCAAACACGTCCAACTACGCTTGGCGAATCAGTGTAAACCAGTGGTTCTCAAAGTGTGCGCCAGGACGCACTGGCGCGCCCTAGAAGATTTCCAGGTGCACCCTATGGTATTCCAGAGAAATATGTGCCTGTTGGGGACCAAAAAACCAACACGGTTTTTGGAGTTTAGATATTTGGGGGAAAGAGGTGTGGGGAATTGGCTGTAAGCTGACAGTCGGCCCAACCCCCCCACCTCACTTGCCTGATTAGGTTGCAAAAGGCTGTTAAGCTGTGGTGCTGGATTGTTTACACTACCCCCCATGTTCCCCAGAAAGACTGGAGGCAAGTTTCTTCTAACCTTTGTTTGGTGTAAAGTTAAAATGATATGTATGGTGGGGGTTTCTGCACTCAACACAATTAAGAGTAAAAAGAGAGGAGTTGATGAGGAAATGAGAGTTTGCCTTTCAAATATATGCCCAAACATTGAAGAAATCACTAAGACACATCAGGCTAGTGTTTCTCATAAACACAAGAATGAAAAAACTTATTAACACATTCGCACCGGGACCTGCTGAATTTACTAAATCTTACTAAGAATGTATCTAGATATATAAAAAGATAAATTTTTTGTCATTTTTTAATTTTTAACCCCTTTTTTATGAATTCTAAAAAGCATAACTCAAAAAATACAACATAAAAATGTTTTTTAATGTCAGAATAAATTTAATTTTGTTGTATTTCATTTAATTACCATAAAAGCACACTTGGACTTATGTATTTTTTCTTTAATATTTGACTTAATTATTGTAATATATTTCTCAGAAATTTGTATATATTGCACCTACAATTATTTGTAGGGTTTTAAATGTGCCCCAACTTCAAAAAATTTGAGAACCACTGGTGTAAACGGAAGGAGTCACATGAGAGCCTGCATGGTGGCTGCTGTGTCAAACCTGAGCTCACCAGCCTGTGACTCACTTTTCCTGGCCCTGTCTTTGTGTCCATTCTGGAAGGTTAGCGCTGCTGGCCCAGATGTGTGCCTCGCCACAGGAGTACTCGCACCAGAAATGGCTTTACTCTCTCTGGTGTGGCATTTGCAAAAAAATTGAACACCTTGGTCACATGAGATTACTGCCATAGCCCACCCTTGGCCAGGAACACTGGATGGGGGGCTTCTCAGCCGGTGGCACTTACTGGGCAACATCTCTGCAGCTTGAGCTAGGCCACCAGCTCAGTCTCCCCTGACCATATGAGAGTTCCCTTCTGAGATCCTGGGTATCTCTATTTGCTGAAAGGTGTCAGTCAGGACCAAATTATGTGGAAACTTTCAGTAACAGGCATTAGAGACTCTTAATTCTTTTTCTCACAGGAGACTCCCAGGTCAATGCAAACATGGTCACTCAGTAGCCCACGACCTTCTCTGTATACACAGAGAGGTCATTAGAGGGGTGACCTCTGACAAGTGACCTGGGACACTCTGTGCCCAGGGTGCTAAATTCATACTCCCTTTTTTCTTCACATTTTATTATCAGAAGATGGCCAACCAAATACCATTGTGCAAAAAAAACCCAGCATCAACAAATGTCGATAGCAACATTCTAGCAGTCTTTAGGTGGTAGCTTCCTCCACTAAAGTTCTAACTCAGTAATGGGCTGCCAGATCAAACAAGGGGTGGGGGAAGCAGTTAAACTTGACATGCAGACAAACAACAAAATTTTTTAGTGCAGTGTTTTGGACATACTCAGACTAAAAGAACTTGTTGTTGCTCTGAAAGTCAAATGGAACTTGGTGTCCTGTATTTTTATTTGCTAAATCTGGAAATCATAAACTAACTGATATGTCTACCGCCACATGCACTTCCCAACCTCACTGGTTCAAATCATACCCCAAAGGAGTAGAACTGGAATCTAAACAAGCTCAAGTTCATAGCAGAAATATTTGACTCTGGATTGCTGCAGGCAGACTTCTGGTATGAAGAAGATGGATAGGGCCATATGGCAAAAAAAAAAAAAAAAAAAAAAAAAAATCACTTTAAGAGTTCTGCATGGGTAAGTTAGCAACCCTCAAATTCATGTTATTTCTACCTTTAGCTACCCTACAGTAAGTTCCCACTGAAATCTCACCTTCCGTGGGACACCCTCCACTGAGGAATGACTTGACATATCAGTATATTACCAACCTACTTACTACCCACCTCTACCTAGGCAAAAAAAAAGAAGAAGAGAAGGGAGGGGAGGGAGGAGAGGGGAAGGAGGGAAGGAGGGAGGGAGGGAAGGAGGGAGGGAGGGAGGGAGGGAAGGAGGGAGGGAGGGAGGGAGGGAAGGAAGGAAGGAAGGAAGGAAGGAAGGAAGGAAGGAAGGAAGGAAGGAAGGAAGGAAGAGACAGGCTAAATGAATCTAGTCTTATAGTACATATTATCGTTCATAAACCTCAATTACAACTTTTTAGAATACTATTTTGAAAGCTGTGAAACCTCATGAAGAAACACCTGAAATAAACCATTAACAGTTATGGTATTTGAAATTTTAACTTAAACAATGAGACTTCATGCTTGTCTCTGTTTTGTATCCAATATGAAGGCACACACATGCAGACCCACACAAACACGGCTGTACTGATCCTTGTAACCCTAAAGCCAGATCTTACCAAGCTTTGCTCCACAGATACCTTTATAAAATGGCAAAAATCAGAACGTGCATTCATTTAGAGCGCAGGCAGCGTATGACCAGTATTGACCTGCTGCCTGCTGTTACTGGGGAATATCCCAGACCCAGATGCTGCCTTTGGCTTGCTGGATGCTCTGACTCTAACTGCACAGGGTAGCATAACCTCCAGTCCATTTCACTGACTCATCCCATTCACGTGTTCTTCGGTATCTGTCACATGTCAGGTAATGTACTCAGGCTTGCGTTCCCAGACTCTGTTATAATCCACATCCTTCTAATGAGAGATGCAGGACTTGTTCGTAATCACTACTATATTAAATTTATCATTATGAAAATAACAATAGATTGTATTACAGTCTTAGTGGGTAAAAGCTCATAAATTGAGCAGAAAATTGCTCACCTTTACGTGTGCCCACGACTTTTACGCTATCAGAAGCCCTTCTAAAAAATATCTCTATGATTAAATAGCATGTATGTAGCACTTACCGCCTATGCTAAGCTTTTCAGTTCACTATGGAATGTCCTGCTGAAAATCTGGAGAAATATAGAAACTCCCAGGATTGGGCCAGAGTTGGGGATAGAGAGCCAATGGCTGGTGATCCATGTCTAACACTAATAAATCACATCCCTGACTCAGATCTCTGTGCTGCTAAGCACCTCCCCTCAATAACCTGACATCCTCACCTCCAGGAAGAAGGAGCTGGGCATGGGACCATCACAGTTCTCATCAGCTAAGCATTGACAGCATGTCCCCAAAGCATCCAAACATTTTCCTGTTCCTGTAAGTGTCCCTTAATTATAACCCAAATGACTAAGGTGACCAAACGTCCTCTTTTAGGGAGGACAGTCCTTCTTTTGTAAGTTCCGTCCTTCCTCGAAAAGTGCCCTCCTACATGTCCTCCTTTTTGATATTGGAAGACTCATCTGTAAATGTCCGTATTCGATCAATGCAGAGTCAATCCATTGCGTGTGATGTGACGTATTTGTATCTAAACGAGTACTTTTTTCTTACAATCATTATTAAAAATTAATAGGCATGTAAGTATAATTACAATATAAAATATTAAAAGTTTTAATTATGCATTTATCATATCATATCATAGTGTGTTACTGTTGCAACGAATAAAATGTTTCTTTTATTTTCGATATTATTTTCTTCCATTTATTTTTGTCCTCTTTTTCATTGTAACAAAGTTGGTCGCCTTACAAATGAAAGCCGTCCTGTCATCTTCTTTAAACTGTGTTCAAAGAACCTAGTCAAATTTCCATGAAGTCCATTTACCAGGTAGAGCCTCGAGTACCAGAGCACACTGTGAGTTGGATAAGGGTGGCAATGTGTCTGTTTTGTTGTCACTGTGTCATCAACGTCTATTACCGTTCATGGCATGTATGTGTTCCAGGAACCCCAAAGAGAAAAAATATAAGTTTGGACCCTATACATGTATATCCAAGTAAAACAAATTACTTTATTAATTCTAAAAGTTCTTAATTCTTATTGGACTCTTCAGATAATCCTCAGCAATTCAGAGTTCTATTGTGATATTAGTATTTCTGTAGAATTTATAGCAAGAGTTTTAAAAATCTCTCATTCTCTCTCTCCTTCACTTTCCATATTCTGTTATTCATTTAATATTTATTGAGTATTCAATATTTGTAATAAAAGTTGTGGATGCCTAAGGTTAGTGAATCTTCCAAACATTCCAGTGAATTTCTCCTTCCTTTGAGCAAACTCATTAAACTACCCCTGAGAGGTCAGCCACTATTTACACAGTTTTAATCTTTTCAGCTGCTAAATGCAAAATATTTCTAAGCTATGACATTATTCTCCTACAGAAAAAGATAACTTTCCCAATTATAAGAAATTTAAGAGATTTGGGCAGGGTAAGGGGCTAAAGATATAGTTTATATCACGGAAAGTTGTATGTTTTCCATTTTGGTTGATGTTATATCTTTTGACCACATTACTGGACTAAAAAACCAGGACATATTCCCCAAACAGTATTACACAGAAGTTCATCTGATCCTAATTACAGTTCTATCAAGGAGGTGGGTGGTATTAACAGATCTCTGGGGTCTGGAAACCGTGATGCAGATATATTAAATGGTTTCTCCACCATTAACAGGGAAGTAATGACAGAGCCTCTTTGGAAGGGAGCCTAGTATAGTGGAATAAGAACAGATTTGAGAGTCATAAAACCTGAGTTTGATACTGCATGATTTGGGAAAATTACTTAATCTCTCTACACAGCAGCTTTTTCCACTCCATAAAAAGAAAATATTAGGTTGAACCATTTGAAATTGCCAAGATGCAGCCTTTTTTTTTAACCCACAAAAATGGCAATTTCATTTGGTTTAATCGCCTAGAATATTAAATAAAACTTAGAACAGTTGTTATACACATGACACACTGTAATGTATTTAAAGCACCTGCATAGAGCAGGGAACAGAGGCGTGCTGGGTAAGTGCGAGCTCTCGGCGCCCCCAAGCGTCGGTCCCATGGTCTCAGCACAACCCTCCCTCATACACCAGCCATCACATCACCACAGGCCTCCTCACCCCTCTTTAGAGTTCAGAGAAAGTAAAACATATCACCTCAATGTATTTGATAACACATTAGCTAAATAAAACATGAATGCGTTTGAAAACTTCACAAGGGAAGACGAAAACCAAACAGGATTACTGATCTTCCAGTTAAACTCAGCAGCATTAAGGTTATACTTTCCACTTTCAAGTAAATGTTTCATGTTCTCCGTAATGTGCACCTGTATCATGAAAGGGTTATCTGTGTCTTGAACTTACATATTCTCAATTCTGTCAACAATAATATCATAAACCAGGAGAGCCTAAGTTTTCCTCTGATTACAACTTAATATTAGTGTAGCTTGATAGCCAAACACTTACTTGAAACATTGAATAAGAACTAGGCAATACTGATATGCTCTCTGGATCAGTCAGTAAACTGACAATTTTAGAAAAGCCGGAAAGAGGGGAGAATAAAACAATGTAATGACACTGATGCAGTCCGAGAAAATCAACACCCCAAGCTTCCTAGTTACTGTGTCCCGCTGGCCTCCATACTGTACCCTTCCAGTCTTAAGAGACACTAATGACTCAGGGGGACTCTTGTCTGTCTGATAAAGATACATTCTTCCTTTGTGAACTGAGTTTCCAAAGGATTTTTAGATCAAGGAAGGAAAAAAACACTCTCCAGGGGAATCAACCAAATCAATCCTGATGATCAACAGAGTGATAAACGTTCCAGCCATTCTTATCCATAAACATAATCTGGAGTCTTGCGCATTTGAAAATACCACAGTATATGTAAAAGACTTTCCATATTAATTCAAATAAAGCACAGACTTCATTTTTTATTTGAATTATCTTCATTCTTTTCATTTTACCTCCTCTCTCAATGACCATTAATTCTTAAAGACCTTCTCCAGTGTAATAATCTCAGAACCGTTCAATCATTGAATAACTATCTATTGTGTGTCTAACATGTACTCAGCACTAGATCAAAGGTCAGATAAACATTAAAGAAAGCTTTTCTAATGATTCTTGAAGGCTTTTTTATTGTATTATTTATAGAGGAATCTCAATGTTTTACATACTTGCAATGTCCTTTAACAAATCTTGCCTAATCATCTGTTGCCAAATCAAAGCTTGATAAAAATACAACAGGATGCAGAACAGAATATATCCAGACTATTGAGGGCAACGAGCAGGCTTAGACACCAACGTCCCTTTAAAAAATGAAAAGCTTGAAAACAAAAGGCTCATTAATAATGCAAAAATACTTGAGCAGGGGGAAAAAACACAGAATAGTAAAACAATAGTAAACACTACTCTAGTGATGCACACTCCAAGAAATTCAGAGTTTTAGACTTTGCACTATGACAAAAAATGGAGAAAATGATCTCTGAAATAAGATGTCAGAGAGGAGATAAAATAATGGAATAAAAATGTTAAAAGAGCCTGACCTGTGGTGGCACAGTGGATAAAGTGTCAACCTGGAAACGCTGAGGCTGCCGGTTCAAAACCCTGGGCTTGCCTGGTCAAGGCACATATGGGAGTTGATGCTTTCTGCTCCTCCCCCCTTCTCTCTCTCTCTCTCTCTCTCTCTCTCTCTCTCTCTCCCTCCCCTCTCTATAATGAATAAATAAAATCTTTTTAAAAAATGTTAAAAGAAGGGATAACAACAAAAGTTGAAGACTACAGACAGCTAAAAATTAATAAATGATCTTAGTAAAAATAAGTCAGACTTGTGTCTTCTCTGTTCAAACTCATCCAGTGTTTTTACATCTCATTTTGATGCAGACCAAATTCCTAAAATAATCTACAAGGCTCAACCTGATCTGACCTTAGTGCTCTGACCTTATTATTCTTCACTTCATTCTCTGTTCTCCAGTTAAACAGGTCTCTTTGCTATTCCTCAAATATGCCAGACATGTTCACCTCAGGGCCTTTGCACTTACTCTTTACACTGTGACTAGAATATTCTTGACCCAAATATCTATAAGTCTTGTTTACTCATCTCCTTCAAATGTCACTTTTTCATGGACTCTTTTCTTAACTACCCCATTTAAAAATAACCCTCACTCTGGTACTCCATATGCCCTCTTTTCTTGTTTTACTTATATTTACTTCCTTATTTATATTATATAAATAATTATTGACTTAGTCATTGTGTTTATTGTCCATGACCTCCCACTAGAATTTAAATTCCAGGAAAGCAGAGATATTTGTGTGTATGGTGTTTATTGCTATACTCTTAGTACTTGACATAGAGCCTGTCACATGGTAGATGCTCAATAAAGTGTTGAATAAATGATGGGGGAAAAATCATCTATTCCAAAGCTCACTATAGGAACATTTAATTTCAAATAGTAGATAAATAAGGGGAAATATGTAATCCAATTATTTATCCTCAGCTCATTTATGTATGAAAGTATGTTATATATGAATCATTTGTGCTAGATATGAATGATCTCAGAAAATACAGCACACATGACCATGTTGCAAACTTAATAACAAAATTTTATCCAACTAAAATGTAGTTCAAAATATACATGCTTAGGAATGGCAAAACTACTCTATGAAAAGACTAACGGAGTGAACATTAATCCCCTTTTAATTATGGCTCAGGCAAAAAAAAAAAAGAACCATTAAAGTTGCTTTAATTAAAGTTATAAAAAAAGAATGTAAATGTTATTCATCTCTAAGAAAAATTGTACCGTAGAAAAAGCAATAACCATAATGAACTTGGTCAGTAGTCCTAAAACATAACAGCAGAAATCAAAAGGAAAAGACAAGGGTCATGGAAGTAAAATTGTGCGTGTTCCTAATTTTTCACACTGGGAGACTGAAGTTTGTTGCCAAAATCTTATAAACCGTTCGTAATGGTGAAAAACAGTTAAATCCTGTGGAGAGGCAATTAGGCAATATCTATAAGCATTTTAAATATGTGTGGAAATCCACTGCAGAAATGAGCCTGCTTTTTCACAGCTTTGCTAAAATTCTCCCATGCATACCCTGAACTCGGCCAAGACACTTGCTTTGGCCACTGGGGAAGGAGCGAACTTGACACAAGAGACTGGAAGAAACACCTGTTTCCACATCCTCTCATTGACCTCTGTTTTGCCAGGAGAACACACCCAGGAGAATATTCTAGGAGAAATGTCAAGGCTATCTAAACCAGCCAATAGTTATTTAGTTAACCTTCAGACTGGTGGGAGAGCCCTGCCCAGATCAACAGGACTGCCTGGTCACTTCACCACCGGCTGCAGCCATCTAACTCAATCCAGCAAAGAACCGCTCAGCTAGTATGTCATCTTGCAAACAGCAACAGTGATGGTCTTAAACAGCTATCCAAAAATAAGTCATACAGGAAATTACCCTTTGAAAACAATTCTTTCTTTAAAAATTTATATTAAAAACACCCATAACTTCTCCAAGAAGAATTTAACACTGCTTTTTTTTTATTGCAAACAATATTACAGGAATGTTTATTATAGCATTTCTACTCACAAGAACATTTGTCATAGCATTGTTGGCAGCATGGAAATGTTCAGAAACTACGTAAGTGATCATCAGTAAGAAAAATGTTAAAAATCTTTTAGGCCAGAAAAAAAAAGGTATGTAGCAATTAAAAAGCATGACTTAGATTTACCTATTTGATCATACTATATCATGTATTACTGTGACAAACACGATATGCAAATAATGTACACAGACCTTTACATTTTAAAACATACATATTTGTAAAGGTTGGGGAAAATGTTTGCCAGCATACAAACAAATTGTTAACAGTATTACTTCCAGAGAGTCAGAAACGGGGGGATAAGAGTGACTTACATTATTTTAAAGTTATAATTATATGTTGTAGTGATTTTTGTCTTTTAAAAATAAGGCATTTAAAAAAGAAGAAAATAATTTTCTATGGAACCATATATACAGCTCACAAAAATTAGGGGATATTTTATCGCTTCATATTCGTTTTGAAATATCCCCCAAAGTTTTGTGAGCAGTATTACTCAGAAGCTAGTTCATGGTTACCAGGCACCAGATTATCAAACAGATCCGCTGACGTCGTCGCATTTGCATGCAACTTTTGACTCCATTGAGTGCTTGCCCCAGCGAGAACTCGCTTCTGTGACTGAGGCTGAGGAATCATCATCACAATCTCTATAAAATTAGGTTTATAAAGTGCATCCACATTGCTACCGAGTCATAGAAAACATGTTCATTTTCCTATTCGCGTTAAAAGCTGCTTGGAGGATTGATGGAGCATTACATAGAAAACGCTGCGGAATTCAGATGAAGATGTGTTAAGATAAATCATTACTCGTTACATACCCTTAGACGTACTTAGCGGATAATAATCAGAAATGGATTAAATGCACTGCCTTCTTTGATCTTTCTGTAGCAGCACCCGAACCAAAATCTCCTGAGAGCTTGGCAGGAATGAGGAGAATGTCCCCTCCCCCCTGCAGATGCAATCTCACGCTGCAGGAGGCGCTGGCCGCGGAGGCACATCAGTTAGCAGCAGTGCTTACAAAGGGACTGTGAAGAACGCGGGGGTGCCCTGGGGAGGAAGGAAAGGCCTGGGCCATAAAGGGGTCCTTGAACTCAGGGAATGGCCGGTGGCAATCATGCTGCCTGTCGGTTATATCTCCCGGGCAGCCCCAGGCTTCCTTCACGGTGCCCCTCTGCTCTCCCTGCCATGTTTTTCAGGAGACTGCCACGGGCTGCCGGGCATCCCCTTCTTGGGGTGAGCATAAATTCTGACCAGGAGAACTGTCTGCACACGGACTAGCCACGCATCACTGCAGAGCTCCATGCTGCTGGCCGAGCTCCGAGGAGAGAAACAGAAAAGGGGCGAGGAAGGAGCCTGTGGGGGCTCGACCTGCTCTTCACGATAAAGTACTGCGAATTTCACGCGTGTCTCTGTGATTGACAGAGCGCTTGTAAAGTCTGAGACACCACAGTTCTGTGGCCCGGTATCCAAAACATATTTGAACTTTCAATAAACACTGTCTCTTCATGTTCCCAAATTTCTAGTTCCAATAGGAAACATCAGCTGGAGGGAGAGCTTTCCCCAGGTGAGTGATCCGAAGGGAATCAGGCAGTGCTGGGTGTGGGATGCGGGTCCTTGAGCCATTGATATAGTGGGGACTGCGGTGGTCACTGCAACGAAGGAGGGCCAGAGTGCCCTGTTGTCACACTCACCTCTTCCCTTATCAGGGACTACTGAGCCCTCGGCTGGTGAGGGAGCCCTTTACCAGGAGCCTGAAGGGTTGCAGAGTCTGAGAATGGGACAAAAGTCCAAACGGGAGGCGCGAGGAACCTGAGCCTCCCGAGGACCGGAGAGGAGCTTACTGACCTGGCGATGGGTGTGCCCAGGTTCACCTCACGTGTCCTGAAGTCCTTGCTCAGCATTAACTACTGACATGTTATTTTTCAAGTCACTTACTGCTCTGGGGCCTCGACTTCTTTTTTTGAAAAATGAATCCTAGAATCACAGAGTTGGACACAAACTGAAGGGCCAATTAATTCAATTGTTTTCCAGAGGTTTTCTACATGATCTCAACTACAGCTTTCAGGAAACCCATTACTCTTGTAGGAATGCAGAGAAGGACCAAGAAAGCTGAAGGATAAAGTTACTCCTCGCCTCAACCACCAGTTCCCAGACCACACCTGTTAGGGACCGCTTCAGACTGTGCTCAGAGGTCAGGAAGATGCTGTCCAGCCGGGCGTGTCTCGCCCTGGGCGCCCAGCTGTGAGGGGAGAGAGGAGAAAGGGACCAGGCAGAGGGTTGGCAAGCAGCAGTGATACCCAGCCTCTCTCCACACAAACTCACTAGTAGATCTTTGTTTCTCAAGCTTGCATTAAGCTCCTTTCTAACTCTCCAAATCCTACTGTTTTTTTATCAATGGGAGAAAATAATTGGCCATTATAATCCTTCACACACCCTTATCAGGCTAGACTTAACGTACCAAGGCAGGTTCCAAAGGGACCATCTCCAGTTAGGGACAAACCCCAATAAAAAGGAGTAAAAAGAATAAGATGACTGAGAAGATTGAACTAAAAAAAAAATGCAGAAAGAAGGAGAAAAACACCTTTAGATAATGAAAATGAAAGTGAAATGAGGCCTGTCTATGCACCACCTCTCTCATCATTTCTGTGAAATAATACAACCAGACACATGCTCAGAGTTCTAACTGAGATGAGCCACTACGGGGTCAGGACGCCGGATAACGTGAAAGACCTTCAATCCCATAGTTAACACACAAATACATATTTATCAACATGCATCAAATTATATACTTAGCACATGTACACTTTACTACATGAAAAGTATATTTCAATAAGAAACCAGTGGGCATAAAAAAGAACAATTTTCATTCATTTTGACTTCATCAGGAGTTTAAATTTAAAAAGCAGATGAATTGCTGAAAGAACAAAACTAGCAAAGTGAACTGTAAGGTTCTTCCCGGGTACCAGCTAACTAATCTCAGACAGATGTATCTCTCGATGGTACTTGTGTAAATCTTCATTTGAAATCATTTTCTAAGGCAGAGACCATGCCCACCACTGCTTCAGAATAGGAGATGGTAAAACCTTCCAATCACATCCACCCTAGCAATCATCCAGCTGTATGGCCAGCCAGCCTCTCTGCACCTGGATTTCAAATGAGTTAATAAAGGCAAAATAATTACGGCACTGCCTAGGATATAGTAAGCAGTCAAAAAAATGCAAGTAGTAATTCTTCACTGAGTTCTCCTCACTGTAATGTGAACTCATGCAGAAAGCCAAAGGTGGGGCTGATAAAACGGTTAGTTCACTCAGAACGTGTTTCTCTGTTTTCCTTATTGGCAGCCCTGGCATCCAGTTCTGTAAATGAGAAAGAGTTTTCTCAATCATTTTCTAAACTGTATCTTATCCCCAAGACTGGAAAATTTATAATATACATTTTTCTTCATGAAAGTGTCTCCTCTTGGCTCCCACTCTCCTCCTCTCACTTGTACACCAATTCAAAGTCTTCACAGCTCTCTCTGTTCCCAAATCAAAACTTTTCTCGAAAAGATCTCCAACACTTTGGCCTGAGGTCATTTTTAATCGCCAGTCCTTTAAAGTGCTATTATCCCCAACCAGAGTGCAGTTTGAACAAGAATCAAAGTCTTAAACTCAAGAATGGGCTCTACTATTGAAGGGTTTTTAACCATAAGTGAGTGGTTAATAGAATTTTAGAGAACAAGGGTAGAGATGGCAGACATCAATACCTTCTCAGTTCCCGGAAGGCACCCTTTATTTTATAGGTCTGAACCAACACTGTCTCCATTTTGTTGCTTTGTCAATCAAGCTTGGTAATTCAGTCGAAACACAATGACTTGTTCTTTACTATAAAGTTTACAGTAGAAAGACTGAAAATGTATCTGTCACCAAATAGAAACCCACTTGATAGAATTCAGAATCAAAGAATGCAACTGAGCCACCAATTATTTCAACGCCAACATGAGCAAATTGGATATAAACTTACAGTGCCACCACCATCTTCACTCGGCCATCTGGTCCCTACTGCAATTCCCTGATCTATCATCGGTTGTTAAAATGCCTAAGTTCTGCCAACCGTCAGAACTTTGTGAACGTTAAGTAAAAATTCGTTTACAAACATCTCAGGGGACATTACAAATGAAGTAAACTGAAAGTCATTCTATAGGTTATATATCCCTCATGGTCCCAACAGAAAACAGATGGCATGCTAAAATTGGGCCATTTAAGGAGAGTTTAATTAAAGAGCTTTTTTACAAAGCTGTGAGCAGTGTATAGGCAAGTGTAGGAATGGGCCAGAACCAGGGGTCAGCAGCTGTACAGTGCTGCAAACTCACAGCCTGAGGAGCAAGGAGAGGGGGCACTCAGCAGCACCAGAGCGGAAGAATCATGTGGGGAGGGCTCCTTGGCAGCCGGAGGATGCAGCCAGCTCCTAGGAACCCGAAAGGAAAGTACCCAGGAGGATAAATATGCTGGCCTCACTCTCTCCTCTCTCATTTCTAGGCAGCGTTTCCCATAGCTCATCTCAACTAGAAGCCAGAACACTAGAAATCTTACTGATATAGTTCCCTAATGGACAGCATCAAGACTTAGAGCAGAGTGGATCCAAAAGGGGATGTCTAGGAGCATAACACATGACTACAGCTGGGTCTCTTCGAGCATGCATTTTTCCATGTTTAGACCCCTGTGGCTGACCCAGTGCTGACTCTTAGTGGGTAAGTTCTTTTTGAGTGGAATGAGGCTGTAAAATAATATATTTAAGATAGGTGAGCTCCATATTTGCTTCCAATGCTAACATTCTCTGATGACTAATTTGTTCACTGTCCTCAAATGTTATTCAATAACTGTAGCCTGGCCATAACGAAGAGATCACCATTGCTAAAGATACATTTCATATGCCAATATTTAACTCTATATTCTGTTATCTTTCCCATGTAAAAATGAACAAATGAATTGTGGAAGTGTTCCTCAGTGAGGTGTGTAAAAAAAAGACCAAAATATTCAGGTGGAGATGTGAATATATGATGATAAAGGAAGAAAATCAATTGATTGAAAAAGTAGATACATTAAGGGTATCTTAAACTTGTAAAAGAATAACAATGATGTACCATAATAATGAGATGGGACATATTTCTGAAAATATTCTTAACAATTTTCAATGCTTTGTTTCAGTAAATATTGAGAATACTGTTCTTAGTACTCAAATTAGTACTTATAGTAGGTTCTTACAAGTACATAGTAAATTGAAAATGGCTGCCAATATTTTATCAAAAATATGTGATTTTGCATTTAGATATATATACCTTAAAAAAATTTCACTACTTAATTTTTCACCAGTGTTTAACTTTAAAATTTGCAATGTACCCTTAAAAAGAGATTATATTTTTCTAGCAATAATTCCATTTCTCAGTAGTTGTTATACAGGTAGGTACACATTGAAATGCTTAGGGTTGGCCCTGGTGGTGGCTCAGTGGTAGAGCATCGCCCAGCATATGGATGTCCCAGGTTCGATTCCCAGACAGGGCACACAGCAGAAGCAACCAACTGCTTCTCCTCCCTCTCTCTCTCTCTCTCTCTCTCTCTCTCTCTCTCTTTCTCTCTCTCTCCTTCTCCTCCTCCTCCTCCTCCTCCTCCTCCTCCTCCTCCTCCTCCTCCCCCCAGAGCCATGGCATGATTTGTTTGAGCACATTGGCCCTGGGTGGTGAGGATGGCTTTGTAGAGCCTCCACCTCAGGCACTAAAAATAGCTTGGTTGAGAGCATGGCCCCAGATGGGCAGAGTCTCAAGGCAAGTCCTGGTTGGGGCACATGTGGGAGTCTAGCTCACTGCTCCCTTCCTTTCATTTAGAAAAGAAGAAGAAAAAAAGAAATGTTTAGGGCTGTTAGCAAAAATTAAGCCCAGAATAGCCCTGTACTGTATTTCCTTCCAGATGGTTACTTCAAAACCACTCTCTATTCTTGAAGAAAACTAATTTTTGAGTCATACAACTCATTTTGCAATTAGCTCTTTGACCCCATAAATCGCAGGTGGATACTTGCCACTTTACTCCTGAGGACTTAACCCTGGGGGCATGTTCCTGAATTAACCCCCTGTGATCTTTTCCTCTTTTCCTTTGGAAGTACAATCCATGTGCTTTACTGAGTGGCTTTCTATTTGTTGGGTGTTTGTATTTTGGGGGGAAAAAATCCTTCCTTAGGACTGCTTCAATGAAATCTCGCTAACTACATTTCTGCTTTTATATTTCCCTTACCTACTCTTCATTCCGTTTCTTTCTTATTTATAACAACTTTCTGCATACTTTCAATGTGGCACTTGATTGCATCAAGACTCATAGAATCAACTGGTAAAGCTGTTCAGCATTTAACAAAGTTCGCCCAACATGTTCTTCCACTGACCACTCTTTCCCAACGGGAAAACAGTGTTCCCAGAAACCCACACGGATCTCATCTGGCTCCTCCTGCTAGTTCAGTTGCGCAGCTGGGATGAGGTCCCTGGAGTTCTGATTCGCAATTAAGTGATTTCATCTCAATACTATTCCTTGTAATAAACAGCACACTTAAATTTTATAATTCGAAAAGTATAACATAAATGATATTCCTTCCATGAAACTCTTGGTTGATACAAGATGTGGAGAGGATGTTCTGAGTGACTACCAGCAGCTCAGAGATGAGAACTGGTAACTCCCTGAATTCATTAAAAATGCTATTAAAAAGTATGTTTGAGCACCATAGCACTGTTTGAAAAGAAGAAATGCACCCCCATGTTTATGGCAGCATTGTTCACAATAGCAAAGATCTGGAAACAGCCCAAGTGTCTGTCCGTGGACAAGTGGATTAAAAAGCTTTGGTACATATATACTATGGAATACTACTCAGCCATAAGAAATGTTGACATCGGATCATTTACAACAACATGGATGGACCTTGCTAACATTATACTGAGTGAAATAAGTAAATCAGAAAAAACTAAGAACTATATGATTCCATACATAGGTGGGACATAAAAATGAGACTCAGAGACATGGACAAAAGTGTGGGGGTTACGGGGTGAAGGGAGGAGAGGGAGGGGGTTGGAGGAGGGGAGGGGCACAAAGAAGGTGACGGAAGACAGTTGGACTTTGGGTGATGGGAATGCAACATAATCAAATGTCAAAATAACCTAGAGATGTTTTGTCTGAACATATGTACCCTGATTTATCAATGTCACCTCATTAAAATTAAAATTAATTAATTAAATTAAAAAAATTTAAAAAGTATATTTGACATCTTAATAGAAAAATGACAAAATAAAGTGTCAATGTCCCTGCTTCCCCACCTAAGGCTCTGTTAGACACACTCTAAATGATGGTGACTAGCACCTGCTGTCAGGCACTGCCTCACATGCTATAAAAATAACTCTTCAAAATAATCTAAAGAAAGTTAGAAGAGTGTCCCACCCAGCTGTCTGCTTTTTGTTTGTTTTTGGTTTTTTTTTTCATCAGAATTCTACCATTTCTTGATACATATTTCAGTTTTGTCTCTCTTTCCTTAAAATGACCTGGGGCACATGGTGAGGACCGGCCACCTGAATGTGTACAGGTAGCGTTTGCAGCAAGGTCCCCGCCAGCTCCAAAGTTCATGCCCATCTTGTGTGCACAGAAGGGGTCCCCGTGTGCAGCCTCACACACCTCGTGCTTTCCGGGAGTTCTGTGGGAGAACTGGTGAGGGTCAGAAGCAATGAGCACTTGCTGAACTCCACCCGACAGACAGGCCCCGTGCTTGGTGTTTCCACGGTTGCCATCACCCACCACACGTGGAAAGGAGAGGCTGGGTGGCAGAGGTCTGAGCCCCTGCAGCCAGGGGAGGTACTGCGGCAGCTTACAGAATGCACCCCATAGCTGTGTAAATGTGACGTCTGCGTTCCACGTCTGCTCCTGGCTTTCAAACCTCTCCCGTTCTGGAAGCTCAAAAGATCGAAAGATACTCTAATTCAAAAGGTACCTGGAAAGTGAAAAGAGAAGCAGAAGAAAGGGTGAAATGAGCAATCAGACTATGAAAACCCTCCATGTCCAGCTGGAAGGTCCCCGGAGTAAAACCGCATCATGGGTGACCTGACTAGTGTGAAACATTGCACAGATTCATACAGCAAAAAGCAGGTCTTTCTCCATACTGCGGAAGGAGGTGTGACCGCCAGTTTCCTACTGAGAGGGAATTAGAAACTGGCATCTCAATCCATTATGTTTCCTTTGTAGCTTGTCATATATAAATGCGCAAAAATAGTCATAGTTCTCTTGAAAGAGTAGGATTCTAATGCTCTCGATGAGTCCTTTAGCGGTCCTCACAAAGTCCATTATGAAATGTCCCCCTGGTATTGTTATATGCAGATACCTGGCACTGATGGGTCTTACCTGAATTTGTTATCTGAGTGGAAGTCATAATATCTAGTGTTCGGCACGAACCAGTCCAGGCCGGCAGCCTGCAAACTGTCTGGTATCCCACACATCGGGCTGCTGCTCTCAGGAAATCAAGGGTAGAGCCAGGTCACTCTGTCCAGACAGTGTCTTCTGCCTAGTCCCTAAGAGAGGACACATCTGCACATCTGTAACTGCATGGCCACCTCCCTTCCCCCTGACCAGGACACTGTGGTGGGATGGGACAATGAAGAAGGGAGAGAAAGAGAGAGGGAAACCAGGAGGGACCTAACGCTGAACAGTCTGGTCTGTGGGCAAACAGCTGACGGCAGTGAGAACGACTCACCTGTGAAAAAGGAGATGAGAGACATCCTATGCTTTCAAGCGTTTGAATTTAAAGAAAATGTGTTCAAGTGACACTCAGGAATGGGGGCAGTCCTTCAAGTGTATCCCAAATCTGAGTCTGTGATGTTCTGAGAGATATTTCAGGCTGGCTAGGAAGACAGAATTTACACCCCTCCCCCCAAAATACAGGAGTGGCAAAAGTAGGTTTACAGTTATGAGTCATGAAACACAGAGTTTAAAAAGTTACCATATTTCCCCATGAATAAGATAATCCCATGTAAAAGATGTACCTTAATTTGGGGGCCCAAAATTTGAAAAACATAAAGTTATTGAACTTAAGTTTTATTCATCATAAAATTCATACAACTCCTCATCTCTGTCAGAACTCCCATCCATTAGCTTGTCCTCATCTGTGTCTGATGACAAATTACTGTATTCAACAATGAGCACAAAAACAAGCACAAAAAAGCAGGAAATGCAAGTAAAAAAATCTACAACCACTGTCTGTATAAGATGCACCCAGTTTTTAGACCTCAAATTTTTCAGAAAAAAAGTGAGTCTTATACATGGGGAAATACGGTATTGAAATAATCATAACCTGCATGTCTTTCTCCATAGGAACAACTGTAAGCCTACTTTTGCCCACCCCTGTACATTTGTTTTTGTCTCTTATCAAAGCCTACAAACTAATTATATAATTGGTATGAGCAGAAAAACAGCCAGGGAGAAGAGAGATGATTCGAGTTTCAGTGACGAGCTGAAGTTTCAAGTGAAGGAGCTTGAAATGATCTGTGCCAACACATCGGCAGACTCCCCTTTCCTCCTGCACCATACAAAGAATGGTGACAGCCCCCACCCCCTACTGAAACGGGGTGGGGCTGTAAAGAGCCAGGGAGGCCTGGGTTCAGAGATGGACTCCAGCACTTCTTTGCTGTAAGGCACTGGGCAGGTTACTTATCACCTATAAATAAGAATAGCTACATTCTGGGGAGGATGAAAGCAGATAATTAACATTTGTGAGGGTCCACAGCACCATGCCTAAACATGGTAGCTCAAAACACAGGCATCCTATTCCCTACAACCTCAGAGATGCTTGAAAAGTCATCTGAGCCTGATCTGTGGTGGCACAGTGGATAAAGCGTCGACCTGGAAATGCTGAGGTCGCTGGTTCGAAACCCTGGGCTTGCCTGGTCAAGGCATATATGGAAGTTGATGCTTCTAGCTCCTCCCCCACTTCTCTCTCTCTGTCTCTCCTCTCTCTCTCTCTGTCTCTCCCTCTCCTCTCTAAAAATGAATAAATGAATTTAAAAAATTTAAAAAAAAAGTCATTTGACACAGGAAAGGGCAGTGGTTTATGTTTCTTAAGCTTCAACTCACGAACTACTTACTGAGCTCTCAGGAAGTGCCAGGCTCTGGGACTCTGGGGACTAAAGAGAAATCAGAATAACAGATAGGACCTTCTTCACTAGCTTAGGCCACAAATAGGGTTGGCTTGACCCTATGTAACTACGTTCGCAGCAAACCTAGTAACTCCCTCTAGGAATTCTCCCCAGCCCTATTCCAAACTGGACAAAGATTTCAAAAGGGGTTGGTCCATCTTCCAAATGTCCAGGAGAGAAAGGCACTGAAATGCCTGAGCAGCCCACTGGCTCTTCTTACCACTGGCCCTACCAACCCAGACGGTGGGCATCTTACACTGTGATCATTCCAGTACTGCCGACCCCTGCATGGCCCATAAAGCTGCACCACAGCTAGACCCCAGGGTATGGCTCCCTCTCATACATGAACAGTAGCCAGTGTTTCTCAGAGCACAACACCACTTCCTGTGTGCTGGAATAAGTCTCTTCCTCAGCCAGTGGGACCCTGAGCTCTCTTCTGTCCTGAAAATCAAGGATTAGAACAATGATCAACAAACAGCAGGTATTTCTGTCTGCTTCCATGTGACCCAATGTAAAATGACTTTTACATTTTTAAATAGTTAAAAAATATATATCAAAAGAAGAATAGTTCATGACACAGGAAAATTTACATGAACTTCCAATTTTAGCATCCGCGAATAAAGTCTTCTTGGAGCATAGCCATGCTTATTTCCTGAAGTATTGTTTACAGCTACTTCGGCGTTATAACAGCAAAGTTATTTGAGTCATTGTGATAGAGACCATTTGACCAGCAAGTCCTAAATATTTAAGATCTGTTCCTTTACAGATAATGTCAGCTGACCTTACCTAGGTTAGAGACTCAGTCCCTTCCTTTTCAAAACCTGAGCCCTTTATCCAAGCTAGTCTACCATTTCTTTCTGAGAGTTCTGCAAACCTAGCAGAGTCAGAGATTTGGCTTGGCATAACCACGGCTAAGGGAATGTTACACACTTTGCCCAGGGCGCAGTGCCAAACCACCTCATGCCTGCATGCCAGAGCGGGTCAGCACAAACCACGCCAGTGCTCCAAGGAGACTTACAGCTTCTGCTGACCTAGAGAAGCAGATCAGTGTTTCTAAAATAAATAAATGTTTCTTTTCCTATTAGCTCACTGCCACTTCCCATATCAACACATGACTAGCACGCATATGAATAATACTGCACCAGAAAAGGCCCCATGCCCACCCAAAGAGGAAAGACGGGCTAGTCAGCCAGAGAATCCTTGAAGAGCCTTTAATTAAATATAATTCTAAGGAGGGAAAACGGGTTAACAGAAAAATGTATCAGTTATAAAGTTTATCACTAAGTCCCACCATTGATGCTTTGCTCATGAAATCTGAAGTTGATGTAGTTAATAGGACTCATTCATCTCATTTATTTCCTGGGCAAATATGTGTGAGGAGCTACCAAGTGTCAGATAACTTTCCCGACTGGATTGTTGATAGCAGCTATCCAAACAGTTCTTATAGATTTGGGAGCCCATGAAACTTAATGATTGGGCCATTCTTTAAGTCTTTAGCTATCATTCAGTAAGCACTGGCTGTAACCCGGGAGCCAGGGACACAGGTTTATAGAAGGTACTCAGTCTTAGTTGAACGCATGCTTCAATGTGTTAACTCATTTAGTCCTCACAAAACTAGCAAGGAGTTAACCCCCTTGATTGATGAATTTACTGATGCCTAGAAAGGTCATGGAACTTGGCTAAATTCACACAGCAGCACCAGGGTTATATTTTATAACTGTCAGGCCTCTAAGCCTATTCCTTTTTCTCTGTGCTACATGGAAGATAAAGATGATGAAAGATTCATGAAAAACATGAACGAAGTTCATGCCCCGCAAGATGGCTAGGCCCAACGAGAGACCGGCATTCTTCCTCTGTCCTATTTCCTAAACTAATCATTTCAACACACAGCCAGATAAAGAAAACTTCAATGAAAACTTTGCATGTGACCCTCACATTACCCCACTGAAAAGGCAGGAAACCCTTCCAAAAGCTTTCTTAGATGACTTGAAATACTCACTGAGCAATCTTTCAGATGGCACCGCAGGCAGTTACCTCTGCAAAAACACAGCCCACAGTCATTAATAAGTGTTTTTAATGGCTAGGAGTTTGTTCCCTAACTGAAGACATATCGCTCATGCTGTATGTTTTATACCGAGTCCCAGGTCTCATTACCAGTCAGCACTTGCCAGGACTGCCCGAACAGGGCCGAGCCTCAGAACCACCAAGAAGCCCTTGCTAAAACACTGCTGCCCAGGCGTCAGCCCCAGAAAGGCTGGTTCTGGAGGGCTGGCACTGGGCCAGGAAATCGATCCTTTCAGCAGGCTCCCAAAATGTTTCTGATGCGATCAGTCCAAACACTCAGCTTTTGGGAATCAATGAACATTGTGAGAGAGAAGGCTGGGATGGAAAAAAAAAAAAAAAAAAAATCACAAGTCAGTCTCTTGCTTTTCCTGTCAAGCTGCATTTTTCTCCAAGTTTCTTCTTGGGATTGAAGCAAGACAGCTAAACTAACCAAAACTTTCGGCAGTGGTCCAGAATCCCAGTGGCATTCAAACCTTTACCGAGATGGATATATACTGGTACATTAGAGTATGTCCCATTATAACTTAATTGAAAACTCATCCCCCTACAGCCTGTTCATATAAACCACAGTTCTTCAACTTTTAACAACTTCGGTTGTAAGCAGCCTTCTCAACACTAAATGCAAAACATAGTTTATATTCTGGTCTATAATAAGCCCTTTCCCATTTTTAGATATATAAAAAGGCCTATCTTTTGTAGAGTTAGGTAACAGATGACAAATTTTTTTTATTAATTTTAATGGGGTGACATTGATAAATCAGGCTACATATCTTCAGAGAAAACATCTCCGGTTATTCTGACATTTGATTATGTTGCATACCCATCACCCAAAGTCAAATTGTCTTCTGTCACCTTCTATCTGGTTTTCTTTGTGTCCCTCCCCTCCTCCCACCCACTCCCTCTACTCTCTCCCTCCCCTCCCCCCCTCCCGTAACCACCACATTCTTGTCCATGTCTCTGAGTCTCATTTTTATGTCCCACCTATGTAGTACAATCATTATGGAAGAAAGTGTGGTGGGTCTTCAAAAAATTAAAATTTAGAGCTACCATATGACCCAGCAATACCTCTACAGGGTATATACCCCCAAAACTCAAAAACATTGGTACATAAAGACACATGCAGCCCCATGTTCACTGCAGCATTGTTCACAGTGGCCAAGACATGAAAACAACCAAAAAGCCCTTCAATAGAAGACTGGATAAAGAAGATGTGGCACATATATACTATGGAATACTACTCAGCCGTAAGAAATGATGACATTGGATCATTTACAACAACATGGATGGACCTGATAACATTATACTGAATGAAATAAGTAAATCAGAAAAAACTAAGAACTATATAATTCCAGACAAATATTTTTAAAGTTTAAAATTCACTTTTTTTGTGATAGTGACAGAGAAAGACAAAGGGACAGATAGGGACAGACAGACAGGAAGGGAGAGAGATGAGAAGCATCAATTCTTTCTTGCAGCACCTTAGTTGTTCATTGATTGCTTTCTCATATGTGCCTTGACTGGAGGGCTACAGCAGAATGAGTAACCCCTTGCTCAAGCCAGTGACCTTGGGCTCAAGCTAATGAGCCTTGTTCAAACCAGATGAGCCCGCGCTTAAGCTGATGACCTCAGGGTTTCGAACCTGGGTCCTCCGCATCCCAGTCCGATGCTCTATTCACTGCGTCACCACATGGTCAGGCTAAAATTCACTTTTAAATTTGTAATTTGTCCATTATCTCTACAAAGACCCTGGAATTCACAAATAAACCAACGTGTTCTCTGTATAAGGAACAGTCTCCTAATTATGACCAAAATGCAACTTTAATTTTGTCTCTCACTGTTTGTCTGCACATTGAAATCACATGGGGAGGTTTATCGATTCTGAAGCCTGGGCTCACCCTCAAATATTCTAATTTATTTGGTCTGCGACATGGCCTGGGCCTTGGGATTTCTGAAACTTTCTCTGTGGCACAAACGTTCAGCTAGGATGCCAAGATGGCGGTAGAGTAGGTGGAAGCTACACTCATGTCCTCCCAGCACCCAACTGGATTTGCAGCTAAAATATAAAGCAATCAATCTGAGTAAGCAACTAAAGGACAGCAGAACAGGAGTATTATAACTGAGGATTTACAGAAGCCACGCAGAGACTGGTAAGAAGCATGGTAATGCGGATAAGGCTGGCCCAGCACCCACGTGCAGTGGCTAAGAAGCCAAAGGAATCTCTCAGCTGCAAAAGTCCCCACTAAGGAGTGTGGGGTCTCAGCTCTGTGCCAGGAACCTCACCGGAGAGCACCAGGGCCGGGAAGAGAAGCCTGCCAGCTTTGGCAGTGAACATTAGCAGGACTCTGTCCTCCTGGAAGAGGAGGGTGTCTGCTAGAAACCCAGGAGCTCTCTTAAAAGGCCAGTGCACAAGATCTTGCTCTTGGGCACTTAACTGAAGCTCCCATAGAGGTAAGGCAACTCAAGATATATGGGAGTCATAAAGAGAACACCTGGGTGGCATGGCCCTGAGGGGAGATCTGGAGGGTCAGCCAATAAGGTCCTAGTCTTAAGTCAACATCTTACACCAGTGGTTTTCAACCTTTTTACAGTCTCCTTTTGGGAGGGCAATTTGACCATATCTATTAACATTTTAAATGCTCATAAAATTTGACCCTGCAATTTTACATCTAACTTTCAGCCTACAGAAGCAACTAAGTCCGTGCACAAAGTTATATACTCAAGGACATTCGCTTTGTATCATTTGTAATAATGAAAACTAAAAAACAACCTAAATGTCTCTCATTAGTATAACGGCCAATTAATATATGGCCATTCATATCACAGGTCATTATGCAGGATAAGGTAGACCTATTTGAACTCTTAGGGAAACAGTGATAAGTCTTAGGATTAAGTGAAAAAATAACTTAGTTTCAGGATAGTATACATGGTAAGAACCCACTTTTGCAGAAAAAAGATACATATGTATATGAACCCACATAGGCCCACAACATCATCCAACTGCATCAGTGGCAGTCTCTGCGTAAGAGAGAGTGAGTGGAACTCGAAGGTACTAGGGGACATTTAAGGACTGCTCAGCTCTCCATGGTAAGGTTTCATCTTTGCACTAATAATGCATTTGTACAGGTCTTATGTGACATGTTAAAGAGAAAGAGAGGAAATGTGATTGGCCTGAAAATCCTCAGTAGCATTTCCCACTCTTAACAAAAATGTCCTTATACTTCCAGTCTGGTTGTTAGTCCAGCCTCTCTAAATTCCTGGCCTTCACTACGTGTCAGAGGCTAATTAACCGTGGTTTCCCAGCGTCTTGTAAATATTGAGCCTGGGCTGCTGTCTCCTGGGGTCAACCAGCACTCCGTCTTGAGACAGGTTCCTGCTGGAGTGCCAAGTCCCTGGTGTCAGCAATGCAAATGACTCCAATGGTCTCCATCCAGGGCGCTGGAGCTCTGTAAGCTCAGTGAGTTAACAACCCACTGAGTCCTTAACAGATTTCATCCGGCGTGGATGGGGCTCAGGCTGTCCCCACAGCAGTCATTGGACCCCAAAGTGAAGGGCTGTCTCTGGTACTGATCGCTCTCCCTAAGTGGGTCAGACAGGTTTGTCCCGACCTGGTACAAACAAGCAGCGCCCTCTTCTGCCCAGCAGCAAAACTTCTCTACAAAACAACAGCCTGGTGGAGTATCTGGAACTTCCATTTGGTCAGGACGTGTCTTGCAAAATGGGCCAAAGAGAGCGAAAAATAACAGTTATGAGCCAGAAAACCATCTGCAGGAGAGCTGTCATTCTGACTCTGCCCTAAATCATGTCCTAATTTTACAAGTATCCTACTTTAACCACAGAAAAGATGACAAGAGATTTAAATAATAGGATAAGTCCCATCTATTAAACTAAAAATAAAAAAAGAAATTAAGTACTTCAATTTTATATTGCTTTGATGAAGAGGAAATATTCATGGTGTGGCATGGAATATCAGCTCCAGTTTTCTGAGGAACAATCTGGCAACAAATTACAATTTTTAAAAATCTCTTATTATAAATGCGTCCAGTGATTTTATATTTGGGAACCTTCCCTAAAAAAATAGCCCCAAATAAAATGAAGCAATTTATATAAAGATCTTTAGAGCAGTATCATATTTCATTATTTTAGAGTATAAAACGAAAAATTCACATACAAGTGGCAAGCAGTAAAGAAATGGTTATATGGTATACAGCATAATATCACAATGCTTTGCAAGGAAGCCATTAAGAATTGTGATTTCAGGGACACATGATATACATAGAGCGTTTGACAGTGGGAAGTCTCAGAATACGAAATGGTTTTCATAGTGTGACTCCAATGCAACTGAATACAATGGCAAAAGGTTTTAGAGAATAGTTTCGTATTCACTGTTATGTATAAAAATGACTAAGTAGGAAGCAAAAAAGAAGGAAGTGGAGGGTTGGACGGCTCAGTCAGTTAGAGCATCGTCTGGAAACACCAATGTTGTGGGTTCAATCCCCAGTCAGGGCACATATGGGTAGCAACCAATGAATACACAACTAAGTGGAACAACAAATGAATACTTCTTCTCTCTCTCTCTTTCACTTCCTCTCTCTGTCTCTCTAAAATCAATTTTAAAAAAACTTTGAAACATTAAAAAAAAAGAAGGTATAGAGGGAAAGAAAGCAAAACAGAAAAAGCTATTATCAATTATATCATGTTTCAATCCTCACTGTTTCATCTCAAAGCATCATTTTGTTTTGGGAGCCAAGGAAATTTGCTTTCTTACATTAATAGTTTGCTAATAAAGAGTACTGACTTATTAAAAAATAAGAAAGTAATATAGCCTTAGGAAGTTATGCCAGATTGCCTTTCTCATCTCTTAAACTTCACACTTTGGGGCTCATATAGACATAAGCTTAAGAAAACTCTAGATCTATTTGTTAGTTTAATAATGTAATTTGGGGGGGAAATTTAAAATTTCAAACAAATCATAAACCTAGCTAGTGAATTTTCTCCAGATAGAGAAGGCAATGTGATGAACAAACTTCATAAGAGGACCAGCAATAAAAGACGTAAGATAAAAACAAAGTATAGTCTCAAGTACATATGCCAAAAGTCATGATTCACACTCAAAAAGAGTTTATCTCATAGGCTTTATTTCCCAGACACTCTAGTGCAATGGAAAGATTGGTTAAAGTTTTAAGTCCTTCAGAGTTGAGGATGAACTGAACCATGGCATCTATATAGAAGACAATAAAATACTTGTATTTTAATTCTGTATAGTGAGGAACGTGCATAGAACTGATCTCCAAGCAAGTTATTTAGAATCAAATGTAGAAGAAAAGGGCACTAAATCCATCTCTGTTCCTTCCTGAGAGGTTCAGGCTGATCCTAACCAGCTAATGGAAAAGCATGAGAAGCTTGGGTTCAGTCAGAAGTTCACGAAGCTTAGACCATAATGTCTACTATCGATGAAGTCAAAGGCTCTGTAAATATCAATAAGCACTACAATCTTATATCACTCTTATTAGTTATTTCCACACAGTCTTAAAAAGCAGAGCAGTGATCAACAGTGAAACAACTGTGACTAAAATTCTACATACATCTCATGTAGAGTACAAGGCTGAAAAACTCAAGGAGGAAACTGCCATAGTGGTAGGTTGAAAACATAGAAATTATTGAATCAATAATCTGGGAAAGCACTTTAAAACGCTGATACCAACTGCAGATTCTGGGCAGAGAGAACTACACACAGCAAGGAGGTGGAGAGAGCAAAGGCGCGTAGGCATTAGACAACCCCCGTGAGAGATACAGCGGTGGAAACTTCCACTGGTTGTGTTTTAGTGAGCTTCGGCGTTTTGATCAGCTTGCCGTTTTCCTTCCCCTCTGCCTTAGAAAGGATGCTGTCACCCAGTCCTCACACTGTTATTTAGTATTCTACTCTGAACCGGACGGACAGATTAGTCATTTTTCCATCCTTTTTTACTCCAAACCATGTGAGGGGTGGAGCTGGACTTTGATCAGTATTCAAGGCTCTCTTCGCCACCAATTTTAGGATGTGGAGAAGGGCACGTGAAATTCTTCCAGGAACAGGAAAACTCTACAGCTTGACAAGTTCTTCTAAATGTTCCCAACAAAAGTGGAATGAGCATGTTTCCCGACATTCCTTTCCCACCCCAGACCCACTGAATCGAAACTGCCTTTTCACTGGGTCCCCACATTAAGGTCTGAGAAGCTCGGCTCTGTCGTGAGAGGAACATAGTGAAACACAGCACACCTAGAGGTACAGGCGTCATTCAACTATCAACAGGAGCACACGCAATGGAATATTACGATCTTTGGAGTAAAGCAGGCTGCTTTTTATTCTTAACATTTAAATAACAGGATCTTCAAAAATCTGCAGGGTTGTGACACATAGTTATTGCCATTAATGATCAAAGCAATAAAAAGTAAAATAAGAATATAGCAAGTAACTTGTTCATATGTTATTACTTGGAATGATTTAAAAAAACAAAAATAAAATCCTGTGTTGCTGAGGGCTTGAGAGTAGGGAAGCAGCTCGAAAGAGTACTGAAATGAAAGAATTGCTATATCACTCTCAGTCCGATGTGGCAATGTCACAAACACTGTAAAAACATATATAACTTTTTACCTGAAATACCAATCTAGGCATTTATTATGATGAAAAATTAAAGACATAGAAAAATATTATATACAATACCAGCTATATACATAAGTACATAATGATGATTAAATAAATAATATACATTCTTATAATGTAATACCACTGTCATTAAAAGTGTAATAAAGAAGTATTACTGACATGGATTCAGTCGTGATATATTAAACAAAATGAGACTACAAATCTAGACATTAGAGGAACCTATTTTCTCTTAAAAATACACACATACACAAAAACTCTAGAAAGATACAAAAAATGTGATAAAGTTATTTCTGAGTGACAAAATTATGGATACTTTCTCCTTTTTGACTTTTTGTGTGTCTCTTTTCTAATAATGTTCTACATTGAAAATATGCTGCTTTCATAATAAGAAAAAAATTATAGGACCAGGAAAAAAAAACTTTTTAAATTCTAAATATTTATAATCTCACTCTCCTCCTACATCTAAGTGGAATAGATACTGAGGAATATGTCCATTTTGATGCACAGAAGTAGGGGGGAGGGAGGACAAATTGGAGAGGCGAGCAAGAGGGTTGGGTTTCTCATAGACTGTACATGGTGCCACCCAGAGGAGAAAAAACAAATGGTGACGGACGAACACTTGGTTTGGGGTAGGGGGTGAACACACAATACAGTGTGCAGAGATGTGTTGCAGAATTGGGCACCTGAAACCTGTAGTATTATGTTAACTAGTGTCACCCTAATGACTTCAATTTAAGAAATACCAAAAAAAAGGATCCTAGAAAGAGACACAGGTTCACAGAAACCTAGGTCCCAGCATTATAGCTTATGTCTTATTATTGCTTTGAAGATGTCATCTGTTAAGTTTTGATGGCTTCAGACAGCTTGGTAAAAATGTGAAGAGATACTAAATTCCTAATTTCAACAACTCTAGCACCTTCTACAATAATTTTAAATCCATTAAAATAAAGTAAAGAAAAAAACTAATCTGTAAATTCAGCACTGTTTGAATTAACGACAAGAAACTATGATTTTATGAGACCATACATGTATAATATAACTTCATGTCAAAAAAATACCTTATGTCAAGAAAAGAAGTTAATAAGTTTTACATATATTTCAAAGTTCATCTTCCCATGTCGTTCAATCTAACTAGATAGATAACATTTTTCATGCCTTCAAAAGCTGAGGAAATAGTCCATCTTAAAGTACATGCATTTCAGAGTTACTTCTTGATCAATGAACAATTAAATCTCTTTAATATGTCGCAATGATCTTCACATTAATTTGCCTGGAGTAAAAACAAAAGCTCCACACAAGATTGATCAAATGACTCTTAAGTCCCCCATGCTAAATTGTTGCAGAATACAAATGAAAGTGCATAATAGCCACATGCGCACTAATGAGCAGGTGCCATCGTGGTGATTGCAATATACAGCGACACCACCCATAGATTACAGAAATGCCCCGCACTCTGCATAGGAGACCTAGCACTGCGACTACACTCTTGGCTGGGTCAAAGGAAGCCTCATTTAGACTGTAAATGAATGTGCTCTGGATGAGTGTTACTTTACAAATGGATTAAATGGATTTTATAAATGGATTTCTGTGTGTGTGTGTGTGTGTGTGTGTGTGTGTGTGTGAATTCTCACATGTCCCTGATTTTTCATCAGAAGTTTTTTTTTCTTTGGCTGAAGAATACCAGAGTAAGATTTCCAAAGACCTGATAAGAACTCAAGTTAAATGAACCATCTAGGCATTTACTCCTCCTCCTCCATTAGCTATCTTAATTCCTCCTTCCAGTGGCCACTTAAGAACCAGATCATAATGGCATAAAATAAACACCCAGAGAAAGAGAATTTTCAGGAAGTCCCCACATCAAAAAGGGTACATCTTCCCTCCCTTATTCAAGAACAAGGAATTCTAGAGAAGAGAGAATGTCAAATCCTCACTAATTTTTATCAAAGTTAGACAAGCATACTATATATTTTCTACAGGCGTTCCTTTTTTTTTTTAATAAATTTTTATTAATGGTAATGGGATGACATTAATAAATCAGGGTACATATATTCAAAGAAAACATGTCTAGGTTATCTTGTCATTAAATTATGTTGCATACCCCTCGCCCAGAGTCAGATTGTCCTGTCACCCTCTATCTAGTTTTCTCTGTGCCCCTCCCCCTCCCCCTAACTCTCTCCCTCCTGCATCCTCCCTCCCCCCACCCCTGGTAACCACCACACTTTTGTCCATGTCTCTTAGTCTCGTTTTTATGTTCCACCAATCTATGGAATCATGTAGTTCTTGTTTTTTTCTGATTTATTTATTTCACTCCGTATAATGTTATCAAGATCCCACCATTTTGCTGTAAATGATCTGATGTCACCATTTCTTATGGCTGAGTAGTATTCCATAGTGTATATGTGCCACATCTTCTTTATCCAGTCTTCTATTGAAGGGCTTTTTGGTTGCTTCCATGTCTTGGCCACTGTGAACAGTGCTGCAATGAACATGGGGCTACATGTGTCTTTACGTATCAATGTTTCTGAGGTTTTGGGGTATATACCCAGTAGAGGGATTGCTGGGTCATAAGGTAGTTCTATTTGCAGTTTTTTGAGGAACCACCATACTTTCCTCCAAAATGGTTGTACTACTTTACAGTTCCCACCAACAGTGGATGAGTGTTCCCTTTTCTCCGCAGCCTCTCCAACATTTGCTATTACCCGTCTTGTTGATAATAGCTAATCTAACAGGGATGAGGTGGTATCTCATTGTAGTTTTGATTTGCATTTCTCTAATAACTAATGAAGCTGAGCATCTTTTCATATATCTGTTGGCCATTTGTATTTCTTCCTGGGAGAAGTGTCTGTTCATGTCTTCTTCCCATTTTTTTATTGGATTGTTTGTTTGTTTGTTGTTGAGTTTTATGAGTTCTTTGTAAATTTTGGATATTAGGCCCTTATCTGAGCTGTTGTTTGAAAATAACATTTCCCATTTAGTTGGCTGTCTGTTTATTTTGATATCAGTTTCTCTTGCTGAGCAAAAACTTTTTATTCTGATGTAGTCCCATTCATTTATCTTTGCCTTCACTTCTCTTGCCATTGGAGTCAAGTTCATAAAATGTTCTTTAAAACCCAGGTCCATGAGTTTAGTACCTATGTCTTCTTCTATGTACTTTATTGTTTCAGGTCTTATATTTAGGTCTTTGATCCATTTTGAATTCATTTTAGTACACGGGGACAAGCTGTAGTCGAGTTTCATTCTTTTGCATGTGGCTTTCCAGTTTTCCCAACACCATTTGTTGAAGAGGCTTTCTTTTCCCCATTGTGTGTTGTTGGCCCCTTTATCAAAGATTATTTGACCATATATATGTGGTTTTATTTCTGGGCTTTCTATTCTGTTCCATTGGTCTGAGTGTCTATTTTTCTGCCAATACCATGCTGTTTTGATTATCGTGGCCCTATAATATACTTTGAAGTCAGGTATTGTAATGCCCCCAGCTTCATTCTTTTTCCTTAGGATTGCTTTGGCTATTCGGGGTTTTTTATAGTTCCATATAAATCTGATGATTTTTTGTTCCATTTCTTTAAAAAATCTCATAGGAATTTTGATGGGAATTGCATTAAATTTATATATTGCTTTGGGTAATATGGCCATTTTAATTATATTTATTCTTCCTATCCAAGAACAAGGAATATTTTTCCATCTCATTGTGTCTTTTTCTATTTCTCTTAACAATGCCTTGTAGTTTTCGTTATATAGGTCCTTTACATTCTTTGTTATGTTTATTCCTAGGTATTTTATTTTTTTTGTTGCAATCGTGAAGGGGATTATTTTTTTTAGTTCGTTTTCTAATATTTCATTGTTGGCATATAGAAAGGCTATGGACTTTTGTATGTTAATTTTGTATCCTGCGACCTTACTGTATTGGTTTATTGTTTCTAGTAATCTTTTTGTGGAGTCCTTCGGGTTTTCGATGTATAGGATCATATCATCAGCACCTTTGCCCTGGCCGGTTGGCTCAGCGGTAGAGCGTCGGCCTGGCGTGCGGGGGACCTGGGTTGATTCCCGGCCAGGGCACATAGGAGAAGCGCCCATTTGCTTCTCCACCCCCACCCCCTTCTTCCTCTCTGTCTCTCTCTTCCCCTCCCGCAGCCAAGGCTCCATTGGAGCAAAGATGGCCCGGGCGCTGGGGATGGCTCCTTGGCCTCTGCCCCAGGCACTAGAGTGGCTCTGGTTGCGGCAGAGCGATTCCCCGGAGGGGCAGAGCATCGCCCTCTGGTGGGCAGAGCGTCGCCCCTGGTGGGCGTGCCAGGTGGATCCCGGTCAGGCGCATGCGGGAGTCTGTCTGACTGTCTCTCCCTGTTTCTAGCTTCAGAAAAATACAAAAAAAAAAAAAAAAAAGTGATACCTTTACTTCTTCTTTTCCGATATGGATGCCTTTTATATCTTTGTCTTGTCTGATTGCTCTGGCCAGAACTTCTAGCACCATGTTAAATAAGAGTGGAGAGAGTGGACAACCCTGTCTAGAAGAAATGGATAAATTCCTAGAACAATACAACCTTCCTAGACTGAGTCATGAAGAAGCAGAAAGCCTAAACAGACCAATCAGCAGGGAGGAAATAAAAAAAACTATAAAAAACCTCCCCCAAAATAAAAGTCCAGGCCCAGACGGTTATACTAGTGAATTCTATCAAACATTCAAAGAAGACTTGGTTCCTATTCTACTCAAAGTCTTCCAAAAAATTGAAGAAGAAGCAATACTTCCAAACACATTTTATGAGGCCAACATAACCCTCATACCGAAACCTGGCAAGGATGGCACAAAGAAAGAAAATTACAGACCAATATCTCTAATGAATACAGATGCTAAAATACTAAACAAAATACTGGCAAATTGAATACAACAACATATTAAAAAAATAATACATCATGATCAAGTGGGATTCATCCCAGAATCTCAAGGATGGTTCAACATACGTAAAACGGTTAACGTAATACACCATATCAACAAAACAAAGAACAAAAACCACATGATCTTATCAATAGATGCAGAAAAGGCTTTTGATAAAATACAACACAATTTTATGTTTAAGACTCTCAACAAAATGGGTATAGAAGGAAAATATCTCAACATGATAAAGGCCATATATGATAAACCATCAGCCAACATCATATTAAATGGCATAAAACTGAGGACTTTCCACCTTAAATCAGGAACAAGACAGGGTTGTTCTTTTTTTTTTTTTTTTTTTGGGCTGTTCCAAAGTCTTTTTCTGCTATCTGGTTGGCATCCCATTCACTGTTACTATAGTGTATTGTGTCCATAATATCTAGAAAATGGGAAAATTTCCTCCATGTTTCAAAAAATTCTCTACTTGGAGCCAGCACAAATGGATTTAGGCAGCATTATAGCCAGAAGCTGTGTCCAGTGAATTTTATATGAGAAGGTACGAAGTAAAAAAGAAAGACTCCTTAGAAAACTAGACAATTGGTTATCAACAAAACAAAACAGGAAAATTAGAGGGACTTCCACTGAAGGAACAACCTAAATAAACAAAAATGTTATCCATGTATGTCGGTCAGGATTGGCTGCTTTATGCTGTGGTCACATACTACACCAAAGTATCAAAGGCTTAACATAACAAGCCGTTCTCACTCACCCAGATCCACTGTTTGTCCTGGAAGCCTGCCCCAGGCTTAGCGTCTGCCTCGATCTCGTTTATTTGGGGGGGTGTGGGTAGAGTTATCGCGAGGACATCGCTGCCCTTTGACCTGCGAGCTGGACCAGGCAATCAGAATCTCTTGGCCCCGCCCCTGTACTTGGAATGCAGGCACTGCTCGCCCTTTCCACAGGAGGAGCCGTTTTCAAGGGCTCAGCAGAGAGCAACGTGTTATTGAGACCATCTGGATGGTACACATGACTCAACGCCACAACAACTCTATAAAC
Source organism: Saccopteryx leptura (assembly GCF_036850995.1). Classification (NCBI taxonomy): domain Eukaryota; kingdom Metazoa; phylum Chordata; class Mammalia; order Chiroptera; family Emballonuridae; genus Saccopteryx; species Saccopteryx leptura. Next base: position 212,139,031 of record NC_089503.1, on the reverse strand, counting down.
TGTTAAGATTCTGGCCCAGATGTGGAGAGCTAGTCGACTTGAGACTACCCAGGACAAGCCTTGTAGGTAAGTTTCCTTGTTTGTTCACCCCATCCTCCACCCAACTGGAGTAGTCTGCTTATTTCTCGCGGGCTTTCCTCATCCTCTGTGTACAGGGGCCAGTTTGCAAAGCACTCAGGGCATGGGATCACAAAGCAGGGAGGAGGGAGCACAGAAGGCTCACATGGGGATTAAATATTTCCACTGAAGCATCACCTGGCACCTCAACTCCCATTTTATTGGCTAACATGAGTCACATCATCACACCAGTCTTCAAGGGGGCATGCAGATACAATCTCTTTCCCACCTGGATGTCTCATCCTCATGTGCCTGGAAAGTGCAGAACCAGTAACACAGGTGGGATGGACCACTCAAATACATTACTCACCCTGGAAAATGAAATAAACCAGATTCCTCTACCAGATGTCAAGCTTCACGTTTCCTCGCCTGTTTCCTCTGTCCTATTATTGTACTTTGTTCTTTACCAGCACATTTATGTGGAAATGTGGAATATAAATTGTCATGGAAATATGAGTGGAGCAGATAGGAAATTAATAATAACAGTGGAATAGATATTTACATAAAAGATACAAGTATTTTCTACTTACTATCAAGGCAGACAAGGAAAAAGAAATTAAGACATTTATTTTGAATGAATTTTCATGGGTAAAATTATCTTCATTTATTGAAGTGAACTTTGGAATGATTGAGTTGAAAATGTATGAAAATAAAAATGTAAGACAATGTTATGCTTCTATTCCTAAATCCAATATTGTTATGGTTTTGATAAAATATGTAATTTGACTTTAGACATTTGTTAAGACAAATGCCTTATTCAACAAAAAAATCACTTGTAAGAAAAATCTAAAATATTTTAGGACTAGATGAATGTACAAAATTTTTTAGAGCATAGTTAACAATGAAAACCAAAATCTTTACATACCCCTATGTCTCTTCCAGTACCCTACTATCGATTGCTTTTATTAGACAGTGAGTAATCTTAGGAGATTTAAAAATTGCAATATATAATCAGGAGCTTTAACAGATGAACCAACATTAAAAACAGCAAGGACACCCTTTCATATAGTATGATATAGAAAACTTTGTAGGAATTTCAAGCATTTAAGTGTTAGTATTTTCATTCTACTGTCCACATATTTATACAAACTTTTATAGTACATAATGAGAAGAGACAAAATAGGTCTCATGTATGACACTGAATCCCACAAGCGTAAAGGGTTGTACTTGCTTTGTAAATGAAAAACTGCATGATATCGAAGAGATATCATGGCTTGCCAAGCTCATACAGCAAGAGTGAGACTGAGTCAAAGATTTAAGCCTGGCCCTGGCCGGATAGCTGTTTGTTAGACTGTGTCCCAATATACCAAGGTTGTGGGTTTGATCCCCTGTCAGAGTACATACAAGAATCAACCAATGAATGCATAAATATGTGGACAACAAATCAATGTTTCTGTCTCCCTTCCTCTCGCTCAAATCAGTAAAGAAATTTAAAATATATATATTAAACCTGAACTAAGTTCTCTCTGACTACAAAACCCAGGTCCTGCCCTCACTGCAACACAGTTTTCGTGCTGTCAGGACTCCAGACTTTGCCCTGGAACTTTGTACAAGTGAAGACATTAAAGAATATGACTTAAGGCAGCTTTGTCTCATATATTTGCTAATCTTCGAAGCAATATGCATAAATCAAAATGTAGAAAGGTTATCAAAATCTAGTATCATCAGCAAATTACCCACATTTCAAAAATACTGCATAAAAAACAAAAGCTCTGATTAATCCATTATTTGCAATTCATTGTTAAAGGCAAATTTATGATTTTAAAGACTTAATGGGAGAGATAATACAAAAAAATGATATAAATGCTTCTCACTTTTCATGGCTTTAAAGAATAGCAGGAAAGTGGGCTGGTTGTTAAATTCTGAGAAAGCAGTCTCAATGTCATCTATAGAGACATGCGACTAAACAAATATCCCAAAGGTTGATTCAAACCAAACCTCACTTCCTCCTGCTCTCAATTTCTCATCTGTCTTTTCTATATCTTCTGCTGTACACTTTCTTTTCCACGGGCAACAGTTAAATGCTGCTCTTCCTCCTCCGCCTCCCAGATTGAACCAGTCATGTGAGGAAGGCTCACTCTGGTGCTTCATGCTCTGCAGCCATTTCCATGATCTGGGAGTCTGCCTCCACAGTCCTGTCATTTACCTGTCATCTTACAGCTGTGGTCAAGAGTGACGCAGCACAACTAAGACATAAGAATGTTTATTAATGTGAGGAAAAAAAGTGACACCAGGGTGTACCTTTAATTGGATGGTTATCTTTGCCTTCACTGCCCAAATGGTCTCCAGTGTTGAAAAGAATGGCTGGACAACTAGCGTGGTTGAAGCATCTCAACTTACCCAAAATAGTTTATGCACAAAAATATTACTTTAGTGTCCCAGGAATTTGCACCAAGACAGCTCTGTAGAAACCCGCTGTCAGCTGTCTACTTTATGGGCATCTCACATAATAGATCCCACAATTTTCAGTCATTTTTTTAGCTAAGTCAGTCTCATTTTGTGTCATCCTCAAGTTGCAATCCATTTTTTTGGACCTGGCCTAACCTCAAGTGGCTTTCCTAGGTACTGGAAGTCCCTTGTGAGACTCAGCGACAACTACTGGTTCCTGCATCTCTGCCTTGTACTGGGCAACTTCTAGACCCATCCATCTTCGAGGACTCCCTGTTCAAAAAACCCTTGGGTCTCTCTTTCTGTTGGGACAAGGAGCTCAACAAAGTGGTCTTTTCCCTCTCAGCCTCCCTGTGCTACCATGCTCTCCCCATACCCCAGTAGTTCTTTATTTCCAGTCTCTAGCAGCAGTTACCTCACATTTGGTAGAATTAAAGCCTTAGGACTGGATAAGATCATGTAGGTTGAATGTAAACAGTGGCATATTTAGTGAGAGCATTTAGAGACAGCATTTAACGTGGAGACTAAGAAGGAATGGTCAGCAAGGCGGGAGGAAATATGGCAGGATGTAATCTGGTGGAAACCAGAGGGAAAAGGTATGAGGGACAAGATGCTAGCCATTAATGTAACATACTGAGGTTAGGCTGGGCAAGGTAATAGGGAGCTGATCCTTTTGAGCATGAAGGTCACTCGATGAAATAGAATTGTGCAGTGGGATTGGTAGAAGTCACATTGGCATTAAGAAGAATGGATGAGGGGTGACATCATTGACTCTCTAATCCTTCAAGTACAGTAGTCCTCCCTTGTCCTTGGTTTTGCTTCTCATTGTCAGCTGCAATCCAAAAACTATTAAATGGAGAATTCCAGAAATAAACAATTTATAACTTTTAAATTGAGCACCTAGAGCAGGGGTCCCCAAACTACGGCCAGCGGGCCGCATGCGGAGGCCAGTTATCCGGCCCCCGCTGCACTTCTGGAAGGGGCACCTCTTTCATTGGTGGTCAGTGAGAGGAGCCTAGTTCCCATTGAAATACTGGTCAGTTTATTGATTTAAATTTACTTGTTCTTTATTTTAAATATTGTATTTGTTCCCGATTTGTTTTTTTACTTTAAAATAAGATATGTGCAGTGTGCATAGGGATTTGTTCATAGTTTTTTTTTATAGTATGGCCCTCCAACAGTCTGAGGGACAGTGAACTGGCCCCCTGTGTAAAAAGTTTGGGGACCTCTGACCTAGAGGATAAAATCTCACACCTTCCTGCTCTGTCCTGCCCAGCATGTGAATCCTTTATCCAGTATCTCTCCCGTCCTTTAGCAATTAGGCATTTGCTACTTGGCCACTATTTTTTCAGGGCTGTATCACCCATTGCCATCAGCAAACTAAACTTTGTAATATTTTGTTTCTGTTGTGAGCAGTAGCCTAGTCACCACTAAAGGTTTTAGCAACCCTTGTCCCCACCCCATCAGTTCTTCTCTTTGTGGCCTTGTTAAATGGTTTGTCCCTGCACTTTCCAGTTGAACATCATCATCCGAAGAAACTTCCAGCCAAAGATAATCAATCCATTCCAGCACATCCATTTTCCTCACCCTTTCAATCCTTCCCTCCACCATCTGCCACAGTAACACTGGCACTTCAACTTTGCTCAGAATTGGCCATAGCCTTTTCTGTTTCTCGAAGCCATTCACAGCATCTCCTGGGATCCTAGCCAGGATGTTAAGTCCTATTCATTTAAGTCCTACAACCCAAGGACCCCATGTGGTGCTATCAAACTTTCCTTTAAGTTTGCTTTGAGCACCGTTATCAATACCCTCAGATTCCAGGCTCGAGCGGACTCTCCCTGCACCGCCCAGGACATGCTGGCCACTTCTCACAGCTCTTTGGGGTACAGTGGTTTCTCCTCTCGCAGGTCCAGCCAAGTTTTGCTTAACCCTAATTCTAGTCCTAGTAACCTGGAGGTAGGGCAAGTCCTGAAGGGGACAGGTTTCCTGGGGAAGGAGGAAACTGTCACCCCGCCTGGGAGCAGGATGGGGGATGCTCGTCCTTCCGGCTTTAACAGGGGTGAGCTATGACTGAAGGTCATGAAGTTGAGGAGTCCGTGCTGCAGAGTAAAAACCTGCCGTCGCTTCCATTCAGATGTCTCCACCTCACGTGTCAGGAGCCTGGGTTTTCCCAAACAGTACTTTGACCTTTGCTTAGAAAACCTGCTTGACTGACAGGTGTCTTTGAAGTTCATCCACTTGGGATGTTGAGTCCTAGGGTCGGCCTGTTTTCTCAGCCCGCTGCTGTAGGAGAGGACAGCTTTTTCCGCATGCATCCAAAGGCCGTCTGGCTTTCAAACCTGCTTTCCCATTGCCTGTTATTGCCCTCAGCTGTTCGTTGTTTCTATAGAATAAGAATAAGCCATCCAACCCTGTTATCCTCAGAGCTGGTTTTTCACCATACTTCTCAAATGCCAGCAGTCTGATAATGCATTTCTTTCTACCACTCCATCCCAATTCGCTGCCAGCGTAAGCTGTAACAACGGGGCCTTGTGCCAGCACCTGTCTGTTCCCCACCTCCACCATGAATGATGCGGTCTGGCTACATAACTCGTCTACCACCATATTCATCTCAGCTACCTATTTCGCATATTAAACTGGAAAGAAATGAGGCAAACATTATACAAAAATATTAGAATGCTTTCCAAATTGAGAAGAAATAAAATATCAAAAGTATGTAACTGTAATACTAGATTTATTCAAAAAGAAATGAAATTTCCTAGATAAAACAGCTGTGTAATAATACTATTTCTGAATCTGTGTCTGAAAAATGGCTATGTAGCCACCTTTGTCTATGCATTTAGGCATTATCATGTACTATTCAGGACATACATTGTGAAAAAATAAATGAATCAATTGCTAAAGCATACAGATCATGACTATGTGAGAGAACATGAAGATTTAATGAAAATTTAGCAGTAGAGCATCTGACTTGTATCTTGCAGACATACAAGGAAAAATACAGTAATTCATTTTACCCATTACATTATAAAAAATCAGACAGAATGAATTTATAAGCAGTGTTTTTTCATAAAAACAGCAATTTAACTTCAAATATATTACCCTCCTATTCCTTTATCCTATGTGTGTATGTAATAGGCAAAAGCTACCAGATTACTGAAATCAGTAAAAATCCAATCCATGATGCTTCACTTGCTTTTATTAATAAATATCTTACATTTTAAACTCATTTTTCTTATGCTATAAGCCTGATTATCAGTTCCCATGAAAATGCTCTGTGCCTAGTCCCTGCCTAGTGTGACTAGTCTCCTGCACAAGGCTGGGCGGTAGCACTTGTGAACACCCAAACGTTGATGCACCAAGCACACCTCCCTGCGCCTCTCAGACAAGGTCACCAGGGGGCAAGTGGTTCTCCTAGCTCTCCTGCTCCTCATAGTGAGCATAGCCACTGGCATAGGTCCTGCCTAAATTTAAATTAGTAAACAAATCTGATGACTCAGCATCTGAATCCTTTCCGCCGTCATCTTCCTCCTCTTCGTCATCCTCGGCTTCATACTCATCCTCCTCGTCATGGTAGCTGGTATCACCATACTTATCAGCTGAAAGGTTCTTCCAGTAGGCATTATACCCAGAGGCTCCGTCTCCTTCTTCGGCTCCGGTCTGCCTGCCAAATTTCAGGGAGCGTGCTACAAAACACAGATATGTGCAAGGCACCTGATTAGCTCTCACCCCCTGCATCCTCGTTCTCCTCTGCAACATAAAATTCCATGAACTTGATTGGCTGCTCCTTACTCCCAAATGAAAAAGTAAGCTACATTTTCCCGAATTTCCTAACTTAATATTAAACTGGAAAAAAGACCTTAAAGAACAATGATCAGGTCTATTCTACCTGGAGTCGACATCCACACTACACGTAGCAAATAATGAAGATGACAGTGTCATTTCATTTAAGTGTAGAAAATGTTGGAAAACAAAGTAACAGCAGCACTCTCTAAACATTAAGTTAAATAAGGCATGTTAAAAATTAAAATAGCCTGACCAGGCAGTGGTGTAGTGGATCGAGCATCAAACCGGGACGCAGAGGACCCAGGTTTGAAACCCTGAGGTTACCAACCAGCTTGAGCGCAGGATCACTGGCTTGAGTGTGGGATCATAGGTATGACCGCATGGTCACTGGCTTGATCCCAAAGGTAACTGGCTTGAGCCAAGAGTCACTGGCTTAAAAAAGGGATCACTCGTTCCTGCTATAGCCCCCAGGTCAAGGCACATATGAGAAAGCAAACAATGAACAACTAAGGTGCCACAACGAAGAATTGATGCTTCTCATCTCTCACCCTTCCTGCTTGTCCGTCCCTATCTGTCCCTGTCTCTGTCTCTATCACAAAAAAATAAATAAAATTAAATGCTCTTCATTTGAGCAATTAAAAGTTTATTTTCAAATCACAGAAAAGTTAATTTCATATCATTATATATTTCTTGAGACCAATTTTATAATTCAGATGTCCTAGAAGATAAAACATTTCATTTCTTCTTACCAATAACACAAAGTTTAGTGCAAAAAAATCAGCAAAATCATCAGTCTCATCTCACTGCAGGACTATATTTGGATTAAACAAAGTCATTCAGAATTATGGTTCTATCCTGACGTGTGGTAAAAAGTCAAATTCTTTTTAACAAACTGTGAGCTACATTACTACAAATGTTTATGGTCATCTTATTCTTTCCTAGAAGTTATATAAAGCAGAAAGCAATTTCTTACAGGGTAACATAGTACATAATATGCATAGCTGTTCAAATACCACACAACTCAGAGGAGCTTCAGAATGAATTCCCACTTAAGTACACAAGATTCCAACACTTGAATATTAAGGATTTATAGCTACTCAATTATTTAAAAAGGAAGCCTCAGCAAAAACAAAAAAAACACTTTTTTTGGTCTTAAATTTCAGTATTCACTGTCATTAACTGAGAGGTAAATGCCAGTTCCCAAGGTGAATGTGGTATACTTGCTTAAGTAAAATTGAGAGATTTTACCCATGTGTTTTCCAAGGCTGTAAAATTCTACTTCCTTAAAAGAACACTTCTTTTCAAATAGGAATAAGAGGCAAAAACAAAAATAGGGAAAAGAGAGATAAATCTTGACGAAGCATGACAGCCAGAGCAGCCCGCAATGCTCTAAGGGGGCCTTACTTGACATGCTAAGATCCTTCGTTTCCTGAGTCTCGTGTCCACATTTAGGGCAGGGAGGCTGTTTTCCTTTTTCTTGTTTAAACACTTTGCTCCTTGTATGGTCATCACAGAAACAAGCCTATGCAGGAGAAGTAAAAACAAACAGTAAGTAAATAATTTAAAAACTATACAAAGACATCATTCAATATTTCAAGGAAATTTAAAGACATGGTTTGTTAGGGCTGAGATGAAGAGTTTTGTTCGGCCTGGTCACCGTCCTGATTTTAATTTCTTAAGGGAAATGGTCTTTGCCAGGACTCTTCAGAACTATGTAACACAAGGCAGAAACTCTGACAGGGTATGAGGCAGACATATGTCCTCACTCAAATAGATCCGTGTTCCCCAAGCCCATGATGACATCATAATGGAAGAGCCTCTCTGCCCTCACGGAGTAGGCAGTCTAACTGGGACACAGACAGCGGAGAAGCTACAAGACACAACACTCGGCACTGAAAGGGAAAGGCGTGGTGGGGCCCTAAACTCGGCACGGCTGCTGGAACGAAGGAGAAAGGGGTGCAGTGGAGACGGACGGCAGAGGACACGGCACAGACCAAACTGCAGGGTGGGCACATGAGCAAGAACCAGAGGAATGTTCCTGAGAGGAGTGACTTGGCTGCATCTACCTAGTGATCTCTGATGAACAGAACAGCAGGGAAATCCTCCCTCTCCTAAGCAAGTGTGTCTTGACATGAATTAAAATCCACTCCCATCATTTTGGTCAGAATACTCTCTGTAAACGTATGGGGTAAAAACAGCAAGCTAAGACTCAGGAGACGTGCACTAGTGTCAACTCTGAGACAAACCAATCATGGCCTTTGGGAAGTGTCACTAAGCTTTCTCACTTCCACAATCGCTAAAATAAAAGAACTAAACTAAACACTGTTTAAGGATCCTTGTAGGTTAATTACAGCTATAAGTAATCCAAAGACTGGTGGTGGAGAATGGGGAAGAGAAACAAAACCTAAAGATAGAAAATGCACAAGCATACCTTACAGCGGAGACACGAATGCTGACCAAGCCGATTGCAAGAGACACCTAGGGAGGGAAATAGAGAATATCCAGGCTCAAACTCGGAATAAAATCACTATTTCCACAGCTTTTTGCTGTCTCATAATAGAACCTAGAGGATAAAAATGAGGCTGAATCCCCAAGCCGGAGGGAACGAAACCAGCTCCTATACATTCCGAGATGTTCCTTTAACCTTTGAGAACTTCTACACAAGTATGTTAAGAGTTATATACAGTATGTCATTGCCTAAGACAGCAGTTCAACTACAAATTTATAGTGAATGTAAGAATTAACATTTGATACCAGAACAACAACCAAATTCAAAGAAGTGAATATCTGGGGACTCTCAGTCTTTTTCATGATGGTATCTACTATATAATAAGGGCTTTCTAAATACCAAGTATTATACTGATGCTTTTCTTCACATGCTTCCCATTCAATCAACTATTTGAAAAAGAAATTGGCATCTTCCTTTTGAGGAAACTCAGGATAAGAAAGATTCAGTGATTTGCCCAAAATCATATAACCAACACTGAGATTATTAAGAAACATGGATATAAGGAACATCTAATACATGAAAACTTACATTTAAATGTTTCCGCCTCTAAAACCTGGCAGCTGGCTTGATGCTCAAATTGATCATCTTCACAGAGAAAATTTTGGCAAAAAGAACAACTGAATATTCTGCCTCCTATTGGATTAAAAAACAAAACCCCAAAATGTAAATACTGTATACTAAGCTTTGAACCATAAACATGTGGACTCTCACTATCCCCACTACCCATATATAATGCAATACTCAGACTCTCCCCTAAGTCCCCTCTGACCTGTTCTGGTAAACAACCCTAGCTTAGCTGCTAGCTGTTACTGCTAGTGTAATCCCTTTTCCAACTAAACTGATAACCAAGAGTGCAACAGTTAACACTGGCAGTGTCCTGAAACAAATCTTACAGCCAGTACCTGGGATGTTTCAAATCAGCTCTCACGTGGAGCTAAGCTCACTGCCTGTGTACAGCCACTCACCGTGGTCCCAGACGCCTCGCTCACATTCCACACACTCCGCATCAGTGAGAGGGCAGGCACAGGCATGTGTGCTGAGACACTTTCTGCCGTGACAAACCCACGCTTCACAGAAGTCACATATTGCACCCTGCAACCAAGGAGCAAGAAAAATTAATCTTTGTCACTTGATTGGCTACAACCATTGTCTAACCCAGCAATTTTCAACTAGTGTGCTATAAGAATTTTTTTTTTTTTTTTTTTTGTATTTTTCTGAAGCTGGAAACGGGGGGAGACAGACAGACTCCCGCATGCGCCCGACCGGGATCCACCCGGCACGCCCACCAGGGGCGACGTTCTGCCCACCAGGGGGCGATGCTCTGCCCCTCCGGGGCGTCGCTCTGTCGCGACCAGAGACACTCTAGCGCCTGGGGCAGAGGCCAAGGAGCCATTCCCAGCGCCCGGGCCATCTTTGCTCCAATGGAGCCTTGGCTGCGGGAGGGGAAGAGAGAGACAGAGAGGAAGGAGGGGGGTGGAGAAGCAAATGGGCGCCTCTCCTATGTGCCCTGGCCGGGAATCGAACCCAGGTCCCCCGCACACCAGGCTAACGCTCTACCGCTGAGCCAACCGGCCAGGGCCGCTATAAGAATTTTTAAAACATAGAATACCTGACTGTGTAGTCAGGGGCACTAACCTCTTTTCCCTTAGATCAGGGGTCTCAAACTCAACTCAGCATGTGGGCCGCAGAGCAAGATCACAGCCATTCGGTGGGCCGCACTAGGTCTACAAAAGGCAACTGTTACGCAACACTTTTCTTGAAGTTCGTGGATTAGTCTGCGGGCCGCACAAAATTGTTCGGCGGGCCACAAGTTTGAGACCCCTGCCTTAGATGGTCAAATAAAAAACGACAACAGCCAACACAACAATAGCTGTCTGGTGAGAATGCCCTGTCTTGAACCATAAATATTGCATCATGTAACAGAGTTGCATCTTACTGGTCACACTGCATAGGTTGCGCCTGACTGGTTAATTCTTGGTACCAGAAATCTTTATATACAAATCTAGGCACCTGATGTTTTAAAAAGTCACTTTGGAGCAAAAGTGGTAGGTAATTACTTTTTTTTTTTTATATCAATCAGTTATACCTGTTTTTTTCTCAGATTGCCAAAATTGTATTTTTTGGAGTGCCAGAGGATTTTAGTAATTAATTAGTGTATGTTACCAGAGGGAGTTACCAGAACCCTGAAAAAGAGCCATATGGAGAGGAACTGTGCCCAATCCACATCTAAACCAGACAACCTGGTAAGGCATGCGCTGGGAGATGAAGGCCCAGATGGTGTTCTTCTGTCTACGGTACCCCGCCCAGGTCTTCCACGGGCTGAACCAAAGGGAAGCCAGAGCTGAGAACGCAGTGACCCAGTCAGGCTCCCAGGGCAAAGCTGGGTGGACCGGGGTGGGGGAAGGGGGGGTGTAGAAGGGATAGAAGGGATGAGGGGATGAGGAGAGGAAATCTTACCAGGCATATCACTTGTCTAGAATTTATAACTTATGATTCAAGATTCCACTTAAATGTTTTCTTTATATAAGAAAAGATCACACAGACCCAGACAACTCAGTGAATTTAAAAGTATTTGATGAATTTCAATGTAAATAAGCTACTAAGGAAGAGTACAGTGGTTTCTGAATCTTTGGTTTTTCATAGATAACATTTACAATTCTATATTTAAAATAAAGAGGAATTCACAAGATGACTATGAATATTCTAACTCCTTGCATCGATAAGGTATTCACACATAAAATATATAAAATAAGATCTGCCTCATGATGGAAAATTGTATGTTCTTGGAAAGTTATTACAAATAACAGTTTCTCTTTGACGTAAAACAGTATTATTTTCATCACGGACTGAAATTTGGACCAGAGCATAAAAATCACACAATGGAAAACTGAAGAGCTGGTTAAAAGGAAAATGTTTTAGTAAAAAAAGAGAACAAAATGCATCACACAAAACATTTATTATTAAAAACAATAAATTTCCTCAGAAAATTCTACATATAATGAAGAACTTTGTATAACTCTGTATTAAGTATGTACTTCTTGGCAATATAAAGCTTAAAAAAAAAAACCTATTAATCTTAGGTTCTTTTGGAACTGGGTTGCTTATTTAACCACAAGTTTGACCTTCAGTCAAGCAGGGCATTCAGTATAGTAAATGATGCTCTATGAAGTCTAATTAGGACAGAATGGTACCACAGACAAATGAATTTTTGTTTAAGTCAACATTAAATAAGTCAAAAACAAGTGGGTGATAAAGAAAAATCATTAAAAAAAAATCTCAGGGATGATCCAAATGATTCCAGATTGACTGAAACAAGGGCCAAAGCATTGCAATAAAATTCTGCGGCACACCAAAAATGCAATTTTTGCCAATTTGATAAAAAAAAAAGTTTAATTTTGATTCATTCACACCAGACGGTTATTGTTGTGCTGGCTGTTGTCATTTTTTAATTTGACAGTCTAAGGGAAAGAGATGAGTGCCCCCAACTAAACAGTCAGGTATAGCATGTGTTCAAAGTTCTTGTGTAGGCCGGTTGAAAACAGCTGGCTGAGGAGATGATGACAGGAGACTTACCACCATTGCAAGGCCCGTGCTGTACACACCAGCATGCTTTATGACACAGTCTGAAGACTTCATCATGCACTTGGTTTTCCCTAGTAAAGAACAAATTTGTACTATTAGTCTTGCAAACTAGTACATGCAGGCATTCAGTAAATCTTCTTGTTAGCTTAAGATGTTAAGGAAATAATTTTAAATGGATAGAAATGAGCAGTTTACTGATTATATAACCAAAAAATTAAAAAATGGATACAACTGAGATCTCATTATCTGAGTCAGATCTTTTGAGATTAGAAATTTATTAAAAAATCTATTGTACAATAAAGTTATGTCAATTCATATCTGTACTAAAATCAGAAATTGCACAATATGCTTTATAACCTAACCATCATTACAGAATTTTAAAATCTTGTACATTTTTAAATGAAGTAAAACAGGTTTTAAAAAGCTATGTTTTAAAATTAATTTAACAAAAGTGTTATCAATTATTTCTTTCCACAGAACATCTCAAACTAAACCAGTGATTATTCATCTTATCTGGTTCACTTTTTAAGTTTATTGGTATGAAAAAATTTACAAACAACCTCAAAATCAACATTGTCCCAACAGAATTTTCAAAGCATCTCCAAGTAAACACAGAAACCAGCAATATGTTGACAGAGCTAAAAATCACAATAGAGCCATAAAAACTCTGATGTAGCAACAAATTACCAACCTAAAACACTGTCAGAAAGTTCCCTTATCGGCCCTGGCCGGTTGGCTCAGCGGTAGAGCATCGGCCTAGCGTGCGGAGGACCCCGGGTTCGATTCCCGGCCAGGGCACATAGGAGAAGCGCCCATTTGCTTCTCCACCCCTCTGCCGCGCCTTCCTCTCTGTCTCTCTCTTCCCCTCCCGCAGCCAAGGCTCCATTGGAGCAAAGATGGCCCGGGCGCTGGGGATGGCTCTGTGGCCTCTGCCCCAGGCGCTAGAGTGGCTCTGGTCGCAACATGGCGATGCCCAGGATGGGCAGAGCGTCGCCCCCTGGTGGGCGTGCCGGGTGGATCCCAGTCGGGCGCATGCGGGAGTCTGACTGTCTCTCCCCGTTTCCAGCTTCAGAAAAATGCAAAAAAAAAAAAAAAAAAAAAGAAAGTTCCCTTATCATGCACCATTTGAAGATTAATGACGATATATTAATCACGCAGCTCAGACTCCACAAAGTGGAACGTGAAAGAACAGAAGACATTCAATCTTTCATTATCCTGATTCATCGAGGAACAAAGCTAGACAAGAGGAAATGGGAGGAAAGGCAAACTGGAAATGAGAGGCTCTGCCACATCTCATGCTCAGCACAGGAATCCGTGAGGGGGAAAGACACCACATTACAGCACTACACCACGGAGGCTCAGACACTGAGATCGTGGGAAGATCCTACTGAGAACTTAATCATCTCCATAAACTATTTTCTCACCTTCTGTTCATTTCTTTTGTACAACAGGAATATTAGAACTGGCTCATTAAATGGTCTATCAAAGCCAGAATTCTCTTTTTCATTAATATAAACCTCAACAATGTCTTTTTTGAAAGCTAGAACTACACTAGAATTATTCAGGGACGTAGCCCTACACACCCTTAACTTTCTACATACGGAGAACACACTTAAATGAGCATATCCCAAAATGTGTTCCTCTTGACACTTTCATCCCAAAACCAAAGGGGCTATTTGTTCAAATAAAAGTTGGGGGAGTCTATCTGTATTTCTTCACTGGAGGTCTTCAAAAACTTTAACATATGTAGTAAAATCTCCCAGACAGGAAGAAGGGGATGAAACATGCAGCATTTCTCAAATGTATACACTGTACTAAGAAACTCTTAATATTTCAGGTATTCTGAGGAAGACTATTTGACAAACACCAATCTTGATCTGTGAGCTACCATTTAGTTTTACTTTTAATGATCATTTACTCAATAAATGTCCCCGCTTATACCTGGGAGCTGAGTGTGTGATTTAGGAACTCTATTTCAATCACTTGGGAATCCATGTGAGGAAACTCAAGGATCATATGCTAAATGCCAAACAGGAGAACAACTGATCACAAAAACTGGCACCAAGTAAATGTGGAGTAAAATTATTCCCAATGGTCTACCACACTGCAGGTAAAGTGCAGAAAAGTAAACAAATGATGTCAACAAGTCTAAGGTAGTGACATCATTAAAAATTCAGTATCATCCTATTATGAGTCTAAAATCTGACTTTTTAAAAAAATTAATTTTAGAAAGAGGAAAGGAAGGAAAGGTAAGAGGGAGGGAGAGGAAAGGAGAGCGATGGAGGGAGAAGGAGGGAGATGGAAAGAGAGGAAGAAAGAAATATTGATTTGTTGATCCACTTACTTTCACATTTATTGGTTGATTCTTATATGTGCTCTGACCTGGGATCAAACGCACAATCCCCACCCCCGCATCCGAATGATGCTCCTGGCCTGGGCCTGAAATCTGATCTTTTAATGTTTAAAACAACATGTTGGTAACCTATATCTAACTTGCACCTTAATTATTTTTCCAGCATTATATCAAAGAGGCAAAAATCAAGACTTGATGGTGTTTTGATAAGTCAAATCACACTTCATTACTTTATTAATGGGTAGGCATCATACTACTATAAACAATGATAAGCCCAGTTTCAAACTGATTAACTACCAAACAAATGTTTGATCAGAGAAAAGGCAGGTGCCCTTGGTTATCACATACTTACCACACTGTGCACAGATTGGTAACTTCTGTACAGAATTACAGAAATAGCAAAATGCTCTGTTCTTCTGCCGCCTTGACATGTAAAATTAAAAATTTAAATATAGTCAATTTCAGATAAAAGATCAGAGGATCTATATCACTACATATAGATAAAAAAAAGAAAAGTTTACCTTTGACACTTGTCACATTCCTGCAAAATATAAACATGACATTAGTTTCCTACTGGTTGAAAACTGCAAATTTACTTGCATTATAAAGAATATGCTGCCTTTCATGTTACAATTTAAATGACACTTCCCCAAACCCTCCAACTTCCCTCAGTGGACAAGCATCTCCACATAACAAAGGTATGCTCTTAGGCAGTGGTCCCCAACCATTTTTGGGCCACGGACCGGTTTAATGTCAAAAAATATTTTCATGGACTGGCCTTTCGGGTGGGACGGATAATGTATCACGTGACCGAGACAAGCATCAAGCGTGAGTCTTAGACGGATGTAACAGAAGGAATCTGGTCATTTTTTTAAAAAATGAAACATTGTTCAGACTTAAATATAAATAAAACGGAAATAATATAAGTTATTTATTCTTTCTCTGTGAATCGGTACCAAATGGCCCACGGACCGGTACTGGTCCGCGGTCCAGGGGTTGGGGACCACTGCTCTTAGGCATCGCACACCAGACAAAGAGCAGCACTTTCATAAAAGAGGGTCAACACAGAGGTAGTTTTTTTAATGAATCACAATAGACACCAGAAACAGTAGAAAACACAAGATGATGTTTATAGAAAATCCAGAATCTTAAACATATTAAAAATTCTCAACTATCTGGTCCCTAACCACTTTTCAATCCTTGCTGGCCTAGTCTCTTCATAGTAGATTCAAGTCACTATTTGTCAGTCATCTCAAAACATGTCTTGTAACCTTTTTTTTTGCCTTACTTATTCTAATACTATGTCCTGAAAAGTCCCTCTTCAGTCTTTACCTGTTGGAAGTTCTGGTGATAGTCCCACCTCTTCTGTGACCCTACCCCATTCACACATTCAACGTGATCACCGTAGTCCCAGTGGACTTCTACTGTAACACTGACCGAAGGCTGGCCATCGTTCTATGTCCTTATGTATGGGAGTCATTTCTTCTTTTCCAGCTCCATACCCCTTATCTCTAGAAATGACCTTGACACACAGACAGGGGTCCCCACTGTCCTATCTGTGCTCTGTAATTCTGCTTCCCTACCCCCCACCCCTGCCAAAAACATCAGCCCTGGAAATGGCACCTGCCCAAATCCAAAACGTCCGAGTTCTTTCCCTCTCAGAGGGCAACAATATGTGATATGAGACATGCGAGCTACAGTGACCATGAACCCAAACAAATGGAGTAAGACAACCTGAGAAAATAGAATAAGCAAAAAGAAAGAAAAGCAAATCACAGAAATACAAAGTTGTTCCAGCTCAGCTGTCCCTGTGTTCCAGCTATATCCTTGCCCTACCTAACTACACAAGTCAGTCCACTATTCACTCAATGAACTGTATTTCTCCCTAGTTCCTTGAAATGGACTTGTCATTTATAAACAAACAGTTCTTAAGTAATGCACAAAACTACTGATCCACAAGCTTGTGGAAACAGGACTGTGTCACTCACCATGCATCCCCACAGTGCATAAAACTGTACCTGACACGGAGTAGATGCACGACAGTTTGTGGAATTAAGTCACCTTAAACATGTCATATGTGTTTGATGAAATAAAAGAAGAAAAAAGAGGAGTAGTGGGAATACAAAAAGTAGAGAAAAGGAGAAATAAGAAAACTTAGCACAACTCAGAGAAACACAGTGAAAAAAAGGAGAAATGCTGACATATATAATCTCTTGCTTGTCAAAGCTTTGACCTAAGAAGCCCAGAACTATACCACCAGGCACAGGGAAAGGAGGTAGTAGAATAGAAAACCAAGAGAGAGGTCAAGAATAGTGGGAAGTGTAGAAATGAGAAATCAAATGAGTTAAAAAGAACTGCTAAGAGAAAATGACGAAAAGGCCCCCACTAATAGGACAGATTGAATTAAGGCTCTCTCTGCTCTGGTGAAGAAGATGGAAAATGTTTTGCAGAAGTCCCAGTACTCTTGGTCAATATTTATTTATCACTAGTAGTAGCCATGTAATATGCTAGGTTTCCTAAGTAACATAAAATCAAACAAAAATTGTTGCTACTCAGTGTTAATGAGAACAATGGACATGCCTCTACACAGATCTCAAAATGAATAAAATACATGTAGCAACACTGTATTCACTAAAATTTTATTCACACAACTGACATTGTTTTTCAGCGAACAACTGGGATAAAAAGCTATTACCATTGAAGCGTTGCATGGGTGTTTAGCTAAATCTACAGTGCTTCTCAATGCACGCAGCTGTTTTTCCCGTTCCCGGCGGTTCTCTGCCTTCTTCCTCGCGCCAGTCTTTTTTTTAGGCATTTCCCCCTTCTTTCAATACAAGAGAACAGAGAAGATATCATTGCCAGGTTGCATTAGGTATTTTAAATAAACTATGAAATTTATTTTCATTAAATTTGAATTTCAACCCTTTCATTTTGATGGTTAAGCAATTTTAAGTCTATGAAACATGAAGAACACATTATCCCAAATAAAATAGATACCTTTTAAAATAAGGCACTTATTTGCACCACTAAATAATTCTAACAAATATAAATGCACACACCCGATCATCCTAAAAGCCAATAGTTTTCTTTCCCACAGGGGAAATAAAAGATTTCCTGACGTTAAGTATTCTTTTTTCTTTTAGATAAGAGGAGTGGAGATAGTGAGGCAGACTCCCTCATGCACCAGGACCAGACGGGGATCCACCCAGCAACCCTGTCTGGGGCTGATGCTCAAATACCATTCTATTTTTAGCACCTGAAGCTGCTGTGCTTAGACCAACCAAGCTATCCTCAGCGCCTGGGGCTACGCTCAAACCAATCAGGCAACTGGCTGCGGGAGAAGAGAGAAGGGGAAAGGAAAGGGGGAGGGGGAAAGAAGCAGATGGTTGCTTCTCCTGTATGCCGATTGGAAATCGAACCCAGGACGTCCATATGCCTGGCCAACATTTTATCCACTGAGCCACCGGCCAGGCCCAACATTAAGTATTTTTTAATAATTACTCTGTATCAACTTAAAAAAAATTATTAGGCAGTTATCATCAACAAGAAATCATTAAAAAGTATATATTTACCCAGTTTACATCACTTTTTTGAACAATGAACTGATGCCCCCAAGGCCTAACAAGTCATATTTCTCCTATGTAATATCTAAACAAAATATCTAGTCAAGTCAAATGACAACATTAACTACAAAGCCAAACTATTCTCTCTGAAAAGATATTAAAGAGAGATATTATAGTTGCTTAACTCAGAAAGCTGCCCTCTCTCCACATGCAAAAAGCATACAGAAGGTGGGCAAAAGCAGATTTACAGTTCTAGTACAAATAATCAATAATACAATAAGTGCCCTGGCAAGATAGCTTGGTGGTTAGAGCATTGTCCCAATGTGCAAAGGTTGCCGGTTTGATCCCTTGTCAGGGCATATACAGAAACACATCAATGTTTCTGTCTCTGTCTCTTTGTATCTCTCTCTCCCTTTCTCTCTACACAAAATCAATAAAAAAATTTAAAAAATAATAATACAAGAAGAAACTCTTGTTTCCTGTACTCACAACTGTAGACCTCCTTTTGCCCAACTCTGTACATTGTCTTCACTTAACCTTCTGCAAAGGTTCTGTGACTTTAAGTAAAACAACCTATAATAACACCAATCTTACCACTGTCTAATTGACATAAAGAGGAGTTAAATCCCTAGCCATCTCATGGTCATCATGAAATGACTTGAACAAAACATTATTCAAAGACATGCTGTAATTTTAACAGGGGTCAAATTTGTTTAAGATTATGTATTTACCATATATGTAAAAATGACCTTAAAACCAGCTTTTATCACTTAGTTGAAAGAATTACCACCTTTAGTAGAACAAGATTTTTAATAAATAACACGTTTTTATTTGGCTTTTCATCAATCTGAAAACTACAGCCTGAAGGGTTCCAGCCCGGTGTTCTTGACACCATCTGCCTCCCAGCCCTGCCTGGCATATATTTTAAGCACTCACTAAATGAAGAGCTACACTAATGAATCAGTCTATGTGCTTGCTTTGAAATCTGAACCTCAGAATTCTCAATATTCTTCAAAATACATATTTTTACAGTCTCTTCTAAGAGTGCAGAAACAAACATCAACTGTAGAAATTCCTAAAAATACAAATTTGGACTTCCAGGCCTTAAGCAAGATCTACAAATTCTAACCCTCCAAGGAAGGGCTCAAGTTGCACTGGTGTCCCTGACACACAATCTCCCTGAAGATACCAACATTCTGACTCAAAGAGATCAAAGCGTGCCCAGGATACATCAACTGTTCCAAGAAAACAAACCTTGAAATGTAGATTTCTTATTCAAAAGGGCATATGACAATATAGCAAAACCATTCATAGGCTTGTCCTGGAAACACTAAAGTCAATCATAAAGTATTCCTACTTTATCCAACCGAAAAACCAAGCAATGAAAAGTTAAGACTTAAAAAAAAAAAAAAAAGACAAATCAAGTCAGGAAGTTTAGTATAGTAGGTGGTTACTCTAGTGTCCAAACCCAGTAGGTCATCCTTCCAGTATTCAAAATGACAAAGCCTACAGGGTGAAAAATACGTGTACTACTGCGGCCAACAGAGTTCAGAAAGTAATCACGGGGTGATCATGCGGATGAACTGACCTTTTTTTTCCCTGCAGTTTGTTATGGAAATTTAGAAAACAAGTTCTTTTTCTCAGCCTTCTATGCGTTTAAGCCCTTCTCCAAGTAAAGCTCCGACTCGTTCAGATCGGGGACGCGTGTCACCCAACGAGGACGCAGCGGGGTCGCGGGGCGGCCGGAGGGGACTCGGTGGAGGTGCCACGCGGTTCGGCGAACCGCCAGCCGCCACCCGCCCGCGGCCACCCCTCTCGCGCGCGCGCTCCGCGCCGACCTCGCTCACCCTCGCGGGGAGGCCAGCTCACTCCGGGGGCGGAGGGGCAGGGGATGGCGAGACGCAGGCCCGCAGCAACAGCAGATCCGGCCGGCAGACCACGACTCAGGATTAGAAACTACTGAGACCCCAGGCAGGCGCATTTAGTTCACTAGGAGCCGGACCGGATGTCCTCTGACATCACAGCGCCTTTCCGGCAGCTCGTGGGCAGGAAAGTGCCGCCCACTTCTATTCGTTCCGCCCCTGTTCCTCCTACTCCTGCGGGGTCGGGGGTCAGGGACGCTATCCTTCTGTAGAGGACCTGATGGGAGAGAGGGACCCGAGAGGAGAGGGAAGATAGAAAAACAGGACAAATGGGGACAGAAGGCCGGCCGGCTCAATTTTATTTCTGCAGAAAATGAGAAGTCTAAAGAAAGAAAAATCTAAAAGGAAAGGGTAAATGAGCTCACAAACTTGGCACTGTACAGTGCACTCAAACAAAATTCTGGCCTAATTCTTTTGGAAACTTGCCGCCACCGATTCCTTACATCCGGCGTTTCATGTTTGCTGCACAAGCTGAGCCTCTGGTTGCCTTGTGAGGTCTGTTCTACCCTCCTGTGTCTCCTGTTTGCACCGCGCCTTCTGGAATTCCATTCTTTTGTGGACAAATTTCTGCCACATTCTGGGGCGATAGGGTGTGCTTCCCTGCCCTTAACTGAAGCTAATGTCGTGTGCCTTACAAAGACTGCTTAACTGTCTCTGAAATGCAGGGCACACATTGCCCCACAGACAGATAATTTTTCCTCTTTTCTAAGTAGTGTTGGTCAAATAAGTTTGTAAATATGATATATAGGTTTGCTCGCTTATAGTTCGCTTTGGGTGTGGGGGACAGGCTGTAAACAGGCGGGGCCGTTATAGCCTAAGGCTTAGTTTTAAGACTAAGCCTTTCCCACCCTTTTGAGGAATCCCATTATGCCTCAGATAAGTGACTTTGTATCAGAGACTTCTTTATTTGTATATTGGATTAAAGTTTTGGTTTCTGCATTATAAAATGGAGCAGAAGAGCCCATGCAAGAGAGGAGAGCAGAGAAAGGCCGCATGGAGAAGAGGAGAAGCAGCCAAGATGGCGGAGTGCTGAAGGAGAAGCCAGTTTGTACAGAGAGAAGGAGATGGGGAACAGAGATGAATAAGGCTGGTGAGGTACAAACCTTTGATCCTAGGAAAACTCAGATAAGTCAGTGGCTTTGAGAGCCCTGAATGGAAAGGGAAATGTTTTCCCACTGTGTGTATTTCTTACCCGCCACGTGTAAGGATTAAAGCTAATGGCCCACCAGTTCTTGGCTCCATTGTTTCATTACCGTCTGTCTGAATCAAATGAGAACCTGCATGGGCCAGGCGGCTGTGATGGTGGCCGTGGCTACTGGCTTTACAGGTAGCCACACCACTTTTTATCCTTCATTGCTGCTATTTTTTTACCCACACTTATTGATGAAAAACTTTAGAACTTGACTTCCAACTTCTGCCATCCGCCAGAGCTGCATTAACATAACATAAGATTCATTCTTTTGGGTTCTTGATTTCTTCATCTCCAATAGCCATCACCTCCACTCCACTACCAGGTACCCAGTCTCATGACTACACTTCAGGCCTTGTCATCAGGTGGATCCTGAAATTCATAAGAGTTGAGTAAAGAGCCATGACTAGTTGTTGGGCAGATAAAATGTATTATGCTCACTTTGTTAAAGACGACACAAGGAGGCCTTCACCCAGGTGATATTAATGTGTGTTGGGGGCAGGCAGGATTGTTGTAGCCTGGGGCTTGGTTTTGGGATTAAGCCTTTCCCACCCTTTTTGATGTGGGGCGGTACAATCCAATCATGCCTCAGAGAAGTGACCTTGTATTAGAGACTTCCCTATTCTGTATATTGGATTAAAGGTTGTGAAGCTACACTATAAAATGGGGGCAGAACGGGACCTGGCTCTTGGTTCCTGAGATTATCATTAGAAGAGAGATCAGAGGAGAGCAGAGAAAGGCCACGTGGAGGAGGCCAGGAGAAGCAGCCAAGATGGCAGAGTGCTGAGTGAGATGCCAGTTTGTGTAGAGTTTGTATTTGGGATAAGGAAGGAGATGGGGAACAGTGGTGAATAAGTCTGGTGAGCTAGAAACCTTTGATTCTAGGAAACTCGGATAAGTCAGTGGCTTTGTGAGCACTGAATGTGACTGGGTTTTGGAGCCCAGTGTATGTTTTTTACTTGCTCGCCAGGTGCAAGCTAGGATTAAAGACTATGGCCCATCAGTTTTTGGCTCCGCTGTTTCTTTACCGACTGTCCGAATCCAATGCGAACCTGCATGGGCCGGGAGGCTGCTTTGATGGTGGCCCT
This sequence comes from Saccopteryx leptura, assembly GCF_036850995.1. Classification (NCBI taxonomy): domain Eukaryota; kingdom Metazoa; phylum Chordata; class Mammalia; order Chiroptera; family Emballonuridae; genus Saccopteryx; species Saccopteryx leptura. Next base: position 212,116,534 of record NC_089503.1, on the reverse strand, counting down.
GGCCATGGCTTCTGGCTTTACACTAGTCCAGACCATTTTAAGCACCTGTAGAATGAGACCTTTATTTATTATAAAGCTCCAGTATTAAAACAATGTTGTATAGAATGAAATGTTGACAAGTAGACAAACGTAAATGAATAATGTTTTAGATACAGACTCATATATATTTACGGACTTGGTCAATGGTATAGGTTGCATTAGCATCAATGAGGAAAAAATACATTACTCAATAAATGGGGTGGAGACTATTGACTTTCCATATAGAGAAAAACTAAATTAGATCTCTATTTACCAGCATACGTAAAAATAATTTCCATATGTATTAGGGACATAATATACAAGGCCAAAAATATAAAACTATTATAAGAAAATATAGGAGAATGCCTTTATGATATTGAGTTAATGACTCTTTAAGTAAGACAAAAAAAAGAAAATAAATAATGCATGTAACTAAATTAAAAATTCAGCATAAAAAAACATAAACGAAGTGACAAGGCAAAACAAAAAGAGTTTGGCATTCATGTAACTGTTAAAAGAGTTGTTTACAAAATAAATTAAGAACCATAATTCAGTGAGAAAACTACAAACAACCAAAAGAATTACAGGCAAAAAGATATAAACAGGAAATTTTCTAGAAGAGGAAATCTAAATGGCATTAGAATATCCAAATTAATACCACAATGTAATACCATTTCTTTTATTAAATTGGCCATAACTTAAAAGCTTAGTAATTCAAAAATTAGAGAAAGGTGAAGAGACCAATTTTAAGCAATACTGGTGGGAGAATCAATTGTTAAACCTGTATTACTGTATTCAGTGGCAAAAATTTTAAACAATCTATCTTTTATTCAAGAAAGGAATAAATATATGCTATTTATAAACTAAAGTTAATGAACTTAATCTGTATGTATCAACATATATAATCCCAAAACATTATTTTAAGAAGAGACTCTAATGGAAATACTGTTTATGTAAATTCGTAAAGCAAAAAACCAATTTCATACATTATTTGGTACTTTTACAAGTACCAAAACATCCATAGAAATTATATTAACTTAAGATTTTGATTACCTCTGGTGACGAAAAAATAGATGATGTGAGACAATAGCTATACTTTTAGTTGTCAGAACAAAACATTTAAAAATATATCTAATATCACATCTATCAGATGGCTAAAATTAAAAAGACTGGCAGTATCAAGTGTTGGCAAAACTGTGGAGCAACCAGAACTCTCATTCAGTCTGAGAGCATTAAGTTGGGACTACCTCTTTGAAAATTATTTAGCATCATGTATTAAATATATACTTGTCTTGACTAAAATGCATGTAAAAAGATGTTTTTGGTAGTACTATTTGCAATAACCCCCAAACTAGAAACAGTCCAAGTATCCCTCAGCAGAAGAATAGATAAATGCATTGTGACTTATTCATAACGTAAAATAATATACAATGATGAGAATGGACAGACTACAACGTTACATAACAATATGGCTGAACCTCACAATAATATTAATCAAAAGAAGCCAGCAACAATAAAGAAGTCAGCAATGAAAAAGAAGCACATCATTATTCTGTCAAGCTCATTTACTCAATCAAGTCCAGATTTTTATTGCTGGCTAGATGTCTGGAGAAACTCAATAGGACAGCATGCACAAGATTCTGGGTAAAACAAAACAAAAGCAAACAAATAAAACCTAAACTGACAGGAGAGTAATAGAGGGTCAAGGAGACTAGGAGGAATAAGAAAAGTAAGGATTCAGACAGGAAGGAAGCTCTGAAGCTGGCATTTGGCTGACTCCATCTGCAAACCCCCAGTGACCTAGAGCTTGGATTCTAGCAAATAACATGTGCACTGGAGACGGCCCATATGACCAAGAAGGGTTGAGACTCTTGTGTAAAGCTGGGACCCACAAAGGACAACATCCTTAGTGCAAAAGTGAGGTTAAGGCCCTGGCCGGTTGGCTCAGCGGTAGAGCGTCGGCCTAGCGTGCGGAGGACCCGGGTTCGATTCCCGGCCAGGGCACACAGGAGAAGCGCCCATTTGCTTCTCCACCCCTCCGACGCGCTTTCCTCTCTGTCTCTCTCTTCCCCTCCCACAGCTAAGGCTCCATTGGAGCAAAGATGGCCCGGGCGCTGGGGATGGCTCTGTGGCCTCTGCCTCAGGCGCTAGAGTGGCTCTGGTCGCAACATGGCGACGCCCTGGAGGGGCAGAGCATCGCCCCCTGGTGGGCAGAGCGTCACCCCATGGTGGGCGTGCCGGGTGGATCCCGGTCAGGCGCATGCGGGAGTCTGTCTGACTGTCTCTCCCTGTTTCCAGCTTCATAAAAATGAAAAAATAAATAAATAAATAAAAAATAAAAGTGAGGTTAAAACAAAATTTTGTCACCCAGAGAAAGATGGTAAGGGTAATTACCTGCATCACCTTTGCTTCTTAGTGGAGTGGTAAAAAGTAAAAAAAGGACTACAAGAGAATTTCTAACAGCAAGCCCACCTTCAAGCATTTGTTGGCTTTTAAGGCTTTCTCCGCTGTATTTTACAGTGAAATAAGAATAGCAAGTAGGAGAAACCTGAAGGGGCCCCAGAACATTCCTAAAGTTTGATATCCCTGGTCTGCAGTTACTAAGCCCCTTCTTCCCAGGCTGACTGGGAAAAGTGAGCTTCTGCTCTGTGCAAAACTCTTAGCACACACAAGACTGGGAGTCTGGACTTCCTTTCTGGCTCTGTGGCTCTCGCGGACCTACAACCTTTGCTGGTTCTTCAGCCCCTTCTCATTTATTAGTCCTGCTCCCAGCTTCTTGAGACCCCAGGCCTCTAATAGTCTGCAAGGGGTCCTCTGGAATTCTCAGTAACATATTGTTTTTGAGCACTTGGGACTCTGGGAGCACTAACATGGCACATTTAACTCAGGCTGGCTGGTTATTGGTTATACTGTCAAGGCTCAACTCAGAATGGTCAACGCAACCACTTCTTGCACCTGTCCTCTCCCATTCATGTCTTCCCTTCCCTTTAGGAACAATCATTATTATAATTCTGTCTGAGTGTGGAGCTTCAGATGGAGTGAGTTTTTTAAAATTGATTAAAATATTGACAGTGAAGGTTATATAGCAAAGTCAAACTGCTCTTTCTTCCAAACCTGAAAAGTCATTTACTTTTAATTTTGGACATAGAATGTGATTTTTATCCAGTACAACCATCTGGATGACAATAGTTACCAGATGTCCAAAAAAAGAAATTAAGATAAGTTAAAATAAATGAAAAAAGTTAAAGGTGTCATCAGTCCCATTACTTTCCTACTTGGGAACTAGTGGAAGAATAGTGTATAGATAATCTTCAATGCCTTTAAAACAGGCTCAATATGATAAAAGTTGAAGTGCATTAATGTTTGTCCTTGGAGGATATAACAAGGCAATATTAAAGACAGAATTAGATAATTTCCTACTTAGTGTAAAATATGTCAATCGTGTTGAATATTTAATATAAGTATTGACAAGTTATAGTTTAATTTTTCTTAGAATAGGATCAAATTGTAACTTTAATGAGGGTTTCTTGAAATAACAAGTGTAAATACATCCTATCTCCAGCTGCTTTCATAATTAACCATGATAAAGCAAAACACTTTAAATTACCAAACATGGAAAATAAATGTGGCTTGTTACTGTGATTTTTTTTCCCCTAAAGCCTACTACGTAGAGATGTCAAGACAAATATTAAAAATTACATCAAAATCAGATACAAAATACAATATATCAGTTGGAAACCGCATTCAGCTGCATGTAACTGAAGCCCCAAGTGGTAGTGGATTTGACAGGATTGTTCATTTTTCTCTCATGTTACGAGTGTCTGGGACAGGTCCAGGAGAGGTCCAGCGGCTCAAGAACTTGACCGACAAAGTACTAGGGGTTCTTTTTGCAAGGTTCTCAAGGGAAATCACCACATCAAACACATTTTAGGCAGGAAAATTGAGGAAAGGGAAGAAGACACAAGAACCCACAGCCACTGAGTCAACCTCTGTCAACAGGCTCCCTGAAAGGTCATCCAAAGGATTGGATTCTGATAATTGACTGGAATGACATTACTCAAGCAGGTCTAGCTGCCAGTAAGACTGGCAAGCACAGTTTTTCAGCAGGACACATTGCAACCCTAAATAAAATCCAGTTTCCATTAAGCAGGAAGCTGGCAGTTTGAGCAAAGCTTGATTTTTGATATTTCACAAGACAGGATGTTTGAAAGCTGTTAGGATCGATTTAAAAAAAAAAAAAAAAACTGGTTTAAAATGAAAAACAATGTTAAAAAAATCCTTTCCGTACAAAACAACTAGATCTTGCATGCAACGTAATTTTATTGCGCGGCTACTCTCTCAGAAGCAAGGAAAATCTCTACCACCACCGCCTCCCTCACCCTGGGGAGAAAAAGAAAAGAAAGGCAGGAACTGCACTAGGGGTGTTCAAGAGTAAGCTCACAAGTAGTGGGTGTTGGTCAGAAGCCGGAACCAGCAGGAGCACTGCCCTTGAGACTAGGTCTTTTCCAGCTACCAGTCCAAGGAGTTCAGCCCTCAGAGGCTCAGGTCCAACCGGGTCAAAGTGACCCTGGGCCAGCGAGTCACTTGATCAGTGGCCACACCACCTTCAACAAGAAGTAAATGGAAAAGCATTAGGTCACAGTAGAAGGCAACAAATGCAGACAGAAGTGATCTAATACTTAAAACAAAAACTTAGGAATACAACTGATCACATTAAGCAGTTTATCGTCATCTCATTAGTTGCAGAAAAACATTTCACAAACATAACCATACAACTTATACATGCTTTTACCACATCTAATGTTTTTCTGTGAATAATTTTGGCTGTCCTCAGTAGACAATTGTATCATCTGCAATCACTCACTTTTTTCTTTCTACCTTTCCAGTTTCTTACATCTTTTCTTTCCTTGCCTTAATGAGCTGGGTATGACGTCCAGTACGATGTTGAAGAGAAGCCATGATAGAGGTTGCCCTTGACCAGTTTCTGATTTTAAAGAAAATGCTTTAATCATATTTCTATTAAAATAATGTTTGAAATTAATAGGTTTTAATCGGTACCCCTTTTGGGCAGCAGGAGGTAGATTAAGAATGTTCCTTTCTATTACTGAAAGATTTCATTTTAACCATGAATCAGAGATAAAATCATGAACCCTTAAAAATAAATTTTCAAAGAGAAGCAACCCAATAGAAATGTGGGTGAAAGATATAAACAAGCAATTCCCAGACAAGAAATGCAAATTGTAAATAAATGAATGTGTGTAGTTATTTTTAGCCTCATTAATAATCTGGTAATTTCATACCTAGTCAAATACTGTAAAGAAAGATATGCACTTATATATCAGGAAATGTATGCAAGAATAGTAGTTTGATAAAAAAATACTGCAAACCAGCTAAAATGTTCATCAGCAGAAAAACAGGTTAATAAATCGTTACATATTTACCCAAAGCAATGTTAAATGGTAGTGAAATAAATATAACAATACTCAGAATTGTGGCTACATTTCAGAAATAGAATGTTTACATATATATTATTTTGCACGTAGCAAAATATTGAACATTTTAAATTAGGAGTGTGAAGAGTTACCTGTGTGTCCTCTCGGTACTCCCTACATTGGTAGGTGTTGGGACAGGTGATTTGCCCAACCTTTAACTACACACTTCTGTGAGTGTGCCAGGAATGTAAGGCCCTTTTACAGGGTCATTTCTCACGGTTATACCTGCAGTGAGCAACCTTGAGGATTGCGGTAACATGACTCAGTGGACAAAGATCAGGCTTGCTTCCGCTTGTTAGAAAAAACAAAACAGTAAATTCCTCAAGCTCAGTGTTCTTGGCTGTGATGCAAATCTACTGTATCACTTCTATGAGATTTGCGAATCAAAGGAAAGTAATACGATCATGACACTCCAGCCACTGCTGTGCCCTGAGTACTAAAGTCCTTTGTCCCTGACCCAAGAGCCTTCTGTCTTCTGCCAGCATCCATAAACAGTAACAGGCTAATTCAGCCTGCAAACCGGGTAACATCCCAGACACTTCATAAGCCTTAACAATAAGTGGGGAGACTAGAAAGATTTCAAAAGAGCTTGACCTTGGTTAGTCACTACCTACCTATCTTGACCAGGGCTATTCAATATGACCTTTACATATTTATTTGTTGTTCCTTTGATGTAAAAGGAGCTAATTGGAGCAGAGAGGCTCTAGGAATTCGTGGTTCTGTATTGTGTGGATATGGAAACATATCCTGACATCTAGAGTGAAGGCACTCGTCTAGGGAGAATGGAACTCGCAAGGAAGAGTTGAAGCTCTTTCACAATTCCACTGTGTAAATGTCTAAATCTTCTATCACTATGTGTTCCTTCCTTCCTTCTGTTTTCTTTATTTTTCCACACGGCACGGATGCGATGGAAACAATGGGCTATAGAAGCGTGCCAGCCACCCAGGGCCGTTTTCCTCCCACGCTTTCCTCTGTGTCGCAGGTCTGGGTTAGAGTCACCTGTGAGAGGCACGAGCTTTAGAAAGCAGAAGAGAGGCTGAAGCTGTTATTATTTTCCTGCAGAGCAAGGTAGGCGCGCTCTAGCTGACCACAGACATGGAGTTTTGCCAACCACTCCCAGTCATTTTCTGAGAACAGCTCATTTCAGCTCCATTGATTACTGTGCACAATGGTGGTTCCCTGTGGTCCTTCCAGTTCTCACATTTCCTGAGAGGCGGTTTTTCTTATTTTTGCTTTCTCAACTCTTGTGTTAAATCCTTCCTGCTTGGCATACCTGCAGTGGCTTCTCTTGTCCTAACTGAACCCCTGCCTGATGAAAGAAGGTTAAGTGTTGAGGAAAAGCTACTCTAAATTGGTTTACTTGCAAAGTTTTCTACTGTCAAAGCTTTTATAGTAAAAACAGAACAAAGTTTCCATTAGAATCTATGTCCATATGGGTCATTTTGTATTGTTGCCATAACCAATTACTACAAATTTAGCAACCTAAAACAACACAATTTTTTCTTAAATTTCACAGCTTCTGTAGGTCAGAAGTCTGGGTGGGTTTCAATGGAGACCATGTTTGGGGTTTCATGAGGCTAAAATTAGGGGCTCAGCAGGGCTGCATTCCTTGATGGGGGCTGTGAGGAGGAATCCTTTTCCAGTCTTCGTCAGCTTGTTGGTTCACTTCAATTCCTTATGGTTGCAGGACTGAAGTCTTCATGCCTGTGTTAGTCATCATCCAGGGGCTGACATGTGTCCTCAGAGGCTGCCCATAGTCATTCTCAGGCCTTGCATGTGGCCCCCTCTTCAACAGGCTCATGGGGCTGAGTCTCTCACATTTCTCATCTCTCTGATTTCTTCTGTTGCATCTCTATGACTCCAGCCAGAGGGGGTTCTCTGCTGTGCCCACCTAGAATCTAGGTCATAGATGGTTCAAGATTAAACTCTTTAGCTCAACTTATCTTTAATTATACTGGCAAATCACATCACAATACTGCAAGTTTCCAGTATGAGGACATGGTCACTTCTGGGTAAACGATTCTGCCTACCACACCATCTAAAAATTTGAATGTTATTTATTCTATCATCTTTACATGACATTCTTACTTGAAACCTTATGACCCGCCTTGACTATGACAATCTTCCTTAACTTGATATTTGGGTTTTTGGACACTCCTTTAGGAAGAAGAGAGGGAGTAGTAGAAAGAAACAGCCAGTGCAAGGACAACGACAATAACAAAACAGACCAACCCCAAGGTCATTGGAGAGAGAGAACACCCCAGGGGCGGTCATGGATAGACCTGGAAATACAGAGAGCTTCACTTTAAGACAATATCACCTTAATGATTTTATTTTTAAAAACTGAGTTGCAAAACTCACTTTTTCCTTTCTCCTGCAATTGCACGTTACTTCTTTTTCACTCAGCAGCCTCTCTTCCAACACACACACACACACACACACACACACACACACACACACCACAACCTTGAGAAACAGTAATTTCTTAAAATCAGTTTTCACCAGGCCCAGGCTGGTTGACTCAGCGGTAGAGCGTTGGCCTGGCGTGCAGGGGACCCGGGTTCGATTCCAAGCCAGGGCACATAGGAGAAGCGCCCATTTGCTTCTCCACCCCCCCCCCTCCTTCCTCTCTGTCTCTCTCTTCCCCTCCCGCGGCTGGGGCTCCATTGGAGCAAAGATGGCCCGGGCGCTGGGGATGGCTCCTTGGCCTCTGCCCCAGGCGCTAGAGTGGCTCTGGTCGCGGCAGAGCGACGCCCCGGAGGGGCAGAGCATCGCCCCCTGGTGGGCAGAGCGTCGCCCCTGGTGGGCATGCCAGGTGGATCCCGGTCGGGCGCATGTGGGAGTCTGTCTGACTGTCTCTCCCCGTTTCCAGCTTCAGAAAAATACAAAAAAAAAATCAGTTTTCACCAAAAACCTGCTCTGATGTGGATGAGAAATTTGGAACTGCTTCTTGAGACCCAGGAATTAGGAGGCTCCTCTGTGGGATATGGTGACATCACCAGTTCTCTTGTCAAATAAACAAATTATGTGTCTACCTTTATAGTGAGATGAGATATGAGCCCTGTTATTTGGCTCCCCAGAAGAAAGATTTCTCATCATAATGAATACCCCTTCACACACAACCATATTTGTGCTTTGATGTGGAACAAAAATATCCATTAGAAGAATGACTGGACCTTTTGTCCTGCTTCTGTAAATTCATCATCTATCTCAGTGATTTTCAACTGGTGAGCTGCAAGAATTTTTAAACATGAAATACCTGACTGTTCAGTCACTGACCTCCTTTCCCTTTGATTGTCAAATAAAAACTTGACAACAGCCAACACAACAATAGCCGTCCAGTGTGAATGCCCTGGGTTGGCCATAAATATATGTCATGTAATAGAGTTGTATCTTATTGGTCATGTCACATAATATGTTTGCGTCTGGTTTGTTAATTCTTGGGACCAGAAATTCTATAGAAAAAGTACTATGGAGCAAAAAGGGCCAGTAGTTACCATCATTATTTTTTTTTAACTCAATCAAAATTAAACCTATATTTTGTCATATCAGCAGAAAATATATTTTTAGGTGTGCGGCAGAATTTCCGTAATTAGTTTATGTGCGCCATAAGATAAAAAGGTTGAAAATCTCTTATCTATCTCAATAATAGAAGCTTTTTTTCCTCTCTCACATTATCTTCCCAGACCCAATTCCCTTCCTTATTGTTTCCTTTATTACCTATAAAGCATAATCTAGAAAAGAGAAAAATGAAATACGCCAAGATAAATAATAGCTTGAGGGCATCTTGTTTTATCATCCCAGGCTGTCTGGTTTCTGAGTATTACAGGAAAAAAAAATAGGATATGAAAAACACTGTACAAGCAGTGTATGTGAATAACCTGTATACTTATTACTAGCCATTTAGGGTATGACAGGTGCTACCGAAACTCAGAGTGACTTTTTAATACTTCAGATTTATCTTATAAAATAAAAGCAGTGAATATTATTCCAGCTGTTGAGGGGAAAATGCATCGGCTATAGCCTTCTGTTAATATTCTAGTCTGATGTCAAATGACCTTAGAAAGCATGTCAATATTTATTTGATGTAAGATCATTTTATTTTAAGAATGCTTATCCCAAATGGGTTAACTATGTTCAGAAAAAGACCTTGAGGCATGCATTTGCAGAAATAAATCAGATGGTTTTGCCAAACTTTTACAATGTAAAGTACCTCTGGGTTTTGTTGATATGAGCAAGGTTTTTTAAAATAATAAATAGTCTTAGCTTGCAGTCATGCTGAGATTAGAATACTAATATCTCTGACCCTAAAAACATTTATTGATATTCTACCAAAGACTGAGGACCAATTCAGCAAGTGTAAAATGTGCCAAAGAGTGTAATCATAATCTTTATATTTGTATTACAATTTATGTTTATTATCTTTTTGGATAAGATGTGTTTCAAGGTTATCACTGTGACCCCAAGAGCTGTTTCCAGCTCTGCCACTGCCAGCAGCCTCAGTTTGTCACCTTCAAAATTTCTGTCCACCCTTAGGGGAAAATAGCTCAGTGGCACAAATCCATAGGAGAGAGAGAAGAGGAGATGGAAAATATTTGTGCTTATCAAGTGTCTACTATATATTAAGTGCTAGAAATGCAAAGGTGAGTAGATAACTTTTGTCTTTTTGTCCAAAAACAACAGGGAGCCAATGATGGCATTTTAAACAAGGTGAGTGGTCATCATAATTACTTTTTGCAAAGATCTTCCTGGGTGCAGCAGAAACAACGCCTCCTTTCTCTCAATCCTCACATCCCATTGATCTTAAGTTGTCAGTAACCGTGCCTACCTGTCTCCTCCCTGTCTCGTTCTCACGTTCCTTCATGAGGGTGAGTCTTTCACCTCTGCTCACTTGGAAGGTCGCTGGGTCACCGGTATCCCTGCCTCTGATCACATCCACCAGCACCGTCCTCTAACTGCAGAAAGACTGATGCTTCCCTATTCAGCCTGTTCATACTGCTTCTTTACTTCAAATAGACCTCATCATTGACGGAGTGAAGTCCAAAGTCCTTCATTCTTTCATAGCCTGAGGCCTCTGGTCTTTGTTCACAGTGACCTGCTTCCTGTTCCTGAACGTTGGCATTTTACCCAGGGTCACCTGGGCTTGGGGTTCTTTTCCTGCTCACTCTCACCAGCCCTTCTGCTGAGCCCTACTCATCTTTTCAAATTCTTAACAGGAGTGTTACCCCTCCCCCCACCTCCAGCGTAGAGAAGAACAATGTTTTCTTCACTGCGCTTAGGAGAGTCTGTTTCCATTGCTCTTATAATTAGAAATCAGGTGGTGAAAGTGATGGTTGATCTGTTCAAAGCCACGCTTTCTCTTTTCTGTGGGCCTTTCAGATTTATCATATAAAATAAATGCAGTGAATTTTATTCCAGCTGTTGATGGAAAAATGCATCTCAAAACCCAAGCAACACTGTTGGCAAAAGTGAAACCAAACAAACAAAAGAAAACAAAAACAAAAACTCTCTTGAAGATGTTCCCAAGATAATTTGCAAAAATACAAAATGGATGGTGAAAGTTTCCGGAGGGTTGAGAACAACCTTTCCAGTCTTGGTGCCTTTGAGTCTTAAGTAAATTCAATTGAAGGGATTCTTGACTATCCCAAGGCTACAGGAGGAGGTTCAGGAGGAAGCAGTAACTAGAACATAATTAGGGCCCAGTCAATCACATACATACATGAGGCTACATTACTCACATAAAGGAATGCTGTTTGGTTATGAAACATCTCTGCTTTGTACCCAAATACTTACATAACTGGCATGAGATTTTCTGTGGAGCTATGCCCTATAAACCTATAGATTCAAGATTTATCATGTTATCATACATAGACAAGGAACATCCTTCTAAAGACATTATTATATAGACGAGGATTCCTCTCCTAGTAAATATTACTGATATGCTTGCCAGAAGTCAGTCATTCAAGTGTTTACAAGAACATTTGACCCAGTTATCTTTTTCATTTCTCTTCTGGACATGCCACTGACCCAGTGCCCCCATGAAAGTGAGAGAATGGGGTGGTCCTGCTGCTACTTCCTTCTCGGAACCAAAACCTTAAGAACTTCTTAAATCAGGTACTCAGTCTCACTAAGAGTCTCTCTCTCTCTCTCTCTCTCTCTCTCTATTTCTCCCTGGCTTCATTTTTTGGATAGAATACTTTCTTACAATTTGGAAGATAGCTATCAACAGTTTGACCTTAGAAATCCCAGTAGAAGGCATTATTTTCTGCTTGTTTCTCCTCTCAGAAAATTAGAAAAAACCTTGCTGCTGGGTCTGGCACCACCTCACTGTGGTTAGGAAATACAAGCTCTGGGTCAGGTGGAATCAGGAGAGTGAGGTCTCTTTTTCTTTTCTTTTTTTTTTTTTTTTTTTTTTTGTATTTTTCTGAAGTTGGAAACGGGGAGGCAGTCAGACAGACTCCCGCATGCGCCCGACCGGGATCCACCCGGCATACCCACCAGGGGGTGATGCTCTGCCCATCTGGGGCATTGCTCTGTTGCAACCAGAGCCATTCTAGCGCCTGAGGCAGAGGCCATGAATCCATCCTCAGCACCCGGGCCAACTTTGCTCCAATGGAGCCTCAGCTGCGGGAGGGGAAGAGAGAGACAGAGAGGAAGGAGATGGGGAGGGGTGGAGAAGCAGATGGGCGCTTCTCCTGTGTGCCCTGCCCGGGAATCAAACCCGGGACTCCTGCACATCAGGCCGACGCTCTACCACTGAGCAAACCGACCAGGGGCTGTGAGGTCTCTTTTTCAAGAAGAGAGATGGGAAAACTTGCTGGGCAGATGAAAATAATAGCCAAGACTCCACCAAAATATCAGAATCATTCTTATTTTAAACAAAACCTAAGTTCAGTCAGAATACAGGTATTTTGTTAATATAATCTTGAAAGATATATTATCCATGTTTTACTAGATGTGAGTTTAAAGTAAGACTTTTGTTTTAAAATATCACACAAATTAATATGCAATGATCCGGGTTCACACTTTTCTTATAATCACATATTTTTGTCTGCATAAATGTCCCATGATTTTTTCTATATATTAAAAAAAAAAACCTGCTGAAGACAGATACAATTGAGTGGTCATATCATCAAAATGTATATTATAAAAAAAATTGGAAATAAATTTTTTAGCATTTGCAAAAAAACATAAATTCTATTTTAAATGCCAACCAAACAACATACTGTTGATTTGAGGATTTATTGGCACTGTACACTGTCTCTACAACCAGTATTAGTTTGCAGTTGCTGAGTAAAATATTATTGTTTATTAATTTAGTAGCAGTCTGACTCCTAAAGACTTTAAAATTATTTTTCTGTCACTATATACTTAATAATGCTCAGAGTTTTCTATTGTTAAGACAAATGCTAATGCTAAAAACATTCAACTGCAGATAATAAATGTTAACATATTGTTACTAAGTATTAAGAATAGTTTTCTTGTATAAAACTCACAAACTGATTTTGAAAGTGTTTTCATACAAAATTCCAATAATCTTTTAAATACTTGCAGAATGTTTTAAAGAGGAGTAGAGCTTCCCCCCCAAAAAACTAAATAGAAAACAAGCATTCTACATTTTGGGGTTTTGTTTTTGTTTTTGTTTTTTTTACAGTGACAGAGAGAAAGTCAGAGAGAGGGATAGATAGGAAAGACAGGAACGGAGAGAGATGAGAAGCATCAATCATTAGTTTTTCATTGCAACACCTTAGTTGTTCATTGATTGCTTTCTCATCTGTGCCTTGACCATGGGGCTACAGCAGACTGAATAACCCCTTGTTCGAGCCAGCGACCTTGGGTTGAAGTTGGTGAGCTTTTTGCTCAAACCAGATGAGCCAACGCTCAAGCTGGTGACCTCAAGGTCTTGAACCTGGGTCCTCCGCATCCCAGTCTGACGCTCTATCCACTGCACCACTGTCTGGTCAGGCCAAGCATTCTACAGTGTGTCCGTAAAGTCATGGTGCACTTTTGACCGGTCACAGGAAAGCAACAAAAGACAATAGAAATGTGAAATCTGCACCAAATAAAAGGAAAGCCCTCCCAGTTTCTGTAGGATGATGTGGCAGCATGTGCGCATGCGTAGATGATGACATAACACCGTGTATACAGCGGAGAAGCCCACGGCCATGCCAGTCGAGATGTGGACGGTACAGAGGAAAGTTCAGTGTGGTCTGTGGCTCGCTAAATTCTAATCCGTGACCAAAGTGCAACATGAATATCGGCGCGTTTATAATGAAGTGCCACCACATAGGAATAACATTACTCCATGGGATAAGCAGTTGAAGGAAACTGGCAGTTTGGTGGAGAAACCCCGTTCTGGTAGGCCATCAGTCAGTGATGAGTCTGTAGAGGCTATACGGGATAGCTACCTAAGGAGCCCTAAAAAATCTGTGTGTGCGTGTGCTCGACAATTACACCTAAGCAAGACTACAGTTCATAAGGTGTTAAAGAAATGACTCTGTTGTAGGGGGTACAAATTGCGGCTGTTGCACGCTATCAAACTGGTGGATAGATCCACATGATGCGCGTTTGCTACAGATATGCGTCATGAGATCAACAACGATGCAAGATTTTTGCAGAAGATTGTGTTTAGCGATGAGGCGACCTTCCATATCTGTGGACATGTTCATCGTCATAATGTCCCAATATGGGCTGCTGAACATCCTCATGCCTGCATTGAGTAAGAACGTAACACCCCTAAAGTGAACGTGTGGTGTGGCCTGATGCATGATAAGGTGATAGACCCATTTTTTTTCGCGAGCAGTCTGTGACGGCAAAGTCCTATCTTGACATGTTGGAATTGTATGCAGTGCCACAATTTCCAGAAGGTGTCATCTTTCAACAGGACGAAGCTCCTCCACACTACGCCACCATTGTTCATGAGTTTCTGGATAGAACATTCCCCAGGCGGTGGATAGGCAGGGGTTCTGTCAAGCCATGGCCACCACGATCCCCGGATCTGATGCCCTTATACTTTAACTTTTGGGGTATGTGAAGCAACATGTGTACATTGAACGTATCAACAACATTAATCACTTAAAACAGAGAATCACAGATTTTATTCATTCTGTTACACCAGATGTCCTTACCCGTGTGTGGCAAGAACTTCACTATCGTTTGGATGTGTGTAGGGCAACAAATGGAGCCCACATCAAACTGCACTGAATAGGTATGAAACTGGGAGAGTTTTCCATCATCCCTGAAAATTTCCCTCATGCTGCTCTTCCATAGTCAACCCTTTAACCATCTTCAACCCCTGGCAACCATTGCCTTCCTGAGACTTATAAAGGAGATGACTTCCTGAGTCATATAAAGGAGATATACATTATGTATTGTTTGGGGACTGACTGCTTTTATTTGGAAAAATGCAGTTAGAATTTGTTCCTGTCATAGGGTATATCAGTAGCATGCTTATTTTTCTTGCCAAGTATTGTGCCATTGTATGGATGAAGCACAATCAGTTTAGCCATTCTTGGGTTGGAGGACATTTGGATAGTCTCTAGCTTTTGGCAATTATGAATCAGTGCTTTAACCACTCATATAAAGGCTTTTATGTAAATATAAGTTTTCATTCTCTTGGGTAGAAAGCAGATTTCTGAGTCATGCGGTGAGTGTTTGTTTAACTTTATGAGAAACTGACAAACTGGTTTGCAAAATGGCTGTAGCATTTTGCAATCTCACCAGCAGTGCATGAAAGTTCAAGTTGCTCTGTATCCTCACTAGAACTTGGTATTATGGGGTGTTTTGGTTTTTTTTTAGCCATCCTAATCCATATGTAAGCTATATCATTGTGTTTTAATTTGCATTTACCTAAATGATTAACAATATTGAGCATCTTCCCATGTATTTATTAGGTATCTGTATTTTTCTTTTCATGAAGTGTCTGGTCAAATCTTTTGCCCATTTTTTTTAAATGAAGCTGTTTTCTTATTATGACTTTTGAGTTCTTTGTATCTTTCATATATAAGCATCTTAAAGATATGCAGTTTACAAATATTTTCTCCCAGTCCGTAACTTGTCTTTCATTCTCTTTTGCAGAGCAAAAGTTTAACTTTGATGGAGTCTAATTTATCTCTTTTTTTTCTTTAATGAGTCATGCTTTTGGGGTTGTGCAGCTCTGCTTTTTGCTAAGCTACCTAATTGCTCTGCCTTAGCCTTATCTGACAAAATGTATTTTGAAGACAGAGAGAAGTATGTTTGAGTTCCTCTTAGCTCCAAACAGAACAAGAAAATGTACTGACTTTGACACATATATTTGAAATTTCTGGGCTCATCTTCTGTGAATCCTTTCCCACCTCCAGATGCCTTTTGGATGCACACGTGTTCCTGTTTGTGCATGACCTTATGTCCATAGCACGAACCACACTTACTGCTATTGCACATACCATCTGCTTACTCTTTAATGTCTTCAACTCCTTGGAGGCGGGAATGGTGTGTATACTTCCCTGCCAGCTCGATGTCCAACAAATAATAGATATCCACCAATACTTTGTGTAATGAAGGTATCTCACCCCGTGAACACTTCAGAGAAGCTCTGTATGAGCACAGGGGAAACAGACATCACTGACAAATCAATGAGTTAATCCCTCACGAGTGCAAAAAGAGACAAATGGAGAAGAGTAGTTTAATACCCTGTGAGATAGTTCATAGTGAAGAGAAACAGATCAAATTGCCCTGTTGAGATATTCCATAGATATTTTTTTAATTTATTTATTAAATTTAATGCAGTGACATTGATAAATCAGGGTACATATGTTGAGAGAAAACATCTCTAGATTATTTTGACATTTGATTGTGCTGTATACCCCTCCCCCAAAGTCAAATTGTCTTCTATCAACTTCTATCTGTTTTTCTTTGTGCTCCTCCCCTCCCCCAACCCGCACTCCTTCTTCTCCCCCTCCCCCCTCCCCCCATCCCCCACCCCTGTTGCCATCACATTCTTGTTCATGTCTCTGAGTCTCATTTTTTATGTCCCTTCTATGTATGGATTCATATAGTTCTTAGTTTTTTTTTCTGATTTACTTATTTCACTCTGTATAATGTTATCAAGGTCCATCCATGTTATTGTAAATGATCCAATGTCATCATTTCTTATGGCTGAGTAATATTCCATAGTATATATGTACCAAAACTTTTTAATCCACTAGTCCTCTGACAGACACTTGGGCTGTTTCCAGATTTTCGCTATTGTGAACAATGCTGCCATAAACATGGGGGGTGCATTTCTTCTTTTCATACAGTGCTTTGGTGTCCTTGGGTTATATTCCTAAAAGTGGGATAGCTGGGTCAAAAGGCAGTTCGATTTTCAGTTTTTTGAGGAATCTCCAAACTGTTTTCCACAGTGGTTCCACCAGTCTGCATTCCCACCAGCAGTGCAGGAAGGTTCCCTTTTCTCCACATCCTCGCCAGCACTTATTCTGTGTTGTTTTGTTGATGAGCGCCATTCTAGCTGGTGTGAGGTGATATCTCATTGTGGTTTTAATTTGCATTTCTCTAATAATTAGTGATGTTGAGCATTTTTTCATATGCCTATTGGCCATCTGTAAGTCCTCTTTGGAGAAGTGTCTATTCATTTCTTTTTCCCATTTTTGGATTGGATTGTTTGTCTTCCTGGTGTTGAGATTTACAAGTTCTTTATAAATTTTGGTTATTAACCCCTTATCAGACGTATTGTCAAATATGTTCTCCCATTGTGTAGTTTGTCTTTTTATTCTGTTCTTGTTGTCTTTAGCTGTGCAAAAGCTTTTTAGTTTGATATAGTCCCATTTGTTTATCCTGTCTTTTATTTCACTTCCCTGTGGAAATAAATCAGCAAATATATTGCTCCGAGAGATGTCCGAGAGCTTACTGCCTATGTTTTCTTCTAAGATGCTTATGGTTTCACAGCCTACATTTAAGTCTTTTATCCATTTTGAGTTTATTTTTGTGAGTGGTGTAAGCTGGTGATCTAGTTTCATTTTTTTGCAGGTAGTTGTCCAATTTTCCCAACACCATTTGTTAAAGAGGCTGTCTTTACTCCATTGTATTTCCTTACCTCCTTTGTCAAATATCAGTTGTCCATAGTGAACTGTGGGTTCTGTTCCATTGATCTATATGCCTGTTCTTATGCCAGTACCAGGCTGTTTTGAGTACAATGGCCTTGTAGTATAACTTGATATCAGGAAGTGTGATACCTCCCACTTTATTCTTCTTTTTTTTTTTTTTTTTTTTTTAAATAAATTTTTATTAATGGTAATGGGATGACATTAATAAATCAGGGTACATATTTATTCTTCTTTTTTAAGATTGCTGAGGCTATTCGTGTTCTCTTTTGGTTCCATATAAATTTTTGGAATATGTGGTCTATATCTTTGAAGTATGTCATTGGTATTTTAATTGGTATTGCATTGAATTTATAGATTGCTTTGGGTAATATAGACATTTTAATGATGTTTATTCTTCCTAACCATGAGCACGGTATATGCTTCCACTTGTTTGTATCTTCCTTGATTTCTTTTATCAATGCTTTGTAATTTCCGAGTACAAGTCTTTAGTCTCCTTGGTTAAGTTTACTCCTAGGTACTTTATTTTTTTGGTTGTAATTGTGAAGGAGATTGTTTCCTTAATTTCTCTTTCTGACTGTTCATTGTTGGTGTATAAAAATGCCTCTGATTTCTGAGTATTGAGTTTATATCCTGCCACTTTGCTGAATTCATTTATCAGGTCTAGTAGTTTTTTCACTGAGACATTAGGGTTTTCTATATACAATATCATATCATCTGCAAATAATGATAGTTTTACTTTTTCTTTTCAACTTGAATGCCTTTTATTTCTTCTTCTTGTCTGATTGCTGTGGCTAGGACTTCCAGGACTATGTTAAATAAGAGTGGTGAAAGGGGGCACCCCTGCCTTGTTCCTGATCTTAAGGGTATTGCTTTTAATTTTTGCCCATTGAGTATGATGTTGGCTGTGGGTTTCTCATAGATGGCTTTTATCATGTTGAGGTATGTTCCCTGTATTCCCACTTTGCTGAGAGTTTTGATCATGAATGGGTGCTGGATTTTATCAAATGCTTTTTTTGCACCTATTGAAATTATCATATGGTTTTTCTCCTTCTTTTTGTTTATGTGATGAATCACATTGATGATTTACAAATATTGTACAGCCTTGCCTCCCCAGAATAAATCCCACTTGATCATGGTGTATGATTTTTTTCCATATATTGTTGGATCCAGTTTGCTAATATTTTGTTGAGGATTTTAGCATCTATACTCATCAGAGATATTGGCCTATAATTTTCTTTCTTTGTGTTGTCTTTGCCTGGTTTTGGAATCAGAATTATGCTCACCTCATAAAAGGAGCTTGGAAGTCTTCCTTCCTCTTGAATTTTTTGAAATAGCTTGAGAAGGATAGGAGTTAGTTCTTCTTTGAATATTTGGTAGAATTCACTTGTGAAGCCATCGGGCCCAGGACTTTTCTTTGTTGGGAGATTTTAGATAACTGCTTATATCGCATTTGGTGTAATTGGTCTGTTTAGGTTTTCTGATTCTTCCAGATTGATTTTTGGAAGATTGTATGTTTCAAGGAATTTGTCCATTTCATCTAGGTTGGCTATTTTTTTGGCATACATTTCTTCATAGTATTTTCTTACAATCCTTTGTATTTCTGTTGTGTCAGTTGTTATTTCATCCCTCTCATTTCTAATTTTATTTATTTCAGTCCTCTCTCTCTTTTTCTTGGTGAGTCTAGTTAAAGGTTCATCAATCTTTTTAACCTTTTCAAAGAACCAGCTCCTAGTTTGTTTGTTTTTTCTGAAGCTGGAAATGGGGAGAGACAGTCAGACAGACTCCCACATGCGCCTGACCGGGATCCACCCGGCATGCCCACCAGGGGCGACGCTCTGCCCACCAGGGGGCGATGCTCTGCCCCTCCGGGGCGTCGCTCTGCCACGACCAGAGCCACTCTAGTGCCTGGGGCAGAGGCCAAGGAGCCATCCCCAGTGCCCGGGCCATCATTGCTCCAATGGAGCCTTGGCTGCGGGAGGGGAAGAGAGAGACAGAGAGGAAGGAGGGGGTGGGGGGTGGAGAAGCAAATGGGCGCTTCTCCTATGTGCCCTGGCCAGGAATCGAACCCGGGTCCCCCACACACCAGGCCGATGCTCTACTGCTGAGCCAACCGACCAGGGCCCCAGCTCCTAGTTTTATTGATTCTCTGTATTGTTTCTTTAACCTCTATGTCATTTATTTCTGCTCTGACCTTTATTATTTCCTTCCTTCTACTACATTTGGGCTTTACTTGCTATTCTTTTTCTAGTTCTTTTAGATACAGGTTTAAGTTGTTTATTTGAGCTTTTTCTAGCTTCTGAAAGTGTGCCTGTAGTACTATGAACTTCCCTCTCAGTACTGCTTTCGCTGTGTCCCATAAATTTTGAGTTGTTTTATGCTCATTGTCATTCATTTCTAGGAATTTTTAAATTTTTTCTTTGATCTCATTCTTAATCCATTCATTATTTAACAACCTGCTATTTAGTTTCCATGTGTTTGAGAATTTTTGAGCTTTTCTGTTGTGGTTCAGTTCTAGTTTCATGCCGTTGTGATCAGAGAAAGTGTTTGATATGATTTCAGTTTTCTTAAATTTGTTGATACCACTTTTGTGTCCTATCATGTGGTCTATCCTAGAGAATGTACCATGAGCACTTGAAAAGAATGTATATTCTGCTGCTTTAGGGTGAAAGGTTCTGAAGATATCTATTAAATCGAGTTGATCTAGTGTGTTCAATACGTCTGCTGTTTCTTTGTTAATTTTCTTTCTTGAGGATCTATCTAGTGATGTTAGTGGGGTATTGAAATCCCCTACTATTATAGTATTGCTATTGATCTCGCCCTTTAAATCCATCAAAGTCTGCTTTATATATTTGGGTGCTCCTATATTAGGTGCATAGATATTTATAATGGTTATATCTTCCTGTTGGATTACTCCCTTTATCATTATGTAGTGGCCTTCTTTATCTCTTACTATATCCTTTGTTTTAAAGTCCAATTTGTCTGATATAAGTATTGCTACCCCGGCTTTTTTTTCATTTCCATTTGCATGAAATGTTTTTTTCCATCCTTTTACCTTCAATCTATGTGTATCTTTTTTTTTTAAGGTGTGTCTCTTGTAGACAGCATATGTATGGGTCCTGTTTTCTTATCCACGCAGATACCCTATGTCTTTTGATTGGATCATTTAATCCATTTACATTTAAGGTTATTATTGATATGTAGTTGTTTATTGCCATTTTCTTCTTTAAAGGTGTATTCCTTTTTTGCTATATTCTTTTCCCACTTTGATCTGTTTACAACAGGCCCCTTAACATTTCCTGCAGCATTGGTTTGGTTGTAATGAATTCCTGGATTTTTTTTTTGTCTGGGAAGCTTTTTATTTCTCCTTCAATTTTAAACGATAGCCTTGCTGGATAAAGTAGTCTTGGTTGTAGGTTCTTGTTCTGCATTACTTTGAATATTTCTTGCCATTCCCTTCTGGCCTCAAGTGTTTCTGTTGAGAAGTCGGATGTCATCCTTATGGGGGTCCTTTGTAGGTGATAACTTTTTTTTCTCTCGCAGCTTTTAATATTTTCTCTTTATCGCTTAGCTTTGGTATTTTAATTATGATATGTCTTGGTGTAGGTTTCTTTGGGTTTCTCTTTAATGGAGTCCTCTGTGCTTCTTGGACTTGTGAGAGTTTCTCTTGCATTAATTTAGGGAAGTTTTCAGCTATGATATGATTGAACAAAGTCTCTATCCCTTGTTCTTTTTCTTCTTCTTCAGGAATCCCTATGATGCGGATGTTATTTCTCTTCATGGTGTCACAGAGCTCTCTAAGAGTTTCCTCTGACTTTTTGAGTCTCTTTTCTCTTTTCTTCTCTGCTTTCATGCCTTCATTCCAGTTGTCCTCCAACTCACTGATTTGATCCTCAGCTCTATTTATCCTGTTTTTAATTCCTTCCATTGTGGTCTTTATTTCTGATATTCTATTTGTCATCTCCGATTGATTCGTTTTTATACTTGCTATTTCTTTATTTAGGTGTTCATAATGACCATCCATTGTTGTTCTAAGATCCCTAAGCATCCTTACAATCATTATTTTGAACTCCACATCTGGAAGTTTGATTATTTCCATATCACTCATCTCCTGAAGGTGTCTCTTGTGGTTTCATTTGGATTGCACTTCTTTGTCTTCTCATTGTCTGTTTTTGGGTGTTTTATTTGTAGGGTTGGTTGAGTCTAGGCTTGGTGTTGTCTGCCTCCAGTTTTCAGTTGTGTTATTTCTAGGTCTTCTTGGGTCGGTATCAGCTGTTATCTGTAATCCACTTTCGGATTTGGGCAGCTTTGAATTCTTGATTTGTTTGTTTTCTTAACAGGTGATAGTCTTGTTAATGATCTCAGCAGGGGGCTTCCTTGAAACTGTATCTAGGAATGCGGTGGGTGTAACCTGAGACTCTGAAGGCCTCTTTAGTCAACTAATCTCACTGGGGGCAGGGTGTTTTCTCAGCTTCAGTAGGGGGAGGTATATCTCAGATCTCCATGGAGACCTGAGTTACTGCCCCTCCTCCCCACTTCTTGTTTTCAGCTGTGTCTTTTTGCGCTGATTGGAGCTGGTTAGATGTCTGGAGATCTCTGATCTGGAAGCAATTCAGCTCTGTTTTGTGAAAGGTTCAGTCCCTCTCCTAGCTATGGCTGCCTCCAGCATGGATGAGTCAGCTTTTTTAGGTCGTCTCCTTCATTCCTTAGCCCCTCACAGTCTGTCCCTCTCTCTTTCCTTTCCACTTGGTTGATAAGCTGGTCTTTTCAGCACACCTCGCTCCCTGGTCGCCAGGCAAGTGGCTGTGAGCAGTAGTTTCTGCTCTTTTCCCTTGTGTGAGATCCCCTGTGGGCTCTCAGCCTCACCCCCCCTCCCCCGTTCCTGTAAGCAGGGGAGATTCAGGCGCTCTCTACCAGGTTTGTTGTGGCTTCTTCTTTGCTCCTAGGTTTTTGAGAGCTGTTCTTGCAGTTCAGAATTGGTTTTTCATGCTGATTTTTCCTAAATTAATTTGTATTCCAGTTTGGTGGTGAGAGCTGGGTATCTGTGCATCCACCTACTCCACTGCCATCTTTTTCTCCTCCATAGATATTTTAATTAATCCCTTACTATGTGTTGGGCTTAGATCATTTCTTGTTTAGGTCATTTCTTAGTATTTAATCATTTGACATTAGGAAATAAAAATTCAAAATGTTTTGATAATAGTAAACTTAGAGAGAAAAGACATTCTTAAGTTTTATTTTTTTGTTATTCTGAAAAATGTTAAGAATTTTTAAATATATTGACTATCTTTTAGTCTTTATCTTTTTTATATGTTAAAATATTAAAATGATTAAATTTCAAAAGAGGAGGAAATGAAAATACTCAAAATCAAGAAAATATTTATTGAACATATGTACAAAGTCAATTTATTAATGAATGATTCAAAACAACCTATATATATTCACATTAAATGCTTTATAAGAAACAAAGATATTAAAATTGGATTATGATTGTGAACTCACTAATATTTTGAGATGAATAATTTTTGATAAAAGTAAAATTTATCATGGCAAACAGAAACTACAACTGAAGTTAAATAACATGAAAAGATAAATTGTTGAAAGACTTTATTCTTGAGACAAAACTTAATCCAGTTCTCGATATCAGCTACTGATATGAAAACTGAATATTAATGAAACTAAGCTCATCTTGGGGCGTGTTAAGATGGACGGGTCATCTTCTAATGGAGTTCTGGATCTGCTGGCCACCTCTCTGGTCCTCCTCCCTGTGAAGCAGGTTCTTGGAGAGGGGAAGATGAAGGACTCAGCCACTTAGGCTGAGAAAGGGGAAAGAGCGGGATACCTCTTACTAGAAGGGTCTATTTGTGAAACAAAAGGAAGTGCCGAAAAGCAGGTCAAGGCCAAGTACAAGTGCAGTTCATCACCAGTTCCTCAATGGAAAGCTGTGAACAGTGGGATGGTACAACAGTTACTAGAACTGTTAGTTTAGGGCGTCATGACAAAACCAATTCTTTATAACTTGGTATTCCTACCAAAAGGCTTTCTAACCCAAGGAGGATTGTAGTGGAAGCATCTAAAGCAGCTCTCTGAATCAGAGGCAAATATCCGAGGAGCTGGATTTACTGAGGGAGAAACCAGGACAGCTCAGGTAGCAAGAACTGATCGCTATTGAAACAGGGTCAACCAGATCCAACAGATCTTTGGTTTGTCACTCCTTCCAAGAATCAAAGTCCTAAAAAGAAGAGTCTAACTGGTCTACTCTGAGTCTTTTGCCTCTCCCCTTTGCTATAGGAAGACCTAATCAACAGTTCCATTAAATGGCGAAGATACAAATTTCCTAAGGGGGTCAGGGTTTTGTTAGCAGTAGAAAGGGTAAGGCCTGTTGGGACCTCAAAACACCTGTCAGAACTAGTATACCTGTTTATTTTGTATACAACAGCAAATTAATTTCTATTTTGAATGCCATTCCACCAGACAGATGGGAAAGTATACCTGTCATTTCTTAGGATTTCTCTACACACAGACATTTTACTACTGTTCTGAGCTTTCTGCATTGCCAAGGCATAGGATAGGGGCTTTCTGGGTTTTGGTCTGTTGTCCACATAGCTTACTGGGAAATACTATAATCTTTGTTCACGTGTCTTCTTACTGCCGGTTCAGCCTGGACTTTGCACGTAGAAATCTTTAATGAGGTGCCTGTGGTCCCAGCTTCCCAGCATCCTGTGCAGCTGGTCCTCTCTGGAGTCACGTCACTTTGGAACTTTGTCAGGAAACACTGTTCAGGTCTTTTACTGGTAAAACCCTCAGATTGCAAATCCTTTCATAATCCAGTAGAGCTTTTACCAAATTTGTAGGAAATACTTTTTCCCTTGGGTTCCCTCTAAATCATTCTACCCTCAGAAATTCAGTTAGCCTTTCTGCCAACATTACAAACCTCCTCATGATCCTATCAACTTAGAATCTGAGCAAAGCACATCAGGCCATTTTGCAGAATATTAGTGCATTTTATTCTAATGACATCCCCCGATCCAGCCCACACCTCCATGGTCGCTGAAGCCAGAAAACTGGCAGTCCAGGCTCAGCTTGAATGGGGGCAGGAGAGGGAAAGATAGAAAGAGGTTGTCGGGGCATTGAAAAAAAATAAAAAGATGCAGGGAGAAAGCCACATAAATTAAATCTTGAAAGATTATCTAGTCATGCCAAGATCAAGGAATAGCACTATACTGGCAGATGAAAAACGACCTGGAGTTATTCCATGGACAGAGTTCAGAGGCCTTGCTGGGGCCTTTTGCATAATCTCAGCTCAGACTCACAAGGGCAGGCTGAGTTCATTTAAAGGGGCAGACACCACATCAGGATCTCCAGGAAAGAAAGAAGTATTTGTCCTGGGAGCCTGTGAAACAATCTCTTCCTTTTCATTTTGACAAGGGTTTACACTTGTGTGCAGGCATGTGTGTGTGTGTATGTGTGTGCGCACGCGCGCACGCACACATGTCTGGAGGGGGGATATGAAAGGGGAAAATAGAAAAGTGGGTAGTAGTCCTCTATTTTATACTTTCTTTCTGAGTATGCTTGCTTATCTTACATAATAGTAGCGAATAGTATTGTGTCCTTCCTAGGCACCAGGCACCATTCTAAATGCTTTTGGGTGTTTTAACTGATTTATTTCATCCTCACCACCGCCCTGTGAGGCAGGTGTTACCATTGACCTTATTTTATACAGCAGGAAGCCAACGTACAAGGTCAAGGAAGTGGCACAGTTGGGATTTGAACCCAGGCAATCTGGCTCCAGAGGCCATGCTTGTCACTATCCTTTGTGTGAACTGTGTTTCTCTGAACCAACCAGTTCCCGTGCCAGCTCTTTGATTGATTCTACTCATCATGAAACTCTTCTGTGTCTGAGGGGCCCCACCTGACGCTCTGGCATTGTATGAGTACAAGCAAGCCACCCTGAAGGAGCTCACATTGATAATACTGTCATAGGCAGCAGAGTAGCATTTCATCAAATATTACATAGAACTATACTAAAATTTGCATTACTATGGAAAACACTTGGCATTTATTAGATAAGAATTTCACGTGGTTCAACCAAAAATATGAAAATGATATCGACTATTAAGATTTGGTTATGAGTGAAAATACTGCACACTCGTTTAAATGTAATGGCTAACCAAATAACATATATATATATGAATTTTCTAATTCTTTCTTATCAACTATAACACTCTAATAATTCTCCTCAGAGTACTTTCAGCTAGTTTTCCATAGTATGAATGTTTATAATACCATACCTCCATTTTTATTCATTGTAATTGTTGCTATGTCAGAATCCCCCATAGGAAGGCATTCATGCTGGTCAGACTTGCCAGTTAGCTTTCTGTAGGCCTCTGCCACCTTGGAAGTGTGTGGTTTTGTGCATACAGTACGTGTTTCTGGTAGCATGTCCATCTGCGACCAAGTTTTGTAAAACCGCGTGCTTATGGCACTCAGAATGACAATGCTTCGTTGCTTTTTATAGCCTACACAGACGAAGCCATTCTTCCTCAGTGGCCATTCTAATTCCTCTAAGAACAAACTGACAATAAAAGAACCCTCCTTTCCATGTAAGGAGCAAGTTAAGCAGTAGTGGGGGAGCCGACGGCCAGCTTGCATTTCTCTGCAGCCGGGAATTGACCTCCCTGCTGTCTCCCTGGGTGACTCCTTCCGCGGGCACCACCCAGGTTCGTGGGCATCGCTCTGGAGGGTTGGCAGCAGACCGACTTCTCTTTCTCATGCCTTGCTCCTACATCCTGCTCCGACATGCCACGTTTGGTGACACCCACCCTTGACAGGTGGAGGCCACGGACAGTCAGAGATGCTGGATTTCAGGAAGGAATCTCTGGAGAAAAACATGTTGTTTCAGATCTAAGCTCTGTAAGACAGGTGTCTCGTCTTCCTTGTCACCATAACTCCAGTGCCCAGGACAGTACCTGGCTCATAGGTACCCCACAAATGGGCCTTAAAGGCATGAAGGAAGGAATAGAACTTGCAACACCAGCTACAATCTCAGGAGATGTCTCAGATAGTCAAGGGATAGGAGGCAAAGAGACTGAGGATGGGAGGGCGGGGCTGACAGAGAGCAAACACCACAAGGCAGGCAAGGCAATAGAGTGTCACCCATTCATTTCTTCACCTAACAAATATTTACTTAATGCTTTACTATGTGTTATTCTCATCGTGAAAATATAGTAGCAAATGTAACTGACAGAAATCTGTGCTCTCACAGCTTATATTACATTACATGGGGGGGAACAATAAATCAGATACGTGAATAAAATATACGGTTCATTAGATAATAAGTGCTAAGAAAAAAATTAAAATCAAGGAACAGTGGCATAAAATTTAGAATAGGAGGAACTGAAGTTTTAGATAAATCAGCTGAAGCAGGTGTTATGCAGAAAGCTAGCATTCTGAGTACAAACTGGAAGAATGTGAGAAATGATTTCTGCCGCTACCTGGCGGAAGAATCTTCAGCCAGGGAAAAGGGCAAGTGTAAAGGCCCTGTGGTAGATTGAAACTTGCCTGGTGTGCTTGAGCAACAACTTGAGGGGACAAGTGTGGCTGTTCCAAAGGGAATAAAAAAGGGAAAAAGTAGGGCATATGGTCAGATAGATAAAAGGACACCATAGCATTAGGTCAGAAAGGTAATGGGGGATTATCCATGGCAGAGTGTTGGAGCTGATTGTATTGACTACTGTCCTGAATGAGATGGGAAAGAAGCCTTTCCTTACCCCTCTTACCTTAGAACCAGCCACATGTTGTTCCCTTGTCCTGCAATGCTCTTCCCACTATGTTTTTCCCTTTTCTTTTTCTGTTTTTGGATTATCTGTTATATTTCATCCACTAGGTTTTTCTTGACCAACATCTATTCGTTCTCAGGTCTGTGTTGCTTTCTCACAGGGGCCTCTCCTATGACCCTGTCTAACTAAGTTTCCCGCCAGTATCAACCCTTCTTTCTACCAGCTGTTTTCGGCTCAGCACTGACCACAAATGGGCATTATGTGTATATTTGTGGTATGTCTCTCCCTCCCTACGCTATAAACCCCGGGAAGCAGAGATTGTTTCATTTTGTTCACTATTGAGCACCTTGTGTACTGAGGTACTTATCTTTAAAATTAGTCATGAGTTTTTCTCTCTGTGTTCCGTGTACATGACTTTCTCTGGAGCGCAGGCTGGAGGTACCCAGCTGCCTGCTGACAGTGGGGAGAAGACATTATGATTATTACATTAAGGATGGAGAGAGAATTTAAAAACTGATTTTTGTTCAAAATAGCGTTCTTATAGTAAGCAATGGGCTTGAAGGAAGTTAGTATTTTTAAATCCTTGAACAAACCAAGAACTGAACATTCAGGATTCAGATCGTTGCTGTCCTAGGAGAGGAAGCAGTTATGATGAAAATCTTGATTTGATATATGTTATAATATGTATCATATATTATAACATATATTATTATATACTATATATTAGATATTTATATTATAGTAATATGATATATTTATATAATTATTCTTACATAAATATATTTTATATAATATATAATTATATGTGGAGAAAGTTTTCTTTCCTACTTGCTCTATTGAAATTTGTTGGATATTTTAGTCATTTAATTGGTTTCTTTTCTTTCTAAAATAATCAACATGGAACACCCCCATTCGAGTGCTTCAGAAGCCTGTGCAGATTGACATGCTAGTCCACCTAAATCCTAGGGAAATCAACATAGAAAAGACACTAGGATGTTAGCCCCCTTCCTTAAGGTCAGATCTGACAGAGCCAGGAGAAAACAGGTCCATGTTCAGTCTTAGTAGGGCAGGGGAGAAGCTTTCGAAAACCTGCATCTCCATTCCCACGTCCCCACTTTCTGCTTCTTCCCACTGCTAATGACAAAAAGGCTGGGTCTGTCTGTACAGATATATTCTCCATTGCTGTGACACGAGTAGTTTGCCATTTATGCCCAATTACTATACAGCACAATAACGATTATACAGACCATTAAATACATATGTGCCAGGTTAACTTCGCTATATATTTCATTTAAACACTGACCTCTGTTTGGAAAAGAACAGTCTTCATATTTGTGGATCATGTCCTATGGACATTGGATGACAGCAAAAATAAATAAATTAGAACATTTGTATGCAAAAGAGAAAATGTCACTGAGTGACTCTGTAAGAATTTCTCTGCGTGAGAGATTGCAGAGTGGAATCAAAGACACAAACAAAAGGCGGAAGTGCAGGGCGTTTTCAAAGAGGTCAAATCAAGACTATCAAATAAATGAACTTCAAACACTGTTCAGCCAGCGAAATTTATTTATTATTAATTATACACATATGAAAAAAAACCCACTTTAAACTGTTCAGGTCAATCCATTTCTGTGCCTAAACACGATTATAGGAAGATTATACAGACTCTCTTTCATGTGGGAGGTTAGCACATCAGGTAACTTTATAGCATTATATACTGAATTACTAACAATTACCAAGAACATCGGTCCATGTTTTCTTCTAATTCTTGGTGAAATGAAGTATGAATCCACTTGCCCTTCAGGGGCACCTGGTGACTTAGATGCCACAGGTAGGAAGAAATTCAGGGACAAATTATGTTATAAGAGTTGGTGATTAAATCAGAGAGACTATGGTTGAGTGGTGAGTTACTTGTATATAAGAACATTCCAGTATGGATTGATTTTGATTAAACTGTGTATTTTAGAATGGCTGAGGTTGAGGGGGACTTCTTTCTCATATTACCTTTTTTAAAAAATAACAAATACAGAGAAGTTCACCATAATGCTTCTCTTGACTACCCCAAATCATGAAGTTACTGATCTTACTTCACTTACATAAATAACAAACGTACTCCAAATTGGTATAAACTTCTACATTTATTACTCTAAGAATGACAGGAACTGAGAGAAGTCCATACAAAAAGAACAATGCCTTGCAACCTGAGTGGGGGTGGGGGGAGTTTTGAAAGAAAAAGAAAAATGTGATCTTTTACAAATAGTACATGTTCTGCTAAAGTGCTTAATAGCCCACATAAATGTGTGATTAGAACTGGTTCCACCCCAAGTACTTTCTTAAGGAAAATTCAGATGGGAGGTATGGCACCAAACAGAAAAGGAGAAACATCTTAAGGTATGAGGGAAATGTCACCAGCAAGGATGCAGTTCTGGTCCTGTAATAAAGGGCATTGCAAAGAGTTGAGCAGAATACCAAGTTAGGATTTGTTATTGACGCTTATGTGACGGATGTCAAAAACCATTTCCCACCCCCTTCTCCATTCTCCGTTACCTTGTGTAAGGACTGGACAACCTAGAGCTCAAGGTTTCCCAGCGAGAGCAGCCCTGGAACCTTGCTCTAGCTCATGGAATGAAAGGGAGAGTGAAGGGAGCTGGGAAGCCTGTGAGGTAGGGTACCCCCTCCTGGTAAGAAACAGGGGAGTGAGAGTGAGACTTTGCTGCTGGCGCCCCCTGCTGCCTGCCCACGAACCTGAATGTGTGAGCAGAGGCTGTGGGGAGCTGCTCAGCCCTCTGATAACCAGGAGAACCGCAGAGACACCAACCCAACGCCCTGGCTCCGTGAGCCATCGCGTGAACATCACCCACCGGCACCCAGGTTTCTTGTTATGTCAGGAAAACCATCTCTTCCTGTTGAAACGGCTGTCAGATGGCCTGTTATTCAGAGCACAACGCCTTCTAAATGGGGACTGAGTTTTGACACCTACGAGGAGTAAAAGGAAAAAGACAAATGGGACGGTCACCAGAGGTGACAGCAGAGCCACGGTGTCCACGCTGTTTATTCAGCTGTGTCTTGTTTCCCAGGAAGAAGCGACAATGCTCGCATCAGGGTGGTGGAGCGAGGTGGATTTCATGATATTTGTCGTAGTCGCAGGAGACCTTCCGGCTGAGAGGAATTAGTACTAATTTATCTGCTTCATCTTTCCCCTGAGCTCCACGTGGCGTCAGGGCCCAGCGGCGGGGACAGGGCTCTGGCCGGACTGATGTTGTGCATCTAGATTCAGGTACCAGCCGAGCGGCTGCCTGTGGCCATCCACCGGACAGATGGAAACTAATCTCCCCACATCCCAAGAAACGGTTTTGTGCGATCATGGACAATGGAAACATCCTTCACTGAAATAGGAGTGAGTTTCAGCAGCTGTGAAGGGACCCAGCGCCAGCAGGGAAAACCCGACAAACGAAGGAGGAGCTGCAAGAAAACAGCTGTACCTTTAAAAGGATACGGAATATTTACACAGCCAAACAACTCTTTTTCTTTACACAACAGACCACTACTGAACTCCTTTAAGTATCAAGAATTCTGAAATTCTTAACCTAAACTGGTAAGCAATAATGCCAGGCAAAGGTTCATTGGAAATACAGACAGAGACGCTCAGGAGCGGCTCTGTGACCTTGCTCTGGCTGGGTTAACAGATGAAAGCGAGGCACCCATGATGGGCTTTTCCACTCAGGAAACATGACTGGCTGCCTGCCATCCAGGGCTGAAGTTCCAGACTCGGTGCCTGCCCCGTGCGCGCGGTTGAATGAGGGAGAGAAATTTTAACAAGTAGCAGTTCCTAATATATATACTAGATTTTACATCTTTTTCTATACATATAGGGACCTAAAAACAAAAGGGTTCTAAGGAAGAAAAACAAAAGAGGGTCTTAATTTAGAGGTCAGGTAAGGTTTCTGGAGACAGTGGCATTGAACATAGTCCCGCAAAATGACGAGGTGTCAGTCAGAAGAGGAGCAGAGCCAGCCTCCCAGATGGGAATATTCAACTTGATCAGAATACTTAGACTACAACAATACATCACTGAACTTGAAATATATGAAATAAACTTGACATTAAAAAGCAGTTGGAGAACCTAAACTAGCATCCACATGGATTTGGTATGCCCTGGCCCTTGTCCTTACAAGTCCAAAGCTCTGGCTCTTCCCTCAGGCTCTTGCCTTCTGCACCCTTCCCCTCCCCCTACTGACCCCAAGGAGCTCATCTTCTTCAAGCTAAAAACAGTAAATGAGTGCAAGCAAACCTCTCAACTGATCATTTTCAGCAACTGAGAAGTGGTCCCTGCTATTTACCTTAAAATGTCTCCAGAAGTTGTTCTGACACATCTTTCACATGGAAAAAAAAATAGAGAATGTAAAAGAAATTAACTTCTTTGAATCAGAAACACAAAGATCATTCTTTTATTACTCATTTAGAAAACTACCATTTTTTACCTTGATACAGTTTTGGACCTCAAATTAGATAGAAAGCCTCCAGTATACCAGCGTTGTGAACTCAGCATGCGAATGTGCTCTCTCTCTCCCCACCCCCATCTCTCTCTCTCTCTCTCTCTCTCTCTCACACACACACAGGTTGCAACATGCATTGAGAAAATATTATGTTTAAGGTTCTTCCCTAATCTTCCCCAAATAAAAACATCCTATTTTAGACACCTCCAAAAAGAGCATTTCTACAATATTCCTATTTCTTTTCAATGTTATAAAATACTCCAGATTTGTTCATGAAAACTAGGAATTTTTAGTTTACTTCTTTTTAATCAAAAGACCAAATATGTCGGTGCTATCCGTATTTGGGCACAAACATTGCCATTTAATCTGAAAAGTATAAAGTCGTTATTTCCCCTCCACAAACATTTAATTATCATATTTGCTATTATGTTTATTATTTATGCTGCACCAGAACAGTATAAGGTTCTTTATGATAAATAGAACACAAAAGAAAATGAACAGTAAACAGTTTGCTTTAAAGAAGTTATCAGCAAGCCCCTCCTGGTCTCCCGATGATATCAGCTAGACTTGCTGAACAGTTCAGATGACAAAGTACTGGGACTCTTAATTTATTTTGTTCCATTAATTTTCTTCTGTAATGTCAGAGAAAACAGAACAAGAACTGAGTGTGAGAAATAACACCCAGGAAAGAGAATGTTAGTGCATGTGTCAAGATTGCAGAAATGTGGTTAAAGAAAAATTGGCTTCCTAGGAAAGTTGGACATTCTAGGACAATGAAATGCCCTATGCCACAGTTTCTGCCCTGATCTTAATGTACATTTGGGGCTGTATCATGAGAGAGAAAGGGGATGGGAGGAGATCAAGGTTACAGCCCACACTAGGGCACCTTGTCTGTAATTCTAGCATGATGCCAGACCCTATTATGGTCAATAGAAACATGGACTTGGGTTTAGGATGTATCAGAATAGAACAGCAAAGAGCTAAGACTGGATTTTTTAAAAAAATTTCAATCGTGTGCTCCCTGGAGGAAATTAGAAACATGTTTTAGAGTGAACATTGGAATCTTTCTTTTAGTAAGAATGTGTGCGCCTGACCAGGTGGTGGCGCATCGGACTGGGACATGGAGGACCCCGGTTGGAAACCTCAAGGTCACCAGTTTGAGTCAAGCTCATCTGGTTTGAGCAAGGCTCACTAGCTTGAGCCCAAGGTTGCTGGTTTGAGCAAGGGATCACTCAGTCTGCTGTAGCCTCCCGTTCAAGGCAAATATGAGAAAGCAATCAATGAACAACTAAGGTGCCGCAACAAAGAACTGATGCTTCTTATCTCTCTCCCTTCCTGTCTGTCTGTCCCTATCTGTCCCTCTCTCTGTCTCTGTCACACACACACACACAAAGAATGTGTGCAACATAAGTCCAGGATGCTACCCTTTTTGTGATATTCCTGGTTCCATGTGTAACTATGGATGATACTATAAAATTAAACTTTGTATAGCTTGAAATTTTTACTAATCCTTGACTTAGAATAAAACCAGCATATATGAACATGCTTAGTAGAGAACATTTAAAAGATTTTAAAGGCTTTGAGCTAGTGACATAAAATGTGGAGAATGAGAGACACTGAATTCTTCTTGCTATCAAGATAAAAGATGAGGGAATATTTATAAATTAGATTATTGCTGAGTGTTTTAATTACAGTTTGCTTATAAATAAACAAAGCAGTCCTGCCAGTGACTGGATGGGAAAGTCAGAAGAACACTGAGATTCAGTATCCCAAAGCCCACCTTCTCCAGGGGCCAAACCATGCCCCACACTCAGCTTTACTCAGCTCCAGGGCATGCTGAGCGCCCCCCCCCCCCGTGATCCCTGCTCCAGGGCATGCTGAGCGCCCCCCGTGATCCCTGCTCCAGGGCATGCTGAGCGCCCCCCCCCCCCCGGTGATCCCTGCTCCAGGGCATGCTGAGCGCCCCCCCCCCCGTGATCCCTGCTCCAGGGCATGCTGAGCGCCCCCCGTGATCCCTGCTCCAGGGCATGCTGAGCGCCCCCCGTGATCCCTGCTCCAGGGCATGCTGAGCGCCCCCCGTGATCCCTGCTCCAGGGCATGCTGAGCGCCCCCCATGATCCCTGCTCCAGGGCATGCTGAGCGCCCCCATGATCCCTGCTCCAGGGCATGCTGAGCGCCCCCCGTGATCCCTGCTCCAGGGCATGCTGAGCGCCCCCCGTGATCCCTGCTCCAGGGCATGCTGAGCGCCCCCCATGATCCCTGCTCCAGGGCATGCTGAGCGCCCCCATGATCCCTGCTCCAGGGCATGCTGAGCGCCCCCCGTGATCCCTGCTCCAGGGCATGCTGAGCGCCCCCCCCCCAGGTGATCCCTGCTCCAGGGCATGCTGAGTGCCCTCCCCGTGATCCCTGCTCCAGGGCATGCTGAGCGCCCCCCGTGATCCCTGCTCCAGGGCATGCTGAGCGCCCCCCCCCCCCCGGTGATCCCTGCTCCAGGGCATGCTGAGCGCCCCCCGTGATCCCTGCTCCAGGGCATGCTGAGCGCCCCCCCCCCCGGTGATCCCTGCTCCAGGGCATGCTGAGCGCCCCCCGTGATCCCTGCTCCAGGGCATGCTGAGCGCCCCCATGATCCCTTTGCTTTATCTCTCAGTTGGTTCTGATTTCAAATGGGAAACAGTTGCAATCTATTAGGCTCCCTTGAATCTCAGCATAACAAGTTCAAATTAAGGGAGTTACTTTTTTATTATTATTATGTTTTCAATCTGTTGTATGAAAATGGATTTTGATAGCTCTGATCATCTTGGGGCAACCTTCAACCATTCAAGCATTATACAGTGCTTCATGTCACAATTAAAAATCATCTACAGGTGTCCCAAGACATGGAGTAAATGTCATCGATAGGATAAAGCTCCTCAAAGTAACTGAGAAACTACAGGCTACTTGGTCCAAGTGCGCTCATCAATGTAGTGCATGTTATCTAACTTGGAACTGTTATAAACATTTATCATAATGGACTATATTGTTTAACATGATGAAGCCTGAAGAGGCTCATTAACTCTAAATTTGATTCAGTATCTCCATTTCTTTTCATTTGTAGAATCATGATTCCATAGTTCTGTAACATTGGCTTAATTATAGGAACAGTGAACCATCCCTAAATCTAAGTCATGTTTAGTTTAGTGCAAAATAAATATTAATGTTGGGATTGTTGTTTGTGAGATGCTTTTCTGAACAAATTCATTTATCTTCTTTAGTTTTCTTCTTGGGACTTCTAGACGACAGCACAAAACAGAAACTCTAGAATTGTGGAATTTTAGGAGATAAGAATTTGAGGTCACAGAAATTAGAAGAATGTACTAAATGACTCATGACTATGATAAGCTAAATGGTTCTTATAAAGGCACCAGAATTATAATTACATTTATAAATGCCAAAAAGAAAGGAATGGCAAATATTACAACAAAAAGGTTATACCTAAAAGGTGAAATAAATACATAAACAATTAAAGATTTAAATTTCATAACTTAGGTAAAGTAGATTCTAACCTGAATAAATAACTCAAAGGAAGCCAAAAATATTGCTGAGTATAGGGAGAAATTTACTTCAAGATGTATGCACGCTCAGTCCCTAACCCATCATGAATCTCATGCCAAACTTTCTCCTTTAAAATTAAACATGAATCTTTTTATTGTGATTCTTGGACATTTTACATTACTACTCAACATGAGAATGTTTTGTTTCTCCTTCCTAAAGAATTACTTGATTCCTTTTTTTTTTGAGAGAGAGAGAGAGAAAGAGAAAGAGAGAGAGAAGCATCAACTCATTATTACACTTAGTTTGTACCATTGATTGTTTCTCATACGTGCCCTGATCAGGGCTCAAACCGGAGACCTCAGGATCAAGCTGCAACCCCCCGATCCAATGTGACCAGTGGATTACAGCATTGTTTTCAATATTAAACATTGAAAACAAGCAGAATGTTTCTCAAAGTAGCTTCTATCTCTGGAGGCTCTGCAATCTCACAATGCAGTATTGTTTCTGTTACCCTTGAATGGGAAGGTAAAGATGGAGAGGTCCCACTGGCTCTCGAGCCATGGCTAAGAAGTGGCATGACTCAGTGAAGCCGCTGCATACCATGCACTAGGGCCAGCACTAAGTGAAATAGCGGCATGGACAGTTAGAGAGAGCAGCGTAGCTCATCCTCCCTTAGGACCTCCCATCCTTGTTCTTCCATGTTTATTCCCCCTCCCCCCCATTAATATCTGAAGTCAGCAAGCAGGCTGTTAGGTTGAAAACCTAGTCACAAAAGTTAGATACCTCCCTTTTCCAAAATGTATTCTAGTAATTCCCTCAATCCTAATAGATACCATGTGAAAAAGAAAAAGGATCGTGAGCAAGGGTTTGTGGTTTAATGCAGGGGTTGGCAAATGGTGGCCCACTGGCCAAATCTGGTCTGCTGCCTATCTTAGTGCACATAACAAGCTCCATCAAAACTCATACAGGTGAGAGTTTCTAGGTTTTTAAGGATTTGGAGGAAAATATGTCAGGAAACTCTGATGGCATGTGAAAATTATACAGCATTCAAATTTCAATGTCTATAAACTGAGTTTCACTGGAGCACAGGAATGCTCATTTGTCTACATATCATCCCTGGCTTCTATCATGTCACAATGGAAGAGCTGTGAAGTTCCAACAGAGACCCGGGTGACCAACGAAGTCTAAAGCATTTCCTTATCTGGCCCTTTACAGAAGCTTGCTGACCTCCGGTCAAAAGCATTGCAATCAGCCTGTTAAACAAAGCAACCCCAACTGTTTCTTTGCTGTTGAACTTCTCTAATGTGGTTTTGCAGCTCCAAGTGGGGGCTGTGGTTTGCAGCATTTCCTGAACCGACTTGATGGAGGAACCCTCCTTGTCTAAGGCATGTTTCCTGTCATTCCAATTTTGAGGAACACACCAATTTGGGAAATGCCATTCTGGAGCTCGGGCCCACAAAATGGGGACACCTGCTTAACAGGAAGGAATAAAGAGCTAATGATGAAATATGTGGGAACAAATTTGCAAGGATGGCTCAGGTAAAAAGAGGGTCTGAGTTCTAAATGTCTCTCAAATTATGCCCACACAAAGTTACCGATTCTTCTCCTTGGGAATAGAACAACAGGGGGAAAACAAATTGGAGGAAAGAATCTTTTCTATTAACAAAATAATCCCACCATCTTTACATTGTAAAAAAAAAAAAAAAAAAAAAAAGAAATGGAAATTCTAAAAAGGGAAAATATCACAGAAAAAAAAATGGCTATGTCAGTTTGTCAGTTCAGCGGAAATGTTTGGTAAATGTTAACGCTAAATACACAAAGCACCAGCTTTTATAGTTGTAATCCCTAAAGCTTGGGGAAGTCAGTAAATATTATGCAACAACAGCTACCTTCATTGACTTGGGATTTTATAACAGGATCAAGCTGTTCTTTCTGGGGGAAAAAAAACACCAGTCTTCTTTTGTGGAATCATGGCGCCCTCCAGTGGCTATTTGGTTATAATGCTTTATATTGCCTCAAATTCCTAAAAGATTATAGAAACAAAATGCATATTTTCCCAGATTTTAAATATGAACCCATTTATTGAACACACACGTGTTGAGCAATTGTGATGTTTTCAGCACTGTCCTGAAAAGTAAGAGGGGCTAACCGCAAGAGCCCTGGGCAGAGTCAGAAGACCTGAGCTGCACACAAATGTTACAACTGAAAGCTATTTGACACGGGACAGACACCTTTGGACATACCTGAGCCCTTGTCTTCTCACAGCACTGTTTTAAGTAGCAGTGAAACTATAGGTAGAAGCACTCTTTCTATTATAACAGATATTCCAAATAAGAGATGGTAATATGTTATCACTTATGGCTCCTTAGAGTTTTAAAAACATGCCAATCAATTTCAGATACAGATGATCAGTATAGGAACGGGCAACAGAGCAGTTCAGGCCCGAGAAGAGGAGAAGATTGATTGCCTTCTGAAAGTTAAAATATGATGCCGGCTCCAAATGGACTGGAGGAAAGAAACATGACGTGCCCCTAGACTCTGGCGAAGTCGCTGAGATGGACATTCTATCTTGCCACTTCCTTCCTTGTTCTTCCTTATTGACAGCATGCTAGTTTTTGTTTTGGAGTTCACCCTTCTATGTATTATCCGTCACTGTGGCGACATCAATCATATTTCTATTTTCCTTCTCAGTGAATGGGTACGACCATGGTTATACGACCCCACCCAGGTCAACGAGATCTGAAGTCTTCTTGGGGACAGCAGCATGCGTGGCCATGCTATTTAAGAAGGGTTTATAGAAAGTAACCCTGTCCCATTTGGGGAGAGATGTAGTGTTTGCATGTGGCACCTGAAACTTCTGCCATTATCTCTGACTGTGAGAGGAGAGACTGATGACACCCTGAAGATGACAGAGCAGAGAGGTTGACGAAAATGGCTGACTGAGGCCTTGATGGCAATCACTGCATTGTGGGCTTGGCCAACCTTAGAAGAGCCTATCTCTAGACTGAGCCCATTGTTCCTAAGCCTCTTTAGTTGGGAATGCTGCTACTTGCAACCGAAGGCATTCTTACATATATTCCACATGGTGTTGCCACGGTCTGAGGCCTCTAAGCTTGGAAATGCCTGGACCTCATGGATTCCTTTCTTTTCATCATTGATAGCATATGCTCAGAGTTATCATTCATTATAATGTGCACCATGATTTTTATATTAGTACAACAACAGGAGGTCAGACAAAAAGATACATATAGATCTCCTTTCATCTATTCAACCTTACCAAGAGCTCACCTTCTCACCTAAGCTTTCCCCCAATTAAATTCATGTTAATTTAGCCTGACCAGGTGGTGATGCAGTGGCAAGAGCATTGGACTGAGATGAGGAGGACCCAGGTTCGAGACCCCAAGGTCACCAGCTTGAGTGTAGGCTCATCTGGCTTGAGCAAAAAGCTCACCAGCTTGGACCCAAGGTCGCTGGCTCGAGCAAGGGCTTACTTGGTCTGCTGAAGGCCCGCGGTCAAGGCACATATGAGAAAGCAATCAATGAACAACTAAGGTGTCGCAACGAAAAACTGATGATTGATGCTTCTCATCTCTCTCCGTTCCTGTCTGTCCCTATCTATCCCTCTTTCTGACTCTCTCTCTGTCCCTGTAAAAAAAAAAAAAAAAGTTCATGTTAATTTATATCCCCTTTGCAATCAAGACTATAGTCTGCATATTAATTAAGCACAACACTTTTCTGCTGTATACAGGCATATTGTTTTTCTAGACACACACCAGGACTGCAAGGAGGTCCAGCAGAGAGAGCTTGGCTTCCTGCATTTGTGAGTCTGTATGTTCTCTGCCCTCTCAATTCTTCCCTAATCCCCTCATATTTAGCTATGGGATCTAAACAAAGCCATTACCCGCCTTAGCAGAGCTATTGACATAATGGTGTTGGGCTGCACAGATGGGCTAGTGTAGGTCAGAATGACCTCGCTCTTTGTTATGCAGCCTGCAAAGTCCTTTTTTAGCTTTAAGAGAAGCTAGTTCTTCTCCCTGAGTGGGGAGAGTTTGGCCATTTCTGTGGGAAGGAAATAAGTTGGAATCTAGCCAAAGAACCGATAGCACTATCACCCAGACCAGGAGTCCTGCTTTATGTCGGCTATTAAGGCAGAGCATCCTTTTAACTCTGGACATTGTTGAAATGACTAATGGCGAAGACTTAACAAGCACCTTTTTTGTGCCTGGGATCAGTTCTAAGCGCTTTTACATATGCGTACACATTTAATACTCGCAGCAGATAAATGAGGTAGGCATAATGATGACCTCTGTTTTACTCACAGGAAACAGAGGCAATAGAAAGGTGAAGAAAGTTGCCCAAGAGCAGACAACTATTAAGTGGAAGATCTAAGATTCAACCTTGGCAAATCTAACTCCATAACCTGCTCTCTTAACCATATATTACATCTAGAGTACTCACCTCCCCTAATTAACTATTGATCAATTCATGAGACATAAATAAGCGCCTACTGTGTGCAAAGAGAAGGGAGATCAGAGACAAGTTAGCTATCATCTCTGCTCTAAGCAACAACACTATCCCGTTGGGAAACAAATAGAAAAATAGGTAATAGAGACCTCACACCCCTTTGGACAGTTCCCATCTTACTATGTCATCTACCCATTCACTGCTTTCTTTCTATTTGAATATATTAATGCTCAATGGAAGGCCTTTTTTTAAAAAACCATGATTGTTTTGCTGTGCATATTAATTTACCAGGGCTGCCATAACAGCAACTGGATGTCTTTAAACAATCAAAGTTTACTTTCTCACATTTCTGGGGGCTAGATATCCAAGATCGAGGTGTCAACAAGGTTGGTTTCATCTGTGGCCTCTCTCCTTGGCTGTTAGGTGGCCACCTTCTCCCTGTGTCTTCACAAGTTCTTCCCTCTATGTCCAAATTTCCTCCTCTTACAAGGACACCTGTCCGACTGGACTAGGGCCTAGCCTCATAACCTCATTTTAACTTAATTACTTCTTCAAAGGCCCTTTATTCAAAGACAGTGACATTCTCAGTTACTGGGGTAACGATTGCAATATATGAATTTTGGTGTGTGTGTGGAGAACACAACTCAGCCCGTTACACTGTATTGATTCCCCCTCCTTACCAACGTCTCCAAAAAGTGCTTTGACATCTTTAATGACTATTAACCCGCGGCCTGTGGAAGAATCAAAACCTTTCTCAACTCGAGGCAGGAAAAGCAGAACATAATTATAGATGTCACAAGCAAAGTATATAATTGCGATGTTGCAAATGATTTTTAGGGACATGCTTTTGATTATTCAAAAACACTGCCTGGAATTGTTTTCATAGGCTGATTTAATATTTTTCTATTGTAAGATATTACATATGTTACATACATTACATATGTGTATACCATGAAGTGAAGCTTATCCTAATAACTATATATATATATCTTTCAGTGGTTAGTATATTGCAGACATTTTCTGGAGCAGGATAAAATGAGGTGTTGGTCCTAAGAATGAGGATAAAGTAAATAAATAAAAGAGCTGGGAAGACCTTAATAAATAATTTGTAGTGTGTGCCATTATTCTCTTCTGTGAAATTGAAGGAAGTGTTTCCTGTGAATAAATTTCACCTCTTTTAATAGTCACAGAGATGTAAAGTACAGCATAGGGAATACAGTCAGTAATACTGTAATAACTATGTATGTTGCAAGTGGATACTAGACTTGTCACGCGATAAGGCCAACTGTAATTGACAAATATAAAAAAATTCCAAAAAAACCCTTTTTATACAAATTAGTAATAAAAAACAAAAAAGCGTACAGAACTTTGTGATTTGCGATGTGTTATATTAAAGTAATAAAGTCATGTCACAGGCTGAAACAATATTCAAATGTTCCACATTCATTTTTTTTCCATTACCTCCCAACACTAATTATTTAGATAAGTTCATCTCAAAACCTAATAACTTTGAAAATGAATTCTCATGTTTTCTTTTCATCTGACTGGACGAAACTCCACAGTGTGCGTGTTTAATCTACCCTCCAGGAACATAGGCAGTCTAACTGAATTCCCATGTGAATTTCATCCTGACATTGTCTCACCCACTAAGAATCCCCGTGGCAAAATATAATGCTCTAGTAAGACTTCACAGCTTCAACGTTCATTTCTTTCTAATGATTCATAGCAGCATTCCCCAAATTGCTGCAGAGAGATGAATAGATTATGTAAAAGCCATTGTTCAGATTGAGTAAATGACAACTTTATCACTGTTATCAAACTACATATTTTCTTTGGACATAAATGAAAGGTTTGTAAAAGAACACAAGGCAGGCTTGCATTATGAATTTTTCCAAGAATTAAGTATTTCCCAACAGTATCTGTCAAATCCATTAGAACAGTTCTTTCATTTCTGAATGAAATTCAGAGCTGGTGTATTAAAGAAACTTTTTGTGCAGAATTTTATTTTATGCAGCAGCACATTGCCTTCTTCAGGGAATTTCAAATTATTTGCCAATACAAATGTGACAAAGATTAGGGACATCATATTCTTACTCATAAAAACTGGAAAACTTTGCAAACAGAAGAATTAAAGAAAAAGACGCCCTGGAATTATACTGCTCACAAAAATTAGGGGATATTTCCAAATGAATATGAAGCAATAAAATATCCCCTAATTTTTGTGAGCAGTGTATTTTCTCCTATTTTAAGATAAAATGTTAGATTAGATACCATTCAAGTTTCCTTCTATTTCTAATATTTGTGCAATATTCTGATTCTTCCAGATTACTATCACCCTAACTAGAAGAGTGTACTTTTTCAAAGAATAAAGTGTAAAAAAAAAAAAAAAAATAGGTAAACCTCTTTTAAAGGAAAACATGTCCTTGCCCCCAGAGTTGGCTTAAATGACTTTTATAATAAATTTACTTAAGTAGATTCAAATATAAAACTAGGTTTATTCTTATAGTTCTTATGCAACTATAAAGAAAGAAAACCTATTCATAAAATAAACACCAAAAGATTAATTTAATATACCTGACCCCGTCATTCATTCCAGAATTGTTTATGGAGTGTGTACTCGCCTCCAGGAACAAACCCAGGCGCGGCAGTCGCAGCAGTAGAGAACAGATGAAAGTCCCTTCTCTCTCAGAATTTATTCTCTAGTAAGGGAGAGACAGAGGAAGACAATTAAAATACATATATATCAACTATATTTTTAATCAAAATATCAACTTCATGGAGATGAGTTAGGGAAGAAAAAGTAGGAAAAGAAGTGAGTGAAGAAGAGAAGGAGTGTTCTTTTTTAAGAGAAGTGTTTACATGCCAGTTCCTGACATGCTATGTGCAAGTTTGACTCACATGCTGTTCCCTAGAACTCGATCACGTGGCCTCACTGAACGCTAAGGAAGATTGGGAAAGTTGGGAGGTTTAGTGTAGCTCTGTGACCACAAGGTAGAGAAAATGGATGTTAGTGAAAACACAGCAGTTCTAGCATGTTAATATTTCCTCCCTGAAATAAGCACACACTCCTGGAAAATAACAGAACATCCCTTGCGGGGTAGAACCCGCTTCACTAAGCTTCCAGCGCGGCTGAGAGAGAGGCTCAGCTTGCACCCTCTCTCTGGGCAAGGGGAGTTCAGAGAGAGGGGAGGAAAGGGCTGATTGATTGAATGCTCCTAATTCTTTCAAACTCATCAATCAGAGAAGAGGGGAAAGAGAGACTCCAGGAGTGCAACTCTAGGAGAATCAGCCACTTAGAAACATGATCCTTTCTTCTGCCCTCGCCTTCTTCCTGCCCTGACGCAGCATTCCATCTCTCCCAGGGTAATCGTCTTTCAGAATGGCCTCTCCGGCCCCTCATGACCTGACTCCCCCC
This sequence comes from Saccopteryx leptura, assembly GCF_036850995.1. Classification (NCBI taxonomy): domain Eukaryota; kingdom Metazoa; phylum Chordata; class Mammalia; order Chiroptera; family Emballonuridae; genus Saccopteryx; species Saccopteryx leptura. The sequence continues at coordinate 212,073,259 of NC_089503.1, read as the reverse complement.
ACTCAACATCCCTCCACCCTGTCGTCACTGTCCCTTGGACATCGTCCTTGCTCACTTCACTCCAGCCACACTGGTCCGCTGGCGGCTCCCTGGGTGTGCCAGTCTGTTTTCTCGTCCAGGCCTCTGCACCGGCTGTTTGCGGTGGAACGCTGTTCTCTAAGGTGTCCACGTGGCACACCCCTCCCCTCCTGCAGTTCGGTTTCATTGAACTGAATAATGGACCCCGCTCTAAGGTCTTCCCAACCCTTCTACTTACTTTATCCTCATTCTTAGGACCAACCGTATCATTTTCCCCACACTCTCTTCCCCATCTATTGGCCAGATATAGAGACTTCAGCAGAATACTAAAGCCCTTGGGGACAATGAGTCATTTTATGGACAGTCACTAAATGATCATGTTGAAAGCTATTTGCCAAGCAGGAACATCCTTACGAGACTTCTCATGAGCAAGAAATAAACTTCTGTTATAATAAGCTGCTGAGGTTTTAGGGTTGGTTTGTTGGCAAAACAGCATTATTTATCATAACAAATACAGTCACCTTCTCCAAAGAGCTTGCTTTTTGTGTGTGTGTGTGACAGAGAGAGGGACAGACAGGAAGGGAGAGAGATGAGAAGTATCAATTCTTCATTGCAGCACCTTAGTTGTTCATTGATTGCTTTCTCATATGTGCCTTGACTGGGGGCTACAGCAGACCAAGTGACCCCTTGCTCAAACCAGCAACCTTGGGTCAAGCTGGTGAGCTGTGCTCAAACCAGATGAGCCTGCGCTCAAGCCAGAAACCTCAGGGTTTTGAACCTGGGTCCTGTGTGTCCCAGTCAGACACTTTATCCACTGCGTCACCACCTGGTCAAGCTCCAGAGAGCTTTTATCAGTAATAAAGCAAATATTGTGCCCCCATCTGTTTTAATCCTCGACTATATCTCAGTCTGTTCTAATATTGGGAGTGGGAAGAGGCTGTTAGTTATTGATTCTTTAAAATTCCAGTATATTTTGTAGTTCTCTTGGTAGGTAATAAAGTCACGTTGGTGGGATGTAGGGCCCATAAGATGGCACCAACACGGCATTTGGTGGGTTTCATATCTAAGAGTACTCCAAACTTTGTCTAATATTCTATGGCAACATTGTGTAGGGAGCAGTGTACGGTTTCATCCCAAATATAGCTTTTTCTGAGCCATATTGCTGGTAAGTATAGAAGTTGCTGCATCTCATTCCTAAATCCCCCCAGCAGGGAGCCTACTTTCACCAATGAGGAGATGGCTTAACCTGTGCTCCAAGGATAGGCGATTAATTGTATGTGATCATATTCACATGCCACTCTTCCCCCTAAAGAATGAAATCAAAATTCTGTGAATGAGGTAGTGAGCATTTATTTCCTAAATTTAGCAAGCAATTATTCTTTTGCAATCAGATGATACTGGTGGTTAGGATGGAAAAATAAAAGTTGAAGTTTTCACACTGCATAGGGAATATCTCACCTGCAGATGCTTTCCCTTCCCAGGAAAATGGAGTCAAAGGCTCTATTCTTTGGGAACACAATGTATGGTGAATTGAAAATACAGTGACTTAGCCAACAGGACCAACCCTGTTTCTGATTCATTAAACAGGTAACCCTAAGTATATAAAGTAATAAATCCCATTGTTTGCTAGATCACATCTCTTCTTCATGAGTCCATAAGGATTTAACCTGTGAGTCCTCCTTTCTAAGGTATCAGGAAAAGGGACCAATAAAAAACTGGTTATGTCCCAGTGATCAGAAAGACCCTGAAAATGTCTGAACCCCAGGCATATACTGAGACACATACTGAGGTTGATGTCACAGCCATCAGACACCGTGATACCCAGAGTCATACCTTCTCTCCTCAAAATCTCCACAAGATAGAACAGTTGGGAACCTGAACCAGAGTAGAACCTGAGTATTGGATTTTCCACATGATACAGTCATCCAAGTAGACCCCAACTCTTGAGAGACTTTTATCCTGGGTGAATGAGTAGGCTGTCCAATTGATATGATGTCTGGGGTTTTTGTTGTTGTTGTTTTGTGTGTGTGTGTGTGTGTGTGTGTGTGTGTGTGTGTGTGTGTGTCTATACACCAGAAAATGAGATTTTCGTTTTCTTTTTGTAAATCTAGTTTTAAATATTATTCAATTTAGGGTAGGCATGGCAAATAAAGCAAGAGTTGAAATAGGCTGTTGGCCATAAACAGTGAACTATACTATTTGTAAGAACACACACACATGTGTGTGCTTGTTGCTTGTTCTCTCTCCCTCTGTTTGTCTCTCTCCATCTCTCTCTCTCCTGATCACTGGAAATAATCCATGTTCTACAGAACCATTTGGAGAGCCTAACAGAGTGCAGCCCAACAACCACCACCACGGAAACCTGATGAAGAGGGTCACTCGCTCCACAGAGTGACAGAGCTAGAGAGATCTGTAGAAATCGTCAATTCTGACACTCTCGACTTTGCAGAAAAAAACCAAAATGGACTGACGGTCTGAGCTTTCACATTAGTGACATGTGGCTCTGTGGCAAGAATTCAGGGTGGACAACTTATTGGAAAACTAACACTGGGCCTGGCTTATGAGAAAAATCAATAAATAAGCATTATCCTCTCCCTTGTTCCTTCTCAGTGACTTGGCTGTGTGGTGAGAGAACCAGTCAACGTGGTCTTGTGACAAAGTCTGTGCGATGACCGCTCAGTGGATGGCTAGGAATCAGTCGCAAACGTGCACCAGAATGAGAGATTAGTCATCCCACAGTCCTGACCTAAATAGCAAAGTAGGCACAAAGCTGGGATTAAAACCCCGACACCTGTGCCTTCCAGTCTGTCTGCCTGCCTGCCTGCCTGTCTGTCTGTCTCCCTCCATTTGTTGGCAGCTGTTAACTAGCCCTGCCAGAATGCACTTTGTCAAAGGGAAAATATTTATAAAAGCATCCCTGTAAATGGCCAGCTCTAAAGGGCAGGAGGAGGGGCTGGTGTCTCTCCCCTCTGGTCATTTTGACAAAGTCAAGTTTAAAGCTACCTGTGTCTAACAGCCGCTGAAGGCAGTCAGACGCAGCTCTCTGGACCTTCCGGATTGGGATATACCTCCTCTCCCCTCCCAACTCTCTGGTGAAGGAGCACGGGACGATCCTAAAAAGGACAGAAAAATAAAAAAAGAAGCATCCAGTTTTAAATATGTGTGTGTGTGTGTATATATATATATATATATATATATATATATATATATCCAATTAAGGTAATATTTTAGAACCAAATTTGAGCAACCATTTGAAAAAATAATAAGAAAGAAAAGCAGAAGTGGTGAGAAAGATGTCTGTTGGTTTTGGCTCACGTCCGAGTGAGTTTTCACATGCCGGATTTCCATCTCTGCTCTCTCCAAGAATTTTACGACAGACTTGTTTGGAAGGATTCTGGTTCATGAGAAGGGCAAAGAAGCCCCCATTAACTGTCAGAATTGTCCCAAAGACTGAAATAAGTAAGAACTTGCTTGATCATTTAAGGAGAACAGAAAGATTTCTTTTAGCAATGTGTTATTCTGGAGTGTGAGGACTTCATAAGGGAATAAAGAGCCAAGAAATGAATATTGTTAGTTTCATGTACATCTCCAAAAAAAAAAACAACAAAAAACTTTTTCATAACCTTCCATTTCCATTCACAATTCTTGCACCAGAAGCTACAGAAATGTGTGGACTCTGTAAGTTCATGGTCTCAGAGAGGCCATCCTGCACAGAAAGATGTAAAAGGGACAGCATCAAAGCTGATGGTAAACATTCAAGGAAAAGAGAACACTGAGTGAATAATGCAGCCCCAAGGCAAGAGGTTGTAGAAGAAGCCTGCGCCTGCAGTGGCTACTTGCATGATCCCAAGGATGTCTTAAGTGTCTGTTTCCTCATTTATGTAACGGAACGAATGATACCTATCTCACCAAGTCATCCTGAGAATTAAATAAGGCAGTCTGGGTAAAGTGCTTAGAACAAATAGTGCCTGCCTATGTATTACATGCTCCAGACTTGTGGCTCTTCATTACTATTTATTGTCCCACGTGTTTACTGATGCTCACTAGGGACCAGACGTTGGAGCAGATGCTTGGAACACGAGCAGGAGTGGGACGTCCTACCGGCAGGAGCTGTGCCGGTCTTGTCCTCCTACAGTGATCTGTGCTAAACGTGATGCAGAACAGCCTGGTTCAATCACCCTAGGTTGTGCCATTTCTACGTAGAAGTACTTGCTCTCACTGAATTCTTCTTACATGTGTGTTTTCAAAATGACCACACACTATCTTCCCAATTCCTTTGGATGGTTTTGTCTATCTCTAAAACCAGATTCTAAACTCCTTGAGAGGAGGGCCTTGCTTGTTCCTCAGCCTCTAGACAGGGCCTTACACAAATGAGACAACCATATATACATAAATTATGACACTGACTTCCTTTAAACGTCTCGGACGTTAACGTGTCTAGGCTCTGTTCCCTTCTGTCCTCTTGTCCTGACCTCTCCTTGGAGCCTCTCTCACTCTTCTATGTGCCCAACATATGTTGCCCTTTAGAATCTTCCAACATTCCTGGAGGAGCTGTAATCACTCCAGTTTTCAAGAGAAAACGTTGGCTCAGCAGTGGTACAGCTGCCCACGTGGCAGCACGGAGGTTCTAACCCTGCTCTTCTGCTGCCAAGGTTCCCATGCCTGCAGCCCAGCTCACTGCGCATCCCCTCCATGCAGGCACGGAACATCGGGGAGAGGGCGGTATCTGTTGGACCGACCGTGGGAAACTAAATACCACAGGCTGGTACTCAAGTGGACAATGGCAGCCTGCACGTGGAGGCAATGTGAGCCCCTGTTGTGTTTTGATAATTCTTTCTCTTGCCCAGACACGTGGAATATATCTTTGAAGAGTTTTCCCATTTTTATCTACGGGTCTAGTTCTTTAGGAGCTTATTGTGAAGAACTAAACAAGTATCAATTTTCAAAAAATTGGGATCAATCCATCAATTAATGTCAAATTAGAAAAATGCAATACAGATCAAACCCTGCACAGTGCAACTTCTTCACATTCAACTCTTATTAAACCATTAAAATATGTAGATGGAGGGGGAATTGTATTTTCAAAAGTTTCACTTCGTTTTCTAATGGTCCATGGTAGGATTCCCTTTAAACATGCAATGCAATGCACGTTGATGGCAGGATGTCAAAGCAGTGTCAGGAACGACCGCTTCTCCAGGGAGGTATAGTCAATCTGCTGACGTCTGGAGAAGTGGGACACAGCCATTCTCGCTGGGGCTGCTCCCTGTTTCCGACTCACATGGTTCCATGTTGCCTGCGTTCAAGTCAAATCTGCTTCTACCCTTTATGAAAACAAGAACACCTCCCTACACCTGTTAACCTAAAAATAAAAGCCGAAGTGAAAGGCAACAGCATTTGAGATCTAAAAGAACAGCCATCAGGAAGCACCCATTCAGCAGAAAACCAGACAGCATTCAGACTAGGAAGTGAAGCCAATAGCTGTCTATGAGAAAGAGAAGGGGATGATTCCATCAACAGAAGAAGGGATTTCTATGGATGCAGTTAAGCTAACATAGTGATGCCGATTCTAAAGATTGTCTTTAATTTTTTAACCCTGGAGTCATACTGTCTGCTCTCTGGTTATGTTTCCAGTTCTGTAGGCTATGAGGCTGCTTTAGGCCCGGTCCAAAGTTTATTTTGCCCAGATTTAAGGAGTAAGATGTACAAGGTGGTTCATCTGGGAAGACAGCTCTGACTCCATCTTAAAGTGGCTCTATTTTTATGATTTTTCACACACCAAAGAGCCCAGGGGACCCCTACTAATTTTATTTGCCCCGTGTTGCTTGACTGACAAGAAAGTCTCCCCTTAGGCTGGGACTCACCACTAAGCTGTCTTCTGCTCATATTATACGCACTATTTTAGGGAGTTCACTTTACTCAGGCATGACCCGTTAAGGGAGGCCAATCTTTGGGAAAGCAATTTGGCCATTCGGGATGTGTCCATAATTCGAAAACTGTTCACACGCTTTGATCCGGTAAGCTTCCTTCTGGAATAGTCTGCTGAGGCAAATTACATGAAATTGCTATTTGGGTATCGCTAAGCTCCTTGAACCTAATATATTTATTATTCCCAATTCTTACTCCAACCAACACCTCATGCAACCTTCTCAGATAATGACAACTCCATTCTACCAGTTGCTTAGGCTCCAAACTGCAGAGTCCTGAAGCCTCCTCTTTCACACCCCATTTCAGATGCCTCAGAGATGTCTGTTTGTTCCAGCTTCAGAATATATTGAGGGTCCAATCACTCTCACCGTGTTCATTGCCACTGTCCCGGCACCACACGCTCCTCTGTTTGCCAAATAATGGTTATAGCTCCTGATTGGCCTCTTGCTTCCGTACTTGCTCCAGTACTCTCAGAATAAACTTTTAAAACATGCCAGACTATGTCACATAAAACTCTGCAAATATTTTTCCTCTCACTCAGAATAACAATCAAAGTGCTCTTACCCTGGACTCCAAGGTTCCATAGGGGCTGCCTCTCATCTCTCTGGACTCATCTCCTTTGCTCTTTCTTTCCCTGACACCTCTCCATCCTCAAAAGTTTCTTTGCTGTTCTTCAAGCACATTAAACACAATTGTTTCAGGGCCGCTGCATTTGAGGGACTGCTTGTTCCATAAATGTAACCAGTCCCTCAAATGCACACAAAGATCTCCTCCCTTCCTTCAGAATTCTGTTCCAAAGTCTCCTCATCAGGGCAGCTGATCCTGATATAAAATAGCACCTTTATATAGAATAGGTCACCTTCCCTCATTCTGATGCCTTTTTCTTTTCTTTTTTTTTTTATAATAATTTTATTTTTTTAATGGGGTGACATCAATAAATCAGGATACATATATTCAAAGATAACAAGTCCAGGTTATCTTGTCGTTCAATTATGTTGCATACCCATCACCCAAAGTCAGATTGTCCTCTGTCACCTTCTATCTTGTTTTCTTTGTGCCCCTCCCCCTCCCCCTTTCCCTCTCCCATTCCCCCCTCCCCCCCCCCCCCCGTAACCACCACACTCTTATCAATGTCTCTTAGTTTCACTTTTATGTCCCACCTACGTATGGAATAATGCAGTTCCTGATTTTTTCTGATTTACTTATTTCGCTTTGTATCATATTATCAAGATCCCACCATTTTGCTGTAAATGTTCCGATGTCATCATTTCTTATGGCTGAGTAGTATTCCATAGTGTATATGTGCCACATCTTCTTTATTCAGTTCTGATGCCTTTTTCTTAATAGCACTTCCTGACATCATCTAAAACCAAACATTTTTCTGTCTCTCCCATCTCGGAATATAAACTCCATGGAAGGGAGAACTTTATCTATTTTCTTCCCTCTTGAATACCCTGCTCAGTGGTAAAGTAAAGCCACCGGAACAAAGGAACCATTGTGCTTAGAAGAGAGCCATCTGTACAAAGCTGGAAACAGATTAACACCCCCCAGCCCTCCAAAATAGTAGACTTTTGACTTTTTAAAAATCTTATCATGAATTGGATGTCAGCTTCTCTGTAATAGTGGCTAGCAGAAACCAGGATCTTACAGATTATCATTGTATTTTTTTCTGAACCATGTAAGAGCAAGGTGCGGAGAGAATGGCTCATCACCACTAAATACTCTAGCATACATATCCCCCACATGAGGACATTCTTATCCATAGCCACAATGTGAACATTGAGATCAGGTATTCAGCATTGAGAAGGCACTATCATCCTATTCACGGAACTCCTTCCATTGTTGCCAACTGTGTATTTGTCCTGTCTGCTCCAGGAGCCCATCCGGCATTGTTCGCTGCATTTAGTTGTCATGTCTCTTAGGTCTCCTCCAATTTGGATCAGTTAGTTTTTCCATCTCTCTCTGCCTCTCAAAAGCTTAAGAGTTTTAAAGAATATAGACCTTTCATATTGGGTCCATCGAAAGTTTTCCCAGGTCCAGATTCAGGCCATGCATTTCTAGCAGGAACGTGACAGAACAGAACCTGTGTGCACTCCCTCTGCACATCACAACAGGGGGTACGTGATATGACCAGTTTCACTACTATTGATGCTCATCTTGATCACTGGGTCAGTTTGGTGTCTTCCAGTGTTCACTTCAATAAATTAACTATTTCCCCTTTTCATCAATAACTACTTTTCAGAAGATACTGTAAGACAAGGCTAACATCCTGTTTCACATCAAGCACCTATCCACCCACCACCTACCCACCCCCCAGCTTAGCATCTATGGAGGACTCCTGCCTGAATCAACCAACATTGCCAGATGGTGACTTTCTATTTCCATCAATCTTAGTTAGCATTCTTCCAAAAGGAAGAGCTATTCCTTTCTCCCCATTTATTTATTTATTCCATTATTATTTATTTGCCCACTGATTAGCATGGATTCCCATTTTATCCAATGGGTTAGGATTAGTTACTATCATTATTTATTTTGATGCTTGAATTGCCCCAGATTTGGCCAGTGGGAGCCAAAATTAGCTCCATCCGGCTGGCTAATGTCTCCTTTTAGCTTGTTCTTATCAGGCTTTGAGCACTTTTCCACAAGAGGTTTCAAGCTCTGGAATCAGCCCTGGTACCTTTTAATAGAGAATGGCACGTAGAAACCAAAATCCTCTGACCACTTGATGTGTCACTTGATGTATCCACTGCTTCTAGCTTCTGAATGAAGCTAGCTATGGTGTATGTATGTACATATATATATAGATATACATATATACATATGTAGATATACATGTATATATAATGACTTTTTACTTATTTTTATTTTTTACTTTTATTTATTTTATTTTATTTTTTTAGTGAGAAGAGGGGAGGCAAAGATAGACTCCTGCATGTGCCTCAACCAAGATCCACCCAGCAAGCCCACTAGGGAGTGATGCTCTTCCCATCTGGGGCGTTGCTCTGTTACAATCTGAGCCATTCCAGTGCCTGAGGTGGAGGCTATGGAACCATCCTCAACGCCGTGGGGCCAACTTACTCTAATTGAGCCATGCCTGCAGGAGGGGAGGAGAGGAGAAGAGAGAGGGAGGGGGGAGAGGTGATAAGCAGATAGGTGCTTCCCTGTGTGTCCTGACCAGGAATCAAACCCGGCACATCCACACGTTGGGCTGATGCTCTACCACTGAGCCAACCGGCCAGGGCGATTTTTCACTTATTTTTAATCTAACACAACACCAGTGTTCTTCATAGCTTTCTTTTTTCCCATATTTGTAAAGTCTGTCTTCGTACCTGACTCTCAGTATAGTCAATATTTTGCTTATCTTCCCAATGACCTTGAATTTAATCGATTGCCCACCCAGGATGCCACCTTCTGGATCTTGCCACCCCTTCAGCCTTTGACTTCCAGGAGAAAGACAGGGTAAGGGTGGTCATGCTTTCTTATACACACAGACTCCCCAGCTGTCGTGGCTGGAGAAGAACAGCTAAGACATAGAAAGCTTTCGGGAACCACTTAGGTTTGCTAAGGCTCGTGTACAGAATTTAGTTGTGGGAGGAGGGGCAGGAGCAGCCAATGGGCTTCTCTCTCAGCTCTCTGGGGGTTCAGGAAGCAAGCAGTCGTCACTTTCCCCTTGGTGGCATTAGGCACTATAAAAAAGCTCTGTCCCAATGACCTAGAAGCCTATTTTCTAAAATGAAAACACAGAAATCCAGCACACCAAATACCATAAAGACAAAATCTTCTTCACAGTTCTTCTTGTGCCTGCTTCTAATTTGGGTATAGCCACCAGCTGCTCACACTGCTGCAGGAAAAAGAAGAGTGCGGGTGAAGCGCCGTTAACCAGAAACTGGAAGCTGCAAAGGTCCTGGCAGAAAGGTGCACATTTGTTTTCATCACGAATTGGGCCCCTGAATCTGAAAAAGTGCCAGGTGAGAAGTACAATCTGAGCGATTGTGAACCATCACGCAAATTGTTTCAGAGACTTGACAGTGACACAGATCTCAAGCCCGGGAAACGGTCGGTGTGAAAGGCTAGTCACCAAACACTTCATTACGAAGGGATTGTGCTGCGTCACAGTTTTATGAACACTACTCTAGAGGGTATATACTCTCTGCTGACTGGTTGCGATCTCTCTGCACAACCGGAGAACACACTGCAAACAACAGTAACCCAAACAAACCTCCCTTGCCTATTGACGCTGTGAGTCCTCTGTTAACAGTCCTGACAACCAGAATAAACACGGTGAATAAATACCTCACCCAAGTTTCTTGACTAGTAATGTTAGGAAACACTCATTCTACAAGAAAACGAATGTTGCACATTCCAGGCAGAAGGAAAGAAGCCCATTCCTACACTCACTGAACAGAGTGGTCCTTAGACCAACAGCATCCAGCCTCACCTGGGAACTCAGAAGGGCCGACACTATTCCGCTGTCCTACCCTAGCTGTACTAAATCGGAAACTCGGTGGCGGGACCCATCAGCCTGAGCTTTAACAACCCCTAGGTGATGCTGATGCACGCTGAAATTTGATGGTCACTACCCTAGATATTCCAAGCGAGGCGTGGGAAGGACCTCTCTACCAATTGGACCTCTCTATCTGTGGCCCTTGGGATGAGTCATTGGGAGCTCACCGCAGTTGCTCCTGCGAATGGGAAGGTTGTTTGCAACAGGCACACACATTTGCCTGCATTTAAGGAGCAGGAAGTTGTTCCTGTAAGCATAGGTCAAGGAGTCGCTTCCCCTTTTGCCGCCACCAGATCCAAAACGCAGATTGGGTTGAATTGGAGACCCAGCAGGGGACGCTGCTGCCCATAAGGAGAGACCAAGGGAGCGTGGCAAGCGAAGCCCCGAATCTTTGACATCACACTAAGCTCCTCCTTGCACGCACACATTACACACACACACACACACACACACACACCCCATATACAGACACACTGCCCGCTTGCACTCTACCCGGGAGCTGGCTTCTCCTTCGGCAAGTGTGTCCGGCGTGGCCGGCTGCGAAGCGAGGAGCGGAGCGTCCGCAGCGCGAGGGGGCCGGCGCTCAGCAGGAGCGGCGGCTGGGACACCCTAGGCAGCACCCCGTGCTTCCAGCAGCCGCGACCGCCTGCGCTGGGGTTGAAGGGCGCAGAGTCACCACCCCGCTCTCCCCCGGGCCCCCTGCCACCCCCCTACAAGAAAAGGAGAAGCCGGGCGAAGGAGCAGGACGCCCGGCAGCTGGACTCCTCCGCAAGCTCTGAGCGCCCCCTTCTCCTGCGCCCCTCCAGCGCCCGGGAAGCGAAATGCAACCGCCGCTGCTCGGCTGAAAGGGGAAGGGGCCGGCGCCACCCGCCCGCTCGGAATCTGGTCCCCGCGGCGGCTGCGCGTCCCGGCCGCGGCCCCCCGGGCTCGGGAGTGAGCAGAGCCGGAGGAGGAGAGGCGGCCGGCCCCGGGTTGGCCGGAGAGGGGGAAGAGGCACGGGGCGGGAGGAGGGCGCGGGGGGCGGGGAGGGGGCCCCGGCGGATAAAGATGGCAATGTCTCTCATCCAAGCGTGCCGCAGTCTGGCTCTCTCAACATGGCTGCTTTCCTTTTGTTTCGTGCATCTGCTCTGCCTGGACTTCACCGTGGCCGAGAAGGAGGAATGGTACACCGCCTTCGTGAACATCACCTACGCCGAGCCCACGCCGGACCCTGGGGCGGCGGGCGGCGGCACCGAGCTGCGCACGGAGAAGACCGAGTGCGGGCGCTACGGGGAGCACTCACCCAAGCAGGACGCCCGCGGGGAGGTGGTCATGGCTAGCTCGGCCCACGACCGCCTGGCCTGCGACCCCAACACCAAGTTCGCCACCCCGGCCCACGGCAAGAACTGGATAGCCCTCATTCCCAAGGGCAACTGCACGTTCAAGGATAAGATCCGGAACGCGTTCCTACAGAACGCCTCCGCCGTGGTCATCTTCAACGTGGGTGCCAACACCAACGAGACCATCACTATGTCCCACCCAGGTGAGCGGCCCGGGCAGGCGCGGGGGAGGGGAACCCGGGAGGGGAACCCGGGAGGATGGAGGCGTTGAGAAGGATCCAGCGCCTGCCTGCCTCCTGTCTCCTTTCTGGGAAGTCTGTGCTTTGCGAAAGATGCGTTTCTTATCCCTGGACCTACTAAGTTTTGCTGCGCGTCACTTTGTGCGGCTTACAGAGAAGAAAGAACTGGCTGTATTGCAGGACTAGTGAATGCGTTCAGTTTAGGTTAGTGCCGCTCGGACGAGGGTTTGGTAAGGTGACTTGACTTCTCTGAGGAGGACCTGAAAGGGGCGGTGTGGGGGTAGAACTCAGATATTGTTTTCGGTTGGTGACGCCCCGCACCTGTTTGGAACAGGTAGATCTGATAACTCAGCTCTGCGCTCGCTGTGTGCATCAGGTATACGCCTGATGCAGGCGTTTGTGTATCAGAGGCTGGGTAGGGTTACTGGTGTGAGCAGCTCACCTCCGCAAACTTGCTTCTTAAGTCGGGTTTCAGTTCTTCCTGGGAGATGGAGCCCCGCCCCTCCGGCGGGTTTGACGCACATCATAAATAAGATTAAATGTCCTGTGCTCTGCCAAGCTGTCAACCGGAGAAGCTGACAGGCGGGCACGATGGTAAATAATAACAATTCTCACCAAGGCAAGAAGACCATCGCGGCCATAAAGTTATGGCTACTTTTGTGTTGTTGCAATGTCCTTCGCTCGATGGGGAGGTTAAGTTTGCTTGTGAGAATGAGAGGATTTCAGAATAGAGAGGCTAAGCTTTTCTTAATGATCGCAGGGGTGCCGGAAGACTAGAAATAGATTACTGCTCTAAAACTGGTGATGTACCCTATGACTGACAAAGCCAAGCTTCCGTGGTAGGAAGAACAAGAAGTCTTCTCCAGGCTTGTCAGCGTAAGCTGCTGGATTTGGCTGACTGCTGGAGTCCAGGGTTGCTGCTTGTTCTTGTAAGCCTGAGACGAGCAACCTGCTCCCACAGAGGGGCTCCTGGGTTGAGGCTGTGATATCTAGAGGAAGAGGAAGGGAATAGAAATGACAGGTGCATTTTCTGACTGGAGTTGCCTAAGCAAAAATAAATTAAAAATTACTTTTCTTAAAAGCCAGATTTTAATAAACAGTGATGTGACTGAAATGGAAGACTAAGCTTTGGCTACATGGCTACATTGGAGGGGGGACAGGGAATAAGGAGGAGTGCACTCTTTGGGAACAAGTTTTCATTCGAAGATCTCATGTCACCTATTAGTGGATTATACACTTGGTTTGCCTCTGGAAATCGTCACCAGCTGTTTTAGTAGAGGAAATTGTCAACTTTACACAAACAGGTGTGGTGGGGACTGTTCAATGCTTCTAACACAGGAAAAAGCAGTGTGTAATTACCAAAGTGGTGGAGAGGAAGGAAACTTAGAAAAGTTACTACAGTGTGGGTAGGACATATGATATACTTTCTGGAGCTCAACAGTTTTTTGTAGGGGAAAAGATTGGATTCTGACCTTGAGTCATAGGAGCATTACTTAAACTGATATTCCAGGATTGGAGAACCTTGGAAAAGTACTTTAAGTCATGTAAAGTATCTTTAAATAAACATATTTAATATCTTAACTTCAATTGGCAGGGTAGTGTGAAGGCAATCTTTGTGTGTGTGTGTGTCCTTTCAACACCAAGGAGATTATTGGCTGACTTTGCGGAATTCCTTAAATGTTTCTTTGTGCATATGCATGAAATCTTAAACTTGGCTTCTTTGAACACAAACTAAGAGGCATCATTTGTTCCTGTCTGAAAAGGTTCTCCAGAACTGCCAACACATTGGATCAATTAATGGCTTGCCTGTTTTTTTTAAAAAAGCAGTAAGCTCATTTTCTACGCAAATGACTCCTGATTAGGACCTTGTGGGAGCAAAAGAGTAATAGTTGGAAAGTTACAGACTTAAAAATATAAAGGGAAGTCTCTACTATTCAGTCTGTTTCAAAAAATTTTGTTAATGCTGTACCTGAGAATAGCCCTGAAACTTCCATAGTATCATTTGACATATTGTCACACTAGGAGATTTGTGTTCACTTTACTCAGAGATCGCATTGATTTCTGCTAAAGTCTCATTATAAGTACCGTAGATACATGACCCAGTTGCTTGGCAATCCCTTCCCTTCACTCAGATTCTTCTGCCTGCATCTCAAACAGTGCCAGCATTGGTCTGACTGTCAGTGTCTTGCATTTTGCTCCAGAAGGCTTTAATTTGGCTAGTTAAATTTGAGTCAGGTTTCTAAAATCATTTTAGGAAGTACATTTTAGATGCTAATTAAGTATTCTTATTTTGTGAACATGGAATGCAGCATACAAGAGAATCCTTATCTTGGTTAACTTTTTAATTCAGTCTCTACAGTTAACATCAGTCTTTGCTTTTAAAAAATAATCTCACCTTTCCTCTAAGTTCTTTGTTTTTGGAACCGATACTTTCGGGTGAGGAAAGGGTCTGAATTTAGAGTTACACAGCCCATCATGGGATGCCTACACATTGATATGACCCCAACATATCTTGGAATTCCATTGAATGGAAACCATTTCCCCTTCACCTTTCCATGTAGTCTTGCATTTTGATTTTTTTCCTTTTCCTGCTTTAATAATTTGGGGTTTCTGCCACTTCTGCAATTATGGTTTGTCATTCACAAAGACACAGATTTTCCTGAGATAGACTAGAGCTTCTACTCTGCAACCAATTTTTAAGTCTTATTTAAAATATGACAGCTTTATCGACAAGCAAGTCACATACCATACAATTCACTCATTTAAAGTATACAATTTAATGGCTTTTACAATACTGATAGAGCTGTACAATTCTCACCACCAATTCCAAAAAGAAACCATGCCCATTATCAGCTACTTGTCATTACTCACCAATCTCCCAGCCCTAGTTAACCATTAATCCACTCTATATATATACTGCTCACAAAAATTCGGGAATATTTTAAAAGTGAATATAAAGCAATAAAATAACCCCTAATTTTTGTGAGCAGTGGTATATTTAGTTTGCCTATTCTGGACATTTCATATAAATGAAATCATGTGCTATATGAGTATTTGTGTGTGTGACTTCTTGCATTTAACATATTTTCAAGATCTATCAATTTTGTAGAATGTGTCAGTACTACATTCCTCTTTGCCAAATAATATTCCTTTGTGTATATACATCACTTTTTATTTATTCATCAGGTAATGGGCATTTAAGTGCTTTCACTCTTTGATTATTAAGAATAATGCTTCTGTGAACATCCTTGTGCAAATTTTGCGTGGACATTCTGCTGGGGTACCTATCTGGGAGTGAAGTCTCTGGGGTCACGTGGCAACTCTCTGGTTTAAACTTCTGAGGAACTCCCAGGTTGCTTTTCACAGCAAGGGTACCACCTCACATTCCCACCAGCAAAGCAGGGGGGTTCCAGTTTCTCCACATCCTCCTCGACATTCCTTGTCGTCTATCCTTTTGATTTTGACCATGCCTGTGGTTGGGAAGCAGTGTCTCCACGTGATTTCAATTCGCAATTCCCTGCTGACTATTGTTACTTTTTCACACGATCTCAATTCTTCCTCTGCTTTTCATTTGGCTCCCTTTTTTCCCATTGTTAGTTAGTTAGCCATCCTTTCAGCTTATAGACTTTTTCTGTCCTAAGAAAGAGAGAAAGAGATTATCAGAGAAAAGAGAATCGCCGCCTCTTTCAATTAACAGAGAAAAGAAAAGAGGAAGCAGCCCAGGGGCCAGAGATGTTTTTGTGTCCCCTACAAAGGAATGTGAGGACTGACTGTGTCTTCAGTGCTTTGGGGAGCTGCTGGCTCGGTTTGCCTTGCGGAAGTGAGGGGGAGGCAGTGACAGGAGAGCAGAGTGCAAAGCTCTAAGAATGCAGCCCCAGGAGTGAGCGTGCAGGGAAAGGCCCTGAGACCCCGATTAAGGAGTGTAGCCTCCAGAGCCGACCACGTGAGTTTGTGCCCTGGCTCCACTGTTTTCTCACTGTGGGTCTTTCGGAAAGTTACTCAGCCTCTTGGGGCTTCGGTTTGCTCACCTGTGAAGTGGGGGATAATAGTATTGACCTCAGTTGGTGGTTTTGTGAATTAAATGAGTTGGCACAGGGTTTATATCTGTAGCAGGGACATAGCCATCAATCAATAGGAACCCTTATACGCGGTGACACCCAGGAGTCACACGTGGATCATCCAGCCCAGGCTCGCTAGGGTCCCGGCAGCCTGTGGGAAAGAGCTCTCTGTTTACCTGCTCATGCTGCAGAGGGCAAAGCAGTGGTGCCAGCCTCAGTGGTTCCTGCGATTGCAGTCCCGGCTCCCTCTGATGGGTGCCGAACACTTAAGGATTCTCCAGTGGCATTTATGACCCACCTTGGTTTAAGTGACCTCTCAGCACGACAAGGACCTCTATGAGAAACACGGGAGGTGGATCTGCACGTGTACGGGTGCGGTTTGCGATTGAGATGCGATGCTGAAGAAATGGCGCGTATTCTGTTTGTTTGTTTCCCACCTTTAGAGTGTGTCTGACACCCTTTTAGCTCTTGCTAGCCACAGGTAAAGGGAAGGGAGGAAACTAAACATCTAGTCATCTAGAAAGAACTTTCCGAGAGACTGGGTCTCTGGTAGGAATTTAGAGAGAGAGGGAGGAGATTGCAGTAACTCTCTAGAGAGTGTGCTCAGCCCTGGGCGAGGAAGCAGGCAGGATGGAGTATATCCCCAGCATTCTAGGGCTTTCTCTAAGGTACGAGGTGAGAACATAGGAAATGTACTAAGACTCTTGCCTGTGTAGGCGGGCACTAAAAGTTGAATTCCCAGGTTTGTGCTATATTTATGACCATGACTTCAATTGTTGAAGTTCACCTTTGCCTTAGCTTCTATAAAAGAACGAGTTGCTGTAATTATTATATTTTTTTGCAGGACTCATTTTCTTAGAATAGTTTTGTTTTTTACATTTTCCCGTAAGTAATATGTTTGCCTTGACTCTGTTTCTCAGTGTATTTTAGCCCCTCTTTGGGTAGTAATAGCGTTGCTCATGTCCTGCTTACTCTGTCAGGCATGGCATAGGCACTTAATGTTCATTCAGTCATTGAATCTTCACGACTGTGCTGAGATAGGTACAGTAATTGTCCTCAGTGAACGCAGGATTCACGCACCAGGTTCCCGTGGGTGATACAGAAGGGCTTTCCCCAGCCTGGGAGCCCACGGCGCTCTGTCATAGATGGTTAAGAGCCTCAGGGTTCACGTCATTTTTCTCTTACAGTGCTTACAAAAAGCTATCATTCCACCTTTATCTCCCAGGCCGAAACAATCTCATCTACCCACCCCCTTTGTTTTTATTTATTTATTCAGCGCTAAGCTGTACCTCATCACTTGTCTCTCTCTGTACCTGAGGATAGAGAGCCAACAGCCAGGAATTCCAGGGTCGGTTATTAAAAGCCATAATTCAGTGTCAGTGTTAAACAACATTATTGACAGTGTAATTTAATATGGCCTGGGCATTTCAAGAGACTGTGTGCCGTGTGTACTCAGTGTAGGTCATAGCATACATGTGTGGGGACTGGGAAGGAAGTCCATCTCCTACTTTCTGTTCTGTGGTCCTCGTGTCCCCCGATGCTTCTATTCCTAAGAACTCAAACAGGAAACTGTATGACCATCTTGGAAAGGTTTAGAGGGAGCCTGAGACATCATAACTCATTCTTCTAGCTTTTTAAATTTATTTTTTTAGTTCTTTTTATTTTATTTTTTTGTGGCAGAGACAGAGAGAGGGACAGATAGGACAAACAGAAAGGGAGAGAGATGCGAAACATCAGTTCTTCGTTGTGGCTCCATAGTTGTTCATCGATGGATTTCTCATATGTGCCTTGACTGGGGGGCTACAGCAGACTGAGTGACCCCTTGCTTGAGCCAGCAACCTTGGGCTCAAGCTGGTGAGCTTTGCTCAAACCAGATGAGCCCATGCTCAAGCTGGAGACCTCGGGGTCTCAAACCCGGGTCCTCTACATCCCAGTCTGACGCTCTATCCACTGCGCCACTGCCTGGTCATGCTCTTCTAGCTTTTTTTAGAAAAAATGATTATGCTGCCTTTTTTTTTTTTAGTGGGGCGGGAAGGGAAGAGTAGGGGACAGACAGAGACTGACAGACAGAAAGGGAGAGAGATGAGAAGCATCAACTCATAGTTATGGCACCTTAGCTGTTCATTGATTGCTTTCTCATATGTGCTTTGATGGGTAGGGAGGGCTCCAGCTGAGCCAGTGACCCCTTGCTCAAGCCATTGACCTTTGGGCTCAAGCTGGTGACCATGGGGTCATGTCTATGGTCCCACACTCAAGCCAGCGACCTCAGGCTTTGAGCCTCCGTCCTCAGCTTCCCAGGTCAGTGCTCTAGTCACTGCGCCACCGCCCGGTCAGGCTGATTATGCTTCTGATGAAAGGTTAATTTATTAGAAACCAGGTTCAATTTTTGAAAAGAGGAAGTGTAGCCATTATTGTTATATTTCCAGACATGAAGCTATAGTGTGTAAAGAATTTGGTATACTTTTAGCCCCTGAAACTCTTCAGTTTCTCCCCAAAAGAGATGTTTTACCTTGTATATACTCTAAGGAAGATCTTCACTTATTACTGACTGAAGTGATGCTGAATTCTGTGTATAAGATAATGTAAGTTGAGAGAGGCTGATTTTGAATTTAAAATGAAATTCAAGTCCTATTCAGGTTATCGTAGCTCTTGAGGATTTTATTGTTAACATAAAACCCAGAAAATTAAGGCAACCTTGTGCTGTGTGGTTTTTCTCTTTTTAAAGCTGCAAATATGGTGGCTCTGTTCAATAGAAACCTTGTCTATAGGTATAATATAATTTTAAAAAAATTTAAACATTCTGGGTTAATCACTTTGCAGTTTAACATATGATAGAATAAGTGTGCTTTATAGATTGAAGTTAAAATAATAATGGTTAGGGTTAGATCTAGTTCTTTTTTATATTATAAGAGAAAAAAGTTAATTTTTTTACTGCTTCAAAAACATTGGTTATAAATTTATTACTGTTATTTTTTTAATTATCTTGATTATTCTATAGTATAGTGATATTTAGAAAATTTTTTACAGTATAAAGAAGCATCGTTTATCATAAAATTGAAACTTATGTATTGTATTGTTCGTTTTTCTCATATTCAATGTATGGACATGTATTTCATAATAGAGACTTTTTAAAATTAGATATATTTTTATATTAAATGTATGGTTTATTCCTGTCCTTTCCAGGTATATAATGAGTACATATATTAGGTAAAATCCAGGAAATATTTTGTTACTTAACCAATTCAGTCTGGTACCTCTCCATCATAGGTGGTTTTTTGCACACATAATCCACGTAAGCATATTGAAAAGGTGAAGATTTGAAGTTCTTCAGAGGTGCCATTATGCATACACAAAATGCCTTTTTTTCCTCGTTAAATATATATTTTCTGCAGTCATCACTTTCTACAGAAGATATTGTCTGGTCATTCTGTAGCCATGAACGGACTGCACTCATATCAGGAATGTCTTTCAAGTGATCCAAAGAGTAGTGGAAGAAAAAAGGTGTTTCCCCTTTTACTTATAAAGGAGATGCTGGAACCTTCTTCCTCCGATACCCACAAAACTGGCTGCCTCTGCCTCTAGCAGGTCCCTTCTCTAATGTGACCTGTCACTAAGGCACTCCCTGGCTGATCTGCTGAGGACGGCAGGGTCCCCCACACCCTACCCCCAGCACATGCTGCCTCTCTCCCTGCTTCGTATTTACCGTGCTTACCATGTCTCCTCCCACCCGAGTGTCAGCTCCACAAGGAGCAGAGCTTGTAGACATTTTTGTTGTTGCTCTTGTTGTTCATGGTTAAGTTCCCAAAGCCTAGACAGGTCCCTCCTGCATGGAATGTGCTCTGTAAATATTTATTGTTAAGATCTGTTAAATAATCTGGAGACAGGAAAGATGGACTCTGTTAATATGTTAGTCTCTAGTTTCATGAAAAAATATTCTATGACGCTAAAAGTTTTTTTCTTAGATTTTGACAGGGAGGTTCTAGTTTGAGTCTCCCATAAAAATGTTTCGCCATCTTGTAGAATGCGGCATGAAGTGGGTACTTGGTTCATCTTCATGGTCTAAGAGTAAAAGGACATATTAAGTAATAAGCAGGAAGATACAGGGCATCAAAAGTTATAAGCAAATGCAATTCTGTGCATGTGCTGATTGTCCTGAAGCATAGATAGACAGATAGATGCATCTATATATATGTATCTTTTTAAATGAAAAAAATATGCCTCATAGAAAATTTTAAAAATATGGGAACATTTAAAAAGAAAGAGGAAGGTAATAACCATCAATAACTCAATTACAGGGGGTCCTCTGGTTACGACAGTCTCGACATATGATGTTTCAAGTTTACGATGCTCACTCCCATAAAAACTTTAAAAAATTGAGACATGAGTGTTTCAGCTTATGCTGCTAGCATTGTACTTACAGATTAATAGGCGAACTAGTTTGGTTGTGGGCGGCAGAAGAATACACAGTAATATGGACAGGAGTGAGGGAGTGGGTGACCCCCAGTACGCTTACCTACGCCATTTTGGATTGTTAAAAATGCAAGTGTCCCATTTATGTTAGGCTAGGGTATGTTTCAACTTACACCAAAATTTGGGACATGTCACTGTCATAGAAAAAGAACTGTGTCATAACCCGAGGACCCTCTGTATAGTATTTTTCTTTCTGTGGATATATATATTTACTTTTACTATATTGGGAATGTGTTACACATATGTTTTAGTAGTTTTATTATTATTATTATATTATTTTATTAAGTGAGAGGCAAAAAGGCAGGGTGGCAGAGAGATAGACTCCCGCATGCACCCTGACCAGGATCCATCAGAGAAGTCCCCTACAGGCTGATGCTCTGCCCATCTGGGGCAACTGCTCCGTTGCTCGGCTACTGAGCTATTTCAGCACCTGAGGCAAGGCCATGAAGCCACCCTCAGTGCCCAGGACTAACTTGCTTAAACCACTCGAGCTGTGACTGTGGGAGCGGGAGAGAGAGAGAAGGAGAAAGTGGGAAGGGTGGAGAAACAGTTACTTCTCCTGTGTGCCCTGACTGGGAATTGAATCCAGCACTTCCACACACCATGTGACACTACCACTGAGCCAACCAGTCAGGGCCTGAATTTTTATTTATTTATTTATTTATTTTATCTTATTTTTATTAATTTTAATGCAGTGACATTGATAAATCAGGGTACATATGTTCCGAGAAAACATCTCCAGATTATTTTGACTTTTGATTATGCTGCATACCCTTCACTCAAAGTCAAATCGTCCTCCGTCACCTTCTATCTGGTTTCCTTTGTGCCCCTACCCTCCCCCCACTCCCTCCTTCTCCTTCCTCACCCCTTCCCCACCCCTCCACCCCACTCCCTGTTACCATTACATTCTTGTCCATGTCTCTGAGTCTCATTTTTATGAAGTAAATCTGTTTTTTTTTTAATTAATGTTATATTTTGAAATTTCCTTGATGTTTCCACGATATTTCTATGATGTTTCCACTCTTCCTCTACATAAGCAATGCTGCTGTACTTACACCCTTATGTACCTAATCAGGAGTGCATATCCATGATCACTTCCTTAAGTCAAGTTCCTGGCTATGGCCATAGTGAGTCAAAGGCTCTTCCTGCGTGGCTGGAGAGCAGGTGTTTGTACAGCCCGTTCAGTGAGGTCTCCAGCTCTCTGCTCACACACTAACTAGTCCTGCTCTCCCTTGAAGGAGAAGGGACAGCGGGCAGTTTGGGGTCCTGCTGACAGTGCTGCTGCAGTCCTCGCCTGGCTTTCCTGCATCCCTTTGCTCCATGATAAACTAGTTTGGCAGCTGGGGCAAAACACAGGTGGAGGCTCAGAAGATGTGAAGCCTCAGTGATCAGAATTACAGTGGGTGAGACCCCCCTTTCCCTGCCACCCGTTCCTCTGGGGTTCTCCTCTTGGGGTGTTAAATGCAAATTGAACACGGTTTCGGCTGGGGTTCTACCCCAGATTGGCTTTACCGTTGGCAAGACACTTCCCCCTTTAGGTCATCTTTTCTTTAATGTGACAACAGGCATTGGGGGGGGGTGCTGGTCTTGGTTTAGATCTGTGACTTTCCACCTGTGCTCACATTAGAATCAGGAAGTTTGATTATTACAGATGCCCGGAGATTCTGATGGAGTTGGTTTGCTGTTGGGAGGGGATGCTTCAGATGATTCTCATGTCCAGCCATGGTTGGCACCCACCCACTGGATGGAGCAAAAGTCTTCCGTAGGTTCTTATGTTCTATCATTCTTTAGTAAGTATTTAAAGAAATAACTTAATCCTTTTCCTTTAACATTGAAGTCTTACACGAGAAAACATTTTAATATCTTAACTATAGTGGTTAAAACTATGGTGGTATGTGCAATTAAGCATTACCTCTAGATGGAATTAGAGGTTCACGAATAATAACCGGATTTTGAGACCAGCAAGAAGACAAATAGCAAACAAAGCAAGTACAAGAAAGCATACAAACCCATGTGAAACCGTGAAAAAGAGCATGGTAAAGTGTCAGACATGATTAGTATTAATCCCCTTCCTTCTAACATTTATCCCTTTCAACAAAGGGAGAAGTCTGAAGCCATGTGGTTGGTGAGCGTGAGATGCCACCATTCTGGGACGTGAGCAGAGAGGGGACAGGGGCTGCCCATGGCTGGGGGTGTTGCTGGACAGAGAGGGCTTGGAAAGCTCAAGAAGAAAGAATTTAACCTAAGCCTTTGGGTTTCCACCTGTGTGCTGAGCCTCACAACATTCTCCATCGGAGTGGCTGTGAACGCATAGCAAGAAGAACCTCGAAGCATTCAATTCATGATCAGCCATTTAAATTAAGTTGGGGTGAAAGTTTATCGATGTGTTCATTATTTTGATTGTAGACTCTGGCCTAAGAAGTAGAGCTACCTTGGTACTTTTACCAAGTAGGGGGCACCCCATGCCACTTCTCTTGGTTGTCCTCACCCAGTTTGGGAGGCAGCCCAGGGTGGTGGTCATAAACCAGATTCTGGTACACAGCTGATCTGAGTCTGAACCCTGAGTGAGTCACCTGCTTGGGGAGACGTGAAGCGACAGAAGGGTGCCAAAAGAAATCTACTTGCAGTCGGGCTACATCTCAACATCTTTCTTATCGCCAGCCGAGGCCCAGCTGTCATGATCTCTGCCTGGACTGCTGAGCACCCCTAACGAACAAGGGGATGAATTCCAAATGTATGCCTGGAACCCAAAGAGGTGATTGATTTTCAGAAAGGATGTCTTAGCTTATGCACAGAAGGAGAGACTTTTCCCCAGTCGTCTGCCACGGGAAGAGAAGACGACTGAAAAATCAAGCTCGGTGGCTATTGCGAATGGCCAGTGTGCCCCCACATGGTGGATGCCGATAGGCTCCCCAGCTCGTCACCTCACCCAAAACTGTCCAGCAGAGATGCTCAGGCCCGGTGTCCAGTGTCCGACTGCTGCATGGCCGGAAGCCCATGAATACCAGGGCACAGTCCAACCTTGTGTGTCACCGAGTTGCTAGATGACAAGGCACTGGGAGGTGGAGAGGTTTATGTCACCCTCACTTGCATCTGAACTGTGCTGCCACATGACCTTGGCAAGTGAACCCAAAAAGTTTTCGCTGATCCTGGGTTCCTGGTCTGTCCTTACTCCTAAGGCATGGCCCTTCTGAGTATATATTTACCGGATAACCTCCTTCTTGATGGAGCCTGAGCAGCAGTTTTTGACCTCTAGTAAGTACTCTGGGGTTGCCGACATAGCTGGTTAGCTTGTTGGCCTCTTAACCAGTCCTTTTCTGACTGGTTTCAAAGCATCTTGTCCTGACAATGAGCAGCTGAGCTCATCAAAGGTCTCAAGAGGAAATTGTATGGACAATGTTCTCCTACTCTGTTGTTCCCTTTAATCCTGGACCTTGGTTTCTCAAATTCTGGCAACTTTGGTAGCCTTGAACGCCAATTTCTTTCTCTCTATCCCAGTGAGACTGCAGCAAGCCCAGGCTGGTGCTTTCCATTTGCTCACTGTGGGTTGAGACCCATATTGGCAAATTCCCTGAGGCCAAAAAACCCCAGCAAATGTAGGACTTGCTAAAAAGTGCATTTTCCTTTTTTCTAGGATCTAGACCACTTGTGTCCTTTTTGCCTGATTTCTCTCATGATCTTTAAATAGCTCTTTGTTTGATTTTTTCCTTCATTCACCTTTTGTTGTTGTGGTTAGTGGGAGGTTTATTCTGTTTTAATCTGCTCCATCAGAGGTGGAAGAAGAAATCACCCTAGCTCTTTTGCCTGTACAATTCTGTTCCTAAGTGTGCTCTCGTCATCAATGACACACCAGTTCTTAATCTAAGAACCCTTGTGTAGCTGTCAATGGACATGGAATTTATTCTGCAACAGGTCTAACCCAGTGTGCCCTCCAGGTCTGAAGCAGGCGTGCGCCAGGAGCACACGGAGATGCGAGCTATATTTGGAGAGTGTTTCACACCATTCCTCCCTGAATGATGTACTAAAGGAGGAAGTGCAGCAACTGCACTGGGAGAGAAGTGCTTCTGAGATGATCAGAGAAGAGGGAGAACCGGAACAAGTTCATGCACTGTGAACCACACTAGTTGTAATAGGAAATGTAATTGGTGTGCTGGGATTTGTCAAAGGACAGCCAGAAGATCCGAATGAATGAAATTGGCTGGCAATTGTCTACCTGTGCCTCAGCCCAGTGTAACAGCATTTTAATGATTCAATGGAAGGAAATTGTGTGTGTGTATTTGAATATATTAAAATAGTTTGATCTTTTCTAGTTTTCTTGGAAACCCCACTCATATGGGAAGGATGGTAATACACTAAAGAGACAAAAACCCCCTTGCGTGGAGTCCAAATGGCACGGGATTTTTGTCAGTTGATGTAGCCCCTTCATGCCTGCTGGCATATGTCCTCGTCACCTGAGCACCATTATGATCAAAAGGAAACTAACTTTTGTAAAGAATTTACTGTGAGTCGGGCATTGTGATAGCCTGACTCACAGTAAATTTGGACAGGCTGCATAGTTTAGTAGCTAGAGCCCACCTGGAACCAGACCTAGCAGACACAGATCTCAGCTCTGCCTCACAATAGCTTTGCTACCTAGGATGAATTAACCAACCTCCTTGTTTCAGTTTACTTGTATATAAAATAGAAATAATAATTGCAGGACCTATTTCATGAGATTCTTGTGAGAAATAAATGAATATATATAAAGCATTTAAATAATAAGCACTATAAAAAGCATTTGTTAATAAGAAAGCAAAATAACACATGGTACTAAGATTCACATCTATTTGAATCAAAAGCCTATGCCCTCTCTCTAACTATGGTGCTTCTACATGCTGAGTCTTAATATCATTATGCTGTACTGATCACATTAAATTGATGTCACCTTTGATTTTTAGGAACAGTGAATGCTAAAATAAAGAAAATATCTATTTTTTATTGCATTTATATTCATCACCCATTTGGTCATTGTCTGTAGCATCATCTAACTTTTGATACATTTTAAGTGAAAGATTAGATATTAAAAGATCATCTTCTTGTGTTGTACTTAACATATGTGTCTCTCTTTAACATAGTACTTTTCTCTACCTGATTTCATTTATTCTTTATAAAAGATGGAAAAGATACTAGCGTCTCCACCTACAGATGGAGTTGAAGCTCACAGAGTTGGAGTCCTAGCCAAAGAAGGACTGAAATTCACATCTTCTCTTAATTCAAATGTGTTTGTCAGTGTGTTCAAGTACCTCCTTAGCAGTTGTGAGCTGAGCACCTACCATACTCAGGTATATTAAACCCCAGCTATGCAAAGGGTGAGACAGTACTTTTTTCAATGCAGGTTACCATCTAGCAGACAAGAAGGTGGATGCGTGATGTTATTAGTGTGAACGGAGTACTATAGGAACACCCAGGAATGATTAAATGGCTTCAAGATTTGAGGGCAGTTCTATAGAGGAGGTGACACTTTCAAACAGGCAGAGTTGTGTGATAAGTGGATGAGAGCACTTTAAGCAGAGCAAACCATTTATCTGATTGTTGAGAGGAGGTGAGTGGGCCAAAGTGAAAAGTTGGTGGGTCCATGGTGAGGTGAGATGAAAGAGCAGTTCGAGATGGGAAGTGTGCTGAGGAGGTGGGGCATTTTCTTACAGGTGATGAAAAACCAATAAAGGTTTTAAAGCTGACATTCTCAGAGCTCTATTTTAGAAAATAATTGCACTAGCTGTACTGAAGTGTGAGTATTAGGAGATGCCAGTTTTAGGGAATGTTAATTATGAGGCTGATCACAATAGTCTGCAGTGATAGTCAACCTGATCCCTACTGCCCACTAGTGGGCATTCTAGCTTTCATGATGGGTGGTAGCGGAGCAACCAAAGTATAAATAAAAAGATAGATTTAACTATAGTAAGTTGTTTCATAAAGATTTATTCTGCCAAACTTAGTGAAAATCCGACATAAAGTACTTGGTAAGTGATTATTATTATATGCTTTAACTTGCTGTAACTCTGCTTTATAAATTTTATAAAGTAAAGTTACTTCCCTGTAAATCACCATTACTGTGGAACTGGTGGGCGGTTAGAAAATTTTACTACTAACAGAGATACAAAAGTGGGCAGTAGGTATAAAAAGGTTGACTACCCCTGGTCTAGAGAGTTCAGAAGTAATTTCTAGAAACTGGTGTCTGAATATACAGGTCGACTAAGAACGACATATTTTTAGGGTGAATGATGGATGTCAGTATAAAAATGGAATACAAGTAAAAGAAGAGGTTTGGAGGGAAAATGTGGATTCAGAGTTGGGCATGCTGCATTTGAGACTGTCAAGGTTAGCACAAATGTCAGCACCGCTAATAGAGATGGGATCTATAGTCAACACTGTGAGAATGGATAGGATCAACACTGAGGAAGTGTAGGTGAAGACAGACACCTGGGGTGTGGTTGGGAATAGGTGGGAAGCATTTTGGGGGGTTAGGGTAGAAAGCAGCTATTTGGTTAGAGGAAAGCTAAAATGACTACAATTATGGAGACCAAGAAATGAGAGAATTTCAGTAAAGAGGTACAAAAAAATTCCAGATGCTGCTAAGAGGTCAGGAGGCTGAGGGCATTGGATTTGACGTGTGACAATGCACTTGAACTAGATGATATCAAAAGGCCCAGTCAGCTAACATTGGCTATTACTTTGATATTTCTCTAGATTCTTCTAAGAGCAAATAATAATATTAGGCAAATAGGCCAATCCAGAGAAATTCTTTCATTTACAAAACCAGGAGCAGAGCCTTGTTCTTGTTTCTCTACGGGGTGTGAATTTGGCACTGCCATTCCTAACCCTGTGATTTAAATCTTCAGAAAGAAATTTGCTAATAGTTGGGTTGCACAGAATTCAGAAAACTCTCTAAATTTAGCTTAACCCTCTAAACAATAGGCATACGGCCCTGGCCAGTTGGCTCAGCGGTAGAGCGTCGGCCTAGCGTGCGGAGGACCCGGGTTCGATTCCCGGCCAGGGCACATAGGAGAAGCGCCCATTTGCTTCTCCACCCCTCCGCCGCGCTTTCCTCTCTGTCTCTCTCTTCCCCTCCCGCAGCTGAGGCTCCATTGGAGCAAAGATGGCCCGGGCGCTGGGCATGGCTCTGTGGCCTCTGCCTCAGGCGCTAGAGTGGCTCTGGTCGCAATATGGCGATGCCCAGGATGGGCAGAGCATCGCCCCCTGGGGGGCAGAGCACCGCCCCTGGTGGGCGTGCCGGGTGGATCCCGGTCGGGTGCATGCGGGAGTCTGTCTGGCTGTCTCTCCCTGTTTCCAGCTTCAGAAAAATGAAAAAAAAAAAAAAAAAAAAAAAAGGCATACAAGGTTGGGATTCTAAAAGTGAGGGCAGAGCGTAGTTATCATATTAATGTTTGGGTGCCAAATCCTGATGGGGATAAACAAGGTGTGGGGACTGCAGCTGATACAGAGAGGTAGGGACATGTGTGTGTGAGAGAGAGAGAGGGAGAGATCACCATGACAGTGCTGTATTTTAACAATTAATGTTTACACCATTGCAAATGCCGGCATTTCAGCAACCATTACCTTTTATTTGCAAGAGGAGGTTGCCAATTTGGGCTCCTCTTCTGTCTGCAGCCAATTTGGATTTGTGACATTGAATGGAATCATCAAATCATTATGGTCGTTGTTGTTATTGAGAGTATCATTTGCTGAAGGCTTCAGAGAGAGGGAGGGAGCCGTGTTTTGCACAAGATTGAATGTACCATTCCTGGTGTATAAAGAAATCGAAAAGTAACACCTAGTCATTGGAACCTTGCAATGTTTTATAATTCACTCTTTCCCCATGACAGAATACAGAGTGGGGAAAAAATAGGTTTAGAGTTTTGAGTGTTCAAAGCACAGTTTATTTTTGTATCATTATTCATTAATTATTGTATTATTTTTCATACGAACAACCGTCAACCTCCTTTTGGCCCACCCTGTATAAACATTTCATTGCTCCTCAGCTGCCAAGTTGCTACTCAGCTCCAACTGCTATTAGCTTTATTGGAGGTGATTCAAAATGGATAGGAGACAGAGGTTTCTACACTTAGCATTTTGCCGATTGATGATGTTATTGTAAGTCGTTGGGAAGATGGCTCTTGTGCTGATGCTTGGAACTCATGGATTCAGGGTGCTTTGAGGGATCTTTACTAGCGGCCTCTGTCTGAATCTCAGGAGCCACCGTTCTCCTCTTTGTGCCATGAGCAGCACCACCTAACAATCCCCACTGGGCTCAGGGGTCAGCCAGTCGGGTGATGTGCACAAACCACAAGAACTTGACCTTCACTCCTTCCTCAGAGGCCCCCAAAACTCATCACCTCTTGATTCTCTTTACACCTCCTGATCAGAACACACTGTTTCCATTAGGTATTTCTTTATTACAGTGTTACCTTGTTAAATTCTTATGGGTTTATTCAGAGTTGGGAGAAAACACTGTCTCCCAGCCCTCCTAGTCTCACTTAGTTGTCCTTTAGTAAAAACTAAATGGATGTCTGAGACCTTTGTGTTTGTAATTTTGTGTAAATGGAATCATCCTTGACATCTAAAACTTCCATACTAGTGTTTCTAAGACTTCCTATAAATAGATCCATTTGATTGCATTGCCACCTGTCTAATTAACCTTTTACATTAGTTGTTTTTCCAACTGCAACTGAAAAAATAAATTTAGAAGGCTAGGTAGCACTCTTACAAATGAAACAGAAGAGAAAAATAATTACCATTCACTGCACTTCATCAGGGTAGGTATTGTTTTGCAAAACTTTTATTACATATCCATGTATGTGTGTGAGAGGTCACAGTAGATTTAAAAGCTAAGGTCTTAGATAATATCCCATTGATTCCCCATGGTTTTTTACTCTTTAAAATTGCCCACAGTGTCCAGCGTTCTGGTCCTGTGTCATCTCCCTGTCCCTAGGCGTTAGGGAGTGGGATTACCCCCTCTGCTGCCAACATGTTTGCTGTTGGAAGCTCACACACAAGGGCTGCTGAGTGGAGGCATCCTCACAGCCTGGAGGCTAGACTTCCCTGATCGAGGCCCAGATGACCTCTCACACTCTCCCTCGATCTTGTAGAGGTGTTCATAGTTTTCCTCAGAGGCAGAGGGCTGTGTGTTCACATGGGAGGGAGTAGTGTCTCCAGCAATTTTATCTCTTGTGAATCAGCAGATAGGACCCAGAGTCTCTAGAACAGGGTGCGTCCTGCCGCTGAAGGCACCCACTCAAGGAGACAGGCTCAGGGCTTTCATCTCCAAACCACAGAGGACAGCGAGATGAAGGCTATGCTGTTGGGCTCTACATTTGCAAAGTGTCTGAGAAATGAAAGTGAGTGAGTGGGTGACAAAGAATCAGGGGACAAGAAGGAAAAACTCGTGGGCTGGAAGCCATCACTGCCCTCATCCCTCCAGGAGGTCTTTGGGTAAATACCCCGAGAGGAAGCACCAGAGTAACACCAGAACCACGCTCTAATTGTCTACAGTTTTTATTTTCACACTTATTATTCAGCCGTTCATTTTGCTTAAAGACCCTGTTGAGTAGGCGGTATACAGTCCCTGCCATTGTATGAGATACATTTTTCCCAACCATGACATCATAAATCGAAAAGTAAAAGGCCCTTTCTCCTGAATTATCGGTTCAGAAGCCACGACAGGTCTCCCTGTCGCTGTAGTCACAGTGTTGATGTCCAGCTGAGCCGGGAATGCAAGCCACCATACAGCGGTTTCTGGACAGGGTTATTTTTGTTTGTGAACACTGTCCCTTACATAGGAATTTCCCAGCTATGGGGTGAAGGTGACATTATTTACTTCTCTTTGAGTGTGAGAACGACAATCCTCCCGCTGCTCCCTGGTGTTGTCAGGGAAGGTCTGAAGTGGCTGACCGGCAGCGTGTTTGTGCTGACCAGCTGGAGTGGACGTGTGGTCTTTAGGAAAGGAAGGGGCAGGCGGCAGTGACCTCCTGTGTGCACCTTTGCTTTTCTCTCTCACGTTTTCTGTGTCTTCCAGCCGCTCTCACTTTCTTAGATGGTTGAGCTCAGCAGTGAGATCCTAATCTATATTTCTTTTCTATCTGTTGACAATATTGCCTACAGTATTGGTAGAGAAGTGACTTGAAAGGACTGAAATGTGGTTTTGTTTATACACCTGTGGTTATACTTGAAAACTTATCCTGTAGGCATCTACTGCCCGAGCACGCACCCTTGTGCTGTGCCCTCAGTCGCTGGCTCCCAGTTTAAATATTACTGAGGCTGCTAAATGTCATCGGGGCAAAGGTGAAGTCAGGTCTCTGGGTAGACTTTGCGTTGCATGGCTCAGTTTGCCATGTGAAGGTACGAACATCCCCAGTGCCATTACTTATTTAATAGCAGATATCCAGTGTTAGTATTTGTGATTGTCATTTGAACATGATAGAAGAAAAAGATTACTCCTTCCCATTAGTGCAAAAAAATTCCAGAATCCATTCCAGCATTTCCTCTCCAACAGGAGATGAAAATCCGTCTCTCACCCTGTTCTTCCAAGAGAGAATAATGTATCTCAGTCTTTATGGAAATCACAGCTTTCCTTAGGACAGATTTTGAAAGAACTCAAAGATGTTCATG
Source organism: Saccopteryx leptura (assembly GCF_036850995.1). Classification (NCBI taxonomy): domain Eukaryota; kingdom Metazoa; phylum Chordata; class Mammalia; order Chiroptera; family Emballonuridae; genus Saccopteryx; species Saccopteryx leptura. Next base: position 212,042,082 of record NC_089503.1, on the reverse strand, counting down.
GATATATAGCGACTGGAATGGAATTAGCCCCAATAGAGTTATGCAAACAGTGTTTGAGTAAAGAAGTAAAATCCAAATGTCAGTTGGGGATTCCTGGCCCCTTGTTTTCTGCATTATGTTAAATTGAATCTTCTTTCTATGTCTCATAAAAGTTTAAATCCCTCTCAGATTTTCTGAGTTTTCCAGGGAGCTTTTGTTTTCATGAGACTGTTGCTGATGGCTCTGTTACACTGAACCTGATGAGATCCCTCCCTCCCTCCCTCTCTCTCTCTCTCTCTCTCTCTCTCTCATTCTCGTTCTTTCTCTCTTCCTTTCCTCCTTCACCCCCATTCCCAAACAAAAGCCATACTACAATATAACAACAAAATCACAACCTTGTTTTGGTATATGATATTTTATTGAAAATCGGGTGGTCACATCACATACTGTTCACGTGAACACCCCATGTTCAGGCTGGCATCTCTGGTCCCTGATTTTTCCATCTGCTCTTTTGAAATAGATGTTGCCTCAGAAGTCAAAATAATCTTTATGAGCCCTTCCACTTTCTTGTGTAGTTTCTCAGCAGACATTTTTTAGGGGCCTCATTCCCTTCATTTTTGGGGTAAGACCCAAGGTTGGTGTAAATTTCGCATGGTCACTGTGCAAGAATTTGACCACTCCTCAGAAGGCATTCCTGGTGCTTCTCCCGCGTAGACTCCGGACTCCGCTGTTCCCCTGGCTCCCCCTTCTTCCCTCTCTCTTCTTTCTTCTCTCTTTGCCTGTCCCAGATCAATGTGTTCCCCTCCTGCTTTGCGCTTTGCTGACTCTTGGGAAGCCAGGGGGCCCTGCTATTGAGTTCTTCCACCTCCCATCCCAATCGCAGGGATGTCCCGATTTTAGGGCAATTCTGGTGCCAGCTCTTCAGAAAGTATTATTTCTTTCACCCTTTTTTACCAACAATAATGAGCAGTGTGATTAACATTATATAAAATTATATATTAAAACTACAAATATAAACCTTAGGATTAACTTTTAGTGTAACTTTGGAAGGAGGGGCAAAAATAATGAGATATGGGGACAGGAGGAAGGGAAAGAATCCCCAAAAAGCTACATTTTAGGAACAAAACCTCATATCTGAGTTAGGTAATTACAGAATAGGTTTTTAAAGGAAATGCTAAAGAACTCCATCCTTCTGATTGTTAAAAACAACTGGAAAAATAACTCAATGTGCTCTTAGGGCCAGTCCGTGTTGGCTGAGGTGAGTGGGTCAAACCTCTAATGAGATTTTTCTGAGGTGTCTAACCTTGGCGTTCATCTCAATGCAGCCCTTGTGAAATGAGGAAGGAAAACCAAGGTCAACATGCTCTCTGTTAATTTAGAAGAGACAGTACAGTAGTTCTCCCTTATCCATGAATTTTCTTTTTACGGTTTCTGTTACCTACAGTTAACTCTGGTCCAAAAATATCAAAAGGAAAATTCCAGAAATAAACAATTTATACATTTTAAATGGTGTGCTTTCCGAGTAGCATGATGAAATCTCGCACCATTCTACTCCATCCTGTTCAGGATGTGACTGATCCCTTTGTCCAGAATCTCCCTGCTGTGCGTGTCCCTGCCCCATCATCACCCAGTAGCCATCTTAGTTAGAGTGCCTGCCATGATACTTGTGGTGCTTGTTCAAATAATGGCCTCAAAGTACAAGAACAGCAAACCTGGCAATCCTGATCTGCTAGAGAGAAGCTGTAAGCGCTCCCTTTAAGTGAAAAGATGAGCGTAGTATAATAAGATAGTTTTGAGAGAGAGAGCCACATTCACACAACTTTTATTACAGTATATTGTCATAATTGTTTTATTTTATTATTAGTTATTGTTAATCTCTTACTGTGCGTAATTTATAAATAAAACTTCATCATAGGTACATACGTATAGGAAAAAAAACAGTAAATGTAGGGTTTGGTACTATCCCTGATTTCAGGCATCCAGTGGTGGTCTTAGAACGTATCCCCCATGGATAAGAGGGGACTAGTGTATAGCAAAATGTTTAAGAAGAGCACCTTTGGAGAAAGCACAGCTGAATTTATTGTTGTGGTTTTTAGTATTGGGCAGTAAATGTATCACAGAACCAGAATGGGGGCATTGGCAGAGACCCTAGAGAGCTGGTATTTCAGCTGCTCCTAATTCAAAGATGAGCAAACTGAGACCCAGACAGGTAACATTCTTCCTGCAAGTTAGAGGCAAAACCAGGGTTAAGACCCATGACACCAGACTCCTAGTACATAGCGATGCCCACCGAACCAGCAGTCAAGCTATGCTGGGGACACACAGAGGTCCTGTGTGCTTCCGTGCTAGACAATCCCAGGGACATTGACCTGCTGTGGCATTTGGAGGCTTCGGCACCTACAGGCCGGGGGCTGCAGGGTTCTGACGAGTGGCCACCAGAAGCTGTTTCTCATCAGATAGGCTTTCTGTTTGTTGCCTCTGTTGATGACATTATTACCACTAAGCAGATGTGACAAAGGGAATGCTTGCCTGGAAAGACCTAGATTGTCATTATTAGAGGGAAAATATGATCAAAGACAAGAAACTGGCTGAGATATTTGGTGTCTTATAATTTTGAATGTATGATGATGCTAATTGGAATCATTTCTAGCTGTGTGACATTCATGTGTATGTTATTTGTTTTCCTATCTAGGAAGAAGATATTAGAAAGAGATTGGTAAAGTTGGGTCTAATCTAGAATAGGCTGGCATCTCTTACTAGATAGAGGAATGGGTCTCTGAATTGCAAAAAAAAACCCCAAAAAACACTATCAATGAAGTTAAAGTGATATACAAACTGAGAAACACTGTTTGTATGGTGTATATCAGAAAGTTTTAATATTGTAAATTCCTAAAGTTACTACCACCAAAAAAGCCCTGAAAAAATATTAAACATCTCAACAGAAAATGTGCAAAAAAATACAAATACAAGCAGTTTACAAAGAGGATTCTAAATGGGCAAGAAAATGAGGGAGAGTCCCAACCTCATTCATAATCAAAGATATACAAGTTAAAACATTATGTCACTCTTTATAAAATTGGCAAAGATTAAGATAAAGCACAATACCTCATATTAGGTAAAACTTAGGACACTGAATGATTCCCTTTCGTGGAACTTAGGTTGCCATCGGGGTTAACGCCCAACTTTATCTCATGTCTTATTAAGAAAAAAACAGACCAAAAAAAAAATCAAGTAAACTAAGATATAATGCTATCTTCTTTGGAATTTTGTTTGATAAGTATTGTAAGATATTTTTATATGTATTTAGATACAGGTTTCAACCCTAAGTCACTCCTATGCACACACAAGGAGAAACATATAAGCAAAATAAATTGATAGAGCTGGTTATTTCCTAAAATGTCTTCACCGTGACCACAAGGCTTCTGAAGCGCTTTTCGACCGAGAGCAGTCACCTCCATGTTTTTCTGCACTGTGACCCTCCGTGCCTTGAGTGCTTTGAGGATGCCACGTGTCATCAAAGAGACTCTGCTTATTCCTCTGGGATTTTTCTTCCAAGCCACTGGCACCCTTTCTGTGAGAGTCAATGCTAGCATTTTCTTTCATCTTAAATACGGGACCACAGTGTTTCCAGAGACACTCAGCGCTGATAGCCCTTCCTGAGAAGGCCTGTCAGAGGTTTTCTGGCTGAGATGTTGTAGGAGCAGCAGGCAGTGTGACCCATGTTCCAGCCGCCACCTGGCTGACAATAATTTTAACATGCCATCAACTATCAGTAGAATTTTGATCTCATAAGTGTTAAAAGGTAAAAACAGAATCAATGAAATGTGGAGTTTGCTATTGTAGAAACATACAGCTGATAATAGGTACCCTAAAAAATACTTTGTAAGGTTTAGACTTTTAACGCAGAAAATAAACCTCTAAGAGATTTTGCCCTTATGCCGTTATCGTGAATGGGCACTTTTACAAAGATGGCCATTGTTTTTAAAAGTAAAATTTTGAACTCACCCAGCTGTCCATAGACAAGAAGTTGGTTAAGCAGAGTAGGATGCATGCATCCCAGAACGTGATGAACTTCTGTGACAGCTGCACTTGTGACGTGAGAAGCTGGATATGGTGTTATAAGAGTAAAGATCAAGTTGTAAGACAATGTGTATAATACATTACTGATAACTTTATTTTTATTAAATTTTTCATACAATCATTATCATTAAAGTGAAAAGAATATGCTATTTTCTTTTTAATGGTTCCCAGCCATCAGTGGAAAGGGTTTCGGGTTTATTGATATCATGTTTAAAGTAGGTTCCCACAAATGATGGAGTATATGGATGCTGAGTAAAGGGACGGACTCAAGAAGAGCCAGAGCCCAGAAAGAGGCCCCTGGAGGAGTGCAGGTCATAGATTGTTTCATGTTTATTTGCTCAAGAATATTTAAGTACCTGATATAGCCAAACCACTGTGATAGGTGGTCTGAGTTAAAGATTGCTTCACATTTTAACATAATGCTTAAAGTCAGGGAGATGCATAAACAAAATGCTATGCATTTCCAAAGAAGGAAAAATTTATACAACTCTGGGACTCATTGGAGACCACCTGCAGGAAGTGGCATTTGAGTTAGAACAAAACTAGGAAAGTGTTGAGAATGTGTTGAACTGTACAAACAGTAACAGAAATCTACTTATACAGCCATATGCTTTTTAAAAAGTGTTATTTTATTCAAAGTGAGCTTCTCATTAAAGTATAATATGCATATATAAAATTGCCCAAGTCAGAAACATTCTGCAGGATGGATTTTCAAAAAGTGATAGAACCTGGATTAAGAAACAAAACACCAACTAACTCCATTAGTTCCCGCATGCCTCTTCCAGTCACTAATCTTGTCAAGGATAACCACCTTCTCTACCTCAAATTCCATAGTTTCGTTTTGCCTGTTTCTGAACTTCCATAAACCAAATCATACAGAATGCTCTCTTTCACTCAACATTGTGTCTAGCTTCTTTCACTCAACATTGTGTCGCTATTACCCATATTTTTGCTGGTAAATATAATAGCAAACTCTGTTTTGGTATAGACAGTAGATTTAAACCCCTGAAGGCATGAACGTGCATGAATCATAACTGTAATCTCAATATCTGCTATCATATTGGGTTAGAGTTGGCCCTAAGTAAAGTCTTGTGAAACATGGGTGTCTGGATGAAACAAATGAATTTTCTGAGCCACAAAGCAAGCAAATGCACGGACCAAACAATTATCAGTACCTAAGATGTTCCTGGCACTTGAACTAGTTGCTTGCGCAAGGTCCCTTGTTTTATGGATGGAACTCACCTTCTATTTGGGGGAAAGTAAAAGATTCCCAAACAGCACAGTCCTGCAGGTCATGGTCTGCTTTGGTAAATAATGCTATTATATTCAGGCTGCTGTCTCTGGTTAAGACACATGAAACAAGTCTAATTGCATCACATTTTCCAGTTGCTGAGGCTGTGGTTGCATTTAAATGAAGCCCACGCGATTTTTAGACCTGGAAAGAGCATTAGGGAGCATTAACGCCCACACAAAGAACTTCTCCCTGTGGTTATTGCCATTGTCACTCCAAGAAAGGAATTTTGAAGTCACTTAGGGATAAAAGAAATACAACGCTGACGATTCTTGAAGTTCCTTGGAATTTTTAGTCTGATTTTCAGGATAATCGGGAATTCAAGATCTCTTGCCTGTGTGAAAGAGTCGACAGTCTTATAAATCACCACAGTAGCTTGCCCAGAATAAAACATGAAAGGATTAATTTGATCACAATACACTTAAATGTCATCTTTTCCGAAGTGGACAAATATAGCCAAGGAGACCCTAAAGTATCTTTATTTTGAAACTTATTATAGGACATTTTGCAGCTTAGGAAAATGAAAGCTGCATAAAACCCATGCTCATTCTTTCTCAAGGCACTTTTACATTGTGGCAGAAAGAAAAAATTCCTAAAATGAGTATAGTTCATTGTTTTCTAAACTAAAAATTATCTTTAGTGTTTAAAAAACATTTTTTTTAATGCACACAACTCCTTATGTTACCAAAGATACTCAACCCCCGAAACAGAGGCACATTGAGCTAGAAGTCAACATGGCCACCAGCCCTCTCCTCCACACACACCCCTTCACAGGAGCTACTGTTAAGTGTTATGTGCTTATCTAAACAGAACTCTTATTTGAGTTACAAAATTAATCATGTATGCATGAGCATATGTAACATATATGTAAAGTTGAAGAGTAATGATAAGTAGCTATAAATCGATCTATCCCCAGCACTCAGTATACTAACAAGATTATTCATAAAGAGCATTCCAGAAGCCCCTGGGTGCCTCCCCAAGGTTGCGTCCTCTCTCCTTACCAGCCACTGTCTTGAACCTTGTAAATCATGCCCTTGCTTTGTTGTTCAATCCTTCCAGGTGCAGCCCTAAAAATAAATACACACATGCACATTTTTGGTTTACTTGTTTTATACACTACATAAAAGTGGGTGTGTGTATCTACCAACTTAACATATATAAATCTTATAGGCAAATTGTGTTCAACTTTATAAAACCAGTTAATTTTACATAAATGAAAGCATTTTGTCTCTATGGAATTCACCTATTTGCTCAGCAGGTTTCTCCCTTTAAAGGGTGTAAAACTCTAACATTTGTTTTTGTTTCCTGGTGAAAAATTATAATCTGGACATTGTCTTCCAAATATGTAGCTTCAATGGGATATTTCAGAATATATAGTGTTACTACAAACCCAGAGGGATGGTAAGGTAATATTCTTTTCAATTATTCAGGAGTCAGTGATAGGACTTCAGGTCATGGAAAAAGTTATTTGCGAAACTGAAGTCATTAAAATGGTAAACATTCATTCAGGACTGCTGAACTGTCGTGTGTTTTTTTTCGGTCAAGTGTCTGATTCATGCCTCGGGACAAAATAGATGCATTCTATTTAAATATACAATCTACTTAAATTTAAATATGATTCAGATTAGGTACGGTCTTACTCATACCATATTATACTACTTAATTAAGAGACAGAAATTAGGTATATATGTGCAGAGGATGGGATGGAGCACTTATAAAATCTGTTTGCTTCCAAAAGACATAGCTTTAAATTTTCTTAGTCTTCATTGATGCATATTTTATTGATGTCAATTTCCTTTGTAATGTAGCTTTCATAAATGTCTAGACAGATATCATAGTCATGTGAGGGGTTTGTATTGGGCCACTTCGTGAATATTCATGTGAATTGTGTATCCACATTCTGTTGCTGGCAAAAGGATTCCATGGCCAACTACTTGCTCATCCTCAGGGTCTCTATGCATTTGAGTGAGAAAGAAGGAACAAAGAGAGATGTATAGCAGGGCTCCCCTCCTGTGATATGGGCTTCCTGCTGACTAGGGCCCTCGCTGTGACCCTCCCACTCTCTGGTGTCGTTTATGGTTCTGTGTCACAGTTGGCTTCAACATCTTCTATAACTTCAGCTTTTTAACTTCCAGAAAGGCAGAGTCAAAATTCCTCACCCAAACCAGCACCGCCAGTATGTAAGTCAAGCCTGTTAATAGTTCTTTCTAAGCTGAAGAGAGGAGGGCAAGAAAGAAAGGGCTTGATTTGGAGTGGCCTTGAACACAAAGCATTTTCAGTCATTTGACGCGTGTGTGGAGTATGGTGATTGATGTTCTTCCTGTTTATGGTAAGAAGTCAGTATGTAAGGCTCTCACTTCCTAATTATGCAAATTCAAAAGAATTGGTTATTTTTCTGTGCTTTTTGGGTTTTTGATAAATTTTTCTATGTTACGAGGGGGAGTGTTAATAGTATTGTTAATGGATTTACTTCTTCTGCAAACCATTCTGACTGTTTGCTAAGAACATGCCTTTGATTGCAGAATGTCTTAAAAGTCGGAAAACATAGAATAAGCTTATTGTTAGTCTGTGTGATAAGTATCTACAGAGGGCCTAAAAAGGGTTCAAAACACAAGAAAAATGGTGTATTACTGTCTTTCTCACCCCCCCCCCCGACTGATTATTATACCCATTGCTTTGATGTAGGGATCCTTCACCTGAAGGTTGAAGAAAGCCATACTGAGCATAATATTTGCAGCCGTAGCTAACATACTACTTAAAAGTAAGTTTATCCCATGGTTCTTGACTTTGAGGACAGCCTGCTCTATTAGGCATGTGCTCTCTCCTCTTGCATTGACTTAGAAAGAAGCAAGGACGTGGGGAGTCAAGATGAGCACAAGGAAAGGTGCCCCCAAATCATTCATCTCAGGACAGGAGGAGCAGAACAATCCAAAAATGCTAGGAAAACCACTGATGGTGCATATAACTGTTGAACAAGAATTGACCTGAATCCTGTAATTACCAGTACCTCATGCATTGGTGTCAGTTACGTTGTTTCTTGGAAGCGTGGGCCATCCTGTATACAGCAGAGCAGCAATGATGTGGGAATCACTGTCTAATCTCTCACTGCTTTTAAGCTTTGTAAGGAACCTTCAGGGAATATGGCCCATAATATGTATGACTGCTTCGGATTATCCGAATCCCTTTTCTGTGAAGAGTTCAGAACAGCTCACGTGACGGTGCGGTGCCTCTACGTCACGTGTTGGGGCTGCCCAGGTAACCTAAGCGGCGAAATTGACTTAGGCTTTGGGAGATCAAAGTGCATTTGGTTTCTTTGGTACAAATATATAATTATACTTTGACAGTGAAACAGTATTGAATGCGGAGTGACCATAAAGTTCTGAGAACCTGGGACACAAGTGGAACACTTTACGGTTTTGAAAATTAAACAATTTGGGAGTAGAAATTGGAAAGAAAACTAAAAGCTGTTCTGTTCTCTTGATATTAAATAGGGGTACATGCAAATACTAGTGAAGGAATCAGTTTAAGTGGCTTTTTGTTTTGTTTTGTTTTGTTTTGTGGGGTTTTTTGAACACACATGAAAATTGCCTATCTCTAAAGAGAGAACTGGTTTTGGAAAACTCTGTTAATCCATTCTTTTGCCCTACAAAATGGGAACGCTTTCTCTCTCTCTCTCTCTCTCTCTCTCTCTCTCTCACACACACACACACACACACACACACACACACACATACACACACACACACATACACACACACACCAAAAGTTCAATTATTTTTACTTTGTTCTAAAAGGTGTTGTATCTCACAGATCTCTACCTTGCCTTTGCTTATATATTTACATTATGCTTTTAAGTGGTAATCAGGGGGGTTTTGTCAATAAATTTTGGAAGATAAAAACTTTTTTAGGGCCCTGGCCGGTTGGTTCAGTGGTAGAGCGTCAGCCTGGCATGCAGGAGTCCCAGGTTCGATTCCCAGCCAGGGCACACAGGAGAAGTGCCCATCTGCTTCTCCACCCCTCCCCCTCTCCTTCCTCTCTCTCTCTCTCTCTTCCCCTCCCACAGCCAAGGCTCCATTGGAGCAAAGTTGGCCCAGGTGCTGAGGATGGCTCCATGGCCTCTGCTTCAGGCGCTAGAGTGGCTCTGGTTGCAACAGAGCAATGTCCCAGATGGGCAGAGCATCGCCCCCTGATGGGCATGCCGGGTGGATCCCAGTCAGGTGCATGCGGGAGTCTTGACTGCCTCCCCAATTCCAACTTCAGAAAAATACAAAAAAAAAAAAAACCCAAACTTTTTTAGTAGGGAAGTTTCATAAATGTAAAGTTGCTGAATATGGAATACACGAGATCATCCTATGCTGAAATTTGGTTGACAAAGTTGTTTTCCTGTCTCTCTCCAATCACAGCAGTGGTCCCTGCATGCTTCTGTTCTGGGCAGCTTGAGTTCTTTCCTGCCTCTTTAAGCTCCTGTTCTGTCAGCAGACACAAGAAGGGCAACTCCCTCTGCTTAGAGTGGGTTGCTTGGCAGGGAGAGTTAGAGAGGGAGCTGAGAGAAGATACAGGAAGAAGGTAGAGGAAAGTTACCCAGCTCAAAATAACAGCTCAACTCACACCTAAATAGCATGTATCTTAAGGACTGATCGGGCTGTTTGTTAAATCAAATAAAATTCCCCACATGCTGACATGTCCTTGGACCTGGCCATCCTTTCCAGAATTGGAGCAGTAATAGCTGCTCGCATCTGACCGTGTCTGGACCCTCGGGGTGACAGTGCTGAAAAAGTGAAGACAGAGCAGCAGACCCTCTGGATGGCTGTGACTTCGGATGTATTCAAGGCACTGTGCCATCGAAGGCCACTTATCCAAGAGTAATAGTTTGGGAATCCTGCTGCCCCTGAATGGTGACAGCCACATTAGAGTCACGTTCCAGTGGGTTACTCGACCCAGAGCCATGCGAGGAGTCTGATTTGGTAATCAGACTTCTCACAAGTGGCCATCCTTGCGGTGGCGCTGCCCGGCTTCGGAGAGTGGCGCTGACTTCCTGTCCCAGTGTGGGTGTTCCTCCACCTGCAGTCTGGCTGCCCCACTGGTGTGCCGCTGGGTGTCCCGGTCTCTCCCACTGGGTGTGCCGCTGGGAGCCCCAGTCTCTCCCTCTGGGTGTGACGCTGGGTGTCCCGGGGCCTTCCCTCTGGGTGTGCCGCTGGGTGTCCCGGTCTCTCCCGCTGGGTGTGCCACTGGGAGCCCCAGTCTCTCCCTCTGAGTGTGACGCTGGGTGTCCCGGTCTCTCCCTCTGGGTGTGCCGCTGGGTGTCCCAGTCTCTCCCTCTGGGTGTGCCGCTTGGTGTCCTAGTCTCTCCCTCTGGGTGTGCCGCTGGGTGTCCTGGTCTCTCCCTCTGGGTGTGCCGCTGGGTGTCCCGGTCTCTCCCGCTGGGTGTGCCGCTGGGTGTCCCGGGGTCTTTCCCTCTGGGTGTGCCGCTGGGTGTCCCGGGGTCTTTCCCTCTGGGTGTGCCGCTGGGTGTCCCGGGGTCTTTCCCTCTGGGTGTGCCGCTGGGTGTCCCGGTCTCTCCCGCTGGGTGTGCCGCTGGGTGTCCTGGTCTCTCCCGCTGGGTGTGCCGCTGGGTGTCTCGGTCTCTCCCATCGCTGTCAGCCTGTCTAGATGTCTAGTTCCAAAGCCCTTCACAGCACTAAGCTCGGATGGTCATAGCTGACACATTTCCCCTGGCCCTTTCTCACACAGATATAATTCTTTTAGAGGCAGAGAAGAAAAAAAGAATGCAACTTTAGATAAGTACGTCGTTCGTATTTCACAGCATAGAACTTTTCTCAGGAGTTGTTGTGCGAAGACAGCATATTTGAGATGAGTCAGGAATATAAAACGAAGCTAATGCAGAAATTAAACACATTTTAAGTAGTCACAGCGCTACATGGTGACAATGAGGGGAAAAAATTTAATTGATAATAGCAGCGAGAACTGGATTGGGTAAAAAGAACAGTGGCCAGAAAGGACAGGTGACTTTAAATTTGATGGTGAACCAGAGGTTTTGTTTTGCATTTGACTTTTGCAGAAACACACACACACACACACACACACACACACACACACACACACACACGCGCGCGCGCGCGCGCGCGCGCGCGCGCGCGCACAACAGTAACAGACTGAGAATTTAGTGATAGTGGGGGAGGGGAGAGGACAGATTTCCGAGATTACTGAACCCAGAGTCAGGGGATTTCATGACAGATTAGAGAGGGGATTTAAGGGCTGCTGGAGGCTTATCTTCCTGCTACAACCCTCTCATCTGGCCTCCCTGGGAAGAGGTGTTTTTCAAGGGACAAGTACCCTTTTATTGTTTGCTTGTTTAAAATGTTACTTAAATACGTCTTTTTTGAATTAGGAGTGCTTTTTTCCAGTCTTCTGTGTAATGCACACTGGCTCTTGGAGAGAAGCAACTGTCTTATGACTTTAAGCAATAAATGTAATTTTAAAACAACTTTAAAAAGAATTCTTAAACATTTTAAACCACAGTAATATTTACTTTTCTCATTGTACAGTCTTGTGAGCTTGGACGGGAGTGTGTAAGACCATTGCACTCAAGACACAGAACAGTTCAGTCGCCGCCACAATTCTCTTGTGCTGCTCCTAGTCCCCTCCCCTGGCCACCATGGCTCTGCTCTCTGTCCCCATTGTTTTGCCTTTTCCAGGATGTCACATCAATGGGACCACACAGTCTGTAGCCTTTTGCATCTGGCCTCTTCTGCTGAACACAGGGCATCCTAAACTCATCCCCGTCGCCCCGTGGATCTGTCGTTTGCTCCTGGCTAGTGTTCCTCTGTGGGCTATGCAGAGTTTGGGTGTCCATTCACCCACTGAGGACATGTGGGTTGGGTCCTTATGAATAAGTAAGGCTGTTGTAAACTTGCATGTGCAGGCTTTTGTGTAGACATCTGTTTTCACATCTCTTGGGTCCCCTCTCACTTTTGAATGGACCTAATTCATTATTTTTATCTCCCTTTTAAAAAATGTATTGGGGGTGACACTAGTTAATAAAATTCTATAGGTTTCAAGCGTATGCCTCCCTAGTAACCACCATACTGTTTGTCTGTGTTAGTGAGCTTTTATTTGTTTGTCTTGTTTCTTCATTTGCTTCTTGTCTCCCAATATTGGCAGAAGGAAGTGTAGCAAGTGCTGTTAAACAACACTGCAGCTCTAGACCAGGCACCTGTTCCAGGGTCCTTGGCTGCTGCTTCTCAAGCTGTACCCATTAGACCAATGTTTTGGGGTTTGAGAGGCAAGAAGAGTAACTCCATTGATATCAGATGACTAAAGTGGTGAATTAGACAGAGCTGTTTTCTTTCAAACAAGACCTTTACGACTAGGGGGAGGGACAGGCCATTCACTAGCATATGAATGTATTAAATATTGAAATGTAAGTAAATTTAAAGCAACCCCCCCCACACAACTTTTGTTTAGTGTTCATTATAGGACATATGTTTGTGAATTATATTTGTATTTTATAGGCAATGTGTTTTTCTATTTAATCAGAGACTTATAGTAAAGATCTCACGAGGGCCAGCCATGGCACAAGTTTCAAAGCTGATGGGAAAAAGAAAGTCTGGAAGAGAGGTCAGGGTCTGCCCACAGAGGAGCTAAATTTTGCAGGAGGAAGTATACATGAAGAATAAAACATGTATATTTTATACTGTTTTAAACTATATAAAATACTTTAAAACAGGGCTGAGGCCCTGGCCGGTTGGCTCAGTGGTAGAGCGTTGACCTGGCGTGCAGGAGTCCTGGGTTCGATTCCCAGCCAGGGCACACAGGAGAAGCGTCCATCTGCTTCTCCACCCCTCCCCCTCTTCTTCCTCTCTGTCTCTCTCTTCCCCTCCTGCAGCCAAGGCTCCATTGGAGCAAAGTTGTCCCACGCGCTGAGGATGGCTCTGTGGCCTCTGCCTCAGGCACTAGAATGGCTCTGGTTGCAACAGAGCAACGCCCCAGATGGGCAGAGCATCGCCCCCTGGTGGGCATGCCGGGTGGATCCCAGTCAGGTGCATGCGGGAGTCTGTCTGACTGCCTCCCCATTTCCAACTTCAGAAAAATACAAAAAAAAAAAAAAACGCACCACTGAAAACCGTGAAAGAAAAGCACAGTCTGTGAAGGTGGGTAACTCAACCCCAGTGATTATTCAGTCGGTTTGGGTTTGCTTGTGTTTTGGAATCCAAGGCCTGATCTTCTGCTCCAGATCAGGGGAGAGGCGATCAGCGTTGATTTTAAGAAAAAATGAAAAGAAGAACTGAATATGACTAATACAATTGTCTGCTGGTTTTTGGTTTTTTTTAAATCAGTGTTAATATAGAAATGGGAAGTAGGCCTGGCAAATGCTGGTGGAAAGGGGAAACCAGTTTGGAGCAGAGAGCGGAAGGCATCCATCCAAGCACAGCTCGCAGGCTGGGTGCCCTGGAAATGGGGCCCCAACCTCTGCACACCACCTTATTTTGTGCAATTGTCAAAAACCCCAAAGAAATCTTAAAAGAATAGTTCCTGTTTCTATTTTATTAAAAAAGTATATAATCTTTTAATGGGCAGTCTGTCCTCCTACATTTTTACAAGAATAGCTGACTAAAGTGCCATCCTATTTCGATTAGATCTAGAAAAATATTGTTAAAAAGAGAATGTTCTTATGCTAGAGACTTTTCCACCAAACCTCACATTAGAAAAAGTAGGAAGGAATGACAAAATATTTTTTTTTAAGTACAAGGAATGAAAATATTTTGAAAATCCCAATGGAAAATTCTTTAAAATACTATTTTAATTAGATGCAACCCAAATTGTATAGGAACAGTGTAAGTCAAAAGTCAAGAATTTAAAAAGTGCATTAGAGGCAAAATGAAAAAGTGATTTATTCATATAAAGGTGCAGTTCAGGGAAAACTATAGTAACTTTCTGAACCTTTGATTATTAGACTGAGATTAAAGGACATAATTACAGTTAGTAAACAGCAATGGATATTGTCCCTGCTTTCAATTTTTTAGCTATTATTTAAGGTTTCATTTTGAGAGTTACTTCAAGATGGACTTCCTTGACTTAGCAGACATTGGTTTAGATCTGGGCTATCGGCCTATGGCCCTTCCTGGGGCCAAGTGCAGCCCACTGCCCCTTTTTGCAAATAAAGTTTTATTAGAACATAGCCACACCCATTTGTCTAGAGCTGCATTCTCGCTCTAGTGCAGAATTGGGTAGTTATGACAGAGGTATTATATGGTCCACAAAGCCTAAAATACTGACCTTCTGAGTCTCCAGAAAAAGTCTGCCCACCCTTCCTCTAGAGTCAGCATTGGAATCTGTGCTTTCCTTTAGTTAGGTAACTTTTGTCTAAATTCAGTTCCTGGGACCAAGATCTTTTCTTTTTTTTTTTTAATTTTATTTATTTATTTATTCATTTTAGAGAGGAGGGGGGAGAGAGAGAGAGAGAGAGAAAGAGAGAGAGAGAAAGAGAGAGAGAGAGAGAGAAGGGGGACCACTGCACCACCACAGGTCAGGCAAGATTTTTTTTTCTTTTTTTCTTTTAATTAAGTTTGATGACTTATTGTTTGTTGGCTTTTATTATTTATTTATTCATTTTAATTTAAATGTTATTTTTCAATTACAATTGACATTCAAAATTATTTCGTATGAGTTTCAGGTGTACAGCATCGTGGTTAGACAACCATATACTTTACAAAGTGTTCCCCTGATATTCCCAGCACCAGTGTGGTACTGGAATGCATAGTTATTACAGTATTATTGACTGTATTCCCTATCCCGTACTGCACTTTACATCCCGGGGACTGTTCTGTAACTACCAATTAGTACTTGTTAATCCCTTTACTTATTTTACCCAAGATCTTGGTTTGCATTCAGGGAGATTGAATTGTGCTAAGGAAACTCATGGGAGACTGTATTTAAGACAGAAGAGTTTAATTTGCAGTCAGAAATTGAGCTGCCAAGGAAAATAGAATACTGACTGTGCTGGTTAGCGGATAGTCTCTGCTCACTAAACAAATAGTATTTGGAAGGTTGTAGGGTGTGCCAGAGTTCACTGTTAAGTGGATAACAGTGTCTCTCCCATCTAGTCTCTCCCTGCCATTTGCTCTCAGAACCATCCTCTGCCCTTCCTGCCTCCCAGGGGGCACTGCAGGTTCCCTGGCCAGCTGGTGTCTGGAAAACATGGCAGTGGGAACCCCTGAGAGAAGACTGGGGGAGAGCAGCAGCCCGGACCTTTCTCTCTCATCCTGTTTTGGGTTACATCTGTGGAGAAGTTTTTTGTCTGTCTGGTGACTCCACTCCACTGAAGCAGCCTCACCTTTTGATCTAGATCCCACAGGTCCCTCCAGCCTCCGGGCTTTAGTGACCCGGTCCTCTTTATTCCTCCATCCCCTGTAGTGGTGAAACTTCCTGCTGGTGCTGATCTCTAGGTTGCCTCCAGCTCCCATTTGCTTTTCAGCTTGTGTGTGTGTGTGTGTGTGTGTGTGTGTGTGTGTGTGAGAGAGAGAGAGAGAGAGAGAGAGAGAGAGAGAGAGAGAGAACTAGTTTCCTTTGTTTGAAATATTTAGAGTAGTTTCTGTTTCTCAGACATGACCCTAACTGAGGCAGGCACCAAGCCCTCTATCAGAAATAACCTTAGAGTCACCGGCTCACGTTCCCTGAGGCAGGAGTGCCCGGTTCCCGGTTGCCAGACACACCTGTCCTTTCTTGCTTACTCTGCGGTAATGCTACACAACCAGCTCGGCCGGACTTGCATGCCAGCCATTGTGATTGCGATGTTCCTGGTGCCAAAACCCAGTTCTCTGCTTGAAGGATATTGCTTAATATCGGCCATTTCTGCTGTTAATAGATTTTATTCATTATGTATTATTTTTTAAATAATATATTCTCAAAGTTCTTGCAAGATTAGTACTTACATGAACCTCTACTTTGGCCTCTGTGCATTAGCTGTGCCTCGTTTCACTGCCTCCAAGCTGCCAGGTTGCTCTTGGGGAGTGGTCCAGGAATGTCCTCCACCTCGGGGACCTTCACTGCCCGGTCCCGCCTGGTGCTGCAGCTGCCTGAGCGGAACAGGTCAGGTCCCTTCCAGCCTCTTTTCCCAGAACCTGTTCTGTGCCCTCCCTTAGCCTGGACAGCCCTGTTTATTTATCCATCATGTCTTCCCTAACCAACTTCTGCAGTCCTCCTTGGAGCTAAGATTGTAGAGATCACCACCAAGCCTGGCTGGTCAGACAAGAAACAAGAATTACATGGAATTTAAATTTAAAAACTCAACTTACCTGCCATTTGCGCCCAGGTATTTTCACCGACGGCCGTATTTTAGTTGTCCACTTGGATCTATGTAGTAACCCAGGTGATAAATTTAAAAACGAGTTCTAAGTGTTAAGAGCAATAATTAATAACATAGTTCTTTCTCTTTCCAGAATCTTTTCTTTCTTTCTTTCTTTCTTTCTTTCTTTCTTTCTTTCTTTCTTTCTTTCTTTCTTTCTTTCTTTCTTTCTTTCTTTCTTTCTTTCTTTCTTTCTTTTGTGTGTGTGTGTGTGTGTGTGTGTGTGTGTGTGTGTGTGTGTGACAGAGATAGAGAGAAGGACAGACAGGAAGAGAGAGAGATGAGAAGCATCAATTCTTCACTGCAGCTCCTTAGTTGTTCATTGATTGCTTTCTCATATGTGCCTTGACTGGGTCTACAGCAGAGTGAGTGACCCCTTGCTCAAACCAGTGACCTCGGGCTTCAAGTCAGTAACCTTTGGGCTCAAGCCAGCAACCCTGTGATCAAGCCAGATAAGCCTGTGCTCAAGCCAGTGACCTCAGGGTTTCGAACCTGGGTTCTCAGCATCCCAGTCCAATACTCTATCCACTGCGTCACTGCCTGGTCAGGCGAGAACCTTTTCCATTCATGTTCTCTCACTTTATTCCTCATCTATGAATGGGGAATGGGTAGCATTATTGCTGTGTTAAAATAAAAATTAAAAACTGGGGCATGAGGCTCTCAGGTAGCAGGTAAGGGTTCATCTTCTGACATTTTACATCAGGGATGAGGCCTTTGCTTTGGACTGGAAGCAGAGGTTAAGGGAAGAAATGCAGAGATATTGTCTCATCAGAGCATAACCTCGCCCCTTGTGTCCACGTTTCTGTGATAGTCACTGCCACTTTCTACGGTCCTTCCTAAGAAGCTGAGGAAGACTGGCTTCAGCCACGGAGGTGCCTTTTCCCTCTCTGGCCAGGCCTGATTCTACCGCAATGGCTGCTGCTTCTCCCTCCTCTCTGGGTACTGTCTCTAGCTCTCTGCCACGGTAGCTGTGATTGACACCGTGGCTGAGCAGGTGCAGCCCTGCGGCTGTCACGAAGTGCTGATGCCCCAAGAATCACAATGGAACCAGTGTGGGTCATCCTCTATGATGGCTCACCTACTAAGCAAAGTGGGTAACATTGGTAAATAAATGTAAAGCATAAGGGAAATGGATTCTCTTTTGTAGAAGGTATAGTGATTCAGACTGATATAAAGCAATTGTTTTTAAACCTTGAAGCTCTCTTTGCTTTGGGCTGTGATTCTTGGAGGCGATTCAGCTAATGCAAGAAGAAACCAGACTGGAAAGGGTGCTATCCTTCCCACAGGGTTTAGCAGTGCGTTGAGTAGAAATAAAATTAAGAACCGCTGTTAGTTTTAGACACAGATGGTCAATTCAATGCACACTTTTCACATCTGTTTATGTTATTCAGTTTTCAAGTGTTTATACAAAAACTATTTTAAAATGTAATTGTATTTTGAATGCCTCTTTTGTACACTACTTGGTGGTGTAAGTATGTTACAACACTTGCTATGATACACTTTGAATGTTCCGTAAGTGCAGCTTAGTAAAAATGAGATAAATTTTAAAACACATGGGAATCTTCCTTTCCTTTCTGTTCCATTGGAAAAACGCATGCCAGGACCACAGGACAGCACAGGAACAGACATCAGAATCTTCACCATTCTGTGCTTGGTCTGTCTCCACGACCATGTGGCCACTTGTAATGACTCTGAGAGACCGCCAGTCACTATTGAAGTCTATTAGAATGCAGTTTCTGTTCTCCAGAAGTGGTCGGTGGGTAGCAAAAAATTTCACCCTTTTATAATATAAAACACAAATATTGTCTCCTTCAAAATGTAAAGCACTCTACCTGTCGCAACAGTTCCAGTGGCGCTGCTGCACGGTGGTGGGCGGAAAGAAACTCGGCGCTAACTGACGCCCTGGCGTCCTTCTGCTCGATGTGGGTTCGCGCAGCAGACTCCCGGGCCCCAGACTTCCTGAATCTGAGTCTGCATTCTCACAAGGGCCCTAGGCAGCTCATAGGCACATTGGGTTCACCCATGACTGGTAGAATGTGAGGGTGGCACCATCTTTCAGAAAAACAATTTGCTTATTTTTAGTAAGAACTTTAAAAATAATTTATCTTGCTTGTCCTACTAGTTTAACTTCTGAGGCTCGATAATAAGGAATAGCTTTACACACAAAAATATTTATCTGCCTTTACTTATTATTAAAACATGAAAACTTTAATACAACCTACATGGCTGTAAAGATAGAAAGGAGGTGATTAAGTAAACCTTGTATGCTTCAGTATTCAAACTCCCTTGTCCTTTTAGAAGGCAATTCCTTCCGTTTTGAAACTTGGTTTATATCAATTGAGGTAGTAGCATTTAGGTCATTCAGGGGTTTTTTTGTGAGAAAGTGGAATATGCTATAAATAAATTGCTAAAGCAATATTTAAGCAATATTTATATGTAAACATGCCCCAGCCGAACAGCTTAAATTGTTAGAGCTTTGTCCTGAAGTGCAGAGGTTGCCGGTTCAATCCCTGGTCAGGGCACACACAGAAGTAGATATGTGTCCCTGTCTCTCTCTCTCTCTCTCCCTCTCCTCCTTCCTTGCTCTCTAAAATTTATAAATAAAAATTTAAAAATTAAAAATATTTATGAATCATTAAAATTATCTTTGTAAAGATTATTTTTTTAACAACAAATCTAATGTAATCTGGGGGAAAAACCCAGAATACAGGATTGCCTACGCGGTGGAATCTTAGCTATCTAAAGAATGCATAGGAGCAAGGTCAGCTGGCTGGATGCCATGTTGCTCAAAGCTACTGCTTCTGCCCTTAATAGTATGAGTGATTTCTCACTCCGGGTGCTTTCTGCATTTGTATACCTTCCAAACTTGCTATTGCATGTACATGTGCATGTGTGGAAATGTATTTCTTTTATAATATGAGGAAATTTCATAACAATTTTACAGAGACCCAAAAAGAAAACTTATCAGTTCATGCATTTAAGAAATAGATTTTACTTAACTTTTAAACTTAACTTTTATATCTCACTTTACCTGGGGCATAATAGATTTCATTTGCTTTTTTCAATTTTAATAAAGTGGTTTCCTTCTATTCTAATAAAAGTGAGTAGCCCAAATCTTTAAATCTTAAGAAATTAACAGATAACTCAGTTACAAGTTGTTTGAGGAAAGTATTTTGTACTTATTACAATTCTGTAGTTCATAATTATAGGATTATCTTAAATACTTCAATATATTTTAAATCTATGTACTTTGGAGTAGGTGTCTTTTTCCCTTTTGAACTTTGGTTTATTTATATCAATTGAGGTTGAGCCTACTTAATTAGGATCCTTTAGTGAATAGGTAGAGCATGCTATAATAAGCAAATTTGCTAATGACTCATTTAAAGTATGATAAAAATAGGTTGTTATATTTTTATGGCTATATTGTGTCTTAAGT
Organism: Saccopteryx leptura; assembly: GCF_036850995.1. Classification (NCBI taxonomy): domain Eukaryota; kingdom Metazoa; phylum Chordata; class Mammalia; order Chiroptera; family Emballonuridae; genus Saccopteryx; species Saccopteryx leptura. The sequence continues at coordinate 212,021,952 of NC_089503.1, read as the reverse complement.
TTTTCATGAGTAATTGCCACTGAACTATCTAAGAAGAATGCTCATACGTATTCAGGGGTTTCTTTGAAAGTGTGATAGGAAATTCTTGACATTTTTCTTTGATATGCTATAACTTATTTTCTCTAAAACAAGTCAGATTTCTTCTACAGTGAGTTCAGGGCTTTTTTTTTCTAATGTGTACTGTGTTCATTTCTCTCATCTTTTAAGAGAGCCATATTGCATTCTTTTTGTGGGCCATACTGGGCTTAAGTAGTGCACACCACTAGTGTGATTATTTTCAATAATCATTTCAATAATCATTAGGTATGTTACCTAATACCATATAAGTATTAGGTAACATTTACTGTTAGTTATTGAGTTCCTTTCTCCAAGCATCCTTTTCTTTCTGAGCATATTTTATTTATCGCCAAAGTGTGAGCAAATAGCTCGATAGCACAATGTTTATTTTCTGAAATGATATGGGAAGAATAATTAAACCTCCATGCAGTCATAAAAGGTGGAAATTTAGGCCAGGATCCTTAGGATCTTGCATGAATGTACATCCGTGCAGTAACGGCACAGGAGAGGTGAGGTGAAGCACTGTTTCTTTATTTCCTTTGGATTTCTCATAACTTGACAAAATTTATTTATAAATATAAGGCCAAAAAACCCACATCCTTCCTAGTCATAGCTTACTCTCCGTGTTTAATTTTAGTTTGGTTCGTATGTATCACATCTTTGACATTTATCTGTAGCAACCCAATTACACAGAGCCTCCTCTGCTCACATAGATTTCATTTAAGAGTGTTTTACGCCAGCATTCTCCATCACGAAGATGGATGTGTTTGCAATAAAATATGAAATTATTTGAATTGAAATTTGTTGGGCAGATAAAATGTATTGTGCTCACTTTGTTAAAGATGGTGCTGCCCACGTGGAGGCCGTCACCCAGGTGATATTAATGTGTGTTGGGGGCGGGGCTGTGGGCAGGCAGAATCCTTGTAGCCTGGGGCTTGCTTTTGGGATTAAGCCTTTCCCACCCTTTTTGATGTGGGGTGGTACAATCCCATCATGTCTCTGATAAGTGACTTTGTATTAGAGACTTCCCTATTTTGTATATTGGATCAAAGGTTTTGATTTCTACACTATAAAATGGGGGCAGAATGGGAGTTTGCTTTCTTGGTTCCTGAGATTAACATTAGAGGAGAGAGCAGAGAGGAGAGCAGAGAAAGGCCACATGGAGGAGGCCAAGAGAGGCAGCCAAGATGGCAGAGTGTTGAGTGAGAAGCCAGTTTGTGCAGAGTTTGTGCAGGGAGAAGGAAGGAGATGGGGAACAGAGGTGAATAAGTCTGGTGAGCTAGAAACCTTTGATTCTAGAAAACTCGGATAAGTCAGTAGCTTTGTGAGCACTGAATGTGAGTGGGTTTTGGAGCCCAGTGTGTGTTTTTACTTGCCCGCCGGGTGCAAGCTAGGATTAAAGGTGACGGCCCATCAGTTCTTGGCTCCGTTGTTTTTTTACCGACTGTCCGAATCCAATGCGAACCTGCATGGGTCAAGCAGCTGTGATGGTAGCCCTGGCTACTGGCTTTACAAAATTTAAGCTATTTAGAAATAATGTATGATGGCTGTGGAAACTACAATAAGAATTTTTTTGTAAACATACATGATTTCTTTCTCCGTCTCATGATCAAATAAGTCATTTGGAGTTAAAGTGACCTCTTCACATAACAAAGTATATGCCGAAGGTTTTATAATATTAAATACAAAATATGTCTTTTCATGAATTTTAAACAAATACTTTCTTCTCTGAAAACTAGAAGAATTGGCTGAGAATATTAGGAGCCAGAAATATGAACACTAAAAACTCATATTGTTAGTGTTGTCTATTTTACTCTGAAGTATGAGTACATGTAAAAAAATGTTTTCTTAAATTATCTTGTGAATGTCTCTAAAATAGCCAGATTCTCTTAAATCTTATATTTTCAGGTAAATTGCCTCAGCTTTCCATCCTACTTTTCCCATACAGCTAAAGCACAAATTATAGCCTGAATTCTTAATGAATAATAGACAGTATTCCACAGAAACTTTTACAATATTGGGGGAATGTTACTACAACTGGGAGGAATTCTAAAAAAAAAGTGCAAAATATTGGGCCCCAGGGTAAAGCAGGTAAGCTTCTGATGAAAACACACATTTTGTTAAATTAAGAATATGTATGGCTTTATGGTTGAAACAAATCAGCAAGAGAAATTTCCATTTGATGATTGACCAGTCAACAATATTTTTTATAAACCTAGTGTATTTAGACTTTATGAAAATGATGCAAAACCCAAGTCATTGAAATTTGTGTCTGGAAAAGATCAACAGATCACAGAATGAAGGTGAAGAGGCTCAGGAATAAGAGATTTGGCTAAATGTATGGTCCCCTGGCTGTATTGTTGGTGGCCAAGAAAATGCCAGGGAGAAAGGGGGACACTAAGAAGTAGTGGGGACTGCCGGCAGACTTTAATTTTTTATTTTATTTATTTATTTTTTAAGTTTGTATTTATTGATTTTTTTTTTTAGAGAGAGGGAGAGAGAAACGAGAGTAGGTGTTTCTCCCATGTGCCTTGACCAGGCAAGCCCAGGGCCTTGAACCGGCAACCTCACCGTTCCAGGTTGCCGCTTTATCCACTGCGCCACCATAGGTCACGCCAGGCAGACTATAAAGTCAATAGAAAGTCATGGGTTTAAAGTGGAAGAACAAACCATGTGACCCAGGGGAGGGGCAAAATGTTGTCCCTTAATGCTCTCAAAGCTCTGCAAAGAAATCTAATGCAACCAAACTCACCGAGTTCTGAAGGGGCTGAGATTCCCGTCCTCCCCAAATGTGTAATGATGTTCTTCTAAACCTACCTGGGCACCTGCCAGTTAAGACATCCAGCCAGCCAGTCATGCATTCAGTCATCCAACAGACTTTTATCATGTGTCAACTCTGTGATAAGCTCTGGGACCTTAAAGCCCGTAAGGACACAGTTGCTGCCTTCAAGGAGCTTCCACAGTCTATCCGTGGGGGTGACTGACGGATGGGGAAACCTTTTGGTTGACATTTATTTAATATGTTACTGTACACCAGCCACTGTGCTAAATACGTCATCCACAAGGCTTTATTTAATCTTCACAACAATCCTTTGAAACAGTTGTTAGTTTTCCTCCACACTCTAAAGATGAGGAAATAGAAGCAAAGGACAGTTCAGTGACATTGCTAGCGACCAGTGGGAGCTGGATTGTGAAACAGGAAGGTCTAGCTCCAGATCCACGCCCTTCCTCCTGCTGCGTGGAACTAACAGCATGGAATGCTGTGCAACTATTCAGCATCATGCTAATGAGTCTGGATTAACTAAAATATGTTTGTATTATATGTTGTGGGGAAAGCAGACTAAAAATCAAAAGGTATATCATATGCTTAATTTTAAAAAGCCACCAAAATATTCACAGTATTGTCTGTGGATGGTGAGATTAAGGATAAAGGGGTTTTTCTCTTCCTCTTCCTCTTTCTCCTCCTTTTCCCTCTACTTCTCCCTTTCTTCTTCCTTCCTTTGTGTATTTCCCAAACATTTACAAGGAATGCAGTACTTTTATAAGAAACCTGTCATTAAGGTTTCCAGGAAGAACACATCTCTTATATATGGAAAAAATAAAATAGATCTTCAGTCATCTTCATAGAAACGCATTTATTTAGCATATTTAGGTCAGAATATCAGTTGTGTGGGCACATTTAATTGGTGATGCGTACTTTTTATTTTGTGCATAGATTTGTTCCATCAGGTAGCTCCTGGGATCCCTGCCCTAGCAGCTTCCTCTTATTGCTCAGAGTTAATTATTTCCATTTTATTAAAAGGTAAGTGCTGTTGTGTTTAATTAGAAGATCTCTTTGAGGTATGTCCTACATAGAAGAGTTCAATCTTTCAGAGCATAAAGTTTTGATCCTGTTGGCGGGCAGGAGGTTGGAGGTCTTGCCCAGGTCTGCTGTGTGTGAAGCTGAGAGGGCAGATACCAGAATACAGGGGCTCTGTCAAAGGGACTGCGGATGTGTGGTAGAGGTCAGAGGTTGTCAGGACCCAGGGAAGTCCAGCGAAGGCCAGTGGGGTGGGTCTGCAGGAAAAGTGGAGGTGGAGGGCTGGTGGGGAGAGCCCTTAGCGGGTATCTGCAAGGCCCTGGTCAACACTGCCTGTGTTTTAAAGAACCAGAGACATATTCATCATGCAGACTGTTTCTCCCTACCTTTTGTTCAATATTAAAACTCATTCATAGAAAGCAAACAAAGCATCATGCCCTTAATTACCTTAATGTGAATTATTTCCTTTGTGAGTTTGAAAAAAAGAAATTGAATACTGACCAATTTCCTTTGATTTCTCTGCATGTTACTGAACCTCTTACTCCCAGAATTATGACAATGGATCTGCCAAGTGGATCGTAACTTCATTCTAAAACCAAATAGAATGATTTTTCAGTGATCTGTTTTCAATCATCTGTCCCCTAGTTACTCTTAATTAGCAACTCTAATTAGTTGCTTCTGCCACCATCGTCACATCTGAGTGGCTGAAAACACCCAGCTGGGGAGTCTGAATGGTTTACATTCCTAATCTCATTAATTTCAAGTTAAATAACCCAATTTGGTTCTCAGAGCCTCCAGTTGGACACTGTATTCCCTTCACCCCTACTTAATTTTGACAACTGCATCAATGGTTGTGATATGTTGGTCTATTTCATGTATGGAATTAAACTACACGTTTTCACCTTGGCAAACAAAATGCTTTTTTATTGTTGGTGTTCTGATAGAGAGCACAACATCAATAACATCAGAAGTATGGGAACAAGGAATATAGTTCAATTACATTTTCTCTGGAGCCATAAAGATTTTGGAAAACCATGTGTTGTTATGAGGAAACGCACGTTGGCCAAAGAAATTATATTGTCTTTTTAACAATATTTTTCAAAAGGGCAATTTTTTCAGACTATTACAGTGCATTGAGCACATTAACAAAAGCTAAGGTACCTTGCCTGACCTGTGGTGGCACAGCAGATAAAGTGTCGACGTGGAACACTGTAGTCACTGGTTCAAAACCCTGCACTTGTCTGGTCAAGGCACATATGGGAGTTGATGCTTCCTGCTCCTCCTCCCTTTCTCTCTCTCTCTGTGTCTCACTCTCTCTCCTCTCTAAAATGAATAAACAAACAAATAAAAAATATTTTTTAAAAATGCTAAGGTACCTTAGTCGCATAAGGAAATATATTTTCAGCATCTTTATATCTGTGGAAACCAAACTATAAAATGCTAGTTGTTTTCATTATTCATGGTTTTTAATGTAGCTTTTCTTTTTATAACTATATTGGTAATATAATCATCCCTGCTAATCCACAAGGGACTTCCCCGCCCTTGGATACCAAAATTTGAGGATGCTCAAGTCCCTTATATAAAATGACATAGAAGATTTTATAGAAAATACTGTTTTCAACACAAGATTGGTTGACTTCATGGATACAAAAATCAGGAATATGGTCAACTGTACTATATCAGAAAAAAGTCTTTCTAGAAGTAGAGCCACACATTTTAAATTTGTGTTGTTCAAGGGTCATCTGTGTATTTATGTATAATACATAATTATACATATTCTAATTATATAAAATATAATTTAGATATAACTTGTAATTCTGTAAAAGTAATTTTTAAAAAATAATAATTAACATTTATGGAATGCATACCATGTGCCAGGCACTGTTTGAAGTGCTTACTGTTTTAAAATAAACCTCAAAGCCTAAAATTAGACCCTAATAGTGTACTAATATACACTTCCAAAAATTCCTATGAGATAAGTACTATTTTATTCCCATTTTATAGATAAAGGGAATGAAACAAAGGTTAAATACCTTGCCTAAGAGCACACCGTTAATATCATATTTTATAGTCAAGATTAAGTTCAACCCCTCATTTTAAAGCAATTACACTATTGAAAATTATGCATAATTTCTTTTTAAAAATCCAGTTATGCACTTTATATAGGTAGATTTTCTTCTTTCTGCAAACCCTGGGCCGTGTGTATCATGGTCGTCAAAGTGAGGCAAAGGCATATGAGGAGGAAAGGAAAGGAAGGAAGACCAAGAAGCCTTAATAAGCCCTGGTTCTCAGTCTTGTCCTGAGAGTTCTGGGACCTCTAATGGGAAGGAGGGAGCAGGGGAGAACAAGAGGCTTTTTTCTCCTCCCTCTTGTCTTTGGTTACTAAGGAAAGAATGTAGGATCAGGTTTAGGGGAAGAAAGAATGGAAAGATGATTTGTTTCTCCTTCTGTTGCATGTTTTTAAAATGTGGTACAAAGGCCTCAGAAAGGAGAGGAGGAGAAACCCAAGAGTTGAAGAAGACCTAAGAAAATGTAGCAAAGACGGGCATGCTGACAGTCCAGCCATGTCTGCTCACCAGCCCTCGCTCTTTTATTTTAAGGGCCTGGGCAGGTGCATAGGTATTATTTTGAAACTTATGTTAACTATAAAAATAGCTACCTTCACAGATATGTTTACATCTTGTTTCTAGAAAATGTAGCATGTGAAAAATCACAGTTGCTTAATATTTGTTTTTTAGAAGGTTCCCTTCTTTACCAAGGGCGCTATAGTAGTATATCTTAAAATAGCAATGTACTACACTACCTTTAAAATAGGGTTCAATAACAAAAATAACTTCTGCAAAGTTTTAGGTCAATAATTGCATTTATGTAAGGAGGGGAACACCTTAATTGTAATGAACTGCTCTGACAAATTTTTGCCTAGAGCAGTTTCTGACACATAGGCATTTAGTAAATGCTGACATAAGATTCTCTGTATTTTCTTCAAAATGTGCATCTGTGCATGGGATGTATGAGTAAAACATTTTTTGAAGTGAGAATTCTTGAGTCCTTTAAAAAATATATGCTTCCTGTATCTCTGGATTGTTTTCTTTAATCAGTTGTTGAAAGTTGTCAGATTTTTAAATATTTCCTCTCTTCTATCTAGTTTCTTCTTTTGAGACTCTCATTGGATACATATTAGACCTTCTCCTCATTCTCAGTTGTCCAGCATCTCTCTTAGCCTCTTTTGCATTTTCTATTTCCGGGTCTCTGTGCTGTATTCTGTAGTTTTGTTCTGCTCCATTATTCTGCTTACTAATTCTATCTTCAACTATGTTTAAAAGGTTGCTTAATCCTCAGGGCTTATTGCACCCAATTTTAGCATTTAATTTCTTTTATGAGCATTTTAAACAATTTTTAAAGAATTGATGCCTCATGACTTATTATTTTTGAGAGGTCTTTTGAAAAAACAAACAGAAAATTAACTAATTTTTAATTGGATAAAACTTATTCCCTCTTGAAATTATCATGGGGGTATATTGAATCCTTTTATTACTTTACTCTTCTATAGGTTATTGATTAAGAAGACTTAAAAATATAAGTAATGAAAGGATGCTTGGACCCAGAAGGAGAGCAGTGAAGAGTACTTTTCCAGTACACTTTGGATTAAAGCATCCACACAGTATTTATATAAATTTATATATATATACATTAAGTATACATAAATTATATGTATAAATATATGATGTTATTTTAAATATTCCATATTTCAATCTCCTAATCATTTTTATCTCCTGTTATTTGCATATTTTTGTGATTTATATTTTAAATAATATTTTGAGTATTTCATAGCTATTTTTTATTTTAATAAAAGAAGTCCTTGTTCTCTAACTCTGCTGTTATTTCTGCTGACTCTCACACATGATGAAATTCAGAGCTAGTTGATTTTAGACAATGAACAACTAGAAAATCTAAATGGAAGCTACTTTTCTCCAGAGCCCCTGTGTTTGCCATCAGGACTTGCGGACTGCGGGCCACGTTACCCCTGTGAGCATCTCCGGCTGAGTTAAGGACTGTGTCCGTTGGCTCTGTCTGCCCCACATCCCAGCTTCCTGCGTAGCACTGACAATAGCATTTGCTCTCAGGAAAACAGAACGTTTTCAAGCTGCTGGGTATATTTTTGTTTATTTTCACCTCGGAAATTTCTGTTGCAACCTATGAGTTCAGAGATGCAATAAAACTTTTCACTACTCATTATTGTATATTTTAGAAGGCCCTTCAGAGCATCAAAACAACTGCTGTCCTGAGAGTGGAGTTACATAGCATAACCGTTAGCATACAACTTCCCTTGAAACTTTCCCTTACTAATAGTTGGAGACAAGCCCTGGCTGTATAGCTCAGGTAGTTAGAGCATCATCCCCAAGCACAGAAGTTGGCGGTTCAATTCCCAGTCAGGGCACATTCAGGAATAGATTGATCTTCCTGCCTCTCTTCCTCTCTCTAACTTTTCCTCTCTCTCTAAAAGCAATAAAATAAACATTTTAAAAAAAAGAAAGTAGTTCGAGACAAAACCAAGAAACCAATGTCCTGAACCACAGTTGATTGTGTCATCCAAGGACCAGATGGCGACAGTCGGCAACCCTGCCTGTAAACCGCCCCGTACCGTGCAGCCGTTAGGGTGAGCATTCCTTGGGCTGTGTTGCAACCTAAAGAGCGTCCTTCAAACCGGCTCGTGGAGGGGGTGGCCTCGGGAAGCAGACCTGATCTTGCTCTCATTTTGTGCGGGGCACATTTTCACTAGAGAGACATGATCTCAGTGTCCCCAGCACTGATGGAGCTGGGTACTTGGCAATAAATAGTATTTTCTTACCCCAGATGGTCAAATGAAATTACAGAACTTTGGAATTGGTTCTTTCATCCCAATGAGATTAACCCTAAATAAATAAAAAAATAATCCATCTCATTTCACATTGCCTGCAGGAAGCTAGATTTTGTCATCTGTCCCCATGCCTTCTGTCTTTATCCAAGCATACCTATACTTCCTCCAAACCATTCTTTTATTAGCAACGAAAAAACTACGGCCAAAGTTGTTTCACTTTAATGGTGCTTGTCAATACTAATAACACAGACATTCCTTTTCCGCATGTATTTTTAAGTGATGGTGTTTTGTAATGTGTCATGGATTTTTAAACATTGATTTGATTTATTATCACGTTTGCTTTAACAATTTCTTCTGGTACTTCATATGATATATAGTTTCAATTTGATATATGCACTCACCTCACCCTTTTATCACATTAGTGCCCAACACAGTTCAGAGTGACACCTGACTCACGATTCTCAGTATGGGGTCATTCTTGTTTATTGGATTTTGAGGCCCGTGGATTTACTCTCACATCTCTACTTGACAATTTACCCAAAGCAAGAAAATCATTACTTATGTCTTAGTATCAGCACATTAACTTTGTACGGGGAACTAGAGGGAAAAAGACATGCCTAGACACTCAGTTATACTCTGTTAACCGGCCAATTTTCAGTGTGTTCAGACCCTTATGAGATCATGGAGCATTTTTAGAACTGGGGTGTGAGTTGATATCTATCACACTCCAGGCTAAGTGTCATTAGTTATGCATCTGAAGTCCCTAGTCCTCTTATCATAGCATGACAATGCATTCACGCTCATCTTAATATATGTAGATTAAAGGAAAATAAAAATGTTTATACCTTTTGGCTCAGTCACCTCACTCCTTTGAATTTATCCCGAGAAAATTGTCCAACAGCATTTTATAAAAAATAACTTCGTGCAAAACAATGCATGCCATAGCATTTTCTGTAACAGGTCATAAATGGAAAAGGACAGACTTTATTTAAATGCCTCATATTTTATGAAATTAATGTGTATCTGTTTGGTGAACTGTTATGCTGTCGTTTAAGTCATAATGATGACCATAGAAACTGAAGGTTTCTATAAAATAGAAATGGAACTGAATATACACAGTGATTATACCTTTACAAGCCTGTAGGCTTATGGACATAAACTAGACAGTAAAGTACAAAAGTGAAAAGAATTGGCCTGACCTGTGGTGGCGCAGTGGATAAAGTGTCAACCTGGAAACTTGAGGTTGCCAGTTCAAAACCCTGGGCTTGCCTGGTCAAGGCACATATGGGAGTTGATGCTTCCTGCTCCTCCCCACTTCTCTCTATCTCTCTCTCTCTCCCCTCTCTATAATGAATAAATAAAATCTTTAAAAAAAAAAGTAAAAAGAATTGTGTTAGCTTTGGGAATTAAAGTATTTTTATTTATTTGAAATATTTGTTTCAAGTGGCATTGCACTGTTTTCACAGCAAATGTCAGTTTTCCAGAGGAGTGGAGGAAAAAAGTGGAGATAAGAACAGGACATCTTCATCGTGTCGTAGACCAGGGGCTTGCAGAGTTTTTATACTCCATGATGAGAGGCATTCAGTGTCATGTTAAAGGGACATTTTAAATAGGCCATCCTTTGAAGGGAGAGGACATTTTGAAGAGACAATTTTAGCAGAGGAAGTGAATGAAGTTGGACTGGGGGCTTCAGATGCATAACCAGTGACACTCATTTTTTTTTAGTATGTATCATTCTTGACAGATTTCATCTTTTCTCATGACAGCTCCTTAGAGCTAAATGCCCCACCCTGTTTCCTTTCAGAGTGCTATCCCCTCCAGAGAGCCCTATCTAATTAATATGCATGCTCCTTAGACCCTGATGGTTTCCTTCACTTCCTAATCAATTTTATTCCCCATTATATCCACCGATTTAAATTTCACTTTTTGTCCTGTTTTGGAACCTACCTACACACTCATTTTCCTGAGGAAACTGGTGAGTGTGGCCACATCCCATGCCCCTCCCTGCCCTATAACCCACCAACTCCTAATGCTCTCTTGTCGTAAAGCCCCCACTTTTACTTTGGATTTTGCTAATATCCATTTGTCCAGTTTGGGAATTCTGGTGCATGTCCTCAAGTTGACTTAATGCCCATGCACCCTGATTCCTCATTCTGGTTCTGTTGACAGGGCGGGCAGACCGCTTCCTTTTTCCTTGTGATCGGCATTCAGCATGTGTCAGTTGACTCAGAAGCTTCAGTAAGTAGTTTTAAGTGGATGGATGCCAAGTGTTTATTTGCAGTGGCAAACTAATCACAAGAATAGTAGCTCTTTTTTTGAGCACTTACTAGGTAACAAAGCCTTAAGTTAAATACGTTTCATTTATTATTTAATGTATTCCTAACTGCAACCTTAGGAGGTAGGGATTGTTATTATCTGACTTTTGCAGTTAAGGAAACTGAGGCACAGAGAAACTGAGGAAGGAAGGAAGGAAGGAAGGGAGGGAGGGAGGGAGGGAGGGAGGAAGGAAGGAAGGAAGTGGTTGAGGAGGGTTCTCACACTCCAGAACGGCCCATCAGATGGCAAAAATTTCCACAGCTGGAGCTGGATGCGATTGTGGAAAGACTTGATTTCATTTCAGTGTATCTCAGAACTTGCGAGATTGCATATAAACATCTGAGTTTTGACTTTCCTTGAAAGATAGAAATGTCTGGCAAGCACTGGCTAGAGCTGAGTAGCATTTATTCCTTTAGAGGGGAAATGGGCTCACTCCCAGCATGCTCTAGTTGAGCTCATGTCATTTATAATGGTACTATATAGTTTAATATTTAAAGGTTTTTCTGTTCATGTGAAATCTTGGTTTTTGTGGGGATTTCTGATTGTTTAAATTTGTATCAGCCATTTTGAGCATTACGCATCTCAGCAATTCAGTGGGAGATGTTCATTACCAGTCAAGTACCATCTCCCCATACAGATATCTCTTACTACATCCCCCACTGAGTACTATCCTCACCAATTTTAAAGACTCTATTTATTCATTTAGACAGGAGAGAGAGAGAGAGAGAGAGAGAGAGAGAGAGAGAGAGAAGGGAGGAGCAGGAAGCATCAACTCCCATATGTGCCTTGGCCAGGCAAGCCCAGGGTTTTGAACCGGCAACCTCAGCATTTCCAGGTCGATGCTTTATCCACTGCGCCACCACAGGTCTATCCTCACCAATTTTAGAGTCACCTCTTTCTAAGTAAAGAGGAAAATTATAAAAGCTGAGGTTTTTCTTGATTATTTTCCCATTGAGAGGGATTATGTGCAAGCCAAAGTGCAGTGACCTCGAATAAAGTTATAAATTCACCCTTTCTGAAAGGTATAGGTCTGGAAACATATTTTGAGGGGGCAAGGTCCTTACTATGTAGAATACATTGGCTGGAAAATATTTTTCTCCAGGTTTTAAGAGCTCTTTCTTTTAACCCTACTTATGTAATAAAAGAAAAAAATAAATTGTGATTAGAAAAATACCCACAATAAGACTCCACAGCCAGTTTCATTTCTTTGTGCCTCCTTCTGATTTTTGTGTCAAATGTATAATAAGTAGGTTTTTTTTAGGATCGCAATATATGTATGCATACATGTGTATTTGTGTATGCACCTTTCTACTTTTCCTTTAATATTTTATACTATAAGTGGTTCTTCATATTTATTAATTACGTTTATCTCTTTAATTGCAGCATGATGTTCAGTTTTTATAAATCTAAAACCACAATAGAATCACTGAACATATTTATTGTCTTATCATTGACAAATATCTCCCCAGATACCTTTAAGCAATGTTTGCCTTTTTACTCTAGTCCAGCCCAACCCCAAAGACCTTATTTTAAAAATAAAATGTTTTGCTAAAATATTGGCCAGTGTAATTCCCTTTATTTATATATTTTTAATTATTAGCAGTGAATTTCCTCTTTCATTAAATTTCTGAATCTCTTACCTACTTTTTATCTACTGGGGTATTGATGATGATTTTATTTTTAAAATGTGTTTCATCCTTCAAGCTTTTTTATCTTCATTTTGTTGTCCTTTGGGTTTTCATTTTATCCTCTCTCTCTCAGCTGGGCCACTTCTGTTTTTTCCCTCTAGACCAGTGGTCCCCAAACCCTGGGCCGCGGACCAATACCGGTCTGTGGGCCATTTGGTACCGGTCCGCAAAGAAAGAATAAATAACTTACATTATTTTCATTTTATTTATATAAATATTTAAGTCTGAACGATGTTTTATGTTTAAAAAATGACCAGATTCCCTCTGTTACATCTGTCTAATACTCACTCTTGACACTTGTCTCGGTCACGTGATACATTTATCCATCCCACCCTAAAGTCCGGTTGGTGAAAATATTTTCTGACATTAAACCGGTCCGTGGCCCAAAAAAGGTTGGGGACCACTGCTCTAGACCTCTTATCTGAGGCTTTCTCTAGTCCAGTGATTTTCATCCTTCTTCATCTCATAGCACACATAAACTAATTACTAAACTTCTGCGGCACACCAAAAATATATTTTTTGCCAATCTGGAAAAAAAACAAAGATAGGTATAATTTCAATTTATTCACATCAGACAGCTATTGTGTTGGCTGTTGTCATTTTTCATTTAACAATCAAAGGGAAAGAGGTCAGTGCCCTTGACTACATTGTCAGGTATTGCATGTTTTAAAAATTCTTACAGCACACCAGTGTACCTCCCACAGCAAACCAGTTAAAAATCACTGCTTTAGACCAATATCCTTAATAGTGTTGGCTGCGTATTTCATTCTTTATCTTCGAGCACTTACTGATAGACTATAAGTTCTTTTTTACTGTTAGCAAAATAGAAACCCTTGAACTACCTAGATCTTCCTTACTTCCCCCTTTGTTTCATATTTTAAAGGTATTTTTCATCCCTTAGTTGAGGCACAGCTAATTAAAAACATTTCATAATACCTGCCACTCAGAATTGGGCCGACCACGAACAACCGGCCTGGCCCTGCCAGGGGTTTGGTGTCCGGCATGACCGCTGCTCTTGTTTTGAAAGTCTGCTACTGCTGCCCTGTTCTCAGATTTCAGCAGCAGGGAGAGTGAGACATGAGAACCGAATAATGTTGATTTCAGCCAGTTTGGTATATTGAGGCAGCTTCTGCAAAGAAGCTACAGCACATAATTGCAACAGCCAATTATTTCTCACTTCCACGTAGTCCTGACCCATCATGATGGCTGCATGCAAAGACCTGTCTTCTATGGGCTTTGTTGCCCAGGGTCCATTGCTGGTAACATATTTGTAACATTCCTTCAGAACACAGTTAAAGGAGACTTGAGCTTCACTGTACTTAGCAGCTGCTTCTTTTAGCTGACTGTGTGACAGTGGCTGTGAATTACCCTGCCTCCTCTTCCCCACACATTCTCAGCCAGTGACATGTGGTACCGCAAGTGGTATTTCTGGGTCCATTCAACACTTTCTTTTCCATGGACTCCAGAATGTGGCTTTATGTGATATAAATGAAAGGGCCCGTGACAGTGAAGATAGGGAGCAGAGGAGGTCTTGGCCTTTTAAGACCCCATAGAAAGTCAGTGCCATGGTGTCCATTTTAACTTAATTTCATAGAATTTCTTGTGTGTGTTGGGCATTTTTAAAAACTCTTTACTTAGCCCCCATTTTCTGTTTTTCAAGGTTAAATGACTTCTAACCAATATCCACTGATACATTACTTGAATGTATTCATTTCTGATAAAAAAGTTAACCCCATGAGTCACCATCTGTGTGTACATCTTTAATTAGTTCTGGGAACGTGCTGAGTCGCACGTGCCAAGACCCTTGATCTGGTCCAGCGCCTGCCTTTCTGTGCTCCGAGTGGAAATCCGTGACAGTGGGGAGCTGTGGTGTGCAGGACGGGGTCAGAATCCCTTTGGTAGGAAAGACTGACGGCATTTGATATGTTCGGAGCACTGTCGCAGCATTTTAACATGTGTAATAGCTAGCAGCTTTAAAAAGCCAATCCCTCGCACATGTTCTACGAATTTTTTGAGATGTAGGCAAGCTGAGGAATATTAAAAGCAGGGAAACACATACATACACACACACACTGCTCCCATGAGCCTGAAAAGGTCTGGACTGGAAAACTGAGTTTCAGTACTTTTATTTTGGAGCGGTAGGGGTCATGTGGTTTTATTGTTCTCTTGGGCAAATATTAAGGTTTAAAAGGCAAATCGATCCAAAAATGTATCGCAAACGAGGTGAAACCAGCAAGCGCTCTGCTTCTAAGGAATGACAAGCATCCTTCCTCTTGCCGAGGCCCAAGAATTGTGAGGCCATGTGACGTCCTATCTGGCAGTAATTCCCTCACCCATGGAATCAGTGTGGAGAAAATTGAGCATGATAATGCCTTTTGATTTGAATTTATCTTCCACTGGCCAAAAAATAATAACAGTAATAATAAAATGGTCATGGGAACAGAACAACACAGATGTTCAGAAGCTAAAGAAGCAGTCAGCTGTTTGTAAAGAATTCTTCATGCACCCATGCTTCCAAAGAGACGGAACCAATGACTCACGACAGCGTAAACTTCAATTCTGGCCCTGGTGGGTGTCAGTAAATAACAGTTGTGGAAAGCAGAGTCTACTCTGGAGCTTCCTCCCAGGCTTGTGGTTGTGTGTTTCCTAGAATGCTCCAATAACAAGTTTATATATGTCCCAAGATTTGGCAACTAGAGAGTGTACTCTAGACCAGCTATGAATGTGAGTAACAGAAGAGAAGACATTCTATTTAAAGAGGAGTGCTGGTATTTAATTGGGTAAGAGACAAAATTTGAAAGCTGTATAGAAATGTAGTTCCTCCAGCCCCTATCCAAGGTTAGAAGAAGGAGAAGCAAAACTTCAGTAGCCATCACTCAGACAAGATGATATTTGATAGCCTTTTACCTGATGTATGAAAACCCATGCTAGGATAATTATTAATTTCAGCATTTTCATAACTTTAAACATGTCCCATTTCTATCATCTCTTTATATCCCCCTTATACCCTTCTCTTTGGCTTTCCTATTAAGTCATTTTTCCTTTACATTTGTAATTTATTTCAATTTGACATTTCATGTGCAGACTTTGACCAAGAAGTATGCTATGTCTGAATTTCAGTTTCATATGAAATATATTGCAAAAATATTTATACTTAAAGATGAGAAGAACTCTTTGGAGGGAATTATTTATCTGAAAATGATTATAATAATGAATAAGCATGTTTTTGTAAATTTAATAAAAGGGCCAACCAGCTTTTAGGTTTCCACATCAGCATAATTGCTTGAAATCAGGAACCTGACTTATAAATGTGTATAACCCAGAATCCAAAACAGAGTGATTTAAATGGAGTAGAACTCTGGTATTTACTGAGTTTAATTTAAGGTTTGTTGAATTAAAAAAACTGATTTGAGCAATGCTCCTCAAACTTCTCTGACATGCACCTGTACACATTGGAAAATGAAAGGGCTGGTGTAAACCTCTTTTTAGAAAGATATTTCTGTGAATTCTCCTATTTTGATATAACATTGTTGCATTCTACGCCAGTACATCAATGTTGAAAATTGGGTAGAGTTTATTGATTCATAACATGGCTTACATTCCTGGAACCAACTCATTTTGGCCAAATGCCTTTTGCACCAATCTCTTAATTTCTCAAAGCTGCCAGGTTTCTTAGCGATGCAGCGGGAATTCTACTGGGTTATACTCCTGAGGAGTCATTTTGAGAATTAAGAGATGAAACATTAACTTAGCGTAGTGTTCTAGCACATAGTAAATGCTTCATAAACAATAGCTATAAATACATTGATATGTTAACAGATTACTCTCATTCTCAAACCAAAACAAATATTTACATTAACTGATGTGCCAGTATGATGTTAGTCAGTGTTTTGAAATTCAGTCCAGACCTTTCCAGGCTCATGTGAGCACATTTATGTGTGTATGTGTGTGTGGGGGTGAGTGTGTTTTCCTGTTTCAACATTTCATAACTTGCCTTTATAAAAAAAAAAAAAAAAAAGAAAGAAAGAAAAAATTCCCCAAACATGTGAAGGATTAGCTTTAAATGCTAGTTTTTGGATATGTTAAATTTGAACTAGTTGAAGGAATCTTCTTATCTGAATCTAAATGGTTTTAATGTGCTTTGATTACATCTAGATGCAAAAAAATAATATTTTCCAGTCCAAGACAAGATTTTTTTCTCTGTAGTTTTTCTTTTCAACTATAAATAATCATATATTATACAAATGGTTAGCATAGGAGATTGAGAGAATGAGAATGGCCACTGAAAGTTTTTGCACTAAAATTTTATACATCTGAAACCTATATAATTTTATTAACCAATGTCACCCCAATAAATTCAATAAAAGGAAAATACCAAAAAATTTTAAGTTTAAAATTAATGAGGCATAGCATTGTGTATGTGTATCCCTTCACCATTCCAAAAGGCATCCTATCAAATGTGTTGATATATCACCTTAAATATGCATGTATCCTTTAAAATATTAGGTTTACTTTGCATGTGTGCTTTAATTTACATAGAGAAGAGAAGGGAGCTTGGTAGCTACCAATAGAATAAATTCTCGCCAGCCCTACTGCATACCCTACAAGGATGCTCTGAGGGTTAAACAGTGTAATATAGAGAACCTAAGTACTTCATAAGTGTTACCTGCCTTGAATTCTCTGCGATCTTTCCAAATAAACGTAACACTGTTGAATGTGTACTGGGGGTAAGTAGGTAGCTTACCTGTTTTGGGATCTGTTGTGGTCCATGAATCCTGAGTATTATTTCCGCTGTACATTCTTTCTGTTGCAGGATAACCTCTTTTATTCTCTGCCATAATACAGAAAGGAATGATTATTAATAAAACCATTGTATTTCCTGGATTCTGAAACTGGTTGGTAATTGAGTCACCCAACCAATGACCTGCTTAGCCTCACTGTCAGAGTAATTTCCCCCTTCCCCTTAGGTCAACCTCCAATTCTCCGCCTTCTTACAATGACTTAGTTCTGCGGACACACCCACGGCTAGTCGGGCTAATACTACAAAAGGCTAGAAATCCAAACCTGGATGCAGACGCCAAGGACAAATTGATAAGAAGAAAGTATTTCTGTAGTCTCCTCACATAGCACTTCTTAAAACAAGACGTTAAGACTCATGTATTATGGGAACTTGACAGGATGTGCCTAGAATTGGGCCACCTACTCTTAATATTACTGAGCTTTTTGGGACAAATGCTGTTGCTCAGCCATTTTGTAGGAGTGAATGTTTTATTAATTCTTGCATAGAGAAACAAGGACCCATTGCCATATTAACAGGTCAGCTCCTTCCAGAAATCCTTCTTTGTTGTCCTCTATTTATAGAATAGCAACTTGCCTTAATCAGAGAGACTCAGAAGTCGGTCCTCTGCATGATCTGCCCTTCTTGTTCACTAACACATTGCATTTGAGCCTTAAAACCTGCACTCTCCTACTTGCTGATAACATATCTCTTGGAAAGGTTTCCAGTTTTTTCTTTCCCAAAGGGTCTGTGTTATTTGCAGGCTCACTACCCACAAAGAAATTATATTTGCATACTTTTCTACATACTCACTTTCAGATTACATTTTCCAATAACAAATAAGTCAGAGCATTTCCCCCGAAATGACTTGATCGCTGAAACATGTGTTGAATCTGAGAAAAGATGGTCGTGTAACTCTATCAAGTTTTTCCTGAGATATTTAATCCGTCCTTCCGTCCACCTGGAATAGTATGTTGAAGACAAGGTTCAAGAACTTGAAAAACTTTGCTAAGGGCACTTTACTACCCTCCACCATTACCACCCTCAGCACACACAGAGGGAGGGAGGATGGGAAGGAGAATGAATATATGGCTATCAGAAAACGAGAGTGGCCTGACCAGGTGGTGGCACAGTGGATAGAGTGGCAGACTGGGATGCAGAGGACCCAGGTTTGAAACCCCCAGGTCGCCAGCTTGAGCGCGGGCTCATCTGGTTTGAGCAAGGCTCACCAGCTTGAGCCCAAAGGTCACTGGCTTGAGCATGGGGTCACTTGGTCTGCTGTAGCCCCACAGTCAAGGCACATATGAGCAAACAATCAGTGAACAACTAAGGAACTGTAACGAAGAATTGATGCTTCTCATCTCTCTCCCTTCCTGTCTGTCCCTATCTGTCCCTTTCTCTGTCTCTGTCACACACAAAAAGAGAAAAGAAAATGAGGGTGATCACTTATGCTTTATATTAGAATCACTACCTTTAATAGAAATTGCCAGTTACCACTCATTTTTGGTGCTCAATTTATATATTTCCGTATTTGTTTATTTTTGTTTGTTTGGTACTGGTGACAATCACTAGCATCTTTTGTTTTCCTAGTGATTTTAGGATTTGTTTTTTTTAGTACCTAATGAGAAATTACACATGTAGTACTGGAACCAAATTGTGTTTTTTCATATCCATCTCGTCTTGCATAGAAAGAGCTTCAAGGAAGAAAACCCAACTCAAATGAACTGAACTGAAATTGTTAAAAGTGCCCTGTTTTTGAAATGCCTCAGAACTTTGCAGTAGTTTATTCCTCTGTGATACTGTCAGAGGTGTTGATGGCCAGGGAAAGAGCTGAAGTGTGGACTTGCCCTTTAATTAATCTTTTTTTATTTTAAACTTTGTCTTGAGCAAGCTGAGTCTTTAGATTAAATGAGTCTCGCGTTTCATGTAGTAAGATGGACTATCTCCAAATGCGAAATGTTTCCTTCAACACGCTGCTAAGTAAACCAAATTTCTGATTTGCTAGACGTTGTTGGGTTGTACTGATTCTTTTCTCACTTTATTGTAGTGAGCTGCAAATGTCAACTGCCAGACTATGTCCAATAAATACATGTCTGATTTTTACTGGTGATTCCGTATTCTTGAATCACTGACTTTCCTTAGAGAAAGTAGCTATCTTTTTAGTACTGTACTGTCCCCACTAAGACCTACAATGATATTATACTCGACTTACTGAGATGCAGCTTCATGAAAAATAAGTTAGCTCTTATATTTTTCCTAGGGCATGTCATTTTCCAAGAATAAGATGAGTTCACCTAATAATTGGTTCTTTATATATAGTTCACTGTGGCTCTGCAAATAGCCCAATGTTTAATCTCATATCACTTAAGAGTGTATGTAGTATAATGAACACATGAAAACTTTATTCCATTCCTCTGTATTTTCTTACATTATATTTGACTCAAAGCAAATATCATGTTATTGACATCTCAGTCAAAGTAGTACTATATATCCTATTAATTCAAGTGTGGTTTTCCTTTTCTTTATTAATTTTCTTCCCAATGACAAGCAAAAGTAATCCATGAATCTTTTTTTAGCTCAAGACAGCTCACAGAACTACATTTAAAAAATTCTGCTTCTAATCACAGGTTTTCAGAATATATTTTATAGAGTCTTGGCATCTGGGAACTTTTGGCCAGGTGCGGTTCTGCATTAGAGCGAAAAGTATTAATTTTTCTAATTTGGGTTGACTTGAGGATATTATTTCCACATGCCCCTCCTTCGTGCTATTCCGCTGTCTTCTTTTGTGTGTGATGTACATTTATCCTCCCTCACCAGGTGTCCTTCTCTTCACCTTCGTGGCTTTCCATAACACTGCTCAGTTCACACTCCACCACCTCTGACCGCACAGTGCTTGGTTTACACCTCGGTACGGCCTTTGCCGGGCATGCTGTAATTTAGCTGTGTAGATAAGACGTGCATGGTACTCTCGTGTGCCGCAGACCAGCGCGGCTCCTAATAATGGTGCAGAATTCAGGAAACACACTTTGTCAAAACAAAAACGATGGGACCGGGAGGACTCTTCAAACTGCCTGGCAGTATCTGAGTGCCCCATAGCCCCAGTTCGCTTTATTATATAGACCTATGCAAATCAAGGACCCTGATACAAAGTTGCACATCCAGGGCTAAGACAAGAACTCTCCCAAGGCAAAAACAGGATACATTAGTGAAATTTACAAACAAAGAGTCAGAGGAAGGGCATGTATATTGCTTCCAGCAACCCAAGGAAGCAAGTGGAGTGAGTGCAAATACTCAGCATCAAAGCCAAATATGGAGATGGAGGGGGGAGAACTTAGCCTTTTGCTAAGCCTCGAATCTATAATGGCTTTTTGCCATTAACGGTCCACAGCATATCCCCCTTTTTATTTTTAATTTGTGTGCTGAGATTTGCACTTATCTGATTTCCTAGTTTCCCAGATTCTAATTTGGAGACAGACGGAAAAAATACAGAACACACAAAATTAGTATAGCCAATGCTAACAGATACCCAAAAACAAGTATACTAATACATTACAGTGATTAAAGCCTTTAAGCAAACTCTTTAAGCTAACACAACAAGAATCTATAAAAGAGTAATGTCCTTAACATGTTCACCAAGTCCAAGTTGGCACCAACACCATTCCAAATCTCTGCAAATGCAACCCAACCCCAGTTTAGTCCATCAAAAACTGTCACAGGAGCAGGAGTCCAGGAAAAATCCACATTCAGGAAAAGTCCACATGGCACTGGAATTGCTGTCACACTTCCACACTCTGCAGCTAGCATCAAAGCCCCAATGACCACTGCTCCGAGCTGGCAATGACCCAGGTAGACTGGAAAAGCCATCTGCAGCATACATGAAGACGGAGCTTCCGTTTTCTTTAAACTGGAAAGATGAACCCAGGGGTCCTATACTGGAGCTTTACAGTCATGGGGTGGTGAGGAGAACCTTGGGATACACTAAGCTGGGTGGCAGAGGTAAATTTGTCAGTTGTCAAAAAAAGGAAAAAAGGAGCTCTGAATTAGGAGTAGGTTCCAGCCTAAAATATGAGTGGGGCATTGAGGCAGGAGGAATAAAGGAAAGACTATATATTAAACAAAGCAGCAGAAAACAGGACTATCAATACCCACAACAGAGATCTTCCAGGGAAGAATAAAAAACCTGAATATTCAGGCAAGACATAGTTAAGTGGCCCTTGTGTAAATGAGACCAATCTACCGGCTACTTGGAAGAAATACCCCAGGCTCGTCCATAGTCTCGTAGATGGGGCCAACGGCCCTGGGCACCTTCAGCCTTCGGTGGCAAATCCCAGTATTCTGGGCAAGGTTAGGTCACAGGTGGCTGGAGCAGGGCTGGAAGAGACTGAACCCTCCCTTAGAGGAGCGAGGGGGAAGCCTACCTTCCAGTGTCCCTTCTTCCTCACAGCAAAAGCATGTAAGCCTGGCAGGCTTTGGCTTAAATGACCATCCTTTCCACTATTGAAGCAGGGCCCTGATGAAGTTCCAGTTGGAGCGTTGGAGCCTCTGAGGGTGTATGCCAAGAGCTAGTATTTTACCTGATCTCCTTTGGGCTTTTTTGGCCTCTTGTTACCTTAAAAGCCATGCTCAGAAGATCTCGCTGAGGGGCTTGAGAGTCCCTATCTGCCTGTATATCTGGAGCTATTCAGAAAAGAACAAAATAGTGTTATTAGCTGGAACCAAATAAAAATAAAAAGGGGTAGTAGTTTGCGGGACAAAAAAATTTGGCATCTCTTGTACATCAGCATTCAAAAGAAACTGTTTGAAGTAAAAAGCATGACAGGGTAGACCTGCAGGAGCTCCAGGACATGACCCCCCCTCCTTTCTTTTTATATTATTTACAATTGAATCTTCAAGCAAATGTTAAGCACACTTTACAATATTTTGACTTCAAAGATTGCAAGAAATTCTTGACTTTGTTAACTTTTAACAAAAATAGAGTAAAAGCACCTTCAAGCAACATTCCCACGCTTATCAAAACACCCCCTTAATATTAACAGGCACCTTAAAGAGTACATATCAAAACTGAAAATCCCAGTGTGATCTTCATTATGCTCCTATAGTAAAAAAAAATCTTTATATTTTTATTATGTAAATCTATGCTGCTTCAAGCCTTTCACTTGCGGCCTGGAACAGCCTGGCCAAACCAGCAAGTCCTTTGGATCCAAAATGAGCGCGCTTTACTTATTCCAAACAAAATTATATTTATGTAGGGAAAAGAAATTATTTTTATTTTGTTTTCAATACTAGAGCCGGCATTTCCAAAATTATTATTATTATTACTTTTCATGTAAGGACTTAATTCAGGCCTTATAAACAAAGACACTTAGACATTAAAGACTTCACATACAATCACACAAATCAAGAGTGAAACCCAGGGTTTTAGAGATTAAACTATGGCCTGCTTGATCATAAGTAGGGCTACTGTTAGATTCAGGGAGTACTGACATGCTGGGGCTGCCAAGAGTGTACAAGGTCCCTGTGATGCTGAGAAAAAACAGTTCAGCAACATCCTGCATTGAGTCAGAGACCCTTATCAGAAGTTTATGTTTGAAATTCTCCACTGAGTAATACCCCCCTGTAACTGCTCACGACCTCCCTAGCCAATAGTTGACAGCCATATCAGCTTCTGTGTAATGCTTGCTCATCCTAGACAGCCACCCTATAAAAAGGAGCCATTTTAGAAGCTCGGAGCTGCAGTCCCTGTGCAGGTTTGGGGGACTGCAGGGTTCCCCTGTGTGGGTTACCTGCAGTCCCTGCGCAGGTTTGGGGGGCTGCAGTGTTCCCCTGTGTGGGTTGCCTGCAGTCCCTGCGCAGGTTTGCAATAAAACTTATAAAATTCACTTTGAGTCTGCTGTGGCCTATCTTGCCGGGATATAACACTACCTTAATAGGAACGTAATAAGGATATATACTAAACAGAGATCTCTCTCAAAAAATCTCAAGACGGCTGTATGAGATTTCTGTTCAGCAACACCCAAATCAGGTCCCCCTTTTGCCCTCTTTTCAAGCAATGGAGCAGGAAAGAAATAAAATGATCTAAAACATTAAAAAAATTAGGTAATAATAATTGAGAAAGGGAAGAGAGCATAGTAAAATAAGCCTCATACAATTGCTCTTGTGAAGTGAGTCTCTCATCCAGAATCATGGTGTCTCACCAGTTGTTCAGGGATCCACCAAGGAGCTTCAGCAGACCTAGGAAAAACACACACATATCCTCGGCCCCATAAGAGAACAGGGTCTGGCCCTTGCCAGATTCCTGTGAGTGGGTCCCTTCATTGCACTTCAGGGAAGGCTTTCCTTGCAGGGTTTCAGAGTCTCTCTGCTGCTGAATGACCCTGTACATCAGTATTCAAAAAATTTAAAGTAGAAAGAGCATGACAAAGAAGATTTGCAGGAGTTTCCTAATACTTAAGTTGCCATTTGGCTCCTAACTCTGAACACACCTCACAATGCACTAACCAAATCAGTAAGTCTTAAGGATCTACATTCTATTCTATTTAAATTTAAATGAGTGCTCCTTACAAGTTCTAAAAACATTTTTTTCCTTCTAAATATTAGAGCCAGCATTTCCAAATTTTGCATGCAAAAACAAACTTAATTCAGGCCTTAAAAACAGACACATTTTGACAACATTAAACAAAGACTAAACAGAAACAAGAATTAGACGAACCAGACAAACCAGAGAGAAACCCGGGATTTCAGAGCACATCCAGATTAGAAAGATGCCTGCCTGATATTAGGGCATTTTCTGACAGAGAGACTGAAGGATATGACTAGACACAATCTCCCCAAGAAAATTTGCTCTTGGCAGCTGCTGGGATATTTTCTATAGTCAGATCCAACACAAGTCCCCTGCCTCAATTTCCAGGCAAAGAATAAGAAAGAAACAAAATGATAGCTCAGAAGATTGTAGTTAAAATATTAAAGAAAGTCAGACCATGACAGGAAAAGCTGTAATATTCCTAATATCTGAGTCTCCTATCCATACTCAAGAAAGTCCAACTTCCACAGCAAATATTATAATTACCCCCAGAGAGACAAGCACAAGCAATCGCCTTACGGTCATTTGGGGGAAGAGCCTTTGCCCTAATAGTATCTAATAAATCAAGTGAAAAAGGGGCAGTAGGCCCATACTGAACACAAGCAAGTTTAAGCTCTTTCAGAGTTCTTAAAGGTACAGGTTCATGTTCTCGCACTAGTCTCTCTGTATCATCCTGTCTTTCTACAACAGGAAAATGGGTAAAGCCATCATTTATTGTTTCCCCTACATTTCGAGCCTGGTCTATAGATTGTTGGAGAGGGGATTTCCCAGATTTTGGGCTATAGACTCCAAAATCAGCCCAATAAGGGAACAGAGGAGCAGAGAGTTGAATGCAGGAAGGAGCTGAGGGCAGCAGAGGCCCCGCGGCTAAGGCAGCCATAGCCACGGATTTTTCATCCCCCCTGTCATCCTCAGACTCCCAAGTTATCCTCGTATTCACATCCCTCTGTTTCCTGATGCTCTTCAGACAACGATTTGTCTTCATACAGAAACATTCCTACATACAGGTCCCTTACTTTTGACCCTATCTGTCCCATATTCTTTTACTCCCAACTACACTTTCCCCCAAAACTTTCTTTACTCACTGTGCGCACTTCACTTTGGGGAGTTCCGTCACCTTCCTTCAGTTTTAGTTTCCTCGTACTCAAGTTGTCTGTTCGGGCACCACTTGCCGTGGACCAGCGCGGCTCCTAATAATGGTGCGTAATTCAGGAAACACACTTTGTCAAAACAAAAACGATGGGACCCGGAGGACTCGTCAAACTGCCTGGCAGTATCTGAGTGTCCCATAGCCCCAGTTCGCTTTATTATATAGACCTATGCAAATCAAGGACCCTGATACAAAGTTGCACATCCAAGGCTAAGACAGGAACTCTCCCAAGGCAAAAACAGAATACATTAGTGAAATTTACAAACATCTGAAACAAACAAAGAGTCAGAGGAAGGGCATGTATATTGCTTCCAGCAACCCAAGGAAGCAAGTGGAGTGGGTGCAAATACTCAGCACCAAAGCCAAATATGGAGATGGAAGGGGGAGAACTTAGCCTTTTGCTAAGCCTCGAATCTATAATGGCTTTTTGCCATTAACGGTCCACAACACCCGTGTATTTATATTACAGCACTCACCACAAGACTCTGTAATCTGCTATTTATCTGTCTACTTAACTGGGATCTGAGCTTCTCAGGGATAGGAACCACGTTCAGGTTTTTAGGTTTAATGCTACATAGTAGGTGCTCAATTAGTTGTTGTTTTTTTTCTTTTTGGGGAATGAATGTTTACAATAATATCCAACACTTATTGAACAGTTTGGTAAAAATAAATGCTTTGGAACACTTTTAAAAGTTAAAAATTTTCTCAGCCAAGCCCATGAGGATGATGGTATTTTTATGAGCCAGTGATTGGTAAAATATATAATATAATAATCAAATTTTACCGTGCATTTTGTAATACTGAAATGTACTTGAACTTTGTAGAACATAGTACTGTGTGGCTATTTGAAATCGATGCTAAGTATGTAAGCATGTGTATTGTGAGTCCGTCTGTTGACAGTCCTTGTTGTGCATGTAGAGTATGAACTTCTTCCCATACCTCTGTGCCTGCCAGGCCTCCAGCATTCACTGTCCATAAGCAGGAAGCCATTTCATAATACCTGTCCCTGGAGGACAGACCCCCGTGCGCCTGGGACTGTCCCAATTTACATCTATTGCTGTGTTGTTATTAGTAGTAGCTTCCCCCTTTCACTTTCAGAAGTGAAAGGTACTGATTTGTACAATAAATTATGTGACCACTCTACCTCTAGGCAAGTATTTTGCATTGCATTTATTTTATCTTGACCCAGAAAAAAATACACATAAAAGAGAAAGTTGGAAGCCTATTGTTTTCATCTTTAAGTGCATTTTTTCCACTTATGTTTTTATTTTGATTTCTGTTTTCTTCCAAGTTGAGCTCAAAGTGGTATATATGTTCAGGTCTAGCCATTAGAATGTTAGCCTTTGATCAACATTTTGATATCAAACATTTTGATATCTCATAGCCTTTGAGATATGTTTCTCTGTATATGTTGCATTGTTATAGTACATTAGAAAATAACTATTCTGAGGTTACATTTTGTTATATTTGTTATCCTTTCTTGATCCTTTTTTGTGGTGGTCTGATAGTTATCAAATCTTCCTAGTTTCCTAATTTTGCTCTACAAAGCTTCTGTGTGTGTAGTTGGGGTGACTGTATATGCAAATTTTAAGAACTATTACAAAAGATTCACAGAAATACATTTATTTTATAATACACACTTTAGTCCCCAGTCACCACATAGACACAAGTTGGGCAGTCGCATCCTCTCTAAGGTAAACAGTGTCTACCATCACACTAGACGTTAGGATTCCAACATGTGAATTTGGGGAGAACACAGACATTCAGACTGTAGCACCGAAAGGAGTTGCCAGCCCCATTAATTTTTCATCCTCCTTTCTTGATTTCTTGGACAAAGTCCTCTGGACAGGGTAGAAGATATGTAAGAGGTATCACCGAAGTTCATGTTCTGAGCGTGTCTCAGAGTATAGCACACACTCCAACTCTCTCCATCACTTTGCCCAGAGAATGAGGGGCAGTTTTGTTTTATTTTCTGGAACCAGAATATCAGCCAAGCATTCTCTTCACCTGGAGCATCATGGGTACACATGTAAATAGAATCAGATGTGACTAACCCTATCGCCCAAATTTCTCAGGATGGCCATCCAAAAGAAAGTCTTTCTTCTATGTATGTGCTATAATTATTTGACATATAATTTAAATTTCGCAAACTGTAAATATTTGAAATTAGCAAATAAACAATTATTTATATTTCAACATGTTATATATGAATGTTTACATGTTGTTTGCTTTAAAATGTCAATTTCTCTAGCAGAGATATAAATAGGTAGGAGTTTAAATATATATAATATATATTGCTATGGTTAATTCTATAAGTGTGTGTACTTGGTGCCCACTAACTAATTTGCATGATTAATCTTCCATTGAATGTCTTTTTAAAAATATTATACAAATAACGTTGAATTCAGCTCCGACCACTTTCCCAGGAAAAAATGAAATCAGCTTTTACAGCTGGAAATAATTTAGCCCTTGGCATTGAGCACCTTAACTCTCTCTTGGGAATAATGCTTTTATTTGATCTAACAGTTTATTGTAAAAAAGTGGGTCTGGCTTCTGTTTACATGATGAAAAAGAAAATAAATTATTTTATTGGGAAACTGGGGTTAAAATGCCTTCAAAATTATTTGGAAATTCTAAATCTTGTTGAACTATTTCATTTCCTTCAGAAGAAAATGCAGATCTAATGTTTTCATCAGATTATGTTTGTTTTCTGTCTTCTCCCAAATTCTCATTATGACATTGATTTCTGTTGTTGTTATCAGTTTATTCTCACATTAGTGTTTCCTTAAACATTATTCATTGGCTTCTTAAAGTTTTTATAAATGAGGATATATAGATTTATGGTAGGGTAGTTTAATTTACACTGGCTGTCTGAGTGCTAACAATAAACTTATGGGTGATACATTTTATGCTTTCTAAAAAGCTAAGGGGTGATTTAGTCCAAAGACGACGAGCAAAAGTGATTTTACTTACTAAAAACAAACCCAATTAAAAGTTTACCTTGTAGGTGAGATAAATAGATCACAATTAAGAATATGCTTATCTTGAGTTTTGCTTTGCTGCGTGATATTAAGGTACTATTTCAAATAATTTCTTTTTTTTTTAAGTGAGAGGAGGGAAGGTAGTGAGACTCCCACATGTGCCTCAACTGGGATTCACCCAGCAGCCCTCATCTGGGGCCTATACTTGATTCATCCGAGCTATCTTCAGCTCCTGAAGGTGACACTCGCACCACCCAAGTCACTGGCTGCAAGAGGGGAAGTGAGAGAGAATTGGGGGTGGGGGAGGGTGAAGAGAATCAGATGGTTGCTTCTCCTGTGTGCCCTGAGTGGGAATCAAATCCAGACATCAATATGCTGGGATGACACTCTATCCACTGAGCCAACCAGCCAGGGCTGAATAATTTCTTGTTTAAAAATTAAATTAAATTTGACTTCAACAAGCATTATCAACATTTTTCAAATCTAACAAATAAGTTGCCATTGGAATTTTCCTTAACAAAACAAGAATAGAAAATGTGGCCATTTCACTGTGGAGACTTATTGACCAGCTAATTGTTTTCTCTGGTATGACCCATCGATTCTCTAACACACACTTAGCATTACAAATTACTTCCCAAAATGCAGGAGTCTTTCTCAGAATCTTTGAGTCATATTATTGTTCAAAGAACAAAATACTGAATGAGTTGTTTGGTGGGTATAGAGTTTTAGTTTTGTAAAATGAAAGAATTCTAAAGAGTTAACAATGTGACTATACTTACTACTGAACTGTACACTTAAAATGATTAAGATAGTAAATGTGATGTTAATGTGTTTTTTATTTACCACAATAGGAAACTTTAAATATTAAATTTAATATTTGAACGTGAAGGGCAGGCCTGATATGGCCCAACTGTCTTTCTTGCATCATCTTTTGTTCACTCATTCAGCACATCTTTTCAAGCACCTATTATACGTCAGAAACATAAAGCACAGCGATGGAGAAGGCCCAGTCCCACGTGCAAAATTTAAAATAAAATACTTCTAGAGTGGAAGGAGCTGCTGTATACTTGTTCCTTATGCTTTTTCCATAGTTCTTTAATATTCTCCATATACACTTCACATTTGTGTGCCTTTATGGCTTTGTTTGTTATACAGGGGTCCTTGGGTTATGACAGTCTCGACATAGGACATTTTGAGTTTACAATGCTCACTCCCATAAAAAACTTTAAAAAATTGAGACATGAATGTTTTGGCTTACGCCGTTAGCATCATACTTACAGACTATGTGGGCGAACTAGTTTGGTTGCGCGTTGGTAGAATATATAGTAATGGGCTATGAGTAAGGGAATTGACGTCCCCAGTATGCTTACCTACGCCATTTTGGGCTGATAAAAGTGCAAGTATTTCATTTGTGTTGCTTTGTTCGGCAACTTTTTTTGCCCTTATCCTGGCTCCTAAGCGAAAGTCAGAACCCAAGAGATTTACTACCAAGGATTTGACAGAAGGTTTTTCTGTGGTTGAGGATGGGTTGGCAAAATTCCAGGCTGAGGACCCCAGCGATGACAGAGTCAGTTAGGTCTACAGAGCTGCTATGGATGCCTTGCAATGCTATAGGCAGATTTTGGAAGAGAAGAAGTCATCAACCTTCCAGACTAGCCTGGAACAATTCTTTAAGAAGGTAGAGAGGCCTGCAACAGATCCTGTACCCCCTACATCAGCTGTTTATCGAGATGAAACGCCTGTAGTGCAGGTAGAATCATCTCCAGCGTCTCCTACATGTTCCTTAGGCAATCCTGATTCACCTGACCCAGTATCTCGAGCACCTTCTGCAGGTTCTCCTGCCTCTCCAGCTTCCTCCTCCCGATAGGTCACTCTCTTTCCCTTCCAGTGTGCAAGCCAACCACAGGAATAAAGGTAAGGAATTTTTTTACACCCATTTTTTTCTATTACTACAGTACAGTGGACAGTACAGTGTGTGTGTGTGTGTGTGTGTGTGTGTGTGTGTGTGTGTATTGTATTTTTCTGAAGCTGGAAACAGGGAGAGACAGTCAGACAGACTCCTGCATGCGCCCGACCGGGATCCACCCGGCACGCCCTCCAGGGGGCGACGCTCTGCCCACCAGGGGGCGATGCTCTGTCCCTCTGGGGCGTCGCTCTGTTGCGACCAGAGCCACTCTAGCGCCTGGGGCAGAGGCCAAGGAGCCATCCCCAGCGCCCAGGCCATCTTTGCTCCAATGGAGCCTCGCTGCGGGAGGGGAAGAGAGAGACAGAAAGGAAGGAGAGGGGGAGGGATGGAGAAGCAGATGGGTGCTTCTCCTGTATGCCCTGGCCGGGAATCGAACCCGGGACTTCTGCACGCCAGGCCAACGCTCTACCACTGAGTCAACCGGCCAGGGCCGACAGTACAGTATATTTATGTCCTTTTCCTTTTGTGTGGCCTATTGTGTTGTGTTTTTATGTTCTAGATTATGATTTTACAACTGTGTTAGGATAGATAAGTGATTTAGGCTAGGGTCTGTTTCGACTTACACCAAAAGTCGGGTTACATCTATGTTTCACTGTCATAGGAACGGAACTGTGTTGTAACCGGAGGACCCCCCCCCCCCATACTCCAAAATGCCCTCTTGGCTTTCTACTCATCTCAATTCTTTTTCTTTCTAAACCTATTGACAGTTCTTTTGTCTTTTTTTTTTTTTTTTTGCAATTAGTAATTGCATTGAGTTCTTTTTTATTACTAGATTTATTGGGGTGACATTCACTATAGAAAGCAGTATGGCAGTTCCTCAAAATATTAAGAATGGAATTACCACATGACCCAGCAATCCCTATTCTGGGTATCTACCCAAAAAACTCTCTTGTCTTTTAAGAAACCATTAAAAAGCTCTTTCTTTGGCTGCCATGTTATGTTGTGTTATTTAGCTTTTCTTGTTCCCTAGGCCTGGCTGATGATTAGAGTGTTTTACATATAACAGACACAGAAGAAAGTTTATTAAATGAAATGACATATTAAAATATCTTAAATTATTTTCTTAATACATGCCAAATACATTCTTTATTGTTTAAATATTTATATTTAATTTTTAATTGAATTTATTTACCTATAAACTTATATTTATATTTAACATTTATTTAAAATAGTAATCACCTTTTTTTTAGATTTAGTTCACTTGCCTACCACCAAATACCATATGTGTTTTATTATTATCACATGTGCCTAGACTCACTTACAAAGGGAGCTGACTGAGCACAGGGACGTAGCCTTGGGTAGAGTAATCAACGAGGGTCACGGCCTTGTAGTGCTGCGCTCCAACTAGTATTGTGTCCTGATGCAATCGTGCCATTTTATGGGATTTAGGTTGCTTCCACCACTTAGGGCTAGGAGTACATGTCATGTCCATTTTCCTCATTGTTACTACATGTATAATTAACTTCTGTTGTGCCTTCTTCATTTATCCCTAGGCGTTCCACGGCATTCTTCCTGGAGAAATTGTAGTGAGGTCTCACATGTCCATGACGTTGAAGGCTGTGGATCAGCCAGTGAACAGCAGCAGAGAGGGGCTCAGATTTGGAGCCTTCTGCATTCTGGCTCACACCAGGCACTCATAACATATGGGCATGTGCCAGCTTCTGCAATCCCCAGAGCCAGAGTGAACCTCTCATTTTAAGTTAACATTGTCAGTTATTCTTTTTTTTTAATTTCAGCTCTATTGAGGTGTAATTGACATATAAAATTGAAAGGTATTTAAAGTGTACATCATGATTTGATAGACATATACACTGTGAAAGGATTCTCACATTGTGTGTGTGTGTGTGTGTGTGTGTGTGTGTGTGTGTGTGGTTTTTTTTTTTACTTTT
Source organism: Saccopteryx leptura (assembly GCF_036850995.1). NCBI lineage: Eukaryota > Metazoa > Chordata > Mammalia > Chiroptera > Emballonuridae > Saccopteryx > Saccopteryx leptura. The sequence continues at coordinate 211,989,891 of NC_089503.1, read as the reverse complement.
TTTCATGAGAACATTTAATTTCTACTTTCTTGGTAGGTTTTAGCCTCTCTTGGCCCTTTATTGTTCACTCAGCTTTGGAAGGAAAAGTGCCTAACAACCTCAGGGTTATTAAAACATGTTGGAGGCTGTGGCTTTTTGAGTTAAATTGTAGAGAGTTGGTTAAAGTAAAAGATATGTTCATTACCTTAAAAATTGCTTTGATCAGCTGGAATGCAAGCAGCATGGCCTTTGGGAGCCATAAAATCAACTGTGGTCTCTTTGACTAGCCAGGACTGTGTTTTGTTTTGTAATTTTAAAAAGTTTTAATTATGATAAACAACATTAAATTTACCATTTTTAAGTGTACAGTTGAGTTCTATCAAGTATATTTACATTGTTGTGCAACAGATCTCTAAAAGTTTTCATCTTGCAAAACTGAAACTCTATGCCTATTAAACAATAACTCCCATTCTCCCCTTCCCCCAACCCCTAACAACTCTCATTCCATTTTCTATTTCTATAAACTTGACTACTTTAAAATACCTCATATAAGTGGAATCATATGGTACTTGTATTTTTGAGACTGGCTTATTTCACTTAGCATGATGTGTCCAAGATCCACCCATGCTGTAGCATGTGACAGGATTCCTTGTATTCATATGCTCCATTATACTCATCTGTTCATCTGTGGATGGATGCATGGGTTGCTTTCACCTCTTGGCTCCTGCAAATAATACGGCAATGAGCAAGAATGTGCAAATATCTCTGGAAGATCCTGATTTCAATTTGGGGGGGTATATACCTGGAAGTGAGATTGTTGGTAATTCTATTTTTAACTTTTTGAGATTCTGTCATACTGTTTTCCATAGAGACTGTACCATTTTACATTACCACCAACAGGGCACAAGGGTTCCAATTTCTTCATATACTCGCCAACACTTATTTCCTGTTTTTCTTTTTTTGTTTTGTTTTAATCGTAGCCATCCTAGTGGATGTGAGGTAATATCTCTTAGTTTTGATTTGCATATCTCTAATGATTAGTGATGTTAAGCATCTTTTCATTGTGGTTGTTGGCCATTTCTGTATCATCTTTATGAAAATGTCTACTTAGATTCTGTGCCCACCTTTAATCGGGTTATTTGGTTTGTAGTTGTTGTTATTGACAGGTCGACTTTATATATTCTAGATATCAACTCCTTATCAAATATGATTTGCAAGTATTTTCTCTCATTCTCTCTTTGCCTTTTCATTCTGTTGATTGATAGAACTGACTTTAACATTTGATGCTGTTTGTGTAGCAGTCATCTTTGGCTGGTCTGCTGACATATAACCAGTAATCTCTCCTGCCCAAATAAGTACGTCTGACCATGAGGTCCAGTTCTGTGTTACAGTTACCCAACTTTCATAATACTAATAGTAAGGGCAGTATCTTTTCTTTGCACTAAAGCTAGCGTGCACAGTATTAAAAGGTACTCAGACTTAAGTTCTTCATAAACTGAACAAGGGCTGAAGTGGGAGGTGCAGGCAGGCTGTTTTGCCTGATCCTGAGTTTGTGGAGGAGGAGGTCTGGTCTGTACTGTGTAGCCACTTTCATGGAACTTGAGAGAATATGACATATACCAGGAGGGACGATCTGGAAGGTACTTGGAATTGCATGGGGATACAGAACCTGTTTCTATAAATCATCAAGGAAATAATATACTAAGTAACCAGGATAGAAACCAGGGGAGATGTTTGCCCTTTAAAAAAAAAGAAAATGTGTACAATCTATGGTTTCTGCAGAACCTTTCATTTTCATCTCAGGGAATATCAGTGTGTTCACAAGTTATATATAGTCAGTTTCTCCATTAAAATGCAGCTAGCGATTGGGAGACTATAAGAATAGCTATGAAAATATCTAGGCCACCCATTCTTAGAATCGAATGCTTCCTAAGCGCTCACAGAAAAAGCAACTAATTGTTCATGATTATGGTATGATGTCAGTTCGGGTGAATATTAATGATATTTTTGATTACTACTTTTTTAATCTTTCCTAAATTAATGTCATTGTATCAGAGAAAGCCCAAAAATCAGTTGGTTACTTTTTTTAGGGTAAGAGCTTTACTGACAAGGCATATTTTTTATTTGAAATGGTATTTTTACTATTGGAAAGCATATGAAATGAAGTGAAGTGTCAAGATTACCTTTGGGGATTCTATGGTATTCTAAATTTAAAAGGCACTTCATTTTCATTGTAATCCCAGCACTAACTCTGAAGTCCAGAGCTTCAAATGCTCAACAGTTCTTGTTTGAAAATAAATTACAAAATCATGATCAATATTTAATTTTAAAGAACATGAAGGAGCATGTTGCTGCATTGTTGATTTCTTTTATTACTTTATTTTTTAGTGTTCTCTACTGACAGTAAAATTCATACTCCATCTGTCTAAAGAGCCATAAAGCTGGGATTTCCTAAGAGTACTATATATAATGATTGTGGCAAAATTTCAGAATTTTCCAGTGGGAAACAGGCTTTTATTCTTTTTTAAACTGTCAGGCTGTTGGCAAAAGCAAGCACTCTAGTTAAATGACTAAGCAAATGGTTTCTGAGACATGCCCCAGTCCTTCAGAAGGGTCCATAAGAAACATCTGGCTAAGTGACTCCATTTGTGGCCATGCATATCAAAGATTAATCATCAAGGATTCTGACTAATTCCAGCCACTACCTCTTAATGAATGCCAGATGTGAACCCATCCGCCTTTTTTCATCTGACATCAGTAACATTTGAATGGAGCAGTTGTCTAGCACTTTATGGAGTAATGTGATTAATTCAAAAAGAGAGTTTGGGAATTCCAGCTTGTCCCAACACTGTGTATTCAGTATGCAAAGTGAGAATTCAACAGTACATCCATCAGTAGCAGTATTCTCAGTCTTTTGCAATCCATCCTTGGTTATATTCTGCTTTAAATTCTTGTTTGATTTACCCTACAGTAGATCTAGTTATATCTATATCTATCTATATCTATCTATATTAATATATATTTTATACACACACACACACACACACACACACACACACACACACACACACACACACACATATATCCTATAAAACAGGATTAAACAAAAAATATTCTAAGCTCATTGACTAAGAATCTTTAAGAATGCTAGCAGGGCCCTGATCAGTTGGCTCAGCAGTAGTGTGTTGGCCCAGTATGGGGAAGTCCTGGGTTTGATTCCTGGCCAGGGCACATAGGAGAAGTGCCCATCTGCTTCTCCACCCCTCCCAGCTACTTCCAGACTCAGGGTGAACCTCTCTCTGACCTGGTTCACTACAGTTTGGGGAATTTTTTTTCCTCCTCTCATCTCAACTGCCAGGCCAATTGAAGAGGAATGATCGTGCGGTCGCCTGACAAGAAGGAAGTTAGCCTTCCCTGTGTTTAACTGGGGAAACCACCCAGCAGGCCCCTAGTGAAGTCACAGTAAGGACTCTTCGCTCAGATCTGGTGAGGAAGAGGCAGCCATAGCCCATGGTAGCTTTACAGGCCCCATTTAAACCCAGAAGCATTCATCCGCCTCCCGCTGCTCCAAAGCGCTGCTCCTTGCCGATCCACACTGCTTAGACCAGTGTTTCCCAACCTTTTTTGTGCCATGCCCCACCTTAACCTTTCTAAAATTTTTATGTCCTCCCCTATGTAACATACATAATTTTTAACATTAAAAAATTGATTTGTTCACTTAATAAACATAAATGATAGGTTCTAGGAAGAAATCACTATGAAATTGTTAACAAAACACAAACATATAATGAAAAACAGAAATTTAAATTCCAAATAATTTTAATAGATTTTTCTATATTAATTTATTATTTTAATTTAGTGTGATCCTTGCGCTTGATGCTTGCTGCACAGAGATTTTATATTAGGTTCCAATTTGGTTAGCTTTAGTCTCAAGTCTCCACGTTGTGTTATATCCAGTCGATTTCTTTTTTTTACCAGTAAATCATTTACAGCACTAAATCCACATTCAGCTAAAAATGAAGATGGAAACGGTAGCAATAGTTTTCTTGCACATTTGGTTGAATTTGGGTATTTGATTTCTGTTTCCTCACAAAGCCATGCCATCGCTCCTTTGATATTAAATAAAGCTTTAACTGACTCATCATTTTGCAATTCTGCGAGTTCTTCTTGATACTGCATATTTGATATATCAGACAAATCCACTAACATTGGCTGCATCATCCATGTTGGGAAATCAATTTGTTTTAAATCAGAAAATCTTTCTTTTAAATCAGCCGATAGAATATTCAAATTATTGACAATAACAAGTAAAGTGGTATCAGTTACTTCACATTTTTGGAGCCAATGAAACTGTTTAAAGTTTTTGTTGTTAATATGTTTCTGACATAACTCAATATCGGTAACGAAGCCAAATATCTTTGCTTTTGCATCGACAAGAGTTTTATTTGTTCCTTGAAGTTGCTTATTTAATATATTTAGTTTTTCAAAGATATCGGCTAAATAACTCACAAATGCTTTACCATCTATTGTTAACAGATACTTCATTTCAGGTTTGTCGCTTAAAAAATCACTAAGAGTATCAAACAGTTCCATAAATCTTTTCAAACAGTTTCCTTTAGATAGCCATCTTACTTCAGTGTGAAGTAAAAGTCTCACATGGTCTTCATTTTGTTCTTCACAAAATAGCTTGAAAAGACGCTCACATTTGGCACTAGTTTTAATAGCATTAACACACTTTATTACTGTATGTAATACTTCATTCAGAACAGGCGAGATGTTTTTAGCTACCAAGTTTTCCCTATGAATAACACAATGCACAAGAATCATTTCTGGATTCGCATCTTTCATCAATTTTAAGCAGCCATTTTTCTTGCCCATCATACTGGGAGCACCATCTGCAGCACAAGATGTTATATTTTTCATTGGTATATCATTGACATCCAAGTAGTTTTTTAGCTTATTATATATATCTTTGGAGGTAGTGGTGCTTTCTAATCTTTTACAGAACAACATTTCTTCAGCAAAATGTCCTTTATCAATATATCTTACGTAAGTTATCAATACTGCCTCACTTTCTCTCAAAGTTGATTCATCCATTTGCAAGGAGAATTTTCTTGTTTTCAGCTTTTCAATAAGTTGTTTTTCAATATCCTCACTCATAGCTTTTACATCTTTGTCATCTTTTTCAAGAACCGTTTTAAGAAATGCTGATATTGACGGTTTTATTCAATTCTCTCCTATAGTGTGATTTTCTCCAGTTTTAGCGATGAATAAAGAAATTTGATAACTAACCTCAAGAACACGATTATTAGTTGAAGTATGAGCAGTAAATAGAGACTTTAATGTTGTTCTTTTTTCAAAATTTTTCTTTAAAGTTTTAAAGTAACTCAAATCTGAATTAATATGAGCACTATGTTTCGCCTTCAAATGCACCTCAAGACGACCTCGTTTCATTGATTCGTTGGTCAAGCATTGCTGGCATAAAAGACAAAAAGGAATCCGCTCATCGTGAACAGCGGGTTTGAACCCAAATTTTAAATATTCCTCCGAATATTGACGAGTTTTTTTCTTGCTTGCACCACTCATTTTACTATGGGCTATAAGAAATAAAAATAAGATCAATTAAAAACTAATATTAAAATATGTGTTAAAATATATTCAATGTGACATAGAGTAAATGTATACTAAAAATTCATATTTATTTAAATGTATATAACACATTTACTACACTACCACCGCAAATCAAAAGGTATCTATATTTTTCCACTTGACAAAATTTTCTGGAAAGTTATGCTTCTAAAATTAAAATTGTCATGCATGCACTATTATAGCCCCAGTAATATTTATAAAATATTAGTGCTTTCTAGCCCCGATGCAAGAAATACTTAATAAAGAGTTTAATATTGATAAAAATAAAATCAAATACTTACCAATTATATCTATACAATATATATATATATATATTTATTAAATCAACGAGCTTTTACAACAGTTTTGACTGACACTTATTTCAAATTAACACCAACTGAATGATGTGAAACACTACAGAAGTTGCGATGGGCCAATTAGGTGAGAATAACTGCGTTGTTTAGCGAGTTTTTAAAACGTCCAGGGTTCCCGCGGCAGACGGCATGCTCCGCGGTGAACCCAGGACGAAGTTTACTTGACGACGCCAATCACCCAGTTGATATTTTGGTCTCGTCAAACGAAATTATACTTAATAATTATTTACCGCAATTATTTAAGAATTGCATTTTTTGTTAAATTTGGCACCGATATCTAGCATTGCATTTAAATGGCCCAGGGTGAAAGAGTTAAAGTCGTGTCGAGTCCATTTTCAAATTGCCCCCCTTAACTATCGAATTGCCCCCCTGTGGGGCGTGGGCCCCACGTTGGGAAACACTGGCTTAGACTATCAGATAGGATTTGGATTTGACATTTGCCTGTGTTTCTAACTTTTACATCTTCCCACTTCATTTTGTTGGGAGGGGGGTACATTTGTTTGTTATTTTGGGTTTTGGTGTTTTGTTTATTTTAGTTTTTTCTGTGACTGAAACCAGAGTTCTTCACACTGATATTCTACAACAGATTTTTCTGGAGGCCCAATCAGTTGGGCTGTACAAAACATACTACATTAGTACAAAAAGAACTAATAGATTTGTGAAACGATATACTATATATCACACTGCCTCTTGGAGCTACATATGCACTGAATGTTTTGAAAAGTCTGCAGTTTAGATGCTTAATTTTGTTCAGCCTCAAATTTGCCAAAATCAACGGGACACAGAAAATGCATTGCACAGCCTACCTAGGTGTCCTTGGGCACACTGACACACAGAACATCAAGTTGGACACTGTTGCTCTGAACGTGTGTGGTCCAGTGTGATCACCTCGACTCACATGGAACTATTGAGCACCTGACCTGGGTCTCATACTTTACTTCTGTTGAACAGTGCTGCTCTGGGAATTCTTGTTAATTCTTCCCTGAATTATATTATAATTCTACCAGTTTTAAACAAACTGACGCTTGTTTATATATAAAACCATACTTACTGATATATTTTAGAACTTTTTTTAGCAAGGGTCTTTTAGTGGTAAACTCTAAAAATTTGCCTAAAAATGCCCTTACTTCAACATAATTCTTTTTTGTTGTTGTTGGGTTTTTTTTTGTTTTTTCTGAAGCTGGAAACGGGGAGGCAGTCAGACAGACTCCCACATGCGCCTGACCGGGATCCACCCGGCACGCCCACCAGGGGGCGATGCTCTGCCCCTCCGAGGTGTCACTCTGTCGTGACCAGAGCCACTCTAGCACCTGGGGCAGAGGCCAAGGAGCCATCCCCAGTGCCTGGGCCATCTTTGCTCCAATGGATCCTCGGCTGTGGGAGGGGAAGAGAGAGACAAAGAGGAAGGAGAGGGGGAGGGGTGGAGAAGCAGATGGGCACTTCTCCTGTGTGCCCTGGCCGGGAATCGAACCTAGGACTTCCGCACGCCAGGCCGACGCTCTACCACTGAGCCAACCAGCCAGGGCAACATAATTCTTTTTTTTAAAGAAACTATTCTGTTTCCTTTTTTTTAAGATTATTCATTTTAGAGAGGAGAGTGAGAGAGAGAGAGAGAGAGAGAGAGAGAAGAGGGGAGGAGCAGGAAGCATCAACTTCTATGTGTGCCTTGACCAGGCAAGCCCAGGGATTCAAACTGGTGCAGCATTTCAGGTCACTTTATTCACTGCACCACCACAGGTCAGGCCTCAACATAATTCTTAAATGATAGTTTAGTTGTGGCATTATAGATCATCTTCTTCTAGCTCACTAACCCTCTCTCCAGCTGTATCTAAGTAACTATTTAAAACTTTTTTTATTAAATGACCATATTCACCATTTCAGATGCAAGTTGATTATTTGTTTTCATCAGCCTGGTCTTTCTTTTCTTTCTTTCTTTCTTTCTTTCTTTCCTTTTCTTTCATGATCTTCATTTATTCTTTTTATTGTGTTAGCTGACTCTTTCTATGACTTTAGTATTTTGGTTGGGTTTATTTTACAAGCTTTCTCTGATATTTCTATGATCAGAATTACTTGAGCCTGACCAGGTGGTGGCACAGTGGATAGAGCATCGGACTGGGACACAGAGGACCCAGGTTTGAAACCCCGAGGTCACTAGCTTGAGCGCGGGCTCATCCAACTTGAGCGTGGGCTCACCAGCTTGAATGTGGGGATGCTGGCTTGAGCATGGGATCATAGACATGACCCCATGGTCACTGGCTTGAGCCCAAGGTCACTGGCTTGAGCAAGTGGTCACTGGCTCTGCTGTAGCCCCCTGGTCAAGGCACATATGAGAAAGCAATCAATGAACAACTAAGGAGCTGCAACAAAGAGCTGCAATGAAGAATTGATGCTTGTCATCTCTCCCTTCGCTTCTGTCTGTCTCTATCTGTCCCTCTCTCTGTCTCTCATTCTGTCTCTGTCACACACAAAAAATAATTATTTGAGGAGGTCTAACCCTGCTCTTGGTTCTGTCAACTCACTCCTCCCTGCAATGCATTGTTTTCTCATTTGGTTTATAATTTGGAATTGTGAGCTCATGTTTGGTGGAGCTTAACCTAACCTTATGTGCCCTGGGATAAAGGTATATCCCGCATGAGATGCTTACTTCTGCCAAGCATGTGGTAGTATTTCTGGGAGTTACTGCAATGTACATGTCAGTTTAAATTTTAACCCTAAGCCTAAGTGGAGAGATACCTTTGGTTATGAATTTTCAGAGGTGACACCTTCCCTATTTATCCTTTTGTCTTCCCCTATGATTAAGGGAGATTGTTTTCCTTGATTCAGTGTTTTACTATGGGAAAAACATTTTGTGGTCCCATTGTCAGCGATGGATTTCAACCTCAATTCATGTCTTGAGAATGTGCCAAGCCTCGTTTTCTGTTACGTGGAAGCCAAACTTCTCAGTTGCTTAGGCCCAACCCACTGGCTACTCAAATACCACCACCCCACTCCACCCCCATCTAGTTTTTGGTTCTGGAAATTTTCCTTATGTTTCCACAATTGTAGCTATACACATCAAAGAATATTTCCATTTTAGCAAGCATTTCTTAGAGCTTTTTAAGAAGTGGGTTTCCAAGATAATTATTCTGCCAATTAACTGTTAATACATGGTAAGTGAGTAAATGAAGTATAAGAACAATCTGTAAGAAAAGCAAACAGGTAAGAGAGGCAAGAAAGCACAGAGGTGATTTATTATTGTTCAGTTTGTCTAACCAGAAGCTGTCCAACTTGGTAACCATGAGTTCTCTCTGGCCAATGATCACTTGACATTTGGATGGTGAATTCAGACATGCGGAAAGTAGAAAATAGAAACTAGATTTTGAAGACTTACTATTAAAAAAGAATGTAACATCTCAATTTTTATGTTGATAATATATTGAAATAATATTTTGATGTATTGGGTAAAATAAAACATTCAAATTAATTTCACCATTTTTTTTTCACATGGCGACTAGAAAATTTTAAATTTAATCTGTGGCTCCCCTATTTCTGTTGGCCAGCATTAGAGTACATGGTAGGTACACACAAAGTGCTGGTTGAAGAAAGGAAGGCACTTAGTACGCTCAAATTGTCTCCCATTCTCCTAAACATATGATAACTCTCACAGTACCTACCAGTATTTCCCCTCCTGGATCCACCGTGGATCTCATTGTCACAGTTGAGGGCATGTGAGGTGAGAGAACAGACTTTAGTCATCTTCAGTGTAGCAAATTTAGGCAGAGTGCAGTTGGGGGAAATTCGTTTAGATACATGCTTTTGACAATCACTTAAGTAGAACAATGCACCTATCCTTAGTAGTAATTTTCCATGTTGTTGTCACACATTCTTTAGGCCATGTAAAAAAGTTTTGATACAATAGATAATGAATGAAGAGCACTTTAGCCTGCCCTGTGGCGACACAGTGATAAAGTGTCCACCTGGAATGCTGAGGTCGTTGGGTCAAAAACCTGGGCTTGCCTGACTTGTGGCGGCACAGTGGATAAAGCGTTGACCTGGAATGCTGAGGTCACCGGTTCAAAACCCTGGGCTTGCCCAGTCAAGGCACATATGGGAGTTGATGCTTCCTGCTCCTCCCCCTCCTCTATCTCCCCCCTTCTCTAAAATGAATAAATAAAATCTTAAAAAAAAAAAAAAAAAAAAAAAAACAAAAAAAAAAAAAAACAAACCTGGGCTTGCCTGGTCAAGGCACACACAACGAGCAATCAATGAACAACTAAAGTGAGGCAACTATGAGTTGATGCTTCTTGCTTCTTCCTTCTTCCGTAAAATCAATAAATAAAATCTTAAAAAAAAAAAAAAAAGAATGAAAGAAAAGCATTTAAGAAAAGGAATCTCAAAAATAAAATAAACTTTCTCAGTTTGAAACCAGTGTTTTCCTGTAACACCTTAGCCAATCTGCCGCCCTCAATCAGTTTTCATTAGCTTGTCGTTGGTTGGGGTATACAGAGTGGAAAAGAGGGTGCTATACTGTGGGGAACACCGTACTCAAAGTAGAGGTTTCATACCGGGATTATTAAGCCTGTTTGGTCACTGACTGGTATCTCGCCTTTAGGCGGAGAAATGATCTGTAACTGTAAAGTCAGCCAACACAACAAAAAGCTGCCAAAGGCACCACCACACCCCCATTTATAAATAGTCATTAAGTCGCTAATGTGACATTTTAAGGGTGTTTTGCCATATTTTGTCTTTGTCACTCTATACATTTCTCAATGGCCCCTCTAACAAAGTCCAAATGTTTTTTTCTAAGTGGTAGGGGCGGGGGAGTAAAATCACGCAAGAGGATCATAATAAGCTTAAACAGCTGACACAGAGCTGCTGCCCCAGCAGCCCACCGCCCCAGCCCGGTGGGTGCAAAGAGACCAGAAGCGTCGGTGCCAGGCTTTGTTTCAGCGGACTGTCTCCAGAGACCCCCTTACGCCTGTGTAGGGAGGTGTTGGGCAGATAAAATGTATTATGCTCACTTTGTTAAAAATGGCGCTGTCCATGTGAGGCCGTCGCCCAGGTGATAATGTGTGTTGAGAATCCTTGTAGCCTGGGGGTTGGTTTTGGGATTAAGCCTTTCCCACCCTTTTTGATGTGGGGTGGTACAATCCAATCATGCCTCGGAGAAGTGACTTTGTATTGGAGACTTCCCTGGAAGTTTTGTATATTGGATTAGAGGTTGTGAAGCTACAATATAAAATGGGGACAGAGCGGGAGCTTGCTCTCTTGGTTCCTGGGATGATTAGCATGAGAGAACAGAGGGAGCAGAGCAGAGAGCAGAAAGAGGCCATGTGGCCAGGAGAAGCAGCCAAGATGGCGGAGTGCTGAGTGAGATGCCGGTTTGTGCAGTTTGATGCTGGAGAAGGAAGGAGATGGGGAACTGAGGAGAATAAGACTGGTGAGCTAGAAACCTTTGATTCTAGGAAACTCGGATAAGTCAGTGGCTTTGTGAGCACTGAATGTGAGTGGGTTTTGGAGCCCAGTGTGTGTTTTTACTTGCCCGCCGGTGCAAGCTAGGATTAAAGACTATGGCCCACCAGTTCTTGTTTCCATTGTTTCTTTACCGACTGTCCAAATCCAATGCGAACCTGCAAGAACCGGGCTGCTGTGATGGTGGCCCTGGCCATGCCTCCTGGCTTTACAGGAGGCTTCCTTTCTCATTGTCCCTTACTCTCTTAAGTTGGCACCGATGTCGTTAGCACCGTGTCTGGGCCTCCGGTTGCAGTCCCCGTCACTGCCCTCCCAGGATTGTGCTCAGAGGAGGCATGGAGCCGGGGTGGCCATGCGCATGCGCGTCCTCCTCTGCCCACTGGCCGCGGGTGTGTGTGGGGGGGGGGGGGGGCGAGCTAAGCGGCTCAGCCCAGGTGCTGTTTTCCCTTTGAGTCCATCCGCCACGTAGTTCATTTCATGTCCAGTTTCTCCGTGCGCGGGGTACCGCTGAGAGGCGCCAGGGGCAGATGGGCTTGGTCCTGGGGTCTCACTGATAACCCGACGCCCACCTGGTGGGCTTTGACCTCTAACAGTGGGACACATCTGATCCCCCAAAGGCCGGGGTTGGGGAGACGGGGGCAAACGGACCAGATGATGGAAGCATTTGGAAATGGAAAGCGCAGTTCTCTTTGAAGTGGAATTATCTGTAGCTTTTAACAGACGTCGCCCCGATTCCATCCATATGCTTAGTGTTCCAGCTCGCAGGCAAAAAAAAAAAGTGTCCATTTACTACCTCCAGTGTCGGCCAGAGGAACAAAAGTTTCCAAAAGCCAAGTGCGGAGCCAGGCTTAGTGATTATGCCTCTTTCCTTCCGTGACCTCTTGACCCCTAGCCTTCCGAGGCTGCGCAGTCATGTTTGTGAGCAAGACAGCTGGGCCTCGCTGGAGCGAAGCAGAGGAGCTAGAGAGGGTGAGAGGATTTTCCTGTTCCCTGCAGATGAACTGCAGCGGCTGTTTATTTTCATGGCCAGTGTAATGGGTCTGGTCTAGCCAGGACCTCATCGTCAACCCTTCATGGATCTTACTTCATAATCTCACTAAATGTCACAGCTTAGATCATGAAGAGCTTCTGAAAACAAAAACAAAACAAAGACAAAACATCATGAAATGAGGTGTTCTAGTTTTCGCGTGGCTGTGATTGTCCGGCTGAGCTAAGTGGGGGGTGAGGGGGGGATAGCTGGCCGTAGATAAACCCTGGGGTAGTTGGGCTTCCTAGGGTTTGCCATATTATCCTCACTGTTTAAACAGATCAGGGTGGAGATGCCCACAACCGCTGCACAGACGGCCTTTTGCTGTGGCTTTATCTTAGAATGTGGAGCAGCATCACGTGTGCATATAAATTACCCATTTCTGTGGGGAGCGAGGATAGGGGAGGAAGAGAAGAAATGCCTTTAAATAGTCCCAGAGACCACAGTGTTGGTGAAAGTACACCACAGGCAATGGAGCGATCAAGCTGAACACAAAGGAACCTACAGTCAGATTGTGTAAGGATTTCTCTTGCCATGGGCCAATAAAACAAAATAATATGAGAACAAACCAACAGCCCCCTCCCTAGATCTCCAGTGGCCGGGGAGAGAGAGTGCCCTGTGGGTGAATACACTGAATAATGAAGAGTCGGGAGAAACAGTGACTGTCCAAGAATTAGAGGGGGTAACAAAGTTGCCAAGCAGGTGGTCCAGTCTACACAAACCAATCACTTACATTGTACCTTGTGGGTGATTCAGGGAGTTGGCCAGGCTAATTTTGCCTCACAAGTCTGAATTTAGAGCCTAACTTTAAGATGCTGAACTATTCAGTGCGTGTATCTAAAGTTCCCTATCAACCTGAGAGGGTCCATCAAAGGACAAAAAGTGCTAACCTTGCTTCTGAAACCTTCTATAATTTAAATACCTGTTGTTCAGAAAACCATCTGAATTGGTTAACATTAGAGACACATGAAAGAAACATTTGCTCTTCCAAGCCTTGGAAATGTAGAAAGGTTTTCGTATGCAGTGTCAGATGGCAGTATTTAAATCTCAGCTGAGTTCTTACACATATGCTGCCGGGGGGGGGGGGGGGGGGGGGGTGGGGGGGGGGGGTGGGTGGGGGGGGGGTGGGGGGGGGGGGGGCAGTGGGGGTTGGGAGAGGTAATGGTAATAATTATGAAAATGGAGCACATATTTCTAATCCTGAGTACAGCTCATTTGAGAAGTCCCTTTAAAACACTCTATCTTGTTCTCAAATTTCCTTACAGTAAAAATTCCACCAAAGAGAAAAGGATCTAATTGTTGATTTTCTTCAACTAATAAGAACTAAATATAGTCTTTCATTCAGACTCTTACAAAGTATAACAGTGATACTTTTAAGAATCTCATTTTTATACCTGGGGGAAATTGTTTTAAATCAATTATATGGAACTAGATATCAACACCTAATATTATTTTCTTGATGATTATAAGGTATTTCCCATTTCACATGGAGCTTTTCCTTCTAAACCATTGATTTTATTTACATTTTGAGATCCATGATTCTGTGTCTTTTTGTAAAGAGGATTAAAATGTTCATGTGGTTTATACAGATCCAGAACTCAGGTTTCAGGAAGTCCTAAGCTCATTTTACACATTTCAGGCCATTTCTCTAACATGCTTTTGGTAAAGTCCCTTTTTTGTATATGCAGTATTTCTTTGTTGCAAGGTTGCCTTCAAAAGCATGTATAGAAGGAACACTCCAGTAAAGCCATATGACTGGGACAACCCCTAAGAAAAAAGTTTGTGCAACATTTCAGTAATTGCCTTTCCCACTTTATTTCTCTGAGTCAGAAATATGAGGTTAGTAGTTTTAGTAGCAGCTTCAATTTCCCTTCTTTAAAAATAAAAATGTATGCATGCATACAAGTACACAATGTAGGAGGGTGACTTGAGGCATCTTTTCTTCTGTGATTGCTCTAGCTGGCAGTAGACAGCTGGGCACCCTGGCTGGGCACCCTCTCTCTGTGCTGCCTGTCTCTGGACCCCTTGATGAAGGTGATAGGGAGGGGCCTGCATAGCAGGAGGCTTCAGGCAGTCAAGACCAGGCGTGTTACTTCAACTGTTTCAAATACAGAAGATGTACAGGGAACAGAAGGGCAGCCCTGCGATCTGTGGGTGGGGCCAGCAGCATTAAAGGGACACTCTGAGGAGAACAGAGCCAAGTGTGCCCCTGGGGTGAGCAGGTGATCGCTCTGGGTAAGGAGAAAGCTGGTCTAAGGAAACAGGAAATTGTAGGACAGGTGGCATTTACAAAAGGTGTTTTTAGGAGGAAGAGAAGCAGAGACTAAGAGAAGGTGGTCAATTCCTCCTCCCTCTACCACATCATTCTTGCTTCTCATAACCATTTTCACTAGGTTTATCTTAAAAGATCCAAATATTTTCCCTCTAACGTTATATCCTATTCTAATAATAAAGTTTTCTTGTTTATCTCACTAAAGCACTTACAGTAAGTATCAGAGCCTCTCATTGCTTAACATCCTTAATTTTTTTGAGAAAAATGTAAACATTTCTCCCAACTGGACTGCCCACCTGGGTTTTTCAATGTCTTGGATATTTGCTTAGGTATGTGGTGCCCACATCTGTGTAAAGGAGAATTCTGTGGGGTCACAGTCACTGTCACAACTCGGCAATATCAATATCTCAGACTCCCCAGGATTCACTTTCAATGAGAAAAAACCCCCCAGAAACTCTTGACTACATTGTGCTGTTTCAGTATGTTCTTAGAAATGTTTTAAATCTAACTTTAGTAAGCTCCTTAGGTAAGGACTTTTAGTTCTTTTAAAAATAGAAGAACTAATTTTCCCCCTGGAGTTTTTACTCCAGGGTTTAGTGGGGCATGGTGTCTCAGTTAGACGTTGCTGTGAATCGTTTGCAGACAAAAACAACAGAAATGTCCATGCCCCTGCACAGCTTCCCTTAAATGGAACATCGTTGTGTCTCCAACAAGTAGCTTTGAATAGTATTCTTTTTTTTTTTCTGAAGTTGGAAACGGGGAGACTGTCAGACAGACTCCTGCATGCGCCCGACCGGTATCCACCCAGCACGCCCACCAGGGGCGATGCTCTGCCCATCTAGGGCGTTGCTGTGTTGCAACCAGAGCCACTCTAGTGCCTGAGGCAGAGGCCACAGAGCCATCCTCAGCGCCCGGGCCAACTTTGCTCCAGTGGAGCCTTGGCTGCGGGAGGGGAAGAGAGAGACAGAGAGGAAGGAGAGGGGGAGGAGTGGAGAAGCAAATGGGCGCTTCTCCTGTGTGCCCTGGCCGGGAATTGAACCCGAGACTCCTGCACACCAGGCAAATGCTCTACCACTGAGCCAACGGGCCAGGACCTGAATAGTATTCTTGAGTAAAGAAGTTAGCGCACGCGCACCTTTTACATATGAAAAGGAAAGGCTAGAACACTTTTTTGGTGTATATGTACATACACATTCTGCATTCTTCATGTGAATCTTTGCATTTTGCTGACATCTGTCATACACACACAGACACAGAGACAAACTCAAAATATTGTAATGTTATAATGCAAGAGGAGAGGAGGAGAACAGCCGGTTTATTTACTCATCGATACCCAGCTCTGACACTGAAGGGACAGGGAAGCTGGCTTCCGGGACCTGACAGTCAGGTCAGGACTGGCAGCCCCTTCGGCTGGCTGCCCAGGACGACGGCCTCGGAGCTTCCCAGCATTTCTCCAGGAGGAGCAGACTCCCCAGGAGTTTTTGTAGCTCCTGGTTATGATCTAAGTTGTGGCTTTTGAAAGAAAAGATCCTTTATGCCACAGTACCCTTCAGTATGATTGGCAGTGATTAGTGAAAAAGTAATATCTAAAAAGAGTGACTGTACTCAGAAAAGAATGAGGTTAAGCAGAATGCAGCTCTAACCTGAGATTATGAAGCCTCAGAGCTCTATTTAATATCAAGAATGTTCTTTGTTCTTCAGAACCACCAGGTACATCCCTTGATAAGCTTGCAAAAGAAAAAAAAAAAATTCCTTTCACTCTAAGAAGCTTTTTGTAAGTGGAAACCTGAGATTTGGTTTTATATGTTCTAAGACAGTGGTAGTCAACCTGGTCCCTACCGCCCACTAGTGGGTGTTCCAGCTTTCATGGTGGGCGGTAGCTGAGCAACCAAAGTATAAATAAAAAGATAGATTTAACTAGAGTAAGTTGTTTTATAAAGATATATTCTGCCAAACTTAGCAAAAATCCGACATAAAGTACTTGGTAAGTAATTATTATTATATGCTTTAATTATTATTATATGCTTTAACTTGCTGTAACTCTGCTTTGTAAATTTTATAAAGTAAAGTTACTTCCCTACTTTATAAATCACCATTACTGTGGAACTGGTGGGCGGTTAGAAAATTTTACTACTAACAGAGATACAAAAGTGGGCGGTAGGTATAGAAAGGTTGACTACCCCTGTTCTAGGACATAATTGATCATCACTGAGTGAATAAAAGTCATGTAAATTATAATTTATCATTATCAATTTAGTTTTGTGATGATTGAAAATTTTGAGTTAAAGACAGTGAAGAGAAATTGAGAGGAAAAGAGAAGACCATGAACGTTTACTGGCTCCCTTGGCACTGTGCCACATCCTTTCATAGACATGATTCTGTCTGATCCTGAACTTGTGGACTTCGTGGTGTTAACCAAGCCCATGTCACACAACAACCAGATGACAGAGCTAAAATGGAAATCAAATCTATTTGACTTCAAAGCTTATTTTTTAGTTATGGAAGCATGTTGTTTGTATTATGAGTAAGTAAATAAATCTGACGATCTAACATCTGTGCTTCTGAGAGAAGGGTAGACTCTGGGAGAGGGGGTAGACCACTCAGTTCAGTTGCCAGGAAGGGAGGTTCTTTTGAGAAACACCTTTATATGACTTTGGGGTAAACAAAATATTCCTAAATAGGACAGAAAAAACCACTGGCCATAAAAGGATAGATAACCTGGACTTTATTGTGTTAACAATGTGTGTTCATTAAAAGATTCCATTAAGCGAGTAGAAGATATTTACAATGCATATATCCAATGAAAAAGGTTAAAGTCCTTGGCCAGTTGGCTCAGTGGTAAAGTGTTGGCCCAGCGTGGGGAAGTCCTAGGTTCAATTCCCGGCCAGGGCAAACAGGAGAAGTGCCCATCTGCTTCTCCACTCTTCACCTTCTCCTTCCTCTCTATCTCTCTCTTCCCCTCCCACAGCCAAGGCTCCATTGGAGCAAAGTTGGCCCGGCTGCTGAGGACAGCACCATGGCCTCTGCCTCAGGCACTAGAACGGCTCTGGCGGCAACAGAGCAACGTCCAGATGAGCAGAGCATCGCCCCCTGGTGGGCATGCCGGGTGGATCCTGGTTGGGCGTATGCGGAAGCCTGTCTCTGTCTCCCCAGTTCTCACTTCAGAAAAGTGCAAAAAAAAAAAAAAAAAAGAAAAAGAAAAAAGAAAAAGGCTGTTATTTAAAATAAAAAACTCCTACCAATCAGTAAGAAAGGACAGCCAACACAATTTAAAATTAGCATGTACAAAAGAGGATAACGAATTATCAAAAAACATTTCAAGTGATGCTAATAGAATTTTCAAATGTATGTATACATTGAGATTCACGTCTTGAATTATGTACTAATCCAAGGATCTGAAACTCCAAGTCTGATGGCCACAGGGAGAGTGTATTGTCTCATCCCTGGAGCACCTACCAAGTACGTACGGAGCTTTTGGTACACCTCGAATTTAGCCAGGGCTGCTGGGTGCTGCTGGGATTTGTGTTGGAGGATCGGAGCTTCATTGTCTCCCAGTTCTCACTCACTGGCTGACTTCACTGCTCAGCATTCCCACGTAGAGGCTTCACTCACTTCTCTTGGGTATATGAAAAAGTACTTATGCTCACAAAAGTTTGAAGAATCTTTCTTGTAGGGAAGTGTACCGTTTGCAGGTAGGAATAGACCTGGTGATTATATATCTTACTGGGATCAGCCAGGTGCACACACACACACACACACACACACACACACACCCTCCATAAAAATCCTGAATTCTCTTCAGCTGAAATACCAAGAATCAGAACATCAAGCATCCTAAACACCAAGATGAAGATGTAGCCGTTTTGGTCTACATACATGAAGACCTCTACGAGATAGAAGTAGCATTGTAACTGATCCAGAGTATAGCCCAGAAATTACATGACCTCGTCTAAGACTTCGTAGTGGAAATCTTTCACCCTTTAGTCTTCCCCAAATTTATCATTGAATGCCTACTTATGCAAGGCTACATAATGTGGATGCATACATAACAGCATGCTTTTTTCCCTTTAATAATTCAAGGGATTACCAGTCTTTAACAGGGATTCTTGGAGGCAAAGTGGCATATTGTTGAGAAGATGGAGTTAGAAATTAGATAAATCCGAGTGTGTACTGAACCTGCTAAAACCTCTGGCAGCTTCATGGAAAGGGCATTCTCACATTCCCACCTGAATTTTAGCTGGCCTTATACTTTCTAAGCCCTAGATGGAAACCTATTAACTTTATAGGTAGGTAAGCAAAATTATCTTTGAAGTTCAATCCAAAACTGTGTGGGACGTTCACTCTATGGGAAGTAGGGGGAACATGAAACAGCAATGAATGGCAATTCCTTGCTGTAAACCTTATTCCTCACACCAAGGAGTAGGAACCAGTAACTTAAATCTGCATTTCGTCAAATAAAACCTTTAGGTCTTTATCTAGTAAGATACATAGTTGGGGAATTCTAATTCAACATCCAGGGGTTTTTTGTTTGTTTGTTTTTTCTTTATGCTGTACTTTATGACTATTTTGTAACTTCCTGCTCTTTTCATCTTTTTCACCCTACCTCACCACCCCCTCCCATCTGGCAACCCTCAGTTTGTTCCCTGTATTTATGAGTCTTGTTTCTTCAACATCCAGTTTTATTTTTAAAATTAAGAATATTTAAATGCATGAAGAAAAAAATCAGACTTTGGTCCAAGTACCCAAGATGATCAGAAGCACTGAGGTTGCCATGAATCAGTCAAAACATTTTAGACCTGGCAGACG
Source organism: Saccopteryx leptura (assembly GCF_036850995.1). NCBI lineage: Eukaryota > Metazoa > Chordata > Mammalia > Chiroptera > Emballonuridae > Saccopteryx > Saccopteryx leptura. The sequence goes on along the minus strand of NC_089503.1, from coordinate 211,970,354 downwards.
TTTTAAAGGTCATCTATGTAGTCCACCCGCCATAGGTTAGAGAGGAAGAAGTGAGTTTGAGAGATGTTTACTAATTAGACTAAAGCCCTACACTTTATAAGGGCAGAAACAAGACATGAACCCAGGTCTCCCACATCTCTGCTCAGTGGCCTTTCAGTTTCCAGGAAGAGTATTTTCAGAGGGTCCTGGCAGAATACTGTCATGACCACTGTACCGCTCCCCATATGGGTAAGTGTAATGTTCAGTAAATCTCTTCCATGCTGAAACAAGGCTGAACCCAAGCTGTCTTCCAGCTCTCTGTGTTTCAGGCATGTAGATATGAGTCAGTGCTCTGTTCAGGAGACAGACAATAAAAGAAGAGGTGGTGATTGATTAACGCCTCAATTCCTTTCTAACCTTTAGGAATGACTATTTTACATTGAAAACTAAAAATTAATAAAACATAAAACTTTCAAAGGTTGGAAAGTTGGAAATGCCTTTTAAGAGCTAGCCTAGAACATAAAACATTTTTTTCTATTAAGAATTAACTTCTCATACATCTGCAGTTTTCTCACGAACATCGACCATATTTCCCCACGTATAAGAAACATTTTGGGGGGGGGGAATTTGGGGTCTAAAAACTGATGCATCTTGTACAATGGTTGTAGACTTTTTACTTGCATTTTCTGCTTTTTCACGTGGGTGAGGAGTTGTATGAATTTTAAGATGAATAAAACTTGAGTTTAATAACTTTATGTAATACATTTTTTTTCAAATTTCAGGCCCCAAAATTAAGATGCATCTTATGCACGGGAGCATCTTATACATGGGGAAATATGGTATATTTTAGACCAACACGATTATCAATACAGTATAAACTCAAGTATACATACATTTTGCTTTAAATGGAGAAATACCTAAGTCTGGATTGTTCTATGTTTTATAATATCAAGGGCAAATCTGAAACTTAAACATATGGATTCCAGACAACTGCAAAAAAAGAAAGGTTTATTAATCTTCAAAGCACTTCTTCATATTTAGAAATGATGTGCTATTTAAATAGACTGTTGGGTGCGCATGAATATCACAGCTGGGAATGTAGAACCCACGCTCTGTCAATGTACCCCCTTGCCCCTGGGAAATAGATAAGATTTGAGTAAAGCCACAGCCTCAAATTTCCACATGTCAAATAAAACAAACAAGCATCCATTGCCTAATCAGCTGTGTCCAGTTCCATCATGTATTACTGAGAGGATTCATATAAAGGAACTTGACATTTGTCTCTGGTTTTCACTGTATTTCTTTCCCCAGCTCCTTGTTGCCAGATGTTGCTCTGCCAGGGGTCATCTTGGTCACTTCTTACTGCTGCCACACAGGAGGGAGGGAGTAGTAAGTGTGTAGGAGACTACAGCCCTGACAGCGGAACTGACCAGAGACCAAAGCAAAACGCACCAGAAGTGGGGCAGCGTGTGTGCGTCTCATTCCTCCTTACTCTTCATTCTAATTCTCAAAATTAGAAACTCAAATTTTAGGTCAATTCCAGGAATAAAGTGCTCTTAGAAAAAAGTGAAAAAAAATTATCTTCACTCAAAGTAAAATATGTCCTTCCATCATAGTACATGATGTCCTCAAGGTACAAATGGGTTGTGTTCCAAAAATTAATTTATTCACATCTATTTTAGTGTATGCACGCTTCTCACAGGTTTCATCTTCAATTCAGAAAAATATTTCTGGTCCAGATATTTTGCACAGTGCTAGGTTCTGATACCTCCGTAGAGAAGCTTACTCCTAGAATTCTAGCCCCTATACAATGCTTCTTCTCTTAGTAGGCTTGCTTGCAATGGTGATCATACCTGGGTGGCCTCCTGTCTCTTGGGGCTGTTTCTTTCAGATTCTTGGACAGGTTCCTCCTTCTTTGCTCAGCACTGAGTGTGGGATTAATTCCCTAACACTTGATTATAGGAGGCTTTTCTTCTCTCTTTGTGCCATCTGTCTGTTCCACTTTGTCCACATCTGTGCACATCAAGTACCATCTCCATTCTGACAGCTGCTAAATTTATCCTCCCCTCCTGAACTTTTCCGCAGATCATCCACAGAATCTCCATTTGGATTTCTCAAAGACACCTCGGACTCAGCATGTCCCAAAGCATGTCTTCTCTCCCAAATTTGGATTTCTTCTATGTCCTCCCTCCGCCCATGACCACCACTCACTCTCTCTGTGCATAGGTCAGAGATTTCGGGCTGTCATTCTTGGCACGGTTCTTTCTCATCCCTCTCGCCCCTATAAGCACTGTCGAGTTTTCCTCCTAACCTACCTGTTTCCCTCCACTACTCTGAACATTCTGTGCCCTGTCTTGCCACAGGGCCTTTGCTCATGCAGTTTGTTGGAATGAAAATTCCACACTTGAGCTTTTATTTAAAAAAAAAAAATCATCTGCTGTAGTCAATGATTTATTGATTCCTTCAGGTAGAGTACAATTTCTTGTGACAACCAGGATTAATGGTTATTTTAGAAAGGCAATAACTTTTGAAGTCCATATGTCTCACATATGGAGACAACTTCTAAAAAAAATCTAGCAAGGACAGTTTTGTAGTTACAAAACACACACAAAAACAGTTATAAGACTCTATGATAAGTTATTATAGAATCAATGACACAAGGGTCGCTGATTAGTACTCTGTCTCCATAGACAGGGTCTCCATACACCTGTCTCCATCACTCGGGTCTGTAACCTCTTACCTTACTAGCGTATTCTCATGAACAACTGCCTTTTAGCAAGTTTTCAGACAGAATTCTATTAGCTACATCTGGATAGCATAATGTAGAAAATGATAGGCATGACTTTAAAGTTCAAGGAGTTAGACCAGGGGTAGTCAACCTTTTTATACCTACCGCCCACTTTTGTATCTCTGTTAGTAGTAAAATTTTCTAACCGCCCACCGGTTCCACAGTAATGGTGATTTATAAAGTAGGGAAGTAATTTTACTTTATAAAATTTACAAAGCAGAGTTACAGCAAGTTAAAGCATATAATAATTACTTACCAAGTACTTTATGTTGGATTTTCACTAAGTTTGGCAGAATAAATCTTTATAAAACAACTTACTCTAGTTAAATCTATCTTTTTATTTATACTTTGGTTGCTTCGCTACCACCCACCATGAAAGCTGGAGCGCCCACTAGTGGGTGGTAGGGACCAGGTTGACTACCACTGAGTTAGACTTTCCTGCCTCCTCATTTCTCCTTCTGCCCCCTTCCCCCTTTGCTGAAAAATCTCCTAGTCATTCTTCATAGCTCAGCTTCAGGGTCAGCCCTCGGAGAGCCTGTCCTGACTCCTAGCCCGGCACCAGCCTTCTCTGTAGTCCATCCCCACAGAGTCTCATCCTTTCGCTTCTTCATGGCTATCTCACTTTGTAATTGTGTATTTATTGGAGGAGATCCTTAGTACTAACATATGTCTCTTCCACTAAATTTAAAGCCCATGACAGTAGGGGATATGCATTATTTTGTGTGTTCGCCCTCATAGCTCCAGAGCCCGGCATGGCACATCGACAATGCTCAGTAGGTGTTTGTTGCGTGCCATTGAATGAATGGACTGAATACGGTACAGACCCGCTACAGCAGCGATGACGTGTCTTTGAGAAACTGAATTCAGAATCCTGATTGGTTCTCGGCACACAACCCCACTCCTTCCACTTGCTTGGAGCACCATCCTTCCAAGCCGTGACCTTGGTGGGCCTCCCCTGTCTACAGGTGCCCCTGAGATCCAAGCAGCTGGCGGTGTTCTGCTGGCCTGACCCAAAGCTCACCGGAGCTGAGGCTGAGGAAGCAGAAAGGTGAGAGTGTGGTAAGACCTGGAAGGGCAAAGGAATGGAAGCAGAGTGCTGGACAAGAATGGGGCTCACCTCCTGGGCAGTGGAGCAGCCTCATTTCCCAGAGAACCCTGCTGGCTGGCTTCCCTTCTCCCCAGAGCCACTAGTGGCTGAACAGCCCCTTTGCTCCCATCCCCCGCAGCCCTCGCCAGGACTCCCCTCCCTGTTCAATGGAAGACAATTCAGTTCTGCAGCATCTTTCTTTTACCCATGTTGGGTCAGCAGAGGCACCCAGAGCTTTCCTTCCCTTCACTTGGATTTCAGGCGCTGGAGGGTGCACATGACTATTGAAGATTGGCATGTGGTTCCTGTTACTGAAGTAGGAAAGGGCCATGGGAAAGGGGAGGAAACGAGAAGACAAGCATTCTACCTTCCTTCTCCCTGAGTCCTCGGTCCCCTCAGCAGACTCCCATGAACAGTCCGTCCTGGTAGTCTGCCAACGTTGTCATTCGGTCCAGTATCAGCGTGTCTGTTTGGGGGTGGAGGACACTGCCTAGATCCATCTCCAGAGTCTCCTGAGAGAGTTCTACCTTATGTGCATGGTCTTTTCTGGGATGTAAGTGGATCCTGAAAGCTAACACCTGTTGTGGCACCTTTTCTACGGTGTGTGACATCCGCAAATTATTCCCATGGTCCTTTCTCTCCTTGCTTCTCAAAATTCAGTTCTTTCCTAATTTTTTCTTGTTACCCCTCTAACTTGCCCCAGTAAGTAATAAGTAACTTTGTGTCTACTCAAGCACTAGACCTGAATCAGGGCAGGATGTGAATCCAGGTCTCCTTAGTGGACGACAGTCGCTTTAGATGGGTGTTAGGGAACCTGCCACCAGGTTCGTTCTCTCAACAAATGCCTTTTCAGCACCTGTTATGTGTTGGGCAGTGCTGCAGGCCTCAGATATATCCAGGCCTGAAGACTACAGGTCATGTTCTTTCCTTTTGGAATTTTGAGAGTGCTCCTTGAAGAGTTTCAAGGACATAACTGGAAAAGCCCTTAGTAATCATCAAAGCTGACTTACTTCCTCATTGAGAAGGTGGAGGCTGGGTGGGGGATGGGGCCCCACCCTGCCACTGCAGCTGGTCAGCTCTGCACCACTGCATCTGACTGGCTTATAAACTGCTAGCTCTGCTCGTGGTTACGCCACTCGGAGCATGCAGCAAGCAGTCCTGCTTAAAGGGTTTAGCAATTTGTCAGTGGGATTAGGCCAAACAGTGTTACTTTCCGTGCAGGCCCAGGGAGGAGATGCATTCTCTGAGCCCAGACACATTGAGTAACTCACAGGGGAAGCATTTCCATAAGACAGAAATAGTGCGTGTTTATGTAACCACATTATGTTGACCCAAGCTCTTAATCATTCATTGTGGCATAGTTTAAGATAGTGAGGAGAGGAAGGAGGTGGGGGAGGGAGACAGATTCAGGGCTGACATCACAGATCTGTTCTTAGATTGACAGGCTGCTGATAGAACTCTGATTAGAGTCAGATAACCTGTCCTGGTGTGAGCTTAACCAAATACAGTGAAGACTGTGTTGTGCACATGGCTTTGACAATAAACAAAGTCAAGGAACATGCTGGTGAAATGCATTTCTAACACTCGAAATTGTAACTCTTCAGTTAACGCTGCTTTCGCTGTATAATGATCTGTAAAACAAGAACTACTTGCTTTCTCTAAGCAGAACTGAGATATTGTATTGTTTTCAAACTGAAATGGGAACTTACCACAAAATGATTTCAGCTGATGCCTAGATCAATATTATAGATAGAAACATCTACACAGATAGATATAAACACACATCTATCATTCACGTCAAATTTATTTCACTAGTGTTATTTAGTTCTATGAAAGTTAGTTGCATCAACTTTGGTTGTATTTTTAATTCTCCTTGGAAATTATATAAACTGTTCCCTTTGTCATCTTTTACAATTAAGAATAGAAAACAAATCTCTTGTATAAGTACCGAAACTGAAAAGGCAGGAGAAAAGGGAGTGCAGAAGATAAATGAGGAGGGAGTAAGAATGATCATGATCAAGAACCAGGAAAAGACAAGAAGATAGAAAACGGTCTAAGAGAGAGTCTACATTAGACAATATCTAAACCAAACAACATATATACATAACACATAACTACAGACAACAGGGTAGCAAAAGCTAGAGGAAAAGGGGGGATGGAGAAAGGGGGAGGGAGCAAAAGGAGGGAATGGGGGTAGAGAGAGACTTTGCATGGGGCATGGGGGCACGATGTGGTGTACAAAGAGTGTTATATTGAGTGGGACACTTGAAACCATGTCAACAGTTTTTTGTTTGTTTGTTTGTTTGTTTGTATTTTTCCAAAGTTAGAAGCAGGGAGGCAGTCAGACAGACTCCCGCATGCTCCTGACTGGGATCCACCTGGCATGCCCACCAGGGGGCGATGCTCTGCCCATCTGGGGCATTGCTCCACTGCAATCAGAGCCATTCTAGCACCTACGGGGGAAGCCATGGAGCCGTCCTCAGCACCCCGGCCAATTTTGCATCAATGGAGCCTTGGTTGCGGGAGGGGAAGAGAGAGAAAGGAAGGAGAGGGGGAGGGGTGGAGAAGCAGATGGGTGCTTCTCCTGTGTGTCCTGGCTGGGAATCGAACCCGGGACTTCCACACGCCAGGCTGACACTCTACCGCTGAGCCAACCGGCCAGGGCCATCAACAGGTTTTTAAAAGAAATAAAATATTTTTTTTAAAAAGCAAAAATATATAAATAAGTAAAACAATATCTAAAGAAAAGACAGAATGCTACTCAGAGAGATAGGCTTTGATGGTGTAACACAGTATTCAATTATTTTGAGGCAATTTCTAGTTAGATTTTTAAAAATGAGTTGCATCTTAAAACCATAGGCATAGTGAGAATATAATCTCTTGAAAATTTTCCCTAAACCCAATCAAATATAGGCATGGGAAGTACCTGGCCTATATATTAATGGGTTAAGTCTTGTGTACTGCAAACATTTTTCCAACATAATTATTCATTTATAACTTGAATCAGGCTAATTTATTTAATTCCTTTTCTGTGTAGCAGTTTTTGAAAGGTCACAAGTAAATTAATACTGAATGAGTCATTCTGGTAATTATTAGAGCATATGACTTGTAACTACCTTGAAGGTTTTATATTGTTACACTTATTTATATTTGGTGCCATTGTAATTCTAGCAAGCTGAAATACCTTTGATTAAGGATGCCTATCGCCAGGGATTAACATTGATGAAACCTCCCAAACAAAATCCATGTTGAAATGTAACATTTTAAGCAACAAGCTCATTTGGATGCTTTAATCATTCTTATTGATATTTATAAAAATTTTCCCCTCATTTGAAGTGTGGGGAGGCAAATTTTTAACAAATCCCATTACCTCTGTCTTGACCTACATGTACAGAGAGAACAAAGTGAAAATTTTAAATTAATGTAGGCAATTATATTGATCTTGAAACTGATATACTTTTCAAGATCCTCTGATTTGTGCACAAAAATTTTATTGCATTTACTTTTAATATTCTGAAAAAATTAAATTACTCTGCCACCTGCATGGCAAGTTGATGTTGCTCAAAACCAAACATATTGTTGGTAAACCAATATGTCTTGTATACTTAACAGTATTTAATAAGGATTCAAGGGGTAAACAGCTCTTGCATGCAGAGTTCTAGAGACTTTCCAGGTTTAATAATTGTAACCAACAGTCTTCCTTACAGATCTAGAATGCATTTATGAAATTGGTGCTTAAGTATGTTCTCTTTCTTGGTTTTGAACTCCTTAAGTAGATAAGATTTTGCCATATGTTCAGAACTGTATCTACTAGGAGAGATTTGGAGGCAGAATTTTTCTAAACCAATTTCTCAAAGAGGCTTGCTTGTCTTCAGAAATTGGTTTCCAAGTTCATTTCCATTTCTAATCTGATAAAGCTCTTTCCTCAGCTTTGCTAGGAATGAATACGATGAAATTGTTCTCTCCAAAGTTCAGGATGAGTTCAATCACTTGAAAGTGTCACCTACAATCCTGAGTCATATTTTCTCTTGAAGCCACACTCCCCCAAATCTTGATGACAAACCACATTGCACTTTCTTTTAGCCTCATTGGCATTAAAGAACTTATTCGATGCCCAAATCATAGGGATAGCTATTCCTCAGTGTTGCTATGTCAGGTATACTCTTGATAATAAGAATTCAAATCTTAGACGAAATGAAAAACCATCAGTGCTTCTGGGGGGCTTTCCAATATTGCTATTTCACCATTAGCATATTCCCGGGATCAGCACATCAGTAGGGTCACTCTCCTCTTTGGCGTCAATGATACCTGAGCAATGTGTCTTTCAGTTATTGGCAACAGAAATTTCAATCGGTCTGTCTGTGAGATGGAGAACCTCTTCACTGCCCTGTTCTGGAGGGTCAGGGGCTCTGAAACGTGGATTTCCAGAGCAGTCAGTGCTCCGAGTGGAGCATTTTCTGCCTTTCCTGCCTTGGGCAGGCCAGCAAATCTCAGACTGAGGACATGCTTGTGTCTACAGCCGCAGGGGTGGCAGCAGCCTGTGTGGGGCTGTGACACCAAGTAGGCCTGCTCACCTTGATCGGGAACTCCTGGGTCACACTCTGCTATTTATCCGTCGCAAATATGAAACTGTGCTATTTTTGGATGTGAAGTTGACTCTTGGTAGTAGCATATTTTGCTGTCCATGTGTCATAGATCTTGGTACCCACAAACTGGAAGGAACGTGAGATTCTTCAGACAGATCCTACAGAGGTTGGTAGTGCAAGGTCACAGTCAGGAGGACAGCTCAGGAACTAGGACACACATTCTTTCAGTGTTGCCGAGGGGCGTGTTCCTGTGTCTCCCATGTCCCACGGATCCTCTGCAGGCCAGCCATTGCCTCCACCACTGGAGCTCAGCTGACACTGGCTGGAGTCCATTATGGTGTCCATGTGACTTTGCTGGGACAGCCACAACAAAATACCACAGGCTGGGCGGCTTAAGCAGCGGCATTTTATTTTCTCACCATTCTGGAAGCCAGGAGTCCAAGATCAAGTAGACAATAGGGTTGGTTTCTGGTGAGCGCTCTCTCCTCGGCTTGTAGCTGACTGCCTTCTCACTGTGTCTTACTGGTGGAGAAAGTGAGGGAGAGAGGGGGGGAGGGAGCAAGAGAGGGAAGAAGGGGTGGAGGAAGGGAAGAAAGGAGGGAAGGAGGAAGCCCTGGTGTCTCTTCCTCTTCTTATAAGGGCACCAATCCTCTCAGATCAGGGTCTCACCATTATGACCTCATTTAGCCTTACATACCTCCTTAAAGGCTCTCTTTCTGCACACAGTCACATTGAGGTAAGGGCTTCAGCTTTGGTGAGGGTGGGTGGGGGCACCATTCAGTCCATAACCATTCCTAACCATTAAGTAAAGCCCACGGGGAACTGGACTGGACTCCATGTTGGACTTTATTTTTCGTTGTTATCTCCCTGGAAGCAATTTCAATTAAAGTCTCTTCAGAGGATGGTGCTTATCAGGACTTGTGAAATTGAAGTCAGAGTGTGCAAAATTATTTGGAGTCTTTAAAAACACTGGGCCACCAGAAGATACTGTTAAGGTCATTTTTGAATAGGTAATACATGAGTATGATACAGAATTCCAACAGCATATAGTGAGTAACTATACAGCTCCCTCTCACCCCCCCATCCTCACCTGCTACCAGTGACGACCTTGATGTTGATAAGGTCGTTCATTGACAAGCAATCAGTCAGAGTCTTTCTTTTTCTTTTAACACAAATAATAGTATTGTACTTAATAAATCTTGATGCTTATTCAAAATCAGTACCTATGGAGCCTATTATATGCTCTGCATTTTATAAAATCTGTAAAATATTTCATTGTGAATGTATCACAGTTTTCTAAGCAGTCTCCTATTGATGGCCTCTGCAGTTATAGTTCTAGATTTTAAATTATATTTCTGTCAAATACACAAATTGGGCTGTGGAATATCCTAACAGATACTATTAGTGTATATGCACACGTATACATCTGTAGGATCAATTTCCGAAAGTGGGAGGAGTGTTCTGTTAAAAGGGAGGTATGGTTTATGTTTCGGTAGGTATCACTGTATTACTCCCCATCATGATTTGTAGAAGAGGATTTGGGGGAAATTATTCAGATTTGCTTCTCACTATTTCTGTGGGTTGGCTCATGAATCTCTCATGTTCTGGAATATTCTCCAAGTTCCTTTCTGCCTCCTTGTACTCCATTCACACTCTTCTCTCCTGTGAAATTTTTTCTGATGACTGCTTTTCCCACTTTTATTCTTGGGCTGTACCTCACAGCGAGCCTTTAGCGCATGGGCTCGGGAAATCTAATTGATGTCAAGGACTCTCTAACACTCTGCTAAACACAGTTTTCTCTTCAAATATATTTGTGTGCATATAGAACTTCCCTATCTAAATTTCCTAGGTTGAAACCAAAGTTTACCTTGCTTCTATAATTGTATATATATATATTTTTGTAACATTCAATAGGATGAGAACTTTTGCGTTTGCATTTGATTCTTCCATCAACCTTTTGAAGAAGCCAGAGGATAATAATAATAATAAATTCTCAAGTTTATGTAAATTATCGTTAATAATGTGTAATTATAATATATAATTAATGCATAATTAATATACAATATTATGATTGTTTCATCATAGAGATAAAAGAACTGAGATACCATGAAATGAAGTACCCAGGTCACACAGCTATGAAATGGTAATGGCAGGACTTGAGTTCTAACTAGTCCAAATCGAGTTTACTTTCCACTTTCTCGTGCATGTCTTAACCTTGAGTGGGATGTCTTAACCTTGAGTGGGGCCGAGCACTCCATAAAGAGTCGTGGACTGATTAGACGTGAGCTCCCGCCCCGATGTTCCTGCGGGAGCAGTCCACACCACGCCCCACTCCCGGAGGCCTGGCAACCGGCCATCTGGCCCTTCAGGGCTACCGGTCTTCAGGGAATACTGAAAACATTTTTCATTTTTTCATAGCCTAGATTTACTCACTCTCAGGAGCCTTACTTTTTTTTTTTTGGACTTGATGTCTTCTGAAAGTGTTTTCTGTTGTGTGGCAGCCACCACAGTAAGGTCCCTCACTGTTCAGTAGTGAGTAGCCTCTGACCTCAGTTTGGTAAGGCTGATTAAATAGGCATTGGGAGTGGAGGTGGGGGCAGAGATAGAGCAGCAGCCCCACAATCAATACCGACATTTATTGTCAATCAACCCCTGCTGAGGCTTCCTCTGGCCTCCAGCTTGCATCCTGGTCAGACACACACAGGTCAGCGGAGTCCTAGCCCCGCCCCTTTCTCACGTTCTCTGGGCCTCTGCCTTCAACACAACACAGTCACTCCTAGTGTGGGGAGAGGTTAATCTGGCTTCAGCTTGCAACACTTCACCCTCTTTAAAAGTCTTTCAGGATGTGGCCGGGCTGTGTTGGAGCAGGTATGATACTGGGTTTTCACTCCAAACATACCTCATCGGCTGGCTCTTGTTTGCATCCCGTTGGTGAGCAGTCTTGGCGAGACTGGAAGCACGCGCAGCTCGTTAAGGTAGAGGGAGCTGAGGCGGAGCCAATGATTGTTCGGAGAGCTCTTGCGTTCTCCTGTGCTGGTGGCAGCTAATTTTAGGCCCTCGTAGGCGAATTGTCATTGTTTTGCCAACAAATCTCCACGCATGCAACTTTTTTTCATGCCAAAATGAACCAGGCTTGTCATCCTTCCTGGCCAGAGTCTTACGGTGAGAGAGTGGCACTGCCTTACCTAGAACTCTGTCCCCAGGATCTTGTTCGTGGCTGAACACCTGCCAGCATGCCAGGATTTGGGATTGGGGTGGGGGGTGGGATAGCAGCTAGTCGCCGGAGGGAGGAGAGGGGAGACAGGGACTATCTATCCTTCTCCACTTTGAGAAATAATGGCTTTAACATGTGTTGAAATCAGCCCCTGGCTGAAGTCAGCATATTCAAGCAGAATGAAGGCCTTAGGGAAGTCATAAATAACCTTACTTCTCCAGCCCTGTGAACACCGGGGAGAAACAGGGGCCTTCACTATAATCAGGGAAGACCTGACTCCAGTTGCGCGGCCCCGGGAGGCGGACTCTGGAAACAGGTCTTACTCCCTCCTTCAGTCTGGTAGGCAAAATAATGCCCCCCACTCCCCAAACCTGTGTCTGTGTTGCCGTATATGTCATAAGGGACTTTGCAGGTAGGGTTAAGTTAAGGATTTCAAGATAAGAAAATTGTCCTTGAATAGCCAATATGATTATAAGGATCCCTATAAAAAGGGGGCATGAGGATCAGAGAGAGAGAGAGAAGGAGATGTGACAAAGGCAGCAGAGGTTGGAATGATGTGGCTACAAGCCAAGGAATGCAAGCTGCCTCCAGAAGCGGGAAAAGCCAAGGAAACAGTTCCTGCCCTAGAGGCTCCGGGAGGAGCACAGCACGGCTGGCACCCTGATGTTAGCCAGTGACACTCATTTGGACTTCTGATCTCAAAAACTGTAAGATAATAAGTTAGTAGTGCTTCAAGCCAGTAAGTTTAGGGTAATTTGCCACAATGGGAAACTAATACAGCCACCAAGAACCATTTTGACACGCCGAGGGCAGATGCGTCCCTCCTGGCACCGTCATCTCCCTTCTCCTCCTCCTGGTCCCCTGCAGCTCTGAATCAAGGGATGTTCCTGGATTCCTGTGCCAGAGAAGACTGTCCACCACATCCCAGAAGACCCCCCCACTCACCATGCAGAACCGACACCAGTTTCCATAGTTGTCCGTGGGTGGAGGCTGGGGAGGAAGATTTCTCTTTCCCATGCCCAACTTACCCTTTGAAGTAGCTATGTCTGAGTGCTTCCTCCCCCCCCCCCCCCATCCCCTCCAGGAAGGACCAGGGTCAGAGAGATTTGTCATGCCAAGAAAAGCATCACTCACAGCATTAAAGGTGGAGCACACTATGGATGGCTCTTGTCTCAGCTTTCTCTCAGCTGCCTTGGTACTGACCAAGCTCTTCGCCTGGACCAGCTACAGGAACATGGCTCATCTGACGGTGCTGCAGCCCCCAGGACTTCCCCACATTGCCCTGAAATACAGCTCAACTCTGCAACCTTCTGCATTATCTTCCTTTCTTCCGCCCATTCCCTGGTTAACTCTTTGTCTCATTATCCGTGGTGAGTTTGTCAGAAATGCCTATGTACTCAGATGGAAACTCTGAAGGCTAAGAATAAGGCACATAAAAACATAGCCAAGTATGCTAAAATTTTAGATAAATGAAGCTCAAGTTGTAATCATTACTGCACATTCCTTTGTGATAAAAAACCCTAGAACTTGAAGACTTTTTCGTATTACCAATAAAATCCTTTCCTCTTAAAAACAAGACAGGTTTATTATAGTGGATGCATTTTCTGATGACATTTTGCATTATTTTAAGAATTTTCATTCTTCAATGACCCCATTAAGAGTTGCACTATCTGAAGATAAGAGCATTAACATGATTCCAGTCTTTCCACACTTGGAATAATTTATTCCATCACTATGCCAGGAACAATCAACCATGCTTGTCTTTACTCTCTAAATGTATCTTTTATGAATATTAATCCCATATAAATTATTGTTCTGAAATTTCAGAACATATTTATTTATTTCAGATTTGGCAAGCTGCTTTATCGGTTGCTTAGCAACACAAATATATAACTGTCTTTTGCCTTCATTAGAACCTTATTTGAAGCTGATGTCTTGACATTCGGAATGGTATGTTTCAAGCAAGGAAATGAAGTTTTATGGTTGTAATCTGTTAGAATGGTTTTGAGCCTCCAGCATTAATATCTGCAAATAACTTGCCAAATACGACTTGTTAATGTTATGAAGAAAGCTATTATTTTGTTTCACTTCAGGGTTGTTTATAAAAGAGACAGCAAGTAGTAATTTCTAGAATAAGCAAAGGGAAACGATTAGCACCAAATAATAAACACTCCGCGCGGTGGCGAAGGCAGCATATGGGAAGCATGCGATGGTATCAGGAAAGGTCTTTGCTCCTTGCTGGTTAGAATGCTGATTCCGTACGTGTGGATAGAAATTACGTATAAAATGACTTGCATTATCAGGGTTTGTTTTTTTCTTTTTTAGAATAATCTACCTATAATTTGGAAAATTCAAATAAATGCTGAAAACCATGTCCAAAAGAAGGAAAATAATAATAATTCATTTTCATTTTTTCTTGACCTTTTTTTTTTTTTGGTTAGTAGCCACAACAAATTATCCTGTGTCCAAGGACTCTCTCTGAATAAGAAGTAAAAAAGCTCTTAACTTTGCGGTCCAGCAGAAACCCATAACTGGCTGGGTTTTTCCAGAACCAGCCTCATTGTCAGCATTTCCCTACAATTTGCTCCGAGTACTAGCATGTCCAAATCCAGATGGTAACTAAGGAGCCCTCAAGATTTGTGTTGTGTGTGTGTGTGTGTGTGTGTGTGTGTGTGTGTGTGTGCGCGCGTGTGCACAGAGGGGACTCAAGGAACAAAGATGATGATTTGATGCTTCAATTTACATATTTATTTATAATATATTGTTATAGCATTACAGGATCAGGGCCCAGAAGTAGAATGATCTATAGCATTAAACAAAAACTTTCACAGCTGAAAGCTTTTCCGAAAGGAGTGCTTTACTGAACTCTATGCAAGTCAGAAAAAGGACCAGGTCTCGGGGTGTGCAGACTAACACACTAGCTGCAGGGCTGGGTGGAGAAGACGTGGCCAACGTTCTGGGATTGATGGGGTTTTTTCATAGACACAGTTTGGGGAAGAAAGATGTCAGTTCTGAAAGCATTTACACTGGCTCTGGATAAAGGGGGTGGGAGAAGGTGAAGCGGGGCTAGTTGTGGGGTAGGTCAGGGGCCGTGAGCTGTGTGTTGCTCTTCTGGGGTTGGTTTGGGTAACAGTCCAGAAATATCACGCATGAGCAAGACATAGTGGTTCCTGATGGTCAGCTATTTGGCTCTTCTGTCTAGAGAATTGCAGAATGAGCCCCCCTGGAAGGAAGTTAACTCAAAGTTTGGAGGTACATTCAGTAAGGTTATCAGTCTTCTCTTGGTTTCAGCCTGCAGCTGTTAACTGATGAACCTCTCATTGTTTCTTCTGGCTACCCTCCCCATCTGCTATAATTTAATTTAGGACATTTCACACTTTTCTTCTTGTTAATACGAATATTTAAATGCTTTTACTTCTTCTCGGAAGCTTAGCTTATGCATAGTAACAACGCCCATTGGCAAGATCAGAATTTATCTGCTAGCCATCAGTCACTGTCATCTTTCTAAATGCTGTGAAAGCCTGCTTACCAGCTGCCACCCACACCCTGCTTGTCTCGGGGAAGTCTCTAGGCCTCAGTTCTCCTTTGAAAAATATGGAGATAGGACTTGACAGGGGTCTCTGGATGACTCCCAAAGCACGGGCTCATCTGGTTTGAGCAAAGCTCACCAGCTTGAGCCCAAGGTCGCTGGCTCGAGCAAGGGGTTACTCAGTCTGCTGTAGCCCCCCGGTCAAGACACATATGAGAAATCAATCAATGAACAACTAAGGAGCTGCAATGAAGAATTGATGCTTCTTATCTCTCTCCCTTCCTGTTTGTCTGCCCCTATCTGTCCCTCTCTCTGTCTCTGTCACAAAAGAAAAAAAAATAGATGGGGAGGAGTTTATGTTTTTGATGATATTTATGAAGCAGTGTACATCTGTCCATAAGGCACAAGCCAGTACAGCTATTATTTAGAGCTTTGGAACTGTAGAGAAAGAAAAAAAGAAGAGAAATAATTTTTGGCACAGTCTTAGTTTGGCACAGTCTTGTTTCTCCAGAAGCAGACCTAAGACAAGGGTTCCAGTACAAGACGTCTTAGAGGTGATTCCGGGAAACACCCATGTGGGAAAGGGGAAACGCCACAGGGAAGCCAAGGAGCCAGTGAAGGGTGTGTTATCAAGCAAGTTAACCACCGAGAGTCGCTGAAGCTGAATCCCACTGGGGAGCTCTGGGAAACGGTGTGGGTGTGGAGATGGCCGCAGAGTTCTACCAGCGCGGCAGGAGGGAGCTGAGGCATTTATGCACCAACTTCCCCCACCAGCAGTTCAGGACTGCTCCCAGGTGGTGGCAATTTCTCCTTTCTCCTGGCCCACACACTCTCAGAGTGATATCTTGAGGTCAAGGAAAGCCATGTAGGCAAAGAAATGCTGGCAGTTGAAAATCATGACAATGTTCACTACTATGCTGTGGACTAGGGGATCCAGGTGGTAATGGACAGTATCTGCTATGGACACCCTTTGACTTACAGTGTAGAACATATGGGAAAAAGGCCAGGGAGGTACAGTTCAGATCTGTGTAGCTTTTTCAAAATACATATTTAATTGCCCAGCACTTCTTCCCTACCTAGACTGAGATCCTGATAAAATATACCCATTTTCCCCTGCCTTGTGATCTACTGAAAAAGGTGTAAGACGACGAAGCTGTATAGACTTCAATCACTTACTTACATGCTCATCTAAAAGCATTTCATGTTCATGTTTATCACAAGTAGGTGCTGGAATCTATGGGTTCATCCAAAGGATACACAATGCTTTATACTTCTTTGGAGTTTGAACTCTGATCTTTGAGAAGCCCATTTACGTCCACCAAGTTCTGTCAAGTTCTGTCCCACTTTTGCTATGTTTTCTCATAAGTTAATAGTCTTTTAACTGACCTTAATATTATTTGGTGAATGCATAGTCCATGCCTTCTTACCATAGGGAAAGCTAAGTGGGGTTTTCCAGCTTCTAGAAACCAAAGTAGTAAACTTTAATTGCCCTTAAGAAAGGGATTTTCCAGCCTGACCTGTGGTGGCGCAGTGGATAAAGCGTTGACATGGAAATGCTGAGGTCGCCGGTTCAAAACCCTGGCTTGCTTGGTCAAGGCACATATGGGAGTTGATGCTTCCAGCTCCTCCCCCTTCTCTCTCTCCGTCTCTCCTCTCCTTCTCTCTATCTCTCCCTCTCCTCTCTAAAATGAATAAAAAAAAAAAAAAAAAAGCACCTCTTACCTAAGAGTGTGCCAAAAAAAAAAAAAAAAAAAAAAAAAAAAAGAAAGGGATTTTCCAATCTGGATTTTTAATAGAAGGAGATCTCACTTCTAGTTTTCAAAGACTACTGAAGACAACTTTGGAGAATACTGAAAGGAAAGAAACATAGAGATGAATCAAGTAAAGCAATGTGGCTTTTAATAGTTATGCAGTTGTTGTCCATAAAACAAAGGGAGACTAGATACTCCATTACCAAAAAGGATTTAGTTAGGAAAAAGAAGGGAACAGTCCAGAAAGTGCAGACTTGGTGAGTCACGTGCAAGTTCCGCCTGGAACAAGAAGAAGTATCTTGTGGAGGGGAAGAGGAAGTCAAGGGGAAGGGTAATTACAACCATGGACCTATACTATAAACATGGGGTTCTTCCTGTAGGGCTCTAGAAATGACATAGACTAGGGGAGCTTCGCCCACAGGCCTTCCTGATTCCTGTTTAGGTTAAGGTCTCTGTCATAAATTTTGTTGCAGTGAATTGAGAATTTCAGGTCACTTCTGACAAACAAATAAGCAAAAATTATGAGAAGAAGTATTTCACGTATATTTACCTAGGCAATGGTACAGAATGGGATGTCCTAAATATCTGTAGGTTCGTTAAATCTAAGCTATTGTGATTTTTTTTATTGTAATTTTAAGTTCTTGCCATGCACTATTATAATAGTCTCATGGAAAATAATTGATGTGATATTTTTTAATAGTTCAAAGCAAAACAAAATGCAGAATTATAGAGATGGAGAATAGATCCAGGAGTTGGGGAAGGTGGAGGAGAAAGGAGGGAGGGAGGGAATTTCTTTGTGGCGATGGAATGCTCAGTGTTTTAAGTTTTAAGTGTGGTGGCAGTTATAGGATCCTGTTTGTGTGGCACATTCCATGGAATTTTACACAGACATTTTAAACATGCACATGCCCAAACTGGGGAGGTCTGAGTAAGTCCTATAAACTAGTTAATTGCATTTTCCTAATCAGTTTTCTGTTTGGATAATGCATGATAATATGTGAGATGCCACCAGTGGAGGAAGCTAGGAGATAAGAACATGAGACCCCTGTATATTATTTTTGCCACTTATTGGTCTATAATTATTTAAAAATAAAATGTTTATTAAATGAGAGTGGAATAGTATAAAAATAGGGAAACTAGAATAGTAACTGCCACCAACAAGATAATAGGAATTATAGGAGAGGAAGATATAGGAAGAAAGAAACACTTTGGAAAAGGATGAAAATAAATGCTTTAAAATTAAAGAATAAATAAAATACCTCAGATTGAAATTGACATTTAAGAATGTGAAAGACTATTCTCAAATATAATTCCAAGCCTGACCAGGTAGTGGCACAGTGGATAGAGCATTGGATTGGGATGCGGAGGACCCAGGTTCGAGACCCCGAGGTCGCCAGTTTAAGCACGGGCTCATCTGATTTGATCAAAAGCTCACCAGCTTGGACCCAAAGTCGCTGGCTCATGCTGCAGCCCCACAGTCAAGGCACATATGAGAAAGCAATCAATGATCAACTAAGGTGTCACAACGAAAATCTAAGAATTGATGCTTCTCATCTCTCTCCATTCCTGTCTGTCTGTCCCTATCTATCTACCTCTCTGAGTCTCTCTCTGTATCTGTAAAATATATATATATATATATATATATATATATATATATATATATATGTAGTATATATATATGTAGTATATATATATATATGTAGAGAAAGAACAGATCGCTTTTAAAGAACAAGAATCATGATGACATCAGAGTTCTGCACAGCTATGATAATGTAAGCAGATATAACCATCATGAATGCAGTTAACTATTCAAATTCAAAAGATCCTTCAGCAACTGACAGAACTTCAGAGAGAAACAGAGCAACAGCTGTATGAACATTTAATATGCCCTTTTCAGACAAACAAGCAGACAAAAATAATCAGAGACATAGAAGTCTGACTACTACAATTAATAAGTTTAATCAATAAGATATATACACCTAAAAAAGGCGTCTGAATACAATGTTTCTAAATACAAATAGAGCATATACTCCCCCAGAAATATATTAGATGATTAAGGGTCAATGTCAAGAGGCTATGTTCCTTGATCATAATGCAACAACAAAATAATTATTATGATAAATAGGTAACTTTAAAAAATTACATACGTTCAGAAAATAAATATATAATGCTAATTAATTCTTGGGTTCATGTGAAATTTGCTTCAGGAATTTATGTTTTTCACAAATACTTTACTAAATAGTTTTATTCATAAAGGGATAGTGTTTATTAGATTTATCCTGAAATATTGTATGACTCTTTCTATATGTATAGATCACTTTTTCCATTACATATTCTGGCTGGGTATTCTTGGTGTGTAGAGAGCTTTATTTTTGTATGTTGATCTGAATCTTGTATTTTACTGAACATTTTTCGACTTTTAGTGGTTAAAGTATCTTGACTTGTTTAGGTCATCGTGTCATCTCCCAGATAATGATAGTTTGCACTGGTCCTTCCCAGGATTTACCACTGTGATTTCTATGTCTCTGCACCAGACATCACTTCTACTCTAAATCTTGGCTCATCCTTGTCTTACTTATAATTTGAATTAGAAAACTTGCAATCTGTTCTCCCTCCATTTAATTTACCATTTTGGGGAGATTCCCTTTGTCGCATAAAGGAAATTTCCTCTTATTACTCTGAATAAGAATCAGGAGAGGGTACCATCCTCAACATATGGCTTCCGTCTCTAAGAAGCTGGTTGTTCCAGATCTCTCTATCTGAATTCACAAAAAAAGGGGAGACAGAGCCTGGGTGGACCACGCATCTCAACAGCCCAATATCCATCGCAGAGCCACAGCTATCTGCAGGGTAGGCTAAGGGTTAACACTTCGCTGGACAGCGTGTGCCCGGCTAACACACAAATACTGAAGAAGTATTAGAGACCAGGCATTGGAGGACAGCTAGCTACACAAGATGGTCATGTGCATTATTCCTTTAATTTGTTAATGCACCAAAGAGCATTAATATATTTTTTATGGTTAAATCAGTCTCACCTTCCTATGATAAATCCCACCTTGATCATGTGGGTTTTTTCACTCTGTCGTTGGAATCTGTTTGTGAACGCTTTATTCAGGATTTTGGCATCTGTGTTTATTAAAAATATTTTTAAACTAATGCAGAAAATGGTAATACTTTACAATTTCGTGGTACATAACAGTTTTCACATATGTTATCGTCTTACTTGAGAATAGATGATTATCAGAAGCTGACTATAAAAAAACAATTGATATTAAGTGTGTAAATAGAAAATATAAGTGGAAACTGCCTTTTTTAAAAATTAGTACTGTCTAACTTCTAAATGACCTTTGGTGAGACTATAATAAAAATTAGGGGAAAAAGAGGATGCAGGGGACTGAAAGATGGTTTTTGTTTACAAGAACCCAGGAGGAAGTTACCACCCTCAGGGACACACAAGGAGGAGTGAGGCTGCTGGCCCTTTAAATATCCAGCACTGTGCTGCTGTTCTAACCGGTTCTATCAATGGGATGTTTAAACAGCCTGGTTTTGCATTTATAAGTAAAGGATTTCCTGGTTATTAAACATTCTTTCTGAACTTTGGTTTTGATTCCCTACTTATCTGCATAGACTAAATTAGGTAAGCGGATGGAGCTCTCTCCTGGGAAAAGGAAGTGCTAAAACACACAGGTTGCTCTGCTGTTTGCCTGGCGGCCGGGTCACGCGTGACCTCGTCACACCTTCTCTCATTCTCTCACAGGGTTCAAGAGCTTTTCCGGAATACACAATAATTGCGTAACAGTGATCACTCAGAAGTACAAAGTGCCCTTGGGAGGAAAATAGATGGTCAGCTGACATAATTTTGCAAAAAGAGGCAATTGGTAGTGAACTGGGCAGCACAGCAAACATAGAGGTGCCTGGATAGCCAGGCCTGTTTGCAGATTTTTGCCATACAGCGTAGGCTGTTTGTTTACTGCCCTCCTGAGTCTCAGAGCCTCAGGTGCACCACCGGTTTGGGGTTGGTGCCCAGGGCAGCACTGACTCTGAGGAGATCCCTCAGCAGACTCTCAGCACTCTCCAGCCACCTCAGTGCCACGTGCCCCCTCCCCCCTCACACACCCCTCAGAAACAAGGACACCACGGAGTACCTGGGGAGGGCCGCTGGCTTCTCCCTGACCTTAGCTGCACATTCCAAAGCGAAGCAAAGATCAGGGAGTTGCCTGATAACTCACAGAGGAGCACATCTCATTGGAACGCATTCGATCCTACAGTAGCTTTTTGCCCTGGACTTTGGGCATTGATCAGACTGGTCACATAATTTATCCAAATGACTCTTTCTACTGGGAAAAGGCACAACCTCGGTAACTCTTTAACCATGCACAATACATAGCTGACAGCGCGTGGAGAGCTGTCCCAGAATCCCACTTGTGTTTTACCCTCATCAACCCAAGACCCCTTAGAGTATTGATGATGAAGAAAGTTAAAGCCCAGCTGAAGAGAACATCCTCGCTGCCATTTTCAGCCTTTCCAAGCCAATGTCATATATCACGAAGACACACACGGACAGGAGCAACACAGGTGGTGTAACTAAACACTTAAGTTTAAAATAGTTAATTACACTTTACCTTACAGGAAGAAAATGTTTTCTCGGGTTCCTGAAAATGGATAAAGAGCAACTTAGAGCTCATGGGTATCTGAATTTTGGTTTCCTATTTTTAAAATGTTGAGCTGGGGTTGGAAACAAGCTGTTCAGTTCCAGAGCTCAGCTCCTTACTGTTAGGCCCTGTGGTCTCTTAGTATAAGTAGGTAATAGGAGAGATGCAAGGGGGAAATTAGTGAAGGTAGAAGTAGGCTACCAGGTAGTAAATATGTTAAAAACCTAGACAACGAAAATAGCCTGGTGTGTAAGTTCAGCAAAACATAGGCCAACCTTACAGTAAAATAAAATCCAAAAGTAGATCCAAATATGTCTAAGAATTTAGGGGGAAAACAAATTGCATCCTATCTGTCTCTTTTCTGCCCATCACATTATAAGAGCTCAATTAGTGTTGAGCTCATATTTAGGATGTTCAAGATTTAAATGTAAGAAGTACCCTGACCTGTGGTGGCACAATGGATACAATGTTGATCTGGAACGCTCAGGTCTCTGGTTCGAAACCCCAAGGTCACAGGCTTGAGCGCGGAATATCAACATGATCCCAAGGTCACTGGCTTGAGCCCAAAGCCCTCCCTCTGGCTCGAGCAAGGAGTCACTGGCTTTGCTTGAGCTCCCCACCCCCCATCAATATGGAAAGCAAACAGTGAACAACTAAAGTGAAGCAAGTATGAGTTGATGTTTCTCACTTCTCTCTCTCTCTCTCTCTCTCTCTCACTTTCTCTCTCTCTCTCTCTAAAAACAAACAATAAAACTAAAAGGTTTCAAAAAGCAATTTTAAAGGAGTATTTCTGTCACCTTCGGTGGAGAAGCTTCCTAAGGAGAGTGTTGAAAGTGGAAGCCGTAAGGGAATATAATAATAAAATTTGACTATTAAAAAATATGAAACTTGTGCAAGCCTGAGCATACAAAGTCTTATAAGTAATCCAAAATCCTCTTCTCAAAAAAAAAAAAAAAATTATTCTAGAGCTTTGAACAGACATGCTTAAAAATATATATATAAGGGGATAAAATAAGTGAAAAGTTATTCTACAGCTACTGAAATATCTCTAAAATGGCTATAACACCAGATGAGCCTCACCAGGCCAAATTAGTCCAGTATATAAAGAAGTTATTTCTGTAGAGGCAAAACCTGCCAGCAACTTTAAACCCTCACAAACCCTCAGACCACATGCAGCCGTTAGCAGAAGTAAATATCAAAAGGGGAGCATTGGAATTGTCAGTAAATTCTGCAAAGTTGAAATTCAAGCCATCGGTTTCATTAATTCCCAGAAATTAACAGCCAAATATAAACACCCATGTGGCTTTGTGATTTTACAGTTGGACCAATGTGAAGGTCATGGAATTTTAAAAATAATGTATAATTGATGTAGCATACACAGACACCTTTGTAGGTAGTCAGCTTTTAAAGTATTTATGCAGCATCAGGGAAATACCATCAAGGAATTTAGGATTGAAAACCTGTGTCGACATCAAGGTCAAGTGAAAGCCCTGAGTAGCTTCTAAGAGACTTGCAACATCCTGAGCAAATATAATCTGGTAGTTCCGTCTAGCTGGCTGACCTCAGCATGTATATGAGGCCAGAGTTAAGCAGCTACAGCCATGTTTAATTTTGTCTCTAAGCTACAACATCCTAATTGTAAATCTGCTCTCTTTAATTTGTAGTGACCACAGGTAACAGGATATCTCCGTGTGGAAATGGGACCCATGGAGAGCTCTGTGGGCATCAATTTGAAATAGGTGATTCCTGAGGATTTATCCTAGTGAAGTTGCTGTTCTAGTCTATGGAACAGCCACAGTGATATGTCAAGTTGGTGCATTTGGAACTGGTATAATATTACTAAAGACCCCCTTGTGGAGGCCCCAGAACTGCTCACCGAGAGGATGTGCCTCACATAGTGTCCTGAAGAATAGGGACAATGACCCAGATAACTCAGACCCAAGAAAGTTGCCACTCTTGCTTTAAGCTGTCCAATCACAGGGGCGTTGTGGTGGGAGATTGGGAGTGGGGATGAAACAAGCCTGGAGTTATCTGTATAGCCTCCCATCTTCCCTCGCTTGGGTGAGGATACACACATTGTTTACATTGAATTGGGTAAAATAAGTAAAAAATAGTTGTGAGACCATTATTTTATGTTGACAGATCATGGTAGAGCTCATTAAGAAACCCTAGGTAGGATTGCTTTGGGTACTCACTGTAGGAGGAATTTGACTTAAAAATGATAGGTAGTGATCTGTGATCAAGTATTCATAGTGTCTGAGTGACAGAAAGATGAAGCTCACAGACCAATGGGGCAAAACTGCATTTTACCCTTGTGCCATGGGTTACAGAGTGACTTTTCGCCTCTGCAGGAAGTGTGGGGTATGGAATGCAACATAGGACCATAAACTTGGATTAATTGGAAAGGGTCCACCTCTACCAGGGTCAACAATACCTTGGACAATTGAAGGATAGCTTGGTTAATGACTTGTCTGGTACCAAAATTATGAATTCAGTTTAGGTTCTTTTCTGAGATACAAGACAGCAACATCCCAAGGGAGCTGAAGAAATAGAAAATTTGACTCGGTTTTTGGCTGTTAGATCTTAGACTTAGACCTGGAGATTAGAGTCGGCAAATAATTGTCACAAATGATGTCATTATCTGGTTGTGTGGTACTTTATCCAGACACTGCACTCTCTATCCTTTTCCCTGGCTCTCTCGTCCCCCTTTTCTTGTGGCCTCATCCTTTGTTCTCTCACAACAGGCGTAGAAGACATTGTGGCCATAATGATTCCAGAGCCGAAGGGGAAGGAGATCGTCAGCCTGCTGGAAAGGAACATCACTGTGATGATGTCCATCACCATCGGAACGCGGAACTTGCAGAAATACGTGAGCCGCACTTCAGTCGTGTTCGTCTCCATCTCCTTCATCGTCCTGATGATCATTTCCCTCGCATGGCTGGTCTTTTATTATATCCAGAGGTTTCGATATGCAAATGCCAGGGACAGGAACCAGGTGAGTAGCAACAAGTTTAAAAAAAAAAATTAAAAATGATTACATAAGGAAAACATGTTATTGTATGAACTTTGGAAATCATAGAAAATATCGAGACAAGACCAAAAGTACCTATTATGCCCCATTCGAGATAAGTGTTTAATGTCTGCCATATAGTTTCCAGATCTTTTCCAAATACACGTACTTTGATGTTTTGGTAGCAAGCACTGTTCTTTAAAAGGGACGTGCGTTGTCCCACGTTGCTACTGCTCATCTTCTGGACAATTATTTATTTAGGCACATAATAAAGGGAGAAAGGGGGCGTGAACTAAGATTATGCTGATAGTGGCAACATAATTTGTGAAGAGCAAGAATTTCCTCCTTGTGGATGGAAGAAAAGGAGATAAAACCTTTTTTTAAAAAGCAATTAATTTTGGAACAGATAATACACATGGTATAAAGTGCAAAAGGTATAAATGAAAAGTAGCTGCCTTCCCACATGTGCCCCCTAGCTACCCAGGTCCTCTCCCAGGAGTCAGGGGTGTTTCTGTCTCCCAAAGAGCAGTAACTAAAATGATTCCTGGTGTTTCCCTGGAGAGAGTGCAGAGCCCCAGGGGATAGAAAGGCGGACTAAGTGTGATGTCCGTGCAGTAGGCAGTGAGGGAATTAGCCACCGATCTGCCAGACATATTTAGATAATCCAGGTCTCAAAGGATTTTTGCCTCCCAGTTCTGTTCTGCGGGGAAGAAATCCTGAGCTGCTAAAACTGGAAATGACATGACTCTACATACCTAATTTTACTAACAAGGGACCTGAGGTCCAGAGTGGTTAAGTGACTTGGCTAAAGTCACACAGTGACAGAAATAGGACTAAAAGCTAGATATTCTAACTTCCAAGCCATTGCCTTCTCTACAACACCTCTCACAAAAATAACCATGATGCCCTTACCTCATTTCATATGTGTACAAACTGCTTTAAGTCATCAGTCAGTCTAATTCCCTTAGCCATTTCGCTAGACTTGTGGAGTGGTGATCTACACCATAGAAATTGACTGGACTGGTGGTGCACTGATTTCTGTTGCAACAACCAGGCCTGGAAGCATCATTAATAATAATATTAGAGGGAGTGACGTCACGGAAATGGCGCCGTGAGCAGCGCGTCTGACAGCTCTCCCCTAAATCACAACAAATTTATCAACTAGAAACAGAAAAATTTATCCTCGGAGCATTCCGGAATTCCACACAAACTGATAGCGAAAGGACTGTTATCACTTGAATCTGAGAGACGAGGGTGTGGAGGAAGCTACCGCAGGGACGTTCATTCAAGCCACGAGGAAGTGCGCCTGTGGTGAGTCAGCCCAAACTCGGGAGCCGCGAGCAGCCGCTAGCAGCCGCGCGCCCGCCCGGTCCGGTTGCAGAGCGAGCACAGCTTACGTTCCCAGCAGCCCGCGCACTGCGAGTGAGAGTTGCCAGCCACCGGTGCCCGGAGCACCCCATTCGCGCGCGTGCCCTGGGCATTCCACGCGTCCAGAGCGCCCTACTGGCCCGCATACCCAGGGTGCCCCATTATCCTGCGCCTGGTGCGATCCAGCCGCCAGCGGCAGGGCGAGCGGGAGAGGCTTGGGAGATTCTCTCCGTGGGCGGGGCACCTCACCCAGCCATTCAAGCTAACAATCAAGCGGCTCTAGATCGGTCATCCAAAGAGAATCAATAAAGATATAGTGGCCTTAAACGAAATACTAGAACACCTGGATATGATAGACATCTACAGGACACTTCATCCCAAAGCGACAGAGTATACATTTTTCTCTAGTGTACATGGAACATTCTCAAGAATTGACCATATGTTGGGCCACAAAGACAATATCAGCAAATTTAGAAAAATTGAAATTGTACCAAGCATATTTTCTGATCATAAAGCCTTGAAACTAGAATTCAACTGCAAAAAAGAGGGGGAAAAACCCACAAAAATGTGGAAACTAAACAACATACTTCTAAAAAATGAATGGGTCAAAGAAGAAATAAGCGCAGAGATCAAAAGATATATACAGACAAATGAAAATGAAAATACGACATATCAGAATCTCTGGGATGCAGCAAAAGCAGTAATAAGAGGAAAGTTCATATCACTTCAGGCCTATATGAACAAACAAGAGAGAGCCGAAGTAAACCACTTAACTTCACACCTTAAGGAACTAGAAAAAGAAGAACAAAGACAACCCAAAACCAGCCGAAGAAAGGAGATAATAAAAATCAGAGCAGAAATAAATGAAATAGAGAACAGAAAAACTATAGAAAAAATCAATAAAACAAGGAGCTGGTTCTTTGAAAAGATCAACAAAATTGACAAACCCTTGGCAAGACTCACCAAGGAAAAAAGGCACAGGACTCAAATAAATAAAATCCAAAATGAAAGAGGAGAGATCACCACAGACATCATAGATATACAAAGAATTATTGTAGAATACTATGAAAAATTATATGCCACCAAATACAACAATCTAGAAGAAATGGATAAATTCCTAGAA
This sequence comes from Saccopteryx leptura, assembly GCF_036850995.1. Taxonomy (NCBI): domain Eukaryota; kingdom Metazoa; phylum Chordata; class Mammalia; order Chiroptera; family Emballonuridae; genus Saccopteryx; species Saccopteryx leptura. The sequence goes on along the minus strand of NC_089503.1, from coordinate 211,943,267 downwards.
CAATACAACCTTCCTAGACTGAGTCATGAAGAAGCAGAAAGCCTAAACAGACCAATCAGCAGGGAGGAAATAGAAAAAACTATTAAAAACCTCCCCAAAAATAAAAGTCCAGGCCCAGACGGTTATACTAGTGAATTCTATCAAACATTCAAAGAAGACTTGCTTCCTATTCTACTCAAAGTCTTCCAAAAAATTGAAGAAGAAGCAATACTTCCAAACACATTTTATGAGGCCAACATAACCCTCATACCAAAACCTGGCAAGGATGGCACAAAGAAAGAAAACTACAGACCAATATCTCTAATGAATACAGATGCTAAAATACTAAACAAAATACTGGCAAACCGAATACAACAACATATTAAAAAAATAATACATCATGATCAAGTGGGATTCATCCCAGAATCTCAAGGATGGTTCAACATACGCAAAACGGTTAACGTAATACACCATATCAACAAAACAAAGAACAAAACCACATGATCTTATCAATAGATGCAGAAAAGGCTTTTGATAAAATACAACACAATTTTATGTTTAAGACTCTCAACAAAATGGGTATAGAAGGAAAATATCTCAACATGATAAAGGCCATATATGATAAACCATCAGCCAACATCCTATTAAACGGCATAAAACTGAGGACTTTCTACCTTAAATCAGGAACAAGACAGGGTTGTCCACTCTCTCCACTCTTATTTAACGTGGTGCTAGAAGTTCTGGCCAGAGCAATCAGACAAGACAAAGAAATAAAAGGGATCCATATCGGAAAAGAAGAAGTAAAGGTATCACTTTTTGCTGATGATATGATCCTATACATCGAAAACCCGAAGGACTCCACAAAAACATTATTAGAAACAATAAGCCAATACAGTAAGGTCGCAGGATACAAAATTAACATACAAAAGTCCATAGCCTTTCTATATGCCAACAATGAAATATTAGAAAACGAACTCAAAAAAATAATCCCCTTCACGATTGCAACAAAAAAAATAAAATACCTAGGAATAAACATAACAAAGAACGTAAAGGACCTATATAATGAAAATTACAAAACATTGTTAAGAGACATCGAAAAAGATACAATGAGATGGAAAAATATTCCTTGTTCATGGATAGGAAGAATAAATATAATCAAAATGGCCATATTACCCAAAGAAATATACAAATTTAATGCAATTCCCATCAAAATCCCTATGAGATTTTTTAAAGAAATGGAACAAAAAATCATCAGATTTATATGGAACTATAAAAAACCCCGAATAGCCAAAACAATCCTAAGGAAAAAGAATGAAGCTGGGGGCATTACAATACCTGACTTTAAACTATATTACAGGGCCACGATAATCAAAACAGCATGGTATTGGCAGAAAAATAGACACTCAGACCATTGGAACAGAATAGAAAGCCCAGAAATAAAACCACATATATATGGTCAAATAATCTTTGATAAAGGGGCCAACAGCACACAATGGAGAAAAGAAAGCCTCTTCAATAAATGGTGTTGGGAAAACTGGAAAGCCACATGCAAAAGAATGAAACTCGACTACAGCCTGTCCCCGTGTACTAAAATTAATTCAAAATGGATCAAAGACCTAAATATAAGACCTGAAACAATAAAGTACATAGAAGAAGACATAGGTACTAAAATCATGGACCTGGGTTTTAAAGAACATTTTATGAACTTGACTCCAATGGCAAGAGAAGTGAAGGCAAAGATAAATGAATGGGACTACATCAGAATAAAAAGTTTTTGCTCAGCAAGAGAAACTGATATCAAAATAAACAGACAGCCAACTAAATGGGAAATGATATTTTCAAACAACAGCTCAGATAAGGGCCTAATATCCAAAATTTACAAAGAACTCATAAAACTCAACAACAAACAAACAAACAATCCAATAAAAAAATGGGAAGAGGACATGAACAGACACTTCTCCCAGGAAGAGATACAAATGGCCAACAGATATATGAAAAGATGCTCAGCTTCATTAGTTATTAGAGAAATGCAAATCAAAACTACAATGAGATACCACCTCACTCCTGTTAGATTAGCTATTATCGACAAGACGGGTAATAGCAAATGTTGGAGAGGCTGTGGAGAAAAAGGAACCCTCATTCACTGTTGGTGGGACTGTAAAGTAGTACACCATTATGGAGGAAAGTATGGTGGTTCCTCAAAAAACTGCAAATAGAACTACCTTATGACCCAGCAATCCCTCTACTGGGTATATACCCCAAAACCTCAGAAACATTGATACGTGAAGACACATGTAGCCCCATGTTCATTGCAGCACTGTTCACAGTGGCCAAGACATGGAAACAACCAAAAAGCCCTTCAATAGAAGAGTGGATAAAGAAGATGTGGCACATATACACTATGGAATACTACTCAGCCATAAGAAATGATGACATCAGATCATTTACAGCAAAATGGTGGGATCTTGATAACATTATAAGGAGTGAAATAAGTAAATCAGAAAAAAACAAGAACTACATGATTCCATACATTGGTGGAACATAAAAATGAGACTAAGAGACATGGACAAGAGTGTGGTGGTTACCAAGGGTGGGGGGAGGGAGGACATGGGAGGGAGGGAGGGAGAGAGTTAGGGGGAGGGGGAGGGGCACAGAGAACTAGATAGAGGGTGGCGGAGGACAGTCTGACTTTGGGCGAGGGGTTTGCAACATAATTTAATGACAAAATAACTTAGACATGTTTTCTTTGAATATATGTACCCTGATTTATTAATGTCATCCCATTACCATTAATAAAAATTAAAAAAAAATAATAATAATAATATTAGAGAGAGTGAGGGAAATGTCTGAGTCACCATGGCCACACGAGGTTCTAGATACTGGGACCAACTCTGTTTATGTCTGCAGTGTCCTCTCTTCACCTAAAACATAAGAACACTTTGTTATTTTTCCACTTGGTGGTGGTGGTGATAATCATGATCATAAAATACAGCTATCAGTAAATGCGACAAACTATCCAATAAATGAGATAGAACATGAACTCAATTTTGATGCTGTTTTGGTGTCTTTATGTTCTTAGTTTTTTATCATCTTCACTGCATATCTGTTTATAACATGGAAGGGGACAAGAGAAAAGTGTCTTCTTTTTCTCTGTTTCCTAAATATTTAGGAGGTCACTAACTTCTGTATCTTGGGTTGAACTGGAGTCTGTCATCGTTTACCCCCTTCACTGGCATTTATATAGAACTTTATTCTTTTAATAAATGGTTCTGTTTTTATTTTCCATGAAGCCCCTTATCTTTACTATTGTCAATGAACCAACAACCTCGGTGGATACTTTCTTATACTCATTTAGATTAAGTTGATGGATAAATCTAATTACTAAAATGACCCAACTCCTGATAATCTTCAGTGAAAAGCATGACTTGGATCTGGTTGGGTTAGAGCGAATCTGTGGGAGACCCCCAGACAAGGGAGAGGAATGCCCACTTAAAACAAAAAGCCTCTAGAAACTAGAGTTGATCCCTAAATCTACCTGAGGCGGTCCCTGGGTCTTCCATTAGCATCCCGTTAGTCCACATTCTGAGAATCACCAAGGAAAGAGTTTGTTCTGTGACAGACTTCTGGCTCCAATCCCCAGATTCTCTCTGTTCAGGCCCCAGGCAGGGCTCACTGAGCAGGGCCTAAGCAGGGGTCAGGAACCTATGGCTCGTGAGCCAGATGTGGCTATTTTGATGGCTGCATCTGGCTCACAGACAAATCTTTAATAAGAAAAAAATAACGTTAAAAATATAAAACATTCTCATGTATTATAATCCATTTATTTCCTACCACTCATGTTCATGGTTGCGGGTGGCTGGAGCCAATCACAGCTGTCTTCCAGGACAACTTCAAATTTTAATTGGATAATGCTTAACATACATGGGTCATTGTATGGCTCTCATGGAATTACATTTGAAAATATGTGGCGTTCATGGCTCTCTCAGCCAAAAAGGTTCCCGACCCCTGCACTAGAGGTTTCCTCTCCTTTACACTTGGTGCAGTTAAAAACCCGAAGACAGAAGAGACCAACTACCAAAGAGACAACTGCTCTACTTGGGCCCGTTCATTAAGAAGATTATGTTTTTACTCATTATCTCTTCAGTTTGCATTTAGGAAGTCCAATAATACTAGTTAGAAAATTGATGCAAGTGAGTCCATTTTTTTATATATATATTCAGAAGTCAATACTTCTGTGTGTCATATGCAAAGGCATACATCTCTTGACAAAATTTGACTATATGCAAAAAGCATTTTTAAAACCTTTATGGTGTTTTTCACCTTCTTTTGTTAATCTGGATTCCTGTTGAGAAATCTAGCACGCCATGGTTTCCTAGCTATCATCTGGATCTCAGAAGCGGACTTTTCTCTTCTCTCCAGGGTATCTAGAACATCTCTCCCTTCCCTGGAAGGTCAGACTTCCCTATACTTCATCAGTCACTCACCAAACGTCACCCTTTTCCTTCTGAAGACAGGTATATGTGAATTAACATCTAAAATGAGGTTGGGCTCAAGGCACTTCCTGGGAAAGGAATACCATTTAACCATTTCTTCAGAACAATCAAAGAAAATGCATCCTTCCTTCCTCTGTGAATTACTTGGACTTCCAGACAAGAAGACCTCATAGACTTGATGTTGAGAGGATCTGCTCATTTCCTCTTTTTTTTTCTCTAAATTCTCCATCTGTTAATTCTGCAATTTGAGAAGCCCATCTCCCAAATGCCTTTATTTTCCACTGACCTCCTGTAACCTCCCAGCTCTCAGTCACCAGAATGCAATAGAATTCCTCTTTCTAATTCCCTAACCATTAACTCTGCTGTTAGCCATAATCCCTGGTACCCTAATGTCAGTTTACTTACATTTCCTGAATAGAGACACCTTTTTCTCTTTTCAATAAAGGCAGCTTGCATTTTTCTTTAAAGGGGCATGGAAAAGGCTTTTATTATTACTTCTGGAAGAGAGAAAGGGATAGATTTTTTATATGCCCCATTTTTATTCAGATATAGCCAAAAGTAAAGTTTAAACACCGGGACAAGACAGGAAGCAGTGTTTGAGTTTACCTTACATGTTCACATTTAAGAAAGGCATACTTCATTTGCTAAAAAATAATTTTAAATAAATTAAAATTTGAAAACATTATTTCTGGTTCACTTTCTTGAAAAAAAGTTGGTCTTCCTCTGAGTATGATCCAATAACATTGTTTGAAAATAATCTTTGCTGCCTAATTGCTCTGCTTAGCCTTTGAAAATAATACTTTAAGTGATTGAATTGGAGCCAGATATTATATAATACCAATTCAACACAATTACAGCAATATTTGCTCTCATAACTTAAAATTAAAAGAATCAAAATTTGTTGGCTTTAGAGATCTCTTGTTCTGAATATCATATTCGCAGCTTTGCCGTGTTTACTCCATAACTAGTAGCCCCTTCCCCATGCCTTTCAATTCTTGGCCCCGACTTCTTCAATGCAAAGCAGCTCTTAGTTGAGAGAGGCTGGTTTTGCCATGGTCAGTACCATAGCTCTGCTTGCCTCACCACAAGCACCACTTGTAGTTTGTGCGTGTATTTTCCCATTAACTGGCTAAATTTCTCAGGTTGTTTTCCATACTAAAAAAAAAAAAAAAATCTCTTAGTTTAAGATTTTATCCATTCATCAACCATTAATGGAATTTCTACTAGATAGTAAACTAGAGAGAGCAAGAATTTGTGTATCTGTTTTCACTCTTTTTTTATTTTTATTTTCTTTTTTCAAAACCCAGAGCTGTGCCTGAGACAAAGTAAGGGATCTGAAATATGGGTTGAATAATCCAGTGTCAATTAGGGAAGGCAGCTTTGTTGAGATTAAAGGGAAAAAAACATAAACACAGCCCTGTCCTGGGGCTGCTTATTCAAGAGAAAGGTACCTGGGTTGATCTTAAAAACAGCTGATGTTGTCACAGTGCTATGAGGCAGAGGGACCAGGCCCTGTGAGGGTTTAGACCAGGCATGGCCAACATACGGCCCCGCGGGCCGGATCCAGCCCACCTAATGAGTTTATGCGGCCAGGGATTAAATCTTTAATATTCTCTGCTACTTTAAAATCTCAGCTACTCAGAAGTGGAAGCATCTTTGATTATTGGAAATTGAGATATTTAAGAAGATAGTGATACGCAGAAAAGAATTCCGAGTGTGACTAATCTTGGGTTAACTTCCAATAATTAGTCGATTGGATTCGTGATACTTCTTTATTTTTTTAAAAAAATTCCATTATAAAGATTTGCAACTTTTGTATTTGTCTGTATTTGATATGAACTGTTTGACATTTAGCGGTGATGTGAAACCCACATTCTTTTAGATGGAGTTTGCCAGTGCACACTCAAGTTCAAACAATTCGTTATTTTTGTGGTCAAGTGAGCTGAATCAAGTAACATTGTAGCATAGACAATAGCTGCAGTTGATAACTGAAAACGTGTCCAGACTGTTTGTAAAACGAAATAATTGTTTTATTTGCAATATAACCCTTCAAGCTCATTCTATTAATTAAACATTGTTTTAATTGGTTGCAATACAGTTTAGATATTTATATGGTATGGAATTATATTTTTATTAAAATATATTTTTATTAAAATAATTATGTTAAAATTTTTTCACTCTCTTATATTTATTCATAAACAAATTACATAATAAAATTTTGTTTACTTACACAAATCATTTTTTGTATTTAACATTTTTTAATTTTAATATTTTAAATGTTTAATATTTTAAATGTCTGGCCCGTGAAAAAAGTTTTCTTTCTAATCTGGCCCGGGGGGCAAAAACTGTTGGCCACGCCTGGTTTAGACCAAGGGTTCCTCTCTTCAGGAAGACATCCAGGGGGGGATCCCCCCAAAAATGCCTTGAGTTGAGACCAGAGAAGAAGAGAGAAGAGAGTTGCATCCTGTTTAGTTTTACCTCAGTCTCTTTTCTTTCCCTTTCACTGTATGTTCCCAATTGATATTTGTCACAGACTCTTCTTATTTTTTCTGCCAGCTTAGTTTGTTACATACTCATGGACTTCTGCATAAATCTCAATTGTATTTATATATAGGTAATACTTTTAGGGAACAGCCAACTTTTACTATCCTACTTAAAATGCCAGTGGTTATTTTAAAAACTAGAAATTAAACAATTAAAAATAAAGTAAATTAATAAGGAGAACATCTCTTTTATTCTTATTTACTATACCTACCGTGTGTTAAGAGAAGTGCCTTGTGATAGGTACTTCAGAGATTTTGATTGGTTAGCCAGCAGGTTGGTTAGTTGGTTGGCTGAATTGGTGGTTGATTGGATAGCTGGCTTGTCAGATGTTGGTTGTTTGGCCAGCTGATTGGTTAGTTGGCTAGGATGGCTTGCTAGCTGGCCAGTTGATTGGTTGGTTGGCTGGGTGGCCAAATGTGAATTGGTTGGCTGGCTGCCTCAGTGGTTACTTGGTTGTCTGACTGGGCAGAAGTTGGTTGGTTAACGGACTGGCTGGTTGGTGAATAATGAGAATGGTAGTTTAGCTTTGGCTTTAAAGTCAGACTTAATTTTATTCAGATTCTAACTGACCTTTCACTAACACTATAATATTAAAACAATTTATATAAACTCTCTAAGTTGCAGTTCATTCTATGAAATAATATTTTTCTCATACCATTGCTGTAAGGATAAAGGATACTGCACATAAAGCTTTGGCATGGTACCCAGGTAAATTAACTGTTTGCTAGTATATGTTCGCCATTTTAAAGAAGAGAAAGAAGCTTGAGTGTGACTTCCAAGAGAAACAAAATTAGTGAAAACAAATGCTTATTCTATTTAAACGTTTGTCCCATTTATCTCAGTTCTTCAAATCTGTCTTAGTGCTTCAAATACACATTTATAACAGACAGGTAGTACATGTACCTAGGGAGGTGATATAATACACAAAACACTCACAAGCACAGAAGCTTGTTTCCTTGACAGATAAAAACGTAATTCCCTTCCCACCCTCTTTGTCTCTCACTCTTCCTCTTCGCATTATTGTAGCACTCATTAGAAAGCAACTTTATTTAAAAAAAAATAGTGTGTATTACCTCTTGACATGAATCATAGTGGTTACCTAGGGTTTTTCTTTATAATTATTCGTTAAACTAAACATGTCTATTTTATGTATTTCCCTATATCCACACTTACACTTATACACACACGAAAGGGGCGAAATTGGCTTGTAAGAATGTGGTGAAACAGGATAGTACAGATTAAATATAAACCTCATTTAGGTCTACGTAAGCAAAGGAAATCCCTTAAAATTCCAAATTGAAAGGAATACACAAACAATAAATCCTGATTGTGAAAAAAGAGAACATGAAGGTTAGTCTAACTACTCCAGGTTGACTTGCTCTATGTCACAAATTAAGTGGCTAGAGTAGCAAATTACTAAACTTTTTTTTTTTTTTTTTTTTTTTTTGCTAGTCTGTCTAGGTGTAACCTGCACTATTGTCCCCATAGGGCAGGACCTTTCAATATCATATGCCACTTGCTTAACATTGGGCACAATCAACTTCTCTCTCTCTAATAGACCTTAGTCACTGAGCACAGATATCACCACCCTGTCTCTTCCAGACATCATGCACGCCAATTGTGCACGATTTCAGAGACAGCCACCCCGGTTTAGTAAATGCTGCCAGAAACAAAGTCAAGAATGCCAGGCCTTTCTTACTAACAAGCAGCTTTTGGTGTTGCAGCGCCGGCTGGGAGACGCAGCTAAGAAAGCCATCAGCAAGCTCCAGGTCAGAACCATCAGGAAGGGGGACAAGGTAATGACGGCCTCTTTTCTTCTCGGGGAGGAGCTGCTCAGACAAGCCCCTGGCTCTCCTGGCCAGCAGGGTAGAAGAGAGAGGAGGACGGGAAAAGGGAGACTATAGTTTTAATAGTTGTCCCATTAGCTTCTGTTATTACACCCATCTTTATCAAATATAACTTAAAGCACTTTATAAAATGGATACAATAGGACAACAAAGTAGTTCGTGCAGAAAATACAAGAAATTAAAAAGGAAGTATAGAAAAAAAACCCAGATGAAGCCTAGATGAAATTAATACACAAATGCATTACCAAAAATGTATAGCAGATGAGCCCCAAATTTATGTTGGGGCTTTCTAGCAGCCAACACAAAGAGAAAAAAAATATTCAGTTTTTAAGCAGTAGCTAATTCCTACTCCAGTGTCCCACCAGACATTTTTTTTTAAATGATTGTTACTGTATTTGGACTTGAAAAAGTTTTCCATGAATCTTTGCAAGGAAGACAATGTCACGTGCTGAATGATGCATTATCAGTAACGGTACATGAAAAATTGCTTCCTCACAAAAGCGCTTTCAGGGGAACCCAGAAACAAATAGTGGAGGTTAGAAGGAAGGGAAACTAAGGCAATATACAATAAGTTATCAATTAAGAACGCTGACCCCATCACTGCTGAAGCCTGGGTCCGGGGCAAGCTGTCTTTTGGCATATTATTTGGGTATTTTCACAGGAGTTGAAGCTACGAAGGAAGGTAGGCTCACGAGTGCTTCCTCTGTTGCAGGAAACAGAGCCCGACTTTGACAACTGTGCAGTGTGTATTGAAGGCTACAAGCCCAGCGACGTGGTCCGGATCTTGCCCTGCCGGTGAGTCCCTAGGCTGGGGTGGGTGTGTGGCTACGCCGGCGCAGACCTGCTAGGTCCGCGTGCACAAACGGTGCCGTTTGTCAGTCCCAAACAACTAAAAAGCTCGTTCTTTTTGGTGTAACCTTTCTCCTTGAAATAGTCTTCTGGTCCTCTTTGTGCCAAAGGAAGTATGCCACAATGAACGAGGACCTCATGATACCGTCTGATGAGGTTGTGGGTACAGTTTTCTTTACAACGGATTTGCGGTACTCAGAATCAAGTCTCGACTTTGCAGTGCTGTTTTAATTAAGTGAATAAAATCTTTAAGATATTTTGTGAATGATCATGAAGGAATCAGCAGCCAGAATATGGTCAGGAATGCGGAGGAAGCCAAAAGCAGAGGCTATGATTCCATTTCCCTTGTTTTCATTTTTCTTTTGTTTTATTTTTTTCTAAGAATCAGCCTTTTGTTTTCTTTAAGTATAGTATGAATTTAGTTGATTTGAGGATATATCTTTCTTCTTTTAGAAATTAAGGCCCTGGCTGGTTGGCTCAGTGGTAGAGCATCGGCCTGGTGTGCAGGAGTCCCGGGTTCAATTCCCAGCCAGGGCACACAGGAGAGGCGCCCATCTGCTTCTCCACCCCTCCCCCTCTCCTTCCTCTCTGTCTCTCTCTTCCCCTCCCGCAGCCAAGGCTCCATTGGAGCAAAGTTGGCCCGGGCGCTGGGGATGGCTCTATGGCCTCTGCCTCAGGTGCTAGAATGGCTCTGGTCGCAACAGAGCGACGCCCCAGATGCGCAGAGCATCGCCCTTTGGTGGGCATGCTGGGTGGATCCCAGTCAGGTGCATGTGGGAGTCTGTCTGACTGCCTCCCCGTTTCCAACTTCAGAAAAATACAAAAAAAAAAAAAAATTTAGGCAAATTGCTTATTAGGAAACCAGGCCTGAGGCAAATGTACTCAGGTGGCCCCAGCCAAGGCCTTCCAGTGGGATTCCTTTTCTTGGTTCATTGATGCTCCTAAATTTCATCTCTAAGATGAAATTTTAAGGTGAGCACGTGAAGACACAGTGGTTTCCTTCATGTGAGAGCACTATCCATAAATTCTCCCCCTAGACCCTTTCGTGGGTGTTCACTCGGTGATGTCTAGAAACGCTGGCAAAGAATGACAGTGCGTGAACCAACAGAGCCTCTCAGCGCAGCGGCTTCCATCTCTGCAGGTTCTATTAAGGGTTTTATAAAGCCTGATCATTATAAGACAAGAAAGTGCTTTCCTTTATTCTATTTCTTGGAGATTTACAGTCCTGTGAGGCCGTCTCTATTCAAAATACATCCAAAGCACATCCAAGTTAAATAGCAAGTTTTTCCTGAGACGCCAAAGAACTTGACAAATATAATTCAGAAAATCTGTTTTCAGCACTAGATGCAACACCACTTTCACTCTGTCATTCATGCGGTATGAAATAGCTGTTCATGTAGAGCTCTGTCTCGAGAATGTTTTCTGTTCCTGCAGTTTCCTCCACTGTGTCCCTATTGTGTAACCTCTGGCTGATGGCAACTTTTAATTGTGACAAATTACATGGCTTTAGCAGTATTCAGATTGTCGTGATATAGCATGCCAGATCTCCTTTCACAGTAAAATGTTTTGGAAATATGAACCAATTTAAAAAATAGCATTTTTATATTTATCACACACACACGCAACAAAACCTTAGAAGCGTCTATTTTATTTACATTAGCCCTTACCTTAGGTCTGTTCAGTCTGGCCTCAAGCTTTTCCTTTTTACATCATTATATTTGGTCCTCAGCTAACTCCTTGGTTCTTTGTACTTCAAGCTCCGTACTGTCCATCTGCTTTTACTTCCTAACCGTGAGCCCTGCTTTAAATAACAGCAAGATGCATGGCACAGTCCCACACAGGTTTTACTGAACGACTGCTGGATCTTAGGCTCGCCACACCAATTCACTCTTGGAAGAACTCAGACATTTTCTTACCCATGCTGACTTTAAAATCAAGATATTTTTATGCCCATTGCTGGTTTCTGCCTGACAGTTTGTACTAATGGATGTTACCAAACAAATGCACTGGCTTTTGCGTTTTGCTAGATAATTTCCTCCAAAGTATTATTAAGCCTTTGCTCCTATGAACTTCATAGACGCTCTTTCCCATTATTTCCAGGCTGACTCATCCACAGGATTCTTTGCATCTCCTTGGAGTACAGACTTTCCAAAAATGTTCCAGTTTATTGTCTTCTTTCTCTGATACTCTTTTCTGTGGCCTCCTCACTCCTGGCACGCTGGGTACCTCTCTCCTCTGTTGTTGCCTGGTTGGATGTCTCTCTGTAAGGCCGGTGGCTGTGGCCATGCAGGTTCCCATTGGATTCAGGCAGACGATAAAGGAACTATGGAGCAGAAAAATGGTGGGCCATTCCGTTTATTAGTCTCGTACCTGAGGACAAGCTAACAGGCAGGGGAAACTGCTTCCCTCTCTCTGGGCTGAGGAGGAAAAACCCCTTCTCCGGCAAACAACAGCAAACAATCGCCCCTCCCAATGACAGCAGGCAATCTGCAATCTACAATCTACAGTCTGCCCCCTGAGGACAAGCACCTGCAGCCTTACACAGACTGTACACACGTGGTGCTGCCCCGTGCTCATGCACCAATCAGGCAAAAGACAAGCGAGCCAGCCTAACACTCTTGTTTGCCCAGCATTTTCCATGCTACTCAGCAATGGATGCTCTGAACCACCATGTTTTCAGAATCATTCTCCTGTTTGTCTCTGAGAGACCCATGCACAAGTTAGGAGGGACTAATAAATGATTTCCCCCGGCCTATTTGTAGTCATGGTGATGATTAGATCGAAGGAAGTGCCTACCAGCTCCAAGTACAAGTTTTCTTTAACAACAGACCTATGAATTTGGAAATCAGTTCTTGCTTTTACAGGTGCTACTTTACTTAAAATGGATAAACTCTTTAAAATACTTTATGAATAGGCCCTAGATGCTTGGCTCAGTGGATTGAGCATCAGCGCCGGCTTGCGGACATCCCAGGTTCGATCCCCAGTCAGAACACACATTCCTTTCCCTCTCATCCTTCTCTCTCTCTTCCCCTCTTGCAGCCAGTGGTTTGATTGGTCCAAGCATCAGCCTCAGGCACTGAGGACAGCTCAATCGATTTGAGCAGCGGCCTCAGATGGGGGTTGCTAGGTAGATCCTGGTGCACATGTGTGAGTCTGTCTCCCCTCATCTCACTTTAAAAAAGAAAACTTTATGAATGATCTTGAAGGGAACAGTAGCCAGAATATGATCAGGGTAAGTAAGAAGTCAAAGGCAGATTCCACTTCCCTTGATCTTCTTACTAACAGAAACAAAATGTAACAGTGCCACTAAAACTTTTAGAATCTAGGAGAGGGTACCAGCTACGTGTGTGTTGATTTTTCAATTTAAGCTTGACCTTTATTGACAGAAGAAAATGTCACTGAAGGAACTTAAATTTTGATTCAGAAATCTAATTTATCTAACTAAAAATTGGTCTTTACATATTTAATTCAAAACCTGCCAAGTAAAAATTGCACACATCGATACTGTTATTATTATTGCTATCATTACAATATAATGTGATGTTATTCTTTTTTTTTTTTTTTTTTGGTATCTTTCTGAAGCTGGAAACGGGGAGAGACAGTCAGACAGACTCCTGCATGCGCCCAACCGGGATCCACTCGGCATGCCCACCAGGGGGCGATGCTCTGCCCCTCCGGGGCGTCGCTCTGTTGGAACCAGAGCCACTCTAGCTCCTGGGGCAGAGGCCAAGGAGCCATCCCCAGCGCCCAGGCCATCTTTGCTCCAATGGAGCCTCGGCTGCGGGAGGGGAAGAGAGAGACAGAGAGGAAGGAGAGGGGGAGGGGTGGAGAAGCAGATGGGTGCTTCTCCTGTGTGCCCTGGCCGGGAATCGAACCTGGGACTTCTGCACGCCAGGCCGACGCTCTACCACTGAGCCAACCGGCCAGGGCCTGTGACGTTATTCTTATCACCATTATTAGAACCATTACTGTTCCTAGTGCCATCACCACGTCATTACATCTTCATGCTTTACTGTCTTTCTGCAGTAGCCTCTCTCTAAGCTGTCTGCTTCTACTCCTGCCCCTTAATCATTCATTCTGATAAGTCTATTTTTAATTATGCAGACAGATTAGCTTGACTCCACATACTTTTCAGTGAGTGCAACTTTAAATTCACTAAGTGTATCAGAAGTGTGACAAGAAAAATTATTTGGGGGGAGGATTAATTGAAATATACTTCAGTCCTCTATTTATTAAATTCCACTTCTGCAACAAGGTACGTAGATTCACAGAAAACTAAAAATGTAAAAATGTGCGTTGTACCTTTGGGCTCCTTACAAGAGGACTGAGTTGGCTGGTGCAATCAAAGGAATTTCTGTATGAATAACCCTTAGGAAAACTGCCATGTGTCTTTTCTTAATATTTTGTACCCTTCTCAGTGGATACTTGCCACAGCAATTCATGTATGGAATAACTGCATTTCTCCCAAGCAAGGGGGTGTTTTTATACTGTAGTTATTAAATGCTGATTTGAGATTAAGAAAAAAAGTTATGCTGGAAACACTGATTCAAGCAGAAACCCAAATAGTGTTCCAAAGAAGAAAGAAAAGGCCAAAGCTCTTAAAGTAAAAAGTACATTCCTGAGAATTATCAGTCCAGCATTCTTAGCCCTATAGAAATTTGTGCGGGATGGTTATCAGTCAGATGTCAGACACCCTGGATGATGGATACCAGGTGGTCTGGGAGATGAGTACCAGGAGGTCTGGTCATGTCCAGTGGTCTGGATAATGGATGTCAGGTGGATGGATGTGTGAGTATTTCAGGGTGTAATCATGTGGCCTGGATATGTGAGTCTTTCAGTGAGTAATATGAGTGTTAAGTTATCTGCAGGCCCAGATGTATATCTATGCATTAAGGTAGGACTGGAAAGTTAAAAAAAAATGTTTAAGTTTTCCAACGAGTGAAAACAGGAATAGAGTCCTTCCTCATGCCACGACTTTCATAATGTTAATCATTATAGCAGCTTGGTTAAAGTGACTCCATTTTTCATTCGGGTTCTAAGTAATAGAAAAAAATTGAGCGGCTAGCACACTATTGCTCTGACGCCAGAACAGAAGAAACGGAGTTCAAGCACTGAGATAGACTTCCTCTATCACTCAAAATACTTGATGACCAACTTCAGCTTAGCGTTTGGAAATGTTCTTCTGAGTTATGTTGGCCCAGAACACTCCGATAACTGGCTCATTGAGGCACAATCCCATTTTGAGTAGATACTTGCTTGATTCTGTATATAAATGCTGTGCTTCCCTTCCTCTTTCTTCTCTCTCTGTTTTAGGAATGAGACTAAATTTCAATTGTATCAGTATATGAGCTCTCTTTGGTAATTTGGGACATACAAGATATATGTTTTCCTTTGACACCTAAGCCTACATTTTTACAGAGATCAGAACATCACTAACAGTATTCCTGTTGAAAAAGATGAAATGGAGATTGAAACATAGTAATATGCCGATTAAAAACCAAAACCAGAATGAGGGGTTACCATTAAAGTGCAGTTACTAATTAACAGTAAACGGACAAATGAAGCTTGTCAGTGCAAATTGGGATCATAGATAACCTAAATGGCAAAGATATTCCTTAGTGGCATTTCAATATCTGAGTCGGATAGAACCTAAGAGCGATAAGGCCTGAAAATTAGAAAGAAGAACTTTTCAACGGCTGTTAAGTCAAAGCCCACTTTCGGTCTACTACGTAGTTTCAGCAGATTCTTTGAAGGGCTGGTATGTACCATGCGTCTACCATTGACAAAGACACGCAGCTCATCCCCATCTATCTAACCAGTCAGACAACTGCTTTTCTTTTTTAGTTGATGTGACTGGCATATTTTTAACATGAACCTTATTGTTAATTGCTTCCACAAATCCCAGAATCCATTAACTCCTGTCCCCAAAGGCAGATGGCATTTTCTTCTACTGGAGAAGTAGCTCTGGGAGACATGTAGTATAAAGCACACAGCAGACAGTGAAGGGATCCATTTGTAGAGCTTTCTAAACAAGCACATATTGTAAGACTTCCAGAGTGACTTGCCTGCCGCGGCCCAGCCTCGTTAAAGTCAAATTAATGAGATTCGCTGAGCTAATGCAGACGAGAGCACAGTAGTACACTCATTGGGTGGCTGGCGTCCACTGCGCCTCCCTGGAAGGCTGTTTGGTCAGTGTGTCCCAGAGAGTTTCCTTGCTCATATTGTACTGCTCCAACCAAACCCACCTGGGCAGTTCATAGCCTCCCCTGACTCTCCTGTAACTCTACTGTGGGATCCATGTCTTGGATCCTTTAATGACAACTCAAGGTGACATCACAATTGGATGCTGATACTCATCTGGGAACTTCCCTTTGCAGGGGGTGGGAGGGTAGTGGGGAGGGGACTTTCATTCACACTTCTTGCCAGACATGACATGATCATTGGAAACAACATGACATAAAGAAGAATTACAATCTGATGTAAAGAAGAAAATGGACATCATTTTAATATTTGCAAATACAAAGCGTCACAGCCAACTTTTTTTATTGAAAACACAAAAAATAAACACTAGCCCCTTAAGAAGTTTTCCCCAAGGGCCAGTCTGATTTTTAGATGATTCAACTGAACTGAATGTCTGTGTGGACAGAAAATTCCAATCTCTTTATGAGTAAAAGAAATTTACAAAATGCTGAAACATGATCAGGATTGTGAGCATGAGTCCTATAACTGGTGAAGCGGGAGACAAAGGAAGGCTTTCTCGCAGGGCAGCAGCGTCTGTCCTGACTCTACCCTGCGTGCCTGCGACACAGGCTTGATTAGGAACAGATATTCTCCCAAGTTGCTGTATTTGAAAAGAATGATAAATGCTGGCTGGTTTTCATAAGGTTTGACTTACTCTTTCAAGCCCATGTTACGCAAGTTAGATTATGGGGCACTCTGTTTGCTTAGAGAAGTGATTTTTAAAATAACTTTCAAGGTTTTCTTGCTAATTATGACATTTTGACAATAGAGGAAAGTGTATCGAACTAAACGAACAAAAAAATCTCACCACCCAGAAATAATTATTATTAATATTAGTGTATTTAATTTTTTAATACATGTATATAAATAGCATATATATTGTTATGCATTGCATGTTGTTAAATATTGTCACATATACATTAAAAGTTGTAGAGTCTTGCCATTAATAAAATTTTTATTCTACTTTTTATTTAATATTAAAAAGTGAGCATTTGGCCCTGGCCGGTTGGCTCAGTGGTGGAGCGTCGGCCTGGCATGCAGAGGTCCCGGGTTCGATTCCCGGCCAAGGCACACAGGAGAAGCGCCCATCTGCTTCTCCACCCCTCCCCCTCTCCTTCCTCTCTGTCTCTCTTTTCCCCTCCCGCAGCCAAGGCTCCATTGGAGCAAAGATGGCCCGGGTGCTGGGGATGGCTCCTTGGCCTCTGCCCCAGGCGCTAGAGTGGCTCTGGTCGCAGCAGAGCGACGCCCTGGAGGGGCAGAGCATCGCCCCCTGGTGGGCAGAGCTTCGTCCCCTGGTGGGCGTGCTGTGTGGATCCCGGTCAGGCGCATGCGGGAGTCTGTCTGACTGTCTCCCCATTTCCAGCTTCGGAAAAATACAAAAAAAAAAAAAAAAAAAGTGAGCATTTTTTCATAATTAGAAATCATTTTTAAGTATCTTGGTGGTGGCAGAGTAGCCGATTATTAAAATTTAGTCCTAAAAATGAACTTACTGGATCAAAGTGATTTTAAAGGACCTTGATAAGTTTTGTCCAACTGCTTTTTTGAAAGGCAGTAATAGTTTACACCTCACTAGTGGTGCATGTGAATGCTTATGTTGTTGTCACTGTGGAACCGTGAGGTAGTGCCATCTTACACATCTTTCTCATCTGATAGCCAAGTGTAAAGGCAGCATTAGTTTTCATTCCCATGTCTTTGATTTCTCTGAGATATTACTGTTGACTAATTCAAGGTCTTTATATATAATATCATATTAACTCTAAATTGTAATTGGTTGTAAGATGCATACCAATTTTTTTTTATTTAGACAATTAATTTTAACGGGGTGACATTGGTCAACTAAAGTACATAGATTTAGAGAAAACATCTCCACATCATTTTGACATTTGATTATGTTGTAATCGAATCACCCAAAGTCAAATTGTCCTCTGTCACCTTTTATTTGGTTTTCTTTATGCCCCTCCCCTTACCCACCCCTTCTTTCTCGTCCCTTCCCCTCCCCCTGGTAACCACTCTTATCTATGTCCATGAGTCTCAATTTTGTGACCCACCTATGTATAAAATCATACAGTTCTTAGTTTTTTCTGATTTACTTATTTCACTCAGTATGTTCTCAAGTTCCATCTATGTTGTCGTAAATGATACTATATCATCATTTCTTATGACCGAATAGTATTCTATAGTGTATATGTACCACATCTTCTTTATCCAATCATCTATTGAAGGACATTTTAGTTGTTTCCATGTCTTGGCCACTGTGAACAATGCTGTGATGAACATGGGGCTGCATGAGTCTTTACGTACCCATGTTTTCAAGTTTTGGGGGTAGATACCCAGTAGAGGGATTGCTGGGTCATATGGTAGTTCTATTCTTAATTTTTTGAGGAACCACCACACTTTCTTCCATAATGGTTGTACTACTTTACATTCCCACAGCAGTGAATGAGGGTTCCTTTTTTCCACAGCCTCTCCAACACTTGTTATTACCTGTCTTGTTGATAATAGCTAATCTAACAGGTGTGAGGTGGTATTTCATTGTAGTTTTGATTTGCATTTCTCGAATAGCTAGTGAAGATGAGCATCTTTTCATATACCTATTGGCCATTTATATTTCTTCTTGGGAGAAGAGTCTGTTCATGTTTTCTTCCCATTTTTTTATTGGATTATTTGCTTGTTTATTGTTAAGTTTTGTTAGTTCTTTGTATATTTTGGATATTTGGCCCTTATCTGAGCTGTTGTTTAAAAATATCATCTTCCATTTAGTTGGCTGTCTGTCTGTTTTGAGATGCTTACTAATTTTAAAGATGTTAAGGGGGAGATATAGTAAATGGTATGACGAGAAGTGATAAAATGCGATGTTAACTTTTTTAACTTTTTTTTTTTTTTTACAGAAACAGAGAGTCAGAGAGAGGGATAGATAGGAACAGACAGATAGGAACGGAGAGATGAGAAGTATCAATCATTAGTTTTTTGTTGGGCATTGCAACACCTTAGTTGTTCATTGATTGCTTTCTCATATGTGCCTTGACCGTGGGCCTTCAGCAGACCGAGTAACCCCTTGCTCGAGCCAGCGACCTTGGGTCCAAGCTGGTGAGCTTTTGCTCAAACCAGATGAGCCCACACTCAAGCTGGCGACCTCGGGGTCTCGAACCTGGGTCCTCTGCATCCCAGTCTGATGGTCTATCCACTGTGCCACCACCTGGTCAGGCAATGTTAACTATTTTTAATTTTTTGTTTTCATAGTTTTAATAAGTAGCATTTTTTTCATTTAAATATTTTAATAATACTTTGATAATGCTTTTTGATTAATAGTAAAAATTTTATAGATTTATAAATTTTTATCTTTGCTCAGTTTTATCTCATTCTCTTTATGCTTCCCTATCAAGAAATAAAATAACCTTGATTAACTACATTTAAAAAAATGTATCTCATATTTATGGTGTTGTAAGGCTCCCATTCAATAGTCATTGTTTGGAAACCATTATTTAAAAAACTCATACTTACAAGAACATAACTTTACATACTTTGCCAAATTAAAAGTTATATAGCATGATGGGAACTTAAAATGGTTCAACTGCTTTGGAAATCTGACAGTTTCTACTAAAGTTAAACATATACTATCCTCTGACCTATCAGTTCTGGTCTTAGATATATACCCAGGAAAAATGAATGCATACGTCCACAGAAACACTTGTATAAGACTTGTCATTGCACATTTATTCATAATAGCCAAAAAAGGAAAACAACTCAAATATCTAACAACAGAAAAATGTATAAACAAATTGGGCTACATACATGAAATGGAATATTACTCAACGTATATTAAGAAGTATAAATCAAAACACATATGAGCCTGAAAACATTATGTTGAGCAAAAGAAACCCAGGTAAGAAGAAGAATATGTGCTTTATGATCCTATTTATATAAATTTAATCACAAGCAAAGCTTATTGATGCTGACAGATGTCATAATGGTGGCAGAGTGGGTATTGACTGGTAAGGGCAGGAGAGCTCTCCCAGGGTGATGAAAACTGTATACCTTCATCTGAGCAGTGTGGACATATATACACACTTCAATTGCTGAAAAAAAAACTTTAAAGGACCAAAGAAGCTATGCTGTACACTTAAAAAAAAAGTTCACTTTGTGCCTTAGTCAAAATGACAAATTTTAAGTCCAAAGTGTGCTGATGGTGTTTTCTAATGATTTTTTCTTGGATTACTTTGGATGTGTATGCGTACCCAGCCCAAAATTAGGTGCGTCATTTGATCAAAGGAATTAAAGGAAGAGGACATGAAAGGAGATGGCAGAGCTGGAAAATGATGTCTGATGTGTTACTTTGTCGTCTTTTCAGCAGAGCAAATGCTGCCTTAGGAAAGAAGTCCTGAACTATAATAACCTTGTTAAATACGGCATTCTGACTTCAAATGTCCTGATCCCCAGTTATATTAATCAACTAGACAGACGGGACGAATGCCAACCCGCTTTGCTGCTCCAGCCAAAAGATATAATTAGACCGGGGTCAGGTTTTCAGCACAGTCTCCCTCCACCAGAAGCCAGAGGAGTGAGCGAGACTGGCTACAAAGGAGGGCGGGGCGATGCCCTTCTCACTGGCATTCCCAGAGGATCGATTTCTTCCACTATAGCTAAGAAAGAAAGAAACTGAGTTCAGTAGCAGGAGGATCTGAGGCAGTGTCTTAGTTTTTTTTTTTTAACATTTTGTTGTTTTTCCTTTACTGCTGTTTAAATGCAATACTATGGCCACCTGGGTGAAATAAGTGGCTGTTTGTCATAATACTTTAACAGGGTGAAATAAAATGTTCCTGTTTGCAAAGCTCTTTTACATATAATAGCTAATTGATATCACAGTAGCCTATAGTATAGATACAGCAGATACCATTACTGCCTCATTATTTTTAATAGATAGATAGATAGATGATAGATAGAGAGATAGATAGATAGATGATAGATAAAAATAACCTAACTCAGAGAGTTTGGTTACAGGGCCCAAAGCAAAGCCAGGTTTTCTGACTGTGGAGCCAGTCTGTCCACTGTCCCCTGCATGGTCACCTTAGCCCCACCCTCCCCTGTGCTATAAGGGTGCTCTGCTGTGTTCTCAACTCTCTGAGAATATGGTTTTGGCTAAAGATCTGCCTCAGAAACCTTCATTTTCCTCTAAGCCAAATGTCCAAGAGCCTCAAGCACACTGAATCAAATCTAGCCCGCGGTTAACCTTCTGAGTAGTACGAACATTCCTGTACATACGTCCTCATGCCTCCTGCCCATCCAGAGTAGATCGTACATGTACGATGGCAACATTAAAAAAAGCAAGTGTATATTCTTTGTGTTTCCATAAATTGGTTATCAAACAAACATGATTTTAAGTTAATAAAACAGTAACTGGAACCAATTTCAATTTTGGGGGAAAAAAACTCACTCCCGGGGTGGGGGGGGGTCAGCGAGCATGAAAGAAACTCACTACTCAAGCAGTTAAGGAGTTCACTTTCTCCCAGCTTGTGTTTATGGGCCTGAAAACAGACCCGTCCTCTTCCCAGAGCGAGGGCAGTGCCCTGCTGGTGCGGTGAGCAGTAATTTACTTTATTGTATCCTTTTATTCCCTCCATCCAGTAAACCTGCTGGTATAGCATCTTAGCTTGCCAAGACAAAGCAGTCGTGTTTACAGAAAGCCAGAGCGCGGTCACTACTGGTTCTGTGACAGCTCTTTTTTCACCCTTCCTTTTTCTTCTTTTTCTTTCTGACATAATGTTTGCATAACCTAAATCGAGGGAATGGGGGGGGGGGGGACGCCGTTTCTCGTAATTGGTCCACACTTTCCAGACGAAGCGCACTAGCAGAGTTCCCTCACGGAGTGGTCCAGTCGAATGGCGTCTATGGCAGGAGCGGCTATGTCTGCTTAACTGACCTGCTCCACACCAAGCCCCAAAATACAACATGGTGACCCTGTAGGGACTTTCTCTACAGCACACGTAGAAAGACGGGACAGTATGAAAGGAAATCATGACAAGATACTCATCATCAGAAGGAATGATACAGTCTGGCTCACATCCATGATTGTTATCCTCACTGTTCGTACGTCTTTTCCACTCGGTCCATCTAGATTATTTCTGAATGCTGATGTGGACCCACACGTTCCAACTGGATTGCATGTTCTTCTAAAATCGTCCAGCTTTCCACCCAGCTGAGTTTGTCCTGCACGTCACAAGGTGCAGCTATGCCTTGAACCATGTCAGCCCCTTCTCCTGGGTTTCTCTCGTCCAGTCTCCACACATCAAAGCTCTTCCCATCCTCCTGTTTCCTAATTTTCTCACAAAGTAACTGCCTTCTCCTTGAATTCAGTGGCACTTTTACTTGTATCTATTTATGACCTGTCATTTTCTTTACATGTTGTACTTATATCACTTAAAATAGTTAATGTCACTCTGACCTACTGAACACTAAGTACTTTACAAACAAGTTTTTGTTTCTTCCAATATCCTGTAGGGTATTTTACTAGTCAGGCTAGGCTAGGTTTTGCTGCAGCAAAAATAAACAACAACAACAAAAAAACTCTCCAACTCTGAGTGGCTTAACACAACAAAGAGTTCTTATGTTTTTTTCCTTTGTTTTTATTGATTGATTTTAGAAAGACAGAGAGAGGAAGGGGGAGAGAGAGAGAGGCATTTATTTGTTGTTCCATTTAGTTTTTCATTCATTGGTCACTTCCCATATGTACCCTGATTGAGGATCAAACCTGCAACCTTGGTGTTTCAGGGCAACGCTGTAAACAACTGAGCAAACCAGCCAGGGCCTTCTTACTAATGTTCTGTGCCTGTTGAGTGTCAGTTGGACCCACAAAGCAGTCACCATCACCACATTGTTCATTGACAGGTCAGTAACGAATGCCATGGTTTGAAGTGAAATCTGTTGTTTTCATAGCATCGTGGCCAGAGTTAGTCACTTGGTCATAGCTACCATCAGGAAAGCCTGTCATCTTCCCATGTGCCTAAAAGATATGGTCCAAGTATATTGGATGAACCATATTAATGAGTGCCTCAGATAGATACTATCATTAGCCTTATTTGATAAATGAAGGAAGTAAGGCTCAGAGACAGTAAGAGGTTATCCCAGGACTAAGATTAGTTATCCCAGGACTCATCCAAGATTAAGAATGAACCCCACTTTTTAGCCTTCACACAGTATGGCCTATGCATCTTCCTATGAGCCTATTAATTCTGTATTAAAAGCACCTCACCAACAAGCTGCGTGTCTGATTCATCTCTGTACGCCCCAGCACCTATCACAACGCTCTGATAAAGTAGTTCTATATAACCACTGTGCATTAAGGAACGCGTTACTTTCTGTTAATTTTCCCACTTTGTCTCAGAGCCCTGAATTCCTAGTAATGAGTTTTGGTGTCAGTTTTGGAATCTCTTTAACAATACACAGAAATATTACTTCTCGAGCTTCCTTGTGTCTGACTGAGAAATACCGCATCCACTCTATACCAGGGCTCTCTTCTGAGTGACAGGGATGAGGATTGAACCTACTGGTTTGTGTAATATCGCCCAGTGGGAAATATACATTGAGATCCTGGGCTGCTAAAACTAGACCACGCGCACGGGTAGGGGCCAGCCAAAGATAATGCACAGAAAAAGCCAATGATTTCCATGTGATTTTCAAAGTCATGGCAGTCAAGATGCTGGTGAAGTTCTCATGGAATTCTCTTGATTTTAGGAGCAGTTCGACCAATTAGAATATCAACGAGAGCAATTTATTAGATTTCCTTTGTCCCCTGGATAGGAGTAGTGTACGTTTCTCATATGCAGTGTTCATTCACTGTGTCCGGGCTCAGTCAGCAGTGGGTAAGCACCATCACCGCTGCCATTTCAGGCATTCTAACCGAGTAATGCCTGTGCCCAGATCCACAAATCGATGTGCCAGAATGAGATTTGCACAGAAGCAGCAGCCTTGTGTGCTATCTCCCAGGCAGTCAGGGCTCACCAATGCCTGTAATGTCCTCGTGCATGGTCACTGGCTCCCAGGAGAAGGCAGGAGTCTTCCATGTTTTCAGGATCCATAACAATGAAGAGAACTGCTCCCAGGCTATGCTCGGCTGCAGAAGGCTCGCCTGCAAGGAGCTGCATCACTGTGAATGAAATGACCTGGGAAATAGGAACGTAAGGAAATCTTTTTGTCAGCAAGCCATACTGAGCACACACGACAGGTACACTCCTAGGCTTTGCAAATAGAAACTCTTCATCTCTGCTGTCGAATGTGTCACAGGCTCACTCAGGACATAGTATAAGAAACGGGCCCTGGCCGGTTGGCTCAGTGGTAGAGCATCGGCCTGGCTTGCAGAAGTCCTGGGTTCGATTCCCAGCCAGGGCACACAGGAGAAGCGCCCATCTGCTTCTCCACCCCTCCCCCTCTCCTTCCTCTCTGTCTCTCTCTTCCCCTCCCGCAGCCGAGGCTCCATTGGAGCAAAGATGGCCCGGGTGCTAGGGATGGCTCTTTGGCCTCTGCCCCAGGCGCTAGAGTGGCTCTGGTCGCGACAGAGCGACGCCCCGGAGGGGCAGAGCATCGCCCCCTGGTGGGCAGAGCATCGCCCCTTGTGGGCGTGCCGGGTGGATCCCGGTCGGGCGCATGCGGGAGTCTGTCTGACTGTCTCTCCCCGTTTCCAGCTTCAGAAAAAAAAAGAAAAAAAAAAAAAAAAGAAACGAAGGTGACCACAGAGCCTGGTAGGGCTGTGCTCACTATTTATAGATGGCATGCATTCTAATTGGTCAGTGCCCAAGTGGTACCAGTAGTTAAAACATTTGTAATTCTACCTATATTTAAATAAGTGATTCAAAACAAACAAATAAAAATACACAAAACGTCATGATGCTCTAGCCTCTTAAGTGCCAGGTAGTATTCTAAGTGTCTATGTCCTTTGTCTTTTGATTGTCATAACAATCCTCTGAAAGAGTATCCCTGACGATAATTATACTTCAAAGGGTTGTTGTGACAATTAAAGGGCATTGTCATAGAACACCCAAGACCACAAAGCTGAGGCCTGGTCTGCACACCCTGGAAACCAGAGTGCATTCTCATCAGCTGCAACGTATGCAGGCCAAAAACAGAGAGGAAGGAAAGGAAACTGACTGTCTCTGGCAGGGTTTGGAGAAGAGAGGTGGGTTGGCCAGGGAGGAGAAGGGACATCTGAAGCTGTGAGTTGAAATATGAACAAGATTTGCCACAGCCCCTCCAAAAAAAAGTGAGAAGGATGTTGCAGAGTTCCAGTGAGAGTGTGGGGTGAACAGGGCACTGGCAGATGTGACAGGCAGGTTGGATGAACTTCCCTCGTGTGCTGCCTCCAGCATTTTGACTCTGTGCTATGGGCAGTGGGAGCCGTAGAAGCATGAAAAGTCTGGAGAGAGCCTGACCAGGCAGTGGTGCAGTGGATAGAACATTGGACTGGGATGTAGAGGACCCAGGTTTGAAACCTCAAGATCACCGGCTTGAGTGCGGGCTCATCCAGCTTGAGTGAGGGCTCACCAGATTGAGCACAACGTCATTGGCTTTAGCGTGGAATCACAGACATGACCCCATGGTCGCTGGCTTGAGCCCAAAGGTCACTGGCTTGAAGCCCAAGGGTGCTGGCTTGAGTCCAAGGTCACTGGCTTGAGCAAGGTGTCACTGGCTCTGCTGTAGCCCCTTGGTCAAAGCACACATGAAAAAGAAATCAATGAACAACTAAGGAGCCACAACGAAGAATTGATGCTTCTAATCTCTGTCCCTTCCTGTCTGTCTGTCCCTATCTGTCCTTCTCTCTGTCTCTTTCTCTGTCTCTGTCACAAAAAGAAAAGAAAGAGAGAGAGAGAAAGGAAGGAAGGGAAGGAGGGAAGGAAGGAGGGAGGGGAGAAGGAAGGAAGGAAGGAAGGAAGGAAGGAAGGAAGGAAGGAAGGAAGGAAAGACAGACAGACAGTCTGGGGAGAGATATCCTACTCATTGGTATTTTAGAAAGCTAAGAAGAAGGAAGGAAGGAAGGAAAGAGGGAGAGAGAGAGAGAGAGAGAGAGAGAAAGGAAGGAAGGAAGGAAAGAAAGAAAGAAAGAAAGAAAGAAAGAAAGAAAGAAAGAAAGAAAGAAGGAAGGAAGGAAAGAAGGAAGGAAGGAAAGAAAGAAAGAAGAAAGAAAAAGAAAGGAAGGAAGGAAAGGAAAGGAAAGAAAGAGAGAGAGAGAAAGGAAAGAAAGAAGGAAGGAAGGAAGGAAGGAAAGAAAGAAAGAAAGAAAGAAAGAAAGAAAGAAAGAAAGAAAGAAAGAAAGAAAGAAAGAAGGAAGGAAGGAAAGAAGGAAGGAAGGAAAGAAAGAAAGAAGAAAGAAAAAGAAAGGAAGGAAGGAAAGGAAAGGAAAGAAAGAGAGAGAGAGAAAGGAAAGAAAGAAGGAAGGAAGGAAGGAAGGAAGGAAGGAAAGAAAGAAAGAAAGAAAGAAAGAAAGAAAGAAAGAAAGAAAGAAAGAAAGAAAAGAAAGAAAAGAAAGAAAAGAAAAGAAAAGAAAAGAAAAGAAAAGAAAAGAAAAGAAAGCAAGCCTGGGGAGAGATATCCTACTCATTGGTATTTTAGAAAGCTAAGGCCAGAAAGAAAAGCCAGACTAGGTCGAGAAGAGCTTTGGCAAAATAGTGGATGTTACTTTCTGGGGCACTGCACTGTTCGAACTTGAACATTTGGTGGAGAGGTGATGGGCTGTCCGCTCCCCATTGCCCAGGTCCGCTGTGCTGTGGAGAAGGGGAGTGCAGAGCACCAGCGGCAGTGTTACCTTCTTCGCGTGTAAATCAAGCAGACTATTATCTAAGGACGGGCCTGATGAGGCCACGATATGACAGCCTGGCCCTTCTGTGGCCAAGTGAATACATCAAGAGGCAGATCGCCTTTCCCTTTGGTTTTGCCTGATCGCCACCCTTTGTAACTAAGATACTGCCTATTTGAAGCAGTGCACAAGAAATACATTTAGAAAGAACAAACATTTGAATTTCTCCAACTCCCCCAGACCTGCCCGTGACAGTTTATTGGGAGGGGGAAGGGCAGTGGAGTGCAGAGTCCGGCCAAGACACAGGCTGCAGGACTGGACCGGAACTGGGTTTGAGTCCTGCCTCTGCAGCTTACCAGCTCTAGGGGTGAGTTAATTTACTTTAATGGGTTCAGCCTCCTCCTCCATAAAATGGGAATGATAATTTTTACCTTTTGGTGCTATTGTGAGTTAATATATATTACATGCCTGGAACATGGTAGGTATTCAGTAACCAGTAAGTATTGCTTTATTAATTCAATTAAATTAGTTTTATTCATCAAAAACCTACTCTTATTTCACTCACAACTTTGCAAATAAAATTCAGAGGCTCTGAAGAAACATCTGGACTACCCATAGACGCACTGGCTATGTCTTATTTAAATAGTTCTTGTGGGCTGGGAGAGTGGGATTCGTAGGTCCTCGTGACTCACGCTCTTTGATGGCCATTTCCCTACGAGAATGAAACAGCTTGCATTGGTGCCAAAGGGACACCATGGGACCCTAAGCTCAGTGGCAAGTGGCAGGGTCCAAAAGGGAATGAGATGGCAAGGCCGGAACACCTTTCTCTAAGTGGACGAAGAGAATGCCATTTTACTGGGCTGGGATTCACACATACAGGTGAAAAGACAACAGAAAACAAGAATCACTAGATGGTGAAATGGGTTTTCAGCCCTGCTAAAAATGTGAGGACTTATTTTATCATTCATAACCCTTTCTGCGTCATTATGCAGCTGTTGACACCATGTTTTGTCAGGTGTTTGAAGAACGCTTTTCAAATGTTTGCTTCCTTTGGGTGAATAAAGGAGAAGAATTTGGTCAACCCCCTGTAGCATGTCCAGCTTGGCAAGATTCCTGAGTGATGGAATGCCTTGTGCTTTGTTCTTATGAATGAACGTCCTCACGCAGCCTTTGTTACAACATGGGAAGGGATGGTACTCTACTGAGAATCCTACAAACAGGGTGACTGTGCCCTAAAGATGGTCACTAAACTGTTGGTGCATTTCAGTAAATTTCAGATTCTTCACCTATTCATTTGTTTATTTATTTAGTCCAGTAACTTTTACTTTTCTTTCATTTGGGAGGGCAGATTGTTTTACAATCCAAGTACAAAGATCTAGTCTTAGTATTTGATGGTTAACACAAGAAATACGGTGCTAAAAATGTTAGCTAATAATCAGTGTGATCACCCTATGTATCATATCAGCACTTTTATTTTGGTCTTTAGTTCTTTCTTTGATTTTTAAAAAGTTTCCAGTTACTTGCGTTCAACATTAGAAAGATAATTCTGAAGAACAGAAATCAAGGAACTAATGTAATATTTAAAAACAAGATGCAATAGTGGTATTGATAAGATTAATAGTAGCTTGTAATTAATGAGGACCCAGACTTCTGGTTTAAGCTTTGTGAGCATTATTTATTTCCTCTCTTGTATTCACACACACACTTATTCACCTGTGAACTCCGCATCTGTAAGATAAACTGTCACAAGTAAGGATCTGAGTCTCAGAGAGCTAAAATGTACCTGACATCAAACAACCAGAAAACAGATCCAAGAGTGTGGCCTTCACATTTTAGTTCCCAGGGGACCACAGAAGGACTGCGGCCCTGTCTTGAAAAGAGGGACGTCGTCTTATTCATCTGTCCCCAGCTCCTAGCACAGCACAGAATGGAACAAAGGGGTAATGTCAGTCACTCTTTCTTTATTTTAAGAAGATGAATCAGGCCAGAAAGAGTGGGAGGAAGAGAACAGAAGGAGACTGGTGGCATGGAGACCAGTTTGGATGTTATTGAAATAATACAGAAAAA
Organism: Saccopteryx leptura; assembly: GCF_036850995.1. NCBI lineage: Eukaryota > Metazoa > Chordata > Mammalia > Chiroptera > Emballonuridae > Saccopteryx > Saccopteryx leptura. The sequence continues at coordinate 211,914,468 of NC_089503.1, read as the reverse complement.
GAAAAATGATAATGGAATTTTGAATGAGAGAGCAGCACTGTGAAAAGAAAAGCAGTGGATGTGAAAGAAACGTAGGAAGAGTGACTCCATGGGACTCGTGGCCATGTGCCGGCAGCGAGGAGCGCCAGGGCCTCTGGTGAATATCCATTTAGGTAGCACTTATTTCTGGAGCGTCCTCTGAGTGCCGGGAGCTATTCTCGACGCTGGGATGCAGCAGTGGGTCAGGCAAACGGGGCTTTGCTCTCGTGGAGCTCATACTCTCACTGGAGGATGTATCGGTCAGCACCACTATATCCAACTATGGATTTTCAAAGTACTGGCTTTCGTGATCGTAGGGGCTGGCCCATCTGAGACCTGCAGGTCAGGCCTACAGGCTGGGGATTCTGAGCAGGGGCTCATGCTGCCTTTTAGAAGCACAATGTCTTTTCATACAAAGGTTTTGCTCTGAACACCTTTCAACTGATTAGAATAGGCCCACCTAGATTATTTAGGATAGTGTCCTTTGAGTGTAGGTACTAATCACGTGTACAGAACAGCCTAGATTAGTGTTTGATTGGAATAGCCTGGCCCAGTTGACATGTAACACTAACCTTAACCATCACAGAGTCTGCAGAAGGACTAGTGCATAGGAAGAAATCACTTAGGGTGTTAGAGAGTAAGTACCGACTTCTGTGGATTGGACACTCAGGGAAGTCTCCTCTACGTGCGCAGACAGATCTTCACCCTACAGAGGAGGCAAATGAGACTGGGAGCAATTAAGCTGACTTAGTTAAGCTAAAACAGCTAATGATGGGCCCCGCCCTCATTCTGAGTCCAACATGCATTCAGGAGAGACAATAGAGCCCGCCTCCCAGGAAGAGCCAGAGGGACCAGAATGTTTGACTTCGTCCCCAAAAGGAGCACCAAGTGGTGAGCACATTCAGACCAGGAATGTGTTTCCTGCATGTTGGGTGTGCAGCCTGAACATAGGGAGGGAGGTATTGCATGGGGGTCAGGAGGGTGGGGACGGTTTTTCAGGCTAGGACTCCATCCAGCATCAGCCCCTCCTGCACAGTGCTGGAACCCCCTTCTTCCAGGCTCAGCTCAAGGCTCTTATCTGAGCCACTGTCTCTGCCTAGAATACCCCCTTCCTCTCCCCTCCCCTCCTGTGGATAATGTCTGTGCAGCTCCTAGGTCTCAGTTCTGACACCTGGTCAGGGACACTTTCCCTGTGTGTCCAAACTAAGGTGAATCTCCCAGTTAGAATTCTCCCTACTCCCGGGTCTCCTAATGTGGTACCTGGTCCCCGTTGTCAGTAAGCAGTTGATTTACATTATTATTTTATTAATGTTGGCCTTTCCTATTATACTCCCCAAGGGAAGGGGTCAGATCTCTATTGTGCCCACTCCCAGCAGTGAGCACAGTTCTTGGCAGACAGGGCCTGTGGGACGAATGCATGGGTGAGAGAATGAATGAATGCAACGCGCCCCTTCTAGGGTGTGAATCTGCAGGGCATTCTAAACAATAATTTGCAAACACAATGACACATCTGGTTACTACTCTCCTTTCTTCTCATCGTCAATCCATCATATCCTGTAGACAGCTAATGGGTAGTTCCCACTTGAAAGGCGGCCTCTTTCTGCATGTTTCTCTAATTTGAGGGGGGGGGGGTCCTTTTTTAAGCATGTGGCCTAAAGCCATCTAACACAAAGAAAATTGTGAGAACTGTTAGAACAAACGAGAGGAGCGAGCAGAAGTACTCCAGGTATAGAGCGCCACTGAGGGAGGGTCACTGTGGATCAAGTGTCCGAGGAAAGCCCTCACTCTAAAGACAGACGGTTCTCTCTCTTCCTGCCCCGGGCAGGGACTTCTAACTGCTTCTGCCCCTGGTCTGGAGTCTTGAGAGTGAGAAGACAAGCTTCTGACTCCAACAGTTTCTGAGTGGGCTCCTGAGAACGGGCTCAGTGGAAGCTCAGTTAGGAGCCCCCACACACATCTACCAGATGCCACCCCCGTCCTGCCACTCAGGGTGAGGCTCGCAGCACTGGCGCAGGGGGACAGCAATGGAGCTGAGTGTGTCAGCTGCAAAACCACAAAGGTGACAGCCCTTCACTCTGGCTTCTGATCTGACAACCAGCAACCATAACAACTTAAAAGGTCATGCATGTTGTTAAGTGCTTCCAATAGCTCTTCTGCCCTTTATCTGAGACCCCAAATAGTATGAATGGAAATGCGCCTTTATTTTGCAATTGTCTTCCAACTGTAGGAAAAGAAATTCAGGAGCTATATAAATGTAGCGTCTATCAAGTTATCCGGAAAGGTCCCCACAAGTTTCTCCCCTTGTATTCTTCCCACATAAACATTCTTCTTATTGAGAGAGAGGAAAACATCTCTCTGTCTCTCCATTTTCTGAAACTTGGAATCATGTAGGACACTCCTGGGAGACAGACAAGCTTTGACTGCATCGCCACAGGGGTAGCAGGAAGCACATTGGCCCAGGGGTTAGGAGAAGGAGGTTCAAGGATCGGCTCTGCCACTGAGCAGCTGAGGGACCTTGGCCGAGTCTCTGGGCTGTAGTGGACGAGGGAGTCTCTGCCATTGCCGCCGCTCTAAGATGTGTGGTTCTCATTGCAGGCATCTTTTCCACAAGTCCTGTGTTGACCCCTGGCTTCTAGACCATCGCACCTGTCCCATGTGCAAGATGAACATTCTTAAAGCCCTAGGGATCCCGGTAAGCACAGCACAGCCTACAGCATCGTACTGTCTGTCTCTCTGTATTACTCTCCAAAGCAGCGAGGAAACGTCACACCTGGCTCTCTCCTGTCCCCTCAGTCCCACAGCAACGGCCGCATCCGATGAGGCCCTAGGAGACCTCCCCTGTCTGAAAATGCTTCTCCTCTCACTTTTTTCTCTGTCTGAGAACACCATGACCTTCTCTCACCATGTCCATTTTATTTGTCTGTGAGTCAGAGTCCTGCGTGCACAGCCCACGGGCGTCTGTTCCGGGCCGCAGAGTGTACGTGCAGGCAGGCGGGACATCCGCAGAGGCCCGATGGGCCCGTTGTGCATCTATGTCCTCTTGTGCCATCGTCCCCGCAGTGTCATCACAGAGCTCTGCGGGCCACGTTTTCTGGTCCTGCCCCAGCCACTTAGCTTCCAGAGGAAACAAGCTCTTCCCAACCCGGGGAGGGGAAGACAGCTGCTGGGAACCCGGCCCAGAACCTCTGCTGAGCTCAGATCTCTGCGTAGACCTGGAGGGAGCAGGAAACCCACACCAGAACCACTTAATTCTGGTGTGACCATCCAGCCAGGGCCTCTGTTACATGTTTCTTAAGCCCAGATCTCTCCGCCAGTGCAAAGAGAATCCCACCAGCTGGCCAGCCTGGCAGTCCAGGGCAAGGTTTCCAGAGCTGGTGACATCAGATACCGTGTGAGGGCAGGAAACGGGCTGGGCCTCCCAATCTGAGGGCTGCTTAGAGAGATGTCAGAAAAACACAGGCGCCCACCTTCTAAAAGAAACTAGACAGGCAGGAAGCAGGAACCAGCTCCTCCTGCTCCCCACACTGGGCTGCAACCTCCCTGTTGTCACTCCTCACTACACTGATGGCAGAGAATAAAGAGAACGTTAATAGTCCCAGGATGTCACTGAAGGGGGAAGGATCGGATCAGATATCAAAGGGTTTCCTTAGTGCCAAAGGGCTATTCTAGGACTATCGGAGTGCCTTCCTTCCGAGAGGGCACACCTGAAGCATCATGATGTCAGGCACTGGCGGAATTTTCTCCCCTGGACCAGCTGCCCCTAAACCAGCCGAATGCCGACTGTCACGGCTGATACACCAGATACAAACCAACTTGTGTGACTTTGGCTTTGAGCTAGATTTTGAAAGGCAATGGATAAAGTTTTCAGGCCAGAGTTGTAAATGCATAATGCATTTGAGGTGAAAATCAATTACTGAGAACATGAACTATCATCAGTAAAATCCCAACATCTCTACCAGATTCTGCTGACTTAGAAAATGCACTCAAATGTTTACCCTTTTTACATTCCTGGCTGTGACTGATTCTTACAAGGAAGGGGGGCATGTGTGTGTGCGCGCGCTTTCATGTATGTCTGCGTGTCTTTGGTCTCTGAAATCTTGAGAATATGTCACTTGACCTAGTTTTTATTGCTCAGGATATTTTCAGAGCTCCTAAGGGTCTATTCTAATGCTTCTTGATCAGGACAATGAAAGCAAATTGTGTACTACGTAGCTTTTGATCCAGAGTCTCCCTGGGGAGATGTGACTTCTCCATAAGCTACCTTTAAATGAGTTGAGACTACAGCTATTAATTGTTTTAAAAATAGAATTATTGGTGGCCATTTGGCTTATTCCTAAAAGTAATTTTGTGACCTTTAGCGGTTGGGCCTTCTGGCCTGGGTTTATACCTAATCAACTCTGGATAGGATTATACTGAGCACACTTGAAAAATAACCATCACTAGCACCCCTTTTGGATTTTGTCAAAGATTCTTAAAGGCTAGCCGAACAGGAACGTGACACGCATCCCAGCACACCCCGGAGAATAGAACATGCTCTGTGCGGAGGCACCTGGGTTGTGCTACTTCCCACGAAGCACCGAGGCCTGGGGCTCCCCTCCGTGAGTTCCTGTTTTCATCTGGTGGACTATACTGAAGTAGGGATCTGGGAGGAATTTTGGATGTTGTTTCCACGGCAGCCTCCATCATGGAGTAGGGTAGCACCATGCCTAAATTCTACCAAGGAGATGAGGTTTGTACTCTATTCTCAGAACTTTCCATGTCACTGGACAAGCTCATAGCCCTCCCAACTAGAAAACACTTCCTGCAGCTAACCCAAATCTTCTTTATGCAGCTTAGAGAATTGTGTTACAACCTTCCTAAGCTTCTATACTCCATTTTTTCTTAGTCAAGGAAGGCTGAAAAGACCCTGTTACTTTCTCTTGATAATTGGTACCTGTCGGTCCTTCATCTCTGTGCCCCTTACATGTGCTAAGCGCTCAATAAATGTCTGTGACATTGTAGCCCATCCGAGTCTGAAGGCTGCCAGTCACAGAATCACATTTATGAATTTCACCCTGATCCTCTCTTTGAACAACATCCACTCATCAACAGCTTGGCTGTAATCCTGACCCACTAGAGAGTGGCAAGGGTTTTTTGTGTTTGTTTGTTTGTTTTTGTTGTTGTTGTTTTTAGCTGAGTATCCTTGTGGCTGCCATGCTATAAGGCAAATAAAAGTAAGCTGAAAGCTAAGAGTTGGAAACATTTTCATTGTGTAAGTGGGTTCCTCTCTAAAAGGAACTAAAGAATGAAAGCAAGCTCAGGGCCCACAGAATTCCTGTTCCGATGGGTATCTTTCCTCAGTATCGTTTTCTAGGAGAAATAACATGCTGAACTGAAAGGTGAGGGGGGCAGGGGGTTCCTGTATTGTCGGAAGTCTTTTCATCTCTTTGTCTACAATACAGTGCTTTACCCTCCTTTCTATCCAATCAGGTGTGTCTTTCTCCAATGGCAGAACACAGGTTTCCATGACCACATCTGTGAGGTACCATATAAACTGGGTGTTTTTATATCCCAACAAACACGTTCCCCCATCACTGTTATCCAGCTATGACGGGATGACTATTTGAACCGGAAAGCCTGATTACTTATGCCTGCTGACACTGTCTCGCAGAGCTTATTCTCTGCTCTTTCCTCTCCTTTCTCGGTTAAAGATACAGTCCTGTTGCTACTAGTCCACAAAGTAAAGGCAAACACCCTGCATCAAAATGAATAAAAATATTTTTAAAGAAAGAAAAGAAATAAAGGAACAATATCAACAGGCAAACACAAGATTTTGAAAAACGTGGCAGTTGTTATCACTTACATAGTTGCACTCAGATTCTTATGGCTGAAAGAACAGCCCGCACGCTATTCGCATTGGGAAACCTTTTCATCCCTGATGCCCCACATAATGGGTTTTGCTTAGAAGCATCTTTGCATAGTATAAGGAAGGGGAAAAAGTGATTTCTCCTTCACCCTTTCTCCTTCTCCATTTTGGGACCTGTACATTAGACTCAATACAAGAGAAAATCAATCCAAAATTTAGCAACACATGCATTGCACATATACAGTACAGGGGAACACTTAGAGATGAGTAACTCAAAGGGGTGGTGAGCACTTGAGCTTATATTGCATCTTTGGGGAAAAAATAAAAAAGCAATAAACTTTTAGAGAAGTAACAATCCAAAGGAAAAGGGCTCTGAGTTTCTAAAACAGCAAATTGTGAAGAAGTAAATATATGGGAGAAATTAATGGTGGACAAGGCCACATTGGTAAGATCTGTTTGTACAGACCCATTTCAGAGTCGATTCCCAGTCATTGGTGATAAGAATGTTCTTCTCTCCTTGGTTCAGAGAGGAGCACACCTTCATAAATTTATGTCCTGCTTTTAGGCACATGGGGGAGGATAAACAACCTTTCTTTATAGATTTCCCAGTTGTTTCAGCTCAAAATGACCTTTATGCCAACATAACACATTTCGCAGCGGCGTGTTCTGCTGCCCTTCTTGCATACCTTACCTTTGCCCAGAACTTGTCAGTGTTTGAAGTGTTTTCTCAAACCCTTCCTTAATCTAGGGTAGATTCTCATGTTCCCAAGTTCTCAGAGCAATAAACTGAGACTCAGATAAAAATTTCAAATCAATAGTTACTAACCATTTAATAATTTTCAGGCACTATGTGAAGTCTTGGAATTCAAGAGCAATATAATGCCGTTGAGTTACTTTCAGAAGCTTGTGTCCCACTTATACGTGACATCTAAAAAACTGAACTCATAGAAACAGAGAACAGAAAGGTGGTTGGCAGAGGCAGGGGGGGGGGAGTGGGCAAAGGTGAGAAGATGGTGAAAAGGTACAAACATCCAATGATGAGATAAATAAGTTCTGGGGACATAATGCACAGTATGGTGACTCTAGTTGACAGTACTATGTGGTATATTGGAAAGTTGCCAAGACAGTAGCTCTTCAACATTCTCATCCCATGGGGAAAAAAATGTAACTGTGAGGTGCTAGATGTTGACTGAACTGATTGTGGTGATCATTTGGTAACATATACATATGTTGTATAATCATTACGTTGTACACCTTAAACTAATGCAATAAATATTACATGTCGATTATATCTTAATAAAACAGGAAATTAAAAAACTGCAGACTAGTAGAGGGAGACAAACACAGTGAGCCATGACCATAACAACGTGGGAGAAGTATGAATGAGGTGTCACAGCACCTCAGACGGCTACCCGGGAGGGGGCATGGCTTAGAAAAGGTGACACTTGGACTGTGAAATGAAGGGTGATTAGAAGTTCACCAGGAGGGCTTGTTTGAGACCTTGGGGTGGGGAAGGGGAGCAGGATGGTTGGGACGGATGTCACCTTGAGTAGAGGGGCAGCATGAGTGAAAGCTCTGAGACAGGGACTGTGTGGTGTTTGGTGTGTTTCCAAGGGCTGCAGGTGAGCCAGAGAGTAGGCTGGGCGAGGCTGCAGCGTGCCAGTCTTGCCATTCTAACATGGCAATTCATTCTTTGGGGGAAAAGAAGAATCACACCTGTGTTTTTGTTTGTTTATTTGTTTTAAAAAGAAAAGAGTGGTCTGGTGAGAAAGCAGGCACTGGGATATATTAGGCGGACACTGTAGGGAGAGGAGGAGCCCAGTAATGGAATGAGGAATGTTTGTACCATAACTGCTCCTGTGCAATGTCACAAGCAGTGAATTTGGTGGCTCGGCCATTGAGTGAATTGACTTGCAACAACTTGAGTTTCAGTGTACTGACTCATTTCCAGTAGAGGTGAAGAAGCAAAAAGAAAAGAGAATACAAAAAAAAGGGAACTAACTGAATTTGAAGGTTTTGTGGGGTGATGGAGATTTCCAGCTGACTGCTGCAAACACAGTCACCGCAGGTGTGGTGCTCAGGACAACGGACAACTAGGACAGGAGTCCAGCATGTCGACAATCTTGCTTTGTGCTCCCAAAGGGACCACGAGCTGCGGGTTTTCTCTTTTAATGAACTTTTAACACAACATAATATCCAATGTCATAATCAGTAACCGAGACTTCTCACTGAACCCAGCCTACCCTATTCTTTATCCACTGGGAGTGCAAAACCATTTTATTGTATCACTCAAGGCAGTGTTGATGTTTGGAGGAAAAATAATTAATTAATAGCTATTCTCAATATTTCTCAAGCCCATATCTCTCCAACACTACCTTTTATTATGTATAGAGGTATAACAACTGCAAGTCATTTTAGAAAGCTGCTTATGGAGGATATTATAAATATATTCAAAATCACTTCAAACTGCAGAACTGAGGCCAAAGAGTTAAACTTGCTATGTTGCCCCATAGTAAATAGTCTAATGAAACTGAGCAACGTAAGCCACCTTGCAAAGCAGAGAGCTCTCATTTCTTTGTTGTTCAAGAGGATATTGGGGGGGAAAGAGGCCTGCAGGGAGTGGGTAGTTACACTCAGCCGTCTCACCCTATGTTATGATTCTAAGGTTTTCGTTTAGAAGATTTGATAAATGTCTGATCAATTGCATATTAAGTAAATAGGACTTTTTTCTGTGGCTAGTTTTTGGCTTATATTTAACAACAACGAATATAGCCTCACCCATTCTGTGTTTGCGCGCGCGCATGTGTGTGTGTGTGTGTGTGTGTGTGTGTGTGTGTGTGTGTGTGTGTTTATCCTTGCTGAACAATTCACAATATCAAGTTCTATCCCCCTCTAGTATCATCAGTATATTTGCAAATAATGCATGGGTCTTTGGGGGTCATTATCAGGCTGCCAGCTACTTCTTAAAGGAGAAATTAACACTCCCTGTAAGGAAGGCTGGCATTATAAATAAATATCATGTTATTGCCCCTAAGTAATTATATTAATATATGAAAATTGCTACTCTTGGAATTAAAACCTTGTATCTAGATCTAAATGAAACTTTTGGAAAGGAAAAATTGGAAGATGTTTTTATGTTCATTATAGAACTCTATGTAGAAATTTTATTACACAAAATGGTTCAGGAAGAAAGCAATGAAGAACTTGGTTTTCCATCCAGACAAAATATTTAGGCCATAGACACCTCACCTCTGACTTGATGGCACACTCTAAGAATAGATCCTTTTCTGCTCCCATCAGCCCAACGCCGACTGCATGGACGACCTGCCCACCGACTTCGAGGGATCGCTGGGAGGTCCACCCACCAACCAGATCACAGGCGCAAGCGACACTACCGTAAACGAAAGTTCAGTCACCTTGGACCCTGCTGTTCGGACTGTGGGAGCCTTGCAGGTGGTCCAGGACACAGACTCCACCCCCCAGGAGGGAGAAGTCATCTTTTCTACCAACAGTAAGTTCTGTGCGTGAATCGTGCTATAGTCCAAAGGGCTGTTGCCTTGTGGGAGTTGAAGAAAGACCCATTACCTCAGGAAGACAAAAAAATTTTTTTTCAGGTTAAGCAGTTGTACTCAATAAGTTTTTAGAGGCCCAGCTCTTTCCAGATCCAGCAGGGCAGATAGCACACCTGGCTCTGCACACCTGGCTCTGCACGTACCCTAGGGCACCTGAAGCCGGTGGGGCAGTGGGTGTGGCCTCAAGAATGGAGGGCAGGTGAGAAAAACAGGAAGGGGATGCTCAGTGGAACTGGGATGGAGCCCAACCCCCTCACTCGTGTGTGTGTGTGTGTGTGTGTGTGTGTGTGTGTGTGTGTGTGTGTGCGCGTGTGTGTGCGCGCGCGCGCGCTGGTCTGGACTGCATGCAGGGGGGGGCTCTGTAGTTGCAGGACTCAGATGTTAGCAGCACCATTTAGATGGGAATTTTCCCAGTACAACCTAACCCCTTGTATATGACACATTAAAATACCTTTGGGTCCCTTCCCCGTCTCTCACATAGACACGAACTCCATACTGTCCTGTTTGATGTTAGTAATAAAAATATTAAAGTAGGTGTTATTAGCATCAAGATTGAAGCAAAAAGCCTGACCAGGCAGTGGCACAGTGGATAGAGCATCGGACTGGGATGCAGAGGACCCAGGTTTGAGACCCCGAGGTTGCCAGCTTGAGCACAGGCTCATCTGGTTTGAGCAAAGCTCAGCAGCTTGGACCCAAGGTCACTGGCTCGAGCAAGGGGTTACTCACTCTGCTGAAGGGCCACGGTCAAGGCACATATGAGAAAGCAATCAATGAACAACTAAGGTGTTGCAACAAAAAACTAAGGATTGATGCTTCTCATCTCTCTCCTTTCCTGTCTGTCTCTCCCTGTCTATCCCTCTCTGACACTCTCTCTCTGTCTCTAAAAAAAAAAAAAAAAAAAAGATTGAAGCAAAAAAAAAACCCCTAAAGTTTTACTCCTCAGCCTAATACAGTAAAGATTACTTCAGGAGTTCTAAAAAAACCCGCCTGCTATTTAACAGAGGTTGAAGGTTAAAACTGGGGGTGGATGTTGCAATTGTTAAATAAGGTGTATTTTATCCCTTGGTAGAAATAACCAATTCACTACAGAATATTTGGAAATACAGCATAGCAGATTAAAGCATTCCGGGATATTTTCTTTTAAGTTGGTCTCTCTTTTGCGTATTTGTGATGTTTACACGAGTTATCATCATTCATGTTGAAATGTAAAGATATGCATTTTTCTAATAAAGAAACGTAATGGTCCTCATTATTAAATATTGAAAGAGGAAGAAGAGAATTTAAAAAATTCAAAAATCACATAGGACCCCATTTCCCAGAAATAATCATTCTTAACGTTTTGGTGCGTTTCCTGGTCATCTGTTATGATCCTGTCGAGGCAGAGCCGCAGGGGCTGACCGCTGAGTCTTGTAACCGTCGGACTTTCACAGGACCTCGGCAGGACGCAGCTCCTAAAGGAACTTGGTGATAAATGTCTGCCCATGCAAAGCTTATTGTTTAGGGTAGATCGGTGTTTTCACTGGACTTGTAGAGGCATAAGGACCACAATATTGAAACACTAATGGTTAAACGTTAACAGTCCTTAAAGGTAGGTTGTGATCCTTTGGTTTTGAAGGTTCAGAGTGGTGTTGTCCAATATTAATAATGCAGGCCACGAAAGCCGCTTTAGATTTCCTGTAGCCACACAAAAATCATGGGGGAAGTTCATGTTAACAATATTTTAACCCAATGTAGCCAGAATGGTTTGCATTTTTATGTACTAGTTCAAAATCCGGTGAGCTGGACACTCAAAGCACATCTCTGGTACGCTGGCCACGTTTCAAGTGCAGGAAAGCCACGTGGGGCTCGTGGCTCCACGCGGGAGGACGCGCATTGAGAACCCTAGTCATTTAAGGGGGGGAAAGACCTCGAAGGCTGTTTAATTTTCACCATGATGAACTTCTAATTTTTACCATGGGAAAGTTGTGGCCCAGAGAAGGAAGTGGCTGGTTCAGGTCAAAGAATAAGTTCTCTTTTCAGAGTCGGAGATTGTCCCATGAGATTTCAGTTATTGACATCTTTAGTTACCATCGGTATATCAGCATTAGTGGCTTGTGTGAAGTATATTGGAAGGCCTGAGAAAATTTTGCTAACAGTTCAAAAACCTTGAAGGTGTGAGCCTTCTCGGAGCCCATGGGAAGAACCAAGTCAGAAACGCGCTATTTTCCTCGCAGTAAAATGTTTCTTTAATATTCAGGAGAGAAGTTGTCCTTTGTTACAGTTATTATTTTGAAAAGTGACTACATACTTCATACATCTTAGGAAAACCCCAATGACACATGAAAAGGCATAGTTTATAGGTTAAATACATCCAAAAATGAAACTGAAAATTACGGTTGGTATCCATGTAATTTATAAAACATAAACTATTTTGACTTTGAGTGTTTTGGTCCTTGCAAGCACTCCATAGATGTTTATTGACTGATCTGAGGTGAAAAGATCCGATCCCAGCTTGAAACCAGGAGCTTCTGTTCACAAGAGAAGGAAAGATGCCAGGTAATTTCAAAGAGAAGTATTGATAAAGACAAAAAGAGGCATATGACCACATCTACAGTCTGAAGACTGATGGCATATATTATATATGTATTGCTAGAAAGGCCAGTGTTATAATATAGGAACTGAATTTCTTTTTCTAGGCCATTTATTAGTGATTTGTTTACTTTATGAGGATTTAACAGAGTAGTCCGGACATCATCATTCTGATTAGACGTTAATGGTTTATACCATTTACCGAATGATTGTAGATTTCTTAAGGGGAAAATTCTCTGCTCTCCACAGGTTTGTAAATTGCCTTGTGCCCTAATTGAAATAAATAATCAATAAGTGAACAATCACAGATGCATGAATAAAAAAGAGAAAAAAAATTCAAGCTCTCATCAACATTGTTGTAACCAAGCCTCTAATGCTATCTTTAAAAAAAAAGTGTGTAAAGCCAGTAGCCGTGGCTACCATCACAGCCACCTGGCCCGTGCAGGTTCGAATTTGATTTGGACAGATGGTAATGAAACAACAGAGCCAAGAACTGGTGGGCCATTACCTTTAATCCTAGCTTGCACCCGGCGGGCAAGAAATACACACAGTGGGAAAACACTTCCCTTTCCATTCAGGGCTCCCAAAGCCACTGACTTATCCAAGTTTCCTAGAATCAAAGGTTTCTACCTCACCAGCCTTATTCACCTCTGTTCCCCATCTCCTTCTCTCTGCACAAATTCTGCACAAACTGGCTTCTCCTCCAGCACTCCGCCATCTTGGCTGCTTCTCCTAGCCTCCTCCACGTGGTCTTTCTCTGCTCTCCTCCAGCATGGGCTCCTCTGCCCCAATTTTATAGTAGTATAGAAATCAAAACCTTTAATCCAGTATACAAACAAGGAAGTCTCTGATACAAAGTCACTTATCTGAAGCATAAATGGGATTCCTCATGAGAGTGCACCACCCCACATCATGCAACAGTCAAGGGTGTGGGGAAAAGCTAGATCTTAGTAATAAAAGGGTGGGAAAGGCTTAGTCTTAAAACTAAACCTTAGGCTATAAGGACCCTGCCTGCTTACAGCCTGTCCCCCACACCCAATGCAAACTATAAGCAAGCAAACATATATATCATATTTACAAACTTATTTGACCGACAACGTGGCTGGAAATATAAATGTAATTGGGATATAGTATTGCTACAAATCACAAATAAGTAGCACACTGGTGGTTGGACCTAACTTTTCTTGGCATTATCTCTTCCCAGCTCACATCTCTACAGACCCAATCAATTACTAGAAAATGAGGGAATAACAGCAACTCACAAATATGTAACACCAGCGATACACCAGGCACCCTCTGTATGTTAGCTCACAACAACTCTGTGAAGTAAATATTATTTTTATCCTCATGTTGTTGAAGCAGAAATGGAGACACAGAGAGATGAAAGTATCTGGCCCACGGTCACATGCTGGTGACCGACAGAGTTGGATGTCAGGGGCACCCCGGGCTCCAGAGTCCCAGATTAAACCACTCCATGCTCGAAGGTGAAGTAGGGGTGGAAACACACACAGTTGTTCACTCCCTTCCTATTTTATTTATTTGTTCTTTTCCTCCATTTCCCCCCACCTCAGAAAGAGCAGAGATGTGTGTAGTGCCTACCTGAATGCTCATTCATCCCTACCTCTGTTCTTCCTTTACTGGCAAAGACTTTTGGCATGTGGCTCTCAAATGCATGAAAAAGTCATCTCAGCCCTCAGGGGGAGGGGGAGGGGAGGGGTGTGAGGCAGATTGCCTTTAGAGTGAAGATGGGAAAATCCGGCCTCACAGGATCAGCTTCAGCTCCCAGGAAAAGAAAAAAGAAAGAAAGAAAAGCATTCATATGGCAGAAGAAATCCAAACTTTTTGCAGGTCTGACGTTTGAGAGCAAGACATTCTTTATGTGCATCTTTCCTGTTTCTGGCATTCCGCCTTTTATAACCTCACATGGCAGTGCGTCCCCCTTAGTGAGTGCTAGGGGTCACTGGTGCGAAGGGCTAAGGGCCAGAGAGACGTCCCTCCCAGCCCTTGTTTGCTGGCCCGGCTGCACCAGCGGTGAACTTTGCTTCCGATTCCCCATGCCTGGGCTGCAGTTGCGGGCTTTGCTTCAGCGGGAGAAAACGTTCCTCAGAATCGAAGAAAAACACAGCTGAACAAACAGCTCTGGGTGTTTGGAGACCCCAGAGAGGAGCTAGAGAAAGACACAAGGAGAAGCCTACCACCTCTTCCCAAAACATTCCTTGTCGTTCCACGCTGTTGGGAGGGCCAGGGCCAGAAACCTTCCCTTTGTTTCTCGAGGACAGTGTTGACACCACCATCTATTTCCTGTATTGAATTGCTACACACCCATTAGCAACACCTCTAGATCACTCCGCATTGGCCATTCCTTCACCTCACCTGGGAGGGCGGGGGAGCTGGGAGCCGGTGGGAATCAAGGTGTCTCCAGTCTGCCCCAGTACATGCTGGGGAGCACAGGGCATCATGGTGACCACCCGAAACGCAGCTGGTCTTCCAGTTCTGCAGCAGGAAGCAGGACTCAGGGATCACGGCTAAGCCTCCACCGGTTGGAGTGAAATGTGGTCTTGCAGTTCCTCTCAGAAACTTCCTTTGCTAACTTCCTATCCACCCTGATCCTGGCCAGACGCACAGTGCATCAAATATGCTGAGCTGATATCATTGGTGACACAGTCACAAGGCTTCTTTGTGTTTGCTGCACAGCCTGCCACAACTGTGCTGGTGGCTATGACGCTCCCAGCCCCTGGATGAAAACTCCAGCAAGAATTTTCTGCTCATTTTAAAGTCACTAAAAGTCCTAAGAATCCCTTCAGGACTCACACACAAAGAAATTTTTTTCTGCGGAGTCTTCCCCCTCTCCCTCCCTCTCCCCTGTCAGAGTTTTGGTGGTGACTCGGGGCAGACTGGCTTCTGAGGCTTCTTCATGAGGCCTTGCAGCCCCCAGGCATACAGCCAGTCTGCAGCTTCTGTCTGCTGAACCTCCGAGATGTCCTTTAGGATAGGACCGCGTGGAGCCCAGTCCCACTCGCTGTCCCCATGGCCAGCCCTGGGACACTCACACATCACCTACCCTGACAGCCTGTCTAGTATAGCAGCCATTCTCTGGCTCACCCCTGACCCCCCCCCCCCCAGGCCTTCACCTACTCTCTCCGAATGCCAGGCAGAAGGAGACCTGAGCCCACAGTCCACCTGCATTAGCTTTGCTGAGGCCGGGCCAGGTCACCCTGAGTCCCACCTACAGGGCACACAGTTCTGAATCCCCCAGGGTTCCCGCACTAGGTGTGGGCATGGGACGGAGTCCTTCCCCACTGGTTTGGCCAGAGGAATGGATTCGGCATGAAAACACCCTCTCCATAGACCGTCTCTTTGCCAATTTGCCCAGCTCCCTCTCCCTCTCTCTTTTTTTTTATTATCTCAGACTGGTGGATAGGGTCCAGAATGGCGGGACTGGTCCCCCTTTCTGTCCCTTGTACCGCGGGCCATGGGCAGGGAGCAGCGGGCGGGAGGTCGAGACACTGCCGTGCTTTCTTTGCCATCCACATCCCTCAGTAGAAACAGAGGCAGGAAGCATCCATGAGTGTGCAAAAGAGTGAGCTCCTGAACGTCTTAATGATCTTCACCAGAGGACACACCTTAGTGGATACGGCTACCAAGCTACGGTCCCTTTGTGAAGAACCTAGAAATACAGTTGCCTTTTTAGGGGGGAAAATGTTCATGCTCTTCAAAACACACTTGCGAGACAAAAATAATTGTCTCAGCACAGCTGAAACGCCAGCCTGGAAAGAAAAAAAAAGTCATCTTCAGGAAAAAAAAAAAGTCATTAGCTGCCATCACCCGATCTCTGGGGGTTCTCCAGGGACACACGATTCACACTGATTTTGAAAAGACTTCCAAAGAGTTTATTCAGACACTGCCTGGAGTCTCTGGAAGGAACTACTTTGGTTTATTTGAGGAGCTCAGTTGTAAACCTCTGGGGATTCTTCATTGCTAACGACACATCCTCTGAAAATTAGGCCAGAAATGACATTCGCTCTCACATTTTTAAAGTTCTGTGTTTATTGTTTAGGGATAAATTCGTGAAACATTCAGATCCTCTCTATCCAAGTTTTAAATGCCCTTCGGCTTGCTCTGACCACAGTCTAAACAGAAAGAGTGTGTCTTCAGGACTTTTCCAGGAAACTCCATTTTGAACCTCCGACTCGAGACAACGGGGAGAGGAGGGGGGAGGTTGGTGTGAAGATCATATTTCTGTTTCCAATGTGCAGCTACACTTTGCTACGTTTGCTAAGCAGCAATTTCAAGGTTTTATGTGACTGTAAAATACACTGGTGCTTCCAGAAATAAACACATCTACAAGGGAGGGCAAGTGTGAGCAGCCACGCCTGCTTTTCTAACACGCACCAAAGCCTGAAATGGCCAAATAGCTACTCGTGACTGTGGGTAATATGCTGGCTGGATCCTGCAATGAGAAAGGTCTCCCTCAGTGCTCATAAAAGTCACATAAGCCCTGTTAGGGAGACGGCTTTGATGTGAGCAGAATCTGTTGCGTCAGACAACAGAATCAGTCAATGCTTGAAGATTGTAGACCCCAACTTCTCATCCCCCCTCTCAGGAAATAGCTAAGCCGCGGCGGACGATTCCCATACAGAACACAGCACTTGCAGGTTGCAGGACTGCTCCCCACAATCAGCTGTGTGTCTCCTAATGTGCCAGGTCCCTGAAGCAACATCACCTCCTTGTTTCTGAGCCCTCTGGCTCACAAGCTCAAATGACAGCTTCCACAGATGGACAGCTGTTCGGAGGAGCAAAGATCTTTGCAGTAAGCACATGCCCTGATCATCAAGTGACCCAGATGGCTGCTGTCCAATCAACAAGCTGCTGGGTTGTCCATAGTAACATTCCTTCTGGATTAAAAACACATGGCCATCCAAGAAAGCCCACACAGGGCCGGACTCCCAGGCCTCTCCTGTCTTGTGCGTCTGGTGCCTCTGACAGGGACTGCTGAGGACCCACAAATTCACTAACAGCCCGGAAGGGAGTTAATCCATTTAGACCGCACATATATTGCCACTTGGAACACTCAGCTTAGGCATGACACATACCAACTTCTTGGAAGAAACTTGTCTCTCTAAAAAACGATGTAGCTCAGTCAGTGGATTAAATTCACCTATTTCTGGGAGATTGTCGTGTTCTGTGTTCTGTGGTGGCACCACCTCCAGTTGGATGAATTCCTCCCAATGCTGTCTTGCTTGTACCAAATGTCGTGGTTAGGCAGCTGTTATCAAAGTGAGCCGGGGCAAGGGCGGTGGGGCAGATCTGCATTTTACCAGACACGTTGACTGAATGTGGATCTCAGCAAGGAGGTGGCCGCTAATGGCAAGAATCACAGTTGGCAGGTCCACACCTTGTCAGTGTAAAAAAGAGAAGGTTTCTCTTTGCATCCCGGTTCTAAAGCAGATCAGGGGCACTTCCTTTCTTCAGAGATCGAGACAGCAGAAACAGCTAAAAATGCCTTCTGGATGACATAAGAATTGGCTGCAAAAATTCAGACTCTCAGGGTTTTGTAAGTGAAAGTATTTCAGAAATGAAATTCAATGTCTCAGAGGGGGAAAAAAATAGTAAAACCACCAGAACATTACTGGAAACACCACTAGCCAGAGGCAAAAAATTTGGCCTTTAGTCCCTATTTGGCTTCCAATTAGCTGGTGTGCCCTTGGGCAAGTCACTTACCCTCTCTGCACTTTCATTTCTTCAGTTGTCAAATGAGCCACTTCTACTAGCCAAAAGAAATATCCTGAATTCATTAGTTGATTGTTCTTCATAGGACCTCAAAGCATAATTCACCCCAAATATCTTGCTCTGGCTGCACAGCATTCTTGTACAATAGAAACAAATACTGTAGTAATATTTATCCCCAAAGGGAAAACTGAAGCAGAGGAGATACCTGAATTTTCTACCGTGGCTCAGTTGTCTCTCCAATACTGGATCACATCATTAAACTGGGTCCCTGCCCTGCAAAGAAACCAGGCCCCTGAGAAGCTCACCTGTTCAAAATTAAGAGTACAGAGTGGAACAGGGAATTAAAACAGGGCCCTACAAGGTGATTTAAGACTCAAAGGCATCAGCATTGGTCATCTTGGTCAATGAATCATCTAGAATCAGCTGAAGATTTCTGGCTGCAGATGGTCAATTGAACCTGTAGGTTCATCTCTGCTACCCAACCAAGTTCCACCAACCTTATAAAAAGGTATAAACCTTCAAGGAACGTAAGAATAGAGAAAAGAATACAAGACAATATGTCAACATATTTTCAATGACAAGTGAGTGGAAATGTTCTTAAATGCAGGAAGCTGGCCTCTTAAGTGCTTCCTAAGGGTGAAGTCAATAAGAAACAGGTGGTTTTACCCTCAGAGCTCTGGAGATCCTCAGGATACAGAGCCCCAGGTCCCCGGGAAGGCTGCGGTATAGAGTGATGCTCAAAGGAAGGTCCGGTGAGAGACTCTGTAGAGCATTTAGGCCTCCCAGGCTCCCTCCCCATCCTGAGCCACCTGCCAGTTGCCTTGGGCCCATGCTGAGGTCCGTTTCCCCCACTGGCAAGCCCCATCCAGGCTCACTTAATCACAGTGCCTCGTTTGTGAATATGACTGGAAGGCAAGGATGGCTAGACAGTTGCAAGAAACCATTAAATCTAAAAGAGCAAAGATAATGAATAAAATTTCAGGAACACTAAGATAATTCAGAGCATAGAATTCTATAAACCATCCTTTGTACCCTTGGAGATAGGAGATAATATTGCATCCATGGGAAAGAAACCGATGCAAGGAATTTTCAGAGAATGAGAAAGAGCTCTTGAAAATTAAAAAGTATATATACAGCAGGATTAAAATTCCCATAGAATGGTTAAAAAAGAAAATCAAAGATAAAGTACTATTTGTCTTGTTAAACTGTGTTCTTGGTGTGAAATTAAAAAAAAAATTTTTTTAAATTTGATTGAAAAAATTAAATTTAAAAATAAAAGAATAAAAAAGGGTCAGTTGACTTACTATTAAAAAATTAATCCAAAATTCAACATACATTTTGTATTATCATCTCACACACTACCCCCAAAATGTGCTTTTTCTCCTAGTGAAAGTTATGGCCTTGTGTGGCATACCTGACTTCAGACACTATGTATGGAACCAGTCTTTCAAGAGTTGTTTTTTTTTCTTATTGTATGCTACATTTGTGTTGTATTTGCAACACACTAGTGTATAGACTTATGTTATAAGTTAGTGACTTCAGTTTTTGCAATGAAATTTCTTCCCAGTGCTCAAGGCAATAATGTGTGATTATCCTATATTCTTTCCACTCTGTTGCTCTCCATAGGAAAACAATCACCACGCCATGTTCATTCTTCCTTTCGATCTCTCTTCCTGTGCCGTTTCCCCCTGCCGCTGCTATCCTTCAAGACCTTATCATCTCCTACCTGGACTTTTGCCAAGGCTATTATCTGACTCCCCCTGTTTCTAGCCTTATCATTCCTGGTCTGTCCTGGTCCTGCTTCCTCGATAATCATCTGTGGAAATCTGATCTTCGTTCACTGTTTTGCTTAAAACATCTTGATCACCTCTCTCAAGCTGGCTAATCTCAACAGATCTGTAAGCATTTGGCCTCTGCATCTCTCTCCAACTTTCCACCGTTCCCACCTGGCCGTTCATACAGAAGCATTTCCAAGTCACTAGTGGTTCCAGATACAGTGTCCCTGACCCTTCCACCTGCCCCCTCCTGCTCAGCTGCACAGATCCTTCTGCTGTGTTCTCTGAGACGACTTCTCTGCTACTCCAAGCGGGACCTGGTGTTCCTCCTCCAGTTATCTCCGTTCAAACAGTCATCTCTGTTAGGATTCCTTGAGAAAGCCTCTGTCACTCCTCTAAGCTTATAGGTCCTTACAGAATTTGGACTCCGGCTGTTCACCTTCATGCTCCAAAACTCAGCTCAGTTTATGGCATCCGGTCAGACTCAGTAAACATTAGCCGAATGAATTGACTAGGCCTAATTTTAAAGGAAACCAAACAATAGCACCAGTTAGAAATGGAAAAGACTATATCACAATATGTATTTGCATTTTGTCTGCTAATGAAAATAATATATATGCATGTGTATATAAATTCTTCCAAGGCCCCAGCAGACCAGCCTCCCTAGAGCCGGTTCCTATGGGATGACACTGTGACCCTTTCCCCCGTGACAGGAACACAGATGCTAAGCTGTTCCTCCATCATGAGGAAGGCGGGAGATTAATGCCTTGTAGAAATGGATTGATGATTTATTATTTATCACTATTGAAACTGGACTGCACAGCAGAAGCCGGGATGAAGAGCAGTGGAGAGGGACGGAGCAGCGGACACAGCAGCAAAGGGAGATGTGATGGAGAAAGACCCGCACACCTGACCATGCGTCACTTTCCATGGACACCCTGGAAACCTTATAAAACCAAATGCCCAGAAACCGGAGCAGCTTAGGTGAAGCTCGTGATTTTTGTTCTATACCCTTGGTAGTAGTAGTATTCTTTTTTTTTTTTTTTTTTTTTTTTACGTTTTTCTGAAGCTGGAAACAGGGAGAGACAGTCAGACAGACTCCCGCATGCGCCCGACCGGGATCCACCCGGCACGCCCACCATGGGGCGACGCTCTGCCCACCAGGGGGCGATGCTCTGCCCATCCTGGGCGTCGCCATGTTGCGACCAGAGCCACTCTAGCGCCTGGGGCAGAGGCCACAGAGCCATCCCCAGCGCCCGGGCCATCTTTGCTCCAATGGAGCCTTGGCTGCGGGAGGGGAAGAGAGAGACAGAGAGGAAAGCGCGGCGGAGGGGTGGAGAAGCAAATGGGCGCTTCTCCTATGTGCCCTGGCCGGGAATCGAACCCGGGTCCTCCGCACGCTAGGCCGACGCTCTACCGCTGAGCCAACCGGCCAGGGCCAGTAGTAGTATTCTTAACGTGAACCCAGAATGAATCAAGATGACCCTACAGAGAGAGAATACAGGCTTGGGGAAACCCAATAACTTGGACATTGGACGGATCTGGGCTTCAATCCCGGCTGGTCACTGAATTAGTAGCCATGCTCATTTAACCTCCTGAGGCCTCAGTTTCCTCATCTTTAAAATTCTCCAGATAAAATCCACCTCACGGTGAAATGTATCAAAGCTGATACTGCTGCTGACTCAGGGCCCGGCACTCAATCAATCATAAATGTTACCTCTGTTCCCACTGTGCACATCTGTTCCTGTGGGAACACACGTTGGACAGGCACATTCCAAGTGCCTATTTGGCGCAACGGAACATCTTGATATAAAAATGTCTGCACAGCACCTTTCTCAAACAGATCCCAAAGCCTGGAAGCTTTAGGTTGTAGCCTAAACCATTTGTCTCTGGGCATGAAAATCGACAGGACCTGGCTTGTCTCCGATGATCACAGTCCCTTTACTTCCTGAGCCAGAACCACACGCTTGCTTGTCGTTGTTTATCTTTTTCATTAACTGACCATTGGAGTGCTACTGATACAAACTGCAGCCTTTATTACCATGATCTCATAGAAAGTAATGACCGTTCTTACAGCACCATTCACAGAGAAGCCTCTCAGGTATGAGCGTCATCACTAGGCCAGCCATCAATCAGTCAAATGCCCATTAGTGTCCATTCCTAGAAAGTCACAATTATGTCTTCTTCCACATGGCTCTCTCTCGGTTGTATTCCAAAGACAACCACCCTACCAGATAATCTTAGAGGGTGTTCATCCAGACAGATGATCTGTTGAGAAAATAATAAATTCAGACTTGCTAAGTCTTGATGTGCTTTTGGTGTTGGTAAGTTTCACCTGAGGGGACAGTTGGGAGCAATAATTTTGGAAGTGCCCATTGATATAAACCTCCAAGTTCACAGCAATGGAGTCCCACAGCCCCACCTAGAAAATCCACTAGGGAACATATGAACATTCAGAGTATTTTCTAACTCATTATCTTCTTATAGCATGATCTTCACTGCACTTCCTTCCTCCCTTTTGGGAAATAAAGAATTTGCAGGGACATTTCTAGAGAAAAGAAAGTATGTAGTGCTTAAGTGATTTCGGCAAACTCTCCTCCCCAGCTCCATACAAGACACAGCTCTGATGGTGATCTGTCAGGTCCCACTGAACTGGATGTGATGAGTCTGAGAATGCCAGTATGGGAGGGAGACCGCCCCTCCTCCTCACTCTGGGGGCTTCCCGTGAAGCACGCACCGGGACACCCAGGTGAGGATCAAGCCAGGTTCCCTGCGCATACAGGCACACACGTTGCTAGGATAGAAGGCACTGACTCTTTACTGTTACAATCATTGCTCCTTTGCAGGTGGACCTCTGTGTGCCTGGCCTGCATGTTGTGGTTCAGGCATCCACCCTCATTGTCAGCATGAGCAGGGACTCCAGCATTGTCAACTGGTGACAGCAGGCGCTACTCCTAGAGAAAACTCTTTAACAGGCGGAGATACTAAAGTTCCGTCCTTGATCCAGCAGAGCAAAAGATGAACTTGGGAAGAATTGTATTTGGTTATTTCAGATATGTTATTTCACTTAGGAAAATGGTCTTAGTGTCAGAGAATTAAGTGCTGAACAACAACAACAAAGATAAGGCCACAAGGTTATATTTTATAGTTCCTTTGGATTCACAGCAGCTAAGATCTACGAATTACTTAGAATTAATTAGTGGGGCACAGCTAGGCAGCATTTTCTTTTCCTCCAAAGACAGTGTGGATAATATCTTCAGGAAGCTAAATACTTGAAAGGAGGTAATAATGGTAGGAACTCTATCTTTGTTATTCTTTTTCTATCTTGATGAGTAATTGCACTTATGGAACACAGAACTAGGACTTAATTGGCACATGATATATCACTAATCTCTGAGAGTCCCACGCTGTCCTCCTCTGAGGCGTGTCACTGAGAATTTGCCTTTATCCTGGTGCAGGTCTGCGCGTGTGATACCCTCACTCTCTAGGTCCAGGATTTTCTTGTGCCTGCAAGTGCCTCCCCTTCTCAGAGAAACCCAACGTCTAAAAACACGGCCACAAAGCAGAAAAGGTACTCACCCCTGTGGCTGGAGTTACAGAGTTTTAAAGGAAATATGTTCAAACAGTCCCAGAAATCCCACCCAGCTTTTCCTCTGCCCTCACTCCCTGCCCCTGCCCGGGAGTCTTTCTCTTAGGGGGAGTGGGAAAAAAACGAACGGCTCTGCAACTGCAAAGGTGAAGTTCGCAGGATACTCGCTGCTTTCTGCCTGACTTGCTGATCCCCAGGATGAGGGTGTCTGTTCTCCCCAGGATTCCTGGGAATTGAAGATGCTCCCTTGGTGTCTGTGGAGATGCAGCTCAGCATGAGATGAGCAGTGGGGTTCCATGTAATTAGGGGATTTATGGATTTTTAACCACTCAATGCCATATCTGTCATTATTGACAATGCAGCCCACATTACAGGAGACTTTAGAAATAGTGTGGGCAGCTATTGTTCTGTGGCAAAGCAATATAAAATATTTGCAAGCAGGAAAAAATAAACGTTGATGACTGCATGATAAGACCTATGCAGCAACAGAGCACCTCCTGTTTGGGACACGGGTTCTGCTCGTGCCTGCAGATTCTTCAGAATTACAGGTTTCAAATGTTCATGGGTTGTGTGCTACTGAGAAGTATAGGCAAAATGATCAATACAGCATGCTGCCAACAGAGGGGTCAAGGCAGGGGCTCTCTCCAGGACACATATTTAGGCCAGCTGTGAGTTCAAGGGGAGAGGGCACTCATCGTGAACATCAGGAGTCATGACAAATAGCAGCAGCACAGTCCTTAAAAGATTCCAAAATCCAGAATCTAGATGGGCCACATGTACAAAGCTCACACAACATATTAAGAATAAGTGAGGAGGCCCTGGCTGGTTGGCTCAGTGGTAGAGCATCGGCCTGGCATGCAGGAATCCTGGGTTTGATTCCTGGCCAGGGCACACAGGAGAAGCGCCCATCTGCTTCTCCACCCCTCCCCCTCTCCTTCCTCTCTGTCTCTCTCTTCCCCTCCCGCAGCCAAGGCTCCATTGGAGCAAAGTTGGCCCGGGCGCTGAGGATGGCTCTGTGGCCTCTGCCTCAGGCACTAGAATGGCTCTGGTTGCAGCAGAGCGACACCCCAGATGGGCAGAGCATCGCCCCCTGGTGGGCATACCGGGTGGATCCCAGTCGGGCGCATGCGGGAGTCTGATTGTCTCCCTGTTTCCAACTTCAGAAAAAAATACAAAAAAAAAAAAAAAAAAAAGAATAAGTGAGGAAAAAAGACATCGTGACATACTCTGAAAATACCTATAAGACATCATCAGAAGTTAATCTAGAAGTCTGTTTTATTCATTAAACAAAGCCATTTTAACAATGATCTCAAGGATGTAGTCTACTATTTATTAATGCCTGTTTTGAGCTGGGATGAAACCGCTTTTAAATAAAGTTAGATTCTAACAGATGTCTACAAACTGGAAGTTATTTGTCCAAGTGCTATATAAAAAATATAGGTCTCATTTGCCATATCTGCTAAAGATTCTGTCTACATAAGGGATTTGTAGAACTTTTATTAGTTTATGAGAAAGGAGGGAAAAAGAGAAAAGTGATCACTTTGGGGCTGATGCAGGAAAGAGTAAGACCTTAACCCCGCATAGTAAATTTCAGAAAGTGCCCCTGGGATTTGTTCAGAGAACTTGGCCTTTTAAACATATGTTCAAGGCTATTAGGATAAAGTGCCTCTGTCTTAGATTTCCATCTTTACTACTGGAAAATTCCTGGTGTTTTTTTTATCATTGTTATTATTATTATTATTGATTTTAGGTCAAGAAGAAGGGAAAGAAAAACACTGATTTGTTTTTCCACGTATTTATGGATTCATTGTTTGATTCTTGTGTGTGCCCTGACCCAGAATCAAACCTACAACCTTGGCATATCGGGATGATACTTTAACCAACTGAGCTACCCGGCCAGAGCAAAAATTGCTAGGTTTTAATTCCTTTTCTTAATCCTGTGTTTATCATAGATATGCTCACTCAGTCATGATGGTCCAACTATAAATGGAATTTCAGAAATATATGGTGAGATATCAGCCCACACTGTGGGTCAAAATATCAGGCCTCTTTTCTTGAACTAAGAGTGAGTCAATATGTTTTTGAGAGCTTATTCATTTTTCCACTTGCCCATCACCCAGAACACCAGTTAGTGACTAGTTCTCAAATCTGCCACAGATGAACGATGCAGCCTTTATTGGAGGAGGTACAGGTAGCCAGGGGTTCTTCTAAACAAATGACTTGCAGTCTTGAAGCTTTATAAACAGGCTTCTCGGGTGCTTTCTGGGGAAGCTGATGGTCAGAATGGGTCTAAAGTCCTTAAACTGACTGTGGTGATGGAACAGGTGGATGCAACCTGAAGCCTGCTAAGAGATGTGCTCATGGCTGTTTGGTCTATAATCTAGCACTGAGCTCCCTATTTACCTTGTGATTTGCTGATGTTCTTCTTGAGGACTGATATGTGAGCAAGTTATATTTAAAGTACTTCTTTCCTTTTGAAAATATATAGGTGAGAATGTGTGTTCTTACTTCTGTCCTCCCCTCCATAAGCCCTCCCAGAGAGAGGGAGATGTGCTGTGTCCTGCAGCCTGACCTTTCAGCTAGCCTCTGTGTTTCCATCAGAGGCCTGTTCTCGAGTTTCTCTTGGCTCTCGCGTTGAACGATCTTATAACAGGGTTATCCTTGTGCAAGCCATGGGGATGAGGCTGTCACATGGCAAATGAGCTGTCTACAAAATGTTGATGCATCGACCTACATCTAGCAACACTGAAGAAAGAGAACATTTTAGAAACAGTGGGGTAGTGGTCAGGGGAAGAAAGGACAGCCTTTGTCCATCAGCACATCAGTGGACAAAGAAGGAAGCCAAGAGGCTTAATGGGAAAGGAATAAAGCAAGTCCTCAGTAAATATATGAAATACACTAAAGCCACGTGTTATCTGGCTTAGCATGTGCCAGGCACACTGTGAAGTGAAGCAGTGTGTTACTATTATCACTATTTTATATAACGAAACCAATGTGATTGATTTTTCAAGCAGTTTATCCAAACAAGTATTTCATATGCACAAACATAATCCACGCATGTTAAGTAAAGCCATGACACGTGTTAGCATTCAAATCCCTCTATAGTTTTAGTACACTGTCGGGCAGATAAGTTATTATTTGCTCACACTGCTAAAGATGGCCGCTGCTCTCATGTGCTGATGCTCTCACATGATACAGCTAATTGCCCTTCTTGCTTGGGAAGGGGCTTGGTTATGCTAATGTGTGTTAGGGGAGGGACTTTCATGCCAAAAGTTTTAAAAGGACGAGCTAGGAGGCCATTTTAGAGAGAGTGACCACATTGTTGTAGAGAGGAAGAGCCCATGCTGTAGCAGGGCAGGGAGGCCATGTGGAGGAGGCAGCCAAAATGGCAGAATGGTGAAGGAGGAGCCAGTTTGTGCAGGAGAAGGACATGGGGAACAGAGGTGAATAAGACTGGTGAGGTAGAAGCCTTCAATTCTAGAAAAATTTGGATGAGTTAGTGGCTTTGGGAGCCCTGAATGGAAAGGGAAGTGTTTTTCAATTGTGTGTTTTCACTTGATTACCAAGAGTGAGTCGAGAATAGGGGTCGAGAACCTATGGCTCGCAAGCCAGATGTGGCTCTTTTGATGGCTGCATCTGGCTTGCAGACAAATCTTTAATAAAAAAATAACATTAAAAATATAAAACTTTCTCATGTATTATAATCCATTCATTTCCTACCGCTCATGTTCATGGTTGTGGGTGGCTGGAGCCAATCACAGCTGTCCTCCAGCACAACACTAAATTTTTATTGGATAATGCCTAATGTACACAGGTCGTTGTATGGCTCTCACAGAATTACATTTTAAAATATGTGGTGTTCATGGCTCCCTCAGCCAAAAATTTTCCTGACCCCTGGTCTAGAATAAAGGAAAATGGACCACCAGTTTTTGACTCCACAGTTTCTTTATGATCTGTCCGGATTAAATGCGAACCTACATGGGCCAGGCAGCTTTGATGGTGGCCGCGGCTACTGGTCTTGCATACACCCTATCTTTCCAAACCTGTGGTCTGTATTCAGTGAGACCAGTCAGGAAATATAGAAATCAGCTGTTGCTGAGCTGTCCTGCTTCTGCTGGGGAAACCCCTGGCACTGCTGCTAATTAAGAAGTCAGGATCTTCCTCCTTCAAATGCTGTAGAAACCATTGCCAGCACTCCTGTAGTCCACAGTAACCTGCCTGAACCAGAAGAACAATAGCTTCCCTCTTCTTCTTGCTTTCCAATCTCCTTGGCAGGACTTAAGAGAAAGCCAGCTGGCAAGGGAGTCTGGGAAATGTAGTTCCCAGCTTTCTAGCTCCCTGTAAAACAGGAAAGGGTGGAGTACCTACCAGCTCCATCTGGCACATAGCTTATCTTTCTCCAAAATCTGAGTTACAGCCAAACCAAACCATCCACATGCCTGACGTTTGCTCTGTTGATACCCTGTCACGCTGGTTCTCCCAAAAGGAATGCCATTTTTTCTAATCTTTATCCTTAATAATACTAATCAGACTTCTTGCTACTGGGTTACACGTCACCTACTTTCTGAACCCTCTTGGTTATTCAATTGGAGGTGAAACTTACCCCACCCCTTTATTTCCTTATCATTTTGTTTATTCCTGTTTTTTAGCATAGATCACCTTGTATTAAATATGTAGATACAAGTCTGACCTCTTTTACTGGATAGAATTCAACTTAGAGGCAGAGCCTGTGTTTAGGTCATTTTTGTCTCCTCCAAACCTCATCAGCAGTGCTGTGTACCTAATAGGTGTTCAGTGAATACCTGTTGAATGAATGAGTGAATAAATAAATTGATGGATAAATAAAGCCTATGGATAACCTTATACAGTTGCAGAAATAGGTGTGTCTGCACAATCCCTGCCTCTCTCTCTCCATCCAGTACCTTCCTCTTTCTTGCTCTTTTCATTCCTATCATGTTCACATTGCCAGGAACCTGCCATAAACCAAATATTATGTCTTATGTTCATGGTTTTCTGTAGGTTTTTCTAACTCAGGATTGTAAAATAGCCATTGACAGCATAAATGTCCACTAGATTTTGCCTCTTTCACTGCAAAAATTAATGTAAAGCTAATGCAAAAGTCACCATGTCCCTTCTCTTGGCACTTAGTAAGGAATTAATAAGTTGAACGGTTAAGGAAATTAGTAAGAAGTTTGAGCCATTGAAGAAAATATTTCTCTTGCTGGATGAAGTGTCACAGGGAAAGAAAACCAGCCCTGGCCAGATGGCTCAGTTGGTTAGAGCATCATCCTGAAATGCAGGCGTCACGGGTTTGATCCCGGTAAGGGCACATTCAGGAACAGATCGATGTTTCTGTCTGTCTCTCTCCTTTCCTCTCTCTCTCCGAAATCAATAAAATATAAATAAAATTTAAAAAACATGTAACATTTAAAAAAAGGAATGGAAGAAAACCAACGATGAAGAGAGAAGAGCCAACTGAATTCATAACTCTGTGGCCTAATTTAATACAGAGACTTCCAGGTAGTTCTCCTTTACCAAGTCAGAATAGAAACAGTGCTTTACATCCCCTCCCATCTAAAAGGTAAGAAAGAATTTTTTTTTATTTTTTTATTTTTCTGAAGTTGGAAACGGGGAGGCAGTCAGACAGACTCCCACATGCGCCCAACCGGGATCCACCAGGGGACGATGCTCTGCCCATCTGGGGCTTTGCTCTGTTGCAACCAGAGCCATTCTAGCGCCTGAGGCAGAGGCCATAGCGCCACCCCCAGCACCCGGGCCACCTTTGCTCCAATGGAGCCCTGGCTGCAGGAGGGGAAGAGAGAGACAGAGAGGAAGGAGAGGGGGAGGGGTGGAGAAGCAGATGGGCATTTCTCCTGTGTGCCCTGGCCAGGAATTGAACCTGGGACTCCTGCACGCCAGGCCGACGCTCTACCACTGAGCCAACCGGTCAGGGCCAAGAATTTTCTTGATTTGAGACCATGTTGTTGTTTTTTTTATAATCATGAGGCAAGAATTTAAAAAGGCAAAAGTACCACTTACATCTGAATGATTTTAGGAGTCACTTGGCCAAATGAATGAATTTATATCATCAGCCTGGAACACATGTTCCTAGAGGTGGCCAAGCATTGATGGCGAGGACAGCTTAGCAGCCAGAGAAAAATATGACAGGTCTGCGATTCCAGAATAGCACAGTTGTCAACAGCAGGATAACATTTCTGCCCCTTTCTATGTACGTGACCTTGGACAAGTTGACTTCACCTGTAAAATGTGAAGCAGTCACTGGAGTCATCAGACGCCTACTTTCAGAGAGTGGCTGTGAGGATAAACATCCACAAGGTATGTAATGGCTTAGCACAGTGTCTGACACGTACGGAGGAGTCAGTACATGCTAGCTATTACTATTACCACACCACCTCCAAGGAAAGTGACCCAGAGGCCTGCCATCCGCACAGCAGAAACCCCTCATGAGAGGGAACATTCAAACCACATTGGGAAGCTTTTCTTCTCAGAAATTCTTATTAACAAAAGAATCCAAAGGACTACATTTCCTTATTGAAAACACTCTGCATTTGAAGTCTGATTAACTTTCCCACTAAGATTGTGATAGGGAATATATGGGCGGCAACCCAGCGCTAAAAAACTCAGTGCTAAGAACAAGATGAAAAGCCAGTCTGCTGGGGCATCTCCACAGTGGTGTTCTTGTGTGACATGGGGTGACTGGAGAAGATGTCCTACTTTCAAGAAGATAGGCATTGGTGGCATGGACAAAAAGATGCCGTTTTGCTTTGAAACTTTATTTTTCAAGTACATTGGGGGAAAAAAAAAAATTCCAGCTTTTATGTGACCCAGAGCAGCTCCCAGAGTGTGAACCCTGGAGAATCAGAACACCTGGGAGATGATACTCACCGCCACGTTCTTTTCTCCCAACCCAGAGAACTCTTCTTCTGGGCACAACGTACGTCATCGCCTAACCGAGGAGGCTCACCCGGCCTACCGCCGCCTGTGTCTTCGTTCAGAAGGAAGGCAGCCGAGTAAATGTCAAACCTCACTCTAGGAAGGAGAATTTCCTGCTTTACCTTTGAATGGCCACCATAAAGAAACAATTAAGTTAGGAAAGCACTGACTTCACATCGAAAGTGTCATATCTGGTTAATAGAACACATGCTCAGTGAAATGGGAACGAAAATTATGCTTTGATAAAAAAAAATAAATAAAAAGCCACACCCCTCCTGTTGCGTCCCA
Organism: Saccopteryx leptura; assembly: GCF_036850995.1. Lineage (NCBI taxonomy): Eukaryota > Metazoa > Chordata > Mammalia > Chiroptera > Emballonuridae > Saccopteryx > Saccopteryx leptura. Next base: position 211,884,129 of record NC_089503.1, on the reverse strand, counting down.
GAATGCATCCTCCAGCTCAGGTGCACTGCCGTGGGTGACTCTCAGCCTTTGCTGGTTTCTGTGAGATTCTGGTAAAAGCAACCCTTTCACCTGAAAAATGCATATATGCTCATGACCATGAAAATATCTGTGCTCTAGGTACTTGGACTCTCCTGAAAGTCCACTTATCCTTTGGTTAAGAGTCTCAACTCTGAATGGTAGATACATACGGTGAAGTTCATGGACTCCAGAGTCAGTCAGAGCTCCGTTTGAAATCTGGTTCCAACTCGACCGCCCGCCCTGTGAGCTCAGAAAGTTTTTAACCTTAGTTTTATCACCTAAAAGTGGAAATAATAATTCTTCCTGTGTCATAAGTTAATCATGAATATTAAATTAGACAATCTATTTAAAGAACTTCCCATAGTCCCTGGCATGCACTAAGTACTTAATGAGCTTTACTATTGTTATTAGCTAATAATATACAAAACTTGATCCTGACAAAGCCAGAGTGGAACTTCAGTACAATTTCACTGTTACAAACATTTACCAGTGATGGGATTCTAACATGAGAATGTTGACAATAGCATCGGCCTGAGCCAGGGAAGTGATAAAGATAGGCTAGGTGTGCCCAAGCCCAGACAGGACAGCCTTGAGAACCTTACAGTTCAGGTTGAAAGACACCAACAATTACAATGCCCATTTCACAAAGGGAAACCTGTGACTCCTTAGGTAACATCTTATGTATTAAAGGGGGAAGATAGTAATAATTTGTGATATTTGCCTGATATCAAAAATGGCACAGGCGATGGCACAGTGGATAGAGCATCAGACTGGTATGCAGAAGACCCAGGTTCGAGACCCCGAGGTCGCCAGCTTGAGTGCAGGCTCATCTGGTTTGAGCAAAACTCACCAGCTTGGACCCAAGGTCACTGGCTTGAGCAAGGGGTCACTTGGTTTGCTGTAGCCCCACAGTCAAGGTACATATGAGAAAGTAATCAATGAACAACTAAGGTGTTGCAACGAAAAACTAATGATTGATGCTTCTCATCTCTCTTCGTTCCTGTCTGTTTGTCCCTGTCTATCCCTCTCTCTGACTCTCTCTCTCTGTCTCTGTAAAAAAAAAAAAATTGTGATATTCAAAAGGGGGTGGGGAGGAAGAAGAGGGTAAGAGGGGATAAATGGTGATGGAAGAAGACCTGACTTGGGTGGTGAACACACAGTGCAATATGCAGAAGATGTATTATAGAATTATACACCTGAAATCTGTATAATTTTATTAACCAATGTCACCCCAAATAAATACAATTAAAAAGTAAAATAACCATATTAATAATAATACATTGTGAAATTAATAAAACAAAATCCCACTGCTGAGAATTTTTTGGTTAACCACAGTTAAGCTACTGATTGAATTTCTTCAGAATCAAATGTGGAAATACATATATGAAAGCAGTAGTTATAGGTCAACAAAGTAGGTTACAAGGCTTGATTTAAAACAGTCTTTTCTGCTTACCAGCTAATGAGATTCCTTTTAACGCTGCGATAGAGGTGCCAGGCTGGAACGAGATGACTTGGGGTCAGCCTGTAAGTCCACCCTCACTGATTCAGGAACACCCACAGAGCCTCGTTTCCTTGGGGGGTGGACGTTATGAGTCAGTGCCTATAAGGGAGGTCAAGAAGCAGAATCTATTTAAAAGGAAGAAAAGGGAAATAAATCAATGGCACAATGTTCTCTGGCCATTTTCAAGCTCTTAGGGGCTCCCCCCCTGCAGTGCTCTGCCCTTCCCCTAAATAGATTTGCAACTCAAATTTCTACACAGGCCAACTCCATAATCTGATCCAATGCAGCAGACTGTTGGCCAACCGTGGTGCCCGTGAGCCTCTGTGCTTTGAGCTGGGGGGGGGGGGGGGGATGGGGCAGCACTTGCCCAGCTCACCCCAGTGATTTCCATCTGGGAACCAGGCACGTGTTCTACATACTTATTTCCCAAGATAAATTTAAATATAAAATTGTATGTGAAATACCTGACTTTTTAATAATGGTAAATAATACCTGACTTTTTAAAAACGAATCATGTCGGAGGCACCAGTTTGATCTTTGGCTATAGGTTTTGGTGTTAAGTGCTCTGCACCTGAGTTGTCTTTCTGTTCTTGGTCTCTTCTTGGACAACCTCATCTGCTCCCATGGTGTGTATATAATACCTTCTCTGTGTTGCAGCCTCCCAGATGTACTGATTGTCACAGCCTCTCCTCTAAACTCCAGACTATATCTAGCCACCATCCCCACATCAACCTTGGACTTCCTACGGGCACCTCACACAGCACATGTGCAAAACTCAGCTCTTGATCTATCCCCACCTACCCAGCTTCCAGTTTCTCTCGCTCAGTAAAAAGTCTCTGTATTGCTTTAAAAACTGGGGGTTACTTGACTTTCTCCTGTCCTGCTGCCATTGGCCAGTCCATCATTTGTCTCTGTCGTGCTCTTCTAAATGAATTCTTCAGTGTGTCCCCTTATCTCCATTCCTGTTGCCACAGCAAGCCACCGTCAGGTTTCATCTGTTTTCTGCAGTAGTTTCCCCTGGATTCCCTCCAGCCTCTGTTCTATTGGTCTAGTCTTCACGTAACAGCCAGAGTGATCCTTTACAGCAGTGGTCTCCAACCTTTTTTGGGCCATGGACCGGTTTAATGTCAGAAAATATTTTCACGGACCGGACTTTAGGGGGGACGGATAAATGTATCATGTGACCAAGACAAGCGTCAAGAGTGAGTCTTAGACAGATGTAACAGAGGGAATCTGGTCATTTTTAAAAAATAAAACATCACTCAGACTTAAATATAAATAAAACGAAAATAATGTAAGTTATTTATTCTTTCTCTGCAGACCGGTACCAAATGGCCCAAGGACCAGTACCAGTCCGTGGCCCGGGGGTTGGGGACCACTACTTTACAGTATGAACTGGATTGCATCATTCCCTGTTTAGATTCTCTGAATGACTTTACCATGAAGGAAAGCCAAGAGGAGGAAGTATGTCAAGTAGGCATGATACTACTGTGTTAAAAAGACTAAGAGGATTTCTTTCATCTGTAAAGCAGTACTAATAATATTCATATTGAAGGGCTGTTGTGAGAATTCAATAAAGGCCACTGTTATTTTTGTTATTTTTGTATTAGCCTTTGCAGGGCAGGACTTAAAATTTCTGTTGTTATTGGCTACTTTACAGTCACCTGCGGAGAAACTTCTAAATGTCTTAATGGCAGTGTTTTCCTTTATGTAATCATGGTCTCAAAGTAAATGATCTCTCTTGATTAAAGGATAAAATTCTGCTTTTAATAATTATGGAACAGACCAAGCTCAATTAAAAACATAAGGCACAGTAAAGAATAATTTCAGCTTGAACTGTGGTGGCACAGTGGATAAATGTCAACCTAGAATACTGAGGTTGCCAGTTCGAAATCCTGGGCTTGCCTGGTCAAGGCACATATGGGAGTTGATGCTTCCTGCTCCTCCCTCCCTTCTCCCTCTCTCTCTCTCCTCTCTAAAATGAATAAAAAAATAATTTCAAATGTCTTCAGATCATTTTTCAACGTGTTGAAATGGAAAATAATTAGATAATGTAGTTGATGCAAATGTCACACCTCATAAAAACTGAACCATTCTTTTGCAAATCTCTATTTTTATTGTTTTGAATTCATCTTTGCCTTGAGCGGTGCAGGACAGCCGATTTCCAAAATAGCATCGTGATTTTAGCAGCCCATAGAGTGTTGGCAATCCCCATGGCCCCTTTTTGCTTTTAATTCACACATTTCTATTTAGAAAACACCACAGTGGGGTTGAATTCATGAAATCTGCTGAGGCTGGTGGCTGAAGAGCAGGAGCGAGGGTGAGAAGCCCCCCATGCCAGTGCTGTGAACTATCTCCATGGGACCCTAAATCTGTGCTGCCTTTTTTTTTCTTACTAGATCTGTATGAAAGTCACAATATCACCATGATGGAGCTCTTAACGGTACCTCAACATGAAATAAGTTATATCAGAGCAAAAGTTTTATAATCATCAGCTTTCTGCTATACTTAGACATTTTTTATTGCATCTTTTAATTGCATGTTTCATTGGACATACAAGGTCTTCTGGTTTTATTTTGCTGTTGTTGCTTTAATCTTTTTCTTTTTTTCAAAGTCTTTTGGTTTTAAAGCTGCCTTTCATGCAGCTGAGCTCCCCTGACTCCTTTGTTCATAATCCCTAGCTTGACTCTGCATTCCAGTCATATTTAACTATGATATGATGTCCATCTAAGGCTCACTATCACCTCCAGACATCTGTATGTGCTATTGCTATGCTTAAAAGATTCTTCTTCCTCATTCACTTGGCTAAAACACAAGTTATCTTGTAGGGCTCAATTTAGACATCACACCCTATGGGAAGCCTTCTTTGACTCAGAGAAGGGTTACATAGCCTTCTTACCTGCTCCTATAACACCAGGTACCTCTTCCACCATAATGCTTATCCCATTGTCTTATGATTGACCAGCTAATGGGCTACCTCCTGAATGGGAATCATCTCACTCTTACCTGTATTCTTAGCACTTAGCACAATTCTTAACATAGAGTGGGGACTCTTTATGTCTTGAGTGAAGAATGATATAGTCACTAGCATTTTTTGGTTCTCTTGCCTCTAGTTAACTTTCTTAGTCAACCTCACTGCATAAAAAGTGTTGAGTATTTCTGTCTTTACTTCATAGTATACTGCAAGCACCTTCTTATGTAACTTCAAATTCTCTGGAAATGTCACTTTAATGGTTGTAACAAGATGTCCTTTAGAAACTAACACAGTTTATTCAGATATTCTCTATTGTTAGACTTTGTTACGTGGGATGTTATGCTGCTATAAATAATGATTAAATGAATGTTTTTGCATCTCTGATTATTTCTCTATAATACATTCTAGAAATGAAATTACTCAGTGAAAATTTCACAGTTCTACATATAATGTACTACTTACCTCAATGTACTATAAGGCTATCTTTTTTTTTTTTTAATAAGAGGCAGGGAGGCAGAGAGATTCCTACATGTGCCCTGACCAAGATCCACCCAGCAAGCCCACTAGGGGGCAATGCTCTGCCCATTGAGGGTGTTGCTCCATTGCTTGGTACTGAACTCTTCTTTAGTGCCTGAGGCTGAGGCCATGGAGCCATCCTCAGTGCCCGGGGCCAATTTCCTCCAATTGAGAGAAAGAAAAGCAAGAGGGGAAGGGGTGATAAACAGATAGGCACTTCCCCTGTGTGCCCTGAATTGGAATTGAATCCAGGACTTCCAAACGTTGGACCAACGCTCCACCACTGAACCAACTGGCTATAGGGCAAGGCTATCTTTTTAAAGAGTGAAGACTTCATGAACAAAAAGACTAGCTTGTTTTTACCTCATATTTATTGGTCATTTTTATTACACTCTTCCGTGGATGGTACAATAGTAACTTGCCCATTTTTCTGTTGGCCTGTTTCTTTTTTTATAAGAAATTTTTCTTTAGATTTTTTTATTTATTCATTTTTAGAGAGAGAGGGGAGAGAAAGAGAGAGAAGGGGGGAGGAGCAGGAATCATCAACTTCCATATGTGCCTTGACCAGGCAAGCCCAGGGTTTCGAACCAGCAACCTCAGTGTTCCAGGTCGCCATTCTGTCCACCATGCCACCACAAGTCAGACCTAGTTTTCTTATAAATTTAAATGCTCTCAATTTGTTAAAAATACAATCTTTTGTGAAATTTTGACAAATATTTCTAGTGTGATATAGGTCTTTGATCTTACTTTTAGTGTTTTTATTTTTTAAATTTTATGCATATTTATCCATCTTTTCTTTTGTGGATTGTTCAATTGTTTTTTTTATAAAGAATTTCTTTCTCTGCTTAGATATATATTTTCTTACTTAGAAATATTTTCTTCTAGCTTGATTAATGGGTTTTTTTCATTTAACATTTTGATCTTTAAGGATTTATTTTGGGCAACAGTGTGAGAAGGGGCTCTAACTAGATGTTTGTCTTTTTTACAAAATTGTCAATTTTTAAAATATCTTCTCTTGACCTCCAAAGAAATGCTATTAAAGACAATTATACTGAAATAACCAGCACCCAAAGACATAGCTCAGTGTTCACCATGAACGTTTTTTCCTTTTTTTAAATAGCTAAATAAATCTTTAATATTTCTATTTGCAAATGTACAGAAATTACACAGCCACACAGTCTTAGAACTCCAACAGCGTTCCCTGTCTGTTATTACAGAGTTAGAAGTCACAGGTGGAGGGAGCTCCAAGTTTGCAGATCTGCCCTTTTCACATAGTTACAAGGGGGGGTGCAGAGAGGTGTGGGGGCCAGGTGTGCAGAAAAGAGGAGGGCTGTTTCCCTGGACAGTCTGCCTTCTGTAAACACGGTGAAGGGGAGAGGTGCACCCCAGCCAGATGCTCTGGAGGAGCGGGATCTGGGGGGTGTGGATCTCTGGCTTCAGTTCCCCACCCTCCTTACTGGGCGTTTGGAAAAGAAAGCCTTCATTTATAGGAAGTCCGGCAGTTTCATTGACCTATGAACTTTGCTCTCTCCTCCCAGGTGAACAGGAGCCAGCCGTAAGCAGTGATTCCGATATCTCGCTGATTATGGCGATGGAGGTTGGACTCTCTGACATAGAACTTTCCACTGACCAAGACTGCGAAGAGGTGAAATCGTGAAATGGCAAATGTAGAAGAAGAAAAAAAAAAGGACGGTAGGACCCAAGGGGAAGGAAGGGAGGAGTGCCCCAAGACTTGGACCAGGCACACACAACTCCAGAACGCCTGGCCACCTGCAGGGCGCTCTGCTCAAGAACAGTCACGAAAAGCAATATCCAAAGTCAAGTTGATCAAGGCGCAGTTTCTCTGTCTCTATAACAGCCAACAGCCCACGGCCTTGGCAGCTGGGAAGTTGAAGGCTGATTTTTCCCTCCTGTGTCTTTGTAGACACACACTTCACAAGCTCCTAACACAGACTGAGAGGACACTTTAGGGCTTCTTAGTTTTCAATGTATTCCGGGTCTTATTTTCTTGTTGTGGAACAGAAATGTTGTGTTTGTTTAATTTCTTTGGCAAGTTTCTTTTTAAAGACTGTTTAGTTGCCTTCAGGTCCAAACCGTTGTTTTCCTTCTGATTCACTCCAGCTTTCCTATAGGGTTGTGTTTAGAAGTGCCAGTTCCTGCTGAGATCAGTTTGTATTTCATCTCTGAGATTAATGACCTTGACCGCTCAGTGTGAAGTGTGCATGGCTTTGGGAAGTGCTTGAACACCCCGAAACAGTCGAAGGCCAGCTTTCATTAGGAATCTAAATTCTCTCCAATGGATCTTTAAAGCCCCAGCTGCCAGACACCCCACACTCAGCACTGAGTCTGCTGAGGCCACTGCTCGCGGTTCTCAGTGGGACATCACACTGACTTCCACTTGCCAGGCTCTGTGAAGGGCCCACGCGACAGGAGAAGGAAGCTCTAGGGAGGCACTTTAATTTGGATTCTCACAGTCTTTGGCTGAAATTCTGAACTCAGAAGTTCCCTCCAGGGCATTCTGGCCATTCTCCATGGCTATAGGGCTTATAGCTGGAACTACAAGCCCAGTCTTAAGACCAAGTATCACACAAATTCTTCCTGAAAGCAAAATGTCTGTTGAACTGGTTTCCCCAAGGCTAGAATAGGCTCTGGTACGTCCAGTGGCTTGTGCAGGAGATGGAGCCTTTAGAAAAGTCAGCTTTGAGCCTGGTGTCCACCACGCCTGCACAGGGGCGCCTGGGTGTTACCCTAGTTCCCAGCACACATCTGTTACACCTCGCCAGACCTCCAGGAAGGGTGAAATGAAGCCGTTACAGATGGCTTCCCAGGGCTCCCTGCGTGGGTCCAGATTTTAAGTAAAGAAGGGGGTGTGAGTTGGTGAACCATGGGGTCTAAAAAATGTTGGCTCATCAAGTGTCTCCTGAGAGAGACAAAGAGGGAAAGGAAACGAGCTCTGGAATGGATTCTACAAACCACCCCATGTTTTGAAACTGTTTATGTTTGTAATCTTTTTTTTTGTAACCGTGACAGAATTGTGCTATTTTTTCTCCAGTGGGCAATGTTGTAATACATTAGACTCTCCCTGGTGCATAGACGACTAAGGTAGTGACTGGTTTCTTGGAAGAGTCAGGGATCACCCGGTCCTTGGCAGGAGGCGGATGCGTGGGCTGACCTCGGGAGAGGAGGCTCCCTCGCTGAGGTCTCTGCACTGTGGACGAGGCTCTCTCCTCACGCTCATACCTGTTCACAAGCAGAGTTTGGTTCCTCTGGAAAGCCCTGCTGCCTGCTAAGTGTGGCTCAGGGGACACCGCTGGATGCTCCTCTGTCACCTCCTTCAACCGTGTCCTACTGGATGCTTTCTAAGGAGGTAGCAGGGCAAGGAACACGGTCGTCACCTTCAGAAATGTCTCATCTGTCTAGGGGCCCACCCTTCCTGTACGGAAATCCAGGGAGTTACGGGGACAGCACTGAACCAGGGCTCAGGAGATCCCACGGAGCCGCACGCTTGCTAGGCCTCAGCTTCTCCATCTGTAAAGTGGAGGAGTTTATCAACACGGTGCCCAAGGCCCCTGCCGGCCTTTGGACCACCAGGGAGCATTTTTCCCCAGTGGCAGGGGGCAGGAGTCCATTTTTTCCCATAGTGATGGCCCGTAGCTGACTTTCTACCTTGGGAAGCAGGGTTGCTGGTTGTAGAACATGCAGTAACAGCTTCTGAGATCTGGCCCTCCCAGGCTGCTGAGAATGAATGATCCCAATGATGGACGTTTTAAACCCAAGCAGGAGTTGTTTGGTTTCCCCTTGGTTTAAATCCACCATTAGCCACAAGTTCGCCATCGGCAGGCGCCCTCAGAGCCTGGTTCTCAGGGTGCAGTTCCTGCCCGCACGGTGTTTCCTTCTCGGACAGCGTGGGCCTGCACCCCTGCCCCGCCTCCAGTCTGCGTGGCCCAGAGCAATTCTGGCATTAAGTCAAGTGGAATTAGAAGGATAATTCAACGGCGAAAGAAATACGCCTTGTATTCCACACCCAGAGAGAGATGCCTTTTAGAGTGCATCGTCCTCTGTCTGGGGACATCGTCCTGTCGCCACCTGCCGGGGGGCAGGTGCAGCGGGACTGAGCACATAGGCCGCGGCTGCCCCTCTGACGCTGTGGAGACGCGAGGGGCCCAGGAGCTCGCTGTGGCCCGTGGGCCTGTCCCCAAGGGGGTTCTGCTGCAAACACCCTGGCTCTGCAAGGTTCTTTACTTACCAAAGGTCTGTTTCTGGAGGAGTCTCTTGTGGCTTTGGTAGCTTAAAAAAATGTGTTTTAACCAACATGGTAGGGTACAAAAGAAATGGAAACAGCCCTTCACCCCAAATGTTCCTGCTCACCTCCCACCAAAGACCTGGGGACCCCATGGTTCCCAAAGGGTGTCAAAAGGTTGGGGACCCTCTAGACGTATATGCAAACTTTATGTGTGTTCACTAGTGTGCATCTTTCTGTCCTGAGTGTCTAGACCAGTCCTGTCCAATGGACATGGAGTGCGAGTCGCACGTGTAGTTTTAAGTTTTCTACCGGCCACATTAAAAAAAAATCAATAAATAAAACGTAAAAATAATAATATATTTATTTAATCCAATATTATTGTTTCAACATGGAGTTCATGTAAAAAGTGTTAATGAAATACGTCACATCCTTGTTTGTCCTCAGTCTCTGCAGAGGCTCACGGCACACCTTGGTGTGGACAAGAGCCCAACAGATAGCACAGGCCTCCGGTGTCTCAGATGGTCTCACCTGGTCCCCTGGCCCTCACAGGGGAAAAGGGTTAAACCTTATTTACCTCCCAAGAGAACTAGACTGCACCCAAGCTGCCTAAGGACGGGCCCAGAGATCCATTTGTCTGGTAACAGATAAACATTCAGGCCGCCCTTTCTGAGATCTCTGCGTGAACTTTCCAACCGCACCACAATGTCCATTACCATTTACTGTTATTTCCCTGACCAGTTTTTATTTTTAAAAATGTCACACAAACCAGGTTGACTTGGTGCTGAAACAAAGTTACATCCCTCACATCTATGGCAGAAACCCTTAGACAGCTGATGTGGCACCCAGGGGCCAAGGAGAAGTCCAAGCCTCAGCCCCTCGCTGTCCTGCCTCCCAGCCTGGCAGGGGGTCTTCTCCCAGTCCCCTGCCCCCTAGGGATTTGGGAGGGAAATGCGGGAAGTTCCATATTGACTCCAAATATAAGACTGCCTATGGCCTTACTGAGAAAACATCTTTGGGGTTTGTGACCGCCCAGCCACAGTGAGTTACGGCTGCCTGCCAACAGCCCATCTCTCCACACTTGAAGTCAGCGTCCCCCTCCCACCCCGAGGCTGTGGACAAGAGAAGGAGCATTTCCATTCCACAGAGTAAGGTAGAGTCGCCTCTGGGAATCGCTGCCCCTCTGTAGCTGGTCCCTTTGGGAGGTACTGAGCCTTGATCATGAATACAGCACCTGATGACTGATGGAGCCTCGAGGGTGTGTTCACAAACTCCCCTGAAATGTCAACAGCCTGGCGTGTTTGAGAAGGTGGAAAGTGAAGAGTGGCAAAGGCACATGCCTATTCTGTCATCACGTAGGAGCGTCATAACCATGGAGGCAAGTCTCTGTCCAAAGAGGTTGGTTTGTTTTGTTTTGTTTTTGGCATTTCCTTCATTTCTGGTGGAAACATCTCTGGACGTTCACGGCTCTGTTTTTGGTCATATGAAAAAGTGTGGTCCCCGTGGCAACTCCAGTTAGTGCGTTGACCTCTTCGTGGTCGCCATGCTTCTAGAACTCAAAACGCTGACAGCCTAACATCGGAATCTTTCTTATTTACGAATTTTTATTAGATAGAAATTCTTGCAGTGTGAACACAATACATGACATCTAGTTATCCGTGGAGGGCCTCCCCTTGACTGAACACAAAGCAATCTCATTCTATCAAAACTCTTTCAGGAAAACAATCTGGGATATAGAGTACTCTAGGGAGCGAGGACTCAGACCTCCACAGTCCCGGGGTCCCCGAGGCAATTTCAGGAGCACTTTGTGCTGTCACCTAGACTATGTTCTCTTTTCTGTCTCTGTGTCGGCTTTCTCTGACTGCCTGTCTCATTCTTCGTACGCACACCCACACACATTCTCCTCCCGCCTGTCAGGACCTGGTGGTTCTAGATCGAGCGAGTTACTAACGTGGTGGCCATTGTCCGTGTGGCCAGGGTTTTCTTCTTATTTCATGGCAGCGCCTGTGTTTACACAGCAGAGGACGCCCAGTTCATTCTAAAGGCAAATGACCTTCCTCTGTAAAGGAGCTAGCCCCCGTTTTCACTTCTCAGATCTAACTGTATCACAGACCCTCTGTAATGACTGCCTCCCCCCGCCAGGTTTCCTTGCCGGAAAAGTCTCCCAGGTAAATAATGGTGAGGAAGCGACTCCAGAACGCTGTCTAGATGTGCTATCCACCACCTCCAGCACCTGGGACCTTCCTAGGTCCCTGGGGTTAGGATTTCTTAGAAAAGTGTATGGGCCAGGCAGTAGCTAGTGGCCACTCAGACTTGTTAACATTGTAGCATGAGGGCTTGCTCTTTGTAAGTGATCTGAGAGGCCACTTCTCCCTTTAGACTGAAAAACAGACACAAAGCAACCATCCTAAAGTGAGGGGCACGGGGCTCCTCAGGCACTGCTCTGTGCCCCAGAAGTCCCTCATCCATGCGATCGCAGGGCGGAGACTGAAGAGCACGTTGCTGATGGCAGTTAAGGGGACGGTATGAGTACTACCCTGCAGGTAGTCAGAACAGAGGATGGCAGGGTGTGAACATGGATGCTTTTCCCAAATAAATTCTCAACCCCTAGGTTTAGAGCTGACCTCTCTCTCTCTCTCTCTCTCTCTCTCTCTCTCTCTCTCTCTCTGTGTGTGTGTGTGTGTGTGTGTGTGTGTGTGTGTGTTAAGGAGTTAAACTCATGATTGCAGGGAAAGTTTGGATAGCCTGAAAACAAAGTTAAATTCTGAGAAGCGAGTATGAGTTTCTCATCACTTACCTCTTCCCTTTTCCTACTCTTCTCCCCATCTCACAACTCTGGGCCCTTCATAATAGAAACAATCGTTTTTCAAGATCCTTTGATCAGTAGCCACATTCTTCCCCTCTGAGTCTTTTGGCAGCACTAAATTGTCATCCCAAAGCTAAGGATCCTAGATGTGGACCCTTAATGATCGAACCCTTTAATTGCAGAAAACTTGCTTCTTCTGCCAAGAACCTGCTAAGGCCATTCACATCTCTGCTCGCCACCCTCTGCTCTAGGCCTGCCCCGGGGCGTCCACAAGTGGCTTTTGTCAGGAATCTCAGTGATCGAAGACCTCATCCTTATTATTATTGACGTCTGCACTTCCTACAGAGCCATTCACTCTGGGGTCACCAATCAATACTTGCTGATGATTCCATAAGGCAAGAAGACACATCTCTTAAGAGGTCTGCAGGTGTACACAAAGCACGGGAGAAAAACCTGTGGAGAAGGTAGTTCAGCCTGGATTGCCATAGTCACTGCCGGGCAGGAAGTCTACAGTCTTATCATTGTCCTTCCAGCAGAGGGCTTGGAGAAGCAGGGAAAATGTGGGGACCACATGTGCCCAATAAACCAAAGACAAATTACCATCTAAATGGCACACATTTCTCCCATTGACTAGTTTAATTCTCTCCTAATGTTCTTGTAAGAAAAAAAAAAACCCAGAAGGTGAATTGCCTAGTTGATGGAAACTGAAATCTTCAGGGTGGGGGGGTTTCTCTTGCAGGCTGCTAATTGACCTTACTAAATCTGAAAATCTAAATAAAATGCCTTGTGGCCTTAAGTCCCACAGCATCGTAAATATCTGAAAAGTTTTTGACAAATCTAGCGCTTTATTCAACTCAGAGTATTGTTCTCTTGGAGAATGTGACGGTTTTAAATAGCCAAAGAGTTTTCCTGGGTAAGAGTTAGTTAATTAATACCCCACTCTTCTGAAGAAAATACCAAACTGTCACCAGTACTAGTTGGTAGAGCGGTTGAAGAAGGACTACTAACATAGGAACTTTTCAGTCTGCTTTTGTGTTGGCATCTATGGTACTTACTTTCTGTAGGACATTATTGCAAAAGGGCAGAGCGCCCCCTGCTGTAAAATCGCCATTATTCTTTCAGCCTGTAAATTTTAGAGTCCTCATTTCATCAGCAACTTAGTAATTTGCCTTTTATCTTCCAATTCTCTCAGTAGTTGAGAATTGGGTTTATCAAAGGAGCAACGAATGTCACAAACCCTGAAAAGTTGAAAAAGAACCCTACCGAAGACCTCACTGTCAACAGCCCTTTCTTCAGCAGAATGTTGACACGTGTTGTTGGCTCTGTTTGTAAAATTAAAAAAAAAAAATTGCCTCTGGCTGGAATGTTTGTACAGAGTTATAAGGCAAGGGCCTGATTGCTTTGTAAGTTATCTCAGCTTGATTCTTGTCAAACTGCAAAGGAAGATCAATAAACAGACTTCTTTCATATGAATGTAGATATGAAATACGGACGTGTTTTGTACATGTACATAATAATATATTGACATCCTACTTTCACGTTAGTAATCTGAAATGGTTGTACCATTTTCTAATTAGAAAGAGATGTCGAAGTAGGGGAGGGGTGGAAGGGCTGTTATTTTTATAGTGGGATGTTCCTTATATTTAGAAAACTTGGAGTAATTTTGTATTTGTGAAAAGTTACATTCCATTCACTTCCTGCAAAAACAATGGGTCTTATTCTTCCAAGTGATTGTGAGCTGGGAGAATGATAATTCTGGTTTCCAAGGGAGCCTTCCAAGAAGTACGTACATGACGCCCAAGTCCATAGACTGTGGGCCATGACCAGCAATTGTCAATTCAATAATGTGAAAAAAGAAAAATCCAACTTATTTGAACAACCCTGTGTATATAGCACATTATTTCCCCTGAAAAAGACATCTGCTGTAAAGAATGAATTGACCGTTATGAAATAGTCAGATGGGGGGGGCATCATAAATCAGTCTCTTGTAGCTCCCTAATAGCAAGGAAAAAAAATCCAGTGGGTTTATTTGTCTTTTCTAAACAGGAATTGTGTGCTTTTATTGGGGAAATGAATGATGTCACAGGTAGAATTTGACTGTTTCCCCGTGAGGTCTTTCTGGCCCACCTGCTGACCACATGTGTGACAATGGTCCCATCATGGCATTCCCTAACCTGTCCATGTTCAGATCGTGAGACTGAGCTTCCATGATGTATTTGCCACACGACTCAAAATCAGCCAAGTTATTCCTGATGCCGTTTGCGTGGGTAACCTGTCATTTGGGCTTTGGTTAGCTCTTAATTGCTGAAAAATTTAATCATTAACTATGTAGCTATTTTACCCTACCACCGTTTTCTGTACAAAGTAACAGGCATATGTAAACAGTTACGGCAATGTTGATTTTCCTTTCTTTTTTCTTGTATAAATCTCGTTTCTTCTTCCCCAGGATGGGCACCTACCTTATTACTTCCAAAGCACTTTATGTCTCGAAATACAAAGAAGTTAAAAAAAAAATAAAACAAACAAAAACAGTTTTGAAAGGGATTTGTCTTCTATTAGGAGACACGGGCTTTTCTTTCATTGAGTCTACTCTCTGTGTGCTTGGAAAGAGCCTAACCAGTGTGTCTTGTGCTGGGAGTGACACAGTGTTCGGGTTGAGAGTCGGAACCACTCAAACGTGCAACATGGCTATTTTTGTTATATAGAAGACTATTGTGTAAATAAGTGCCATCATGTTCTTATGTACTGGTTAAAAAAACAAAATGCAACTCTCATGATTGAAAAGGATTGTGAATTCCAGGAAATTTCATTGCAGAATTTTGTTTGGTTTTGTTTTTTAATAAAATGGAACCAGACGCTTGTGTTTGTGTCATTCGTATGTCCTCGCTGTGTTGCCCGGTTTAGAGTGCCGGGAGGGGGGGTGGATTTTCAAAACCTGATATTTATCATGCAACCCAGATTGGAGTAAAAAGAATGGACCTGAATCACCTCGTCATTTCTCTCAGGTGAGGCAAGTGCTGGGCACCAGACCTCCTCATAGCTCTGTTCCTCTCAGTGAGTTGATTAAACGAGTTCGAACAATTTGGAAGAAGGGGTGCTAACCATGCCTGTGGTGCTGGCACACAGGAACGGAGCTCTGTTCTGACCCCACGCAGGGTTACACCGCGGGGGCTCACCCGAAGGGCTGGGGTGGCCAGGTCCCTAAGCAAGGCGAGGGAATGCTAAGGAAATAAGAAAAGTGGGAGCCACCAACCTTGGAGAGAGGAAAGGAGAGGCCCCTGTTCATTGCTGTCGCTCCCATGGAAGGACCAGGCTGCTCGGTGGGTGTGGCCCGCCCAGGGTTGCAGCTTCGCCCCTGCAGGAGCCGGGGGGTTGGACCTGCCCAGCGCAGCCCAGCCTTCCTTCCACCTGGCCCCTCCAGGGATGTGGTGTCCACACAACCTCCTGGCAGAAACTCAAACTGCACTGGGCACCGCAGGTGTCCTCCTGAGCCCTCTGCTACCCAGACAGGGCGCTGCTGGGACAACAGTGGGAAACATCAGCGCCTGGAGGCTCTGCTCTTGGGGCCAGTCCCTGCTCAGCTCCCAGATAGGAAGCTGTTCTCCAGGGGCGGTCAGGAACCATAATGAATGTGCCCCATTAGAAGGCCCCTTAGGGCCCTGGCCGGTTGGCTCAGCGGTAGAGCGTCGGCCTGGCGTGTGGGGGACCTGGGTTTGATTCCCGGCCAGGGCACATAGGAGACCAGGGCACATAGAAGTGCCCATTTGCTTCTCCACCCCCTCCTTCCTCTCTGTCTCTCTCTTCCCCTCCCGCAGCCAAGGCTCCATTGGAGCAAAGATGGCCCGGGCGCTGGGGATGGCTCCTTGGCCTCTGCCCCAGGCGCTAGAGTGGCTCTGGTCGCGGCAGAGCGACGCCCCGAAGGGGCAGAGCATCGCCCCCTGGTGGGCAGAGCGTCACCCCCTGGTGGGCGTGCCGGGTGGATCCCGGTCGGGCGCATGCGGGAGTCTGTCTGACTGTCTCTCCCCATTTCCAGCTTCAGAAAAATACAAAAAAATAAAAAATAGAAGGCCCCTTAGGTGTTTTTTATGCTTCCCGCGTTACGATATTTCTCTCCCTGGACGCCGGTTGTCTTCAATGAAACTGACATCAGGCACTGCGATGCTAGACGCAGCACAGAGAACCGAGGTCAGTTTGGTTGGAATAAGGCACAAAGCAGCTATGAAAAGCTTCCGAGAAGGCTTTTATTAAGTCACCGATGTAACTGTGTGTTGCTCAGCTTTTCTAAAGCTGATGACAGGACTCCATTTTTCAAGGGTCGTATGTTTCGACATTGCATGAGATGAGACCGTGTGTGGGACGTGTTGGTGTCCGAATCGGGAAAAAGCTGCTGGAACTGGTTTGCCGCCTCCCCATCGTGGGTGCCCCACAGACTGTCTTGTCTCCCTCTGGTCCCTACAGGACGGTCAGCCCACTGCCTGCTTCACCTGGAGTGGAGATGCCCCAGGGAACAGGGGACCCGGCTAGCTCAGAGACACCATGTGCCAGGGAGCCCTGGGCAGCCACGTGGCTCACTGTCTCTTCATCAGGTTCTATGCTGGGCTTTTGTTTGAGAAGTCAGGCAGCATATTTGTCCTTTTGGGGATGAAAAATGGAAAACTCCCCAGAGGTTTATAACAAGTCAGCAGGCCAGCTCTGCACCCCATTCTTAGTCTACAAACGCCTCTATTTGGGGCACTCATAGCTAAACCACTATTCAGAAAACAAAGAAGGGGGGGTCAGTCTTTTCTTTCTTGTTGTTTTTCATTTTCTTCAACCTTGTTTGAAACTACCCCATATGCTATACAACAGACTACAAGCACTGTGAGGCCAGCTTCAGTATTATTTTTCCTCCTTTTATTTATTTTTTCCTTCTTTTTGCAAGTGAGAGGAAGGGAGATAGAAACAGACCCCTGCATGCGCTTCAACCAGGATTCACCCGGCAACCCCCATCTGAGGCCGATGCTCTGCCCATCTGGGGTCATACTCACAACTGAGCTATTTTTAGCACCTGAGGCGGAGGCTCCACGGAGCCATCCTCAGTACCTGAATCAACGGAGCCATGGCTGCGGGAGGGGAAGAGAGAGGGGGAGAGGGAGAGAGAAAAGAGGGAGGGATGGAGAGGCAGATGGTTGCTTCTCCTGTGTGCCTGGGCCGGGAATCGAACCTGGGACATCCACATGCTGAGCTGACACTACCACTGAGCCAACTGGCCAGGGCTACTTTTCCTCCCTTTATGACCACAGAAACCAGTGTTCAGATCTGACGGGAAAGGAACTGAAGGGTTGGTCCCTCCTAGGTCTCACAACGCCTTCTAAGCCCACATCAGTACCACTGCTCGTCTCGCCTTGGCTGAGAAATACACTGTGCCAGATGGGGGGATGGGACAGGCGAGGGGAGAAGGTGAATTATTGTTGCTCTGTGATGATCACACAGGGGAGCGATAGTACCAGCTCACGAAAACTTCAGGTGACAACTTATGAGATGTTTTAGAGCAAGTGTTCCATCATCTTTAGTAATCCAAGCACAGAAAATTAGTTCACCTCTTATCCCATCACACCCATCGAAATGGAGTCTCCCTCTAGTCTCATTGTGACCATCTGTTCCTGGCTGTGAGAAGAGTGAGGGACAGTGACCTTTCTACGGTGCCATCTAAGCCCAGGGGAGCCCTGTGCTCACCGTGATTGGGTCTCCCTTCACCGATTCGCTGTCACAGGCAGGATGCCACCTGAAGTCTCCAGATGGTGGAGCCTCTGCTTGTGGGCACAGTGGGAGGTGGACACTAAACTTCCGAGCCCTTCTGATCTTTCTGTTTTGGAAAGCATTTCCACCCTGTCCCCGTGGGAATATCCAGAAGGTCTGGTCAGAGTCGTGACCCCCCCACATACAACCTCAGCACCCCCCTCCGTGTCTCCCTCCAACATCCTTGCCTGCTTTGTTCTCCAGGATCTTTTACTAAACTGGGAGCCACAGCCAGCCCCCACACAGGCAGCTGCCCTTGGTTGCTATGAGAGCTGTATACACAACACAGCTGTCGCTGATATTATAGGTCTAGCGGGAGCCAAGGCTCTCACATCTCTAAGAAAGAAATGCACATAATCCAGCACTTTGGAAATGGCATCAGCATCTATAAATAACTGTGAGAGCAGAGAAGTTAATTGGGAATGTAGGATAAGGTCCCGTCACTATGGGCCTGGGTCTGGTGCTGCACCAGCAAAACTCCCAGGAAGTCTAACAACACGCAGACTTCCCTCACAACAGGGAAAATTAAAAGGGGCCCATTGCCTCTTGTCATTTTCCCTTTCCCTCTTTTTTATTTCCTCTGCTTGCAAAAAGGAGGAAGAGGAAAGGGAGGTGTTAATTTGGGCCAGAGCCAGGGCGAGAACTTGGGTTTCCTGACCCCGTTGCCAGCTCTCTGGGCCGTGCTCTGGGATTTAGCATTCTTCCATAAATGTAGGCAGCTCCACGCGGCTCAAGACTCTCTGGAATTGGAAGCAAGAAAAACAAGAAGTTGGACTTGATTATAGTGATGAGGAGATTATCGTACAGTCCAGAAATACTCCCCGAACAGGAACAATTTTAACCTGCAAACAGAATAGGGTGAGGCACACTCGATATGTAAGCAGACCCAAACATACACACTCACACGCACCCACACACTCATTCACTCGCACGCACCACCACCAGCACCACCGGTAGGTACCTGCTGTCTCACTTCAGCTACGCCAGAAAGCTCATCGCATTAAGATCCCAGTGGGAGTTACTACTTTCCAGAATCACTGCTTCAAAATAAAATTAGTTATTATTTTGTGCTTTCCAAAACGAACCCACAGGCAATGGCCGGCCCTCCTTCTGGCCCCCAGTCTGGTGCTGAGAGTGGCTTGATGAGAAGTACAGAGGAAGGACTTCTTTGTCTCGTATTATGGAGGGCCTAGAAGTCAGAGACACCACAGAACACTCGAAAACATGGGGACAAAATACCTTAAATCTCCTAAGAGGTTGGGAAAATAAGAGAGATCCCTGAAATCCAGAAACTTCTGCTTGGTTGGCTCAGTGGACAGAGCAACTTCCCAGTACACCGAGGTCATGGGTTCAATCCCCAGTCAGACCACAAATGAGAAATAACCAATGAGCGCACAACTCAATGGAACAACTAAGTGGAACAGTGAGTTGATGCTTCTCTCTCTTTCTTTCTCTCTCTGTTTCCCCTCATTCCTCTCTCTCAAATCAATGGGAAATTTTTTTAAAAGAAAAAAGAAAGCACCACCCAGAGGAGAAAATGACCATGAGAAAGGGAGTTTGCCCTGGCTTCATAGGCTGATCCTCCACAGCCCTGGGGTCCACAATTTATTTTTTCTTTAAAGGGCCAGATAATAAATATTTTAGGCTTTGTGGATCACATATTATTTCTATAATTGTCTTTCACTATTGTCGTATTAATAATCCTTTTAGGCCCTGGCCATTTGGCTCAGTGGTAGAGCGTCGGCCTGGCGTGCAGGAGTCCCGGGTTCGATTCCCGGCCAGGGCACACAGGAGAAGCACCCATCTGTTTCTCCACCCCTTCCCCTCTCCTTCCTCTCTGTCTCTCTCTTCCCCACCCGCAGCCAAGGCTCCATTGAAGCAAAGTTTGCCCGGGGGCTAAGGATGGCTCTGTGGCTTCTGCCTCAGGCGCTACAGTGGCTCTGATTGCGGCAGAGCAACGCCCCAGATGGGCAGAGCATCGCCCCCTGGTGGGTATGCCAGGTGGAATCCCAGTCGGGCGCATGCAGGAGTATGTCTGACTGCCTCCTCGTTCCTGGCTTCAGAAAAAATACAAAAATAATAATAATAATAATAATCCTTTTTAAATGTGCAAACTGTCATTAGCTCAAAGGCCACAGTAGAATGGCCACAGGAAGGGCTTTCAGAAGACAGAGACAAAGCCCAGGGTCAGAGTCAGAGACCTTGGCTCCAAACCATCACCCGCAGTGGGGATAGACGAGGTACAGATTTAGAGTGGTCCCCGAGGCATTGTCGCACGAAGAGTTTGGTAGAATCACACCCTCATCTCACTGAAGGTACAGTCTTTAGATCCACGCCTCCTAGAAATCCTCACAGACAGACCAGGTTTCAGGAATATGAACTCACAGTCAAAGATCACAACACAACACCCAGAGAAGTGAGCCGTTGGGAGGAAGGGAGTCTGGAGTCAGACTCAAGAGGTCCACAGTGTGGGAGGTGTCAGGTACAAGATAGAAAATTCACCTGGTCATTGCAGAGGCGGGCAGCAGGGCCCCCAGGGCAGAGGGGACTGGGGAACAGGTGACAGCACTTTGGCTCAGCCACTTTGATCTTATGATGATAGGTTTGGAGGAGACTGAATTTCATCCATAAAATGTTTATTGCTCGAGGCTATTTGACTTGCTTACAGGGAGGGAATAATCTAGGTTATCCTATAGGGTCCCATGTGATCCAACCCTGCCTTTATCTCCCATCTCCCAGGGAGCTGAACTTGCTCCCTGACTGTCGAGGCTGCCATTACACTTTGTTGGCTCAACCCTGTGTCCTCAGCATTCCAGAGTTGCTCCTGAAGATCGTCAAGGCTAATGCCTGGGTTGTAAGACCTCTCCCTAGAGAAAGGTGAGAGGACCACATTCCCAAACGCCAGGGGGCGTCACTCTCAAGGGGCACAGCCTTTTAGCCTAAAGGGCCCAAGTCCAGACCAGCATATTCATAGAAGGAAGGATGTGTTGAGAATTTTGCTGCTCCTGGCTCTGAAAAATAAACTCAACAGTGACTTTAAAATAAATACACAGTCCTCACGAGTACTGCTCTCATATTAACATCAGTAATACATATTTAATATTGGATGGGTAAACCACGTAGACACCAAAACACCAAATGTTCCAGAGCACCTAGCTTTTGTCGTGTTTATTGTCATTGAGCCATTTCTGCCAGTAGGGGGCTCTATGGACCATCAAATGGAAAGAAACCCTGGCAGCAGCAGGCACAAGTGCATGGATTCCACCTTGACGTTTATAAGGTAACTTACAAGAAGAAAACCCATTCAGAAATCTTCTCAGGGAGTACTTGTACAGCAGAAAAGGGAGAGTCAGACCATATCAACCCACATGGCTGGAGAAGGGTGTGTTTCGTAGACGGGAGAAAGTATATTGGACTGCACCAGATACCAGCCCTTAGATTTACATATTACTGAAGCCATGTATCTGTCACTCAATGAAGAGCAGGTTAGAACTGACAAAACTAGAAATGCCTTATTCTGAGCCAGACCTGTGTTCCTGAAAAAAAAAAAAAATGTAGGGGGAATAGTCTTAGAGCTTGATCTACTGATTGATTGACCACAAATAGCTCCTGCACTTGATTCTTTACCTAAACACAGTAGCAAGATCAGCCTCTGTACACGCGTGCGGACACACAAATAAACACACACAGACACTAACCAATTAAAACCCTTTACTGCCCTCCCATTTCTTCTGAGCCCGAGTATAGTAGAAAAGACTCACCATGCTCTCGGTCCCTCACGATCTGGCCCCCCGACACCGTCTGCGGGGTGATCTTCCACCACGCTCCCACTCCGTCCCTGTGCTAGAGCCCTGCCCCTTCTGCTAGTCATTGCCTGTTCGTCCTCTGGATCTCAGCTCAACTGCTTTCTCTTGGAGAAACCTGCACCCCGAGGTAAGATGCTCACAAGAGCACCTTGTACTTTGTCTTCAAAACTCTATTGATAAGTTGGCTTCCTCTCCTAAACACGGCACTAAATAATGGTTAGCACCCATAATTCACGTATGCCACTGTCAGATGATATCCAGTCTACTCTCTAGATCACACGTTCCTTGAGTTTAGGGCTCATGCTTTTATTCTCCACATGTCCTAGTGCCCAGCCCAGGGCCGGGTTTAGAGTCTTTTGTCTTTTTTTTTTTTTTTTTTAATGTATCTGTAAAATAAATTATTGAAGAAACAGCCAGGAGCCTGCCAGCTGTTCAGCACTCTCCTACCTATTAACAATTTTTTTTCACCCAGAAATTAGAATGAGTAAAATTTGGGTATTATATACCAGGCTATTTGGGACATTTGGGGAAAATGGTGTAAGCAAAGTACTTAAATGTTAACTGCAAAATACAGAGGAAAAAAATAAGAGATGACAAAACTAAAATGTTGTCCTATCTGCCACAGTTACCAAAAGGGCATATTTTAAGGATGCCTGTGTTGACAGGGTGGGGGGCAGGATGCCTGTGTTGACGGGGTGGGGGGCAGGTTAGCATTTCTACATATTCATTTGGGTGAAGCTGAATACTGGCATTAAACCAGGAAACCTGGATAACTCAATTCAGCCTCTACTGAGCAGAGCAGAGATCTAGAGAGAGAGAGAGAACTCTGTAATAGGTGTCAGGGAAAGCCATGTTCAATGCAAGAGTATACTGCGCTGGGCTAGACCGATCAGAATTCTCTCTCTACTTCTCTGTTTTCCTTCACTTTATATTAAATGAGTATATTACACTTTGAAGTGTAAAAGTAAATATAAATTTAAAATGGAAACTAAAATAAAAACAAGCCTCCAGAGCACAGACTCTTGGATTAAGGAGGTGATGCTGAATTGTCACATTGTGTCTTCTCCAAGCACTTTCAACTACTTACAGAGGGAGCGCGCCTACCCACTGAGCTAGTGTTTCATTTCCACTCCGGTCTGAGCAGCAGGAGTCAGACAACTCCTAGAGTTCCGGGAAGGTGCGGTTCATCCTCACACTGAGGACCTCCAATCCTGTTCCCTTCATTTCTTCCTTATCTGCATGTCACTTGGAGCCACTTCTCAGGGACCACTGGGTGAATTAAAATAAATGAATGACGGCCAAGGCCAGAGAAACACGAATGAGACTCCGGGGCAGACAGAGAAGAGAGAAGATGAGGAAACGGCTCAGTGGATTGACTCTGCCAAGGAGCAAAGACTACTTCTGCTTTAAATCCCCCTCTGGATGTGTGACCTTCATCCAGTTACAAAGTAAAACTTTGTGACAGCTAAAAATTTAGCTAAAAGATTAAGGTTAACTTCACACCGCCAAGCATGAAGAGCACAGGGAGTCAGACACAGTGAGAACGAAGTTAAACCGGAAGGTAAGGTCAGCCAGAGTAAGTTCACTTCCCTCAATCACTTCCTGGTCCCCGCAAGGCCTGGAAAATGTGTGGCATTAAATGTTCTAAACTGCTTGAGGTATTCCCCAACTGATTCGGTTCCTATGAGACACAAGTCACCCCACGTCCCCAGGCAACCCCAGGCTCTCTGGCCCCTCCTGCTCAGCCTCCGTGCACAAAGATGCTGTGAGATGGAGAGAAAACCAGATGTCTGTGGGACGGGCTCCACGGCAGACAGAGGGAGCAGGAGAGAATGCTGCCCATACATCCCTCACAGGCCAGTGTGGCATTCACTAATCACATCTCCTTTCTTGACCTTACAAACAAATTAAATCTAATTCCATTTCGGGGAACCGATAGCCACAGCTAAGAGCATTACCGGTTGGTTTTCTCTGCATCTCTAACCTTTCCTGAAAATGTCCCCAGACTGCAAAGGGTGGCCTGCACATGGAAGCCTGGCCTGGGCGGACTCCATTTATTCATTCAACAAAATGTGCTGAGCACCAACACTGTTCTAGGCTTTGGGTAGATGGCAGAGGAAACAGAAAGAAAGGCCCACCCCCTTAGGAAACTTATATTCAAGCCAAGGGGAGACAGACACTGGATAGCAATGATAATAAGTAAGTTAGAAGTCTGCTGGGAGGTAGTAAGTGATATGGGGGATAAAACTCACAGAAGAAGTGAGAGTGGGTGTTGACGAATCCTGCACTGTAAACAGGACGGTCAGGATGAGCCTTGTTGAAGAGGTGACTTAAGAAGGTGAGTCAGGGAAGTAGCAGCCCTCCTACTACAAGCGAATGTCTTCCTCATAGCACAGGAACGTCTTCCTATTTCCTCCGGGGCCTTCATGACAGAGCAAGGAAGGTGCAATCAAGTCTGGCTTCCTTTCCCCCAAACTAGTAGAGAAAACATTTTAATCTTAAAAGGAAAACAACTACTACCAGGCAGGCTGCACAAGAGCAGGGGCATCCTTCTCTTCACCGGACCCCAGGGCCTGGCCCGTGGAAAGTGCCCAATCAATCTCTGGTGAATGAATGACCAACCCATCACCTGCTATCTATAGATAATGCACCATTCAAGGCAGACATTGCCAGAGAGCCACTGGAGCAATGTCCCCAGGGGGTCGTGCTGACTTCCCCAGTGGACCCCCATCTTCCTGCTCCCCCTCGACAGGAGATCAGGCTGCCCGGCCCAGAAGTGAGAGCCCTGGCCACGGGAGACAGGGCAGCAGTAGGGACATCTCCAGGTGGCTGTGCCTGCCCTATGTCGGGGGTATCAGCAGCTCTGTTCTGTTTAAATCAGTGCATTCGCTTCCTGCAGTCCCTGCTTTCTGTCATCCAGGGCTGGGTCCTGCAGGGGATCGGGAGACAGCCTTAGGATGCCCCCTGATCCCTGCCCCCGGTGTCTGATATTCGTGCCCTATGTAAACCATTGTTGCCCTTTGATCCCTCCCCCCTCTGTCTTTAAAATCAATCAGTAAATTCTCCAGCCAGGGTACATACAGGGGCTGCTCGATGTTTCTGCCCCTATCAACATAAATAAATAAATAATAAATAATAAAATCAATCCATTAAAAAAAAAAAGAAAATTCGGCAATGAAAGAGCTGGCCTTCAGCCTCAACTCTTCTAGACTAAATGCTATCTATGCATTTTCCACAATGCCATACTATCCTTTCTGGTCTTTCCCAACCTCCTTTCCTGGCTTCTCCTCTGTTGTGAGATTTGCTGACCGTCCTAGATCACTGGAGAGCAACTCAGGAGACAGAACTCGTATTCGAGCATCTTCTCCTGGTCCCCAGCCTGTGGCTTAAATGAGGGCATTTTCCAAACAAATAAATGCATAAATAAACACTGAGAGCCATTGCTAACTATAGATCCTCACAAAACTAACTTATAAATAGAACAAAATCATGTAAATTGTGAAGGGAATGATCCATGTTAAAAATATTCAACAGTGTTGATTTATTTCCAAGTAAAGATAATGATTAACTCTATACTCGGGTAAGGCAATTGTGTTAATTGGTTTAATTTTACACAACCAAATTTCAAGGGGACCCTATGACATTCAAGCTTAGACTTCAGAGAAAATTAGACCCGGACACAAGATCCTCATTTTTCTCTGTTCCTCTTTTCTAAATCTGCTTTTCCCTAGAACCAGAGCATTCTCAGGCCCGAGAGAGCCACTTATTGTGTATGAGGACCGATAACTATATGGAACATTAAAATAGACAAGTATAGATAATGATGTAGTGAACTGCAGGTCCAGAGTCAGCATACACCAGACTGGAGCTGTCCCCTCCTGGAGAAGGAGACGTCTGTCAACATGCCCTCCGCCCCAACTGCCCTGGACCCCTGGCTCCTTCGCAAGGAACCACGCGTCCCCAGGCTCCGTGGCTTCTTCCAGGCAGCTCCCTTGCACGGCACAGAGCCTGGACCAGACCCTTCTTCCCTTGCAGCCCTCAGGAGAAACTTGGAAGTGCTTTGGAACATATATTTCAGGCACAAATGTAAAGACATTATCAATACAAGACAAGTGATTAGAAAGCTCCTGCGACCCAGTTTCCTGCACCTCCACGTGGCTCTCCGTAGCTCCAGCGTCATGTGAAGGGTCCAGCCCCCCTCAAGGGAGCGAGCTGAGCACTTAGTTGCCCCAGTATGAGGACAAGCCCGGGCCCCCCTTAGTGCAGTCAAAGCCACACAGGCCTCAGCTCTCTGGGAGGCATGCTATGCACAAACAGGAACCAAATTAGGGGAACCGAGCCAACCACTGTCAGAAAAAGAAAAGGTGCTCCAACTCATATACAAATGTGTATTTTTTCAAACATTGCCCCTGCTTTTGTACTTAAGAAACGAAAACAGCACAGTTGGTACTGAAACAATATGCCCGGGAAGGCTGTTACCTGGCCTCGCTCAGCAAATGTCTCCAATTATTCTCAGTAAGCACCCCCCAGGTAGGACATTCTTCTGCTTGGCCCTGTGCCTGGCTGTGGTCCTTAAAGAGCTCTCCTGCATTAATGAACTGACCATGAGTTATTGCTCCAACAGCAGCGAGGGGGGAGGGTGTCCACGCTGGGGTTCAGACGTCACCAGTGGGCAGGCGCCATGGCTGCAAACTTCTACCTGCATCTATCATATGAGCTTTTCACCTTAAGACAACATGAAAGTCAAGTGGGTTTTTGGAAGACAACTGTAGGAAGAACACACAAAATCTGTCATTCAACAAGAGAAGAGGGAGTTGTTTTGTGCCTGAACAGGGCAAATGAAACAATGAGGCTCCCAATGATATTGTCAAAAGAGAGTCAGCTAGATACAATGATCTCCACGAATGGTGTGGAAGGGCAAAGAAGTCAGAAAAGGTAGTGTGGGCGGGGGGTGACCAAGGGAAAGGGGTGGCCATGCCTACTCTGCCTTGTGGAGTTTAACAGGGTTTCAGAGTAGATTTCATAGCTTTAGGCGTGCCGTTGTTTTAGCAACGAGGGAGCCAAGCTTTCCGGCATGCCTAGCTTTCAGATGAGGAGGGCAGACACAAGGGAAGGCAGCTCATTCGTGGACAGAGAGAGCCAGCCCTGCACCGTGGACAGGGACACCAGCACGTAGGAAAGAACAGTATTGCACACCACCAATGTTGTACATGGGATTGGAAGACTTCTGAGAAACACACACCAAAATCACAGCCTAAGATTTCTCACAATGCCTTATCACCCTACAGGCTGCATTTTGGTCTATTTTCTGAGTGACATCAAAGAGGGGAAACGCTATCATTTTTTTCCCAGCCAGATGATCTGGTTGATGAGGTGTGAATGAAACAACATTTTAGAAATGATTCATGAATAACAGTGGTGGCACATGACCCCTCTATGTACAGAGAGAATACAGGTGCAATGCCAGGTCTGGGTTCAGGCAGCCCCTGGCTCGTTAGCGGCTAGACCTTGCAGAAGATGCTCAAGTCCTAGTTTCCTCATCCGTAAAACATGGCCCACAACTTCTTGTAAGGAGAAAATACATTAAGGGGTCGGGCCAATGTGCTCTTTGATTTTAAGAGCATTATAAAAGGGGACAATTATTAGTAATAGCAAGAAAGGATGATTGGAAATTGCTTACATTGACCCCTGAGAAGTCCAACGAGAGCAGATGGCAGATACAGAAATCAAATACACCTATATAATCTCCAAGTGTGCAGGCATCCTTCCTAATAAAACCAAATGTACATACACATGTATAAAGTAAAAAATTAAAAACATGAAGTTCATCTTTTAACAGCTTAATTTTGGGAGGAACATCTAGGAGAGAAACATGACGTGTCTTTGCAGTCCTCTCGGAAGAGCAAATCTACAGCAGCATGTGCAAGCTTTGTTGATATCCAACTGGATTGCATCAAGTGACATTTCCAAGCCTTCAAATTAAATTGGAAAAAGAGCAACCACCAGTCTCTTCAGGGATGTCATGACTGAAGGTTTGGTATCAGTTGATGGTTATTGAGGACACCTTATTTTGGTGATTTGATTGAACACATTTTTTTTTTTTTAGAGAGGAGGGGGGAGATAATGAGAGAGAGATAGAGAGAGAGAGAAGGGGGAGGAGCAGGAAGCATCACCTCCCATATGTGCCTTGACCAGGCTAGCCAGGGTTTTGAACTGGCGACCTCAGTGTTTCCAGGTTGACGCCTTATCCACTGCACCACCACAGGTCAGGCTGATTGAACACATTTATCTGGTTCATCCCATCCACTTGGGTCTGGTTTCCTGCTCCCTTCCCAGGGGCCTCGCTGGGGGGCGGGGGAATAACTCCTAGACAAACACGTCATGCAGCTCTTGGGCCTTTGCACTTTCCTTTCCTCTCTTCCAGCTCTCTTCCACGACTTTGCTGGCTGGGCACATCGAGGATGCCTCTCCTCTACCACCAGGGTTGGGTTATCAAAGTCACAATAAGCCCGCCCAGATCTGCTTTAAAACAGCCCTACCAAAGTGGGGAACATGGCGTCCTCTGCCACCCTCCGTCACCATGATCCCATAGGCGTGCCCTGGTTCCCCAATGCCCTATGTGTGTGAAAACCATCCTTGACGTTTCGGTTCATCGTCCCTTCTACCCAAGACACAGGCACAAGTTCGTGAGATTAGCAGAAGAAACTCTCAGGTAAAGCCCACACTCTCTCCCCAGTTCTCCCCCTCCCACCAGGCTTCTGTCCGCATTGCTTTCTCGCACCTTCTAAGCAGCTATAAAAAGGTCTTGTTTCCACCATTACTCCACCATCGGGCCACTGTGATGACATTAGTGTTTCACCATGAAGCTTTCACTGAGTGAGAGCTGCAACTCCTTCATCTCTCATTCCTCACTAGCATCCAACATCTGGCACCTTCGGGGGAGCAGAGCCTGGGTGGCCAGAGGGCATGGGGAGCATGAGAGGAGGGGCTAGCCTAGGACCTAGCAAAACAAGAACGATGCCCATCTAGGTGCAAGATTCCAGCATTCATAGGATTTTCTTCTCCAAGTGCTAAAATATGAACCAGGACCACGAGCCACCCTTCACTGATGCCCTGACAACCGTTCTTTGCATACACTTGAGCCAGAGTGAATGCCATCCCTTTCCTTAGTTAACATATTACGTTCTGCAAAGCAAAATGCCCAGACCCATCAAATATCCCTGGCGTTAGAATCACACTCGGAAAGATGTGAGCAAATTCTTCCATGATGACAGTTTTTGAGCATACATTTCATTATGCCCGAAAGATAAAGTCAACGTCAGGGAGAAGAGCATACGTAGGGAATATCACATCGCCCCCTGGTCCCTTCTGTGGTATCCAGACAGCTAAAGGATACTGCAGTGTGTGTTACAGAAGCTGCTGTCATCATTCACTGGACGTTTGCCAAGTGTTCCATCATCATGTCCCCAAGCTGCTCATTGCTACCAGGAAGGCTCAGTGGGGGCCATCAGCTGCCAGGGGAAGGCTGACTCCACTGCCTTGCAGGAGAGCTCGTCACCGTCAAGAAGATGGGAGGTGTCCTCCGGGGAGAAGCAGCATACAGGATTCACGTGGTTTCTACTTTCTCATGCGACGCCCTGGAGCCATCGGTGTGCTCAGCACTGGTCCCGTAGGCTTCTGATGGCGATCTGGGTAACCTAGCGCTTCGCCGTGGCAGGCACGAGGGTTTTGCATGGTTTTTGCACTGTGTTGTTTCTCATTTAGCATCAACCTTCAGAGCTGCGCCAGCATGAGAAAGAATCATGGGGACCCTCCCAGTGAAGGAGGAAGGCCGTGAGTCCCGCTCTGCTCCACGGCTGCAGGGGGTGCAGGGGGACTGCAGGGGGTGCAGGGGGACTGCAGGGGCTACAGGAGGACTGCAGGGGGCGCAGGGGGACTGCAGGGGGGCTGCAGGGGGTGCAGGGGGACTGCAGGGGGCGCAGGGGGACTGCAGGGGGGCTGCAGGGGGTGCAGGGGGACTGCAGGGGGCGCAGGGGCACTGCAGGGGGGCTGCAGGGGGTGCAGGGGGACTGCAGGGGGACTGCAGGGGGCGCAGGGGGACTGCAGGGGGCACAGGGGGACTGCAGGGGGTGCAGGGGGACTGCAGGGGGACTGCAGGGGGTGCAGGGGGACTGCAGGAGGTGCAGGGGGACTGCAGGGGGCGCAGGGGGACTGCAGGGGGCTGCAGGGGGTGCAGGGAGACTGCAGGGGACGCAGGGGTTCGGCTGCAGCTCTGAGAGATGCTCAGCTCTCTGCCCCCATGGCTTTTCTGGCAGGATGCCCAGAGGTGAGGGATCCTGCCAGGGATCTGTGGGGCCGCAGCAGGCCAGTGGAGGAGCCCACCCACTGCATCTGGGCAGCACAGGGGGCCCTCAGGCTCCCTCAACAGCTGTCTCCGGGAGGTGCCTTATGTCTCCCCAGGACGGCTTTCTGTCTGTTCATCCTCCTGTCAAAATCAGCAGTCTGGACCTGCAGGCACCTCTCCCTTTTGACTGTTTCCCATTTAAAAAACTCAGTTTACTTGTTTTCTGATCTCATTTGGAAATGTTTCCACAAATTTGTCCCCAAAAGCCTCTGTATTTGTCAGTCAATCCAGCGGTGGTAGAGCTCCCTCATGTGAGAGCAAATACCTTGCCGCTCCCAGCTGTCCCCGGCTGTGATGGTTAACCTGTCTGGACCACCATGCACAGACAGTGGGTCAAGCATCACTCTAGATGTCTCTGTGAGGGTGTGTCTTTGGAGATTACAATTTACATCTGTGGACTTTGTCAATTACCCTGCCTTGTGTAGGTGGGCCTCATCACATCAGGTGAAGGCTTTCACAGAATAAAGGCTGCCCTCCCCTGAGCAGAAAGGAATTCTGCTAGTAGACTATATTTGAACTTGAACTGCAGCTCTTCTGTGAGTGTCCAACCTGTAGATCTTGCCTTTACCAAGCCTCCAGAATTGTGTGAGCCATCCAGAATGTGATGCACAGTTTCCTATTCTGTGCATCACATAAGAAGGTATTCCACCTGCAGCCTAAGAACCTCAGAGAGATGTTGATCTTAACACCAAAATGTAGATTTCCTAAAGCATCAATGCATGAAGTCAGATTGCAGTAGAAATTCTCCTAAAAGACCAAAGAAAAAAGATCCACTCTTCTTAGATGAATTTTCTCTTCACAGACAATTTAGGCTTAAAAAAGGCAGCTTGAAACTGCCACAGGGGACACCTCCAGATATGTCACCATAGTTTCTCCCACCTGCCCTTCAACACTCTAGGAGTTCCGTCCCTGACTCTCAGCCCACAGCTCGGGCAGCACAGGCCAGGGTCACAGCTCAGGTTCCCGTATCCTGTGGCCTTCCCCGAAACACTCCTCCTGACTTCACACACCGGCTCCGGAGAAAAAATCTGCCCTGGGTTGTTTCTGGCCTATTGACTTCACTGGTCACTGACCGGTGATATTACCTTGACCAAGTTTTTTAGCATTACTGTTAGTTTCTCTAAAACAGTGATGATAATTCCTGCCTCACATGGTTATCGTAGAGGTAAACAGCACAACGGATAGAAAGCACTCAGTGTGTAGAAATGTTAACGAATGTTGATTATATTATTAGACATCATTTGCCCGAAGAAGAGAACCGAAACCTCGGGGCGGAACCCCCAGAGCCGGGCTGCAGTGCTCAGCTCTCTTCTGATGAAACGTCCATGACCTAGCACAGAAGTGGAGAAGTGACCTCCCCCCTGTGCAAATCTTCCTCCGACAAACATCTGAGTTATTCTCTGAAGCAGAACAAAACATCTCAGAAGTCAGAAAGGACTGGATACTTGAGCAGGAAACCAGACCCAGGGGGAAAAAAAAACATATCTTCAAGTGCAAATAAACATTATCAGCAATAAAGCAAAATGACCTTTTAATCGTCTTAATTAAAGGGGGGGATCCTGACAAGTATTTGGTAGGCCCGAGATGGTGCATGGTGACAAACTGCCCTGTGCCCTTTCACTGAGGCCATATTTAATGTCACCAGGTGTCTGTTTAGTTAGTATGCCCTCCATTGTTTGACTTTGGAAAATGTGATGCAGTTTGTAAATTCCCACAAAGTTTCTTTCTCTGTTCTACTTTTTCCTGCGGCCTTCTGTTACCTATCCATAGAATTTCTTACTGTTTTCAGGCTAAGTTTCAGGGGGGAAAAAAACCCTAAGTTTACGGGAGGGAATTCTGTTTAACCGTTGGTACTTTCTAAGTGACTGTTCAGTCCCCTGCATTTAGTTCCGCTGCCACCAGTTACACTGGAGACCCAGGGAGCTCTGCTTCCCATCTCTGAGCTCCTCTCTGGCTGTACCGAACAAGGCCTGGCCTTTGGCCTTTGCTACTGTGCTAACAGCTATCGGCTCCTCCTCTGGGCTTAAACAAGCAGTAGCCACCCCACCCCCCATTCCCACCTACCTGCTCTCATACCTGCAGATAGATGGATATTCTACTACATCAAACAAACGAAACCTACCACTCTGCCAAGCAGCCCACCTCCGATGCTGCCTAGGCCCCCCGCTTCCAGGCGGGACACCAGGATTGCCGCCTATGACGGATGACTGGACAGGAGCACTGGAAGTCTAGCCTGTCCCCAGAGGGGTGACTTGATCCAGCGCTCACAAAAGCACTGCCCAGGTGGGGAAAGGCCTGGAGAACAATGGCACGTGATGCCTTTCGCTCTGAAACCTCTCTCTCCTGTTTATGTCACAGCCATCGGCTGCCAAGTCCTGGAATTATACCCCCTTCTCCATTCCCACGTCAGTATTCTCTAAAAAGCCCTGTGCAGGTAGGTGCTCGGTCTGTTCCAGACACAACATTCTCATTGAAGGGTTTCAGAAGCACCTCTACCGCGTAAGTCAGCAGACCTGGGACAGGCGCTGGGCTCGCAACACTAACAGAGAAAATAATATACTCATTCGACAGATGGGGGACCCCCTTTCACTAAAGGGCAGAAGAATGAGATTTGCATCCCAGCATTAGCAAGGGTGTGGCTGCAATACTCAAGAAGGACATGCCTAAAGCATGCTTGTGTGGCCCCTGGCACCTGTTCTCATGGTGAAGAGGAAGCAGGAGAAAGGCCCTGAGGGGCAGAGGGGTGGCCAGACAGGGACTCTCACTTCCACATTCTAAAGGTTGATGCAAATGAGGGGAAGTATGGAGAACCAGCCTGCTCTGGGCTCTGCCTCCTCCCTGCGCACCCCAGCTCACAGCTGAACTGGGGTGTGCCTTCCCTGTGCCCCGCCCGCCCAAGAAAGGAACAGGGACTCACCCTTCCTGGCTGCACCCTCTGTGCTGGCACGTGGCAGGAGCGTTTTGACTTTGTTCTTGAGGACCAGGCCTCATCATCGCAGCTATTTGAAAATCCAGTCCGGGACCTGGAACACTGGGTTTGGTAACCGCGAGCAGAGAAGAAAATGAGTGGGGAGGTGGGGAGGGATGGAAGTGCGAGTTCCCGTCCTTCCTCCAACACTGGGTCAGAGTCTGCCCTTCCTCAGACAAGTGACTTCCCTTCTCTCGGCTCCATTTTCTTGATCAATACAGGTAATAGTGGAACTCACCCACAGAGGATCTTGAGAGGATTAAATGAGATAATGTTTATAAAGCATTTAACACACCATCTGCCACACAGGTACAGCCCCTGGGTGTTGGCTATACAACTTTCTCAACACCCTGCGGCATTTGCTGGAGGTACTGACGGTGTCTGGATGAAGAATTTTGTCCCACCTAGAAGGTAGGGTTTTGTCATTGGTATCATGCTCCTATCTCTGTTCTGCTGGTCTGGCTGGTGGAGATGCCTGTCCGGTGGAATGCTTGTCCCTGACAACCACAGCCACCCTTGGGCACGTTAGTGTGAACGGGGACATCTGGAAGAGCCACAGTCACTGACTTGAATGCAGGTGGGTCACTGGATACTCACTCAAACTCTCCAGCTTCTCAGCGGTGACACTGGGTTGGTCTTCTTCGAGGGGCTGACCAGACATTCAGCTAAGCCATCCCGCCCCCTGACTGTTGTTTATGAAGCATCAGCAGGAAACCCAGTCACCTCCAGCCTCCTCTGCCAATGTTAGCCTGACCCTCAGGTGGATTTCCTCCTGGGAATCGCTACCTGGGCATCCCTTCCAGCTCCTCAACTGCCATGGGAGGTGGGTAGAGCCCAGAAGGTTTACTCTTGGTAAGCGGAGCCACATTGGGAAAATGCATCTCATTTTATACATGAACTATAATTTAAGACCATCCTCCAACGTCATATTCTAAGAACAGCCTGATACAAAATGGATAAGGAAAGAAACACAGAAAAGGTTGAGGGAAAGAGAAAAGCCCAGAGAAAGTGAGTTTTTATTCAGCCTTACCTAATATTGGAGTCAATCATCCAGAAAAAAAATAAAAAACCCTCAGATAATTTGCTAATGACTATCCCCTGGCCACGGTGCCACCACACAACCTCTGCTGAGCTCTGGGGTGAGTCAGGTCCGTCCTGCATGAGAAGAGCCTGACCCCTGCACTTCCAATATTCAGGGACAAGAAAGATGAAAACGTAAGAGGGGCAAGAACACATCAAGGGCACCTGGCGATCAGGAGAAGCAGAATAAAAGCAATGTGGGTGGTCAAGGAAAACAAAGCCGGACTCCAGGGAAGGCGAGAAGGGTGGACTGGATCCAGTGATCACCTCGGCGATGCGGGAAAGTCCAGCTGAACTCATCTTGGCTGCATCAGAGGCAGGAGACCCTTGAAGGTGGGGCACACTTAGGAAGGGCGCCGACTGTGTGCGGCTAGGCCCTCTGTGTTTGTTCACTGCTGCTTGTGTGGGGAGCCACAGATTTCTCGTATGTTTACGACCGAAAGCCGTGATCTAGATTATAGCAAGCTGCCTCATGGAGCAGAGAGTGACACTGTCTCCTCGAACGTGCACATTTCAGAGAGACAGCTCTCGGGTCCCTGGAAAGACAGCTCTGGGGAGCAGAAGAATTCTGTCTCTAGGGGCCGAGACCGCAGTTGTAATTGCAGACTTCCTAAAGTCACCACCATGGGAGGAGGCTCAGCCGCCTGTCTCTAGGCTGGGCTGGAACGAGCAGGGAATCCTCCCAGCAGCACAAAGCTGTGCCACGCTGGCACTTTGGGGGGGCGGGGTTGGGGGGCTGGAGTCATCCCCAAGCTGTCAGATACCACACCAGTGTTTGTTCAAGTTCTTCGTGTGTGTGTGTGTGTGTGTGTGTGTGTGTGTGTGTGTGTGTGTGCGCGCGCGCACGCGCGCGCACCTGGAGGAGCCAGGTCTGCAGGTGTGGAGGCCAAGTTTATGCCCTCAGGCTTATCATTTTATTCAGCGGTCTTGTGAGGAAGACATAAAGAGATATGACATGCAATGAAGGAATTACTCCAAGAGGAGAAACCAGAGGTGGGAACGAGAGGAACTAGCATGAGGACCCCCCAATAGCTGGCTGGCTCTGCGGTGCGTATGAATTCAGTTCTCGCCAAGCAGTGGATCTCTGACTTCTCCTTGCAGACCTCCCAGGTCCAAGACTCCCTGCCTGTCTCGGGTAGAAAGTTATTTTAGTCTTCCCTTCTATAAGGGTTCAGGGTGCCGTGCAGACCCATAGGGTGGCTCCAGGGTCCTTCACCTGAGTCAAACGGGGACCTGAGGACCTGGAGGGATGTGCAGTGGTATCGCTCCTAGATGGCTTAGTTCCTCCGCGGCCCTTTCCTCTCACAGCTGAGAGAATCCAGAGAACAGCAGACGTTCCATCAGCTCAGAGACGATGGCGGCTCTGCCCGGGCCAAGACACCAGACACCCACACAGTGCAGCAGCGGACTGGTGCTGGTCAGAGCCAACATCACAGGTGAGAAAGGACTGAGCGACAACCCTATTCAAAACAAGCTCTGGGTTTAAAAAGCGAGAAAGAAGAATCAGGCAACTGGGAAACTGGGATGATGTCCCTGGAGCTATTGTGTTGGGGGAGGAGGTGTCTGACCTGCCACAGAGCAGGGAAGCCGGGAAGGAAGGCTTTCAAGGTGCTGGACCGGCCTTAAAGTCACCCTGAACAAAAGATGAAAACTGAAAAGGCCACTAAAAAGCAAAGCAGAGCATTACCCAATAAACCTTCTGAGTAACACAACTTGGTACTTGAATGGACACACACACACTTACACTTTTTGAGTCTGGGTTCAGATTCCAGTGCTCATCCTCACCACGATGTACACAGCATCCACCTAAGTCAGGGCGATGGCCCTCAGATTGGTCCTGTCTGCTGCCCGAGGATGAGCTGGGAGGCCGGGCAGGAATGAGAGGCTGGGCAGGAACACGGAGGCAGAGAAGAAACGCAGTGCTGGGCCCTGCCTTACGCTCCATCCTGTCCCCCGACACCAGGGACAAACTAGCCATTGCCAGCGGTATCCAGAAGCCATTGAATCTTTTATTTATATTTTTTCCGATCATTCAGAAATAGTCTCACACTATTTTGCATAATTTTATTTCATTATATTTATCAGGTGTTTAAACTAATTTTTTTTTCATGGCAGAAAACACTCTCAAGGTAATTTTAAGTGTTATTTATGGTTTAACGTTATTGGGTAATTGTTTTTCCTTAACTTTTGTGTGCTTTATTTGATTATTTCTATCAGCTCGTTTTAAGTGTTATCTGTTTTCACATTGGAAACAGAAAATGTTGTCTTTACAAAGGAAAGAATGGCAGTCTGCTCTCCCCACCTGGAGAGTATATGTCTCCTCTCCACTTGGCCTTAAAACAGGCATTTTTATGCCCTAAGCAAATTACCATGGTGATCTCAGTAAAGACCTAACTATAGTCAGATAGAAAACACTAAGTGCTGCGTTGTGAACGATGCTGGTTGCTTAGGCAACGGTCCATCAAACACCCTCAAAGGAGATGCCTGAAAACCTCTCAAATTTTGTGGCCACTTTGTCCCCAAGATCGTTCAGCCTCCATCTGCAGATGGGTCCAGGTAGCCGGGCCAAGCCTGCATCCTCACAGGCTGGAGGGCCAACCTGGGGAGGCAGTGGGCTGAGGAAAAGAGCGTGGCAGCACCAAAGCAGCATCGGGAAGGTGCGCAGCTGACAATGGGTCTGAACACCTATTTGCTTCTGGGGCTGCAGGGTCCAGACCCTGGCTCTTCAAATTGTCAAAGTGGCAGACAAGCTGGGCTAGTCCTAGCTGGGATCTCTGGCACCCACAGCCAGCAGCATACAGTGCCTTCTATATTAAAGAGACTTAGAAAGTGTAGCAATTCATAAAGGAGGAGCTTTAGTGAAATTCTTTTATTTATTTATTTTTATTTATGTATTTTTCTTTTTCTGAAGTGAGAAGCTGGGGGTGGGGGAAGGCAGAGAGACAGACTCCCACATGCGTCCAACCAGGATCCACCAGGCATGCCTGCCAGGGGACGATGCTCCACCCATCTGGGGCATTGCTCCATTACAACCGGAGCCATTCTAGCGCCTGAGGCGGAGGCCATGGTGCCATCCTTAGCATCCAGGGCCAACTTTGCTTCAATGGAGCCTTGGCTATGGGAGGGGAGGAGAGAGAGAGAGCAGATGGGCGCTTCTCCTGTGTGCCCTGGCCAGGAGTCAAATCCAAGACTACATGCCAGGCCGATGCTCTACCACTGAGCCAACTGGCCAGGCCTGCAAAATTCTTTGTTCCATTTCTTAAGAAACAGATAATTGCCCTTACACTGGCTGTCTTCTCTTAGGAGCTTCAGCAGTTTAACAATAAAAGGTAATTTTTTAACATCTAAGAACTAGTTTTGAAAAGGAACTAAGCACATATCCAATTCATCCTTTTACTGGGATCAATAAATAGTTCATAAATTTTTTATTGCAAGAGAGAGTTTCATCTTTTTAAACTAGTCTCTTTGCTACATTCACAAATCTTGAGATAAAGAAGCCTGTAAATATTGTAAAATAAATTCTGGAGAACAACTAAAGCATCTCCCAAACACAATTCTGAGTCAATGAGGTTTATTTCTGTTGGGTGTGCTACAGGTCA
Source organism: Saccopteryx leptura (assembly GCF_036850995.1). NCBI lineage: Eukaryota > Metazoa > Chordata > Mammalia > Chiroptera > Emballonuridae > Saccopteryx > Saccopteryx leptura. The sequence continues at coordinate 211,846,418 of NC_089503.1, read as the reverse complement.
CAGATACAACCTTTGTCAGGATGCTGATGGCCTTGGACCTGGTCAACTCAGAGCAGTCTGTAACACCTATCGCTGCAGCCCTGATTTGCTCTTCAGAGACATCACAAGGCACCCCTCCCCTCCCCCTCATCCACACCTCAAACCCAATGGGGAAGCGAAAGGGGAACACAGACCCGAGGTGGTGAAGGCAGACCAGTGTGCAAGCACATGCACAACCCTAAATCTCCACGCACAAATACCTGAGTGTGCTGTGCCGTGACCAGGCTCATCGGAGTCCTCAACACAAGACACCTGTTCTCCCTCTAGGTTACTCAGGACCAAGCAGAATATGTGCTACACTAATGGGGATACCAGCCATTCACGAACAACAGCTGGCATTTACTGAGCTTTTCCTATGTGCCAAGCACTGTTCAAAGTATGCCACCCGTTTCTCAGGAGAGCCTAATAATTTGCCTAAACTGACACAGTTAATAAATGATCTAGCTGGGACCATTGATAACACCAGTTAATAACACCAGCAGCGCCTGACCAGGAGGTGGTACAGCGGATAGGGCGCTGAACTGGGATGCAGAGGACCCAGGTTCGAGACCCCGAGGTCGCCAGCTTGAGCGCAGGCTCATCTGGTTTGAGCAAAAAACAGCTCAACAGCTTGAGCCCAAGGTCGCTGGCTTGAGCAAGGGGTTACTCGCTCAGCTGTAGCCCCAAGGTAAAGGCACATATGAGAAAGCAATCAATGAACAACTAAGGTGTCGCAACAAAAAACTGATGATTGATGCTTCTCATCTCTCTCCGTTCCTGTCTGTCTATCCCTATCTATCCCTCTCTCTGACTCTCTTTCTGTCTCTGTAAAAAAATAAAAAAAATAATAAAAATAATAAATAACACCAGCAGTATTAGCCTAGAACCAGATGCTTTTCATCTTTACATCATTCTCTCTTCCTTAACGTCGCTCTACCTCAATGTCATCAAATAATACTAATAGTACCTTAGTACAAGATGGTATGAGGATAAGGAAAAAGTTACAGCCCTTGACACGCAACCTGGTACAGAGTAAAAGCTTAGTGAGTGTTTGTTGCTAAGTAACTTGCTCAAAGTCACAGGAGTAAGTGGCCAAACCAGGACTCCAACTAGGGAGCTTGCTCCTGGGGTCCATTTTTAACTCTTGGTCCTGCTGCTCTTAGTCAGTGACGTCAAGGTGAGGTGCCCAGCACCGTACTTGGAACAGGATGAGTGCTCAGGAAACGTCAGTCATGTTCCTTTCCCACATCACCCTCCTCACTGAGAGATAAGCCAAATCACAGAGACACTTTTATTTGATAAGGTAATGAGTAACTTTGAAAAGAGAACCCCAATTCAAATTCCAACTCATACATCCTTTCTCATGCTTACACGCAAGACAAAATATAAAGTACGTGAAATAGGAGATGCCATTTTAAAAAGAATGTCTTCCTCTTCCTTCCTGATTATCTCCTTGCTCCACTGTCTGGAAACCACCAGGAGGGGAAACATCCCTAGTTAGTCACACTATGCCGTGTGCCTCGTGTGGAACAGAATGCCCGGCTTACTCACACTTCCCTGTGCCAGGCACTTTGCACATTGAATTGTGCAAGGGCAGCATCTGCCATCACATGAGCCTTCCAGTTTCAGTTTTGACGGAAGTTGGCAATCCCCTGACCTGTCCTTAGTAATATCACAGTGCACTTCTGGGGTTTTTTCTCCTTAAGAAATCTTGTAGTCTACATATTAGATGAGGCAATCACCTGACTTGGTCCTCTGATTTTCTCCATTTACAATCATGACTTAGAGGACTCTGGCCATCTTGGCTTATCTAAATGGCAAATCAAACCTTAAATGTATCCACAGGAAAAAAAAATTAGCAGCTGAGTCTTCCCAGGAAGAAACTAGCACATGGTTCCATTCTTTACTACTCACTGTATCTCTACCCTTTTTCCATTGCCACCTCCCTAGGTCAATCAGGGAACATCTCTGGAGTGGTGATGACCTCTCTGGTGTCTACCATCCCCCAGCAACCCTCAACACCCCTTGATGCTGTGTTTTAGAAACATGTGGTCTGGTATATATTAGTATCCAAACACCTTGTTTCACTCACTGCATATACTACATCCATCTCTGCTGTGGACACTTCAACCTCTTTGAAAGTGGAGGCCATCATATTCCTCACTGCATCCACAGACGCTATATAGCCTACCACATGGGAAGCACATGTGAAATATTGCAGAATAATGAACTATATATCCAGAACCCACGTGGCTCAGTCTTGGTATTATGTTTACGGAACAGTTTAACTGGCAGGAGTTACAAAAAATAAATTACATTATTTACAATGCAGATATCTTTACAAAAAGAAATCCAGACAGATCATCCACAGCAACACTTGCGAAAACCTCATTTTTCTTGTTGTCACTCTTTTCACGCCCATAAGTGCTCCAGCTCAGCCCTCCTTAGGCCTCTCTCCAGAAGAAAAGTACTCTCTCTACCCTTAAAGTATCAGCTGTTTTCCTTTTCCTTTTCCTCTTCCTTCTTCCTTTCTCCCTCAATAATGTATTGCACAGCCTGACTAGGCAGTGGTGCAGTGGATAGGGCGTCGGACTGGGACGCGGAGCACCCAGGTTCAAAACCTGAGGTCACCAGTTTGAGTGCGGGCTCATCTGGTTTCAGCAAGGCTCACCAGCTTGAGCCCAAGGCTGCCGGCTTGAGCAAGGGGTCACTCTGTCTGCTGTAGCTCCCCCTCCCCCACCGCGGTCAAGGCATATATGAAAAAGCAATCAGTGAACAACTAAGGGGCCACAACAAAGAATTGATACTTCTCATCTCTCTCCCTTCCTGTCTGTCTGTCCCTATCTTTCCTTCTCTCTGTCTCTCTCTGTCCCTGTTTACAAAAAATAAAAAATAATAACAATGTATTGCGCAGATGGATTTAGATCTGGTCTAGCAAGAAGAAATCCTTCCTTAGACAGGAAGAAGTCCTTCCCAGGACAGGGAAACTGGGTTGAAATAGGACAGAATTCTTATGAAGGGCCTACAGAAGAGGGGGGATATAAAAATACTCCCACGTTCATAATTCTATCCCACTACAGTTACAATAATAAAAGGGTTTTACCATCAGTTCAATGAGGAGGAGGGCAAGAGTTAAAAAGGTGAACTAGTGGTCTCCACAATCAATAATCAGTCCGTATTGTGAGCTTGCCTATGACTATGTTCAATAGCTTCAAATAAATGACTCTTCTAAAACTTTTATCTATGGATATCTCTTTTATATTTCCTCGGGGAAGAAAATGCTTCTTAAATCTTCCCCAAAGAGGACTTTTCTGAAGGCAGGAAAGTTTACATTGGTTCTGAGATAGTGGGTTCTACATCAACATTACCAACAAGAAGAAGACTCCTCTGTTCATCAAGTGATGGGCTATCATCTCTCTTCATTTCCCACTTGCAGACTCCATTCTGAGTATTATTAAACTGGAATCATCTGGAATCATTACCACAACATCAAGTTAGATATGTGTTTAGACTAGAATGGAATAAGAAAATGAGGGCATCCTAGGAGTCTAGAAGCAATTTTTTGGCCCTGGTGATAGGGGAGGACCATTGGTGGTGGGTGTTGACGTCTTGGAATTCATAGACAGCAGTATATTAGGTAATATCGGGTGTAAAGACTGTGCCATTTAAGCAGGATCACTTTTATGCCTTTTCAAGTATTTCCACAGAGTGATATTTGTTTCTTCTGGATTCTCTTTGATTTTGGTAAATTTCCCATTGAAACTCCCCGTGTATTTCAACTGGGCTAAGGGGAAAGTAAGAGAGGGGCTTTATTTTGGCCTCTGTTTGGGTCAGGGAGGAAATGAGCGGCACTGGTACTGGGAGAACTTGAGAGGCTTGGGTCTGGACTTGAGAGTGAGAGAACTCCAGAGTTTATAAAATGTGTGTGTGTGAGTGTGTGTGTATGAGAGAGAGAGAGAGAGAGAGAGAGAGAGAGAGAGGGAGAGAATGAAAGAACGTAAAAATTAAAGAAAATATGTTCAAACATCACCTCTTTCCAGAATTTCTCTGAGAGATCAGGCTCCCTCATCCCCAGCTTTGCTCATCTGCATAAACCCCAGGGCAATGCTACTTCCCGTTTTCTTTATTAGTTTCCTGTCATAACAAATTACCACGAACTGAGTGGCTTAAAATAACAAACACTATAATTATTCAATTAATATTGGAGGTCGAATTTCCAAAATGCCTCTTCCTAGGCTAAAATCAAGCCATCAAAGTGACCATGTTCCTTCTAGAAGCCCTCCGGGAGAATTAGTGTCTTTGTTTTTTAGAGGTTGCCTGCATTCCTTGCCTTGTGGCCTTTTCTTCCATCTTTAAAACCAACAGCTAGTGTTGTCACCTCTCTCCAACTCAGGCATTCCTGTCTCCCTCTTGGACTTTTTGTAAGGACTTTTGTAAGGACCGTTTAAGCAGGACCACTTGATGCTGCTTAATCATTTTCCAACAAGATGGTGATACGTGAAATCATAACTCTAACCACCTGACTTCTGCACCAACACATAGTATTTCTGGGCATCAAAAACCCAAGCAAATGCCCTCTGGGACCACTGCAGACTTTCCACCTGCAAGTGCTTTCCGCCTGCCTTAAGTGTCTTCCCTTCCCTGCTCTTCATCTTCATCTTTAGAAATCTAATTCTCTGAGTCCCTGTTCCTATTCTCCCTCTTCTATGAAAATAATCCAGCTCCCTCCAACAGTGAATCAGGTATTCTCTCTCCTTTGGAATCCCATCTTCCTCTATTTCCCTTTAAATATATTCATAAGATGATATATGTATGCATACATATAATGTACATATAGTACGATAGCTACACATGTGCCTGTAACATATATGACAGCAAGTTTTTCTAGGTCTCAACCACATACAAATTTCCTCCATGTATGCTTTTGTCTTTGAAATTTTACAACAATATAAATTTGGTATTATTAGCCAATTTTAGATATAAGAGAACAAAATCATAGAGCTGAAATTAACATGCCCAAAGTCATACCCTTAAAAAACAGGGGTCCCCCGTTTTTCATCTCATTAGTAGGCTTATTTTAACTCTCTTTACTAAACAAACTGCAGCTAAAGTCACAGGCTGTGTCTGATCTCTTACACCTGCTATCATACTCAATGTTCAGTAAATATTTCGTGAGTTCTTAATTATAATTAATCTTCCAGGACTTTGTGTGCTGTTCTACAGCATACCTGCTCACATAAATAATGAATGTTCCCTTTCATCCTCTTAATTTCTTTTAACCTGGATTAACATCTCCTCAGAAATAGAATACAGAATGTTAGAGATAGAAGAGACCATCTCAGAAAAGAGCTATTTGTTCTCTGTGTACCAATGAGAGAAACTAGGAAAACTAGTCATGGTATGCTAAACTGAATAAACCTCTGGAGTGTTCTGAAATTGTGGTCCAGTGGACCAATTTCCTGGTTGATGAATGGTTCACCACAGTGCCTAGGAAAGTACTAATATTTAACCAATATTTAATAGACCCTTTAAGAAATGTTGGTTTAATTAATGAGCTTCTTTCATTGTGCCTACAAAATACCAAAAGAAGAAGTTTACTGGGCCAAATGTTTTAAGCAGTCAACTTAATGACAAACATCAATCAAGTTAGTCATTTAATTCAATCAATTTGCTTTTAGATGAACAAGAATGAGTTTATCAGTCAAAATAGCTGATTCACATGTAAACCCAAAAATTGTTTGAAAAAGTTCATCTCATTCACATGAAACACCCTCCCACAAGCCACTGATAGATTTTCAGGGTAAGTATAGGGTGTGATAACATGCACACTTTACGCTTCATTAAAAGGAGTGATATTGACACCACTCAGTTTTAAAAATAAAATTTTAATTTTTTTGAAGCATTCACTTTTTTAAAAGAAAACCAGATTTACCATTTGATGTATTCTTGGAATCTGACTACTCGGGCCCCATTTCATTTGATCAGTCTAATCTCTAGATTGTGCTGAATGCCGTGTCTGTTGATAAAGAACTTTTTCTTTAATCCAGGAGACCATATTAGACAGAACTCAACACTATTCAAGTTCACAGGATGTTACAGAGGGAAAACAACTGTGACACACTGAATTCTAAAGAGAGGAATTGGATGACGTCAGAGTAATGGCAGGGTAGGAAGCGATACGGATAAATCTCCCCCAAAACTCAACAAGATCTTCAACCAGAAACAGAAAAACCTATACTTGGAGCCTCCAGATGCTTCACAATACACTCAAAGATGCCATTAAGGAAGAGAAAATCGAATATCATGGATACAAAAGAAAGAGAGGTAACACAGCTAGATGAGGAAAAATCTATGGAGAAAAAATTTAATATATTGGAAACCTTGGAGCTAAATGACAGAGAATTCAAGATAGAAATCCTAAAAATCCTCCGAGATATACAAGAAAACACAGAAAGGCAATTTAGGGAGCTCAGAAAACAACTCAATGAACACAAAGAATATATGTCCAAGGAAATTGAAACTATAAAAACAAATCAAACAGAGATGAAAAACTCAATTCACGAGCTGAAAAACGAAGTAACAAGCTTAGCTAATAGAACAGGTCAGATAGAAGAGAGGATTAGTGAAATAGAAGACAAGCAACTTGAGGCACAACAGAGAGAAGAAGAAAGAGACTCAAAAATTAAAAAAAATGAGATAGCCCTACAAGAATTATCTGACTCCATCAAAAAGAATAACATAAGAATAATAGGTATATCAGAGGGAGAAGAGAGAGAAAATGGAATGGAGAACATACTCAAACAAATAATAGATGAGAATTTCCCAAGCCTGTGGAAAGAACTAAAACCTCAAGTTCAAGAAGCAAACAGAACTCCAAGTTTTCTTAACCCCAACAAACCTACTCCAAGGCATATCATAATGAAATTGACACAAACCAACAGCAAAGAAAAAATTCTCAAGGCAGCCAGGGAAAAGAAGAATACAACATATAAAGGAAGGCCCATTAGATTATCATCAGATTTCTCAGCAGAAACTCTACAAGCTAGAAGAGAGTGGACCCCAATATTTAAAGTCCTGAAAGAGAGGAACTTTCAGCCACGAATACTATACCCATCAAAGCTATCCTTCAAATATGAAGGAGAAAAAAAAACATTCACAGATACAGAAAAGATGAGGGAATTTATCTTCAGAAAACCCCCACTCCAGGAATTACTAAAGGGGGTTCTCCAATCAGATACAAAGAACAAAAAAAAACAGAGCCACAAGTAAAAGCTCCAAGAAGAACACAATAAAACCAAATTTAAACTGTGACAACAACAAAAAGAAAGAAGGGGAGAATATGCAGATTAACAGTAGCAAAGGACGATGGAGTGCAAAAGTACTCACAAAATAGTTCGCTACAATGAACAGGGTAGGGACCCTTTTCATTATTCAAAGGTAACCACCATTGAAAAAACCACCACAGAAGCACATGAGATAAAAAAGATAGCAACAGAGGAAAGATGTATGGAATACAACTAAATAAAAACAAAAGATAGAAAAACGAAAGAGAAGGATCAAACAAGACACAAAACTAACAGAAAGCAAGATATAAAATGGCAATAGGGAACTCACAAGTATCAATAATTACACTAAATGTAAACGGATTAAACTCACCAATAAAAAGGCACAGAGTAGCAGAATGGATTAAAAAAGAAAATCTAACTGTATGTTGCCTACAGGAAACTCATCTAAGTAACAAGGATAAAAACAAATTCAAAGTGAAAGGCTGGAAAACAATACTCCAAGCAAATAACATCCAAAAAAAAGCAGGTGTAGCAATACTCATATCGGATAATGCTGACTACAAGACAGGAAAAGTACTCAGAGACAAAAATGGCCATTTCATAATGGCTAAGGGGACACTGAATCAAGAAGACATAACAATTCTTAATATATATGCACCAAACCAAGGAGCACCAAAATATATAAGACAGCTACTTATTGATCTTAAAACAAAAACTGACAAAAATACAATCATACTTGGAGACCTCAATACACCGCTGACGGCTCTAGATCGGTCATCCAAACAGAGAATCAACAAAGACATAGTGGCTTTAAACAAAACACTAGAGCACCTGGATATGATAGACATCTACAGGACATTTCATCCCAAAGTGACTGAGTATACATTTTTCTCCAGTGTACATGGATCATTCTCAAGAATTGACCATATGTTGGGCCACAAAAACAACATCAGCAAATTCAGAAAAATTGAAGTTGTACCAAGCATATTTTCTGATCATAAAGCCTTGAAACTAGAATTCAACTGCAAAAAAGAGGAAAAAAAATCCCAAAAAAATGTGGAAACTAAACAACATACTTTTAAAAAATGAATGGGTCAAAGAAGAAATAAGTGCAGAGATCAAAAGATATGTACAGACTAATGAAAATGACAATACAACATATCAGAATCTATGGGATGCAGCAAAAGCAGTGATAAGAGGGAAGTTCATATCACTTCAGGCATATATGAACAAACAAGAGAGAGCTCAAGTGAACCACTTAACTTCCCACCTTAAGGAACTAGAAAAAGAAGAACAAAGACAACCCAAAACCAGCCAAAGAAAGGAGATAATAAAAATCAGAGCAGAAATAAATGAATTAGAGAACAGAAAAACTATAGAAAAAATTAATAGAACAAGGAGCTGGTTCTTTGAAAAGATCAACAAAATTGACAAACCCTTGGCAAGACTTACCAAGGAAAAAAGACAAAGAACTCATATAAACAAAATCCAAAATGAAAGAGGAGAAATCACCACGGACACCGTAGATATACAAAGATTTATTGTAGAATACTATGAAAAACTTTATGCCACTAAATTCAACAACCTAGAAGAAATGGATAAATTCCTAGAACAATACAACCTTCCTAGACTGAGTCAAGAAGAAGCAGAAAGCCTAAACAGACCTATCAGTAGAGAAGAAATAGAAAAAACCATTAAAAACCTCCCCAAAAATAAAAGTCCAGGCCCTGACGGCTATACTAGCGAATTTTATCAAACATTCAAAGAAGACTTGGTTCCTATTCTACTCAAAGTCTTCCAAAAAATTGAAGAAGAAGCAATACTTCCAAACACATTTTACGAAGCCAACATAACCCTCATACCAAAACCAGGCAAGGATGGCACAAAAAAAGAAAACTACAGACCAATATCTCTAATGAATACAGATGCTAAAATACTAAACAAAATACTAGCAAATCGAATACAACAACATATTAAAAAAATAATACATCATGATCAAGTAGGATTCATCCCAGAATCTCAAGGATGGTTCAACATACGTAAAACGGTTAACGTAATACACCATATCAACAAAACAAAGAACAAAAACCACATGATCTTATCAATAGACGCAGAAAAGGCTTTCGATAAAATACAACACAATTTTATGTTTAAGACTCAACAAAATGGGTATAGAAGGAAAATATCTCAACATGATAAAGGCCATATATGATAAACCATCAGCTAACATCATATAAAATGGCACTAAACTGAAGGCTTTCCCCCTTAAATCAGGAACAAGACAGGGTTGTCCACTCTCTCCACTCTTATTTAATGTGGTACTAGAGGTTCTAGCCAGAGCAATCAGACAAGACAAAGAAATAAAAGGCATCCATATCGGAAAAGAAGAAGTAAAGGTATCACTTTTTGCAGATGATATGATACTATACATCGAAAACCCCAAAGAATCCACAAAAAGACTACTAGAAACAGTAAGCCAATACAGTAAGGTCGCAGGATACAAAATTAACATACAGAAGTCAATAGCCTTTCTATATGCCAACAATGAAACAATTGAGAGCGAACTCAAAAGAATAATCCCCTTCACAATTGCAACAAAAAAAAATAAAATACTTAGGAATAAACATAACAAAGAATGTAAAGGACTTATATAATGAAAACTATAAACCATTGTTAAGGGAAATCGAAAAAGATATAATGAGATGGAAGAATATACCTTGTTCTTGGCTAGGAAGAATAAATATAATCAAGATGGCTATATTACCCAAAGCAATATACAAATTTAATGCAATTCCCATCAAACTTCCAATGACGTTTTTTTAAAGAAATAGAGCAAAAAATCCTCAGATTTATATGGAACTATAAAAAACCCCGAATAGCCAAAGCAATCCTAAAGAAAAAGAATGAAGCTGGGGGCATTACAATACCTGACTTCAAACTATATTATAGGGCCACGACAATCAAAACAGCATGGTATTGGCAGAAAAATAGACACTCAGACCAATGGAACAGAATAGAAAGTCCAGAAATAAAACCACATATATATAGTCAAATAATTTTTGATAAAGGGGCCAACAACACACAATGGAGAAAAGAAAGCCTCTTCAATAAATGGTGCTGGGAAAACTGGAAAGCCACATGCAAAAGAATGAAACTGTACTATAGTCTCTCGCCCTGTACAAAAATTAACTCAAAATGGATCAAAGATCTAAACATAAGACCTGAAACAATTAAGTACATAGAAGAAGACATAGGTACTCAACTCAGGGACCTGGGTTTTAAAGAGCATTTTATGAATTTGACTCCACAGGCAAGAGAAGTGAAGGCAAAAATTAATGAATGGGACTACATCAGACTAAGAAGTTTTTGCTCAGCAAGAGAAACTGATAACAAAATAAACAGAAAGCCAGGCCCTGGCCGGTTGGCTCAGCGGTAGAGCGTCGGCCTGGCGTGCGGGGGACCTGGGTTCGATTCCCGGCCAGGGCACATAGGAGAAGTGCTCATTTGCTTCTCCACCCCCACCCCCCCCCCTCCTCCCTGTCTCTCCATTCCCCTCCCGCAGCCAAGGCTCCACTGGAGCAAAGATGGCCCGGGCGCTGGGGATGGCTCCTTGGCCTCTGCCCCAGGCGCTAGAGTGGCTCTGGTCGCAGCACAACGACGCCCCGGAGGGGCAGAGCATCGCCCCCTGGTGGGCAGAGCGTCGCCCCTGGTGGGCGTGCCGGGTGGATCCCGGTCGGGCGCATGCGGGAGTCTGTCTGACTGTCTCTCCCCGTTTCCAGCTTCAGAAAAATACAAAAAATAAAAAAATAAATAAAAATAAAACAGAAAGCCAACTAAATGGGAAATGATATTTTCAAACAACAGCTCAGATAAGGGCCTAATATCCAAAATATACAAAGAACTCATAAAACTCAACAACAAACAAACAAACAATCCAATAAAAAAATGGGAAGAGGATATGAATAGACACTTCTCCCAGGAAGAAATACAAATGGCCAACAGATATATGAAAAGATGCTCATCTTCTTTAGCTATTAGAGAAATGCAAATCAAAACGGCAATGAGATACCACCTCACACCTGTTCGATTAGCTATTATTAGCAAGACAGGTAATAGCAAATGTTGGAGAGGCTGTGGAGAAAAAGGAACCCTCATACACTGTTGGTGGGAATGTAAAGTAGTACAACCATTATGGAAGAAAGTATGGTGGTTCCTGAAAAAACTGAAAATAGAACTACCTTATGACCCAGCAATCCCTCTACTGGGTATATACCCCAAAAACTCAGAAACATTGATACGTAAAGACACATGCAGCCCCATGTTTATTGCAGCATTGTTCACAGTGGCCAGGACATGGAAACACCAAAAAACCCATCAATAGATGACTGGATAAAGAAGATGTGGCACATATACACTATGGAATACTACTCAGCCATAAGAAATGATGACATCGGAACATTTACAGCAAAATGGTGGGATCTTGATAACATGATACGAAGCGAAATAAGTAAATCAGAAAAAACCAGGAACTGCATTATTCCATACGTAGGTGGGACATAAAAGTGAAACTAAGAGACATTGATAAGAGTGTGGTGGTTACAGGGGGGAGGGGGGAAACGGAGAGGGAAAGGGGGTGGGGAGGGGCACAAAGAAAACAAGATAGAAGGTGACAGAGGACAATCTGACTTTGGGTGGTGGGTATGCAACATAATTGAACAGCAAGATAACCTGGACTTGTTATCTTTGAATATATGTATCCTGATTTATTGATGTCACCCCATGAAAAAAATAAAATTATTAAAAAAAAAAAAAAAAAAAAGAGAGAGAGGAATTTACCAAAGGTGGTGCTGCCCTTTCTCATTCTTGAGCAGACGTATGCAAGCGTGTCAGTCCTCAGCACTGAAAATGTTTCACGTGCTGAAAAATGCTTGCCTACATGTAATGACATTCGTTAGGGAAAGAGACCAAACTCCCACCATTTATGCAAGATTTCCCTACTGTGCACAACTCAAACTCACTATTCAATTTACTAACTACTCATCACTGCCTAGTTGAAACCATTCAAAACAAAGTATTTACACCATGCCTCTGTGGCAATGGTAGGTCACGTGGCATTTTTTGCACCGTATTTGTACTTTATGTAATCACAGTAGTCTCACATATGCTTGTTTAAAGTGAAGGCATAAAAAATAAAAATGAAAATAAAGTGAAGGCATACCATTGCAGGCAGTCCCTCTGCCCTTGTCATGGGAACCTTTTTAAACAGAGGAAGGACCTAGCAACTTGGTTCAGGTTTCCTCTCCATAATCTCACCACCATCCTATCCCCTGCTATCCACTGGCCCCAAGTACCCTCCACCCCCACCCCCCCACCCCTGCTGCCCCATGGAGCTTTCCAGACGACCAGAGCCTGCTGCAACAGTCCGGTTGGGTTACATATTTTATTTTCTAGAGTTAAGAATGTGTTTCTTGAAAGAAATTGTGCCCTGGATTTTAGGACTAGCCCTAAATCACACTCTGGGTGGCAAAAAAAAAAAAAATCTCTTTAGGAGCCACTGTTTGCATCACTAAGTCTTGTTAGGAGTCTGGTCTGTTTTGGACAAAACAGAGGATATGCTTTCCATGCTGAAAATGGGATCTTTGCTTTCTCTGTTACTTTCTTCACAAAACCTCCGCTATTCATTTACCCCTTCCCAAGGAAAATGGCCTTACAATATTAAATATGTACTTTTCACAGTGCATAGTAATGACAGGAGATGTTCTACATCTGCTCTGCATGTGTCCAAATTCTCAAAAATTATGATAGAACTTATTTTCCTTATAAAGAGCGGGATAGTGGAGACTTTAATTTACTACCCTCAGGAACATACTGAGCTATGATGGTCGCCATTTTGAGACAGGAATAATAGAGTAAAGCCAGTTTAAGCTTAGGTATTGGGTTGTTGTTCAGCTCACTCACTAGCTAAGAGTTCATGTTCTCTGACACTGGGGTCCCAGCAAGAAAGACAAATCACTACTTAAGTGCCTTCAGGTCAAAACAGTACATTTGAAACATTGGAGGAAAAGGCTCAGGCCAGTCTGTTTACACATCTGTCACCCAAACAAGATTGTGGATTCCAGGAGACCAGAGGATGTGTTGTCTCTCACGTGTAGTACCAGGCCCTCCTTGAAGTGAGGCTGCAATAAATGAATGAATGATGAGCCTTCACCCAGATCCCAGGGGAAAGAGCTCTGGGCGCTGCACCTGTTCTCTGACTTCTCATGGAATGAAGAGGTCTTTCCCTGGTCTGACTTCCGGAACCAAGGTAAGCAGGCGGGCAGCTTTGTGCACTGAACGCCTGTGAGTGATACTATTGTAGGTAGGAATTCTACCTCTAGTTTTGAGTCTAGTCATCCACAGTCACCAGTTTAACTAGGAGAAAGTTCTGGTCACTCTGAACTGAGGAAATTTGAACTGTTGGATTAAAATTGTGTCTTTTTAAATACCTCCTGTGTACCAGGCACCATGCCACTGTTTAGGACATGTGAGGAGGGGGTGGGGGGAGAGGTGAGGAAGGACAGAAGAGAGGTATTTAGCCTCCAGTCCTTAAACAGGTCTCCCCAGAGGCCAGGACTATTACACTGAATGTGGAAGTCTTTGCTTTGATAACTCTATCAAGATTAGATAGACTTATCAAAGCAAAGACAAATAGAAAGGACATTTCAGGCTGGGGACACAGCTTGAGCTGAGACAAAGAATCTAGAATCAGCGTGAAGGGGTGGACATTAGCTCCCAGAGCAGCTCTGCATTGTCAGGGCACCAAGGAGCAGAAAGAGGGGTCTTCAAGATGAAGCCTTTGCGGACCAGGCTGAGACTTTATCTGGAAAGCTGTAGTGAACCGCTGCAGGAGTGCACATAAGGCCAAACGCACCCATCAGAGTTGCCACATGACCTCTGACTCCCGTCTGACCTGGCTTTTTCCGCCTCCTTCATTTTCGTGGGTTTCTCATGCATGCTGGGTGTGCTTTCCATGCCCCAGAAAGCACTGAATGCAAAAACACGGCCAGCTTGGACCATCAAGCTTTCTCCCCTAGACACTTTGTAAATTATCCTATGGGACAAGATCCCTTCCGATACATTATGGTTCACAGGCTGGAATGCTTTTATACAACCAGGGACACTCACATGGAAGACAATGAGGGTGAGTATTGCATGTTTTAAAAATTCTTGCAGCACACCGGTTGAAAATTGCTGATGTAGATGGTACCTTGCTCCAGGTTCTGGTAAAATTTGTATATGACCTGGCATCAGTTTCAAGGGGTTTCAATGCAGCCATAAAAATAGTTACATGGAGTTGATTTTTTTTTATATATAATTTTATTTTTTTAATGGGGTGACATCAATAAATCAGGATACATATATTCAAAGATAACAAGTCCAGGTTATCTTGTCGTTCAATTATGTTGCATACCCACCACCCAAAGTCAGATTGTCCTCTGTCACCTTCTATCTTGTTTTCTTTGTGCCCCTCCCCACCCCCTATCCCTCTCCCATTCCCCCCTCCCCCCCGTAACCACCACACTCTTATAAATGTCTCTTAGTTTCACTATTATGTCCCACCTACGTATGGAATAATACAGTTCCTGGTTTTTTCTGATTTACTTATTTCGCTTCGTATCATGTTATCAAGATCCCACCATTTTGCTGTAAATGTTCCGATGTCATCATTTCTTATGGCTGAGTAGTATTCCATAGTGTATATGTGCCACATCTTCTTTATCCAGTAATCTATTGATGGGCTTTTTGGTTGTTTCCATGTCCTGGCCACTGTGAACAATGCTGCAATAAACATGGGGCTGCATGTGTCTTTACGTATCAATGTTTCTGAGTTTTTGGGATATATACCCAGTAGAGGGATTGCTGGGTCATAAGGTAGTTCTATTTTCAGTTTTTTGAGGAACCACCATACTTTCTTCCATAATGGTTGTACTACTTTACATTCCCACCAACAGTGTATGAGGGTTCCTTTTTCTCCACAGCCTCTCCAACATTTGCTGTTACCTGACTTGCTAATAACAGCTAATCGAACAGGTGTGAGGTGGTATCTCATTGCCGTTTTGATTTGCATTTCTCTAATAGCTAAAGAAGATGAGCATCTTTTCATATATCTGTTGGCCATTTGTATTTCTTCCTGGGAGAAGTGTCTATTCATATCCTCTTCCCATTTTTTTATTGGATTGTTTGTTTGTTTGTTGTTGAGTTTTATGAGTTCTTTGTATATTTTGGATATTAGGCCCTTATCTGAGCTGTCGTTTGAAAAAATCATTTCCCATTTAGTTGGCTTTTTGTTTATTTTGTTATCAGTTTCTCTTGCTGAGCAAAAACTTCTTAGTCTGATGTAGTCCCATTCATTAATTTTTGCCTTCACTTCTCTTGCCTGTGGAGTCAAATTCATAAAATGCTCTTTAAAACCCAGGTCCATGAGTTGAGTACCTATGTCTTCTTCTATGTACTTAATTGTTTCAGGTCTTATGTTTAGATCTTTGATCCATTTTGAGTTAATTTTTGTACAGGGGGAGAGACTGTAGTCCAGTTTCATTCTTTTGCATGTGGCTTTCCAGTTTTCCCAGCACCATTTATTGAAGAGGCTTTCTTTTCTCCATTGTGTGTTGTTGGCCCCTTTATCAAAAATTATTTGACTATATATATGTGGTTTTATTTCTGGACTTTCTATTCTGTTCCATTGGTCTGAGTGTCTATTTTTCTGCCAATACCATGCTGTTTTGATTGTCGTGGCCCTATAATATAGTTTGAAGTCAGGTATTGAAATGCCCCCAGCTTCATTCTTTTTCTTTAGGATTGCTTTGGCTATTCGGGGTTTTTTATAGTTCCATATAAATCTGAGGATTTTTTGCTCTATTTCTTTAAAAAATGTCATTGGAAGTTTGATGGGAATTGCATTAAATTTGTATATTGCTTTGGGTAATATAGCCATCTTGATTATATTTATTCTTCCTAGCCAAGAACAAGGTATATTCTTCCATCTAATTATATCTTTTTCGATTTCCCTTAACAATGGTTTATAGTTTTCATTATATAAGTCCTTTACATTCTTTGTTATGTTTATTCCTAAGTATTTTATTTTTTTTGTTGCAATCGTGAAGGGGATTATTCTTTTGAGTTCCTTCTCAGTTGTTTCATTGTTGGCATATAGAAAGGCTATTGACTTCTGTATGTTAATTTTGTATCCTGCGACCTTACTGTATTGGCTTATTGTTTCTAGTAGTCTTTTTGTGGATTCTTTGGGGTTTTCGATGTATAGTATCATATCATCTGCAAAAAGTGATACCTTTACTTCTTCTTTTCCGATATGGATGCCTTTTATTTCTTTGTCTTGTCTGATTGCTCTGGCTAGAACCTCTAGTACCACATTAAATAAGAGTGGAGAGAGTGGACAACCCTGTCTTGTTCCTGATTTAAGGGGGAAAGCCTTCAGTTTAGTGCCATTTTATATGATGTTAGCTGATGGTTTATCATATATGGCCTTTATCATGTTGAGATATTTTCCTTCTATACCCATTTTGTTGAGTCTTAAACATAAAATTGTGTTGTATTTTATCGAAAGCCTTTTCTGCGTCTATTGATAAGATCATGTGGTTTTTGTTCTTTGTTTTGTTGATATGGTGTATTACATTAACCGTTTTATGTATGTTGAACCATCCTTGAGATTCTGGGATGAATCCCACTTGATCATGATGTATTATTTTTTTAATATGTTGTTGTATTCGATTTGCTAGTATTTTGTTTAGTATTTTAGCATCTGTATTCATTAGAGATATTGGTCTGTAGTTTTCTTTTTTTGTGCCATCCTTGCCTGGTTTTGGTATGAGGGTTATGTTGGCTTCGTAAAATGTGTTTGGAAGTATTGCTTCTTCTTCAATTTTTTGGAAGACTTTGAGTAGAATAGGAACCAAGTCTTCTTTGAATGTTTGATAAAATTCGCTGGTATAGCCGTCAGGGCCTGGACTTTTATTTTTGGGGAGGTTTTTAATGGTTTTTTCTATTTCTTCTCTACTGATAGGTCTGTTTAGGCTTTCTGCTTCTTCTTGACTCAGTCTAGGAAGGTTGTATTTTTCTAGGAATTTATCCATTTCTTCTAGGTTGTTGAATTTAGTAGCATAAAGTTTTTCATAGTATTCTACAATAATTCTTTGTATATCTACGGTGTCCGTGGTGATTTCTCCTCTTTCATTTTGGATTTTGTTTATATGAGTTCTTTGTCTTTTTTCCTTGGTAAGTCTTGCCAAGGGTTTGTCAATTTTGTTGATCTTTTCAAAGAACCAGCTCCTTGTTCTATTAATTTTTTCTGTAGTTTTTCTGTTCTCTAATTCATTTATTTCTGCTCTGATTTTTATTATCTCCTTTCTTTGGCTGGTTTTGGGTTGTCTTTGTTCTTCTTTTTCTAGTTCCTTAAGGTGGGAAGTTAAGTGGTTCACTTGAGCTCTCTCTTGTTTGTTCATATATGCCTGAAGTGATATGAACTTCCCTCTTATCACTGCTTTTGCTGCATCCCATAGATTCTGATATGTTGTATTGTCATTTTCATTAGTCTGTACATATCTTTTGATCTCTGCACTTATTTCTTCTTTGACCCATTCATTTTTTAAAAGTATGTTGTTTAGTTTCCACATTTTTTTGGGATTTTTTTCCTCTTTTTTGCAGTTGAATTCTAGTTTCAAGGCTTTATGATCAGAAAATATGCTTGGTACAACTTCAATTTTTCTGAATTTGCTGATGTTGTTTTTGTGGCCCAACATATGGTCAATTCTTGAGAATGATCCATGTACACTGGAGAAAAATGTATACTCAGTCACTTTGGGATGAAATGTCCTGTAGATGTCTATCATATCCAGGTGCTCTAGTGTTTTGTTTAAAGCCACTATGTCTTTGTTGATTCTCTGTTTGGATGACCGATCTAGAGCCGTCAGCGGTGTATTGAGGTCTCCAAGTATGATTGTATTTTTGTCAGTTTTTGTTTTAAGATCAATAAGTAGCTGTCTTATATATTTTGGTGCTCCTTGGTTTGGTGCATATATATTAAGAATTGTTATGTCTTCTTGATTCAGTGTCCCCTTAGCCATTATGAAATGGCCATTTTTGTCTCTGAGTACTTTTCCTGTCTTGTAGTCAGCATTATCCGATATGAGTATTGCTACACCTGCTTTTTTTTGGATGTTATTTGCTTGGAGTATTGTTTTCCAGCCTTTCACTTTGAATTTGTTTTTATCCTTGTTACTTAGATGAGTTTCCTGTAGGCAACATACAGTTGGATTTTCTTTTTTAATCCATTCTGCTACTCTGTGCCTTTTTATTGGTGAGTTTAATCTGTTTACATTTAGTGTAATTATTGATACTTGTGAGTTCCCTATTGCCATTTTATATCTTGCTTTCTGTTAGTTTTGTGTCTTGTTTGATCCTTCTCTTTTGTTTTTCTATCTTTTGTTTTTATTTGGTTGTATTCCATACATCTTTCCACTGTTGCTATCTTTTTTATCTCATGTGCTTCTGTGGTGGTTTTTTCAATGGTGGTTACCTTTGAATAATGAAAAGGGTCCCTATCCTGTTCATTGTAGCGAACTATTTTGTGAGTACTTTTGCACTCCATTGTCCTTTGCTACTGTTAATCTCCATCTTCTCCCCCTCTTTCTTTTTGTTGTTGTCACAGTTTAAATTTGGTTTTATTGTGTTCTTCTTGGAGCTTTTACTTGTGGCTCTGTTTTTTTTTTGTTCTTTGTATCTGATTGGAGAACCCCCTTTAGTAATTCCTGGAGTGGGGGTTTTCTGATGATAAATTCCCTCATCTTTTCTGTATCTGTGAATGTTTTTATTTCTCCTTCATATTTGAAGGATAGCTTTGATGGGTATAGTATTCGTGGCTGAAAGTTCCTCTCTTTCAGGACTTTAAATATTGGGGTCCACTCTCTTCTAGCTTGTAGAGTTTCTGCTGAGAAATCTGATGATAATCTAATGGGCCTTCCTTTATATGTTGTATTCTTCTTTTCCCTGGCTGCCTTGAGAATTTTTTCTTTGCTGTTGGTTTGTGTCAATTTCATTATGATATGCCTTGGAGTAGGTTTGTTGGGGTTAAGAAAACTTGGAGTTCTGTTTGCTTCTTGAACTTGAGGCTTTAGTTCTTTCCACAGGCTTGGGAAGTTCTCATCTATTATTTGTTTGAGTATGTTCACATGGAGTTGATTTAATCAAATATCACCTTGAACATAGTACAGTCCATTTAACCACCAATAAGCTATCTTTTATCTAGAATTCTGTCATCTTCGATTGGCATATCTGAAAGAATATTCTCATTTCTCTCAAAAGGTTTATTAATTGGAACTCCTTGTTAAAATCTAAGGGCCACAGTTTCTAGAGAAGGATGTATTCAATAGGTATTTACTTTTGTTTTCAGTTTGTGCCTTTCAACTCAGCATTCTTCAGTGAGGATTGTAAGGGAAGAAAGAAAAAAATATGTTTTAGAAAAGTTTCATTCAGGGACAGAATGTCTAAGCTTCCAGTTTGATTGACTGAGTCATTCCCATTAAAAGCAAACTGCAATTTTCATTGGAACAGAAATCGGTGTGACTTAACACATTCCTTTTTATGGAAGATCGCATTTCACAGCCTATAAGAGGATCACAAGTGACAAGAAAAGCAAAATTCTCACCGGTACAAAGTTATAATGAAAATGCTTATTGAGGTCTGTGTTTTATAAAGAGAGCTAAAAGATGTCATTGAGAGGCAATACATTCTGTAAAAAGAAATCTCAATGACAAATGCCTAAAGAGAGAATGTGGAATGCTCTGGGAACAAAGAAAGATTGAGGCATTTTTTTTTCTTTCTCTTAAGTTTGTTAAAGATAGTCCCAATAGCCAACTCTCATGCTTGCCCTGTGGGAGTGAAGTGATCTTTCTTCTTCAGTGCAGTGAATACATTTATTTTCTCACTTAATGTTCCGTAGCTAAAGTTTTTCAAAGATTTGAGCTCTTCAGACTGTGTTGCGTTTTATGATCTGTAATCTTGTTTGGAAGCTCTGGGAAGCTGGAAATTAAAGAGTAAAGGATTTAAATATAGTTGATCAATTAGAGTGTTTGGGTGGTAAGTTATTTTGTGTTAGTGGTAATGTCTAGATATTCCTCTTTCTTTTAAATCATTTAGTCAAATGCACCATAAAAAATGTTTTAAAGATTTGAGAGTCAAAATAGAATACAGTGTTTTTCTAACAAGCAATGTCAGTATAATAAAAGAGAGCCAGCCTGTCTTATTCTGAAAAGAAAACTATGCAATTTCCCCCTCGAGTCCTGAACTAGAGAATCTGTGTAAAATTAATTTTCTTTCTTAAAAACATATAGGTGCAAATACAAGTATTTCATTTCAAAAATATCAGGACAAATGTTAGCTCTTATCCCCAGAGGGAAAAGATTGTACTCTTCTATTTAAAAGAAACAAACTATTAGGTTTATAGACACGGTTGCAATTCAGAGAAAACACTACCGATACCCTGATATCAATGTCCCAGTCTGCTTGTTACCCATATTTACATGTTTGGCACTAGTACTTGTGGTTATTGAAGAAACCACACTGATGTAGTGTTTGTTTGTTTGTTTGTGATTTTAATGAGAGAGAAAATGGACAAACAAGTCACTAGCAGAAGAACAGCATGACTGTGGGAAAAAATATTCACCCCTGAGAGGAATGAGGAGGCCACTTCACAATCATCAGAGCCCACACCACACAGCACATGGAAGAGCTTTTGCCTTGGTTGGTGTGTCTGATTTGCTAGTGTAGAAAGAGGGGAGACTTCAGATATTTCCCAACTAGTAGGGCATCTGAAATCCAAGTAATGGGTCAACTTTCAGAATGACTGATTTTGTAATAAAAATGAACTTTAAGTGAGAATTGGCAAAGCATCAGTTGTATAAAATATGCTTACATACATAGCGGCCACATCATGGTCATCTGACCAAATGGCAGCGGGTCATAGGCTGGGCAGCACCCTGTCTCATAGATAAAAAAGATAAAGTAAGCCAACCAATTTCCCTCTTATGACAATTTTCCTGTCGTGACAACTTCATTCTCATGAATTACAGCTAAGTAATACATAAAGTATTTTGTTAATAGTGGCAGTTACAGCTTGAAAACAACCATAGAAGATGGAACCAGCGAGGCTTCCATGAATCATGTGCATGCTTAAGTCGGGAGGAACAGAAACTATGTAAGGAAAGGAGCTTGGCTGGTGGAAGACAGTCACTAGAACAAAGAGAGAAGTAGAGATTCAGAGGGAGAGGGAGAGAGAGAGAGACAGAAAGAGACAGAGACACAGACCTGTCCCAGAGCTTCCTGAAGGTCTTTGCCCTACTTTAGTCTGTGTGAGTCTTACAATAATCTCTCTCTTGGCTCTGGCTGGTTGGCTCAGTGGTAGAGCATTGGCCTGGCGTGCGGGAGTCCCGGGTTTGATTCCCGGCCAGGGCACACAGGAGAAGCTCCCATCTGCTTCTCCACCCCTCCCCCTCTCCTTCCTCTCTGCCTCTCTCTTCCCCTCCCGCAGCCATTCGAGCTCCATTCGAGCAAAGTTTGCCCGGGCGCTGAGGATGGCTCTGTGGCCTCAGGCACTAGAATGGCTCTGATTGTGGCAGAGCGACGCCCTGGAGGGGCAGAGCATCGCCCCCTGGTGGGCATGCCGGTGGATCCCAGTCGGGCGCATGCGGGAGTCTGTCTGACTGCCTCCCCATTTCCAACTTTGGTATCTCTTTTTTTTGTTGTTTTGAAAAAAAAAAAAAAATCTCTCTCTCTTTTTTCTAAGGTAACTTGAATGAGCTCTGACCTTAATTATCAAAAGGATCAAACCACTAGGTTTGTTAGCATTAAATTTTAAAAGTATGTTGTATTTATATAAAACAAAATTGCAAACCAAGAAGATATAGTCATTAAATAACAAATTGTCAAAACTAGGTTGTCTAGTATACCGTGTAGACATGCCCACAACCCTGCACCTTATTCTGATCATGGTTCTTTGATTTTTCTTTGGGAATTGTCCCATACTCACCAACACCCCCGCCCCAGCCTCTGTCACCACCTCTCCAGGATGGACGTGAGACTCAGGTTTACTCAACCAGTGGATCCCAACACCCAGACCACTATGATGAAAATGGCCATGGAAGCATTATATAATTATGGACACTTAATTCTTTTTTAAATTTATTTATTGATTTTTAGAGAGAGAGGAGAGAGAGAGAGAGAGAAGGGGGAGGAGCAGGAAGCATCAACTCCCATATATGCCTTGACCAGGCAAGCCCAAGATTTCGAACCGGTAACCTCAGTGTTCCAGGTCGGTGCTTTATTCCACTGCGCCACCACAGGTCAGGCTGGACACTTAATTCTTGAGAAAAAAATGTGTGACAAATAATTTGTTGAGGAAGAAGGAAAAGTTGCAATGAAGGCTTGAGGCCATGATTGTCTCCTAAACAATAAGACCAATTTCCAGTTCTGCTCGTGGTCAAGTGACCCAGTGAGTCCCTTTCCTTTTCTGAGCTTAATTTCCCTGCATACAAAACGAGGAGCTCAGTGTAACTGTAATCAGGGCCTCAGAAGTCTCTCTTCATCCTGTATCTCTAAGCCTTTCTTAAGTTTTGAAAGAATGTTTGAACAGTTACATAAGCACCTCCTTGTTGGGCATGTTCAAAGGCCCTGTGCTAAGCCTGGGATTTTTACATGGTCTTCTCATAGTCTTGGCCTTTAGGGAACTCACAGGAGACAATTTTGAAACAGGCAACGGTCTCCCCACCCTCCCCTGTGGTCTAGGCTCTTTACCCATCATTCTTCCCCTCTCATTAATACTTCCCCTCTTTCATATTATATGGTTAATCAGAAGACAAAACTCTGTTAATACCTTGCTTCATTTTTTTTTTTCCTTCTGAAGAGGTTGCTGTCTTCTTTCCTTCGGTCCAGGAACATAGATGCCTTCAACACAGGTCACCTGGCTGCAGTATCTTTACTGTGAACAGAAATAAAGATTTATTCTTTTTGGTTTTCAGAGCATCTCAGAATTCAAAGGGTGAAGTTGAAACTGGAAATATTGGGGTTTGTGCAGCCTGTCATTATTTCAGCCAAATAAGTAGAGATATGGGGTTGAATCTTTTATGGGCACTTGATTTAGATGGCTGGCCATCTGAGGAGATGGGGGTTACCTTCTCAAAGTTGCCTCACCCCCCTATCCCTAGCCAACCTTTTTATAATGGGAAGGAAAAGGTCAGTAAGGATTTGGGGATTTTAAGGCAGAGATGATGATTTAATTAACTTTGACTATGATCTGATTGTCAGTGGGAATTCCATCCTTGGAGCACAAAGGCTTTGCTTGCAGATCCCTGGGGCACAACAGGGGACTCCTTGCAGGCTGGCTCAGGCACCCCAGCTCCGGGAACAAAGCCTCTGCCCGCATTAACCATAAAGCCCACAGGCCATAACCAAAGCCACCAAAACTCAAGCTAAAATTCTAACTCTTAAGTCCCCCTGTAAAGCCAGAAGCCAGGGCCACTATCACAGCAGCCTGGCCCATGCAGGTTCGCATTGGATTCGGACAGTCGGTAAAGAAACAACGGAGCCAAAAACTGGTGGGCCATCATCTTTAATCCTAGCTTGCACCTGGCAGGCAAGTAAAAACACACACTGGGCTCCAAAACCCACTCACATTCAGTGCTCACAAAGCCACTGACTTATCTGAGTTTCCTAGAATCAAAGATTTCTAGCTCACCAGACTTATTCACCCCTGTTCCCCATCTCCTTCCTTCTCCCAGATACAAACTCTGCACAAAATGGCCTCTCACTCAACACTCCACCATCTTGGCTGCTTTTCCTGGCCTCCTCCATGTGGCCTTTCTCTGCTCTCCTCTGCTCTCTCCTCTAATATTAATCTCAGGAACCGAGAGAGAGCAAGCTCCTGTTCTGCCCTCATTTTATAGTGTAGAAATAAAAACCTTTAATCCAATATACAAAACAAGAAAGTCTCTGATACAAAGTCACTTATCTGAAGCATAATTGGATCAAAAAGGGTGGGAAAGGCTTAGTCCTAAAACCAAGCCCCAGGCTACAAGGATCCTGCCTGCCCACAGCCCTCAGAGACACACATTAATATCACCTGGGCAACGGCCTCCACGTGGGCAGCACCATCTTTAACAAAGTGAGCATAATATATTTTATCTGCCCAACACCCCCCCCATTAGAGTGATCTTCTGAACAGAGGCAAGGTGATACCATTACAGATGTCAATGCAAGAAACGTCCAGACCTGTAAGAATTTTTATGAATTTATTTAAGCCAAACTGTCGACAACTGCCAGGAAGCAAAAGCTCAACGAACTGAGAAAATGCTCCAGAAAATGGCAGTTTCACCACTTATTTTATACATCAGAATCAAGGGGGAAAACATAAGGGGGTTACAGGAAATCCACTGGTGACAGATAAGGGAGGCTGGAGAAAGCAAAGGGGGTGTGTGGGAAATGTCTTGGATTGGATAGAAAGTAAAATGTATGGACAGATAGGCAGATATAGAATAGTTAACAGCTAACAATTAACGTGATAATAACAACAGGGGATTTGTGGTCTCTGCTCGTGCCCCAAGGGGTCTGGTAAAGGTGATTACTCTTACATTTCAAGGCATGTCACTCTTACATTTTATCAGGTATGTCTTTGTAGATGCAAAAAAGACAACAGGCAGACCCAATTAAGGTAAGCATGGACTTCTGTTAGGGAAAAATACCACCTTAGGACAGGACTACCTGCCAAGAACTGCTTTTAGTTAGAAAGTTTCCATTTCAGACCGTCCTGTGTGGTACTTTAGGTCTCTGAGTTTGCAAGGCCACCGTGCAGGCCTCCCCTGAGCTTGTCGGTTCAGCCTGTGGCCCCTTTTTGGTCTACACCAATCATAGCTATGTGGAAGGATCTCTTCCCTCAAATCCCACTTTACGTCAGGTGGTCCTGCCCACAGACCTGTTCAGCCACTTAAAGCTGAAAGAACCAAACTGTGCCTTCCACATCAGCAATCGGCTCTATTGCTTGCGGAGTAGATGTTGCAATGACTGGTTGATCTAGTTTTTCCAGCTGGATTAGCAAGCAGCAAGGATCCAGGATCCCATGTAAAGGTCTCTAAATCAGATTATCAAAGGTAATTGCAAAGTCTTGGATCTTGGGAATGATATCACTTGCCTACCCCTATTGATCACTCTTCTCCTCTAACTCACCGACACTAGACATTCCCAATACCCTATTGGAGCTACTGCTCCTCCAGGCTAGAGGGGGGAGGGTGTCTGGGTTTTCTTTGTTTGTGTGTCTGTTTGTTTGTTTTTAATGGTCCATGTTAACATGTTACCTTCAACTAGAAGGCTAGAGAGGTGTTGCCTTCTCCCAAAAAAGCATGAGCATTTTATTATTCTGTTGGGTGAATTCTCACAGTGGGAACTAGCACTGAATTTTGCCCTGACCACTCTGAGTACTGGGCGATGGAATGCATGGTAAGACGAATGTTCTGCGGCTTTTAGCCCTTACCTCCGAAAGACCTGGGCCATGAAGGAGGGCACAGGTGTGGGAGGTGACAGATGTGGGCAGAAATAAAGTTCCCTGAACTCCATGGAGCTCCATGGTATTTCCAGGGGAGGGGCAAGTCCCGAGACAGCAAGGTAGAGGACTTACTGGGAGAAGGGTGAGCATGGGGAGGGAAACACTCCACTGTGAAGGTTAAAAAAGAAAGCAGAAAGGCTGGGAACATGATAGGCACAGGAGTGAGAAATGCCAACAACAAATTTACTACCCTCACAGTATTGCTGATCTGCTTATTAAATAGTAAATCCACTGACTGTTCCAAAGTGCGGTCACCTGCACTCTATGGTAGCTGACACTTTCCATTTGGGGGAGAGGGAGAGTGAGAGATTTCAGCAAGACACAAAGACTATGATTCCATTTACCCTTACCTTACCAAGGCATCTGTTCAATGCCTTTTCTCTGTGAGTGGTTTGAGACAATCCTTGGGTTTAATACCACCAAGAATGAATTGAAAGCTAAAAATGCTCACTCATTTCACCGAGAAACTGGTTCAATTAATTAGGTTCTCTTTGCATTATTTCTAGTTCAGGTGTATTTGATTTTTCTTTCTCCTCCTCCTCTTCCTTTTTTTTTCTCCTCCCATTTCTTCTTTTTAACAAAGCCACATTTTGATAAAAGAGCTGTTAGCAGTATGGGACCAGTAAGCTGCCACAAACTCCTTGGAATTTCTCAGATTCTATGCGACATCCTTCTCCTACAGGTGATCACAATCCATTATTATAATGGAAGCCCTGGTTTTCTGGAGAGAATATTCTCTTAATTCTTTCAAGGAAGTAGGAAGTAGCTAAGGATTTAAAATTTTTTTCTCTTTCCTGTTGGTGTCCAACCTTGTTTTCAAAATAAGTTTTTGTAAATCTGTTTTTGTTTTTATTTATACTGTTACATTTAAATCTTCATGAAGGAGAGATTTTGTATGTTTTGTTTATCTGTTACTTCCAGAGTCTAGAGCAGTGGTTCTCAAACTTTTTGAAGTTGGGGCGCATTTAAAATCCTACAAATAATTGTAGGTGCACTATATACAAATTTCTGAGAAATATGTTATATTAATTAAGTCAAATATTAAAGAAAAAATATAAAGTCCAAGCATGCTTTTATGGTAATTAAATGAAATAAATATGACAAAATTTAATTTATTCTGATATTAAAAACATTTTTATGTTACATTTTTTGAGTTATGCTTTTTAGAATTCCTAAAAAAGAGGGGTTAAAAAATTTAAAAATGACAAAAAGTTATCTTTTTATATATATAGATACATTCTTAGAAAGATTTAGTAAACTTGGCAGGTCCCACGAATGTGTTAAGTTTTTTCATTCTTGTGTTTATGAGAAACTTGAGCCTGATGTATCCTAGCAATTTCTTCAATGTTTGGGCATATATTTGAAAGGCAAACTCTCATTTCCTCATCAATACATTGAAGAATTCCTTTCTTTTTACTCTTAATTGTGTTGAGTGCAGAAAACCCCCACCATACATATCATCTTAACTTTACACCAAACAAAGGTTAGAAGAAACTTGCCTCCAGTCTTTCTGGGGAACATGGGGGGTAGTGTAAACAATCCAACACCACAGCTTAACAGCCTTTTGCAACCTAACCAGGCAAGTGAGGTGTGGGTTGGGCAGACTGTCAGCTTACG
The DNA here is from genome assembly GCF_036850995.1 of Saccopteryx leptura. Classification (NCBI taxonomy): domain Eukaryota; kingdom Metazoa; phylum Chordata; class Mammalia; order Chiroptera; family Emballonuridae; genus Saccopteryx; species Saccopteryx leptura. The sequence continues at coordinate 211,818,854 of NC_089503.1, read as the reverse complement.
GCCAATTCCCCACACCTCTGTCCCCCAAAAATCGAATCTCCAAAAACCCTGTTGGTTTTTTGGTCCCCAACAGCCACATATTTCTCTGGAATACCATAGGGTGCACCTGGAAATCTAGGGCACACCAGTGCACCCTGGCGCACACTTTGAGAACCACTGGTCTAGAGTATAGCAGGCATTCAATAATTCCATGAATATAGGAATGAATTATATAAGTAAGGCATTTTTGCACCAATGGTTAAAAATGCTAATCTAATTTCACACTTTAGTGCTAGAGTAGAAATGTTAAGCCAGGACATTGAGCAATATAACAAGGACACTCCGAAAGATAGTATGAAGACACTCGTTTAAGTTTTTTAAAACGCTAATTACATAAAATGAAAGATTATCTATGGAAGCACTTAAAAATATTAAAAGTAATATAAATATATTATTAATAGAATTTTTACATATGTGTGTTTTGCAATTGTATTGATTATTTTCTATTTGTAACAATTTTGTGATTCAAAAACTGTGCTGTGAATGAAGGTGCCAAAAGACATTTTCTTGAGCCTGTTTAAGTATGCAAAATTACCGTAAATGTCTGGAGGTCTACAATGGTTCCTGAACAGGCAGATCTGTTAGTATGATAACATAAAGGGAAACTTTCATTCCTTGAGAGCCCACTGGTTGGACACCAACAGGTGCAGAAACAGCCTTGTGAAACTGGCTGCACATGCCCACTAGGCCATTTGAAGGAAGTCAGCAATCCAGCTGAGAGCCCCCTAAGTAAAAAAATTGAAGTCCACCCAAGAAAGTGTCATTTGAATGCTCTGCTCATTGGGAAAGGGAGAAGTCCCTAGGATTGTTCAACTTCCACGACAAAGCCGAGCTTGGTAAATTCCCATCACCTGGGAAGAGGAACCCTTTTGTGCTGAGCCATCTACAGGTCTCCTGGGTGTAAAAAGAGCCGAAAGTTCATCAGATACTTAGGTAGATGAGCTGTGATCACCACAAGAGAACCAAAGGATGGGGGAGAAGGCAGAACTGTCTAGGGATAAAGCTGGCCTGGTTTCTGTGTTTCTGATTTCAGTGATAAAAAAAAAAAGATTTAACCCACCTATTAAGTGTGGATGAATCCCAGAATTCTGCCATGCCTTGTTCTCAGAGCCCCCAATGCCTGCCTAATACAGGAACAGCTGTGGTGTGAATTAGTTGGTCTAAGCTTTTGGGCTGCTGCCAGCTTTGCTTTTGCTCATGCCCCCACAGGTCAAGGAAAGAAGTGATGTAATGCACTTAGCTGGGCCACATTAATTACAAAGGAACGGAGAGGGGGAGGGGTCACTGGCGGTGACAAGTTTAGCGCATGACTTGCCCTAGGGATGCAGGAAACAAAAACATCGACAGCCATTGGCTGCGTCCACTTCCGACACGGGTATCTAGCCCCAAGTCTGGAACCCTGAAACACTTATTTCCTGGGAAGAGGGGTGGCGCTAGCCTGCAGAGATACAACCATAAACACACACGGCACATACGGTACACACCACCCCCTCCGGAGGCTGGACGTCCTCCCTGCTGGGATGGGCGTGGGGCCTAGTGCTTGTTGCAGGGTCCCCAGAAGGATCCTCCACAGCCAGCTGCAGCGGCAGATCGCGGCGTGCAGAGCGCACAGAGGACCCGCGCCCGAGGAAACAGGTGCCACCCGGGCTTGCTCCAAGTGAGCCGCGCTGTCGTCATTCATTCGCAGTGTCCGGAGCGTCCTTCCAGGGAGAGCTGCGCTTCGCCTTGTAGCAAGCGGCCCCGACGCGGAGTGTGAGCGCGCTGTGGCCCCCAGGGCTCTGAGCTGCGCGGGACCGAGGCGGCCCGGAGCTCCGGTCGGCGCCGGGGGGACAGCCGCGCCCCAGCCCCGCTTGTGTCGCCCGCAGCCCGGCCCGCCGCCCCACCAGATCCCGGACAGAGCCGCCCGCTCCCTCCTCCCGCTCCTCCCGCCGCGCTGGGCCGCGGCCCGGGCTGCGGGCGGCGGGCCTGGGCGTCTGCGGCCGCGGGCTCGCAGGAGGCGGCGTCGCGCGGGGAGGATGCTGCTCGCGGCGCCCGCGTCCTCGCCGTCCTCCCCGGCCACCCGCTGGAGCTTTGTTGTGACCGGGGTGCCGCGGGCCGCCCTCCGCTGAAGTCGCTCTCCGCCGCGGCCCCCAGCGGGCGGGCGGGCAAGCGTGAGCCCGGGGAGCGCGCCCCGGAGCGCCGCCGTGTGCAGGAGCCACCCGGCCGCCCATTGTGCGTCCTCCCGCGGCGCCTGGGAACATGTGGCTGAACCCCGAGGAGGTGCTGCTGGCCAACGCGCTGTGGATCACCGAGAGGGCCAACCCCTACTTCATCCTGCAGCGGAGGAAGGGCCACGCGGGCGACGGGGGCGGCGGCGGCGGACTGGCGGGTAAGGACCCGAGGCCGGTCCCCGGGGGTGTGTGTGGGGGTGGGGGGACAACACGGGCGCTGCGGCGCCAGACGCAGCTCTGGGCTGCAGGCGCCCGGGACGCCGCCCGGTCCCCGGGGGCTGGGCCACCCGCCCCGCGTTGGTGCTGGGAAAACATCGAGAGACGTGATTTTCAGACCGTGAGAGAGCTGCTTCCCTTCTGACCCTGTTAGGCCAGGGGCCCTTCTGTTCTGGGCGCCCCATAAGTGTGTATGTTGATGGAAATGGAGATGAGTGAGTCTGGGGTGGGGGTGGGGGGTGGTTATCAGCCTTTCTGAACTGAATGTGGTGCTTCCTTCTCACCCTTCCTTAAAAAAAAAAAGCCAAAAAACAATATCGCTTTGTATGAGTAAGAACGGTGGAGGACTGTTCATTTTTACTTCATTCTCTTTACTGGTAATGGCAGGATCAGGTATAAAATGCTCTTTTGTTTGCAGGGAAGCAGTCTGTAAGGAGCTGGTGTGGTCATTTCCTACAGTACTGCCACGGAAGAGAATGAACAAGGAAAAAGGAATTTTTTGTCGCACCAAATTAGACATAGCAAAGCAAGTTATGAGGTGGTAAAAGGAATTAGCAGTATAACTGCATTTTAACTATTTTTACTCAATCACTTCTTCGTGAACCCTCTCGCAAGGTATGATTAGTATTTTAGCTATTCCTAAAAGCATGCCATACATATCACTCAGTATTATAAAATGAGACCTGTACCCCAAGTCCAGCCATATTAGAAAGGTCTTCTTTTATTAACTAACAAGTTTGCTTGGTGATAATAATCTTGTAAATAATCTTGAAGTCCTACCATACTAGAGAAAGTGGAACTTTGCTCTCCCTATTGGTTAGAATGAACAGAACTGGCTACTTTTTACAATGAAATGGTTAGCAGGAGAAACAGGAGAGGTTCAACCAGGAAAGAGACTGCAGAAAAGAGACGACCCTTGACCTCTTTAGATAAGTTATCCTCCAGGAGCTTGCTTGCTAGGTAAATTGGTGCTTTTAGAATGCCCTTAGAAGGAGACATTCCTGATGTCGTTTGTATTTATTTAGCTGTGATTATCATGAATAAATAGTTTTCTCGAGATTAGAATTCAACTGGTACATTGTACACAATATACTGGTTTGAAAGATCTTGGCTAGTGCATCAGATCGCCTGTAAGGAACCTGATTTTTCTGCACTTTTTCTACCATAAAAGAGAAAGGAATCTGTAGAGCTGCGGACCCCGTTCTGGAAATTCTGATGTGTCCTATAATCAGAATTTTCCAGTTCATTTTGTAATTGTCTAACTATATGCATTAATGTGTAACTTGCATGTCAATATTGGAATCAGCCCAGATTGTCCTTTAAGTCGAAAACACCACTGTGGAGTTGATAGTTTATTGTATTAACAGAGAACATGTCCGCCTGCTGCTAACCCTCCCACACCACAGAACTACTGTTTATTTTCTAGAGCCATTTGCAATAGGTTATGAAATATTCCAAGATGCAGAGCATTTGTTTTCTAGTTAACATTTTATTGTATTCCTGACTGTTAGAGCTATAACTGACTGCATCTCATCATTGATGATTTGTTTCAGATGAAGTTACAGCTTTTTAATTGAGAAATCATAGCTTTTACATTTTTGACTAGAATAATTGAAATTATTATCATGAGTAAAAATATTCCTGCCAACAAAGGCTATTTGCAACCCACAGGAAGAAAAATGTTTGCTCTGTTAGATTGGTGCCATGTCAAATGTAAAACATTTTTGAAATCCTCATTACTAGGTAGAGTATATTCTGATTCTAATGTGAATACGTTCGTGCATTCATTAACTCACTAAATCATTTAATAAATATTTGTTGGCGATTCCTGAAGGACCAGTGTCATGAAGCTCACAGTGGAAGAAAACAAATGTTTATCAAAAATAATCATACAAATAAATTGATATAAAATTGCCACTCCGCAGGGTCCCAGCAGAGAACAGAGTCTAGCCAAGTTAAGTGAAGGGAGTTTAGTGGGAGAACAGCTTAGAAATATAGAGGCAAGGTGACCAGAGCCAGTGAAAGGCACATCAGTGGGGCTCCGTCACACCCTAGGTGGCAGGAACGATGGTGCTGGAGGCAGTGTGAGCTGGATGGAGCTAGGCTCAGGCCCCAAGAGAAGCAGCCACCCCTGGAAATGCAGACCACAGCCAAAGGGGAATGGGGAGGACACGCCGGATTTCCTTCTTTTCTCCCAGCCTCCAGCTTCTAAACTGCCTCTCATCACTGGAGCCCAACAGGCCGTCTGTGCAGGGTGGCCTGGTGATCTAATCCCTAGGGGTCAGCCTCCAAGGAGGGACCTGAGAGGTGGGACCTAACTGAGAACGATCAGCACTAAATCAGAAGGAGAGGATCATGATGTTGGCCACCCCGGTCAGGGGTGAGGGTCTGAGTGCAGGCAAGGAACCATTCCCTGAAGAAGTGACAGTTGAGTTGACACCTGAAGAATGAAGAGATCAACCCATGAGGAGTGGAGGAAGGAGCAAGTGCTGGGTACCAGTTATTGGAGAGTTTCTGGAAGGTCTCAGGACTTTTCTGTAATGTGCATCACTTAGAGCAGTACCCCATGGTCTATTCATCAAGTGGAGGACAGATGAGTGAGAAACCTGCTCAGGGTGAGTGGGCTAGGAGGCTCAATGGTCCATGGTGCTCAGTAACATTAGTGCAAAGGCTGTGAAAAATAATGGGCCACAGTGAGCCCATTTGCCCTTTTTTAAAGATTAAGTAATTCTGTTCCCGAGTCCAGGCAATATACATCGGTATTGACACAATGATGTCTTTTATGTAGATTCATTTGATTTATTACTTAAACCTCTTTAACTGAGGTTTCATAATCATACAGAAAAGTTCACAAAATAAAGATGCAAAGTATAATGATTTATCACAGTGATACCTTCAAACCAATACCAGAATAACCAAGAGAGCATTTCCAATGCCCTAAATGTCCACCTGTGACCCCCTCCCAAACACTCCTCACCCTCTCCCAAAGGTGGGGAAAAAAAACTATCCTGATTTTTTTTTTTTAGTAAACATTTCCTTGACTTTATGAATTTTCAAAGAACAAATCCCTAAACAGACCATATTTTGGTTTTGCCTTTGTGTTTTGAGTAAAAATGGATGGAATCATAGAATATGTATTCATGTATCTGAATTCTTTGCTTAGCATTATATTTGTGATATTTATGCATGTTGTTGCTTGTAGCTGTAATTTGTTTATTTTCCTGTAATGTACAGAAAACTATTTTACGAGTGTACGCTGGCCACTTATCCATACTTATCCACTGTATTGTTGGTGGACCTTTGGATGATCTGAATGGGGAGCACATCTGAATGGATGGGGTGGTTATGATCATTGTACTCTTTGTTGACTGTGGACGTGCGTTTCTATTTGTCTCTACCCAGGAAAGGAATGCCAGCTTACGGGTTATGTATATCATTCACTTCAGGGATAAAACCAAACTGCTTTCCAAAGTACTTGTACCAATATACTCCCACCAGCAAGCAGCATATGGGAATTTCCCTTGCTCTCTGTCCTTGCCAACATTGTCAGTCGTTGTCATTTAGCCATTCTGGGGACTTTGGAGTTAATTTGCTTTATCCTGACTGATGAGGTTGGGCCCTTTTTCGTGTGTGCTGGCAATCTGACATATTTTGTGACATGGTTGTTCAAGTCTCTTGCCTACTCTTTAATTGGGTTGATTATCTTTTTCTTACTGATTTATAGGTATTTTAACATACTCTGGATATGATTGCATTGCTGATTATATACATATGTGACAAAATACTCATTCTGTTCTTGGGCTGTGCACTCTCTTTAGGATGAACAGGGGTTCTTACTTTTAGTGTCTAAATCCTTTATTGATTCTCTTTCCAACATGGTTAGTGTTTTATTGTGTCCTGTTCAATAAGTCGTTTCCTACTCTGAAGTGATAAAGGTATTCTTCTATATTATCTTCTAGAAACTTTTCAGCTTTAACACCCATTATATTTACAATGCAGTGGGAATTAATTTTTGCATATTGTGTAAGTAGGCATCAAGTTTTATTAAAAAACAAAACAAAACAAACTTTCATGGGCAGCCAGTTGCCTCAGCAAGATTTATTTGGCAAATCTATTATGTTCCCACTGATTTATGGGGCTATCTTGGTCTTAAATCAAGTGCCCAAATGTGTGTTGGATTTGTTTGGGATCGCTAGTCTATGCCTTGTGTCTATTAGAATATGTTTTTTGTACCAATACCACACAGTGCTTTTTTAAAAAAAATTTTTATAAAGATTTTATTTATTCATTATAGAGAGGGGAGAGAGAGAGAGAGAGAAGGGAGAGGAGCAGAAAGCATCAACTCCCATATGTGCCCTGACCAGGCAAGCCCAGGGTTTTGAACCGGCAACCTCAGCGTTTCCAGGTCGATGCTTTATCCACTGCGCCACCACAGGTCAGGCCACACAGTGCTTTTATAATAAGTTCACATTCATTAGATCAAGCCTCTTATCTTGCTCTTTGTCCTCTATGAGTTTCTTGGCATTCTTTGTTTTTCATATTTACACAACATGTTCAGATCTGCTGATTAAGTTCCACCAAAACAAAGCAAGAGCAGCAACAAAGACTTTTGAACTCCTGGAGTTTTGATTGAGATTAAACTCTTTAATAAATTTGGGCAAAATTGATATTATAATATTGAGACTGTTGGTCCATGAACATGGTATGTTCCTCTATTTATTTAGATCTAAATTTTCTCTCAGTGATGTTTCATAGTTTTCTGTGTAGAGAAACATTACACATCTTTTATTAGATTTATTCCTAGATATTTTGTATTTTTTAGGTTTTGCTCTTTTTATATTGACCTGTGTTCAGAACAGAGCTAACTAATCAAATGATATCCAGTAATTTATCTGTAGATTCTTTGATATTTTCTACATATACAATCATATTATCTTGAGCACATTGACAATTTATTTTTTTAATTTTTATTTTTATTTTTCTGAAGTTGGTAATGGGGAGGCAGTCAGACAGACTCCCGCATGTGCCCAACTCGGATCCACTCGGCATGCCCACCAGGGGGCGATGCTCTGCCCATCTGGGGCATTGCTCTATTGCAACCAGGGCCATTCTAGTGCCTGAAGCAGAGGCCATGGATCCATCCTCAGTGCCGGGGCCAACTTTGCTCCAATGGAGCCTTGGCTGCAGGAGGGGAAGAGAGAGACAGAGAGGAAGGAGAGGGTAAGGGGTGGAGAAGCAGATGGGTGCTTCTCCTGTGTGCCCTGGCCAGGAATCAAACCCGGGACTCCTGCATGCCAGGCTAACACTCTACCACAGAGCCAACCGTCCAGGGCTACACATTGACAATTTATTTCTTCTCTTATAATCTTCATGCTTTAGAAGATTTTCTTTGCCTGTTTGCACAGGCACCTTTGCAGTGTTGATTAGATGTGTTGATTTTACATATCCTTGTCCCTTTCTAGGCCTCATAAGAAACACTTTCAAGGCCCTGGCTAGTTGGCTCAGCTGTAGAGTGTCGGCCTGGTGTGCTGGGGACCCGGGTTCAATTCCCGGCCAGGGCACATTCATTTGCTTCTCCACCCCCGCCCCCTCCTTCCTTTCTGTCTCTCTCTTCCCCTCCCGCAGCCAAGGCTCCATTGGAGCAAAGATGGCCCGGGAGCTGGGGATGGCTCCTTGGCCTCTGCCCCAGGTGCTAGAGTGACTCTGGTTGCGGCAGAGCGACGCCCCAAAGGGGCAGAGCATCGCCCCCTGGTGGGCAGAGCTTCGCCCCTGGTGGGCGTGCCGGGTGGATCCCGGTCAGGTGTATGCGGGAGTCTGTCTGACTGTCTCTCCCTGTTTCCAGCTTCAGAAAAATACAAAAAAAAAAAAAAAAAAAAAGAAACACTTTCAATATTTGTTCATTGACTATGGTGATTTTTTAGATATTTTTTTTTCATTTAGAGGGAGTTTATATTTCTAGTGTGCCAAATGTTTTTAATTATATGTGGATGCTAAATTTTTTCAAATGCTTTTTATGTCTATTGATGAAATTGTATGATATATTTTTCTTTTGTTCTGTTAGTATGGTGACTTCTTAATTAACAGATTTTTCAAATGTTTAAACCAAATTTGCATACCTAAAATAATCAATTTGGTTGTGCTATATATTTTTGTTTTCAGTGCTTACTAATATTTTATTTAAGATTTTTACATTCTGATAAATGAATAGAATTGGCTTGTACTTTTTCATAGTCACCCATCCCAATTTGTCTCAAGACTTGACCTTACTCTACAAAGAAGTAAGAATAAATGCATATCATTATGGAGGATTTGAGGTGGCTTTTGACACCTTCTGGGTGTTCATAAACCGGTCTCAAGAAAGTAGGAAAGAGAAAAATTACTGCGAGCCTTCTGTAAGAAGTCAAAGGGACGAGGCTGGCTTCCTGTTCTAGGGACAGTGTGTGTACTTTCTGCTTTGCTGTCGTCATGCACGGAGAGGACTCACTTTATGAAGAGATCAGGTTCTGATTGTGGGATGGTTTCTGGGTCTGGCCACAAGAGCCTGTTTTGAAGTTGTATATAAATCAGGTATTTGTCCTTTGAGACTAGGCAGTTTGCCATGCTAACAGCTGCAGTAGGTACTACCTTGAGATGAGATCTGGGTCCTTGTGCATGCTTCATGGCCACTGGAGGGCAGATAATGCCACAGGCAAATTGGAAAGCCACCAAGTCTGCTCTTCACACAGCTCTGTGTTCTCCGCCTCTCACAGGGCTCTCTGGTTTTTTTTTCGTCCTTCCCTTAGCAAGCAGACAACTGGATTCTAACCCCAGGCCAACTGTGATGTGATGTGGGAAGTCTCTTCCTTTTTCCTTTTTGAGCTTGAGATATATATGTATATATATATATATATATATATATATATATATATATATATATATACACACACACACACACACACACATACACACACACACATACACACACACGTGTGTGTATAAGATGATTTAATAGCCTCTTAGCAATCATTGTGGGGATTCTGGGAGATGTTATGGAAAACACAAGAAACATAAAGAGCCATTCATAGATGACATAACATCATTTTCTTCCCCTTGCAAATGATCTCATGCAGGTATTCGGAGGCAGTTGCTCTAACCAATTCACACCAGCATGTAAGCAATTCAAGACTTCTGCAGTTTACAGAGACATACATTTTTCAAAGGGCGCTATTAAAACAAACAGTATGTATCTGATATTTAGGTAGCTTAAAAAGTTAAGTCAAATATTCAGGCTATTTTGAAGAAGGTGATTTTTGATCTGTAGCTTTAAACTGTTTCTCCATACCTGTTTTCTTTCTTCCCTCCCCCCTCTGTCCTTCCTGGATATGCACATTTTGAAAGCGGCTGCCAGTAAACACAGTGCAGATGCTCTTCGACTTACCGTGGGGTTACATGCTGATAAACCCATCATAAGTTGAAAATATCCTAGGTTGAAAATGCATTTAATGCACTTAATCTACTGAAAATAGTAGTTCAGCTTACATTAAATGTGCTCAGAGCACTTAACCTTAGCCTGAAGATGGGCAAAATCATCTAAGACAAAGCCTATTTTATAATAAAGTGTTGAATATCTCATGTAATATATTATGCATATCAGTTTCTCAGCATTGTCAAGTCAAAAACTCAGTCGGACAATTGTGAGTCAGGCAGGCACCCTCTGCACTCCTCCCCTCCCTCCCTTCCTCTTGTCTCTCTCCTCTCCCCTTTCTCTCTTCCTCTCTGTCTCTCCTTGCACAGATGACTCTGACAGTGGCACATGGCTCTACCAGAGAGGACTGGGGTAGAAGACAGGGAGGGGCCACCGTCTCTTTCTATATACAGACACAGATACAGACTTACGTAGAAGTAGAGATAGGTAGTTATAGATAGATGGTTAGTCAATTGGGAATTTGTAATTTAGAAACATCGGCTTTGGTACAGTTGTGCCCCCTTAATTTCAGTTTTGCTTTCTGTGGGTTTAGTTACTCATGGTCAAGTGCAGTCAAAAATATTAAATGGAAGGTTCCATAAATAAACAATTCATAAGTGTTAAATCATGCATCATGAAACCTCAAGTCATCCCACTTTATCCTGCTGGGGATGTGAATCATCATCCCTTTGTCCATCATGTCCACGCTGCCTGTGTTACCTGTCTGAAAGTAACGTATCAGCTGTCTGGTATCACAGTGCCTGTGTTCAGGTCACCTTCTTTTTACTTAATGGCCCCAGAGACATACACGTATCTTTTACCACAGTATATTTTATAGTTGTTCTATTTTATTATTAGCTATTGTTGTTAATTTTTTACTGTGCCTGTGTAAATATCACTTTATCATAGGTATGGATGTGTAGGAAAACCCAGAGTATACTTCCCCTGGTTTTAGGCATCCGCTGGGAGTCTTGAACTATCCCCCATGGAGAAGGGGGGGGGGGCGCTGTAGTTAAACCAGAGAGCCGGGAAGCACTTATTAACTCACTTTCCCCATTTCTTTTTTTTTTTCTTCTTCTTTCTCCTATCAGGTGTGTGTTCTAGAAAGCTCAGAGGATAGGTCCATCATTTATTAAGGTGCTTTGAAGTTGTCACCTGGCTTTGGTTTGCTTCAAATGGCATCTTGCAGTTTGGATTTCCATGTTCTCTCAGGGAGCTAGGTGTCCTGTCAGTGGGCTCCATGAAGGTTCTCCATGTGATATTCCGTGAAGAGCTGGGTTAGAATTTTCATTTGGATGAATCAGCCCTTCTCTGTTCGGGTCCAGGTTGCACAAAGCTGGGTGAATAGCTATCCAGCTCATGAGGTGAGGTTTGAGAGATGCACCCCAAACCTTTGCTCAGGTATTCTAAGACTTGCTGGGCAAGTGTTTGCTGGAGGGAAGTCAAGGTCAAGTAGGATAGTGGGGACTTGAGCTCTGTTTACACTCTAAACAAAAAGAGTGAGCCCTGTCAATCCATTTACTTTGTTTTAGATTATGTGTGATACTTCTTAATAAGGAAAACCATTTACATGTCAGTCATACAAATCAATTTTTAAAATCTGTGAAGTCTCAGAACCAAGGTAGTCTCTTAAAGAAATAAGCAAGACAATAAGTTAACATTTAGACTCTTTAATTAAAGCATGAAAAAATCATTAATTCATTTGCTTTCTTTCACTTCATTGGTATTTTATAACATTTACATTATCTATTACTATAATGAATAATGTAAAATACATTGTCTCTAAAAGCATCTTCAGCCTGACCAGTGGTGGCTCATTGCATAGAGTGTTGACCTGGGATGCTGAGGTCCCAGGTTTGAAACCTGAGGTTGCCAGCTTGAGCGTGGGCTCATCTGGCTTGAGTGTAGGCTCACCAGTCTAAGCATGGAGTCACTGGCTTGAGCCCAAAGGGCACTGGCTTGAGCCCAAGGTCACTGGCTCAGCTGGAGCACCCCTCCCCGTCAAGGCACTTATGAGAAGCAATCAAGGAACAACTAAAGTGCTATAGCTACAAGTTTATGCTTCTCATCTCTTTGTCTCAGTCTGTCTGTCTCTTGCAAAATAAATAAATAAATATAAAAGCATCTTCATAATAAATTTTCAAATCTGTGGGGTCTAAAGCTAAATTTGAAAAAGTCATTGTTATTTTGATCATATTGTTTTATTAATGCTTGATTATATTTTTTATTAATTTTATAATTAGCATAGACAGTATATACAGGCAAAGGGGCTAACATTTGAAATCCTTCTGTGAGTCAGATATTGTGCTGAGACTTTTCATACATCAGTGATTTGATTTGGGTTAACAATTCCGTAGGTTAGACATTACTCCCTCTGTTATGGATGAGGAGGCTGAGTGCTTGGAGAAGTTGAGTCTAACTTGAAGACACCATTATGGTAATGGGCAGAGCTTGGATTTGTACTTAGTTTTGACTGAATATAGAAAGAGAAGGATAAAAGCAAGATAAAAAGAAGAGAGGAAGATGAAATTGGAATGCACCCTTTGGGAAGCTAAAGGAAACTGAGGCAGAGTGAACCCCAGTCTTGAAATGCAGTCTTGAGTGTGGGAATGAAGGGAACCAGTGGAGCAAGGCTCTACCTTCTGCATGTTGCGATGTTATTGCTCTGATGTCATTGCCATGATGCCGTTGTCCAGTGCTTCATGGGTTACAGATACATGACGCTCTCTGCCAGGGGGAAGTCTGAAAACTAACTAGATTTTCCTAAAAAAGGTTTTCAAACATTCCCCATTTCTAATTTAGCTGATGTTGGGACCAAATTTTGGAGCCACTCCAAGTTGTGCAATAAAGAGGCACCGAACCTTTGGGTTTAGGACCAGACAAGGGAAAGGCTTGTTTGTATGGGCTTTCACAGAGCGAACAAATACTCTGTTTATTGTGAGGGAGGACAGTCTCAAAATATTTATGGTGACCAAAGGAGGAAAATATTAATTTGACATATAACATTGATTTTTATTAATGTGATTTGTGTCAGATGTCATAAAGATTTTCTCTAACATCTGCTTCTTTTCTCTTTGAAGATATAAAAATATTATTGTGCTTTGTATAGGATCATTACAATAGTTTGGCTTCCCCAAACTTATATTTTCTTTTAGAGACATTTAACAGGTGAGAATTTCAGGAGGTCCTTGAATGCCGTGAATCACATACAAGATTTGTGAAATTAATTAGGAATGCGTGCGTGTTTTTTTTGGAACTGAGACCCCGCCGATTTTATCAGCTCCTTAAAGTAGGTTGTGGATCAAACAGACGGAGAACCTAGAGTCTTACCATCTCAGTGCTAAATTTTCCGACAAAGTGGTTTTCAGGAATTTCTGGTTGCTTGCAACGGGATTACTGTAACTTTTAAGAAGTCTTTTACCAATTCCAAGTAATTCTGTCATCCTTCCAAATTGTTACAAATGTTGAGCTTGCTATATAGTGTTTAAAGCATAGGAATATATCACTGTCTTTGAATAAAATGATAAAAATGTTATTGCTTCTTTCTAACTTTTATCCTGGTACCTAAATGTAGGGCCCTCTGACTATAGTTCTCACTAGGGATGTGAGTGTATGTGTCTGTCTGTTTGGGAGAGGGCCACCGGGGAGAGACCAGAGGGCGTGGAGGGAGCCCGTGGGGCTGTAGTTTCTGTCTCACACCTGATGTTGCCCTGACTGCTCCCTTCCTGACAGATGCCCTTCTCAGGGTCCCCCCACCCCTGTAATGCAGAGCACCCAGCTCTGATAGGTCATGCCTTCGGCTCCCCCTTGTCAGTTCTCCTTCCCTATAGGCCAATGGGGCGACTGTTGGGGGTCTGAACAGAACAGTGAGTTGGCATTTCCCTGTTGCACTCTAACTCCAGCTACCAGCCTCATCAGTGTGCAGCTCTGATTGGCCGGCCTGACCAATCGATGCAGACCATGCGCTCTGCTTCCCCTAACAGCTCTCGGGATGCTAACCTCAGGATGAAAACGACAAAGCTCACTTTCTTCCTTCTCTGTGTTTCACAGCTGGGCCACCTCTGGTCTCTCTAATGTGGCCCTGCCTGAGTGGAAGCTGTGGTCTTTAGGAACAGGGTGACATATGCTCTCTGACTTGAACCATTTATCTGCCATCACCTGTTTGTTTATTTTACCTGCTGTCGCCTTCCCCCTCACTTATTTCCCATGAAAACTAGCTTCCTGCTCTTCTGACAACCCCTGTCTCCATGGCAAATTCCATGGAGTCTTCATAAAAAGCATCATGTATTTTTATTTTTATAAAGATTCATACATTCATGGGCTGGCTTTGTCAGAACCCTGCTCATCTTGGCTGTATGATTCCAGTTTCAGGGTGTGTTTGACCCAGCAAGCACTCTGTGACTTTTTCACAACTTAAACAGCTTAAGTGGTACTCTTGGTAGAAATATCTATACTGAGTTGGGATCTTCCCCAAATAAGACTTTGTGCCAGTGTAAACATTGGCAAGCAGAGAACACCTCTGACACCTTTGTTTGTTGTGGTCATTCCGGTTTGTCATGGGGACCGTGTACAATTGGCTCTTGTAGCTGTACTACTGCACATTAGTATGTGTGCTTTTAAAGGCCACTTACAGATTTCTGTTGTGTTCTATTTCTGTTGTGCTTATAACCCGCTTGATTAAGGTTTAAATAAGCATAGGGATTTAATAGTCTGAATGCTTACTTTCTTTGCTGTTACTCACCAGCTAGATCTTTGTCTTGGAGGATCCATAATGCTTACAAAGAATGGGAAAGAGTATTGTTGTTTAAAAAGCTTAGGAAATGGGTGTAATCATTTTTGAAAGGGCTTTGCAAATGTCCTTTCACTAAAGTGTAAATGTCAAGGAGAATGGTTTTGTGGGTTTTTTTAGATTGATTGTGGCAGATAGAAAGAGTTTGATAAAAAGAAAATCTTTATCTTTCATTGTAAATTATATTCGCTATGAAGGAATTGAAATATTTCTGGTGGGTGCTATCTTAAAGGACTTTCCGGAAGGGAAGGAGACCTGGCAATGTCATTTACTAAATACGTGACCATGGTGTTTAATTTCTCTCAGAGTGTCTTTCATCTGAAAATGCGGATACTTCCCCCTACCCACCTCACGTTTTTATTGTGAGGGTCAAATAAGATACTGAAAGTCCTTTGGCAGCCAAAACCACTAGTCAGGTTTAATATGGTATTTAGGATGCTGTCTTTCCAAATAAAGTTCTCTCTTAGCAAAGTCTCATCCCTTTTCTCAACAAAATCAGGTTGACGGCAGTGGCAGAATCAGAAATCTACTAAGTGACCACCAGCATGGACTAAGTCAAAACAACGTGTAAATAAAACAGCCTCACTCACAAAGAGCAGGCAGTCCTTAGAAAGAAGGAAGAAAAGAAAGAAAAGGAGGAAAGGAAGAATGAAGGGCAGATGGGAGGAAGAAATAAGAAGGCATAAGAAGTGAAAAGAGAAGAAAAGAAAAGAAAAATGGTTTGGTAACTGAGATAGGAACTTGTCAGGCCATTTGTTTCTTAGATCTAGGTGAAACTGACTATTCCTTATGTTTTTGGAATGCATTATTTTTATATCACACTCACAGTTAAACAGTCTCATGTATTTAAAACATATTCTGGCAGAAGAAAACTACTTTCAATTAAGCTCCCATCCCACCCAAGATGGATTGGCCATTTATAGGAAGACTTGGCTGCAGAGTGGATTCACAGGAATCTCAGTAAGGCGTGGCCACTATTATGAGGAGTTACAGAATTAGGAGTAGGAAGGTTCAACCTGTGATCCTCGGGCTTTATTCTTATTAGAGGCTGGTTTCCATGATTTGATCACATTAGACTCCATTATCTTTAGATTCCATGTACCTTGTTTCTGGCACAATCGAAGTAGGAAGTGGAAACAAAGCTTGTTCAGCTCTTCTGGGGAAAGGGTGGCTTTTGTCCAGGTTGCCTAGTTACAATCAGGAAGAATCTGGGTTTATGGAAATAAGTGTGTAAATGCACGTAAGAAGCATTTAATGTTGTTTAGGGTGAAGTTGTAGGGTTGTTTGCTGAAATTAACAGGGAAAATGAAAATCCAGGCTTAAAAAATTATCGAATTTAGTCCCAAAAATTCCCTGAAGGCTCTAGAAAAACATTTCCCAGAAATTTCTCTGGGCAGACTCTTTTCCTGGGCAAGTCTAGCCCTGATCCCCGCTAAATAAAGGAGGGATTAGTACCTGGATGTTTTATAACTCCTGGCATTTTTAACTTGTAATTATTATTGAAGGGGAGTAAGGGAGAAAGGAATGGAGGGAAAAGGGATATGGCCTATATTATAAAGGTCAAGTTTTTAAAACGTTAAAATCTTAGAAATAGTCTTTCTTGCACAAAGAAATATCTTTTCCCAAATATTTTGAAATATGTAGTCCTCTTAGTCTGTCTTTTGTTTTTCCAGCTTTGATATAGATGTAGTTTATGGTTTTGGAAACACGTTTCATTGCTATGAACAATGATGATAGTATTTTAGAGTACAAGATGATAAATCGAAACTGACAGCCCCAATGTCAGGGAGACGGTCAGGAGTGATAGGATCAGGGCACAATGGGGAGTCCCTGCCCTGTACAGATAGTCACAGGATGTTATTTACACTGCAAAATGGATAGTCCAGTGCCACCACGATGCATTATTATAATTTACAAATACATGCTATTGGTTGGATTGTTTCAGTAGTTATGTTCATTTTCTGATACTCATCCAACATCATTGAAATGAGCGTCAAAGTGTTACTGATTCAAATGTTCACACTTTCCACAGAAAACCTGGTTTCCTGAAAACAGTGAGGGAATTTGGGGGCCTTGGTCTAAACAGCTCTGGAAAGACTTGCATTCTATTGTATATTGAAACCAGTTTTAACTAAACTGGTGACAGTGTGGCTGATGTTACCTGACCAAGGCCAGATTTCATTTCGGTTAACCAAATAAAACTCTTAATGAGATGAGAGGGAGACTGAGCAGTGTTTTATTTAGATCTGGAAGGACATGAGCAAATACTCAATAACAATGTCCTAATCCGGAAAGGTGTCCTGATTTCCCAAAGTCTTCTTGTTTTTGTATTTGGGACATCTTACATTAATATCTAGTTATTAAACCAGGATGTATTTGCATATTTGAATCTATTTGCAAATGTACAAAGATACCAGTTAGTTCATGATTTTGTTTCCAAATAAGACCTAAGACAGGTGTCTGACAAGGATGAGCAATTGTCCATGGAGACCTGCTGTCCTGGAAGTTAGTGGGAGAAGTCTGTGGTACAGTCTATCCCGTACCTCTAAATCCCATTTCCCTTTAGTAACTTAGAACCCATTTCATAGTATACATTATTCATACATTCATCAATACTCTTCTGAGTTTATATTTTCAACTGATACCACCTCTAGGGACAGCAGTCTAGTGTTTAAGAGGGTAGACATGTGGTTAGAAGCATGGCTTTGGAACCACTACCTGAGCGGGTTCTTATACAGGGCATTTTGCCCTTAGAAAACGGTGCCCCTTCTGAGCTCTGCCCCTGGGCAGACACAGCCCCAGGTGGAGCTGGGTTAGACTTCAGCACCACGCATTCCTCCTGTCCAGGTATCTTGATGCAAAGCATATACTCTTCAGGGATGTGGAATAGCTCTGTAGTTGAGTTGAAATCCACTTCTCACTTCTCACTGCCGTGATTTTGGGCAAATTGCATTTCCCTGCCTCAGTCTCCTTTAAAATCAGGGTAAAAGTAGTGCGCATATATTGGAGTCGTTTATATTTATAAACGGAAAGTGTTGAGAACAGCATTTGGAACGTAGCAAGAGCTCAGTAAGTCGTGGCCATTGTTAGGAGGAGTTACAGAATTAGGAGTAGGAAGGTTCAACCTGTGTTCCTCGGGCTTTATTCGTATTAGAGGCTGGTTTCCATGCTTTGATCACAGTAGCCATGCTTCTGACCAGCTCAGCAGTGAGGTCCAGAACACGGGTTCAAAAACACGTTTCGCTTCATGGTGTAATGGACAGAGGAGAGGATTTGGAGTAAGAAGGCCTGGCCTTGAGACCCAATTCTGCCAATTTCAGTTTTTCATATAGGAATTGGGTAAGAAAAATAGTGGCTTCTCAGGATTTTCGCTAAGAGCAAGTGAATAATGACTCTGGATGCATGGAAGGACTCAGATGTTTCATTGTGTTTTACTCGGAGGTCGCATTGGGTCTTAGGACCAAGGATTTGCTCCACAAGACAGACACCAGCTTGCAAACCATTTGCCCTTTTGTGAATCAGTCATTTTGGTGGTCCCAAAAGCTTTTTATTCTTTTCTTTTTTAATGAGTTAGTCAGAAGGAAATTTCTGGATTTGGGCAGTGAGATCCCTCATAATAATTAGTGATCCTAATGAGACAAAATTCCTGCCACCCGCTAACACTGAGATTTGGGGCCCCATAGAGGCCACCACAAAATGCCTGGGCAAGTGGGCATCGCCCTCCAAAATAGAGGGGTTCCTCAGATTCAAATGGAATAATTACCCAAAAGGGTTTCTTGTTGTTTTTGTCTTCTCCTTTTTCTCCTTCCTTCCTTCCTCCCTCCCTCCCTCCCTTCCTCCTCCTCCTTTTCCTCCTCCTTCTTTTTCTTCTTTTTACAAAGGAACATGGTAAGGGAAAAAAGCCTGCTGCATCATTTGTCTGCGTTTTATTTTGGAAACCAGGAGGAAAGAGAGCATAGCCTGTTATAAGGGACTGAAGTCCTCGTCTCCCTACCTGCGTGCCCTGGGCTCTTTGCTGTCATGATAGAGAAGCTGAACTTGGGGAATGTGGTTGAACGCAGTCCCATTTTTCCTCATCATCAGAATCTGCTAGCATTAGCTGAGTCTCATTAAAACTGTAGGGATTTATTCAAACCATATACATCTTTAACATCTTAGAGAAACAAAGTAGCTAACGTGCATTGCGACCATCATTGCTTTTCTGAGAGCTTCACAGTTCTGAAATCCAGTGTGGTGGTTTCACTGTGTCCTCCCATAAAGCCTGAAATGTTGAGAGAGAGAGAGACAGAGAGATCAGTTAATGGCAATTCTGTAGCTATGGTGAATGAGGACTGTGAGTGATCGGGAAAATCCAGAAAGCAGAAAGAATAAGAATCAAGGATCCTAGAAGGAACAGAGCAATGCCAGAAGGCTCTGGCATGGACCTCAGGATGGCACTAAATGCTTCCATTTATTTGCGTTACATACGCCCACATTTTCATCACAGGAAATAGATTTTCACCTTCTATAAAATGGCTAAGAAATTCATTGAAAGCTTTGACAGAACCGTTACTTTTCTACCATTTTACACACACATACATATATTAAAAAATGAAATAATTTATTATTTAATATACCTTCATGCAACTCAGAAACTGCTTGAACTTGAAAGAATCGTTTCCTTTCCCCTAATATTGGATGGCGGCCAACATTCCTGACTGTTGAACATGGTATCAAAAGAATGCGCCTGAAGTCTTCAGCCAATGACCTTTATAATCACTGTACTTTTGGTGGGAAAGCGTTTACCACTTTAACTAAAGTGCAGTAGAATATGCTTGTTTTTAGCTTTAGCCTTGGCAGCACGACAAATCGCATGATGATTTCCAATACTGCGCCTACCAATGCTTTAAAAATAAACGCATATGAGACCCCCTTATATTTTTTGGTAGACTGTTTTTTTAAAGAACGTTCTATGTGGTGGAAGATTTTAATTAGAAAAGGGTTATACTGCTTCTGCAGGGCCTTTGGGTAATCGAAGAGAGAGGCAAAGTGATGTCTCAGGTGGAGTCTACCAGTGTGCAGTGGTTGGATGAGGTTTTTTAAATTTTTTATTTCTTTTCTCTATTTTCACTACCTGGCTAATTCATCATTCACGCATTCGTTTATTTGTTCATCCATTCACTCATCCATTCATCAAGCAGATATTAAGCACTTGCCACATCTTTTTTCCTCTCTTTTTACTGAAGAAGCAAAAAGATATGACATCATCTCTGTGTTTGAGAGACGGATTCAGCAAGAACCGGCACAGCTGTTTCAGATGGAAGTTGGTTTCTTGGTTTGTGTTGAGACTGATTGAGAGAGGCTTTGCCATGCAGATTGAAGTGTATGTGCCTGTATGGAGAATTGTTATTTGTGTGCTATGGGGATTATGTCATCATGGGTTGTCCACCCTCTCATCCTAGGCCCAGGTGGTTTGAGACTCTGCCCCAGGCTGGGGTTCGAGACCTGGACAGGAGCTCAGCAGTGGGGCCAGGCTGATCCCCAGCTGTGGGCCGTGACACAACAGGGGAATGCAAGGTGAAGGCAGACTCGGGGCTCAGAGAGTCTGACCCCCTCAGAGACTTGAGAATCAGGCCCAAGGCAGAGTCTTCCTCTGGGGCAGTGAGTGGAGGCACCTCCTCTCAAATATATTGACTAGTTCCAGCTAGGTTTTGTGTACTAGGATCTGTAACGATTGAGGGGCGGGGTCTATGAGCATGCTCGGCCTGAATTCTCCATCATTTTTAAATGTGATATTTCATTTTTATTGTGCTAATAATTAATAACATGAAAATAAAATAACCTTAATACAAATCATTCTGGGTTATCGGAATGACCGCAGTACAGTTGACGCCCAGTATTCGTGCTCAAGTTAGCACTTGTGTTTATGACGGCGATGGCTCGCCATTGAGAACGCGGCAGAGGTGGCCTGGATACACAAAAGGTGCGTTTGGGCAAAGGAGGGTCAGTTAATCTCACAACACACTGCACAGGGTGTCTGAATCTGGAGGGAGGAAGATGAGAGTCACCACATTGTATAACAAAAGGTAATAATGCCTGAGCCGCATTCCAGAGAACCTGTGCAATGTTCAGGTCCAAGTGACAGTTCACAGTCAACAAAACAACCTCACTGGTCACAAAAGGATAATGAGATTCTTTTTCCAGACCCTTATTGGCTTTATAATTTCGCTGCATTTAATTTGAAAATATATTTTGGTTTTCTGATTGACATGAACTTTGTGCATAAGAAGTTTATACTTGGGTTTATGTGTGTATTTGTATAAAGTAAGTCCACTTTAAGAAAAGGTAGTGTGGAGTGGGGTTGTGAGAATGTTTCTGTCTTTAAGGTTGGGAAACTGCAAGAGAGGAGAGACTACAAAACATCACCCTTAGCAGCCCCTTTCCCCAAGCCTTCCCCAAATTCTTGCAGTTAATGATTAATGTTCTCAGCAAACAAAGCCTTTGACACAGTCATCAAGACACTTTTGAAAATTTAAATGTTTTGAATAATGATACATTCATTTATAGGGTTCAAAGATCCAATGATATTAAAAGGTAGTGGGAAATATCTCCACCCTGTTACCCACTCTTGATATTTCATGTTCATTTTTTGTGGATCTTCCCCTGATCCTTTTTGCAAATACGAGCGAAGACGAACCAGTATCTGGCTTGCTCCCAGCCTTCCCCCCACCCTTTGTACAGAAAGCTTTTTCTGCACCATGCTCTTTTCCGTGAGCGGTGTATCTTCCTGTATATCAGGACATAGGTGTCATCATTTCTCTGTCTTCTTTTTTTTTATAGCTGCTCTTATCCCACTATCTGGCAATGCCATATATTTAACCACTTCCCTATTAATCGACACTTAGGTGATGTTCATACATTTACTATGAAACTGATGCTGCAATAAATAACCTTGTGCATGTCCTTTAGCCAAGTGAAATATGTCTGTAGAATAAACACCAAGAAGTGGCATTGCAGGGAAACTGGGTAGTGCATTTGGAATTTTGAGAGCTAGTGCCAAATCACCCTCCCTTGGGGTGTTAGCAAGTGACACCCTCACAGCAGTGCGGGAGGAGGAGGACCTCTGTCCCCTGTCATGTTAAAGGGATGCGTGATCAAACTGGGATCCTTGCCTTTCCGACATGGGAAAATGGTAGCTCAGTATATCTTTATTTTACATTTTTCTTGCAAGTGATGTTGGACATTTTTCGTATGTGTACGAGTCATTTCTACATTTTCTTTTGTATACTGTCTGGCATTGTTCTCTGCCTACTTTTTAATCAGGTGGCTGCTCCTTTTCTTACCAATATTAAGGGACTATTTATATATTAGGGGCATGAGCCCTTGCCTGTGATCTGAACTGCATCTTTTTTTTTTAGTATATCTTTTGAGTGAGCACATATATTGAATTTTTTCCCTGTAGAAATATGGGGGTTTATGTAGAAGAATATATCTTTTTTTATATATAGAATGGTTTCTTGATTGTGAATCATAAATAGAAGCCCTTTCTACGCTCAGATTCAAAGGGGATTTTGAAGAGGTCTTTCAGAACCATTTACTCACCAGTGCTGAGTGGACTGCTTCCCTGAGCTATATCATGGCCATGTGACATTTGACCTGGCTGTGGTTCATCCTGTGTCATCCTTGTCCATAGTGTTGCTTCAGGGAGCTGAGGCTGAACGAGGCTATTTTCAGTGGCCTAATGAACCAGTAACAGACCAACTCTGTCCTTAGTCTGGATCTTGTTTTGTTTTCTTGACTTTTTTTTAATTTTTATTTTTTTATTTGAGAGGGTGGAAAGAGAGAAGGGTAGAACAGAAATGACCAGCTGACCCTGGAAACTGTGCAGAGACTTTGCATTCATCAGACCATTCATCCCACGAATATCTTGTCACTTGTTATTTTGGTGACTTTTACTATCTGAAATGTATTCAGATAGCAGTGCTACCTGTATAGCTGAAAAGTAGCGATCTGAACATCAAACTTGACTTTTTTTATAGCGCCTATATTAATATTTTCTCATTTCAGTAATTCTAAGAGCCTGTGCAGCTCAGAAGGAAGCTGTCCTAGATGGAAGTCATGATGTAAATCAAATTAGTGTGAGGCCAAGTCTATTGGTGACACGCTCATGTTAAACTCTTCAAAGGAAGCTGTAATGATGAAGTTGCGGTCTCTGGACATCTTTTTTCTTATGCCTGTCGCCCAGGGTCTTTAGAAGAGAAGCTGAGAGTGTATAGCTCATGAGGGGTAATTTCTAGGAGTTATTGGAATTTGTGATTCAAGATGCCTAAATCACTCAGACACAGTAAGGCCTTTCTTGTTTAAAAGGACTCTAATGAGTAGGTGCTGTGATTTCTATCATACGATGTAATTTGATAATCTTAGAAAAAATGAAAAACTCACCTCCTCCCAAAGGAGGTTGAAGGAAATCAAGAAGAGGGAGGAAAGGAGGTGGGGGGGGGGGAGGGAACGAGCAGTGAGGGGAGAGAACCCCATAGAGTAGGTAGCCATAGGTCAGTGAACAGGGAGGAGGGTTACCGGCAGGACCCAGTGTTCTGAGCCAGAGGCAGAGGGGAGGATGGGACGCACCCCAGGAAGTGGAGAGAGTGACACTTCAGACAAACGGTGCTCATGGTCTTTTCAAAGTAAAGCGTCAATGAAGAGCATTGTGCATCAGAAAACAATGGTTTAATTGTTGAGTGGTAGTTGAAGCATGAGAGGTTTAGAATGGTGTCATTTTTAAGAATTGTCATTAGACCAGAATCAGAACCTTATCACTAATATGTTATTGTCAAGACTACTGACTCCCCAATCAATCAGCTTTTTCTTAAGATTGATATAACATTGTCACAGCTGGACACCAGATTGATGGGAAGTCACTGTGCAAATGTTTGCAGGATGGATGGATGGGTGGGTGGGTGGATGGATGGATGAATGATAAATGAATGACCTGTTTGGCTCATATTTAGACCTCTGACCCAAGTTCAGACTAAACAAAGATGTTTACGGTCTTGGCTTTATCATAACAGTGACTCACCTATCTGTTTGGAGAACCAAATAAATAGGTTAGCAAGGATTTCAAAAACCACACTTGGGCTCAGTTTACACGGCCACACTATTCCTTCTATATTTCTGAGCTATTCCTTCTATATTTCTATATTGATGGGAATGAGTGAAGGAGTTGACAACTGATCAGTGATACATGGAACTACCCAAATGACCAAACACCTTTTTCACCCATGACATCCGTGGTGGGTCACTTTAATAGAACAATAACTGTTCATATACCTAGGGGATAGTATGTTTCTTGCCTTGACTTCCTTGACACTGGAGCTATTCTGATTGTTGAAGGTTGGCCTGAGTAAACCTCTCATCCACCAATGGCCCCCTGCTGCTATGGATTGACCCTCAATTATTACTTCCATTGATTGAAAAACAGGGTCCAGGCCTGTGGGAATGCAGGACTGGAGATGGTGATGGGACAGGACATACCTGGGAGAATGGAGTGAAGAACTTCGAACCACTGAGGCATCTAGCAGCAGGCAGTCAGGTAAGGCCTAGGCAGAGACGAACAGGTGTTAGCAAGAAGGGAGATAGTGTGCTAAAGGGAATTGGGGTATTGAGCAAAATGCCAAGACAGACAGACACTCAGCCACTGAAGAACGATTTCAGGCACAGGGGTTAAAATGATCCATTGTTAATAAGACCCACTAGAAGGTTGGAGGTTCCTTAAATACTCTTTGACACAAAACAGAGCCTATAGCCAAGTGTAGTATTTCATCTCCCCCCAACTCTGGGATTTCGGAGGCTACAGAAAGGGGATGGAGGAGTTAACCGGGGCCACTGCAGGCTCACAGGCTGGTGGCTAAACTAGGGGCAAAAGCAGGCTAACCAGGACTCTCAGCCGGCTTATGGTTTCCAAGGTGATGTCTGTTGTGAATCATTCATCCTAACTGTGAAGCATCTTTATTTATGAAAATTTCGTAACAGTTACACCAGCAGGGGTTAAAGAGAACCCTGCCATTTTTATAGATTGATGGTCAAAGGCAATAAAGGAACTGGAAAGATGCGGCACTCTGTAGGATCTAAAGTAGAAAAGGACGGAAGTAAGGTCGAATTTTCTGGAAGCTAGAGAAAGTCCTGATTATTACTCTTTTTATTTGTGCTGCCCCCCTCTGAGCATCCTGCATACATTATTCTAGAAGCCGACGCAACAAAACCACCACAGGCCTTAGAGTCGCTGCCCTAGACCCAGCACGGCCACTTCTGTACCTGTGTGCCCACTGGGCAAGTGACTTCGCTTCTCTGAGTCCCAGGGTCCTCATCCAGCCAGCGGGGGTCATAGTTGTCTGCATGCCATAGGATGGTGTGAGGAGTAAGGTAAAAAATGCACACAAACTGATTAGGGAAGCGGCTGGGATACTGTCACGGCTGTTAGCTGTTACTGGTGATTGTGTTAAGGGCCAGTGGGAGTAATACGCGAGTGCTTGGCATCTATACCACGTTTTTGTTTCTCTTACCAGAGAGGGAACAAGGCTTCTAGTGAAGACGTGAACTCTGTTTTCAAGACCCGTGGGATCTCTAGAGTCTTCCCCCATGCTTTAGGTTTGGTTATCACTGCTGGTTAGTTGCCAGAGTAATTCTGGGAACTTACCGTACTTTGAAGCGCTGGCTGTGCTATACAATGAGGGCATTTATCTCAGAGCACGTTCTAGGAGCCAGGAAAGGAGCTGCATGTGCTGCTTGGGCCACAGCAGCTTCCTCGGGGCGCCCCCACAGAGCCGCTCTGTGGTCCCCGTTAACCAAGGTCCATTGTTCCTTCTGGAGAATAAACAGAAAATACTAAACTTGACTGAGCCTGGAACTCAGCACTGTTGTTAGAAGTTTATGGGTCACCTCAGAAACCAACCCATCAAAGCCTAGTCCCCCTGGGCAAGAGTAGATTAGGAAGGCTTCACCTTGATAGAACTAAGAACAGCAGAGAATTTGCCACCTTCTCTGAGCTGGCCGGTTTTACTGCCCAAGTAGTAGGGCAGTACTATTCACTTTTTCTTGCTGTACCTGGTAGCCCGTGGCCCTTGTCACCTTGTGTGCAGGAAGTTTAGTGAGTGCGCTTGACAGTTAAGCAGCATCTAGTGTATGTACCCGGGACCGCAGTGAAGAAATGATCATTGTAATGGTTACTCTTCATATGTTCTGTGTCTGTCTTTCCAACCAGATCCTGTTCTCTAAGACAGCAGAGAGAGATTGCATTTCCAGTGCCCAGCAGCGTGCTTCCTTTAAGGGTGCTCCGTGTCATGATGATAAGGATAAAAACACACGCGTTCAGGAATGAGAAAGTCTTTATTCCTCTGCCTCTTTTAGACACTAATAACCATGGTGATTGTTTATTTAGTTTCAAAACATAACCTTGGCAAGCAATTTCTCATCTAATGCTCAGTCTCCTTCTAAGTAATACAAGCAGATGGAGGCATATGAGAGCTTTCTCGCTCCGAATTTATACGTTATTAAAAAAAAATACTAGATACATTACACGGCAAGATATTCCACAGTTTATGTAGCAATTCCATACCTACGATGTCATCTGATTTTCCCAACAACACTGGGAAACTGGCAGAGAAGATATATCATCCTGGCTCAGAGAGGCTAAGTGACTTGTTTGAAGTCACACAGCTTCTCGGGGGGAGTGGGAGCTGGAACCCATCACCTCTGACTACTTTGCACAATCCTGAGTGAGCCCTAACATGTTAGGAACGTTTCTATTTCCATCAAGGAATTAGACTACATCTAAATGTTTGCTTTATATTGCTAGGTACTCTCCCAAATGTAAGTTAAACCTTAGTTTTTCTAGGGGTCTCCCTGATGATTTATTTGGAAATGATTTGAAATATGCATGTTGGTAATTCCCTATTCATTGGGTTTGCTCATCATGGAAGTGTTTGGTCACTGTGGTTGTTTATTCACTGGACTCTCTGGGGAGGCTCAGGAGGCCCGAGACCCTGGACAGAGATCGTATGGGGTGGCCTTACCCACTTTTCTTTGGGGTCCATTCAGGGGAGCAAGGAATAAGGATCAGAAAGCCTGAAGCTTTGGCCAAGAAAGGATTTTGCTATCCTAATGACAATTTTCCAAGAACTAGCACAAAGACAAGCAAAGATCAGGCAAATGTCAATGAGTCACCCTCTGATGTACATATTTAGTTTTTTTCTTTTTAAAAAATTTATTTATTGATTTGAGAGAGAAAGAGAGAGAGAAACATCAATCTGTTCCTGTATGTGGCCTGACTGGGAATTGAATCCACAACCCTCTCTTTTCAGGACAATGTTCTAACCAACTGAACTATCCGTTGGCCAGGGCAGATGTACCTTTTTTTAATAAGAAAAAGAAAAATATATATTTCATGTAAATAAAGTAAATCATATTTACTTTTTAGGTAAACTGGGACAACTACATACTGTCAACTGAATGATGTGAATTTGCATTGAAATTAAATGTACAGAAATTTTGCAATGTGCTATTATTTGAAAGACTTTTTGTGCTGTGTTCAGCCTGATCTGGAGCTTTCCACCCATTTTCACATCATCGCACTGTGAAAACAGTAGTGTTTGCAGGACCCACAGGGAAGGCCCCACCTAGCTGCCCTCGGCGCTGAGGAATCTGTATGTGGCAACACTTGTCGCCCTCTCCTGGCACTCCTGCTGTGAAGTTGTGGCCTAACAGACACAGAGAAGTAGTGAATTAAGGGGCAGGCACCTGGGAAGCCTTGGAGCCTTGCTCTGTCTCTGTCTCTCCTGGACAGCACAGTGTCACCCCCGTGGGAACCCTAAGTGTCTGAGGCACATACCTCTCCCAGTCGTCTAATCTTCATGCCCTGCTGAGGTGTGGAAAGAATCTGTTTTCCTGATCGATGTTCTAGATTTCACAGGGGCCCTGGCTCTCGACCAACATAGGAAAAACTCCGAAGCCAGCAAGTGCTGGGTGAGAGGCCCCGCTCTGCGAAGCCCATCCTGAGGGGCGTGGCTGCCTCGGTTGCCCATCCTGAGGGGCGTGGCTGCCTCGGTTGCCCATCCTGAGGGGCGTGGCTGCCTCGGTTGCCCATCCTAAGGGGCGTGGCTGCCTCGGCTCCGCTGCGGTTCCCAGGGTCTTCCTTGCCCTCTGTGGTGACAGAGGACATGCGGTTGGGAAATTGGGTTGACAGCCACAAATGAGATATTGCCACGATGGGAAAAGGGGAGTCATGTGTAAACGGAAAAGGGAGAGGAATTCTTGCATGTGACTGCCCTTTTAAAAAGTTTTAAAATATTAAGTTTGATATCATCTTATTTCTGTGTTGCATCATTGTGTCTCATTAAATCCGGAGGGAGAAGCCAACTTGTGAGGGTTACTTGAGAGCTCCCACGGCTATCCCCTCAGTGTGAATGAGCATGGTGTGTTGTAGCATGTGTGCATGCATGTAGTATGTAGTATGTCGGTATAGGCATGGATGGGTACATGTTATTTCCCTTAGAGATTGAGGAGCTAGGCATAGAAGATCGAAGACAAGATGTAAGAAATATATAACACGGCCTTCGTGTTTTTAATGTCTCCCTTTAGTTAATAAAATAATACTATAAAGATAATTTGTCCATCTCTCCTCTCTGTTCATCTGGCTCTCGAGGGAGGTCTATGGGTCCGTGACATTGCTGCTGTCAGATGTTGGGAGTCCTACTGCCCTGTGTCTGTTGTACACGGTGTGGGTTACAGCATGAACGAAAGAACAGTTCCTTGGAAATGACTTTGAGCTGACTTTGCGAAGGGAGGGCCCCTCTCCCGGTGTACTTACTGCTTTTGTTGTGGCCAACGAGCCTTTTCTCCCGTCCATCATCGGTATTTTTCAGAGTTGCTTGCAAGCTATTTCTAGACCCTCCCTGCACTGTCTCGTAGGAAATCTCAGTTGGATCTAATGTTTTCCATAAGGGACTCCTCTGCATTTGCAGGTTGTTTACGTATATTGGGGAACACAGAATGTTACAATAGGCACCTCGACACAACCAGGGCCCTCCCTGCCACTGTGCACCTGACTTCACAGATGGCGTCTTGCTTGGTGTCCTCCACTTGTTGGTGACAGGATTTCTCTTTATGTTAAGGTCCTCTCAGCTCGGCTTTCTCCATAAAGACTTTATCTGGACCTTCGGTGAAGATGGGTCTCACCTGGTCTTTTGCAAACTGCAATGTCCCTGTGAAATATCCCTGAGTCGGATCCAAGTGACTTGGATCTAAGCTTGAACTGTACTTGCAAAGGGAGTTTCACGCCCTCAGTATGGTATAAGGTCGGAGGAGACTCCCGGCCATCCAGCTGGGCTGCTCCTTCATGTCTCTCTCCTCTGTAAGCAGCACGAGTGTTTTCATTACTGTTCTGTGGTCACTGTTTCTCTTTTGTGGAATATTTGGATGCAGGGCTGGAAAGCCTATCGTTAAATTGTTGTTAATGCCTTGGTTGTTCGTTATGTAACACTCGTCTCGCTGTCTTACAGAAGGGGATGTTTGCTCCGAGTCCCTCTCAGGGAGAGCCTAGGGGCTTAGTTAGGGTGTTAACTGAGCACTTTTGGTTGCAAGGAACATAGACTCGGGTTACCCCAAGTACCTGATTTTGTGGCCACTGTATGTGGGGACAGGAACTAGGCCTGTAGAGCTACCAGGAAGCCAGACAGCCCCAAAGCAGCTCCACTCAGCCCCCAGAGATCACGGGGTCGCTGGTTGGCCCCCCACACCTGGACCCCCCTTCTCTTCCTGTCATGCGGGGTCCTCTCAGCCTCAGAGTTATGTTCGGGCCTCGGTGTTGCTGCTCCTGCATGGTCTGGCTTGCTCGCTACATCCCTTTCCCTGGAATCCTTTCGGCTCCTGCTTCTGTAGCTTCTCAGCTTTTCTCTGAGCACGTCCCAGCCCAGATTCCCTTGAGAAGGGGTGACGGACCTGCCTCTTTCTTCACACTGGGCCACATTGGAGCCCCAAATGTTTGCCCTGACCATAGTCCCTGGGGAAAGGCAGCCTTGTTTTGCAGAGTGTAGCATTCCTCCTGCCCCCTGTCCCAACCACAGCATGCTACTAAGGTCGACCCATTCTTAGGGTAGCCAGAGCCCATAACAGAACAATGAGAGCTGATTCATTGCATAGTTTCATCTTTTATAACATCTGATAGCAAGATCTTCATTATAATATATCATTATTCCTTTGTTTTTTATTGTTACTTTATAGTGCATGCACATTGTACATAATAAGAACACAGTTTTATAAAATATAGTTCCAATAATGTAATAATTACTTTTTAAGTACAGTTCTCATAGTCAAAAAAGTCCCTGATTTCTTCCTTATGGGATCCCTCCCATATCAATGTCATTCCACAGAGCTAACCATTACTAACAATTTAAGGTATATCCTTCCAGACTTTTACTATATAGATGTAAGACAGCCTCTTTTCTTTTTTTCTTTTTTCTTTGCTTAAATACAGCCAAAAGCACCACCAGGGGTGAAAGTAATGAATACTCAGTGATGAAAGTAGCAAAAGCCAGTGATGGAAGTAGTGAAACTAATTTCATTCAAGTTAGCATTTGTAGTGTTCATCTGGGGGCTAGAAACCTGCTGACTCAAGATAAGCTAGTTATGAAGTACACTGTTCCTGCAGCTGGGCGAACAGTGTAGGGCTATGTCTGTGAATATGTATCCATTGGTAGCATTGGTGTGGTGCACTTCACGTGCTAGAGGGGAAAAATGAACTTTAACCCTCTGAGTAGTACGAACATTCATGTCCATCCTCGTGCCTCCTGCCCATCCAGCGTACAACCATACGTGTGTATGGTAGCATTAAAAAAAGCAAGTGTATGTTCTTTGTGTTTCCATGAACTGGTTATCAAACAAACATGATTTTAAGTTAATAAAACTGTAACTGAAACTAATTTCATTTTTTGAAAAAAAAACCAAAAAACAAAAAACCTCACTGCTGGGGGTCTGCGAGCATGAAAAAAACTCACTACTCAAAGGGTTAAAAAGTGTCCCAAAGGCTAAGGTCAGGTCTCTCTCCATTGCAGTGATTTTGTTTGTTGGTTTGTTTGCTTGTTGTTTTGCAGTGTTTTTGAGGATAACCGTCATTTAGGCATGGACTCTTGGCTGACACATTGTGTCCTAGCGAAAGCCTGTTGACCTCCAGCTCTCTGACATGAAGCAGCAGTTCTGTTGCAAGCACAGTGGCTGTCCATTTACACAGTGCGGTGAGCTGTGAATAAAGAAGGCCCAAAGCGGGAGGGGAGGTTGGAAATAATTGAGAAAACAAAACAAAACAAAAAAATCATTTTGCTTACATCATAGAAGTATTGAATGTCCATTTTTTCCCCCCAAAATCACGGAAGAACAAAGAAGAAAGCAAAATTACCATTTTGGATTTTTGGATAAACCAATCATTGTGGATATACCAATATGTTCATTTTTGTAATCCTTAAAAATAATACACCAATATAATTTTTAATATATATTTATTATATATTGTGACAGATTGAGATCATACAGAACAAAAATTAGAGTTTTGTGCTTTTTTTGAACATAATATACCAGATGCATTTTGCCATGTCATTAAATAATTGAGGACATGCTTTTAAATGACCAAGTATTATTATAGAGATGTACTATAATCTACTTAGACATTTTAGGTTTTTCCTAAATGTAATTAATTTTAAGGTCAAAATTGTTTCTATCTCATAATAGTATTCATCATGGAGAAGGTTCTGTGAGTTAGCAGGTCTGGCGGTCAGCTGTGGGCTGGAAGTGGCTCCCACAGATTCTACGTGAAACTAGAGGTCGAAGGCCTCCCGGTTCCCCATGGGCATGTGGTGGGCGTCACAACTTCCGCCAGCACCGGAGGGGCTCCTCCATCCTTGCCGTCCAGGCTGACCTTGGCCTGTCCAGACCAGATGGGAACCGTGCACCTTCCTGTTGTACAAATGGCAGCAGCAGTGACCATCACGGAACTGCATCTACCCTCCCTGTCGTGGGGAGGGCCCATCTGAGGACGCGGAGCACACAGGTGCCCGGAGTGTCTTTTGAGTAAATTCATTCCATTGTCCTCATTGGCCTGTTTCAGAGCAGACTTGAATCCCTGACAAAGGTCTGAAAAGAACACGCTTGTCTGTGGGGAAGAAGTCACCATGGCACTGCTGGGATCAGGGTTGGCCTGCTGGGTATGTTGCCCGCCCTGTTGCATGGGGACCTGCACTTTCTGGAGGAGCCCAGACTTGGCTTAATGTTCTGTAGAGCCTTCTGGAAAGTCTTAAGAATGGGCAGGAGTACCTGCATTTTCATTTTGTATGTGGCCTTGCAGATTATGTAGGTGGTCCTAACTGGACTATACCATAAGGGAGAAAGAAAATGTTTTAATGATTCCTTCTCCAACACCGCCCCAAGGAGGAGGAAAAATCAATTCCAGCTGCCCTCCTTTCTCACAGGGGGAGATGTGTGTGCTCCCTCAAGAGCCTGGCCACAGGGTGGAAAGGGTGGAATGGAGCAGCTCCCGGGCCTGCCTCTGGGGGGCCGGCCTTCTGTGGGGCTGGAGATTCCAGCAGCACATGCTAATTGGCTGCATGGCCTGCTCAGCAGACAAAATGCGCTTCAGATTTCAGTTTTCTATTTGCTTGGTAATAACTGTGCCTATGCTGTATTTTTTGAGCCCTAACTTTCTGGGTCTTATAGAAGAAGCAAGAATGTCAAAGACCCGTGATCAAGAAATAATCTGCAAAGCTGCAGTAGGGGCGTCCCCCCTCCCTGAACTGTCCTTCTTCTGCCTACCCCATAAGAAATCATTGAGCCTGCCCTTCTCTTGTTAAGAAATTAGCTGGGGGTCTTTCAGGGACCACCCACAGCACTTGTTCACATTCTCCACACTTTAAACCGTTGACCCATGGGCTAGACCACAACCCCTGCCTCCCCTGTCCACATCCTCTCGCCTTCAACTGAGAACTGATTTTGTTGAGTTTCATTTTAATTTGTATTAGGGGAAAATAATTTCTTTCATTTAAAAGTTAAATGAAAGTTAAACTTTCATTTTAAAAGTTAAAATAAAAAGTTGTCAGCATTGAATGTTCTCTTTCACACTGTACATAGGACCCTAATAAACACTGGAAATGACCCCCTTGGCCTCCGCTCCGCTAGCTTAGTGCCCACCTGCCACCACTGCCTCGAGCCGAAGAACAGAACTAAGGTGAAGCCGTCAGAACAGGGAAAAATTTGCCCACTTAATTAAGTGATAAAACTATGGGAGACTTGCATTTTCTTTTTTCACATCCTATATGTATTTGTGTGTGTGTGTGTGTGTTTTATATGCACCTTATTTTACAAAAGTATCTGTCTTCCACAGATGGGAAACCAAAAAACAGAGACTGACTCTAACTACAAATAGTTTGAGAGGTACTCTCCTAATTGATGGAGTCAGTAATGTATTTGCTTTGTTACTAGACTTCTCACTAATCACCTTTCCACAAAGAGAGATGAGTCCCTGTGTGTAAGTGTGTGTGTGTGTGTGAGAGGGAGGGAGGGAGGGAGAGAGAGAGAGAGAGAGAGAGAGAGAGAGAGAGAGAGAGAGAGAGAGATGAGAGAGAGAGAGAGAGAGAGAGAGAGAGAGAATCTTGTCCTATTTTAAGGCGGCCATGGTGTACTTCTCCCTGGAATGGTGTCACGAGAGGCAGTGTTGACGTTGACAGGAAAGTGTTATGAATGGTCTGTTCAAACAGCAGTGATTGAGAAGCCATTTTTACAGAAATATGTTGGAGTGGTTGGAGACCATGCAACTCTTATGGTAATAGGAACACTCCCAGTCTATTCTGCACTGAAGGTAGAATCGCACTGTTGGGACTGGTCCCCCTCTCGTAGCCAGTATTACTCAAACTGGAGAATGCCTGTTACACTCTGCGATTATGAAACTGAGAAAAACACAGTGCCCCCTGTCCGATCCTGGCCACCTCTCCCAACAAACCTCCCACGCCCCCACCTGCTTACGTAGAGCAGCCATCTTCTGTGTTTCATGCACGCTGTGTGGCTGTTCTACAGCTGCCCGAGTGTGCTTTCACATTGTTCATGGTGACATTGAACTCAAGTGTGTTTATACGGTTGGAGCTGACCCTTACCAGGCAATGCCAGCATTCCCTCTTCTTCATGGCTGTGCTGCAAGACAGTTCCCCAAATCTCACACCTGGTCCTCTGACCGGTATGGTATGTGAACCAGTGTTTACCAATCTGTGTGTTGGACACAATTGAAATTGGTTAATTAAATCTTTAGGTTTTCTTGTTTTTTTGACTACTGTGAATTGCTGGGCTGTTTCCAAAAGTAAGAGACTAGAAAGACTTGGGTTTTCCCTAGATATCTCTGCTTTTGATCCAACTTAATATAAATCTGAATATTTATTAAAAAGGGAGAAATTACTTCTGAAACTAAAGAAGTGTATTCCCCACGATGCGAAGTTTCAGACATGAGTTTGGCCTGGATCACCTCCGAGTCTCTGAGGTGGGTTTTTCCCACCTTCTTCTCCTGTCTTGGTTTTCATCATAATATTCTTAGATACTTTTAATTATTTAAGGCCGATTTGCTAGAACGAAATGTATTGTGTACAAGGTACCAAGATGATTAAGTTCTGTAAATAATTTTCAGTTTCTCCCATTGTCCATCAAATTGAAAACCTTGGGGCCCACTTTGTAAATATTTAGTGTCGTGTGCTAGACATTAGTGTAGACTCTGGGAATTCCAAGATAAATAAGGCCATGTCTGCCCTCAAGGAGCTCATAGACTGGTGGGCAGAGACTGTATTTTTTTTTTCTCAGTAGGAAACCATGTGATAATCTCCTTACTTAGTAATAAAAAGTGCAAGGTGGCTGGCAGATCACAGGAAAGGGAGCAGTTCATTGACAGGAGATCTGGAAGTTGAGAGGATGGGGAGAGTGTTAGAATGAAGCAGAACAAACATGCTGGGTGACCTTGACCTGGATATTGAGGGAGATAGACATTTGCCAGAAAGAGAAAAAAGGAAGGACATTTCCAATCAAGTACAATAGGAAAAACAACTCCTAGAACAGGAAATTGGAATGGCCAGTAAACAGGAAATAAATATTCAAACTCATGAGTAATCAGAGAAATGCAAATTTAAGCAACAAATAGAAAACATTTCTTACCCTTGATAGGCCATAAATGAAAAAAAAAAATGATACTACTAAGTGTTGGAGAAATGGGGTAACAGATACTCTCACTTGCTCAATAATGTAAATTGTCACAAACACTTTGGGGAGCGATTTTGTCGTATCTAATGAGGTTTAAATGCACTCACCCATGACCCATTATTCCATTTAAAAAAAAATGTGTTCACTTGCTTAAGGATCAGGTGTAAAGAAAATAATTGGAGATCAACCCAAAGGTCCTTTATTAGAAAAAAATGGGTAAGTTATGGCCTATTTATAAACTGAAACATAACACAACATTTAAACGAATAAGTCAGATTTACAAGTACAGCATGGGTGAATTTTGAAAACTTGTTCTTGGGTCAGAAAAATATTGCCGAACAATATTCACTCTTTATCAACAATGTAAGTTTTTAAATACACATCAGTGTTAAATCTATATCGTGTGCCTCATGGCCTGACCTGTGGTGGCGCAGTGGATCAAGCGTCAACTTGGAATGCTGTGGTCACCGGTTCAAAACCCTGGACTTGCCCGGTCAAGGCACATATGGGAGTTGATGCTTCCTGCTCCTTCCCCCCTTTCTCTCTCTCTCTCTCTCTCTCTCTCTCTCTCTTCTCTAAAAAATGAATAAATAAAAAATAAAAATATATCATGTGCCTCCACACAAGGCAATGAATGGACAAGGACCCAGATAGGAAGAATACAGAACAACTTGGCAGTGGTGAATGGAGAGGGAAATAGGATGATGGAGGAGGCACAAGGGGCCGTTTGCTGTGTGTTATGATCAAGTCAGAGGGTGGTACATGTATTTTGTAATTGCTAGTACTTTTCTGTGGTTTTGTTTACTTCGTTAAACAATGGTGCTTAGCACACACAGGGCAGTCTCCGAGCCGGTACCGTTATTCTTTCCATGTTAGGACTGGGGCCAAGGCCAAGGCCACTTCCCGGACCACCCTGGCTTCATTTTTATAGATCTGGCCTCATCCCCCACTGGCTGCAAGGCTGAGGGAACAGAGGGAGGTCAAGAGATCTTGAGGATTCTGTCCACTTTAACCCAAATTCTTACAGGGTTATCAGTAGATGGGTTGGTCTTTGTCATGAGCACATTCCTATGTGTATAACCCGCTCCTGTCACACACCCCTGTTCCCGCCAGGGCGCTGTTGCCCAAGAATGGAGACGTGACTATGCGTGACTGTGCGTCACACACCCTGGTGCCCATGGCCACGTGGGAAGCCTCATTGTACTAGTTTTGCAGAACGTTTTCTGCATCTTCTTGAAAACAGCACTTCTGGGTTGCTCAATGTCCCCGCACTCATATAATAGGTAGATGCAGAGGAGAGTTCTTTTGAGGGCTGTATTGTGATTATTATCTCTGACCATCAAAGATTGTTCAACACCTGAAATAGTCAAACAGCTGCTAAAGCAACGCTCTGTGTGGGAAATGATGAAAGGTTCAGTATTTTGACAGCCCACTCCAGAGGTGTGAGTAATAAGACTTCTAAGAACATCCTGACGGCTGCTGTTTTTGGATTCTCTCAACCCCATTCCCCATCTGTGTGCACAGAGGACAAAGGAGGGCATTTTCTCCTTCCCAAAGTCTTGACTCCTTGTATTCATAGAGGTTGGGCAGTGCAGCCTGAATTTATTTGGGTTCTCAAAAAATACCTAACTTCTACAAATTGGTAGTTACAGAATAGTCCCGAAGATGTAAAGTACAGCATAGGGAATATAGTCAATAATATTATAATAACTAGGTATAGTGCCAGGTGGGTACTTGACTTATTGGGTTTTCTTTTTCTTTAAGATTTTGTTTATTGATTTTAGAAAGAGGAGAGAGAGAGAAGGTGAGGGAGGAATGGGAAGCATCAGTTTGTAGTAGTTGCTTCCTGTATGTGCCTTGACTGGTGGGCAAGCACAGGGTTTTGAACTGGTGACCTCAGCATTCCAGGTTGACACTTTATCCACTGTGTCACCACAGGTCAGGCAGAACTTCTTAAATTATATGTCGAGTCACTATGCCATACACCTGGACTAATAAAATAAATATCGCATGTCAACTGTAATTGAAAACAAAAGTGCTAACTTCTTCATCCCTCCAACATGGCTTCAGAGCTTACGGTGCTCCCAGCAAAGTGCACGGCCTGGGAGTCGGAAAGAATGAGTGAGACTCTGTGGTGAAGGAGCTCCCGGTCTGGAGAAATGCAGTGGGCATGATAGGAGCAGGGCTTGGAGGGAGATCAGGGCTTTAGATAATCAAGAGTTTGTCTTCTGAAACCATGGGGCCTGAGAGCTGGACACACAACATTCCAAACGGAGGGGGAAGATTGGTCAGGGTCACAAAGCAAGAGGGCACTCTTGGGTGACAGTGAAAGAGTATGTTTATCAATTTGGCCAACTATTCCCTCGGTTCACAGAATTACTTTCATTTGGATATCCAGTTTTCAAAGAATTGTCACCAAAATGTTCTAATTTGTATGTGTATCTAATGTGAGTGCGATGTTCTGTTGTCTGTGACTTCCTTGAAGATACTGCAGTGCGCCCCCTTAGTTTCCGTCCATGTCTAGAGGAAGTGGGTGCCCGTTGTGAATGCACTCTCAGTGTGGGTGAGCTGGCATCTGTGCAGAAGCCCGCACTACAGGGGGGGTGTGCTTTGAGCAGCTCAGTATTCTTTATGTCTGGGTGATGTGAGAGGTTTTGTTCATTGGAATAATGGATATTCGAAATGGATTTTTTAAAATAATTTTTTAATTTTAGCTGATGTGTAAGGTAGGTGGGGCAGGGCCTCAGGCAATTACCAGGGCGGTTAGCCAGGTGATAGCCAGGTTGATGGAGACTCAGATATGGCACCTGCTTGCCATCAAAGGGACAATGGCGTCTGCCAACACTTCTGTCTGGGAGAAAGCTGCCCCTCCAGCCCTCGTTCTAATGCCAGATAACTCGGTTCCTCCCATGTGTCCCTGCTGCCCCAGCACTGGAGTTCAGAGCAGGGGGGTCCAAGTAAGTCCCTGCATGGCCCTTTAAGAGCAACACCTGGAGCTCTAGCAGCTCTGTGTCTCACCCAGTCACAATCCCTACTGGGTTTTATAGCCAGAAATAATGAGGACTTCTCTTACTGGCCCTGGAACCCTAGCTGGGAAGCCTGTTGTAGGGCTGGGACCCCTCACTCCTCAGGGGGAACCCCTGCAGCTGAGGCAATCCATCCTGATTTTTATCATCACCCATGGGTGGGAGGCCAGCTTGTTCTGCTCCTCCACCCCTCCTGCCAGTCTCTGTGTGGCTTCTTTATAGCCTTAGTTCTAGCACTCTGCTCAGCTATATTCCAGAATCCGGGCGGTTCTCAAAGAGGGTTGTTCTGCAGTTTAGTTGTGGTTGTGGGAGGATGCGGGTACCACATTTATCTATACCACCATCTTGGCCAGCAGCCCCTGAAGATGGATTTAATTGGGGCCATTTGTGGGCATCAGGATGTGTGGGTTGATCGGAAGTTTTCAGAGGTCTCCCCTCCTTGATGTTCCAGAGTACATAAGTCGAGCCCTTTGCTCTGCCCAGAGAGCTGCACTTGCCCTTGGACGATCTTTATGTCCCAGGACACTCTGTCAGAGGCTCATTGATTCATGTAAGCTATTCCTGAACAGCCACTCCCTGACCCCAGACTGAAGTTTGTGCATCTTAGAACCAGCATATGTGACACTTCCAGTATTGGGGCACTTCATTTCCCCTTTCCACTGAAGAGGGAAGTGTTATAAATAGTCAGTTACCACGGGTGATGCATTTGTATTTCTAATTAATGCAGAAGGAGGTCCAGTTTAGCTGGCACTCTTCTGCTTTTCCTATTAATATCTGCAGATAACTGGAAAGTAATTAGAGATCTTTGCAGCAAACTCAAGTCACAGTAGAGAAAAGAGAAATGCACACATGTGTGGTGTTACGTGGAAATCCATCTCCTCAAAACCTCTGCAGGCTCTAATGATTTAATTTTTAATATACTTCATACAGGCCAGAGAAAAGCAACAAATTAGCTTCCACTTCTGCCAAAGTTTGTTTTTCCTGGTGCGTTCAGGTCAGCTAATGGTCACTCTGGTTTCAAGTAAACCTAAATGGATTCGTGTTCTTGGACGCAGACCAAGGACAACTGTAGGACTTCCCTATGTTAACCTCCCTTAGGCTTCTTGATTAATAACCCTGGTTCAGGAAGGCAGGTGCTATTATGGTCACTTTACAGCTGAGGAAGTCAAAGCGATGAGAAGTTAAATGGCCTGAGCATCCATCCCACAGAATTGGTTGTAACGAAGTCAGAGCCGGAACCAAGCTCTTCTGAACTCTAGTTGACTCATCCATATAGCTTTTTCCGTGACCCCAGACTGCCAGGCAGAAGGAGGTGAATTCCAATAGTATTGTGCCTGTCAAGGTGGCATGCAGGATGGCCAGAACCACCCCTCAAGAAGAAACATAAAAAGATACTGGTGGTGACAATTTCAGAAAAACGTGTGGTTCAGATTCAGCAGAACTTCATGGAAAGCCTGCTAAGGGGGCAGGCACTGAGCTTGGTGCTTTCCAGGGGGCTGTTTATTTTCCACTGTGGCCAAGCAAGAGAGTCTTCATCCTTACCCTCCCAAGAGGTTGGGGGGGGGCTTATTCCTTCCCCTCCCAACCTCAAGTATCGTCGGTTCGTCCCAAAGGCATCCTTAGTAAACGTGCAATCTAAGTAAAAGTCAAATTAGCGTTCCCACACTGTCCCTGGAATGGGAATGCACTGAGGAGACCCTTACACGTTTTTCCCTCTTTCCTGCCCTTAGGCCTCCTGGTGGGTACCCTTGATGTCGTGTTGGACTCCAGTGCCCGAGTTGCTCCCTACCGGATCCTGTACCAGACTCCAGACTCTTTGGTCTATTGGACCATCGCCTGTGGTGAGTAGTATTTGGAAATACGAAGAAATGTTATGATTAACAATGTTCTGTCAGAAGGGGAGAAACCTTTATTTGTGGAATGCAATCACTTGGCATTTTAGGGTCGGTAACCATAGCCATTTTAACAGATGAACCCCAAATCTCAAGGCCTTAACACCGGAAAGGTTTCTTTCTCATTCTGGCGAAGTCTTATAAGGATCCTCAATTTGTAGTGACATGAGGCACAAAGCCTCCAGGGTCAGCTTACAAGGGACAAGTGGAAGGTTCACCTGTGTCTAACTTCCTTCCTGCTTTGTCACTCCATTGGCTGGAACTAGTCATTTGGCCACAACCTATTTTCACGGGGAGCTGGGAAATAAAGAGAAACACGGATACTATTTAGGGGACTAAGTAATGCTTATATATCCTAGCGCACAACTTCCCACTGGATAGGGATTGTTTATTTCTCCTGACGATATTCTGTAATAATCTGCTGTAATAATTATGTTATTATTGGATCTCTTACAAGAAAGTCTAATCCAGAATGGCCACCATCATTTCAGTTCTTTGTTTGCATGTGGCTTTTCCAATAACCACAGAAAAAGCAAGGGCACTGAGCACTTTTTTTCATTTCTTTGCCTCCACTTCATTTTTTATTATTATTATTAATAGATTTTTTTAAAGATATGTTTTAGATTTACAGAAAAGTCAAACAGATAGTTTGGAGAGCTTCTCTATACCCTCCACATACATAGTTTGCCCTATTAACACCTGAGTATGGAACATTTGTTCTAGTTAATGAGGCTCCCGGCTCAATCCAGGAACCTTGGCTGGCCTTCTGCATAGGTAAGGAGAGTTATCTGGGTTGATTGCAGGCTGCTGGAGGGTTCTAGTGCCCTAGTAATGCTCCCTGAAGGATTTTATAGTACCCAAAATTGTAGCTGTAGCCTTTTAAAGTTATTCTGGTTAAGATGCAAACAGCCCCAGGAGAAACAATGGAATATATCAGTCATTGTGCATGGAGGGATGACATCGGGGTTCAGGGCATGAAGAAAGCCACCATCGGGGTTCAGGGCATGAAGAGACTGAAGGATAGGGATTGGAGAGAGAGGAAGGGGATAAAGGATAAAGGAAGGGAGAAGACAGTTAGCTGTGTAGTCCAGGCTGAGTGTGATCACAGTCCAACCCCATGTGGTTCATTCAGTACAAAGTGATACACGCAGTAGCCACTGTAGAAGGGGAGGTGGCCTGTGCTCTATTGGTTGGGAAAGTATCACATTTAGTTGGCAGACCATCTAGAATAGTGTTAAAATAGACATTGTAGCCAGCAAGTGAGGAAGTATAAAGAAAGGAAATGAGAAATCAGGCAGAGCCATTAAACCACTCAGTCAACCAGGGTGTGGAAAGGACACTGTGACACATTCTCACTCCCTTCCACCACTTGTGCCGGATGCTTTTGAGTTCCTCTGGAGCCCGGAGCTCCGCTGATCTCTCCTGGGTCCTCTCAGCTTGGCCGTCCTGGGTCAGTGTCCGTGGACAGTGACGTGAGCAGCTGGTTCATGCTCTTGTGACTCTTCTTTTTCTTGTCGCCTGATTACTCCTCCTCAGTCTGTTTCTGGGACTCTGTCATTCTACGAAGCTGACCCTATGAATGCTCACGTGGGAAAGAGCCCAGACTTCCAAAGCTGAATTATCCCCGAGTTATCTGCCAAGCCACGGCTCAGGAGGGCCAGGCAGTAAATGCTGATGGCATGGTTTATGCCACAAAGAGATGTACTTCCATTTCCCCAGCCAGTAATGCCTTATCACCACAGCATGATCTCGTTATGATAAACCCAGGTTTAGCTTCTGTCTCCATTGATTACCCATAGTCATTGCACCAGCGTGTCTTGTGGAAGACCCCGCGGAAGTGACCGCCATCGTGAAAGCCCCATTCACCCATTAGTTGTTGCTTCTCATCGATTTCTGTTTGAGCCCGAATTGCTGGCTCCCTTTCATAGAAGGATTTCAAGAGCAGAGGCTGCTGCCATAAAGATTTCTTTGATGTGCTGACCTTTTGGTTTGTAATTTTAAAGTTTTTTTTTCTTCCCATAAAGTACAAAGTTGGCATTTGGTAGGATAGCATATTGAAAGCTTTATTTATTTTCTTGAATTTCATGACTCATTGCTGTAAGGTAGGCTTCGGCAGAAAAATGGGTGGGTCGAAGTCACTGCCCATAGAATACAGAGGATTCCGAAACCTTACTCCAGACCGCATGACCTGAGAATCTTCGGTAGGCGTGAAGGGAGTTAAAGGGAGCATCTAGAACAGGTGTCACCAACAGTTTCTGCCCCCGGGCCAGATTAGAAAGAAAACTTTTTTCACAGGCCAGATGAAATATTAAAATAAAAAAATGTTAAATACAAAAATGATTTGTTTAAGTAAACAAAATTTTATTATGTAATTTGTTTATGAATAAATGAGTGAAAAAAATTTTAATATACAATATTTTTAATAAAAATATACCGTATAAATATCCAAACTATCGCAATCAATCGAAACAATATTTAATTAATAGAATGAGCTTGAAGGGGTTATATCGCAAATAAAACAATTATTTTGTTTTACAAACAGCTTGGACACGTTTTCAGTTATCAGCTGCAGCTATTGCCTACGCTACAATGCCACTTGATTCTGCACACTTGGCCACAAAAATAATGAACTGTTTGACCTTGGTTGCGCACTGGCAAACTCTGCCTAAAAGAATGTGGGTTTCACATCACCGCTAAACGTCAAATAGTTCATATCGAGTTCAGACGAGTGCAAAAGTTGTAAATCTTTATAATGGAATTTTTTAAAAAATAAAGTATCACGCCTGACTTTTGGTGGCGCAGTGGATAAAGCGTCGACCTGGAATGCTGAGGTCACTGGTTCAAAACCCTGGGCTTGCCCAGTCAAGGCACATATGGGAGTTGATGCTTACTGCTCCTCCCCCTCCTCTCTCTTCCCCCTTCTCTAAAATGAATAAATAAAATCTTTTTAATTTTTTTTTTTTTTTTTACAGAGACAGAGAGTGAATCAGAGAGAGGGATAGACAGGGACAGACAGACAGGAACAGAGAGAGATGAGAAGCATCAATCATTAGTTTTTCATTGCGCGCGTTGCAACACCTTAGTTGTTCATTGATTACTTTCTCATATGTGCCTTGACCACGGGCCTTCAGCAGACCGAGTAACCCCTTGCTGGAGCCAGTGACCTTGGGTTCAAGCTGGTGGGCTTTTTGCTCAAACCAGATGAACCCATGCTCAAGCCGGCAACCTCGGGGTCTCGAACCTGGGTCCTCCACAGCCCAGTCTGACGCTCTATCCACTGCGCCATCACCTGGTCAGGCAATAAATAAAATCTTTAAAAAATAAAGTATCACGAATCCATTCGACCAATTATTGGAAGTTAACCCTAGATTAGTCACATGCGGAATTCTTTTCTGCGTATCACTGTCTTCTTAAATATCTCGATTTCCAATAATCAAAGACGCTTTCCGCTTCTGAGTAGCTGAGATTTTAAAGTAGTAGAGAATATTAAAGATTTAATCATGGGCCGCATAAACTCATTATGCGGGCCAGATCCGGCCTGCGGTCTGTCTGTTGGCCACGCCTGGTCTGGAATCCATGTCTTCATCGGGACTGCTTTTTATAGAAGAGCAGTAGTCTTAGTGGTGACTCCTAGCCGTGTGATTTGCCTTAGACCTGAGCCACATGGAATTAGGCGAGAGGAAGAATCTTTTGGACCTAGTCTAACTTACTGTCAGTAGAATGATCACCTCGCCCTT
This sequence comes from Saccopteryx leptura, assembly GCF_036850995.1. NCBI lineage: Eukaryota > Metazoa > Chordata > Mammalia > Chiroptera > Emballonuridae > Saccopteryx > Saccopteryx leptura. The sequence continues at coordinate 211,775,254 of NC_089503.1, read as the reverse complement.
GGCAATATGAGCCATACTGAAACGGAGTGGGGGAAAAGCAAGTTATTTGGTGAAACGTCGGTTTCCTCTGCTGCTTTCTTATTACCTCCTAACAGTCTGTGTCCAGATTAGTTTGAAAAAGTTGCTTTTTTTTTTTTTTTTTTGCATTTCCTTGGCATTGAGACCTTTAATTAGGAAGGGGAACCAAAAACCTTCCTTGTAATGACTCTTTTCTTCACTGCTACACAAAAATTAAGCCAGTCTTCTCTTTGGCTGCTAGGCCATTGTGCCATCAGCTCTAGCCTGCTGAATCATATTTTGCTCAGTAGCCTGCGCAATAAATGACACTTTTCACTGTAAAGAACATAAAGGAATTTGCACTGTGGCAATCTGTCCATTTTGTTGAGCTGGTTATACTGGGATAGTGCCACCTCTCTGCCCAGAGGCAGTTGACTGATGACTTTGCACCTGGAGAATGAGGTTCACCGGGAACCAAACAGCAGCAGGTCTCCCCCCAACAGCTGGCGTTGTGGCCTTGATGTCCCAGAGGCAGAGGCGGGAGAGAGCCCACCCAGTTCTTTGCTCTCCTTGGCCTTCAGGGGACTTACGTGAAAAGAGCCCATTTGGCTGCCCCCATTAGGAGAATTCGAAGGTTCTAACAGTAAGAATTGTTATGCAGCCTGACCAGGTGGTGGTGCAGTGGATAGAGTGTTGGACTGGGATTCAGAGGACCCAGGTTCGAAACCCCGAGGTCACCAGCTTGAGTGCGGGCTCATCTAGCTTGAGCACGGGGTTGCTGGCTTAAGCTGGACTCATAGACATGACCCCATGGTCACTGGCTTGAACCCAGAGATTGCTGGCTTGAAGCCCAAGGTCGCTGGCTTGAACGTAAAGTTGCTGGCTTAAGCAAGGGGTCACATACTCTGCTGTAGCCCCCTGGTCAAGGCACATATGAGAAAGCAATTAATGAACAACTAAGGTGCCGCAATGAAGAATTGATGCTTCTCATCTCTCTTCCTTCCTGCCTGTCTGTCCCTATCTGTCCCTCTTTCTGTCTCTCTGTCTCTGTCACATTATTATACAGCCTCCGTGAGAATGTGGACACAGAAATTCAATAATCACAAAGATATTATCTAAAGAGGTTCTATAGGATAACTGGGGAAGAGAGTCATAAACAGAAGGACAAAGGGAGCTGTTGACACTTCCCTTTGGATACTCTTGACCTTCCAGCAGCCCTGGGAAGGAAATGGGATGGAGGGGATGTGTCTGCTGGGCCCCTCAATGACAACACAGACCTGAATAGCGCTGATTCAGCTGCACATTGATTTCATTCCCCCCTTTCTTTACCACCCAGAATCTTCTCTGGGCCAAGATGCTCATTTGTTTTTGAACAGTAAGATGTGTTAGCCACCACCTTGTTCAACACTCTTAATATAATAGACTACCAGAACTGTCTGGTTCACATCGCTAGGCACAGCCAGCAGGGAGTACAGGCTGCGACCAGGTTCTCGGCCATGCCTTCCTCAGCCTCCCCCCCACCCCCCTCAATCAGTCCGGAACTTTTAAAGCAGCAACAAGCTGGTTTTTAGGGTTCAACATTCTTTTACTCAGCAGCTGGTCAGGCCCAGGATTTAACTGAAGATTGTCAATTCATTCTGCATCTGCTGTTTCCCTACAGTAGCTAGAGAGAATGTCGGGTGGCAAAGATGCCTTCCACATGAGATACAGGAATGTGAAAATGGTCAGTATTTGACCATCCTTTCCTGGTCTGTGGACCTCAAGAACTAGTCTTGGATCCTTTGCAGTGGTAGTCAACCTGGTCCCTACTGCCCACTAGTGGGCGTTCCAGCTTTCATGGTGGGCGGTAGCGGAGCAACCAAAGTATAAATAAAAAGATAGATTTAACTATAGTAGGTTGTTTTATAGAGATTTATTCTGCCAAACTTAGCAAAAATCTGACATAAAGTACTTGGTAAGTAATTATTATTATATGCTTTAACTTGCTGTAACTCTGCTTTATAAATTTTATAAAGTAAAATTACTTCCCTATTTTATAAATCACCATTACTGTGGAACCGGTGGGTGGTTAGAAAATTTTACTACTAACACAGATACAAAAATGGGCGGTAGGTATAAAAAGGTTGACTACCCGTGCTTTAGAGAGATGATTAAAAGAAAAAAAGAAAAGAACTTGCCTTTTCTCTTTAAGCAATACATATTCTTAGCAGAAAATTAGAAAATATAGACAAGTAAAAAGAATAAAAACTTAAACTTAAAAAACAATAATATTATATCACAAATCACATTTGAGACTTTATATTATATAAAATGTGTCTATACATATTACAGACTTTCCATGTCAATAAAATATATTTCTATAATGTCAATTTTAATAGATAATACTTTATTGTGTATACAATATAATTTATGCTATGCTATTGTTGGAAATCTAGGATTTTCCCCCCTAGTGGTATCTGCATTTTGAACAACCTTAGTGAATATCCTCTGAACAAAATCTTTCACATTCCCTTAATTATCACCTTAGGATACATTTATAGGATTAGGTGTGTGAGTCAACGCAGGTATGCAGGTATGTAAGGCTTTTAGTGTTTCTAGACCTACTTCCCTGTAAAAAGATAGCCATTTGCATTCTCTCCTTCAGGATAGGGAAGGACCTTGGCGCTTGAGTAGAATAAGGACATTACCCGCTGACTCTTACTGCCAACATTGGATGAGTTACCTGGGCCTCTCTTTTCTCAAAGTGACTGTAAAGCTATATGCATACGGGTATGACCTGCAAGAGATTATAAGCAGAGTTATGTAAGAAGCTTATAATAGTTACTTACACAGGGAGCTGTAGCCATGCCTTCCTCATTAGCTAGTATGTTTGCAGTCCCGAGCCCGTCGTGCTAGGGCCAGGCCAGCTGCGGACTGTGTGAGCAGGGCTGCAGTTACACAGCTGATGTCTTGGTGTCCTGTCCTCGGCAGTGGGAGGTACCTCCTGTGTCTCACATCAGGATGCAATCGTTGTGTTCTTGTTGCCTACGATGATGATAACAAAAGTGTCTGTTCATTCAGTGCTCTGTGTGTTCTAGGTCCAGGTTAAAGATTTTACATGTGTTATTTTCTTTTAACCCCAGCATAGACCCATGTGGTAGGTGATGTTACCTCCATATTACAGATGAGGAATCTGAAGAACAGAGAGGCTAACTAACTTACCCACAGTCACAATGTAGTGTGTGGCATGGTGGGGACTTGAAACCAGATGCACTTCCTTGACAAAGTCTGTGGTCTGAACCATTATATAATATGGTCTTCCTGATAACCAGGCTCCTTATCAATAATGTGTATAAAGTTAAAGCTTGATGTCTGGTCTTGATAATTATAAATAAGTAATAGATAACATTGTTATGATCCTTATCTTTAACCTCTTTATAATTATAGCTTTAATTACATTTAAATAAATTTAATTCAAATATTTAAAACACATCTTCTTTTTTGTTTCTAAAAGTGTTTTAAATCATCTACCTTACTTTGGGGTTTTATCTCCTGCCCTGTCCATATACAAGTTTGTCATTGTTCTGAGCGTAGAGAATACAAGGTGGCTTTGTAAATACTACAGGGACAGTAGATGTTACTCTAGTGGATTGGGTCTTACGCTTGCCTTCATTTAGTGTTTAAATTTAAAAACTATCTTTGTGGCTAAGGTTGTTTTTGGGTAAGGCCATAGAATAGGCAGTTCCTCCCATTGGCTCCCTTTATGTAAGTGGCTTCAAGGGAAGTTCATTTGAGGACCGGATCAGCTCTGGGGTCCCACCAACCTGCCCTGATACCTGGAAATAACTGGGTTGGTTGCCTTTTAATCCCCAGGAAGTTTGGTGAGTTGGTTTTGCTGGATTTTGCGTCCTGCTGTGTCATGAGTGGCTTTCCTTCTTGCCTGTGCCCACGGACACGTGCCCACACGTGCATGCACACGGGCTTGATCCGTGAGAATTTGCCATCTCTGTTGTCCTGGAACTCAGGTTTGTAAGTTAGTGCTGCGGTCTCAGAACCAAAACGTGTTACAACTCATGCAGCACAAAGAACTGTCCACCGATTATCTGTCAGGGTTGCCTTACCTACCTCTTTGTTCTTAATCCTCCGCTGCCGGATATGGTGGAATCCGTCTGTGGGCCCACCTCAGTGCTTCTTCCTTTTTCTTCCGTGCAGACTTTGTGTGATTTAAGATTCATTTCAAACTAGGTGACAAATAGAACTTAGGATGGTTTAGTTTTTGTTTTTTTAATCATCTTAGGTAATGTTGAAATTTTGCCCAGAAATATGCTCAGGACCTGTGGCTAATATTCTTAAAAAAAAACACAACAAAACTCCAAATGATATTTGGATACCTCATTTTTCCAGAATTGATTTCTGAGTAGCCTTAAGCCCATCAGGGGTTGATTTAGCGGTGGCCCAGCTGACGCTGTAACGTGGACTTCTGGAAGGGTTCTCGGACCCAGTGCCAGCTGGCGCTGCTGTTCCGGCCCAGCGCACAGCCGGGTCAGCCTTTCTTCCCGCTGCCTCTCTCTGTAAACGAGGCCCTTCCAGGGCCGCAGCCAAGCCCTTTCCTTCTCTTCCGAGTGCCTGACACATTTTGCTCACACATCGGGTTAAGTAAACCAGTCCCTTTCTGGAATCAGGATGAGAAGCTCCCTGTTATCTCACCTGAAGCAATAACAAAAGAGGAGTTCCAAGACCTGAGATATGGCAGCACCGTCTTCTTTTCTGGGGGAATGAAAGACCATTTACAGGGAACACTTAGGGTTCCAGCACATGTCCTGCCGAGCCTCGCTGGTCCGCCCAAAGTGACCGTCCCAGCCTGTTAACAGGACATGAGCCCTGTGATTCTGAGACGTAATGTGGACCCTTTGTTCTGGGGCAAGACATGGACAGAGATGGACGCCTGCTTTCAGGACTAGTTTGTACTCATTTGAAGTCTTCAGATGTGTCTCGTCCACTGGTAGAGGGAATCAGTCAGCACTGCTTCACAGGTGTCCTCATACCTCAGTCCCCAGAGCCTGGAGCCGTGAACACCTGTCCTCGTTTATTCTGTGTGCATTAAGGAAAGGGTTCCGAAGATACGGTGCGTTCTCACAGTAAATATATGCGTGCCGGGCACATTTCCATCCCTCTCCCTGGAACTATCTGATGGGTAGAGATAGGAATCCATAGTTCCTGAAACTACCATTGGCTGATGACATGTGTGTCATTTTCTTTCCTCAAATACTGTATGGTGATAATGATTTTATATAGTGGAGCACAACATTCTTCCCTTATCTAGAACCCCGTCTTCTGGAACTTTGGACTCTTAGGTCTGGATGTGGCCAGGAGAAACCTCCCAAGACTCTGGTCGTCCAGGGATGGGCCCAAAGGCCCAAGTAAGCTGTGAGAGTTGAAGACCTGAAGACGCTGAGATTGGCATTCCCAGTCCCTGCCCTGCCCTGCCCACGGGGACACTGGGTGGCTGGTGATGACTCTGAACGGCCAGCCTTTTCGTGTGACACTGACAGGTGTGGGAGAAGCAACAGGAAAGGGGAACTGGAGAGAAACAGCACAAGCAGCTGTGGTAGGAGGGGCACCAGTGGTGGGAATCGAAGCCAGAGAGGTGGGGATTTTTATCCCAGGCGGCGAGAAGTAGAGAAAAGAGCTCGTGGTGCAGCTGGTGTTGGGTGGGGAAGGCGGAGATTGTGGAGATGAGGACCGTGGGCCGGGCAGGGTGAGGAGCACTAGGTCCTGGGGCCACAAGATGGTGACAGGTGGGAAAACCAGTGTGGACAGTAGAATTGAACTTCAGTACAAGGTCAGGCACGTCGACCTTCACACAATGCCATGAAAGTGGGAGATGTGGGTAAACATTTGTTGAATGAGTGCATGCCTGCATTTATTGTTCTACCCTGGGTATGTGTGTGTGTGTGTGTGGGGGGGGGTACTTATATAAATACGTGCGTGAAGGAAACTGAAGGGCAGCATATGCAAAGCTGAGGGCACACCTGTTCTGCCCTAGAACTTGTCGCTGATGGGCTTTTCCATCCAGGATAACTGAGGAACAGTGAATTGTGGAATTCCACCACCACTGGAACAGGGACTGTGAAGTCGAGTACCCAGTGTGAGGACCTGGGAGAGGGTAGAGCATGGTGAGTTACCCATAGCAGCCAGACCGGTCCGGCTGAGCCCAGGGCACACGTGGAAACCAGTTCTAGAAGGCACATCTGTGGTCAGCATAGGCAGGGGCAGAGGAGGGGCACAGTCAGCATCTGGGAATTGTGCCTGATGGGTCCTGTGAGTCCCCAGGAGTGCCTCTGTCCTCAGGTGCATATATCTGACAGTACCAACCAGTACAGTAACTGCACGGCTGGCACTTACCCTCGACGGGACTCCACCTGTGTACCTCAGCCGTTCATAGCTGGTGGCAGTAGTGTGAAGACAAGGTAGAGCGCACTATGTTTTAAATTTTTTAAAAATAATCATCAAAAAAGTTGGAAAGCATACGGCAGCTTTCCTTGTCAGTAAACAGATTTTTCCCACGGCTATTTAAAAAATTTTAAGCCTAAAATGTTTCAAAGCTCTCTGGCAAACTCCAGAGTGATTCATTCCCTAAATATTCCAAATGGGCCACATTCTTTGCATCTGAAAAGTGTTTTTTGCTTTCCGAAATGTATCTGTAGACATTATTCCTTGTCATTTTTAGCACATTGTTCTGAGATAAGTAAGGATTCGGTTTTGTTCTTCATTTTTCTCTATTTTACATGTAAAGAATTTGAGAGAGAAAGAGAGAAATTAAGCAAAATGTTTAAAGTCACCCAACTGGCTGGTGGCAGAAGGAGGGGGACCAGGTATCCCGAGTTCCAGCTCTTGCCATGACGTCATAGTACCGAGTCACCGATTGTTTTTACCTGTGGGTGACTATCATCCCGGATGGGTGAGCCATGAAAAAGGCCCGGAAGAGCTACAGTCGTGTTTTCATGAGGCTGCCTCTCTACTTGGAGATATGCTTTTCATCTGCTGCACAAGCATTCCACATGGCCAGTTTGGTGTTCGGGCTTTATGTAAACAAATATGAACTTGGGGGCCCTGGCCATTTGGCTCAGTGGTAGAGCATCAGCCCAGCATGTGGAAGTCCCGGGTTTGATTCCTGGCCAGGGCACACAGGAGAAGTGCCCATCTGCTTCTCCTCTCGTCCCTCTCCTTTCTCTCTGTCTCTTTCTTCCCCTCCCGCAGCCAAGGCTCCATTGGAGCAAAGTTGGCTCAGGCACTGAGGATGCCTCCATGGCCTCCACCTCAGGCTCTAGAATGGCTCAGTCCACAATGGAGCAACACCCTAGATAGGCAGAGCATCGCCCCCTAGTGGGACAAAGGCAGTTCCATTTTTCTGAAGTGAGAAGCAGAGAGACAGGTCTGAACAGAATCTGCTGCAGACGCTGTCCATCTTTGAGAATGAGAACGATATCACCACCTTTGTGAGAGGAAAGATACAGGTCTGTCTCTGCCTCCCTGCTTCTCACTTCATAAAAATACAAAAACAAAATAAATATGAACTTGGGTTGGGTTCTGCCTCTCCTCACACAGTGGGTCTGAAACCCCTCAAGCCTACCTGCCATCCTCAAAGAGGTTTCAGTTTTGCTCCCACAGTACTGAGTGTCACCACGGACACCTTTCTTTGTCAGGAATCAGACCAAGGTTCTGAGATATATTGAATTGCTGATAACAAAGAACAGAGACAGGACCTTTTAAAGAAATCAATGAAAAGGTAACTTGGAAATCTAAGGAGCAGCCTAAAGGGTGAATCAGTGGAATTACAAAAGCATTCTTTAATTCTGCAATGACTTTCTAGCTATGATATATATGATATCTACATAATTTATATCTATCATAGACAGGTGATGTATAAGACACTCTTTTTCTGCAAGATCATTAATAGTCCCAGAGCAGGACAAAAGGGGTAGGAATTTATCCCTTTGTCTGCACAGCCCCAGTGGAGGGTGTCCTCCTCATTGTGCCCAGCAGCTGTGAGCAGAGACAGTGCTGGTGCCACATGCTACCAGGCTAATGTTGTTTCGATTTGGAGGTTGCCAGGCGAGTAGACTTATGCTTCTTATTACTGGCCCAAGTGCCGTGAGTTGGTTGGCAGCTGTGGGGATGACCTCATTCCATTACATTTCAAGGCAACTGCTCTTGAGAGCCGGGCTGCTATTCCCTCGCGATAGTCCGTTTTCACGTCTCATTTATAATTGAAGTGTGTGAGGATCCTTTTCTGCCCATTGTAGGAGGTGATTACATCATGTCTCCAGTGGCATACCAAACTCTTGTACTGTCACAATTTAACTTGCTGTAACCGTGTGTCCTAAACAAGATCTACCTTTCCCTGTGAGGAGCAGGTTCTGGGAGGGAGAACAGGGGGTTGGTGGGGGGGTGTTACACTCCCAATCCAGAAAAGTGAATGAGGAAAGTGTTGCTGCCTTCTGATCTGAAAGTGTCCTAACTGAAAGTTTCTGGACTCACCTCGTCAGACTTGACCAAAACACAATACAGCAGGTCCCCGAGTAATGTCACCGTAACATTGATGAAATCCTGGAAGAACTTAGCTCTGATTTATATCAATTAGCCTATGCTAAAATGGATTTCATGATACATTGTTTCACTTAAAGTCACTGAACCTATTGAGAACATTAAGTGAAGACTCAAATGTCCTTACCTCTTGGGTTTCCACTTCCTTACGTGTCTTCTGCCTGTCTCCAGTCGAGAAAAAGCATTTTATGGCATTGAGCTGTGATGCCATGAGCCTGGCTTTTTAGGTGTCTTTTAAATTCCGACACTTATCATCATTCTTACATTCGTACAGGTGGTTCCAGGAAGGAGATCACCGAACACTGGGAATGGCTTGAACAGAATCTGCTGCAGACGCTGTCCATCTTTGAGAATGAGAACGATATCACCACCTTTGTGAGAGGAAAGATACAGGTAGGGGGTGTTCCATTTTGCTATTAAACTTTTCAAGTGGGAATCATGTAAAACTTATGGCAAAGTTGTAAAAATAGGCAGATGTATATATTTTTCTTTAATTCTTACACGCAAGCCTTCATTGATATGCTCCTTTGTATCTTCACTTAATAACCCCTCAATAACATGCCGTAGAGATTGTCCACATGTCGTCAACATCGTGTATAACATGGTACATTTACCAATACTGAGCGGCTGACATCGACATGATATTGTTAATGAAACTGCAGATTTTATTTGGATTTTACCAGTTTTTCCACTTCATGTCCTTTTTGTATTCCATGGCCCAATCCAAGTCCCATGTTGCATTCAGTCCTTTATTTGTTTAAGCTGCGTATTATGTGCATATGTACCACAGATTATTTAGCCACTCACCTGTGGACATGGAAGCATATTCTAATGTTTTGCAATTATAAATAATGCTTCACACATATATGCAGATGCGTGTTTTTGTGTTGTTGGGGATGTATCTTTGAGATAAAGTGGTGGAAGTGGGATCGCCAGGTCAGATGGTAAACGTAGGTGTTGTTCTGCTGTGTGTGCCAAATGCCCCTTCCCAGGAGTGGTGCCATTTTTCATGCCCCCTGGTATGTGTGGGAGTGTCTGTTTCACCACAGCTCCACCAAAAGGGTGGGTTACCAAGTTGTTGAGTGTTTGCCAATCTGATGGGGAGAGAAGTATTTTAGTGTTGTTTTATTCTGTATTTATCTCACTATGTTTATGGGTCATTTTTTACATCACCATTTGTAGACTGTCTGCTCCTTTCTTTTACCTACTTTTCTATAGGACTTGTGGTCTTATTTTCCCTTATTTTTTAAATGTCCTTTTTATATAAAGGTTAGTAGCCTTAGTAGCCCTTTATTGATGAGATATGCTCAAATATTTTTCTCTCAGTTTGTCATTTGTCTTTGCTCATGATAGTCTTTGCCATGCAAAGTTTAAACTTTATTTATTTAGAATTAGCATTTTTTTTTCTATTGCAACATCTAGAGTTGTAATCACAGGGACAAAAGGTTTCTTTACACCTGGGAAGAATTCTAGGAAGTGATCTGACAGTGGGCTTATTAAATTTTCATAGAATGTTCTATTTTTATTTTATTTCTTCTGCTTTACATGGACATGTAGTAATTTTATACTTGGAAAAGCATATAAATGGAATCTCATTGTACTTTGGAGTCTGATGTTTTGGAAGGCGGGAGCTGAATTTGAACTGGACCACAAAAGACTTAGTGAGGGCCGAGAAGAATGAAAGTGCAAATAATAATATCAACCTCTGCCATACTCCCACCCCTACCCCTCAGAACAAGTATTTAATAAACCGCTGCTTCAGGATTGGTGATTGAAGGTTCTTCTCCATCCTTATTAAAGAGATTGGAAGAGGAGGGAGAGGATGAAAATGAGAGGGGGAGACATTGCCAATGGTCAGTGTGAGGCTGGGGGGAGACAGCAGACTCCAGACCTCCCAAATTATTCTAGAATAATTAGGAGTTGTTTTAAGGATAATGCCATTTAGATTTTATAAGATCTTCATTTTGCTGCAGAGTCATTTCTGGGAAGTAATGGAAATCGAGAGAGTCTGAGGATCCCTTGTTTGATCCTGCAGGAGGGTCTGGATGGAAGGGGCGGCCAGTGGTGTAGGAATCCCAGAGAGAGGAAGCCTCTCCTCTACCCAGGAGCCACGACCGAGGTTCTCGGTTACCTGTTCATGTTCTCGGTTGCCTGTTCATTTTTTGTCATTGGGAAATCGGTACAGAGAAAGAGCTGTAGCAAAGACTCTGGAGCTTAGAAGTGACAGCTGCCAGGAGAAAGAAATAAAAATGAAACAAGAACCAATTATGTCAGATAACCATTCTTTTGTCCATTTTTCATGACATCCAAAATGTCAGATTTCATTCTCCTGAAACCAATTATGAGGAAGAAATGGCTATTAATGCAATTATGTGTGAAAGAGTGTCATTCATGTGTAAATGAATGGTTCACGCTTTCACCAATTGTCCAATAGTTAAGAAAACCAACAGATTTGTTTTGAGATCTAATTAATTTTTATAAATTCTGAATGTAATAATTAACTATAGAGGCAACCATAATTCAAACACCATAGATAATATTTTGTATATTTCTTTTTAGATTTCTAATATGAAAGTTATAATAGTAACCTTATTGTACATATACTTTTGTGTCATGTCTTTTTTTATCAGTACTATAAATAATGTACTATATTATTATATAAATTTTTGTTATTTTAATAGCTAAATATTATCCCATAATTGATGTTACCATTCCCTTCTCTCTAGATGTCTCTTTAGCTTCTAGGCTAGTGGAGGGTAGGCACAAACAAATAATACCCTGAACACTTTAGTTTATATAATTTTTCTTATAGTTTTTGCTTTTTTCCTATAGGATGGGTTCCAAAATGTTGGTTAATGGGGTAAGCAGTTTAACTTTTTTTTTCTCTGAAGTTGGAAACGGGGAGGCAGTCAGACAGATTCCTGCATGCGCCCGACCGGGATCCACTCGGCAAGCCCACCAGGGGGCGATGCTCTGCCCATCTTGGGTGTTGCTCCTTACAACTGGAGCCCTTCTAGTGCCTGAGGCGGAGGCCATGGAGCCATCCTCAGCACCCGGGCCAACTTTGCTCCAATGGAGCCTTGGCTGTGGAAGGGGAAGAAAGAGATAGAAAGGAGAGGGGGAAAGGCGAAGAAGCAGATGAGCACTTCTCTTGTGTGCCCTGGCCAGGAATCGAACCCAGGACTTCCACATGCTGGTCCAATGCTCTACTACTGAGCCAACCAGCCAGGGCACAGTTTAACATTTTAATGCACCTTAGTAGATATTGTCAGTATATTGGAATCCGTATGCATTTACACTGTCACTTACTTTCAGCATTATATTGTTTTTCAAATTAAACAGGTCAAAGTTGGTATCTTACTGTTTTAATTTTCTGTCTTTGATTATGAGATTGAACACTGTTTCATGTTTGCTAAGTTCATTTTCTTTCCTTTTTTCTTTCTTTGTGTGTGTGTTTGTGTGTGTATGTGAATGTGTGTGTTGCCTGTCAATGTCCCTTGTTCATTTAGATTGCAGTAATTTTCCAAAGTCATATGGAGCTGTTGCCTAGAACCAGGTGACCTAGTTTATATTACGTAGAACCTGTAGAACATACAGGAAGGAGATACTCCATCCCTTTGTTCCATCATCTGGTCTTACCTGGCTGACCAATTACAGCTCACCAGGAAGAGGTGCTGCATTCTAGATCCTCTCTTTTCTTAAAGGTGGGCGATTTGGGAATGCAGCTTTATGGAGACCATCATCCTCACTAGGAGAAACTAGCTGGTGAGGTCTGGTCTGTCCGTATGAGTGTATTAGGCCCTAGAATGTTTCAGAGTGGTGTTTCTCAGTGCTATATCTTCATGAATCTTCTCATGTTTAAAAACTTTTTTTTTTTAATTTTTAAATTTAAGTGAGCACTCCAGATATGGTATTTAGTAGATCTTTGGGTAACAGAGTGTAAATTTAATGTTTCCCACTCGAAGCGTATGGTGTCATTTGGTTTGTTATTCATCGTTCCCTTCCTCATCCTCCTTATTCTGACTCTAGGTAAGAGCCTACCAGTGGATCCAAAGTGTGAATGGTTGACAATTTTGGATTTTAGACTGGTAGTGGTAGGGAACCACTAAACATTTTTGAAATAAGAATCTTGTAGTCAAAATAAGTGTTAGGCCTGACCTGTGGTGGCGCAGTAGATAAAGCCTTGACCTGGAATGCTGAGGTTGCCAGTTCAAAACCCTGGGCTTGCCCGGTCAAAGCACATATGGGAGTTGATGTTTCCTGCTCCTCCCCCTTCTCTCTCTCTCTCTTTCTTTTTCTCTCTCTATTCTATAAAATGAATAAATAAATAAAAATAATTTAAAAATGAAAATAAGTGTTAGGAAGAGAAATTTGTAGGAAGCACCTAGAATGTACTGGATGTGTAAGGGCCCAGAGGCAGGAACGCTAGGTAAGAGGCAGGCGTAGTTTTCTGTTCTAGGAACCTGGAGGGTTCAGGCACATCAAGGAGAACCCCAAAAGGTTGTCCCACTTCACACAGTAATGTGGTATCACTGAGATCTGAACCCACAACACTTAGGAGCTCATGCTGGTCAGTGCTACCCCGAGATCAGAGAAAATGAAGAGGGGGTGAAGAATGCAAAGTCAAAGCTGGAACTGAAGGGAGCATTTCTTTTATCGAGAGAGGTGTAGAAGCCAGTTATAGGGAATTATGGGGGAATTGGATAACAATAGAATGGCCTCTTAATCTACTAAAATTATTAAACAGTACATTAAGCCAGTCACTTGCTGTGCAAATAGTTCATTTTCTGTCCCACTGACTACAAATTGTGTTTCTAATATAATTTTTGGCCCCATTCACCTCTTTTCTGTTTAAATGGTTGCTTGTTCCTTTTCTCTAGGTTCCCTGATATCATTCATGGTCTTAAGACAGTGACTCTGTGACCAACTGTTAGTTAGTGACATGCCTTCTGGTCTGTCTTTCCTTCCTTGAACATTTAGGATGAATTTCTGTTGATTTTTGAGAAAGGCAGAAATTGACCTTTGAGATGACTATCATGATAAAAATAGGAAAATCAGTAGAACTAACAAGCGCTTTACATTTCCTCATTTATAAAACAAAATTATGGACTTGATTCTAAGTCATCTTAATAAAATGATTAGCACCAGTAAACAGATAATACTGTAAAATCCATATTCTTGCTTTGAAAACCTTTCCTATACACAAATGCTACTTGTTAATTGGCTCAGAATGTGAGGGTTCCCTTTGAAAATAATTCATCAATTAAAACAGAAAATTCTAGCCTTGCAATTTTTTTTTTCTCCTTCCCATATGTGAGGCATACATAAGAAAGCAGCTCCAGTCAGAGTAATACAGGTGTGTGCTTTGTGTCTCACCCCCGCCCAGGGTATCATTGCAGAGTACAACAAGATCAACGACGTGAAGGAAGACGATGACACGGAGAAGTTTAAGGAGGCCATTGTGAAATTCCACAGGCTGTTTGGGATGCCGGAGGAAGAGAAGCTCGTCAACTACTACTCTTGCAGCTACTGGAAGGGAAAGGTCCCCCGTCAGGGTTGGATGTACCTCAGTATTAACCACCTTTGCTTTTACTCTTTTCTCATGGGAAGGGAAGGTGAGTCATCTAGGATCTCAGGGGGAAGCTTTGGAAAAGTCTCCTGAGGCTTTGCCCCGAACTCAAATCACATCAAAATACCAGAAAGAAATCTATAGTTGTGACTTTGTCGTCACTGTCTTTTCACTGCTTAACACGTGCATTATTTTCACTTTAATATTTGTAAAAAAAAAAAAAAAAAAGTCCATTAAGTCATAAAGGTTTCCCAAAGGTATAATTAATTTAGTAGACATTGAATTAAATTGATAATAATCATGAACCCAATTTGCGTGGTCTGAATTAGCCCCTTGTAACTAACAAACAGAACAATAGTAGAAACGGGCACACAAATGATAAGGAGCTCAGTGCAGCTAGGGGTTGGGGTGTGAGACTGCAGGATCTTGAAGGGGTTTTAAGGAGCTTTGTTCTCAATGCTCAGCCAAGCTGGTCATCCGGTGGGTGGACATCACTCAGCTCGAGAAGAATGCCACCCTGCTTTTGCCTGACGTGATCAAAGTGAGCACACGGTCCAGTGAGCATTTCTTCTCGGTATTTCTCAACATCAACGAGACCTTCAAGCTGATGGAGCAGCTCGCCAACATAGCCATGCGGCAGCTCTTAGACAATGAGGGCTTTGAACAAGACCGGTCCCTGCCCAAACTGAAGAAGAAATCTCCCAAGAAAGTGTCTGCTCTTAAACGGTAGGTTGACAAGAGACTGAGTCTTACAGACTTTAGAATAAGAGACCCATCCATTTGGTTATGAAATTGAATATTCTCTGAACAACTCAAGGGTTCCGAATGCTTTTCGGGGTTTAGAAACAGAGGCAACAAAGACTGCTTGTGGCCCTCACAGTGCAGTAAGTGAGGAAGACGTGGCCAGTTCCAGCACAACATGACGAGGACCCTTCTGGTGCTGTATGCAGGATGCCCTGGGCACACACAGGGGGCGATGGGGCAGAGGCTTCTCAGTGGAGGCTGCTAGAAGCCAGAGTCTCAGAGGTAGTAGGAGCTACCCCTGTGGAGTCAGTGGATGGCTGTTCCCAGAAGAGGGAACAGCGTGATGGGGAAGCACAGGGAAAGGCCCAGAGGGGAGGAGGTCATCACATGTCTGGGAGGAAGCAGGGCGTGGCGGGGTGGGGAGGCTGCTGAGAATCCGGGACGTCTGGATGTGGGAGTAGAGCTAGGGGGAGGGGGACACGGACACTCTGCAGTGGGACTGCATGCAGGGAGTTGTCCTAAGTGAGATGGGGAATGAATGAGACAGGGACCAGCATGTCCCGGGTGTGACAGCTCAGTTCTGACCCTGTCCAGTTGAGTTGCCTACAGGACAGCTAGTTGGAGATTGGACCAGTTGGAGATGTGGAATTGGAAATCACTGGCCTCCGGCTGGTGGTTGGAACCCGATGAAGGTCACTGCAATGAAGATGTCTTTGGTGACCTGAGGCATGTTTCCGTAGAGCAGTAGAGGGTGAATGAGTGACTGCAGTGGATTAAATAGCAAACGAAAGGCAAGGACAGGGAACAGGGCAAGGGCAAACGGCCTTGTTGAGAAATTCAGTGGTAAAGCAGGGCTGTGGCTCTCTTTAGAATGTAGAAGACTTGAACATAGGGCAGGATGGGAAGAGTGTGTTGGCGAAGGTAGGCACAGGGACAGAAGGGAGCACAGAGATTTCAGTGTCAGAGAACAGTGTCATCTCATAGGGCATGGGAAAGGATGCTCGTGTGTGCCGAGACCTCTCCTCTTGAAATGGGGAAGGAAGTAAGAGTCGTAGGAGGTAATTTTGGAGATAGAGGGAGGGAGCTCCCGCTCAGCTCTCTGCTCTCTGAAGGGAAAAACTAGACCACCAAGAGGCTACGCTCGGGTAGAGCTTGAGGGGAGAGGCTTTCACAACCTCGATGATGAGCAGGACAAGGGCAGTCAGGGAACAGACTGGTATCAACAGGGGGCGCAGCCGAGGCAGGAAAGCCGAGTTGTCCATGAGGTGGGCTGTTCCTGTATGTCAGGCCGTGTGGTTGTCTGTTTAGGACGGACAGAGATGCCTGCAGATTCTGGAGGCTCGTATTCCTTCTCACAAGGTCTTTCTTAAAAGATAAAGCCCCAGAAAAGTGATCTGGATAAGTGTAAAAGTAATCATCTCTTTGTAAATTATTGTATTCCTTTAGAAAAAACATGGCTTTCCTGTTCAGGCTAGTTTCCCTAAGATGCTTGAACTTTTACAGGTATTGATTATAAAATGACTACACAGGGACTGAATTATATTAAAATAATTTTATTATGCTTTTAGGTCTTAGGGTGGCCTTAGCCCCAATAGAAAGCCAAGAAGGTAGGGATAAGCCGGCAAGGTCGGGGAGAGGCATGATGCACTGGGAAGCTTTATGTGTGTATCATTTAGAAGGAGTGGAAACCTTTCTTTTGCCTAACATTAGTTATTATTATTGCTTTCCAGCGACCTCGACGCCCGGGCCAAGAGTGAGAGGTACCGCGCACTGTTCCGGCTGCCCAAAGATGAGAAGTTAGACGGCCACACGGACTGCACCCTCTGGACTCCATTTAACAAAATGCACATTTTGGGGCAGATGTTTGTGTCCACAAACTACATCTGCTTTACCAGCAAGGAGGAAAATTTGTGTAGCCTCATTATCCCATTACGGGAGGTAAGCGTCGGGTGAAAACAGTTATTTTAGGTTTCATTTGTACTACGTTTTTAGCACTTGTCTGTGTGAACCAGTAGTTGGCTGGCTTTTAATCAGAAGTCAATGGTCGTAATTCTTTGGTGACATCTGCCACCCTTTCGTGTGCTGCTGTTGATTGAAGTGAACCGGCGGTTCGTCCAATGGCAGCCCGTTGTTTTTCAGTGGAGATTTTATTATTACTCAGGGATGGTGAGGCCAGCGTATCAGGAGATGACTGCCATTGGAAAGATAGGTTTTCTCCTTGGGGTGGCGAATGCACAACACAGTATACAGATGGTGTAATATAGAACTGTACACTTGAAACCTATATAATTTTATTAACCAGTGTCACTTCAATAAATAAAACAAATAAATAAATAAAAGAGAACGTAATAAAATCAAAGAAAAAAAAATAAGAGATTGTTAGACTCATGGATCCCACTGGGAGGGGCCGTGTGGGCCGCTTGGATAAGCACCAGGGTCGGTCAGCAGGCAGAGCAGACAGGGCAAACTCTGGGTAAGAGTATTTATTGTGGTTTACAAGGGAAGGAACAGACGAGGCAAGGCCAGCAGGCTCGGTCCTGGCTGGTTTGGACAGTTTCAATGGGCTCTGAGGCATGGGGGCTGTTCCTAGAAGTCTCTGGCCTAGGTGATGAGGACAGGTGGACAGTGGCCCTGATATGGCAGCGGAGGTGGCTGGGCTGTAGGCTCTTGGATGGATTGTTTGCATATGAAAGGCCTGGCTCCAGGTGAGTCTTTAGCTATTTTCTAACTCTGACAGGGGGGCCCTCTCAGGGTCTGCAGGGCCCCAAGATGTCAAAGCATCAAAACAGAAACTAGAAAATGTCATTATTGCACCTGGCTCGCAGCTTGAGAGCAGCTTGGTGTAAAGGGGACAGCCGAGGTGGTAAATCGGAAAGCCAAGGGTTGTGCCGATCTGGTCCTCTGGGTCCCTGCACTGGAACCACTGGGACTGGCAGGCTTCCGGGCCCACCCGGACCTGCTGAGTCTGAAGCTCAGCAAGTTCTAGAATCTGCCTTCTAAACAAGTCCCAGGTGATTCTCATGTACAGTCGAGACTAAGAAGTGTATGTACCTGGGCTGGAGGAGGGTCCTAGCGTGTCATCACAGGGGTCCTTGTGTGGAAGCCTTGCTGTGAGGTTGGGAGTTTAGAACAGGGGTCGGGAACCTATGGCTCGCGAGCCAGATGAGGCTCTTTTGATGGCTGCATCTGGCTCACAGACAGATCTTTAAAAAAATAATAATAACGTTAAAAATATAAAACATTCTCATGTATTAAAATCCATTCATTTCCTACTGCTCATGTTCATGGTTGCGGGTGGCTGGAGCCAATCACAACTGTCCTCCGGGACAACACCAAATTTTTATTGGATAATGTGTATTGTACACCAGTCTTTTTTTTTTTTTTGTATTTTTCTGAAGTTGGAAACAAGGAGGCAGTCAGACAGACTCCCGCATGCACCTGACCGGGATCCACCCGGCACTCCCACCAGGGGGTGATGCTCTACCCATCTGGGGTGTTGCTTTGTTCCAACCAGAGCCATTCTAGCGCCTGAGGCAGAGGCCACAGAGCCATCCTCAGCACCTGGGCAAACTTTGCTCCAATGGAGCCTTGGCTGTGGGAGGGGAAGAGAGAGACAGAGAGGAAGGAGAGGGGGAGGGGTGGAGAAGCAGATGGGCACTTCTCCTGTGTGCCCTGGCCGGGAATCGAACCCAGGACTCCTGCACGCCAGGCCGACGCTCTACCACTGAGCCAACCGGCCAGGGCTGTACACCAGTTTTGTATGGCTCTCCCGGAATTACATTTTAAAATATGTGGTGTTCATGGCTCTCTCAGCCAAAAAGGTTCTCAACTGCTGGTTTAGAAGAAACTCTAGGTTTAGGATGTCCGGGGTTGGCAGTGCTGAGTTTCTAACCGAAAAACCCTCCACCTACCCTGGCCCTTTTCTAGAAGCTTTGGTTATTAAGACGGATCCTTTGTTTAGAGTCCCTGTAGTAAAGGATTCACATTTCCCTCTGCCTTCCTGCCTTCCTTTTTTATTTTAAAACTGTTAGTGTAAGCTATTTTTCTTCTCTGTTTTCTTTTTCTTTTAAGAATAATGCACCACTGTCCCAGAAAATTTGTAGAAGTGTAGACAAAAAGAAAACAAAATCCACCCCTCTGCAGAGGGTGTTTCACTGAGTTTCACACCTGAAGCTGTCCCCCAACAAAGTCAATTCAAGAAATAGCACACATAAATGAACTCCTCGCCCTCCCCCCCCCCGTTCAAAGACAACCACTGTGAACATTCTGCTGTACACGTTTCAGACTTTTTTATTCTTTACTATGTGTAAATGTTATGTAGTTATAAAACAAAGGGGATTTGTAGTTTTGTTTATATCCTTTAACAGCAAGTATCTATGTAAACTTTTCCCTATATCATGAAAATTCATCTACAATGTAATTTTTAATGACTGCATATTATTTAATTAAATGGATATATACTTTTTTTTTTCTTTTTTTTTTTTTTTGTATTTTTCTGAAGCTGGAAACGGGGAGAGACAGTAGACAGACTCCCGCATGCGCCCGACCGGGATCCACCCGGCACGCCCACCAGGGGCGACACTCTGCCCACCAGGGGGCGATGCTCTGCCCCTCCAGGGCGTCGCTCTGCTGCGACCAGAGCCACTCCAGCGCCTGGGGCAGAGGCCAAGGAGCCATCCCCAGCGCCCAGGCCATCTTTTGCTCCAATGGAGCCTCGGCTGTGGGAGGGGAAGAGAGAGACAGAGAGGAAGGAGAGGGGGAGGGGTGGAGAAGCAGATGGGCGCTTCTCCTGTGTGCCCTGGCCGGGAATCGAACCCGGGACCTCTGCATGCCAGGCCAATGCTCTACCACTGAGCCAACCGGCCAGGGCTGGATATATACTTTATATATTCAGTTACCTATGATTGGACCTTTGCATTATTTTTAGTTTCCTCCCAATCACAGGTATAATTTCCCTTTATTATAAATTACTAGAAGCTGAATTGGTAGGCTGGGAAGGACGGGAAATGTCAGGCAGTTCTTATAGGCTGAGCTACCTGGTATTAGAACACTTTCTGAGGCCGAGATACCTTGTGGGTGGTGAATTCTGAGATGGGTAATTCTATAGTATTGACGCTTGACTCTGAAATGGAGTTCATAACTTTTCTAGCCAATTTACCTTCTTTGCCATCAACTGTTACTATCTTAATTTTCTTCGTCAAGTACTACCTGAGTGCAGTAAAGCAGGGCTACCTGAAATGACTTGAGAAACCCATGTTGGGATTAGGGACGTGCCCTGAATGTGCCGTTTATGAATCAGAGCGAGCCATCGCTCTTTGAACCAGAGGGATGTGAGCAGAGGAGGGCTGAGGGTGCTGCCCACAAGTTAGCTCTCCTGTTCACCACCTGCCAGGGTCCTGGGTCCAGCAGCTCTGTTTACATTTCAGTGTGATTACAATACAACAGAGGGAGCCAGGGGGATTGGGAGAATGGGGGTTGGTGTTCCCAGCCCATCTCCTGCTCAGTAGTTTTCTAAGAGGTAGCAGGGCAGAGATAACTCAGTCACGTGTCAGGTGCAGCAGAGCAGGGGCAGTAGTGGAGGTAGCATTTAGAATAAGGCATGCTTTGGTTGGAGGACACAGCTCAGTGAAACGGCAGTGCCCTCCCCTTAACCTGAGATATATTCACGGTGGAGCCCGAAGCCCAACTAATGGAGGAAGGAAAGGGCTTAATGTAATTTTTATTACCTTTTGGTAACAATAATGACAAAGCCAAGAGGCGGGGCCCTCACCCTCCTTCCGGGATCTGCTCGGGGAGACAGCGGTCTCTCCGTGGACCTGGTACCTTTCAGAACTGAGTTAAGCTGATGGACCTGCAGGGGTCCCCATGGGAACATTAAGTCCTATTTGGAATGGCCATTTTGGGCATTAGATAGACTAGGAATTGCTTCATTTAATTTTTTATAAATAAACTGCAATACTGACTGGGGATTATTAATATACACCCCACATCTAGACTTAAGGCAGACCACATTGACAGATGGCCCACGAACACACAGAATCACATTGCTATGGATTTTGAAGAAAATTTCTGAGGCAGCAAAGCGGGAGGAGAAAGTGAACTAACCATGTTCCTCATTAGATAGAGATTCCAGATGAAGTCTTTTTTTTTTTTTAAATCATAAATCACCCTGTAAATGTTCCATATTAAACTCCAAGATTTGATTAAGTCCCGGTCTGTTTTATAACCTGAGGTAATGAAAATGTGTGTAGAATCCCCGAACGTCGCTATTCTCCTTTCCTGGTGGCACGGAGCTTAGGGGGTACAGAACCACCGGAACTCGTTTGCCAGTGACAGCTAGCTTGCAGCCTGTGTGAGTGTTCCTGTCTCGTGTGGGAGATTGCTGGTTGTCTCTGCATTCAGGGCCCAGGCAGATCAAAGACTTTTTGCACTTGGACTTGATCAAGATCCACGTGGCTTGTAGGTACAGGACTTGAACCTTTGATTCTCTTGGTGTCTGTCATCTAGTCCCCACACGTGGTGGCCAAAGGAATCAGGAAAAAAAAATTTTGTGTGAGAAAAGGAGCTTTTAATAGATCTTTTAAAAGCAAGGGCTCTTTAGTGTCCCCCTAAGTGTCAGGGGAGATGAGGAGGGATTCTCCTCCCCGCCTACTCCGCTTCTCTAGCTGTCGCTTTTCCAGGAGGAAAAAGAGGAAGTGTCTCCGTACAATTCCCAGTGTCTCCTTTAAAGTAGATATCAGACGGTGTGTTTATAAAGCCTGAGAGTCGAGGGCAGGTCCCGTCCCTTTACGGGTCCCAGTGGCGGCCACTGTGCCCTGGGCCATGAACTTCTTAGGCCACGCCAGTAGGTTTCTTAGCCTTGAAGAGGAAAGTTTGTCCAGTTCTGCTTTGAAGGAAATGTAGTTCACAGGGAATGCTGCTGAAGAGGGTCAGGCTGGACCTGTCCGGACAGCTTGCAGGTAGAAACAGAGGGAGCGGGGACTTTAATTATATAGTCAGAGCCACGGCAAATAAACCACTCATCTGGCCTGACCAGGCGGTGGTGCAGTGGATAGAGCGTCGGACTGGGGTGTGGAGGACCCAGGCTGGAGACCCTGAGGTCACCAGCCTGAGCGCGGGCTCATCTGGTTTGAGCAAAGCTCACCAGCTTGGACTCAAGGTCGCTGGCTCGAGCAAGGGGTTATTCAGTCTCCTGAAGGCCTATGGTCAAGGCACATATGAGAAAGCAATCAATGAACAACTAAGGTGTCACAACGAAAAACTGATGATTGATGCTTCTCATCTCTCTCCGTTCCTGTCTGTCTGTCCCTGTCTATATCCCTCTTTCTGACTCTCTGTCTCTGTAGAAAAAACCCCAAAACAAAACAAAAAACAAAACATTCATCTGGACTTGCCTTAAGGGTTTTTGTTGCTGTTGTTTAGTTGTTGTTTCTCCTAATGTGTTAAAGCACGAAAGTTCTAATGCACCTATCCTAGTTTCTAGCTGATGAAAACCTATTGGTGTGGTAAGCCTACTTCATCACACACACACACACACACCTCATACACACTCACACACCCCACAGTCCCCTAGTGCAGATAAGATTGCAGTTAAGCTGTTTACATCATGTCTGTTCAGAATCAAGCCTTCAAAACATTCAAGGGTGAAGGCTGCAAAGCCTGGGAGTCCAAATGAGACATACATAGGATTGCCGGAGCTTTGAAACCATCCCAACGTTAAACTCGGTAAAAGGAGCCGGTATCGGGACTGCTTTCCGTCTCATATGCATAATGCAGCAGCTAGGAGTCTTCTCCTTTATGGCTCCATGAAATTTTAATGAAAATCAAAGCATTCCTTCACAACAAGGCTTCTCAGCCTTGGCACCAGGGACGTCTCGGGCTTATCTTGGTTGGGGCGGGCTGTCCTGTGCACTGTAGGATGCCTAGTGGCCCCCTGGCCTCTGCCTACTATGTGCCAGCCGGACCCTCCACTGTGACAACCAGCAATGCCTCCTGATGTTGCCCAATGTCTCCTGGGGCATAAAATCACTTTTAAGTTTAGGAGTGATGATTTAGAGAAACCGGCAAGATGATTCCAGCTTCTGGTATAAGCACCAGTTTGGTTTGCTGTTTTATCTGATTAGAACAGTTACAGCCTCTCAGTTTGCCTCAATAATACGTGCCTGGTTCCTACGGCACGGACCAGTGCTGTGACCCCTCCTCAGCGCCGAGCAGGGTCTGCTGTAGAAATCCCTGGAAGGCAATGCCCTTTGTCTCCTGTTTCTTACCAGGTGACCATTGTGGAGAAGGCCGACAGCTCCAGTGTGCTCCCCAGTCCTCTGTCCATCAGCACCCGGAACAAGATGACTTTCCTGTTTGCCAATCTGAAAGACAGAGACTTTCTGGTGCAGAGGATCTCCGACTTCCTGCAGCAGACGACCTCCAGAATATACTCGGACAAGGAGTTCTCCGGGAGCTACAACAGTTCTGACGACGAGGTCTGTGGAGGACCCCCGCGGGGGTTTGGGTTCCTCCGTTCCTCTGCCTGAAGCATTCGCCTCCTTGCCTGTTGGGTTTGACCTTCAAGCTTTGCAGCTGTGCTCAGATACTCACCTACCCTGATGCCCAGAGCAATGTCTCATTTAAATCTCATGGAGTTTGTATGAGGGACCAGAGATCTGGGCAGAACCTTGTAGATCGTCTGATCTAACCCTCTTATTTTACGGTTGAAGAATTAAGTCATTTGTCCTGGTGACACAACAAATGACTCTGGTCCATATAATGATGTTGTTGGGAATGTTACAAAGGTCAGCAGATAAGGTTTCAAGCCTGAACTACAACATCACTATGATGATTTTATTATGATAAAATACATGTTGTGTCCCTGTTGACTTATACCTGAACCAACATCCAGGGAGTCTGGAGCCAGGCAGACGGGTCACTAGCTTACGTAATAGAGCAAGTTACTGGCAACCAGTTGAAACGATGATGATCTCATAAGGAACATCCCTGCCCAAAACTTCTGTGGAAATTTTAGAGAGGAAGAGAGGGAGGGGCTCCCATAAACCGCTGATCAACCACAGCATGCTTTGAATATATGCACATCAGAGACAAATGGCCAACCTTTTTTGTTGCAAAGATGCAGTTGCAGTCCAGGGAAAACCAATTTTGAGGACTGAAGCTCTGTAGCCTATGGCCCGTGCGCCTGTCTCGTCCCCACCGAAATGCTGACTTGCTTGCTGTCTTCTGTTTCTTCACAAAGCAAGAAGCATCTGGGGAACCATGACAGAGCTCCTGTTTCCTGTAGAGGACCCTCCCCATGCCCTGTCCCCCTCTGCCCCTGCAGGTGTATTCCCGGCCCAGCAGCCTGGTCTCCTCCAGCCCCCAGCAAAGCACCAGCTCGGACGCCGAGGGAGAGCGCCCGTTCAACCTGAACGGGAACAGCGTGCCCACGGCCACACAGACCCTGATGACCATGTACCGGCGGCGGTCTCCCGAGGAGTTCAACCCGAAACTGGTGGGTCCCTCCTGCTCGTCTTCCCTGAAACCTTCTATAATAGAAAACTAACGTTTGAAACTATTCTTTTTTTTTTTTAATACAAGTAAACGCATATGTATGTAAATAGATATTTTTCTATAAGTAAGGCAGATCTCGTCTCAATAGGTCATTAGGTTTGAGAGTGGCTTTTCACAGATGGAGACGAGTTATGGAGAATTCGGGTAACTTTTTTTGGTCTTGGTTTCACTATTGTTTAAATCAACCAGAGAATAAGTTCTCAGCCCACATTTTAAAAAAGGAAACATAACTTACTTTAATGGGGAGGCATAGACATAAAGCCATTCATATAATCTGCAGCCTGCTGACTGTCTCAGGGAAGAATAATTCTGACTCCGGGCCAGACAGCTTCTCAGCAGAACTGTCGGATGGGATAGAAGGGTCAGTTTAGGTAAAGATGCCAGAGAATCCGAGTGCTTTGCTCTCCTGATCCGTCCAGAACATCACCGCTCTGTTCACGAGGGGAAGTGGTCTGACTTTCCATCGAACTTCTCACCAACCTCGAGGTACTTCGGGGATGTAGTCATGCGTGATTCTCTCTTTCAGGCCAAGGAGTTTCTGAAAGAGCAAGCCTGGAAGATCCACTTTGCCGAGTACGGACAAGGGATCTGCATGTACCGCACGGAGAAGACACGAGAGCTGGTGCTGAAGGGCATCCCAGAGAGCATGCGCGGCGAGCTGTGGCTGCTGCTCTCAGGTGCGGCGGGCCGGATAGGGCAGTGG
The DNA here is from genome assembly GCF_036850995.1 of Saccopteryx leptura. NCBI lineage: Eukaryota > Metazoa > Chordata > Mammalia > Chiroptera > Emballonuridae > Saccopteryx > Saccopteryx leptura. The sequence continues at coordinate 211,750,100 of NC_089503.1, read as the reverse complement.
TTCCGGGGTCCGCGGCTTCCCCTCACCCTTCCTCATGCTCCAGGGCTCTCTCAGATATGCAACCCCCAGCGCAGAGCTAAATGTCTTCTCCTCGCCAGAGCGTTGAAGTCCCCCGAATAAAAATAACAGGACACATATCCAGCCGCCCAAATGTCAAAGCCACCACCTCCGAGTCCTGATAACCCCTTGTTTACTTACCAACATTATTTAGGGAAAAAGAGAACTTGAAGGACTAGAGCATCATTCTCTGTGACTTAGGGAGTCCTTTTCCCTTCCCAGCTGTTGTCAGCTTCGTTGACTTTGTTGAAGTGTGGCACGTGGTCAGAGCAGTCGTCGGGGGCAGAGAGAGGGAGGAAGTGGGAGGAGTATGGAAGTCTTGTCCTTGAACTTGGCCACCGCCTGGGTTCACTGGTTGGCACTGGAGGTGAAGAGGAGAGACCTGAGTCTGCTCTGGAACCAGGAGCTTATACAGATCATACTTGCGCCTCAAGCTGGAGATATCAGGAAGGACAGAGTGGACACATCATGGACGCGTGGGAAGATGTGTCCACCTTACTGGTCCACAAGGCATGCTCTGGCCAGAACATAACGCCCTCAGGTCACACCTTGGAGCCCTGCATCAGACCCCAGAAGTCCTCCAAGCCCCTTCCTGGTAGCCTAGTCCTTCACGGACACTGGGCCTTCCTTCAGCCGCCACCAGTCTTCAATCTGTACATCAGCTGCTCTACTCGGGTAGAGGCCTGAAATGTAATCATTATAATAGGTGGATGTGAATATTTTTATTTGAACCCAAGATGGTCCAACTCTAGTGCTGTTATTAAAGCCTTTCATTAAAAAAAATAACATTAAAATTAAAAGTTTCCAGATTCATAGGAAAGCCTTAAAAAAAAACAACTCTCATAGCTCTTCCTAAAGTCAGGTGTGAATGCCAAAGGCCCGTAGTGAGATGTTATTAACATCTCAGAAGTAGGGTGATAGAATTCTGAAGAATAATTGGTTTTAGCTGTTTTACATGAAACTAGTTTGTCCTATCCTCATTTACAAGCCTTGGTTTTCATATTTCTTAAGTAGACCAGCCATAGCTTCTTCATTAGAAACCCAGTTTGAGTCAATGTCTGTCTAATTACAAGTCCAGCCAGAAATGATCCTTACTGTCCAGTCTTCTGTCTTCCTTGTGTTTGGTGAACTGGTCACCCTGACCATCTGATTCAGATCGCTGACAGATTAAATACACACGTGTATCTATGTGTATGCTTATATACACACACATTATATAGTATATATGTGTGTATATATTTTGTATGTATTTATATTATGTATGTTTATATAGTTAATACATATATATTATATAACTTACTGGAAAGTGTAATTTATACTTATATTTATATATTATGTTTAGGTTTAGTTATTTGTATACAGAGTTTTTCTACCTGCAAGAATAACCAGACCTCTTAACCTGGACCTCTCTCAGCCCCCCTGCCCCCCCCCACGCCCTGAGGGCTGCCCTCCACAGCAGTCCACCACTGCTGGGCATACCCTCACCACCCCTGCTGTTTGACCGCCCCCCACATGTTCTATTAGCCCCTCTCCATATGGCTTTCTGTCCTTCAATATGGCTTTTGAAGCCCTTCAGAGCTTACATTTCAGCAGTTTGCAAACTTGTTTTGGGAGGAAAATCTCCTTCCTCAGGCAAAAGCAGAAGGAAAACCCCAATGCGGTGAAAGAGGAGCCGCTTTGTGTGGAAGGAGGGCTGGGGCCCAGACGGCTCCGTCTGACTACCTCCCTCCTCTGCTCACTGGCGACCCCTCACGGTGGTCTTCGGAAGTTGCTGGGAACACTGTTCTTCAGCTTGGAGGCCTCCGCCTTGGGAGGCCTTTTTAAATGGCATCTCCCTGTGCAGCTGAGACAGAAAGAGGCCTATCTAAATGACTCCGGCTAGCCGTGATTGCAGCACACCACATTATCTGTGGGACTTCACGGTTATTTTGCAAGTGTCCTTTGAGTGGTCAGGAAAGTGAAGAGGTCTGATGGGTAAGTTGAGGCTGCAGACCAAGGGCAGGGCCTCCGTGTTTTGATGTGCTGTCTGTTGGGTATCTCCCAGGGGCCATCAACGAGAAGGCCACGCACCCTGGGTACTACGGAGACCTGGTGGAGAAGTCCATGGGGAAGTACAATCTGGCCACAGAGGAGATTGAGAGGGATTTGCACCGCTCCCTGCCGGAACACCCCGCTTTCCAGAATGAGATGGGTATTGCTGCTCTGAGGAGAGTCCTAACAGCCTATGCGTTCCGGAACCCGAACATAGGGTATTGCCAGGTGTGCATCCAGGTGCTTTGTGCTCATAATTGTTTTACTAGCTGGGAAATAAGAAGACGAAAGACTTTATGGTCATCAGAACTCTCACTTCACTCCGCCAGGGTTTCTTGACCTCGGCGCTGTGAGCATTGTGGACTGGACAGTTCTTTGTGTAGGGCTGTCCTGTGCTTTTTAGGATGTTTCATAACATTCCTGTTTAATAAAATGTTGAATAGCATCTACCCAGTAAATGCCAGTGGACCCTCCCAATCATGACAACCTGAATGTCTCTAGACACTGCCCGATGTCCGCTGCGGAGTGAAACCCCCCGGTGAGAACCACTGCACTGAGCAGAGGAGCCAGGAGACAAGGGTTGCCCTTACCAGAGTCACCGCCATCTAGCGGGGTGACCTCAGAGCCCCTGGGGGTCACTCTCTGGTCTCCCCTCGTCGTGGGGTAACAGAGCACCCTGAGCACTAGGGCATTACTTCTGCATCCTAGGTCCCACCGTGCTCCTCCTCCGCAGCCTCCTAAGCAGTGATGTCCTTGAGACTAGAACTTCTATATGTGATAGATAGATTTTAATACACATTAAAATAAAGCTAAGTTGGATATTTAAAAAGTGCTTCCCCATATACCAACTAAAATTATCTCTAGTACATATGTCACAATTGGGTAAGCTACAGATGATGTGACCTTAATGTGGCCACCCAGCTAAAAGCTACAGGCTTAATTCCTCTACACACACACACACACACACACACACACACACACACACACACAGTGCAAGTCTCCTTGTACCACATTATTTTCTCTATTTGATAGCGCAATTTAAATATACCAAAAAAATGATTAACCTTCACATTTTAATCTTTCTGACACCAACATTTAAGCCTGTGAACCTGACTGGTGGTGGCGCATGAATAATGTCAGCCTGGGACGCTGAGGTCCCAGGATTGAAACCCTGAGGTTGCTGGCTTGAGCTTGGGATCATCGACATGACCCCGTGGTTGCTGGCTTGAAGCCCAAGGTCACTGGCTTGAGAAAGGGGTCACTAGCACGGCTGGAGCCCCTCCAGTCAAGGCACATATGTGAAAGCAATCACTGAACAACTAAAGTGCCACAGCTGTGAGTAGATGCTTCTCCTCTCTCTCACTTCCTGTGTGTCTTTCTGTCTCTCTCAAAATAAATAAATAAAATAAGCCCTGTACAAACTTGTCACCACCTGTGTTCCCCCTTCCCACTCCCCAGTACCTAGTTCAGAGACTGTTAACAAAGTTGACCTTTAAAAAAACTTACCTTGATTGGATGACTAAGAAGCCAACAAGGATCATGATCATGTCATATACTGGAACCATTTGGTTAATTCTTAAAAGTTATTTTAGTAATGATTTAATTTGGGAAACTATTGAGTAAGCGTTACTACAGGAAAGAGCCTATTAGACCAAAATTCCTTTTTTGATGTTGATATTGTAGAAATCTGCTGAACAACTACTGGTTTCTGGAAGATCAAAGAAGTACAGAAATTAGTTGGCTTCTGCTCTACAGGAGTTCAATTTATCTTTTGATCTTCCTCTTTTTAATTAAAAGGGCTATTAAAGTAATTGAGCCTATGTCTGCTTATGAGCTATCTGATAATATCTTTTAATAAAGGAGGTTACTTTAGAATTTAAGTCACTAGTACTTATCACTGCCTTCCTTATCCAGATGGAAATAAGCGGCTGGGGCCCTGAGTTTAAAGGTTTCATTGTGCTCTGAGAAGAGCCACGTGTACCTGGTTATTAAACCCATTAGGATAAATTCTAAAGGAAATCTGTACCTCACTGAATTAAGGATTAAGACACAAATTTCAGCAAGTTAAAAGCTTTCTCAAATAACCTTTGGACAAAGTGTTTGAAGGAGGGTTTGCCTGTCTCCCACCGTGGTGGCTATTGGTGTTCCTGAAGACCCTTAGTTACTGGCTAGGGCTCAGTGGTTTCACATTTTTAAAGGGCTGTAAACAAAACAAAATGCAAAGAATTATGTGTGTGGCTTGCAAAGCCTTTAAGTATTTTTATTTATCTGGCCTCCGTCATTTTTTATGCTAGCAGATTGCTTATTAGTGAGCAGGTGTGTGCTGACGTTCCTTTCACTTGTGCAGGCCATGAACATTGTCACGTCAGTGCTGCTGCTGTATGCCAAAGAGGAGGAGGCTTTCTGGCTGCTCGTGGCTCTGTGTGAACGCATGCTCCCTGACTACTACAACACCCGAGTTGTTGGTACGTGGGGATGCACGTCACGTTTTGATCCATCTCTCATCAAGATGTGAATAGAGCCCCAATACCAGCTGGAACACCAATTCCAGTCCCCAGTTAGCCAGAAGAGTCTCAGACGACTCTAGTTTTCCACACTGGAAAGGAGAGGGCTTGACTCAATATACTTATGTCCAAGGGAGCCCATAGGACCTGAGAGCATCCCTGTGTGTCCCTGATACAAAAATTATTTCAGAAAACATTTGAGGTGGGTGCCACTCTGTGAGCCGCGAGAACTACACTAAGGTCACTGACCATCAACCCAAAAGGTTTGACAAAGAATTATTTCACGAAGAGGATAGAATCTATAGAAAGCAGAAATATCCAAAAAAGGGTTCCCTGGGGTGGACAAAAGAGCATAGAATGGCTTATCCAGAAATGAAGTTTCTACGGCATTTTTCCCCAGCACTGATTTCATTGCAAAGCAAACAACAATCGTGAGTATTTCAACAAAATGTTGTGGTTACTCCCCACAAGTGTTAGGCATTCATGTTGGCGGGACAAGCTTTTTGTTGCTCGTACAGTAAAATGTGTGCTTTATGCCTTACTCTCATGTTCTATCTTCATTTCTAAACTTTTGCACCCTAATCTGAATCACTGACAATATTCTCCAGAAATGTAAGTTGATCATGAATGTGTGCAGCTGGCTGGCATACTTTTTAGTTTTAAAGAAGCTAGTTATTTAAAAAAGAATTTCTGCGTGGGAACCATACATCCAAAAGAGCGATTTAAAAAAATAAATAAGAGTTTTCCAAGAAATGGAACTGCTTAGGTATACATTTTATACCTAACCAAAAATGTTGCCAGCGAAATAATTGATTGTATGTATTCAGTCTTTGTAAACTGACTTTCTCAATAACTCTCATGGTTGTCGTATTGCTTTTTATGGTGGGGAAAGCAGGACAGGAAGACCCCAGAGAGGGAAGATGCAGGCTGAACTAATCTGGTGACTGGACTGTGTTGACACCTTGGTCTATCTATCACAGTAACTAGTAACATTGAAACATAGCAGCATGCAACATAGTAACACGTAACATAGTGACTAGTCACCTAGGAACTAATAACATAGTAGCTAGTAACATAGAAACATCCTAACATGTAATATAGTAACTGTAGCATAGTGACTGGTAGTAGTAACCAGTAACATAGTGACATGGTAACATAGTAACTAGTAACATAGTAACAGTGAAACAGTTAGAGAAGGGAACAGAGCTCTGTTTCAGTAGCAGTTCTGAACTGCATTATTTTAGTCAAGCCATTCACTTGGGTGCATTAGTAAGAAGTATAGGGGTTCACCCAGAGCCCTGTGTCTACCCCGCTGCAGGTGCACTGGTGGACCAGGGTGTCTTCGAGGAACTGGCGCGAGACTACGTCCCCCAGCTCTATGACTGCATGCAGGACCTGGGTGTGATTTCCACCATCTCCCTGTCTTGGTTCCTCACCCTGTTTCTGAGCGTGATGCCCTTTGAAAGTGCAGTCGTGGTTGTCGACTGTTTCTTCTATGAAGGAATCAAGGTGATCTTCCAGCTGGCCCTGGCTGTGCTGGATGCAAATGTGGACAAACTGTTGAACTGTAAGGACGACGGGGAGGCCATGACTGTTTTGGGAAGGTAAAGTACTGAGGCTTCTTGAAAACCAGGTTCTTGGCCCTGGCTGGTTGGCTCAGTGGTAGAGCATCAGCCCGGCATGTGGTGGTCCTGTGTGCTAGTCCCGGGTTCAATTCCCAGTCAGGGCACACCGGAGAAGTGACCATCTGCTTCTCCACCCCTCTTCTTTCTCTCTCTCTCTCCCCCTTCTCCCCTCCTGTAGCCATGGCTCATTCAAGCAAGTTGGGCCTGAGCACTGAGGATGGCACCAAGGCCTGGCCTTAGGTGCTAAAATAGCTCGGTTGCTGAGCAACAGAGCAAGGGCCCAGATGGGCAGAGCATCACCCCCTAGTGGGCTTGCCAGGTGGATCCTGGTTGAGGCGCATGCGGGAGTCTCTCTACCTCCCCACCTGTCACTTAAAAATGAAAACAGGAAAAGGGAAAAAAAGAAAACCGAGTTCTTCCCTGGACTTCCATCTGTCTGCTGGGTTTCATCGTGCCCACTTCTCTCAGTGGCTGAGGGTTTAATTTCATAGGCTTTGTTTTTAGAAGTTAAGGGAGTTTCATTCTGGTTTTAAGGGAATTCTAGTCTTCTGTTTTCAAGTGCAGAGTTTGCAGAAAATATGTGGAGAACTGTGATGGGAGAATTCCAGCTTCGCCTCCAGTGACGTCTGATGTGTTTTTCTTGCAGGTATTTAGACAGTGTGACCAATAAAGACAGCACCCTGCCGCCCATTCCTCACCTGCACTCCCTGCTCAGTGATGATGTGGAGCCTTACCCCGAGGTGGACATCTTCAGACTCATCAGAACTTCCTACGAGGTAGATCATGTTTGCTGGCTCGGTGTCACAGACCCCTGAGAATGCTAGGCAGGGCTTGGCTGGACATGTGCCACACTCTTCTCTTGCTGACCCCTGGGTGTACCTGCTGCCTTTTACCTGCTCAGAACTAGTTGCAGGAGCAAGTAGCTATCGACCAGCTGACACGAGCTGTGGAGATGGACTCTGAATGGGGCCCATGACGTCTGGGTGTCACTAAATGGCATGACAAGCTCTCGCTCTCTAGTTCTTTACTATGCCCAGTCTGAAACCTGATCGAGTAGCGACTCAGATTCAACTCTGGGTGGCCTGAGACGGGGCTGGCCTGGGGAGGCTGCCCTGCACAAACCAGTCCCTTCCTGTTCTTGTGACAAGTGCTCAGGGCTTCTCTGAGGTGGATAAGCCGATCCTCTTCAGCCCAAGGCACGTTGAGTACCCTGCACCATCCGAGAGAAGAGCCGGCCTACAACTCCTCTGGAATTGCTTAGCCCAGTGGGGGAGGCTGCTTTCTGGGCCAGCGTGACCCTCAGTCTGGTCTTGAATCTCAAAGTAGCGCTTCTCAGGGTGTCAGAACCACAGGACCATGTGTCTCATAGCATTCGGTGGTTTGTGGAGCCCCAAGGACTCGGTGCCCATAACTCCTCGTGAGATTGTCTTCATTTCCCAATCTTTAGCTTTGCAAACATTTACAGAAATGATCGTTAAGAAAGAGCGTGAGTGTTCTGCTGAGCACACTCTGCCTGCTACAGTGCTTTAGGATGACATGACGGGTGATTGTCAGCACTCCAGCTTGCAACAACCTGGAGAAGAGACATAGTGAGGCATAGGCTGAGGTCAAGAAGTCTTTCTTGGAGTCAAGAAATTGGTGTTTATTTTTATTTATTTATTTACTTTTTAATAGTATGGATCTAGAAGCCTTTTCAGAAATGATTGTCCTTAACTACTAATGGGAGGGCGACTGTTAATTTATTATTTTAAAATGTTCACTGACACTCTGTGTATATTAAAAACAAAACATTTTTAGTATGTCTTAGAATCATAAAAGTAATGCACCTTTATTATAAAAAATGTAGGAACTATGAGAAAATATGAAGAAAAATACATCCTATATCTTATGAGCATTTATTTCACCATATTTCCCTCAAGTATGTTTTGTTTTGTTGATTTGTTTTTTAGCGAGAGAGACAGGGACAGACAGGGACAGACAGACTAGAAGGGAGAGAGATGAGAAGCATCAATGCATCTTAGTTGTTCATTGATTGCTTTTTCATATTTGCTTTGATCTAGGGGCCTCCAACCAAGCCAGTGACCCCTTGCTCAAGCCAGTGACCTAAGGCTTGAGCCAGTGACTTTGGGCTTCACATCAGTGACCTTTGGGCTCAAGCCAGCAACCATGGGGTCTTGTCTGTGACCCCACACTCCATCCAGCAACCCCACAACCCCACACTCAAGCTGGATGAGCCCGTGCTCAAGCTGGCAACCTTAGGGTTTTGAACCTGGGTCCTCAGCATCCTAGGCCAGTGCTCTATCCACTGTGCCACCACCTGGTCAGGCTTCTTGAGTTGTTTTTACATTTGTAGTATACACTGAAAAAGTAAGTCCCTACTAAAAAGGGCTTTGCAACATTCCAATTTTATGTAAAATATATATGAGCATTCCCTAATATATTAAATATTGTCCAATGGCATGGTTTTAATAGATTCTTAGTATTCTCCTTTAATGTGAGTTACCAAAATTTATTTAGCTGATTCCCTTTTGTTGGACACTGGTTGCTTCCAAACTTTCAGTATTCAATGGCAAACATATGGTATTGTATATGTATCATATGATATGTATTATGTGATAAACTTATACACAAATATCATATCTCTGATTATTTTCTTAGAGTCCATTCTTAGGAAGAGATTTACAGCGGTAGCTCAAAAAGTATAAATTATTTCCAAGCTCTTCACATACACTGTCCAAGTTTCAGGGAGATTGTCCCAATTTATATTCCCACTAATAGTGACTGGATGTGGCTGTTTCACTTCCCTCTCCTCAACACTGGTTATTATCACAATGCGTTTTTTAAAAAGGTCACAGCCCTACGACTTTTTAGTAGTACTCTATTGGAAATTGTGGATGATTATTTGTCCAGAGAAAGAGCCCATGTGATTAAAAGCAATCTTTTTTTTTTTTTTTTTCATTTACCTGTGGATTGTTTTTCTAAAGGCAACTTCTGAAACCTTTATGGTTAAGAGAATTCTGAATCAAAGTAATAAAGCTTAGTGTGTGGATACTCAGCTTTATTCTTGACAGCAGTCAAGCTAACATGCTGACATCAGTACTAGGCCCATTTGTAATGGGAAAGAGAATGGAGACGAGACCAAGGGCTGGTTTCTATTTACATCCCCGGGTGGCTGAGCCCTGTGCAGGCCCTTAGGCTGCCTAACACCTTATCACAGGACAGTGCAGTCTCCTGCCTCTGCCTGGGAGACAGCCCCTTTCGTTTATGTCAAAGCCTGCATTACCTGGTCTTGCCATGCACGCTGACTGCTTTTATTTATTTATTTATTTATTTTCTCTGCTTAGTGTCACCTCCTGCTCTTAAATGTCCAGTGGCTCTCCAATGCTTTACAGGTCTCCATAGTAAAGAACACCATACACCCCTGCTTATCTTTATCTTTTTTCCCCCTCCTAACCTTTGGATGACTGGTTCTCAATCCTTTAAAAATGACTTTAAGGCCTGACCTGTGGTGGCGCAGTGAATAGCCTGGAACACTGAGGTCACTGGTTCGATCCCTGGGCTTGCCCGGTCAAGGCACATACAGAAAGCAACTACTGCAAGTAGACATTTTCTGCTTCTCCCCCCTCTTTCTCACTCTCCCTATCTCTCTAAAAATCAATCAATAAAAAAAAATTTTTTTAATTACTTTAAAACATTTTTAAGCTGCTCTTTTAAAAATATAAATTCCTAGGCTCCATTGCAGACCAACTTAATCTGATTCTCTGTCATGAGACCCAAGAATCAGTGTTTTTAAAAAGTTCTGCAGCTGCTTCCAGTGCCCGGGGAGGGCTGAGAACCACTGCCTAGTTGTAGAATGGGGCCACGCGTTGCCGAGCCGACGGTCACCTGGTTAGGACCTGGTGTGACACCAGAGTGTTCTGAGGCTCGCGATGCGTTTCTTTCTGAACTTCAGGAGAATTAGCCTGGAAGTAGAGAGGTAGGAGAAATACCGGAAGCCCATTCAGCTTTGAGGTCTGGTCCAGCGCTCCCCAGCTGTTGGGAGGTTGCTCTGATACATTGATCCAGTTCCTCCTGGTGAGTAGAGGTGATAACTTTATTCATGAATGCCACAAAAGGAAAAATCTTGTTCATGGTATGCCCTCCCCAGCCCCTACTGGAAGGGATTGTAGAGATAGTGACAGTTTTCCTCTGTGTGGGACTCGTGGGTGAGGCTGCGCCATCTCGTAGAGTTATCCAGAAGTAAAAGACTAAGAAGTCACAGCCTCAAACTGGACTCAGGCACCGAGATGACCTTTAGGGGCACATTAATTTACAGCAGGCATATGGCCACCACAGTTTCCTGTGTTCAGGACGATTCAGTCCAGTAGGTTTCATCCGAGAAGTGTTAAGCTGGAAAAAGATGTGACTCATAAAACGCAAGGAGGACTTTGTGCAGAAGGACAAACAGTTATGAAAGTTCAAAATAATGTGTCAGGTGTATGAATAATGACCATGATGGCTACCACCTGGAGAGCCTGCCCTTTGTGGGGTAGACTGCTCGGTGGGGGTCTGCCCACACAGTCCCGCCAGGTAAACATTAACCCTGTTTAAAGCAGAAAGGTAAGTTGAGAGAGGTTGAGCTAGTTTTTCCAAGCCACATACTTAGAAAGTGGCAGTCAGGATCCAAATAAGAGCTCGCGAGCATTACAGCCAGAGCCGAGGGAGGTTTCCTGAGTAGAAGGAGATGGGTAGAGATCTAGAGACTGAGCCTCAGTGTTCCCCAAGGTTTCGAGGTGGAGAGGACGTGCAGAGAGACAGCAAAGAAGTGGCCAGCGGAGTATAGAGAGAACCAGGACAAGGAGACTGAGTGACATGAAAGCGTGCACACTTATGCCCAGCACTAGAATAAACAGTGTAGAAGTGTTGGCTCTTATGTTCTGTTGGAATACAAGCTAGACTGTTGTCACAACAGATCCAAGCTAGAGTTAAATAACATAGACACTTGTTTTTCTATTGCTTTTCAGTCTCCATCAGTTATTCAGGCTGGTTATAGAGCTCAGTGGCATCAGGGACCCAGGCTTTCTCTCACCCCCTCTTGAAGTATGTGTACACCCCACAGGCAGAGGGCCAGGGTGGCTCTGCTCCTTTCCTTTTGAGGGCCATTGTCATAAAACATCTACTCAGGTCCTGTTGGCCAGAATCTTGTTACCTGGCCACAGAGGGCTACGAGGGAGGCTGGAGAGTTTGTTGAACATCCAGGTGCTCAGAGCTGAACGTCTGAGTTACGTAGATGAAGGGAGAACAGATAGATACTGGGACGCTCCTGCCAGTGAGGTGGCAACCATGAAGCGTCACTCACGTTCTACTCAGCTGGGTGATGCTGGCTCTCATTCCGTAATCTCAGAAAGGCTGTGTTCTCTCTGTCTGCTGCCGATACTGTTCTTGAACCGAAAGGGACGTTCTCAACTCCCTGATTGTCGCTCACTTTTCAGATGGCTTCACCATTGTCTGTCTTAAAAAGGTTATGCCATAACTTCAAAATCACTCTTAAAAAAACACAGCGCAAAGCACTTTTATTGTGAAATAATTGTGGATCCTCAGGAGGTAGCAGGGAAAGGAACAGGGACGGGATCTATCTGCACCTTCCCCTCCAGCCCCTCCTCACCCTGCTCATATCCCAAATAACCACCATGCGGAATCAGCATAAGAACTTGACACTGACACAATCCACACAGTTTATTCAGGTTTTCCAGTTATACACACACTTTGTGTGTGTGTGTGTATGTAGTTGATGCAGCTGTGTCACATGCAGAGCCTTGCACAACCACCCCCACAGCCAGGACACTTGGCTGAGCCGTCCCCAAAGGTGATTCCCTGTGATCCCTTCAGAGCCCCACCGTCCTCTTTCCCACCATTGCTAATCCTGGCAGCCACTAATCTGATCGCCACTCTGTGACTATGTCATTTCACGATTGTTACATAAATATCATGCAAAATATATCTTTTTTGGATCTTTTTTATTTTTGGTAATGAAAGAGACAGAGAGAGGGACAGATAGGGACAGACAAGAAGGAAGAGAGATGAGAAACATCAGTACTTCTTTGCGGCACCTTATTTGTTCATTGATTGCTTTCTCATACGTGCCTTGACCAGGGGGGCTACAGCCGAGGCCCTTGCTCAAGCCAGGGCCTTGGGCTCAAGCCAGTGACCATGGGGTCATGTCTATGATCCTACGTTCAAGCCAGTGACCCAGTGCTCAAGCTGGGGAGCCCATGCTAAAGCCAGATGAGCCCACACTCAAGCCAGCAACTTCTGGGTTTCAAAAACCTGGGTCCTCTTCACCCCAGGCTGATGCTCTCTATCTGCTGTGCCACTACCTGGTCAGGCGGGCTCTTTTTTCATCCAGCATAAGTTCTTTCAAGTTCATCCCAGTCATTGTATATATCAATAGCTGGGTTTTTTCCTTTAATTTCTGAATAGTATCCCATGGTATATGTATACCAACACACTGGCTTTAAACCTTCTGTTTAACATACCTGTGTAATTATTACCCAGGTTAATGCAAGTACCCCATAAATGCCCTTTCCAACCAAGATTAATATACTTCTGACTTTTTTATTATTATTATTGAGAGGAGAGGAGAAGAGACAGACTCCTGCATGCATCCTGACTGGGATCCACCTGGCAAGCCCACTAGAGGGTGATGCTCTGCCCATTGCTGAGCAACCTAGCTCTTCTTAGCACCTGAGGTGGAGGCCATGGAATCATCCTCAGTGCCCAGAGCCAACTCGCTCCAATTGAGCCATGGCGGCAGGAAGGGGAGAGAGAGAAAAAAAAACAAGAAGGGGTGGAAAAGCAGATGGGTTCTTCTCCTGTGTGCCCTGACTGGAAATTGAACCCAGGACATCCACACGCCAGGCCAGTGCTCTACCACTGAGACAACTGGCCAGGGCAATGTTTAACACCATAGATCAGTTTTGCTTGGTTTTGAACTTCATGTAAATAAAATTATACAGCATATTGTGTTTTGGTTCTGGTTTATTTTGCTCAGCATTATGATTGTGAGATTTTCTCCAAATTGTTCATTTTCCTTGCTGCTTAGTGGTTTATTATGTGACAGTACCATAATTTACTGATCTATACTACTGTTAGTGAGCATTTGAGTGGTTACTTGCTTTTGGCTAACAGTGGCACTATGAATATTCTAGTATCGGGGGGGTGGTAAAAGAATATGCACTTTTTTTATATAGTTAGGGAGAGGCATTTCTGGGTCATAGGTATACCTTTGACCAGATTTAATAGCTAGTGCCAGGTAGGCTTCCAGAATGGTTGTGCCAATTGCTACTCTAAGCAGCCACATACGAGAGTTTTGGTTGTACCACACCCTTGCCAACACTTGATATTGTCTATCAACTTTTTCCTTTAGCTTTTAAATGTCTTTACCCATTGCATCTTTTGCTTCCGTGGATTAAGCTTCATGCTTTAAGCTGAATTTCTTTGTTTTTCTTCTGCACCACTAAGAGGTGATATCTTACATATTCCTTGTCTACCTTCAGGTTGGAAAACTCACTTGGTTTTTGAAATTGAATTCAACATACATCCAGGCAACACTAGGCATTTCAGAGTTTGAAAAGAAAGCTAGCTCACCGTGTCGCCCTCCAGAGCAAACACTGTGGGTGTCTGGACCAGGATAAATGCTCTTTGAACTAAGATAAGGAGCAGGGAGCCTCACACCAGTGTTTCTTCCAGAGTTCCAGTCTAATTAACCTTAGATACTTCCTCTTTCCTTGACAAGAAAATTCTTCTTTTAAAGCATTTTTCGTACATAATGGCTCTCATAGCCTTATTTAGCCTCTTGTCTTCCCCCATGAACTGTGGATTTGAGGAAGACTCATCAGCTTTGAAATTTGGTTCAATAGTTAAGAAGTTTGAGAATCTCCTGTTGTTTATAGTTGTTAAATGGCGTCAGTGTAAATCAAGGCAATGTCGTAAATAAAGGTATAGTCTTGCATGCCTGTGCGGTGACAAGAAATTTCTCATATGTATCAGCCCTGCAGACATGACACTGTGCTTCAACGGAGTCCTGAGAAGTGCCAATCTCGCTCTCTTGCAGAAATTTGGAACTATCCGGGCGGATCTGATTGAGCAGATGAGATTCAAACAGAGGCTGAAGGTGATCCAGACCCTGGAGGACACCACGAAACGGAATGTGGTAAGTCCTGGAGAAACAGTGCGGCCACCTTGTCCCTCACCCCTTCCCCGCACGCCCACTGCGCCTCCAGTCCTGCCTGGCGCATGGGCGGTGACTTAGGAGAACAGCAGGAACTTTCCCAAGGTGACATTTTTGAGATTGTGGAATTCATTGTGTTTATTATTTTTATAGGTGCGAACCATTGTGACAGAAACTTCCTTTACCATTGATGAGCTAGAAGAACTTTATGCTCTTTTCAAGGTGGGTCTCAGAGTAAATTCAGGGGAGTAATAAAGGTCGCTTTAATAATTCAGTTTTAGATTTCCCTGCTAATTTTTAAGAGATGAAGTGACTTACAACATGCCTGACTAGGAAGATAGAGCTGAGAGTATATATATGAATAGTTAATATGAAAAACAAACATATTCTTCCAATTCATTTAAGTTGATGTTTTAGCTTTTTTCTACTCTATATGATATTTTAGCAATTTCCTTGGAATTAAGAAAATAGGGTATCCCTGGCCCTGGCTGGTTGGCTTAGTGGTAGAGCATCGGCCAGGTGTATAGATGTCTCAGGTTTGATTCCTAGTCAGAGCACACAGGAGAAACTACCATATGCTTCTTCAACCCTCCTCCTCCTCCTTCTCCTTCTCCTCTTCTTCTTCTTCTTTTCTCTCTCTCTCTCTTTCTCTTTCTCTCTCTCTTCTTCCCTTCCTGGAGCCATGGCTTGATTGGCCGGAGGCACTGAGATGGCTCCATGGAGCCTCCCCCTCAGAAGTTAGGAATAGTTTGATTGCGAGCATGGCCCCAGATGGGGGTTGCTGGGTAGATCCCAGTCGGGGTGCATGCGGGAATCTATCTCTCCTCTTCTCACTTGGAAAAGAAGAGAAAAAAAGAAAAGAAAATAGGATATTACTTTATTGAGGTGTGCAAAAGTAGGTTTACAGTTGAGAGTGCATGCAACAAAGTTTATTCTTGTATTATAATTGTAATATGTATATCTTTTTCCATATAAACACCTGTAAACCTACTTTTACCCACCCTGTATAATACTCTTTGGAATAACAAAAATTAAATCTCCTACAGTGAGCTACATTAATATACCTTTTAAAAGATGTGTAGCTAGCCCTGGCCGGTTGGCTCAGTGGTAGAGCGTTAGCCTGGCATGCAGGAGTCCCGGGTTCGATTCCCGGCCAGGGCACACAGGAGAAGTGCCCATTTGCTTCTCCACCCCACCCCCTCTCCTTCTTCTCTGTCTCTCTCTTCCCCTCCTGCAGCCAAGGCTCCATTGGAGCAAAGTTGGCCCGGGCGCTGGGGATGGCTCTATGGCCTCTGCCTCAGGCGCTAGAATGTGTCTGGTTGCAACAGAGCAACGCCCCCTGGTGGGCATGCTGGGTGGATCCCGGTCGGACGCATGCGGGGGTCTGTCTGACTCCCTGTTTCCAACTTCAGGAAAAAAAAAAAAAGATGTGTAGCTAGAATAAGAGTAAAGTTACTCAAATAGCTAAGGAAAAGCCAATTGGTTAAATGTCTGTGATTTCCACTTCACAATTTATCCCATACCAGTCTTGATCCTGAATAAGAATATATTACATTAGTAAATGAAGCAATGTAGAATTTTTTTTCTTTAGATAAAATACTTTAGCCTGACTAGGCAGTGGCGCAGTGGATAGAGCACTGGACTGGGATGCAGAGGACCAAGGTTTGAGACCCCGAGGTCGCCAGTTTGAGCACAGGTTCATCTGGTTTGAGCAAAGCTCACCAGCTTGCGCCCAAGGTCGCTGGCTTGAGCAAGGGGTCACTCGTTCTGCTGTAACCCCACAGTCAAGGCACATATGAGAAAACAATCAATGAACAACTAAAGTGCTGCAACAAAGAATTGATGTTTCTCATCTCTCTCCCTTCCTGTCTGTCTGTCCGTATCTGTCCCTCTCTCTGATTCTCTGTCCCTGTCAAAAAAAAAATAATTTAGTCATGACCATCCTCAAGATCCTAGGTGAAAATGTGGCAACTGACAGGAATAAAAATGTTGGGTTTTTTTTTTTTTTGTATTTTTCCGAAGCTTGAAATGGGGAGGCAGTCAGACAGACTCCCGCATGCGCCCGACCGGGATCCACCCAGCATACCCACCAGGGGGCAATGCTCTGCCCATCTTGGGGCATCACTCTGCCACAATCAGAGCCATTCTAGTGCCTGAGGCAGAGGCCACAGAGCCATCCTCAGCACCCGGGCCAACTTTGCTCCAGGGGAGCCTTGGCTGCTGGAGGGGAAGAGAGAGACAGAGAGGAAGGAGAGGGGGAGGGGTGGAGAAGCAGATGGGCACTTCTGTGTGCCCTGGCCGGGAATCGAACCCGGGACTCCTGCATGCCAGGCCGATGCTCTACCATGGAGCCAACCAGCCAGGACCAGGAATAAAAATGTTTTAAAGATGCCTTTTATGCAGGTACTGATTTTTATCCTGATCTCTAATTGGGCAGCTTTGTGTCTGCAGTGTGTGTGACTGCCAGCACTGAACTGGGCTATATTGAGAACTGCAAAGGTAGTACAGGAACCAACCATAAAAGCAGAGACATAATGGTCTGAGTTGGCCACTAACAAAATCAGAGAGCGTGATAGTGGGGGATGTTTTATTTAGTTTTATTTCACTGGTGCCTGGCATCATGTCTGTCCTTGGTAGGTGTTCCAAACACGGGTGTTGAGTACAGAGGCAAGTTGCAATCCATTACCAATCTAGTACACACACTCCATGCTCTGGATCTGGGCTCAGAGAGACTGAGGTTTCATAGCTGGTTAGTGACACGCTGTGTCAGCCCAGCAGCTTGACTCACAGAGCGGACAGCAGTGCCCTCACCAGTCCCCAGTCTGCTCTTGAGGGTGAAGTCTCCGTACTATGTCATCTCATTCACAGTTTATCCATCTCTCTGAAGCCCTGCAGCTAATTAATTGCTTGGTATAAGTAGGTTATGCATAAGGAAGGGGATCACTCTTTGTTTCCCAAAGGACAAAATACATATAATGATCCGATTGAGATCCGATTTGAAAGGGATGCTAAGGACTGGAAGAAATCTGCTTCACGGGTTGTAGGGAGGTAGGGCCAGGATTTGGGGTAATGAAACAGAATTGGGTGTAGCAGCTGGAGGGAGCAATGCTATGGACAGATAATGGAAAGGACTATGACATTAGAAAGAGGCCAACTTTGGGGGACACCAGGAAAAGGAGGGACAGCACTGGCTGTGCAGAGGTCCCAGATCCAGAGAGGTGTGAAGAATTTTAAGAACCATCATCTAGGAAAAACCAACTTTGGACTAAACTAAGAGGACTCTTCAACCAAGGAACACTGAAGAAGCCACACCGAGACTGACAAAATGGGAAGACAGAGAAATGCAACACAAATGAATCAAGAGAAATCCCCAGAAAAGGACCTGAATGAATCAGATATAACCAAATTACCACATGCAGAGTTTAAAATAATGACTGTTAGGATGCTCAAAGATATTAGAACAACAATAGATGGTCATTACAAACACCTAAATAAAGAGATAGCAAGTATAAAACAGGACATGAAATATTAAAAAAGAATCAATCGGAGATGACAAATACAATATCAGAAGTGAAGACCACAATGAAAGGAATTAAAAGCAGGATGGATGAAGCTGAGAATTGAATCAGCAAGTTAGAGGACAAGATAAATGAAGGCATGGAAGCAGAGCAGAAAAAAGAAAAGATACTCAAAAAGTCTGAGGAAACTCTGAGAGCTCCGTGACAACATGAAGAGAAATAACATCCGCATCATAGGGGTTCCTGAAGAAGAAGAGAAAGAACAAGGGAAAGAGACTTTGTTCAATTATATCATAGCTGAAAACTTCCCTCAATTAATGCAGGAGAAACTCTCACAAGTTCAAGAAGCACAGAGGACTCCATTAAAGAGAAACCCAAAGAAACCTACACCAAGACACATCATAATTAAAATACCAAAGCTAAGTGATAAAGAGAAAATATTAAAAGCTACTAGAGAAAAAAAAAGGCTATCACCTACAAAGGAGCCCCCATAAGGATGACTTCCTACTTCTCAACAGAGATGGGTGAAGCCGTCTTCTGACCTGAGCACCCTGCAGTCTTGTCTGAGCCTCTCCAGGACACGGTGTGTCATTCATACCCTTAGCGTATGCCCGAAGAAAGCTAGCCTTTCTTCCGCTCAGAAACTCTGTCCTAAGGGCGTGTTGAGAAACATGAGTTCTCACCCTGACAAAGAACGTGAGACCCTTATCGGTGTCGGGGTGAGAAGGGGTCTCTGGTGCTGTTGGACCAGGTAAAAACTTCAGTTCTGGGCTCTTTCTTGAGTCCTTTGAACACTTTAAGTGGCTTTAATTCATTAAACGAACATGAAGGCATTACTGTGTGTCAACACCCACCCTGCCAGACCTCTCAGTTCTTTAAGAAGCCAGTTTCTGGAGCGGCTTCCTGCAGATGCAAAGGAAAGATACAGTCCTCTCCCAGGGCACTTACTCTTGGGCTTTTTAAAATTTTCTTTAAAGATTTTATATTGCTTTTTAGAGAGAGGAGCAAGAGAAAGAGAGGAAGGGGCAAGGGTTTGAGTGGGAAGCTCATAGTAGTTGCTTCTCATATGTGCCCATGGTTGCCCAGGCAAGCCCATGGTTTTGAACTGGTGAACTCTGCATTCCAGGTCGATGCTTTATCCACTGCACCACCACAAGCCAGGCCCTGTGGGCTTTGGGCTAAACTTGGTGGAAAAGGTGGAAGCTGCTACCCTAACATGAATTTGGTGGAAAATGCAGTCCAGGACCCCCTTGCCCTAGTTTATTCTGAACTCTCCAAATTCATCCCTCTAGTCCCTTTCTATTTTTGGGTCCCTGTCCTTCAAATAATGGGCTGTGCAGCCTCAGCACAGACTGACAATGATCCTCCTGGCTTGTCTTTCCTGATGTCCGTGAGCACCATGAACGTGCCTGCACCACATCCAGGCTGGTTCCAGAGTCACTTGTGAGCCTTAATTAGGAGCAAATGCCCTGGGCAACCTTTATCCACTGACATTACTCAAGTAAAAGATACACCTCCCAGGATGTGTCACCAACATGAGTGACCCAGAGACAGTCACTGGTCATCACTGGTGATAGATCAGAGTACAGCCCAACCCATGCGGTCCCCTGGGACCTCAGCCTCCACCTTCTTCCCTCCGACATCACCCCGCCTCTGTCTGCAGCCAGGAATGCATCCCCAAGCCCTAGAGAACTGCTGCAGGCTTCCAGGATTCTCCCAAGGGTGCCCCGTGGAAAACCTGGTTTTGCTTCTTTTCTCCCCCTCTCCACCCCCGTCTTCTTCCCCCTCTCCTTTTCCTCTCCTTCCCCCTCTCCACCCCCCTCTCCTTCCCCCTCCCCCCTCTCCTTCCCCTCCTTCCCCCTCTCCCTCCCCCTCTCCTCCATCTCTCCTTCCCCCTCTCCTACCCTCTCCTTCCCCTCTTCACCCCCTTCTCCTTCCACTCTCCTTCCCCTCTCCCCCTTCACCCCCTCTCCTTCCCCCTCTCCTTCCCCCTCTTCACCCTCTTCTCCTTCCTCTCTCCTTCCCCTCTCCTTCCCCTCTCCTTCCCCTCTCTTTCCCCTCTCTTTCCCCTCTCCTTCCCCCTCTCCTTCCCCTCTCCTTCCCCCTCTTCACCCCCCTCTCCTTCCCCCTCTCCTTCCCCTCCTTCACCCTCTCCTTCCCCTCTCGTTCCCCCTCTCCTTCCCCTCTCCTTCCCCCTCTTCACCCCCCTCTCCTTCCCCCTCTCCTTCCCCTCCTTTGCCCTCTCCTTCCCCCTCTCCTTCCTCTCTCCTTCCCCCTCTTCGCCCCCCTCTTTCGCCCTCTCCTTCCCCTCCTTCGCCCTCTCCTTCCCCTCCTTCGCCCTCTCCTTCCCCTCTCCTTCCCCCTCTTCACCCCCCTCTCCTTCCCCCTCTCCTTCCCCTCCTTCACCCTCTCCTTCCCCTCTCGTTCCCCCTCTCCTTCCTCTCTCCTTCCCCCTCTTCACCCCCTCTCCTTCCCCTCTCCTTCCCCTCTCCTTCCTCTCTCCTTCCCCCTCTTCACCCCCTCTCCTTCCCCTCTCCTTCCCCCTCTTCACCCCCTCTCCTTCCCCTCTCCTTCCCCCTCTCCTTCCTCTCTCCTTCCCCCTCTTCACCCCCTCTCCTTCCCCCTCTCCTTCCCCTCCTTTGCCCTCTCCTTCCCCCTCTCCTTCCTCTCTCCTTCCCCCTCTTGACCCCCTCTCCTTCCCCCTCTCCTTCCCCCTCTTCACCCCCTCTCCTTCCCCTCTCCTTCCCCCTCTTCACCCCCTCTCCTTCCCCCTCTCCTTCCTCTCTCCTTCCCCCTCTTCACCCCCTCTCCTTCCCCTCTCCTTCCCCCTCTTCACCCCCTCTCCTTCCCCCTCTCCTTCCCCTCCTTTGCCCTCTCCTTCCCCCTCTCCTTCCCCTCTCCTTCCCCCTCTTCACCCCCCTCTCCTTCCCCCTCTCCTTCCCCTCCTTCACCCTCTCCTTCCCCTCTCGTTCCCCCTCTCCTTCCTCTCTCCTTCCCCCTCTTCACCCCCTCTCCTTCCCCTCTCCTTCCCCCTCTTCACCCCCTCTCCTTCCCCCTCTCCTTCCCCTCCTTTGCCCTCTCCTTCCCCCTCTCCTTCCTCTCTCCTTCCCCCTCTTCACCCCCTCTCCTTCCCCCTCTCCTTCCCCTCCTTTGCCCTCTCCTTCCCCCTCTCCTTCCCCTCTCCTTCCCCCTCTTCACCCCCCTCTCCTTCCCCCTCTCCTTCCCCTCCTTCACCCTCTCCTTCCCCTCTCGTTCCCCCTCTCCTTCCTCTCTCCTTCCCCCTCTTCGCCCCCCTCTTTCGCCCTCTCCTTCCCCTCCTTCGCCCTCTCCTTCCCCTCTCCTTCCCCCTCTTCACCCCCCTCTCCTTCCCCCTCTCCTTCCCCTCCTTCACCCTCTCCTTCCCCTCTCGTTCCCCCTCTCCTTCCTCTCTCCTTCCCCCTCTTCACCCCCTCTCCTTCCCCTCTCCTTCCCCTCTCCTTCCCCCTCTCCTTCCTCTCTCCTTCCCCCTCTCCTTCCCCTCCTTTGCCCTCTCCTTCCCCCTCTCCTTCCCCTCCTTTGCCCTCTCCTTCCCCCTCTCCTTCCTCTCTCCTTCCCCCTCTTCACCCCCTCTCCTTCCCCTCTCCTTCCCCCTCTCCTTCCTCTCTCCTTCCCCCTCTCCTTCCCCTCTCCTTCCCCCTCTCCTTCCCCTCCTTTGCCCTCTCCTTCCCCCTCTCCTTCCTCTCTCCTTCCCCCTCTTCACCCCCTCTCCTTCCTCTCTCCTTCCCCCTCTTCACCCCCTCTCCTTCCCCTCTCCTTCCCCCTCTCCTTCCTCTCTCCTTCCCCCTCTCCTTCCCCTCCTTTGCCCTCTCCTTCCCCCTCTCCTTCCTCTCTCCTTCCCCCTCTTCACCCCCTCTCCTTCCCCTCTCCTTCCCCCTCTTCACCCCCTCTCCTTCCCCCTCTCCTTCCTCTCTCCTTCCCCCTCTTCACCCCCTCTCCTTCCCCCTCTCCTTCCCCTCCTTTGCCTTCTCCTTCCCCCTCTCCTTCCCCTCTCCTTCCCCCTCTTCACCCCCCTCTCCTTCCCCCTCTCCTTCCCCTCCTTCACCCTCTCCTTCCCCTCTCGTTCCCCCTCTCCTTCCCCTCTCCTTCCCCCTCTTCACCCCCCTCTCCTTCCCCCTCTCCTTCCCCTCCTTTGCCCTCTCCTTCCCCCTCTCCTTCCTCTCTCCTTCCCCCTCTTCGCCCCCCTCTTTCGCCCTCTCCTTCCCCTCCTTCGCCCTCTCCTTCCCCTCCTTCGCCCTCTCCTTCCCCTCTCCTTCCCCCTCTTCACCCCCCTCTCCTTCCCCCTCTCCTTCCCCTCCTTCACCCTCTCCTTCCCCTCTCGTTCCCCCTCTCCTTCCTCTCTCCTTCCCCCTCTTCACCCCCTCTCCTTCCCCTCTCCTTCCCCCTCTCCTTCCTCTCTCCTTCCCCCTCTTCACCCCCTCTCCTTCCCCTCTCCTTCCCCCTCTTCACCCCCTCTCCTTCCCCCTCTCCTTCCCCTCCTTCACCCTCTCCTTCCCCTCTCGTTCCCCCTCTCCTTCCTCTCTCCTTCCCCCTCTTCACCCCCTCTCCTTCCCCTCTCCTTCCCCCTCTCCTTCCCCTCTCCTTCCCCCTCTTCACCCCCCTCTCCTTCCCCCTCTCCTTCCCCTCCTTTGCCCTCTCCTTCCCCCTCTCCTTCCTCTCTCCTTCCCCCTCTTCGCCCCCCTCTCTTTCGCCCTCTCCTTCCCCTCCTTCGCCCTCTCCTTCCCCTCCTTCGCCCTCTCCTTCCCCCTCTCCTTCCCCTCCTTCGCCCTCTCCTTCCCCTCCTTCGCCCTCTCCTTCTCCTCTCCTTCCCCTCTCCTTCCTTCTCCCACTCCCCTCTTTTCTAGATTATTAGCTGCAGCTCCCAGTAAGCTACTGTGATAAGGACATTGGTCTTCTTTGGAAGTGCTGTACACTCAGAACTGAGTCTTCCCCCCTCTTCAGACCCTCGGGCGGGCGGGCAAAGGAGACACAGAGATCAGAACGGGCTATTTTCTGTTGCAGGATTTATACATGCTCGCTGTGAGATGCTCAGTTCAATAATGAAGTGAGAATACAGCCCCCTCTTCATGTCCTCCCCGCCCCCACTTACCATCCAGAACTAACATAAACGTCCTTGCGTGGGGGGAAGGGCAGTTTTTCTAAGGTCTTTTCTAGAGACTTATCTTTGTGGCCTTCTTAGAATGGGCATCTGTTTCTACCAGAATCAATATGACCTTGTGAGGAAAGAGTTTCCAGGGACAGAGACTGGAGGCTTTTGTTTGTATCCGGCTCTCTCTCCTCCACGCCATAGTGGCTCCTGCTCGTACTTTTCCTAGAGCTGTTGTCAGATGTGTGAAATAGGAGGACCACATATTTGTAGGTTGACTACTGTATGGCTAGGAGGATGTTTACGTGGTTTTGGTGACCAAGAGGCAGAGGTTTTATGGAACACTGACCTATGAATTGGGAAACTCAAAATTTTGTTATGATCTGCTTAGGGTAAGCGAATAGGTTGGGTGACCTGTTCTAGGTCACCTGACCCCAGGACTTTCTCATCCTCATCTAGAAAATAAGGTGGTCACATGGCCTCAATTACAGATCTCTTTCAGGTTAACATTCTCTTTATTTATTTTAAATTAAACAAACAAACAAAAAGTGTTTATCTTTATGGGAGTTATTTCTTAAAATGCCTGTGAGAGTGTGTAGGAGAGGAAGGGGGGGTGGGGGGTTCCCTTTCTTTCTTCAGCTATTCTAGCCACTGACTCGGATCCTTCATGCCTGATGTTACCTGCAGAGATGGTTGCCATGGAGCTGGTGGGGGTGGGCAAGTGGAGATATGAACAGAGCAAGGAAAAGGGGAACTGGACCACAGTGATGCCGCAGGTCAGGAGATGCACATGGTTGACCAGATGCCTGTTTCCAAATTGAGGGTGTCTTTCCTCCTGGTATCTGCTGTGGGGTAGAGTCTTCAGTATCTTCCTGCTCTTTTGTTTTTCAGGCAGAACATCTAACCAGCTGCTACTGGGGCGGGAGCAGCAATGCCCTGGACCGGCACGACCCCAGCCTGCCTTACCTCGAACAGTACCGCATTGACTTCGAGCAGTTCAAAGGGATGTTTGCCCTCCTCTTTCCCTGGGCCTGTGGCGCTCACTCCGACGTGCTGGCCTCCCGCTTGTTCCAGTTACTGGATGAGAATGGAGACTCTCTGATTAACTTCCGAGAGTTCGTCTCTGGGCTAAGTAAGGATGCGGTGCGGTTACGTGATCTGGGGGAGGGAGAGGAGGAGGGGAGGGGTGGTGGGTAGTGACCCCTGTGGTGTTCAGCACTGCACCCCCCCAACCCAGACCACAGCCCGAACTGCCTCAGAAGAGGGCAGAGCAGTACATTTTAGGGTTTGCAAACTGACCGTAAAGTTCCTTTTTAGCTAGTGGATATATGTAATATGGTTAAATCATTGCCTTCTGCTTTAGATAGTTTCCCCAGCTGAAAAACATTGTCAGAGAATTCACGGGGCCTGTTCACTGCCCCATGTTCTAGCAGGCTCTTGCCCCGTTTATAATTGAGGGGATAAGCTGCCTCGTAGTTGAGGATAGTCCGCTGATACGAGCTGTGGATGGAGCAGGCATACGTCAGTCTGCCAGAATGAGAGAGGAAGGAAAGATGTTTATTCAAATTTTGTGCCACTCTGTGACCTTGGGCCATGGACTTTCAAATGACATGCCCAGGGAGATAGGAAAGTGTCAGGTGTAGAGCCAGTGAGGATTCCAAAGCACCCTCAGTCTTTAGGAATAGTGACAGGAAGGCTGACCAGCCAAGGAAGCTGATGGCTCTGTACACAGACAAAGGGGGGTGTAGATGAGGTCCTCTTTGTAAGAAAAAGAATTGCTTGTCTAAGCATTCACAAGTCTGCTTAAAAAGAGGTGCGTGGTGGTGCCAGCCTTTGTTAGGTGCATGCCTGTTCTGATGCTTTGGAATCTGAACTTTGTTATCTACTGCAAACAGCAGCCCTTGGAGTAAGGACAGTGACGACAGTGAGGGACATTTACACGGCATTTGCTGGGTGCCAGACGCGGCCCTGAAGCTTTCTGTGCCTTCAGTGTGCCTGGAGGCGCATGGCTGTACTGCGGGCGCTCGGACTGAGGCATCCGGGAGGCACGGTCGGTGCTGTTACCACTGCGCTTTGTTACCTGCCTGCTTATTATGCTCGTCCCCATTTTCAGTTAAAGAAATGGAAGCTCAAAGAAGTTAAGTGCCTCGCCACTGCGGGGACATTCGTTTTCAGAACGTCAACACTTCTCTTTTGTTGAACTCATCTGGGCACAGTCAGCACATGCTGGGCCCAGGGTTCTGATGAGAGCTCTCTGTCCTGAAAGCTCATTTTTTCATTATTACTCTATGCGGAGGACAGCAAATGGGATTTTTTTTTTCTTTTTAGGGAAGAGGGAGGTATTAAGTTTTGAAGTACACAAGGTATTCCTAAGTACATTCTGCTTTTTTTAAAAAGTGAGACAAAGATATATATTTAACAAAATAAAAATTTAAAAAGTGAGACAATGCATACAAGGCTAAGCACCCCTTTGACCCTGTCCTAACCTTTCCTGCCCCAGGGTAACGACTTCTGATCATATTGGCGTCTTATGAGAAGGTGTCTTTTTTTTTTTTTTTTTAATCTTTGGACAAAAACAAGGAAAATGAAAAAGAGGCAGGTTCGGCATGTAGAAAGTAATAGAAAAAAATATAAATATTTAATTTATTCTGTTCAGTCAACTCCAACAAGAAAAATATTTTGTAAAATCTTTAAGAAAGGAAAGAAAGGTCCCAGGTAGTGAAAACATGGCAGAGAATACCTGAACGTCCTGATGTGCAGTGGCGCTCCTGAGCAAGGTCGGCCACGCCCCGGACCGTGGGGAATGAGTTGTTGTCAGGCAGGTGGGTCAGTTGTCACTATGCACACAGACAGGTAGACCAGGAGAGAAAGCCTATTCCGGGTTTAAAAAATTTTTTTAAATAAATGATATTTGGGTAACAATGAGTCAGTAATTTTGGTATCAATCCCCAGAAAGATGCCTCTAGAAATCTATAAAAAAAATAAGTGGTCTACCTGGAATTAGAAATAAGGGCTTGCTATCAGAAGCCAGAAATGAGCTGTCTCTCCTTCTCCAATCGCTGAAAGGCAGAGTCTGTAAGCACTGCACAGAGGTCATGGCGCAGCCGGTCCTTATAAACGGAAAAGCTGGAAGGATACAGAAGTCAGTGATCGCGTGACTGGCTGAACACTGCCCCCGCCCCAAGCGCAATAGTTAATGAGTCCGCTTCTACTGAGAGTTCTCTAGGACCTGGCGCCTGGTATTTAACTTCTGTGGTTGTTTCCTAATTTAAAAATAGACTTACTGTCAGGACTAAATGTGATCATTCAAATCAAGTGTCTAGTACAGTGCCTGGCTCAAAGGGGTTAGTTATTATTGTCACTATAATTACTATTTATACCCCTCTCCTCTACTTGACTCAGTTGGCAACTTAAAACGGTAAAGGTAGAGAAAGCCAGACAAATGTGTGGGCTGCACGAAGCTGGGAGAGACAGCCAATATGCTGAATGACGAAAAGATATTTTTTAACAAATATGAGAGGAGGAAATGATTGGCCAGAACAAATTGATAGGGGTAAATCTGATATCCTAAATTTAAATGATGGTAGAAGAACTAGCTACGGTTTTGGCATCGTGTGTTTTTAAGCATGGGATCTAGGGTCTGACAAATCTGAGTTCAAATCCTGGGCCTGCTACTTACCAGCTATGGCCTTGAATAAATTACTAAACATCACTAAGGTTGACTTTTCTCATCTGTAACGTCAGGATGATAATTGTGCCTATTTCACAGAATTATTGTAAGAAGAAGTGAAATGCACATGGAAAGTACTTAGCGTAGGACTTAATACGAGGTTAATAAAGGTCTGCTGTTATTTTCATGATTAGTATTAGTACGCAGACATCTTGGGGTTCAGTAACCATGTGGTCAGTATGAAGCTCCGGGTGGAGGGGTATAAAAAGGGGGATGCAGACGTAAGCTATATAAGTGGAAGAGCTGAGGACAGTCCCACAATTTTCTGAAGTGGCCAAGAGACTTCTGGAACTCTGTCTAGAGGTCTGCTGGCTGACAAAGTAACACAGAAGGTAGATGTGAATAAGAATAGGGAAGGGTGCAGATAGAAACCATATCCTATGAGGAAGTTGGGACATTTGGAAGGTATATCTCAGAAGGACAAACTTGCCTTGAAAAGATAAGCTGGAGGGGACAGCACAGCTGTCCTTCACATGTGGACTGTTGAATTAAAGGGGCAGTAGACCCTGTTTGGTTTTAAAGAGAAGAATAAGGGGAAGAGGAGTCATTCTAAACTGTTTTTTGAGTCATGGACTCTTTGAGAGCTGACAAGGACTTATGTACATTTTCTTCCCCCAAAATGACATTTTAGACCTAACTTTTACATTTTACGGGGCTCATGGGCTTGATGAAGTTGGATCCGCAGGTTAAGGATCCTGAGACTAAAGTAAAAATTACGGAAGAACTTTCCGCATTGAGAGAATGATCAGGGAAGCGCGCTGCCTCTGGTGCTGAGCTCCGTGTCCGAGAATGTGCTCACAGGTCCCGACAGTAAGTGGAGGTTGGACAAGATGACCCCGATGTCCTGGCTAACCCAGATTCCTCTGTTCCTTTTTTTTCTTTTTTCAAATCTGATTGATCTTCAACTAGGTGCTCTGAGAATAGATACTGACAAAGGATTTTCTGATTCCTGAGACACGTGTGTACTTTAAAGGAAAGGGTAACAGGATTCTTTTGATTGAAGTTATGGTGTCATAATCCAGATAGGTTCAAATAAGTGAAATGAAGAAACATTCAGGAGAACCCAAAACAACAACAAAAAGAACTTTTAAAATGAATGATTGAAGCAATGTCAAATATAGTTTGAAATTATTTCTGAGCTCAGGTGTTTAGGATGTTGAAGCTCATTCATAACACAGTGTATTAAGTGCCAGGTACTCTTTGAAGTGTTTTATACATATTAACACACCTAGTTCTCCTACTTCCTGGGTCCTGATGTCTGAACCATTGGTAGTGTCTTCTGTTTATCATCCTGCTTTATAGAGGGGAAACTGAGGTACAGTGAGGTCGACTCTGCCAGCGTCACTGAGTAAATACAAAGGATTTGGAACTAGAAATCCTGGTTCCAGAGCTCTTAACCCACACATGCCCTGGCCAGACCTTGTGTCACCTACAGTTTTGGTTTTAGTTTATAAAAAGGAGACCTTTCAGGGAAAACAAGGCTAAGCCTGGTGGGGGTTCCGGACTACACAGTGCATTTCACAGTGGGACTCTTGGCCTTCCAGGTGCTGCCTGCCATGGGGACCTCACGGAGAAACTCAAACTCCTCTACAAAATGCACGTCTTGCCTGGTAAGTGAGCTGCGCGTGGCTGCACGGGCACCTGCAACCATGAGCTACATTGAAGTTTATTTTTGGTGGGGGTGACCTGTTTGCCGATTTCTGATATACAGAATCACTCCTGGGTCACCTAGAAGGAGTGGGATAGTGACTCCACATACCTGCCTGAGTTGGTATGTCCTTGAGTCTACAGTCGTTTACCTGTCTGAAGTGTGAGTTGTGTTGATTGCAAAGAGCAGAGCAGACCTCGGCAAGAGAAAGATGACTAGCATTTGGTAACACCTGGGGTTCCTGAGACTCTGAGATTCTGAGTCCAGGGGGAGTCGTGCTAGCACGGACAAAAACAAGTAGAAAAGATGGTGAGAATTTAAGTTTTAAATGAGATTGGCCTCCAGCTGTTATCTAACAAAACTTTAAAAAAAAAGAAAAAAAGGGAGATTGGGCACTAGGATAGAAACAGGGTAGAACCTTAGACTGTGACCCTGCCCTCCCCCTCCCCCGGGTCATTTCTGTAATGAGCACCACACAGTCATGAGCCGTGGCCCTACCTGTGTGGGACCGGTCCTTCCTGTCCTCCCTAGAGCCGTCCTCTGATCAAGATGAGCCAGATTCTGCTTTTGAAGCAACTCAGTATTTCTTTGAAGATATCACCCCAGAATGCACACATGGTAA
The DNA here is from genome assembly GCF_036850995.1 of Saccopteryx leptura. Lineage (NCBI taxonomy): Eukaryota > Metazoa > Chordata > Mammalia > Chiroptera > Emballonuridae > Saccopteryx > Saccopteryx leptura. The sequence continues at coordinate 211,721,034 of NC_089503.1, read as the reverse complement.
GTGACCTTCCTCACCGGGAGTATTAACGCCAGTCAGTCAAAGAAGTGTGTGCATGTGATGGCTTGATATATTACTTTCCTTTTTTTTTATTTTTTTATTTAACATTTTTAAAATCACAGTTGACATTCAATATTATTTTGTATTAGTGTCAGGCGTCCAGCATGGTGGTTAGACAATCATATACTTTACAAAGTATCCGCCCCCCCCCCCATAGTCCCAGGACCCACCTGGCAGCGCGGCCAGTTATCACAGTATCACTGCCCCTATTCCCCACGCCGCACTTTACATCTGGGGGACTGCCCTGTAGCCGCCAATCTGTGCTTCTCCATCCCCTCACCTTTCTCACCCAGGCCCCCAGCGCCCCTCCCCCTCTGGCCACCCCCAGTCTGTTCTCTGTATCTGTGAGTCTGTTTCTCTTTTGCTTACTTGTTTATATTATTCTTTAGATTCCATATATAAGTGAAATCGTGTGGTATTTTTCTTTCTATAATATGTTACCTTTTCCCCCAAATTTTTAAAGTTGGGCAACTATTGGGGAACAGGTACTTCCGCCTGCTGAAGGGACCATGGCCACCACATCCCACTAGCTTAGAAAGGACATGTCCTGCCTACCTTGTGGTGGTGCAGTGGATAAAGCGTCAGCCTGGAACACTGAGGTCGCCAGTTCAAAACCCCGGGCTTGCCTGGTCAAGGCACATATGGGAGTTGATGTTTCCTGCTCCTCCCCCCTTCTCTCTCTGTCTCTCCTCTCTAAATGAATAAATAAAGTCTAAATGGAAAAAAACACATGTCCTGCCAAGCTATATACTTTGCTCCCCTCTCCCCACAAGCATCAGACCCATTAGGAATGCCATTCTGTTGTTAGGCTGCTCTGCACAACCTGGACAGGCATTCCTAGGAGACAGGCATCCCCAACCTCAGCCCGTGCCTGGCTGTGCAGCTCATGCGCTCAGAAGGGTTACATTTCTACATGGTTTTTAAAAATCATAAGTAAAATAATATTTCATTGACATGGGAAGGTTATATCCAATTTAAACTCAGTGCCTATAAATAAAGCTTTCGTGGCACATAGCCGAGCCGTCAGTCACTCATGTGTTGTCTGTGGCTGCCTCCCTGCTGGGGGGTGGAGCCGAGGAGTTGAGACAGTTGCACGGCCCCAGAGCCTAAGACATGGGTGAGGCCAAAGCAGGTCTGCAGCTGTGAGCACATGAAACACAGGGTTTCCTCTTATATTATTATTTATTCATTAGTGTGTGAGTTTCCATAAGGACAACTGTAAATCTCCTTTGGCTCCACCCTGCACTTACTGGGCCTTTTACAGAAAAAGTTTGCTGACTGCTGCCTAGGCGGCTGTTAGGTCGACAGAGACATGATTGTATATCTCTCCCAATTCTTATACTGAGGCGTGTACTGCTTTGTCTTGTGTGATCTAAGCAACGTCTCTTCTTGCCACTGTAGTGAGGTCTTTATCTAATTCATCACTGGGACAGCTTCATGACTTTACCCAAGTCTGACAGTAACTGTGGGTTGCTCCTGAGTCCCTTTGCCTGTTAAATCTTGCCATCCCAAAATGAAACAGCTCAGACGTGATTGTAAACTGGGAGCACTAAGTCACTGAGTAGAGGAGTGAGCCAGACCCAGTCTTACGATGATTGGCAATACGAACTGAGAGTCAGAGTTCTGGACGGGATGCTAGCTCTGTACGTTGTCACCTAGGTGACCTCAGGGAGGCTCCTGCATCCCTGAGCCTCAGTTTCCTTCTGCGTATCTGTTAGTGGACATTTGTTTCAGAAAAGAACCCACTTATTTCAGAATGCTTCAGGAATGGTCACATGCCAGTAGCATTTAATAATTATTAAGAGATCCATTTCAAAAAAATGTTTTCTAACTCCAAAAGTACCATTGCCTTGTATTGAAATTTTTAAAATATAGATATAATATATAAAATAAGTTTAAGATATCTTAAACTCTTACAATATCAGGGTAACTAATCATATCTGAAGTCCTTGTGGGCCTTGTAATAATCTGTTTTAAGAAGGAAAAAAAAGTTAAGAGTCGTTTTTCTTAAAGTTTTATTTTTGAAGCACCAGATTATAAATCTGAAGAATTTTGTAACATATAACATTTTGTGTGTGTGTGTGTGTGTGTGTGTGTGTGTTTCATCAACATAGATTTTCATTTCTTTTTAGAAAGTGAGTTTCTGGTCTTTTGTGGGGCCTGACAGAAAATCAGTCTGGTGTATGCCAAGTTAGGACGACAGTATAGCAGAGGGGAGGGGAAATCCACATTCCCTGAGGCAAGCACCACCGTTTCTTAAGTTCTGAAGATGACATGGCATCGTCCCTTTATTTCCTGGTCGTACACCAAACCCCAGTTGTGACAAAGAATTCTGGGGCAGTTATTCCTTCACCTAGAAATAGGGTTGTCAGATAAATTATGGGACACCCGGCAAGATTTCAGATAAGCAAACAGTCGTTTGTGTAGCCTAAGTGGGTCCCAGGCACTATTTTGAGATACACTTATACTAAAAAAAAATGATTTGTTGTTGATCTTAAATTCAAATGGAACTCGGTGTGCAGGGGTTGGTTTTGTTTTGTTTTGTGAAATCAGGCAAGCCTACCTAGCGGTTTCTCTGTTTTCTGCGACAAATGCTAACTGTGTGGGTTTGTAATGCGACTGTCTCTTTTCTTCCTTCTGAATGACTCTGGGCAGTGGTCGGGCTGGACAGCAGAGGCAGACACAGCGCCGACGGCAGCTTCGTCGCCGTGAGCCTGAAGCCGGACAGAGGTACGGCGTCCTCTTCTGTGTGTTTTCCTTCCCGCTGGCTGGACGCTGACTCTTGACCCTTTGAACACTTACTTCTTAACGTTTGGGTTTTAGGAAAGAGGGCAAATTCTCAAGAAAACCGTATTTATCTGAGGCTCTGGACTGCAGAAAACAAGTCAAGATCGAAGAATGCAAAGGATTTACCCAAACTGAATCAGGTGAGCTCTCAACAGGGCAGTTCGTTCATTCTAAACCCGGACACTGTTTTCCAGTCGTTGATAAATGTAGAATAAATACCCCTCAAAGATAATGGTGACTTGGGGTACTTAGTATCCGTTTACATCTGTTTTGTGCATTCTTTTGTACCTCAAACATATGCTTTGTTGGGAGAAAATTACCTCCTCAAAGAGCATGTGAATCACCAACTATTCAGTTTTGTGAGGACACATCTCATCCCAAGCCTTACAAATAAATACCCTCAGATTCTCAAAAGACAAGGCTGTGCTCTTTTCACATCTCTGTGCTCAGCTACGAAGATTTCTGACAGACTTTTTCCTTAAAAAAAAAAGCTGAAATGTAATGAGGGAGATAGAATATAGGTAATTAGAACACAGTATGGAAATGCTGACTTGCCTCACAAAAACAGATGAGTCATCTGGGTGGGGGTTGGGAGGCGCTTCTGTTGTCCAGGGTCCCCGACAGATGTGTCACGGGAGAGGGGGTATGAGCTAGCCCTGGGAAACCCCAAGATGCCTGCTAAAGCATGTGGGTGGTCCATGAGATGAGGTTTGGGATTTACCAGATACGTCAACTAAGGATAGGCATGTTAAGAAAGCAATGGTGTAACAGTTTTAGCTCTTAAGTAATGGATATACAGAGATTCAGATTCATTATTTCATTCTTTATACTCTCAGGGATGTTAGGAAAATTTTCTGATTGTAGCAAATGGAACCATTCATAAAGAGACTTTAATTTTTTTATTTATTCATTTTAGAGAGGAGAGGGAGAGACAGAGAGAGACAGAGAGAGAGGAGAGACAGAGAGAGAGAGAGAGGGGGGAGGAGCTGGAAGCACCAACTCCCATTTGTGCCTTGACCAGGCAAGCCCAGGGTTTTGAACCGGCGACCTCAGCATTTCCAGGTCGACACTTTATCCACTGCGCCACCACAGGTCAGGCAAGAGACTTTAGATAACCCAATTGACCCACCCTATCTGTAGGACTTCTCAGGGGTCTTGTAGTAGGCCTGGGGTGAGATGGCTTGGCAGGCCACTTCAGTCCTGCCTCCGTGCTCTCTGTGAGATGGTGACATTCTCTGTGCTTTTCCAAATCCCTTTTCAGGGGCAGTTTATTGAGCTGTGTAAGACAATGTATAACATGTTCAGCGAGGACCCCAATGAGCAGGAGCTGTACCACGCCACAGCAGCGGTGACCAGCCTCCTGCTGGAGATCGGGGAGGTGGGCAAGCTCTTCGTCACCCAGCCTGCCAAGGAGGCGGGCAGTGGAGGCAGTGGGGCCTGTCACCAGGGCATCCCAGGCATGCCCTTCCCCAAGAAAGGGCCAGGCCAGCCTTACGCGGTGGAGTCCATGGAGTCCCACCCGGCCAGCTTGGCGGGCGACAGCGAGGAACACTCCCTGGGAGGACAGATGGAGGACATAAAGCTGGAGGACTCCTCCCCCCGGGACAACGGGGCCTGCTCCTCCATGCTCATCTCTGACGACGACACCAAGGACGACAGCTCCATGTCCTCGTACTCGGTGCTGAGTGCCGGCTCCCACGAAGAGGACAAGCTGCACTGCGAGGACATTGGGGAGGACACCGTGCTGGTGCGCAGTGGCCAGGGCACAGCGGCGCTGCCAGGGAGCACCAGCCTGGACCGGGACTGGGCCATCACCTTCGAGCAGTTCCTGGCCTCCCTCCTAACGGAGCCTGCCCTGGTGAGGTACTTTGACAAGCCCGTGTGCATGATGGCCAGGATCACTAGTGCAAAGAACATCCGGATGATGGGCAAGGCCCTCCCTTTGGCCAGTGACTACGAGATCTCGGCCATGTCTGGCTGACCCGCGCCTTCCCTGGGAGGGGGCGGGGCGGGGCAGGAGGGGCGGGGCAAAGGCCTTTTTTATGTTCTCTGTTGGGGGTTTCTTTCTTTATTTTAAATTAAATATTTATTAGTACCCAGCTTGAAATCTAATGTTTTCATACTATAATGCAATGAAAACTGTTGGAGAAACATTTAACACCTCACTGTCGACAGGTACAGTACATTTTCTTGTTGCGGGGTGGGGGGAGGGGTCTATCAGAATACAGTTTATTCAGTGAATTCCAAAAAAAAAAAGAAAAAAGATGAATCTGTCTGTGATATGAATGTATTATAACTTCTTAGTCTTGCTGTTGAGCTGTATACATGGTTTAAAAAAAAATAGTGCTGCTTAATGCTAAATAAGGCAGCAGCCATTCGTGTCTTTGGGCTTTTTAAACTCAGAGCTGTCAGAAAATGAGATGTTCTCACATGGAATCGGCATTGTCAGCGGGGGTGAATCCTGTACCACTTTGGGGAGTGCTGAAACTATTTTTTAAGATTTGAAGTATATTTCATAAACATTCTTCTATTCAAAAATTATATTCAATAGATATTCCCCTTCAAGGGGGAAACATTTGAGTTTCTAAACAACCACAAAAGTGTGATTTTTATGTGATGCCAGAAGAGTGGTTCTATGTGGTCAATTCGGATAGATGCCAGATCAATTTTGCATTGAAAACACAGTTATTATTTGTCAGCTGCCAGGATTCAGTGAAAATGAACAGGCTTTTGCTACAAAGAATCAAAGTGGCAACAAGATGACAGAGGGCTTGGGGATTTGTTTTCTTGTTTTGGGGGGGGGGTTGGAAAGAATAAAAATACTGATGCTTCTGATACTGGGTTTTCAGCTTCTTGTTACTTGTTACAAATAAAGCAAATAAATACATACATAAATAAACTTTACCATGTCCACACTCTCCATAGATTCCAGAAATTATACTATGTATCACATACTACCATCTTTCTGATCTAATCAATGTAGAGATCATGTAAACTGAAACAAAAAATACCCTGCAAGGTAACGTAACTGAATGTGTTAAAGCAGAGCTTGTCACTTTATATAAAAGAATCATTTGTTCTACCTATTTCCTGAACGGATGTGGAAGTGAGAACTAGCACACCTGCACTTTGGAGTCGTGCTGCTTTTTTTATTACTATTCGCGTTTCAGATGTTGGAGGTTTTTCCCGTCTTATTGTTGAATCCATAGTCATGGTCACAATTCCTTTTGCTTCTTGAGAATATTCCTTTTGATGCATTATTTTATTATATATTGTGTCCCTTCCTTTAGCTGTTGCTGCCATTTTTTAAAAATTTTGTTTACAGAATGATTTTTAAACTGTCAAGTGAAGTAGTGTTAACCTCAAATAAGATAAATGTGAACAAATAAAAAACATCAGATACTCAAATATGGCTTTAATCTCAATGCTTGAGTTCCAGCCCAAGGCAATAACATTATTCTTCTGACAGCTTTGCAGGGGAAATTGTATTAGGCAACTGTTTTGACTAAGTAAACATTGTAGGCAAAGCATTTTGAGATAAGAAATACAATATCTAGTGGTGTGCATATGAATGCATGGATTTAAAATAAGGGGATCAATTATCTGATTATTTAAGTATCCTAGCCAATAGAGCGAAAATTCCTGTTTCATCCTTATTAGTGCACTGCAATACCATTCGTTGTGTATTCAATCTAGTGTCTAGTCATTGACGCAACATGGTTGTAAGATTGTTACACATTTTCCATTGTGTGTTTCTATCTTTAAATCACTAGAAAGATGCCTCAGGAAATAACTCTTCAAAATCTGATACTCTCAGGCTTGGGAGAGGAATAAGCATGTGGAGCCCTAGATAAATGAGAGGAGCCAGAATTTTCCGTTGTCACCAAGAAAGGGACTCGATCTCTGAAAACGTAGGTCTCTCTTGATGCTGTCGCAGTGGTGTCCTGTTGTTCAGGCGCATCATGGCGCTATTCACCCCAGCAGCACTGTACCCCCAGTGGCCGGTGTCAGCCTGCGCCTGCTTCCCAGGCTACATATGGAGGGCTTCTGAGTTGATGATTTCCGGCTTAGGCTAGGAGACTAGTAGGCTTGTTGGCTCATTCCAGAAGCAGCCAGTGCATCTCAAAGAGGATTTTTTTCTGAAAAGAAAGATGAAAAATTCCTCCCTAGTGTTTAATGGCTGGGTTATGTCTCTGTAGTATCTCCGTGGACCGTTCTCTTCGATTTCAATTTACTGTGATTTGCCATCTTCTCTTAACGGTCCCTTTCGATCGAGCTCGGTGATGACATGTTTTCCGAGCTCACCGTCCCACTGCCACAGATGTGGGCTCAATGTCTCTGTCCTGCGAGACTGGAACTAGCGTCCCCATGAGTTCAGGCTGCAGAGCACTGGGCACCAGCCTCAGTGGTGCTTTCAGAGAGGAAAACTCTAAAGAGAAAACTATTGCCCAGGGCAAGAAGGAGACCACAGGACCCAGGGAAGTGAGTGTGCAGAAAAGTGAGTGTGCCTGAGAAACTGCAGGTCTTGCCACACATCCCATCCAGCATGACTGCAATTCTGATTCTGGACAGGAGGGGTAAGCCACACGGAAGAGCCACAAGGCAGCCAGGGGCTGTGGGAAGGCTCACGGTCCGGCACTGCCTTCACCCCCCCCCCCCCCCCGCCCCGCACCCAGGTATGCAGGCGGGGAAGTTTGACACCAGGCAGAGGGCAGCTCCCACGGCCCGCCCTTGTCATGGCAAGGAGGGAGGGGTCTAGGCTTCTCCTCCTCCCTTCCCTGCCCCCAGAGATAGAGCAGCTTCCCAGTCTCAGTGGGGAACAGCCTGGTGGGCCTGCTCTCTAACTGCAGCTCTGTCTAGGGGACTAAACTTAGAGCTGCTTTGGTTTGGACTCTAACAGAGGGAGGCACGGGAGCCGCCTCATTGCGCCTACCTCTGGTGAGGGGTGGCTCTGATCACCCTTTCCACCACCCAGCCTGAGAGCCGGCTCTTGTTACGGTATCGACTTCTAACCCTCTAATGAATAGCAGTTGATGGTGTGAGTACAAAGCATCTCACACTCCTTTCTGCTATCAGAGGACTCTTTTATGTAACGTTTAGGGGCCTGTGCCTTTTGTTAAACATAGCCTCGACAGCCTAATTCTTTAACGGAAAGCTTAGGGAGCTAGACAAAGGGATTTATAGATGGGCTCAGAGTGAGTGTAGACTACGGGTGGGCAGCTCTTCTGTGCACTTTGTGAATACCACCGGCTGCCAGGAGCCGGCTCTGCACAGCAGCTCAGGGCAGGTGGCAGAGGGCCAAGCTGTAGATAAGTGCCTACCGGATTCACACGTACCTCCTCCTTTCAGCCTTCACCGAGAGGCCAGACTCTACAAACCTAAATCCTGTTGCTCTTCTTAGAATACCTGAAGGGCAAAGCATCAGAGTGGTGCCATATCCCTAAGACTGGACTGGAGATAATATTTTGAGCTCAAGACAAGGTCTAGTGAATTCACTCATTCCTTCAATACCCACCACCGACCACATGCCAGATCCTGTTGTAGGCATTCGGCATGACGGTGAATGACGCAGATAAAAAATCCCTGCCCGTAAGAGAAATCCACATTCTGGTAAGGAAGACAGACTATACACAAGATCTCTACCATGTTTGACATGTTGGTGACCTGGGCAATAAGAAAATAAAGGGGGAAGCAGGATTTAGAATGCTGGGTTTTCCTGAGTCTTCCCCAAGATTCACGAAATACTTAGCATCTGGCTACAGATGTCCTTGCTCTCACAAGTTTTGCCACCATTCAGAGAGCTTCAACATCTACACTGAGAGCCCAGCAAGCACTCCAACCTTGGTTTCTGTGACTCTCCAGTCACCGACAGATGACCCTCCCCACTCTCCAGCTCTGTCACTCCAACTACCTTGATCTTGGCATGCTGGTCTTCTATTAATCTCAACTCCGTTTCCCCATCTTCTGTGGCTGCCATCGTGGTAGCCACTCTGGCATCCCCAAACCTTGAATCATTACCAGCGTCTGTCTTCTTCAGCCACATCTGGGCTGCCCTCCACGCTCCCATCAAACAGCCATCAAGGGGCTCTCTCCTTACACACCTTTCCTGACAGGTGACGTTCACACTCTTAATTTTTACTAATCTGATAGGTGAAAGATGATATTTTGTTTTCCTTTGAATTGCCCTCATAGCAGAGAGGTTGCATATTTTTTTGAAACATTTCCTGGTCCTTTAGATTGCTTTTACATTCATCTCCTAACTTTTGGTGTCTTGTGCCCTATAGGAGCAAGTGATTTCCGTGAGATCTTGTTATAGATGCCTTTTGGGTTTTGTTGTTGTTGTTTTTCTAGTTCTTAAATGTCACTCGCTGTGACAACAATGAGACAATAAAATGGAAAAGAATGAGGAGGTTATTAAGCATAATAAATTGCTCTCCCCTCCCTGAAGACTAGTGGCTTTTCAAGGGAAAGATACATCTTTAAGCGATTCTTAGCCACTTGTAGTTGCCACAAAGCAGACCTAGGGGGTGATGGTGAGCTAAAGACCCTTCCCTGTGGCATTTGATATATTCTGGGGAAAGTTTTATTTCTTCAGTCACAACTGAAAGGATACAGGGCTCCATAATACTCCAGACAGTGAGAGCAGAGGAGGGCGGGGCTCTGAACCCAAGGATAACTGAAACACCCAGCTCAGCAGAGGCGTCTGCTTCAGCAGACACTGGGCACTTTATTCTGCCATGATCACCTGAAGCCAAGGATTGAGTAAGAAAAGAGTAAAAGGAAGGCAGATGATGTCCTTCATGATGCAAACATTACCTAACATTAAATATTTCCACAGGCCTATATTTTTGCTTCAAGTGTAATTAATTTCCCCTGGGTTCATGTCCTTAAGCTGGCAAAATGCCCCTCCCCGGCCCTGTTAGTGTCACATTTCCACCAGTGCCAGCCAGTCACACAGGGCATAGAGCGCCATCCTTCACAGCTAGTGCCCGTCTGGTGTCTCCCACCAGAGCCCTGGCCTGGGACACCAGTGACTCCTGGTGGCCTCTATGACACAGTGGGTGGAGGCCAGTTTCCTCTGTACCCTCTATAGTAGGTCCAAAAGCATGATTTAGATTAGATTGCTCTTCAACCTCTTAAAGCTCTCTCTCCAAGGTCATTTTATTCTATTGCACACTTTTCATTTTCTCTGTAAAGAAGGCAGCCTGAGTTGCTCTTTTAAAAGCAACAATCAGGCCCTGGCTGGTTAGCTCAGTGGATAGAGTGTCAGGCTGGTGTGTGGACGATCCCTGGTCAGAGCACACATGAGAAGCGACCCTCTGCTTCTCTTCCCCTTCTTCTCCCCCTTTTCTCTCTCTTCCCCTCCCGTAGAGAGTGGCTCGGTTGATTTGGTCATGGGCCCCAGCCAGGCATTGCCGAGTGGATCCCAGTTGGAGCACATGTGGGAGTCTGTCTCACTATCTCCCCTTCTCTCACCTAAAAAAAAAAAAAAAAAGCTGCAATCCAGCATTTTTCCTGTGTAAGCAGCCTTGGGTATTTGAGGAGTACTGGTGGATACCAGTGACCTTCCTGAAGTCCAAGCAGATTGACTTCAACCCATATGGCTGGGGTGAGGTCAAAATGACCGGGCGCTGAGCTTGGGCAATGAAGGTAGCCAAGCACACTCCCACCACTGTTTGGCAAAACTCATATTTACAGAATAAGATTTTAATATACTGTACAGTGTGTCCGTAAAGTCATGGTGCACTTTTGACCGGTCACAGGAAAACAACAAAAGACAATAGAAATGTGAAATCTGCACCAAATAAAAGGAAAGCTCTCCCAGTTTCATACCTATTCAGTGCAGTTCGATGTGGGCTCCATTTGTTGCCCTATCCAAACGATAGTGAAGTTCTTGCCACACACGGGTAAGGACATCTGGTGCAACAGAGTGAATAACATCTGTGATTCTCTGTTTTAAGTGATTAATGTCGTTGATACGTTCAATGTACACATGTTGCTTCACATAACCCCAAAAGTAAAAGTCTAAAGGCGTCAGATCTGGGGATTGTGGTGGCCATGGCTTGACAGACCCCCTGCCTATCCACCGCCGGGGGAATGTTCTATCCAGAAACTCATGAACAATGGTGTAAAAAAAATATATATATATATATATATATATATATATATATATATATATATATATATTTATTTATTTATTTATTTTTTTTTTTTTGTATTTTCCTGAAGCTGGAAACGGGGAGTGACAGACAGACTCCCGCATGCGCCCGACCAGGATCCACCCGGCACGCCCACCAGGGGCAACGCTCTGCCCACCAGGGGGTGATGCTCTGCCCCTCCGGGGCGTCGCTCTGCTGTGACCAGAGCCACTCTAGCGCCTGGGGCAGAGGCCAAGGAGCCATCCCCAGCGCCTGGGCCATCCTTGCTCCAATGGAGCCTTGGCTGCGGGAGGGGAAGAGAGAGACAGAGAGGAAGGAGGGGGTGGGGTGGAGAAGCAAATGGGCGCTTCTCCTATGTGCCCTGGCCGGGAATCGAACCCGGGTCCCCCGCATGCCAGGCCGACGCTCTACCGCTGAGCCAACTGGCCAGGACCATGGCGCTTCGTTATAAACGCACCGATATTCATGTTGCACTTTGGTCATGGATTCGAATTTAACCAGCCACAGAACACACTGAACTTTCCTCTGTACCATCCACATCTCGACTGGCATGGCCGTGGGCTGCTCCGCTGTGTACACAGTGTTACATCATCATCTGCGCATGCGCACATGCTGCCACATCATCCTACAGAATAAAAGGGTTTTCCTTTTATTTGGTGCAGATTTCACATTTCTATCGTCTTTTGTTGCTTTCCTGTGACCGGTCAAAAGTGCACCATGACTTTACGGACACACTGTAGAAGAGGATCACGAGGACCTCCTCCGATTTCCCAGTCTTCCAGGGGAGGGAACAGAGCCTCAGCGTGTGTTCCTCCATCTGATGGAACAAAAGTGAACCTGGCAATCTTCCATTTCAGTCCTATGTAATTCCCAGACATCTAAAGAAACTGAGAGCGCCGAGTGCTGGAATTTGTCGAAGCCTTGTGTTGGGCACAAATATTAACAGACAAGTTCTCTCTGAGAAGTGCTAGGACTTTACAGTGCTTTTCTCTATGGCCCTGGAGGGAACCTTGCCCCAGGTAGCCCTACACACTTATGTCAGCTCTGGGCTGTTTATGTCCTGCTTCTTTTTAGCATGCACTGGACAGATGGGGGCCGGTGTCCCTTATCTTCCGTCTCTGAACATCAGAAGTCAGGCCACAGTGGAAATGTAAACTTCTCTGCTGCTTCTCAACAGTCACAGAAAAAAGAATCTGCTTCGCTTTTAAGCGGCAGTAAAAACTGCTCAGTTTGGTGTGGATGATGACTATAGTTAATAACACTATTGAACAGTGGAGATTTGTTAGGAGACACAGGCTGAGATGGCTTCTGTGCGTCCCTGAGTCCACGGAGTGGAGGACAGAGGCCAACGGCACTTGCAGCAATGACGGCAGGCACGGCAAGGACGCTTCCTACGTAACCTCAGTTAGCCTCTGCCCCTTCCCCCAGTCTCTGGGTCTCTGGGTCACACTCACACTTGGGCTGCAATCCCGGACCTTTAGCCAAATCGTGTCTGCCAGGCAGGACTCTGGACTCTGAAATCTCCATTCATCTGGGAGACTGACGGCAGGAGAGGGCTCTGGACCTGGGCTGCGGCCCCTGACCTGGCACCCATGTCCTTCTCCAAATGAACGAACGAACGGAGGCCCAGCAGCCGCCCAGAACCAGGAGCCTCGAGGTGTTTCCTCAGCTGGAGTGTCCCCATGTCACCTTTACTCCCCCTTGGCTGCTCTAAATTGAGAGATTTGAGATCCAGTCCTACTTCTCTTATGTGATACAGTATCCCAGGGTGGGTCACAGAGTCAGGGGCTCAGGGTCGCAGAGGGCAGGGGACCTTTCCCATCTTCCAGTAAAATCTTTGGTTCAATGCTTTGGATCCCTACAACACCCTGCAACATGATCAATCAACCTGTATTAATAAAAAAAAATGCCATTGTAATCATCACTGTTATGCCCTTTCTAGGTGCCACTCTGCAGTCATTGCGCCAAGATTTTTGCCGGTGTTATTTAATTATATCCTCACATCACTATCATTCTCATCATGTCCCCATTTTACAGACAGAAAAACAGAGTGTACAGAGATTAAATAAGTTGTCTGAGTCCACATAGGTGGCAAATGGCAGATTCAAATCCGGGTCCTTCTGACATTAAATCTGATTCCCTGAATGAATATTATACCCAAGTATCTGAAATTTAATATCTGTAGTGATAGAGAACTCATTACCCAAAATAGCATCACGCCTCATCTCTGACCACACTGACTAGTCGAACACTTTTGACCCTTGTCTAAAATCTGTCCACTTACTCTTCACGCCCCTCACACTAACTCTTTCCCTTAACTGTGTACAGAATGGATGTAACCTGCCCACTGGCTGTCCTTCAGGATCTGAGGACAGGGATGTCCTGCTAAACCGTCTCTTCCTCTTCGTTCGCTGGCCCCTCACTGGGCCTTACTCGCTATAAATCTCATCTTCCTAAATCTCATATATGACCTTCCCCACCTCTTCCACCAGGTTCTACTGAAGATGAAATGAAATAAAGTAATTTTTAAAGTAAATGTATGGTAATGTTTGATCTTTTCTTCAGAAGTCCCCTAGTAATGTATACAAACCAAGTAAATGATATCTAAATAATGTAATTTTGGGGGGTAACTTTTGGTGTGACTTATAGAAAAAAATATATGAGTATGTCTAGCCATTCTACACCTTCAGAGCACAGGGAAGTACCATGTCGTACACATACGGGGAAGGAAGTTGGTGTCCTATGTGACTGAGGCTCTGGGTGCCATTCATGGTTACCTGACCGAGGAGAACTTGCTTGCTGCTCTGAGCCTCTGAGTTTCCCCATCCGCGAAGCGAGATAACAAGAGTTCAGATGTCAGGGGCTCTGACCAGGATGGAATGTGTTCAGTTCTGTAAAGTGCTTAGGACAGAGGTTAGTACTTGTGAAATATGGTGTCTTGGCTGCATGAAATGGATAAATCTTCACGGGATTAGGAGGGTTATGTATAGCAATTGCAGCCCAAGAGCAATCTACTACTAATAAGAATAACCTCATGATGCGGAATAGTCATTGGGAAAGGGAAGAACTGGAGATGCAGAGAAGTTCAGTAGTTTTCCCATGCTGACCCAGCTAGTGTCTTAATCACTGTGCTACACCCCCTTAATGAGAACGGACACGGAATATTTTCTTCTTAACGCAGAGTTCAGTAGTCTCTTGGAGCATCAGTTCTGTCTTGTTCTATTGGCTGGGCAGGGCCAAAAAGACCCCATCCTGTCCTCTTCCCACTCTCTCCCTATTCCCGAGGCCAGCCTCCCTCCCCACCTACATATCAACATATATGTGTAGACAGACACCAGTGCACCACGCATGTGCACGGCTCACAGACAAACCCGGTGATTCCATCTAGATCCAGCTGAGGTTGGGACTCCCAGTGATTGCCATTTTAAATATTTAGCTGTAATAAGCATCATGCTATATATGACTTTTTCATATTTTTGGTTAATTATTCTAAGGTAGATATCCAGATATAGAATTATTGAATCAAAGGATATGCACAAGTTTCTGGGTTTGATGTCAAATTGTTTTCTAAAGAAATTATGTGAATGTTAGAAGGCCATCATTAATATGGCACTAGTACTATAATTCTATTTTACTATTCATAATTTGTACTTATAACATTCATTTTTTTATATTTATACTATTACATTTTAAATGTACATGCACCTGTTCTGGTAGTTATAATTTAGGTTGGGATATGGGATTAATTTATAAAGTGAAAGAGGTACATTTCTTTATTACTGATATGAAATAGTATATCCTCCTCTGCTTTTTTTTAGAGTTTGCATTTCTTCTTTTATAAATTGTCTCTTCTGCCACTTGTACATTTATATACAAAATTACAACTTGCTATTTCCTACCGGTGGTTGATGACAGAGTCATGGGAACCTGAAGAACATTATTCAAATGCACAGCACTTCTATTTTTTTCTGTTTACTGTGAAGATATTCTGTTCATGATTCCTGATTGATCACAGTTTGAGCAAGGGCATTCGTAAATGTTCTAAATTTTAAAAGATGAAAATAGGAATCCAGTGCATTAGGGACTTGCTGCCTGCCTTAGCTACATCACAACAGGTCCACCACCTTTGTCACACTGACCTATTCTTTACCTCCTCACTTGTTCTTTGGGCCAGAAGAGCAGAAGTCTGACCCTTTGGGGACACCACCCTCTCCCCTACTGTTCTCTCCAACCTGAGGCAAACTTTCTCCCACTTCTCAGAGCCTCTCTCAAAGAGCTCTCCTGCTCCTTGGAATCAGCACCGTTTTCAGAGTCATGACCTCCTGTGAACTCACAGGAAGCTTTCGACGTCTGCTTCTCCCTAGGCCCCTAGAACGGGCAGTGTGCCCAGCACACCTCGGGTGCTCAGTCACCACTGATACACTGTCTCCCAGAGAAGTCTCTCACTGACTATGTCAGTTCATAACCCAGAGGCTCCTGTTGCCTTCCTTCCTTCCATCAGACCCCTCTCCTCACCTGTCCTTACCTGCTCTGGGCTGCACCTCCTCCTTTCTAACGGGTATCTTTCTCATATCCCTCCCCCTCTAATAGCTTCCATTTCACCCCCTCCTCTAATTTGTCATCCTCTGCCTTTTTCAAACACGTAAACATGTGCCTATGGAAACAAAACAACTTTTAGTTGACCTGCTTCTCATTCAAAATGTGCTGTAACTTCCTTTTGAGTCCAAATCCACACATTCCACATCCACACCCTGCCTCCAGCTCCCCATTGTGAAGGTGGTGTCCCCCCCATCTGCTTCCTGGTCAGGCCAACAGAGCGCATCCCCATCTAGTCATGTGATGTCCCCCCACATCTTTGCCTTCCCCATGCAAGGCTTCCCTCTCTCAAGTGCTCTTTATTTCAACAGAGGAGAAAACCCAACGTCTCCTCCTCCTCAAAGTCCCTCCAACCCGCTCTCCCTTGGAAGCCCCTTAGGACTGGCTGGTCACACAGGACATACAACCTGTTCTTAGAGAGGATGTAGAAATTACTCTTCCGGGCAGCGTGTCTTCAGTCCCCTGCTCCTGGACCAAAAGAATAAAGGAGCGCTCAGAATAACCCTGTGCACAACCACCAACAAACACAGCGTTACAATGTGTAACTTATCACTGTGTGTAAGTTCGCAGCAGGACTTCTCACCTGGGATGGCTCTGGAACCACATTCTACTAGGAAGCTAAGGGGGCGTGGAGGTGACTGGCCCCAGGTCACGGGATGTTGCACCTGGAGCCAAGCCACCTGCATTGTCCTTTCCGCTGCACCCTCCTAAGAAGTGAAATTAAAAGGAGCAAGTGAGGTGTCAATGCAGCGTTTAGCAATTTACCATTTGCTTTCTACTATGTCTATCTCATTGAATATCCTCCTACAAAAAGTGCTCGAAGGAAACATTATTCCTTTGAAAAGATCAGGGTGTTCTTGGTTTCTGGCCGGGATTTTTCCGGGCCTGGAAAACCATTTTTCTTGGTTAGAGCGGAGAAAGGAGGATGCGTTGGAAGGTGAGAAGGGGAAGCCCAGTGTCTGTCAGGTTTCTGGGGAGCCTCACTCCTGCCTCCTCGGACAACTGCAGATTGGCAGGAACTTGTAGCAGAATCGCTAAGTTGCGCCTATTTTGTGCCCTTCCTCAAGGCCAAGCGCAGGGCGCTGAGGGCCAGGTGCGCTTCCAGTGCCTTCGGGGAAAGGGCAACTCCCCAGGCACCCAGCGAGGATGCGGGTGGGAGGGATCCGGCGCCCCAGGGTCCGCCCCGCAGCTCGCAAGCCCGGGTCCTTCCAGATCTGGCATGCTCACCCGAGCAGCCGGCTACATAAGTCCCTCACCGAGGGCAGGGGGCAGCGAATGCTCCCGGCACAAGGGTGGGGAGGGAGCGCTGCCCGACTCGGCCCCACTCCGGCGCTCTTCCTGCCCCTTGCGCCCGGCCTGCCTGCGGGCCCAGGCTTCCTGGAGGGCTGACAGAGCGGGTTCGCTGCCCAGGCAGAGAGAACTGCCACCTTCGGGACTGCAGCCCTACTCCCCGGCACCGGCGCTCGCTCTGCAATCTGAGCGAGGATGGTGGCCCCGGCAGCCACCGACGTGCACCCGACAATGGCGGTCAAGATCATCTCAGCCGGCGTGGGGGCCTGTGTGGCGGATGTGATCACCTTCCCGCTGGACACCACGAAAGTCCGGCTACAGGTAGAGAGCGGGATGAGGATGGGGAGCATCTCAGGGCAGAGAGGGGACACCTGCGGTGTGCATCCCTTTGATTCGGCTGTGGTTTAACCACCCTTTTTCCAGTAGGAACTGCAGGTGGCCACCTTAAAACCCAGTTGGGCCTTGTCACAGGATTGAATCACAAGGGATCACCATGACTACTGTCAAATTCCAGAAATTAGGGGTGCACTGAGTGTTCTCAGAGCTGAGAATGCGCCACCCTCCGGAGTTTACCAGACAGGTTCTTTCTCCCTCCATCTTTGATTCAGCAGGGGCATCTTCCCACCCTACTGCCCTGGCGGTTCTGGAGACTTCACAGGGCTGGGGGAGAGGGGGACGTTCAAAATGTGCATAGTAGTTAGTCTTGCCCCATTGATATAGAGTAATATGATAGAAAATGATAGATATAGAAAGATGGATAGACAGCCAGGTAGATGGATAGATAATGGAGATGTTGCTGAGATGGGAAAAGCAATTGAATATAGGAACACAGGCTTAAGCTTTCTCCACAGAGGGCAGCCTGACAGCAGTCTTTGATTTTTCCTCACCAGGTGGTACTCCTACTCAGTGTTCACTTCCCTCTGCCGTTCTCGTTTCCAGGTCCAGGGAGAATACCCAATGCCCAGTGGCCTTCGGTATAAAGGTATCCTCGGAACGATCACCACGCTGGCAAAAACAGAAGGGCCAATGAAACTCTACGGTGGGCTGCCTGCTGGTCTCCAGAGACAGATAAGCTTTGCCTCTCTCAGGATCGGGCTCTATGACACCGTCCAGGAGTTCTTCAGCACCGGGGAAGAAGGTGGGCAGTGAATTCCTGGGAGGGGAGCGGTGTGGGGCCCAGACAGCCAGAGGCACTGCACGCCCCAGGCCCAGCTGCGTTCCTACATGTTCCACACGGGGTGGTAGGCTTCCTAACGAACTGGCAAACACACACCAGTGCCTGAACTGGTACCACTGCCCAGTTAGGAAAGACTGAAGAAACAACAACAACAAAAACTAACTACAGGACAGGAAAGAAACTAAGCCCCTGTGTAAATAGGCATTGTTTTCTTTTTCTTTAAAAGTCTTCATTAAAAAAATAAAATTCAGCTTTGAAGTCTTCTAGCCTCCACTCTGACTTAGCTCGTATTCAGTACCTGATCAAGACATGCACAAGCATCAGGGAAGTAGAAGAGATATAAAGGTACATGACACCAACCACTAAAATTGAAAAGACAACAGATGCATTCTGGGTCTTTTTTTTTTTTTTTCATTTTTGCTCAATAAACTTTATCCTCCTTGTGGATTTCAACAGCTACTTTAAGAAGCAGGATGTTGGCTGGCCTGACCACGGGAGGGGTGGCAGTGTTCATTGGGCAGCCCACAGAGGTCGTGAAGGTCAGGCTTCAAGCGCAGAGCCATCTACACGGTCCGAAACCTCGCTACACCGGGACTTACAATGCTTACAGAATTATAGCAACCACGGAAAGCTTGACAACTCTTTGGAAAGGTAAGTCATTTCGGGGTGGGTTTTAAAACCATTAAAACACACATATCCAATTAGTGCCTTTATCATATAACGGAGCAATACACGTTTTCTTTCTTTCCCCCAGGGACAACTCCCAATCTGGCGAGAAACGTCATCATCAATTGTACAGAGCTAGTAACATATGACCTAATGAAGGACACCTTTGTGAAAAATAAAATACTAGCAGGTAACCTCCTATGTTACATAACAACCAGGTCTGCACTTACAGTTTCACCTCAGAGCTTCCCTGGCCACATTCAACTGAACCCCTTAATTGTAATAGTTTCCCTTTAAAACAATTAAGTGACTTTGAACATTAGGTATAACTTTTGAGGAGCAGAAAAAGACCAACATATTCTTTATTGAAGTTTCCCTGCAACAAAATTTTTTTGCAACAAAACCAAAATGCAACTATATTCTTATGTCAGCATTTTTCTCAATACAAGTGGGGCCTTTGGGAACATCTAATTCTTTATACAGCACGACTTGGGCGGGGAGTCCACCCTGCAGTCTATCCAAATGAGCTGGCTCCATGAGTTCATTTGTGGTTTCATCCAAATGTAGAACCATCAGATAGGTTCCTAAAAATAATATTCTAGCAGGTCCCAGAGACAATGAAATTCTCCTTGGACAATGACTTTAATAAAAAAAAACCTATTAGATGCTTATGTATCAGGCATTGTGCCCTTCCCTAAAGGCACAGAGGAACCTGACAGGGTAGTTTCCTAAGACACAATCCACTATGCCCTGTACTGTTTACCATCATTTTCTATTGTAAGTATAATCTTCCTGTTCTATTTATTTGCAACACATCCCATAGTGCCTTCCTGTTTATCAGCAGGTTTACAATGGTCTGAAAACTAAAAACTAGCAGACCCTCCCTACAGTCTGATGCTGACCTGTGTCATTGATCCATTTTAGATGACGTCCCCTGCCACTTAGTGTCGGCTCTTATTGCCGGATTCTGTACAACAGTGCTGTCTTCCCCGGTGGATGTGGTGAAAACCAGATTTATCAATTCCACACCAGGACATTACAAAGGTGTGATCAACTGCGCAACAACAATGCTCTCCAAGGAAGGGCCATCGGCTTTCTTCAAAGGGTAGGCTATGCTCTTCCATATTTACAGTGTTGTGCTCAGGCTACCTGTACTTTGGGGCACTGTCTCAGCTAAACAATGGACATAGCTGACCAGACCTAGTATATGCAGTATACTTCCTTGCCACAAAGTCCACCAATTCCACTGTACAGGAAAATTTAAATTAATTTTCTCAACCTTGATCAGACACTTATTCAAAATCAGTGACCTTTCCCTTGGTCCAAATCTATTCGAAATATAGACAGTCTTTTAAAGCCTTCTGGGCCGAACTACAAAGTGAAGGCAAAGTGTAATAGAGGAATATGATATGAGAACACAAGTTTGATTTTTAAATATTTTTTTAAATTATTTATTTATTTATTCATTTTAGAGAGGAGAGGGAGAGACAGAGAGGAGAGACAGAGAGAGAGAGAAGGGGGGGAGGAGCTGGAAGCATCAACTCCCATATGTGCCTTGACCAGGCAACCCCAGGGTTTCGAACCGGAGACCTCAGCATTTCCAGGTCGACGCTTTATCCACTGCGCCACCATAGGTCAGGCCACAAGTTTGATTTTTAAAAATGTAATGGATTTGGGTTTTAAATTGTATGAAAGCAAAACTAGAGAAAAATCATTGTCATCGATCTAGAAAAGGGATGCAGAAAATGATGTGGTTTGATCATACTTACATAGAAATTAGTATTGTACATTTCCCCATAAAGCAGTATTATATTATATTGGAAATTACCTTCCTAAGAAAATATAGCATCAACTATGGATTTATGGATATACTCAACAAGGATTTTATACAAGAGGTTAAATAACAAAATTCTATTAACTCTTAAAAATTGTAAGGCAGTGCCTCAAACCTAATAAAATAAGCATAAATTCATTATGTTCATTATACAGAAGGTTTCACTTCACCATAATCTGCACTTATGATCCATTAATACAAATGAAATACATAAAATTAACATCATCCATTAAATAATTTTTTTTCAAATTTAAAACCCTTTGGGGGCCCTGGCCTGCTTGGCTCAGTGGTAGAGCATCGGCCTGGCGTGCGGGAGTCCTGGGTTCGATTCTCAGCCAGGGCACACAGGAGAGGCGCCCATCTGCTTCTCCACCCCTCCCCCTCTCCTTCCTCTCTGTCTCTCTCTTCCCCTCCCGCAGCCGAGGCTCCATTGGAGCAAAGATGGCCCGGGCGCTGGGTATGGCTCCTTGGCCTCTGCCCCAGGCGCTAGAGTGGCTCTGGTCACGGCAGAGCGACGCCCCCTGGTGGGCATGCCGGATGGATCCCAGTCGGGCGCATGCGGGAGTCTGTCTGCCTCCCGTTTCTAACTTAAGAAAAATACAAAAAATAAAATAAAACCCTTTGGGGGATTACGTGTTACAATAAGGATGAACTCTGAAAACGTTATGCTAAATAAAATGAGCCAGACACAGAAAGACAAATATTGAATGATTCTACCTATCTGAGGTACCTATAGTAGTCAAATTTATAGAGACAGAAAGTGGAATGGTGGTTACCTGGGGAGTTACTTTTTAATGGGTATAGAGTTTCCATTTGGGATGACAAAAAGCTTCTGGAGATGGATAATGGTGATGGTCGCACACAAAGTGAATGTATTACATGCTACTGAATTATACACTAAAAATGGTTAACATTGTAAATTTATATTTGGTATATTTTATCTTAATTAAAACACAGAGATACCATATTTTTTGCTCTATAAGACGCACTTTTCCCCCCAAAAAAGTGGAAGGGAAAATACCCATGCATCTCACGGAGTGAAAAATTCGGTATTTTATTAAATATTTTAACACACCATTTACTTCAGAATATTTTCCTCCTTAAAATCCTAGGTGTGTCTTATGGTCAGGTGCATCTTATGGAGCAAAAAATACAGTACACATCTAAGAGTCAGGAGAAATATGTTAAGAGACACCCCCAAAATTTTGGGGGATATTTATTGGCCAGATCACTTTAAATAAAATTTACTTAAGGCAGATTTAACTGAAGTCATCTTCTTCTCCTGGAATCTTTCGTTGCTGCAAACAGGCAATAAAAATCAATCATTTAATCTACAGTTTGGCAGAAGACTTCTTAAAAATAAGGACCACTCCAAAACAAAAACAACCCAAAATACGCACCTAGATGCTTGACAGCCTCTCTAAGGATAAGAATTGCCAAAATCTAGACAGCACTAATTTCTTGACTGTGGAAAAATGGTCTTACTTCCTCTTTCAATGCTTCCTACTTCTCATTCAGAAAGCAGAGCTAAACAAAAATTTCCCTCCCCTCCAAAAAGAAGGCCCTGACAAAGGAGGAGACAAAATTTGATTTGGTTGGGAATGTGTTTGGATAGATGTTTTTGTTTGTTTTTTGAGAGAGGGAGGTATGTCCCCTGACTGGGGAATTGAACCAGCAACCTCTGAGCTCTGGGATGACAGTTCTAACCAACCAAACATACAGCCAGGGCTTAATTTTTTTTTTTTTTTTTTTTTTCAGAGAGACAGAGAGGGAGGGAGAGGAAGGGGGAAGGGAAGCACTCACTTGTTGTTCCCCTCAGTGGTGCACTCACTGGCTGCTTCCCATGTGTATCCTGACCAGGGATCGCACCCACAACCCTGTTGTTTTGGGACAACGCTCTTAACTGACTGAGCTAACATGCCAGGCTGTATAGATGTTTTGAAGCAGTAGATGTAGATGAAAAAAGGCAGGACAGATAAAGAAGAGGTATGTTGAGGCAGCTTCATTTGAGAAGAATGGTAAAATGAAAGGCAAAATTTGACTGTATCATAATAGTTTCAAGAGTTTCAAGCAAACTAACAGACGGGGGATGCGCCCTTTTCCAGGCTGATACCTTCCTTCCTGCGACTGGGGTCCTGGAACGTGATTATGTTTGTGTGCTTCGAGCAGCTGAAACGCGAGTTGATGTCAAGGCAGACCACGGACTATGATACATAATCATCTTCAGGAGAAGACGGGGACACACCAGTGGGGATCTTTGCTAACTGGATGATTAAAAAACAAAAACTATTCATTTTACTTCAATAAAAAGATTAAAGGAATTCTGATAAGAGTAGAAAACTTTTGACTCTTTTTTTCCAAAGGAAAACTAATACCTATTATTTCTTGTGGTTTTTATTCTCCATGCATTCTGGCAAGTACTGTTCAGATAAGTTACTGCGTTTGAGTGGTGTGTGTGTGTGTGTGTGTGTGTGTGTGTGTGTGTATGTGTGTGTGTAGTTTATGATTGAATATGAAAAACTTTAACACGTCTTAATTATAATTCAAACTGATGAAAAAGGGTAACTGAGTAAAGTGCATTTTATATTTATAAATACTTAAAAATGAGAAGTTCTCAAAGAAAATATTAGTTTTTATTTACTAACCCAGCTGTCAGTTACTATATCCAGTAAAGTGTTGCTAATTGCTAAAACCTTGTAAAATTTGTCTTCTTGGGTCTATAGCAAATATAAGACTTGAAGACCACCTACAGCATCTGCTCAGAACAGCAGTCTATACAAAACTGCCCAATAGTGAGTGATGGTCTTCAGACTCAAGAAGCATAAACTTATTTTAAATGCTATTAGTAAAGATTTTTAATTTTTAGTCTATATTTTAGGGCACATATAACAAGGTCTAATCTAAGATACTCTATCCATTCGGGTATTGCTTTTAGAGTCATGGTGCCCATCCTAGAATCACAGACTTTTAGAGCTACAAGGTACCTTTTAGATCAGGGGTCCCCAAACTTTTTACACAGGGGGCCAGTTCACTGTCCCTCAGACCGTTGGAGGGCCGGACTATAAAAAAAAAACTATGAACAAATCCCTATGCACACTGCACATATCTTATTTTAAAGTAAAAAAACAAAATGGGAACAAATACAATATTTAAAATAAAGAACAAGTAAATTTAAATCAACAAACTGACCAGTATTTCAATGGGAACTATGCTCCTCTCACTGACCACCAATGAAAGAGGTACCCTTCCAAAAGTGCGGCAGGGGCCGGATAAATGGCCTCAGGGGGCCGCATGTGGCCCGTGGGCCGTAGTTTGGGGACCCCTGTTTTAGATGCAGGAGCACACTGAAAATGAGCCTTCAGGGCCTCTACAGCAAAGCCAAGTTTGTCACTAAAACCGTTAGAACCTTGTTCCGCCTGCAAGCTGAGTGCAGAAGTAGGGAAAGAGTCAACAAGAGATCAAAAGAAGTCTAAAGCCAAACAGAAGGAGTGGTAACAACAGAGCCAGTAAACCCAAATTGTTCTTAGCCAATTACTTCATAAACAGAAAGTAATTAGCTGATGAGTTAAAGTCATACAAAAAAAAAATCCGTGAATTTTATTTGAATAATAAGAGAAGCAATGTTTCATGAACATAAATGACTTAAATACTAAATGGGAGGACGGGAAGAGAGAAGTACTAACAGCAAGACTTGTAACAGTTTCAACATGTTTATTTGCTCACAACATTCCGAACAAAATGACATCACATTTCAACTATTGCTTTTACATAGGAAATTAACTGCTTTATCCAAAGCAGATGAAAACCTATTTCTTTTAGTTGCTAAGCTAGCACATTTCCCTCCAAGGAGAGCCACTGCTACAATGTTTGCTGAATAATAGAAATGTAGTAGCCCTACCATAGCATTGTAGCACTTGGGTCGTACCTGTACTACATCTACATTTTTTCTGGTCAAAAGCTGAAGCCAGAAAATAAAAAAGCTCCCTCATGGTTTTTTTTTTCTCTCAGATTCTTAATGATTCCATTAACTCTTATAAAAAAAGTTGCTGATGTAGAGAGGTTCCTAAATATGAAAATGGAAATTAAGCCTCCCCAGACCTGTTCATAGCAAAGGAGGGTGGACCCTTTATCATGAGAAAACAGCTGCTGGTCCCCACCATCATTCAAGGATAAGCACCATTGCCCTCTGAGCCAAACTCCTCTTCTGTGCTATGACATGTGTAACCTTTCCCGCTCTGGCCACAAGCGTTCCACTTTTCACGCTCATGTAATGAGCAAGTTCTACCTCACTGGATGCAATGGGGAGAAACGTAAACAAACTATTGTGAACATGAATGAGAATGAAGGGTGTGTATGTTTACACAGAGAAAAACACAGACACATCTAAGTCATTCTTAAAACAGAAACAATCAGGATGGGCACTCTCAAGAGCAAGACTGTTTTCTAAGCTATGAACGGTGCCAGGAAGACACTGATTTTTCTTTCTAATGATGTCCCATACTTATATACAAAGAGAGGGGGGTCCAGCTTCACTGCTGTCCCCTGATTTCTCCCATTCTTCAAAGATTGTCTTTCAGGACATATTTGAATTGCTTCTTTTTTTTAGACTATTCTTGTCACTGGCAGTTTCTGTGGTTTGGCACATAAAAAATTCATTTTGATACTGACTCACTTTTTTTATGTTAAAATAATTTTTCTGCTACTTCGGTTCTATTGCTACCTTGTTAGTTATTAATTATTATAAAATCAGGAAAGGTTCCAAACATGGATTTTAAGACTACATGAAAGTCTAACATAACATATGCGAAAAGCAAGGAAAAGTAGGAAGGCAGACACAATTATCACAATTTTCTTTCCATCTACGTTGCTATCGGGTAGAAATCAGGTTTGTTACACACTCATTTAAAACAGTGACATTCAGCTTTGCTTCCAGACTCTCAAGCCTTAGACTGTGTTGGTGGCTTAGACCTAGTTCACTCTAGAACTACCTGAAATGTTTGCTGACTATTTTAAGCAAAAACAGAAAAATATTTATACTGTACAAATAAAGGTGGATTTAAAGAACATATTATTGAGCAAACTTTCTAATATTTTAAAAATATTATTTAAAAGATTTTCTCCCTAGAAAGAGAAAAATTAAACGTTTCCCCTTCCATACATGAGTCATTCCTTTTTTTTTTTTTTTTTTTTTTTTACAGAGACAGAGAGAGAGTCAGAGAGAGGGATAGATAGAGACAGACAGACAGGAACGGGGAGAGATGAGAAGTATCAATCATCAGTTTTTCGCTGCAGCACTTTAGTTGTTCATTGACTGCTTTCTCATATGTGCCTTGACCGTGGGGCTATAGCAGACTGAGTAACCCCTTGCTCAAGCCAGTGACCTTGGGTCCAAGCTGGTGAGCTTTGCTCAAACCAGATGAGCTCGTGCTCAAGCTGGCGACCTCGGGGTCTCGAATCTGGGTCCTCCAATGCTCTATCCACTGCGCCACCGCCTGGTCAGGCATGAGTCATTCTTTTATTAATCATTCTGACAAAGGTTTAAGTCAGTTCACAATCTCAGCTGTTGTAAGATTAAAATATAAAGTATTTTCTGCCCAAATATTCAAAGACTAACAGAATCACGTTCCATTCACAGCAAACATCTTGATAAAAGGAACGTTAATGGTTAACGCTTGGTCCCTCTCAGGAGTTAGCTACACCTCATAGAACTCTAGTTGGATGATAAGGCATTGGAAACAAAAAAAAATTAAGATACTCCCAAGGTTGAGTTCCCTATAAGAAACTAATTTTTAAACTCCTATAACACTGAACAGCTAAACTGCCACAATAGTAATAAAACAAATCCAGCTTTTAAAATAGTTTTATCTTCTTGAGAAAATCATGATTTTAATGCATCCACTTTTCATGTGCTATATACAACACCACATCTGTTATTTTCCAATCAAATATTTTTCTTACCACTCTTCTCTTTGGTAAGTTTGAAGAGAGGTTTGTTAATAGAAACGCAAGTCTCAGGTCTTGAGAAATTGCATAAGAGCCAGTCCTTAGACACTTGACCTATATCACATTAGCGGATGTACCAGCTGACATCATGTTTTAGATTTAATTATGTCTTTAACAGACTGGGTTCTTCAGCATTTAAGGAGAACTTAGTAATGACATGACCCTATCTTCAAACTTTTTTTGCTTTGCTATGAGAACTGAAGTCTAAAACACACCAAGAAGAACAGTAAGTAAACAACAGTAAGTAAAGTAATGTAAGTAAAATAAATCAATGATGTTTAACCAAGATTTTTAAAAAGCTTTAAGTTTTCTTCTTATTTAATAAAAATAGCTTTATTGAAATAGCAACTGTCTTTTCAATACAAGCAAGATATTCTGAGCAAGTACTTCCCTCTTCATAGACACACGCAGGTAGACGAGCCCCGTTAAGAGGCTCTCATACCAAGCACTAAGAAAGGTTCTTTTCTACAACTGACAAAAAGCAAAGACTGAAGATGATAAAATGTCTTTAAGCTTTAAAATAACCTTGTGGTAAAGTGTTGTGTTTAAAAACAAGCAAGCTCGTCACCAACACTGTCATCCCCTCATTATCTATTACTAGTCAGACAGACCGAAAGAGGCCCTGGGCCTTCATCTTCTCTGACATGTCTATGCCCTGCCGCTAATGAAGCAACACTGACACATGAGTGAGATTTAAACAAAAAAGACCATGAAAACTACTCTCCCTCCTAATTAATATACGAGTAAAATAAGAGAAAGGAAATAAAGAACAATTGTTTCCAAACGCAAAAACAAAAAATTTTAAGAGCTTTGCAAAGATACCAACTTGATAACTATAATACATGAAAGTGAAAACTGATATTGAAATATTTTAATCAACCAGTTTAATACAAATACCTGATTTGCAGCTTCATACTAAATGGGCTAAGTCCCAAGTTCCAAACTGTAGCTCACCTGACTCCGCAGTGGGGATCTTTGGAAGGATACGGCACCTTTGGAGGACAGTGTATAAACAACCGTAAACATACACTGATTGTCCACTAGCTGTCTTAAATAGAATTTCTGAAATATTTTCGTAGGAAATTATATATAAGCAGTGTAATTGATCAGATCATTTCTATTACAACATATAAATTCTGTTGTGTGTGCAAAATGTGGTAGAAATAGAAGACACTACGGATGAGTCATATCTGTAAAGTAAGTGATACGTTATAATCCAGTAAGAGTCCTTTCATCCTTTCATGAAACTTCTCTCTATATATGTTGAAATACATAATACTTTCTGGCTTTTCTTCAAACCAAAACTTGTCAAATTCATAGACAAGGTAACCTGTAGTTAAAAAAGAAATAAAACATATCGTGCTCAATAGTGATATCACATCCAAACCAATTCATTTTAAAAGCATAAAACCACCCTTTAAATTCCTTATTAGGATATATTAATTAGAAATCATCTTAAACTACTAGAAACCTGAGAAACTTCATTAGAAATATTTTTGTATATTCAAAATAAACAAATAAAATCCCTCAAACTTGAGAGAGATAATACTGTCCGAAGATATCCTGAGAATAGGATAAAATGTTGTCCCCAAAGACCCCTGAAACACAAAATTGAAATTAACAAGAAAATGTTGGACAAGGATAATTTATCGAAAAGTTGTTTTCTATTTGATTTCTAAATCTCAGAGATATTTCCACTTTTTTCAATGAACTATAAGCAACTTCTCTCTTTAAAAATATATATAAACTCTAAACAGGCTTAACATTTTTATTTTTCAATATTCTCATTATAGTAGCCAATATAACCCTAAAAATGTTAAAAGTATTTAATGAGAATAAACATTAAAATCAATACATTTCTAACAGAAAGTGTGAATTTAAAGCCACTCCCAAACCTTATTTCGATTGCACCTGTGCTGACTACTGAACCTCGGGTAGTCCTGTGATGCTCTTTCTAGATAGGGTCGAACAGGGTGCCGGGGTTGAGGGCACTGGGGACCAAGAGTAGCCAAAGAAGCTCAAGTGACCTGACTTTGTGGGAAAAAGTACTGGACAGAGGTCCTTCTGCACTGCTCCCCACCTGTCACACTCCTAAACTGGTTTACATGTGGTAAAATACTTCACTTGGAGGGGCGCTGGTGGTTTCTTTTTATATTTGTTTTATGTTCAGTGGAAGTATTTAACAAGCTATGTTGCACTGAGAAAACAAGTATCAGCTAGCAAAACCCCGGGCATTTGGGCACTAAGCTTAAAGTCAGAGAGATTTAGGAGAGGAAATCACACCAGAGTAGCGTGTGGGGGAAAATATTGATAGTTCCCCAGCAACTAAATGAAAGAAATGAACAGGAGAGTAGGGAGAAGGAAGATCCAGACGTGGATGAAGATCTGTTCAAAATGCCTAACCCCGGATAAGGGGGACCCGCCGAGTCTAGGGCGAAGCAGGCTGAGGGCAAGGGGCCTTGTCAGCTCCCAGCCTCCACTGAGGACAGAGGGCTGGGGCTGTTTTACCCGGTTTCACTGTTCCCATCCAGGAG
The DNA here is from genome assembly GCF_036850995.1 of Saccopteryx leptura. Classification (NCBI taxonomy): domain Eukaryota; kingdom Metazoa; phylum Chordata; class Mammalia; order Chiroptera; family Emballonuridae; genus Saccopteryx; species Saccopteryx leptura. Next base: position 211,691,931 of record NC_089503.1, on the reverse strand, counting down.
CACACAGGTATGCAGAGTCTGCGGTCAAGTCGGGAAGGGCCAGGAGGATGTTAGCGCAGAGCACCAACAACTTTGGAATGGTGAGCAGAAAGCATCTTACACCCGCCAGGACCTGCAGCCCACCCAGGCAAAATCAACAGTAGCCGTAGGGACCTGAAAAGCCTGTCCCTCCATCTAAAAACGTGTTGCACTGACACCTACTTTGTGACATCATCCCCGTAAGAACCTTCATCCTTATCCATTAAAAGAAGATGTATACATACAAGTGCTGGGGCATCACCAGCCCACTGACAAGCAGGGAACTGGATCAGGTCACTCAGGGACACAGAAGGCCAAAGAGGGAAGGGGCCAGAGCTGGCACGGAGGTGCTCCTACATTTAGGAAAATGGTGGGTGAGGAGTCAGCGGACAGGCTATGGAGAGCCGGTGGCGGGGCCAAGCCAGAGTGCGGTGTCAGAAAAGCCCAGAGAACGTTTCAAGAACGGTCTGTTTATGCCCAGTGCTGTGAAAAGAGTCAAATAACATGAGGCAAAAACGTGGCAGGTGATTTTGGCAATAAAAAGGATTGTATCTTTGAAAAAACCCATTTCAGCAAAGTGGTAAGGGCAGAAACAAAACGGGGTTGGAACACAACTGCAGGTGAGAAAATGAAAATAGCGCTTACTTGACAAGCTTTATGAATAGAAGGAGCGGACAAATGCAGAGTCTCCGGAGGTGGATGCTACACAGCTACATGCAGGGAAAGGTTTACTTTTGGGAAGAAAAGCTCTGTAAGTGCAGAGACTTTGCCTTGCTCTCTGCGGGATTCCCAGTGTCTGAAAAAGCATGGGCCACACAGTCAGGAATGAACGAGTGGGAGGCACAGAGCAGGTCTGTAGTCTAACAGCAGCATGCCACAGAGAAGGAAAGACGAACAATGGAGAGAGAAACGGATAACCACAAGAGTCTCCAATTAGACCCCAGAGAAGGTCATGTGTGCGCTGAGAACTGAAGGATGAGCAGGTGACACCTGAGAAGGACAGAGGGAGCAGGAACGGTGCTCCCAGCCGGGGGAAGGGCCCAGGCTCACGAGACAGCTGCCATGTCAGTGCCCTAACAGGGGTGCGTGCCTAATTTCAGACTGCGGGGACTTGGGGTGTGGCAGAAGGGGAGTCTGGAAGGTGACAGGTATGGATGTTGTAGGACCTTGCCGTGGGTCCTTTGAAACATTTTGGGCAGTGGAGTAGAATGAGTAGATTTCCATTTTAAATAACTGTGCCCTCAGTGCGGGGGAGTTCCAACATGGAAAGATGGTAAAAGGGGTTACAGTGACTTGGTGACAAGGGCACGCAGTTACCATGGGGGTGGGAAACAGAGCATACACAAGAGGAATTCAGACAAACCTAGAATTCAGGCTTAAGAAAAGCCAGAGAGGCTGTGGGAAGAGACTGTATGACACTCTCAACCATGGAGCTGAAGAAGTTACGCTGTGGACATTTATCACCTAAGCAGTCTCCTGTATATACTGCCAACACAAAAATGGCATTCTAAAGACACCAAGGGATCAAGAAGAGCTGAGCTGAATTTGAATTCTTTGCTTCTGAGCCGTATCTTCAGAAGATGGGTTTGTGCATTATTACACCTGCAGTGTTTGAATACCATCGGAACCAATGCTCACGGCAGTGGCAGCGCTGCCTGACCTAGGAGAAGTCAGGAAGCAGCCTCAGCCAAAGGCAAGACAACCTGGACTTGAACTAAGTGGGGGAGGGGTGGTGAAAAGTGTTTTTTTACATTAAATTTCCTTAAGAGAATAACAAAATGATCTGTGAACGGTCTGTCCTTGACATAACAGCATTCACTAACCAGTATTCGAGAGGAAAAATACATTTCAAAGTTGATTGAAAAATGAACATCTCCAGAAAAACTGTGTAAACACTACAGTTGCATACATGTGAAAAACTGTCTCACTGAATTTTTTAAATCAGAATATACAAACGAAAGTACAAAATACTCTTGGGAACCTATTTTCCATTTTTCCAAAGATCCTAAATAATAAAATGACAAGTCATATACTTGATAGAGGTATTAGATACTATACCTTCCTAATGATTTAGAAATGCCCTTAGAAACATCCAGCGTCAACTCCCTTTAGTACTCACAGTAGAACTGATGGAAGTGCTCCATTGTGGGTACCCCAGGAACAAGGTTGTAGAGATGAAATTTCAGAGCTCCACTCTTCAGCAAGCTATAAGCCATCTCTGTCAGGTTGATTCCAACTATTGCATAAGAATACCTATGTCAGAAACATTACTAGTTATACTAGCTAGTCAAATAGCTCATCAAATAAATTTAAAATTATGCAAGAAATTAGTAAAACGTTAGTTGAATCCATTTCTAACACAGTATTGCCGTGACAATAATCTCTCATATTAAGAAAAATAAACCAGAATAGATTTAAAAAAATCTGTTCTTAAGGAGGCTGTTGATTTTCTGGATATAATCTAAGAAATAAAATCTAAGAAATAAAGCTCTGGTCACATGAATATGTCAACCAAATTCTTTTAGAATCTTAAAGGAGGACTACATATACTCATTGATTTGTAAAAGAAAGTAGGTAGTCTGACATTTTCTCTCCCATTCTCAGGGTAAATATTTTTACAATGTAATATTGAGTTTTCAAAGATAGGTATCACTGGAATATAAAAATAAAATAATAATATATGATGAAGCTATTACTATGACCTCAACTTGCACTTCATGTCACAAATTTCAAAGCTATTTCTCATATTCCTATTCCTAATTTCAAAACTATTTTCTATTCCTATTTTCAAATCTATTTCTCAAAATATCTTTATAAAGGTCCTTATCTCCATTTTATAGATAAATGACATCTTGTGGTAAAAATATTTAAATACATACAAAATTGGTTTATGATCATACTTAGCCTAAAATAATGTATCATGCAATATCCTTTAAAGTTCTTATTCACTAAAATAACCTCATTTAAAAAATACCTTAAAATACTTTTAAATTATATCATCTAATCAACTTAAATTCAAAAGCTTACAGTTTCTTTACTACATCCAGCTTACCCTAATTTTGGATGATTTGAATGGGAAAGAATCTGATGAGCTTCCCTGGTATAATTTTCACTGAAATACCTAAAAAATTTTAAGGAAAATAATGAAATTAACAGAAGTCATTCCAACTGAAACTATCCAGAAACAAGTTAAAAAGTTACCATCAAAATGGCAGGCCCCGTGCTGCCCAACCATCCGGCCCAGTCTCCATCTCAGCCATTCCAATGACTCAGAAATGCCTCTGAATCAAAATTTAATTCTTAACTGTCAGGCCTCTAGCACAGGACATAGGCCCCTGACAAGACTTTAAGGTATTTGAATAAGAGATCTAACAAGAGACTTTTTACTTACTTTAAAAAAAAATTTAGAGTTCTTTTTATTTGTTCTACATTTTCTATAAAATAGTCACTGTGCACGTATTAGGACACTCTTCCTCTCACCTGGGCTTATTGCTTCCACGGCAATTTAAGTCTGTATTGCTTAATGCCATTTCAGTGCAATCAGAAGGCAGTCAATAACTTTCATTTTGCACTATGAAAAAAGAAACCCCTCCATGATCAGTGATATAACTAAAGTACTGGCCATAAAACAAAAGTATTAGGAGAATATCCATCTGTAGTATTAGGAGAATATCCATCTGTAGGCTTATACATCCTCTTGGCTTGAACTCATGCAACCTCTTTGAGTTCTTAAAGATTGGGGGCAAATCTTCTATTCAACCTTTGGATCATCTCATAATGCAGCTATTAAAATTTAGAAGTAGTATGAAACTAGATTGGCAATTACATGTAATTTATTTAGAGAAGAAAAGTGGATTTTCACTTACACAAGGTTGATTAATCCAAGTATGCCCATGCCTCTGAAGTCTGTTTTGGGATCATCACCCTGGAAACCAATGTCACTCCACTGCTTGGAGATTCTAGCCTTCAACTTTTTCGTGGGCATTAGAAGATTCCAAAGCTGTACAAACATGCTTCCATATTACAAATAATAGCAATGTTCTTAAGTTACCAAGATTTTTCCTTCTCATAGCTGATTTAACTAGTAAGTTAAATACTTTCTGTTGTTTAACAGAAAGTTTTAGGTTCAACAAAGATGACATTTAGAGAACCAGTCCTAGCTCATAGTTCATACAAAAATAGGTGGTGGCTGAATTAAGACTGTGGGCCATAGTTTGCTAATCCCCATTCTATAACATAGCAATAAGAAAAGAAAAAGAAATAATCATAAATATTCAACAAAGGAGGGAAATTATAATTATTTCTGACAATGATTGTCTTTCAGAAAAACCCAAGGAACTAACTATTCAAATTTTAGAGTTCAGAAATATGGGTAATTATACTCTGTTCAAATTCTAAAATATCACCAAACATGGACCTAGACCCATGTAAAGCCAGTGGATCTCAAATTTTAAAGTACATCTTCTAGGAAGATTTTTAAACGCAGATTCTAGGGCTCCCACCCCCAATTTTCTAATTCAAGAGTTCTGGGTTGAGGTCCAAGGATTTATATTAAAAACAAGCTCTCCAGTTTATCCTAATATAAATGGTCTACATTTGTTTTAAACCTTCACATTAATGTCTTCTATTTTAATATTTCTCATCTTCTGGGGGTTTAAAATACCCATGAGAATTATATAAAAGTTATGGACACCCAACTTCTCTCAATAAAAAAAATTAGACCCATATCTTTTGTCAGATAGGCAAAAAATATATTTTATGGTGTGCACAGAATTTAGTAATTAGTTTCTGTGTGCCATGAGATGAATAAGGTTGAAAATTGCTGTGAAACACTTCTAAGTAGGCTCTATTCGAAGAGGGGGTGATTTGTCCCTAATCAGAAAAGGAAAATAGGTCTGAGTAACAGAGGGGATCATGAAAAAATGATACTGATAGTATTCCAACTCATATAATAATTATTTTACACGTTTTCATAGTTTTAAAAGAAAAAAATAATATGACTTGGTTTTAACTGAATATATTCTTTATAACTGATATAAAATATCAGACAGTTATCAACATAAGCCAGCCATCAAGTATTAGATAGCAACAAACTAATCAGTGCAAACTAAAGTTAAAAAAATTAATCATTTTCTAAATTTGACACGTCATCAAACAAAACAAACTCAAAAAAGTTGGTAAGTTTATGAAAATTTGCAAAGCAGAAATACTTGCATTCTCTTTTCCATTTCACTTCTATTTCTGGCTTTGCTGAATAAGGTACTCCTAATAAAAGGAGAACCCTGCTACCCAAAATAAAATGTGAAGAGCTATGACCCTGCTCTAAAACAGGGTCCTGAGTGCTGGCCCTGACACTAAATCCAAGTCCAGTAATTAGATTCCATTCCTAACAGATTTCCCTTTATAGGTTTATAATCTATTTCAGAGTTAAAAGCATTTGAAATAAAATTTATTTCAATTTTTTCATCCTTACCAGAAAATTATTAAAAGAGTTAACTACAAACCTTTCACCACTGGAATAAAATTCTCTAAGGAGCAGAGAAACTGGATGGCTATACAAACCTCGAGAATTTGCACACAGACCTGCCCTGCTCAAGCCTGACTTGCTTTCCAGTGTCAGACAACTCCAAATGCAGGAAACGACACTTACCTTGAGAAGCAGCTTTTCATGTTGCAGGTTATCTGAATCATACGGTCTTTTCCTCATGCTTTCCACATCCAAATACAGCTGTTTATAACCAGATATCTGCAGTAAGCATGCCTTCATGCATATTTTAAAACTGAAAATGATAAAATTATTTTTAAAAACCACTCCTACTTATCACAACAAAATAACACTTCCCATAGTTTGTGGCTCCTATATCTATGTAGAAACCATTGCCTCGCTTTTGGTTGAACACAAGAAGCATCGACAGCCTCCTGACGCACAAAACTGTAGAAAGTATTGGAAAGGATATGATGAATCAGCGTCTAGCAGGGGACAAGGCTCGGTCGGAAAGGCTAACTGTATAACTGCCTCCTGGCCAATCTCATGCATTCCCAGATCTTCCAAGGCCAGTTATCACCAACAGACCTAATTTTCCAAGAGTACATGTAACAAACAGGTCCAGGACAGGTTATCTCACAACAAACACAACAGCTTATCTTCCCTGAGGAAGCATGATTTTTCTTAATAAGTCACTAAACCTATTAATGATGTGACTAATTATCAGTTCCCCAAGCTAGAACCCTTCAAGTTCCGACTTTCCTCCCTCCACCAAATACATCAAACGGTCTCCAAGCCCTCATCCTATCTGTCTGAAGTGTCCCTCAAAGCAATCATCATATATACATTCGTGCTGTCGCATTTGTGGCTTTGTAACCTCTTGCCTGAATGAGTTTCCTAACTGTTCTGTCTTTATTCCTTCTGCCAGCCTCCCATATCCCCAAATTTACCCTCCATTGTCCATCCTCTTCAAAATACATATATGATAATAGAACTTCTTTGCTTAAAAAGAAGTAGAAAAAGAAACCCAGAGAACATCTGTCCCTGTGTGACATGCAATCTGGGATTGCTCACTTCTCTAACCGCCGCTCAGCACGAAGTCAATGCGCCAGCTCCAAAGCTCCCTGTCCCTCCCAGACACTGCAGCACTTTGTGTCTTGTTGGCATAGCCTCTGCATGGCCACCTCCCTGCCAGTCAATGAGGTCCAGCTCAAATGTCACCTCTGGGACACTGTGAGGATAGTTCTCTTCTCCCCTGTACCCTTCCCTGTTGCAGCCAAAATAAAAGTGCTCCTTCCTTTACATTTACACATAAAATGCTGAATAAAGAACAATTTGCTAAATACTTAGAAGTCAATGCACTGGTCCTGAGAACTCAAGAATGCATAAGTCAAGTCCTCTCTTACGGAACTTAAATGTATCAGGGGAAGGATGAGAGTCAGTGATGCTGCTACAATGGGCTGTGCTGTGCTGGAGGGCTCTGTGACAGGACACAGCAAGGGCCCCCAGCTCAGACTGGGGGGCCGCAGGGCACCTGCCTGGACGTGGCCAGAGGAACTGAATTTTGAAGGACAAGAAGGACACAGTAACCACAGTTATACTGGGAAAGCAATGGTCGGTTACCTTAGAGAAGGCAGGCAGTATACTGGCAACAGTACTGGCTGGGAACCAAGAACAGAGCGTTAGTGCCCCCATCACTCCCCTCTCTGGGCCTCAGTTCCTGAGCGACAGGAGTGAGGTGAGGGGGAGGGTCAGATGACCTCCACAGTCCTTTCCGCTCTAACACTTGACACCCATGCGGGATCTGCACAGCTCACAGGGCGCAGGCGCGTAAGGAAAGAGTCCTGTCCAAACAGCTTACCTGACATCCTTCTCAGGGTTAATATTCTTTTCTTTCATTATATCTTCTACGCATTTGTCCACTTCATCCTGAACAGCAACTGTCGCTTTCTGTAAAACCTATTAATGTGACAAAAAGCTGACTGAGAAAAATCCCTTATAGCTGAAAAAAGAACAGTAAGTTTTCAGATAGTTGTAACTCTACATTGTCAGCTCTACAGTACAGATATTAAAATGCAAAATGAAACCAAATTTGTCTCAAATTTTCACTGGAGCTTAAATCATTCAAGCAATTAATTTAACTAATTGAAAGAGAGGCCATATATGGTTCAAGTGAAGGCTTCCTTAATTGAGACTCCAAAGGTTCTCTTAGTGAATGAGCTGCCACTGTAGTGTGCTTATGAAGCAGACACTCTTTTTTAAAATTCAGAAATTACATAGTAAAAATATATGTACAAACATTTTAATGCACACATCAAAACATTTTAAATGCAGAAGAGCACAAAGAAGAAAACACAAATAATCTTGTAATCTTACCACCAGCGAGAGCCACTGGTAACGGATTAGCACGTATGCTTCCGGTCTTGTTTCTAGCACACACAACAGATCTCTTGTAATACATCCTGTAATGTGCCCTGGACCCTGCCTCCCATTGAACAAGCACATGCAGGCCCTACTTACCTTATTGCTTTACCGCCTGTCCCTCTCTGCTGCCCTTCACACTCCAGACAGAGCACCCCACTCACTTCTCCGCTGACCCTGTGCTTATCTGTGGCGCTCCTCTCCTCCAGGTCTAAACTTACGAATCCTTGCTTTTTTAATCTAGCTCACACACCAGGTCCAGGAAGCATTCCTTGAGTCTGTTCAGTGGAAGTAATCTCTCCTCTTGGAATCCCCACTGTAATCTATCTGGACTCTTTCTATGACCCTTACCACTTCCTATATTACATATTAAGTGAAAAATTCTTTGAGGACAGATTATATTAAGTTTATATTTCCATATCCTGTTTATAAGAGATCATTGACAAATACATACATACAGTTGTGTTAGTGTATTGAGAGTGTGAATGTTTCAGTTTTTCATACGTCACTCTCCAGAACATAACTGATTTGCTGGTCATATTGTTTCCGGCATGAATCAGTAATGCAGAGCAGTATCACTAGACAGTGGCAAGTTAACATGTTTTGATCCTATATTTTGACTTGTACAATGCACCACGACCAAGTACACACATACATATGAATATCAAAAATATATAGATGCACATACAGAAAACTAAAATTAAAATTTCATAAAACAATATTTAACCTTATTATGACAAATGTTTTCTATTCTATTCCTTTAGTAATAGTTGTTGTTTAATGTTGGATGTGATCTATGATGAGATTTCAAGCAAAGGTCCACCAGGTGACCCATGCTCTACCTCTGCCAGACAGTAAGTATACACAGGAAAGTATACAGGGAAGTAAAGCATGTACTAGTCTGAATTATTGGTCCCAATTTTTCCCTGCCCTATAATTGAATTATATGCCCATATGCCTACCATGGCATTATGGTGGGTCTAGTGTATTTCTCTATCCTGACTTGCCTTTGGTCATAAAACCAATGGGAAAGGAATGGATATGACACCAGGAAACCTTTTTTTTTTTCTTTTTACAGAGACAGAGAAAGAGTCAGAGAGAAAGATAGATAGGGACAGACAGGAACGAAGAGAGATGAGAGGCATCAATCATTAGTTTTTCGTTGCAACACCTTAGTTGTTCATTGATTGCTTTCTCATATGTGCCTCGATCATGGGGCTATAGCAGACTGAGTAACCCCTTGCTCAAGCCAGTGACCTTGGGTCCAAGCTGGTGAACTTTGCTCAAACCAGATGAGCCTGCGCTCAAGCTGGCGACCTCAGGGTCTCGAACCTGGGTCTTCCGCATTCCAGTCCAACGCTCTATCTACTGCACCACCACCTGGTCAGGTGACACCAGAAAACTTAATGTGTGTCTGCATGGTTAGGGCTTCAATGATCCACTCTGAGAAGACCAGTCCCCAAGCACTCACTACTTTTCCAAACTGGGTCCCAGAACGAGACAACTAGAAGAGACATGAACTTGGCACCAGCTTTAAGAAGACTCTCTCTAGCTAGCCAACAGACATACAAGCAAGAAATCAATAACATATTGTTACATGCTCCCGAGACTATATAAGTTTGTGACACAGCAAAAGCTAACTAATAAATATCATGCGGTATGACTTCTTTTGGATCAAAAGGTACATGACCCAGGGTGTTCTATAACTACCCGAAATTGCGTGATTTTTTTTCTCACATAAGAACCTATCCCAAGGACATAGTCGTCCCCCAAAACTATCAAGTCTTGAGGCAAAATAAACAAGCAAAACCTCAGAACAACTTATTGAAATGCCTTCTTTGTGTATGAGCAGCACATACACACAGAGAAAGTATTTTTAAAATAGAATATTACTTCTAAAGTGGGAAAATTTCACTGAATACTTTTTATAGCAAAGACTCTTCTGGTAGGATGTTAATAATTAATTCTGAAATTGAGGCATTCTTTTTTTTTTTCTTTGTATTTTTCCGAAATGAGAAGTGAGAGGGGTAGACTGACAGACTCCCGCATGCGCCCGACCGGGATCCACCCAACATGCCCATCAGGGGGTGATGCTCTGCCCATCTGGGGCATCGCTCTGTTGCAACCAGAGCCATTCTAGTGCCTGAGCCAGAGGCCATGGAGCCATCCTCAGCACCGGGCCAACTTTGCTCCAATGGAGCCTTGGCTACAGGAGGGGAAGAGAGAGATAGAGAGAAAGGAGAGGGGGAAGGGTAGAGAAGTAGATGGGCGCTTCTCCTGTGTGCCCTGGTGGAAACTGAACCCGGGATTTCCACACGCCAGGCCCACACTCTACTGCTCAGCCAACCAGCCAGGGCTGAGGTACTCTTTTAATGAAAAAGTATCTCCCAGTTTTCTAGAACTATATCACATTGATATAATCCTACCTTATTCTTGGAGTACATCAAGGAATTTTCTGAAATAAATTAAAAAAAGAATCTTATCAATTAAATGTTGTTTGTAACAGAGTATAAATAGCAAGTCAATAATAAATTACTTCCATAGTTCTAGAAGATAAAATTTTTACATGAATAACACAATAAACATTTTAAAATTTCATCCTCTGAGTATAGAGAACTAGATATGATCCCCAAATACTCAACCCAATATGACACAGCATAGCCAAATAGGTGAAGTCAGCCTCATTTCTCATCACTTTTCTGTGCAGATCCCCGAGGGTCTACTCTCCACTGCAAATACACACAGGCTGCCTCAGAAGAGTTTGTGTCCCAGAAACTCATCTTAAGACTACATTGAGAGTACTCTCTACTTTATTTCGTTTGTTAGCCTTAAGGAGTACACACCTCAATTTCAGGAGCTAGCAACTGAATCATACAACACAGGGGCAAAAAGGAAGACTCCAGATTATTTGCCTAACCATCCTATAGGCAAAAAAACAGCAAAACAACTTCTCCATTCTTGTCTTCTGTTCCAAGAACTACTAGAACATTTTTGTTGGATTATTTAAATGTTTTTCTGGCACATTTACTTATAGCTTTTTTTTCTCAGCAATTTGAAAAATTTAGAAAAAATGTTTTTCCTACAAAGTAAGGCCTTAACATATGATTTCCCCCTACACTATAAAACACCAATACTGCCAAGATTTCTTATCAAGGGGTACTTTGTTCTCAGAACAGTCAAAAGGGCAAATCAAAAGAGCAGGCAATAATTTAAGTCAGCCACAAAGTTGTGAGAAAAGTAGGGAAGTCACTCAGCTCCAATCACTTAGCTGCCTGAGGCTCTGTCTCTCCTTCTGTCTGTCATCCTATTATGTTGCCCTGGATACCATCACCCACTCCCCAATCTTACAGGGTGGGTTTCTTTGTTGAAGCACACTTGTTCCATACAAAAAGAGGCCTGGTTATGTCATGGTTTTCCACTTAACACAGTGAGCTTGAACTGCTGCTGATCCCTGGTCTCCTCTACCCTGGCCAAAGAGAAATGACCTCCACATTTGTTACTCATCTGTGTCCAAATTTAAAGCAATCTTTTCAATTGCACATTGAAAGCTAATTAATTTCAGAAGATAAAGGAGCAGTGTTATCCAACAGAAATATAATGCAAGCCATCATGTGAACCACGTGTCCCTTAAATTTTTCTAGTGGCCATCTTAGAGTAAAAGAGACAAATACAATTAATTTTTCTAGTTTAAACAATATATCCAAAATATTTCAACATATAATAAATATGAGCAACTACTAAGGTGATAAACTTTACATCCTTTGTTCACATGAAGTCTTTAAGACCTCAGTTATATTTTATACTTCCGTGTATCTCGGTTTGTACTAATCACATTTCAAGTGCTCAACAGCCCTATGAGGCTACTGGCTCGAGTACTGGACAGGGCATATTTTGATTCTAATAATCTTCCCTAGGGATCACTGGATATCTATTACTGTCCTTTCATGAATCATACAAGAGACTAAAAGACTGATGAAGGATACTGAGTATAAACATGGATCCAGGTCCAGATACTCTTTACCACCATGTGGGTGAAAACTACAAAGGGCTTATAAGAAGTACAGAGGTTTTTCTCTGGATAGCAGGTTATACCTACAATCTAAAGAACAACTGATGAATTTCGGAGCCAGAAAAAAATAACTGCATGCAGATGGGGAATTAAATAATAATCCTTTTCTTTTTCTATAATCATACAGTTTTAGAGTTGGAAGGATTCAGTGCTAGATTTCAAAGACTATGAAACTGAGTTTAAGTGACTCGATCAGGATACACAATGAGGGCATGTGTCACTGTAAATATTAAGAAAAAATATTCATCCAGTTAAAATTTTGTTTTTAATTATTCTTTTTCAAATAACATTACCTATCCTGTGTGTTCTTTGTGCACCTATATAGGTATCAAAAATTCGTTGCAGTTCACACTTTCCAGTCATCTGTCGTAAGAGCCATTTCATCCAAAATCGAAAAAAGTGCCCATAGAAGAAGTCCCACAAAGAGATAAACATTTTCCCCTGGAGAAGGAAATATATGACAGGTTTAATGATCTTAAATTGAATTTTAAAATGGATAAAATTAGTTTATACAACTCATCAAATCTCAAATTATATAAATATCTGTTGTGCTATTTTCCACTGTGTCTATTTTGTAGTAGTGTTTAAGGAATCTAAGAAGATAATGACAGGTTTAAAATATACTATTTAGATTAAATAATCGCTGGATAAATGCCAATTATCACTTTTTTAAAAATCAACTGTAAAAATCAAAACTACTTAAGATTCAAGCTCCCAGCTCCCTATTTTAATTTTTCACTTTGAGAACTGGGGCAACAGTTCAGGAACAAAAGGAACCCTAAGTAACAATAAACCACTTATCAGAATTGTTATTATAAGGAATAAATTCTTCTTAACCCCGTATGGATGATTCCAGTTATACCTAACCCACAGTCAGGTAATACCAGCAAATAAAAACACTACGTTATGACTTACAAATTGAAATATACAAGTTAACCCCTGAGTAGATCGCATCCTGGCTAAGTCTTGATTTTTCATTCAACAGGTGCAGGGCTGAAGTACTATGGAGCAGTGGTCCCCAACCTTTTTTGGGCCACGGACCCAAAATTTAACGTCAGAAAATATTTTCACAGACCAGCCTTTAGGGTGGGACGGATAATGCACAAAATAAAATTATGCGACCAGTGTAAAAACTGTGGTATTTTTAAATATAATTGTCGAACTTACAAGACAAGCATCAAGAGTGAGTCTTAGATGGATGTAACAGAGGGAATCTGGTCATTTTAAAAAAATAAAAACATGGTTCAGACTTAAATATAAATAAAATGGAAATAATGTAAGTTATTTATTCTTTCTCTGCGGATCGGTACCACTCCACGGCCGGGGGTTGGGGACCACTGCTATGGAGGACAATGAATTACACCCTCAATAAAACTGAATCTTTGTAAGGAAAACCTGCAGCTCAGCCCCTAAACGAAGTGCGATGGGGGCGATGCACATGAGTAATTATTGGAAAACAAACAAAAATGCTCATCTCCTTCCCGCCTTCAACATCCCCATCTATTCATCATCTTCAGACTAGGGCCTGAGAAACTGTCAATTTCGAAATCCCCGCAGGTCTGCGCAGAAAAGGCGCACATCAGAGATGGGCTGGACTGTGACGTGAAAAGCAGCCCATCGAGTCCGCGCTCGTCGTGACAAAAGAACTGCTAAGCGTTGGGGACGCAAGTCTCACGGCGCTCCAGCTCCCCAGACCTTGGGGAGTCGCTGCGCCCGAGTCCCGGGCTGGAGCCCTGCGGAGCCCGCAAGCCACAGGGAACGGCTCTAGCACAAAGCCCTGCCGGCCGGGGCACCCCGCCGATCAGCAGTGGAACACCCCGGGGCTATCGCGGCCCGCGCGATCTAAGCGCACCCGCACGGGGCGAGAGAAGAGAAACAGCAGCCACCTCACAGCAGCGGAAGAACTAGGGGGAGCCGGAGTCTGCCTCGGTTTCCCCAACTGCACACAGCCGGCAACGGAAACGACGCTACTCGCCCAGAGTTCCCGCGAGCACCGTGACCGGAAGTCACGGAGCGAGGCAGCGGGAACGCCTTTCCTGAGACACGGCCCGCCCCGGCCCGCCCCGCCAGGCTCATCCGATTGGTCCGCGCTCCACCAATTGCTAACGCAGCAGGAAGTTTGAGCGGAGTTGCCGTGGTGTGCGCACGCCCGGATTCTGGGGATGCAGGACGGTTCCCCTAGCAACGTCTACCTGGGGGCACGCCCCGCTCCAAAGGTTGGCCTCACCTGGCGCTGCCTTGGAGACTTCTCTTGCATTCTTTCACGCAAGCTGACACTGTGTCGTGTCTCCACGCTCAAAGCGCGGATGGAGTAGTGCGCTTTTGGTAACTATTTTAGAGCCTGCGCCTACATTTAACCTTAATTCTGTGTATTTTCAATCCGCCGTTAGGAACTCGCATCTGCTCTGCGCGGGCCGACTTAATTAGACGCGGATTTTCTATTCTATGTTGAACCCCAGCCCTGCCTAGTTCGAGGGTCAACTGTAATTATTATTAGCCCTCCTTTATAGATGAGGAAACTGCTACGTTTAATAATTTACCCGTGCCTAATCAGTGGCAGATAAGGAAAGCCCCGTATGTTGAGGAAAGACATTTGGGTTTAGTTCTAGAATAACAAACATCGAACAGCTAATTTCATCAAACATTTTATTCTTTAACCAGTGGCATAGCGAACATAACTGGCGCCCGGGGCACCACACTTGATTGGCACCCCCTCCCCTTCTACTACACTTTTGTCCTGGAGACCATTTGGCGCCCCTCTGCGAGCGGTGCCAGGGGCATGATAGACCCCGTTGCCTCCCCACCCCCACCCCACGCTACTGTCCTTAACTGGTTGTTTTTCTTGGAAAAGAAACTGATGTACACGATATTTGAAAAGTCCCATCTCAAACAGTACATTCATTAATTCAAGTATTTGTTTGCCGATTGTGTAACAGTCAGGGTTCCGAAAGGGAATCATACAGAAAATATAAGCAAATATTTAGTATGCCAGGTGGTGCTAAAATGAAGTGTATGGGGAGGGGGAATTTTTACATACAGGTAGTCAGGGGAGTCTGTGTTAAGGTGACATTGGAGCAGGTCCAGGATGAAGTAAGGCAGTGAACCCCAAGAGGATGTGGAGGAAGAGGATTCCAGGCACTAGAATGGCAAGTGCAAGGGTCCTGAATCAGGAGCATACTTTGTAAAGTGGAGGAGTAACAAAAAGGCCAGGGTGGCTGGAGGAGGAAGAGCAAAGAAAAAGCAGAATTTAAGTACCAAGTACTCCTAGCTAGTTGGCTCAGCGATAAAGCATCAGCCAGGGGTGTGGATGTCCTGGAATCAATTCCCAGTCAGGGCGCACAGGAGAGGTGACCATCTGCTTCTCTACCCCTCTTCCTTCTCTCTCTCTCGCTCTCGCTCTCCCTCTCTCTCTCTCTCTCCTTTCTACTCTCCTGTTCCCTGCAGCAGCCAGGCGTGGAATTGGTTCAAATGTGTCAGCGGGGTGCTGAGGATGGCTCTGCGGAGCCTCTGCCTCAGGCGCAGAAAACAGCTTGTTGCAAGCATGGCCCCAGATGCAGGTTGCCAGGTGGATCCTGTTTGGGGTGCATGCGGGAATCTGTCTATCTCCCCTCCTCTCACTTGGAAAAGAAGAAAAAAAGTACAAAGGATATCTTACGTTGAAAAATAACTTCCTCCCACTCACCCAAGACTCCTGGTCTCTCAGCCCCCTTGCTCAAAAGCAGCCAGTATTAGTTTTTGGCTTATACCTCCAGGAATATCCTATGTAAATATATATTCCCTCCATCCCCTTGTTAACACAAATTGAAGCATCAGTACACTTTTTTTCTACACCTCAACCAGCACTTTTTAAAAAGTACTAATTGTAAAACACCAGACTTGTGAAGGGTGCATAAGCCATCATCCCTGCCCTATAGAAGCAACTGACAGTCAACTTGCTAATTGTAATGCCGGTGGCCAAGGCCAGGCAGGTCCACACTGGGTTCGAGCAGATGGTAGAAAAACTGCGGCACTGGAAAGCCTGAGCCATTACCGTTTAATAAAGTCTTGCGACAGCAGGCGAGCAAACAGGCAGGGGTAAACCTCTTCTCACAGCAGCAAACAAATGAACAGCAAAAACGACCCCTTACAGTGACGGACAGGCGATCCACAATCTGCTATCTGCCCTGAGCGCAAGCACTCATAGCCTTACATGGACTATACGCACGTGGCACCGTCACGTGCTCACACACTAATTGTGCTAAGTGCTTACAGCCAGTAAACCAGTGAGCAAGCCTAACACAGCCATTTTCCCAACACTAATGAAATCTGGACATAGAATAATAAAATCATAAACTCTTAGATCTTGAAGGGAACTTAAAGGTCACCTGATGCATATTTTTTATTCTACATAAGAAGATTCAGAAAGGCAAAGTACACAGCCAATTTGGGAAGTTAAGATGTAGAAACTACCTTCTATTTCAGGGTTCTCTCCATTAGGTCACCAGACCTTCATAAAATAGCAAGTGAGATAATCTTGTAGCACAAAGATGAAATCCTTTTGCCTTCAGTGTACTGTGCTGAGAGTAAGCAGTGCAAAGAGCTCTTCCTGTCTCCACACTGCCTGGTGGCGTGCTTCAGTCAGGTTTTCCTCCAGGAGAAGAAAATGCTAACCTGTTCGGTCAGACCCTGAGAAGTGAACTGAACTGCACTTATTAGAAGCAGGGTCCCTGTACATTACAATGTCATGTGTATGTGACTGCCCCTTTTTCTTTTCCCTCCATCACCATCTATTCCCTCTCTACCCTCATCTACTGCCCCCTTTCCTTCTGCAATCCCACTGTTGTCTGTGTCTATCAGTTTTTTTCTTTGCTTAATTCCTTTACTTTTTTCACCCAGCCCCCCACCTCCACCCCCTCTGACAGCTGTCAGTCTGTCCTCTGTATCTATGAATCTGTTTCTATTTTATTTGTTAGTTTATTTTGTCCACTAGATTTCATGTGTAAGTGAAATCACATGGTACATGTCCTTTTCTGACTGGTTTGTTTCACTTAGTGTCATAATCCATGCTGTTGCAAAAGGTAAGATTTCCTTCTGGGTTTTTTTTTTAGCTGAGTAGTATGCCACTGTGTAAAGCTACCACAGCTCTTTTATCCAC
The DNA here is from genome assembly GCF_036850995.1 of Saccopteryx leptura. NCBI lineage: Eukaryota > Metazoa > Chordata > Mammalia > Chiroptera > Emballonuridae > Saccopteryx > Saccopteryx leptura. The sequence continues at coordinate 211,674,804 of NC_089503.1, read as the reverse complement.
TCATCTACTGATGGGCACTGGGGCTGCTTCCAGATCTTGGCTACTGTAAATAATACTACAAGGGTGCATATAGTCTTTTGAATTAGTGTTTCAGGTTTCTTTTGATATATTCCCAGAAGAGAAATTACTTGGTTATAAGCTGTTCCATTTTTAATTTTTTTGAGTTAATTTTGTATTGCTTTCCACAGTGGCTGCATCAGTCTCTATTCCCACCAATAGTGCACAGGGGTCCTTTTTTTTCCACACCCTCACCAACACTTGTGGTTTGTTGATTTATTGATGATAGTCATTCTGAAAGGTGTGAAGTGGTATCTCATTGTGATTTTAAGTTGCATTTCTCTGATGATTAACGATGTCAAGCATCTTTTCATATGTCTATTGGCCATCTGTATGTCTTTTTTGGAGAAGTGCCTATTCAGGTCCTTTGCTTATTTCATAATCGATTGTGGTTTTTTGTTTTGTTTTGTGTGTGTGTGTGTGTGTGTTGAGTTTTATAAGTTCCTTGTAAATTTTGGATATTAAGTGCTTATCAGATGTATCAGCAAATATGTTGTCCCATTCAGTGGGTTGTCTTTTCATTTTGTTGGTTTTGCTGTGCAAAAACTTGTTTGCTGTAGTCCCATTGTTTATTTTTTCTTTTATTTCCCTTGTCCAGTGTGATATAGCAGAAAAAATATTGCTACAAGATATATATGAGATAGTACTTCCTGTGTTTTCTTCTATAATTTTTATAGTTTCATGTCTAACATTTAAGTCCTTAATCTATTTTGAGTTTATTCTTGTGTTTGAGAAGGTGGTTCAATTTCTCTCTTTCTTTTCTTTTTTCTTTCTTTGCACATATCTGCCCAGTTTTCCCAACATCATTTATTGAATGAATGCCTCTTTTCTTTGCCATTAATTCATTTGCATGTAACTGACAGATACGTTAAACCAGATCTATCCCTCGGGAAAGATTGACGTTCTTTCTTTCTTCATTCTCTGATTTTCTTCTTTTATATGGCTGGCTTAATGGGGGTGAAATCCCAGGATTAGAACTCTGCCTTCCAGGAGAAGGTAGGACCTACATAGGTCTCTGAACTCGGCTGTGTGCTCTCACCTGGCCTTCTCATGGAGTTTGGTTATATTTTTGAGTGGTACTGAGGAGTGTCTGCTGTCCTGGATTCTCAGGCTAAACAAGTAAGATACTGTTGAGTTTTAGAAACTGCTTAATGGAAAGAATTGATTAGTATGACTGTGAATCAACAACTTGCTGCAATATTCAACATTTGATCTATAGAGAAACCAAGTGAAACAAAAACACCCCCTTTTGGAGTGCGTGATGTTTGGAATGCAGCAAATTTATACTGAGGAGGGAAATTGTGTAGTCCTTTTACTAAGAGTGAAATGGGTTGTTACCCTTGTGGAAGCATTAAAAATATTAAGGACGGTGGCAACCCTGAGTAGTTTATGCTGATCTGTGTCGCACTTCCCTGAAACTATATGTTAGACATTGGTTAGGGGGAATGCTTCATGTTTGGGTTCCCCCGATGACTTTTTAATGGGAGAAGAGTGAAATATACAGAATGCTAAGGTACATTTGTTTTCACAGCTACTAGTAGTGGGCTTTCCCAATGAAAAGAAAGTTTAAGCTATTCAATTAAGTTACAGGTTGGGGTGGAAATGGTAACCAGAACAAAGGAACACTGAATCAGTTATAATTATTGATATGATTTTTTTGTAAAGGCAGGGTATGAAGGGGAATAGAGAAGCAGAAAAATTGACAGGACAATTACAAAGGCTTGGTGGCACATGAACTATAGTTGAGATGAAGGCAAGCCACTCTAGCTCCTGCATCCACCTCACTGAAGTTAACCTGCCACCTCTGTTCCCAGCCTGGACACAGTTAAAGCCAGTGATGCTGAAGAAGGGAAAGAAGGCCTGTTTAGCACAGGGTAATTTAAATTCTTCTGTTAATGTTCCCATAACTTGAGGGTCAAGAAATCTTAATTTGGCCCCAGTTAAGAGGTCCAAGATTATACGATATGGTCAGTGATGAGTGGCAGAGTATTGTGGCAAGCCTCTGTGGGATTATTGAATGATGATGTGATATGTACCATAATACCAGCAGAGTAATGGAAAGGCAATCTTGAGGTATAAAAATTGAGGTTTGGGGCAGGTGAAAATGTTATGATAGGTTGCACCAGAATCACTATGAAGCTGAAGCTGGAGCAATAAGAAAGACCTAGTTCTTTCCTTGACCTGAATATGTAATTAATATGGATGTGATGAAGATCCTTGTCACTACCAGTTTAAAGTGAAACCTGTTTAAGCAACATAAAAGTCTACCCTTCACAGTGGTTTAATGGGACATGCAAAATGTAAGCCCTGGGTATTGTTCAAACCTTTTGCAGTGAATGTCAGGCAGTGTCAGACTCCGGAAGGACACAGGAAATCTCATCTTTCATTGGGAAACAGTGAGAGCAGGTGTGCTAATCTCCAGCCATCAATCCTCTGTGGCCCAGGAGAAAGAGAGAGGGCTCTTAGGAAGAGCTGTTAATCATTATGCTTTAAACAAGGTAGTTGCCATGATTTAAACAAGTGTCCGTTGTCCCAGGAATTGTAAAAACTGTATAAGAAGTTCAACAAGCTAACTGAGACTGTGTGTGTGTGTGTGTGTGTGTGTGTGTGTGTGTGTGTGTGTGTGTGTGATAGATTTGGTAAATGCTGTCTTCTTGATCTCACTCTCAAGGAGAAGTCAGGGACAGTTTGGTTGCACATGAGAAGGAGTGTGTTGTATATTTATGGTCCTTCCACAAGGACCTTTTGGACCTCTCCAGCTCACTTCCCCAATATGGTGAGATTAGACATAATCACCATAACATTTAAGTTAATTCATTATGTTGATGACATTTTGATCCTTATCCTTCTGAAAGAGAAACTTAGAAGATCTGAGAGCAGTAGTTGTAAATACCCAGGGGTCCCCAAACTTTTTACATAGGGGCCAGTTCACTGTCCCTCAGACCATTGAAGGGCCGCCACATACAGTGCTCCTCTTACTGACCACCAATGAAAGAGGTGCCCCTTCCAGAAGTGCGGCAGGGGGCCGGATAAATGGCCTCAGGGGTCCGCATGTGGCCTGCGGGCCATAGTTTGGGGATGCCCATTAGTCGAATGGTTAGTCAATCCAGCTAAGGTTTGGTACTTAGCACAATCGGTGAACTTTCTAAAATAACTTTAGGTCACCAGAGGTATCACAGTAAATAGTAAATTACTTTCCCCCCAGGAAATAAAAAGGAGGCATACCACTTTGAAGGACTATTTGGCAAGCTATAAAAATACATGTATAATAGGCAGTGGCCCACACATGCTGCTCAGACCCTATCATTTGAGCACATGCACACATAATTTTACAAATTTCTGAAACCAGAATACATGAAAATTGGAAGCTTTGAATGAAACATAATACTGTCCCCTTGTGGCGAACACGGGGATTTTTTTTAATTCACAAAGTTCCTGTTGGTGGTGCTAGAGAGCTAGTTTGCCAGCGTGTTATTAGGCTCTCATGAAAACAATCCCTGTAATTTAAGAACGGCAAATTACATAAGGTATGAAATATCTATGGTACAATATGGGCAGTATCAGAAAAAGGCAGTGATAAAGAGGAAGTTGCACAACTAAATTTTCTAATAAAATGGAATTCGTGTCATGAGAGGTATTTCTGAGGTGTTATCACACATACAAGCATAAAGTAGCACATCTACTTTAGAACTAATTCACAGTTGATTTCTGTTGCTGAGTGGTCTAAATAAAACACGTTTCTTGGTGTATTCCTGAGAGGTGGCATTTAGTAGAACCTCCATTATCAAAGTCAGCTGCTCTGCTCTGTGAACAGTACAAACCCAGTCTAATAACTTAACGCAGTGGGCTGAACTGAGAGCAATATACGTGACAGTGGAGGAAGAACGTAGTTTTGTACCCCAGGGCAAGGTGTGGACACTTAAAGAGTCATAGGCAGTAACCAATATGAGAATCTTAGTGGGCAAACATTAGGAATAGCCCCAGTGTAGGGGATGCGATTGTGGAAAACCCTAAGGAACTTCCAAGGGAGGGTCAGAGTGGGTCACAGAAATGCCCGCATCAAGGATTGAGTTGGTTCAAGAGGGGGAATGGATTATCAGGTTAATGCTCTGCCACTTCCCTAGAAGTAGCCACCTAGGTCATTTCATTAGGTACAGTGGTGCCAAAGCCATGCAGGAGTGGTGGAATAATTATATAAATCACTTGTCTCTTACCTAAGTCATTAATGTGGGAAGAGACTGTTGAATGTTAATAACAGCAACAAAAAAGTAGCCATTTAGAGATGGCATATGGAAAAATCTCCTGGACACAGGGATCCAAGCATATAAACCAGTGAACTGTATAGTGTTACTATTTGCAGTCTCTAGGGAATTCAAGTGAGGTTGACATTTATTCTCTCTTGGACTGGAACCCAAACCCTGACAAGGTCTATCTGGATCCCAGTCATACAGCTCGCTGGACCAAAGAATGCATTCTACACTCCAGTATGCAGAAATAGGTACCCCGAACCCCAACATGACATGAACATATTGCATTCCTTACCATCTATAAATAGCTAAATTGAAAATACAGTGTAAAGATATGGAGGGCTGGCTGGATCACTTAGGTGGATATGTGTTTTGTTCAAATACGAGAAGTAAAGGGGGAACAGTTTTTAAGAAGGTCATGGGATGTTGGACATGAATCAACCATTCCTCATTTTGCGGCTTAAAACAATAACTTGTTACTTCCTGCGATTATGTGGGTTGCCTGGCTTCAGCTGGGCGGCTCTGCTGGTTTCGTGTGGGGTCCCCGCGCAGCCGCATTCAGTGACAGCGGCTGGTGCTGGAGCATCCAGGATGGCCTCTCATCCTCGTGCTCCTCTCCACGTAGTCTCTACGTGGTTTGGACTTCCTTACAGCATGGCAGTTGGGCTGCAAAAAAGAGAAGGTGAAAGATGCCGGTCCTCGGACAGTCCCAGAACATCCTCCGCTAGCTCCTGTTGCCCACTGTGAGTTACGTGGGTGGTGGCTCCGCTCTGCTCGAGAGGAGCAGCGCGCACGCATGAAGGATCGTCAGCGAGGCACCACACTTCGGCTACGGAAAACTGAAGTGCCTCCTTGTCACAGGAAGCCAGTTAAAAATGAAAAAAGACCACTCAGTGCTTGTTGATCCAGGTTGGACCCTCCGAGGCTTGCTGCTTGTCTGCACCATATTTCTGTTTCTGTCCACCTAGTTGTTGGGGGGTGAGCTCTGCTTGCTGGAAGGGACGTCCTCGATTCACCTACAGCTGGGCCTTTCAATTCAGGGGACAGTCCTAGAAGTTCGGTAGCTCTTTTCCTGCTAATCAAACCGTGTTGGTACATTCGTGAATATGAGACACTTTTTTGGTACCTGTTATTAACTTCTAGAATATAACGGCCAAGGGACATAATGGAATCCCCCTTACTAGGGGTGGAGGATGTGGTATCTTTATTAAATAAGTATCCTGTGGTTGTGGGCCATCTTTCTAAGTCTAACCTATGGTTCTATGAGTGCTAGTATGCAGTGGTTCCTTGAACCAGCAGCGTCAGTACCATCTGGGACTTGTTAGAAATGCAAAATTTGGGGTCCCAGCCTTAAAACTCACTGAATGAGAAACTCTGAGGGTGGGCCCAGCATCTGTGTTTAACAAGGGTTCCAGATGGTTCTGTGTGTGCTAAAGTTTAAGAACAGCAGTCATACACGGCCCATAAAAGTCCCTTTCCCTCCTGCCACTTTCCTGGATTGTGCTGAGCAGATGGCACTCACTCTGGGTCCAGATGACTTATTTCTAAGTAACTTGAAACAGAAACGGGGGCCAGGACCACTAACATTTTGTCAACAGTTATCTTTCAGATTGTTTTCACCTTCAGAGTCCTGCCTATACATGAGACAAGCAAAGTCTGTCCCCACTGTTGACTTTTCTGTGCTAATCACAGTTCTGAGACCAGTGTTCAGACCAAGGTTAACTAAAGAAGCCTCGAGGCCTCTCATGCTGGTAATATCCCCAAAGGCTACCTTTCCCAATCCTATTATTTAGCAAATATTTATCTTTAGCTTGGTACTTCTCTACTTCCCATGGTCTGAATCTGACACTGAAATACAAATCACAAAAGGGAAGTCTGAAGGGCTTTGAGAATGCTACTGTCCTTTATCTCCTGGATTTCCTGGAGTGATACTTATTGTGGCTTAGATGGGACTGAGTACTGACTGCAGGTGATCAGTTGTGACTATAGTGCAGTTTTACCACAGGCTTGTGTTTTAGTCAGTACCTTTGATATATAACACACCCTGAAATGCACAGTGGACTATAATATAAAAATGTGTAAAAGACATGATCTTTCACTTCTAGGGGCTTATAATCTGTAAATAAAATATGTGCATAACAAATATGATGCAGATTGAGTGCCCTGAGAAAGGATCTCAGTGTTATAGAGTTCAAAGAAGATAGAAATTCCTTTATGGGTGGTGACCAGTGAAGGCTTCCTGGAGGAATTGGCATTTCTGATGAATCTTGGGTACCTTTGACAGGTAGGAGTGTGAGTGTGCGTGGGCCGTGGGCCGTGTCTGAGCATGAAGAAGGTGGAGCCGAGAACCCGCAGATGACTATTTGTATCCCCAGCACCTAGTCAGTGACTGACACAGCATAGGCGCTCCATAAATATCATGTGATCTGTCTGACTCGTAGACAGACCATTGACCGACTAGCAGGTTTTGGTTTTTTCTTTCTTTGCGAAAAAGACAAAAGAAGAAGATACAGTTTTATAAAATGTAAAAATCGATTGGAAGACATGCTGATTTCAGAAACATTAAGGTGTGAGAGCCAAGTGCTTTGTCTGAATCTTAAAGGCAGCCAAAAATGTGAAACCGATGTTCCAGTAAGAGAACAATGAAACACAGAAGATATGTTGGAGCCAAGTAGCTCCCTTCCCCACCTCAGCCTAGCCTACATCTCCCTCTGCTCTGCTCCGCAGCCCAGGAGGCAGGCTTGCGGGATCTCCTACATCAGCCTGGACTGCCTTGCATTCTGGCTTCTGGGAGAGCTTAGCCCCAGTGCAGACTGGCAGGGGACTGCTGGGGCAAGGAGGAAAAAGTTGACATTATTTCTCCCAGTTCACTATTTTGGGAACTGGTGGGGTCACTGCTGAAATGAAGGCCGCAGCTCCTGGCCATTAGCTCATGAGAAAATAGCTGATAATGACATGCTCACCCTTGTATGTGCTCAAATCTACCTCCCTCTACCGGGCCAGAATCCAGCCCTGTGGGGCTGTGCTGGTCTGAAGTAGCACCCACGTTACCAGGCACTGCCAGGGATTTCCAAAGAAGAGGAGACCAATCTGAGCGAGGAGAACCCCAATAGAAAACCACATGTAAGGGGCTAGAGAGAATATGACCCTAGTGAAGTTCACATAGTGTTTCCCAGCCTGGGCTAAAGTTCTCAGAAACTGATACCTTGGCAAAGCTCAGCAAGTATTCCTAGGGCTGCTTCTCATGGTACACATTGCTTTTTCTTTTTCTTTCACAAAAGTTGACTTCATGCTCCTTTCCTGGGGGAGGAGTTACCAACAAATAAATTAATAAAGGTAAGGGGAGTAAACTGAAGGCCTGGGGTTCGTCACTTCCCCTAAAAAATCATCTAAACTATTTCAGTTACTTGGGTAGTCATGTGATGGCTACCATTTACAACTAATAATCCCCGAGTATTTTCTTTACGATTTTTTTTAAATCTATGTACAATAATTGAGGAACCATTTCCAACCGTGTGACCTGAGGCAAATTGTTCAATTTTGCTATGGCTCAATTATTTTCAAGGTAAAATGAAGATGATACCACATTAGGTAGATGCTTGCGTTATCTTCATGCTCTACTTTACAAAATTGGGATGTTGTGAGGATTCAGGGAGATGCTATATGGAAATTGTGTAGCCCAGAGCCTGGAACAAAAATCACTTACTACTGTAGGAAAATAAAGTGACTGAGCCCCCACCACGTGCCAGGCACGGGTGGGGGTGGGGGTGGGGGGAGCTTGGCCATGGTTCATGGCATCTGACTCCCAGCGGCCCTACCACGCGGTTCGAGTTCTAAGTGCAGAGGCGAAGGGGCAATTATCTTAGGAAAGGGGCAACGGAGGGCGGTGTGCAGGGTCCCAGGCACGCGGCGGGGGCTGTGCGCGAGGGCGCAGGCGCTGTGTTGCGTGCGTCTCCCCTGGTGCGTGGGCGCGGCTCGCTGCCCCGGGCCAGCGCCATGAGGACCAGGCACGAGGGCCTGCTGCTCACGTTCAGCGCGGCCACTCTCTTCAGCTTCTGGTGCCTCTTCGTAGCCAGGATAACTCAGACCAGTGAGCGTGTGTGGCCGGGCGGGAGAGAAGGGGATGGGAGGGGTGACACGGGCACCCGACAGGGTCGCCGGCCCTCATCTCAGGGGCCTTTCTGTTGTCCCCCCCCCCCCCCCCCGCCAATCCCCCAGCCCAGTCCCCGTCCCGCGGGCGGTTGAGCGGTAACGGGCACCTAGGTCCACCCCCGTGGCCTTGACTGCCATGGGACGTACGCTTACACGTTGGCCCGCGGGCCTCGGGCCCTGTCTGGACTCCCTGCGCGCCATTCCCTTCGTGGGTTCCAGGGCCGGATCTGTGCCAGCTGCCCCACCCTCCACCCCATTATTTCCGGAAACGTGAATGGCTGACTCCAGGAGCTTTTCCCACACAGCCAACATGTTTCCTCCTCCTTGTTCTGTGTCACTGCCAGGCGTCCCCAAACTACGGCCCGCGGCATGCAGCCCCCTGAGGCCATTTATCTGGCCCCCACCGCACTTCTGGAAGGGGCACCTCTTTCATTGGTGGTCAGTGAGAGGAGCACTGTATGTGGCGGCCCTCCAACGGTCTGAGGGACAGAACTGGCCCCCTGTGTAAAAAGTTTGGGGACCCCTGCACTGGACCATACTTCAAGGCGCCACCCTAAAGTATTTTCTGGGAAGCTCGAACCGCGTGGGATGATGGAGACCAACATACTCGACAACTCACAGCACCGGTTGCGCAGCCGAACTATCTCCAATGGGCCATCGGCTCGCATTACCACTTTGAAACACACCAAGGGTTTCATTTATTGTTGTCGAAAAGGTTGTCAATTTAGCAAATAACAGTAGAGGTTGCCCAGTTAAATTTGAATTTGAGATAAACAATAAATAGGTTTATAGTGTAAAAATTGAATGGGATATATTGATACTAGAAAATTGTTTATCTGCAGTTCAAATTTAACTGGTTTTCTGTTTCAACTCTGGTCTATAGTGTAACATTTTAGCATTCACACAGTTGAATTTTGAGTTGAAGACTTAGGGATTCTGCAAATATATTAACCCAGCTTTCCAAGATTGTCCTTAGGTTGTTTTAGGTTACACTTGCATTCCTCTTCTTAAGCTCATTTATGACTCGGTGCACACAAAGCAATCTTGGCAGTAGGGTCAAGGATAAAGTTTGTAAGTGGTGTTAAGTCCTCTAATTAATGTTTAAACTATGTTTTTGGCCCCTGATTAATACTAAATTTTGTCCTATACTTACAATACCAATATTGTACCCCATTTGTTCCAAAGATTAAAAATCTATATTATCTGATATATACAACTAAAGCATTTTGTATAGCTATCGGGGGAAAGAGTTTTCCTGGCAGTGACAAAAGCACATGCAAAGGACCTGTGGTAGAATTAGTTTGATATGTTCAGCCAACGATAAAAAATAACATGGAGGGTTGTAGAGGGATGAGATCATGGAGACAATAGTAAGAACTATGACTTTTGTTCTGAGTAACATAGGAAGCCATCTGCATGAAAAGGCACTCATCATCACTAATTAGGAAAATGCAAATCAGTGAGGTATCATCTCATACCAGCTATTATCAAAAAAGATGAGAAAAAGCAGGTGTTGGTGAAGAGGTGGAGAAAGGGATGTACACTATTGGGAATGTAAATTGGTGCAGCCACTATGAAAACAGGATGGAAGTTCCTGGAAAACTAAACACAGAACTATCATATGGTCCTGCAACTCCACTTCCGGCTTCCTGTCTGAAGGAAACACAAACACTACGCACTGAGCCACAGCAAATGTGGCATCTTTGTTTTCACAGTCGCGCACCCACAGGCCGCCTCGCAGATTTTCTCTTAGCTTAGCAATTTTTCCCCCTCTCCCGCCCCTTCTCACTCGGCAGCATGGCACTTTATAGGCCCAGCACCTCAGCAATTTTCAGGGCAGAGATGTTACCCAGCCCCAGAGAGAGGGGCTTGTTTTGGGGCACCCAAACTTCATGAGTGAGTTTTTGGGGGTCTCTTTATTTCATTGGTGGAAGGAAAGTGCCCTCCTCCCCATTCGAGTGGTGGACGGTATAGAATCACCAAGGTGTACGACCTTGTGCTGATCAAATGCCATGAGCAGAACTGCTGAGTAGAGCAGCTCCCAGGTTAGTCAGCAGAGTCTGGGAGCCAAGGGCCCTTGAGCTCTTGGTCATTCCTGACGCCCTTTGCCTGTGCACTTTGAGGTAATTGCATTTGGACAATTCCATTAGACTTTGTTGTTTAAATGCATGCTTCTTTCCCCCTTCCCCTGCAAGCCTGATGGTTAGTTAGTTTAGAGTAGGAACCTGACTTTATCCTGTCTTGTTTACCTGTCGGTAAGTGGCACATGACACATATGAAATGGAAGAGAGAATGAGTATCTCTGCGTGCTTCTCCTTAGCGAAGTTGTTTAGTGGACGACATGCGGAGGGAAAGCTGGGTCACAGCCCCCCATTGTATAGGACCTTGTATACTAAGGCAAATCCTTGGACCTGATTCAGCTAGCATTTAGGAAACCTTTTAAAGTCTTCAAACAATTTCCAGAAGACTAATTGTGGATTGCAGGTGAGAGTCCAATTAAGAGGCAATTATAATAACAGTACAGCAAGAGGCAATAAAGACTGAACTCTGTAGCAGAGAGACGATGAGAAAGATAAAACAGAGGCCTATCACAGTGCTTCTCACATTTTAACGGGGCATACCAGTCTCCTGTGAATCTTATTAGAATGCGATGCTGGCTCAGTCGGTCTGCGGAGAGACCTGAGAGTACATTCTAATAAGCTCACAGCTGGTGTCACAGACTGTGCTGTCCGGTGTGGTGGCTCCTCAGGTGGCACTGGGCACTGGAAGTGGAGTGTGTGCAACTGGGGAACTGAACTTTAATCTCATTTTATTTTAAGGTAATCTAAATTTACTTTTTAAATGAAAGCAAGCAGTGAAATATTTCTCCATTAAGCAAAATTTTATTGTTTTGGTAAGACTACATTTTACTGTAACTTAGCATTTAGCATCTGAATTAAGATGTACTATAAGTATAAAGCACAGTTTTTAAAATACTTAGTACAAAAAAGTGTAAACTATTTTATGAATCACTTCTTTAAATTTTTTTATTTATTGATTTTAGAGGGAGAGGAAGGGGGAGAGAAAAACACTGATTTGTTGTTCTACCTGTTTGTGCATTCAATTGTTGATTCCAGTAGGAGCCCTAACTAGGGTTTGAACACCCAACCTTGGCTTATTGGGATGACAGTATAACCCAGTGGTCCCCAACCCCTGGGCCACAGACCGGTACCGGTCTGTGGGCCATTTGATACTGGTCCACAGAGAAAGAATAAATAACTTACATTATTTCCGTTTTATTTATATTTAAGTCTGAACAGTTTTATTTTATTTATTTATTTTTTTGTATTTTTCTGAAGTTGGAAACGGGGAGGCAGTCAGACAGACTCCCGCATGCACCCGACCGGGATCTACCCGGCATGCCCATCAGGGGACGATGCTCTGCCCATCTGGGGCGTTGCTCTGTTGCAACCAGAGCCATTCTAGCACTTGAGGCAGAGGCCATAGAGCCATCCTCAACACCCAGGCCAACTTTGCTCCAGTGGAGCCTTGGCTGCAGGAGGGGAAGAGAGAGACAGAGAGGAAGGAGAGGGGGAGGGGTGGAGAAGCAGATGGGTGCCTCTCCTGTGTGCCCTGGCCGGGAATCGAACCCGGGACTCCTGCACGCCAGACCGACGCTCTATCACTGAGCCAACCGGCCAGGGCCTGAACAGTTTTATTTTTTAAAAATGACCAGATTCCCTCTGTTACATTCATCTAAGACTCACTCTTGACGCTTGTCTCGGTCACGTGATACATTTATCCGTCCCACTCTAAAGGCCGGTCTGTGAAAATATTTTCTGACATTAAACCAGTCCGTGACCCAGAAAAGGTTGGGAACCACTGCTATAACCAACTGAGCAACCTGCCTAGGGCTCATTAATTACATTTTTGTGGTTTTTTGGTTTGTTTGTTTGTTTTTGTTTTTTTTAGTGAGGGAGAGACACACACAGAAAGAGACAGACAGATAGGAAGGGAGAAAGATAAGAAGCATCACCTCATAGTTGCATCACTTTAGGTGTTCATTGATTGCTTCTCATACGTGCCTTGACCAGGAGGCTCCAGTCAAGCCAGTGACCCTAGCTTAAGCCAGCGACCATGGGGTCATGTTTATGATCTTATGCTCAAGCCAGCAACCCTGTTCTCAAACCAGTGACCTCAGGGTTTCAAACCTGGGTCCTCAGAATCCCAGGCTGACACTCTATCCACTGCACCACCACTGGTCAGGCTCATTAATTACTTTTATGCTGAATATATACTGAAAAAATATGTTAGATATATTGGATTAAAAATAATATTTTTAATCACTTTCACTTGTTTATTTTCACCTTTTAAAATATGGATAGTAGAGAACGTAAATTTACAAACGTGGCTCACATTTTATTCCTGCCAGCCCCTCGATGTGAAAGCAAAGGTCAGTGGTTCTCAGGACCTTACCTTGTTTATGGGTAGAAGTCACACTGGCCCATTGCACATGTGGACTGGTATTTATTTCTACAGTTTTACTACAATGGATTCAAAACATCAAATTATAGTTTATTTTAAACTTTGCAAGATGGTTCCATAAAAGTTCATCCTCACAAAATATCTGAATATGCAAGTAATATAAATATTTTTAATAGAATGTTGATGAATTGAATTATCAGGTAAAAATGTACAAGAAATAAAACTGAGACTAGAGATTATGTCCTTTAATGTTTCTGTGTAGTTGTCTCTGCAAATACCACTTCCTCTAGAGAAAACACTTTCTTTTCATGTTTACCAAATTGATCCCGCAGGGTCTGGCTTATATTGGCCCAGAGATGTTGCATCACCTGTGATATATCAACTCCAAACACATGACCCATTTTGCAAAGAGAAAATTACCCAGGGAACTCCAGAAACATACGGTTAAACTGGTTAAAACTATATCCCCATTTAAATTTCTGAGTGCTCCTAAGTGGTAGTCACTATATGGATATTCAAGATTTATCTGGGTGCACTTCTTTTGGGGAGTATGGTTCTGTTTTAGAATCCCTTTAATCAGTTCCTATGTGGGCAAGTCCATTCAGTAATGGCACCCCAGATCTCAAAGACTGAACCCTCTGCCCTGGACTAAGGTTAGTGGAAGCCAAGGCAGGGATGCAGGAAACATCCCCAGGTAAGGCTAGGATCATACCCTATCACTACATTGTCTTGCTCCTTTTTACAAGTGCATCTCTAGACTTTTGCTCTCAAATCTATATTAATAGACCTATCTCTCCCTTGAACTTCAAAGTCATATAGTCAAATGTTTGCCTTTTATTTGGAAGCCTCATAGGCATCACAATTGCTTTTATGACATTATTCTCTTCATAGCTGCATAGTATTCCATTGATAAGTGAATAAATAATAGCTCATGAATAAGTAGTACTTATTATACATTTGTTAAAGCATTTTTAATGTGCTTATCCATGTGGTTTACATGCATTATTGAATCATGTTTTCACAAGAACTCTGAGGCAGGGATTCAAATATGTCCATTTAGACATAAAGGAACAGAGGCTAACAAAAATTGGACAGCTTGCCCAGGCTGCACAAATATTAAGTGGCAAAACTGAGATTCAGTTATATGTGATTTAACACCAGAGCCACCAGAACTGTTAAAAAGATATTCTGTAATTCATTTAGCATATTTCCATTGTTAGGTACTTAAGGTGTTTTCCAGTTTTCTTATAATGATAAATAACGCTGCCTATGTTGAACATCCTTAGAGCCAAATCTGTGTACCTATTTCAAGTCTTTTTCTTTATTTTATTTTTTTTTTTTTTAAATTTTTTTTAAGTTTTATTTATTTATTTATTTATTTTAGAGAGGAGAGGGAGAGACAGAGAAAGAGAGAGAGAGAGAGAGGAGAGAGAGAGAGAGAGAAGGGGGGAGGAACTGGAAGCATCAACTCCCATATGTGCCTTGACCAGGCAAGCCCAGGGTTTCGAACCGGCGACCTCAGCATTTCCAGGTCGACGCTTTATCCACTGCGCCACCACAGGTCAGGCTCAAGTCTTTTTCTTTAGATAAACTCTTGGAAGTGAATTTTCTGAATCAATTGGTTGTCCCCTCTAATTACAAATCTGATACACGCACCTTCCAGATATTAGTATTTTTAACATTTCAACCTTTTTCTTCAGTCTTTTATGTGCATATATATACCACATGTATATAGACAATATATACATGTATACACACATTTAGTGCTAGGTACAAAGCTATATTGAAGCATATATTTTATATTTTTGTTATACATTTTGAAAATTGTATGATACCATTGCTACATATATAAACATACACATGTGTTTTCTTTGTAGGTAATCAATTAATCAATTGTAGAAACCATATTTTGGAGTTTAAAGAAACTATTCTACATTTAAGAAACAAAACTGAAAGAAATCGCCAAGAGCTGATGGGAGCCTTGAGTAAACTGAAGGATGACAGTAGACAGAGAAGAAATGTATCAGTAAACTTAGGTTTGTGTTCCTTTTGTTTTTGTGTAGGGTGGTTTGTTTATGTTTTGTGTTTGGAACTTTAGATTTGTTGCTTCCTGATTTTAAGACATTTCTCCCTAATATAACTGAATCAATACTTGTTCTTTTACGGTCAGACGTGGAAAAATCAGGTAAGAGACTTCACTGATACTCTGCCTCTCATCTCTACCTGGAAGATGGTCTTTCTGTGTTTTCCATCTCTGTGAATTGCACCACCATCCATAAATCCATCCAACAGATGCAGCCAGAAGCCTCTTGACTCCTCCTCTCCCTCCTGCTTGCTTCCATGTCCGTCAGTAAGCAAGCTCGTTGGTTCGTGTTTCTCTACCTCTCACAAATCTGCCCGTATTCTTCCATCACTGTCTCCACCACCCTGGTCAGGTGCCTCATGTTTCAGTGGAATGACTGCTAACACACTCCTGTTTTCTCTCTCTCCAGTGTTGTTCCCACCTGCCCATCCTCCCTGTAGCCAAAGTGAAGGCTGCACTGCCTTGTATATCAACCTTCAGTGGTTTCCTTTTCCTTCAGGAGGAAGAGTCCTGCCGTGTGCTCCCCCCAAGTCCTCCCCCGACCTTAAATGTCCGGAAATCATCAGTTCTCTATTCCTATAGTTTTCCACTTTCCCTAATGCCATGCAAATGGAACCACATAGTGTGGAATCCTTTGAGACCAGCTTCTTCCACTTGGTATAGATTCATCCAAGTTGTCGTGTGACCAATTGTTTGTTCTTTTTCATTGTCGAGTGGCATTTCATTGTATGAATGTACAATGAAGTCTGTTTTACCAACTGAGGGGTATTTGGGTTGTTTTCGGTGTTTTGGGTGATTACAAGTACCTGTTGCTATAAGCACTCATGTATGGAGGTTTTTGTTGTTGTTTGTTCGTTTGTTTGAATTTTCATTTTCTTTAGGATAAGTATCTGGAGTTCATGAGCATATGGCAAGTATGTGTTTAAATTATAAGAAACTACCAAACTGTTTTCTAGAGTGGCTGTACCATTTTGCATTCTCCCAGTAATTGTGTGAGAATTCCAGTCCTCCCATTTATTATGGCTGTTGCAATGCCATGCTATCTCATAGCTTTAAGGTACATTTCTTTAATGTGATGGTGTTGAACATTTTTAGGTGCTTATTTTCTGCCCGTCTATCTTCTTTCTGGCTGTGCAAATCTTTTGGACATTTTGTAAATATTGGGTGGTTTGTTTTCTTGTTGTGTTTTAAGAGTTTTTTTAGTATATCTTGGATACATATTGGATGGATATGTGATTAGAAATATTTTCTCCCAGTCTGTGGCTTATCTTTCCTTTCTCCTTATGGCATCTTTCAGAAAGCAAACATTTTTAATTTTGATGAAGTCCAATTTATCACTTTTTCTTTTTATGTATTATGCATTTTGATGTATCTAAGAACTCTTTGAATCATGAGAATTTTTTAAATGTGTTTTTTATTTTATTTTATAGGTTTAGGTTTTACATTTTAGGTCTATGAAAACTTTGAGTTGATTTTTATAAACAGTGTGTGAAGTATAGGTTGAGATTCATTCTTTTTCCTATGGATGTCTAAGTATTCTAGCACTATTTGTCAAAAAAGCTGTTCTTTCTGCATTGAATTGCCTTTGCATGTTAGAACAAAAATCTTCTATAGTTGTGTGGATCTGTTTCTGGATTCTCTGTTCTGTTCCATTGGCCTACGTGTATATCTATCTATCTATCTTGATTAACATATTATGAATTAAAATTAAGTAGTGGGAATCCTCCAACTTTGTTCTTTTATTTTCAAAATTGTAGAGGAAAATTCAAATGAGTGGTAAAAATAGAGTCATTAAATATTGAGAAGGCTACAAAAATGATAAGGATACAGACTTTACTGATACTGATCAAAGTAGCAGAACCAATGGATATGAGATTTGGAAATATTTTCTGTTACCGTATATTTCTCTATAGTATGCTTCACTTACACGTCCTTCACTTGGAACTGACAGTTCCATTAGCCTCCAGCTGTGTAGCTCACAATGCTAGACTTCAATCAGGTACAGGAAGCCCTCACTTCATGTCATCGATCAGTCCTGTGACTTGAAGGTAAATGATATATAAGGAAACCAATTTTACCCTATGCTAATTGATACAAACAGGAGTTAAGTTTCTATGGCATCTCATCAATGTTAACGAAAGGATGTTGAACAACATGATGTTATTGGAGGACCTGCCATATTGCTTTTTAAATAAATATGAATTGATTTTTGAATTACAATTTGTAGCCTTATGATTTTTATAATTTACACTTAATAGTATTTCTCTTATTTATTAATCAGTGAATTGATTTATTAACTCTCTTTAAAAAAAATTGTACCAGAGGGAGAAAAATCCTATAGTCATGAATTCAAAGCCCTATTTTTTTTCTCTCTTTCAGTTGGGAAGAAAGTGAGTACATTGAATAAGAGTGAAACAATATCTAATGCATTTGAAGACTTGAAGTTCTTTTTCCCTCATCTGAGAAACATAGGCAGAATTTATCCTAATGTAATCATTAGCAAAGGAAAAACAGGCGGTAAGAAAATTAGAATTGTAATATCAAATACAGGCATTTTGATCTTCTGGGACATGTTTTTAAGTTTTAAAATGTAATCCATTAAAATATACTCTGTGTGATATTTAGACCACCAGCCTATCTGGCACTAATTTGGATCACCAGAAATCAGTACATTGTCTGGCTGAAAAAGTAGTTTAATAAATATTTGGAGACTTGAATTCAAATTCAATTTTAATACAGATGCTTTGAAAATAAGTCAATATAAATCAAATATATGTTAAGCATCTGCTCAGTACTTGGTGATTCTTTTCTCTTTTTTAATTGTATTTATTGGAGTGTCATTGATTGATAAAACCATATAGTTTTCAAGTATACAACTCAACAAAACATCATCTGCACAAAGCATCTTGTGTCCATTGCCCCAAGCAAGGTGTCTTTCCATCTTCACTACCCACCTCTTTGCCCACCTCTACCTAGTTCCACCCCCTTCCCTCCTATCACCACACTGTTGCCTGTGTCTTTGTGCTATATATGTTTTTCGCTTAATCTCTTCACCTTCTTGCATCCAGTCCCCAATCCCCTCCCCTCTGACACCTATCAATCTATTCCATATATCCATGCCTCTGTTTCTATTTTGTTCATCACAGACAATTCTCTACTGACTCTAATCAAAGGAATTGCAAAACTTGTGCCCAAAATGCTGTTAAAAAATATGTTGACCATTGCTAGTGCATAGTATGGGGTCAGTGGGGATGGATTCAGTTCTTACGTGGCCTAATTACCTTTAGTTTGTTCCCTGGCACCAGGGTTTAGCTCAAATCCTTACCATTTAGCTTTTAATCTGGTGTAACATGGTTGGCACAAACATGGAAGGATAGAACATGTTGGGCTTCTTATGTGCCAGACTCTGTGCTTCACATTCATCATTTCATTTAACTTCCCAACAGCTGAGGCAAATACAATAGATCTTATGGCTAACTAGTTTTACAGATTTTACAAAATGAAGCCCAGAGATTTACTAATTGTACAGAGGGGTGAGCAATTGAAGACATTTTGAACATCAGATTTTTCTGATTACACAGCCTTGCTTGCTCCCACGTGGGCGTAATACCATAATAACTGGGCTACACAACAGGATGTAAAACTTCAAAATGTTTCCCTTTAAATGCTCAACTGCTTTAAACTTTTCTCATTAAAGAGCTGCTGCCTCCTTTTTTGTACTCTCTAATCCCTGCAAATAATCCAGCACTCTGAAGATTCCATAGATTCTTAAAACCACTAAAATACTTAGCCCCAGTAATCGATATATAGAAAGCACAAACAGTACAGACGAATATGCTGATGTCCATCATTCCTCCTTTGGTTTGGATAAATCTTCTTCTCATCTGGTCATCTTCTTATTTCCCCATCTTTATGAGGACTGAGGTCTGCAAAGGCTGTACAGAAGTGTTGTTTGAGCTAAGCCTTGAAGAATGAGTTCAAGCTTGCCGGGTAGGGGGAAAGCATTTAGTTAGAAGGGGGATGTTAAGCCAACTCTCAGAAACGTGCCTTTCTCTTGCCTGACCAGGCGGTGGCACAGTGGATAAGAGCGTTGGGCTGGGATGCGGAGGACCAAGATTCGCAAACTCCCAAGGTCACCGGCTTGAGCACGAGCTCATCCAGCTTGAGCGCAGGGTCGCTGGCTTGAGCAAGGGGCCACTCGCTTTGCTGTGGCCCTGGGGTTACTTGCTGTGCTATAGCCCCTCGGTCAAGGCACATATGAGAAAGCAATCAATGAACAACTAACAACACTAAGGAGCTGCAATGAGGAACTGATGCTTTGCATCTCTCTCCAAATCTGTCTGTCCTCATCCGTCTCTCTCTCTGTCTCTGTCTCTCTCTCTCTCTCTCTCTCTCTCTCTCTCACACACACACACACACACACACACACACACACACAGAAACGTGCCTTCTCACAGACTTCACCCATTCCATTGAGTGAGCTCCTAATATTTTTAATCACTTTCACTTGTTTATTTTCACCTTTTTAAATGTGAATAGTAGAGAATGTAAACTTACAAACATGGCTCACATTTTATTCCTGCCAGCCCCTTGATGTGAAAGCAGAGGTCAGTGGTTCTCAGGACCTTACCTTGTTTATGGGTGGAAGTCACACTGGCCCATTGCACACGTGGACTGGTGTTTGTTTTTACAGTTTTACTACAATGGATTCAAAACATCAAATTATAGTTTATTTTAAACTTTGCAATATGGTTCCATAACAGTTCATCCTCACAAAATATCTGAATATGCAAGTAATATGACCATACAACTCACCCACACATAGAAGTAAACAGAGATATTGATGCTCAATTGTCTTTTCCTCCGCGGTTTGAAATGGGGGTTCCATGCTTGGGTGCCTGCAGCGGCTTTTGCTCTGGGTGTTCCCACGGTTAAGCGAGGAGATCACAGTTACCTGAAGCAGACGCTGACCTCGCTCTTCTCCAGGATGACGCTGGCAGAGCAGCGGGACTCGGTCGTGATTGTCTCCATTGCAGATGTACGTGTGAGGGTAACCGCTGTCTTTAGGCCCAGTCCTCCGGCTGCATGCTAATCGCCATATCATTGCACATGCCCCTTAAATTTAACAAAATAATCCACACAGGCCTTTTTTGGAGAGCAGACAATGTATTTAATACTTTTTTGGTACTACCAAAAGGGAATTAAATATGTCAATCTAAAAAGATTATTTAAGTATCATATTTGCATTGTTAAATATGTAACTAGGAGCTCCGTTTTGTTTCTGATTGTTTGTTTGTTTTTGTTAGTGGTGGTGTTCCTCTTACTCTGTGCCTGTGAAGTTGATTAAATGCTCTGAACCTCAATTTTCTCATCAATAAAATGGGGCTTATACCCCTTATTTTTTACTACTTGTCTTTAGAACTAACTGTTATAGTACATGTAAGACACCTGTCACATAATAAATCCTGAATAAATATTAATACTATGTTTAAAGTATAATATATTTTAGCATGAGCAAGTAGCTGGTGATTCAATTTATGGCTGTCTTAATGACCTTAAGTTCTATAATAGCGTTATTTGCATAGTGACTGATATTTTTAACAAACAACCTAACTATATATATTCAGAAGTGCCTTCCAGAAAACTCAGATTTCATGCTAAAACTGTCTTTATTCAAAATATTTTCAGAATTTTATATTGAGAATGCTTGTGGGCCTTGAGGCTACATCTTGTAAATACCATTGATTGTTTAAAAAAAATCACCTGAGAGAATAAACCACCAAAAGCTATTTACAAATAAGTTTGTTATCTAATAGCCCAGTGTTCAAGAAAGAGTAGGCACACAAAGTTTGTTAATGGGAGGAAATTTGAGGGTTAAGCTGAGAAATACTGTCTGGAAAAATGTGGAATGGTTTAGAAGTAGGCTTATTGTCGTACACTACTCACAAAATAAAGATATCTTCAAAAAAGAGCAGTTCTTTGAGATAAGCCATCTGATTTTTAGGGAAAAAATGTTTTAGATGGCATAGTTTTGTGTACTACTAATTTTTAAGGGTAAATAATGTATATTTTATATTGTGACAAAGGAAAGAATAAAATACTTTGATTATTCAAGTCACACCTTTTAGACACATGGATATTTGAAATTATTTTTTAGAACTGAAAACACTGGAAGTGATTAGGACATAATGACATTCCACACATAAAGTAGATTTACACATAGCAATCATGTATTAATAAAACTATGAGGCATGCTTAGTTTCAGTAAACTATTTTTCTCATTTTTAGAGTAATGAAAATTATTTAAACTCTGTTGTTGACATGATTACAAAAAAGTAAGTACTACTGGATAAATTTTTAAATGGCTATTCTTTTTTCTATTTTACTTTTCCTGTTCAATTATTTTATTAGTGATTATATTATTTTTAATGTGTATCTGTGCAGAAAGAGCCTGCAGTTCTATCTAAGCTCTGATGAATTATAGCTTATCATTTCCCCCAATTGTGTAGGTTATCTTCCTAATACAGTCCATATTTTTCATCTTATTGGTATAATATCTGTTCTCCCTGAAATTCATTGTCTCTGTGAGAGGCCTACTAGTTTATCTTTAAACCTTTTTTTCATTTACTTGAGAGAGAGAGAGGAAGTGGGGGGACAGAAGGGAGAGAGGAGAAGCACCCTCTTGTTCCACTTAGTTGTGCACTCATTGATCGCTTCTCGTACATGCCCTAACCAGAGACCGAGGCCAGGTCTCAAACCCGGGACCTCAGTGTGCCAGGATGACACTCTGTCCACTGAGCCACCCATCCAGGGCCCCTACTAGCTTATCTTTAGAACATTGTTCTGTTCCTTACCGTAGGAGGTTACTTTCACTGCTCCTGCTTATGATCTCCTGCTGTGTGCGGATAAACCGATATGAAGCTATTGATCAAGCAAGATGTGGAATGGTCCCAGCCTTCCACATGTTTATGTTCCAGTGGGCGATAAAACTGGCAAAAACCAAATCACAAGGGGCTAATGTTATCGTAGCGGTGGTGGGGGTACAATATGAAAACCTGTAGGAGGAAGTATTTCACTGTACTTACAGATATCAGGAAGGACTTTCTTGAGAAGGAAACAATTGAGCTAAGACTAAGGGTATAAGTAGGGATTCTTCCAGCAGAAAAAAGGAGAAAGGGAATGCCTAGCAAATAGAATTGCCTGAGAATGCAATATGCTAGATTTTGGGAGTATAAGTACATCCCAGAATGTGGGATTTGTGTATTTTAATTTTTTGACATGTCTGTCTCTACTTTATAGAAGATATACTTTGGCTAAAAAGTATTAATTCTATGATATTAATATCATGTATCAACATGTAAAATTATTCAAATCAAAATATTATGTAGATATGCATAAAGAAATTCTTTTTTAACTATTTGTGTTATTTTTGGTGTATCAAATGTTCAATTATAAGCCTCCATTTACTTCTATTTATAGATTCAAGAGGCAACTGAAGTCTGGATCCTTAGAAGTCATTTCAATACCTGCCTTTTTTTATCCAGACACATTACATGCCAAGCAATCAACTAAGGAGTCACAAAAATTGAAGCGGTATGACATTTAGAAAATTGTATCCTTAAATAGCTAACTTCATTTGATGAAATGATGGAATCAGCATCTAATTTCAAATACAGATCCTATTTCAAATTGGATCCTTTGCCAAACACAGCCAGCTCCACAGACTTGCAAGAGCTGACTATGTGCATTGATGTCCAGATCTGTGTTCAGTGACATCATTTGGTAACGTGAAATCAGGAGCATTCACACCACAGAAATGGGCAAAAGCTCTCCTCTTCCTCAAAGAGAGACATGTTAAACACTTACCATCAGCACACCACTGACTATCTATATTCATGTTTACAGACTGTAATGAGAAAAAGCATAATGGAGAAAAAATCCTAGGGTTATAAATCATTACACCTGGATTCTAGACCCAGTTTTTCTATTTATTGATAATTCTAGTCAGGCAATTTAGCCTTTTTTTTAAATTAGCTTCCCCAACTTTTCTGTGTGTGTATAATAAAATTTACATTTCATATTTGGAAAAGTTGTTGTAAGAGTAAACTATAGGATTTATGCAAGAATTTTGAAAAATTAAAGTTCAGTATATGTATACGAAGGATTGTTTGGTTATAAAGGTAGTAGATATTATAAGAAGTGTACTAATTTGGATCTCAAAACTTAATAAAGCAAAAGATGTGCCAGAATTCAGAAAAAAGGTCTTATCCCAGGAAATGTATTAGATCTGTTTTGTTTTAAAATAATAAATGGTGTGTCAGAATGTAGAATTTTTTTTAAGTGAGGAAAGGGGAGATAGACTCCCACATGCACCCCTGACCGGAATCCACTTGGCAACCCCTGTCTGGGGCCAGTGCTCATCTGAGCTATCTTCAGCACCTGATTCTGATGCACTCAGACCAACCAAGCTATCCTCGGTGCCTAGGGCCACGATTGAACCAATCGAACCACTGGCTGCGGGAGGGGAAGAGAAAAAGAAGGGGGAGAGAGAAAGGGAGAAAAGTAGATGGTCATTTCTCTTGTGTGTCCTGACCAGAATTGAACCCAGGATATCCATACACCAGGCCAATGCTCTATCCACTGAGCGTACTAGCCAGGACTTGAAAATCTTTTTTTTTTAATTTTTTATTTTTATATTATTTTATTAAATTAACTTTCTTTTCTACCTATTTACCATAAAATTACTTTGGACAATAGTGATCTCTGACCAATTGTGTAGTTGTGTGTTACAGAGGTTGTTTTTTTTTGTTGTTTTTTTTTATTATAATTTTATTTTTTTAATAGGGCGACATCAATAAATCAGGATACATATATTCAAAGATCAACAAGTCCAGGTTATCTTGTCTTTCAATTACCCATCACTCAAAGTCAGATTGTCCTCTGTCACCTTCTATCTAGTTTTCTTTGTGCCCCTCCCCCTCCCCCTTTCCCTCTCCCTTTCCCCCCTCCCCCCGTAACCACCACACTCTTATCAATGTCTCTTAGATTCACTTTTACGTCCCACCTACGTATGGAATAATGCAGTTCCTGTTTTTTTCTGATTTACTTATTTCACTTTGTATAATGTTATCAAGATCCCACCATTTTGCTGTAAATGATCCGATGTCATCATTTCTTATGGCTGAGTAGTATTCCATAGTGTATATGTGCCACATCTTCTTTATCCAGTCATCTATTGACGGGCTTTTTGGTTGTTTCCATGTCCTGGCCACTGTGAACAATGCTGCAATGAACATGGGGCTGCATGTGTCTTTACGTATCAAAGTTTCTGAGTTTTTGGGGTATATACCCAGTAGAGGGATTGCTGGGTCATAAGGTAGTTCTATTTTCAGTTTTTTGAGGAACCACCATACTTTCTTCCATAATGGTTGTACTACTTTACATTCCCACCAACAGTGTATGAGGGTTCCTTTTTCTCCACAGCCTCTCCAACATTTGCTATTACCTGTCTTGTTAATAATAGATAATCTAACAGGTGTGAGGTGGTATCTCATTGCAGTTTTGATTTGCATTTCTCTAATAACTTGAAAATCTTTTAAGGGTTTTATTTTGCTTTTAGTTATTGACCCACATTAAGCCTAGTTTTTAGAGTCATAGTACTGGGAGTCTCTCTAGATCAGGTGTCCCCAAACTATGGCTCACGGGCTGCATGTGGCCCCTGAGGCCATTTATCTGGCCCCCGGCCCTGCCGCACTTCCAGAAGGGGCACCTCTTTCATTGGTGGTCAGTGAGAGGAGCACTGTATGTGGCGGCCCTCCAACGGTCTGAGGGACAGTGAACTGGCCCCCTGTGTAAAAAAATTGGGGACCCCTGCTCTAGATCCTTGTTTTTCCTTCTGCCCTTTATGTCTCTATCATCATTTTTCTTTTAAAATCTCTCTCCACATCATCCCTCTCCTCCCCATTTCTCTGCCTTGGACTTAGTTCAGGCCATTCCAGATCCATTTGCTTTCCCTAACCCTACTCTAGGCTAGCCTTTCCTCCAATTCATTTTCCACACTGTAGGCAGAAGAGTCTTTTCATATAAGAGCAAGTCCAGAGTTTTCCAGCATGTCATAAAATGTCCTTGATGATCTGGTCTCTGCCAGCCTTCCTGTCATTAGCATCTCTTCCATCAGCTCTCTGTGCCCTAAGTCTAAGGGGACTGCTGTTTCACACATTCTGTTCCTTTGCAATACTGTCCTCTATACTGGATGTCCTGCAGCCTCCTGTGTTCACTCCCTGTCTCTCTGTAAACCATCGTGACCAGTATCTCTACAGGGCTCTTATATAGGTGTTCTAGTTGTATGATTTTTCTGTCTTTCTTGCTGGATTATGAGACCCAGGAGGGCAAGAACTGCACTGTGTATTCCTCTTCATACCTTCAGGCCCTGGCCGAGTACACAGCTTAGCATTACATTAGAATTAAGTTTCTTTATGCTTTCATTTGAACCAGACCTATGAAAGAATATTAACTTTTCTATATAAATCAAAATTTAAACCCAAATTTAAGATAAATAGGCTATGTGTATCCTAGTTTAGCAATGGCAGACACTGTCCACTAAATAAAGATGGGAAACTTTTGAGTATAACATTTTCAATTTTATTTAATGTAAATAGAGCTCTATATTAGCAAAGTATAAAAAAAGTTTGTTTTTCATCACTGAAGTGTGCTTATAAGCAAAAATTAACCAAAATTAACAAATATTAACATATTTTATTATTTATCTTAAGTTGGCAAATCAAACAGTCTTTGGATTTTTGTTTTCTGATGCTGTATGCCCAGCCCAAGGCCGCATATTATTTACAGGTATGACCTTGGTCCAAACATAATTTACAGTGGGAGTCTAACATTCTCCTTCTTTCCTCTGACTCCTTCCTTCCTTAATGCATCCCTCCACTCTACTTGATGCTCAGAAAATAGAAGATTCTCACTATTTTAAAATACCAAAATGAAGCTTAAAATTGACTATATATTAGTCTTCTTGGGGTCACTATTATCAGAAGAAATTATAGTTACCTGAAGCAAACTGAAAAGAACTTACCAACTTAGAAAAAAAAATAGAAATAGTACCACCTACATTTCTCTGCCCACAGTTTATTGCATTAAATAAACATAATTCGAGCACTTATTTAATGCCAGCTAGTGTCTAGGCTTATCACTGCTACCCTACATTGCTTTGGACTTTATGAGTAACCTAGTTCTACAGTGCCTATACTGTATTTGTGAAATAAATCAATTATATAGTTTGCACCCCCTAAGCACCTGCATATAGATAAATAAGAATGTTATGTCCCCCAATAGTAACTGTATACCCACTACATGAGACATTGCAGTGTGAGAAGAGTTTGAAGAATATCATTGGAGAACAGAGAGAGTAAGGAGAAGGTCTGACATAGGGTCTTGTCTTCTATTGGAAGAGAATAAAAATCCTTTCAATTTCTTAGTTAGTGACAATGAAATTAAAAAATTAAATCCAGCCAATGTACTCTTAGAAACAGTACAATTCTATTTTGTGCGCTGGTAATGTGCCTGAGGACTTCCAAATTCTTCTACTAGATCATTTAGGGCACTCTCTGAGTCTAGATTGTGCAAAATATAAGTTACATTCAGAAAGAAAAATCAAGTTTCCCTTCCCCCCTTTCTTATGGAGATATATTTGGGGGCTTACCGGCACCATCACTCTAACCAGCCTCTTGTCTACCATAATATCTGGTAATAGAATGTGACACTTGTCATCTCAGCATAAAGCTGTCCAGTCTTCAACCAGAAACTGAAATATTTGTGAGGATGAAAATGGAGTCAGATAAACAGACTTCCCCAAGGAGGGGGTAGAGTGAATTTTACACGTTAGTATTTAGAAAGAAATAGATCATCTCTGGTCTTAGGATCAGAAAATGAAATTTGACCAACAGTAAATACCTCATAAATACATTATGACCGCATAAATACATTCTCAGTATAGTCTATTGAAATTTGTTTCAGTTTTAAAGCTAATGTAACTTATTCAATGGAAGGACCAAAAGTACTAATGCCTTTTTGTATTGTTTGTTTTAATTTTCCAGCTAGAAGATGATATCATAGCTAAACAGATGTACTTTACAAAAATCACAGACTTTTTACATAGTATCACTTCAAAGAATTGGTTTTATATTGAGTTTTCAATTCTTGGACTCATAGGTAAGCAATGGATCTATTTTGTGGGGTCCAGCATTGTAGCATACAATAACCTTACAGGTTCTTAAGAACTTATCAAAGAGTTTGTTACCAAGTGAAAAGGAATGGCATGATTTCTACAAAGAGATAATTACTTCAATAGTAAAATCAGAGTCAAGAATCTGAATTTCAGGTAATGTATTTTTAAACCAAATATTTTACTGGATGAACAATATAAATAAGCAGATTGACATATATGCACATATGTTATAAAAACATAGGCCATCCCCCCTTGTTAAATGCTTGCTGTGTGTGGCACAAATGTGAACTCTGTAACTAAGATGAACTTCACTCAATCTTACATAGAAAGATACTGAACTAAACAGTTGTAGAGAAAGGAATTTTAACTTAGGACTATAATACTTTGATGTTCTGCAATTTTCTGTGTTCCAAAGCTGATATTATAAAAAATACTAAAATATATGAATTATATGTTTGTACCTGTTTAGAATTTACATAAGTGGTGATGTGCTAAGCCTATTCCTATTCCTTACATTTTTGTCTTCCAAACGAAATGTTAAAACTGCCAGCATGTTGCTTTCTGTTCATTTAGTTCATTCTTAGTGGTGCCTAAGTGCTTGCTATTGGGTTGGGGAATAAGTTCGTAGCGTTTTTATATTTTCTTTTATTTTACAACGATTTGTTTGCTGTTTGGCAAAGGGTAAGTATTCATTCGATAAAACTCTTTCTGCTCTACAAAACTATGTTAATTGTATTTTTGAGTTATTTAATTTTTTATTAGTTTTGAGGCTTAGAAATGGAATACCCAGGAGGTAAAAATCAACATTTTCGACACCTGCTCTTCTTTGCTTTTCATCGAGGTCAAAAAGCTGCTGAAGCAGCCCGGGACATTTGCGACGTGTATGGAGAAGGTGTCATAGGCGAGTCTACAGCACGGAAATGGTTTGCAAAGTTCAAAAATGGCGACTTTGATGTCGATGACACGTGCCGCAGCGGAAAGCCTTCTGAATTCGATGAAGAACTGAGAAATGCTCGAAAAGAATGCCACAGTCAACAAGGAGGTCTACATTGCCCAGCTACACCACGTGAATGAGGCTATTTGACTGAAAAGACCTGATCAACATGGTCAAACCATACTCCTTCACGACAACGCCAGGCCCCATGTTGCACAAGTCGTCAAAGCCGCACTCCAAGAGCTCGAATGGGAGGTCCTTCAGCATCCGTATTCTCCGGACCTTGCACCGACCGATTACCATCTTTTCCGCTCCCTGTCAAACCATATGAAGGGCGTTACCTTCGATAACAAAGAGGTCCTTAAAAACTGGCTCAACAACTTCTTTGACACCAGACCAGGCGATTTTTGGTGGAACGGCATCAACAAATTGGTCGAGAGGTGGGAAGAGGTTGTAAACAGCAACAGCGAATATATAATTGATTAACTTATTGATATAATTATTATTTTTTGTTTAAATAAAAGTCTTCGGTAAAAATGCTACGAACTTATTCCCCAACCCAATACATAAGACTCCATCTGACTCACCCATTCCCGGAGTGGTGGACCTCAATGGCGTGCAGCGCTCTGTGGGCACAAAGAAATGACGTGACTTATGTGTCCCCTGGAGTAGGGTCACGGAGCTGTACAGCCATTCTGCGAGGCCATCTGGCAGTGCAGATGACCTCCTACTTCCCCGTGTGCTCGAGAACATTTGATTTTAGCCATCAGAGGTTGTCCTTGCTGTTGGGAGGAGTGTAAAACATCTCCCTGGTTGCTGGTAAAATCCATCTGTTCTTCAAATACTTCCTTGACTCCATTCTTTCCCAAATTTTCTCTCAGGTGGTATGGAGTTCAATTTTAAGGCCCTGAAGGTTTTGGCTCAGCTTTGGCTAAAATGGGAAGAAAAATTATAGGTAACAGTAATACCTGTGAGAATCTTGCGAGGAATTAATTTGATGGCATACTACTTAGAGAATTTTAAATTCTTTTCTTCTTTCTCAGCAAAGTCAAGGCATGAGGAGGCTGGAGAACATTGACTTTCTGATCACAAGAGCACATCAAACAAGGAGCACTATACTATGTGTGATGCTGAAGTCTTCTTTAAGCTTAACTTTATAAAAGCTTTATTTCTTTTTATCATAATAATAGTTCTTTACTCAATATTTACCAAAAATATGAGCTTGCTAAATAGGATTTTACATTCTGCTAAGAGAAGATAAGGAAAGCATAACTATGAAATTGTCACTGAATAACTTGCCCGGGTTACTATATAACATTCAGTTGGATTTGACTGAGTGACCTAGATAGGCTAAAGTGCTAGTGAAAAATGCAGCATGCTGGCTGTCATGCTCATTAAGTGGCTTGCTGTATTTTACTTTATTTCAAGTGAACATTTCTCTGAATCTTATACCTTCAGCTTCATTTTAAAATTAAAGATGCAATGTATTAGAAAAAAGTAATTGGATGTAATGAACTTATACTTTATTATTTTTTTTAAATAATTTTATTTTTTTAATGGGGCGACATCAATAAATCAGGATACATATATTCAAAGGTAACAAGTCCAGGTTATCTTGTCGTTCAATTATGTTGCATACCCACCACCCAAAGTCAGATTGTCCTCTGTCACCTTCTATCTAGTTTTCTTTGTGCCCCCCTCCCCCTTTCCCTTTCCCTTTCCCCTCTCCCCCCGTAACCACCACACTCTTCTCAATGTCTCTTAGTCTCACTTTTATGTCCCACCTACGTATGCAATAATGCAGTTCCTGTTTTTTTCGGATTTACTTATTTCACTTCATATAATGTTATCAAGATCCCACCATTTTGCTGTAAATGATCCAATGTCATCATTTCTTATGGCTGAGTAGTATTCCATAGTGTATATGTGCCACATCTTCTTTATCCAGTCATCTATTGACGGGCTTTTTGGTTGTTTCCATGTCCTGGCCACTGTGAACAATGCTGCAATGAACATGGGGCTGCATGTGTCTTTACGTATCAAAGTTTCTGAGTTTTGGGGGTATATACCCAGTAGAGGGATTGCTGGGTCATAAGGTAGTTCTATTTTCAGTTTTTTGAGGAACCACCATACTTTCTTCCATAATGGTTGTACTACTTTACATTCCCACCAACAGTGTATGAGGGTTCCTTTTTCTCCACAGCCTCTCCAACATTTGCTATTACCTGTCTTGTTGATAATAGCTAATCTAACAGGTGTGAGGTGGTATCTCATTGTAGTTTTGATTTGCAATTCTCTAATAACTAAAGAAGATGAGCATCTTTTCATATATCTGTTGGCCATTTGTATTTCTTCCTGAGAGAAGTGTCTGTTCATGTCCTCTTCCCATTTTTTTATTGGATTGTTTGTTGTTGAGTTTTATGAGTTCTTTGTATATTTTGGATATTAGGCCCTTATCTGAGCTGTTGTTTGAAAATATTTCCCATTTAGTTGGCTTTCTGTTTATTTTGTTACCAGTTTCTCTTGCTGAGCAAAAACTTCTTAGTCTGATGTAGTCCCATTCATTATTTTTTGCCTTCACTTCTCTTGCCTTTGGAGTCAAATTCATAAAATGCTCTTTAAAACCCAGGTCCATGAGTTTAGTACCTATGTCTTCTTCTATATCCTTGTTTCAGGTCTTATGTTTAGATCTTTGATCCATTTTGAGTTAATTTTAGTACAGGTGGACAAACTGTAGTCCAGTTTCATTCTTTTGCATGTGGCTTTCCAGTTTTCCCAGCACCATTTATTGAAGAGGCTTTCTTTTCTCCATTGTGTGTTGTTGGCCCCTTTATCAAAAATTATTTGACTATATATATGTGGTTTTATTTCTGGACTTCTATTCTGTTCCATTGGTCTGAGTGTCTATTTTTCTGCCAATACCATTCTGCTTTGATTGTCGTGGCCCTATAATAGAGTTTGAAGTCAGGTATTGTAATGCCCCCAGCTTCATTCTTTTTCTTTAGGATTGCTTTGGCTATTCGGGGTTTTTTATAGTTCCATATAAATCTGATGATTTTTTGCTCTATTTCTTTAAAAAATGTCATTGGAATTTTGATGGGAATTGCATTAAATTTGTATATTGCTTTGGGTAATATGGCCATCTATATTATATTTATTCTTTCTAACCAAGAACAAGGTATATTCTTCCATTTCATTATATCTTTTTCGATTTCCCTTAACAATAGTTTATAGTTTTCATTATATAAGTCCTTTACATTCTTTGTTATGTTTATTCCTAAGTATTTTTTTGTTGTTGTTGCAATCGTGAAGGGGATTATTCTTTTGAGTTCGTTCTCAGTTGTTACATTGTTGGCATATAGAAAGGCTATTGACTTCTGTATGTTAATTTTGTATCCTGTGACCTTACTGTATTGGCTTATTGTTTCTAGTAGTCTTTTTGTGGAGTCTTTGGGGTTTTCGATGTATAGGATCATATCATCTGCAAAAAGTGATACCTTTACTTCTTTTTTTCCAATATGGATGCCTTTTATTTCTTTGTCTTGTCTGATTGCTCTGGCTAGAACCTCTAGTACCACATTAAATAAGAGTGGAGAGAGTGGACAACCCTGTCTTGTTCCTGATTTAAGGGGGAAAGCCTTCAGTTTAGTGCCATTTTATATGATGTTAGCTGATGGTTTATCATATATGGCCTTTATCATGTTGAGATATTTTCCTTCTATACACATTTTGTTGAGAGTCTTAAACATAAAATTGTGTTGTATTTTATCAAAAGCCTTTTCTGCATCTATTGATAAGATCATGTAGTTTTTGTTCTTTGTTTTGTTGATATGGTGTATTACATTAACCGTTTTGCGTATGTTGAACCATCCTTGAGATTCTGGGATGAATCCCACTTGATCATGATGTATTATTTTTTTAATATGTTGTTGTATTCAGTTTGCTAGTATTTTGTTTAGTATTTTAGCATCTGTATTCATTAGAGATATTGGTCTGTAGTTTTCTTTTTTTGTGCCATCCTTGCCTGGTTTTGGTATGAGGGTTATGTTGGCCTCATAAAATGTGTTTGGGCCCTGGCCGGTTGGCTCTGCGGTAGAGCGTCGGCCTGGTGTGCGGGGGACCCAGGTTCGATTCCCGGCCAGGGCACATAGGAGAGGCACCCATTTGCTTCTCCACCCCCCCCCCCTCCTCTCTGTCTCTCTCTTCCCCTCCCGCAGCCAAGGCTCTATTGGAGCAAAGATGGCCCGGGCACTGGGGATGTCTCCTTGGCCTCTGCCCCAGGCGCTAGAGTGGCTCTGGTCGTGGCAGAGCAACGCCCCGGAGGGGCAGAGCATCGCCACCTGGTGGGCAGAGCGTCGCCCCTGGTGGGCGTGCCGGGTGGATCCCGGTCCGGTGCATGCGGGAGTCTGTCTGACTGTCTCTCCCTGTTTCCAGCTTCAGAAAAATACAAAAAAAAATGTGTATGAAAGTATTGCTTCTTCAATTTTTTGGAAGACTTTCAGTAGAATAGGAACCAAGTCTTCTTTGAATGTTTGATAAAATTCACTGGTATAGCCGTCAGGGCCTGGACTTTTATTTTTGGGGAGGTTTTTTAATGTTTTTTTCTATTTCTTCTCTACTAATAGGTCTGTTTAGGCTTTCTGCTTCTTCTTGACTCAGTCTAGGTAGGTTGTATTGTTCTAGGAATTTATCCATTTCTTCTAGGTTGTTGAATTTAGTGGCACAAAGTTTTTCATAGTATTCTACAATAATTCTTTGTATATCTACGGTGTCCGTGGTGATTTCTCCTCTTTCATTTTGGATTTTGTTTATATGAGTCCTTTCTCTTTTTTCCTTGGTAAGTCTTGCCAAGGGTTTGTCAATTTTGTTGATCTTTTCAAAGAACCAGCTCCTTGTTTTATTAATTTTTTCTATAGTTTTTCTGTTCTCTATTTCATTTATTTCTGCTCTGATTTTTATTATCTCCTTTCTTCGGCTGGTTTTGGGTTGTCTTTGTTCTTCTTTTTCCAGTTCCTTAAGGTGTGAAGTTAAGTCGTTCACTTGGGCTCTCTCTTGTTTGTTCATATAGGCCTGAAGTGATATGAACTTCCCTCTTATCACTGCTTTTGCTGCATCCCATAGATTCTGATATGTCGTACTGTCATTTTCATTAGTCTGTATATATCTTTTGATCTCTGCACTTATTTCTTTTTTGACCCATTCATTTTTAAAAGTATATTGTTTAGTTTCCACATTTTTGTGGGATTTTTTTCCCTCGTTTTTGCAGTTGAATTCTAGTTTCAAGGCTTTATGATCAGAAAATATGCTTGGTACAACTTCGTTTTTTCTGAATTTGCTGATGTTGTTTTTGTGGCCCAACATATGATCAGTTCTTGAGAATGATCCATGTACACTGGAGAAAAAAGTATACTCAGTCACTTTGGGATGAAATGTCCTATAGATGTCTATCATATCCAGGTGCTCTAGTGTTTTGTTTAAGGCCACTATATCTTTGTTGATTCTCTGTATAGATGACCGATCTAGAGCCGTCAGTGGTGTATTGAGGTCTCCAATTATGATTGTATTTTTGTCAGTTTTTGTTTTTAGGTCAATAAGTAGCTGTCTTATATATTTTGGTGCTCCTTGGTTTGGTGCATATATATTAAGGATTGTTATGTCCTCTTGATTCAGTGTCTCCTTAGCCATTATGAAATGGCCATTTTTGTCTCTGAGTACTTTTGCTGTCTTGTAGTCAGCATTATCAGATATGAGTATTGCTATGCCTGCTTTTTTTTGGATGTTATTTGCTTGGAGTATTGTTTTCCAGCCTTTCACTTTGAATTTGTTTTTATCCTTGTTACTTAGATGAGTTTCCTGTAGGCAGCATACAGTTGGATTTTCTTTTTTAATCCATTCTGCTACTCTATGCCTTTTTATTGGTGAGTTTAATCCGTTTATATTTAGTGTAATTATTGACACTTGTGAGTTCCCTATTGCCATTTTATAGATTGCTTTCTGTTAGTTTTGTGTCTTCTTTGATCCTTCTCTTTCATTTTTCTATCTTTTGTTTTTATTTGGTTGTATTCCATACATCTTTCCTCTGTTGCTATCTTTTTTATCTCATGTGCTTCTGTGGTGGTTTTTTCAATGGTGGTCACCTTTAAGTAATGAAAAAGGTTCCTACCCTGTTCATTGTAGCACACTATTTTGTGAGTACTTTTGCACTCCATCGTCCTTTGCTACTGTTAATCTCCATCCTCTCCCCCCCCTTTCTTCTTGTTGTTGTCACAGTTTAAATTTGGTTTTATTGTGTTCTTCTTGGAGCTTTTACTTGTGGCTTTGTTTTTTTTTTTTGTTGTTGTTCTTTGTATCTGATTGGAGAACCCCCTTTAGTAATTCATGGAGTGGGGGTTTTCTGATGATAAATTCCCTCATCTTTTCTGTATCTGTGAATGTTTTTATTTCTCCTTCATATTTGAAGGATAGCTTTGATGGGTATAGTATTCGTGGCTGAAAGTTCCTCTCTTTCAGGACTTTAAATATTGGGGTCCACTCTCTTCTAGCTTGTAGAGTTTCTGCTGAGAAATCTGATGATAATCTAATAGGTCTTCCTTTATATGTTGTATTCTTCTTTTCCCTGGCTGCCTTGAGAATTTTTTCTTTGCCATTGGTTTGTGCCAATTTCATTATGATGTGCCTTGGAGTAGTTTTGTTGGGGTTAAGAAAACTTGGTGTTCTGTTTGCTTCTTGAATTTGAGGCTTTAGTTCTTTCCACAGGCTTGGGAAGTTCTCATCTAGTATTTGTTTGAGTATGTTCTCCATTCCATTTTCTCTCTCTTCTCCCTCTGATATACCTATTATTCTTATGTTATTTTTTTTCATGGAGTCAGATAATTCTTGTAGGGCTATCTCATTTTTTTAAATTTTTGAGTCTCTTTCTTCTTCTCTCTGTTGTGCCTCAAGTTGCTTTTCTTCTATTTCACTAATCCTCTCTTCTATCTGGCCTGTTCTATTAGCTAAGCTTGTTACCTCGTTTTTCAGCTCGTGAATTGAGTTTTTCATCTCTGTTTGATTTGTTTTTATAGTTTCAATTTTCTTGGAAATATATTCTTTGTGTTCATTGAGTTGTTTTCTGAGCTCCCTAAATTGCCTTTCTGTGTTTTCTTGTATATCTCGGAGGATTTTTAGGATTTCTCTCTTGAATTCTCTGACATTTAGCTCCAAGGTTTCCAATATATTAATTTTTTTCTCCATAGATTTTTCCTCATCTAGCTGTGTTACCTCTCTTTCTTTTGTATCCATGATATTCGATTTTCTCTTCCTTACTGGCATCTGAGGGTGGTTTTGTTGATGGTATTAATAAGATTTAATAAAGAATAAAAAGTTAAAAAAATAAAAAATCGAAAAAGAGTTGTTTTTTTCAAAAAAATTTAATAATGAAATAAAGAAAAATAAAATAAAATAAAAATTAAAAAAATGGAAATTATTCCCCCCCTCCTTTTTTCCTCTCCTCTCCTCTCCCCTCTTTCTTGAGAAAATCTTGTGGTGAACTGTGAATTACATTGTATTAAATAGAACAAACAATGCCTGTAATGGAGGGCCTGAATTGGGGAAAAGTAATAAAGGGGCAAAAAAAAAAAAAGAAAAAGAAAAAGAAAAAAGAAGGGGGTATGGACCCACAAAAAGCAAATAAGGAAAAAATTTGGGTCAAGAATAAAATGATTTGCTTTTAGGTGTTGGTTGACTAAGAGTTATGATGAGAGGAATAAGAGGGAAACAGGAAAATGGGGGGACAAATTAAAAAATTACTATTGTATTTAGTGGAACAAGAACTAGATAAAATGGAGAGCCAGGGATGGGAGCACTGCTAGTGAGTTAAAAAGGTGAAGTAAAAACCCCCCAAAATGCCACAAACATAAGTTTGAGTCCCAGATAAGATAATTTGTTCGTTATTGAGGTTTGAATGAGAGGAGACGTAAAGGAGAAAGGAAGAAACTAATATAGAGGGAGAAAAGAAAGAGAGAGAGAGAGAAAAAAAAGAGGGAACCACTAAAAGAAGAAAAAATAAAAAAGAGGAGAGAAAGAGAGTTAAGGTTTTGGAGTGCAACCCTCATAGAGAGAAAGGAAGAGGAAAGAAAAGATAATGGGAGATGTAACACTTATGGGTAGTGTAGTTGAAGGAGAGGAGAGAGTAAGACCGGCAGAGAGTTAATCGACCAAATTGGAGGAGGAAAAAAAAAATATCAAGAAGGAAGATAAGAGAAACAAACGAACAAATATAATAAAATGGGATAGGTTATAAAGTCTGCAGATTATTCTTGATTTTGAGAGGTTATCTTCTTGCTTTTTCTTTTCTCTCCCTCTTCTTGGTTGGTGACTCTGTACCCCAGGTTCTGCCCCTTTGGCACGCTCAGGTAGAGGTTTGCAGTTGATAAGTCTC
This sequence comes from Saccopteryx leptura, assembly GCF_036850995.1. Lineage (NCBI taxonomy): Eukaryota > Metazoa > Chordata > Mammalia > Chiroptera > Emballonuridae > Saccopteryx > Saccopteryx leptura. The sequence goes on along the minus strand of NC_089503.1, from coordinate 211,638,213 downwards.
TATGGCGATGTCATGTATTGTGCTTTAGTCTCATTGGCAGTCGAGGCTCATTAGCATTTATAGGCTCCAACAGTGAGAGAGTCCGTGTTCCTGGAGCCTTTCTCCTAGTCTTTCCTTCCTCAATTAGTAGCCTGATAATCCAGCTATGGGGTTGCTGCTGCCTCTGCCTGGATAGTAAGGGGCTGAAAGATCTGGCAACTCCCCACTCTATTCCCACTCAGCACAGGGCTCTGGGTAAGGCTCAGTCAGTCAGAGCTGCTAGCATAATCAGGCAGGGCTTCAGCCCACTCAAAGACCTCTGGCTCTGCCACTCTGTCCGGTAACATGGGCGGGCGCCCACTCCCAGGGCGCTTGGAAGAAACTCTCGCTCACTATCTGCGCGCACAGACCAGGATATCAGGCCGTAAGTCTCACACTCTGAGTGAAACCCCCACCCACACGGAAAAGTTCCAGCGTTGGAATTGGCTCTCGCTCCGTCCTCGTGCGTGGCTTTTTGAAAGCGCTGGGGCAGCCCGAGATTCTGCTTTGGGCCCACACAAAGGCCTCTGACTCTGCCCCTCTGTGGGATAACATGGGCGCACACTGCCAAGGCACTCAGAGGAATCTCTCGCTCACTATCTGCGCGCGCAGTCCAGGATATCAGGCCGGCCGCCTCACCCTCTGGGTGAAACCCCCACCAGCATGGAAAAGTTCCAGCATTGGAATTAGTTCTCGCTCCCTCCCTGTGCGCGGCTTTTTCAGGGCGCTGGGGCGGTCCGGAGATTCCGCTTTCGGCCCACACAAAGGCCTCTGACTCTGCCTCTCTGTGGGATAACTCAGGCGCCCACTCCTGGGGTTTTGAAAGGAATCTCTTGCCCACTATCTGTGCGCGCTGACCAGGGGATCAGGGAAAATGGCTGCCCCATTTTAGAAAAGAAAAAGCAAGAAGATAACCTCTCAAAATCAAGAATAATCTGCAGACTTTATAACCTATCCCATTTTATTATATTTGTTCGTTTGTTTCTCTTATCTTCCTTCTTGATATTTTTTTTTTCCTCCTCCAATTTGGTCGATTAACTCTCTGCCGGTCTTACTCTCTCCTCTCCTTGTCTTTCTTTATCTGGGTTTGGTGCGAGTGTTGGCTTGTATTGCCCGGGTTGCCACAGGAACAGTTTTCCTCGGCTTGGATCTCTGTGCCACAGCCTGGTTCGGCCGTTTGTGCCACGGCCTGGATCTATTCACCCCCTTTGCCCGCCTTAGTTTCTATATTCTCAGTTCCCAGTGAAAGCCGCCCTGTTTAGGTTAGTGAGGAAGGTGGAGCATTTCTTACTCCCTGTTTCCTTCGGGGTTTGGTTATATATTTAGCCAATTTTTCGCTCGACCATACCTTCGGGTGTATTGCAAAACTTCTGGAGGCTCCAAGGATAGGTTTTTCTGTTTCTGGTTGAAGATCTTTTTGAGTTTTGGGGGAGATTTATCAGTATCACTTCCTACCCCGCCATTACTCTGATGTCATCCCAAAATTATACTTTAAAATATGGCAAAGTTGTAAGAATCATAAGTATAAAAAAATAACATTCTTATAAAAATAATGTTCAAATATTGAAATAATACTGTATACTAATCAAAATTAAGTACTCTAAGTAAAAAATGTGGTAGACTGATACTGCAAAAGTCAGGTTACAAATCACAGTTTCTGGATAATTAAGTAAAAGATTATAGCTCCTCTACTTTAGATTTTACTTACATAGATTCCACTTTGTTTAGACAGTTGATTCTTTAATGGGTTATCAGGATTGATTTCCTGAGCATATTAGCTATTCTCAACAGGCTTCACACTCTCTCCCCCTAGAAGCTGTAATCTGTAAGCAGACATACTATTTTGATTTATTATTCTTCAACTTCATTAATGCTTTAAACTTTATTTCTAAGGAATGAGATATGTTAACTTTTAATAATTTTTTGCTTTTTTTCATGCTAACAGAATGAACAACTATATACAAGGGTTATATTGTAATATATATATATATAGAATAAATACTCAAGAGTTATTTGGCTTTATTTACTTTTTCTCCACAGGAAAGCTATTTAAATCTGAGGACCTAACTGACTTCGTACGGTTTTTTTTAATATTCTACAAAGATAAACCTATAGACTTGCTCTTGGAGAACATTTTTTGGGTAAAGATGTGTGAACCAGGAGAAACTAATGTGAGTATTTCTTTACTTTGTAAGTAAATATTAAATATGTTAGGAAAATAATATCTGTCTAATATAATTACTTAAAATTTGTTTACCAAACCAAATCTGATGAGGGTATCAATTTTTTAACTTTCAATATTATAAATTTTTACTGACACTTCTGCCTACTAAAGAAAGTGATGAGAGCCCAAAGGCAGTGGACAATGGAAACAAGGGGACAAAAAACAGTGAACAAACAGGAAAAAACCCCCAACAAAATGGTACATGTATACCCAAATGTGTCATTATTTACATTAAATGAATATAAATAGCCAAGATATACCAATTGAGATGCAATTTGTCAGAATGGATTAAAAAACACCATGCAATGAATTACTGTCTATACTTAGTTCAAATACAATGCTAAAGATAGGTTAAAAATAAAAGACAGAAAAAGACATTCTATGCAGACACTAATAAAAGGAAATCTGTAGTATGTATAGTAATATCAAAGTAGATTTCAGAGAAAAAAAAATTGACCAGGGATCAAGGAAGATGTTGTATATTTATAAAAGTGTCAAATCACCAAAATGATACAACAATCCTAAAAGCGTATGCAACTAACAACAGAGCTTCAAAATACAGGGTCACAGACCTAGAAGAGGAGCTTCAGTACTGAGGAGAAATGCATTTAAATAAGCCTGCAGTTTTAAAAATAATTATATGTCTATGTTGGAGATGTATTTTAATGATGTTTCCATAAATAAGTATATAAAATAATTTTCAGATAGCAGTCAGAGTAATTTTAAATGTTTGTTTTTAATAATGCTACAGGTCATCTGATTTTTATTTTTAAGGAGATTATCCAAATCTTTTTTCATTAAGTAAAATATTGGCTCACTGGTTCAATTCTATACTTTTTACTATTTAAGAAGAAGCGAGACAGGTTTAATTTAGTATAGGAATTAACAAATATGGGAAGAGAAAGAATAATGTATTCTGAGGAAAATTAGTAGTTAGGAAAACACTAAAAACTTCATTTATGTTTTGATTAAATAGAAAGGGAGAGGAAAATTATACAGTATCCCTTCCCCTTATTTTCAGTTTCAGTTTTCACAGTTTCAGTTATCCATTGTCAACCACAGTCTGAAAATATTAAATGGAAAATTCCAGACATAAACAGTTTATAAGTTTGAAATCACACACTGTTCTGAGTAGCGTGATGCAACCTTGTGCCATCCAGGTTCGTCAGGACCAGCATGTGCATCTCCCTCTGCCCGGCATCTCTATGCTGTACATGGTTCCTTCCCGTTAGCCACTTAGGACCAGCTCAGTCATCCACTCAATTGTCCCAGTATTGCGTTTAAGTAATCCTTATTTTACTTAATAATGCCACATTCACATACCTTTTATTCTAGTCTGTTGTTATAATTGTTCTATTTTATTATTAGTTACTGTTGTTAATCTTTTACTGTGCCTAATTTATAACTTAAACATTATCACAGGTATGTTTAGAAAGGAATAAACATTGTCTATGGACTTAGCACTACCTGCAGTAGCAGGCGTCCACTGGGGTCTTGGAACACAGCTTGTGCAGATGGGGGAAGACACCTGTAGTTGGTACAACACTAGCCTGATTTACTAAGATGGAGTTCATGAAAATACTTCCTTAATTAAAGCTCTTTTGTATCTCAACTCTTTTGTTCAATTCTTTTTTTTTTTTTTTTTTTTTGACAGAGACAGAGAGAGAGAGAGAGTCAGAGAGAGGGATAGATAGGTACACACAGGAAGGGAGAGAGATGAGAAGCATCAATTCTTTGTTGCAGCATCATAGTTGTTCATTCATTGATTGCTTTCTTATATGTGTCTTGACTGGGGGGCTATAACAGAGCAAGTGACCCCTTGCTCAAGCCAGCAACCTTGGGCTCAAGCCAGCAACCATGGGGTCAGTCATGTCTATGATCCCATGCTCGAGCCAGTGACCCTGCGCTCAAGCTGGTAAGCCCATTCTCAATACGAATGAGCCTGCGCTCAAGCCAGCGACCTCGGGCTTTTGAACTTGAGTCCTCCGTGTCCCTGTCCGAAGCTCTATGCACTGCACCACCACGTGGTCAAGCTTGTTCAATTACACTGAGGAACAAAATTTTTGTTGCATCCACAAAAACACTTGTTCTTACCTAATTTGAGTATGCTGATCTCAAATCTGACATTAGTTTTCTCTGTAAGCTACAGTTTTTATTTTGCAATTCAAGATTTTAGGTTTTCTTCTTGTAAAATTTTCAACATTTAGTTTAACATAATGAAGTAGAATGTCTTCTTGGGCATCATCTTTGTGAAAATATAATAATTTATATAATGCAGTAAATACACTAAAAGATATGATTGCATCAGAATTTGTCTACAATTTTGAAATAGAACATATTAAAACACTTATTTTAATCATAAAATTTGCATAAAACTTATTTAAATTCTATTCAGGCAAAAAAATTGTGTTTGTAGCTCTTGCATTTGTGTACTTGGTGAGGAAAATCTCGTTTGATGCTCCAGCAGTAGTCTGATCATTACTAACAGCTCCAAGATTTTCGGGAAACTTATCAAGGTGACTGTTCAGGAAGTGAATCTTAATGCTCATGTTACATCCAATGTTGCGGAAAGCCAACAGCATCCTTTGAACCAAAAGTTCATAGTTTTCTGCTTTTTTGTTGCCAAGGAAGTTCTTTGTAACTGCCACAAAAGACTGTCATGCTGCTTTCTCCTCCTTATTAATCTTCCTGGCAAATTCTTTGTCACATATGAGGGTTCGAATTTGAGGTCCATCAAATATACCTGCTTTTATCTTCTCAAAAGACAAGGCAGGAAAAGCTGAAATAATATATTGAAAGCATTCACTTTCTCTATTCAAAGCCTGAACAAACTGCTTCATTAAGCCAAGTTTGATGTGAAGTAGGGTAAAAATGATCCTGTCTCGATTAACTACAGGTTCATTCACAATATTCTGCATCCCTACTTCCAGAGCTTCACGTTTCAGCCACTCCTTCTGTGTCCAGTGTTTCTCCCGAGCTTGGCTGTCCCACAAACACAGAAAGCAAGGATACTTTATGAAACCTCTCTGTTGTCCTAGCAGGAACTTTACCATTTTAAGATCCACACAAATGATCCAGTTATGCTCCTCATACTTCAGAAAGTTGAGGACAATTTTTATGTCATTATAATCTTCTTGCAGATGAGTTGAATAACCAACTGGAACCACTGAATAAACATTACCGTTGTGTAGGAGAACACATTTCAGACTCCGTTTAGAGCTGTCAAGAAATAGCCGCCATTCTGCCATTCTGTTGGACTGTAAGTGGTAAAAACTAGCTGGCTGAGAAGACTACTGATATCATTCATGACAGTAAATAAAGTTTTTGTCTTCGGAAAAAAAGTCCACAAAAATTTGTTCACACTTCCTGAAATGAGATACTTTAGCTGACCGGTGAAGTGCATTCTTTTCTTAAAGCCTAGAGGGTAATAACTTAGCTTCTTTCTTTGATAGGCCCAAATCTCTTACTAAGTCATTCAATTCAGGTTGGCTAAACTGCTGAGGGGTTAATAACTGCTTGGCATCAGAAGAAGGCCCTTCAGATTCTACAACCATTTCCTCATGCATCTTATCAAAATACACTATCACCATGTTCACTTTCTTTGTCCTTAGAAGAAATAAAACCATTGAAAACTGGAACCAGGAGTGTCTCAGAGTGTGGGAGAGGTCGTATTGCTGAAGGAATATTAGGATATGTGATCATATGCTGTTTTTTCTTGTCGATGCCCTTTGTATGGATCAGACAGAAATAACAGCCATTGCTGTGGCCCTTAGGGTCACGCCAAACCATGGGAACACCAAAAGGCATTTCTTTGCATTTTCCTTTTGTCCAGTCACAAAGCATTTCCTCACAATCATGACACACAATATGAGGAGCCCAATTCTTGTCTTGACTGCCAAGGGGAACTTGAAAATAAACAATATATGCACATGTCACAAATGATGTAATATAGCGCCTTTGATGTTGAAGTGTGTAAGAGCCACATATATAGCAAAAGGTGCCACGACTATTCTTACATTTACGCCTACTCGAAGAAGCCATGATTCAATCTTAAAACAAAATAAGAGGGTGTTTTTATCAGATAATAATGTTTTACATTTAAAAACAACTACAATTATGTAAAAGTTATGTTTGTAAAACATTAATTGCCTTGTGGTTATGTTCAATCCAAGAGTGTTGCCCTTTAACTCCAATTTAAAAAACAATGCATGCCATTAACTGTAACAAAAAGAAATTAAAATTGCATAAAAACTAGAGAATGCACCAAAAAACGGATTTCAGATTTGGAATCAGCGATGCAGAAATATATAGAAACAGTTCTAAAACCTCATGAAACAGAAAGTGAAAAAAAAAATTGTTCCCCAGTGTATTCTTACAAGGAAAAGTCTAAGAATGAAATAGTTTGTTTAAATTAAAAAATGTTAATATAGGCCCTGGCCTGTTGGCTCAGTGGTAGAGCATCGGCCTGGCGTGCAGAAGTCCCGGGTTCAATTCCCGGCCAGGACACACAGGAGAAGCGCCCATCTGCTTCTCCACCCCTCCCCCTCTCCTTCCTCTCTGTCTCTCTCTTCCCCTCCCACAGCGAGGCTCCATTGGAGCAAAGATGGCCCGGGCGCTGGGGATGGCTCCTTGGCCTCTGCCCCAGGCGCTAGAGTGGCTCTGGTCTCAACAGAGCGACGCCCTGGAGGGGCAGAGCATCGCCCCCTTGTGGGCAGAGCTTCACCCTCTGGTGGGCATGCCGGGTGGATCCCGGTCGGGCGCATGCGGGAGTCTGTCTGACTGTCTCTCCCCGTTTCCAGCTTCAGAAAAATACAACAACAACAAAAAAAATGGTAATATAGACTGCTGAAAAAAACTAACAACAACAAAAAAATTCCATCAGTAAATGGAATAAAGAAGAATATTTGGATTTTAACCAAAGATTGTTGTTTCTCTTTTTTCCCAGGAGAGATGTGCAGAACGAAATAAGCAAATTCGTTTTCGATATAAACCATCTCTTTTCCAACATGTGGGTATACAATCATCACTACATGGAAGAGAACAATATTTAAAAGTAAGTTTTTTGAAACATAATTTGAAAAAGAGGCAATGTTTCATGAACTTATAATATTTAGAAAATCAGTGATAAGAGCATGAGAGGGGCTGTAAAATGTGGTAGTTTAAACACAGTTTATCTTATGCCAGGCCTGTGATGTGAAGACCAATCATCTGTTCAAGACCCAGGTTATCTCTCACAGATAGAAAAAAAATCCAGCCGACGGAATCTTTTTTGTCTCACTGTTTCTAGCTGTGCACTTCAAATAGAAAAACTAAAAGAAGTGTTTTGAAAAATCATAATAAAATTAATTATTTTATTATTTTTAACTAGTATTCAAAATTATACAAGAATATTTCATAAATTAAATGCTCCTACTATTGAATTCAATGTATTTTCATTCTTATTTCAGACCACTATTTGCCAGATCAACAAAAATTCAACATTATTTGGTTTTTAGTCTTTCTTAAATTTTCCATCATTTTTGGAAACAATGTTCCTGAACAGTGACTTAGCATCTTGTTGGGGGTAGAAGAAAGGAAGACTTTGGAGTCAGAGGCACCTACTGTTTAGGTTTAGTGGCCTTTGTACAAAGTACTGGGCAAGCCTGGCCCTGTGCTCTCGCCTGTAAAACGAGGGGTTTAAATGAGATGATCCTTGAAATTTCTTGTATCTTTGAAATACTGTTGACATCTCTACAAAAAACAAAGCAAATGACTGTTTTTAATTCTTTGTCAGTTGAAAGGAGAGAACGGCACATCTGTATCTTCCCATCATTTTATCCGTTATTTATAGCCTGCCCTCTTTCCACCTTTTCTTCTCTGGGCAGTTGTTGTACGGCACTGTCTGAACCAGTGCCTGGAACCTAGCGTGAACTCAGTCAGTGTCAGCCCTCAGCTCTCAGGCAAGGTGGGATTCAAGATAAAAAGTAATTGTTAAACAAGACAAATGCATGTCTGGTATAATGAAAATTTAACAGTTACGAATCTTTATGCAAAAAGTATCACCAACAGAATACGAGACAGGTGCAGATGTTGGAGAAATTGGTCTATACTGTTCTATTTTTTGCTGCTATTATAATGGAATATTTTTCTTTCATTGTGTGTATATATATATATATATATACACATATATGTATATATATATATATATTGCTAGATAAAATATTTTAACCTTAACTTTGTAAAATTTACAACAGATTAAGTAGAATTTGCATCTAGTCACTAAGTTTTTGATGTTATAATTCTAGCTTTTCTCTTTATACTCTGTGCCACATAAACTAGGAATAAATAACAATCTAATGACTTGTCAAATGTGATTAAATTTGAATTATTTTTTAAATTTCTAACAGGATATCTACTATTAGGAGTTTCATAATTCTAACACCTTCTTTTAAAATGATCAGAATCATTCTTTGGGAAAAATGGCGTAACAAGTATTAGACTCTTTCTCAACCTTCTTCATAGTGGGCAAGAGACTACATCATATTTTTTAATAGTTAAACCTTCCATAATAAACTGGTAAGTATAAAAATTTATATAAATATATAGAAAATGATTAGATATTCTTTAATCTTATTTCATAGCCTTCTGTGTACTTTTTTTTTTTTTTACGGAGACAGAGAGTGAGTCAGAGAGAGGGATAGACAGGGACAGACAGACAGGAACGGAGAGAGATGAGAAGCATCAATCATTAGTTTTTCATTGCGCGTTGCAACACCTTAGTTGTTCATTGATTGCTTTCTCATATGTGCCTTGACCGCGGGCCTTCAGCAGACCGAGTAAATCCTTGCTGGAGGCAGCGACCTTGGGTTCAAGCTGGTGGGCTTTTCCTCAAACCAGATGAGCCCGCACTCAAGCTGGCAACCTCAAGGTCTCGAACCCGGGTCCTCTGCATCACAGTCCGATGCTCTATCCACTGCGCCACCGCCTGGTCAGGCACCTTCTGTGTACTTTTTAGTTTTGTGTGTATAATTTTTTTTGTGTGTGTGACAGAGACAGAGAGAGACAGACAGAGAGAGGGATAGATAGGGAGGGACAGACAGACAGGAGGGGAGAGATATAAGAAGCATCAATTCTTTGTTGCAGCTCCTTAGTTCTCATTGATTGTTTTCTCATATGTGCCTTGACCAGGGGGGGCTACAGCAGACCGAGTGACCCCTGCTCAAGCCAGCGACCTTGAGCTCAAGCTGATGAACCTTTCTCAAACCAGATGAGCCTGCGCTCAAGCTGGCGACCTCAGGTTTTCTAATCTGGGTCCTCCGCGTCCCAATCCAATGTTCTACCCACTGTACCACTGCCTGGTCAGGCTGTGCATATAACTTTTTAATACATTCTATAATATTTTGTATTAGAAGAATCAATCATTTTCCTTTTTATCATGGGTTGTAGATGTACAATGAATTTGGAGACAACATCTAAGTTTGAGGCCTCATTTTTATCAGAAAATATAACAATATGGATGAATCTCTAAGTGAAAAAAGCCAGATGCAAAAGACTCTAAACTGTATGATTCTATTTGGATATAATTCAAGAAAAACTGGTCCTGATGTCTCATTGTGATTTAATTTGTGTATCTTTAATGACCAATGATGTTGAGCATCTTTTCATGTGCTTGTTATAGATATACACACATATGTGTATATATAAATACAATAATGAAATGTATGTTGTAAAATATGTATTTTTTAAATGTCTATTCGGCTATTTGTTTATTTTTAAAAATTGGGTTGTTTGCCTTTTTAATTTGAATCATAATATTCCTTTATATAGTCTGTCCACAGGTCTCAGCCATGGCTTATCTTTCATTTTCTTTTTTTTTTTTTTTTTTTTTTGTATTTTTCTGAAGCTGGAAACGGGGAGAGACAGTCAGACAGACTCCCGCATGCGCCCGACCGGGATCCACCCAGCACGCCCACCAGGGGCGATGCTCTGCCCACCAGGGGGCGATGCTCTGCCCCTCCAGGGCGTCGCTCTGCCGCGACCAGAGCCACTCTAGCGCCTGGGGCAGAGGCCAAGGAGCCATCCCCAGCGCCTGGGCCATCTTTGCTCCAATGGAGCCTTGGCTGCGGGAGGGGAAGAGAGAGACAGAGAGGAAGGGGGGGGGGGTGGAGAAGCAAATGGGCGCTTCTCCTATGTGCCCTGCCCAGGAATCGAACCCGGGACTTCTGCACGCCAGGCCAACGCTCTACCACTGAACCAACCAGCTAGAGCCTCTTTCATTTTCTTAATAGTGTCTGCTTGTTTATTTTTATCTTTTTCTGTCATGTTACATGCTTTCTCAAATGGTCAGTGATTCAGTGTTGTCTGAATTTTCATGAGCTTTTTAGAAAATGTTAATATTGGTCACTTTTAAATGGTGACAATATTGGTAAACTGTCTCCGCCATCCCTTGTCCCCCACACTGCACTTATCTTCGCATTTCTTTATAAAAATGTAAATAATGAAGGCGCTTCCTGAGAGGTTTGGTACATGGGTAGAATTTGTTGGTTTGCAACTATGAGCATGAGTAGCTAGATTGCTGTTGTGTTGTGTCATGTGTTTATTTTTTTCCCCTAGTGGTTTGGGAGAAGGGGCACAAACATGCCAGAACTCAGAGAACTTTGTTTTGGGCACCGGCATGCGCACTGCCTTCTCTGGTTCTATCAGTCCTCATTCAGCTTTGGTTCGACAAGACTAGGTGTGCGTATTGCCTGAGCTGCGGTGTCCTGGCCGCTCAAGTATGGGCTGTGGCTGCTCTTGTTTCGTTCTGCAGGGTTCATCTGCCCCAGCTAAGCTCCAGTCTTCTATCCATCTCTGCGGCGACCCCGTCCAGTGTCTGTCACAGAGTCCCCATCTCCTCTCCATCCATCCTTATTCTTCCATTAGATTCACAACTCTCATAAATTGGATGAAGTGTCTCCTAGACTGAGAGCCCCCTGCATCCTGTGCATTGTTTGGAATTACACCTTTTTTACTCATTTACTGGCATTTCATGAGGTCTACCGATCCACTACCTTGAACGAAAAGGTTTGGATATTTCATTTTAGTTTTTTAAAACTTTTAATTTTATTTATTTATTTATTTTTTTATAAATAAATTTTTATTAATGTTAATGGGTGACATCAATAAATCAGGGTACATATATTCAAAGAAAACATGTCCAGGTTATCTTGTCATTCAGTTATGTTGCATACTCATCACCCAAAGTCAGATTGTCCTCCGTCACCCTCTATCTAGTTTTCTTTGTGCCCCTCCCCCTCCCCCTTCCCCTCTCCCTCCTTCCCTCTCACGCCCCCCCCTCCCGCCCACCCCCAATAACCACCACACTCTTGTCCATGTCTCTTAGTCTCGATTTTATGTCCCACCAATGTATGCAATCATGTAGTTCTTGGTTTTCTCTGATTTACTTATTTCACTCCGTAGAATTTTATCAAGATCCCACCATTTTGTTGTAAATGATCCGATGTCATCATTTCTTATGGCTGAGTAGTATTCCATAATGTATATGTGCCACATTTTCTTTATGCAGTCTTCTATTGAAGGGCTTTTTGGTTGTTTCCATGTCTTGGCCACATGAACAATGCTGCAGTGAACATGGTGCTACATGTGTCTTTACGTATCAATGTTTCTGAGTTTTGGGGGTATATACCCAGTAGAAGGATTGCTGGGTCATAAGGTAGTTCTATTTTCAGTTTTTTGAGGAACCACCATACTTTCTTCCATAAAGGTTATACTACTTTACAGTCCCACCAACAGTGAATGAGGGTTCCTTTTTCTCCACAGCCTCTCCAACATTTGCTATTACCTGTCTTGTTGATAATAGCTAATCTAACAGGTGTGAGGTGGTATCTCATTGTAGTTTTGATTTGCATTTCTCTAATAACTAATGAAGATGAGCATCTTTTCATATATCTGTTGGCTATTTGTATTTCTTCCTGAGAGAAGTATCTGTTCATGTCCTCTTCCCATTTTTGTATTGGATTGTTTGTTGTTGAGTTTTATGAGTTCTTTGTAAATTTTGGATATTAGGCCCTTATCTGAGCTGTTGTTTGAAAATATCATTTCCCATTTAGTTGGCTTTCTGTTTATTTTGTTACCAGTTTCTCTTGCTGAGCAAAAACTTCTTAGTCTGATGTAGTCCCATTCATTAATTTTTGCCTTCACTTCTCTTGCCTTTGAAGTCAAATTCATAAAATGCTCTTTAAAACCCAGGTCCATGAGTTTAGTACCTATGTCTTCATCTAGGTACTTTATTGTTTCAGATCTTATATTTAGGTCTTTGAACCATTTTGAATTAGTTTTAGTACAAGGGGACAAGCTGTAGTCGAGTTTCATTCTTTTGCATGTGGCTTTCCAGTTTTCCCAGCACCATTTGTTGAAGAGGCTTTCTTTTTTCCATTGTGTGTTGTTGGTCCTTTTATCAAAAATTATTTGAACATATATATATGGTTATATTTCTGGACTTTCTATTCTGTTCCATTGGTCTGAGTGTCTATTTTTCAGTCAATACCATGCTGCTTTGATTGTCGTGGCCCTATAATAGAGTTTGAAGTCAGGTATTGTAATGCCCCCAGCTTCATTCTTTTTCTTTAGGATTGCTTTGGATATTCAGGGGTTTTTATAGTTCCATATAAATCTGATGATTTTTTGCTCTATTTCTTTAAAAAATGTCATAGGAATTTTGATGGGAATTGCATTAAATTTATAAATTGCTTTGGGTAATATGGCCATTTTGATTATATTTATTCTTTCTATCCAAGAACAAGGAATATTTTTCCATCTCATTGTATCTTTTTCAATTTCCCTTAACAATGCTTTGTAGTTTTCATTATATAGGTCCTTTACATTCTTTGTTATGTTTATTCCTAGTTATTTTTTGTTGTTGTTGCAATCGTGAATGGGATTATTTTTTTCAGTTCGTTTTCTAATATTTCATTGTTGGCATATAGAAAGGCTATAGACTTTTGTATGTTAATTTTGTAAACTGCAATCTTACTGTATTGGTTTATTGTTTCTAGTAATCTTTTGGTGGAGTCTTTGGGGTTATCGATGTATAGGATCATATAATCTGCAAAAAGTGATACCTTTACTTCTTCTTTTCCAATATGGATGCCTTTTATTTCTTTCTCTTGTCTGATTGCTCTGGCCAGAACTTCTAGCACCACGTTAAATAAGAGTGGAGAGAGTGGATAACCCTGTCTTGTTCCTGATTTAAGGTGGAAAGTCCTCAGTTTTATGCTATTTAATATGATGTTGGCTGATGGTTTATCATATATGGCCTTTATCATGTTGAGATATTTTCCTTCTATACCCATTTTGTTGAGTATCTTAAACATAAAGTTGTGTTGTATTTTATCGAATGCCTTTTCTGCATCTATTGATAAGATCATGTGGTTTTTGTTCTTTGTTTTGTTGATATGGTGTATTACATTAACCGTTTTACGTATGTTGAACTATCCTTGAGATTTTGGGATGAATCCCATTTGATCATGATGTATTATTTTTTTTAATATGTTATTGTATTCGATTTGCTAGTATTTTGTTTAGTATTTTAGCATCTGTATTCATTAGAGATATTGGTCTGTAGTTTTCTTTTTTGTGCTGTCCTTGCCAGGTTTCGGTATGAGGGTTATGTTGGCCTCTTAAAATGTGTCTTCTTCAATTTTTTGGAAGACTTTGAGTAGAATAGGAACCAAGTCTTCTTTGAATGTTTGATAGAATTCACTAGTATAACCATCTGGGCCTGGACTTCTATTTTGGGGGAGTTTTTTAATAGTTTTTTCTATTTCCTCCCTGCTAATTGGTCTGTTTAAGCTTTCTGCTTCTTCATGACTCAGTCTAGGAAGGTTGTATTATTGTAGGAACTTATCCATTTCTTCTAGATTGTTGAATTTGGTGGCATATAGTTTTTCGTAGTATTCTACAATAATTCTTTGTATATTTATGATGTCTGTGGTGATTTCTCCTCTTTCATTTTGGATTTTGTTTATATGAGTCCTTTCTCTTTTTTCCTTGATAAGTCTTGCCAAGGGTTTGTCAATTTTGTTGATCTTTTCAAAGGACCAGCTCCTTGTTTTATTAATTTTTTCTATAGTTTTTCTGTTCTCTATTTCATTTATTTCTGCTCTGATTTTTATTATCTCCTTTCTTCGGCTGGTTTCGGGTTGTCTTTGTTCTTCTTTTTCCAGTTCCTTAAGATGTAAAGTTAAGTGGTTCACTTGGGCTCTCTCTTGTTTGTTCATATAGGCCTGAAGTGATATGAACTTCCCTCTTATTACTGCTTTTGCTGCATCCCATAGATTCTGATATGTCGTATTGTTATTTTCATTTGTCTGTATATATCTTTTGATCTCTGCACTTATTTCTTCTTTGACCCATTCATTTTATAAAAGTATGTTGTTTAGTTTCCACATTTTTGTGGGGGTTTTTTCCCTCTTTTTTGCAGTTGAATTCTACTTTCAAGGCTTTATGATCAGAAAATATGCTTGGTACAATTTCAATTTTTCTAAAGTTGCTGATGTTGTTTTTGTGGCCCAACATATGGTCAATTCTTGAGAATGTTCCATGTATACTAGAGAAAAATGTATACTCTGTCGCTTTGGGATGAAGTGTCCTGTAGATGTCTATCATATCCAGGTGCTCTAGTGTTTTGTTTAAGGCCAATATAGCTTTATTGATTCTCTGTTTGGATGACCGATCTAGAGCCGTCAGCGGTGTATTGAGGTATCCAATTATGATTGTATTTTTGTCAGTTTTTGTTTTTAGGTCAATAAGTAGCTGTCTTATATATTTTGGTGCTCCTTGGTTTGGTGCATATATATTAAGGATTGTTATGTCTTCTTGATTCAGTGTCCCCTTAATCATTATGACATGACCATTTTTGTCTCTGAGTACTTTTTCTGTCTTGTAGTCAGCATTATTAGATATGAGTATTGCTACATCTTCTTTTTTTTGGATGTTATTTGCTTGAAGTATTGTTTTCCAGCCTTTTACTTTGAATTTGTTTTTATCCTTGTTGCTTTGATGTGTTTCTTGTAGGCAAAATACAGTTGGATTTTCTTTTTTAATTCATTCTGCTACTCTGTGTCTTTTTATTGGTGAGTTTAATCTTTTTACATTTAGTGTAATTATTGCCACTTGTGGGTTCCCTATTGCCATTTTATAAATTGCTTTCTGTTACTTTTGTATTTTGTTTGATTCTTCTCTTTTCTTTTTCTATCATTTATTTTTGTTTGTTTGTATCCCATACTTCTTTCCTTGGTTGCTATCTTTTTTAAGTCATGTGCTTCTGTGGTGGTTTTTTCAAGTGTGGTTACCATTAAGTAATGAAAAGGGTACCTACCATATTCATTGTAGTACCCTATCTTATGAGTGTTTCTGTGCTTCATTGTCCTTTGCTACTGTTAATCTCCATCCTCTCTTCTTTTTTTTTTGCTTTTGTTGTCACAGTTTAAATTTGGTTTTATTGTGTTCTTGGTGGAGCTTTTACTTGTGGTTTTGTTTTGTTTTGTTCTTTGAATCTGGTTGGAAAACCCCCTTTAGTATTTCCTGGAGTGGGGGTTTTCTGATGATAAATTCCCTCATGTTTTCTGTATTTGTGAATGTTTTTATTTCTCCTTCATACTTGAATGATAGCTTTGATGGGTATAGTATTCTTGGCTGAAAGTTCCTCTCTTTCATGGCTTTAAATATTGGGGTCCACTCTCTTCTAGCTTGTAGAGTTTCTGCTGAGAAATCTGATGATAATCTAATAGGTCTTCCTTTATATGTTGTATTCTTCTTTTCCCTGGCTGCCTTGAGAATTTTTTCTTTGTCGTTGGTTTGTGCCATTTTCATTATGAGGAGCCTTGGAGTAGGTTTGTTGTGGTTAAGAAAACTCGGTGTTCTGTTTGCTTCTTGAATTTGAGGCTTTAGTTCTTTCCACAGGCTTGGGAAGTTCTCATCTATTATTTCTTTGAATATATTATTCATTCCATTTTCTCTCTCTTCTCCCTCTGATATACCTATTATTCGTATGTTATTCTCTTTTTTTTTTTTTTTTTTTTTACAGAGGCAGAGATAGACAGGGACAGACAGACAGGAACGGAGAGAGATGAGAAGCATCAATCATCAGTTTCTCGTTGCGCGTTGCGACTTCTTAGTTGTTCATTGATTGCTTTCTCACATGTGCCTTGACCGCGGGCCTTCAGCAGACTGAGCAACCCCTTGCTGGAGCCAGCGACCTTGGGTCCAAGCTGGTGAGCTCTTTGCTCAAGCCAGATGAGCCCGCGCTCAAGCTGGCGACCTCGGGGTCTCGAACCTGGGTCCTTCCACATCCCAGTCCGACGCTCTATCCACTGCGCCACCACCTGGTCAGGCCATGTTATTCTTTTTGATGGAGTCAGACAATTCCTGTAGGGCTTCCTCATTTTTTTTTAAATTTTTGAGTCTCTTTCTTCTCTGTGTTGTGCCTGAAGTTGCTTGTCTTCTATGTCACTAATCCTACCTTCTATCTGGCCTGTTCTATTAGCTAAGCTTGTTACCTCATTTTTCAGCTCGTGAATTGAGTTTTTCATTTCATTTTGATTTGTTTTTATAGTTTTAATTTCCTTTGTAATATATACTTTGTGTTCATTGAGTTGTTTTCTGAGCTTCCTAAATTGCCTTTCTGTGTTTTCTTATATATCTCTGAGTATTTTTAGGATTTCTATTTTAAATTGTCTGTCATTTAACTCCAAGGTTTCCAATATATTACATTTTTTCTCCATAGATTTTTCCACATCTCTCTGTATTACTTCTCCATCTTTTGTATCCATAATATTCTATTTCCTTTTTCTTAATTGCATCTTAGGGTGGTCTTTTTGATAGCACTAATGAGAATTAATAAAGAATAAAAAGTAAAAAAAATAAGAAATGGAAAAAAAATTAAAAAATGGAAAAAATTTTGGAAAAAATACCAATAATAATTTATTATTCCCCCCCCCCATTTCTTTCTTCTCTTCCCCTTCTCTCCCCTCCTCCTTAGAAAAATATCATGATGAACTGTGAATTATATTATGCTAAATGGAACAAAAACTGCCTATAACGGAGGGCCTGAGTTGGGGGGAAGTGTTCAAGGGGCAAAAAAGGAAGTAGGGACCCACAAAATGCAAAAAGGAAAGAATTTGGGTCAAGTATAAAATGATTTGTAAGTGATGATCAACTAAGATATATAATGAGAGGAATAAGAGGGAAACAGGAAAAAGGAAAAAAAATAACTGTTGTAATAAGTGGAGCAAAGACTAAATAGAATAGAGATCCTGGGTTGGGAGGAATGCTAATGAGCTAAAAAGTGAAGTAAAAAGCACCCAAAATGCCACACACAAAAGAACTTGAGTCCCAAATTAAATAATTTGTGAATGAGGATTGAATGTAAGGAAAAGTAAAAGGAGAAAAGAAGAAACTAATAGAAAAGGAGAAATAAGAAAAAGGGGAAAAGGAAAGGAAGAAAAAAGAAAAAAACAAAAAGAGAGAGAGAGTTAAGGGTTCTGGAGTGTAACGTTCATGGAGAGTAAGGAAGAAGAAAAGAAATAAAATGTAACACTTATGGGTAGTGTAGTTCAAGAAAGGGAAAGAATAAGACGGGCAGAGAATAAAAGGACCAAGGTGGAGGAAATAGAAATAATACTAATAAAGGGAAGAAGATGAAAGAAACAAAATAAATAGTGGAACAAATTATAAAGTCTGTGCATTTTTCTTGAATTTGAGAGTTTAACTTCTTCTTCCCTTTTCTTTCCTCTCCCTCTTCCTGGTTGGTGACTCTGTACCCCAGGCTCTGCCCCTGTGGCACGTTTAGGTAGGGATTTGCAGTTGATGAGACTCTACGGCAATGTCATATATTTGGCTTCAGTCTCGTTGGTAGTCAAGGCTTGTTAGCATTTGCAGGCTCTGACAATGAGAGTCCATTTTCCCGGAGCCTCTCTTCTAGTCTTTCCTTCCTGAATTAGCAGCCTGATGATCCAGCTATGAGGCTGCCACCACCTCTGCCTGAGGAGTAAGAGGCTCAAAGAGCTGGCAAATCTCCACTCTATCCCCACTCAATGCAGGGCTCTGGGTAAGGCTCTGGCAGTCAGAGCCACCAGTGTAATCAGGCGGGGCTGGGAGCCAATTGCTCTCAAGGTGACTTTCTATGAGCCTCCAGGCCTGTTCAGCATGCCTAGCATTCTGTGGGACCACTCTCCCCAGGCTTTCTGCACTTTGTAACCTGTTTTGGCTGGGAAGAAGATGCCCTAGTCGCTGCCTGCAGTACAGGAGGTCTTTACATCTGCCAAGTCCCTCTTTTTAGCATATATCCCTGAGTATGAAAGCTCTGACAATCAAAAGTTGCCCCCACCCCTTTAGCAAGAGGCACTAAAAATATCTCGCCTCTTGTCTTGGATCGCTGAACTGAGAGAGATCTTGTCAATTAGAGCTGTCTAGGTCAGTTGGGAGGTGAGCAGACTGTGGGTTAAGCTAATTTCAGAAATTGGATCTGCCGATCTGCTCCAGAAAGGACTGCAAGCTGTCCATGCGCCCCTCCCCTGACACTTGATTGTTAGCCTGAGTGGCTGGGTGAGGTGCCCCGCCCGCCTAGAGAAGCTCAGGCGTAGGGAAGTTCGCTTTGGCGCACTCCCCGCGCACGCGCACCACTGGCAGCTGCTGCTCGAGGTGCAGGCAGTTGCTCGTGGCACGCGCCGGTGGCTGGGTTGCTCGCGGCGCACAGGCAGCTGCCCCCGTGGGCTGACCCACCACAGGCACACTCTTTCCTTACCTTGAACGAAGGGTCCATGCTGCAGTCTAGCCTCCTCCACACCCTTAGCCCTCCCCCCCCCCCGACTCTCAGTTCCAAGTGAAAGCAGCCTTTGCTCAGGTTAGTGAGGAAGGCAGAGAGTTTCTTTGTCTGACTTATTTCCTTCAGGGTTGATTATATATTTAGTCAATTTTTCACTTGATCCTACCTTCACCCTTCAGTGTGTGGAACTTCCATTGATGAACTTGTTGAAATTTGGGGGAGATTTGTCGGTCGTGCTCCTCACGGCGCCATTTCTCTGACGTCACTCTCCACTTTTAATTTTATCAAGTAAAATAAGGTTTATTTACATGGCCCCAGAGAGATTAATGTCATTCTCTTTTCTTTAGGAACAAAATTTGTGTCACTATGTTTTCCTTAATATTTATTCCTTTCAGTCTTTCTAAAATACCTTTATGTAAAATTTGTTCTCTAGCCAGTTAAGTTATATATTACATTTCTCATAACACTTCTTTTTTTTTTTTTTTTTTTTTGTATTTTTCGGAAACTGGAAATGGGGAGAGACAGTCCACCCGGCATGCCCACCAGGGGGCAACGCTTTGCCCACCAGGGGGCGATGCTCTGCCCCGCCCTGGCGGTCGCTCTGTTGCAACCAGAGCCACTCCAGCGCCTGGGGCAGAGGCCAAGGAGCCATCCCCAGCACCCGGGCCATCTTTGCTCCAATGGAGCCTCGCTGCGGGAGGGGAAGAGAGAGACAGAGAGGAAGGAGAGGGGGAGGGGTGGAGAAGCAGATGGGCGCTTCTCCTGTGTGCCCTGGCCGGAAATCGAACCCAGGACTTCTGCACGCCAGGCCGACGCTCTACCACTGAGTCAACCAGCCAGGGCCCACTTCTTTTTTAATGTAAGATAAAGTATAGTTTATAAGCAGAAAAAATGAGTATATCTCTATTTATCTACCTTCCAAGTCAAAAGTAATGTAATAGAACAAAACTCATCTTAGTGATAATTTTTTTAATTTCTGAAATTTAAACATTTTGCTTGTTTTCAATTTAAATATCCTTTATCATTTTATGTTCTGTATCTATAATGCACTTTCAAAAATTTCTTTCAGAAACCACTAAAATATTTCAGTATTGATAATTTCTGAAAACTCAAATAAAATATAAGAAAATTTCATTAGCTGATAAGCAGTGGGATTTATACAATATAATCTGCTTGTTCTTCCTTCTACACGAAAAGTTCTTTCCTTTTACGGCAGTGCACTGGACAGGGGGCAGAGGGTTCCTTGTGCGGGAGGGCGGGCTGCCAAGAAGGACTTCCAGTTAGCTTTAGTAATGACGCACGCGCGCGCACGTGTGTGTGTGTGTGTGTGTGTGTGTGTGTGTGTGTGTGTGTGAGAGAGGGACATTTATTTTGTTGTGTTCTAAATCTGAGAAGAATTGTTTGAGGTGATGGCAGAAGCCAGAGTAGAAGGGTACTTCCTGTCAAAATGCTTTAACTGAATTAAGTTTATGTCCTGGACTAGTATTAAAGAATGATGTCTGAAATATTTGCATTTTTCTCCAAACTGTTGAACTTTTATGTGATTTTATGTAAAGTTACATGTGACAATTTTCTCTTAGAATTTGGAGTTAGAAAAAAGATATTCTTTGCCAGAGAATTGTCAGGATTCCTTTGGCCCATTGTGGTTTTATTTCTTCCCTTTGACTAACAAAAAATTCAAACTATTTTTTATAAAGTGTAGAACCTATGTTATCTTATATTCACAGCATAATTTCTCTATTCTTAGTTTCTTTTGGTCTCTAATTTTCTTTTCTATATTACTTGTAAAAGATTATTGTGCTTTCTTGTTATTACCCTACATCATTTTTTATTTATGTTTTAAATTATAAAAATAAAATAAAATGGAGGTTTAAGGTATCTGTATCTTATCCACAACAGCTTATTGTCTGCACAGCAATCCAACAACACAGACTTCCCAGTGGTGGAAAGCTGCTTTTAATAATGTTAACACCACAGTATTAAAACTGACACTGTTTTATGCAAATGATACTTTTGCTGATGTAAAGTTATCCTCTCTATTTAATAGGTGGAGGTGATGTCAAAAGGACAGACTAAGGAAAGAATGTTATCACGTAATTCTCATGAAAATAATTACATCCTTGTGAATTAATATTTTTTCTAGATGTTACAGATTCATTATTTTGTTTTCAATTACAGTTTACATTCAGTATTATTTTGTATTAACTTCAGGTGTACAAGAGAGTGGTTAGACAGTTATATACTTTACAAAGTGTTCTCACCCTACACTCAGTATTTCCAGTACCTACCTGGCACCATACATAATTATTACAATTTTATTGATTATATTCCCTAGGCTGTACTTTAGAGCCCCATGACCATTTTGATACTACCAATCTGAGTACACATATAAGTGAGATCATATTGCATTTGTCTTTCTCTAACTTATTTCACTTAGCATAATACCCTCCAGTGACATCCATTCTGTCACAAATGGTAAGATTTTGTTTGACTTTATGGCTGAGTAATAGTCCATTGTATATATTTACCACATTTTTTTTACCCACTAGTCTATTTATAGGCACTTTTGTTGCTTCCATGTGAAAGAATATTTGCACCCCTATGTTCATTGCAGCATTATTTACAGATTTATTATTTTTATTTCAGAAAATATGAAGCTGATAACCATAATAAGAAGAAACTCTATTCCTTGGAACCTCAGTAATCGTACTTTCTAATGTTATCTTTCAGACATTATAATAAGGAGAGTAGATAGAGAAAAGGAGAAAACAATGAACTAGTAGACCGAAAGTATTAAACTATCTCTTATGTCAAGAAAAATTAAAATGTTTATTTATAATATATGTACCCTTACTGTTATAAATGTATTTTGTTGACTTAGTTAGTGATGCTATTGTATAATCTCAGTAAATAGCTAAAATTTCAGAAACTTGACATTGTCATAGACAGCTTCTGCATGAGTTGGTTTAATCTCTTATCCATTTTGTTAAGACAGCTAAAGAAATAGAAAGTTCAGATGGAGCAAGCCAAGGTCTGATGGTGCCATAATATCTGCTTGCCTTTTAAATAAATGCATTTAAGCCTATAAACTTAGCCCTAAATGCCATTTGAGCTGATTACCAAGCATCTTGATATGTCTATATTTTGATAGTCATTCAGTTCTAAAGAGTCCATACTTTCTCTTATTATTGCCTTCTTAACTCAGAGGTTATTTGGGAATGTGTATGGGTTTTTAAAAAATATGTCGGTTCTGCCATCTTCTTTTGTTGATTGCTTATTTTATTACGTTATTGTTAGAGAACTTGGTGTAATAAAATTTGAGAATTGTTAGGAATTCTCATGTCTCAATACAATTTTGAAAAGAATGTATAGTCTCTATAAACATTTGAAAGGTAGCCCCTTTAAAATATATTGCATTAATTTGTTCTTATAAATTTTAGTTTTTTGCTTTAAAAATGTCTTCTTAAAATATTCCTACTTATTGGGTAAAGGATTCTCTTATATCAGGCTTTTAAGTTTACTTGTTCAAGTCTTTTAAATCCTTACCAATTTTGTCTGCTTTGAGCCATCATCTTATAGGAGAGTCTATTCAAATTTATTATTCTTAGTATTATTCTATTGAGTTTTAGTTTATTTATTTTGAAAATAAGAGATACTTTCTTTTTTATCCTTCATCAAATATGAAAATCTTAATTCATACTGTTTTATCCTTGAGTGCCAAAATTTCATGCATTTACCTCAGTATAAAATGTATCACATACCAATGTATAAAGTAAGTGTGAAAGATGAACTAGTCATGTGTCCTTTTCATTCTCTCCCTGTAGAGGAAAAGATGCAGTATCTCAAAGTTGGTAGCAGGGGTCACTGAGAAGGAAAAAAGACATATGTATGTAACAAAAACTTAAATTTGACTTAAACTTTGAATGTTTAAAATTAAATTTGCCATAGCACATTTCAGGCTAATGTGAAAAATTAAAACTAAGTCCAGATGCAGTATTTCTTGAAAAGATGGCAACATTCCTCGTAAAGGGCTTGCTTGGACTTCTTAAAGATGGTTCTTATTTAATGGGGAAACACTAGAGGTCTTTGCACTAAGGTCAGGAATGAAGCAAGAATTTTTAGTCTTCAGCTTCTTCATTGCAGCCTCTGAATATATCCCTCAGAAATCCTTTCCGGCAAGTATAAGTGTCTTGGTTATGGGCCACAGAATTATGACGAATAATAAAAGTTGGAAAGACTGAATAAAGAAATATTATTACAAAGTACCTCAAGTGAAATTTTTAGCTAATAAGTGCTATCCAAACACACTAGAAAAGGCGACAGTGTCAAAAGTCTTGAAATGATATGGCCTTATGATTGACACAGTGTGGAAAATGTTTGGTGATTTTGACGACTAGCCAATAATTACATCTTGTGCATGGATCGCCATCAATCTCTTAATCTGAAACACTTCAATAGAGATATCACAAGTCAACTATTACAATATTCTTCCAACAAAATTGAACCGTGATTATACCAAAGTCAAGATTTCCTACAAACTGTAAGCAGTAAAAGCTGCATGATCCAACATCCAGGGAGAAAAAACAAATAAACAAAACAAAACTGACTCAGTAGTACATTTGTGCTGTATTTTTATGTTTAGACTGTTGAATAAAACTACAGGTTCTGAAAGAGACAGGCCTGGATTTGAACCCTACTATTTCGACACTTACTAGTCAAAAGCACTGGTAAGTATCTTCAGTTTCTTAACCTGGATGGTTGTGAAATAAGATAATAAATGTAAAACCCTTAATAGTTCAGCGAGCACAATAAATGTTAGCAATTCTTGAGTATTTAGGAAAGAAGCCTGATAATGTTTTTATGTTAACATTTACTCCTATTTCACACGCACGAAATAGGAAGTCCTCATGATGACCACAGTGACGACCTCTCATCACCTAAAGAACTCTAGGGAAAGCCTGGGGCACTAACTAACTGCACGCTGTTCAAAAACACGATTTTCGTAGAATTCAGGACCCAGTTACGCGCACCGGGAGGCAGAATCCCACTGTTTGCAGAGTGGGCAGCGCTCGATGGGAGGAAACAGTTGCAGGAGTAATAACGGGGAACTCCCCTGCCCATCCCGAAGCCGGGTCCACTGCGGCAGCGGGCGGTTGAGCATCTCCGTGCAGGTGCGCGCGGCTCGCGCTCCGCGCATGCGCGGTTAGCAGTCGCGGCTGGGCAGCCTCGGGCGAGATCAGTCTGGGGAGACGCGGGGACCGAGTGGCAGCGATTCGGACATATGAGCTGCCACTGCCGAAAACGTGCCCGCAAGACAGGTGCGTGGGTGGTGAGCCACTTTCCCGCCGCCCCCTGCGCTCGGGCTGGGGCGAGGAGTCGGAGGACCCGGTCCCGGCCCCGGGCTCCTGGCCGCACCCCTTTCTTTGGCGCCCCGCCAGGCGGGCGGCGTTGGGGCCGGGCGAGGGGCGGAGGGTGAGTTCGGGGATGGAGGGGCCGCGGGTGAGTTCCTGGGCGGGCTCTCCCGGCCTTGGGAGCCGGAGGGTCAGCTCCGGGCGGCGGGGTTGCTGCCACTTCGAGTCCATTGGGTCCCCTGGAACCGCTGTGGCCACCTGCTGCGCTGGGGCTCAGGCGGGAGCGAGGACGGCTGCGTGCCCGCCGGGTCTCGGCGGTCCCTGAGGGCGCAGGGGCCCCGGGAGCCGGGTCCGTTATTCCAGCGGTTACCACTTCAGCCCCATTCCACGCTCGAGCCCCGGGCGCGCTCCCAGGGGGTACCGAGGGCTGGGGGCGGGGGCGTCGCCACGCTGCTCATTCCACGGGCTACTTCTCACGGAAGCGCCGAGGAAACTGACACAGGCTCAGTTCATACAGTTCCCGCCCCTGTGGAGGCGAAAGGACCCCACCCTGCGAGCGGCGGTGGCCTGGGACCCCGGCCGCTCCCTAGATGCGCCGCTGCGGACTAGCTGGGAAGTCGGTTGAGATCCGGAGAAGCCCTAATTACTAGAGACTCATTAACGCCTAGAGCCTGTTTATGATCAGTCAGACGCTGTAGCTGATGTTATGTGTAACATCTCCCCAGGTAACAAGGAGGAGGCATTTGCTTGGGATATAAAAGCAAATGACGGCCAAGATCAGAAAGGAGGAGGGTGAGGGAGAGAAAGTAACTCCGATGTCCGTGGGGAGAGAAGTCTCAAATTAGAAGAGAATTAATTTATATTGAAACGTTTTGATTCATAAAACCAATTAAGACCCTGGTATCACCTTAAGATTTGGGTTGCTTTAACATTTTTATGTCATCCTACTCTGGATAGTTCTCCTTCTGGTGATTTTTAAGTTTGTAAAATTATGAGTTTGACCTCTTTTCAGTTTGCACAGTTTTGCCTTCACATTTAATTGGTTTCGTCTTCCAGTCACATTTACACCTTATTCCTAAATCTTTAGAAAAGGTATATTCTGTATTCTTTATTTATATAGTTCATAAAGCTAATTATTGTGTGTGTAAATGATGTATATTGATGCAGCCATAGAAATTGAACAGTGCTGTCCGTTAGCCTTATTGTTTATTTAGAGTACCTAGTAAGTGTTAGTGTTCTTAAATAGGAAAGTAGAATTGTTCACTTTAGCTGACTGTTTGATTATCTAGTTTAACTCTTTTTACATAACAAATGATGAAATGGGCCCAGAACAGCTTTACCCCCTTGCCTTATTAAACATAGAACTAGAAACTTGGTGCTGTTCAAGTTCAATGTATTTTGTATTATATCATTCTGTAGTTGAGTGCCTGAAGCTCCATAACAACTCAAACTTGAAATAATAGTGATTTTCAAACACTGGTTTTGAGGCATACTAGTGTTTGGATGAGTCCCCAGTTGGCCATTAAAACTGACTAGAAGAAAGGCATTTTAAGAAGCACAGGCTTGCCAGCTTGAGCGCAGGATCATCAGCGTGATCCCAAGGTCTCTGGCTTGAGCCCAAAGGTCACTGGCTTGAGGACCAGTGTCGCTGGCTTGAGCCCAAGGTTGCTGGCTTGAGTAAGTGGTCACTGGCTCAGCTGGAGGCCCTGGACAAGGCACATAGGAGAAGCAATAAAAAACAACTAAAGTGAAGCAACTATGAGTTGATGTTTTTTATCTCTACCCTCCATCTTCCCTCTCCCCCCCAAAAAAAGAAACTATAAGAAAACTACAGAGCAATATCCTTAATGCTTAAATCCTTACCAATTAAAATGGTTATATACCATGATCGGATGGGATTTATTCCTGGAATGCAAAGATGGTTCAACATATAAAAATCAGTCAGCATAAAACACTACATTATCAAAATGGAGACAAAACAAAAAACAAAAATAAAACAACGAAAAACGAAACGATTATCAATTGATGCAGAAATAGCATTTGACAAGATTCAGCACCCTTTTATAAAAAATGTTAAACAGCCTGACCAAGTGATAGAGCATCAGCCTGGGACACTGAGGACTCAGGTTCGAGACCCTGAGGTCCCTGGCTTGAGTGAGGGCTCATGAGCTTGAACATGGGGTTGCCAGCTTGAGCTTCGGATCATAGACATGACCTCATGGTTGCTGGCTTGAGCCCAAAGATCGCTGGCTTGAAACCTATTGTCGCGTTGGCTTGAGCCCCAGGTCGTTGGCTTGAGCAAGGGATCACTCGCTCTGCTGGAGCCCCCCCAGTGAAGGCACATATGAGAAATCAATCAATGAACTAAGGTGGTGCAATGAAAAATTTATGCTTCTCATCTCTCTCCCTTCCTCTCTGTCCCTATCTCTTCCTCTCTCTGACTCTTTCTGTCTCTGTCAAAAAAAAGAATATGTGACAAACCTCATAATTTTGTTTGGAGCTTGATGGCATGTTGGTACCATAGTGTGATAGACGTTCAAGTAATACTGTGATAATGGTAGAGCACTGAAGGATTAAGCAGAAACCGTTAGGTCTACATTTCTAATTAAAAAAAAAAAAGTAAGGGGCAATGACAACATTGGACTATATAATTTTTTTTAATGGAGACTGATATCCTTTAGAACTGCATTGTCTATGGTTTGTGACTGCTTGCAGTTTATTTTTAAGTATTTCACCTGTAAGGTAAATATAGCCATTTCTGGGTAAATATCTTTATGGCTTAATACTACTAATCTAAATGTTGTAAATTTCTAAGATGTTTGATAATGCATGCTGTTAACACTGGTGTGATTTCTTTCCATTGCTTTACCAGTAAGCTTACAATAATGATGTGGGGTCAAATTAAAATAGGAGATAGCATGGTGTATTGGTGTAGTGTTTCTGGATTCCAATCTTGTTTCACATTTCTAGTCATGTGACTTTGACTAGTTTTTTTAAATCTGATTTAAATTCTGATTTCAGTTTGTCGACTGGACATGATAATGCCTATCCTATTATTTCCTAGCCTGCAAAGATGATGTTTTCTAGAGTAGAGTTCTGGAGACAGCACTGCCTGCCTGGCTTCCCATTCATTCTTCCCTAGCCGGCCCGTACACCAGAGCTCAAACAAAGCACTTAGGAATTTTTTTCCCCCAGCAGATTAATAATTAAGAACCTAAAGTGTGCGTTTACTTTGAAGGAGAAGATATGGGTTTAGAGTGATAGTAATGTTCATTATTACTGCTATTATTACTTTATACATTTCTGTTTTACTCAAAGTTGTTGAGAAGCAGGCAAAATACCTCTTACATTTTATAAATTATAGAAGACTCTTAAAATTTTAGAACAATGAAGCTTCTAGGATTATTAACAATTGATAAGAAAATTTCAAATATACTAATTTTTGTGCTAATAGTGAAAATAAAAAAAATAAACCTATGTCTTTTTTATGTTTTTTATTTTTATTTTTCCAAAGTTAGGAGCAGGGAGGCAGTCAGACTCTTGCATGCGCCCGACCAGGATCCACCTGGCATGCCGACTAGGGGGCGATGCTGTGCCCATCTGGGGCGTTGCTCCATTGCAGCCAGAGCCATTCCAGCACCTGAGGCAGAGGCCATGGAGCCATCCTCAGTGCCCTCCTGGCCCTTTTGTTCCAATGGAGTCTTGGCTGTGGGAGGGGAAGAGAGAGAGAGAGAGAGAGAGAGAAAGAAGAGGTGGAAGGGTGGAGAAGCAGATAGGCACTTCTCCTGTGTGCCTTGACCAGGAATTGAACCCAGGACTTCTACAAGCAGGGCCGACGCTCTACCACTGAGCCAACCAGCCAGGGCAGGGGTTGGGAACCTTTTTGGCTGAGAGAGCCATGAACGCCACATATTTTAAAATGTAATTCCGTGAGAACCATACAACGACCCGTGTACGTTAAGCATTATCCAATAAAAATTTGGTGGTGTCCTGGAGGACAGCTGTGATTGGCTCCAGTCACCCGCAACCATGAACATGAGCAGTAGGAAATGAATGGATTGTAATACATGAGAATGTTTTATATTTTTAACGTTACTATTTTTTTATTATTAAAGATTTGTGAGCTAGATGCAGGCATCAAAAGAGCCACATCTGGCTTGTGAGCCATAGGTTCCCGACCCCTGTGCCAGGGCCAAAACTATGTCTTGTTATCAAGTGAAATTGCTCTCTTGCGTTTACTTCCTATCCCAGTTATACCTCTTATGATTCAGAGAGCTCAAACTCTTCAACAGATGACAGCATGCTTCATTTTTATTGTTGTGTTTGTCCATAAAGATGGTGATATTAACATACCTTTTGGGGGGTTGCTTTTTTATTATTATTAAATTTAATGCGGTGACATTGATAAATCAGGGTACATATGTTGAGAGAAAACATCTCCAGATTATTTTGACATTTGATTGTGCTGTATACCCCTCGCCAAAAGTCAAATTGTCTTCTGTCACCTTCTATCTGGTTTTCTTTGTGCCCCTCCCCTCCCCCACCCCCTCTCTCCTTCCTCGCCCCCTCCCCCCACCCCCTCACCCCCATTGCCATCACATTCTTGTTCATGTCTCTGAGTCTCATTTTTATGTCCCATCTATATATGGATTCATATAGATCTTAGTTTTTTCTGATTTACTTATTTCATTCCGTATAATGTTATCAAGGTCCATCCATGTTATTGTAAACTAGAAAGCCTGGCGGTCATACGAAATGACCGCTGTTCTAGATATTATAAATTGTAATTAAAATGATTTGTGCAAAGGTGTCTGCTAATTCAAACTGAATTACCCAGGGCAGGCAGCGAGGACGCCCCTTTGCTTAGTGCCCCACGGGGTTTCCCCCTTCTACTTGCTTAATTGCTTAAAGTAGAGTGCAATGAAGGAAACCACTGGCAGTACATTTCTTAAGAGCCATCACTATCTCCGTTTGAAACTGTTTTAATCCTTTTTGCGTTTCGGTCAGCATTACTCTGTTGTTTTTTGCATTTCTCTCCTGCCTTTGTTCAAGGGACTCATTTTGTTGAGACAGGCTTTTTTGTCTTGCATCTGAGGCAAGCCTTGTTTCTCTATGCTCATCAGTCTCATTTTGCTGAGAAAGACACATTTGCTCTGTGACTGAAGCAAGCCTTGTCTTTCTCTGCTCAGTGGTTTCTTTTTGTTGAGAAAGCCGTTTTTGTGCAGCTTTAGCTCCTTTTCTCTCCTCTTCAGTGCTGTATTTTCTAGGAGGCATTCTTAAAAGAAATTATGTTAAGATGTAGTTTTTATGTAAAACAGATGATTGCCAATGCAAACAAATGTTCACCTTCCCCCTGACCCGCTCAATTTGCATTCAGCCGTGGCAACTTCACCCCATTGGCTAGTACAGTTATGCAAGCAACCAATAAGCTATCAGCAACAGACACTTAAGCCGCATATGTTATTGTAAATGATCCAATGTCATCATTTCTTATGGCTGAGTATTCCATAGTATATATATACCAAAGCTTTTTAATCCACTCGTCCTCTGACGGACACTTGGGCTGTTTCCAGATCTTCGCTATTGTGAACAATGCTGCTACAAACATGGGGGTGCATTTCTCCTTTTGGAGCCATTCCATGGTGTTCTTGGGGTATATTCCTAAAAGTGGGATAGCTGGGTCAAAAGGCAGTTCGATTTTCAGTTTTTTGAGGAATCTCCATACCGTTTTCCATAGTGGCTGCACCAGTCTGCATTCCCACCAGCAGTGCAGGAGGGTTCTTCCCTTTTCTCCACATTCTCGCCAGCACTTACTCTGTGTTGTTTTGTTGATGAGCACCATTCTGGCTGGTGTGAGGTGATATCTCATTGTGGTTTTAATTTGCATTTCTCTAATGATTAGTGATAACATACCTTTTAATATAGAATGTTCATATTATTGTAGATTGTTGTTGATTTAAAAAAGAAACATGCATTTTCATGTTTTTCAACTTTAGAGTTGTAACCAATGGCCTTTAGAAGAAACGAAGGCAGACTAAAAGTTTGCCTTGTGAAGTTTGATCTCATTCATATGAAGTTTTGGTCTCACACATCCACATAAAGTTTTGATCTCATTAGGAAGGGTTCTGATCAGTTGAATTAACTCTGTGGAAAAAAGCTTTTTATAGTCTGAAGCTTCGATTTTTAGAAACAGCTGTATTGTTTGCACCTGCCAGTTCACCTGTTTAATGTGTGAAAATCAATGGGTTTTAATACACAGTTATGCAACCATTACCATATTCCAACTTTAGAACATTTTTTATCACTCTTCTCCCTAAAATTCTATATCCATTAAGCCTTTCTTTCCACTCTTTTCTCTAGGTAATCACTAATCTATTTTTTATTTCTATGAATTTGCCCATTTTTTAAGGGTTACAAGGTGGTCAGTCATTCACACCATTTCTTTGTTCACATTTACATGGTATTTAAAAGTCCATTGGCACCACAAAACAAAACTTGAATTGTAACAAGCTAAGGGGAATAGAGGAGAACATATAAACCATGTATTTTTGCCAGGTGGCAGCCATATTATTCTTGGCTTCTCATCTCAATTAATGCTCGAGGATCAGAAGTGTCATAGTTGCCTGACCTGTGGTGGCGCAGTGGATAAAGCGTCGACCTGGAAATGCTGAGGTTGCCAGTTCAAAACCCTGGGCTTGCCTGGTCAAGGCACATATGGGAGTTGATGCTTCCAGCTCCTCCCCCCCCCCACTTCTCTTTCTCTGTCTCTCCTCTCTCTCTCTCTCTCTTTCTCTCCCTCTCCTCTCTAAAATGAATAAGAAAAAAAAAGTGTCATAGTATTTGAATAGAGAATTGGTTAGATAATCGAGTCATCATGCTACTAGAGGAATGGCAAATGCAAAAGAGCTTTATGTGTAGCAGTCAACCTGGTTGCAGTGAAACCCCCATATCTGTTTGGTGTTTAAGCTGTGATTTGGTTTCAGCTAAAGTCAATCACATTAAATTGTGATAAAGTTCTTTCTCTTTAATATTTGGTGTTTATAAATGTATTTTGGCTTTATAGTTATAAAATTTCCAGTTGTGTGTTTTTTATACACTTGCACACATTGTAATAAAGCAACTCAAGTGAACATTTAGGAATCGTCCCTTTTTTCTTTCCTTTAGTGGGGTCCACTTATTATTTGAGATTGGTGGTTACTGTTGTCTGTACCTTTAGGTTTGTACCATTGGCTCTTTGTTGTTAGAGGCAGACTAGTGGCAATAGCATCTGTGTCCTATGAGGTTCAAGTTTTTATTATCACTTGTTCAAAGCATAATATAAGTAATTTTCTTGATTTGTTATAAAACTTCTGGAATAAAGGAGGTATTAGGAGAAAATATTTCTTTGTAAGTATACTCACACATATTTTCCACAACTTTCATTTTCACTGATAACTTTTAACTTCACAGATAATCACTATGCATTTCCAAGGCTTTTGGCTATGTTTGGGTCTTCTGTGCCTCTCCATTAATGCAGAATTTATGAATGAGGATGTTGAGATGGCAGATTATAATGAAAATTCAGAAGAGACTGTTGTTAATGAAGATGAACTCTTCTCAGAGGTAAGGTTATTGAGAAATCAGTTGCAAATTATTCCTTTACATGATGCACAGGAGTGACTATCTCTTAACACTTATTTAAGTCCTAATAATCTTCCTTTTCTAAGTAAATAGAAAAGCACTCCTTTTCCCAGCTATTTGTTGCTGTGTGTTTTAGAGTGCCTATGTACTACAGAAATTTGTGCCCGGCTCTTAGCATGGTTTTATTAACAAATAAATATGGGGAAGGTTTTTACTATTAAAATAGGAGTTCATCTCTGGCTAAGGAGGACTTTTTGCTATGAGGAAGCTTTTCAAGGCTTATTTCTGATACTGCCAGCTCTCCTCAGATAAAAGAAAAGGTAAAATTATTTGTCGTTCTCCTAGAAGTAAAGGAAGCAGCTTCTCACTTATTTATTTTATTTTTTTGAGGGAAGAATGTCCTAGATAGGGGAATGAATTAGAAAGGGAAGGGGTGACAAGGTGGGCAGTGAGTAAACTCAGCTGCGTTTCTGTCTCGGATGTGTTAAGATATGTTAAGGTGTGCTGTGAGGGGGTGACCAGCAGGAGTCTGCAAACCTTTGCAGAGAGTTTGTATAGCTTGACAATCCACAAGAGCTTTCACATTGAGAAATATTCATATATAATGTTAGGACAAACAAATTTTTTCTCACTTTGATGGTGAGAAAGCATCGATTGTGCTATGCCAGCTACTGCTTACAGGGCCAACGACAGAGTGATAGATGGTTGTTACAGCCTTCTTTTAAAGTTTTTTATCTGCAAATGCAAGTGTTGCTCAGCTGCTTAAGGTGAATGAATATTCATTCTCCTGTTAAATTTTAAGCTCCACAAGCACATTTTTAAAACAACCTAGTTATGAACCATAGTACGTAAGTACTGAGAAGATACAGCTATTTCAGGGCCTTTGGAGGTGACTAGTTCAAAGGAATTGTCAGATACCTACCCCTCTGAACTCTATTTGAGGATAATTTGAAAAGATGCTAAGAAGTGGGAAAGAAAATTTCATTTTTTTTGTTTTCTTTTTATATTGAATTTATTGGGGTCACACTGTTTAATAAAATTACATAGGTTTCAGGTGTATAACTATAATACATTATCTGCACATTGTATTGTGAGCATTCTGATTTTTGATCCTTCTGATTTCGAAGCATGAGTAATCTAGGTATGATAAAGTATAAATAAAGGATAAAATAAACTGCTGGTGACTTAAAGGGTGGTCTGACAGAAGAAAGAAGCTTCTTGTGACCCTTTGCCCGTTTTTCATTTTGCCAATCTATAAAAATATAGAGAACAGTGAAGTTAACTTTCAGTCCTTCCTAGTACATGGACTACTTTGATAGCAGAATCTTGACTTTGTCAATAATTATGTGGAATTTTGTTGAATTACTGATTTTCCTCCCTTAAAGTGACAGGAAATGTTATACTATCAGGCCAGGGTAGGGACAATGAAAATAGGAAAAGTATTTCTGCATCCTTTTCTCTAAAAACTAAGAGAAGATATTTTATAATTCATCAGACAAATGAAATCTCAAAGGCTGATTCAGAAAGAACCCAGATCTATCACATTTGGCAAAAATTAATCATTTGTCACCAATTCAAATTATCTTTTAAATTATTTTTTAATAATTTGTTAATAAGTTATCTTTAATATTTTAAGTTCTTCTGTTGGTATGTTCTACATAGTGTAGTGGTTAAGTATACAGGTTTTGGAGCCAGACAGCCTGGGCTCATACCTTTAAGTCCAGTAGTTGTCTAACTGCAAGACAGTGGGCAATTTCCTGTGCGTCTCTCCGATAGTTCCATCACGCGTAAAATCGGTGCGACAACAGCCCTTCAGGGAGATATTGTGAGGATTAAAAGAGCCACCGTGTTTCTACCATAACCACCCCCCTCCCCCGACCTCCCATCCTCACCCTCCATCCCCAACCCCCATCCCATCATCATCATCGCTAGTAGCTGTGCAGATAACTTGCTTTGCAGTGCTTTCTCTGTTGAATAATTTTCTTTTCTGGGTTCCTAATCTCTCAACATAGTATCATCCTCTGGTCACATATCCGTGAGATTTAAGAGTTTATGTTAAACTAGCCTTCGTGCTTCCTTAGTTTTTCATCTTATATGTTTTTGATCATGCTATTTCTTTTGCTTCTAATGATTTATATCTCCAAATATTGTCACATGTTGGAATCCTTTTAAAGCCGTGTCAACTGTGCCATGAGGCCTTTTCTGTTACTTCTGTGTTAGAAGAAATGGGTGTACCCTTTGTTTGCATGCATAGTATTTGTTCCTGTCATCCTATCCTATGTTCTCTCATATCTCATCACCACTAGGATACAAAGTGTTGAGGTTAGAGACCATGTTAGCTTATATCTATATTACCTATATGTCCATTAACAATAAGTCCTTAACTAGTGAGATTATTTAATTAAAATATTTGTGAAGATGAGTAACTTAAGATTTTTAAAAATTATTTTCTAGATTAAATATAAAACGCCTCAACCTATAGGAGAAGTATATTTTACAGAAACTTTTGATAGTGGAAGGTTGGCTGGGTGAGTATTCATTCAAGAGAGTGTTTTCCCTGACTTGATTAGCTTTTTTGAAATTATTGGTTATTGGCCTATGATAATTGCCCCTTCTCTAGAACTATAAAAAATTTTAAAGTAGTTTATTTGATAGCGTAAAGCAGTGCCTTAACACATTTTTGTTATTGATAGAAATGTTTAGTTTGAATATTCATTTATGTAAAGAAAGTAAACAAGTGAATTATGAATATGAAGTAAAAATGTATAACATTTCATCATCCTTTAGGACAGATATTAATAACAATTTAATTTCACATGGCAAATTCAATTTACTCTTTATTCTAAATAATGGTAAAACAAGAAGAGTTGTTACTTACTGATTATTATATGCCACACACTGTCCTAGGTAGGTAGGTGAGAACTTTCTTTATCTCATTTTATAGGTGAGAAACTGAGGCCCAGTGTGTCTCACCCATGGTTATATACAGCTAGTAAATTGCAAAGCTGACTGAACTCTAGCCTGGCAGGATGATGTATAGATGTCCTTATCTACCCTCTAAGTTTATTTTTGAATGAGAAGTGATTGTTGGGTGTGTGTGTGTGTGTGTGTGTGTGTAATATACTTTGTATCTATAAATTGATGATTTTATTTTTAATGATATATATTTGCTTTTACCTTTATAGGTGGGTCTTATCAAAAGCAAAGAAAGATGATACAGACACCGAGACCTCTATATATAATGGTAAAATGTTTATTTAAATATTCCATGTAACTATTATGACCCAAAGTTCACTAGCTTTTGAGATTATGTTGCTATTAACTATATACATGGGGCCTCAGTCTGCACAATGTAACATCCAGTCTTTTGTTTTGTCTCCTTCCCAGTATTTCTGGAAGACTCTGAGTAATCCATACTTAATCCGCCAATGTCAGATTTCTTTTCAGAACTATTAAGTATTCAAGTAATTAATGAGAGCTTCTGTCAAGTGCTACTTACATAAGATTCATTTATTTCCCTATTTTCAGGACTAAGCAAATCCGCATAAAACTTCATGTGCTGGAATATAGGGTTTGCGTAGG
Source organism: Saccopteryx leptura (assembly GCF_036850995.1). Lineage (NCBI taxonomy): Eukaryota > Metazoa > Chordata > Mammalia > Chiroptera > Emballonuridae > Saccopteryx > Saccopteryx leptura. Next base: position 211,602,614 of record NC_089503.1, on the reverse strand, counting down.
GAGTGCACTTTAAAATTTTTTTCAGCTTAGGTTGTTAATAGAAGTACAATAGATGTTTAATAAATACCAATTCTTTAAATGACTGATTTTCAGGATTTCTTATAAAAAACATAAATTCTATTTGAAATTTTATTTACATTAGAATTTTTATTACCTAATATTAATATTGTCTACATTTGGGCAAATGAAGGTTAATAGAGAGTTATTGTTTATTTGAAGTTGAGAAGAATCTTCTGTCATTGAGGAATTACCTTGTGACAAATTTTCTAAAATTAAAGTACTAGAGCAGGGGTCAGGAATCTTTTTGGCTGAAAAAGCCATGAATGCCACATATTTTAAAATGTAATTCCATGAGAGCCATACAACAACCCGTGTACATTATGCATTATCCAATAAAAATTTGGTGTTGTCCCAGAGGACAGCTGTGATTGGCTCCAGCCACCTGCAACCATGAACATGAACAGTAGGAAATGAATGGATTGTTATACATGACAATGTTTTATATTTTTAATATTTTTTTTTATTAAAGATTTGTCTGCAAGCCAGATGCAGTCATCAAAAGAACCACATCTGGCTCGCGAGCCATAAATTCCCAACTCCTGTACTAGAGGGTACCTTTTTCATAGCTGATAAGTGTCTGTGAATAATTGAAAAAATAAAAGCAACATAGTTTTTAAAATCCTTTATTATAAATATCCTGAAAATCCTAAAGATAAAGTTGTTACTTAAAGAAGACCTTTTTATTTTGGTCCAACCACAGATTAGTAGTGGTAATACAATTTGTCATCAGCATGAGAGTAGAAACATCAATAAATTCATTTTTAAAGAACAGTATTGTATAACCATATTAGAGTTGTAAAAGAAAAAGAAACTTGAAAACTTTTAAAAATACACTTTCAAAATTCCGATAAAACCTGCACGATAGACCAAAACACCTCTCTCTGATGTGTAAAATTGTTCTTGCACGGTTTTTTGTTTTTATTTTTTAGAAAGAAACAAAGTAATATAAAGAGCATTAGTGATTGAAAGAGCATTAGTGATTCACAAGTGCCTGTTAAAATTTCAAGTTGGCACACTGCTGGAACATAGCCAATTTTTCTTAAATTGAGGTTTTTTTAGAATATACAGCCCTACAATATTCAAAACTAAAATAAATATAAGTTGGTTATTTCCTTTTCTAAAAAGAGGAAAGGAGAAAAATCTAATATACTACATCTGGGCTACAGGGAGCCCTCCCAGCTTTGCATCTCATGCAGCCCACGATCTGATTTCAGGAGCTTTCTAAGCTTACCCGTGGGAAACCTGGCCGGCCGAGAGAGGGCCCATCCAGTGCTCGCTTCTCTCCTGGCCCAGAGTTCCGCGAGCTGGCTGGCTCACCCTGGGAAGCAGTGAGCTTCTGTTCACTGGGCTCACAGTTTTCAAAATAAAATTTAACTTCCCACAATAACGTCTGCAGAATAAAAAAATGTAGCTATGGAATATCAGGTGTTTCTAAATAAGACTGAAGCAAACTGCACATTTTGTGTTAAAGATGCTCTTTGTCTCATAGGTGATATTAAAATATGTCACTTTCACCCTTTTTTATTGAGTTTATTGGGGTGACACTGGTTAACAGAATTATAAAATACAGTGGTGATAGGCCCTCTGAGACAAAGCATAGTTTGTAATTTCATTGACTCAAAAGCCTTTCGGAGGAATCCTAGCCCAGCCAGCTCTAGAAGGGTTTTAATCAGATACTGTAGTGTGTATTATATGATATGTTCATTTCCACAGTTTTAGCTAAGGAGGGGAAACCACTCTGGTTGGAGAAAAAGAGTAAACATACCTACAGTTGCAGATACTATTTATTGATTTAAATTTTTTATTTTTCTCAAATCAGCCTTCTTGGAAAAATCCTACTGGTCACCACTGCTGATAAATTATTTTTTCAAATAATTTTTAATCAAATCAGTGTTTTGATTGTAGTTTCACCTTCTTTGCTTTATGTATTTTAGGAAGATGGGAAATAGAAGAATTAAAAGAACACCCGGTACCCGGCGACAGGGGGCTGGTGCTGAAGTCCAGAGCCAGGCATCACGCCATATCTGCTGGGCTAGCGAAAGCCTTTGTTTTTGCAGACAAACCTTTGATAGTTCAGTAAGTTGTGTTATGTCTTTGAACATTTTCTGAAGTTTATATTAGTTTTGTGGAATTGGACTTCTGAATATGGCTATAATGGTTATAAAATGGGCATAAAAATGCAGGTTTTCCTTTTCAGTTTCACTTAAACACAATGCGTGTATACACACAAACACCCCAGGGTTTTGAATGAAAAGCAGGTTAATTTAAAAATAAATTGTGATGTATGAAATTTTTCCACCATAAGTTGTACACTGCATACTAAAATTATTTTTATCTTAACTCTTTTCTTAAAATTACTTGCTATTAAGATATTAACCTCAATATATTTATAATGGAACCATAGTATTGCTATTAAACCAGGAGTAAGATTCAAAGACAGCAAATTTATTTTTAAAAGGAAGTGCATAAATATATTAGTATCTATCAAACATGAACACCTTTGAAAGGGCACTTGTTTTCAGAGACAAGCCTCCCCTCCCCCACAATGTTACATAAACTAGGTTTACTGTGATGTTCCTTGTATGCATGTATATTAACATAAAATCAAGTTATAAATTCCTAAAGCTTTTTTCACTTATACTGGTATAACACCAAAATAGATTTATCCAGTACAGTGAAAAAACTAATAAAATTGAAATTAAAAATGAAGAAAAGGAAATGTGTAAATGTTATTTTCTACTTTATATCAGAAGGTTTCTCTGTCTAACATTAATTAGAGCATAAGGAAATATCATTAACCATTAACTATATTGCTTTAAAACTCCTTCAGTTTTTTGTTAACATAAGTTAAACATGTTCCTACCCGGTATGACTAAAATGCACTTTAGGAATTTTTGTGCACTGTAGGAATTTTTTTTTTAAGTATGGCATTTTGTGTAATTGGCTTAATTTTTCAGTTGTGATGCTTTGACTTAGTTGCATGATTATTTCAATAAATGTAAAATGTGTCAAGAGTATATGACTATTATTTAAACAAAAATATCATTACAGGTACTTATTGGGACTAATATTTGAGCTTGATATTATTTATCATTATTCAGGATTTGGTTTTTCTTTTCTAATGAAAATTTGAAAGTAATGTTATTATTCTGTGGAAACTTAGATAAATATAATATCACTTTCTATTTTGACCTTTTGTATTATAAATGAAAGGGTAAAGGAAAATAATATAAAGCTTAACTTCTCCAGAGAAAAAGGAATCAAATTTAGTATTTCCAGGAAGTATGAATCACTACTAGGCATGTAAGCAAAAGTTAATTTGCAAAATTAGAAGCAAAGATTGGATAAAAACTAAAAATTATTAAAGCAGTTGTGAAATTATTATCCTGAAAGAAGGAAGGGACAAGAAGAATGGCAGCCTCCTATACACTTAACAACTTTGTAGAGAGTGACTGTTTCTCTTCTCATTATATCGATGAAATGAAATGGGATAAAGAAAATAAAGAATTACATATCAAATTCTATAAATATTATGGATTTATGGCAAAACTTTTCTCCAAAGCTGCTTTTTTCCAAATTGTCTACGTGTTAATGTGCAATGTGGTCATATAAGTTTTAGAAACTAAGAATACCCTAACCTTAAAGGTAAGGATGCATTATTTGGCCATTAAAGATTTTGAGAAGTTCTACACATAAAAACTGGTTTTTAACTTTAATACTGTGTTTAACAAACTTTATTTGACCACAGAAGTTGGGGTTTTTTTCCTATTAACAACAATTACAGTTTCATGGGACAGTTTGGGAAATGATACTCTGAAGAAAATAGGGTTAACATATACTCTGTATACATTGTCATTTTTTCTGTGACTAAAGTTTAGCAGCAGTCAGGCTATGTGATATACATGTCTCTAACCCATTGTGAATTATTTTTACTAGGCATAAGTTAATGGTTTGAAAACTCTGAAAGTTTTCAGTGTAAGAATAGACAGTGATTGAGTCTAGACATAATAGGATAACTAATCTATGTTTACATTTATGGATACAGTTTATAAATTGTTCTTTCTAGTTATTAGCTTAAATAACCTATAATAAAGCTATATCTCTTTTTATTTTCTTTTACTTAATGGAGTGGATATATAAATTTAAATCACATTGAGCACCATTTACTTTACTTTATAGCAGGGGTCCCCAAACTTTTTACACAGAGGGCCAGTTCACTGTCCCTCAGACAGTTGGAGGGCCGGACTATAAAAAAAAAACTATGAACAAATCCCTATGCACACTGCACATCTTATTTTAAAGTAAAAAAAACAAAACAGGAAAAAATACAATATTTAAAATAAAGAACAAGTAAATTTAAATCAACAAACTGACCAGTATTTCAATGGGAACTATGCTCCTCTCACTGACCACCAATGAAAGAGGTGCCCCTTCTGGAAGTGCGGCGGGGGCCGGATAAATGGCCTCAGGGGGCCGCATGTGGCCCGCGGGCCGTAGTTTGGGGACCCCTGCTTTATAGTCTTCTAAGACATGAGTTTCTTTGTCAGCTACTGCTTAAAATAAAAATACTGATAAAGTTTTGAGAAAAACAAACTGTCCTTTATTTAAAAACATGAAAAAGAACAAAACAAAACCTTTCTCCTGATCCTAAGAGAAGCGGACATTTTGAGCATTGCTGTGCATGATAGCCTTTCATCGTTGTGACAGGCCTGTGAGGTGTAGGTTTGGGCAATGCACCCATCTGACAGATGAGCACATAGACTTAGAGCTGAAATCACTTGCCTTTACCCTTCGAGTAATGAGAGTAAGTGGCAGAATCAAGAATAAACCTCAGGTCTTTTTGACTCCAAAGTGCATGCATATCACCAATTGTAGAGATCTTGAGAAATAAAGCTGAGTAGAAAATGGGGGGGAGGGAATTCCATGGTCTGGCAGTTAAGAGATAATCACTTAAAATGTTACTGTATTTCCTGTTTTCATTACAAAATATATACACTAATGAGTTCAAATTGTCAAAGGTTTGTATGCTATTTTTTTACTTTATTGTCACTCAAGTTTCTTCAGAAAGATTTTAAAAAGTGCATCAAAATCACTAGTTCCTGTTGCTTCTCTCATTGTTATTTTTTCTTAATTCACTAAACCAAATCATAACTATTTTTGTCTTCACATTTTTTCACTGAGAGCCATTACCTCATTGATTTTTGTCATTTGTAATTCATCAGTTTACCAAAATTCTCTTCTAAATACTGTTTAATAAGTCTGTGTCTCATTGCCTAAACAAGATGATTTCCTTAAAATTACTTTTGCTGAGAATTACTCAGTGTTGTAAATCCACGAAAAGACTCTCATGTCAGTTTGCTCTTTTAGCTGTGATACTATGGTTTCCCATAGCTCCTAGCGGTTAAAGCCCTAAGTACTGCAGCTTATTGATTGAGATCCATTTACTGGAGGTATTTAATTAAATGTACAATTATTTAGCATGATTCAGTATAATTGAACTAAAAGACAAACTGTTAGTGAACTGGATATTTAAGATCATTACTAATTTCTTAGAAATCTGTTGCTGTAGCTATGGTCCTCCATAGTCTTTGATTATTATTAGTCTATTAAGACTATGTGCAAAGTGCATATCTTATCTGAATTTGGAGTTTCCTGTTACAGTTGTAGTCAAAATATTTTTCTTAATTTAGTAGTTTTTCTTTTGTTTTTTGTATTTTTTCTGAAGTGAGAAACAGAGAGGCAGACAGACACCCACATGTGCCCAACTGGGATCCGCTGGGCATGCCCACCAGGGGGCAATGCTCTGCCCAGCTTGGGCATCGCTCTGTTGCAACTGGAGCCATTCTAGTGCCTGAGGCAGAGACCATGGAGCCATCCTCAGTGCCCAGGCCAACTTTGCTCCAGTGGAGCCTTGGCTGCAGGAAGGGAAGAGAGAGATAGAGATAAAGGAGAGGGGGAAGGGCAGAGAAGCAGATGGGTGCTTCTCCTGTGTGCCCTGGCCAGGAATCCAACCTGGGACTTATACACACCGGGCTGAAGCTCTACTACTGAGCCAACCGGCCAGGGCCAATTCAGCAGTTTTGATGGGAAATTATTTTAAAAATTAGTTGACTTTTTATTAGTTGATATTCATTCTACTTTTAATATTTTGAGGCTGTGCATAGGAAAAAGGTTTCTTATTTCCTCTAGGCTGTGGCCAAGCTTACTATGTGGCTTGCTGGCAATGTAACAGTTATGTTTAAATGAATTGAGAATGATATAGTAGATTTTTAAAGAGCAATTAGTATTTTTTATTTATCAGCAGTACGGTTTTTTCCCTTTACTTAGATATGAAGTAAATTTTCAAGATGGTATTGATTGTGGAGGTGCATACATTAAACTCCTGGCAGACACTGACGATTTGAATCTGGTAGGCTATTTTAATGTTAATAAGTATTAAAGTTAATAAGTATCTTAAGGAGTAATTGGTAAAATGAAAATTTTTGTTTTCAACTGAAATTGAAAAGAACTTTGAAAATCTTTCTCCAGCGTGAGTTTATGTGGCTTTTATAGTTGGCTTTCAAGTGTCCCAAACAGCTGGGTTACTTGATGGCATCCATTTCTGTAATCTTTAGCAATAACAACAAGAAATTTGCAATGTCTGTAAATAAAAAATGACATAGTGCCTTAGAAATGTCATTGAAAGATCAGCTTAGAGTTATTTTCTTTACAAAATAAGAATCAGAAGTTTGTTCAGAGAAACGAGATAACAGAGCAAAGCACTGAAACAGAATCCCAAACAACTAAATAAAAGTGGTGGCCAGTTCACAGCTGGCAGCCCACAAAAAGTAACTAAAAATGTTTTCATAATGAAGGAGGGTGTGTTAGGCCTGTTTGCAGGTGGGACGCGTTTCTTGTGGCGTTCTCTGGCAGGGGGCTGCGTCAGGTTCCTGCGTACAACAGAAATGCGCTGTGTGAGACAGTGCGGTACGTGTCAGCTTGCTCGGCTTTGCACAGCCTGTGTGTGAATCATGCCTGGGAAGATTTGTGTCCCGTTTTTAGACCAGGTGAAAGGGAGGTGATGTGTAGTACAATACATGCGGAACCTCTTGTTTTAGGTTTTATCAGGTGACAATCACCCGAATGTATGACAATAATAAAATCTAATGCCAAGTATTTTTCTAACACTTTATCTAACTCAGTTAATCCTCAGAGCAACCATAGAAGGTAGGTGTTATTATTGTCTCCATATTTTAGAGGAGATGAAACCAAACTGTAGAGAGGTTAAGACATTTGCACAGGGCCCCTGCAGTTAATTGAAGTGGCAGTGGTAGGACTTGAGCCCCGGTTTTGACTCCAGACCCCATGCTCTTGATCAGTAGACCATGTCAAATGAAGAGAAGTTACTAGTAGTTAAAAACAGTCTCTGTGTCTGTTTTTGTGTCTGAATTTCTCTTCACTCTGAGTGTATTCTGAATAATAGTAATGGATGACCATTGTAGTCTTAAGTTCATAAGTATGCTTTTCTCTCTGTTTAAGTTATTAATAAAAAAATAATACAGATTTACATAAAATAATTAAGGCTTATTATGATGTTGCAGGGGGATTTCAGCTTCCTTCCTATATCTTTATGAAGGAAGTAGTGTGTGATTTTTAAAAGAATATGTTTTGAAATAAAATTTGTCATTTTTCCACATCTTTTATTGTCACTTGTGTCAAATAATTCTTTGGTGAATTAACAATTTCATGCATTTTTGTAAACTCTACCCAATTGGATAGAATAGAAATATTCATTAAATACTCTAACTCTGGACTAATCCCCATCACTCATCTTTCTTTGAAGGAAAACTTTTATGATAAAACATCCTATACCATTATGTTTGGACCAGATAAATGTGGAGAAGATTATAAACTTCATTTTATCTTCAGACATAGACATCCAAAAACTGGAGTTCTTGAAGAGAAGCATGCCAAACCTCCAGAAGTAGACCTTAAAAAGTTCTTTACAGACAGGAAGACTCATCTATATACCCTTGGTATATCCTTTTAATTAATTAATTCATTCATTCCAAACTATTTGCTGACCACTAATATTTTCAAGACAAGTACTTTGGGAGAAACAAACATGCATTCTACCTTTAAGGAGCTTATTATGTTTTTAGGAAAATAAGACATCATTCTACTATAGGTAGAAAGTCAAGTACCATTTGAGAGGTGCAGATGAGGTACAGTCCAGAGTTCAAAAGCAATATCACTTCCGGTTTGGTGACCGAGATTGAAAAAACCTGGTGAAGGAGATTGTATTTGAACTTGTCTTGAAGTGTAGGTAGACTGTGGAATATAGGAGGTGAAAAGGCTATTTCAGACACTATGACACTATTGGTGTGGTTAAGAATAGAAAACTGGAAATAAGATAAAAAAGGAAGAACTTTATGAGGCCAAGCTGAAAATCCTAGACTTGATTCTACAGGCAGTTGTGATTATTGTTGGTCCTGCCTCGTGGTGGTTGTGTACATACCATCTGTTAATACACTTAGCTTTGCTTCCTGTAAGTAGGAGTTTGCATAGATGTTGCGGGTGAAGGTAGAATGCTGTAAGGGATGTGTCTCCTCTTCCCAAGCACATATATGTGGTTATGCTCATATACATGAAATCGCAGCACGTCAGAACCCCACAGGACAGCTCCATCTGAGAATAAGATATTTCAACTTACTTTCCAAAGCCTGCAGTTGCAGAAATATTCATTTGTTTTGCCAAGGCAGTGACCAATTTTATTTTTAATGTCGCTATTGACGTCAAAGACTGTATATGAAATTGGAAAATATTTATATAGTACTGGACATTTTGGAGAACATAACTTATAGAAATCATGAGAAATTATAACTAAGAACAGTGAATTTAATCAGACTTAGCTGCACAGAGCTGGTCAGAGCAGTTTGGGAGTATATATCATAGGCCTTTGAAACCACAATCTCATTTTCAAGAATTCATCCAAATGACCCTCCATGTGAAAATATGCTGTGCACTGGAAATGACCCAAGTGTTATTGTAGGCTTTTCTATACGACACAAAATGACTAAGTGTGAAATGTCTAGCAAGAATAAAAAATGCTTAGAATATTAACATGGGAAAAGAAAACAAGATTCAAATTTGAGGGACATCATGGCAGCCACTAGGCAAAGTATGCTGGCACATAGGGAAAAAAAACTAGAAAAATACTATTGTCATTAATCATCTTAGATGCACTGTCATCTGCCATGGGCACTTCGTGTAGAACTGTCATGTGAGGTGAGTGCTTTCTCTCTGTTTGGGCTTAGCTGAAGTAACTTGCTCTGGGAAGCAACAGTAATCCCCTGCTTGAGCTGGAATTGAAATTAAAGCTTGACTTAAACATTTGCTTTGCTTACTACTATTTATAAAAACTTGTGCTAAGATTGACATTTTTCTTTCCTTTTTAAAAAAACCTTTGTAATACTATTATATTTTTGTAACACTGTTCTGTAATTGTTCTAAGAATCTTATAGAGTACCTTAACTTTATAATCCAATGCCTTTTATTGTAGATTCATCATAAAATGTTTAATATTATAGTTTTCTAAATGAAAATGTTTTTCTCCAAAGATTTTGGACAAAGATTTTTTTCCCCACATCTATTTGTCGTGTACCTTTTTTTGTTTTAACTGTAATTAAAAAAAAAACATTTCAGTTACAAAATTTATTCAGAAAACATTCTTTTTTCCAAGATTTTTCTTGAGAAACTCCATTTTTGAATTAGAAAGGATCTAGTTAGTACCTTTTCTGCATTTAAGGTCTTACTCTTAGCTTAACATTTTTCTGTTGTACTAATACTGTGTTATAATCTCAGCTGTTAATAAAAGAGGAAATATAGGAGAAAGGAGAAAATATTGAGTGTGTTTTTGCATTTGAATTTGACAGAATTTGGCATTGTTGTGACTGAAACCTCTGGAGATTGGTATTACTTCAGAACTGTTCCTTTAGGAAGTCGTAGCCCATTTAACTAGAAGAGTTGAGACTATCCTGACATCTGTTGATAGCTCCTGCTTCCTTAGTTTAGTGAAAGCAAATCTTAGGCAGCTGTTTTCACCTATCATTCTTGCCAAAGGTATACATTTTGCCCAGTGACCCCCTTCCATGTTCACAAAGGGAGAGAGCTTCTCTCTTGTCCTTACAAAGGAGAAGGGAATTCTTTATGACATTTTTTGGCATGGGGACAGTTAGCTAGAATTTACCTCGACATACTGATAAGTATAAGCTTAAATAATTTCAATCATCCTTAAGATATTTTACACTGTTGATGAGTCATTGAATTAGAAATGCTAATGAACTTTAAGAATTTCTAGGAAATAATAGTAATGTATTGATGCTAATTTCCTAGATTGGGGTTATGTAGGAGAATGTTCCTGTATAATATATATTAAAACATTCAAGAATGATGTCTATGAGGTTAGTAACTTACTCTCAGGTGGTTCAGGAAAAAGTAACATTTTTTGTTGTGTTCTTACAACTTTTAAAGTTTGAGGTTGGCCCTGGCCAGATAGCTCGGTTAGTTAGAGCCACTGTCCCAAGATGCAAAGGTTGTAGGTTCAATCCCCAGTCAGAATATATACAGGAATAGACCGATGTTTCTGTCTGTCTGTCTGTCTCTCTCCCTCTATCCCTCCCCCTTCCTTCCTTTCTCGCTCTCTAAAATAAATAAAATTTAAAAACTAATAAAAATATATTATCAGATACATTTAAAAAATATAAAGTTTGAGGATGTTTAAAAAGATTATTTACAAATATTGAAGAAGATTGAGTTGTATTCTGTAACTAAAATAGTGAAGCTGTCTGGTTGTGTGAGTCCCAAACTGCGCTAGCTACTGGATATTTTTATTTGAGAGGTAATGGAGTATTTTATTAAGTTGTTATCACTTAATATTTTATCTTTGATTTTAGAAAGCACTAAATCTAGTGATTTCAGCATATGTTGATTTAATACGTTGGTAACTCATCTATTTCTGCCTGAGAGAGAATTTTACCTGTGAATTTTAGGGTAGCTTTATTATTTAGAAGATTATGTTTTAATGTCTGTTAATATGATAACTATATTTAAATTGCTCTTTAGTGATGAATCCAGATAACACATTTGAAGTATTAATTGATCAAATAGTTGTAAACAAAGGAAGCCTTCTAGAGGACATGAGTCCTCCTGTCAATCCTCCCAAAGAAATTGAAGATCTCAGTGATGAAAAGCCTGATGATTGGGATGAAAGAGCAAAAATCCCTGATCCGTCCGCCACCAAACCAGACGACTGGTAAGCGAGGAATTCAGTAGTAAAGCAGTATTTGGCGTATTAAGTAATGACAAAACAGATAAGTGTACAACCAATGAAATGTAGACTTTAAACTTCAGAGCTACTCACCTTGATTATTTTGTCTGAAATGCTTTTTTGAAACGGATTTTGCACTTCCCTACTTTTTAATTGTCTTAATTTTTATCTTAATATTTTAATGTTGCTTTTTTCAATATACTTTCATTTTCATGCTTTCAGTTCTGTGGGCAGAAAATTCCGTGACTTTAAAACACCAACACTTTAATTCCTAGTTTAATCTTCATCATGTGTGCATATTTTACATAGTTGTAGTCTTTTCCATTAATTAGTATTAAAACAGGCATATCTTCAACATCTTATAAAACTTTATAGGATTCACTCATACCAGTTTGTTTAACCATAATTTTTTTGCTAGCTAAGTTTTTGTGTCATTTTCATTCTACAGGATTATGAATATTTTTCCTAAAAGAAATGTATTCAGTTCCTAAGTGCCCATAGCTTGAGTTCAGATGGTGAGATACCTGTATGTCTCTCCACTTACAAAGGTATTCTTTGTCCTTAAATATGTTCTATAATTTCTCCATAAAGATCTTGATACATTTATTCCTAAGAACCTTATTTTTTTCTGCTGATTGGGTAACAGTTATGGTTTTGCTAAGTAGATTATCTGTCTTCTTGTATTTAACCCACCATATTACTTATCTATGTTGTGTAACAAATTACCTTAAAATTTAGCAGCTGAAAACAAGATAACTCATTCAGTTCTTGAGAGATCAAGATAAGGGAGTGGCTAGCTGAGTGGTGTGAATACTAAGTATGAGTTTATAAAATTCTATTCTTAGTTTCCTAAGAGTATTTTTTTCATGATTGGAAGTTGGATTTTGTAAAAAAATTTGCATCTATTAAGATGAGCATATTGATTTTCTCCTTTATTTTCTTAGTATGATAAATTATATTGCTTGATTTTCTAATGTTGGGCTAATATTACCATTCACTTGGTCAATAAGTATTGTCCTTCATATATTTGCTGAATTCTAAGTGCATTTTCTGTCAGATGCATTGAAGTATAATTTTATACCGTTAAATTTATATATTTTGCATATAGTTCTGTTAGTTTTTATGAACATATACAGTGATGTCTCTACTACCACAATCGTGATATAGAATATTTACGCATCCTAAAAGGTTCCTTATATTTTTTTTAGTCAGTTTCTTAAATAATAAAAAAATCACTTATTGGTATATCATCTTATGAATTTATTCTATCAGAAAAGGTAGGACCCCATCCCTCCTTGTAGATTTCCTAACCTTGCTTCAGATTTGTTTCCCCAAAAAGTATACTCTGGGAAATAAGCTTGCCCCTAAGTGAGGGAAACTGCATATAGAAACCTCATTCTGGTTGGTGATTAGATTGAGTTGTCCTATATACAGTGCTAAAATAAATGCTTCCTTCAATTTTAAAATCTGGTTACTCTGAACTCTCAGAGACTCAAGATAACATGGATATCAGGCAAGTACAAGTCTTTACATATAGAGAGTTGATTGTTTCAGTTTATCTGGTTCGCTTAAGTTTTGTTTGGAAAACTATAACATAGTCTCTTGTTTAAAATTTCTACTTTTCCATGAAGATGAAAATTGTATTAGTAGTTCTTTTCATACATACTATGATTATATATTTTAGAATTTACTAAGTGTAATTTTTAAAGGAAAATATAAAATTGCTAAAATTAAATACAGTTTTAAAGTATTACAGTAGGGAAGACCTTTATATATATGACAAAATTGAAAAATTATAGAAGAAAATATTAAAAAATTTAACTACATTAAAATAAATTATTTGTATATGGCAAAAAAAAACCTCATCATGAGCTATAATAAAAAATACATGAGAAACTGGAAAATTTATTTTAGATTCATATAGTAGAGATCTGATTTCTTACTAATTTCTAATATATTCAAGCATATTTGTTATAACATTATTTGTATTACTAAATTTTGGGGAATACTAAATGTCCTTCAAGAGTCGATAGGTTGAATAAATTAGGGTATAGCCACAAAATGGAAGACTATACAGCTGTTAGGAGGAATGCAGCAGATATGTGTGTGTATAAAATAGGGCGCCTAGAGCAGTCCTCACACATAGTCACCATCCAGTATGTATTTGTTAATGAGTGAGTTTTTAAGTGACTAAAGCAACATTTAACAACTTCCTACAGAATGTTTTTCTATAAAAAAGAACACATACATATTCTGTACATCTTCCGAGAGCACAACCGGGCAGATGTACAGAAGTCTGGCAAGTTAGCAGAAGATGTCGGGGAGGAGAGATAGGGACGTAGCGGGCACAGGCACAGAGGGTAGGAAATCCCTTTTGGTACTCTCTGAATTTTGTAACATGCCTTTTTCTACCTTCAAATAATTAATAATTGACATAAAATCTGTGTTTACAGGGATGAAAGTGAACCTGCCAAAATAGAAGATTTAAATGTAAATAAACCCGATGGCTGGCTTGAAGATGAACCAAAATTAATTCCAGATCCTAGTGCTAAAATGCCTGTGGACTGGTAAGCATTCTTCGTCTCCAAAGGTCAAGTCTGTGCTTCTTTGCTTTGTTGTACTAGTGTATATGACTGACGGGAGAATTGAGGTTCTTATATTTGCTTTGTTCTACTACCCTAAGGAATGAAGACATGGATGGAGAATGGGAGGCACCTCTTATTTCTAACCCAGCATGTCAGGTTGGGTGCGGTGAGTGGAATCCTCCCATGATAGATAACCCAAAATACAAGGGCGTGTGGAGACCGCCAATGATAGACAATCCTAGCTACCAGGTAATGACCACTGGTTCTAATCGCACTGTAGAGTCAAAAATGTTATTTCTGCTTTCTATCTAGTTATTGATAATGTTAACTTTAGAAAACTGATTTGTAATAGTATGCCTTGGCTATTGTAAGAAATCCAAGAAGTTAAACTCCAACTAATTTATATGTAAAAAGTAAAGCAGGCCCTGGCCAGAGAGCTCATTTGGTTATGGTCATAGATCCCGATATGGCAAGGTGGCAGGTTCAGTCCCCAGTCAGGACACGTACAGGAATTAGCCAGTGAATGGATACATCAGTGAAACAACAAATCACCCTACTTTCCTCCTTCTCCCCCTCTTCCTCTCTTCCTTTCTTCCCCCACCTCTCTTCCCCTTCCCCCCTTCCTTTCTTTCTAAAGTCAATATATAAAATATTCCTGCAAATACAGTAAAAACAATTCTCTCAGATTAAAAAGTAAAGCGTTCTTTAAGTTTCTGGAGAAACAAATATAAGAGCTGGAGATAAGTCACTTGATACTATATTGTTCCCTAATAACTATTTGATGATCATATGGAATAAAGTTCTATTTTACAGTTAAATATAAGAAATGAGTTCTGGATCAAAAGAATTCTGTTTAATGTGCTGCTTACTTTCTGCTGTTATTAAAATTTGGATTTTTTCCCTAATATGAATCAGAAACATTTTGAGTGTACCTAACTTTTTGTAGTAGAAGTCCCTATGTTATTCTAATTTAACCCTGTATTTTTATCTAAATTTTCATTGACATTTTCTAACATGTATTATACATACACAGTTACGTATTCTAGTTGCTCACTTTAGTTTTTCTTCATAGGATTTATCACAAAAATGTTTATTTTGTCTTTAATGTCTGTCTCCCTCATTAGGCTTTAAGCTCCATAATACAAGGACCGTGTCCATCACTGTACCCCTAGCTCTGGTAGTGCTTGACACATGTATGGGTTGAGCGAATCAGTGAGAAATCATACTGTTGAATTTATTTGATTTCATTGCATTTGATCATTTCAGATCTAATGGAACTTGATGCAGAATGATCGTTCTGAGGCTCAGCCATAACGGATTAATGATGCCTGTAATGGGCATATGTTAAAAGGGGTAGCTCCATTTCTGCCAAACAGTTATCTCTTTGATTTGGGCAGTTTTAGTAACATCTTTTCTTAAATAACTTTACTAAATGTAAAAACTTGTCTAAAGTAGTAGTATTTACGTGTGAAATTTACTCTAGTTTCTGTGTGTGTTGGATTTTCACTCTGTCTTTTTCTGCAGTTTAAAGTCAGTTCTGTTTTATAGGAACATCACGTACAGAATAAGAACAAGATTTTATTTCCAGTGAATTACTAATGAATTAATATCAATTAAAGTTTTCTTTTTTCTCCAGCTGATTTCATTCAACAGCAACTACTTCTTAAGTAGCATTTATAATGAAATTATTTTATGTGAAAATGTCTTCAAATTGCTTTTCTTCCAGGGAATCTGGAGTCCTCGAAAAATTCCTAATCCAGATTATTTTGAAGATGATCATCCATTTCTTCTGACTTCTTTCCTTGCTCTTGGTTTAGAGCTTTGGTCTATGACCTCAGATATCTACTTTGATAATTTTATTATCTGTTCAGAGAAGGAAGTAGCAGATCGCTGGGCTGCAGATGGTTGGAGAGTGAAAAGAATGATGGAAAAAGCGAACGAGGTATGGCACTGATCATATAGTAATAATAGGACTTGGTCCTGTTATAGTTATAGAAATTACCCTTAAAATGTAAATATGTAATAATTACTAATTGCCAAAGAAATGCACTTAAATTTATAAAGACAGATATTTAGCTTTGCTATATTATGATACAACTTCATTATAAACTATATAATGAACTACATATGTATATGTAAGTCTTCATTTCATTTATTAAATTATGATAGCTATAATGGAGTTATTTGCTATTTATAGAAATGATACTACTTAATATTTATATCTGTAAGTCTTTTTTTTTTTAGCAAGAGACAGACAGATGGGAAGGGAGAGAGATGAGAAGCATCAACTTGAAGTTGTGGCACCTTAGTTGTTTATTGATTGCTTTCTCATACATGCCTTGACTGGGGGCTCCAGCCAAGCCAGTGAACCCTTGCTAAAGCCAGCGACCTCTGGGCTCAAGCCAGTGACTATGGGGTCATGTCTATGATCCCATACCAAGCCGGCGACCCCGTGCTCAAGCCAGTGACCTTGGGGTTTCCAACCTGGGTCCTCAACATTCCAGGTCAATGCTCTGTCCACTGCACCACCACTTGCTTGAGCTATATCTGTAGTCTTTGTCTACAACTTTCTGTCACCTTGTCAATTCCAGGGTAGCAATAATTCTCAGATTGATTTTATTAATAAGTTCTTTAAAAGTACAGACTGATTTATCAGAGAGTTGTATGCTTCCAAATGAACCAGATAATTTGGGGGGGAGGCAAAAGTAAGTTTATGGTTATTCATATTGAAAGTAATACAAAAATTAATAAATAGTAATACAATAATGAACTGTTTTGTGTACTCAAAACCATAAACCAACTTTTGCCCACCCTGAGTATATCCATAAAAACTAACTGCATCCTGAAATTTACCAAAAAAGAAAATTGTCATTATTCTTGCTGGTAGATCAGTGGTTTCCATCTATGTAGTAACATACCTTCTACTACAAAGTCTTCAGTAGCCATGCGTGCTAATAGTTAAAAGGTTTAAACTTTACAAAGTAAAATTAGGAAAATGAAGTAATGTTTTAGCTTAATAGGTGCACACTCCCTAATAGAAAACGCCTGGGTAAAAGAGGTTTGGGGGTAGGCTGTATTTCCTAATGAAGGCTTGTAAAATCTGAAGAGGTTTCTGCTCATTTCTTCCACAGCCCGGTGTGCTCACACAGCTAAGGACAGCTGCTGAAGAGAACCCGTGGCTTTGGATCGTTTACATTGTGACAGCAGGGCTTCCGATAGCATTGGTTATTTCATTTTGCTGGCCAAGAAGAGCAAAGGTAAATAAAATAAATTTCCTCCAACTGAGAATAAAAACTCTAAGGGTTTAAAAGTTCTGTGAATTGAGCAAGTGGTTCTTAAAAGTAATAAACTAAATTTTGTATAATTTTTTACTGTGTATGATGTTAGTTATTGCAAAAACCTTTTTAAAAAAGTATGTTGCCTTTAGTAAAAACAGCTTCTGTTAAACTACCACAGAAAAGATATGAAGATGCCGAGTATAAGAAAACTGATATCTGCAGACCACAAACAAAGGGAAGGCTAGAGCAAGCAATGAAGGAAGAGAAAGGGGCCCTGGAGAAGCCAGTCAACTTGGAAGAGGAGAAGAAGCAAAGTGATGGTGAAATTCTCGAAAAAGGTAAGACAGTGACAGTGATTTATAATGGGGACTCAAGGCGGAGCTCATGAAAACGTAGACAGTCTGGTGAACACTAGCTCTTGCCCTGGCTTCTTGTCAAATGTATACCATCTGAACCCCAAGAACGCGTGACTGTGGCAGAGGGGTCACGTCCCTGCCTGGGTGTTATGCCCTGAGCAGCGTCAATCTAGTCACTTCTAGGAAGACATTTAAATATTGTCCAGTTGCTTACAAGCATAGCAACTGTAAGTCCCATATACTGTAGCTTCATTCAAGAACTTTTCTTGCCTCCAAGAGTGCAGATGAAATGGGTGGTGGAGACCACGGCCTCTGTCCTGGAGAAACAGGTGGAAGGCAGGTGGCTGCAGCCACAGAACCAACACCGAGTCTGCCGATGGCTGTTGTTCATCGGATGGCTTGTTACAATAAGTGATTTGATCTCCCGGAAGGATTGCTGAATCATATGTCCCCTTCCCACCCTCCACTAAGCTCCTGAAGATGTTAGAACTAAGGAGCTGAGGCTTTCGGTGGCTCTCCATTGGGACATCCTCATGCACAACTAGATAGATGTAAAACTGTCAATGTTTGAACCCTCTGTGACTTAAATTATGTCTGTTTTAACTTAATAGTTGATGGAACAGTTAATTTAAAAACAATAATCTAGAAATAGACACATGTAAATTCACACCTGTAACACACACATACAGATTCTTTGGTTGTCATATTACATACAGACTGAATGCTTAAGAGTAATTTAAACCTGTCCCTTCCCTCAAATAGGATTTATTTATAAAATGTGATAAAATAATGAGTATTTGTAATTAATTTTTATAAAGTTCTAATGAAAGAATTCACTTTTAAATGTTGAAATTTAAATAAACCCCCCTTTTTGTATTTAATACTTTCAGTAGCAGAATTCTAATTCATCCAGCCCTTGCCTTTAATAAAATCTGTATTCCAGAAGAAGCTGACCCTGAGGAAAAGAGTGAGGAAGAAATTGAGATCATAGAAGGACAAGAGGAAGGCAATAAATCAAATAAGTCTGGGTCAGAGGATGAGGTAAGAACTCTAACAGAAAACAAATGAGTTTTCAGTATGATCATTATCCAAAAAATTATTTCAATAAAAGCAGCAATCTCATTTGTGAAGGATTTTTTCATATTTTTTTGAGCTTTCTTAAGAGGCTCCGTGTTTTTTTTTAGATGTGTCTGTAAAAAAGGCAAGAAAATTCTATTATTTATATCCTTTTAATGCCTAATAAAACAGTATAAAGTAAGCCTTTGCTTTACAAAATATAAAGAGAGTGCTACATCTATAAAAAAGCATGACTTTATTATTAAAGTAGTCTTTTGAATGGTATAATAAACAGAGCACTTAAATATTTAAAAGGTAATTGTGTTTATTACAATTTTTCTGAATAGCCATTGTAAAAACATTGTCTCAATAATTTCCATCGTCCACTTTGAAATATTTCATTCATTTGAGTAGTTGAGTACTGACTTGTTGGTGTTTTTCTCAAATCTTTAGTAAACTAGTTTTACCGCTAACTTGATAGATCTACCCCTTTTTATATCCTGATATGTAGCAGTACTTTTCACAGTGCCTTTTTCTAATCAGTTGTAATGGAGTCAGAAACCATCCAGGGTACAATTCAGAACCAGAACTTTATTTTAAAATCAGCATGCACCAAATGCCCGTGCTCTCTACTTCTCCAGCCCATAAGAACGACATAATAGTGCCTCCCAGTCCCCACTAGGGAAGGGAACAGCACAGTCTGGGCTGGCCTCCTGCAGATGATGCAATAAACTTTGTATTTTGTCTATTTGAACAAATTTCCCAAATAAACTTTTTATTGTTATTGTTTTCTAAAGCTTATTCAGAACCTATGACTGGTGACTGGTCTTAACTGTCTTGTGAGGTTTTAAAGAGATCATTACCTAGTATGAATATCCACATTTAGAGGAGGCTGGGTAAAGATAATTTCTTCCAGAATGGAGTTTTAAATAACCATTGTTTCAACTGTCATTCTCTAAACAATAATAGTTGCAATTATTCACTTGAGTATATAGTCTAGTTACAGTTTTGCTTCACAAAATATTTTGTGTACCTTAAAAAAATATCTTAATTCCATCTTCCAGTCTTTTAGTCTTCTTATATGTTAGTGAGCTAAAATCAGCCAATTTTTATATAGCATAACCGAGAGATCTCTTCTGTATAATATGTGATACCTACATTATTTTATATTGCATCACAAGTTTAATTTATGTATAAGTGCTTATTCTAATCTAGGAGGATGAAAGTTAAAGGGAAAATAAAACCATAAATTTGATGTTTCCCTTTCTTCTCTTCAAATTTTTGTCAAAGTAGTATGTGCCAGAACTTCTGTAAAAACCCCTGTAAAACCACCTCAACAATTCAGTACTTACAGAAATGATGTGAGTAGTTAGTGCTTAATAACCCACAGTGAAAATATCACATAACCTTTCATTTTGACATTGAGATTAAGTTCTAAATCATAAAATAAAATTGTGAGTTGAGTTGGTAGCAGTATTCCTTGTCAGGTGCATATTTGAGAAGCAGTCATTCTAAAAATGTAATCATGCCAAAAGATGAACAATGAAAACATAATTTATATACACATATTTGGACAACTGCTTGAAGTAAAGGAGCATATATATGATAGTATTTTAGAGAATAAGAACTATATTATTGACTCCTGTCTATTAGTTTACATACTATATGAAAATAGGCATTGTCATCATTCTGTTTTTCCAGATGAAGGAAGCAGATGAGAGCACAGGGTCTGGAGATGGGCCGGTGAAGTCGGTACGCAGGAGGAGGGTGCGGAAGGAGTAGACTGCTCCACCGTCTCCTCAGAGGAACGTGCATTCTGAAACCAGCGCGCCAGGCTGAACTTGAATCGATCTACGCATCTTCCTTCTAATATCTAGTAATGTTATTCTTTCAGACGTTCATTTCAGACATCCATTTCAGACACCTTGAAGTTACCTGGTCTTTGAATTTAGAATAAAAGTGGCACATTGCATGTCAGATTTAAGAGATTGATATCATTAGAAGTTACACAGTTTTGATAGTTTGGAGAAAGTTTTGGTTTGTACAGAGCAAAATAATATGCAGCAGCTTCCCTGCTATTGGAAAAAAAATCAGTTCTGAGAATTTCCCCTTCAACGGCTCTCCTACAATATAACAGCTAGTTCTACCACAAAAATGAGTGTGTCCTGTTATACAGAGCTAAATGCAATAAAATTTCTGTATGCTTAATTCTGTCAACATTTGAAAGCGTGGTGACACACATATACCTAGTTTGTGTTAAATTATAGTTATGGTCTGTTCACTTAAATTGTAAATTCCTTTCAAGAGGTGCTTTGTTGGCAGACAAGTCAACAAAACAGAAAGGCCTGTCATTCACAGAATCACTGGTTAATAGTGCAGTGGCGTATTTTACATTTGAATACAAAGATAATAGGTTCAACAAAACAAATTTTCTTTAAGCTTCTGTAGTTGTTTTATGCCAGTATGGTTTACACGACTCAGAGTATTGCTTATATGTACATTGCTCTTGAAAATATATTTTTTCTTCTTTAATATATGTCCACTTTAATAGGTAAGTTATTATTGGGAGGCTTTATTTTTATGATCTTTAAGAAGTTATAATGGCTATGTATTTTTGTCTTGCCTTTTTTCCTGACAAATTCAAACCTACTTTAAGTCTATTCTCTCTTCTAGCTTCAAAAAAGCCTCTAAGATAGATAGCAGCCATAATTACGATTGCTTCTCTTATTAAACTGTCGTATATAGTTACCAAAGGTCATGGAACATTATAATAGAGCTCTGTTGTTCCATTTAAAATATTTTAAGCTTTTGTGTTTGGGTAACAGGTTAGACCCTTTGGAAGGTGATCTAAACCTCTGGGACTACAAAATGACTTTAATACTGATAGAGGACTCGATACTCGATACTGTTCAGGTACTACTCTGGATCCCTTCATGGACATGTACACCTCATCTCTGGGCAAGCACCAACCACATTCCCACCCACCCCCTCCCCAGCAGTGCATTTAGAGCATATGTATAAGGACAGTGAATCTCCAGCTTCTTTCACTAAAGGCAGTCAGACACCGCCCACTTATTTCAAAGACTAAATTGAAAATGAAAATAAGTGCTTTATTCCATCACTGTGTTCTGAACTGCCATAAATTAGTGGTGGCAATCTTAATACATAGTTAACCATACTTTGTATTTATTTAATACTAACTGCACACATCTTGCAAGAACCCTTTCCGGCTTTGTATTTGGAATATCCAAATGAACTAGACATATTGAATGATTCTAGATGAGAATGTTTCAGAAAGTAAGCTACTTCAGGAGACAAATCCTTTATTATGGAAACCCCGTCAGACAGGTATCTTGTATTTGAACTTTTTTTTTTCTAAAGACTTATTAAAGCTTTTATTACTTTCCTGGTTGAAGATCCATTTTAATTTTAACATTTGGTTCAACTCCAAGAGCTTGCAGTGGTAAAAATCTGAGGAACCAGTCTGGCAAGTCCCTGTTCCTTCCTGTGCATGCGCCCTCTGGGGAACTTCACCTTGAGCGTGTGTACTGGGTCCATGCTGGAAACAGACAGTCTTCCTTAATAACAAGATAGCTTTGTCCTTTTACCCCTCATCTGACTTGAAAATGACTTACATTTTGTCCTTTTCTCTAATAAAGGAGAAAAATATAATTATATTTTGCTTTTAGTTGGGGTCTTTCTTACTTGACCAGCCTAAAGTAGCTTCCTTTTTCTTGAATTATTTTTTTTAGATAGCCTTGCTTCCAATGGTTGTTTTTCTAGGAAGAAACAGATTACTAGAATCAGTGGCTTTTTGAAAATTTTGCATCTATGCATCCTGCACTTTTCTGCAAGTTAGAATGGCGATAATTAGTGTGGCTTGGAAGTCATGGTTAGAAACGCCAGAGCTCTCTTCCAGTCTGCTAGCTCGCAGCACTCACCTCAGAACTATTAGTTGGGAGAAAAACTTCTGTATTACTTATCAGAGTAGCCTAACCTAAAAACTACAATTACTTTTCCCCTGGAAATATTGGATCCTTCTTTGAATTCCTTGCTTTTATTTTTTAAGTTAATGTATAATATCTTGTAATATTTGTTTTAATAAAATTGCTATTCCCCTAAACATCCAGTAATTTGGAACTTAAGGAACACATGCTACTTCCCTGTGGCCTTGAACAACCAGGAATACACCACTGTGCCACCAGATACTTGGGTGACTATGTTAAAACACACACAATTTCGGAAACAGCTTTTTATTAAACAGCAAAGCAAAACTGCAATACAATTTTAAATGTTTATAAATTAGGTCACAAAAGGGATGCAAAATGTTTTGCAGCATGATGATATATTCATACAGCTCAAGTCATTCACTGAATCATACACCAATACAAACATGTTTATTCTATGATTAAAGAAGCCCAAATCTAATATAAGCTATATTAATGAATCTCTGTTCCTATTTAACATCTTAACATTACTTATGACATTAATTTTCTAGCAAGTGGAATCTACAAACTAAATTTTTAAAAATTGTTAAAGAATGAAAAACTCTGCAAACTAGTAGCTTGGCTTACAGAAACTCTGAAATAGTGAAATAAAATACTGAGAACATGATCACTTACTATACCCAGTTCAGTCAAGATTCTGATACTAATACACTCAAAGGATTTTGCAAAAATTGACCTACTGGATACTATAAATATACATCAAGCCAAAACGCTTTGTGACTATTCTAGATGTGGTTTACAGTCAGTCAGACTCAATCCACTCGTAATTACATTCCCCAGACAGTCCAATCTGCGCCAGATAACACAAATCGGGAGAAAAACATCTGGACTTGGTGACTTAATATTTACCGAATACTTTTTCCATACTATTTTTATTTTTCCTCAAAATCTTCTCTTTCAAACATATGCACAAACAAAGCTTATCTTTTCAGATACCAAGTTATCTATATAAAAGGAAGTTTCAACAACAAATTTTCCCAATTCAGCTTCAAGGAAAAAAAAAAATCTTCATTTTTATAGCTTCAGCTTTCAATTGATTCAAGAGAAACCAACAATCCTGTCTAACCCAGTACTAAATACAGTCATGCACCATTTAAGGACAGGCATACGTTCTGAGAAAAGCGTCATCAGGGAACTTTGTTGTGCAGACATCATTGAGTGCACTCACACAGTGTAACTGACTACACACCTCGGCTACATGGCATGCCACCCGTCACAGCTTCAGTCTGTCATCAACTGAAATGTCATTATGTGGGCACATGGCTGTATAACAAATGTAAGTTTCAACAATAGAGCTCAGGTTACTCTCATAAATGGATTGACTACTAAAATCACTTTTACAAATGTTGAAACCAGCCTTTCCTTTGGGGGAGGGGAGTGTGAAGGAAGCAGTCAATGGAGAAGAGGCACAAGATGGTAGACAAGGTACATAAAGCTGTGCATTCAGTACATGATTTTGGTCACTTTTTCACAACATGGTGGTTATTTTCCTGTATCTTCTATGCCTCTAATAAAAGCGCTAAACCTATAAATCAAAGCAAATTTGATAAAACAATGTTCATTATCAAGTTTCATAAATATATGCATTTCTAATTATAAAGTCTCTACAACGTGTTTTCATAGACTAACATAATACACAAACTCATGGAAGTCCTCTGTTATGCTCCTGACTTTGCCTAAATCTGACATTATCCTCATAAATATTCAACTAAGCCACAAACAAAAATACTACAACGTCTGGAATCTATCCACGTTGTAAAGAAAAGAGACGAGCAGCAATTCCATGAGACAGGGATCTCAACCCCTTACTTTCTTTTGCTCTTTGTGTCAGTCGTTTGAAAAACACTAGAAGCTGACATGAGGTTTTCTATATATTGTCCAAGAACTTGGTTTTCTGACTTTAGCTTCAGATTTTCTTCCTTAACTGCATCTACTCGTGCAGACAGATCTATATTAAAAACAAAAAACCCATTATCAATAAAATGATATTACAAAATGCTTAAGATTCATTTCTAAGAGAACACAACCGTTAAATTTTTATTTTTAAATTCAGATGAGAAGGTAAAGTAAACTGCAAATCAATAGCCAAAATTCCTAAAATGAGATTTCACGGTAGAATCAATGTTCTTTGTAAATGGCATTTATGTTGACTACTTAATTCTTAAAATTACTATTTAAAACATACAGACTGTTCTTAAAATGTGAATTTGGGTTCATACCCTAACATCTCCACTAGTAAAGTTTAAGAAAAGGTGGTAGGTGAACACAACTGAATTCATTACTGGATACAGAGTTTCCAAGCAATTGGATATTTTGTATTTTTACATTAGCAAGAAATTCCAAAAGATGCAGTTCTTGATGATAAATAAAACATCACCTATACCCATTCATGAAACAACTAAGAACTGGGTGCCCTCTAGAGCCAGGCTCTGTTCTAGAGGCAACAGTAATGAAAAGGAAAGGCCCCTGTCCTCACAGGGCTGACTTTCTGAGGTGCATGTGGGCACATACGCATTGAGGGGGCTCCAAGTGGTGATCAGGAGAAAAAGCAAGATGGAAGAAGCAAGATCAGAGAAGCAAAAGGGAAGCCGCCCATTCATACAGTACAGTCAGGGACAGGTATTTTGATCAAGGAAATTTTATCAGAAATTTAAAGTGAGAGAAAGAGCCTAGAGATATGCAAATAACTAGAGGAAAAAGAGTGACCCAGAGGGGAACAGCAGCTACTGAGCCCCTGAGCAAAGGCACACGGAAAGAAGTGTGTGCAGTAGAAGGGGGCAGTGTCTGCAGCAGGGTGGACGAGGCCTTGCATGTGCACGCCGTGGCTCTGAAAGGTAAGGGGGAAGGAGACTTCCAAAGTAACTGGCTTTTATTAACTGTGACACAGGAAGCCACTGGAACAACATGATCTGCTCACTTTGGTGTCAAAAGAAAAAAAATCTCAATTTCACTAAAAACAAAATGTTGCTGTGTTAGTATTAATTTTATGTGAAACATTTAGAAAATGAAAAAACGCAGTTCATCTCTGAGGCTTTAAGTATAAGTGGACTTAGTAACACAATGCAGGAGCTTTATTAAAAGAGGCTCTCATACTAAAAAGCATTATGTTAGACCTTAAAGAGGGAAGCTTAAGAACATTATTTGACTTTCTTACTAAAACATACCCGTTCTTTAAAATCACCAGCCAAGCCCTGGCCTGTTGGCTCAGTGGTAGAGCATTGGCCTGGTGTGCAGGAGTCCTGGGTTCGATTCCCAGCCAGGGGACACAGGAGAAGCGCCCATCTGCTTCTCCACCCCTCCCCCTCTCCTTCCTCTCTGTCTCTCTCTTCTCCTCCCGCAGCCAAGGCTCCATCGGAACAAAGTTGGCCCGGGCGCTGAGAATGGCTCCGTGGCCTCTGCCTCAGGCGCTAGAATGGCTCTGGTTGCGACAGAGCAACGCCCCAGATGGGCAGAGCATTGCCCCCTGGTGGGAATGCCAGGTGGATCCTGGCCGGGCGCATGCAGAAATCTGTCTGACTGCCTCCCGGTTTCCAACTTCAGAAAAATACAAAAAAAAAAAAAACACCAAAAAACAACAGCCAAAGCTACGGGCAGGAGGGGGGAAAAAAACTATTGAAATGGACTTGAAATGTATACTTTTTAAACTGTGTACAATAACAAAATGTAACATCAGAAAGCCTTACAATTTCAATTAATTGATGTTATTTAAGAAAATTACAAAATGCAAGCTAACCTTCAAGTGTGTGTTGGAGTTCCAACACTTGATTAATAAGTCGTGTTTTTTCCTCCAGTTCCACCTGATTTTCAGCATCCACTGCTGTAATAAAAAAGGTTCAAATTTGCTATTAACATTTGATACCATTTATATAGTGTAGCACTTAAAAGATCTGCAAAATGTTTTATATTATCTAACTTGACTTATACAGGAGCCCTGTGAAGTAAAAAGTTCTATCCCCACATTGCAGATAAGGACACCAAGCTAAAGATAAAGTGTTTTTGCCAACACTTCACAGTTAAGGAACAGAAGTTGCCTTTAGTCCTCTGCAGAACTAATATATATATATATATATATATATATATATATATATATATATATATATATATATATATATAAATATATAAGTAAATTAGCCAAATCCAAAACTGTAAACATTCTTTTCTGTTCAAAGGAAAATAACATACCATCCATGTCAGCATTCATCATCTTGGGTAACAAACTTTTGGGCCTTGGATACAAAATCCTTGATGAGTGTTCTGCAATAAGAAAAAAATGATAAACTCATAGAGAAATAAAATGTCAGCTTGTTTTTCAAAAGAAAATTATGTGACCTAGTAGGACCATTTCACATGCTTTACTCTAAGAAGAAAATAAACACCCAATGGGTAAGTAAGCAAAGGATATGTGCAAATAGTTTAGAAAGAGAAGTAAACAGAAGAAAATGCTGTTTGTTATAAAAAACAAAACAAAACATGTAATACCACTGTCCATTTATTTAAATTTTTAGACAACGATCAATGTTAGCAGTTATGGAAAAATTACTAAAATAAAGTCGGGTATTCATATACTAAATACTTCACATATATTATTAAGTCATCAGATCCATGGAGGACATTGCAATTTACAGATGTGGACACTATCTCAAAAAAGGCTGTATCTTGCCTTAAACTTTAGAGCCAATGTCTGTACCAATTATTTGAACCTAGGTCTAACTGTAAAGTCACTTTATCCATTATGTAATGGAAGAAACTTTAAATACAAGCCTTACCTAAATTTGCCAAACATTTTGCAACTGTTGATGTCAAATTCCTTTGCTAGTTCTACTAACTGAAGATAAATTTCACTCCCTTCAAGCTGCAGTTAACTGTCAACATGTTTAGTTCGGGTCCGTTCAAGTTCCGACTTGTTCTAGCTACACAAATCCCCAAATTAAGGAATTGTTCGGCCAAACGAGGGTCTGAACGGCAGCTAGAGCCCCAGAAAACGACACTCTTATGTTCAGCTTAATGACTCCAGGCGCAGAATGCACAGAGCTGTGGATCCTCAGGTACAGATAGGCGCGGGGACCCCGCCTAGCACGCCCTCAGGCCTGTGACGTCACAGAGCCGGAATCCAGACGAGGTACAACAAAAGCCCTGCCGCTCAGGAACGCATCTTTCTCGGTTCCCATGCTAACTCCCCGAAACTAGTTCCGCCGGACCCGGGAGAAGCCCACAAGAAGCTGACCCGGGGGCCGCCCTGCCGCCTGGAGAGACGTCGGAGCCCTCCCCGGGCCGTTCACCTGCCGGCCACCCCGGCCCGGTCTGGCGGCCTTTCGCCCCACCTGCCGGGGTCCGCACAGCAGCCCGGCCCCGGCCCACCCGACCCCGGCCCCGGCCCCGCCAGGCCAGGCGCACCGATACCCTCGCTCCCCCACGCCCCTCCCGCCGCCCCATGTCGGCGTGGGGGTGGTGGACAACGGCCTCGGCCTCGGGAGCTGCGGGGACAGGCGGCAGGATGCCCCCGCTCCGAGGAGCCTCTGGGCCCGGTGATGAGACGAGAAAGGGGGCCGCGCGGGGGTCCCGCGGGGAGCCGGGTCGCCGCCGCCCACGGACGCCCAGGCCCGAGGCCGCTCATCCTGAACCCCTGTGCGTCGGTCTGCATCCTGAGTGCCCCGCCCTCGGGGCCCTCCGCAGTACCGAGGCCGCACCTCCGGCCGGCCGCGGCCCAAGACGGCCCTTACCTGCCGCTGGAGGCGCTGGGAGGGGCAGGGACAGGGAGGATGCTTCAGACCGGGACCCGGAGCAGCTGACATCGGCAGCTCCTCCCTCTCCGCCCACGGAGCATGCGCAGCGCCGGGAGTCCCGCCCCCTCCCACCAATCGCCACTCAAAATGGCACGCCGGCGCATTGGCTGCCTGGTGCTCCTATCACCCTCTCTCCAAACTCCGGGATCCATCTTTTGCCAAAAAAAAAAAAAAAAGGGGGGGGGGGGGGAACATTGGCACCCAATCAGGGTTGAGATAGTTGTGGGCGGGTCCTGGAAGAGCAACAACCAATGACAGCGCAGAAGAGAACTTAAGTTTGAGAAAGCGGATCCAAACGCAGCGTTTCTTCTGTCTCAGCGGGAGCATGAAAATTGGGGTCAGACATTCACTATGGAAAATTCTGAGAGCTGTCATGAAGGAGGTCGGTAAAAAGAAACTGGGCAAAAGAGAAGTTATCAAATGTAAGGAAAGGACATTTATGGATGTAACAGATAAAGAGAGCCAGAGTAATTTCGTGGTTCCTCAATTGTAAAGGTAGACTTTTCTATATTTCCCCCCCAAGTCGGAAAGCTCCCAAATGTACCCCCAGTAGATTTTTCTTCTCTGCAACCCCTCCAAATGCATAATACACCTGATCATTTCATATTTTAGAGCTGAGATAATATCTTACTAGTACTTTGGCATTTGGCGCTTTCTTTCACCATATTCCATGTTGACTCGCAACCACCCACAGGTGAGAACAAGGTAGTAATTAATAATGCCTTAGTGTTTTGACTTGGGCACATTCTCCGGAGTTCTAGGGGTGATCCTCATATTCTTGGCTTTTTAGTTATGATACAGTTTGGTGACGTATGGCCTTAATCCTTTTACGGACTATATTAAAAATGTATATATTTTAAAAACTATATTTCTATAAAACTATAAAAATGTATATATTTTAAAAACAATGAATATACTTAACATTGTTCTATCAATTACCAGAATTCTTTAATTTTGCAAAACTGAAACAATATACCCATTAGACAACAATTCCCCATTTAGCTCTCCCCTGGCACCTGGCAACCGCCATTCTTTCTAAGCCTGAATAATATTCCATTATATGCATGTATTTTGTTGATCCATTCATCTGTTAGTGCACACTTGGGCTGTTTCCACCTTTTAATTATTATGAATGCTGTTATGAACATGGTGTGTGCAATATCTCTTTGAGAGACTGCCTTCAATTGTTTCAGGTATATATCCAGAAATGTAATCACTGGATCATGATCATTGTTTTGAAAGCAACTTTTAAAAATGTGGTAGTGACACAAGAATAAAGAGAAAATTAGGAGAGTTCCTGTACCTGTAGATTGGTATACAGTAAAAGTGTCTGAGAAGGAATATGTTTGGTGAGGTCGTGGGAAAGATCTCTTCTTTACCGTTGGGAGTGTAAGCGGTGCAATAACTTTATTAATTGGCTTTCAAAAAGAAAAACTATGGTGGTTCTAGTTAAATGGGACATTCATATAAAAATATGAAATTATATCCTGATCTCACACCACAAATACAATGAAATTCCAAGGGAAATAAATGTAAAATGTGATATACGAAGGTAAACTTTTAGAAAACGGATGTCTTTATGACGTCACCATAGGGAAGAATTTGTCAAACCAGTCAAAACAGCACCATTTGTTAAGGAAATTATTTTAGATTTTGATTGTTTTACAAACAGAAGAGCTAAAAAATTTAAAAAGCCAAAGAGAAGACATTTTTAATCCAGTTAAAAACAAACCACAGACTGGAAAACTATTGTAAAGCTCTGAAAATATAAAGAATTCTGATAATTCAAGATTTTAAAAAATATATTCTAATAACATAAATAGGCACCTGAAAGAAAAGTAAAACTGAATGGCCAGAAAGGTTTTTATTAATGTTTATCTTCATGTGCAATCATGGAAATTCATATTAAAACAAGATAAAAGTGTCATTTCATTAAG
Source organism: Saccopteryx leptura (assembly GCF_036850995.1). Taxonomy (NCBI): domain Eukaryota; kingdom Metazoa; phylum Chordata; class Mammalia; order Chiroptera; family Emballonuridae; genus Saccopteryx; species Saccopteryx leptura. The sequence continues at coordinate 211,572,244 of NC_089503.1, read as the reverse complement.
ATGAAAAATCCTAATAGTGCTATAAAATAGCTCCAAAGCAAAAACTTACAGAACTAAAATAAGAGACTAACCCACAGCAGTAGTTGGAGACTTCATCACTCCCCTCACTGTAATTTGTAAACAAGTGTGCAGAAAATCAGTAAGGATACAGAACCCAGGTCCCAAACTTGGCTTTATATTAGACTCACCTGGGAATCTCTTAATAATTTCAAAGAAGAGCCTATACCCCAACATAGTAAATTCTAATCATATTGAACAACTATAAATTTTAAAAATCAATAAAGCCAAAATATGGCTCTTTTAAAGGAATTAAAAGCTCTGAATAGACTTATCTTCTTTTAAAAATAAGAGAAAACATCATAAATTATAGATATCAAGAATGAAAAGAGGGATATCACTATAGATCCTATAAATATTAATATAGCATTTTAATGCTAATCAGAGAATATTATGAACAACCCTATAGCAATAAATTTGATAATTTGGAGGAAATGGACAAATCCCTTGAGAAAAAAATACAAAAGCTCACTCAAGAAGAATATGTGATATGAATAGCTCTATATCTATAAAATATCATTACTAGGTTAACCTTCCCACAAAGAATACTCCAGAAATCAATGAACTCACTGGTAAAGTCTTCCAACTATTTTGAGAAATATAAATCCTATACAAACTCTTCCAGAAAATAAAATAGGAAAGAACACGTTTCAACTCATTTTATGACAACAGCATTCTGCTAATACAAAACCTAGATAAAGATATTAAAAGACATAAAATTGAAATACAAAACCTAGATAAAGATATTAAAAGACATAAAATTGAATGTAGACACAAAAATCCAGAGCAAATTATTAGGATACAATACAACAATTGTCCTTAGACAGAAAGCCTGGACAATTGTGGTTCTGGCCCATGAGTGTCACTTCTCTGTGACTATAGTCTGAAACTGATTTTAAAATCCATATGGAAAAACAATCTAGAATAGACAAAATAATTTTGTAAAAGAACCACAAAGTTAGAGGACTTGTAGTACCTTATTTTATGTCTTTTAAAGCTATAGCAATAAAGTAAATAGAGTATTTAGTGTAAAGACAGACACAAGTAAATGAAACAACAGAATCTGGGAATAAACTCATATAACAGGATCAATTGATTTTCACAATGGTATCAAGGTAACTTCATGAAAAAGGATATATAGATTTTTTTTTTTTTTTTTAACAAGCAGTGTTGGAACAATTGGATATCAGTATGGGAAAAAATGCACCTTGGCACCTATCCTCAACACCTACCTTATAGCATATACAAAAAGTTAATTTAAAATGGATTGTAGACTAAAATACAAAAGCAAAACTACAAATCTTCTAGAAGAAGACAGAGAAGAAAATTTTTGTCCCCTTAGTGTTGGCAAAATTTGAGAAAGGTCCCCCAAAAAACAACTGTAACAGAAAAAAAATGATTACTTAAAGTATAAAAATTAAATTTTTCTGCTGTATGAAAGAAACCATGAAAAGATAATCTATTGACTGGGAAATCGATACACCATCTAATAAAGGACTTGAATTAAGACTATGTAAGAACTCTTTCAATCAGTATTTAAAAAATCACAGTAAAATTACAGAATACTAGTCAGAAAAAAAAAGGAACGAAGTGCTGATATGAATGAACCTGAATTATATTATGCTGAGTGAAAACAGACAGAAAATGTACAAACTATGATTTTTTTTTTTTTTTTTTTGTATTTTTCTGAAGCTGGAAACGGGGAGGCAGTCAGACAGACTCCCGCATGCGCCCGACCGGGATCTACCCGGCACGCCCACCAGGGGGCGATGCTCTGCCCATCCAGGGCGTCGCTCTGTCGCGACCAGAGCCACTCTAGCGCCTGGGGCAGAGGCCAAGGAGCCATCCCCAGCGCCCAGGCCATCTTTTGCTCCAATGGAGCCTCGGCTGCGGGAAGAGAGAGACAGAGAGGAAGGAGAGGGGGAGGGGTGGAGAAGCAGATGGGCGCCTCTCCTGTGTGCCCTGGCCGGGAATCGAACCCGGGACCTCCGCACGCCAGGCCGACGCTCTACCACTGAGCCAACTGGCCAGGGCTCAAACTATGATTTTATTAATATAAAGCTCTAGAGCAGACAAAACTTATCTATGGTGCTAGAAGTCAGATCAGTGGTCACCTGCGGTGGAAGGTAAGTGGAGGGTTGGCCGTGAAGGATACCGGCAACTTCCTGGTGTAATGTTCTGTAACACCGTGATTGAAGTGGTGGTTACACAGTGTGAACAATTGTCAAAAGTCATCTCTTGTAACTTAAAATGTATGGATTTGATTACTTATTATATTTCTTCAATAAAACTTATGTTTTTATTATTTTTTCCAATGCTTTATTTTTTATTAATTTTATTGGGGTGACATTGGTTAATAAGATCTTACAGGTTTCAAGTGTACCTTTCTATAATACCTGATTTGTGTATTGCATTGTGTGCCCACCACCCAGAGTCAAATTATCTTCTGTCACCATACATTTGACTCCCTTTACCCTTCAGTGTCCCCTACCCCTACCTCCTTCTGTCTGGTAACCACATACTGCTGTTCTGTGTCTATAAGTTTCAGTTTTATATCCCACATATGAATGAAAAAAATATGATTATTAGCTTTTTCTGACTGACTTATTCACTTAGCATAATATTCTCAAGGTCCATCCTTGTTGCTGCAAATGGCAGTATTTCACCTTTTCTTATGGTTGAGTAGTAAGTATTCCATAGTGCATGTGTGCTACATCTTCTTTACCCAGTCCTCTTTCGAAGGACAATTTGGTTGTCTACATGTTTTGGACACCATGAATAATGGTGCCGTGAACATAGGGGGGCATATGTCTTTGCCAATAAATGTTTTCAAGTTTTCAGGATAGATACACAGAGAGGGATTGCTGGATCTTATGGCAACTATTCTTAATTTCTTGAGCAATTGTCATACTGTCTTCCATAGTGACAGTACCAGTTTACAGTTCCACCAGCAGTGAATGAGGGTTCCCTTTTCTCCACAACTTGCTGTTACCTGTCTTGTTCATAACAGCCATTCTAATAGGTATGAGGTAGTCTCTCATTGTAGTTTTGATTTGCATTTCCCTGATAGCTAGTAAAGTTGAATGTATGAATTTCATATATCTGTTGGCCATTTATATCTCTTCATAGGAAAGGTATCTGTTCAGATCCTTTGCCCAATTTTTAATTGGATTGTTTGTTTGGTGTTGAGTTGTATGAGTTCTGTATATATTTTGGATATTAACCCCTTGTTGGAGCTGTTGTTTGCAAATATCATCTCCCATTCCATTTGTAAAACTCGTGTTTTTAAATGAGAAAAAGACTATCCAGGATTTCTTTAGGGTTTGCAATATGCTAAGCATGTTACATATGATAATTTTACTCAATACTTAAGCAATCCACTGATGTAGGTATTATCAATCCCATATTGCAGATGAGAAAATCAAGAGCCAAAGAGTGCCTTGTCTAATATCTTATAGTAGTAATAGACTGAATTCAAACCTATCCTTTTATCTATAAAGTGAGTATCATAATACCTACTTTATTGAATTGTTATTGTAGTAGGATTGTTAAAATTAAGTAAAAATAAAGCACTGCAAAGACTTTCCAAATTGAAATGACTTTGGAACCACAGTCCTAAGAAGGTGGGTTGAAACTTGTAGGCTCAACCTAACCAACTCAAGTTTCTACTAAAACAAAAATACCGTCATTCTTCACAAGACTGGAACAAAATCCGGGGACTCATAGTGTAACAGTCAAAATATCTAGAATCCAAGCCACAGTTATTCAGTTTATGAAGAACTGTGAGAGTCTCAATTTACATGAAAAGGACAATCAACAGATAACCAACACTAAGATGGCACAAATGTTGAAATTATCTGGAAAAGACTTTAAGCAACTATTAAAAAATACTTGAATAAGTGATCATGAAAAATCCTGAAATATAGGTTATAATTGAAAGTATAAGTGATACAATAGAAATTTTATATCTGAAAAATAAAACAATTGAAATCAAGACCTGTCTGCAAAGACTCGGTGGCAGGACGGAGATGAAGGAGGGAGGCGTGAACTGGAGGAAGGGTACCTCAGTAGAAATCAGTCTGAGCAACAGAGAGAAAAACCGTTGGGAAGAAAACACCCCAAGACCTCAGGAGGGAGAGACAACAGAAAAGATCATCAGAGTCCCAGAAAAAAAGGGAATAGAATATGGTACTGAAATACAGGGGTTGAAAAAGTAGTTTTGCAGTGTTGAGTACACAAAACAGTTTATTCTTTTGGGTTAATAAAGCTTTTATAACAATCATAATCTGCATGCCTTTTCCTGTGTGAACAACTGTAAACCCACTGTTGCCCATGCCTATGTATTTGCAGAAATGATGGCTCTCCAAGTTTGCAAAAAGACAATTCCGTAAGAGGAGGGGATGCTTAGGGAAATAATGTCTAAAAGGCTCTGCAGATAGGGGGTAATGAAAAAGACTTTTGAGAAGCACTGATCTAGACATTGAGCACCAACACCCCTAACACCACAAAGAGACACGCGGGTAGCACTTACTTTCTGATGGAAGAAGGATGTACCACCACCTGGGAAATACTCTTGCCCAAAACAAAAACAAACAAAAAGAACCCCACTCTCACCAGATCAAGCTCAAAGTAGCAATTTAACATAAAATGCAGAGGGCAGAGATATATATGTTAAATCTACCTCCTGGATAAAATTATCAAGATCTGACTATGGAACAAAATAACAAGAGAAAAACAACAAAATATAAAGCTCTTTTCTTTAACAAAAAAACAATATGCACTGGGGGAAAAAAGAATGGAAAGAAAGAAAACCTGTAAGTAGAAAGACAGTTAAAATACACATTTTTGAAAAACACATGAATCCTGTGGTTTATATAGGATGCACCCTTGAATGATAAAAACCATTTAAAAGATGCAATAAAATGATTGCCATAAAGTAGGAGATGGTTATTAGGGCATTTGCCTAGATAATTTAAACTTTAAAGGAAGTCTAAGACAAACAATCTAAGAAAGATAACATTAAAAAATAATAATGTTAGCAATATAACATTCACAAAATGTTGCTGATAATTAAGATTTGCCCTTGAAATAACAAAACTGACAAAAAAAAAAAAAAAAAAAAAAAAAAAGAAAGAAAAGTACATCCAAGTGAAGATCAAATGGGAGTTGAAATTTTGGCAAACTAGTCCTGAAGTGAACATTCATTAAACTCTTTATTTTACACAGTGTTTCATACTTGAATAATATTTTTCATTAAAACCTGGTTTAAATATAGGCACAGAAGTTATCTTCTTTTGGCTAAGGAAAGCATACAAGTACAAATGGAAACCACTGAAATTGCCCAGAAATATTTGGTTATAATGAACACTCATGTGATCTGGAATATGCATCTATTAATATTGTAAACCCTCTAAATAGAAGCAGAAAATTAAGGTATTTTCCACAGAGGATGGGGAACTCCAAACTGAAAAGTGTTATTACAAAGCAATGACTTAGGTGAAGAAGAAATGATTGATAACATAGAGAACTTCCAGATCATTTGGATCTTTCCATCTGAATACTGCCATAGTCCACATAAAAACTTCTAATTTATCTAAGTAATTAAAGGGGCCTAAAGTAAACATACCTTGGATATTTTAAAAGTGAAATATGCTAAATGAGGCATTTTGATAACTTTCAAGTGTAAGCAGGTGTGTTCCCTGATACTTTAAGCTCATTAATTTGCAAAATGTGTTTCATCTCATTCCTAAATAAGAACTCACATTTTCCTTTTTACTTTTTTTCCCCCTGGAAAGGTTATTGAATTCACTGGAGAATGAGCACTGTCCTGAATTTGGTAAGTAAAGAATATATTCTACTTGCTGAAACTTGATTTCAAAACTAGACGTAATAGTCCGCCCTACTGTTATTTGGTAAATTAGGTTGGTCATGCCTGTGGTGGCGCAGTGGATAAAGCAACGACCTGGAAATGCTGAGGTTGCCGGTTCGAAACCCTGGGCTTGCCTGGTCAAGGCACATATGGGAGTTGATGCTTCCAGCTCCTCCCCACCTTCTCTCTCTGTCTCCCTCTCTGTCTCTCTCTCTCCCTTTCTCTCTCCTCTCTAAAATGAATAAATAAAATTTAAAAAATGATTTAAAAAAATTAGGTTGGTCATGTATACTTTTATCAAGATCACTATTTCCTGGTAATGAGCAATAGTTGGCTAATTTGATCAGTCATTTTCATTTATCTGTTCAATAGCTAAGAAGAAATTACCAATGTATTTTTAGAGTTTCTCAAATGAGAATTCAGAGGGACATTAGGGTCTCCATGGAATCAAGATTTGAACTTTGTGACAAAAATGAAAATAATTAGGAATGATTATGCAATCTTGATGTTTCTCTTTCTCTAGGCAAAGTCTTGTCTAATCAGTGTATCCCAAAATATACATGAATATAACCAGCTCTCAATTTGCAGATGCTGTTGCCTAGAACAAAGAAAGGTTTTTTAAAAAAATAATGTTAATTAAATGGTTAATGTAACATAGCAAAAACTTTGATGTTGGTAAGCAAATGACTGACTTGGAAAACCCTGATCTATCAAAAGTGGAACAAGCATTGGTTTGAAAAAGAGAAAACCTGGGTTCCCGTTCTGGCTCAGTCTGTATTTGTTCAATTCTTCATATGTTTGCTAGTTAGACAATTTATTGTAGTGTTTATTATGAGCTAGATAGTGCAATAGAGTGTCCAAATATTTGAAATTAACCATAAGCCGTTGGGGGATGAGTCACTTTACTATAGACCCGTTTCCTCAAGTGAGGAATTGGAATAGAGTTAATTCTGCTTCTCTAATATTGTATAAAATAACATTGAGGAATTTCTCAAATAATAATAATGAGTGATAATGGGTGGTTCCCCATATTGAAGAGTGAACCTTTGATGGTTTGGTTGTTTTGGACCATTGTGAATAATCTTTAGTTTTGCAACGAATTTCCGTTTTTTTTTTTTTCTTCCTCCCTTATACAATGATCTCAAGGGAAATGGTACAAAATGTCTCCTAAAGTGTTGATGGGATGGCTAGAAGTAAAATAAAAAAGAAAAGAACTACACTAGCTGGTGACGGAAGCAGCACCGGAAGTCAATGGCACAATGATAATAGTGTTTTAAAAATAAACCAAATCATAGTTTGTAGCTCCCCCCCTCCACACCACCCTTTGTTTTTCACTATCTCATGAAACTTTAACATTCAGAAAGAAGGACAAGCCTGTCTGTGGTTAGTTTTAAAACAAATGGTTACAATGAATCACCTCCAGGGTACTTAGTAACACTCATCCCAGCAAAAGCCCATCAAGGCTTCCCCAGCCTGAAGCAGAGCTCTGGGCAGCCTCCCTTCTCCTCCCAGGATGCCGGAAAACAAGAAAAAGCCTGGGAACAGCCTGGCCTGTATGTCCTGTAACCGCTGACGAGTAATTTAAATTAAAGCTGTAGAAGAAATAGCTCTCCAGGTTATGGAAGGAGCATGGAACTCCTTACTCCTTGCCGCTTGTCCTTGATGATGCAATCGTGAGTTCTGGAATTTGCGGGTTTTCTTTATGTGCGAGATGAAGCATATTATAATAAAATATCATGTAATATTCCTTTGGGAAGAAAACTGATTCGGCCTTCAGAGATATTGTGGAGTCACTCCTTTTCATGTACAGAAGTTTCTTCAGAGATCTTATGTCTCAGGGTATTAATTTTTTTTTTCTTAGAGTGTTGCTTCTCTCATACAAGAGTTTTATATTAAAATAAATTTTAATATTTTTTAAAAGCATCATTGGCCACAAGACAGCTCAGCTTTTTAACGTTTTCTTGCAAGTATCCCTGCGGTTCCGTTGTGGATTTGATGTAAAATATGTGCAGCCTGCTGTTAACGTAGCCTCAGAAAAGTGTCGTCAACTTTAAAAGCCACTGGCCCTTGCTGTGCTTCAGGTGACCAGAAATGAGAATCACAGCTCTTTTATATATGTCTGTTGGGAAGATGGTATAAGAAAATCTGAGGGAAAGTGGCCTGCATGGTGCTCCGGAAGCACTAATTGTATTTGGATAGAGATCTCCGATGCCTGATTGCTTAAGTTCCTTGGGGCACCAACTGATCTTCATCAGTGTAGCCTCACTGCCAAGTACATGTATGTCCTGAATGAATGAATGTTCTGCTCTGGGTCCTTACTTTCCCTATTGCATAAAAAGCAGGCATGTCTGAGCTACATTAGAGGGTGAGTCTGGATTCCCACAGTGTCTTCTCACCTCAGAGCTCACACTACTTTCTCTCAGATTATCTTATGCTTCTCTCCTCCCCCCCCCCCCCCCCCCAATTACATCCCAGTGAGAAGTGATATTCCTTGTGGTTAGAGTCGTGGCCCTTCACCCTTACGGAACATGAGACACACATGCAACATCATCTAGAGTGACAACTGATGTCCCCTCATAACATATATCTGACACCTGTCAGGAGATACTCAGAACAAACTAGAAGACACGGTGAACAATGCCCTGTAAGGGCAGAGGTAGGAAACGGCTAATGACTTGATCACGTTTATGTCTTCTCTTTGAGATGGTACACTGGTGACCTCTAGTGGTGAAATTGATTCAAAATAAGTTTTCTACTATGTGGAAGCAAGATACGAATCCTAAGGTGAGTGCTGATTTTGAGAGGCACGTGAAAACCCCAGTGCTAAGATTAGGGACATCTGTCAAAACTACGTACACTACTGCCCTTTACAGCTTCTGTGCTGCATGCAAAAAAAATTGTCTTAGAAAAATAAAGTGCAGAAAGTGGCAAATGTAGTTATAGGACACACAAGACAGAAGGAGGGCAGCAGAGGACATAGGCGTAAATTGTAAACATTACCCTTCAGCACAGTCATATTTAGTTTTAGTTTTAGTTTTGAAACAATCTCAACTATCCCAAATTTACAAGTATATCAAGAAGGATTTTTTTTTTCCCTGAATAATTTGAGAGTGAGTTGCCAAACCAATGCCCTGTCACCCAGGATCTTTAGTTCGTATTTCCTACAAACAAGGATTTTCTCCTTCATAATCACAAAACAGCTGACAAGAGGAGGGAGACTACATTTATGCATTTATCCCATCTATTCTTCAAAGCACGTGGAAGGTTCTCACCAGCTGCCTGACAATGTCTGTTCCAGAAAAAGCATTCAGTTCAGAACCATACGTTGCATTTACCATATTTTTCGCTCCATAAGGTGCACCTAGGGTTTTGTTTGTTTGTTTTTAATTTAATTTAATTTTTTTTTTTACAGAGACAGAGAGTCAGAGAGAGGGATAGACAGGGACAGACAGACAGGAACGAAGAGAGATGAGAAGCATCAATCATCAGTTTTTCGTTGTGCGTTGCGACACCTTAGTTGTTCATTGATTGCTTTCTCATATGTGCCTTGACCGTGGGCCTTCAGCAGACCAAGTAACCCCTTGCTGGAGCCAGCGACCTTGGGCTCAAGCTGGTGAGCTTTGCTCAAACCAGATGAGCCCGCGCTCAAGCTGGTGACCTCAGGGTCTCGAACCTGGGTCCTTCCTCATCCCAGTCCGACGCTCTATCCACTGCGCCACCGCCTGGTCAGGCGGTGCACCTAGGGTTTTAAGGAGGAAAATAAGAAAAAAAATATTTTGAACCAAATGATATATTAAAATATTTAGTAAAATATACCACAATAATATTTCAACTATGTAAACTCAACAGCAGTATTAACAACCATTAGCACTGTTATTAACAAATGAGAAGAGACTGTAATGTTCAAATACTCTTCTAGTTGTCTGGGAACCTGCAGCAGCTAAAAAAATGAACATTCTCCCATAAGACACATAGGCATTTCCCCTCCACTTTTGGGGGGAAAAAGTGCGTCTTCTGGAGCAAAAAATCCAGTACTTGTCATGTGGCTTTAGCTTTCTTCGATCAGGAACAATTCCTCAATCCTTACTTGACTTTCATGACTTTGATGCTTTTAAAGATAATAGAAGTTATTATTTTTAAAATATTTCTTAATACCAATAGCTGGTAAGAATATCACAGAAGTGGTGCTGGGTTCCGCTCACAGCACCCTATCAGTGGTACATACTCTGTTTATCTCTTCACTAGTGAGGTTCACTTTGATGTCTTGATTATGGTGGTGTCTAACTTCTTTTACTTTCCATAATTAGCAATTACTTGGCGGGCCAGGGGGTGTGTGTATTTTGAGACTATGTAGATATTCCATGTCTGTGCTACCTAAGGTAAAAGCATACTTCACAAGTGACTAACAAAAGAAATACTAGTCTTAGCAGCAATATTTGTATGTGAACAGCTAATAAGACTTAGCAGCAAAGAGTTTAATTGTCCAGTGACGTGCAAATTGTAAACGCTAAAACTTAAATTTATCTGAGCCAAAGACTTCCTTTCTGCATAGTTAAAATAATAAAACTAAAAGTAAAAATAAAAAAGTATTCAACTTAGATTGGCAAAGGTATTGCTTAGTCTCCAAACCTGTAATGCAACAGTAAAATAGGAGCAAAGAAGTGCGAAGGTCAGGCTGTGAGATCAGAGAGCAGAGAAAAGAAGGAGAACTGAAGACATCAGAGATGTGAAAGAGGGAAGAGAGAAGGGGGGACAGTGAGGCGTGCACGGGAGAAATGAGGCCACAGAGGGCAATCAAGGAGGTTGGGAAAATGACGTGATGGGAAGGAATAGAGTGGATAAAGAAGACTCATGGAGGTTATGAGTGAAAAGGGAGAAAAAGAGAAGGCGTGAGGTACAATCGATGAAAGATGCTGCTGTCTTTATTATCTGCCTCTATCATAAGGCTGAAACTGAGGCCAAATGGGATGGTGTTGCTCCCTAAACAAATGTAGGAGGAAGGGTTATGGGAAGTCGTACATAGTGAAGTGACAAGGACAGCTCTGCTGTGTATCACCATTGTGTCAAGGTGCCTTAGCTGACACGTAGAAGTTAAGGTCCTACTCCTAACCTGAGTTCTGAATTTGAGATCCATGTGAAAGATATGTTCGGTGTGTAAACATGCCGTCCTTGGAAAGTGCACAGCTTTGGGGAGGCCAGCCACGTGGTAGTCAGAGCACGGGGGCCCTCCTTCCGCCTGCCTCTGCCCGGTGGCCATCAGCTGCGGAGGCCACTTTGAGCCCAGCTTGTGGCTCAGAGCAGAAGCTCTACACTCCCAGCCTGAGCGGAGTGCCTAGTAGATGGTCAGCTCTCATCACATGCTTGCTAAATGTGTGAAGGGACACAGAAATATTCCATTTTTCCCTGTTGGTCATCCTGCCCTATCTCTCTTTTGGAGGCTGATTTACAAGAGAATAAGAAATGAAGTCAGTATAAGTGAGCATTTTAGTAATTCAAGGCAGTAGGAGTAGAATCTCGGTACACCTGATTAAAATCCTACACAGAAAAGATTTCAGATGCTGTGTAGCTCTGGTCTTCTTCTCTAAGGACAGACTAAGGATTATGTCCCACTCACTGGATTAGGAAACCATGAGTCTATTCTGAAATAAATAAGTGGTTGGATGTGAAATGGAATATTTACACAGTCCCAAAATATCTCCCCCCCAAATACTTCCTAATTATTAAAAGAAAAAGGAGTAATCCATCGCCATAAATAATCAAGGCATCAAAGTAACCTCACTAGTGAAGAGACAGATTGAGTCCCACTGATAGGGTGCAGTGCGAGGGGCACAGCCTTGCTTCTGGGATTTTCTGGCCAATGTATTGAGAAATATTTTAAAAAATAACTATCCTCTAATCTTCAAAAGCATTCAGGTCATGAAAGTCAAGTAAGGACTGGAGAATTGTTCCAGCTTGAAGGAAGCTAAAGTGACATAATGAAATGCCATGTATGGTCCTGAATCAAGTGCTTTTGCTGTTAACACACATTGTCAAGACAACCGGTGAAACTTCAGTGCGCTTTGAAGGTTAGATGATGGTGATGTACAAATGTCATTTTCCTCAGTGTGTCAGGTGTATTGTGCTTATGAAGGAGAAAGTCCTGGCTTGTGAGAAATATGCACTAAAGTGTCTAAGGGGTGACAGGGCATTGGTTTGGCAAGTAAATCTCAAGTTTTTAGGGAAAAAAAAGGAATCCTTCTTGGTGTACTTGCAAATTTTCAGTAGTTGAGATTGTTTCAAAATAAAAATTAAAATAAACAAGATATGCCTGTGCTGAAGGGTGGCCCTGATAGTTTCTTTTATCTCCTGCCCTCCTCCTCCTGTGTCTTGTGTGTCCTATAACTGAATTTGCCACTTTATGCACTTTATTTTTCTAAGACAACTTTTTGCATGCAGCACAGAAGCTGCAAAAAGCAGTCGTGCAATTTTGACAGATGTCCCTAATCTTAGCACTGGGGTTTTCACGTGCCTCTCAAAATCAGCACTCAATGTGAGGATTCATATCTTGCTTCTACATATTGGAAAAACTAATGTTCATCTTATTTTTTTTTAAAAATTATTTTATAAATATAACATGAAAATATAATAACCTATTATCCTATTATCCCTTCACACTAATAAATACAGTTTTCCAAGTTCTCCCATCCTAGTTCATATACATAAATTATTCTCAAATGGTTGTAATCACAGCATAGGTACGATTTTATATTCTACTTTTCTCCTCTGAACATATTCCAGTGTTGTCATTGAGCCTCTGGGGCTCTTCCTGCCCTCTGATTCTGTGATTACATTTTTGAAACACTGACCTCATAACATAACTAGGGGATCATATTTCATTATTCAATACCTGCAATGCAGGCACCTTATTGCTTCTACCTAGTCAGTATAATACAGTTATGCTATCTATCTAGTAATTTCCATCCTGATGCATTGTCATTTGACAACAGCATTGAAGTCACTCAGAGCTGGGCTTGAATTCCAACTCTGATTTGTAAAAGTTACTAAATCTTTCTGAGTCCTAGTGTTCAGTCTGAAAAACCAGGATAATATTCATTCCATGATGTTCATGAGGATGAAGTGGATAATGAACATGAAGTTCTTAGACTGCAACTGGTATGTAATACATTCTCTATAAATGTTGGTTATTATTGTTATTCATCTAAAGAGATGCATGACTAGTTTGTAAAATTGGGCTTACTCCAAATATTTGATTTTGTGACTCTTGTAGTTTGATTTGTGAAGAGTGATGGGGTATGTTTTAGGTAGTATCAAGTACCCAAAGAGTTCAGTAGGAATTCTAAAGAAACCAACTGAGTGTCTAATCATCGTCAGAGGTGAGAACACACAGGAAAACTAGAGTGACAGCTGATTAGTCATCTTTCTCCAACACCTGCTTAGTGTTTTCTGCCTTCCAAAAAAAGTTTTAAAAAAACCAAAATGCTTACAGATGTAGTCACTGGAACATGAAAGAAATATTACACATACAGTGTTTGCTTTTTAAAAGTGATCAGTGAGCTGTGAATTTACCAAATTCCTTTCACAGTCAAGTGATTACATATTTTGGAGAAAGGATGATGTCTCAACTTACAAAATGGACCAATAAAGGAATTAATGTTTATGTTAGTAGAAAGACATTCTACAAAAGTGGTTCTATGATAAATTCCTTGGAAACAAGAAATTCCTTGAAATATAGACTCTCCTCGGGCAATCATGAAATGTTTCACAGAAAGGCACTGGCTGAGAAATTTAGTGTTTAGGAGCCAACTGTCACTGCCTAGCATGATCGAGTCTCTCAAACATCAGTTACATCTTGTTGACAGAAATTCTGTTTTTAGACTATTTGAAAGCAGAAGGGACAGGAACCCACTATGTAAATTGAGGTTCATTTACTGTCATGAAGTTCAAGCCATTTAAAATACTAAAATAAAAAAGGATAAGAAACATCATTGGAAACTTTCTTCTAAATATTTCTATAAAGAGTTAATGCAACGTTAGAAAAATCCACTAATCTGGCCACCAAGAATGAACTTGAAAGCAAAATATCATGGGTGAACAAATAAGTCTTTTGTCTGCTGGGAAAAGGCAGTGAAAATTCTGAGGGATAAGAAAGGAAAACTGTGTTTTAAAATGCAGGCTCTTTCAAACAGCTTTTAGTGATGTGCTACCTGCAGGGAGAGAACCACGCATGCGCACAGCCCAGTTCTCCGAGCCAAAACCTTAAAGCTGACAATGGAAAACGTGTGTGAGGAGAAACAAGGAAAGAATGAATGAATGGGGAAGGGAACCGGTAAGGGCTGAAAAGAGTTAGCCATTGGCTGTGTGCATCCCGGGAAGGCTGGTGAAGGGAAGGCCCAGATCCCCGACTGGTACGGAAGAGCAGAGAGTGGACATTATTCTCCCAGACCCACCACTGAGTCCCTTCCCTTGCCAACGCTGAGGACTGAAAATGAACGCGAAAAGTATCAGTGACAGCAAAACATGTCTTTCTGGAGGAGCTGTTCCAGTAACTCTGGTTCTGTGATGGGAGCACTTGTTATTTCCAGTAGGGTCACTCATAGCTTTCGGGTCATTTAATGCTTTTATCCCTAAGGTTGAGAGGCACAGCTGAAGCTGGCTCACCCAGGGTGCCCTGTGCTTTTAGAGGTCTCCTCCTCTGCCCACTCCAGGTTCCCCTGGAAGGCTCAGAGAATCTTCCACGGGTTTCTCAAGAGAACCCCAAAGGGTATCTAAGGAAACTAGACTCTGACCCTCAAATTCTGAACAAGTTAGGTAGACAGAAGCCTGTGACAGGGAGCTGTGTCCAAAGCTGACCCAGTCCAACTCAGGCTTTTATAAAATGCAGGTCTCCGTGTTGGGAAACAGCCACCTGGCTCCTTTCTCAGCAGGAAGAGGACTCGGAAAAGGTCAGCCCGCCTTGGTTCATGAGCGCAGATAAGCAAGATCCACCCCTGTCTTTTGGGGTCATCTCTGGGTTTTTCTCTAGAAAAAGAAACTAGCATATTTATGAAGATTTCATATATCTTGAGCACAAAACATTCTCTCTCTTTTTTCTTTTTTGGATAGGCTAACACAGAATAAAACATGTTGCTGATACAAGGTAACTGACTGATGGGTGGTTTGTCTTTTAAAGGAAGAATCAAAATATTGATATGTATCCTTTGATGAGAAAATTAGAGAATACTCTAGATTACCGTACACATGTGGATGCTGCCCTAACACTGCATTTCTTAAGCCTGTTTATTAAAAGTAGATTTTGCATTATGCTAAATCATTTATTTCAGTTAAGTGGATTTCCTCTGATTGAAGATATTTTCACAGAAAGAGCACTTACAATTTCAAGTGATACATTAGTGACCCTAGAGCCATCCTACTCTCAGAAGCTACTGAGAAGCAGAGTTAATCTCCTCTTTCTCTTATTGAATCTCTGATGCTAAAGTCTCTAAGGCATTTTGCTGGGCCAGGGGAGGTGCTCCTAATGTCACTGTCCACATTATCTTCAGGTTCCAGGAACAGACGTTTTGCTCGACCAGTGCCATTATCTGTGCTTCTATGGCTCCCAAATGCCAATTAAGATTTGCAGAAACTTCCTACCATGGCTGGAGCAATGAATGTAGTTTGTTAAATTTCCCCGAAATAAAAAAAAAATTTTTTCTACCCTACTTGAGATGATCTTTTATGATATCCCTAAGAACATCTGAATCATCTTTTAGGTTAATATTCATGGCCAAATTCACTGGGGGGCATACAATGGGATGACTTAGGGAGCCCTTCACTGTTCCTGATAAGCACACTTGACGACACTCGCCTCACCCTTGTGTACTTATTGAATGACCCCTTCACTCGGGGACTCTCATCGGTGTCAGCGTTGTATCCTCCCAAGCAGTACAGTTGTCACCTGGCAAAGCCACTCAGCGCGGTGCAGCAGACACGAGGGAGCTTGGTGCTGGCTGCAAATCCTGGCTCCATTTCCTGCCAGGACAGAAAGGCCTGCTCCCGTTGCATGGGCGAGACTTCTGCTAGCGCTCAGTGTGTCTCCCAGCCAGGCAGCCCCAAGTCTATTTCCTTCTTTGCCTGTATTATAAGCGAGGCTGCGATGAAAAGGAACGCAGGCCCTTGAGACCTTTTACGTGGAGTGCTAACTAATGCAGGGCCTCATGTCTGATCTTCTGCTTGGCCAAGGGGACGGCAGATGGCCTTCTGAAAGCTTTTCAAACCCGGGCTGCCTTCAGCAGGGCATGAGGGGGCATTGTTCTGTTCTCTGTGCAGTGGTAGGAAGCAGCATCAAATGAAAGCCCGCAACAATGGTGCCACTTCTCTGGGAAGCTTATTACAACCTTACAATGTGGGCTAATTGGCTGAGGCCAAAAGCAGATGCAGACGCAGCTCTGAATATTATTTGGGAGAGGTTTTGCGGGGGGCGCATAAGGGAGCACAGCCGTGGGAAGAACATCATCGGGGAAGAGGTGAGGGCCGCGGAGAAGAGGAGCTGCATTATTTTCATCAGAAAAGATCCACGCTCTTGTTTAAAGAGTTTCTTCACATCCACCTCCCCCTCCTTCTGCAAGGCTTCTTATCAGGAGGATGTCAACAGTGTCCACAGGACACTGCAGTTACCATGACAACTGATGTGAACAAATCTCGAGCCTTTAAAGAAACTTTTGTGTGAGCTCCTTGAAGGGGGCCAAGGAGGAACTAATGTGCTGAATGAACACTCACTGTACACAGGCTGGTTCAAGAAGCCTCCTTTATAATTCCATTTACCCTCCAAAGCAACACCGGGACATGTTGTTAGATCACGTTGCGACGGAGGAGACACAGGCTTCGAGATGCAATACGACTTGCTCAAAGTCTAACAGATTCAAATTCAACCATTTCTGACTCCAAAGTTAAGGAAGGCCCTTCCTGCCACATTGTCCTGAGTCAGTTCTTCAATATCTTAAGTCTTGGCATGTGGCAGTATGCACTCAATAAATGTTTTCTGAAAGCACAACTAAATTAAAGCAGCAGCAGAAAGAGGAGGGAGACTCTAAAAAGTAGAATTAATATAGGACAGCTGATGCTAGGGAGTAAATTCCCAGCTAGGGGACGGCCAGCCTAACTGGCTCTCACCCCCATATACACACAAACTCGGGTACAATTGTTTGAAAAAAAAAGTGCTGAGTGTCTAGTATGTGCTAGGTGCTGGAAGTACAGGCATTAAAAACCCAGCTGTGACCCCTCACAGCTCACAGTCTGTTGGGTAGGACACATATACATCAAGTATAATATGCTGTGAAAAAATACAGGTAGAGAGAAGCTTGCAGTTTCAGGAAGGAGAGGGAATTGGGAAAGGTCAAGGGAGGCTTCTTGGAGGAGGTGATGCCTGAGTGAGTTCTTACAGGGTAAGAATTAGCCAGGTGAGAGCAGGGTGAGTGGTGTTATTTCAGACAAAGAGAGCAGTGTGAACAAAGTCAGAGGCATGAAATAGACAGCATGTAGTTGGAACATTGTTTCCTACCAATCCCAAACTGTGAGGCAAAAAAGGACACTGAAGAGAGAGGTCAAACCCAGAAGAGGAACACTTTAAACACCATGCTAAGTGTCTTAGACTTCGTCCATCAGAAGAAGAGAGGCACTGATTGTTCCCTGCAAGGAGAGGGAGCGATATGGTCAGTGGGAAGGATAAGAATGGAAATAGGAAGACCCATTAGGAGGTGGACGCTGTGAGTTATGTGGGGAAACTGAGAACCTTAATCAGGGAGCGGGTGGTAAGGTTAGAGAGGGCAGAGGTACTGGAGAAACATTTTCAAGGTCAAGTCAATAGAAATCAGTGACTGATTGGATGGTGAGTGATGAGACTGGGATGATGACATACGAATTTCTAGCTTAAGGAAATGGCTGAATGATGGACCATTCATTAAAATTATGAATCAGGTGTAGGAGCAGATTTGGAGGTAGGGGTGGGGAAGACGGGTTCATTTGTGACTTGGAATATATCTAGGTGTCTGACAGGCTTAATGAATCAGAAACTCTGAGGAGAAAGATTCAAAAGCAGAAGTCTGAAAATAGTTTCTTTTGCAGTCTCATCTATCCTGCAGGTGCGTTTTGTATGGACCTTTGTGATACTGTTTTTAACTCAGAATCAAAAACATGGAACCATAAGGAAGTCACACACACAAAAAAATTCTGTATTTCTAGTAGCTGTTGAAAATTCTGCTTCTTTGCATTTTCCATTTTTCCATGGCAACAGTCAGCTAGAAACGGGAAGCAGCCCAGCTCTCTGAGCAGGGCGCATGCTCTCTGTGGAGCCTTAGTCTTCACCAGGCTGGACCCCTGGCCCAAAGCGAGACTAAGCATTTGTTGCCATTTTATCCTAACCACTTTCTCTGTTGCCTTTCTTATAGCAGAGTTAAAAGGAAAGTAAACTTTTCTTGTTCCCTTATCTCAATGAAAAATAGAAAATAAAATCTAGTCCAAGATGACTGTGTGTTTCAAGAAAAATGGCTGTGAGAAATGAGGAAAGTTCCCATATATCTGATATGCAGACAAAGTGTATCCTGGTTAAAGAATTAAATTTGAGATACCATTGTGAAATAAACTATATTCAAAGCAATTGCTGCCCTATTCAGAAGATACATAACGACTTACCATTTGTTTGTATCACTTTTAATGTCTTCCGTCAATGTTTTCTAGTTTTCATTTTACAAGTCTTTAATATTGTTAAAATGTCCATACTACCCAGAGCAATCTAGAGAGTCAATGCAATTCCTATCAAAATCCCAATGGCATTTTTTTACAGAAAAAAAAGAACAACTATAAAATTTGGATGAAACCACAAAAGACACCAAATATTCAAACAAAAAAATTGGGGGGGGGGGAGAACAAAGCTACAGGCATCACACTTCCTAATTCCAGTGTAATAAAAATATATTACAAAACTAGAGTAATTTAAAAATCATGGTACTGGAATAAGACGGACACATATACACCAATGGAACCGAATAGAGAGCCCAAAAAGAAATCTGTGCCTATGCATATGTTGGTCACTAGTCTTTAGCAAGTGTGCCAAGACTGCACAGTGGAGAAAGGACAGTCTCTTCAATAAAGTGTTGGGAAAACTGAATA
The DNA here is from genome assembly GCF_036850995.1 of Saccopteryx leptura. Taxonomy (NCBI): domain Eukaryota; kingdom Metazoa; phylum Chordata; class Mammalia; order Chiroptera; family Emballonuridae; genus Saccopteryx; species Saccopteryx leptura. The sequence continues at coordinate 211,553,175 of NC_089503.1, read as the reverse complement.
TCCACATGCAAAGGAATAAAATTGGACTCTTATTTTACATCATACACAAAAAACAACTCAAAATGAATTAAAGGCTTAAATGAAAGACCAGAGCTGTAAAACTCCTAGAAGGAAAAATAGAGAAAAAGCTTCATGATGCTGGTTTGTGGACATGCCACCAAAAGTATGGGCAACAGGAGCAAAAAAATGGATAACTGAGACTACATCAAACTAAAATGCTTCTGCACAATAAAGCAAAGAGTCAACAGAGTGAAAATGCACCCAACAAAATGGGAGAGTGAAAATGCACCCAACAAAATGGGAGAAAGTTTTTGTAAATCATATATCTGGTAAGGGCACTTTCCAAAATATATAAGCAACTCCTACAACTCAGTCCCAAAAGCACTAAGAGCTCAGTTAAAGATAGAAGACATCTTTGTATGTCATCAAGGAAGACATACAAATAGCCAACACGTAGGTGCAAAGATGCTCAATGTCACTAATCACCAGGGAAATGTAAATCAAAACCATAATGAGGTAGCACCTCACACCTGTTAGATAGCCATCAAAAAAACAAAGTCAGCAAGTGCTCTTGAGGATGTAGAGAAAGTGGAAGCCTTCTGCACTATTGGTGGGAATGTAAAACAGTACAGAGTTTCCTCAAAATTTTAAAAATAGAATTACCATATGATCTAGCAATCCTACTTCTGGATATTTATCCAAAAGAATTGAAATCAAGATCTTAAAGAAATATTGGCACTCCCGTGTTCATTGCAGAACCATGCATAATAGCTAAGACGTGGAAACAACCTAAATATCCATCAGCATATGAATGGATAAAAATGTGATATATATACACGTGGAATCTTATTATGACTTAAAAAAGAAAGAAACCCTGCAAGATGCCACAACATGAACCTTGGGGACATTTTATTAAGTGAAATAAGCCTGTCACAGAAGGATAAATAGTGTATGATTTCACTTATATGAGATATGAGTTATCTAAAATAGACTCACAGAAGCAAAGAATAGAATGGTAGTTGCAGATGCTGATTGGAAGGGAAGGAACAGTGAAATTTCAGGTGTGTAAAATGAAGACATTCTAGAGGTCTGATGTACAACATTGTGACTATAGTTAACAATACTGTATTGTACACTTAAAAACAGTTAAGAGGGTATGTCTCATGTTGTGTCCTTCATTAAAGTTAAAAAAAATTTTTTTAAAAGACACATGACAGAAAACCCAATAAACTGAAAAAACTGAATGAAATAAATGATGATATGCTATTGCCTCTGTCCCACAAATACACTGCCTGGCCCTGCGGGTGTTGAATTTGCAAGCCCAGTCTCAGAGTCCTTGGTCTGCAGCATGGGCAGAGAGAATGGAACTCGCAGGTGTCGATGAGATCATCCCGAGCCTGTGTCTGGAGAGAAGAAAAGTAGGCCAAGGGCAGACTCTTAGGGAAACACTTGAAGGAAGAGAATGAAGAGAGAAGCCGAGCAGCGTGGTAGCATCAGAGCCAGGAGAGCTGAAACACAGGAAGGAAAGAGAGACCAATACGATCAAATGTTTGCTCTGCCCCATGTCTCCCACCCGGAAGGGAGACCAGTCCAGCTGCAGCGCCGCTTAGACTGGAGACTCCCCAGCGCCCTTACGTCTAAGTCATTTTTTCACAATACTCCAAAGCCCAGAGAAATACCAAACAGTTCCATGAAGGAAGTATCATATTTAGGTCCAAACGTCTTAATACAAGTATTTGTATCCTTCAAACTTAGTAAGCGCTTGAAAAAATACTACACCTGAACTGAAAGAGATGTCAATTTTTTTATTTCATTCTTAAAAAAACACACACACAATTACATAATGGTGGGACATATGTGCCTCTTAAGCATTTCACAGATTCTCCCGTCTTCTCAAATTGATACTGTCATTCACCGTTCTATCTACATTGACTTGATCATAGCAACCACAGAAAACCCAGCATGGAAAGAGATGGCACTGACAGAAATGTAGCTCATCTAACGTGAAACTGTGGACAGCGTGTAGCTGTTCATTCCCAGCATCTCACAGAGGTGGAGGCGCCCCGCAGAGTCCCCATTGGTTTGCTTTACTTCCCTAGGGCACCTTGGCACACAGACTGGGCATCGGGGGGTAAAAGCTGGTCAAGAATCCTATCATATACAACCTTGTTTCTATGCAGGTATCTGATCTGAAATCCATACAACTAACCTACAAATGAATTCATGGAGCACAACTGGTTTGCGATTTTTTTAAAATTTTTATTTACTTATTCATTTTTTTTAGAGAGGAGAGAGAGTTGGAATGAGGGGGGGGGCAGGAAGCATCAACTCCCATATATGCCTTGACCGGGCAAGCCCAGGGTTTTGAACCGGTGACCTCAGTGTTCCAGGTCAACGCTTTATCCACTGCGCCACCACAGGTCAGGCTGCGATTTGAGGAACTAAGTGCTGCTCCTGCCAATTCACATGCCTCCAGACTCACAGGACGTGGGGTCGCCTTAATAAATTAACCCTGAAATACGCTGAAGTTTAATGCCCTCAGTCCTCTTCCCAAACAAACCTTTCCTCGGAGTTAGCTAATATTTTCTTCTCTTTTCTCTTGCTATCCTCTGAATAGGAAAAGAAGCAGTGTGATGATGCAGGGTGGGTTTGGGTGGGCAGGGGTAGAGACACCCACACTGGGAATCAGCATCAGGGCACTTGAGGCCTGACTGTGTGTTCAGAAATAAAAATGAATTATCCTTATACGATAGCCTCTGTACCTAGCCGTTTCAAATACAACACTGAGCTAGCTAGCCAGGGTGTATCTTGGGCAAGTCACTTAACTTTTCTGGGCTTCTTTTTTATATGTGTGTGTATATGCATATGTATTTACATATTTAATATATATTATATACCTAAATATTCACTATATAGAATATATAATATAGAACAAAAAGAAAAGAAGTCGAACTAAACTTTTTATAATACAAGCAATACTTTTTTAATGCTTTGCTCTAGCCTAGATTCCATGATGTCTATTAAACAAGCTGCATTAATTTCCTAATACTTTTCCTAGTTTTATTCACCAAAGACCAAGAATCTCTTATTAGCAACGCAAACCAGTGCTACCACATCAAATTTATACAGTTATCTCCAAAAGCCAAACATATGATGTTTCAGTTCATTGCTGTTATGAGTAAATGAACAATTTCTATTTAACCTCTCGGGATGCTGAAAGGGCACACATCAGCACTAGTCCCTGGGCCCACCACTGGTCACCATGCCAGACCATCATTCCGTAAGGTCCTTTTGTGCCCTAAGAGTCTGTGAGTCGTCTCACTCAGCATGAGGAAGTGGCGAGTGCGAGCAGGAGCCACGGGCACCGTCACTAGGCTGCCACCACTGTCCCTGCCAGCCCAGGGGGACTGCTTACCCCGTCCCAGCTCATTCAGCCTTTCTGCCCACGGCCTCAGGCTCACTTAACAAGCAACCCCGACAGGTGCTGGCAGTAGACGGGGCCTGAGTTCAAGTCCCCCGTCCTCCTCTGCCGTTGTCCGCGCTGCATGTGTGAGGGAGGCGGCAGAAGACGGAGAGGAGACGCGGATGGCAGGGCTCAAGCGAGCCCCGGACTGGGCCGAGCGTGGTTCCAGAGCTGTCCGTTGCCCAGCCACACCATGCGTCCCCCTTTCAGGAAGGCTCAGCTGCGTAACAATGGAGCAAGAATCCTGGCGGGGGCGGATTCGGAGCTCACGCACTGCGTGGGAACCGCACCTGCCCACGCGCGCACGCAGGGCTCCTGCCAGACGCTCAGAAACAGGCTTCCCTTGGGCTTTGTTTCCTTCCCTCGCCGCTTTCTGTCATTTTCTAAACCGCCCTGGTGGGATCATGTTAAGGCCGAGGGTATCCCATAGCTCCAGCAGCCCCAGAACCTTGTCTCTCTCCTTCCCGCACAAAAGCGGAAAGTGCTCCTCTTTGCTTTCCAAAGCCCCCAGCATGTTTATGCGGTGCCAGGCGGGGGAGCTTAGCACCGGCTGGCTGGCGGCTGTGCTATTTGTCTGGCCAGGCTGTAGAAAGAGGCTTTTTGAATCTGGGCATTTAGGGAGCAAGTGGAGAAGCGTGGCTGTATGAAAAAACAATTGATGTTAAATATTCATGCCCTGCTCTCTGTTCATCAAAATCAGCCACCCCCATTGCTTAGCGGCAGCCCTGGCTTCTTCCTAGGGATGTGCTGAAGGAAGTGGATACAAAACAGTGCCAAGCGCGCGCGCACACACACACACACACACACCCAAGTTGTGGGTGCTTCTAGGTTTGAAGTGTTTCCAGTTAACACTGTACAATTCAGCATGGTTAATTCCTCAGGGACAGCGATCCTTCCGTCAGCAGTTTAGGACTACTGCCCTCCTCAACCCCTGCTTTTGTCCTTCTCGCGTTCAATTCAGCAAACTTTGTCCTTGCTTAAAAACCTGACATTTTCTGAAACAATTCTTAAAGTAAATTACAACGTATTCCAGTTCATTCTTCAGAAATGATAAAAGGATAAAATTACTTCACAGAACAGAGAAGAAATTGACTCTACTTGAACAAAAGATGATAACATCACAGGTTGTTTTAGTAACAACTTTGAAGTCATGTTTCCTGTGCTTTTAGGAAATAAAATATTTTATATTTTCATGTGTTGATTTATTTTGCAAAGTACATGCAATACAACCACAGGAACTTTTTAAATAGTCAATCGGAAAGGAAAAAAAGAAAAAATAGCTCTTAAAAACTTTTTGTCTTATTTTTGCAGCTATATTTTTTTTCAAGTTTTCTACAATGGGTGTGTTTTTCCATTATAATAAAAGTAATAAAATTTATATTTTTTAAAAACTGCTGAGCCGTGGCTGGAGTGTATGTTTCAGCAACCAGCAGGTTCTCCCTTACCTGTGTCGTCTGCAAGGGAAATGTTGGTGAAGGTGCCGTCCTCCTCCTCCGCCTCTATGCTGGACCCGTCCATCTTGGATGCACTCTGGGTTTGCTAGTGAGAAAAACGAGGGCAGGGATAAGCAGCCTTGCCCTGTGTGGTTGCCCTTGTTAAATCATTAATAAGTGCTAGCTGGAGCAGGTGCTACCTGATCCTTGCACTAGCCGCGCTCTTTCCGCTTTGCACCTGAGAAGGTCCTACCGAGTGCTGTGTTCTTAACCGGAAGTGGTTAGAGATCTAAGTGGAGTCACAGCCTTCACCTGCAGCTGTTGAATCAGCACTGGTGCTGTACTTTGGCTAGAGGCCAACCTTTGCCTTCAACCCTACGACAGTTTCCTTGGGCTGAGTTTCCAAGAACATTGACAAAAAACAAACAAACAAAAAAACCCAACACCAACAAAAAATGGAATGAGGTTGGGAGAAAAAAATAACATTTTATATAACATGCAGATCTTTCAGACACCAACAATAAACTTCTCAAGGACTTCGGTCAGTGACCCGGCAGCGTGACTTGGTCACCGAGCCTCAGTTTCCTGTCCTATACCAGGACAGGTCTGTGGTTAGGGTTAAAAGTGAATAACATATATTTGATAAAAGTCAACCACAATAAGGACCATAGAGGACCAGGCATATGAGAGGAGTTCTCTCCGTGGATTGAGCTCATCCATGCCCTGTCATGCTATTATATCTGTATTTGCCCTCCAGAAATTCATTAGAATGGCAGGGCCTCCCTTGTCCGTTTCTAAAGGAGCCCCGGGGGAGGAATGTTGGCCGGACCAGCCTTTAGGGCAGGGGTCCCCAAACTACAGCCTGCGGGCCGCATGTGGCCCCCTGAGGCCATTTATCCGGCCCCCACCGCACTTCTGGAAGGGACACCTTTTTCATCGGTGGTCAGTGAGAGGAGCATAGTTCCCATTGAAATACTGGTCAGTTTGTTGATTTAAATTTACTTGTTCTTTAATTTAAATATTGTATTTGTTCCCGTTTTGTTTTTTTACTTTAAAATAAGATATGTGCAGTGTGCATAGGGATTTGTTCATAGTTTTTTTTATAGCCCAGCCCTCCAACGGTCTGAGGGACAGTGAACTGGCCCCCTGTGTAAAAAGTTTGGGGACCCCTGCTTTCGGGCGAGGGCCCTTTGTTAGAGAAGGAACCATTAGTTTACAACTCGCTTTCTTGGCCCCCTGGTCCACATTCATATACACAGACAAACCTGAAACTGTTTAAGAATTTCATGTCATCCCTCTTTTGGGAGAAAAACAGATGAGCCAAATTTGATGATGAATTTTTAACAGATTTTTTTGTTTGTTTTGTTTTGTATTCAGTGAGAGGCGGAGAGGCAGAGACAGACTCCAGACTCCCGCAGGTACCCCAACCATCTGGGATCCACCTGGCAGGCCCCCTACTAGGTGATACTCTGCCTGTCTGGGACCCTGCTCTGTTGCTTGGCTACTGAGCTATTTTAGCACCTGAGGTGAAGCCATGAAACCATTCTCAGCGCCTGGGGTCGACTTTGCTTGAATCATTCAAGCCATGGCTGCTGGAGGGGAAGAGAGAGATAGAGAGGTGGGGGAGAGGAAGGGGTGAAGAAGCAGATGGGTGCTTCTCCTGTGTGCCCCAACTAGGAATCAAACCCGAGACTTTCACACGCTGGGCTGACACTTGACTGCTGAGCCAGGGCCTTAGCAGGTATTAAAACTGAGTTACTACATGCTACGTTCTGCCCTAAGTGCTTTGATACATAGGATTTTTTTTATTCATTTGAGTTCACTGTTGCTACCTCAAGCCAAATGGATGTGAGCTATCATAAATCCTTACTGTTAAAAATTAAATTCACTAGAATAAAATTCCTCCCAATTTGCCAGTTACATTCTACAAATGTTGAGTGTCTGTTCTATGCAAGCTAGGGACTTTGGAGGATTCAAAGTAAGAAATAGTTATTGCTAATGATAAGCATATATATATATATATATATATATATATATATGATCACTCAAAGGCAAGAGTCCTGGAGGTTTACGGAAGAGAAAGAGTATACCTGGCTGGCAGGCCTTGAAAGGCTTAGAGAAGGTGACATTGGAGGTGCATGTTGAATGACAAGTGGGACCCAATAGGCCTACAAGGTCAGGTGGTGAGTGCCATCCCAATGAAGAGGCCTGGGCAAAGGCTCAGAGTTGAGAAAGCATTAGGCACATTTGGGAACCAAGGTGGGATATAGGTAAGATCATTTCTAAGAGAGCTTTGAACCTGACACTGAGATGGGATTAAAAGCATGAGAAGAAATTGGGAGGGAGCCAGGAAGGTCTGGGGAAGCCTCAGACCATGATGCGAGACTGACCCAGAGCGAAGACAAGATGGAAGGTCTAGTTTGTCCTTCAGACTAAGGAAGCTTCAACAAGGTTGTCAGTGAGTAACCGATCCAAAGTTGACCAGAAGAGAAGTCCTGGGCCTCCCAGGAACCCTTAGCATGCCAGCAACACTTAGTCACTGGCTAGGAGCAGCTGGTGGGGAGCAGGGCCTCTGTCCAGAATGGCGGTGGATTTCAGAGCACAGCAGCTGGGGCTCCTGGTCAGTTTCAATCCCTGTACTTGGATGTTTACAAGGCACATGATCTGGGCCACCATACGAACTGCTCTTTTCCTAGCAACTGTATAAATAGTCATGGACCAGTACTTTGGGAAGCATAGAAATACCTCTCTTGCCTAATCCATCCTCTGTCAGTCCTAGAAATAATAGCACACACTTAAGAAGTGCTTACTATGTACTACAGAACAATCCCATGAGGTAGGCACTAATATTCTCATTTATAATATGAGGAAGCTGAGGCATAGAGAGAGATTAAATAAAAGACAAGGGTCTGTGTTCTTAGCCACTATATTAACTATTCCTAATAAAATTATTGGGTCATAGAGGGGATGGAAAAGAAGAATTAATGAACCTAAAAAAGGATTTAGAAGCCAAAGGGTACTTTTGGTTTAACTTGTGTATTTAGGTTTTATTTTTTATAGTGCATGCTCAAGTGTACTTTTTGTTAGGATTAGCCTAGGCACTGGATTCTTTGTCTTCTTTCTGATGACCTTCACGGTTATTTCTCATGAAGTATATATCCTAATGAATCAGGGAATGAAAGGAGATAAATCTCAAGTCTGTCAGCATTGCTACCATCCTCACAGTCTTTGGGCAAAAGTTATGCTGAAGATACGCCTTTTTAACTGGAGTGGAGAATTATCTCCACTGTAGATTTAGATTATCCATAGTGAATATTTACCTCTATGTTTTATTCTAATATTTTTATTGTTTTAGATCATTGATTTATTTTTGAGTCGTTTTTGTCTATGGAGTGAGGTAGGGGTGTAGCTCCATTCTTTTGCTTTTGGTTATCCAGTTGTTCCAACATCATTTGTTATAAAAAAAAAAATTTCCCTCCATTTAACGGTCTTCACATTCTTGTCAAAAATCAATTGGCCATAGATCGTTGTGTTTATTTCCAGTTCTTCTCCATTGGTCTATATGTCTGTCTTTCTGTTAGTAACACACTGTTTTGATTACTATAGCTTTGTGATACATTTTGAAATTAAAAAATGTGAGTACCCCAAGTTTGTTTTTCATGTTTAAATAATGTTTGACTTTGCCTGACCAGTCAGTGGCACAGTGGATAGAGCATTGAACTAGTATGCAGAGGACCCAGATTCAAAACCTGAGGTCACCGGCTTGAGCGCAGGCTCATCCAGCTTGAGCACAGGCTCACCAGCTTGAATGTGGAGCATGGGATCATAGACATGACTCCATGGTTGCTGGTTTGAGTCCAGAGGTTGTTGGCTTAAAGCCCAAGGTCACTGGCTTGAGCAAGGGGTCACTTGCTCTGCTACAGCCCCCCGGTCAAGGCACATATGGGAAAGTAATCAATGAACAACTAGGGTGATGCAACAAAGAATTGATGCTTCTCATCTCTCTCCCTTCCTGCCTGTCTGTCCCTATTTGTCTCTCTCTCTGTTTTTGTCACACACACAAATGTTTGACTTTCTGGGGTCCCTTGCAGTTCTGTATGAATTTAAGTATTAGCATAAATTTGGCAATGGATTTTTAGATTTGACACAAAAAGCACCAGTAACAAAAGAAAAATAGATAAGTTGGATTTCATAGAAATTTAAAACATCTGTGCATCAAAGGGCACTATCAAGAATGTGAAAGGGCAATATACAGAATAGAAGAAAGTATTTGCAAATCATAAATCTGATAAGTGTTTAATATCCTGCTTATATGAAGAACTCTTACAACTCAACAACAAAAAGCAGCCCAATTTTTAAAACGGCAAAGAACATGAACAGACATTTCTCCAAAGAAGATATACATATAGCCAATAAGCACATGAACAAACGTTCAATATCATTGGTCATTAAGAAAATGCAAATCAAAATTATAGTGAAATACCACTTCACATCCACTAGGATGACTTTAAGAAAATGAAAAATAAGTGTTGGCAAGGATATGGAGAAATAAGGACCTTTGTACATTGCTGATGGGAATGTACAATGATGCAGCCACTGTGGGAAACATTTTGACAGTTCCTCAAAAAGTTAAGTATAAAGTTACTATATAAGCCAGAATTTCCACTCCTAGATATGTACCCAAGAGAAATAAGAACATGGATCCACACGGAAGCTTGTATATGAATGTTTATAGCAGCTTTATTCATAGAAGCCAAATGCCTATCAATGGATGAATGGACAAATTGTGATATAAACAAGATGGGATACTTTTCAACAACAAACAAAGACAAAGTACTGGTCCATGCTACAACTTAAATGAACCTTAACAATATTAAGTAAAAGAAGTAAGACACAAAAATATCACATATTGCTTTATTCTTTTTATATGATATAATCAGAATAGGCAGGTCCATAGAGGCAGCAAACGAGGTGGAGGGAAGAGAGGAGGTGAAATACGGTTACTAAATGGGGAGGAGTGTTTTCCTGGGATGATGAAATGTTTTAAACTAGAGAGGTGGCTGTTTAAGCACATCAGGAATACACTAAATGTCCTTGAGTTATGTACTTTATAACTGATTAATTGCAAGTTATGTGAATTTCACTTCAATTTTTAAAAAAGTTTGAGAAAATCCAACCCAGAAAAAAAAATTAGCAATGGTGTACCTGTTTCTCCATCATATGAATGAATAAATTGACTTAAGAATTCTAAATCATCACATACTCTACAATTTCAAATTCAACTTAAGATTGGTCTATCATGTACTATAGAATTAATAAGGCTAGAATGGACCTCGTATCGTATCTACTGTGTCTTCTAGAATTAATAAGGTTAGAAAGCAAGTTAAGATGAGGATACAAATCTTCATTATAATATAATCTTCCTTAAAACAGATGTAAAAGCATAAACGCTATGGTTAATCTGGTTCTATAAGAAGTCATTTTCTGTCATTTTCAAATGGGTAATGTGAATTATAAATGTGTGTGTGTGCATGTGTACGTATTAATAGGTGTTGGGGTAACAGCTGAAGAAAGTATAACTTAAAGACATTAGTAAACTAACCAGGATTCTAATAATCCCTTTGCCATGATCTCAAAATATAATATAATAATGAAGCACACCGGAAGCCCATGTTTGCTGTGGGCTTCCTCAGAGCTTTTTCTAAGCAGTAACCCAGGAGACATCTCTAAGGCCCCGAGTACCAGTTACGGCGTCGGAAGCGTGTGCCATCAGTAGCTTCCTGGAGAGTCCCTGGCATCCCAGAGCAGGTGCTCGGCACCCCTCTCCTGCACGAAAGGGTCTCTCCCTTTAGGAGTAACTTCATGTGAAACTATGGGGATACTTTGGACAAATTTGTGCAAATTGGATTAATTCAGCCCATTGGCTACAAAGGGTGATGTGACGGCAGAACTTTATTTTTATGATATGTAGCTAATAATAACAGCTGGCATTTACTGAGTGACTATTCTATGCTCAGCACTATTCTAAGTGGTTTCCCTGTAACTATCCCATCCTTCCTCATAGCACTGCTGTAAGGAAATGGAGACATGTGGACAAAATACTGTGCCCAGCACCCCGGCTGGGAGGAGCCAGAGCTGAATTCAGAACCAGGCAGTCCAAGTCCAAAGCTCACATTCCAACCGCCCTGCTGCATGGCCTCTCTCATACCGGTCATTAAAATGCACAATCTGATTAATATTGTATTTTTACCTCTATGTGTTCATTTCAAAGATTAAGAGCAAACAGCAAATTATGTAAGAATGGAAATATTAGAAAATTTTAGATGTATATCCTTTAGGCCAGCAACTTTCAACCTTTTTCATTTCATGGCACACATAAACTCATGACTAAAATTCTGCAGCACACCAAAAAAATATGTATTTTTCACCAATCTGACACAAAAAGTGGGCATAATTTTGATTGATTTATAAGAAAAATAGTAATAGTAATTACCTATTCTTTTTGCTCCAAAGTGACTTTCTAAAACATCAGGTACCTATACTTGCATATAAGGATTTCTGGTACCAAAAATTAACAAATCAGGTGAAAATTTATTATGCAACGTGACCAACAAAATGCAACTGTATTATATGACCTGTATATTTATGATTCAACAGAGGGCTTTACACCAGATGGCTGTTGTTGTGTTGTTCTTGTCATTTTTCTATTTGACAGTCAAAGGGAAAAGAAGTCAGTGCCCCTGATTAATTGTCAGATATTACATGTTTTTTAAAAAATGACTTTAGAGAGAGAGGAAGGGAGAAGTAGAGAATCAGAAACATCAATCTGTTCCTGTATGTGCCCTGACCGGGGATTGAACCCATAACCTTTGTGTACAGGACAATGTTCTAACCAACCGAGCCAGCCAGCCAGGGCTAGGTAGTGCATGTTTTAAAAATTCTTGCAGCACACCGGTTGAAAATTGCTGCTTTAGGCTACCAAACCAGGTGAGCTATTAGTGTGTTTTGTTTTGTTTTGTTTTTAAGTAAAACAATTTTTCTTAATTATACCCTCTTTTACATGGATTTATCTTTCAATTTTCATAAGTAAATTTAAATTGTATGTCATTTAAATCATGTATTCAATTTCAGTAAATATACCTTAACATGCTAACAGCTCATATCAAGGAATCTCTACATAAACACTTGGCTTTCGCAGTAGGCTGATCAGTGGGAACACAGTTCTGACTTCGCTGATGAGTATTTTTTCACGAGACATCAGCCTGAATTCTTCAGCATCTGCAACAGTAAACCACGACATGCATAATATACTCATTTAAATGGTCACATAATATGTATATAAATCCTGTTTACTAATAGAACTTGTTAGCAATTGGTAAAAACAAACAAACGTATAGTAAATATAATATTTTCTGACTCAACACAGGCCAGTAGGGGTTAGCAGTGTCAGTTTGTAGTGGCTGTTTTGCCCGATTCCCTTTAGGCAATCCATCTACCTACCGAGCACAGCGATGGCACGTTTCACTCCAGTTGTCATCAAATGTTGTGTGGCTTCCCTGGGCTTCAAGGCGAAACACTATTTCTTTTCAAGATGCCCAATTCTGCTTGGACAACACAGGAATTAAGTCAAATTCTAACATACAGTATTTTCTTTCATGTCTTGCATGTGACTTTAGTCAGTGTATCAACTGCCTAGATTCACTCGACAAATAATTATCAAACACCAGCCAAGCACTGGGCCTTTCCCTAGGCACTCGGGATATAACAGCGAATGAAACAAAATGCTACCTGTCAGAGCACTTACTCTCTCGGAGGGGAAGACCCACAGCGATCACTCACGCCCTCGTGTAGATACACAAATATAAATACCATATGTGTGTGTACATATATGTACCCAACACACACACGTAGAGTGGAGAGAAGTGCTGTGATGTTCTAGGAAGGGAAACCATGAGGCTAAGGGCGAGGGGATGGTGGGAGGGCCTGTCTAATAGATGGCATGTGAGCAGCCGCTAAAGGAGTTGGGGGGCAAGCATAGGACGTGGGAAGGAAGCCATCCCTGACAGAGAGGCCAGCGAGCACAGGGACTGGAGGTGGGAGCAGGTCCAGATGTTCAAGGCGCGAAGGACAGGGACGCTGGAGCGGTGTCCAGAAGCACTGCAGGGGGTGCCCAGGGGAGCCGTACAGACCCTCTCCGGCACCTGGAGGTTCACACCGTGGGGCAGGCCAGATGAAGCGTGAGCTCACGTAGGTGACCATCTCGCCGAGGTTCGCCTGGGATTGCTCGGGCTGTGCGGGAGAACAGTGGCTCGGGCTGGAGAGCGGAGAGCGCAGGAAGGGCAGAACCAGGGGTGTCAATTAGAAGACTGTTGCAAGAATCTGGGCCACCAGGTGACACTGCTGTAGACCTTAGTGATCGCTGAGGAGGTAGTCTGAGGTCATCCGATTCTGGATGCAACTCAGACCCGGAGCCAGCAGCATTTGCTGAGGGGCGAGCAAGAAGCAGAGATGGGCCCGCGTGACACCCCGGCCGTTGCCATGCGCAACTAGAAAAGGAGTTGTCGTGCTCAGGTGAGAAAGACTGAGCGAGGAGCATGTGGCGGGGGCCGAAAGAAGCGTCAGCTTTTGGGCATGCCGAGTTTGAGACGCCTTTGAACGTTCAGCTGGAGATGCTGAGGAGACAGTTGAGTATGAGTCCACAGGGCAGGGCAGAGGTGGGTGGAGGTGGAGATTTGAGAGCTGTCTGTGATCGTGTGTAGAAGCTGGGGCGACGGTGGACAGAGCAGAGGAGAGGATGGTTCTTGACTATTCGCACTTAGAAATCAGTAATAGGAGGATGAATCCATTCAGGAGGCTGAGAAGGAGCAGTCCTCGAAGCCACATGTAGAAACTGTTTCGGAAAGACAGTGTGATCACAGGGGTTACGTGCTGTTGTCAGGCCAAATAAGGTAATGACTGAGAAATAGTCACATGGAAGATGTTTACATGAATGCCTGGTTTCAAGTTTCCGTTACAAAAATCTTCGCCAATGAGAAAAAAAAAATGAGGTTACAAAACTCAGGGGCTGGGGAGTGATCAGGAAATAGGAATTATAAAGGAAAAAAAAGCAACCTGGAGAACGTGAGGAAGACCCTTCCAGCTGGGCGGACCGGAGGCAGAGAACAGAATGGAAAACACCCCTTTCCACAGCTCAGTGTCGGATCCAGAATTTCGCTGTAGGAAACACTTAAGATCAGAATTCTGGTCGGAAGGAGGCAGGTGGGTAACGTGTCTTGGAGAGGTGTTTTATGTGAGATTAAGAAACCATCATTGTCCTTATCAAAGAACTGGGTAGAGGAAGGGTTAAACACTCCCCCAAGCATCTCCCGGGAGCCACCATGGCCGCAACTTGGGCTGCCATACCTGTTGTTGTCCCAGTCCAGAGTCGCCTGGTTAGGGGAGAGGGAGCCTGAAATTCATCCCAGGCTCTGCATGCCAAGCCACGCCCCAGACCGGCAGGTGCGCCTGTTTCTAATCTGCATACATGCCGGTGGTGGCCCTACCTCGATACAATGGGAACTTACTGCTCCTTTCATCTCCCACAGGCACAAACTGTATTTAAACATTAAATTCCTGTTGGAAGGAGAAAAATTGCCAGCACTTACTTCTTTATTTGAAGAGTCTTCCTAATCTGTAAAGTAGTTTTCAAAGGTGCGCTATACTCATCTTTGTGTCCATCGCCTTACTAGGCCTTTGTGACTGTTAATAATAAGAGTCATCTCTTCTTCTTAAAACATGTGTACAGTTGAGGAGAAAAATAAACCCATGAATTGAATTTTGCAAGGTCCTCCTAGGAACGAAGACATTGATTCCTGTTTGTGCCGCAACTCTGCAGTCCCTGTCTGAAAAGCTTGACTGGTGGCTTGCAAAGGTCAGTCTGTTTTATTATTCTGCTATGTTGGCGCCCTCTGGTGGTCAAATTATGTGAACATTCATTTTGAATGCTCTCTGTTATAACAAAGTGTTTTGAAACCTTGATTTTGCCTCTTTCAAGTGAGTAACAAATTTCCTCTGAGTAGGTGCTACCGTACCAAGGAAGAAACTGCCTTGGTGATTTTATAAACAGACGTCAAATTGAATTGCTATTGATGGGCAAAGGGCTTTTAAAAATGTTGTTTTGATGTATAAAGTGTGCAAATTGCATGATACATATATGATGTCTATCCAGCACCCAGATCAAAAACACTTCCAGCAGCAAAGGTGAGGCTTTGTAGAAACGGGTTTGCTTGTGAGCATTCAGATCTGCCTGGCAGCAGAGGAAACCAGCAGTGGTGACAACCGCCAGCGCCATCCACCTAAGTCCTAACGTGACTGTGAGGAATGGTTTGTGAAGTGGCAGCTGAGATGTTGTGTGTTGTGCACAGAGGGTGGCTCGGGGGTGGCACACAGGTATTGACTATCCTCCACTCTAAAGTGAAAATGACTCAACTTTGTCCCTTTGCTCAGCTGCGATCTCTTTGCTCTCTCTGGAACAATTTTCCAACCCTACCCCCTGTCTTCAGTCCAAAGCCCCCGATTGAGTGCTGTGTGCTCAGGACTGTGGGGACAGAGGGGAAGAAGGGACGTTCCTGCATTCCAAAAGTTCAGGGAACAGTTGAGTTCACAGCAAGATGAGGAGATAGGTGATTCCAAACCAATGGGTTGAGGGTGACAGTGATAACAGCTGACATTTATAAAGTAGATCATCCTAGTATTTCTGTCAGGATGTTCCCTGCGTCTCCTCATTTGAGCCTCGTCACTATTACCTCACTTGTGAGAAAATGAGAGCACAGGGAGGCTGGTGATTTGCCCGAGGACAAAACAGCTGGCCTGTGTGGTGATCAGGATTTGCTCCACCACCACGCAGGTGTTGGCTTCTCTTCCACTGTTGCTCAAGCATGGTATTGGAGGCACTTGCAAGGCGAGGAGGGGATACAGGGAGGTCTTTGACTGTCTGGTCTGTTGAGCTGCCCAACAAGGAGCCGTGCTCAGCACTGCAAAGAACTATGCCAGGTGGTGCTTTTTTCCTGACCCACCTCTAGTCCAGTCCCCAACTTGCTATCGGACAGACTTGGGCAAAAACTGGCTGCCCCACTGAAATATAGCAAACATGACTCCAGAATGAACACTTGACTCTTCACTGTTATAACGCAGATCTCTCCAAAGCATAGGTAACCAACTGAATCAGGTGTCAAACGATGTTTTAAACATTTCTATTTAAATTGATTAGTTATGAGTGCTGCGCACCTATCAGTGATATTTTTTTTTCAGTCTCGAAAGCACGGTAGAAAGCATCCCTGTACCCTTAGGGTGTTCCAAATAGTTCAAAACAGATCGGTGTGGTGATGCAAGATTTTGGAATCCCACCTGAGGGTGGTGTTTGCATCTTCCTCTTGTCAGATTTTTTAAAGTTGGCAGACTCGGGACAAATATAGCAAAGCCTTCACTTGAAGTCAGTAGAGTCTCTTCCCCTCGAACATAGATGAATTCTCTCCATCTGCTTTATTGTGATGTCTTCACACTTGGGCTCCTTGGAGGACAAGAACCAAGTTTAACTTTAAATTTTACTTGACACAGGCTAGGTGCAAATAGGAAAAGAAAAATTAGAATAGGGTCTAGTAGTAGTGGGGGTGATGTTAATTTGGGAAGTGATTGCCAACCCTCTCGAGCCATCTTCTATGACCCCAAGACGTGCTGTAAAAAGGAGGTTTCTGAAATTGAGACAATAAGGCAAGAACATGGAGCACACCCAGCTGTCATCAGGCCTGCCCACCTCAAAAGACCCAACCACATTGTGAGCAGTGATTTGGTTTTTATCAATTTAATGTTACTAGATTGAGCTTTGTTGGGGTTGCGGTTCTACTTCTAACTTTTAATTGTTATGGTTTCAGAGCTGTAAAAAATTATCAGCACAGACATATATTTATATCCTTACACCTGTTCTTAAAACAAGATGATTAAAGACATCAACATTATGAGCTGACAACCTGGTTTTCCTCCTTAAAAGGGGGTCTGTCTGTTCCTCACATTTGAGAAACACTGTACTGTACCCATCCGGCCTGCAGGGGGTGACAAACACAGGCCTCGCTGGTCAGGAGCCACCTTAGCAGCCTTCATCCATTGCAGTGGACAATAGTGAAGCTATATATCAACTTTTTTGAAGTGATGACCGTACATTATTGCTGTTTGTCTTCTCTACTGTAAGACAACTCTTTAAAACAGGGGACCCCAAACTTTTTACACAAGGGGCCAGTTCACTGTCCCTCAGACGGTTGAAGAGCCGCCACATACAGTGCTCCTCTCACTGACCACCAATGAAAGAGGTGCCCCTTCTGGAAGTGCGGCGGGGGGCCGGATAAATGGCCTCAGGGGGCCACATGCGGCCCGCGGGCCGGGCCGTAGTTTGGGGATGCCTGCTTTAAAAGTTGCTACTTAGCAAATAGTTTTATTCTGCATTTCCTTTTGGAATCTCCCTGACATCCTGGTTCATTTCCTTTGAATGTGCACACAGTAAAGTCCGTTCTTTGTAATGTACAGTTTTATGGAGTTTGATAAATACATATATGAGTCATGTATCCACACCCCCGTACCATATAGAACATTCCATCACTCTAAAAACTACCTGGTGTGGCCCTTTTGTAGAAAACCTCACCCCTAACGCATGGCAACCACCAACCTGTTTTCTATCCCTATAGAGGTACCTTTTCCATAATTTTATAAAGCTGTAATTATACAATAGGTAGCATGTTGGGTCTGACCTCTTTCACTTACAGACTGTACTTAAGATTGACCCATGTTACTATGCATGAGTCATAACTCCTTCGTGGTCGTTGCTGAGTAATAGTCCATTATGGATATGTCAAGTTCACTCATCCATTACCCTGTTGAAGGACATCTTGGTTGTTTCCTGTTTGGGACAACCATGAATGAAGTTGTTATAAACACTCGTATATAAACTTTTGTGTAAAAATAGGTTTGGAGTTGAAAACTTTAGGAGTGGGATTTCTGGGTCATGTCATAAGTATCCATATAACTTGATGAGAAATGACCGTTGCTGTCCTTGGCCGTGGTTGTACTATTTTGCATGCTCAGCTGCAATGAAGGAGTTCCAGTTGCTCAGCATTCTCACCAGAATTTGGTACCCGTCAGGATACCTTCTAGTTCAGCAATTCTAATAAATGTGTCGTGCTAGCACATTATGGATTTCATTTGCATTTTCCTGATAGGAAATGATGTTGGTTGAGCATCTTTTATATGCTAATTTGCCTTTGTTATCTTCTTTGGTGATATATTGGTTTAGAATCTTTTGCCCAGTTTAAAAATTAGATTGTCTCTTTCCTGATTGTTGAATTTGAAGATGTTATTAATTTGGATACAAATTTTGGTCAGATACATGATCTGTAAATTTTTTTTCTCCAGACAGTGCCTTGTTTTTTCATTTTCTTAACTATATCTTTGGCAGAGAAAAGACTTAGGTCTTAAATGAAATCCAACTCATCCATTTTTCTTTCATGGATTGTGCTTTTGATTTGGTATCTAACACCTCCTTGCCAGACTCAAGATAACACATGCTTTTTGTTGTTCACTTTTAGACATTTTATAGTTTTACATTTAGGTTTATAGTCCATATTGAGTAATTTTTCTTTTTTTAAGCTGTTGAAATCATGAATTTATATTGTTTGATTTTAAAATTTGAACCAGCATTGTATTCCTGGGATTTGGCCTATTTATTTATGACTATGTATATAGTTATTTACTTATTTATTTTTACATATATTCATTCACTTATATATTTATGGCCATGTATTATCCTTTTTATATATTGCTAGATTCAATTTGCTCATATTTTGTTAAGAATTTTGCCTTTACAGAGAAAGAAAAATGTCATATGGCCTTATTCATTTGAGGAATCCAAGGAACAATGAGAACTGAGGAACGGAATTGAGACAGAGGAGGGATCAAAGGGACCAGAGGAAAAGAAGACAGAGGGGAAGGGGATGAGAGGATGACATAAACCTGAAGGGAAGGGGGGGAGGGCGCTGTTGGGATGGGGACAAGGAAGATTTTGAAGGGAATAAGGGGGAGGGGCATGCATTTGGGGCGACACTAGAATCTGTGTAAACACAATTAATTAAATTTAAATAAAGAATTTTGCCTTTATATTTATGAGGTATCTGGGTCTATAGTTTTCTTTTCTTACAATAGATAGTCTGGTCTGGCCTCAGAATACTGCTGATTTCATAAAATGAGTTGAAAAAAATATTCCCTCCCCTTTTCTATTTTGAACAATATGGTGTATAACTGACATTCCATCTTTCTTACATGTTTTACCAAATTTACTAGTGAACCCATCTGGAGGGTTTTTTTTGGGGGGGGTTAAACTATACATTCAATTTCCTCTATAGATATAGTACTATTTAGTTAAGTATTTCTTATTGAATAAGTTTTAGAGGTTTGGGCTTTTCAGGGAATTGGTCCATTCTATCTAAGTTGGTGAATTTATGAACATAGATGTAGTAATTCTCTTATTAGCTTTAATGCATTTGAGATTGGTCATGACATTCCTTTTCATCCCAGGTATTGGTAAAGTGTGTCTTTCTCATGGTCAGCCTGACCAGCAGCTTATCAATGTTATAACTTAGTCAAAGAATCATCTTTTGGTTTAAATTGATTTAATGTCTATTTTTGTATTTAATTTGTATTTTTGCCTTTCATCTGCTGCCCTTTAATTTCTTATGGAGAAAGAATAGGTCACTAAATTT
The DNA here is from genome assembly GCF_036850995.1 of Saccopteryx leptura. Taxonomy (NCBI): domain Eukaryota; kingdom Metazoa; phylum Chordata; class Mammalia; order Chiroptera; family Emballonuridae; genus Saccopteryx; species Saccopteryx leptura. The sequence goes on along the minus strand of NC_089503.1, from coordinate 211,533,499 downwards.
AGGTCTTTCAATAGCTCTTTTCTAATATATGCATTTAATGCTATAAATTTCCATCTAAAGATGTTTTGGCTGCACTCTACAAATTTTTGATATACTGTACTTTCATTTGCATTTAATTCAAAACTTTTTTCATTTCCCTGAAGGCTAACTCTTTGACCTATGGATTATTTAGATATATATTGCTCAATCTGTAACCATTTGGTATTTACCACATAGATATCTATTATTAATTTCTTATTTAATTTCATGTGATTTGAGAATAAACTTTGTATATTTTCTATTCTCTCATATTGTTGAGGGTCTGTATGTCTGAGAACATTCCCTGTGCACCTGAGAATGTATGTTCTACTGCTTGTTGGACTTGGTGCTCTGTAAATGTCAAATGGGACACGTTGGTTGATGGTATTCTGGTCATCTATATCCTTACTGATTTTTCTGCCTACTCACTCTGTCAGCATCTGAGGCAGGCATGTTAAAGTCTTTATCTAAAATTGTGGGTTTGTTTATTTCTTCTGTAAGGTCTACCAGTTTTTGTCTCATGCATTTTAAAGCTTGTTGTTTGGTGCATATACACTTAAGACATTTATGTTTTCTTGGAGAATTGACTTCTTTTTCATAATGTGAAATCCTCTTTCTATCAAATAATATTCTCTATTATGATATCTACTATGTCTAAAATTAATGTAAATACTTTGTTAGTGTTTACAGTTTCTCACAAAAAATCTGCTGTAGTTTTTATCCCTGTTCTTTTGTAGGTAATGTGTTTTTCCTTTGGATTCCTTTAAGATTTTCTCTTTGACTTTGGTATGTCTTGGTGTTTTACTTTTTGTTTTGTTTTTTTGTTTATTTATTTTTGTTTTGTTTTTGTTTTTTTAACTCTTCTTGGTGTCCTCTGAGCTTCTTGGATCTAGGATTTGGTGTTAGTCACTAATTTAGAAAATTTTCGGCCATTATTTCTTGACTATTTCTTCTGTCCATTCTCTCTTTATTCTCATTTCAAGAGTCTAAATTATGCATACATTAGACTATTTGATATTGTCTCACACTTTGTTCTATTTTTTTAACTCTTTTCTCCTTGTGTTTCAGTTTGGGTAAATTTTATTGACCTGCATTCACCTTCATTGGTTGTTTCTTTGACTGCATCAACTTTACTGATGACCTGTCATAGATATTCTTCTTACCTGTTACTGAGTTTCTTTATTTCATTCCATTCTCTTACTCTTTCTATTTCTGTACTGAAATGATCTGATTTTGCATTTTGTCCACTTTTTCCATTTGGTCCTTTCACATATTAATCATAATAACCTTAAATTCCCTGTCGATAAATCCAACATATGTCCAAGTCTGGGTTTTGGGGATTCCTCTGTCTTTGCAGACTGTGTTTTTTCTTGCCTGTTTGTATGCTCTGCCATTTTTTTTCGGTGGAAAGGTAGACATGCTGTATAGGACACAGACACTAAGTAAATATATTTTATGCCTAGCAATCAGCAGCATGCCTTTCCTTCTGCTAGGCCTTTAATGTGACATTTTGTGTTAATCTAGTCAGAAATTGGACTGGAAGTTTGTTGTTGCTATGGTTACTCTCAGGGCTCCAGAGGCTTCTAATTCCTCTAGTGACCCTTGGATTTTTGTCTCGCCTCTTGGTTTTGGGTCTTTATTTGGGCTAACCCTGTGCGTCTGCACCTTGTATCTCTCAGCAGCATTCTACTGCAATTCTTCTTCGCATGGTGGTGGGAGACGGCGGAGGGTTGGCCTCTTGTTCTGGTGAAGCCTCCATCTTAGACACTGGGGACCTGGGTCTCAGTGTTCCTGCCCCTTCTTCAACTGTAGTCATGGCCCCAGCAAGTACCCTCGCTCCCCCCCAGGGGGAGGACTTCCGCCCCCCCCCCATCCTCCCTCCTAGCTGCAGGCAGTTTCCACCAGGGCCCGCAGCGCAGTTTTAGTTTTCTTCCCTCTGTAGACTGAGGCTTTGTTTGACAGTGAGACAACAGAGAGTTCTCAGGGTGACCTGGGCAGGGGCTGCTGTTCTCCTTCCCCAGTTAGCACCTCACAGGACATTTTCTTAGGGTTCTTCTTATCTTCCCCATGAGTACCTGGTGTTTATTCTCAGAGGAGAAACCACAGGGGCTGTGAACCCTCCTGTGTTTGCGGCGGCCCCTGGGCCTCACACTTTCGCGCTAGCCCACACTTGGTCTTTAGCAATTCTTTAATGATTTTTAGTTTAATTTTCTTACTAGCTTTTATGGGATTCAGCAGCATCTGTCTCGGGTAAACAAAAATATTTTATACATATTTTTTTCCTACTACTCAAAACTTGGAACTGATTCTGTGCTCCATTGCCTTGCTGGGGGCCGGGGTAGCGAGCAGTGGTAGAACATAAAGAAGTAACTTCCTAGAATTTCTGGGTTTTGTTCCCAGAAGCCTGAGCCTATAGTCAAACTTAGACGGTTTGCAGAGAAGGAAAGGCATAAGGGCTCATAAAAAGCAGAGAGGGTAACAGAAGGGAACAGGGCACTTCCCAGACGAGAGAGAAGTTGCCTGCAGCAGGAACGGATACAGAGGAAGGCCTGGGACCAAGCAGAAAGCGTGCTGCCGACCCCCTTCGAGGAGGCGCCGTGTGCACTGCCCAGCAGACACGACCCCTGAGCCACCTTACACGACATTCCCATCTTGGTGTGACCTGGAAGCAGAAAGCACCACCAGTCCTGAAAAGACACAGGACCAAAGGCAACGGAAGTCTCAGTGGAAATCTGGGACAAATCCCAGAGTTCTCCACCTCCACAGATAGTTTCACGCTGCAGAGCACGCAGGACACCGGGCGTGACCCCGAGAGAAGGCGGGGAGGCTCCAGGAACGACAGAGGTGACCTCAGGAGCACGGAGAGAGCGAGGCACCCAGTCCAGTATAGTAGATTTCTAGAAGATACGGGTTTGCTATTGTCTGCACACCCTGATTTGTGGACTGAGACTCACACCTGCCACATGAGGACCCCATTCCCGGGGACCTGGCTGTCGTCTTGTTTTGTTGAAAAAGTTTGGGATTCTAGTGACTCAAGATTTTTTTCCCCACTCTGATACATCTGAGGGGTTCAATGTGCCATCAATCACATAGATTCCCCCTGGGGGTGAGTGGGGGAGGTAGAGACTGTAAGGAAAAGGCAGTTTGAATGTATTTTCCAGGTGATTCTAAAAACGACCCCTCCCCCACACTCACCTCCTTGGCTCACGGGTCCCTGTGAATCCCTGGTCCCCTCTCTTGGTCTCTGTGCTTGTTTGTCTCTGTCTCGTCGCTGAAACAAGGTCACAGGTGCGTTATTTTAAGCAGGAAGCAAGATCTTGTAAGGATGCATGTAAAAGCAAACACATTTCTGTGAAAACATACAGTGCTAGATACATAAGTTGAAATAAACTGTAATTTGCATTACAAACAACAAAAGAGTGAGAGTGCTTGCGATCTGCAGCTAGGAGAGAGAGAAACATCCCTGGGTTTCCTCCCGATGATGTGGGTGTTGGCTTGGGAAACTGTTCTTCCGACCCAGCCTCCCACATGAATGAAACACAGAAGCATCCGAATGAAGATGTCCCCAAGGTGAACGATGGCGAGAGTTACTGCATTTCTCCCATTCAGTTCTGGGGACTGAGGGTTGGAGCTGGTGTGTTGATGAGAGGTCCTCGACATGATGAGTGACGGAGCGGAGGTGTGGGGTTTGGCTGGCGTTCTGCCCATGGAACAGGACAGGGTGGGGGGGACGACGCCTTTTGCACTCAGTTCCCCAGAGCATCTGTCTGACAGCATTGTGGAGAAACACAGAGACCCGGCTGTGGAGCTCGTGTTCTTGTTTCTGTCAATGTCTCACCAACACATAAGGTCACAGCAACCTGATACCTTAAAGCCCCTGTGCCCGCGGTGCCTGCCTGTCTTATCTAATACAATCCTATTACAGCATTCTCTTTCCTAAGGACGGAAGCAAAAAGCGAAAACTAGGTCGAGACTTCTGAAAACCTAGGCTGAAATATTCAAAAGGTGATTTAATGGAGCCCAGAAAACACCGTCGTTCCATCAGACAGTGTGGGTGTAGCTCGCCACTCGCTGAAAGAGTCTAGTTGCTGCCCAGAGAGGCTGGGTGTGGGCTGCTTCTTGGACCTGCTAGTGGAAGACACTACTGGGAACAGAAAATGTCCCATCCGGAGCCTGGATAGAAGGTGTTTTTTAAGAGTTGGCTCCTCTTACAGCACCCTGGTTAGGAGCCCAAGCTCTGGAATTAAAGCTGAGTTTGAACCCCACTTACTAACGGTGTGACTTCCAGTTAGTCACTAAAATATAAAAAGGAGATAAGACAACACCTATCTCTACAGGCTGTTGTGAGGTTAGATGAGGTGATACAGTGCAGAGCCGGAGGATCTGTGCAGTCACTGCTGGATTCTGTTGGCTGTGCGCCTCCCTTTTAAGTTTTAAGCCACAGCATACTACTTTGTACCATTACCCAAAGGCCACGCCCCCTAGAAAAGGAATGTCTGTTAACATCCAGAAGAATAGAGATTTGCATTTTTATTATTTCGCTTACTGAGAAGAGAGAACTTCACATTCTTTTCAGGGGATTTGCTAGGGTCATACAGCTAGATCCTTCATGTAGAAGGCCCAACGTATTATGGGGACAGTGAATTACCACCTAGCCCTCGGATTCTTTTTTTTTTTTTTTTTGTATTTTTCCAAAGCTGGAAATGGGGAGACAGTCAGACAGACTCCCCCATGCGCCCGACCGGGATCCACCCAGCATGCCCACCAGGGGCGACGCTCTGCCCCTCTGGGGCGTCACTCTGCTGCATCCAGAGCCATTCTAGCATCTGAGGCAGAGGCCACAGAGCCATCCTCAGCACCTCAGCCAGCTTTGCTCCAATGGAGCCTTGGCTGCGGGAGGGGAAGAGAGAGACAGAGAGGAAGGAGAGGGGGAGGGGTGGAGAAGCAGATGGGCGCTTCTCCTGTGTGCCCTGGCCGGGAATCTAACCCAGGACTCCTGCACGCCAGGCCAACACTCTACCACTGAGCAAACCGGCCAGGGCCAGCCCTTGGATTCTTGGTAGAAAGTGCGGTCCAGTGTTTGATTGTCTTGAGTCCAAGAGATTCAGGCTCATTTGGTGGAAGAGGCTTATTGTAAGAATAGACAGAGAGGTAAAAACATCATGGAACCATGTCAGCAGCCCCAGAGCCATGCCTCCTGGAGAATCACAGGGGCAATCACAGGCTCTTGGGTCCCAGGGGCCCCTCTGGCCATGGTCATCTCTTCACCCTCTGAGACAAACTTCTCATCGCTCTTGACTCCAGCAGTGTCTCCACCGAACATCTGGCCAGCCACTCCGTCAACTTCTCCACCTGCTGCTCTTGCTTCCCTGCCTCCTTGAAATTCAGACCCCAGACAGAGAATGGCTGTGGTACATTGTCTTCTCTGGTGGATAGGGCTCCTGGTATGGGGCGGAGTTCTCACTCACAGAAAGTACTAGAACCCCAAAGGACAGAAATAAACAGGACCCAATTCTTTCATGAAGTGATGACTTACTGCCTTTATCCTTGGCTTTACTTTGTAAATTATAAGAGAATCTTGAATTCAGTGGCTGCCTCTGCAGGATACTAGCTTAGGTCCTTGGAGCTGAGACTCCTCTCTCTTAAGTGCAGATAGAAGATTTGTAATAGAAATGGATATTCTCTTCTTCTTCTTCTTCTTTTTGGTTGCTTTTAGAGATAGAGGAGGGGGGGAGAGAGAGAGAGAAAGAGAGAGAGAGATTGAGAGAAACATCGATTTTGTTGTTCCACTTACTTATGCATCCATTGGTTGATTCTTGTATGTGTCCTGACTGGTGATTGAACCTGCAACCTCGCTTGATGTGTCGGGACAATTCTCTAACCAACTGAGTTGCCTGGTCAGGGCCCAAATTTTCTGTTCTTATTACTCTCCACACTAGGTCATATACTAAGTTTGAAACCTATACTTCCAATTTGATAACTTTTTGCTTGCAGGATAAATTTCAGCTTAGTGACTGTTAGTTACTTTGTTCAAAAAGAAATGCAACAATTTATGACAAATGCATGAAAATGACATGAGGATCCCCTGGCATGGAAAGACGGAAGACCGACTTAGTGTGAGGCACTCCAAGGTGCCCTTCCCCTGGACAGTCCGACTGGAGGCGAGGAATAGAACCTGAATGACCGTCACTTAATATGTCTCCTTCACTTTGTCAACATAGAAAACGTCATCTCAATTTTACAGGAAACTGAAGGTTGATGTGACCTTCAAATGAATTTCCTTCTTGGTAGTTCTTTCTGTAGGGTGCAAAATTACCAGATGGTACAATGACCAGTACCTTGAATTAAAAACAAAAAAATCAGCAAAGAATCATTCTGTTCTTTGTAGTAACAACAGCACGATTATGAGACAACAAAAATCCCCAGATTTCAGAATAGTTTTACTCCAACCTACCAATTAAATATATAATTATGTAATCACATATGTAAATCTGGGTTTTGCTGTGCCCCTAGTTCAAACTCCAAGGGTATTTTTAGTTTCTGTTTTTCCTTTTGACCAAGCTTGATCAGTGAACGAGAAAGTCTTATCAATCATCAACTTATTGGAAAGCATGGAGCTTTCGAATCACATGGCTCATTTCAAAATTGGAAATGTCCCCTCTTAGGGACCCACATCAGGACTTTCAGAAGAGAGCTGTCACTAGATCTTAGGTCTGACATGTGTCTTTGGGCAACAGCTGCTAAGAAATGTTCCTTCAGATGGTGTGGGTGAGGAAAAGCAATAAAAATGGCATTCCTATTTTCTAACAAGCCAATTCCAATTCATATTTGCTAGAAAGCTACAGAGCTGTTTCTCACTTAAAGTGTTTTTCCTAAAAAGTTTGCCAAACAAAATTATTTTAAAAGTAAAACACATTTTTCTCATTGAAACATTCTAAAGCTGCATCCTTCTGGGATATTTTGGGTGACAGAAGAATAGTTTATTACTACTAATAACGATCACTAACATTTATTGAGGGCTTGCTACTCCTGGCTGGTGGTGTTCTAAGATCCTCAGACCATTCTCTCGTTCCTACAATGATAAGACGTATGGTCCCAGTTCCCCAGAAAAGGAATTGAAGGAAAAAGGAGTCTAAGGAACCAGCCCACAGTCTGAGGGTTGAGGCGGAGAAAGGATGAACTAGTGCACAGGCCCTGAACCGCCCCCTTATCCACACCATGGTGCTGCGACCAACTAATGCCAAGTTCACTGGGAAGAGGTGGGACATTTCATAGCTAGTCTGACATTGAGATAAAATCCCCTGTAAATTGGATCGCGAAGTCTGAGGTCTCCATCTTCATCCTTGATGTCATCCTAGGGACTTACCTAGGACGGCCTTACTGTTTCTCTTTCTTTAGACTCACTCGTAGCGAACAGTTGGAAACTGAATTGCATGATATATATAGGAGTGTATTACGTAGGAGTGTATTACATAGGAGTGTATTAAGTAGGAGTGTATTACGTAGGAGTGTATTACATAGGAGTGTATTACGTAGGAGTGTATTACGTAGGAGTGTATTACATAGGAGTGTATTACATAGGAGTGAGTCAGCTAGCTCCCTCTGTCCCCGGGCTTCCAGGAGCCGCGGGTTTGGGGACGAGAGGGAAGGAGATTTGTGGCAAGTTTGCAATAGGTACGTCTGTGTCACTTTCTATCCCCAACATCAGACAACAGCCTTAGTGACGATGTTCATCACACCTCGAGATCTGGGGACGGGATTTGTTCTTCTCTTGGATATATTATTGTGAGGGGATAGGCTGTGAGGAGTGGCAGGGAAGCCCAGGTCCGTTTGCATCTATCAATTTGGATCTTTCTAGAGTGAGTCCTCCAGTGGGTACTGGCAAGTAGCAACTGTAAAAAGCTGTGCCTGGGAGGAGGCCAGAGTGTACAGCAGGATGTGACCATGGCCCAAGCATGGAGTGGTGACAGAGATGTTAGACAGTGGTCCTTGGCAGATGCCGGAGATCTGAGGGACTATCATGTTTTCAGTCACTCTTTGCCAACTCACTTTCTGTCTCCTATCAATGGGCCCCCTGGCCGGGACCTGTGAATGGCCTTTGGCAAGCCGTCCTAGGGACTTCCATCCGGAAGGGTGCTTGCTGGAGAGAACAGCCTGCTGGCAAGGGGAGCACAGTGTTATAAAGGTCTCTGTGCTGGGCTTCGTGATCAGTGCTGGTGCTAGACGACTCTCCACCTGCTTGGCCTCGGTTTCCCCACCTGTGAAACAACCATCCTGGGAAGGTGACATCAATGATCCCTTTTAGTTCTAACAGCCCAAGATACCCAAACAGGTGCTTGTTCCACACTGTCATTATCGGTGCCAATCTGTCCTGGGCCAAAGGCCTGGCCACCTCCCCTTCCCCAGCAAGCAGTTCATCCCACTCACAGCATGCCCATCCCAATCAGACCTCATGGGGAGCAAGCAGGACAGTGGAGCCACTGCTTGAACAGGACAGCCACATGCTTCTTAATCTGAAGCTCTAAGCTAACAAAGTGAGGGAGCAGGTCTCCACGGTGACCCAGGCGCTCTGGGACCCGCAGCCCACCACGTGCACACACACAGATTGAGACAGCCGTGCTTGTCTCTGGAGCTCAGACAGCTTGCATAGCAAGAGGAGGCGGCTTTGTTTTCCTACAGACACGTCTCAGAGCTACTGAAGCAGCCAGTGGATAAATATAGAAGGATGACGCATGAACTCTGAGAGGATGCATGCGTGTGAGCGTGCATGCACAAACAAGCTGTGAGCTGTGGACTGCCACGTGGCCCTCCGCCTCCAGGAATCAGCCGCAAGACTCCTGCAGCCAGGAAGTCTGAGCGGAATGTGGTCATCAAAGAAGCCTGGCAAGAGGGTGAGCGGAGGCCGTGAGCGCAGTCGTGGCCCCCGCCCCTTGGAGCGTTCCCAGAGGTTGCCCTCTGGTCGGCCCAGTTATATATAACCCCGTGTGCTGCGGCACACACGCAGTCTTTCTGAATGAAATACCAGAAATCCTTCCAGGCTCTGCAAAAGCATCGGCTAAGTGGCATTCAAAAGTCCTAGAAAATGAGTGGGAGAAACTGAGCAGGTGTTTTGCTCGTTGTGTGAGGCAAGTACTGATTTGGAAGGTTTCAAGGTAGGGAAAGTGGGCCAAACTCAAGACTGCCAATTTTTAATTACCAGCACAATTAGCAGCCTGGCTTAACAACAAGTCTGTTTTGTCGAGCTTGGTTTAATAACCAGTGAATTGCAGCAGTAGCACTAAACAGATGAACAGTGCAGTGATCAAACCTCACTCTCAAAACCCAGTGCTCAGCCTACACAGCCCTGGGCTTGTAGCAGACCCTGCCTCAGCCGACATCTGACACTCTCTTCTTGACCCTGACTAAATTATCATAAGGGCAGGGATCAAATCATGTCTCTGTGAAGCCATCTGCCCTGTGGGTGATCAATCCATATTAGGTAAACTATATTAAATCAATGTGATACTCCTCAACGGTAACTTCTGGAGATAAAAAAAAAAACACACAGTCATCTTTCCTCTTAGTATCATCCCTTGTCATGAGTGTCATTTGAAATAACTGAACTATTTAAAGGAAAGGCATATAACTCCTAAAGGTTACTGAGTGGCATCTTCTTGGGGAGAGGATCTCTGTGGGAGACCCAGTGTCAGGTATCCATTGGACCCTGGAATGTTTTGGCACAAGTCCCCTTGGTAACACTTGTGCGTGATTTAATCTGTTACTCAAAGCCGCCTGAGAGACTGTGATGGGCTGTACGAGCTCTCCGGGAATACGAGGGGCTCAGAAACAGCAGCAGAGGGCTTTGCGTCTGGGATGGAGTCAGAGAAGCAGAAACCGTAGGCTTCGCCCAGTTTCTGCTCAGCTTTCACGGAACCCGCGGCCCTTTCATTGCTCGGTCCGGTCCAACAGGTGTTGGCTGGCTCTTCTCCAGAACAAATCTTAGGGCAGCGATGGTGGCGGAAGGAAACTCAGACTCCTCGAGAGAGACTGGGCAGCTCCCCGCGTACGCTGCCATTCTGACTCCAGCTACCGCGCCGCGGTGCGGGTGGGGGACTGCGCCCTGCCCGCTGCAGAGTCACCAGGAAGACCTTCTCCCTAAATTCTGCTTCACGTGATGACTAATTCCACCATCATGAACCCAGTTGAGAGAGTCGCCCACTGCTTTTCTTTGAGAGTCCTCTGCCAGCACTACATAGGAAATGCCCATCGTTCCCCACCCTTCGCCTGCTGACCCCTACAGTGCACAGACCGTGTTTCCTAGGCTTCCTTACCGACAGACTCGTCAGGCTGGCCGGAGGCACGCGCTGGCAGGACGACGGGGGCTGGGGAGGGGGAGGAGTGGGGCTGGGCTGCTCTTCTCTCTCTGCCTCCGCAGCGTCTCTTCCGGTCTCCTCTCTGGTTCCGACTCCCACCAGGCAGCTCAGCCCCAGCTGCAGTGTCCTCCTGGTGGTCCAGGCTCTTGTCCCTCGGTCCCCCCAGCTCTAGCTGTCACTGGCCCCTGCCTCACCGTCCCTTGTTGGCGCTTCAGCCCTCCCAACCTCTCTGCAGTGAGTTTCCCTGTGAATTCCCTAATGTAAACCCCCTGACTCAACTCTGTCTTATTCCGAGGGTTAACATATAGACATTATAAAGAGAGAGGAATGATTTATTTCTCTGCAAAAACGGACAGCAGCAGTGGAGTCCCAGAGAGCTCGGGCCAGGACTCAGAGAGGAGAAAAGGTGAAGAGCCTCCCCAGGTGTTGTCAGCCCTGCAAAGGCCCCTCCGACCCCAGTGTCATGTGGGAAAGCTGGAACCCCGCAGCCCTCGCCCACCGTCCTGACCGGTTGCGCCGGCTGTCCACTGTGGACTCTGCCCCCGCTGCAGTCGGGTTGCTGGCACCCATGATGGGTGAGCTCCCCACACTTCTACACCTCCACTGTCTACCGGGCTCTTCCTCCTCCGCGGCCCCACTTAAAGCCTGAAATCCGAGCCCTCTGTAGTGCTACTGGCCTTCAGCAAGTTACAGGTGCCGTCAGGGCCTGCCTGGTCCTGTACTCTTTTGCCCTTTGTTTTTACCGGAGATCTTGGAGTTTTCATTACGCATGTTTTCTTCTTTGACCCACAGAAGTTTCAGAGCTATGCGGCTCTGAGAGCATGTCTGCTATGTCTTTTGCTTCCTGTTCCTGCCCCTCCCTCAGCCCCCTGGCCCGGCGGTCCTCATCCCCCGCTAGTATCACATTTAGCACGGCCCTAGAATGGTCAACAAAAACTGACATGCTGCCTAAACAGATTCCCTCAGCTCGGAAGACAGGCTTATGTCCCTCTGTCTGGGCAGCATGCTTTCTGCAGGAGCAAGACTGGTCTGCAACACTTCAGGTCTGTCCTCCCTTCGACTGGCTTCCCCAGTGGACTGCAGTCTCCAGACAGGAGGTGGGCTCAGTCATCATTTTCATTTCTCCCTGGGCCTGGCGTGTTTCAACTACATTTGCAATGCGGTTGTTTTTATCCCAGCCCAGACCTCCTGAAGGGGATTCTTGCTGATGGCATCTGTGGCAGAGACGAGCTCATGCCTGAAGAGATAAATTATTTATGGTGAATGGTGCCCTAATGGACTGTGTGATCAATAATGCTTATAATAGTACAGCACGGACAAATCACAGAAGAGCCGGAATGCGTGTCTGCATCATTCTGAGAAGACGGGGTCCGCCAGATAGCAAGAGGAGGAGAGGGGTGCTCATGACGTCAACCTCAAAGTGGTTCTGAATGAGAAGGAAAGTGCAGTGGGGTTTTTTTTTTATTTATTTAAAGGGACAGGTCAGCTTTTAGTCATGGAGCTAACTGCACCAAAATGCCCCCAATCTTATCCACTTACCAAAGACCAACCTCGCTGCTCTAATCCAGCCAAGAGTCTCCCCACGTTGCTGAGTGTTCCAGAAAGTCTGCAGAAAACAAGCTGAATTTCTTCCTCAGTGCTGGTATATGGCAGGCCGGCACGTAATAAAGACATTAGTGTCTGTTGCTTGGAGTATTAATTGCTTCACGGCAGTGCTTAGCTTCAGTTCCTAGGCAACATCCAATATCTCAGCAGACTTCTGTGCAGATATATGATCCCACGTTTAACCTTCCGCAAGACTCTGCTCTTTTCTGCCTGCTGGAAAACTCCACTGAGGTCTCTAACTGGAATGTCAGATTCAGCATGTCTGGAACTGGGGTGTCACTTCCATAGCTCCCTCCACCCCACCCCAACCTGCTACCTTACTGCCCATTGCACCCTTTCCCTCCGTTATCCCCTGTTATCCCAGTCAGTGGCACCCACACCTTGGGATCACCGTGCCAGGGCACCATGCTCCCCCACTTCAAGGCCCAGCTCGAGTGTCACTCGCTCCCACTGTCCTTGGGTTTTCTCATAGAACTCGTCACAGTCTAGCTCAGGGGTCTCAAACTCACGGCCCGCAGGCCGCATGCGGCCCGCTGAACAATTTTGTGCAGCCCGCAGACTAATCCACGAAGTTCAAAATATTTTGGATAAAATTAAGTAAGCCTAGGGGCCTACTTGTATTTTTCATTTCTCTAGCATCCTAGCTAGATATTAGCTTAGTTAACAGCAGTTGTGATGCGAACTACAGTTTCTGGTCGTTTTGTGACACTGAGTAAACTGCATGTACGATTGTGCTTGTTGTACTGATTTTTTTTTTGTTTTCAACTGCAGTGAGAAAAGTGTTACGTAACAGTTGCCTTTTGTAGACCTAGTGCGGCCTGTCGAACGGCTGTGATCTTGCTCTGCGGCCCACATGCTGAGTTGAGTTTGAGACCCCTGGTCTAGCTGATGTTATACATTTCGTACACGCGTCATCTCTCAGAGTACACAGCGAGCCTCTTCAGGGTATGGGTCATGTCTTTACCATCTTTGAATGTCCCAAAGAGATAAGCACAGCTGTGGTAGACTGGCAATTAGAGTGTGTTGGCTAAACAATTGAATGAGCAGACCTACTAGCAGGCAGCGGAGGTGGCCCAGGCCGTATCTGGTTTCTTTATGGCCTCTACCCTGAGAGTGTGCAACGGGGCAGAGCGGGGAGGGATGAGCCACTTCGCAGGACGTCGGGGTGCAGGGTCTCCAGTCCCTGCTTCACTGGGCTGAGCTCCACATCCCCTTTCCTGGATTCGCATAGGTATTTCTGAAGACAGGAAGGGCCCCTGGTATTGTTCCCATAGCTCCAGCTGAAGTCAGAAGTTTGGGAGACAATCCCATAGAAAGGAGAGGGAAGCCCTGGTTGGGTAGCTCAGTTGGTTTGAGTGTTGTCCCGAGATGCCAAGATTGTTGGTTTGATCCCCAGTCAGGGCACATACAGGAATCAACCAATGAATGCATGGGTGAGTGGAGCAAGAAGTCAATGTCTCTCTCTCTCTCTCTCTCTCTCTCTCTCTCTCGTCCCTCTTCTCTCTCTAAAATCTGGTTAGGAGATGCAATGACTTGTCTCATAGTTTTGTAGTGTGAAAACAACAGTGATCCAAACCACTGCTTGAGCTATCAAAGCATGCTCCTTGTGCTTTTGGCTCTCAGACTTCTTTCCGGAAACACAAATCCTCTGAAAAAGAGTGATTATATAATTCCATGGTGAGTTGATAGCAAATGGGAAAATATGTCAACCTTCAACAATAACTATAACTTCACAGTTGAGACCAGGCTTCCATTTGATGGTCTAAGCTGGGCAGAATTGGACAAGGATCTTCCCAGGAGGAAGTTCTGATGACCCCCACCTCCCTATAGAAGGAAATGGTGTTGGGACAGTTCCGGGAGACACACAGAGAGAGTCTGTCTGAAGCCAACATCTGACACAATAGCTTTCTCTGAGGAAAGCTGTGATTAAAACCTTGACCTTCTCTGGTACATAAAAGGCTTATGAGGTTGTACATAGCAGTGAAGACTTGGTTGGATTGAATATTTGAGAAGCCTATGAGTAGAGAGAAATCAGAAAGAAGATTCTTTCAAATTTCATATATTCCTCCCTCCCCTGAATGCTCAGAGATGAATAGAAGGTGGGTTATTTGTTAGCTGAAAGGCCCTAGAAAGGGACATTCAATATCTTGCCATTTTTAGAACTTACTAGAAGTAAAAATGAAACAACAGAGTTCTTTCTACTGTGCAACTTTCCTCAGATACAGTCATCTGCCTCACCTGCAGCCTTACCTGTGCCCCCATCTGCAAAGCCCAGGTTAGTTCTCCGTCATCCTCCACCCCCAATTCCACTCTTGGGTGACAACTGCCTTTCTCCGGGACCATAACCTAAATACCCTTGCTGCTACTGTGTGTGTGGTGTGTGTGTGTGAGCATGGCTTATGGCACAAATGTTCCTGCCTCAGGCCCCAGTTTCTTGAGGTATGTGTAATGGGAGAAGATGCCTGCCTAAGCCAACCAGCTCAAGTGTCATCCACTGATAAAAATGTCACTACCATTAAGGAGGTGCCAGCCTTCTGTCCTGCGGTGGTGGCTGCTTCCAGAAGAAGGCTGCCTTGCCTACACAGTGTGTTTGAGAATGGGAAGTGAAGACTACTTCATCTGAAAACGCCAAATTAATCCATTTCCTTAAAACCATTCATTTAGAGGCGGAAGAGCAAAAGCAGAATTCCCACTAGCGCCGTTGACATTTTTTGCCTCGGAACGGTTCCCTTTCAATCAACAAAGTGAGTGCTTTACACGGCCTGGGCTTGGTTTGAACAGCTCAGGAGAGACCAACATCCCTTCCACCAGAACCCTCCGGGCACAGACAGGCCTCCAGCCACACGCTCAGCGGGTCTGAGTTCCTTGCCCACCCCACACGCCGCCCGGCTCTGTCTGGGCCATTCTGAGCCTCTTCCAACATCCAGTGGTGAGGCTGACATTTGTTCATTAGTGCTGACGTTTATGCACTGAGCTTTCTGAGTGGGCTGGGCACTGCCGAGCACCTGGAGGAGGAGCCAGGCTCCGAATGCTAGTGCCTCTGCTTTCTGATGAAACGCAGACGGTGTAGGTGAGTATGCAGACACCACTGTCACCTTGCTTGTCCTTCCTCCCAAGGAGAATGGACTGAGATGAGGAAGGGGGAGCAGGAGAAAGGGAAGGAGATCAGACAGAGCATTGCGGCTCTCTGATATGCCAGTTCTCTTTGTATCTGAAACAATTTTGCTGACAAAGCTTTAGGCACTGGAACCTTATGCAGTCTGACAATTTTGCTAACAAATATTGCAGAGGCCATATTTGCTGCGGTGTGCTCACCACACCAGTTGCCTTTTTCTTCTGGACCCACTACTAGGTGACATTTCCCAGGCTCTGTGCTTGGATGGAGCCATGGGACTGAGTTCTAGGCAGGGAAGAGAAAAGGAAGTGATGTGTGTTACTTCTAGGGCAAAAGACCTCATGCTCAAGCCTGCCTGCTCTCTCCTCCCCAAGAGCAGGCTCAGTGTCACCCAGGGTGAACTAAGGCACCATGCATTAAAGAAAGAGTCCCCAGATGACTGTGGGAAGCAATGAACCATGAAGTGAGTGATAAATCACCTCCCCTGTGTTAGCCATGGAGACTCTGGGGTGGTTGTTGCAGCAGCTGGCCTTACTTGTCCTAATATGGCATTCTCCTTCCATACCAGTCCCCAAATGGTGTGGCTGATGCTCTCCATTATTTTGTATAAGAAATAAACTCTCAGCCCTGGCTGGTTGGCTCAGTGGTAGAGCATCAACCCAGTGTGTGGAAGTCCCAGGTTTGATTCCTAGTCAGGGCACACAGGAGAAGCGCTCATCTGCTTCTCTTCCCTTCCCCCTGCCCCCTTTCTTTCCCACAGCCATGGCTCAATTGGTAAGAGTGCATTGGCCCCAGGAGCTGAGGATGGCTCCCTGGAGCCTCTGCCTCAGGCACTAAAAATTGCTCAGTTGAGAGTATAGGCCCCAGATAGGCAGAGTATTGGCTCCAGATGGGAATTGCCAGGTGGATCCCAGTTGAAGCGCATGCAGGAGTCTGTCTATCTCCCATCCTCTCACTTAAATAAAAATAAAAAATAAAATAAAGAAATAAACTCTCCAAACGTATATCTTTAAAAAGGCAAATGACATTACAATTCTAAGGGGGAGGGTATGTGTGTCCAAATCCTTTAGTCTTATAATTCACTGGTTTCCAACACTGCTCAAAGTAAGTAAATTTCATGGCCAAGCTTTGATAGTTATAGTTTAATCACAGATTTGATCTATAGACTATTTACTGATATAGAGTCTGACCAGTATCCTATTTAGCTTCTAACTTTACAAAAGTACAGATGACGCATCCTAATTCCTTAAGAGGAGGAAAAAATGGGAAAAAGAAAAGCCATTTGGGGGCCATTATAAACTGACATCCATTTTCCTTATAAATTCATATGACTCCTGAGTTGGTGTTTGGCACTACATTGATGTGTGTGAGTTTCGTGCCAACAAGGCCCACACATTACAACATCTCATATCTCTCATGGCAGCTAGCACAGCATTTGACAGTTTGAAGGATATTTTAAAATATAATCAATCTTTTTCCATCCTTTATTTTTACATCCCTTAGATCATCCTCTATTCCAGGGGTCAGGAACCTATGGCTTGCGAGCCAGATGTGGCTCTTTTGATGGCTGCATCTGGCTCGCAGACAAATCTTTAATAAAAAAAATAATAACATTAAAAATATAAGACATTCTCATGTATTACAATCCATTCATTTCCTACCGCTCATGTTCATGGTTACAGGTGGCTGGAGCCAATCACAGCTGTCCTCCGGGACAACACCAAATTTTTATTGGATAATGCATAACGTACACGGGTCCTTGTGAGGTCAGGAAGTAAACTTCCCTCCTTTTAATCAAGTAATCAGCTAGCTAATTGCAGAAACTCTTTTGAAAAAGAAGATAGCTAAAAGAAAAAAAGATGAGGAGTATCGTACTTTTCAGCAGGAATGGACTGAGGAATTCGCCTTTGTGGAGAGAGCAGGTTCTGCAGTGTGTCTAATATGCAATGATAAAATTGCATCAATGAAACAGTCAAATATAAAACGGCACTTCAACATATGCCATACTACATTTGCATCGAAATATCCAGTGGGGGACAGCAGGAAGAAAGCATGTCACAAGCTACTGTGCAGAGTGCAAGCTAGTCAGCAGCAACTCCATGTTTGGACCCAACAAGGTGACTGGAATTCGGCTAGCTTTGCTGGTGCTTTAGCAATTGTGATAAAGGGAAAGCCATTCACAGATGGGGAGTATGCCAAAACATTCATGCTTGATGTTGTCAATGAACTTTTTGATGACTTTTCAGATAAAGACAAGATAATCAAATGAATAAAAGACATGCCTCTGTCGGCAAGAACTGTTCACGATCGTACCATCATGATGGCAAATCAAGTTGAGACAACACAAGTGAAGGACATAAATGCAGCACCATTCTTTTCTCTCGCTTTGGATGAGTCAATAGACGTAAGCCATTTACCCCAGTTCAGCGTGATTGCAAGGTATGCTGTCGGTGACACATTACAAGAGGAAAGTCTTGCTATTTTGCCTATGAAAGAGACAACAAGAGGGGAGGATCTATTCAAGTCTTTCACTGAGTTCGCTAAAGAAAAAAATCTACCGATGGATAAACTTATTTCAGTGTGTACTGATGGTGCTCCGTGCATGTGGGGAAAAACAGAGGATTCGTAGCACTTCTTCGTGAACATGAAAAGAAACCCATCCTAAGTTTTTAATGCATTCTACATCAGGAGGCACTTTGTGCTCAGATGTGTGGTGAGCAGCTTGGTGAGGTGATGTCGCTGGTCATTCAGGTGGTCAACTTTATTGTTGCCTGAGCTTTAAATGATCGCCAGTTTAAAACACTGTTGGATGAAGTTGGGAATAATTATCCTGGTCTGCTTCTGCACAGCAATGTGCGTTGGTTGTCAAGAGAGAAGGTGCTCAGCCGTTTTGCGGCTTGTCTGAGCGAAATCCGGACTTTTCTTGAAATGAAAAACATCGAGCATCCTGAGTTAGCTAACACTGAGTGGCTCCTAAAGTTCTACTATCTCATGGACATGACTGAACATCTGAACCAGCTCAATGTGAAAATGCAAGGTGTTGGAAATACAGTCTTATCCCTTCAACAAGCAGTGTTTGCATTTGAAAACAAGCTGGAACTCTTCATCACAGACATTGAAACAGGTCGTTTACTGCACTTTGAAAAACTGGTAGAGTTTAAAGATGCATGCGCAGCAAGTGACCCTACTCAACATCTTGATCTCCAGCAGCTAGCGGGCTTCACGTCTAATCTCCTGCAGTCATTCAAAGTGCGCTTTGGAGAATTTCGTGAGCGCACTCGTCTTTTTAAATTCATCACCCATCCACATGATTGTGCAGTGGACAGCGCCAACCTGAGTTACATCCCCGGTGTCTCCATCAGAGATTTTGAGCTACAAGCTGCTGACCTGAAGGCCTCAGACATGTGGGTGAATAAGTTCAAATCACTGAATGAAGATTTGGAAAGACTTGCACAACAACAAGCAGAGTTGGCGATCAAACACAAGTGGGGAGAAATGAAAAAACTTCAACCTGCAGACCAGCTGATTGTCAAAACTTGGAACGGGCTTCCCTTCACATACCACACACTGCAGAGTGTGAGTATTGCTGTACTGACAATGTTTGGCTCTTCGTATGCATGTGAGCAGTCTTTCTCACATCTAAAGAACATTAAGACCAACCTACGATCACGTTTAACAGATGGAAGTCTCAACGCCTGCATGAAGCTTAACCTCACCACATATCAACCAGACTACAAAGCCATCAGCAAAACTATGCAGCACCAGAAGTAACATTAGTGGTAAGAAGTACTTTATTCATCATTGGTTAGCAACAGCATAACAACGTTATTAAAAAGAATTCAGAGACTTATTGTACTTTAAAAGTGTTGGTCTTACATAAAATGTACACATTTACTTGTATTTAATGTTAAACATATTGCATGAATCTCACAGAATTACATTTTAAAATACGTGGCGTTCATGGCTCTCTCAGCCAAAATGGTTCCTGACCCCTGCTCTATTCAGTCGTTTTGCCTTTTTGGACTCATGAAAAGGGTGATAGAATATTAATGGGAGGAAGAGGAGTCACTGGTTAGCCACAGAGAGGGAGACAGAAGTAAGCCCCCGGCTCTCAGAGGCTGGGGTGCCCCTGAGACACGTCCCACGCCCCCTTCAGGAGGTCAGCCAGGGACACGACAGGGCAGGAAAGACAGGTGCCCTCTTTACCCGCCTTGGTTGGTTGTGCCTAGAACAGGTAGCAACCTGCATCCAGGTTCCCAGCGAGAGCCCAGGAAGTGGCACGGTCCCGCAAAACCATGCTGTTCTCACGCCCTGATGTGGTGCTGGATCCGTGTGAGTGGCAGAGAAATGGGGAAGGGCTTTGAACGGCCTCTTTGCCATTTCTGAGGCCCGGCATTGTGTGGCAGAAATGGTTCATATCTACATGCCGAAGAGGTCCTGGAGGTAGCTAAGACAGACCTGCACGTGGCTCGTGGTCAAGGATAAGGGTGAGTCAGCGGCCACCTGGGGAACCAATAACCAAATACCAGATGGCAAGGTGGACACCTTGGGGGAAACCAGCATGGACGGTGAATGATCCTGAGGACCAGATGTCCCCTCCCGGTACCTGGCACTGGGTAAGTCTCCAGAATGTAGAGGGAACCCAGGGAACGGTGGCAGCAGAGAAGCCAAATTAATTAAAATTAAATTTCTGCAGCCCCAGAGGAATGAAGGCTTAAAAAAGAAAGGCAAACAAAGAATTATATTTCTGACACACCTGAATATGTGAAGGGGAACGGATACCTCTTACATGTGATCCAAGAAATGGGTGTTTATTAGCTTTAAACAGAAGGCAAAAGCATGTGATGAGTATCGTGATTTCTGGAATGATGAAAACTGCACTTTCTCCCACTTCTGTGCTAGTGTGCGAATTTCCACCATTAGAATGTGTTTTTCCCCCTTAGATTTTCCTCTTAAAATACACATGCTCTTGAGGGATGTTTCCTCAGGAGCCCCTTACCCCTTAACGTGGGTGGTTTATTCTATATTGTTCTGACAGCAGGGTGCAAGTAAGGGATGCTTTCCAGGTAAGAGGAGGGAGAAAGAGCTTGAGGGATGGAAGGAAAGGAGGGTGTGGGTGGACAGCGAAGAAGGAATGAATCAAGGCACAAAATAACGTGCAAAAAGAAAGGGAAAGTGACACTTCTGACTACAAACTCGGCCTGCCTTGTAATTTGGGGTAGAGGCAGCCGGAAGTGTAGAGCTAGCTCTGTGTTACTAAACACTGCCCTGCTGAAAACCTCAGGGCGGCCGCCTTTCCCAGGGAGGGGCTGCACATTGTGTGTTTCATCTAACACACACAACTGTAAGTGCCCACCGTGTAAGTGCCGCGTGGGCTACGGCCGCGGTGCCCAGCACAGTCGCCGACCCGCCCGCCCTCTGCCAATCCCGCAGGCCTAAGGGATTCCCAAAACCCAATGTACACCTGCAAGGCAGGTGCCCGTGAAAACAGCCCAAGGCTGATCAACATTATTTTGGTCTAGAAATGGTGCTCCTCACAGGCCCCACGGTTCAGAGACGTCCTAGGGCTCGTGAAATCATGGCTTCCTCCTGAGGAGTTAGATCAGCCCTTTGTGAGCGAGGCTGCTGCAGAGACAGCATGGAATGCAGGTGTTTGCTGTGACATGAATCTGAAAGTATGCCAGGGAAGCAGCAGGTACACGGACGCGAACAGAAGACCTAAATCCCGCAGGTCGGTGACAGGGAGAGTCACTCGGCAGCCACAGAAAGATGTTATTAAGAAGGAAGAAAAACAATGCCCAAACCTTTGTGTACCAGGATAGTGAATTATTACTGGTTTTTCTCCCCTCATTGTGACCTTCCTTGTGAGATTGAGTAGCCTCCCTTTAGACAATCAGTGTTGACATCAGCTACATGCTCAAATCAATAGACATTTTATATAGCATGCTGAGGAACTGTCCTCAGAGGCAAAGCAGGCAACCTGTGTCCCTTGGCCACCTGCCGTGTCACCCGCCTTGCTGGGGAGGTGAGGATGTGGGCACTGGGCAGCGCCCTTCTGCGGTGTCAGCGAGAGAGCCTTTCTACCGCACTTCAGGGACGAGCTCGTCTCCGGGTTATTTTCCACTAACCCGGGCACGTGGCCATCCATTAAAACTGGAAATAAATCTTGCACATGGCCCCGGGGGACCTGTATTTGTTTTGCATGGTTCTGATTCAGACAGCCAGCTTAGAAAAGACAGCCACACCACCCTTACCAGTTCCGAGAAAATAAATGGTTGCTTATTCTCAGCCTTTCTTCTGTAAGAGATCACCTATTGCTGGTTGGGGATTTTCACACAGCAGTTCTCCAAAAGAACACGCTCAGTAAAGCCACTGTGGGGTTGATCCTAGTGAATACTGATGCCGGGGGCGGTGGGGGGGGCTGTCAAGGACCCCCCGCCATGATGAACCTGCCACAGTCAGTTACGGATTCACACCCAGGCAGGTGGGACTCCCCGGCCACAATGTGCACAATGTGCCCAGAGCAGTGAGTCTGAGACTTTCACTGTATGCAAATCACCCGGGGAAATTGTTAAAATCCAGATTCCTGGGCCTGGATCCCAAAGATGCCAAGGAAACAGGTCTGTGGCAGGGAACCGGGCATCAGCACCTTTGGGAGCTCCTCGGGTGATCTTCCTGCAGGTGGTCTTGTTGGCAAGCTCAGAGAGAGCCAAGCACAGCCAGCAGGCAGGGTGCCATGGAGGGTAGACCAGTTCCCTCTCCTCCTGGCTGTCCCCTTCCCTCCTTGCAGTCTGTACTGACTCTCGGCCTTCGCCTTCAGGATCCTTCCTGCCTGGACTTCCTCTGCGGCTCCATTGCCAGGTCGCACTGGGCCCCGCCCGAGTCTGACCACTGACTCCTCCTGGAGAGCATGCGACTGTGTGGCTTCAGTCCCAGCATGGCAGTATGGGGCAGATGTCATTCACACGGGGTGGCGGTGTGCAGTGATACTCAGGGATTTAGTGTTTGTTTGGTTTTTTCATGCTCTAGGCCGCCACGGTTACTTTTTTTAGTACTTTATCCTTTACCTAACAATGAAAGGTACCAGACAAAAGCACCTGCAAACTCCCACCCAGGACAAACCTACAGGGGAGGAATCTTCATCATTACATCATAAACCTTTTCTTCAAGAAAGAAGGAAATATACTACTATAAACTTCCCAATTATCTGCAGTGATGAAGCAAGCCATGGCACAGAGAATCCAATTAGTTTTACTTGGAAATTAATGGCACGGTTTCTGGACAGAAGGGATGCTTCCCAACTGTGCCTTGTTTTTACTGATGCGTGGTTGGTATTTCCGACGCCATGTGCCAGCAGACCGTGTGATGTGGGAATGTGTAGGATGGCTGGGAAAGTTAGGGTGGGGCTGGAGTTCAAATCTGTTGTGATAACTACATTTAGGCACAAGCGTGTAAGCTCTCATGTCACAGGGCTCAGACGTTTGGACACAGAAAACATTGGACAGCTGATAATTGTAAGAACCAGAACATGAACCAGTGACCACTTCTAGCTGTGTCCAGATCAGGGAAAGGGAAACAAATGTGATACCAGAGCTGACATGAATGGGCATCAACAGGTCTGTCCTTCTACGTGACAGTATTGTCAACTTGTCCAGTCACAGGCGGTTGGGTGAGATGGCTTGTACGGTCCCTTCTTCCGGTGAAACTCCATGATGCTAGAACGGCTAACCCAGTGGTCAGATGTGGGTCTGGAGATGAACGTGACTCCATGAGCCCAAGGAACTGAACACAGCCACTAAAATTTGCTGCTGTCAGAGTTTGGACTCATTTCCTCCAAGTTTCTGAACAGGAGAAACTCAGTCAGTTGGCCAGCCAATTAACATGTCCCTAGATGAGCTCTCCAGGGCCCAATTCCCTTCCTGGCAATGGACTGGGTAATTGGGTAATTAGTTGAAGAATTGCATTCGTGCATGCAGCAAACTTTTATGCTGAAGTATATACTTTGTTTTCATGTCGGTATCCAGCACTTCTGTGGGAGGGAACTGAGAACTGTTTGGCAGTACTGCCCCCTCCTTTAGTACCTGTCCCTGATGTGGACACTGCCTCATTCTCCCGTTCTAGATGGAGTCACTTGGAAGGTGGAGGGAGATAGGGATTCTAGGTGGTGTGACCTGGCCTGACACATGTCAGGGACGTATGCCTGGGACTGCCACTCTCAGCGTGACTTGGTGCTTTGGCATGTGGTGGTTACCATACCTACCAGTGTGGGTTTTAGGCCCTGGTTCCAGGTGTCTCTGGTTTTAAGTACTTTGGACCCTAAAGGGTTTTCTTTAATTTATTCCCAAACTTAACCAAAGGGGTAGTCGAGTTGTGACTGAATGGGGGAAAGCTGAGTTAGGAGTTGGTTTCTGGGGACTCTTTACTCTAACTTTTCTGTTGCCTGAGTAACTTCTTCATTCCTGAAGAATGCCAAGAGGCTGGTTCTGCTTTGCTGCCTTCTTGGTAGCCGTCTGCACCAATCCTGTAAGTGGGGTCACTCTCCTGTCATGGTGGCTATGGAGGGGCATCACTCAGACCTTCCTTTAAGAGAACCGCCGTGGGGAGGTTGGCTGACTGACAGCCGTCGGCTCCTGCATCTTTGACTCAACTATGGATTCTGGACTGCTCCCAGTGAATGCGAGAGAATGGAAGGCTTGCTAAACCAGTCCATTCCTGCCTAACTTGGAACTCCATGATGAGCAACTTTGGAGCAGGACCTTCCCATCAACCTGGTCCCAATTTACCTAGAACTGCACGATGGTCCACAGCGCCTCCTACTCACCCCTTCCTTTCCTCTCTTCTCTCACCAATGGCAGACCTGCGTCGCTGTCTAACAGCTTGCCCTTCCTACCTGTGCTCCTCTTTTAGTCGTTATGGATGTTTTCTCCAAGAAATATCTTACGCACCTCACCCTGTGTGCTCTGCTGCTGAAAATACACAGGAGATACTGGGAGTGGTTTGAGAAAGCCGGCAGTGCGATGAGGTTTTGCAACTGGGTTACTCACAACAAAAAGGACCTACAGGTATTCCCTGGCTCACAGTGGCACCCCACTTTTTGGCAATTTTACGTGTGGTTCTGTTGGGACCAAATAAGCAAACTGTATTTTGCAGTTTGGATATCTAGGGGAGAGAGGGGTTGGGCCCAACCCCCCCCCCACCTCACTTGCCTAATTAAGTTAACAAAGGGCTGTGCTTCAGTACTCGACCTGCCCGCCCATGTTCCCCAAAGATACTGGAAGCTAGTTTCTTCTTGGTGTAAAGTTAGATTGATTAGTATGGTGGGGGTTGTTTTTGAGTTGCCTTGGAAATGTCATTGAATTTCTAATGGCCATGTTACCCAGAATAAAGACGGATGTCTTCCTGGGGACGGCCGTGTTTTGGCGGCCAGGACAGTAGTGACTGTTGGCAAGCCGTGGCATCCTCCTGAACCCATCCTGTACATACCTTTAAGTCTCTGTCTATCTTTAATTCAATCTCGTACCATTTCCCACTTGAGACCCTGGAATAGACTCATTGCGCAGGATGTGGCATGGTTCCCTAAGAAAACATTCTGGGGTGAGAATGCCTTTGTGTAATCACTAAGAGATTTAAAAGAGGTGGGGTGGAAGTAGACCTGGCCCACAAGGACAGTAGAGTGTGCCTGTTGCTACTAAATTGTACTGGTGGCCTGTGGGGGAATAATGAGAAATTGAGAGCAGTTACCAGACGATAAAAGCTGGCGTAGGGGTCAGAGGACCTTGCTGGTGGCTGATAGAGAGGCTGCCACTCCTGCAGGGGCAGAGCAGGCACCGTGGAAGAGCCAACTCACAACCTGACAGCTAAGAGCACAAAGACCTGGCCATAGCTAAGTGCTCAGCCAAGGCAGATCTGTTACGGACTCGGGCCCAGGTGGGGAAACTGAAGACACTAACCCTGGGACGGGGACATGGAGTGGATATGCCCAAGTATTTGATGTTTCTGACCTTCCTGAACCCTCAGAGCTTTCAGAGGTGCCCCCGCCCCTGAGTAAGAGCTAGCGTTTTTCCAATTCAGAAACACACTTCTTCTCCTCAGCAAGGGAACAAGTAGCAGGTGCCCTCCTCGAGGGCTGTCCCATCTTTTATTCTGGCTGCCAGACCAACAATTAAAATTAAATGTCAGCATAATCTAGAAGGGGATATATGGGGTTTGATAAGGAAAGAAAGAGACCATATCCCAAAGAAGCTGCAAGAATTAGCTAGCATGAACCAGCAGGAGCCAGGGGAGTAACCCTGGGGTTAGATTTTGAGCATGCCTGATTAGGACGTTTGAACAAAGTACGACTGAGGGGGCGGGGGCAATACAGACGGTCAGCCAATGAGGAATCAGAAGACGGCATAAATGGAGGAACGAACAAGAGCAGCTAATCAAAGTAATCACCGTTTGCTCTGTTTTCTGGACCCAACAAGATTTTCAGATCTGGATCCCACTGAATGAAGGAGGTGGCCAGATCCCCAGGCAGAAAGACCCTGCCACACCTAGTCTACAGCATGACGATTACCCCAGTCATTCTCCAAAAAGACCTACAGACACGGAGAGACGGAAAATACCCAGACCTGTGGAGGGCTGTCAGACTCAGGTCTGAGCTGGCACTGAGACCTGGGGGTCTGCAGTGTGGTCACAGACCCCCCTGCTGGAGCTGAGGCTCACAGGTAGTCTTGGCTAACACCTGACTTACAGTGTGTCCCTGGGTGGTCCGTGGGCCCACGCAGTAGTCACATCTCCAGTCCCTGAGTGTGTAATTGGAACTGCTGCACTTGGCAGTTGGTGTCAGCCCCACACTGGGGCCTCAGCCTGTTAAATAGGAACCATCACAGTAGGAAAGGCGAAAGGAAACATTCTGAAATCGCACCAACCCCCGCCCTGTCCCCAGCTAAAACTGCAATCAACAGCAATATCAAAAGTTTGGGGGGGAGGACGACGACAATTTGTGTTCATTACAGACTCAGAGGATACAGGGGTGGTGGTTCCCAACATGTCTCTGTTTGATTTGCCGGCCCGGCCCCTGAGGCAACGAGGTGGGCCCCCGAGCACCCGCTATGCCCTGCTGATTTAGCCGAGTACTAATCCACATAGAGGCTGCCGCACCAGACGTGACTTCATCACTAACGCTGATCAGTGAGCCTCAGGAACATGGGACATTTACCAGTAAGTGACTAAGAAACGATATCATTATAATTCAGTTTTGTTCCAGAGCTTTTTTAATTCACTCACCCTTTGCCCAGAGATGGAGTCCCTGGAGATCTGGACCGTCTGGGCATTCTATGGAACGTCACATGCATCCAGTAGATGGATGATATCATGCTGATGGGGAAAGATGAGAAAAAGGTTGCTGTCCCCTGGAGGCCTGGGGAAGACACCTGCCCTCCAGAGGGTGGCATGTATAAAGAATCGGGCTGCAGCCACTGCAGTGGAGTCTTGGAGGGCCCAGGATATCCCCTATTGGGTAAAAGACCAATGCCTGACATCCTCTTTTGCGTGAAAGGGATTGCAGCACCAGACACTTGGTTTCTTCTGGAGACAGCACATGCCACACCCAGGAATACTGTCCCTACCTGTTTACCAGGTGGCCAAGAGGATCGCCAGCTCTCCCTGGGGCCTGGACGAGAAATGGACTCTTGTAGCAGCTCCCGCCTGTGGGACAAGCTGCCCTGCCACTGGGCCATCCATCCAATAGACCCTCGGGTACTGGAAGCGTCATTTGAATAAAAAGAGATCATGTGGAGTTTATGGCAGTTCCCAGTGACAAAACAACAATTCAGGCCTCTGGGATTCTGGAGGATGCCCATGCCATCGCCAGCAGTATTCTATACCTTTTGAGAAAGCTCCTGGCACATTTCTGGGCATGTTTCTTACTGAATGCTAGTCCGGGGAGACGTCCTGTGACCATTGCATCCAAGCTGTCTACTGTGATCGAGGCCTGTCGGAACTGGCAAGTCACAAAGTCAGACAGGCTCAGAAGCTGTCCACTGTGAGATGGAGATGGGTGGGACCAGAAACAGGAGGGAGTTGCACAAGCAGGGAGCCCAGACTCCCTGGCCACCCATCAGGGTTACAAGAGTGCCTATTCCCAGCTCTCACCTATTGCCAAAGAGCATCACATATGACCAACTGAGAGAGGAGAGAGAAAGCCCAGGCTTGATTTATGATGGGTCAACTTGTCAAGGACTGTGGAAGGGCCGAGATTTTACCTCCCTTACCCTGTGAGTGAACAGGTTATCCTGCCACCATTGTGCAAGATCAGAAACAAAGAATTTTCTAACTCAATGCAATAGCAATAGCTGGGGTATCAGCATTTTTTTGTTTGTTTGCACCAGTTCCCTGAGCTCCAATCCCTGTAAGGCAATGCAAAAAATGCTAAGTGACACCTGCTGCCCAAAGGTCATCACTGGCTTCACTATCCAGGTGTTTACAGTATGTGTGATGCTCAGTTTCAGAATCCCTAACAGTATAGCCCCCAGCAGGGGACCCACGTCACCGTGAAGGAAATAAGGTGGACACAGGGGATCCCTCATTGCATCACCCATCATGCCCATCCCATATCTGCCAGTCTCAGAATTCTGGAATGACCTTCTAAAACTGTGGTGTCCACGTATGCAGCGCGTATGTACACGTGTGTACTGTGTGTGTGGCATATGTGCAGGAGTACAGTGTGGGGTTAGTGTGTATATGTGTGTGATATATATGGATATGTGTATTGTGCTGTGTGTGGCATGCATGTGTATGTAGTGTGCATACTGTGGTGTGTGCACATGTGTTTGGTGCATGGGGTATATGTAAATGTGTGTGATACGTGGTCTATTTTATGAATCTGCAGTCTGTGTGTGGCATGTATATGGATGATGTGTACATAGGTGTGTGGTATATGTAGAGAATGTGTGTGTTGGGTTGTGTACATGTTTGGTGTGCCTGTGTGCATATGTGTCTGGTGCATATGGTGTGTGTACAATATGATACATGGTGTATGTATATATGGGTGTGTGTAGCCTGTGTAGACTGCATGTATGATGTGAACATGCACGGGGTGTATGTGGTCTTCCAGCTGGACATTAAGCCCTTTGGGGACAGCTAGTGTCTCTTACTCCTGTCACTTCCAGAGTATCTCATCACTCAGCAAGGTCTTGAGAGCATTGTTGGCTGATGGGAGCCCATTTCTCAAGTAGCTTGAAGGCTGTGTGACTCCCTTAGTTGCCCTTGACAACTGGACTCCAGGGCATCGCCTCCCATGTACACTGCACCACCCAGCATGCTGGGCTGGGAACTAATCAACTGTGACATCGGCAGTCACACTCATGCTCAAACCACCCCTGTGCATGTGACAGGGGCGCAGGCACACAACCGCACGCATCACCCTGTCTGGGCTCCACACAGCACGGCATTCCTAACCAGCAGGCTGGCTCGTGAGAGGGATGTGCGGTCGACAGTTCCGTGTTGCGTCGCCGTCTGGTCCAGCGCTGTCTTTGCAGACAGCGGAGCTCTTCTCTCAGAAGCTGCCTATGTCCCCATCCAGGGACGGAGTCCGGCAGGGGCAGCAGCAGGCTCATGGCCAGATGCCTCCATCCATTTCTCCCTCTTTTTCTTTTTCAGCCTTTAACATGCTTTCCTTTCTTGGCTTAACCTTCCTTCTCTTACCCACCCAGTAAAAACTGTGGACCTTCAATAATAGCCATTTATCAAGTACTTACTCTGCGGCAGGTATGACCCTACAGGACCTCTGATCCTTGGGATAACCAGCGAGGTCGGCGTTCTAATCTCACTGGAACAGATAAGGAAACTGAATCCAGGAGGCTGAGGGCCTGCCTTCTGGAGCTGTGGGTGGAAGCCAGGTCCCTCTGTCCCTTCCCATTGTACCACTCGCATGCGGGGCCACCCACGTGGCAGCAGCCAGTGCCTAGCGTTGTCTGGGTGTGCTAGAAAGAGGAGGGGCTTCTTCCCTCTCTAAGCTTTATTGCGGGGGGTGGGTGGGAGGAAGATGCTGCATTCTCATCTGAATTTCTCCCAATGGAGCAAAGCTCCATTTCCATATTCTTTCTTTTGGCATTTCTGTTAGCCAAAGGACAAAAATTAAAATCTAGAGACACTCACAAAATGCTGCAGCTGTTCACTACTCCAACCAAGAAAGTAGTGACCAAGGGCTGCTTTCCTGTTGCTTGGCCATCAATCTGTGTCTTCAAAGGACTGTCCCCTTGCACAGGGCTGGTCCGCGGTAGCAGCTAACCCTGCCCTGCACCGGATCAGGGGACTTCCTCCACCAGTTTCAGTCCAGTCCCCTGGGATGTTCACAGGCCTGTCTGTGGCAGAGGTGTGCTCTGCCACAGTGTTCCTCCTATTGTCTAAATTGGCTCTTCTCTCCTTTGGCTCCTTAAGAAAAACCTGTCCCTGCTAGCAAGAATGTGTCTGTGGCACGGAGGCAGGAGACAAAAAGAACACAGTGACGATGACCACAATGAGCACAATTTTGGATAAGACCTCAGAGACTCAAATCCTGTTTACACCGTATACAAATTCAGTGATACGGCAATTTGCTTTCTTTCTGTAAGCCTCAATTTCCTCACCTGTGGTTGTGAGGACAGTGCAGTGTGCAGAGCTGACCCGTGGATGTCTGGCGCAGGATGAACGTTCACTGCTATCATTAGAGTTTTTAGTTAGAATGAAGAGGAGACTATGTTACATTTGCATGATTGTCCTTTTACTGTAAGCCATTAAATGGTGCATCCATTTAGATTTCTAGTCCAAAAGAACACAGATTTGATTAATTATAACAAGAATTTCAAATATCTCCATTATTCAGAAATAACCTACAG
Organism: Saccopteryx leptura; assembly: GCF_036850995.1. NCBI lineage: Eukaryota > Metazoa > Chordata > Mammalia > Chiroptera > Emballonuridae > Saccopteryx > Saccopteryx leptura. The sequence goes on along the minus strand of NC_089503.1, from coordinate 211,503,548 downwards.
AGTCTTAGTTTGTCTTTTCCTTCCTCTCTTCTTTCCCAGTTATTTGTTTATTTGTTTGATTGTTTGTTTATTTTAGAGAGATAAGTAGCAATTATGTAGTCAGGTTCATGGGCTCTTCCTCTCCCTGATACCTGGCTAAGATTTCACCTTGATGAAACAAGGTCACATCCTGATCCAAGTTCTCCCCACCTTCAACCCATCCCTGCTCCCCGGGCTCAGCACTGTCTCGCCTCTCCAACCCCGCTTAGCATCAGACACTGCCAAGACTAGGCATCCAAAATTGTTTTCTTTTAAACTGTATCTGCCTACTTAAAGTTGGACCGTTTTATTGGTTCTGCAGGACTGTCCTGCCCCTCAGAGAATGCTTGAGCGTGTTAACTTGTTTTGAACTGCAGGTCAGAAGCAGGGTCCTGAATCCGGACCACGTCTGTGGATTTACCAGGCTAATGGCATTTGTATTCTTCCATGGCCCTGAAGTATCTTCCCTGGCTCTTCCTAGAAACGCAATAAAGTAAACTCTCCTGACAAAGCAAATTAGGAGTAATAGGCGGGTTTGGGGCACTGCTGGTGACTCAAAGCAAACCTATTTCTAGATAGTAAAGTATGAAAAGAGAGAAAGATCTGGTTGACATTGAGGAACATTGAACATTGATGAATGAATTGCTTTTACTCAGCCTTTCAAGTTCTCTTTTTCTCCTCTCACTGTCTTTCTCTGTCTCTTTCTCTCTTTCTCTCTGTGTCTCTCTGTCTCTGTCTCTGTCTCTCTCTCTCTCTCATACACATCTTGAAAGGGTGCCTAGTTCCTGCAGATCATACTTATGTTAAACTCAATTCAAACACAGATGCACTTGAGGCATTAGGGGTCAGTCATTCATATTTAAAAATCTTTAAATTCCACTAAATTATTAAAACTGGACCATAGACTTTCACCTCACTAATAAAGTGACCTCCTTGTTATGAGTGAGGCTATATTTGATACTAAATATGCCGCAGATTTTACAGCACTCAATCCTGACACTGTGAATGAGTGCCTCCTACACGTGGTGGTATCTCACTTTGATTAAAAATGGGATAAATCAATGAGAGTCCTTTTACCCAAAGCTGTGTCCCTTTCACATGGAGGTCAGCTACGCTCTAATTGGATGAAATATAAATCATATTTCTTTCTGCTTTCCATATTCAGTTTGGGATCCTGACCTGTGTTGTGTCAAGAAATCACAGGGAAACCATCCTGTGTCATCCAGCCTGGCTCAATTCAAAGATGGCCTCCTTAAAACATTGAATGGTATTAAATGCAATTTTAAATAAGGAATGAAAAGTTTATAGGGATATTTTTTGAAAAGCTTCTAGCGGTATAGAAAATGCAGTGAGAACCTTGACCCCTTGGGCTTTCCTGTGTCATGGAAATGTTGAGCATAAAAGAAACATGTAATTCCCACCAGTGACACCTGTCATGTGTTCCCCAGGAGAGGTGACAAGGAAGAGCTCCTAGCATCTTGATCAGTTGAGCAGCCAGTTTCTCCTTGCTTTAGGATTCATTGGTCTGGTCTCTTAATTTCTGTAAAGGTTAGAAATGCTGACCTTTAGTAAAATGGGTAGATCCCATTTCTGGTTTTTTTTTCTGTTAAATAGCTTATTTTGAAGATTTGGAAGAAAACTGTGCTAAGTTAGTTTTCATTCCACACGCACACTCTCTAAACTTGAAAGTAAAACAGGAGTACTCAAAGGGAAAGGAAATACGGGAATATACACAGCCATTTTGAACACTGGACACAGTCTAGGCAGGCAAAAGTCCATTTGTTTCACCCTCGGCCTCCCAGCTCCCGAAACACAGGTGCTCCCATTAGGGTTATCAGATCAAATACAGGATGCCCATTAAATGTGAATTTAAGATAAACAAAAAATAATTTTTGATATGTTTGACCCAATAATTGCATACAGTTTTTCCTTAGCGAAAATTGGCCACCCTACCCCACAAGCTTTTAAGCATACACCCCACAGCTGTCCTGGGGAGTCCGAGCTAACGAGACAAATAACCCCACAGTATCAAGAGCAACCTACCCATCATTAAATCAACCTTCCATTTTGCAGATGATCAAATAGAGGTCCCAGAGATAAAAGCCGTTTTCTAAGAACGCAGAGCTCCCTGCCCGTCTCCCAGGGCAGTGCCACTCCCTCTAAGGACCATGCCTTCCTGAGGAGTGGGATTCTGACTTTCGAATTAGCCCCTGAGCAAGTGCACCGCATTTCTCCATGCCTCTGTCAACTGGAGCGATGAGGACCCAGCGCAAGTGCAGTCCACAGCCTCTCGAAGAAGGAAAGTAGGACTGGCCGCCTTCATGGAGGGAAGGAGAGCAGGGAGCCAAATACAGCAAACAAAGCACAGATTAGCATCTCAATACATTATCCTGCCGCAGAGGCCTTCCACGCAGGTTTTCTTAGAGTCGGGACACACTCATGTTAGTAATTTGTGATTACTGCGGGTGGTTACAGAATGTTCCCGCCTCAGAGACCTTTCAGAATCAGAGAGAAAACCATTTGTCTTTGTTAGCCAACTAGCAGCCCTACCTGGAGACCCGCAGGAGGATGAATTTCAATGACATCCCCAGAACTCTTCTGAACCTTGGAATCCATAAAAATTTAAACAACTAATATCATAATGTTCAAACCCAAGACTAGAATAAATGCAAAAGTAGCTCAGTGTTATTACAGAGCTTCACTATTACTCAGGGCTTTGCAGAATCAAGGAAAATCCCTCCGAAGGCCATGGGAATGCCCTGATTGAGTTCCCGAAACTCCATAAGGAGGGCGCAGAGCACTGGTTGATGATAATTAAGGATGCTCTTTATATGCATACAAGATACTCACTTTCCTTAGTATTTGCAAGGATGCCTTCTAGAGAGTAGGCAAACAGGAAAATGCATTGTTCCCCTATAAACAGGGATAATCAAGGTCAGGTACCAACATATCAAGACTCTGGAGACAGTAGCTGAGGGGGCTTTATTTTCAACCCTCCCATTTCCCACTTCTGCTTTTCCTGGGCATGCTGATTACAGGAGCAGGAAGAGTGTTTGAGGGAAGCCCTCCACATCCCCCTGCCCCAGATGGTCCTAAATTGCAGACGTGGGGAAGGCTGCCTGCTCTCCAGCCCTGGCTAGCTGGATGAGGGACTTGCAAGGTAGAGAGGCAAGTTCTCTGGGACCCAGGTGACAAAAACTGGGGCTAAAAAGCAGGAAATGCAGCACAGCCTAATTAAGCTTCCCACGTAACCCAAGTAACCAAAAAGTTAAGTCATGAATATTACAGTTGGAATTACTTAATATATTTGGGAACTGGGCAAGGCTTTGGAATTTCCTTAGTAAAGAAATGAGGGGCTAATTACCAGAAATAATTTGTCAGTATTTATTATTTGGGGAAAACCCTTCTTCCCTAAACCTGTAGAAGGAGCATCATTAGCATAAAACTCCACCCCCACCCCAAACCTTTACTCAGCCCCAGGGGAAGAAAGAGTGATTTAATACGGTGCAGACTTTGAGAAGAAGAAACTGAGTGCAGGCCACCTGGTCTCTCTCTCTCTCTCATCTCTCTTGTCCACTGGAAGCAGGTTCTGTTCACCTCCTTCAGGGACAGTGGTCCCTTGTGGGGAGGGGATAAGATGGTGTGCTCAGGTACAGGGCTGTTGAGTAAGTTGGTTTAAATCTGGTGTTCGGGCCCTGACCCGTTGGCTCAGCTTTAGGGCATCAGTAGGTGTGTGGAAATTCCTGAGTTCCATTCCTGGTCAGGACACACAGGAGAAGTGACCATCTGCTTCTCCACCCCTCCCCCTACTTTATCTCTCTTTCTCTCTCTCTCTCTCTTCCCTTCTCTCAGCCATGGCTTGAATGATTCTAAGTTGGCCCTGGGCGCTGAGGATGGCTCCATGGCCTTGCCTCAGGCACTAAAATAGCTTAGTTGCTGAGCAGCAGCCCAGACAGGCAGAGCATTACCTGGTAGGGGGCTTGCTGGGTGTAACTGGGTTGGGGGTATATGCAGGAGTCTGTCTCTGCCTCCCCACCTCTCACTTAATAAAAAAAAATCTAGTGTTCAGTATTTGGAAGACCACTTGTCCTTGTCTTCCAAAACATTAAAGCCACATTCCAAACTTGAGCTTTGGTAGTAACGTAGGTGAAAGTTAGACCTCCATCTACCTCAGTCTTTTGTCTTGTTTCTCAACTGGTTCTGAATTCCAGCAGATTTATTGGGGCCTCTCAAATCCCCACATCTCCATCAAGGGATTCCTTTGTTGGTAATAGAAGTTACTGAATCACAAAACTGGGCATATCATTATATGCTCATATAAGTTCACTAAAAGGAGAGAGCATGGGTCCAAGAGAACACAGCACAAAGCAATCTGACCTGGGTATGGGTTTTCCTGATGGCACGTGCTTGACCTGCACTCTGAAGGAAGAAAAGGATTTAACCAAGTGGAGAATGGGAAAGACAGAATGTTCTGGTGGAAGCAACAGTGTGTGCAAAGGCCCTGTGTCCCATGTGAGGAACTGGGTGAAACTGGGCTAAGTGCAGAGAGACAGGGAGAGAGTGTGTGTGATGAGCTGGAAAGGTAGATGTAGCCAAAATACACAGGTCCCGATGACCATGTTAAGGATCTTGGTCTTCATCCTCAAGGTACTTTATACCCCAGTAAGGATTTAAGCAGAGAATAGGGAGGGTGGAGGATGACATGATCACACTTACAAACCAAACATGGATTCTGTCTGCACTGGGAAGAACACATGGGGTAGGGGGCAGAGTGAATACATAAAAATGATTGCACTTGCCTCGTGTTGATGTAAGAAACATCCAAACCTGTAGAGGAGTTTTATGAGTTTATCTGAGCCAACCTGATGACAATTGCTGGGAAGCAAAATCTCAATGGATTAAGGAAATGCTTCTGAGAGTAGCATTTTGCAGCTTATTTATACATCACAGCCCTAGGAGGAGAGGTAAAGCGGTTACATGAAGTGCATTTGTGGTAGATTAGGGAGGAGGAAAATGCGAAGCAGGGGCATCTCTGAGACTGGATAAAGAGTAAAACGGAGACATCGGTGGGTACAGGATAGTTAACAATGAACATTTATAGTACATAGAGATGGTATGTTGGGAACAACGAGAGGTTCGAGGTCTCCTCTTCTGGTGTAGTGGGTGTGACCTGAGGGGTCCCAAAGATTACTCTGTTATCTTAGATGCAAAAAGACAATAGACAGGATTATTTATGGTAAAAATGGACCTTTGACAAGGAAGCTTCAGGCTTACAACGTGACTACCTGCCCTGACTCGCTTTTAGTTAGGAGTTTTTATGTTCATACCATCTGATGCGGTTACTTTTGGTCTCTGAGTTTCTAAGGCCCGCCATGCAGGCCTCCCCGAGCTTGTCAGGTTTAGTGTGTGGCCCTTTCCCACCCACAGCAGGTGAGCGTTAGGACCAGAATTATGTCAGGGAGTAGAGCTGGTTGGTAGTGGGTAGTCCCTTTCCTGGCCTAAAGGAGAATCACACTCTTAGGCAGCTAGACTTAGTTCACACAGATATTTCAAAAGACGCAAAAAGGAAACTACAGATTATGTAAACAGGAAGAATTGCAAGTGTACCCAAGTTCCAAAATTCACTATGACAAAAATTTGCTTTTACTAAATATTTTGAAAATAGAGATTTTTTTTTTATTGACGAGGGAGAGAGAAACAGAAGCATTGATCTGTTGTTCCACTTATTTATGCATTCATTGGTTGATTCTTGTATGTGTCCTGACCAGGGGTTGAACCTGCAACCTTGGCTTATCAGGATGATACTCTAACCAACTGAGCTACCCAGCCTGGGCTCAGATACAGTAAAGAGGTTTTTTAAAACTGTTTGTATTTGTTTTACTTTCTCTGTCTCCTTAGAAAACCAACAAACTTCTGATCATATAAATTCTATCCAGGACCACTCTCACGTGAGCCTTCCCTGGACAGCAACCTGCATCCCCTGTGGGTGATATTTGTTAAGTGACTGATACAGAAATCAGTGGTCATCACAGTCTCTGGATAGGTCCCCACTGTTTCATTTTAGGCTTTGTTTGTTTTTATGCTGCTTTTCTACTAAAATGGGAAAATAATCATCTCTCTGTCTGTCTAAAAATATCACTTTGTAAATATTCTTCAAAATCTCCTAAGCTGCTTGAAACTATTTCTCTCCGTTTTCCACCAAAAGCACGAGGATCAGTTATCCCTTGATGAAATTATTGACTATACACCCCTCATGACCTCCTTCAATAGCAAGTAAATATTCCCTCCCTAACAATGGCTGTGGAATGGAATAAAAATAGAACAGTGTGGAGACTATGGAAATTCTTTGAGGTTTAATAAAAGATTTCTCAGAGGATCCCAGGAGGCTAGTCTTACACCAAAGGGTTTGGTGACTCGCAACAGCGCCCCCTACCTCTCAGTAGGTGGGGTCTGCAGATTCCTGCTTGCCCAAAAAGTCACAGACATGAGTCTGTGTTGAGCTGTATGTAGCTCTTTAAGCTTAAAAACAAACAAACAAAAAAAAACCCCTACTCTAAAGAATGAAATCTCTTAGTTGCCTTTCAAAATTTTATTAATTTAGAGTAGGGGAAATAACAATATTTTCTTTTTATTTAATTCTGAAGAGCCTGAATTTTAGGCTCATCTTCAAGAAACTTTTTTAAAAAGTCACTTCCACATATACAAAAACTCATGTTAAGTTTGCAGACATGGGCCTTGCATTTATGCTGTTAGTAGGTGCATGAAACCTCTAACTAGGCTGACCAACCATCCCAGTTTACCCAAGACCTAGCGTAATTCCTGGAGGCAGGAATTTTTGTTTTAAAACTGAAATAGTTAGGGAAAAACTGAGATAAGTTGGGCACCCTTCCTAATATATAAGGTTTGTTAATTTTCTCAAGAAGTGAAAGCATGAATCGATCAATAAGTGAGGATTTCTGCCTGCTCAGTACCCTGCTAGGCACCGTGAAAGGTACGGAAGGAAGGGGAGTCATGAGGTCTGTCCCTCGCCTGAAACTCTGCGGCTCCTTCATTGCCCCCCAGGGCTTTATAACCTAATTTCCCTGAAATATTCGCTGCCTGCTTAGTAAATACTACTTGTCATCAGGCCTCGTGGTGGGTGCTTGGGATGCAAAGATGAATGAGAACCTGACTCTTCTGTGAGGAAGACAGACCCAGATAAAATACAGCACAATGCGGTAAGGGCTATCATAGCGTGCGGTGAAGTCCCCAGCACATGCGACACAGTAGGACACGGCTAACTGTCGCTGCAGATAGAGGCAGACACAAACATGGACCAAGCTGTCTGTGATGTTTCAGGCAAGTGGTGGTCTGGACTCTAACTCATAAATACTGCAATTGTTCAGAACCTTCTCTGAACAGTGATTATCTCTGTGTGTCCAGAGGAAGACCTTATTGAAAAGACAGGATTTGCCTGACCTGTGGGGGTGCCGTGGATAAAGCATCGACCTGGAACGCTGAGATCACCAGTTCAAAACCCTGGCCTTGCCTGGTCAAAGCACATATGGGAGAAGCAATTACTATGAGTTGATGCTTCCCGCTCCTACCCCCTTTCTCTCTATCAATAAATAAAATCTTTTTTAGAAAAAGATAGGATTTAAGATAGACTTGGGTAAACTTTTAATATGTATAAATATAAATAAATATAAAAGAGGCTCTTGCACAGGCCAACTATACTACTACGGTATGAATCAAAGATTATGATTGATCCAGTTCTCTGCACCCAAGGTGCAGAAACTAACCAACGCCAGTAAGATGAATAGGCAGAGATGATATAACAGAGTGTAGTGGCATCGCCCCAAGTACAGACTAGAGGCAAGACAGCTTACCACCCCTGGGTGTGCAGTGGCTTTAACAAAAGAAGGGAGTTCCGCGTGGAAGGTGAGTTTGAGAAAACTAGGTAAAGGTCAGATGCTAAAGGATTATGAATTGCCGCAAAGTTTGAAACTGCCCTGTAGACACTGGGGACCCACTGGAGGCTTCTGAGACAGGAAGTGCTGCGGTGAGAGTCATGTTGTCAGAAGCTTAATCTGGCCAAAGTCATTCCCTGGGTCTTGCATGATTTAGAAAAGACTCTGAGTTAGTGAATTAAAGCCAAGGGAGTGTTAACACGTGCAGAAGGGGTATTAGAGAAAACTCTCCCTTTTTACTGCAGAATACAGCTGCTGGCTTGGGGGCGGGGTGGGGGAGGCTTTGGCATCTCCCTGGGAGGTTTAGGGAATTGAAACACCTGCAGAGAGAGAAACTGGGACCTCCTCTACGGAGAGGATGGTGGCAGCCGTGGATGAATCTTTTCCTCCACGAAGAGCATCTCATAAATGAGGGAGGTCACTTACAAGGAGACACCCAGCGGACAGGATCTTCCAGCTCCCATTTCAAAATGAAAAACAAACAGAAAAGTGGTTACACCTAGGTGTGTCTAGACTGAGCTACACAAAAGGGAGAAGCAGCAGCATCTGCACCGTTCCGTGTCATAGACTCTTTCACATTCCTTTCTCATAGTCTATTTCCATTTCTAATTCCACCTGCACGAAATAGAATTCTGCCTGCTTGTAATTACTCATGCATACATGAATACTAGTCAGTAGAGTTGTTCCCCTATTTACGACAGTGTGGTACATAGTAACTTAGGGGTTGCTTCTTTTCGCCATGATTTTAAATGTGCAACGGGTTTTTTTTCTAAAACACATATTTGCAGATGTCACTTTAAACACTATTTCGTGAGATTATATTTTCCATAGAAAACAGATGTCTGCAATTATCTGTTTTTTGACCTCTGAGACTTATCAAAGTCAAATAGGTAATCATCCAATCAGACGGGCTATCATTATCAGAAGAAAAGTAATTATAATCTGAATATGTTTGAACATGATTATTATAAGCTTTAAACTGTTACACTTTTGATTGGGGCAGAATTGGAAGACATTATCACTTCATAATTCAAATGATGTAATTTTGCTTGTTTTTGTCATTTAGAATCTGGAGAGCTAAATTTACTTAACAATATAATTCTTTAAACATGAACAAATTATGCAATACTCTCTTTAAAACCATGAGAATGCTTCTCAAAATCTTGACAGTGAAATTAGGGGATTTTTTTTTAACTAGAGCAAATCAGAGTACAGCGCGGAGCCTGTCAGAATGGGAAGCTTGAGGCAGACCTGTTCATTTGACAGACACGGTGTCATCTGCTTGGTTCCGTTAAAAAGACCAGCCCCCTTCCCTCCTGCCTTTGGAGGCCCACCCATCACTGGCCCAGGGCAGACAGCGAGGCCAAACACAGATATGATGAGTGAGAGGGGCGAGAAAAAAAAAAGCAAAAGCATATAAGAAAAAAGAAATCTTTCACAAGAAGGTGTGTGTGAGTAGGAGAACGAATTAGATTCAAAAGTGAAACTGAGAATTTTTTAAAACACTTAAGGACTTAGGGTGTGGGGAACATTGAAAACCTGGTGCTTAATAGATGTGGAATAACAGAGCATTTCCCAGTGGAAATGATTTTAGACAAAGACAGCACAGTCTTTTCATCCAGCTGTTTGACCTGGGCGTGTGCTTCACGTAGTGGGATAGCCTGATGTTTTCCCAGACCCCTGTCTTTCGCACCGTGGGTTCAGGCTGGCGTGCTCATCTCCTTGGGAGGGCGGTGGGGTAGAGGGGCTTTCCTGGGCGGTGGCTGCGGCCCGAGTTCACACTGAGTTGGTGATCGTGATCGTGTGTACTGTGAGCACGTGGGGCCCTGTGGGAGAATTCTTGTAGCTCAGAAATGTTCGGCATTTGTGCTCTCTGAATATGGCACGGGCTGAAGTTAGAAACAGAGGATGGAAGACTTGAAAGGTATTGAGTGGTTATTTTTCCACAAGCACAGTGTTTCTTAGGGCAGTGATTTGAGAGCTGCCCGTTCACCTTGTAATTCTCGTTCAGCAACGTGAAGACCTGAGGTTTCTCTCCAATATGGCAGAACTTGTGTAAACGCACTTCATACCTTTCCACCTCCCTTATTCATTTTACCCCTTTCTTGTTGTTTCTTCCTGACTTGATTCTTCCCTGCCTCCGCCATGCCTATGTGCCCAATTCCTTCATTTAACAAAGACCTGGTAAGTGTCTGCTATTGGCTAAACACTGGATAGAGCAGTGAACAAAACAGACAAAGATCTCTGCCCGTCTGGAACTTATCGTCTAGGTAAAGTCTTGCTAATTCCAGCTGCTGAAATGTTAACTGAGAACAAAGGCACTGACAAAGCTATCGAGGATTTAAGGCAGAGCTTGCTTTGTCACTCAGGGACTCAGTGTCTCTGTGGGTAGGGTCCATGGATAGTGTGCACTGTTAAACTCCCGGAGGGTCGTAGTTCGGACCCTCCAGAACTGTGAGAGAGATGACTCAGGGTGCAACTCCCCCACCGGAGACAGTGGGACCTTTGTAAAATGGTTAATCTGGTGCTACCAGGAGATTTCCAGGTGCCTCTTTGACTTTCCCCCATGGACAGGTGCCCCTTTGGAAGGCTGGCCTGCACAGGTACCTCCTTTGCTCTGTCCTGTGCTGCAGAGACTAGAGCTCACAACTTCATTAGTCCTTCAAAGGCAGAGATTCTGTCTTAGTAACATGCATAGTGATGTATAACTCCCTAGCACAGTGCCTGGCCCAGCATGAGCACTCAGCAGCCTCTAAATGAATTAATGGTCGTCAACTTCGCTTGCCCAAACTTTCGACACTTTGTTCCGTCCACTTGCAAAGAACATGGTCTGTGTTCTCCCTATTGGTCACAGACCCTCAGTGAAACTTACTATCTGACAGGGTGTCAAAGTGGATATTTCCAGCTACATTCTTACTCTAAATGTCATCTACCCTAGGCATTTAAATTGTGGCACTGCATTTAGGTGGGGATATTTTGTTGATGTTTAGTGCGACGTGCTGAGTGTTTTGTACGCTGTGCGCTGCTTCTGATGGATTTTGCTTATTAAAGTGAGTGGCCTCCGCCACATCTCCCCTCCCTTCTCTTTCCTTCTAATCTTCTTTCAAGTAACCAAGGCAACCTATTAACACTTGGTGTTTTCATAAGATCTCGCACCTTTTGTGCCGCCTTTGAGCCTTGTGATCATACCATTTCCCGTCTTTTCACAATAGCCTTTCTCCTCAGTTTTGTCTGAGCTCCTTTTATTCAACTTTCAAGATCCACCTAGCAAGCATGATGGCCCTGTCATCTCTGAGTGGGGGGACTAGCAATCTGAATGACATTTTTTTCCCCCTACAAAGCCATTCTGGCTACTACAAACCATCTCTTCTCCCTTTCATTGCTTAGTGTGATTATTTTTTGTAGACATTATCCAACAGCTTACCATTTTATACAGTCAGAGCTGCCCACCTGTGTACTCGAGGGGCTGGATGACCAGCAGGATAGCACGTGGGCAAAAGCGTGGGGTGAGGGTCCAGCAGACCCGGGCTTCTGTCCAGGCCTTCCTCTTCATGAAGAAAGGACCTCTCTAGATTTCAGCTTTGCCATCTGTAAGCCAGGGTCATTGTATCTGCCCATATTCAGCATGTTTTGTTTTGTTTTATTCAGATACTTTGACATCTGGAGCCTGGCTGACCCGGAGAGACTGCCCTTCCCGGAGCCAGCCACTTCTGCAATTGGCAAGGGACTGGCTTGCAAGCAGGGCTTTCATGGGCATACCAGACCGTCTAGAACCCACCCCCAGCCACCTGCTTTATGGTCTCCCATCTTTACGCCATTAGTCCCTTGCCCTAATCCCTCCAGGGCAACTAGGGGCAGACCCTAGGGACCCGGCTGCCACTAAAATGATCTAAACCAGTCGGTGCTGAGCTGGCTTGCCCTGCCTTGCCATGCCCTTCCCACAGAAGCCTCACAGAGCTTCCTGCCCACGGTTTGCCCCACTCCCTCTGCTTGATGCCTGACCCTGTGCTTCCCCATGTGGCCCCTGTGCTATGCCATGCTGTCTCTTGTATCTAGGGAACTGTGACTAGAAACTTCTTTATGACAGTCATTTCCATGCCTGATTAAAACTAATCCTGCATATGCTTTTAAGTAAGACTCCCTATGTTTATGGTTGTGGTTCTCCACTGGAGGTGATCTTTGACTCCCGGGGGACATTTGGCAACCTTTGGTGACATTTTTAGTTAACATGGGAAAGAGGTGCTACTGGCATCTAGTGTGTAGAGGCCAGGTATGCTGCTAACCATCCTATAGTGCACAGAACGGTCACCTAAAACAAGAATTATCTTGCCTGCTCTGGCCAGGTGGCTCAGTGGATAAAGCATTGTCCCAGCTTGCCGAGGTAATGGGTTCAAACCCCAGTCAGGGCACAAATGAGAAGTAATCAATGAGTGCACAACTAAATAGAACAACTAAGTAGAATAACAAGTTGATGCCTCTCTCTATCTGTCTCTCTCTCTCTCTCAAATCAATGGAAAAGAATTATCCTGTCTAAAATGTCAAGCATAGCAACGTTGAGAAACCCTGGGTCACAGTAAAATACTTACTAAAGTGACTCTCAGACTATAGTGTGTGTCAGGATCACCTGGAGGGCTCATTAAAATACATGTTGCTGAGCCCACTCCTGGAGTCTCTAACTCAGTAAGTCTGGGACAGGGCCTGGAGACTTACACCTCTAAAGGTTTCCAAGGTGATACTGATGGTGTTGGAGCCGCCTTAGCCTAATTCATAGCAGTCATTTAATAAACATCTCATCATTGTTACCGTATTATTTTATCAGGTCAGTTAATTCAGACACTGAGCCTTAAACTTCATGTCCTATACATCTCTGGGGTTTGCAACAGGCACTTCATGAAAGAGGCTGATCCCTATTTGACTTTGAAGCATTACTAAGTGGTGAACTCTACTTACTAAGGTACACTTGGGACTTGATTAGAAACTTGTCTAAGTAGGCATATGTTTCAGTTAGCTATTACTGCATAACAAATCGCCCCCAAATTTAGTGGCTTAAACAACCATTTTATTATATCTGATGATTTTGTGGGTCAGGAAGCTGGGCAGGGCCCGGCTAACTGGTCTTGTTTTGTGGGGCACTGATGGAAGCTTCTCAATGGCTGATGGGGCCATTCATCCACAGTCTGATACTGTGCTGGAGTGGCTGGATAACAGGGCTCCACTGGGACAGTCAACCTGAGCGCCCCCACATGGCCAGTTCTCATGGTGACCACATGCTAGTCAGACTCATTACAGGGCAGCTGAGGACCCTAAGAATGTTCCAGCCAACAGGGTGAAAACTATGTAGCTTTTTAAAAAAGATTTTATTTATTCATTTTAGAGAGGAGAGAGAGAGAGAGAGAAAAGGAGGGGGAGGAGCAGGAAGCATCAACTCCCATATGTGCCTTGACCAGGCAAGCCCAGGGTTTTGAACTAGTGACCTCAGCATTCCAGGTTGATGCTTTATCCACTGCGCCACCACAGGTCAAGCCCTATGTGGCTTTTTAAGATGCTGTCTCAGAAGTCCCATTGTGTGACTTTTGCTGCAATCTATTAGTCAAAGGATATACAACACCGCCCCCCCCCCTTCCCTCCAAAGGGTAGGGGATGTGGCTCCCACATTTTAAGGGGAAGAGTGTGATAGAATTTGTTGGCTGTGTTTTTACGCCCTCACAGAACATTGGCTGCAGCCCTGTTTCCTATGAATAGAGTAGAGAAAATAAGTACATGACCCTAGGGCTTTATCATTTTATTCTGCCCTTCTGCATTCCGAACTTTTCATGTTACCTCTTATCCCCGAATATATCTTTGCAAGCCAGACAACCTCCCCACTACTGTCTTCATCGTATGACTCTGACGTGGAAGAAGTACCCATATACCTGTCAGAATCGCCTAGTGCAGTAAAACCCACGACGAAATGCCCGTCCCTGTTGCAAGTTCATTACACAGCATGAAAAATGGCATCCGCCAAGGACCCAGTCCCAGAGGGCGTTCCTCTCCCCGCGTTGCAGTCTCCGGCACCTGTGATACAAGTGGGCTCGTGTCCCCTTCCCCGGCGCGGCCATGGGCTCTGTACAACCGGACTCCAGCGTGAAGCTCTTACTCTCTGAGGGATGCCTTCCCTCGTGTCTCTGGGGCTGCCGTGTCCCCTGCGAGATCCGGGCTCTCGGAGCTGCTCAGCATGGCAGCTGGAGCTAAATGATGACCTCACCAGCAGCCAGAGATTGTTCGGGCTGCATTACTCTCCTCGATTATCCAAAAGGGAAAACAAAGTGTCATTTAAAAAGGCAGCTTGTGCTCTTCCAGTACAATAAAGGATCTTCTGGAAATCTTTTTTTTTTTTTTTTAATGATGTTGTCATGTCTGCTTTGTTTTGTTTTATCACTTTTATCATTTCTTAGCAGAGGCCCAAGTGACTTAGCTGGGGTCAGGGGGGGGTGGGGATTTGTAATGATTCATTTGTATACACGTGTCCTAGTGGGACCTCAATGCCGAGGAAATATCATTGGAATATTAAATTAGTGGCACTCAACATTATTCTCTGTTCTGTTTAAAAACAGATGCAAGGCACAGACATGATAGAGGCCCAAGAGTGCCATGGTAATTCAGTGATTCATGGGCCCCCCAGAGCCCCTTGGCTGTTTCAAAACTGAGTTGACATAGCTTTCTCCTTGACCTAGATGCCTTATTTTAGTGAATGTTTTAGCTACTTCCCCCCCCCACACACATCAATTCCTCTGTTAAAGCCCTTTAGACAGCAGCTCAGGTGGATCTGGAGAGGATGGGAGCAAGCAAGCACACACCCAGCTGTCCCGAAGATCCCTTGCTTTCCAACAAACCTGTCCCAGCCATGTGTGCCCAGGTTGGTCCTTCACAGCAGTCACCTTGAATAGGAGCTGACCAGCTCCCAAGACCAGTGAGTGGGTCAGGGTCCAGCCAGGAACCAGAAATCACTGGAGGATTTGAAACAGAAGGGCTTTGATGTAGGGATTGATTACACCTGGGATGGAAGAGCCCAGAGGCCAGCCAGGGGGTGGTGAAGAATCCAGAGATTGCAAAGACAGGAAGCTGATACTGCTACAGAGACGATGGGGGACAGGGGGAGTTGTACAGAGCTCAGGGTATTGTCACCAGGTGCTGGCTGGAATCACACGGACCTGTGGACCTGGCCAGCAACAACTGGGCCAGAAAGCTTGTACAGCTGCAGAAAGGGAGGAGGAGGGCCTATTTTCCCCTTCCTACCCGGGTGCCTCCTGTCCACCAGCCTTGGGAAAGCACCCTACAGGGGGCACACCCTTTGGTTCAGAATAGGATAGGGAAGGGGCAAGAAGAAGACCCAGAGGTAACAACCAGGGGGTGTATTGCAGTGACCCTGCAAAGCTATTCTCACCCCACTCTCTGGTCTCTCCAGGGCCCAGCACAGATCTGTCCTCCAGCCCAAGGTCAATGTCAGCCGCTTGAAGGTCTCAGCCACTCACATCTATTCTGACAGCACTGATGTAGCCTTAACCAATACCAACCTTTTTCATTAACACCACACCCTGGTCAGATTTCCAGGTTTGGTCAGCTGGCTCCTCCAGGGCTTCCTGCTGGCATCTTTCCTGCTGTCCTGGGCACGTGGTTCCCACCGGCTCACTGGAATGTCCACCAATTTGGTATCAGAGTTAAAGGGCACAAGGCCGTTTCTGTGCACTGACCCTCAGCTCCAGTGGGTATGGTCTGGGTGTGGTCAAATAACCTTCTTTCTCTTTGGGTTCCAATTTGTCTCAGAGGTCAATTTCCAGAAACTGCAACAGTTATGATTGTGTTGAGTGTGGTCCTAAAAATCTATGGTTTTCCAACATACTAGAGCTAAATTCTCTCTATTATTATAGTAAGTATTAAGGTCTACCAGAAAGTTCTGTCCGTTTCTATCACAACAATTTTTGACACATAAGCACATGTTTATTTGGCGCATGTGTGCCTCTCTATTTTTATCACTTAATATATACATACTGACTTAGCAAATTAACTAAAACAAAGTTGATTCACGTTAGTCTTATGTGTGAAGCGATAGTGTACCCATGGCTACTGATAAAGTTCATTTACGCCACTGTATTGTATACGAATTTCAACAAGGAAGAAATGCTACAGAAGCATGTAGAAATTTATTGAAAGTGTTTGGTGAAGGTACAGTTTCTGATAGGACATGCAGAAGATGGTTCAAAAAATTTGAAACAGGTGATTTCGACCTTTCTGATAAGCCACGTTCTAGGCAACCATCTTTGATAGATGACGATGTTGTTAAGACCATGTTGGAGCAAGATCCTTTTCTAACAACATCGGAGATCACAGAAAGGCTTAATTCAGCTCAGCAAACCATTTCGGACCATATTCGGAAGATAGGATTGGTGTGGAAATAAATTATTTAATAAAGTTTATTGACAGTAAGAAAATTTGTATTTTGTTTTATTCCAAAAATGGACAGAACTTTCCGGTAGACCTTATATTTTGTAATGCCCCTTAAATATCCTGAATAAGATTAATACACATAATTCATCTTCACACATTTCAAAAAGAAATCAATGTAGTGTCTTAACTGATATAAAAGAAAGACACATTCTTTATAATAAAGTAATGGGCATTTCAATAGGTAAGGACTCAGGCACTGTGCATTGTGATACTAGAAGTCAATGAAGTTGTCTGACTTCATCCAGGTAGAAAGGCCCCAGGAAAGTACTACAGCTGACCCTTGAACCACAGCCTGCATGCAGTTGAAAACCTTTGTATAACTTCTGACCCCCTGAAATCCTAACTTCTAAGAGCCTACTGTTGACCAGAAGCCTTACTGATTAACATAAACAGTCAAGCAATCATATTTTGTTACAAAATAAAAAAGTAAGCTAGAGAAGAGAAAATGTTATGAAGAAAATTGGAAGCAATAGAAGGTACATTTACAGTGCTGTACGTCTTTATGGGGCAGAAATTCACATATACGTAGATGTGTGTAGTTCAGACTCGCGCTGTCTAAGGGTCAGCTGTCCCTACAAACACAGCCCCGCTGGTGGCTGTCCTCACCACCCGTAATGTGATTTCCTGAAATGGTGAGCAACTCTTGACAATACTCTGAGCAGAACAGAGTGTAATCAGCTTCTCGATTTTATATGGTTGGGTAAAATTCGGTGTATATTAAAACAATGCAAAAAGACTTCATATCAAAATTTAAAACTGCGTAGGTTCTGAGTTCTGATCATCTCAGTCAGGTATTTCGCACACGGGAATATCCTATAAGATTCAAAAGTCATGTGAGATGCAGGATAATTTTTTTGTTGTTTGACCTCCATCCACACAATGGCAGTAGTACCTCATATCCTTGTTAGAAACAAAATGAGGCCCTCCCAGATTTCCAAAGTACCCACAGGACATTGAAAACCATGACGTAAAGCAATAATTTTCAACCTTCTTCATCTCACGGCACATAAACTAATTACTAAAATTCTGCAGCACACCAAAAAATATACTTTTTGCCGATCTGACAAAAAAAGTCGGTATAATTTTGATTGATTCACAAAGGACAGCTATTGCTGTGTTGGCTGTTGTTATTTTTTTTTGACAGTCCGAGGGAAGAGAGGTCAGTGCCCCTGACTAAATAGGCAGGGATTGCATGTTTTAAAAAGTCTTATGGCACACAGGTTGGAACTAGCTGCTCCAAAGTGTTCATCAGAAAGCACTTCTTGAGTGTTTTCTAAGCACTCGGAATGGTTCTAAGAGCTTTAGATGGATGGCGTTATTGGCACAATTGTTATTTCTGTATCACATATGAGAAAACTGAGGCATGAGTAACTTCCCAAAACAAGGATGCATGTGGGGTGGAAGACAAACCTAAGCCTTCCAGAACCCACATCCGTCATCATTCCTTTCTTTTTTTTTTTTTTTTTTGTATTTTTCCGAAGTGAGAAGCGGGGAGGCAGACAGACAAACTCCCGCATGCACCCGACCAGGATCCACCCGGCATGCCCACCAGGGGGCGATGCTCGGCCCATCTGGGGCATTGCTTTGTTGTGGCTGGAGCCATTCTAGCACCTGAGGCGGAGGCCATGGAGCTGTCCTCAGGCGCCAAAACTTTGCTCCAATGGAGCCTTGGCTGTGGGAGGAGAAGAGAGAGACAGAGAGGAAGGTGAGAGGGGGAAGGGTAAAGAAGCAGATGGTCCCTTCTTCTGTGTGCCCTGGCAGGGAATCGAACCCAAGACTTCCACACGCTGGCCAATGCTCTACCGCTAAGCTAACCGGCCAGGGCCCATCACCCCTTGCTTGATTTGCTTCTCTATTTAAGAGACTTCCCCCTTCTCCCTCCACCCACCTGTTCCCTACTGACAGTTCTGGACTCTGATAGCATGAAGAAGACCTCCAGACAATCCCAGGACACTCTGTTTATTCTGTCATGCTTATTCTGTCATGTCTCTCTCTCCAAGTGTGACACTGGAAACCTCATTTGGGATGGTCCTCACAAGTCCTGGCAGAGCACACCCCCAAGCCCCTTTCTGATCTGGCTTTCCGTCTGTGAGTCACTGACCTACTCCATTCATTCTTACGACACGATAACTAAACTACGTGAAATAAGCATAATGTATTGCCTTCCTTCTGCTTTTCCAGTTA
Organism: Saccopteryx leptura; assembly: GCF_036850995.1. NCBI lineage: Eukaryota > Metazoa > Chordata > Mammalia > Chiroptera > Emballonuridae > Saccopteryx > Saccopteryx leptura. The sequence continues at coordinate 211,484,913 of NC_089503.1, read as the reverse complement.
CCCCACTGGGGCGGCACTCCTTTCTCTTCGCCTCCCAGAGCTCTCCCGTTTGCTTTGTCAGAACACCGGGTATGGGGCTGGTGACCTGCGCTCACTCCCTGGGTACTTTCAAGCAAAGGCCCACTTGGCCAGGCACGGTGCTCCAGAAACAATGAGCTCACCTCTCAGCTGCAGCTACTCCACGCGTGTCTGAGAGCAGTCTAGAGGGCAGAGTGCCTGCTCGGGCTGACTCCTCCCTCCCTCGAAATCCACAAGTCCTCCTCGGCTTTCTCAGGCACGTTGATGGCAGGCCCTGTGACACTGCTGGTTCTAAGTTAAGGAGTGGAAGACAAGGTCTCACTTTCCTCCAGGGACCTTGATGTCAACTAAGTCAATATAACACACCAGGCCTTTGGAAGTCTACTAGTTACTGGGGCCAGGCCCCCGCCAGCACCTCCTCGAGGACAGCGTCCCATGGTGCGCGCTCTCTTAAAGAGACACAGATGCATTCGGACGGGATTATACACATGGTTTTCATTTATGTGTGCCTGTAACAGTTACTTCAGTGGAATTTTCAACTCAGCACTTTAGTGTTATTCTCTTATGACTATTTCTCCCTGCCAACCCCTGTAGCCTTTTTCTATTTGCTCCTATGCAAGCAGCCAATATCATTGAACCCAACTTTCTACAACAGAAACAAGGAGAGAGGATGATAAAAAAAAATACAGGAAGCAAAGCACAGGAGGACAAGGGGGAAGAGTTTTTAAGAGATGATGGTTTTAATCCAACGGGTCAAAGACAGGGGGTCTTCAGCATCGAGCTTTCTGAAAAGCACAGAAAACCAATCAAGTCACAATTGGAATACACCATGTGTTCTCAGGCATCTACAAGTACGGATAGGTGCCATGAAAGAGAGATCTTGTTCTCATTCTCTTCTTCCTTTCTTCCATCAATATATCCTTCCTTCCACTTTCTCCTGAATACAACAAAGGGGCATTGGTCTAATACTAGAGAGTCTTTCCTCTCTCACAGGTCTAGTAGAGATATTGGTCAAGCTATCTGGAAATATTATAAGCTCTTCTCCCATGAAAAGCAAGAGGGGGAAAAATGTGTTTTATTAGTTACATCAGTAAATAAAATATATATATTAATTCATCTTTCAGACTTTTGTCTGTTAAGAAAACACGGTATTCCTGACCAGGTTCAAAACCCCGAGGTTGCTGGCTTGAGCGTGGACTAATCCAGCTTAAGCATGGGGTCACTGGCTTGAGTATGGGATCATAGACATGGCCCCATGGTCACTATCTTGAACCCAAAGATCACTGGCTTGAAGCCCAAGGTCTCTGGGTTGAGCCTAAGGTCACTGGCTTGAGCAAGGGGTCACTCGGTCAGCTATAGGCCCGTGGACAAGGCACGTATGAGAAAGCAATCAATGAACAACTAAGGAGCTGCAACAAAGAATTGATGCTTCTCATCTCTCTCTTCCTGCCTGTCTCTATCTGTCCCTCTTTCTGTCTCTGTCACGAAAAAGAAAGAAAGAAAACGGTACTTCTGAGTCATTGCTCCTGTGTTTCTGTTTGCATTCTTCTGCCTGCTAGACCCTTTTTTGATAATAAAACCTCATCTTACATGCCACTGGGATCTTTCACCTTTATGTCCTTCCAAGGTCTGGGCACACGTTTTTCCAACTAGTCACTGGCAGTCTTCACACGACGTCCCTAACACCTCTAACTGGACATGTACAAACTTGAACTCGCCTCGCCTCATGCAAGCCCCATTTCCCATCCTGTCTACACTCGCAGCCCCTGACCCAAATCCTGGCTACATGTAACCCCACCGTATATTTTGCTTATATCCTCCTTTGTGACAGGGTATTTACCGTATTTTTTGTTCCATAAGATGCACCTGATCATAAGACACACCTAGGGTTTTAAGGAGAAAAATAAGAAAAATAAGAAAAAAAATATTCTGAACCAAATGGTATGTTAAAATATTTAACTGGCCCTGGCCGGTTGGCTCAGTGGTAGAGTGTCAGCCTGGCATGCAGGAGTCCCGGGTTCGATTCCCAGCCAGGGCACACAGGAGAAGCGCCCATCTGCTTCTCCACCCTTCCCCCACTCCTTCCTCTCTGTCTCTCTCTTCCCCTCCCGCAGCCAAGGCTCCATTGGAGCGGAGTTGGCCCAGGCGCTGAGGATGGCCCTGTGGCCTCTGCCTTAGGCGCTAGAATGGCTCTGGTTGCAACAGAGCAACGCCCCAGATGGGCAGAGCATCGCCCCCTGGTGGGCATGCTGGGTGGATCCCGGTCGGGTGCATGCGGAAGTCTGTCTGACTGCCTCCCTGTTTCCAACTTCAGAGAAAAACAAAATTTAATAAAATACCATATTTTTTGCTCTGTAAGATACCCAGTAGTTTCCCCCTCCACTTTTGTGGAAAAAAAAGTGCATCTTATGAAGCAAAAAATATGGTAAATACTAAATGTATCTCTACATTAGACTGTAAGTTCCTGAAGAGTAGGACCCGTACCTCATTCTTCTTTATGTTTATGACATCATTTAGCAAGTGCCTTGTGCTTTGGAGAACCCACTACATATTTAATTCACAAATGGAGAGGGCTATCAGCCTTTAGTGTTGGTGGCAGTAATATCAAAGGGACCTAGACAACAGAGAAGAACTGTACCACTATTATGGCTAAGTCTATGGTGAGGAGGCAGGGAGCACACTGTCCTCTCCGAGTGACTTACTGAGTGCTAGTCATTCCAAACGTTCAAAGAAGGATGAGTGAGTGATGGGCTAACACTTGTCTCTTTTAGAAAACTGTCGGAGTGCCAGGATGGTGGCATTTACTTTTCATTAACTCTACAGGTACAGAGTCAGGAGCTAGAGTCAGGGGACAGGTTATACCTACTTTCTGCCTGGTGTCATGGGCAATGAACCCCAAGTCCCTGCTTTTTCTGGATGACCACAAATACATACAGTGTCTACAAACTTCACCTGAAAGATGATAGGGTAGCACCATTATTAACATTTTTTTCATTTTCCCACTGTACTTTGGGCTTCCTGAGAACGAAGACCTACCAACTTTATCACTTAATTCATTCTTCTTTATCACTATAACGCCTAGCATTCTGGTGCTCAGGACATAGGTATGGAATGTCAAGTGTTTCTTAGAGCTTAATAGAGATGAGTTTTAAACTTCTCATGTGCAGACATAATTATCAGCTGTTTTTTAATGCTCACAAAAAGTGGTCCTAGAATCAATATGCTTGAACTAAAAAAATTTTTTAAATATTAAATCAGAGCAGTGTTTTTCTGCTGAGAGTGTATTCTCTAAATCACCTGTATTAGAATATATATATATGAATATAATATATATATAATATACATGTATTTCATACATGTATAACACCCCAGAATGTTATTCTTTGGCATAAACCTGAGAATTTAAATTCTAAAGAGCACTTTTTAAGGGTTGCTATGGTAAACTAAATTTTCAAGACATTGGCCAAGAGTGACAAGTGAGAAAACTATCACAGGGAGACTTGAGGCAACTCTGAAACTTAATTATCCAATGATCCAAAGAATTCTATCTGTGGGCTAAGAACATGATGGGTCTCTTTTTGTCTTAGATGGCTTAGAGCCAGAAAACTGGACAGGATAACCTCCTACGATTCTTTTGAGACATGTACTACTATGAAAATTACATCATCTCTCATCCCCTCACATTCAACATGCACAGGAACAAAACTCCGGACCCGTCATTTCTCTGCTAGGGATAAAAACGGCTTGACTGGTGTCAAATGTTTTTTCTCCTATTAATGAAATCCAATATTCTTGAGTGCCTTCTTAGTGCAAGGCTTAAGATACTTTAAAAGAAACTTAGAATCTGAATTGACCATTGGTAAGGAACTCACTACCCTGGACATGCAGGACATGTGACCAGAGATCAGCCTACAAAAGTTAGGATACAGCTCAACACACTAGAAGAAAAGTCAGAAGGCAGTGTTGGTTGACTACATGAAATTAATCATACAATAATAATGCCTCAGCATGTTCTGAAGACAGCGATCAGGTCAAGCTGGGAGTGTGTTTGAGTCCAACCTCTAAGAATGTGGGGTGGACAGATCTGAAAGGCAGGAAGGACCAGAAAAGCCAGGACTTGGAGTGGCACAGGCACGTTTTAGATGAGGTGGGGTAAAACCATTGGCTGGGGTTGGGGTTCAATCAAGAAAAGTGGGAAATTGATGAGTAAGTTGGAAACCCGCTCTGTGGAGGCTTCTAATATACCAAGAGAATTTGGGGCGTTTTCCTGTAGGGAAAATGGAGGATTGGGGGTTAGTACAGTTTGGAGAAAGTAATATTTTAATAAAATTATAATCAGGTGGCAATGTAAAAGTGATGTTTAAAGAGAAAAGATGTGAAGTGGACAGACCAGTTAGAAGGCTGTTGCCGTGAACCAGATGCGAGATGAGAAAACTGTAACCGGGACTTGCATGTAGCAGGAATGGAGAGAAAGAAATGATCTATGAGAGAGAGATTGTGAAGAAACAGCGACAGAACTCAGTGACCAGTGAAGTGGCGGGGCTGCCAAGGAGAAAGAAGAATGTCAGCCGGCATCCTTTTTAATCCTGTAGTAGGGATCACTGGTCAGCTGCATCTTTGTACACAGAGGTGTTTCCTCTGGCTCTGAGCCTCGCCGGTGCATTTTCCCACAGACTTATAGTAGCGTCAGTAGTAACTGGGACGATGTGCATTTCCAGGCATTTCTCTGTTGCACGCTAAAGTGAGTTGTTACCGAAGAGGTGTCCGTGTGAGGAAATAGCCAACAACAAACCACAGACAGATGATGATAGATGAAAGATAGATAGATAGATAGATAGATAGATAGATAGATAGATAGATAGATAGATAGATAGATGATAGAAGAATCATAAGGAGGAAATAGCACATATTTCCAAAAGACTGTACCTGAACTTTAGTGTCCATTCTGAGTTTAGTTCCTAAGAGCAGAAAATGCAAGCCATCCCTGAGGCTTCCTCGTTAACTCCGGAGGAGAAGAGAAAGCAGACCCCGAGGCTCCAGAGGGACAGCTGTGTCCCAACTCCACCCCCATCTGAAGGCATCCCTCTGCATCAACAATGGAATGCCCGTCTGACCAAGTTTGAAGATAAAGAACTTGAAATAGGGAGATCAAATGAGAGGAAGGTTGGCATGGCACTGGCCTTATAGTCCAGAGAGGAAGGCCAACTTCTCAGGTAAGGATTGCCTGACTGCACAAACTGTGTCTTACGTGGAGAGAGGCAGAAAAGGTCTCACCCTAACTCTTGATGGGAAATGAGATGTCCAGTGGGGATGGAGGTGGAACTGCTTCCTAGACATTTGGGAACAGAAGCTGGTCTCAAGAGAAGACACAGAATTCTGCAGAAAGTGCTCGATGAGGACGTCCTTCTGGAAAAAAGAGCAAGATGCAACATCAGTTCAGAGATGAGTAAAAGCTGGACAGAATTTGTTAATAAACTTCCTCTCACAACTGAAGGGTGAGTTGCACACCTGGGCCTGGGCCTTTTGGAGTTGTGTGGGCAGTTGGCAAGGGTCCGAAGAGCTGAGCTGCTTGGCAGAGGGCAGACAGAGAGCGCCTTCCGCAGACGGCCTCCTTGAGAGATGCCCTCTCAGTGGGGGCAGCTGGGGGTGGCCAGTGCCCACCTGCATGAGGAGAAGCAGCCATCAGCAGTGGGAAACAGAGGCTGGACTGTTTGAGGACCACACTCCTGCCTGGAATTGGAGTTCTTGCCAGTTTGTCACCAGTTCCCTGCCCAAGGAGCAGAAGCCAACATGGGGCATCAGGAAACCAGAGCCAGTATGGAACCACAGTAGTGTATGGATTCTTCTGGAAGCTCTAGGGACCTGCAAGGGCAGGGGGCTGTCACGTGGAAACAGGAAGCCACTACGTATCATGCTGCTCCTTCTGGGAGACACTCATGAGGACCTACAATGTGCCAGGGACTGTACTCCGTTCTTTCACGTTCTGCTGCTTTAAAACCTCACAAAGGCACTATTATTATCTCCAAATGAGGAGACTGAGACCCAGAGGTTAAAAAACATGTCTAGATTTGCAGCCTGGATTTCTTTCCTTCTTTTTTTTCTTTTTTTGTGTGACAGAGACAAAAGGACAAATAGGGACAGACAGACAGGAAGGGAGAGAGATGAAAAGCATCAAGTCTTTGTTGCAGCACCTGGGTCTTCTTAGTTGTTCATTGATTGCTTTCTCATATGTGCCTTGGCTGAGGGACTACAGCAGAGTGAGTGACCCCTTGTTCAAGCCAGTGACCTTGAGCTCACGTCAGGGGCCTTGGGCTTCAAGCCAGCAACATTTGGGCTCAAACCAGTGACCATGGGGTCATGTCTATGATCCCACACTCAAGTCAGCGACCCCATGCTCAAGCTGGATGAGCCCGCACTCAAGCTGGAGATCTCCAGGTTTCAAACCTGGGTTTTCTGAGTCCCAGTCTGACGCTGTATCCACTGTGCCACTGCCTGGTCAGGCCAGCCTGGATTTCTTACCACTGCCAGAAACCTCAAGTGACCCCCCACCACCCCTTTTTCTTGGTTAGGGGAAAAACAGAGGTGTAGGCACACCGACCCTGCCTGGGCCCGTCAGCATGTGCGCTCACAGATAGAGGCCGGCAACCCAGCCCGTGCACAGCAAAGTGAGACTCTTCACTCATCTTCCAGACGACATCCAGATGCAGGCGCAGAGAGAAAATAAATTTGCCCAGTCTCAGATGCAGCCGTCGTCCCCACCACAGGCAAGCGCATCTCTGTCATGATGAAAGGCACTATAATTTTAACCTTGTTATTGGACTAAGCACAATTTACGCTAGCGATGAAAAAAAAAAAAGGGAAAAGATTTGAGCTGTAAGATGGAAAGATAAACTCTTGTCCCTTAGTGGCTGTTAGAAACATTGCCCAAATACCATAAATGTGTGAAAGATGACATAATTATTTTTGCATTTCCACTGGGCATTTCCTCCATTCCAAGAATTTATAGGAGCAGAAGTCCTCGGTACAGAGGGTAGGGCTGGAGGGGATGGAGGGACAGCCAGCAGCAACATGCCCAGACCCTCCGAGGAGGAGACCCTATGCCTGAGCCCTGGTCTGGGTTGGATGAAAGGCAGGTGGCTTCAGGCACAGAGAGCTCACCCACTTGACTAAAGCGTATCACCTGCCAGGGTCCTCTTTATTCCCCGCCGCCGGCCACCTGCTCTTAGCCACCTCAGTGGCAATACCCTGTCCCGTGTTTCTGCAGGATTTGGTATCAGATTCGCATCCCCACAACATCTGGAACATGCAAGGGCAGCCAGGACAGTCTGGAGGCACGAGGAGAATCTGCTGACGTTCATCTATCTGCCCTACAAAGCCCCATCCACAGCAGCTTCCGAGAAGCCAGAGCCACCAACCAGGCCCCAAGGAGCCACGGGGGTTTTAGAAAAGAGAAAGGAAGAGATGCCAGAATGTGGTTTAACTGAAACCAGCATGAAATCATTCTTGCAGCTGGCCAGTCTGGGCTGGTTATGCCGGAAGGGGCATCGTCATTAACATTCAAACACCCAGTCGCAGGAAGTTTGTAGGGTGCAGGCTGCTGAGTCAGGCCTGGGACGTGAACCGTGGACAAGCCTGGGTGAAATCAGGTTACAGGTCCCAAACTCCCCTGACCTAGTAGCCAACTTCATCAGCAAGCAGTCAGAGCTAGCCTTTGACCTCTGGGGAAACTTGCTAGCAGGCTTGCTCGTAGCAAGGCAGGAAAACTCTTGGGGAGATTGGGGTTCCAAGACTTATTCTTCCTCCGGAATCATCATGTCCTCCTGTGGAGTTCAGTGCAGGGTTGGGTTATGCAGCTCGTGAGCCTGTAATAAGTCAGCTGACTGGGTTAGGTTTCACTTTCCTCAGTGGATCCATATCTCTCCAATACAGATGTTAAGAGAATTGGTTATATAACATCGGCAAATCACTTAAGGTGTCCTAAAGAGAGAGAGGCTGCATAAACAGGCAATACAGAAACAGTCTTGCCCTTGTCAAGGTAGGGATGCGGAGTCCTTGCGAGAACAGACACACAAGGGTCAGCTGGCAGCGCTAGATTGACAGACGGTGACTTCTGTGTCTGACCAAGAAGAGAATACTTGAGTTGCTATATCCATATTTAAATTTAGGCTGCAAATGCAAAAACAGTTTTTACAACTCTAAATACACTTTCTACTACAGAGAATGGTGACTGAAGCAGAAGCAAAAATAGCTGCTCGCACCACAGTTAGAAAAAATCTAAATCTGAAGATGATCCTTTTTATTTGCATGCTACCAAATAAGGAGATTAGGGAAGCAGTGAGTCACCAACCGGTGTCCTAGCATTTACCAGATTCCAGCATGATAAGGGGGCATTCTTTAGATGGTACTCTACATTTCTACAGGAATGTTTCTCCCTGACATTTAACCTCTCAGCTGCTATCTGAAAAATAGGCCGAGATGGCTGTTCAGAACAGCCATGGTCCTGCTCCACTGAATGGTATCAGCACCTTCAGAACCTCAAGTGTACGGGAATCTGACCATCCCACCGCACATCTGAAGAGCACTTCAGGTTTTTAGAAGTGCCTACACCTCCATCGTCTCCTTTGATTACATCTGATTCTCACAGAATCCTTCAGGCGAGGTGTTTGTAAATGTGTGGTTGTCATATTAAAATATCATTGAATTGTGGGTCTTTTTGTACAGACAGGATGAATCACGGTAGGGAAAAAAAAAAGGAACAAACAAATGAAAACTAGGAGGTTTAGAGATCTAAGCTCCCTGTTAACATAACACATGGCCCCTGTGTAAACCGAAGCTCTTCACATACCAAAACCCAGCAGAAAGGTTCAGGACTTCCTTGCAACCCAAATGTGTTTTCTTCTTTTCTAAGCCTTTGGAAGACAGTTTAAAGAGAGTCGGGGGATGCGTCGGCCTTTTGTTTTGAAACTTCCTCTAGCTTGTTGTCTACTTGTCTGCTGACTGTGAGATCAGGCTATTTCCTTTAAACAGACTGAACAACCTCTAATATAAGCAGACGCCTACAGCAGGGCTGACTTGCTTGGAATGTACAAAAATGTTGACTGAACTCATCTAAGATTCGAAGACTCTTCTGTCTCAGTATGACACAGTCGAGTTTAAAGGAGAGTGCCGTCTGTTATAGCATCTTTTATAAGGTGGCGGAAGAAAAATGTCTCTGTTCTATAGCATGATCAGCGATCTGCATCTTCCCAAGTATTTTTCCTGAACCTTAGAAGAAAATCTGTATGATTCGGTTTCCAAGGGCAAACTCCCTTTTCCAGGAGACTCCTGAGCACAGTTTCCAAAGATAGACATTTCTTCTTATCTTCCCGGGTTAGGGCTGGGCCAGAGGGGAGCCCAAACCCTGCCTCCCAGGAAAAGCATTTTCTGGAGAGTTTAGATAATCGCAGTAGATTTCACATATTCCCTTATAGCAAAATAACAAAATAAATAAAGGTGACACCCACATTGCCCCTGCTTGATTGTACAGAAGGGTAGTGAAAGGGACGGCCACTTAGCAAAGATACTTAACCTTCTACCCCCCTCCCCCACCCTGAGCTATGGCCCATATTCCCGCATGCACGGTGTGTTTCTCCTGCCAGAAGGGTGGTCACAAGGGTGAGTGGTGTGTGTGTGTGTGTGTGTGTGTGTGTGTGTGTGTGTGTGTGTGTGTGTGTCTGTCTGGGGAGATCATCAGGACATCAAACAAACAACAGGTCATTATAGGAGCCAGGGCTCAGGAAGCAGGGTTTTGGTCCTGCCTCCATCTCTAATTATCTGTGTGACTCTGGACAAGACATTCTACTTCTTTCATCTATAAAACAAGGAGGGCTGGGCTGAGTGTTCTCCAAGGTTCTTAACAGCTCCTAAAAATTAAGATCCTTTGGTAAGTGCCATGTGGGGAGGTTGTGAAGCAAAGCATAATTATCGCTGTTAGCTGTGAAAGAGTAGACCTTGGACGTGGTGTGAAAATAATCCTCCAGGAATCCTTGTGATGGGTTGGGAAACTACACAGAAACATCAAATTGTGTGCAGCACACAACATGAGGGGTCTGAGATAGAGGGGCCAGTATAATGGGGCTCAGGTGAGAAAGCCCACATCTTAACACAGAAAAGCCAGTCTTTTGAACCGAAGCTGTGCCCTATTCCCTTCTGCAGTCTCTCCCCATGATAATGTAGCACCTTGTGCACACAATTAAATGTCAGCCACAGAAAACATTTCCCGTGGCTTTGTTGTTCCAGAACGGGATTCTTTTGTCTTCAATATAATGGATATGCAGAAACAATGATAGAACAGAGATTTTTTTTTTCCGAAGCGATGACAAACACATTGCTGCTTCCTCCCTCCCTCCTTCCTCCTTCTCCCCGCCCCGCGAAATAAATCATTGTTCCAAAAAGAAAAAAAAAAATTCCATTGTCTATTGTCCACGGAGATCAAGATCTGCCTAGGAACAGCTCCGGCGGGCTCGCAGTGGCCCCGAGAGGCCGGTAGGTGGCGCACGAAGGCAGCGCAGGCGGGAGCGCGGGCCGTCCCGAGGGGGGGGTGGTATCGCCGCCCCCTCCCCTCGCACCGCCGTTCTCCACCCCCGCCTAGTGTGCTAATTGCTGGATTTTCTACTGGGACTTCGGTTAGGGGAAGAGAGAGCGGGAATGGGAGGCGGGGCAGGGAGGTAGGGAATCCGGTTCCGAATACACAAAGCCTCCGGGGTCTAGGCGCCCCCTTCTCTTCGCCTTCCCACCGCCACCCCCATACCCGAGCCACGGCTGCGACCGGAGGGGCAGACAGACCGCTGGGAGGGACATGGTGACATCCGTGCGAAGCCCCGCGCGCCCAGCGAAGCCTGGTCACCTCCGTCCCCAGCTCGCCCATCCCCGGCGTCACACCCCAGGCCCACCCCAAACGCTGTCCAGCCCGACGCGGGGCTGCCTTCCGACTCTGGACTTGCAGCTGTCTGCGCGGGGAGACAGGACCTGCGTGCGGCCAGGTCCCCGAGCAGCAGGGTCCCGTGTGGGTGCCTGGGCCTGAGTGGCGCCATCAGCGAGCTTCCTTCCAGAGGACCAGCAGCTACCCTGCCTCTTAGGTGTGGGGATTGGCGCTGTCAGTTCCTGCGATGATGTACGGGCCATCCTGACACCCAACCTCTGTCTGGTAGAGGTCAGGAGGTTAAGATTCCTGAGGGCTTCCAAGCCAGAGGGCTGGGTGTACACACACACACACACCACCACCACCACCACCACCCCCTGCCCCAGCATTAACACCTGGGGCTTTGTGACCTTGGGGATGTTCCTAAACTCTCCAACCCTCCATCTCCCCAGCTATAAAACATGGCAGTAATGCTTACCTCATAGGAATGTTGTGAGGATTTCTAAAAAGTGGTGCTTAACTTAGCAGGAGGCCATGGTTGAAGTAGCTATTATTATTAACAACCCGCCTCTCCTTGGAGGGGGAGGGAGACGTGCAGTTTGCTGCCTAAGACAGATCTGACAATCACTGTTGCAGGGACTGAGGGGAAAGGGTCTAAGAGGAACGCCCTCAGATGGGTCCCTCCTAATGGAAGGTTCCCTCTGTCCCACAGCCAGCCTCAGCCATCCCTCCTCCTGACCCCAAGGCTGCGCTGTAGCTGTTAAATCCTTCTCCGCTTCCTCCCCATGGATGTACATTGTCACTGGTTTTTAACCCCTTACTCATTGGGAGAATCCCTAGAGAGAGGACGGCATGGGCTCTGAAGTCAGACACACCCAGCCGGGATCCTGGCTCCCACATCTGCTAGCTGGGAAGTTGGGCAAGTCATTTATCGTCCCTGGGCTTCTGTCTGCTCTTCTGTGAAAAGGGTGTTCGATGATACGCCCCTCACAGGGCACCTGGTGTATATGAACTGCCTGGTACGTACCTTCTCTTCAGTACATTCTAAAATTTTGATTCCACAGTGAAAATTAGGTTAGATTGTCTTGTGGAAGATAATGGAAGTTCACTAGAGTTTCCACAGATACCCAGCAGAGGTGAGCCCAGCAACTGCTAGCAGTTTGCTTCTCCACCCCCATGTGAGTCAGCAAGGTTCATTTCTCCTCCAGGAAAAGAGCAGAAATCTAATGAGGGCATATTCTCCCCTGGAGCCTCACAGGTATACCTCAGACACTTACATAGGGCTTAACTCTTTGGGGCCACCAGATGCCCATATTAGAGCAACACTCCATCTGGAAGATCCTCTAGGGGCGGGTCTTGCTTTAAGTTGCATTCTAAGCCATGGTATGTGTCAGGCTGATGGGTAGTTTGGTGGCTCCTTCTTAACACTCATCACGTGCATACTGCTTCCTAAGCAGAGGTGTGGTGCCCGGGGTGTGACACGAACCACCACCTGCCTGAAGTAGGCAGATCAGGAGCTGTTGACCTTTCTCTGAAAGGCCACTTGGGCATTCCTCTGAGCGTCAGATTTGTATAACTCTTGGGGAAAGCTTAGTCGTTGGGCAGACCAGTTCCCATGGACAGTGGAAAGGCCAGTAGGTAGTTGTGGTGCCTGCCTCTAAGATGGCCCCCACAATTATTGCATCCTGATATTCATGTCCTAGATAGTCCCCTTCTATGTTAAGAGCTGACTTATATAACCAAGTGAATATTGTGAAATGACAGTATGTACTTCCAAAGCTAGCACACAAAAGTCCCTGTGACTTCCACTTTGTTCTTTCTTGTGTTACTCACTGTGGGAAAAGCGGGCCACCGTGTCATGAGAACACTCACGCAGCTGGATGGAGTGGTCCACTTAGTAAGGAGCCTTATGCTACCAACCAGCCCCAACATGCCGGCCATGTGAGTGAGCCTTCTGAATGAGGATCCTCTAACCCCAGCCAAGCCTTCGTGTGACGGCAGCCCTGGCTGACATCTTGGCTTCATGAGAGACCCTAAACCCAAACCACAGATAAGCCATTCCTGAATTCCTAACTCACAGAAAAACTGTGTGAAATTAACACACACACACACACACACACACATACACACACACACACACGTCTGTTTGATGTATATAGATGCTATGTGGATAACTAACTCAGCAACACTCCAAAGAGAAGAAGCTTCCACTGCCTGAACTGGAGCTGGTGGAGCTGGTAAGGAGTGTCCCGCCCCCTCACTTGGTCATCTGGGCTGGTTCCATAAATGGCTGAGATCTGAAAAGCCCTGTAGACCTCACCTGAATGGCCCACCCCAAAGGTGGGGGGGGGGACCTCAGGCTAGCATCTCCCAGCAGCACCGAGCTCACAGTAGCCCTAACCTTTGTTTTCTGAGAAGGGTTGAGAGTAGGGCATTCCCTCCCCTCCCTGCCCCTCTTTCCCGGCCTGTTCTGGCACTTGGCCAGGGCATGAGACTGCCAGCCCCGTCACTGCTTTTTGGTCTTATTATGAATGTGAGTGTTCAGTGGTGCTGGTTTCAGCACGTCATGGGGAAGCATGAGCACAGAAGAGGAGGCTGTGTCACATTTTTCTTCCCAGTAGAAACCTACTGCTGAAAAGCACATGGGTCTGGTGGGAGGGGTCAGGTGACTGTGTCCTGATGTGTATAGAGCGATGGCACTTCATGGATCAGGTGTGAAAGCTAAGAGTCAGCACTCCGCTTTGCTTCTTCCTCGAGTTTCCCTGGGCATTGTCATCAGTTAGCTGATGATGGGAACATGTGGTCAAGCCCAGGCCCCTAAAAGTGGCAGGCTCGTTCCTGTGCTCCAACTCTCCATAGCAGGAGTGTCACACTCTCTCACTGTTAGTCACTGTGAAGAAGCACGTGTTTAATTCAAGCAGAGGAAATTTAAAATGATTTATTAGATGACAGTCTTGAACTGACCAAATGCTACTTGCAATCCTGTTCTTTCCTGAAATATCTGCCAGTGAGCACAGTTAACACATGGCTTTGTTAAATCTAAGCACATTTAAAATATGACTAGGCATCTAGACCACTCAGCCTGAGGTCTGTGGCTGACTATTTTGTGTAAACCCTGACGCCCCCTAGATCAAGGACCATAAAGTTGGCTTGTTAGGAAACCTCAGCCTCTTGAAAACCATCCTGATCCCCTAAAAATCCATTTCTTAGTTTTGATGTGATTCTAAGTACCAGTTTTTTATTTTATTTTTTCAGAAAGTTTTATTTCTGCTATATTTTTAGATTCAGAAGTATTTATTTAAGGTGAACAAATGATACAGCACAAACAACTGCGTGAACTGCTTTTTAATTGAGAACAAAAAGACAAGACAATGCAATTACCACACTTATTGTTTTCAGGGAATTTTTGTCAAGTTTGTTTATCTTATTGTTCATGTGATGATACAGCAATCCTTGGAAAAAGAATAACATTTGCGTTAAAAACAAATCTAGTAAAAATGGAAAACAGGCACAACCCACAAAACCTTCTTTGGGAAGAATTCTCTCTTTTTTTTTTTGGAAAATAAATTTATTTAACTCATATCCAAAAAATTATCACTTCAATATGTAACCAGTATAAAAATTGAGATCCTTTACATTATTTTTTTATACTAAGTCTTTGAAATCCTACGTATGTCTCATAGTTTTACATTTCAATACGGATGCTAAATTTTCACCAGTGGGAAGAATTTTTGAAGACAAACCGACTCACACTCTGCAGAGGAATATGGCGCGGTCCCGTTTCCCTTTCTAGTGCCAGAGTGGTCCTGAACAGAGGCCTGCAGCATTATCAACTCATCATCCCATTTTTGATGTGATTCCTATTTTCAGGACGCTATTCCTCCCTCTTTGTCCCATAATGCATCTGGTCATTGGTGTCTTCGACTTTGGTCCTCTTATATTCGTCCTGACAGCCCCCACCCCCAACCTGGAGAGTTCACCATGGTGACCAAGAGTCAGACTGGCAGGGTCATTGTTCACCCAGGGGACCATAGGAAGACCTTGAGGACCCACCCACTCCAGGCAGATAAACTGGAACTCTGAAGAGTCTGCAAGATGATAAGGCTATTCCAAATGATCTAGAAAGGAACTGATAGACATCTTATCAGTGTATATCCAAGCTCTGGATATTTTAAAAAAAAACAAACAAATGTAACAAAACCAAACCCTTTTTTCTTTTGCTAAGATTTCTGATGGTACAGTACACAAGTCCTAAGGTGTAGCCTAATCAAAGATAGCTATATGGCACTTACAAATTTACGTGGCTCGACTTTCAACCTTTCAGAGGAAGGAGAAGGACTGAGGGTATTTCTATTTCACTGATAAATAGTGGAGTTGAGTATCTTTCAACATGTGTCCCAGTTCAAAAATTCTGCAGCATAGATTCCAGAAATGGCTTTACTCTGACATTAATATTTATTAAGTCAGTGAGATATTCAACAATTATTTAATGCCTAATATATGCTAAGCACAGATATACATCAGTGAATAAACAGACTTGACTCGCTCTCACAGTCTGCAGACAACCAACTGACAAACAAGTATGAATATACCCGGAATTGCATATGCCCTGGAAAAAATCACATGGGTTCAGAGATAGAGAATAACACAGTGCACAAACAGAGATAGAGGGATTAGCAATGGCCTCTCCAGGAAGAAAGCATTTAAATCAACATCTGAACAATAAAAAAGAAAATACAAAGTCAACTCTAGCCTGGAATGTGCCGACATTCCAGGGAAAACAACAACAGTGTGAGCAAAGACCCTGAGAGGAAAACAGTGTGATGTGTTTGAAGAAGAGGAGAACGTTATGAATACAGAACCTTGCAGACGAGAGAACATGCTGAAACATAGCTTCTCAGGGTTGGATTGGGAGATTCAGTCTGGCCTCCTGACCAGCTCTTGAATCTCCCTCATGATAAGCTCTCCAAACAGCCAATCACCTTGTGCTCACGTCTCTTCACAAGAGGGAATGCACTACCTCTCGATGTACCCAAGCCAGTTTAGGTTAAAAACATGCATTTGTTCCAACCAGGAAGCTGGAACTGGAATCTGAATTGTGGACATGGGCCTGCACCTGGGGAAATTTTCAAGCAGAAATGGAAGAAGCCACTTAGATAGCCGTGTTGACCCGTCTTTAGTAGGTGGAGTGCCAAGGACGGACCACAGGATTTAAAGTTCATAGCCCTTTGTGAGAAGAACAGAATATCGGAATGCTAAGACAGTTCTCATAAACTTCTCACACTTCTCCATTATAGTAAAATTCGTATCAGCGTCCCCCTGGCAACCAGCAACTGCACAGCAAGGTCACTTCTGCTCTTGACAGACAGCCGTGTGCCCAGGCTCCAGGGGCTAAGGGGACGGCCGGCTCTCCTGTGGTATCTGTGGCCCATCGCGTCGAGGAAGTGCACCGGACCCACCAGTTTTATAGACGTCCTTGATAATGTCAGTTGGGTTACACACGGCCTGTAAAGTTGACCTGACTGAAGAAGTTCGCTGGGATCCCACAAGGATTCTGCCAGTGATGTGAAGGTATTCCCATAGCCAGTCCCCAGCACTGAGAGTGTGAGGCTGGTTTGAGTATTTATTTGTTCTAGAAACCTAAGTACATCAAGAAACCTAAGTTTCAGGGTTGTAGGGAGGTACTTCCAACTGCATAACCCACAGGCCATTCTTCTTCCAGCCATTTATGAACTATTATCTAGGGTCACTGCTAAGCTACCCTACTTGAGACATCCTCCAAAGGGTTTTGGGCCATTTTGCAAAGTTATACTAGTACTAAGGGTGTAGGCCCTGGCTGGTTAGCTGGTCAGTTAGAGTGTTGTCCTGAAACACCAAGGTTGTGGGTTTGATCCCTGGTCAGGGTACATAACAGGAAGTGACCAATGGGTGTACAACTAAGTGGAACAACAAAAACGAATGCTTATCTCTCTCTCGCTCCCTCTCTCTCCCTCTTTCTCTTCCTTCCTCTCTCCCTTCCTCTGCCTCTTTAAAGTCAATCAACATAAATAAATAAATAAATAAAGTACTGCTGCTAAGGGTGGGAAAAGTCAGATGACCAAGATTAAATGCTAACTATGCGATTAAAAATTCTCTTGGCAGCCAAAAGAATTTTACTACTGAAAGACAAGGAAAACCTCCATTGAATTTTGCTTCTCTGGTAGCACTAGCTGGTAGAATACAGTGCCCATGTGGTGCCTGGTTCTAGACCAGACTAAATAAAAATCTACAAATCAGTGCCATAAATGTCACACCCACCTACCTGAGCCAGCTCACGAGGATTGCCTCCTAGAGTTGTGTCACCTTAAAGGACAGGACAGTTTCATCAGCATGCCTGGAACATAGCCAGCCCACCAGGACTGAAAGGATGGCCAGCAGGCCTTCCAAAGGTCAAGAAGGAACGTCGACAGGGTGCTCTTAAAGCTGCCCTGTGGCGGGTTGAAGATGGCCCGCTCCAAGGAGAAGGCCAAAAGAGTCCTTTCAAGACTTGCTCAAGCACGACTTTCGTGCTGACTTCAAGCCATGGCAGCTTGGCAGGGAGACAACAGACCTTGCTGGCCAGCCCCAAGGAGGAGTGAGCAAAGGCCTCTGACAGCCAGCTCCATGAGACAGCCCATCTGGCGAGAGCAACCGGCCCTGGGAAGCCGGGGTGGAATCGTAGGCCAGAGGGTAGCCCTCCCGTTTATACAACACTGAAGCGTCAGCGAGCTGTTCATCAGTGTGCTGTGGTAGTTCGGTACCCGGGTTCTAGAGCCAGACTGCACGAGTTTCTTCCTCTTTCCAATACAAGTAACAATGCTTTGTGGGGTTTATAAAGATTAATGGGACAATAGGTGTGAAATACCAACAACTTGGCCAGCTGTGCTTTTTTGGAGCTAAAGAAATGCTAGTTATTATTATGAGGCTCTGACTGCCTGGGGTCTGGCAGAGGTGTCTGATAGGAGTTTCTGTGATAGAGAAATGCTCCCTGTCTGTGTTGCCCAATATGGTAGCCGCTTGTGGCTACCGAGCACCTGAAAGGTGGCTAGAGCATCTGAAGAGCTAGACTTCATTTCATTTCATTTTCATTAAATTATCCACATATGACTTGTAGCGTATGTATTGAACAGTGCAGGCTGGGTGGCTCAGGCCTCATCCTGTCCCCTCCGTTTCCGTCTGTGCTCATGTCATGTCTAGTTGTTGGTCATCAGTGTCTCTACCAGGGGTTGGACAAGAGCGAAAAGAGAATGTAGAACCTGATTTTGGCAGGTTGGTTTTGTGACATCATGGAAGGGAGACAAGTCAGTGCTGAGCCTTGGGAACCATTCCATTCCCCTTTTGGCCTGCAAGTCTTGGGCAAGTCACTCAACCTCATCTTCAGAAGGAGAGATTTCATACTGATATGACTTCGGAATTCCCACCCATTACATGATCACTAAGGGGAGAACATAAGAAATATTAAGCTTGATTTTTTTTTTAAGTCCTATGGGTTGCATTTAGCTGTGTTTAGTGTCTCCCAGTTTAAATGTGGTGTATATGTGTCTGTATACAAACGAATATAAGTTAACAGAGAGATAAAAAGGTGAAATTAACCTTGGGGCAAAGAAAAAGGACTTTGATGGAAAACAACATATGTCCTATGGGAGCAGAGTGTCCCTGCCATGTCCATGTGCAAGTATGTGGCCTTCCCACGGTGTGGGTGAGAGAGGAGGCATCAGGAAACATTGGACTGGTAAAGGCTTTGTTGTTTTGTTTTGTTTTGCTTTCTAAAAGAGAAGCATCAACTCATTGTTCCACTTAGTTGGGCCATTGATTTCACTGGTAAAGATTTCGGCTACACAAACCTATAATATGATTTATTGTCTCCCACTGAGTCCAAAGCAGAGAGGAGAGTCTCTGCAAACCAGACCTTACAGAATCCA
This sequence comes from Saccopteryx leptura, assembly GCF_036850995.1. Classification (NCBI taxonomy): domain Eukaryota; kingdom Metazoa; phylum Chordata; class Mammalia; order Chiroptera; family Emballonuridae; genus Saccopteryx; species Saccopteryx leptura. The sequence goes on along the minus strand of NC_089503.1, from coordinate 211,466,055 downwards.
CCGTGGGCAGCAAAAGCACAGAACAGGGAGGCTGGATGCCCTGTTCCTTCGCTGGACCTGCGGCTGACCAGCTGAGTGACCCACATGTGATCTGGCTAACTTCTCTGGGCCACGGGCCAATCATCTATGTAATAAATTGGTTGACTCTACCAGTTTGGAAAATCTCTAATTATGCTTAGAGCTTGAGAAATTGCAAAGATGCTTTTTTTTTTTCCTGCCAGGAGCAAAGTGTGAGAAATTATAAAAGCAAAATCAAGTAACAACCCCCCAACATACACAAACACACATGCGTGCCATACACGTATTTTTTAATCTGTTGAAGAATGTGGTCATGCCCTTTTGACTATGACCCCTCAGTCCCTATGTGAGATAACTTATGAAGAGATGGGATCCCATTTGCTTATAAGTATAGTTCTGATCAATTAGCCTTGACAGTACCCAAAGAGTTTTCTAGATTTTTTTTTTTTAAAGAGACAGAGCAAAGTAATTCCTCAAACTACCAGGGTAGTGGTGGTGATGCTTGTATCTGTAAAGGCAAAGTGCGAAGCTTCGCCCCTTGCTGCTATAAACTGTGAAATATAATGTACACTGTTCTCATTTGGGACGAGCTGCTTATTAGTAGGAAAAACCAACAGTGACTTTTAGAATGGAAAAACCAGGGCTAAAGAGAATCATCCAGGATCATCGAGTGTATTAGACTATTTGACTTTCAATCTTCTTTTCTCGACCAGTTTTATAGTGTCTAAGTCCACAAATTGTTTTGGAAACTCAGGCCCTCCTGCTCTGCTTCTCTCAAGGCTGTGACATGAGGAATAGTTCAACGTGCCCTCCCTGCTCTCTCCCCCACGTCTTCTCACATTCCTCCCTCACCTTTGTCCACTCTTCCCCGAGAGCAGAGTGGGAACTTCTACCCAACAGTCCACTTGCCTGGACTCTAACAACACAACGGGGAAGTGTTTCAGAGAAAACGTTTGGGGAGTGAGTTCTATACATACGCGGGTAACTTTTTCAGACCAGAAGTCCTCCAAAGGCAGTGCTGATTGGACCTTGAACCCGAACAACATCAGGATGAGAGTGGACAGCCAGGGGCAGGCCACATCCATGCTCCACGTTTCCTGCTGCTTCTCGGCTTCCCTGGGTCATCGGCACCCGGATTGATGACAGTGGGCACAAGAACAAGCCCCCCTGTGGTTTCTACCTCCTGATGACAGCCTGTCCCACTGACCTCCCTGGTCAGGAGAGGATCCTTCTTTGCTGGGGCCCTTACAACTGAATTTATGGCTCTTTTATTAGGTTGGCAGGTGCTTGAAGTGAGGGAGGAAAGAAATGGCACGATTTGCATGTAGTTTCGGTTCAGGAAACAAGGAAGTGAAAGGATTTATTCATATTTTCTGATGAAATTCTTCATTCAGGCACCATTGAGAAGAAGACTTATCTCTGCTTCAAGCTTAGCTGTCTGATACATAAGGCCAGAAGGGATTTCTAGATCATGAAAGCTGCTTCAGGTAGGAAACGGAACCCAGAGAGAGAGGTTAACTAGCAGGCCAACAGATCAGACATTGCAGAGCTAGTTAGCAGAGCCTCAGGACTAAAGGCTGGATCAACTGATTTCCCCAGATCTCACCACACACGCGCACGCACACGCACACGCGCGCGCACACACACACGCACACGCACGCACACACGCGCACACACACACACACACACACGCACGCACACACGCGCACGCACACACACACGCTCCCTCTCTCTCTCCCCCTGATCATCTTCAAAAGGACCTTCTTTGGTGGGCCTAAGAAAAAGTAGTCGTCTCAGAAAGAGACAAAGAAGATTGGCAACCTGTTTGCTAGCTTCCCTGGCTTTCTTTCAAGGTACTTAGCATTCTGACTTTTCCCAGGAAGTAGAGAGAGAAGAAATAGAAAAGCGGGTCAGATATCTTGAAAAACAAGCATATAAGAAAAACTGCTTTTTTAAAAAAAGGGTGTGTGTGTGTGTGTGTGTGTGTGTATGTGTAAAACCAGGGCCATATAGCTCTTCCAGTTAAGCTTTAAAAAAATTAAGTGGCCTTCCTGTTGAGAGGAACATATAGAAAGAGGCCTTCTTTGCCTTTTCTAGTCCTTAAAAACCCTAAAAATCAGTGCGGGGACAAGTGTTCCCTCCCCGCAGACAGGGCTCTGCTCTACCCTGTGTTCTGCGAGATCATCCGGTTTCCTTTGGGCTTCCCCCAGCTCTCTCCAGCCCTTGCCAAGTCTCTCTTTTATTATTAGTCATTCTAATAAACACTCCTAATAACCACAAGCCCTATAAACCAATCCAGGATGCTACTTTCGGCTCCTCTGCTGCCTGTAGGAAAGACTGATACCTTGCATTAACTTTTGTCATCTGTCCTGGAGAAATCCAGCTGGGATCGCTAATATATTTGGTTGCAAGCTGCAATATAATGGACATATTTAGTGTACATTCTCTTGTTAAATGGAATTTGCATTCCTAACTGAACTAAAAATGCTTAATTATTAATAAGTCCCCCAGGGGATTGGTGACATTTGGGATGATTTTATCATGCTGTAGATATTTAACAACATAATGTGTGTAGTGTTATCTAATTCAACCTCTTTCGTCTCAAAGAACATTCCCTCCCAATTTCTTTAGACTCCTGCGCCACGTCAACTAGTCCCCTGAGCATCCAGTCCAGGTGAAGGCAGGGGGACGTCCCTGAGGATTGGCACAGGAAGCTGGGGCCATGGTGTAGGGAGGGCTGGGAAGGGGGCACCTGCAAGTTGGAATTGGTTTGGGGGGGGGGGACTGCAAGCCAGCTCCTTCCATTCAGTGGAGGCAGTGGTGGCAATAAACAGAAGTTTCTGAAACGATCACAGGATGGGGGGGCACAAGACTGGTAGCTAGGCTTCCAGTTCTGCCCCAGTTACTGTGTGACTCTGAGCAAATTCCTTAACCTCTGTCGGACAGAGTTTTCTCACCTATTTGGAAGCCATGGCTCCACATTCCTGAGCTGCCTTACTGAATTGTGTGCAATATATGTGAAAGTACTTCCAACAGTTAAAGCACGCATGAGGAATATAACCGAAGATGGGAAAGAAGGAGATAGTACTCGCTAAGCACCCTCAGTGTACCAGGGGTTGTGTTCAATACACAGAGGAGGAAATTGAGGCTCAGACCTTTGGCCTAACATCCCAGAACTAGTGAGGAACTGAAGGGACGAGGTATATACCTGTGTGTACAATACGTACAAGGAAAATGGGTCACAACCTTAATTTTTAAACAGAAGTGTTCGATCAGCCTAAGCATTTGTGTGAGCTAGGCATAATGACATGCATCATCACCCCACGTGCACACAGACATGAAATTTTAATTATTTTGTCATCAGTCTGTTTCTCTGCACAGTTCAGGAGTTAAGGCAGGAAAATCTGTAAATATAAGCAGGGTGTCAAAGATCAGTTAGTAAATAAGGTACATGTGTAGGAAGTCCTGCCATTCAGCTCATAGGGTCTCGCTCTGTGAGTGGTGGGCTGATCAATGCTGATGAGCGTGCCACTCACTCCTTCCTGTCCCTGGCATGTCACTGTGAGACTGCCCTCCAGAGTCACACTCGTTCCTTCTCCTCTATTTCTCTCCAGGACCCTCTGTTGTGCCCCCAGGATGGTGGGCATCCTACCTGCACACAATGGCTTTGCACACTCTGGGTGGGTCCCAGTAGGCTGTGTGTGGCCAGGAGACAAAGGTCTGGGGGGCAGTTTATGAGGGACACAAAGCAGAGCAGGGTGTGCAACAAGGGACCAGCAGCCGGTCCATCACCTGCTTCCCCGGTGACCTCACAGCACCTCTTCCTTCATGCTTCAGTTTCTCCATCTGTTGGTGGAAGGAGTGACACACGACACCTTGCTCTCAGAGTGTCGCCAACATCTTTGGAAAGCCCGGGGAGATGCCGGAACGGGAAAGACTGCGTGCTGCCCTTGATGCAGTAAAACAAACCCTCCGATGGGCTACAAATCACAGGACAGCATTATTTTCTTAAAAAAAGAAGGTGATCTGATACCTGCAAAAGTACTCGTGTTTATTATCTTTATTATTATTATTATTCAGTAGATGATGTTCCATAAAACCCACTTCAATCGCTGAGCCTAAATCTTTCTTTAAATAATAAACAAGCACAAGTACCCACAAGGCACAGTGGCTCTTATTATTGCCACGAGTGGATTTTTCAACTACAGAATGCATTTTCATATGGCTTTTAACATTTCTAGTGTGCTTGCTCTCACCACACACGCGCGCGTGCACGCACACACCCCTATGGCATCTTCCTCCTATGTTATCAGTGAGAAAACTTAAACCAGGAGAAGTGAATGGATTGCCACGTCCCGTGGATACTTAGGGACAGAGTTAAGAACATAATCGAAGTCTCTTGTCTCAAACTCTGATGCCAATCCCTCTAGCTTCATTTCTGATGATCCTGGAGACCGAACTTTTCCCTCTTTCTGTCTTCTACATCGTTTTCCCCTCTACTTACTGCTGTAACCGGGCTCTGGGCACCCTCGCCGCATTCTTTCTCTAAGGAACGGAGCCCTGGGAGGCAACACTCTCATCGGAATCTTCTCAATGAGGGTTTTCGGTAAAGTGAGAGCTCAGACAGGACTTGTTAAGCTTCCCTCTCATTGCGAGCTCCAAGAAACACCTGCCAAGAGTCACATGACTGAGTCCTAAACTGCTGTGAGTGGCAGAGCCCGTGAAGCCGCATGAGGAACGTTCAGGCTGAAATAGCCGCGTTGTGATGTTGTCCCAGACACGCGTTTGCTCTGAAGGCGCTTGTACTGTGTGCCGAGGCTGAAGACCCAGCAGGGAAAACTTGGGTTGGACACCCAGATGGTACTTGAAACAGACGTTTATTTTTTCTGTGGGGGAATTAAAGTGCAGAGATGATCAGAGGCTGATGCAGGAACAGAAGAGCCAGCAGGGAGGAGGCACTGGCTCCATGGCGTACAGGTGTCGCACAGGGCTTGGCTTCTCTGCACTCCCTTGGCCAATCCCGGTTGCTACTACAGTGCTTTCCGAGTGTGCATCCCCCTTGCCTGGTACCACTCAGCAAAAAAAGTTCTATTGCGATTTGTAAACAGTGAAACAAAGAAAGCTGCGAAGGGGAGCTCGACATGATGGACTGGCCGTGGTCTGGCTGCTGAAGCTCCATCAGTAAGAACAAGCCTTCTTGAAGACGCCCCTGCCCCTGCCCCCCACGCTGTGAGGGCCAGGGCCAGCATAACTGGGAAAGTGCCCTGGAAAATGAGCAGCTCCCTCTCAACAGCAGAGTCCCAGCTGCTCCCCACCTCCAGGGCCACCGCTGGGCACGACAGAGCGGCCAGCCCAGACTGGCTCGGATCTCTCCCTGCGGAAGGCCTATTAGGAGCCCGAGCTGGAAGGCCCAGCTGGGCAGAAGCAAAGTGGCAGCCCTGAGGGACACACCTGCCCTCTGCCCTGCACGATCTTCTCCAGCTGTGGGTTGAGGGGGTGGCTGATCTGAGGGTGGGGAGTCCTTCCCAAGCCTATCAGTCTCTCCGCCTCTCCCTGAACAGCACCATGCACCGCCACCCACCGGGAAGCCCGGCCTGGAAACAGAACAGTGCGGCAGCCCTTCCCCCGGAGGCAACAGGGCCAGACCTGGCCCGCAGCCAGGCTCTGAGGACTCCGCGTAGGGCAGAGAGAGGTGGTGGGTGGGGCGGGAGCCTTGTGTCACACATCCAAAGCCTAATTTTGGATCAGAGTCATATTTGTAGCTAAGCCTGAAAGATCAAGTGAGGCCCCCAAATGAGCCCACAGCTCAGAGGTGGGGCCTGGGTGAACCCTCATCTTTCTTGCCCACAGGCTGCTCCCCTTGGGGAGGTTAAGTTGGGCTTCTTTAGATTTTTAATGTTGTTTTTTTTTTTTTTTTTTTTGAAGCCACATCAGATGCCTTTTTGCCTCCTACTAGCTGAGGTCAGGGCACATCTCCTATCCCCTATAGCTCTGTCCGTGATCGCAAACTGTCCCAGCTGTGATGCCAACGGGCAGCCCGGGTTCCTCGTGCAGTGCTTCCCTGAGTCAGGCCCAGGACGTGCCAGCCTGCCCGAGGTGGCACCAGCACAGACACTAGGCCAGCAGGATGAGGGCAGCTGCAGGTGGCAGCTTCCTATGACAGTAAAAATAACTCCGTGCTCTGGGAGAGAAGTGAGGAGGCCCGACAGGCACTGGCCTCTGGGAGCCACGGAGAGAGAGGAGCCGCTCCCTTTTCTTCCGAGGGTGTGGGCACTTCCTTCAGAGAATCGGCAGCTGCCAAGAAGCAGGCTGTTGGCTCCCTGGAACTCCGGGTATCAGGATGCTTGTTTGCAGAGCTGGCCAGCCAGCAGCCCGGAGCAGCTGGTTGTAATTATGCGTCGCAGCTTCAGAGGAAGTTTCTGGCTGCGGAGCGTGTGCAGGGCCTGGCTGCGCACCGACTGCCGGGCGTAAGGGAACAATGGAGATAGAAGCCGGCGGAAGAGGAGAAGGGAGGAGCGGGACCGGGTGAAGACAGGCAAATAGAAAGAGCGCAGCCGCCCCCAGCGCGGGACATAGAGAACTCCGGGCCACACGCCAAGGGTCCCAGCTCCTGTTCCCAGGCAAAGAAACCAAGTCTGCGGCGCCCTGGGAACAGCCCCCAGACTTTGTTTTAAAAGCAAGCGGTACCTGCTGAACACTGGGTTTAGAGACGTGTGCCTGGCTGGCAGACTGAATAGCACTTCTCAGCCTGTTTAACCTACTTTGATGCATCATTTTAGCAGCTGGCTCCTGGGTGGGGGTGGGGAGGACAGTAGAAGTCACGATGAAAAAGGCAAATCTCTCTTGCCTGGGAAGGACCTCAGTGTCCGGCAGTAGTTAGGCATTTCAGGACCTTGCTGACCGCTGCGCCCAGATGCGTATAGGTCAGGAGGGAAGGACGAACGGACAACTTTGCAGAAGTGAAATGGAGGTTAATTAACAAGTTGCTGTTGTTTTCCGGATGGAGAACCACTTATTAGTGTCTGGTTTTTTAATACTTCCCTCTATGGCCGGGTATTTCCTATTTAGAACACAGCAGGAAAGTGAACATCGGAGCGGGGTTGGGGGGGGGGGGGTCGGGGACTGTCTTCCCCGCTGCTATGTTTGGGATCTCCCAGCCCTCATGCCATCAAAGGTCTTCTCTTCCCCTACATGGACGGTCCAACCCACGCCACCTCTCTATCAGCATCAACCAGGCTTGGAAACCCCCACCAAGTGTTCAGAACCCCACGTTTTCCTCAGCTCCAGGAACAATTTCAGGGCCCCAAATCAGACAGGTGGACAGGCCTGAGATTCCCGTGGCCTCTCCATGACCCCTCTGCAGTCGTAACTCCTGATTTATGTCGCTTTAAAAGGGTGGGTATCCTACCTGGCGTTGGGCACCCTGGATGTATGAAACTGACAGCCACGCACAGTGAGGCATGATGGGCTGGGGCTGGTAAACGGGGAGGCAATTTCATTACCCTTCCCCTTGTCCCCTGCCTAGCACGAGATTACTTGAAATGCCATCAATCAGTAGGCGTGAGTGCAGAGAAGTGCCAGCCTGGATGTGGGCATGGCAGCCTTGTTCCCTAGTGATTAATGAACATAAATGATGACACTATTCTCTTTAGAACTGATTGCTGGAATCTCCTTATTGCCTGGGTGGAGAGATTATGGTGACAGGTCGAAAGGATTTTTCCAGAAGGGTCCAAGTAGGCAATATTTTTATTCTTCATTTTCCTTCTTTTTCTTCCATCTGAGGTCTTACATTTTCTAAACACACAATTAATTCCTATAGCTATGCTGTTCAATACAGTAAGTAGCTACTAGCCACTTAAGGCAATTTCAATTAATTTAAATTAGATAGCATTGTTAATTTAGTGTTTCAGGCATTCTAGCTACATTTCAAGTGCTCGGCAGCCTCGTGTGGCTAGAGGCCGCCACAGTGGACAGCACAGCATTGCAGAAAGTCTCTCTTGTTGCAGAAAGTTCTGCCCATCCTGGCCTAGAGCATCTACGTGTTTGCTATTATGACACAGCATTCTAGTTCCCTCAGAAAGAATCCCCTCCCAGTAATTCCTATAAAAGGTGAAACTTATTTTTTTCCTTGACCACCACTTTAAACTAATTAGCTTCTTCTAGGCTTCTAAGAGAGAGCTCCCTAGCCTCTGTGCTGATAGAATCTTTTAAATAAACAGGGGGTGGTATCCTGGGTCCTGAAAGGACATGAAGGCTACAGGATTAGGTTCAGGCAATCTGACCCTAACCTGTTCCTCCAGGTACTTTTCCTGGACAGTTCTTTTTTTTATTTTTATTTTTTGGATTTTTTGTATTTTTCTGAAGTGAGAAGTGGAGAGGCAGAGAGACAGACTCCTGCATGCGCCGACCGGGATCCACCGGGCATACCCACTAGGGGGCGATGCTCTGCCCATCTGGGCGGTTGTTCCATTGCAACTGGAGCCATTCTAGTGCCTGAGGCAGAGGCCATAGAGCCATCCTCAGCGCCTGGGCCAACGTTGCTTCAGTGGAGCCTTGGCTGCGGGAGGGAAAGAGAGAGGCAGAGAGAAAGGAGAAGGAGAGGGGTGAAGAAGCAGATGGGCACTTCTCCTGTGTGCCTTGACCAGGAATCGAACCTGAGACCTCCACACGCAGAGCCGACGCTCTACCGCTGAGCCGCTGAGCTAACCAGCCAGGGCCTCCTGGACAGTTCTTAATAAGAGCTACAAGGAGCTACTCTGAGGTGAAGCAGTGAGTCAAGGACGGTATCAGGTATCTCAGTGAAACTTTGCACAAGAAACAGAGAGTGCTAGCCACGTCAGAACTACATGGTATCTGGCATTACGAATCCCTGCCACGAGTATGAAAGGTGGGCGAAGATGCACCCAGCAAGGCAGCCCTCCGACGCAGCTGGTGCACCTTCGAAGTGTCCAGCGGGAGAGATCACACCAGCTACCTGTCACCAATTGTTCAGGTCTTTTGTGTGTGTGTCTTGGTGGCATCAGGGATCAGACCACACAAACTTAAACAAATAAACCAAAAGCCACACTTCACACACTGTACCCACACTGAACTACAGCTGGAGGAAACAAAGGATAGGACCTTTAACACTTTCACTGCAAAATAAAAATAATTGCACCCAAACGTTTATTGACTTTAAAATTTTCTAGTTTAAAATACTACCTTGTTGGCATTATGGCGTATACTTTCAATATTTAAAAAAAAAAATTGTCAAGTTTCTTTTGGCAAAAATGTCCAAATCTACTCTATTCTCATCTCTCAGAGGAAGGACAAACAATGTATCTTATTAACAAGTTAGACAACCTGAATGCAAACTGTATCCCAAGCCTCCCACAATTTAATTTAAGATGAAAGTGTCCGTAGTGCAGGCTCTGTGACCACAGGATTATTCACAGATTCTCATGAACTCGTACTTGGCTCCATTGTGGCGAGGGTATTGGTGGGTAACAGTGCGTTCCTGGAAGCAGATAAACAGGATATTACCCAAGTCACTTTTTTAGTCCAAGCTACTTTATCACAAAGCAGCCGTTGTGTGTTACAGCCACCAACCTGCGCTATGGGCTGGCTTGATTTTCCCCCTTTTTCAAGGAATAAACGTGGGCTGGGCCTGGTCTGAAAGCAAAAGCTGAAACACGAGGAGAGAAGAAAAGAGACAAGACTTACCAAGACCAGCTTGGAAAGTTTGGAGGGTCAGGGTTAGAAACTTTCTAGCCTAAGAGACCCAACCCTTTTCTTTCTGACGCCCAGTGGGGCGTGTGGGGTGGGACTGGACAGCTGGAGAGTAGTTGAACAGTCTCTGCCTGGTGTTTCAGAAAATCAGGTGGGTTTGCTCTTCCAGTCAGGGAGGGGGAGAAGGGGGGCAGACTGACAGAAGCAGCCAAACTGAGTTCCAGTGAAACCTGGTGGCTTTGCAGCTTTTTTCGCTGGCCTTGGGCTGCAGACCCTGCCTTTGAGGGCGGCTGCTCCAGCCCCAAGCAGCACCTCCGATGGGGTGGTGTGGCCCACCTCAGTGTCACTAAGCCTCCAGTGGCAGCTGACGACCCCTGATCCTCTGGCTATAGCGATCAATTCACTTCTTGAACTAGGGATGCCCTCATTTAAGAGGGGAATGGGGCAGGTGGAGATCAGGGAGGCAGAAGGGTGTCGTTCCAGCCACGAGTAGCTGCGGGGGGCTCACAGTCTCACCCAGAGAGCGAGAAAGGACCCAATGGTACCCTGATCCACGAGGGACAAACCCTCTGAAAACGAAGCTCCTCCCTAATGAAGCTGGCTGTTTGCTTTTTCTTTAAGTCTTCATAAATCATGTGCAGCGATGTTGGCATGACTCATATGGCTCGACAGCAAAGCTCCCGCTAAGCCACACAGCTGCGCAGGACAAAAATACCTCCGTGAATAGAGCGTGTTTGTCCTGCATGGTTTATGGGATAAATAAGAAATCAGCATATATGTAGGGGTTCCCTGGCCTTTCATAACCCCTTGTCTGCCTCGCCTCCTCCATCCCTTTCAACTGCCCTGTGTCAACCCTCCTCCCTGCTCCCTGACCTTTGACAAGAAAGAAAAGGACCTGGTCAGGGTCATTTTCGTGTATTGATTGACCGATTCTTTGAGGAGTGACAGTTTGGTCAATGCGAAACCTCAGCCAGGCTAATATGTCCTGTCTTTTTGCTCTAATGGAGTAACAGAAGACACGGCCTTTAGGAGAGGACTTGCATGTGCACAGGGTGAAAGGGAATGCAGTGAAGTCATGTCCATGTAACCCCAACAGTGAACCTGCCCTTGCTGGGTGTGGGAACTTTGGGGGGCTCAGAAGTGACATGTCTCCCCTCTACATTGTCTGAGACATGTCTGGACCAGCTCAGCCCCAGCTCCTCAGGCCTGTTCTGGGCTGCCGGGGGGGACCCCGTCAGGCTGAGATCATTCTGCTCCAGGCCAGGGTACCCCCAGGCTCCACCCAAACATTCCCCCCACTTCTGGCCGGATCACAGACTAGCCCGTGTTCTTTCCCCTCTTGATTCCTGTCTCCCTTTGAACTTCCAGAATCTTGTTTTCTGGGGGCTGACTTTTATTATTCTGCTTAATATTTAATAATTCTACACCAAACCCACTTCTTCTCTGTCCTCCTTGGATGGGTCTTCATGATTTCTATGCCATTGCCTCGGTGGGTTACGAAGTTTCTGACACTAACGTGTGCTGTCGGAATGCATGTGCCTCACTAATGGGGGTGTCACTGTGTATGTGGGTTACCTAATACCTGCCAGGTGGCATGTCTCATTTACCTTCAGATTACGGAAGCATTTAATATGTATTTAGGGCTTTGGTTCTAAGAGATGTATTTTTTTTAATTAAACACATATTTTGAGTCCTGACATGTGACATGTTTGGCTTATATATTCACAGTATTTATATAATTTGCCTATCTAAGTTCAGCGAAGTATAAAATACACTAATAAATGACAATAAATCACTCTGCATATATAAACCTCTATTTATTTGTGGCCAGACCAGAAACAGCTTCAGACTTTTCTAGCATCCCAAGTCTGCCTGCTTTCGGAATCACTGGCTGGGGTCCGCGGGAGAAAGTCCGGCCCACCGGAGTGCTGAAGAGCAGGATTCCAGTCACACTTCTGCTTGGGGCTCTCGGTGTGGAAGAACAAGGGGGAAAGCCAGGAGACAGCACATTTTCAGTGATCATCTTTTCTCTTTGAACTATCTGTTGACTTCTTCAGGGAATTCATCAACTGATGCGGTAAGAATGAACTTCAGTGTCAAAGGGAAAAGGATTTGAATTTATTAGTTTGTGACCTTGAATGGCTGCTCAACCTTTCTAAGCCTCCCTTTTCTTCTTGTCTTTGAAAAAGTGGATGACGATACATAGTGCTTGAGTTGGTTGTGAAATGAAAAGTGCTTCGCCCAGTCTCTACCGATGAAGGTATTCCATAAATGGTCAATCCTCTTCCTGTTCCAGTGTTCACGTAGGTATCGGTCCCAGATAAAACCACAGTTAGAGGATAAGACGAGGGAGCATTTTTGCCCCACCCCCATCGTCATGTAAGGTAATTAAGCTAAACTGTCCATTAGAATATGCATCTACAGAGTTATTTTGCTCTCACACTGTGAATATCGAAGCACCAAGCCCCTGTTCTAAGCCTCTTGCATGCTCATCAGCAAGTGGTGGCGTGGAATTAGTCCTGAGGGTGGTGGGCAGAGTTCCCAACAGGCTCCAGGCTGGAGGAGAGCCCCATGAGGTGTGTCCCCACCTGCCACTACCAGCTCTGTGCTGGGGGATGTTTGGAAAGCCATACTGTGTTGTCTGCCACTTACCCCACACATCCACATTTCTGCTAACGTACCACTGTTCAAGTTTCATTCCTTTTGTTTAAGAGCTTGGCAGGGACCAACATACGACTCAAGCTAACATTTTTTTTTTTTAAGAAATGGAAATTTACTGGCTTATATAATTTGGGAGTTTAAGACGGTGTCACTGACTTCAAGCACATCTGGAACACGTGTCTACTCACTAAGCCAATCATGCTGGGTGGGACACGCAAAAATGTCATAGGTTAGACTTGGGTCACAAGGCTACCCGTTGGAGCAAGGGTTAGAGACAGTTCTACCTAAACTACAGGGAGTGAGTTTGAGGAATTTGCCGAAATAAAAAGACTGGTTTCTGGACAAATGCAATAGATGTCTCCCGCCAGCCACTATAGAATAGAAAATATCGTGGGAAATGTTAACATGTGAATCTAGGATGTCAGCTGCTGTATCAGTCAAGGTATACTCAGGATATGGAAACCACTCCAGTTCTCTCAACAGAGAGAATTTAATGTAAGGAATTCATGACAAGTATAAAGTTGTTAACTAGGTAACTAAAATGTAAAAAGAGGATGTTAATAAGATTCCAAGGCCAGAAGGGAAGGGAAGAAGATGGAATTATCAAAATCTAGAAGCTTGGAAGAAATGCCCTATGGTTACAACTCAGACCTCTGGGCGGGGGCGATGCGTGGCTGGTGCTGAGGGCAGGGTGTGCACACCATGCCCGGGGGTGCGGGGATTGGGTGGGCTGAGTACCGCTTCACTCGCCGTGGTGGGGAAGAACTGCTTTTGCTGAGTGAACAGGTGTGGCCAGGGGACAGCTCTCAGTGACGGCAAGCAGACCTCAAGCCAGTAGGAGAAAAGAGGATGGAGTCCGTCCCTTCTCCTTCCTCAGCCGTGCAGGCTTCCTCTGCTGCCCAGGATCTTAAGAGCCTCACATGGGGGGCTGGCTCAGAAGAAATGGGGTTTGCAGAGTCTCGGCTCCAGCACTGTAGAGCTCAGGATACGAGGGCACACGGGACGCGGAGAGACAGTAACTTCATAACCAGGAGGTCTCATGCTTTAGTATGCACTGATTGCACCCTTGAAGATTGGCAGGAAGTGTACTGAAGACTTGGAAGTCTGGATGACACTGAATAATGTATGGAGGTCTGATCGTGATGCTCTCCTACCTGCAAAGTTCCTTACTCCTGGGGCAAAGCAGACCTGCTATCAAAGGGGCGACGGTAGGTGTGACTGTGAACTTAAAGGGACGGCATTCCCAGGAAAACATTTTACTACCGTGAGTTACTTTTTCAGGCATCCAGGCTGCAAGGCGGTCAGGTTTTCCCTTTTCTACCCAAGCTGTCGGTAGTCAGTAGTCGATGGCTTGGTAATTACTGAGCGGTGTTGATCAAAGTTCTGCTGAAACTTTCCCAGTGACTAAGCATGAACAACCTTGCCAGAGGAGAGAGCCAGCATGTTTACACAAAGTGTTTGACCTTTTCTTAAGGAGAGGTTCTTCTCTTGGTAAAATTTCTCAATAACTTTGTCACTTGAGATTAGCTCTTGAAGCCCTGAAGTTTTAGACGAATTTAATTTCTCTAGTTGTTTTAACCATGCTTCTGTGAGCACTTTGGTCAAAGCAAGTGTGTGTGTGTGTGTGTGTGTGTGTGTGTGTGTGTGTGTATACATGCTTAATTAAGCCAGGTGGAGAACACATATTCTATGTAAGCAATACATGTCAGAACGTCAGGTACAATGTGGGGAACTCTGCAGAACACTTATTAAGCAATGCAGCCCTTTTTGCTGCAACAAATTTTGAAGGCTCAACTTTTCAAAAAAGCAGAGAAGCTGAGCAGCACTGCTGAACCATGAATCCATTTCTGTTCTATTTTTAGCAAAAAGGCTGTCTTCGAAAGTAATTTTATGTCTATTAATAAGTGAGTGATAAATAACAATTGTTCCAAATAAGAATAAACTTTCAAGGAATAAAATGAAGGACATACAAATCTGTCATTAGATGTGGCTTTGAATGTGATAAAAATTACAAAAAACACTCTTAATTTATTTCTACTAAGGGCTTTATAGTTTTCCAATCCATATTCTCATTCAGTCCTCCCAGGAACTGTGTGAGGTAGGTAAGCTTTATCATTCAACTTTACAGATGAAAACAAAACAAAACAAAACAAAACATGGAGCTCAGAGTGGCTTAAACAGTTTGCTCAGGTTGTAAAGGGATAGAAGCAGAAATCAGGGTTTCCGAATACTACCTGGGTCCTCTTTTCATTGCTACTTCCATAATTCTATACCCAGGTTTCAAAAAAAAAAACAAACCGATAAAACTAACAGATCAGAGCCTGCTACTTTCTGCATATAGAAAACGGTAAGGTCTATCCTTTTCTATAGTAGATGTATAGATAACTGGAAAGCAATCGTTGAGAATGATAATAGCTAACATTTATTGATTGTTACTACTCTCTTGTATATTCAACCCCTCCAACTGCTCCTGAGATATATATTTCTTTTAGCCTCATTTTACAGACGAATAAACAGAGGCTCAGGTAACTTTCCAAAGTCTCGTAACCAGTGTAGAGCAAGGATCAAATCGATGTTTGTCTGATTCAGAACCCAAGCTCCTCCCTGCTCCTCCATGCAGCCTCAGCTGCCAGCAGCTCTGCCAGTTAGAAGTGCTGATTCATCCCGTGCTCCCAGACAGACCTGCCCGAACGCAGAGCATCTAAATAGAGACGATGAAGCCACAGCCGAACCCACTGCAAATATACACCTGGGAAAGCTGTGAACTTCAGCTTGTATTTGCCGTGTGATCTGAAGACGTCTTGCCTGTCCTTCCTCTGTGTCCAGGGAGTGACAACATAAGGGTCATCTCACTGGCCACTGACCTCTCATTTACCTCCATTAGAGCTTACCACCAAAAGCATGAACTGTTGACCAGAAATGGGGGCCTTTTCTGCTTTAATACCTCAGAATGAGTGATGTCAGGTAAATTCCAGTTATCACTTAATCAACTAGAGTGGATAGATAATACTCTCATACGACAGGCCTAAGGGCAGAAACCAAAATTCAGTGCTGGCATCAGTAGTAGTCTGTTGGGTTTTTTGTTTGTTTGTTTGTTTTTTAATATCCATGCACAACACAACATTTCCTAACAAAATACTTCGGTTGCTCTTACTAGCTTTGTGCCTTCAAAACATACCAGAGGCATTAATCCATATTATAGACTTAAAACTTTCTTTTTTTCTGCTGAAAGTCTAACTTATTTTCAAATTATAAAATTCAAGAGTGCCTGAAACCACAAAACTGGTTTGATTTTTTTTTTGAGGGTTTTTTTTTTTTTTTGGCACTCATAGCTGGAAAAGGGCTGAATATCTCCCCCCCCCCCCAAGATTTTTTTTATAAGGAATTTGCTCTTAGGCTGATGCTTGTTAACTGGAGTTCTTTTTTTCTGACCAACTTTTAATTTCCTGAAAATTGGGGCTTATGACGTGGAGACAGCACTGACATCCTGAGCTGGGGTAATGAGCTGATAGGTAAATGAGTGCACAGCTACCACCAGACGGTCAGAATGTCCAAAGAGCTCGTTTTTCTCCCAATTAAGTAGAGATGTGATTATCAGAGTGTATAGCAGTCTTCCTTTGTCATTGTGCTAGACTAACAGTCTAAATTTATTTTCTGTAATATTCTCTTTAATAACAATGTCTATTAAAGACATCTGTTGAAAGTCTGTAATGCTTATTTCATGACTAGACAGCACAAGCATATGCTTTAAGAATTCTGTTTTCAGTTTTAATGTTATGGGCTGTTAAGGGGAAGGTTTATGAGTATAACATTATTAGTTGGAATTTGACTCAAATTGAAATCAGATCCAAGAATTTACTTACCCATAATATTATGAAGGGCTTTGTTTAAAAAAAAAAAAGAAAGAAAGAAACGCTAAAAAGTTTAACTACTCAAGAATATTAGTATAACTTAATGTTTTACCTGAAGTTCTCAAAGCCATTCGAAACACTTCATAATCACCAGATTTCCAATCCGTGTGTGAGCCTGTCTGTCCTGTGCCCAGGCTTTGTAAAAAGTCAGAGATTTATTACATCAGGTCAATATTTTAACTATGAGAGAAAGTGAGAGAGAGAGAGAGATTTGCCGAATTGTTTGACTGTAGATGAAAAAGAAAAAAAAATACCCCATATGTCACGCACCCTTTGTTGGGCTGTGAGGTGCCAGCTAAGCTGTGGGGATGGTGGCGGAGCACCGAGGCGCAGGGGCCCCAGCCCAGGCTTGGCCTGGACAGGAGCCACCGCACTGACACGGTTGCCAAGCAGAAATGAATCATCCTCGCCATTGGCTGGGCTTTGCATCCCTGTAGTTTCATTTTAAAACCTCAATGATCAAGATGAAAAGAAAGCAATAAAACATACCAAATTTTTATTCGTGCCATTTGAAGAGCCCCTCATTCTCCATGTCTGTGGCCTTAACACTTCTTTTGGCATCGCTATTAGTGACATGAGGAGTAATTCACCACTGTCAGGGAATTTGGCTGTTTCATCACCTGCATAAGAGACCTGCATAACTCCATGGTGACTGCTGTCTAGATGAATTATGTGGCTCCTTCACACACTTTTTGATGGAACAGTGATAACTCCGATAATGCATTATCCTGTGCCCCTCTCTGCAAGGAATCTGCACTGTTTCTTGCAGAGCAGTGAAAGAAAGACCTCACAGTGGCATTTAAAGTCATACCACCATGCTATTCCCACCTATTACAATAAGTAGGAAGCAACTGTTAGACCAGATTAAATGCAACAAAGCCAAATCTCACTGTTTAGAGTTGGTGCTAATTGGTCATCAAGCTCTTAGAAAAGAGTAGATGAAGCCAGACCCAAAATGGAGCTGATAAAATTTATTGTATAATCTGATACTCATACGTACAAGTGAGAATCCACTGGCTTTGCCATCCATGCAACCATCCATCCATCCATCCATCCATCTATTCGTCCATCCATTTGTCCATTTACTCATGCATGCATGCATCCACCAATTCATCTACCTACCCATTTATCCATCCATCCATCCATCCATTCCTCAAACATATTGTTGCATGACCACTAGATGCCTGGGCTAAGCACTAGCAGCAATTCAGCAGAAAGCCAAACAGATGTAGTCTTGCTTTTTTAGGGTTTCTAGACTGCTGGGAAGACAGATATTAAGTATTTACAGGGAACCAAGTAATATTAGGAAGGAACCAGGAAGGATGCTCTGGATGGTTGTCACAGGAGACCCTAACCTAGTCAGTGATGTCAAAAGACTTCCTAGAAGAAATAATGCTTAAACTGAGACCTAAAGGAGAGGACTGGGGAGCGAGTGCCTAGGAGAGTGCAAAGCCCCTGGGGGAGGCAGGAAATGAAGGCCACAGTGGGTGGGACATGGTGGGACCAGGGGAGTGGAGAGGGGGGCTGGTGTGGGCTGAACCATGAGCACCAAACCAAGAGAAAAAAAAAGAATTACATTAATAAGATTTTATTATGGTATGATTCTAGAGGCATAGAGAGTCTTTAAGAAGTTTTTATAAAGTATATTATATATATGGAATCTATATCAGTATATAGGTATATATACACATACTATATATGTACATATACATATATAGTATATATATACTTATATACTGACATATAGATTAAATAATTATGTTCTTATTAAATTATCACTATTTAAACTGTAGTTTAAATGAAAATAATAAAATGATCATACTTATACCTCCCACCCAGATTAAGAAATACACTTTTTTAAGAAATACATTTTTAAGATGCTCTTTATACCCTCCCAGCATCTTTCCTCTCCTCACTTTTATATATAATTTCACCACAGCAGTGTTTCTCATGAAGCAGTTCATTGGTTGTATGTGTTTCCCTGAGTTTTATATAAACAAAATTATATTCTGTGTATTCTTCTGAGACTCCTTTTTGAAGGAATTATGTTAGGATTCATTCACACTGGTGTACTGTTTTGCCTCTCTCACCTTGAAGTTTAGGCAAAATGGTACAAATTTGAAACCTCTATGGGCAGTTCTCATTTTTTTTTATTCCTACCTCCAACCTTCTTCGCCCATCTTTAACAATAAGTAAGAATGGAGCTGATAGTGAACAACGAATTTGCCAAATAACACCTGATACTTGTGGAAGGTCTTGTACTTGAAGTCACGCAAGCATACCATTGCATTTAATCCTCTCCACACCATAGGAGGCAGGTATGCCCCAAATTTCCAGTTTGACAAGTGAGGGCCTCGAGGTCTAGAGAGATTAGAAGACTTTGCAAGGGGCCCCTTTAGAAAGCTGAGAGGTGCAAAATCCAGTGTCCCTCCCTCCCTGCACCGCCAAGCACTAGGCACCTCGACGTGGGAACAAGGAGGAAGGAGAGGCTTGAATGACTTGAAAACTTGGTAAACAGTTTTTCCCGATGTGTCATCATCTCCTCTAACCTCTGGGTGTGAGCACAGAGACAGTCCCATTCTGAGTGAATCCCCACATCCTACATTCGCCCTGGCTGCTGGCCTGCTAGGACTTCAGAGCCGAGCAGTGTCAGGCACTGCTGTGCTGTCCGGAAGAAAGGATACAGCCAGAACCTACTTCCTATCACTCTGTAGTGTGTTGGAATGCTTAGGACTGAGATGAGTTTGCCACAGGTACCTTGCATTTTAAAGTTTCCCGTGTGCTTTTCATGCTCTTTGCTTTTATTTATTTCTCACAATCCAGCAGCCTTCACAGAAGCCCCTGACCCCATGGAGAACCTTAGCAAGAATGAAATGACGGCGGCGCCGGGAGACCGGGCGGCCAGCAGCGAAGTCCTTCCTTATCAGGACACAGATCTTCCTGCTGACTCTGATCCAGTCCTCTTCTCCAATACAGCGTGCTCTGCCTGCACCAGAGACCTTTGTTAGTTATGCCACTGCCTGGGATTATGTTCGGATTGTCTCTGAGGTCCTGAATCTAAGCGGACCTTAGAGCTTGTCCTAGGACAGAAAGGATTTCTATCCGAGTCCTTGGTGCAGAAGGCAAATTTTCCAGGCTGGTCCTGCAGTCCCCCAGTTGGGTCATAACGGGCTGAGCTTAGTGGCCTTGGAGATGACATCAATGAGTGATAGCCAACTTACACCCAACCTCTAAATTTGCATCTCTATTTTGTTTTATCATCCTTCTATTCCATTTCTTATGTTTTGAAATATTTTTATCTATATAACAAACCACTTGACTACATGTTGACTTATGATCTTTCTTATCTTGCGTAAATGAACACCCTTTAACAGTGCACTAGCTCACGGGCCTCCATAACACTTCCAAGGACTGTTGCCTGTGTGCAGCCCAGGTCCTGAGAGACACTGCAGTCCCTTGGCATTTGAAGAGTTTGGATTCACTGCTTGAATTACTCCAGAGAGACGCCAGGGACCCTTGACCTACGTGATTTGTAGTTTGGCTAAGACAAATTTGATTGAAGTGAGCTGTAAGATTGGAGACGCCAGATACTTTAGCTCCTGAATGAACCTAGTCACCCACTCCTGATCTGCATCTTGGAGCAGTTTCACTGTTCTCTCTTTATTCTTCAGCAAAATGGTGCGAATGTTTTATGATAAAGTGGGATTTGCTTATTTGGGGATTTACAAAGGTCATAGGTATCCTTCTCAAAGACCAGGAGTCTCCTCCAGTCATCCACAACATTCTTTGAAAATAACAAACACAGGATACAGTCTGTGTATGCATATACACTGCTCACAAACATTAGTGGATCAGAGAACGTGCAGATACTCCAGTACTTCCAGCCTTTTGTATAGTGCATTTTCACCAATGAAATAAACGTTGCTTTTTATCTCATTCGCATAATCTAACAACTTTCTTTAACTTGTTGTTTGCTTTTCTGATGTTCTTGTTTAATTAAAAAAATCAAATGCTTCTTTTTTTATCACTTCATATTTATTTTGAAATATCTCCTAATTTTTGTGATCAGATGTATAACATGAAAAACATTGCAATGGACTACTCAACTGTGAAACAAATTGTATTTAGTTAGTAAGATTAGAACAGTAGTACCCAACTAGACTTGGTTTTGTCCCCAGAGACTTTTTATGATACCTAGAGGTATTTTTTTGTTTGTGGCAACTGGCCAGAGGCGATGCTTGGGGTTGTGGGCAGGAGGTGGGCAGCACTTCTACATCTCCTGGGCAGAGGCATCTGACCATGCTTAGGGCCTCTCTCTACAATAAGTAAGTGTCCACTACAAAATGTCAACAGTGCCAAGGTTGAGAAACCCAGAATTGAATGATATTCTCTCATTGTTCCAAAATTTTTATGACACTTTCATAATATATACATTATTACGTAATATCATTGTGTTTAGGTTTTCCTTTCTCTCTGTAGTAAGTTTGTTATCATCTTTACTTTCTAGATTTTTTTTTTTTTTTTTGGCTTTTACGATTTAAGTCACTTCCTCGGCTTTCATCAAGGGCTGATCAAGCAAAAGCCAAATGTGAACTCTCTGCATTTTGGATAAGTCTATTGTTGAGGACAGAGTTTACAATGTTAGTAGATTCATTTTATGTAAAAATGCTCCCACAATAAAATTTTCTTAGACCTCAAGGCCTTAAAGGGTTCATTTCTCTTGATACACTGTTGTATTTTTTTCACTGTGGGGCAGTAAGTACAATGTATCTCTCTCTCCCTGCCTTCCCCTTCCTGCTGAGAAACTCACTGCTTTGTTTTCTCTTCCCATCTTTCTCATTCCTTCCCTCTGTTTACCTTTTCATTCTTCCTATGGTCTTTTGTTCATTTCTCTACCTGCACCCAATATGGTACCTGTTGAATTGATGAACAAAAATGTCCCCTCCTCTTGTCTCTATTTCCTTTCCTCCCATTAATTTTTTATGTTCCCCCTATAGTTTATTATCTTTCCTTATGGATTCTATTCCAAATGTCATATCTTTCATAAAAATAAATGTAGCTAATGTGTTGTCTCCTTCAGATGGTTGCATTATTGCATGTTCCTGCTTGATGTTTTTGCTGACGTTTTTTTTTCTTTAAGGAGTTGTTGCTTTTGTGTGACCTGTAATATCTGTGTGTGAGTTTATCTTCAAGGGGGATGATTTGGTTTTTGTTGTAAGAATCGCTGCACGTGGATGGAAAGGGAACCATGGTCCCAGCTGTGTAGCTGCTTTTTCTCTGCTTTGCAGGGAGTGTGAATTTCAGTGCTCAGCTGCCATCTGTGCCACAGGGAGCCTGATCCTAATGTGAAAGCCATCTCCCTCCTTCTTGCCTTGTCTCCTCAGGTTTGAGCCTTTTTTTTTTTGACAGAGACAGAGAGAGAAAGGGACAGATAGGGACAGACAGACAGGAAGGGAGAGAGATGGAAGCATCAATTCTTTATTGTGGCTCCTTAGTTCACTGATTGCTTTCTCATATGTGCCTTGACTGGGGGGCTACAGCAGAGTGAGTGACCCCTTGCTCAAGCCAGCGACCTTGGGCTTTAAGCCAGTGACCTTTAGGCTTAAGCCAGCGACCATGGGGTCATGTCTATGATCCCATGCTCAAGCCAGCGACCCCGCGCTAAAGCTGGTGAGCCTCTGCTCAAGCCAGATAAGCCCGCACTCAAGCCAGTGACCGCGGGTTTTTGAATTTGGGTCCTCTGCATCCCAGACTGACACTCTATCCACTACGCCAACGCTTGGTCAGGCTCATATTTGAGCCTTTAAGCTCCTCCCCATCCCAGCCCTCACCCGCACTCACCACTTCTCTGCAGATGGCATGGTGATTGGGAGAGAGACCTGAGTGCCCATCCATGTGTTTATGATGTCAGTCCTTCACTAACCGTGGAGGGGGAGTGGTAACCAGCATGCCCTGTTCACACAGGGCTGTTCCTATCGAGCCTCCTTTGTGTCACCTTAGTGATGCTCAACGTACTAAAGTATGAATGACTATGTTACAGATGTCCATTGCATCCTCTGATGTATGGTAGTATCTCAAGGAGTCTTCAGTGGGCAAAACAGGACTCCACTCCTCCCATGGCTACAGCATCTTTCTGCCTGGTGGGACAGGGCAAGTTGAGCCAGGCAACTTGACGTGGTAGCAATGCTTCCGGTCCCCAAAGGCAGCTGCTTCTCTCTGTGTGTGCCGTGTCCTGCCCTGGAGGGGCTCCAGCTCGCTCCTGGTTGGAGCAGACTCTCTGGCCTCTGTCCTTTGTGTCGGCCTGACTGCCGGACAGCAGGCTTTAGCCGTTTCTGAAAGTCTCCTCTCAGTCCTGAACACCCTGTCACACAGCCCCTCTGTTGTGTATGAACTAAACGCCAGGTAGCCGTTGGTTTCCCAGAGTACTCGATATAAGACCCTCAAGCTCAACTCCAACTACTTTAAGCAACAAGTGGAAATTTGTGGGACGGATACAGTGGACCCTTTGGACAGTCGAGGAAGAGGTCCTAGGATGAGCACATGTCGGCGGGCCCTCCCTGCCTCCCCTCTCGTTCTCTTGGTGCAGCGTGGCATTTCTACGTGCTGCAGACGGGCTCCTCCGCTCTCTCTGCAGCACTGAAATGCTTGTGTGGTTTTCCTTTCCATGTGTGTGTGTTTTTAAAGCCTGTCAATATGGAGGGTTATATTGATTTTTTGTGTTTTAAAGCAACTTTGTATTCCTAGGAGAAACTCCACTAGATCATAATGCATTATCCTTTCTGTATATTGTTAGATTCAATTTGCTAAAATTATTAAAAATTTTTATCTTTTTCATGTGGGGTATTAGAGTTTTCCTTTCTTGTAATGCATTTTTTTTTAACATTTTGATATCATGGTGATACTGGAGTTATGAAATGAGTTGAGAATTCTTTCTTTTTCTGAAGAAAAAAGAAGTTTAGTATTAGTATTAATTCTACTTTAAATATTAGGCAGTTTCTACCTGGGACTGGAGTTTTCTTTGTGAGAAGGCTTTAAACTCAATTCAGTTTCTTTAGTCTAGGGTTAATTTGGCCCAATTATTGAAGCCATACCCTCTAGGTCAGGAGTCCCCAAACTTTTTACACAGGGTGCCAGTTCACTGTCCCTCAGACCGTTGGAGGGCCGGACTATAAAAAAAACTATGAACAAATCCCTATGCACACTGCACAGATCTTATTTTAAAGTAAAAAAACAAAACGGGAACAAATACAATATTTAAAATAAAGAACAAGTAAATTTAAAACAACAAACTGACTAGTATTTCAATGGGAACTATGGACCTGCTTTTGGCTAATGAGATGGTCAATGTGCTCCTCTCACTGGACACCAATGAAAGAGGTGCCCCTTCCAGAAGTGCAGCGGGGGCTGGATAAATGGCCTCAGGGGGCCGCATGCAGCCTGCGGACCATAGTTTGGGGACCCCTGTTCTAGGTGTTCTATCTGCTGCCCCATGCACTGTGAGACTCCTCCACTCCAGCTGGTGAAGATGCAAACTATCCCCAGCTCTGTGTAAGCCCCATAAATCGTTCCCTCTTCTCTGGTGGCTCCTGTCCTAGTCTCGGCTCATTTTCTTGCACACGTGCACCAGTCAGTACTTAGCCGATGACTCCAGGGCCCACGGACTGAGCTCTGTGGTTCTCTGTGCCACTCTCTTTCCTCGGAGGCGCTCACTTCCTAATGAACTTCAGCAACCCCCATGCACTCCTCCCTGCCTCTCCTCAATTTAGAGATGTGGCCAGGCCATGCCTGGGTCCCCCCATCCTGTTCTGTGGCCTAAAAACTTTAGCCAGGATGGACACGGGGCAATCGAAAGATCGTATGTTTGTTTAACCTCTCTAAGTGGTCACTCTTCTGTGCTCCTATCCAGTGTCTGAGAAACATGGTTCCACACGCTTCACCTGGTGTTTGTAATTGTTTAAGAGGGAAGGAACATGTGGTTTTCGTTCACTTAGCTTGACCAGAAGCAGAAATCCCTGGTGTATTCCTGTTGGTGAAGAAGTTGCTTTGACCCGTTGTAGAAGCCAAGTTTCACTGAGTTTTCGGTCTCTTGCAACCTGCAGGTTTTCCATTTTTACACCCAAATTCCTGGAAAGTAAGGGCTCCCTGATTTTGTATGTATGTGATTCATGGAGCAACTTCAAGCCAGTGCTCATATTTACTATTCATATTAATTTTGGCTCTTAGGTATTTTGAATATTGCTTCCACCACCCATGCTACTATCACATTTATTAAATAAATATTTTCCAGTGCCAATCATGTGTCTGGCATTGTTCTAAATGATACGGCAGTGGGGGCTGGGGAGATTTAAACACCAGTCTTGTTCTCATGGAGCTAACATTTTCAGAGTGACAACAGATACACAAATGGATTGTTTCAAATTATGCCAAATGTTCCGAAGAAAACAAAACTGAGTGCTGTGACAAAGACTAGCCAAGGCAAGGGAGTGGCCGCTCTGCTAGTTTAGATTTCCAGGGAAGCTCTTTGTATGGGCTGCTGGTTGCAAACAATAGAAAACAACTCACTTCAGTAAGCAGAAAAGACATTTTTGGGAAGAGTTTCAGGTAGCCAATAGCACTGATACACAGGCTGCGGAACCCAGATCAACTCACTCGGCAGTTTGCTCGCCACCTCCATGCCACCCGGCCACTGCCACAGCTAAGGCACCAGCACTGGGCAGCCAGCCCCCACAGGAGCTCCGCCAGCCTCAGAAACAGGACTCTCCATGGCGCCAGAGCAGCCCTGGGAACCGCCCTGCCCCACCCCTGTGCCTCAGTCTCTTGAGATTTGACACTCAGGGTCAGGAATTGATGGGCTGCACGCAGGGCATGTGCCCACGACTAAGTTCCTGCAGGGAGGGAAAGAGAGCGCCCAAACACCGGGCCTTCAGCAGTCCCAGTGGTTGGAGCCAGAGATGTTTGGTTGTTGGGCACGTAACAGACAGTGTCTCTACAGCGTTTCTAAAAAAGGTGACATTTGAAATGCCGTCTGAATTATGAGAAGAAAACAGCCATATGAAGAGCTGAAGGAAACACAGTCTAGCTCAAGGGAACAGCAGGAGCTGGAATAAGCTTGGTGTTTCCGTGGGACACAAAGTCCCAAGGAGGCTGCAGCGTAGTGGACAGGAGGGCAGAGAGTCCCGAGGTGACAGCCAGGAGGTGGCAGAGGCCTGACATCGACAACCCGGGAGACCCTGGCTGGGGATCTGCCTGGCATTTTTAATGCACAACAAAACCATAGGGGGCTTGCAGGGTTATAGGCGGGCGAAGGGTATGACCCTTCCTGGTGGGGTTCACTGAAAAGTATAAGCTTTTCTCCTTTTATACTAAATTGTAAAGATGTTCTAGATGTTTAAACATTCAAAAGGTTTAGAAAAATAAATGTCATTTTATCAATACGTTCATTTCTGCCTATTCTCTTCAATCCTTGCCTATATGCTACATTCTATATCTTGCTTATATGCTATATTCTATATGTTCAATCCTTGCCTATTTCTATATCTCTGCCCACTGCACATATGCTTTAATACTTTATTCCTTTTACTGAATACTATACAGTATATATGGTCAACACTAGGGGTAATGCTGTACTTTCTGCAAATTTGTCTTTATATCCTTTCTTCAGGATGAACATGTAGGAACGGGATGAGAGGGTCACAAGACACAAAGTGTTACTTAAAATGTAGTGCCGATGACCGTGGAGCTCTTGGAAAGAGTTGCAATGGTTTGTAACATTGCTGAAGTCTGCGAGTATGTTAGTTCCAGCAGATACATAACTGCTGGTTTTGCAGAGGAAATGTGACCCAGGTGGCTTTTGCGCTCCTTTCTTTGATGACTCCTGCCACGAGTACCCATCAAGGCCACAAGGAAGCAGTGGGCGGAGCAGTAGGAGGAAGTGAGAGGGGAGGCACTATTTCTCCAGTCACGTCTCCACCTCTAGAACTGCCACACCACACGGCCCCTTCCTCAGGTCTCCTGAAGTGTCTGCCTGGTGGCATCTCCTTTCCTGTGGTTCCCACCGAGGGCTGCTTGGGCTGGGCTCCATCGGTCTGCGTGCCCTCCTCTCACCGTGACTGCCCCCATGTCCTCCGCCATATTTATAAGGAGCTGCTGCTCCCTTCTGTGCGTCCAGAGTCAGATTGTCACAATAGGGACAATTCTCCACATCCCCACCGCCACTAGCCTTGCTGCAAAGAGTACTTCCTGGTGATCTTGGATTTCTGACAGAGACTCAAAGTCATTCATTCATCCAACAGTGAATTATTCAGCAGCGTCTTAGTCAAAATCCCAGCAGGAAACAGAAGGCACCCTCTTCCTGCATAACTGAGAAGAGTTGAATGAAGGGATCATCACAAATATGACCAGGAATTAAGGAAACCGACAAAGAATGTAGTGCCCAGGGGCTGCCAACAAACAGGGGCTGTTGCCACTGAAAGGGGGCAAGAGGCCAGAGTGCTTACCTGATGACTGACATAAACAGGAACGAGGGCTATAATGGGGTTGGTCCGGATGGTCCCATCGCAAATGATGCTGCTGCCGCTGCCAGTGTTCAGGGGGGATGGAGAGAAGCAGGAGGGTCACACCCGGAGCATGCCAAGTCCTGGTGCCGACTCTTACCTCTTCCTGACGAGGAGAAGATACCCGGGGAGGGGCAGGTTCTGAAGACAGACGCTCCAAGGGCCTGGCTTAGACTCACAGAATGGAGCTGTGGAGACCGGCTCACTCTTTATTTTGCTGAGTTCAAATCATTCCGTGGCCTCCCATGAACCAGCGTCCTTCCATCCAGGATGTGCATGCCACTTATTTCATAACTCACAATCATTGGCCCCTCTCAGGGTACCAGGAATACAAAGATACGAGATATAGTTCTTTGACTCAAGAAGCTTCCAATTTAATGGGGAGAGATCTGCACATAAGCATTTCGAGAGAACACAAAGTAACAAGCACAGGGAGAGGAAAGTTCCCAGGATAGCAGAGGAGCACAAAGGCTGTGAGGGAACACAGCCAGGGAAGGTGACCCTCTCTCCTATTGGTGGGGATTCTCTTGCTGAGAGCCCTCCATCCATTACAAAGGCAGACCTGCAGTGCGATGGCCATAGCCAGAGACTCTGAGACCCCCACTGAACTCTCTTCCTGAGAACGTCTTTTGTTGTGTATTTCCTGTTTGGTGAATTACTGCTTCTTTTCACCATCTTTTTTCTTATAACTCTGAATCCAGTGTTTTACATATAATAGATATTTTTCTGTAATATTTGATGCAAATCTTTTCCACAGCCTAATTTTTTTCCTTTTAATGTTAGTGATGTGGTTTTGCATTGTATGGGTATTTTAAAAGTCTGCTTACTCAGACCTGTCATTTGCCAATCTCTTGTGTTTAGGTTGTTTATGTTTCTTCATAGGTGAGAACATTATGATTCCTCCACAGAGCTACATTTTATTCTCTTTTCTACCATACTTTCATATAATTCTGAATCATTTAGTACTTTTAATCTATTTTAGACTGATTTTGCTGGTTATTTACGTGTGGGCATAAATTAATCCCCCAAAACTATTATAAAGTCTTCCATATGTTCATCCAATTTATGATAAAACTTTGGAAAAGTCCAAGTCCACCATGCAAACCACTAGAAGCTTCCTTTTGGGTTATGCTAATCAATTAATCAGTCTTCTTGGTGATTCCCCTGTCAACCACCCATTTCGTTGCATGTCTTTTGCTTGGTGGTTATCTCATTCCTGCCAGAGATGGAAAGCTTCACGAAGGCAGGGATTATCTGTACATCTTGTCACTTAAGAGAGTACCTAACAAGTATTCTATATTTGGTACCATAAACATTCACTGACTGAATGAATCAAAAGAAAGAAGGCATTAACTAGCTGAGGATCCACTGTTTTAATATTCATCTTCCTGTAAATTCACAAGGGAAAAAGTGAAAGACTCCCAAATGTTACTGAAACCACCAGACTTACATGATTTCCTTGGTCTACTAGTCTGTGAACATTGTCAAAAGAGAAAATTATGTCAGGCTCAGTGCGTCCCTGCTGGGTGCACACTAACTTCCAATGATCACTGCCTTCTTGTCCAGGTGCTCAAAAAATATCTGTTTAATAACCTTTTCTAGAACCTTGACTGAAATCATCAGTAAGCTTTTTGATTTCCAGAATCCATTCCCACCTTTTCCTCACCCCTTTCTGAGAATGAGGACAGGGACCATGTCTTCCTTGGATTGGTATCATCTTTGCTGAGTACTGTTTTGGAAAGTAGAAAGTAGTTGCTTAATAAATGTTAAATGAATGAATGAATGAAAAATAACTGATCATTATCCAACAAAATCTTCAAGACAACTTAAATGAAATTATCAAAATAAATATGTAACATTGGGTAATGCATGCCAGCAAAGGAACTCTGTTCCCTGGTCCTTCTGAGTGTGATACAGAAGGGGATCTGACAGTGCTCACTGCATGAAAGGGATTCACAAAGAGGCAGAAACATGAGCTGGTCCTGACACCAGGTAAATGAGCTGCCTAGCCAATGTGACAACCCTCAAGTGTTTAGATCCTTTGAGCAAGACGTGACCCAGGCTGGGAAATATTTGCAGAGATGTGACTTCAATCTAATTTTCTATTGTTTGAAAGACCTTTCACTTCATTCTCTTGTTGTTAAAACAAGAAAGGAAGCAAGCTTTGTGTGTATCACAGCTTCCTCTTAGGTCTGACCACTTGTGCAAGGGTCCAAGTTGAATCACTGGTCTTTACATGTGCAGGAAGAATATTTTTATTTTAAAACAAAGTATTTATACATTAGAAAGTCATCTGCCTTTGAATATCTAACTGAAGTCTTTAATGTTATTGCACATGGATGGTGTTTAGTACTATTAGTCATAAAGCAGAATCAAGTTATCTTGCTGAAGGTCAGGCTGAAGGCCCTCCAGTTTAATGAAGCAGCAATATTAAATTGGAATTAGGAAATTTGTATTGGAGACTCTGTTAAGCAATGCCCACTCTAAGAAGAGGAATGAATGCAAGGTTAACTAAGGCTACATTCTGCAATGACGTGTTCTAACCAGGACTATCTGTTGACCTGGAGAAATCTGGGTCCAGGTAAAGAAAGAATGTGTACTCAGGATAAGCTTAACACTTGGCAGGTGAGTGGCAGTAGGAGTCAAGTGGAAGTCCCACTTTCTCTCTTTCTGGACTCCATGCCTCTCTGCAGGACTATTACAAAACCAGTGGGGTCCCTGGGCTGTAGTTTGCTGACACTGACTCTGTAGTCTCAACCTCTTCTGACAATGGTTTTTGATTTTTTTTTTTTCTGGCTCACACCTGGCTCCCCCTTGAACCTGTCTTCTCTATAGCTCTCTCGGGTGGCCTGGGAGTTATTTGGTCTCTGTGCTATGGAACCAGAGGTGGAATAGGTGTTCTCCACATCCCACACTGCTGATCTGTAACTCTGCTCCTTCTCTTCTTCCCAAAGCACTCAGCTCTGAATCTCCTCTTCAGATGCTACCACACCCTATTTCCCACTATCTACTGGCCCCAAGGCCACTACTCCTTGCTCCTTGTCTTCAAAATCAATCCCATTATTATTCATGTGATTTCAATAACCAGCTCTTCTTTTCAATATCCTGGCCTTTCAGTTCCTTAATTTCTTTTCTCCAATATCTTCCCTCTCTGCTACTCACATCTATGGTCATACCTCTGACCCTTCCATTATTAATAATTTCAAAACCACAAAAATCTTAATTTCAGATATCTTACTCTCTTGCCACCACCTGATATCTTCAGAGCCCCTTCACTCTAGTAGCACAACACAAACAATCCTTCTATACTACTAGGACTTGACTCCAACATGCCTATATTATTCTCACTACTCCACCCTGGACATCTTCTCTCTCCACCCAATCTAGTTAAAGTCCATAGTCTATCTTTACAAGCATTCTCTTCCATACAGACTATTTTTACTTTTTTTTTTATTCAGTAAGAGGAGGAGAGGCAGAGAGACAGACTGCCATGCACCCCTACTGAGATCCACACGGCAAACCCACTAGGGGGTGATGCTCTGCCCATCTGGGGTGTTGTTCCTTTGCTCAGCAACTGAGCTCTTTTTTAGTGCTTGAGGCAGAGGCCATGAAGCCATCTTCAGCCCCCCAGGGCCAACTCGCTCCAATTGAGCCATGGCTGCAGGAGGGGAGGAGAAAGAGAGGGGGAGAGAAAGAAAAGGGAAAGAGGGAGGGGTGGAGAAGCAGATGGGTGCTTCTCCTGTGTGCCCTGACTATTATTAATCGAACCCAAGACATACACATGCTGGGCTGATGCTCTACCACTAAGCCAATCGATCAGAGCTATCCAGACTTGACTCCTCATCCCTCTCTCCCTAGTACTGACTTAATGACACCAAAGTCCCAGTTAAATTTCCACTCTACCTACTAGGTACTTATACCCTAACAGCAAGGCCAAACACCCAAAGATGGCCAGAAAAAAAACAACAAAAAAAAAACAAACAGCCAAATATGCTGACTGATTTCACTTAAAGTTGATGGCCACTAACCTCAATTGTCATATTGCCCAGAACTCCTCCTGGTTCCATCACTTTGTCATGTTCCCAAGTGGCCAGTTCAGTCTTCTATCTCTTCAAACCTCCAACACTTCCTCCTCCATCTTTGCTCTCTGCTGATGGCATTGCTCCCTGTTGCACTGAGAAAACAGAAGTCTCCCAACACCACATCCAACCACTACTCGCTGGTACCCATAAACTCTGCCTTTGGGAGCCGTCCTCTCTGACTGCTCAAGGACATTGCCCCAGCTAGTGTCCCTTTTCTCCTCCGGTGTCACCAGCTGTTCCCTCTCTACTGGAGAGTTGTCATTAATGAATAAGCCTGTTGTCATTTGCCGATGTGGAAAAACCCCTTCTGACTCTACTGCACCCCATTTATCTCTTCCCCTTTAGAGAAAAACTTAAGAAAACAACTATCTATTCTCACTGTTTGCAGTTTCTCTTGTCCCCTCCTGCCTTAAGCTCATTCCACTCAGGCTGTCCCCACTACCACTCCACCAAGCTGCTCTGTCAAGTCACCAATGGCTCCTCACTGCTCAGCTGCAGTGGCAGTGTGTGGCCCTCACCATACATCTATCAGCACCTCTCCCGTCTGCGTTTGCCTGGAGAGTCCACGGTACCCCATGCTTCTCAACAATGGAACGAGCTTCCTCTTTTATGAAATCCAGTTTGTGGGATATGAACAAACCAGTCTACGGAAATGTGTCTTATAGCTTTTTACCCGTCTGCCTCCTCTGAGTTTCAGTGATTTATGACAGAGCAGTTGTAAGGAATGTTAACTGGCTTCATTTTAGCACACTTAAATTTCTTCCCAGGGACTGGATTGATGGGGGAAAATTTTAAGGAACACTGAAATTTTTGTCTTCCAGTTGAAAAAGCTCTTCCGCTCATCTCTTTCTCCATATTTAGAATCATGGCGTAGTGTTAGACTTGGAATATATCTTAGAGATCAACTAGCCAAACCCAAAGAAGTCCAGAAGGTTAAATGACCTTCACAGTGTCTTGCAGTTAATTAATGACCCATTTGAAATAGAACCTGAGCTTCTCACTCCAAGTCTGTATCTTTTCTTGCGATTGATCTGTGTCCTTAACAGGTCTCTCAATGTCTACATTCTGTAGTGATACTTTTAACTCACCATTCAAGGAATCCTTTTATTCTTCTCAACTGTGCAGGGTCTGTAAGCTCAACATCCCTAACTTCTTTCAACGTGTGCATTCCGTACTGATGCATTTCACTTACTTTTCAGGGAATCCTGTTGTCCTGGAAGGTTTAGGAATCTTTGGTTCCATCAAGGAACTTCGTGTATCAGGGCTACATCTGACAGTGGCTTTGATTTGTTGCTTTGCCCCCAAGTTGTAAGACAGTCATGTTTGGCAGAATCCCAGAGTGCGTTCCAGGGTCAGATACGTAAAGATGTTCTCAATCAGGCAACGTTCAATAATGCTATCCCAACATACAATTCCAGACAGGCTGCTGTTCAGCCATTAGCCAAATGCAGTAGCAATGTTTCCACCCAGGACTTCAGGGAGTCCCTGAACTGCCTTGCACTTTGTGACAGTCCCTGGAGCCCCACCCAAGTTGTCTGCAGCTGAGTTGTTTTTGCATTTGTATGTATAATCAGGAAAATGGGAGGAGAAATGAAGCATTCCCCCTCCGCAACACACAAATGACAGACCTTTCCGAGCAATGATAAGCAAAGAGACCTTAATGAGAAAAACAGGTTCCCAGAACAGAATAAAACTTGTTGAAAGCTCCTGCCATACCTAAAGAAGGATGGTGTCAACCTAAAAAGACGTTCTTTATAGCATCTATAATGGTCACTAGCATTTAACTCTGTGCCAGCTACTGTGGACTCGTGTATCACATTCTATTTATTATGATACATTTAATCCTTAGAACTATACAGAACAGGTACAATTACGGGTGAGAAACCTGAGGCACAGAGAGATTAAATAGCTACCAAGGTCACACAGCTAGTCCAATGGTGGAACAAGATTAAAGCCGGGGTAGCCTGACTCTGCCGTCTTCACTCTGAACCTCTGTACATCCTGCTTTCCTAGAAGCCACAGATTAAAGTGCTAGCGTTCACCCTTGGCAAAGCCAGATGGAAACTGGGAACAAACTGTTTCCTTCTAAACAACTATGGTGGCAGGGCCACTCCTTCAATGGCGGGAGTTCCTCAAGCTAAATACAGTAAGGAGAGATTCTTAGCAGCATCCATTTTTCTGAGTCTCCTCTAATAAATCCACTTTAAGGTCATAATTTGGTCTTTTATGGAGCACAGCCTACAAAGGGAGAATGAAGGTGAACTCATGGGCATCCCAGATTTGTGCTCAGACTGCGAGTTTTGGTTAATGTGAGTCTGGGTGCTCCCTGGAGTTCACGTTCTGGATGCTGCCCGCTCAGCTGCAGGGCTAAGAGCAGAGGTCCGGCATACCGAGTGCCACCCTGGGGAGATCCAAGTGCTGACTGCTCCCCGAAACTGCAGACATCTTGGCATTACAAGCCTTTTCCTTTGAAGTTGCAACTGACCTACCTTCCTTATTAGATCAGTGGTTTCTTGATGGAAATCACCATGTTTTGGATGTCTTGGTGTGCTCTATGGTGTCTGCCCACATGCCTAAGTAGGACATTTCAGTGTGGCTCAGCTGACTTCCAAGGGCCAGAATCCCACCTCCATGCTGGGGGCCTTGCCCCAGAACTGCAGAAGGCATGCAGTAGGCTGGAATGGCCTGATAGCCAACCCCCTCCCCTCCTCACAGTCTTCAACCAATGAGCCTCGGGAAGAGGTGCGTATACCTCAGCACTCCCCTCCCTCAGGGGGGATAGCTCTAGGCTCTGTGTTGGACTGTGTCCCTAACGGATTGAGTTCCCGATACCCCTGCTGGTCTAGCTCACTCCCACGCCCTCACTGACTGTTCCCAGTGTCTGTGTCACTTCCCCCTGGAACATCCAGGCCCTGGAGTTCTTGTCTCTGGGCCGGCCGTGGCGGGAACACAACATAAGACAAAGTGGGGAAGGCAGGTAACAATGCAGTGGTCCCTAACCTTTTTTGGGCCACGGACTGGTTTAATGTCAGAAAATATTTTCACGGACTGGCCTTCAGGGTGGGACAGATAAATGTATCACGTGACCAAGACAAGCGTCAAGAGTGAGTCTTAGATGGATGTAACAGAGGGAATCTGGTCATTTTTTTAAAATAAAACATCATTCAGACTTAAATATAAATAAAACGGAAGTAATGTAAGTTATTTATTCTTTCTCTGCAGACTGGTACCAAATGGCCCACAGACCGGTACAGGTCCGCGACCTGAGGGTTGGGGACCGCTGAGTTACAGGATGTCCATGGTGCCCAGCACTGTGCTCAGACTGTTACAGGTGTGTTTTGTTTATCACTCACCACAGCGACAGGGAGACAGGGGGCTACTTCCTGATGAGCAACCCGAAGGTCAGAAGGACACAGAACGTCCCCGTGGTCATGTAGCAGCTCAGAACCCAGGCTGGACGCAGGCCTCTCACCGTTCTCTGTGGCCTGAAGGTTATCCTGTCTCCGTCTGACCCTGTGGCCCCAACAAGGGCTTCCCATTCTGGAATAAAGACTCAGAAGTGTATGGAATCCATTTACTGATATTTCTGAAACAACCTCTGATGATTTGTCACCCTATTACCAATTCTGTGGAAAGATCAAACATGTAGCAACACAAGCAAGGGTTTGCAAAATACCTTTTTCTTCCCGGCCCTGTGTCTCCTCGTGGAGACTGAGACTGTGCCCACGTTAAGGCAGGGAGCAGACATGACTCAGGGGCAGCCTGATCAGCGGGCCGGCCTGTAGAAGTCTGCACATGCCAACTGATGACACAGACACAGAGGCGAGAAAGGGCAGAACGGCAGAGGTGTGAAGACGGCTACCTGCACCTGTGTGCCCGGCTTCACTCCGCCAAACGGTCCTGAGCCACTGTGCGGACGTCGCCTGATGGGCTCCACGGACTTGACAAACAGGTGACCGGATTTTTTGTTTGTTTGTTTCAGCCTCTGAGTAAAGCCATAGTTTCTTTGTTGTTGTGATTTCCGAAGACCTCTCTAGGGTCCGTCTTTATTGAGCACACATGGAACATAAACTTAGCAGCTCGTTTTTGTCCTCAAAAAACTTGAGGGTCTAATCACAGAATTTACCGACCTCATCCTTCAGTGGAACCAAACATCTTGGCTCTCTCCATCGCCAGGGCCTCACCTGGACCTCAGAGCACAGAGCGACTGACTTCCTCAGTCACCCAAGGACAGAAGGGGGCCGGTCCTGCTTCTTCTCCGTGGTGACGCAGTCAGCGCCTGGCTCCCAGAGAGGCCCCGGCTCTGAAAGTCAGACAAGCAGTGTTGAAGAGGGGCTGTCCCTACCGATCACTCAGGAAGACCCTGCCTCTTGATCTGACCAGATAGACCGTCTGCGCGGGAATAATTGTCCTGGAGCCGCTATTGATTAAACGCCGGGAAACATGCTTAGGTTGCATTTGCTGTCAGCCGAGCTAGGGATGGCTCTGTGTCTTCCTATAACTTCTCTTCCAGCTGGGCTCTTTTTTGTGGTTTCGTATTAAAATAGATGCTTCCTAATTAGGCAGATCTCTGTCAGGGGGATCAATCCGAGAACTTGTGTGGTATTTTCATCTGAGATGTCTCCTCACCAGTCAGCCCCGCGCTCTGCAGCCTTCCTAAATCATAACTCGCTGAGTGGCTCCTTCGGCAGGCAACAGCCACATAACTAGTAATTAGTGTCCTGTCAGCTGATACTGGCCGCATTCGTTTTAGCTGCTGACATCAGCAAGTCCGTCATACACTTAAAGCTATAGCTACTCATAATTGTGATGAATATATTTGAACTATCCAATTAATAAGAAGAGCTTTAAAAAAAAAAAGAAAAAGAAAGAAAATCATGTTTAGGTGGAAGTATATAAAACAAATTAAAATAAGAATTACATGCCAGATTTCAGCACAAAAATGAGTCCATAAGAGCCCACAGTCCTAGACAGTCTTCCAAGCTCTGGCACAGACATCTATCATAAATCCACAAACAAGTCCCGCTCCTTTCTGATTAGAGGATGAAGTTGTTTGGTCAAGGTTATAGAGAACATCTGTTTTAATGACAGAAGTCAGTGGAAGAGCAGCCCTTTCAGCCTCTCCATTTTTTATTCACTGATTGCTCATAAAAGAGTTGGTGATTTTTTTTTAAATGTGCTCTGATTAAAAATAAAGCAAAATAAATACTTGACTCTTATTCTGAAAGAAAAAGATGCCACGTAACGCCAGTGTTTATTTGAAAATCCAGCAATTGAAATTTTAGAATAAGTTAACATTGTCTGAACAATGGCTACATAGCTTGATAAAGGACTTACAAATTAATATGACCAAAATGCAGAATAGGTAAAATAGAATTAAAGAAATTAAATATGAAGAAAAATACCTATTTTGCTGTAAAAGCTATTTCTTCCTTAGAAAATAATCAGAGAAATAATAATTTTCTTTGAGAAATGTACTTGATCTGTTATTTAACTTCTTCTATTCCTCCAAAATACTATCAAAGTGATATCTATTTTTAGACTTTGTTCTGAGGTTTTGCACCAAATTGATGATTGCTACACCTGCAAAGCCTTACCTATCAAATTGAGTTAGTGTGCACCAGATCGCAATTGCGCTAAACTTATCAGCCTCTGGGAAACTCAGCCTGCTGCCACCAAAATTCAGGAGCTAAGATTTAATAAAGGAATCCTAAACAGGTAACATTTTTCTTTCTCCACCATTCGGGACAGTTTGTTCATCATATAGAAATGGTAAATATGCACGTTAGAAATTCAGGAAACAAATATGTCAGGAAGCATTTTCTGTGTCATTAAAAATGATATTTAAACAGTACCCCAGCTGTAAATTAAAGAAAGGAGAAATTGTGTGCCTAAGCTTTCATAAATGTCATAGACCAAATTCATAGAAATTAATAAACACAAATCAAGTACAATTTATCTTTTTTTCATTAAATAAAACAGTAATTCACCAAGTCCAAATGAGAGTGACAGACACTAACACATTATTAAAGAGCACTGCGATACTGTATTGCCAGAAATGTTAGTAACACATTAGATATGTTGCCTCAAATGAGCAGGAATAAATTAGGAATAGCATGTATATTTTATGACATATTGATAGTGTTTCTTCCTTGCTTCATCCACCCTTCTTTTTTCATAGTTTAACCCTTCGCCGGGGGTAAGAAATGTCATCAGTTCACGTCACAAACCAGTTCAGGACAGGGCAATGGCTACACCTGGGGCAGTGGATAATAAAAATATATTTATATATTTAAGCAAGATTGGGGAATAAAATGCTTAAAAAATAAAGCTTATCCTTTGCTGGCTTTTCTTGTTTGTTGACTTGCACAACCATCTTACCCTGCTTACATTTCTGAAAAGAGTCTGGACAAAGGAGCAATTTACAAAGTGGTGGTTTGTAATGACCCACAGCGGATGGTAACCCAGGATCGCTGTGCTCTGCGGCCTAGTGCCAGCTGGTCTGCGAGGGGAAGGAAGTGCTGAGACGAGACAGGGCAGAGACGAAAGCTCTTTCTTTATTAAAAAGTTGCCTTTTCAGGCCATAGAATTTGTTTGTTATACAACTTAAAAAAATACAGAAATAGATTCAAAAGTAAAAATCACTATCATCTAACCTCTCAGTGTAATTAATCACTGTTACATTTCAATGTGTGTCTTCTGGCCTTTTAAATTTTGTATATAAGACAAGATTATGTATCTTATAGCCTGCTTTTATCCATGGGCGTGTTTCACCTTGTTAGATATTCTTCAAACACATGCGTTTGATTGCTACATAGTACTGTCTTGGATGTGCTGTCATCTAGGGAGCCATCCTCAGGACGTAGCATGACCAGGAGCAAGGTGGCGCTCTTCAGCGAAGGCTGAGGAGACCACCCATTGCAAGGCTGTCCACCGCAACTCTAGAAGGTGAGGTAAGGGAGCCCTTGCAGAGGATCTGGCTGAGCACCACTGGTCACGTGGCGATCTGGAAGAACCGCAGTCCCTGCGGTAGGCGTGAGTCCTGCATGCCCCAGAAGCAGACGGAGAGCACGTGAGAGGTAGCGTTGTCAGGCCGCGTAGGTGACCGCAAGAAGTTTGGAATTCACTCTGAGTACCAATAGAGGACTTTGGGGAGTTCTAAGAAGGGACATGATGGAAATTGATTACGTTTTCAGAGGTTCTCTCTGGCTGCTGTTGGCGGAATTGACTGTGTGGAACTCGAGCAGAAGCTGTAGGACCCATAGGAAGCCGCCACCTCGCTGTGCGGGCCACTATGCGGGCGACTGTGCTGTCGCTGTGAAGAAGTAAGGCAGGGGTCCCCAAACTATGGCCCACGGGCCACATGCGGCCCCCTGAGGCCATTTATCCGGCCTCCGCCGCACTTCTGGAAGGGGCACCTCTTTCATTGGTGGTCAGTGAGAGGAGCATAGTTCCCATTGAAATACTGGTCAGTTGGTTGATTTAAATTTACTTGTTCATTATTTTAAATATTGTATTTGTTCCCGTTTTGTTTTTTTTACTTTAAAATAAGATCTGTGCAGTGTGCATAGGGATTTGTTCATAGTTTTTTTTATAGTCCTGCCCTCCAGCGGTCTGAGGGACAGTGAACTGGCCCCCTGTGTAAAAAGTTTGGGGACCCCTGCAGTAAGGACTCTTTAGATGAACGGTGTATCTGAAGATGCGTGGAACCTAAAGAACAATATAAATGAACAAACAAAACAAACTCACAGATACAGAGAACAGACTGAGGGTGGCCAGAGGGGGAGGGGCGCTGGGGGCCTGGGTGAGAAAGGTGAGGGGATGGAGAAGCACAGATTGGCGGCTACAGAGCAGTCCCCGGGATGTAAAGTGCGGCGTGGGGAATAGGGGCAGTGATACTGTGATAACTGTGCGCGCTGCCAGGTGGGTCCTGGGACTATGGGGGGGTGGGGGGTGGCGGCGGCAGATACTTTGTAAAGTATACGATTGTCTAACCACCATGCTGGACGCCTGACACTAATACAAAACATTGAATGTAAACTGTGATCGAAATTTAAAAAAATGTTTAATAAAAAAAAAGATAAAACCAACAAGCTTGAATAATGAATTGGCTGTCAGGTTGAGGGTGGCGCTATCCAGAATGACCGTACAAGTCTTACCCGAGCGGCCGGTACTGGAGTGGCCTTCACAGTGTCAGGACGGCCCTGGGGAAGAGAAGGTGGTGTGTTGGTAGGGGCCATGGGGAACCAAGGGATCTGCTCCGGAGAGTTCGGTCTGCGGAACTTACTTTACACCCGGTGAAGATGTCAGCTGGGGGTGCAGTGCTGGACATGCTCTTGGATGACACCAGTGTGTGTGTGGCATTTCTCGTCACAGGAGAGGATGAGGTCCTCGGGGTGACCAGTGGAAAGAGAAGAGGGAAATGAAGGGATGGAGGACCAAACTCCAGGGAACCGTAACTTTTACGTATCAGAAGAGTATGAAATAAGAATGAGAGTGGATGGCCACTGATCTAGGAGTAGAAATCAGGGCAAGGTAGAGTCATAGTAGCCGGGAGAAGACAGTATTGCAAGGAGGACGGAAAGAGCCTCTGTGTCAAAAGCTGCTGAGAGACTAAAATAACAATTTTCCATTCAATTTGGCAGTGAAATGGTGAAGATTATTGCCTGATTTAGTTGCTGGAGGGAAAAATATTAGGTGATGAAGTGGAAAAAGTGAGTCTAGATATATAAGATGAAGAGAATTTCCTTCTATTCATAATTCACTGTTTTTAAAAAATCTTAAATATTTAATTTTATGCCAACATTTTTTTTTTGCATCTGTTGAGAATGATTTTTTGCTTTCATTCGGACAATGCTGATTGCATTCATATATTTTATGATATTGAAATAGCCTTACATGATGGGAAAACTCTGCTTAAGTATGATGGATCCTTTATATGGATTGATACATATGTGTATGTTGAATTTAATTTGTTCTTATTTTACTTAGGATTTTTTGTCTATGTTCGTAAATGAGATACGATTGTCTTACGATGATCTTTTCTTAGGCTATCCCTTTCTAGTTTTAGTTTCCAAGTTATACTAGCTGTGTACAATGAATTAGGCAGCTTTTCTACTCTTCCATTTATCTAAAATAATTTACATAATACTAGAATTATTGGTTTATTTCTTATAAAACTGTCTGGGTCCCAGATGTTTGGAGATTAGGAGGCTATGGAGTGTATACAGAATATTTTACTTGCAGATTCCATCGCTGTAATGGTACAGGTTTGTTGTTAGTTTATTTTTTCTTCCTTCTTCTTCAGTTTTAAGGATGTCATTTCTTTCCTATCTGTTCTCAGATTATTTCTCTGCCTTCCTGCTGCAAACTACATTTCTGAGAGTCCCTATCCAATTGGCAAGTTTTGGTGAACTGTAAGTACTAGCAGAAGACTAGTGGGGTGGAGGACGGGAGGAAGCA
Organism: Saccopteryx leptura; assembly: GCF_036850995.1. Classification (NCBI taxonomy): domain Eukaryota; kingdom Metazoa; phylum Chordata; class Mammalia; order Chiroptera; family Emballonuridae; genus Saccopteryx; species Saccopteryx leptura. The sequence continues at coordinate 211,425,660 of NC_089503.1, read as the reverse complement.
CACCCTCTCTCCTGTCCCCCTCTGCCTCCAGCAGTGGCTGTCTCTTCTAAAGTTCCAGCTCCCACTAAACAGACTTTCCTTTGGGTCCAGCTCCCTCTCAGCCTCGCCATAAATCCAGTTCCTACCGGTGACCCTGCTTCTTACACTCCAGTAATGCCGACCACCCCCTTGGTCCCTCAGGCCCTAGGGGTGGTAATAGCTTCCCGATGGTATTAATCTCAGGGTTGCCTCACACCTGCTGGTTCACTTTGAAGTTCTTTGTAGTGAATCTCCTGTATTAAATTCTTTTTATTGGACTACCTAGAGAGCTCTGTTTTCCTGACTGGGCCATGACTACTGTGGGTAGTTTATATCTTTCTAAAAGTCATCTACTTCATTTGGGCTATCCAGTTTATTGGCATACATTTGAAAAATTATTGGCATAATATTTAGTTAGGATTTTAGAACTTCTACCATATCCTAGTTATATCTTCTTTTTCATTCCCAATATTATTTATGGCTTCTCTCTCCCTCCTTCCTCTTTCTCTTTCTTCAATCCTCCTAAAGATCTGAAAAAAATGTATCCAGTTTACCATTTGAGCCAAAAAAAAAAACAACAGAGCTGGGGGCACTATACTATGTATACTGGCTTAATGAATGAAAACTGTCACTGGGAGGATGAAAAAGGAGATGCTATTGATTGTCTGTGAGAGAGAAACTGGATGGCCAGGCAAAAGAGGTGGAAAGAAAGCTTTTAATTACATATGAGTTTCTACATTTTGAATTTTGAACCATGTAAAATAGTGCATAAGTGCAGTGTGGATTCGCTTGCTTTTCTCTTATATATTTGTTTTCAATTTTATTAACTTCTGCTTCTAAAATCATCACTTCTTGCCTTTCACTCTTTCTAGGTTCCCTCTGTTTTTCTACATCACTTATTTAAAGTTTTAGCCTTTTAATAAATGAACTTAAGACTATAAATTTATCTTTAAATATTATTTATTCTATCTCAGGTTTTTACAGGTGGTAATTTCATAGTTTTTAATTTTTTAAAATCTTATTTATATTTCTATCAAGATTTTTTCTTAATCATCAGATTATGTAAGTGTATCTTTAATATTTCAAACCTATGTGCTTTTAAGATTTTCTTTATATTGTTGATTTCTAACTTAAATGTACCATGACAAGAGATTGCAGTCTATACGGCAACTTTACTTTGAAATTTGTAACCTCATTTGGGTTGTCCATTTTATACAAGTTCCACTAATGCTTGGAATCAAAGTGTATATCCTATGAGTTGGCTGGGGATCACATGCACACAGGTTGACTCAAACTCTATAATTTTATCTTTCAAAATTTTATTTTCTTACAATTTTTTCTGATTGATCAGTTAGTTTTTAATATACTTCTCACAAAAATTAGGGATATTTAAAAATGAATATAAAGCTATAAAACATCCCTTAATTTCTGTGAGCAGTATATGTGAATTCAACTATCCCACTGTATTTTACCAAATTGTCTTTATAATTGTGAGTTTTTGCTTTACAAATATCAAGACCATGTTGTTAGTTACAGAGAAGTTTATGATAACTATATTCTTGGTGATTGATACTTATATTATGTAATGTCTCATTGTTTATAGTTATTAATTTTTATATTCTATGTTTTCTGATATTAAGTCTCTACTATCGTGTGTGTGTGTGTGTGTGTGTGTGTGTGTGTGTGTGTGTGTGTGTGTATTAGCCTGGTATATCTTTTTCAATTCTTTGTTTTTAAATTTTCATAATCTTTTAAAATTATGTGTCTTGAAAGAAGCATTATTTTTGATGAAGGTGCAAAAGCAATTCAGAGAAGTGAGAATAGCTTTTCCAACAAATGGGTTGAACCAACTGGACATCCATTAAAAAACAAAACAGAACACCTTCATACTGTATACAAAAATTAACTGAGTTAATTCAAAATAAATCACATACTTAAATGTAAGTTTAAAACTATAAAAGTTCAGTGCTGGCCCAGTGGCTCAGCTGGTTAGAGCACTGTCCTGATACACCATGGTGGCTGGTTTTCCATCCCTGGTCAGGGCACGTTCAGGAATCAACCAATGAATGCATAAATAAGTAGAACAACAAATCGATGTTTCTCTATCTCCTCTCTCTGTAAAAAATTAATTTTAAAAAAATTTAGTAACTATAGAAGTTTGGAAAAAATCATAAGAGAAGATCTTGAGGAACCAGAGCGAGGCAGTTCTCCACCTTGATACCAAAAGGAAAGGTCCATACAAGGAAAAGCTGATTATTTGGGCTTTATCAAAATTAAAAATGTTTGCTCCCAGAAAGACTATCTTAACAGGATAAAAAGACAAATTACAACTTGGGAAAAAATATTTACAAAACACAAATATGATGAATAACTTGTCTCTAGAAAATATAAAGAATTCTCAAAGCACAATGGTAAATAAACAATTAATTAGAAAATGGGCCAAAGACATGAACAAACTCTTCACCGAAGAGAACCAACAGATGGCAAGTAAACACATAAAACGAAGTTCAACTTGATTAGCCTGTAAGGAAATGTAAATTCAAACAACAATGAGATATCACTACTCAACTCTCAGAATGGCTAAAATTAAAAATAATGACTGTACCAAATGCTGACAAGAATGCAGAGAAACTGGCTTACTCACACAGTGCTAGTAGGAATGTTCAATGGTACAACTGTGTAGGCAGTCAGACAGACATGAGCAGAGCAAAGACCATGGTCCAGGTACCGAAGGCCACCAGGGCAGAAAGCCCCAGGTGCCTAGCAACTGACAAAACTGGGACAACAGGGACCTAGCCCCCAGGGTACCTTTCTTCCCCTAGCTTATTGCTGGTCCTGTGGTTTAGACCCCTGACCTTTCCTGTCACTAACCATGCAGTTCAGACCCTTCCCTGGCATGTCACTAGTAATATGGTAGACTCCTTTAAAGGAGGAACAAGGGGACAAAGAGTAGCCTCATGAGACTCCCATTTAAGCCCTTGTATGACCACTTCCTTAAGTGTTCACCCCTAGGGATAACATCTCGGCCTCAGCCGTGTTTTAGTTCTGGGACCAGAAAAGTAGAAAACCAGACAAGGGATGCCATAGCGGACATCAGGATCAAGCTGCCCTGGCACCGGCCAATCGTGGAGTCCAGAACCCTTTAAAAAGCACACCTGGAAAGCTGATGAATGTTGCGCTGAGATCTTTCCCTGGTACCTCCCCTAAAATCCCCGTCCTTAAAAGCCCTTAGGACAGAGAACTGGTCCTCCCAGGAGCATGACCACACCTTTCTCTTCCCTCACAGTCCCCACCCCTCAAGTGCACTGTCTTTACCCTCATCTTTCCTAAACTCCAAGGGCCCTTAGTTGCCTCTGTAACTTGTTTCCTGAGCCCATTTCTTCCACCCCTCACTCCCTCTACTGCTCTGACTTCCCAAATAAACATTCTCTTCTAGTTTGAGTCTTGGCTCTGAATTCTTCCCTAGCCAGAACTCAAGGACCCAGGTTGCTGAACCGAGATCTGGCCTGACTCCACCGGTCCCACACACCTGGTGCTATTTCACCGCCAACACAGCCACTCTGGAAAGTAGTTTGGCAGTTTCTTTTAACATTAAACATGCACTTACCATATGATTCAGCAACTGCACTCCTGGGGTTTTACCACAGAGGAATGAAAATTCAAGTCATGCAGAAACTTGTACCTGATTGTTCATAGCAGCTTTATTTCTAATAGCCCAAGACTGGAAACTATCCAGTTGTCCTTTAGTGGGGGAATGGATCAACAAACTGTGGTATATCCAAGCCAAGGAAGAGTACTCAGCAATACAATGAATACAATATTGATAAATGCTACAATCTGAATGAAAATCAAGGGAATAATGGATGATAAAAAAAGGTTACAGACTGAATGATTCCATATATATAACCCTCTTGAAATAACAAAATTATAGAGATAGAAAAAAGATTAGTGGTTGCCAAGGATTAGGGCTGGGTGAGAGAGGAGGTGTGGGTGTGGCTTTCAAGGGGTAACAAGAGGGAGACCGATGGTGATGGAAGTTTTCTGTCTTGCTTGTGATGGTAGTTACAGGAAGCTCTTGATGTGCCAGCAGTTTGTTCAGGAATCTTTTGCACTTTGCTGTCAAAAAGAGCAAGATAACAAGAGCCTGAAAACTCTCTGAGAATGTTGTTACAACAGAAAAGTACAGTATCCGCGGAAGATGTAGACATTTGTGTTCTTGGAATTGATCGTGACATGGAAACTACATTATTGATCAATGAGAATTAAATTTTAATTTCATATTCATACAGTACATGGACAATATGAATTATTCCTTCAGGTTCAGTATATTAAATACTGGATGGCATCTATATTAATACATTTTAAAAAATCACTTAGCTTTTAAGAAGTATGTTGATATTTGGCATTTTATCAACTAGAAGATTTTCTATCATGTTGGCAACCCATCTACAATTTTAGAAGGCAAAAAGTTTTGAGATCGCTAAATACCTTCCCTTTGACATACTTTGGAGAACAGTGAAGAAAAACTCTATTCTAGAATAGTGGCTCTCCAATCAAAGTAGGAGTTGGAAAGAACTCACCTCAAGTCCTTTTTTGAAATAGCAGTTTTTATAAATATCTGTTCATTTGGGTTTTAATTTCCCTTATCATCAAGGTTATGCAAACAGAAGTCTCAAATTTTAAATATGAGTTTTTAAATCAGATACCTCTCTTGAGTATTCTTAATGTATCATTGATTAAAATACTACTAGTCTGTAAGAGGCAGAGGCAGATATAAAACATGGATAATAACATTTGGGGGCTGATTTTTAAAATTACTATAGATTAGTAAATTCCTTTAATAAGTAAAGTTCATTTCACAATTATTTGTTGTGATAGAGATAATATTTGAATGTCTTTACTACTGTTGACCTAAGAAATGTCCAAACCTTAGAGAATTTTAATGAGTTTATTTGAGCCAAACTGATGACATTTGCCAGGAAGCAAAATCTCAATGGACTGAGGAAATGCTCCAGAGAATGGCAGTTTTGCAGCTTATTTTATGCATCACAATGAAAAAAAGTAGGCTCGGGTGATAGATTAGATAGGCGAGGGGAAGAGCAAAGCAGGGAAATCTCTGGGATTGGATACAAAGTAAAAGGAATGAACATACTTCTTTTACTTTGGTGGGTATAGGGTAGTTTATAATTAACACAATATTGTTAACAATGAGGGGTTTTGTGTCTCTTCCCTGGTGCGGTAATTGTGCCCTGAGGGGTCTGAAAAAAGGAAATTACCCTGATATTCCAAATGTATGTGGTTGTAGATGCAAAAAGGTAATAGACAGGTTCAGTTACGGTGAAGATTGACCTTTGTCAGGGAAGACACCTGCCTACAGCATGACTACCCATCATGACTAGCTTTTAGTTAAAAACTTCATTTCAAACTACCTTGTGTGGTTCCTTTAGGTCTCTGAGTCTGCAAGGCTGTCATGCTGGCCTCCCCTGAGCTTGTCGGGTTTAGTAGGTGATCCCTTTTTCATCCACTCTACTGTCTTTAATTATTTACTTTGTTTCCTTTTATCAACCTTTTCCTTTATATAATTGTCCTTTTTCTGCTCTCTGCTGAATTGACAAATGCCTTTCTTTTATTTTTAATTCCTTCTGCTGATTTTGAAACTATATTTCTATCATTGTTGTTGCCCTGGTATTTTTAACTCATGTAACTACAAAGTTTTATAAAGTTGCAAGTTATTCTTTATCATTATTCTGTTAAACACTCTGAGGGTCCTGGCATGATTTAACTAGCCACTTATGAAACAACAACTGATATTATTATTATTACAGAAAAGTTTCAGTTTTTTCTTTTTTTAGCACAAAAAGTTAATTATTTCAGTCAATGGCTAATTAAAATATATCCATTTATTTTGTCAACTTCCTTAATTATTATTCTTTCATTCAATTATCTTCCCAGCCTGCCTGGCTCAGACCCTAATTCTTACTAGCTACAATATCTTAATCTCTCTGTACCTCATTTCCTCACAGGAAAATGAGGTTAAAAGTGTATCTGCCCCATAGTGTTATTGTGAAGATTAGAAGTAGTTGATGTATGTAAACTGTTAACTATTGTTCTAATTATTATTTGGCTCTTTTCTTTATAATCAAATTAATTCTTTAAGGGCCTATGAGGGGGCAAACCTTCCATGGGTGAAATGTCTTTTATTTTGTCACTATTTTGAGTAACAGTTGAGTTTCCATACAAGACTCTAGCTAGATCAAAAATCATTTTCCTTTGGCTGTTTGAATAATTTCATCCACCAGTGCTGATGAGAAGACTGCTCCCAGCCTAGCTGTCATTCTTTTGTAGGTTACTTGTCTTTTAGGGTTGTTCAATTTGCCCTTGATGTTTCAGTTTCCCTACAATGTGATTTCATTTCTATTTATGCTGCTTGGAATTTATTGTGAACCTTTAGTATGAAGGTGTGTCTTCCATTTTTGAAATTCCTCCGCCACATCAAATGTTGTTCCTATGTCTTTCTGCTTCATTGAACTTTCCCTGGGACTCCTGAAGACTTATTCTGGGACCCCTCCATCATTATTTGACTCTTAACTTCCCGTCCCTAGTGGGTCTCTCTTTGTGCTGCATTCTCTGTGAAGTTTTCAGCACTATTTCCAATTCTCTCTTTGACCGATTTCAGTCCAGACTTTATCCCATCTACTGAAATCTTTAATGTCAAAAGAATGCATGTTTCCAAAATTTCTTGTCATTTTTTTTCATATCTACTTGTTCTTGAGGATGTTGATTTTCAGTGGGTTCCTATAAATAACTACTCAATTGTGTAAATATCCATGGTCATGCATTGAAGTAAGGAAAGTTCAGGACTTTGACCTGTTAAATTCTCAGGAGGTTAAACGCTTTAAACTCATTCTTACGTAGTAATAGTTTTCATAAATCAAGTCCACTTTATATAAAAATCACTGCAGTGACAAGGAGTCTTAAAATGTCTCATGTTTTGTTTAGCTCCTATTCCATGCAGCTCCCGGAATTGGCGATCTCTGTGTATGAGACATTGTCACACCACACACGGTTCCCAGGAAAATCACACTGAAAGGAAACAGGCAACAATACAGTCACTCATTGACTTATCTCATTTCTCCTCAGGCAATGCAAAGAGTCCAGGTGAATTTGCAGTAACTAGCAGCTCTGTGGATTCAGGGTACTAGTGGCTGAGACACATTTCTGACAAGCTATCTCCAAACTTCCTGCAGAAAGCACTTCAGAGTCAGTCCTTCTATGCAAAGGAGCCCAACTTAGAGAGAGACAGAAGGGATGTGAGGAGACATTTTCCCCACCAAGAGAATGTTAGCCGCAAAGCACTTACCCGACGGCCTGTGCAGTCTGCAAAATCTAGCCAGTTGTCCTGGGTGAGCTCTTTGATTCCCAGGATAAATGTTTTTAAGCTAAGATATTCTTCAGCTCAGGCTGAAAGTGTCCCTTTTCTTTCAAAAGATCCCGAAGTCCTCAAAACGTTGTGTGCCAGATGACAACCCCTCATCTGAAGACCAGCCCCTTCTGAAGTGGCAGACTGAACTAAATCTTAAATCTAAGATGGATTCTGACTAAATGCGCCAAGGGGTTGATAAAAGTCATTGACTAGGCAAGGAAGGCCTCAGTTTTCAACTTTTTGTACATGGTATTAGATATATTGGCATTTCCATTTTCAATAGGTTTTTAATTCCAGATATCATTCAAAATTTTCAAGAGAATGAATGTAGCTATTTTATATCTTTATGCTTTTTTAAAGAAAAGATGCACTGTCTTTAACCCTGGTTACTGTCTTCTTATGCAGGGCTGTAGCACAGAGTTTACAACCTGAAACGGGACCACCCCCATGCCCCTCTGTTCTCTAGCACGTTCCTGTATTCTCATATTCAGTTCTGTGGACCAAGTAGGACAGGTATCTTGTTTTAGGTTAGCTTTATTTATGGGAAACTGTAGAATTTTAGAGTTGAAAGATGACATAGACATTAACCTTCTGTTATAGCTATATGAACACCAAATCACCAGGAAAGTCAAGATCAAACATGTAATTAGCACCAGGCCTGGGATTAGAATTCATGGTTTGTAACTTCTGGTCTAATGTCCACGAAGGCAGAAGGACCTATAAACAAAGATGAATGTTTGGTCTATTCAGAAACCACATGAGCCATTCCTTATACTTTGTAATGAGTTTATTAGCAGTATAAAAATTGTCACCTCTGGCATGTTACAAACAAAAATCAACGATCTCATGAACCCACTATGAGATACCTAAGAACATTGTTTTGATGGCTTTGCAAGGCAAAGGAGAATAGCCAAGGGGACCCTCTGCAAACGGGCAACTCTCCCCGATGGCCCCACGAGGAAAGAATGAATAAATTTAGGAATCAGCGTTCTTTTACTAGTTCTAGCATGGTGTCTGACTGTGAATGTAAGACACTTTGTCTTCATCACAAAGTTCAGCACTCTGATTGAAAGTGTTGACCACATAGAGACAGACTCCCAGACAGAGAGCAGGCCAACAGCTGTGGAGGCGAGTGCTGAGGGAGGCGGAGGGAGTGAGCACAAAAGGACAGAAAAGAAAAGAGAGAAAACTCATGGACATGGATAACAGTGTGGCAATTGCCCAGGGCGGGGAGAGGCGGAGGATGGTTTAGCAGGGATAGATGGTGATGGACAAAGACTTGATTTGGGGGCGGGGGGCAGGTGACACACAGCATGGTGTACAGAAATGTGTTGTCGAATGGGGCAGCTGAAACCTAGGTAATTTTGTTAAGCAGGGTCACGCCAATAACTTAAATGAAAAAAATGTCGACTAAACTTGCAATCTTTCAGGATACTAATATTAGAACAAGCTCTTGTCACTTGAATAAAGGAAGACCTACACAACTGTAAATTCATCATATGTGCCAAACCATATTCAAAATCACAAAGATTTGACAAGCCCGGCCTCTGCATCACAGGTGGTATATTTCCAAAAGCTTAGTGGGCAGAAGGCAATCTCATTTAATTTCCCTAGTAAACCACTGTAATAGGATCTTATACGGGATGCTGCCTCTGTGTGATAAACAAAGAAACTGAGATTCAGACAAGTTGTGTAACTTGCCCCGGGTCATGTAGCCAGTACCAGCAGGGCTGGGATTTGTACCCATGTCTCTCCGACTCAGAGTTTAGCTCCAAATCACTATGCTATATGAGCTTTGTTCTGTTATAGGTCGGGATGAGAATTCATGAAAGAAGATATTCCTATATTCCCGGTGTCTAGAACTGTGCCTGGCGTGCTTAGTAAATATTTATTGGACATACACGAGTCTATTACCAAGAGTAACAAGAACCGCCTGCCTCTTCAAAGGGCTTGTCAAGGTCCTGCCACATTTATAAGGTTTGCAGGACCCAGGAGAGCTTTCAAACACGTCTCTACAGCTCCCTTGTAGTATCCAGCACACCACTTCCAAGGGGTCACCATGTGAACCTCACAAGAGTCCCTGGAGTGAATGGTTTGCTCTCTGCTATTCTGTTTATTGAAAACTGGTGGGGAGACTGCGTAGTGGGGCTTATTTGTATCCCTGGAAAATACACCTAAGGAGAATAAGCCTTTTTCAATCCTTGCTGTTCTTCAGTGTCTGTTAATGAATTTGCAAGAAGTACATTCTGGATGGGAGAACTGGTGGGTAAGCCCGGTGTCTGCGGTTGGCCTCGTCAGCCGTGTGGCATCACTACAGTTATCTCCACCTCAGTTTCCTCATTCAGAAAATGTGGCGCACCCCCTGGGGTTATTGTGAGGACTAAATGAATGAATTCATGTTAAAAAGCGTGGCATAGTGCTCAAGAGGATGTGTTCAATAAATGGCAACTAGTATTAACACCAGAAGGACCTTGTTTCCTTCCATGTACCGAAAGAAAATTCGATCCTCGGCAAACAGGTATTGAGTGGCCCCTGTGCGCCGGCCTCTGCTCCACAGGCAGGGGATGCAGAAACGAGGCTCACTGTCTGCTTTCATGGGCCTCCTGCTCCAGAAGGAGATTTGAAAGGTAAATAAAATGAATAAGATGCTCTATATGTTTGGGGGTGAAATGTGGCTCAAAGAAGGGGGAGAGGATGTAGGCGATGGCGGGGGTTACTTCACATAAGATGGCAGGGAAGATCTCTGGGAAGCACACCTGAAGGAGTGAGGCTCGTCCCTACAGACACCCGAGAATAGAACATTTCAACAGAAAGAAGCCTGGCCTATTGCCATGAGGCTAGGGTGCCAGGAAGCCGAGTGAGCCAGAGTAGGAATAGAAGGAGATGGAACCGGTGAGGGAGAGGGGAGCCAGGCCCCGCGGGGGCTGCAGGCCATGGTGAGGACTGGGATTCTGCCCTGCGTGAGCTGGGGACCATTGTGGGTTGTGAGCAGAGGACGGCCATGATCTGACATGGTCGTGGAGGAACACGGTGGCTGCTGTGTGGACAGCTGACTGTCAGGGGGCAGGGGGCCCAGTGAAGGCACTGCTCCATTGGGCCTGCTGAGGGACAAGGGAGGTTTAGACCATGACAGTAGCAGGAGGCAAGATAAGTGATGGTCCAGTTCTGGAGATATTTTAAAGGGAAAGCTGACATGATTTTCTCTGGGCTGGATTATAATAAGTGTGAGAGAAAGAGGAGAGTCAATAATCACCCCAAGGTTTTTATATCAAGGCATCAATACATTCATTTTGCCATTTTTTATGTTATGAGGATGCTGGAAAGGAAGAATATTTTAGTCAAGGTTCTCCAGAAACAGAACCAATAAAATATGTAGATAGATAGATAGATAGATAGATATACAGACAGACATGGATAGACAGATAGGCAGGTAGATAGGACATGGCTCACATGATTATGGAGGCTAATAAGTCCCCCATATCTGCATGGTGTGTTAGCAAACTGCAGACTCAAGGAGCTGATGCTGTAGATTCAATCCCAAGGTCGGCTGGTTTATGGCCCCAGGAAGGGCCAATGTATTTACATTTAAGGGTAAAGGCAGGAAAAAATCTGATGTTCCAGTCTGAAGACAGTCAGGCAGGAGAAATTCTCTCTTACTTACAGGAAGGTCAGCTGTTTTATTCTATTCAGGCCTTCAACTGATTGGATGAAGCCCACCCACATTTGGGAGGACAATCTGCTTCACTGTCTTTTGATTTAAATGTTAATCTCATCAAGAATAGGCTCTGGCCAGTTGGTTCAGCAGTAGAGCGTTGGCCGGCATGTGGAAGTCCCAGGATTTTCGGTCAGGGCACACAGGAGAAGCAAACAGTTGCTTTTCCACTTCTCCTCTTCCCCCTTCTCTCTTCTTTTCCCACAGCCATGGCTTGAATGGTACAAGCAAGTTGACCCCAGGTGCTGAGGATAGCTCCACAGCCCCACCTCAAGCTCTAAAATAGCTCAGTTGCCGAGCAATGGAGCAATGGCCCCAGACAGGCAGAGCATCCTCTGGTAGGGGGCTTGCTGGGTGGATCTCAATCAGGGTGCATGTGGATGTCTGTCTCTCTCCCTCCCTGACTCTCACTTAATAAAAAAATAAGAAGAGAAGAAAAAGAAAAGAAATACCCAGAATAATGTTACACCAAATATCTGGGCATCCCATGGTCCAGTCAGGTTGACACAGAAAATTAACTACCACAGAGGAGGAGCAGATTTGAAGAAGAAATCAAGAGTTTTGCTTCAGACATATTAAGCTGAAGATATGTATTAAAGCTTGGAGGAGAGATGTGGTTAAGCAATTGTGTGTAGAGACCAGTGTGCTTGAGACACAGTACTCTTCTTTTCCCTCATACATCCCGTACGCAGTGCTGATATGAAATGCCTTGTGTTAACATGGACTTTAATGGACTCTGCCCTAGTTATTAAGATAAAATGGCTAACTCACTGACGCTTATTTAGCTCAATCAGAAAACTTATTGCTTAACACGGCCTCGCACTTTTTTGAGCCTCCTCCTTTGCTGTCTCATTAGCCTGGATGCCCTCCCCTCATCTGCCCACCTGGAAAACACCTTTTGAAGATTCACGAGAGGGTATCACCTTCTCCTGGAATCTTTTCCTGAGCCACCTAGCAAACTTCAGACTGCACACACTCCTGTTCTTCTTTCTCTTCAGATTCTTCCTCTTTTCTATTTTCCTTTCTCTATTTTTCTTTTTTTCTAAAAGATAGAAAGTTTTCATTTATTTCTCTTTGTTATATAGTATACATATACAATTAAAGCAGTACAGAAAAGAATAAATGATAGTAAGAAACACCTAAAATCCCAGAATAATGTTTAACTAGCTTTCTAGAGTTTGCTAGATTTATATATATGAAATGACATAATTTTATGAGTATTTTTGTAATATGTTATATAGCCTGCTTTTTAAAAATCAACACTAAGTCATGAAATTCTTCTAATGTTGATCAGTATAGTGGAAGATGACTCATTTAACAGTTGCCTATTTGAGGGTATGATATAATATACTTTATTTTCCCCATCCCCTTCAGGCTTTGGGTCCAACTGAATCCAGGATGGAAATGGTGTCATGAGGACTCTGTCTGTTTCTTAGTTCTGTGTTTCTCTAGATTGGCTTTATTTTCCAACAGTCTTTGTCCATGTTCTAGCAAACTGGCCCCAGGCAGTTGCAGGCTGTTAGTCCTTCACTTCCATGATTTCTGGATGAGAAAATGTTCCTTTTTTGGGAATTCCAACAGAATTCCCAGAAAAAGCTTGAAGTGGACCAACCCGAGTCAAATATCTTTCAGTCAATCACTGTGGTCAAGAGGGGGGTGATCTGGGGGACCAACATGCCCCTGGACCCAGGGGAGGCTCAGTCACCTCTCTCTTCTGCAAACTTCATGAGCTGAGAATGGAGGTAGGAGGATTTTGAAAAGATACAAAGGGGATCTGTTATCGGATGACATGGGCGGCGTATTAATTGAGAAGCCAAAACAAGAGTACTTAAGGTGGGTTAACATAGTTTAAAAACAAAATGAAACAAAACACCAGTGCTTTTGTAGGGGAAAAAGTATTGAATGAGTACAAATCAGTGTAACATCAAGCTATAAGATGACTATGTACATAAACTTCATTGTAACCAACAGATGCCACTCTGTTTCCACTTCAAGGCCGGATGGTAGCCTTCTCCTTTTGTCTTCTTGCAGCATCTGTCAGTGACTCGCCCACCACTGAGCAGAACTGGATCAATGAACTTCCCCTGTCCCAGGTGGCCCTTCCCAGCCACGGCTTCATTGCCGAGCCGGGTCTGTTCCTTATGGCAGCTGAGGTGTCACAGACTTTTTGCCTCTCCCATGCTGAAATGGTCTCTAACAGAGAACGGGCAGGAGGGGATACAAAACAAATGGAGGGCGTGGCAGCCAAAGCTGAGACCTTTGCTTTGAATCTCATGGGCACTGATGCACTGTTCCTAAAATTGTTGCATTTCCAATTTTTTTCTGGCCTTACCAAAGGCCAGTGTATAACCAGACCAAGGTATGTGGATGACCTGAGTAGGGTCGTCATGTGGTGGCCCATGGAGTCACTTTGTTTGGCATTTGCTCTAAGGAGAAACTGAGGGTAGTGGGAGAAAAATAGTCACTGGGAGCTGTCTCCCCTCCGCAGTCCCAGACTTCCCACCCCACTCAGCAAGACAGAAGCCTTGGGATAAAAGGACACACCCTTCCGAGCAGGCAGGTTTAACCATCGGCCTTTGCGTGACTCTGGGGTCTGGCTAACACCACCCACTCCCACACAGGCAGAGAATCCTGGTATTGCTTCTGAACGCGCACAGCACTCCCCACTGGGGTTCTAGAAAACACAGTTTTCTTCATCCTATCACACACTTGGTTGGACCATCCTTAAGCGGCCCAACTCAGAGGACACATGAAGAAAAAAATTGAGGATGCTGACGTTAAGCAAGTGGATCATTAAAACCCTGGAGCCAAAGTTAACCATTTCGGAGGCGATGTGAACCAGGGTTTGGTGCCCTCCAGGAGAGGAGGAGGAAGTGATACTCTGTGTGGGATGGAGGGTGGCGAATGGGTGGAGGAGAGAGAGTTTGCCCGCAAAAACAAGATGAAACATAGAACAATATTCCAAACTCTTTTTAGCTGTGGAACCCCTCATTCAAAGGAAATCTTACTCCACATTGAAAGAGAAGGCGGTTGAGTTGAAGAGGAGCCAAGAGCCAACCAGTTCTTCTGCCCACCTATGACAGGCCTCAGGCCCCGCGGAGGGAATTCTTCGGACTCCATGTGGCTTAAAAACCGCTGACCTAGACTGTCTACAAGAGCAGCAGTGAAGAATGCAGTTTGCTGGGAGACAAACCCATGTTGCCTAGGCTTTGTTCCAATGTTAAAAAGGGAGCAGGCAGCCGGGGACCAGACACCATCAAACCATTAAACAGATACCTTTGGGCGAGTTTTCATACAACAGTGAAATATGAGGCTCTGTGTTCTTTTTTTTTTTTTTTGTATTTATCTGAAGCTGGAAACGGGGGTAGACAGTCAGACAGACTCCTGCATGCGCCCGACCGGGATCCACCTGGCACGCCCACTAGGGGGCGACGCTCTTCCCACCAGGGGGCGATGCTCTGCCCCTTCGGGGCGTCGCTCTGTCGCGACCAGAGCCACTCTAGCGCCTGGGGCAGAGGCCAAGGAGCCATCCCCAGCGCCCCGCCCATCTTTGCTCCAATGGAGCCTCGCTGCGGGAGGGGAAGAGAGAGACAGAGAGGAAGGAGAGGGGGAGGGGTGGAGAAGCAGATGGGCGCTTCTCCTGTGTGCCCTGGCCGGGAATCGAACCCGGGACTTCTGCATGCCAGGCCGACGCTCTACCACTGAGCCAACTGGCCAGGGCCGAGGCTCTGTGTTCTTAAACTGTTGTGTCTTATTATTTTATATCTTTTCAATGACGTGTAGGGCAGTAAACCTTTCCTTCATATTTGCGTGTGATTCTAACTAAGCTCAGGTGAGTTGTTTTTCCCAATCCCCTTCTTACCAGTTGCGTGTGAACTGTAACACACCTTATCCTAGCCCTCCCTCAAACTCAGGTCAGTCGAGAGCTGACTATACTTTTCTTATTGTGAGCCTGCTGTAATGCTTACGCGGCCTTCTCCTCCCCCCCCCCCCCCCGCTAGATTATTAAGTGCCCCTGGGGAGGAAAATGTTTCTGTTCAGGAATGCATTCCTTATGCCTAACACAGGGCTTGTCAATCCTCAATAAATATTTGCTGAATGAATGACAATAGCAGTGACAGAATGGCTACAGAGTCCCGACAGTAGTGACCGAACAACCCAAAGGGGAATCCAGGTGCCTAGGATGGAGGCTTTGGAGCTGACGTAAATGCAAGTTATATAAACTCTCCACCCCTTTGTTCTCTCATCTAGAAGGTGGGAGCGGTAATATAGTGGTGTTACATCTTTCTCAGGCATGTGGTTGTAACAACCTTAAAACCCTGCCATTATCCATGAAGTAGAAGAAGCACTCAAGGTTTGGTACATTCCTCTCAGCAACTCCAGAACAGACCTGCCAAGCCCTGATGGACAGACGAAGGGAATAGAAGAGCAGGGAGCAGAATTCATGTTAAGAGCACAGTTGAGGCAGCTCTGGTTTGTGCACACCCTCGGGCTGTTGGGGTGAACATCTGGAAGAAGCCTTGCCTCGTATCTGACACACGGCAGATGAATGGACCATAGGTGTGAGCCCTTCCCCTTGCCGACAGACAGCAGAGCATGAGGCTGGCCTACCTCTTCACCTCTCTTCCACCCCGTGCCTCTCCAAGACAACTCATACAGTACCCCAAGTGCCTAAGAAACAGCATTTTGAAAAACAAGTCACATCTTACTATGATTTTCTTATATTGCATTCAAATGGTTTCTGCAGAATGGTTCCTAGCATTCATCTCCTCTGGGACTCCTGTCCAGGACTGGTCACAACACCCTTTCCAGCTTCGTAACTGATAAACTGTGAACTGCTCGGTCCTTCACGTTACTCTTCCCCAAACGCAGTGACAGAGCTCTGTCACGCCCAGCCCTACATGAGTGCCAAACACTGACAAAACACAACTGAGAGGCAGACAGGTGAGCAGACCGTTGCAATGCAAGGTGACGATGTAAGTGCCAAGACAGAGAGAAGTGCTCCCGGTTCTCAGAGCCCCGAGAATGAGGACTGAGGGAGGCCTGCCCAGGACAGCCTTCTGGAAGGATGACTCCAGAGCTGAATCCCTTCTAAACAGAATGGCAACAGGCTTCTGTTCAAGCGCGAACCAGCTAAAATGCAGTAATTTCAGTTTCACAAAAATGTAGAATCTTAACACTGGAAGCAAACTGAGGAGCCGACGGCAGGTCACATTCCTTCAATAGTGTGTGTCCTGGGGACAGACCTTACACCACATGAATTCGGACTCTACTATTTTAATACCAGTGCAGTGGGGAGCTAATAATAAACCCTGGAAAAGAGCAAGTTTTCAATGAGTCTGCCATTAAAATTATACCCTATGCTATTACTGATCACCAGTAAATATCTATAAGAAAAAGTCACAATTACTCAGTTCTTTATTTGTTAAATAATTGTTTCAAAAGTTAACAGTTTGTCTGCTGATACTCCTCCAATACATAAAAGATTCCCTAAATATTTCCCCCCAAGTTTCAAAAGTCTTTAACATCTTCCTTGGAAGCCGACCTTCTTCCAGGTAAATGCTTTATTATATCAAATTATTTAGCCCTGAGAGTAGAGGTATATGTAAAACAGAAATAGGCTTTTAAAAAATGTGTCTGCCATGGACTTTAGACAGCCTTTCTCCTAACAACCATAAAACTCTTATATGTATATATTAAAATAAATGAATAAGAAAATAAACTCCAATAATTCATATTTTTCTCAAAATTTATGACATGGTCTAGAACTTAGTAAACCCCTTCTTCATAAAAAGTGAAAATTAATCATGTAAACAAGGTCTTGCTAAGAATTTTTAAATACTTAAGGAAACAAACTTTTAAAATGTCCCTGGTCCACAGGGGATGTCACCTACATACAGCTGGTTTACTAAGGAGAACGTGCTTATTAAAATAGCTCCAAGGGGCCAGTAATTGTTAGACTAGACAGAGTACATGCTTCAAAAGTAATGAAACTCTATCTTTAAAGATATTACACAATTAAAATTTCCAGCCCTGGCTGGTTGGCTCAGTGGTAGAGCGTCGGCCTGGCGTGCAGAAGTCCTGGGTTCGATTCCCGGCCGGGGCACACAGGAGAAGCGCCCATCTGCTTCTCCACCCCTCCCCCTCTCCTTCCTCTCTGTCTCTCTCTTCCCCTCCCACAGCCGAGGCTCCATTGGAGCAAAGATGGCCCGGGCGCTGGGGATGGCTCCTTGGCCTCTGCCCCAGGCGTTGGAGTGGCTCTGGTCGCAACAGAGCGACGCCCCGGAGGGGCAGAGCGTCGCCCCCTGGTAGGCGTGCCGAGTGGATCCCGGTCGGGCGCATGCGGGAGTCTGTCTGACTGTCTATCCCCGTTTCCAGCTTCAGAA
This sequence comes from Saccopteryx leptura, assembly GCF_036850995.1. Classification (NCBI taxonomy): domain Eukaryota; kingdom Metazoa; phylum Chordata; class Mammalia; order Chiroptera; family Emballonuridae; genus Saccopteryx; species Saccopteryx leptura. The sequence continues at coordinate 211,408,121 of NC_089503.1, read as the reverse complement.
AAATACAAAAAAAAAAAAAAAAATTTCCAGTTAAATACATGTGACCTTTATATATCATACTCAAAGTACTGATGCTGAAAGGGCTACTCACTGTCAGCCTTCTGGGACTTTTGCCTTTGTATTGCTCTTTTTCCACCCCTTTAAGGTCACAATTCAACACATCCAGTCAAGGTTAGGGAAGGGCCGTGAGCCCTCAGTGATTCTGGCTAGTGCTCTGCACTAGGGCAGAGAAGATAGTCTGGGGAGTGTGGTCTTTGTCACAGATTACCTGCCCAGGCAATGTTGTGAACATAAGTGAGTGTACAGCTGCCTTCAATTCATCCCCTCCTACACAGAGCTTTCTGCAGTGTTTTGTTCCGTGGGACCTACCAGGATTTGGGCAATGCTAGGTTAAACAAAGTCCAGCATGCTCTACTTCAAGGTGTCCTGTGGCCTTCCGGGTGGTAAGGAATCTTAAAGAGATGCAGTACATACCACCTCCTCCACTTACTGGCTCAGAAGCTTTTCTGGCGAGACAATGTATAGGACCCGCTTCTTCACAAGGCATTCCAAAAAGCCCTAGAATAATACCTGCACTGCACTGCCGAAGTAAGAAGAGGGAAGCAGCTGGAATCCTTCCAACAGTGGCATTGTCCCAAGGAGACAGACAAAACTTGTGCAAGTGCGTGGCCTTCACGAGCTGGCTCCACGTATCTCCGAGCTTCAGCCTCAGGGTTCTTCACGCTCACGCTCACAATCCCGTGAGAGGACGCTGCTGGTGGGCCTGCTGACACAACAGGCCTCTGGGCCTCGATCTGGCTGGTTCCTAGCTCCCCTCTGCCTACCAGCCACCGACCTTTGGTTGGCTTGCTTCTACCCAGTTTTCAGAGTGAGTTCTGGAGAAGTCATCTTAGACTTGCAAGCATGCGCCCCCTAACCCTGCCCCCAAGCCTTTCTTGTGTGTCCCCACACCCATTTCATCTTAGTCCCATCACTGCGTTTTCCTGCCTGGAGTCTGGTTGGCCATCAGTGAGGTTGGGACTATGTTCTATATGCTGTATGGGCATGTAGAACTGTCTGCTTAACAATAGGTGGGAAGCAGAAGCTCCTAGTCTACCTTAGTCGCTAAGTATGTTTTTAGGGTACAATTATGAAGCCAGTTCTATTGTCCACATTAATAGGGCAGCAGAAGTGGCACATACACTGGAGTTTCTATACAAAGACCTTTTCTCTAACACTAGGACATTGGGTCCTATCAGACAGACATGGGAGGATGACACAGAGTTGGCCTAAAAAAAAGGGAATCTGCTTTAACTCCTTAGAACTGCCACCTTTGGCTCCCAGCCAGAGCCTCAGGACAACCTGGTACAGGTACTAATTCATCAAGCCCTTCTTCTCTTTGGCATCCAGAGATATCATCAACGTCTGGGGCTGTAGCCGTGTAATTTCCTTCTCATCTCTGCTGTGGCATCTCAGCAGATTTCTTTGCCATTCTAGAGCAACAGCACTGATGATGCACCCATAGCTCCGATCCAGAAGCTTTTTTCCACAGCAGGCTCACGTGGAAGATCAAGATAGTCATGCGATCAGAGCGCTTGGTAGGAAGAGACTAAAACTGTTTCCCAGAACTTGGATTTCTCTGTGACTTTCAAGGAGTTCTTTAGGATGGTGACCAACAAAGCTGGCAACCCTGCAGGGGTCTATCCCGAGAGTCTAGAAGTAGCCAGTATAAAGGCCTCTGCTTCTTCTAAGGTGCCTGGAGTAGATTAGCATCTCAACATCAGGGTGACTTGCCGATGTTGCTTAAGACCCAAGTCTTGTTCATTTCCTGTTTCTTTCCTCTAATTGTCCTACACAATTAGGAGGTTTCTGACCTCAAGTATGTCATAGTAGAGTACTGCACAGATCAGTTTCCTCAGAGACTCTTCCTCTATTGGTCTCCACACAGTTTTAAAGTCCTTCCTTTCCCCACATTTTAGTTTTGGAACTTGTGGCTGTCACTGCTACCCTCTCGACGAGATAAAAAATGGGTGCCTGTGTGTGTATGTGTACACATACTCATGAACAGTGAACCTTTCTTTTTTGTATAGTCCATTCATGCATGAAACTCGGGCAGCAAATTATACTGTGGCTATACAAGAATCGTTCCATTTATTCTTGGGGATCTCTAAGGTAAAGCTTCCAAGTATACCTCTCTACCTGCTGATCCCCCAAAGAGAAGGATGCCAATTCTTGTGTGTTTTTGGTTTCCCTTCATGATAGGAGAGGTAAACAGCTCGATGGGAATGCATGTTACGGCAGTTGTTGCTTTTTATCTCCCAGAATAACAAACTCTCAATGAAAAGTTAAATTGAAAGGCACAGGAAAAAGCTGGAATTAGAACCCAAGTCTCAAAACCGAATCAAGACCCTCCAAGTTGTTGCCTCTGTAAATCCAATTGTCATCTTGTGTGGCTGATGGAGGCACATGGAGTAGGAAGAAGGATAAGAATTCAACTACAGTGAAGAGAGATCAGAATTAATGTGGAGTCATGGCTTCCTCTTTACAGTGAAGCCTTGTGTTTCCTGAATTAATAGAGATATTATTTAGTAAATATGTGAAAGACAAAGGTCACTTTGTGAAGTCTTTTTCTTAAAATTTTAAATAATTTTCTCTGTTATTTTATGATGCTCTGACTTCTCGCTACGGGACTAATTCAGTTTAATTTTCTAGCAGGCTTGGAGGTGCAGTTATGATACAGAAGGCAGTATGCTGACTAACTAGCCCTCTGAAAAATTATGACAACTTGCAATGACAGATACTGTCCCACATTGGTTTCACTACTTAGAGAAAACTTCACACCATGTTAATCAATATTTTGCTGCCCATTTTATCATATAATCCAGTGGATGTTAAAGATATAGTTTACCATACAAACTTGATTAATTGGAGAAAAATATAGCTTCTTAGTGCTTACTTTATGAGGTTAGAAATAGCATCCAATGCTAATCTGCGATGCCAAGAAATGAAGATGGTTTAAATCAGATCTCATGAGTAATGCATGAGATCCAAAATTCTTTTATTCCTGGCTATTTTAGAAAACTGGGGTGTATTTTTATCCTAAACACTAATTCTATAAGATTTATTGAGATAATACAAAATGCCTTATTTTTAACAGCACACAATCAAGATTTTATCCTACTGATTATCACAGAAACATTGTTTATCCAATTTAGTTGTTTTTTTTTTTAAATTATGCGATGGGTTAAGTCCAGATTCAAGGATATTACATCTGATCCTTAATTGTTTTTTAAGATTGTCAATATCTGGAAAGATGATGGAAAGTTTTGATTGCTTTCTGTGGTTGCTATTCCATATTAATTGTACTTGTGAATTCATTTAAACAGAAAGAAATATATATAGTAATAAAGTAAGCCTGTTATTTTTGCTTGTTTTTGCTTTGGTCATGACAAACTGTGAAATGCTGTGTTTTTCCTATAGTTCTAGTCCATGAAATCTGCAATCTTTCCACTTGATTTACGAAGGGCCCTTAATTACTGCTTGTCATTAGCACCTAGTATTCAAAACAGTCTGTTAAAATGTACTGTTATGTTAGTATCACCTCCAAGTCCCTGCTTGCTTTATTTTAATTTTTTTTCCCAAGGGTAAGTAAAACAATAATTGCCTTAATGACAACAATCATTATGTACAGTGAATTAAATAATATTCCAAGTTTTTTGGTGCCTATTTCTTTTTGTTCGGAATTAGGTATTTGTGTGTTAAGATTGGCCTGGAGTTTAAAAAGATGTCCATAAGGAGGGTTATTACTAGGTAAGACTTATTACCTGGGTTTTAAAAACAAGTCACTCATTTGCCTTTTTCTTTCCACATGGATAGGGATGACAGACAACTGCTGTGAAGCCTCAACGTTTCTGCCCGGTCATGCAGTTCTGCACTATAATGCATAAATGTATAACAACTTGGGCTTGCTTGATACCTTGCTTGGAATAAGGAAATCCAGCCAGGCGCGTCCATGTAGCCCCTGCTCCACCTCCTGTGTGTGTGCGCGCGCGCGCGTCAAAAGTTGATTCATTCCCGAGATACACCAGAATTTTTCTTTTTCTTTTCTCTGGCAGCTCCGGTTCCCGCCTGGGTTGTAGTGAGCTTGGGGGCGTGGGAAGGGCGGAGAGCGCGAGGCTAGGGAGGCGGGTGCCGGTGCGTGCCGCGCCCGCTCCTGCAGGGTGAGAGTCCGGGCCGGGTTTTGCGCCGTGTCCCGGGGCTTGTCTCACGGCCTCCAGCCGCCGCCGCTGTCGTGTTTACTGAGCTCGCGCGTCCTGATATCACTCCGCTGGCATGGAGGAGGAGGAGGTGGAGGAGCGAGAGGAGGAGGAGGAGGAGGAGGCGGCGGCGGCGGCGAGCAGTTGATCATTGTGATGGTGGCAGGAGCAGCGGCGGCAGCGGCAGCCCAGCCGAGCGTTAGGGGCTGCTCTCCGCGCGGCGTTTTGCAAAGGACTTCACCGATCTACTTTTGCAGTCGCCTCGGACTGTCCATGTGTTTACTTCCCCCAGCCCGAGGATTCGATATCTAGGATCCTGTTTGAAATGCAACTGAGCAGCCAAAGTACTTTGAGAACACGGGGCGGCATAAACACCAAAACTTTTTTGTGGAAGGAAAATGCAATAAGCAAGCTTGCCGTTTTCCGATGCGGTGTGGAGTGAGTGTGTGTCGCGCGTGTCTGCACTGGAGGCATATGCTTGTGTGTGTACATGGGGTGTGTTTTTCGGTACGTAGGGAGAAAATGCTTGCCAACCACCGGAAATCTCCTGGAATTTATTAGAAAATAATGGATTATGAAAAGAAAGCAGGCGAGGAGCGGATCTCCCCTTGAGTTGCAACCCGATTTGCAGCTGGCTTAGTTTGTTGTGATTCTTTTTGTTAATAGGTGTCTGGTGGCATTCGGAGCCCCCCTTTTTTCTCCTTGATCTTTACAGTTTTTACAAAAAAGGAAACAAAAAACCCACCCCAAAATCTTTCCCCCCTTTTTTTCGCCCCGTCGGGATCGCTGTTTCCATCCATGTGCTTGCGTCTCCCCCGCGTTCCACTTAAACTATTTTAATCCTTGGACCCAAGGAGGAGGCTGATAGGGGGGGTGGATAAAAAAAGTTCTTCCAAAATAGTGTGCCCGGGGAGCAGGATGGGGGATTTCGCAGCCCCCGCTGCTGCCGCGAATGGCAGTAGTATTTGCATCAACAGTAGCCTGAACAGCAGCCTCGCCGGGGCCGGGATCGGTGTGAATAATACTCCCAATAGTACTCCAGCTGCTCCGAGTAGCAATCACCCCGCTGCCGGCTGCGGCGGCGGCTCCGGGGGCCCCGGCGGCGGCTCCGCGGCTGTCCCCAAGCACAGCACCGTAGTGGAGCGGCTCCGCCAGCGCATCGAAGGCTGCCGGCGGCACCACGTCAACTGCGAGAACAGGTACCAGCAGGCTCAGGTGGAGCAGCTAGAGCTGGAGCGCCGGGACACCGTGAGCCTCTACCAGCGCACCCTGGAGCAGAGGGCCAAGAAATCGGGCGCCGGCAAGCAGCAGCACCAGAGCAAACCCCAGCAAGATGCGGAGGCTGCCTCGGCGGAGCAGAGGAACCACACGCTAATCATGGTGAGGGCGCGCTGGCGGCGGGCATGGGGTGCGCGCGCGCGTTTGGGGGCGGGGGACTGGAGCTTCTTACAAGGGGGACGGGGTCTGATTTGCACGGTGGTCGAGGTGGGCTGAAGTCGAAAGGTTAACGCCAACTTTTCTAGGGGTAAGAGCTGCGGTCTCCGTTACCTGTTAATCTGTCAGGGTTGTCAGATTTGGGGAAGAGGGGGCGAGAGGGGAGAAGCCAGTCACGACTGCGAGAGGCGGAGGGAGCCTGGAGGAGCGGCGGAGGGAGGCACTAGAAAAGTTTTTTTCCCCTCTCCTTTTCTTAGATACTGATTTGAAAGAGAGTGAACCTAGAGTTGAAACCTCGCTCCTCCTCTTCACTGCTCCCACCCCACCCCTGCCAATGCTTCCTCACCTCCCAGACCCGTCCCCCTTCGCCCACCCCTCCCCGCACATCCGTCGGGTGCGGGGAGAAATTGATGCTGTCGCAGATTCTGGGCGGGCACCAGTCCCTCAATCTACGGGGACAGGAGGGGGACGCGAGAGGCTCTCGCCCTGCACTCCCCGGCTTGCCCCCTTTGGGCTGAGAAAGTCTGAGAGTTTTGTGAATGAACTTTGAAGTGGGTGAGAAGCCAGCGAGAATGGCTGCGCGCGCGCGCGCCTTCGCGGGAACGCGCGCGGATGCTGGCCGCAGACCTGGGGCTGGCTCGGCAGGTGGAGCAGCGGGTAGTGTCGAGGGGGTCCAACAGCCCCATAGGGCGGGGGGGGAGAACTGCGTCCTCAGTCTGCACCAGAACTCCCCACCACGCGACTTCGCTGGGGATTGCGTAGCCTCCTCTTAAACTTGCGTGCACTGAACCTCTATGTTTCAACCCCGCCAACTTTCCAGGCCCGCCTAATAAACCCTGAGGAGTGGATGGTAGCAGGGAGGTGAAAGAGTCTTAAATGGCTGGGTGGGTGGGTTCAAGGTAGACTGAGCAGCCAATGGCTTAACTTCTTGAGGAGGAAGGGGCAGTTCCCACCCCCCTAACCCTGAGGGTAGAATCCTTTCTCTTATCTCCTCTTTCAGGTTCTTTAGCTCCCCTTTCGAGGTGGGGGTGGGGGCAGGCCGGAAGCTCGGAAAGGTGTCTGCAGCCCCTTCCCCCACCTCGCCACCCGTGTTAGGGAGCCGCGGGTGTGCGGAGCGGGCGGGGTGGTGGGAATCCGGGAGTGCGGAGCGCCTTTTCCTGTTTCTCCGGCACACCGCACCTCGATCGGCGGCCCTCGCAGTGTGCGGTTGATAAATCGCACACGTCCCGGGTCTGGGAGTCATCGGCGCCGGGGGTGGTGCCGGTGCCGCCGCCGCAGGCTAACGCCGGGCGCTCCGGCCGGCGCTCGGTGACAAAGAGCCGGCTTGGGGGAGGGGAAGAGGCGAGGCCGCCGCATTTGCTCCCTATGCTTTTCCACCTCCCCCGCCCCGCACGTGAAGAGGAACAATTTGTTTATCTTGGCCTTCTAGAATCCTGCCCTCCTCCCTGTTCTCCGAGGCCGCCCAGCCCCTCCTCTCTCCCCTCCCTCCTGGGCGCGATCCTGCCCAGTCCCGCCGGCAGCACCTTCCTCCTCCCCTTTCTTTCCCAGCTTGTCCTCCTTCAGCCCTCCCGCCCGCTTTTCCCCTCCCTTCTGGGACGCGGCCGTGGGGGAGGAAGCGGGAAACGCTTTGTCCGCCTCGCGGCCCAGCTTGGCCCCGGAGGCCGCCGGCTAGGAGGGGCGCGGCGCCCCCCGGCCCTGCCTCCTCCCTGTGACCGCCCCGCCCTGCTCCTCTGGTAGCCGAGCCTGCCCGGCGCGCGAAGAAGAGGCGGATTTGGTTTTGGGGAAGGACGGGTGTTACAGAGTCAGGCAGGGCGGTTCTCTCTTTACAAACAGGAAGCCGAAAACCACTGGCACACTGTAGTTTGTCTGATTGTACCCGGAGGCGGGGCCGGCCCTGCGTCTTGACTGTATCTCCCGCGCCCTCCTCGAACCAATTTCTCTCGGGTCCGCCTTGGCTCTTCTCCCCGCCCCCCTCGCACTCTTCCGTGGATCTGGAGACTCACTTTGTGAACCTAAGACTAATGCAGGATTTGCAAGGCTATAAGGATTTCATCCTTGTCTACTCCACGCCCCCTTTTCAAGTGTTTATACGCGCGGATTGCTTAGAAAGAGGTTGCTCCCAAATCTCAGTCCCACGAAATCTCCCCCGACCTTTGGGGATGGAGGACTGCTGTGGCCTGACCTTGCCAGCTGGGCACCGCTGGAACAAAAGCCCGCGCCATTCCCTGTGTTCTGTCGCTTTTCATCGCGGGGCGACCGCAGTAGTTTGCGGGCAGAAAGTTTTGTGTTCGGGTTGTGTTCTTTCTAGGTTGCCACATGTGCCCTCGGAGGGGTCCAGGGAAGGACTCCGGGTGCCGCGACTGGGTTCTAACACACCCGCAGGTGGAAGCGAGCCCAAGGTCCTGACGTTACCTGGAAGGAGGTAGCAAGCCCAAGCCAGAGCTTGCTTTTGAAAATGGAAAGAGACTGCTTATTTGAATGGATGAGACCTAAGCTGTAGATCTCATAGTGAATCCCAGTCCAGCAACTAAAAAGACTTGGGAAACGATTGCCTGAAAATAACATTTTAAAAATCAATTTTGTGACAATTTAACCTGTTTATTAGACTGATGTCAACACCAAGGTTATGTGCTGACCGAAGTATATTCTAGCTTCAACTGTATTTCACAGATCCATCTCCAGCTGAGATCAGTGGCTAGTATGGGTGATGAATGTAATGAAAATAAACAGCCTGAAAACTTAAGCCAACTTAGAATTGCATGTAAATTCTATGTACTACGACCAGGACAAAAAACCCCACCATCCTCTACAAGTTATTTTTCCTTTAAAAAGATGTAGTTTAAGAATTCACATTAGCTCCTGAAATGAAAGAGTATTTTAATTTACCTTATGTATGAGATCAAATCTTGAAAACAGAGGTTGCAAAGAAAATGTTGATCTTGATTTTCTTGAATTGGCTGCTGGTTTATAGTTGTGCTGTGGTGGGGCACAGAGCAATTATATTTAGTTCCCAGATTGGGCTCTCTATTTGGGAAGCCCTAAAGAAAAGCAATAATCAACTGGAGCCAAATAATAATAAGGGTGATGATCAAAATAAAGACGAGTAGAATTCTTTTCTGTTTTATTGCTATTGTTTACCTTTATAGGACCAATATGTCCAAAGTACTAAATATCGATTAGTTCTCTTTCTGCCTGGCTTGGGTGAAGCAGGCTGTCTAATCAGGGCTTTACCTCTTGATTTGTTTTCTTATCTTACACATTTACGAGTATATCCATGAAAAACGTACAAAAAACAAATGAGCAAACAAAAAGCAGGTGGTTGAGGTGAAAGAGAAAGCTTCCTTGAGTCTAGGCTTGGATGGGGGGGCCTGGGTTTTGTGTGGGTCTCTCATAGCCCTGTTAGAAAGCTGGTAGCACAGGCCTGGGATTAAAGCTACATCACCTCAGGTAGTTCTGGATTTGTAGTTGAATCTCTGTGCTCCAGCCCACAATTTATACAGAAGTGTTCCCCCCTAAGATGAATTTAATTTCACCTGTTAGAGAGTCTCAGTTGAAAACTAGTTACTTTTCCTAAAATAGTTTTATTTGTGGTAACTGGAGGAAACATTGTTCATTCTCTGTAAGTGGGCTGCACTCCTGCTTGAAAATTTAAGATATATTCCAACTGACAAATTCATTTTCAAGCCAAAGACAGACGGCCTTGACAGAGGTGCAATCATTCAGGCACACCAGAATGCATGTCAGTGCAGTCTTCAGAAATTTCAAAATGGTGGTAGTCTGCCTTGACCTGGATAAGTCCTGTGTTTTCATAACCTTTTCACTATATTAGCACCATCATAATTTTCAGAGCATGCTTAATGTATATGCAGCTTCCAGACTGCAGGAATCCAGGTGATTCCTGCTCTGAAGAGTTTATGACATAAAATTCATTTGGTGATAAACATATTAATTATTGAATACTGGAGAAAACTAGCCTGTGCAGAATGTACTCATCCAGTCCTGCAGTAGATCCAGGAAATGTCAGTGTATCAGCCCATTGCTAAACCTCCTTATAAATGAGTCTGGTTTCCTGTTTCTTACCCTGCTGAAGGTAAATTGCTTGCTCAAGACCCACGTTTTTTGGGCAAACTTGTAATGTCAGACCATTTGTAAGTCTTTCCTTTTCTTTTCATTGGCTTCCCTATTCTGTTCTAGGTAAGACTAACAGGTGTCTCTTGAAAAGCCTTCTGTAGCCCAATAGCTCTGGAAGTTTGTGAAAAACTTTTCGAAATTTCACTTGCTTTGTGTTTTTTTTTTCTTTTAAATTTTAAGAAGCATTTTCCCCACCCAAAGCTCCAATGCATATTAATTGTTATTTGTGTTCTTTGATTGTCATGCATTTTATGCGGTACTGGGCAGCCAGGGATCAGAAAAGTAGAAGCAGAGTTAGTTAATCATTAATCATAATCTATAAAATGCTCTCAGGCTGAGTTGGTTCCCAAGGAAAGCTGAGTTTTCAGGCCAGGAATACAGGTGACACTTTCCATCCTGTCTCATTAGAATTAGAAGGGCAAGTTTCAGAGCCTTTGTAGGTTTTCTGCTGACCTATATGAGGAAAATAAACAGTTCAGGTGCGTGGTTTACTCATATTTCTGTAAGAAAAAGGATTTTAAACATTACTTCTCTGACACCAAGAGCCAACTGTTGTTAAAGAGGTTTCTTGACAGGGTTCTTCCATTTGGTGAGATAATGGGGGAGGTCTCTGTCCCTCCCTCCCTCTACCCCCTCTCTGTCCCTCTCTCTCCTTCTCTCTCCCTCTCTCTCCCTCTCCCTCCCTCCCTCATTTCTACCTTCCCTCCTTCCATCCCACCCTCCTCTCCCCTTCGTGTGCTGCACACATAGAAGGAATCTAGTGTGATAAACCATGTTGCACATTACATAGTAATTCTTGGACACATTCAAAGTACTTATGTTTTATTTAATGCCATTTAGGGAATTTTATTTGTGATTAGTGCTCTATTTTGGTTAATTAACAGCCCTGTATTCTTGAGTTTAGGATGGCCAAATTCTGTCATCTTTTCCACATTACCCATTATAGACAACTGTGAAATCAATCAATCAGACATCAGAGTCTTAGACAGATGAACATAATATCTGCCTTTTAACGATCCCAAATAGCTTTGCGTTTTTCACTCTGTTATTCAGAGCTGGTTTTCAGTTTGCAGATCCTGTGGCTGCTGGCTTTGTTTTTCCTTCCCCCTCCTGCTGCCAACCTTTTGGTCTTTTCACTGACCGTTAGCACCTTTGCCAAAGAGTAAGAAGAAGCAGTAAGAAGAGAGATTTAATTTTGGTGCTTACAACTCTCTTAACTAGTAAAATCATTGGGTGAGATATCAGTTTTTTGGATCAATTATGGATTTGGTTTTGCATACCATTTACTCTTCATTAGCACACATGAAAAAGAATAGACTAAATTTAGAAGTTCCCTTCATTCCTTCAGCAATATTACTACATGGTATGAAGTAGTGCTTCCTAGAAGCGAAGGTGCTCAATCACACTCTTGCATCCAAGACTTGGGCAATGGATGTTCTCTGTAGCTTTTAGTATTATTCTAGTTAGGTTTCAGGGGATAGCAGGTGGCTTGTTTTTTCATCAGCAGTAGGCCTAATGCCAGTGACTTCTCAACAGCTTCAGGCTGAGTTATATCCCCTTCTCATGATATTTGAAGTAAAATACTATGCTCTACTTTCCTATGACTTGTCATTGGTTTCTGCCCAAGAAAGCTGATTTATAGACTACTGTTCCCAAGTCTTCGGATCCTCCAAATTATATTTTCATTAAAAATACAGCATGCTTTCCAGAGAGACACATTCCAAAAATTCATCATGCTCGTGAGTTGGAAATGTAAATCAGACATCACCAAGAACTAATTGATTATTCTTAACTCATAAAAAAAAACTTTTTGTGTTCACAAATCAAAGAAAATTTAAAGAACTAAAGAAATAACATTAGATAAGATGACTCAGAAGATGGAGTTGAGAGCCTATTACATAATAAATGCTTCAAGATCACATTCCAAGAAGGATGGAACCGTTTCTTGTTTGTTTGTTTGTTTGTTTTAGCCTACCTTTTGAGCTGTGGATAAGCAACTCCATTTAGGAAAGAAGTAGAGCATTCCCTATGGCCAAATACACACAGGCATAGAAAAAAAAATGACTGCTGGTGGCTCAGGGTTTTTTTAAGGCAAGCTGTGCATACTGTCCTTGGGGGAATTTAATAAAAATCTCAAAGGGCGTACAGTACTTCCTCTGACATAAGGAAAGTGATTCCTGAAGAAGAATTCAGACACTTCTTTTTAATTATATTGGTTGAAATGACCTTTATGCTGAAGTACTATCTTTTAAAATACGAATAACTAATATTCATCCTCCTTAGCCATGGCTTAACAACTTAGAAAACTTAAGTGGAATATTTAATTTTTAACTAACCTCCAGAATTTCCTTTCTAACTCCCTCAGTCTCCATCCTGTTGGGTAAAACATGGTTCTGCCACATTTCCTGTTGTGAATTCTTCGGCATTTGCTTGGGCACGTGAAGACGTTTTTAGGATACATACTGTGTATCCTCCCTCTCAGAAGGTCTTTCTCCACCTGCAGAAAACTGAGGTCTGGACAGGCGCGTCTGTCCCTGCAAAGGAAGAGGTTGAAGTGCCCCGAGCCTGTCTGTGCCCACTTAACCTGGGTCGTAGCTGTGACTCCAAGGCTTGCACGACTCTAAAAGACAAGCTCTGTAGTGCCCTTTATCCTCACAGTGGTTGCTTATTTTCTTTGATTGTTTGATAGATTCTGAGAGTAGCTCTGATTGAGCGTGAATCTAAAGGGACCGGTGCCCAGGGATGGAGCTGTAAGGAAGGGGCAGTAAGTCAGGTGGCAGAGGCTGGAGGAGTTGAGGGGCTGGCTCAGTTGGAGTGGCTGACCACGGAGAGAGACAGAAGACAGATGCTGGGTTTTGCTCATTTGTCCTAAACAGACAGCATCCTGGTGCTTTGACAGTTGACAGAGGTAAAGGATGCTTGTTGTAATCCCTTCAGAACCTGCAGACTTTACTAAAATGCAGATATGTATTTTCCAAGGCTAATGGCCATATTGTTTGTGTACAAGAAGAAATCATCTTCCTAGACTATTGTAACGCACAGTTAAGTTACCACTACAGCCATTCGAATGGATTTACTGTAGGTTTCCTTTAAGTCGGCGATTTTTATTCTATGGAGGTTGTGCCCTCCTCCACCCCCAAATGTGGCAGCACTGGGAGACATTCTGGTTGTCACAACAGGAGGGGTGCTACTGCTGTCTAGTGGGTAGAAGCCAGCCGTGTGGCTAGACAGCCTGCAGTGCGGCCACAGCAGGCTTACCTGGTCCAAATGTCAGCGTTGCTGCTGTTGAGAAACCCTGCTTTAAACAAGGGTCTAGGGCAGGGGTCCCCAAACTACAGCTCGTGGGCCACATGCGGCCCCCTGAGGCCATTTATCCGGCCCCCGCCGCACTTCCAGAAGGGGCACCTCTTTCATTGGTGGTCAGTGAGAGGAGCACAGGATACATCCGCATCCTGTGCTCCTGGACGGCACTGCAAAGCACGGTGTTGCTCATGTACAGTACTACTTCTGGTGACGCGGGATGCATGCGTCACGGCTCCGGAAGCGCATCATATCACTTGTTACGGCTAGCAGTGACAAATATGGAACCAGACATTGACCATCTCATTAGCCAAAAGCAGGCCCATAGTTCCCATTGAAATACTGGTCAGTTTGTCGATTTAAATTTACTTGTTCTTTATTTTAAATATTGTATTTGTTCCCATTTTGTTTTTTTACTTTAAAATAAGATATGTGCAGTGTGCATAGGGATTTGTTCATAGTTTTTTTTATAGTCTGGCCCTCCAATGGTCTGAGGGACAGTGAACTGGCCCCCTGTGTAAAAAGTTTGGGGACCCCTGGTCTAGGGGGAGCTAGGATGATGAAAATACACCATGTGGATTAGCTCACAACTTTCCACACACTCTCATGATGTAAGGCGTGGCGGGAGGAAGAGGCAATTCCACGTGGGAGAGAGCCTGGGAAGCTATGTTGATGTCAGCTGTCACCGTGTGACAGGCTGGCGTTCCACTTCCTGTCCACCTCTGTCTCCGTGTCTGTCAGGTGTCAGGGCCCATTGTTTTATCCCCATGGAATGCTTGTTAGGCCCAAATGAATCACAGTATACAAACACTATACGGTACGTCTCTGTTGATGAACTAGATTCATTTCACTTCATTGTTTGCCTCCTGCCCAAGTGTAGACTTCCGGTGGAGTGATTGGAGGCATAGTTCACTCCTGTAGAGGCCAGTGTCTGAGGGCTGGGCAGTGACCATTCCAGGTGCTGGGGTGCAGTGGCCTCGGTGCTGTCACTGGACTCACACAGCGGGGCATCGTTTCACGTTCCAGATCAGCTGTATGAATGCGGCTTTGTGGTTTTATTCCCATAAAACTATTCCATGCTAATGGAAGTCATTAATAAACTAACATTGAGGAAAATCCTAAGGGTGCTAAATGCTTTGTATCTTCTTGCAAGCTTTCTCTTCCCTAGAGCTTTCTTGCATTGCTTTCTATGACAACATTTATTTCATTATCTTTCAAATAAAAACTCTTTGTCGGGGGAGAGGATTCATTGGCATGGTAGAGAATAAGATGACAGTACAGTTGTTAAAAATGAGGCAGATGATCATCTTTGCTTCCCATTTTTTGACCAGGTGACTTGTGAGCACCATGGCTTGACATCAAACTTTTAGAGGAACCCAAAGAGGAGAGTGTTTAGAAAGAAGCAGGCAAGATGGCGCAAGGATGTGAAGCCATGTCATAGGAAGAGCAGTTGGAAGATCTGGACATGTTTAGGCTGACTTAGGGGATGATATGATTACTTTCTTAAAATGTCTGAAGGCCTGTCATGTAAGACAGGACTAGATGGGCTCTTTATGGCCACAGGGGGATAAAGTTAGGATCAGTGGTTGGCAGTTATTAGGACCCAGATTTGGTTTAATGTTAGAAAAAAACAATTATTTGAAAATCAGAGCTATTCAAAGACGATACAGACTGTCTTGATGACTGAAACTATTCCAGCAAAAGTTTTTCAACTGGCTGAAATGTTGCAGAGGGGATTACAACATCTTCTTTTAAAAATTATTAACACTTTTAAACAATGTAGAAATAAAATGGCAGTTAACTGAGGGCAAAGACTTCGTCTCTTTCTTCATCTTTATAGCCTCATGACTAAAATAAAAGAACTTATCTATATGGGGGGGCACTAAACATTTGTGGAATAAAGTGCTAACTGCAAGTAAGTAGAACAAGAAGTGACTTACTTCTTCTCCCTCAGTGTTACCCCCTTCTAGAAGTTACTATGGCTTAGAATGTTTCTCTCCCAACCTTCTCTTTGCTTACATGTATGTATGCTCAATATTGTATATCATTGCATGTTAGTTTTTTTCTACATTTGAAAGTATATTACACATGAGGTTCTGAGACCCACTTTCCCACATACTGTATTTTGGAGATTGGTCCAAGTCAATGCATGGAGATTCTCAACTCATTCTTTTTAACTGTTAGATAGCATTACATAATACATATAACTGTTCCATAAGTTGTTGAATGGTCCCAAATTCGTTGATAGACACACTGGTTGTTTCTCTCTCTCTCTCTCTCTTTGCCAATTTAACATTGCTACAATGAACATCCTTATCCCTACTTCCCTTGTACATTACAATGTGAGCATTTCTGTAGCACAGATTTGGACTTCTTTCTATGTATATAATTTGTATAAACAAAAAAAATTGCTTGATCTAATATGATTTAACATAGCACCTGAATCTTACTTACTACAACCCATTTTAGGGCACATAATAATGGTATCTCCTTTAAAATATGGCTTAAAAAAAGCATCGACTCTAGTAACTGGTGTGGCTCTTTGCAGTCTAGGGGGAAACATTAATTTTCAAAGTCTGTATATCTGGCAACACGTCTTCCAGGAATGACTTTCCTTCTTTTCTTCTGGTCCGGAGGAGGAAGCTGGGAGGAATCTGTGGAACCCTCCCACACCCCACCCCCCTTCACGCTGGGAGAGTGGGCAGTGCACTTCCTTGAACAAGTGCATGTCTCATCACCTTCCCCAGCTCTGTTTCACAGGCCTGTGGGCCTTCGTGTGTAAACTGCATTTCAGTTGGTGATACAGTACCCGGGTGGCAGTAGGCACAGGTTTGAGTGGTTGTAAAACTCTCAGGTCTATGAGCTGCCACTTGCTCAGGTGAAACCACCCTGACTAATCTAGTCATCTGTATAACATGGTAATCACAACCTGCTGACCTGGCCGACTGTAGAAACGGCATGGAAATGTGCATGTCTTGACAGCCACCTGCCAGCACCTGCTCAGACAGCGAGGGGCCCTCTCCATTTTCATGACACACGCAGGCGGAAGTGGTCTGGAGGCGGCCCTTCCGCGGAGTCCTTGGCCACTTGGATTTCCCTTCAGCCTAGCAGCCTCCCTACCCTGACACACTGACTATACTCTAGTCTCTGTTCTTACGTAGCCAGACACTTTGGCTCCAGCCTCTAGGCTCTGGGCTGCATTGTTAATTCTTCCTACACCTGGCTGAAGGGTTCTTTCTGGAAAAGGTGGTGTGAGCAGCTAGCTGCATTTTCTTAACAACCATGCTCTCCCTGGGACCAGCCCTCCCCTGCTTGCCGTGCCTTCAGGTTTTGAGATCAGCTTTGAACACGGACCCAAATGAAGACACGTGTGGCACTGGACTCTGCACTGCCTCCCCCCCCCCCCCCGTTTCCTCACGAGGAGCTCCGCTTAGTCGGCTCCTGGCCTCATGTACTTTGTGTGCCCCTCGGTTCACCTTTGTCACAGTGATGGGGGCACCTGCAAACTGGTACAAGATGTCAGTGGTGGTTATTGGAGCCACAGAAATAACCCAAGGGTGGGTATGTCAGTGCTTGCTGGCCTAAACTAGGCATTCTGCTTCCATTTGTGACAGCGCTTTTCAACCGGTGTGCCGCCAAAAATTTTAAAGCATGTAGTACCTGACTATTTAGTTGGGGCATTGACCTCTTTTCCCTTAGTTTGTAAAAAAATAAAGAAAGAAAGAAAAGAAAAGAAAGAAAGAAAAAAAAAAGACAACCGCCAGCACAATAGCTGCTCAGTGTGAATAAGTCAAAATTATACCTTTTTTTTTTAGTCAGATTGGTGAAAATTATACTTTTTGGTGTACAGCAGTAATTAGTTTATATGTACCATGAGATGGAAAAGGTTGAAAATCTCTGATTTATGACTGAATGGCTAATTACTAGCAGCCATTTTCTGCCACTTCTATGGGCAGCATAGCATCTTTGTGAGAAAAAAACAAACCCCTTTGACCAGCTAAGTTAATGCCCACGACTTTAAGGGCAGGGGCTTCAGTCTGAAGACAGCCAGATCTTTTCTTTTAGTAGCTTAAATAACAGGAGTTGGCTGTGTACATAAAGAAAGAGTCTCGCTCTTGATCCTGCATGGAGTCGTCCAGTGTGATAAAGAGATCCTTAAAGTTACTGCACGAGTCATGCAATAAATTGGCAACCTTTGACTTCCCCTGCTCACAATCAAGTTTAAAAAGTCAGGTTTAGTTTTGCTACTTGACTGTCTCTCTGAGGACTTTCATCTCGCCTTTTTTTGTGTTTGCTTCTGATTTTTTCCCGGCTCTGTTTGTTTTGTTTCTAGCACTAGAATAGTTTAACATCACCTACATCTGTGCAAGGCCGGCAGCTAACTGCCTGGCTTTTTGTGTGAAGTATAATATTTACTTTTGTATTGATTATAAACAGATAAATGGTTATCTGTTTGGAATGTTCTTTCATAGCTATCTGATTATAGTTATGAAATAAAAACTATTTTCTTTCTTTTTTTTTTTTTATTCAGTAAGAGGAAGGGAGGCAAGAGTCCCCTGCATACACCCACCTGGGATCCACTCGGCAAGCCCACTAGGTGGCGATGCTCTGTTGCTTGCAACCTAGCCATTTTAGCGCCTGAGGCAGAGGCCCTGGAGCCATTCTCAGCGCCCTGGGGCCAACTCACTCAAACCCTTTGAGCCATGGCTGTGGGAGGAGAAGGGTGAGTAGGGTTGGAGAAGGAGATGGTTACTTCCCCTGTGAATCAAACCCGGGACTTCTAAACTCCCAGCAGAGGCTCTACTGGAGCCAACCGGCCAGAGCAAAAAAACCCCTATTTTCTAAAAGCTATCGAGACTTGCAGCTATGTTGCAGTAGGCCTCCATTTTCTAATTATTTTGGAAAGCATTTTCTTACCTATCTTGGAAAAAGGTGCAGAAAAGAACAAAGAGGGAGAGAGAGAGAGAGAAAAGAAAAGGCACAGAGATGATTTGTAACAGTTAATAAAAGACTAGAATCAAGCCATGCTTTATGGAGTTTCTTTGTTTAAAAACATATATCACAAAAAGTGTTTCAGACCTATTAGATTTTTTAAAAGGGAGCTTAACAACATTGGATACAAACTCACAAATAAGAGTATCTGAGCATTAATGTTAACATTTATTCAAAGGAATTTGACATATGTCAGATCTCACGAAAATGTTCTGGATACTAAATAAAAGAAATGAGATAACATCGTTTTGCTTGGTTCTTCTTGAGTTTTGCCTTCAGAAGGTCTAAGGGACAATAATGCCAGTTCCCAGCGGGGGTCAGACATACATTCCCTTTGCTTACTCCCATCTTCCCTCCTGGGCTCCTTTTGTTCCCAGTTCTAATCCACTGTGGTATTTCACTGCATCCTTTCTCCTGTCTCAGTGAGCAGAGTGTGTGGCTACAGCAATGGCTGCCTTTGCAAGCATGCAGGTGGTGTTTATCTTTAATCACCCTAGGTATTTTCTCACAGCAGTGTGTACAGATAGATCCGCACCTCAGGATAGTAACATTCTGCTACTATTCACGTCCTGCACTAACCCTTTACCAAATGTTTGGTAAACAGGGAGGGGTGGTTTATGTAAAGAAGCAACTTTCTCAGTTTAAAAGTTATGGTTCAATGACTAAAAACGTCTCTTGCAGTTTAACTAGGAATTCCTAAATGCTTTGTTGCTGCTATGGGGTTTAAAAAAAACCAAACATTTATTTTCTTCAATGAGGCTTGGAAACAATGATTTTAGATTTGGATTTTACATAATTCCCAGGACCTAGAGAAGGAATATTTGAAAAAGTCGCTCTTCATAACAGTAAATGACAATACTCAGAAAAATATTTCTTGCAGCTTGTGTTTGTTAGAAGGGCATAGTGGAGGCCACAGTGGACTAGGAACACACAGTGGGATCTGAGGATGACCCAGTATGAGAAACCAGTCCTTGGTGGATCTGGGATACCAGCACCCAGGCTGTTGAAATTCAAATGGACAGCTGCTTTTTCTCAGTGTTTGATCCTTTTCTTAGATCAAAAGGACTGATAGGAATCGTTCAGGGCCTTTGATTACCTTGGAGTCTGTGGTCCAAGATGGGAATTAGAACACTAGGAAAAAGGCAGCAGTGAAGGAGCTTAATGACAGTGTGTGCTCATGGGAGTCATTCCTTTGTTCCCCCGTGAGGCACAGGTTGTCTGTGTGACTGGTTTGGTGGGCTGGGTGTTTATCTGTGGTCTGGAATGTCAGAGGATTGCACACCTGACAACTGTGCTTCTCTCTTTAACCTCAAGTGATGGTGTGGCAGTTTCTGGTATTGGCTTCTGGGGCTGGGGACAACCATATAAGGAAGGGGACAGGGGGGATTGGCTGGCTTTGGTGTTCTCATTCAGTCTAGTCTAATGCTATTTTCATTACTCTATTAACAAAGAGTGGATACTTTGGATAATTATTTATTCCTGTCTTTTCCTTCACAGTATAACACACACTTCACTTGTTTTCTTCAACTTTTAATAATATATGTGTTTATGATACACTGAAGAGCAATAAATTTGTGAGTAGAGATAATTAGCTTGACAGACTTACAGAAAATGAGACTCTAAGAAGAAGAAGCAAGGAAGTTACTTACGAAAAGGATTCCATTATTGGGTTTGAGGGAAATTATCCGGACAAGAAATTTTTCATTGTTAAAACTCCCAACCATATGCATGGTATAGGTTATAGGAAGAAGTGGATCATTTTGTGATTTTTAAAAACTTAAATATTTTTCACAGTTAAAAAAAAACACCTTTATTTTTTTATTCTCCAAAACGAATTTTTAAATGGAGAAATTCAAGAAACCAAGTATGAAAATGGGAGGGAGAAACGGGAAGTCACCCTCTGGTGTTAAAAATTTGTCATGTTGTTTGCGGCCTGCTTTAACTCGAATCTCCTGTAGCGTGAGTGGGCATAATTTTTGAGGAATCTTTGTTTGATAGCTATCTTATCTTAAAGAGTAGTTTTCCTTCTACTTCGGTGGCTTGTGCATTTGTGGGCATGGTCTTGGGAAACAGGCAGCTCACGCATCATTCACGTGACTCACCGGTCCATCCTGCCCTGCTCCCCTCAGGGATCTCCCTCAAAGGGGACAGTTAAAACGTCTTAGTATCTGTAGAGAAGGAGATGAACCATGGGTTGGGTTGTTATTTCTACTGTTGTATATTATTTTCTACTTTCTGGATTAAAAAGACAACACGTGGAACAGAGTGTGAGAGATTAAGGCAAAGCAGGTGGTGGGGGAGGGGCGCACAATTCCTGCCATCGGAGGCAGGCAAGGACCCGGTATCGCCACTGTTTCTGTGGCTCATCCTCCCTGGGCCACATCATGCTTCGCCGACAGTGAAGGCTGTGATGATACAGGGGGAAAGGAATCTATCTAGAACGTTCTTAGGTAACCGGCTTACTGCTCATCAGAGTGAAAAGAAAAGGCTTTTTTTGGGGGGGGGGGAGGGATTCCACTAAGAAAGAGAAAGAAAACGTTCAGACAGTTCATAGTCAAGTACAGGCTGGGTTGCACTTGGTCACTGTCAGCTCTCAGGGTTTCTCAGCACTGACTAGGACAGGGGTCGGGAACCATTTTGGTTGAGAGAGCCATGAACGCCACATATTTTAAAATGTGATTCCTGAGAGCCATACAATGACCCGTGTACGTTATGCATTATCCAATAAAAATTTGGTGTTGTCCCAGAGGATAGCTGTGATTGGCTCCAGCCACCCGCAACCATAAACATGAGCAGTAGGAAATGAATGGATTGTAATACATGAGAATGTTTTATATTTTTAACATTATTGTTTTATTAAAGATTTGTCTGCGAGCCAGATGCAGCCATCAAAAGAGCCACATCTGGCTTGCGAGCCATAGGTTCCCAACCCCTAGACTAGGGACTAGCATACAAGGGGCTCCAAGGCAAGAGTATGAAGAGCTGAAGGGTTTGAATTTCCCTGTAACCTGAACCTGGTGTCACTGGGAGTCAGAGTGAGGAGTTCCTTTACAATGTCCAGCTTTCCTTCTCTCCACAGCCAGGAGCCCCTTCTGCTCCCTCTGCTCCCTCCACTCCCTCCACCCCTTCCATTCCTATGCCTTTTGTTCGGTGAATGAATATTATGTAGTTTGGTGCTCATTACTCTTTGATTTGAGAAAAGGCAATTCATTAAGTTGGAGGAGGGGGTGGGGAGGGAGACACCATTTTTCACTTGTTGCATCAAGCACGGTTACACTGATTTGAATTCCCAGAAAAGTAATAAAACAGTGAAAATAATGATGAAACAGGTCCCGGATAAACAGCTGTGCAACACGCGAGAGCCCTGAAGACAGGCCCCGGGGCTGCAGGTGGACAGGACTGTGGGGCCTCAGGTGCCATGGCAAGCCAGGTGTGATCCCAGCGGCCACCTTTGGTTTGGGGGACTTTCCCAGCGTTGGGTCTGCGGTGGATCTTTAGAACCTCCTAGTCTCATTGGCCGGAGGCTCTTGGTGTGGTGCTGGTCTCAGGCCCGGCACGGGGAGCCTGTTCTCACCTCCTTACTCTGGTCACTAATCAGATCATTTGTTCAGCGAGAAGAAACGGGTTTTTTTTCTTCCTTTTTCCATAGCAGCTCAGTGACTCCATCACAAAAGGAAAATTTTCTACAGGAATGCCAATTATGGATTAGATGTACTAATTCACCAGTGCTCACTTGTCTTTGTGAGTGTGAATACTGTGTCCTTTCCGAAGCACTTTGTAAGTTAACTATTTCAGTCCTCAGGCTAGAGGAGCTAGTGCCAGGAAGGCTGTGTGTGACAGCCAGCCTTGTCGCCAGAGAGGGGAGAGAGGACCCAGCTCTCTGGTTTTTACAAGACGGTGCTAAAATGTTCCGTTGCATGAGCCTGTTTCCCTAATGTGTGAAGCTGGCATGTGTGTGTGCATAAAACGACTCATTAAGTCTGCTTCCGTCTAGAGGGTTCTTCCCGGCTGGCCCTATGAACGTGCCCCACGTTGGCCCGAGTGGCACCATCATCCCGAAGCCTTTATGACTTCCACTTCTGCGTTGTCATGGACACCCACTCTGGTTCCTTGACTCCTGACTCGCAAGGACAAGGGAACACCCAGGAAAGGGCCCCGCGGTCCTGGCGGACTGGTTCCTGCAAAGGTCGCAGAAATCAAGTCTGGGAGCGAATCACACTCCATGAGGAAGGGCGGTCGCCGGTGCTGCTGGGCGCGTGCATGAGAATCATTTTATTTCAGGAGCTAGAGGAAAACTGATGGTATTGCTATTTGGATTGAAGAGCACCAAATGTCACCATATTCTTGGTCTCTGCGGGACTTTTTTTTTTTTTTTTTTTTTACAGAACACCCTTAAAGGTGGTATTCTGGTGTTGAGATGAGTAAATTTCTATTTCTCACCAACAAAGGTCATTACAAAGCCAGTCTACTGGGAAAATGTATATGTATACATACATATGTATATATATGTCTTTGTATATTCATTTGTTTCTGTGATGTTTTGCTAATCACTAATCAGAGATTATATTTGAACCCTGGAGCGCCGCTGGGGGAACTGAGGCTTTTTGCAGGGCCTTAGTTTTTCATTTTTAATCACTGCCCTTGAAATGGAAATGTTTTTAAGGGAGGAAACTGGATCTCACAAACCTGCGGTAGTGGGTAAGTATTCCTTGGGACGGGAGAGTTGACCCCTGCGACTGGTTGTGTTTTGGGACATGGGGAGGGAGGGTTAGGGCCCGTTGCCTGTTTCCGTGCCCAGCTGGTTACAGGAGTTCCTCCTCGATACTGTGTTTACATGAGTCAAAACCAGGGGAGAAACTTGGCTGGTTTCCCTTTCCCTGGTGCCTGAGTTCGAGGAGCGCTTTTTACCTTCTCTCCCTTTAAGAAATGGAAGCAGGCCTGACCAGGCGGTGCTGCAGTGGGTGGAGCGTCGAACTGGGATGCGGGAGACCCAGGTTCGAGACCCCGAGATCGCCAGCTTGAGCACGGGCTCATCTGGTTTGAGCAAAAGCCCACCAGCTTGAACCCAAGGTCTCTTTGGGGGGTTGCTCGGTCCGCTGAAAGCCTGCGTTCAGGGCACATATGAGAGGGCAGCTGATGAGCAACTAAGGTGTTGCAGCGCAATGAAAAACTAATGATTGATGCCTCTCATCTCTCTCTGTTCCTGTCTGTCTGTCCCTGTCTATCCCTCTCTCTGACTCTCTCTCTGTCTCTGTAAAAAAAATAAATAAAAAAATAAAATAATAATAAAAAAAGCTCACCAGCTTGGACCCAAGGTCACTGGCTCAAGCAAGGGGTTACTCGGTCTGCTGGAGGCCCACGGTCAAGGCACATATGAGAAAGCAATCAATGAACAACTAAGGTGTTGCAAGGAAAAACTAATGATTGATGCTTCTCATCTCTCTCCGTTCCTGTCTGTCTGTCCTTGTCTATCCCTCATTCTGACTCTCTCTGTCTCTGTAAAAAAAAAAAAAAAAAGTGGAAGCAGGAAGATAATGACTGCCAAAGACACTTGGCTCTTCCCTATCCTTGCCCTGGGCACGGTGGAGCCAGCCACAGCCGCTCCTGGAGGTTTCAGTACAGCGATCACCTCCTTCCCTGCGGGAGAGTGAGCCCAGAAGGCAGAAGGAGGGATTGGGAGGGAAAGCTGGAGGAAAGGGGAGAAGGTAAAGGGCAGAAATGATAAGACGTTTCTGGGTGTTAAGACCGGGTGAAAATTGCGATTGGTGAAGTAAGTCTCCTTGTTTTCATTAAATTTGTAAATATTATAATAACCATTTTATATTTGTCCCAGCATATTAAGCCTGTGGAGTTACAGGAGACTCAGCTCACTTACTAGGTCACTCGTAAGTAGATGACAGGGCAAAGGGACAGACTGTGAATGCTCTACCTCAGGTACAGCGCTTCCAATCTGATGAAGAACTGTGAATCTGAAAATCCAGCTGTATTGTTTTATAAAGTATTAGGAAATATCATCTTTGGGGGCTGTGGGGTTCAGTTCAATTAAAAAAAAACTCCCCCCAGTGTGATTTGTATTATAATTATTTAATACCTAAAGGACTCTTATAATTGAATTTTAGGGTGCTTCATTTATATTCCAGCTGGCACGACTTAGAAATACTATCACTTTGTGGTTGTCTAATCGCTGTCCCAAACATTCACAAAATGCCCTGTGATACAATTATAAGTATCTTCTGGGGACCTTGTAATTACACACTGTCTAGTTTTCATTACAAAGCACCGGGGGACGGTGAGCCAATCAGGTAGCTGTAGTGGCTAAGTGGTCATAACCCTGTATTTGATAGCACAAAGTGCTTTGGGTAATACTACAGATTTTATAAGGGGGACCAATCTAGATTTAGGGGCAGGAAAGGGTTACATGCTAATTTTTAAGTTACACAAATGGGACATTTTTGAAGTCGATGCTTACTGATACGATAGTATTAAACAATTGACTGAAAAATTTGTTTAGAATTCAATGGAATATGAAGTCTACAGAGGTAGACCAGAAACTGTCACTTACGATGGAAGTAAGGAGGGAGGGTGTTGTTGGGTAGGTAAAGTGATGTCTTTGTAAAACTAACATTAAACAAAGAACAATAAGCGAACATATGCCACGTATAGGAAATAGAGTAATTGCTAGATGCAGGTACGTAGTAAGCTTTGAATTAAAGAACGGAGAGTGGATGTTTTCAACGATGCTTGTGTAAAATAAGAAGTCTTTAGCCTTCTTTTCCCAGGGCCCCATGGAGGCATTTTCCTACAGACTTTGCCTCCTTCCAGAGCTCTTTAAAGTGGTCGCCAACTCTTGGCAGCAATTGCTTCTGAGTCGTGTTCAAACAGCCCTGACATGGGTCCCTTGGTGTGTCATTATCTAGTCTCATATTTAACCTTTTTCTAATAGCCTCCCCAAAGCCCAGAGTTTTCAGTTAGTGCCAGAGGAAGTTATAAAAGGTGTATTTCCCCCTCCTGACTGCACAGCTGTGAGAAGTCTAGATATCTGGACATCGTCTTTGTTTTTCCTTATTATTATTTTTTGTCCTGTGAGAGACCAGGTAGATGTGAAAGTGACTTATTGTGGAGATAGGCCAAGCTTTGTGGCAAGTGTCAATATATGAATAAGAACTCTTTTTCCAGTTTCTACTGAGCCCCTTGCTTGATGAACTCTTCTCTAGGAGACAGGGGCAAAGGAGTACGTAGGTACGTTCATAGAGCCCATGCCTCTCTGCTTCCCTAACCTTCTTAGTGAAGCAGGCATGCCAGTAAGAGGTTGGGTACAAGCTGCAGAGTTGTGGACCTGCAAGAACAGTGGTGATGCTTTGGTATAGTCCCCCGACCCACACCTCCTTACAGTAAACGAAACCTGTTTGCCCAATTGCTGCACAACCTCATGACCATCGTGCCTTTAGAAGGATGCTACTTTCGTGTTTTTTTTTTTGTTTGTTTGTTTTTTAATGTTTATTTGATTGATTTTAGAGAGAAAGGCAGGGGGAGAGAGAGAGAGAGAGAGACAGACAGACAGAAACATCGATCTGTTCCTATCTGTGCCCTGACCGGGAATCAAGCTGGCAACCTCTGTGCTTTGGGCAGATGCTCTAACCATCCAGGGCCAGGATGTTACTTTCTCATTAGGGGAGGCATGTGCAGATGATGGCTTCTCTGATGCCTTTACATGGAAACTGGAGAGAGCATTCCTGAATCTAGGAGTGGGGAGCACCCAGACTCTCAGGTCACAGGTGGTGGATCCAAAGAACCGTCCCCTTCACTGCTTCATGGTGTCTGGCCTGATGTTTGGGGACCGTAGGCTGACTGCGGGTGTTCGGCCCACTGCTATCACCCATGGGATGGAGGCGATGTGCGAGGTGGAGGGAGAAGGAACAGCACTGAAATCAGGAAAGGGCAAGCCCTGCTAGAGGACACCTGGCTGTGGAGTCTTCGTGCCCTAGACTTGATTTTTGAAATAGAGGGAAGTTTCTCCACTTTTCTTGGAGATAACTTGTGGGAATTCTATTCTGACTTTCCTTCCTGGCTTGTTACCCACTCAGGCGTCTTTGTGGTTCTGCCTGAATTTCACGGAGCCTCCCTCCTCTGCACAGAGGTCGTAAGCAGAAGCAGCTTGTGGTTCTGTGGGAGAAGTGAGGCCACCCCTTGAATGGCTCTCCTCCCTCTCGCCCCTTACTTACAGTGTCCCACCCTTCCCCAAAGGTGGCTCTGCCTTGTGCTCTCTGGATGCTGTGTGCCCGTGACCGCTCCAGCCTTTGCCCTTGGCGGCGGTCTGCAGCAGCAGGAGACTGTCCCCCTGTGCTGGTGGGCATGATTGCAGGGAAATCTTGAAGGTCTGCATCCAGATGCTACATGTTGCCATTTTTTCCCCAAAGGCTCTCCCTCCTCTTCCCTGACCTTAAGGACAGGTGACACTTCTGGGTTGCTGGGGGTCAGCACTTGGTTGCTTGGCTCCTACCTGTGGCCTGATAACCATAATTGTTCTCAGACTGTCCTGTCTACTTCTCTCAGTTTGTTCTTCTCCCAGATTGCCAAATTCAGCACCTTCTTTGGGGTCAAACACAGATCTGGAGGACTAGCACAGCCGCCTATGGAGCTGTGCGTGGGGAGAGCCCGCACATGTGCAGAGGGCTTTCTGCGTCCTCGGGGTTAGGAAGAAGACTCTGTTCCCAGACCTGCTTGCCTAATAGGAGCGGCTGCTCCCCAACAGGAACCAACTAGTGGTCAGAGCCTGAAGCTCCATAAAGGCAGGGATTTTTGTCCCTTTGGTCCCCTGCTGTCTTCTGGCCCTGGAATAGTCCTTTGGACGTGGTAGGTGCTCAGTACATATCTGTGCACTGACTTGATGTTATAGCCAAGCACAGCTGTCCCTTAGCACACAGTTTCTGCTCTAAGTTGCACACTTCCCTCACCATCCTTCCCGTTTTATAAACCAACACTTCCCTCATCTAAGAATTTGCCTAAATCCTTCTTAAGCTATGAATAGTTTGGGCTTTTCTGCACCTCCCGAGCTATGAGTTGACTGTTTTCATAGAAGAGTTCCCAGGATCTCTTATGTGTTCTCAAGTACCCTCCATAATCAAAGGTGGGGGGAGAAGTTTGGAGGAAAACTGGGAGAATGATGGACCAATGAGGGGGTAAAAGAGAGAGCACGGGAGAAAGGCCTCCCGCCTCCCGGGTGAAGAGGAGCTGTCACGGCTCTCCAGTCGTGATGTGCTGCTGATGCTGTCTGCGAGTCTGTGATTTTAGTGAAGTGACTTTATTTGGTGGGAGCGGTGGCTCAAAAGCTTAGTGACAGTAGATTCTTTCGATCTCTCACTCATGGTCAGTTCTTAACACCCATATACAGTTTTGGAAACAAAGTGAAATATACGTACATGAAGACTTGACTTGCGTCCTGGCAAATAGTTGCCTTGATATTACATCTCTGAGTCTTTAGCAGAGTTACTTAATACGTGGGCCTCAGTTTCCCTGTCTGTAAAGCAGGGGTAACAGTAGTTCCACCCTCATGGTGCTGATATGAGAGAGACAGAATTCATGTTGACTCCTCAGCTGAGTTCTGGATCCACACTCAGCATTCTATAAATAGCAGCTGTTATTATTAGCACGTCACCCAGATGCCCACTGTGGTGCCTCGTGATGTCAGGCTCAGTGGGTAGCCAGCATGTTTTCTTCCAGAAAAAAAAAAAAGAAAGAATTGAGCATGACTCTCTGTGGTGGATGTTATAGGGGAGAGGGGAGCTTGGGTTGCTGGCTCCCTGGTACTTTTCGAATGGAAAGTATTTAGCCTGTTGCGAGTCCGTTGCTCTGACTTTCAGCATGAGTCCAGATTCCTTCAGCACTATTGACGTTGTTCATTTTGGACTTGCCATGTACCATGACTTGTCATTGACCATTCACAGGACTCCTCTAGTGAGCCAGAAGCTGGGCTAAGCACTGAAGTGACGAGCACAGCTGGGCTACTGCCTCTGCCCTGGAGGAGCTTGAATAGGATTGGGGTGGGTGCAGGATGGCGGTCTGAAGCGCGGGGCATGCGCAGGGAGTCATGAGTGGTTTAGTGTTGCTGAAATGGAAGTTTCAGGGCACATAGTGACGGGAGAAGAGGCTGGTAAGATAGGCAAGTGTTAGGATTCAGAGGGCCTTATCTGTCACGCTCAACAGCGTAAAAATATAAGTGATGAGAAACCGTCAAAGGAAGTGATGTGGTCAGTGGACTTTCAATAAAGTACTCTGTTGACCATAGAAGGATGGGTTTGAGATAAGGACTGGAGGCAGGGCCGTCAGTTCGGAGATTATTGAATACTTCAGCTGGAAATGGCAAAGAGCTTGAGGTTGCTGAGAAGTAGGTAGAGATGGAGATGTGAGACCACTTTTAAAAATATTAAGGAAGTAATCATGGAGTAGACAGAGATGATTGGAAGGAATCAGAGATGACTTCAGGGTTTCTGGCTTGGGTGATGGCATCATTACGCAATAGAGAAAATGCCTTAGGTTTTATAGGGAAAGTGATCAGTTTATCTTTGGCCATGCAAAGTTGGATGGCCATATTCCTGAAGGAAGTCCAGTAGCTGTTTGGATATGAAGGCCTACAGGTCTGAGTTGCAGGTGTAGGCATTAAACATGGCTAAAACTTTCAGAGTGCATGGGATGGCAGAGCGAGTGCAGCACGAAAAGAGAAGAACTAGCCCTGGCCGGTTTGCTCAGCAGTAGAGCATTACCTGGTATGTGTATGTCCTCGGTTCAATTCCTGGTCAGGGCACACAGGAGAAGCAACTATCTGATTTTGCTTTTTGAGAGAAGCCCCTTCTCTCTTTTTCTCTCTCTCTTCCCCTCCCACCACCATGGCTCAAATGGTTCGAGCGGTTTGGCCTCAGGCGCTGAGGATGATTCCATGGCCTTGCCTCAGGTGCTGAAATAGCTTGGTTGCTGAGCAACAGAACAGACCGAAATGCACAGAACATCGCCCTGTAGGGGACTTGCCTCCCTGCCTCCTGCCTCTCAGTGGGGGAAAAAAAATAGAGAAGAATTAGGCAGGAGCCCTGCAAAACAACATTCAGAGGTTTTGCGGAGGCGGAGCTCCTCAAAGGAAGCTGAAGAACGAGCAGCCCCATTCCTTGGTGAGAACCTGGAGAGCGGTCCAGTGAAGATCAAGGAGGATGTTGCTGCTCGTGTCAACACACAGCAAGACAAGGACCAAACAGTGCCCTGGGATTTGGCACCTGGGCGCTCCTGGCTTTCTGTCAGGGGAGTGGCAGTGGGATGGTGTGCACAGAGGCAGTGAAGGAAAATGTGGAAGAGGGGAGGCTGGCTTGGGGAGAATGCAGAGCGTGCCTGGGAGGTAGGGAGGGGGCTGGGAGGAGATCTCACGTTCAAAAGAAGGGACCCCTTTCAAACAGTTGGCAAGCCTCTTGCAGATAGGGATATCCTGAATATGTGTGGTTTTATAGTTGTTGTTTTTACAATGTCCATTACAGTCTATTCTTTTTCTTAAGAGAGCCCATTAAATTGAGTTATGTTGCTGCCTCTTTATGTTGTGCCTAGGAGCGGGTTGGTCAGTTGGTTTGCATTGTGTATGAGTAAGTATATGTCTGTGATATAATTCGGATTCTTGCAAAAGACAAGTAATAAAGCCATGTGATTGTCAGTAAATTTTTTCATGGTGAGTTCTTTATTTCTAAATATACACATTTTAATCGCTTTTTATTTTGTTAAAAGAGCTTTATAATGAGTATTTATTAGTTTATATATTAATATTAATATCTGCTCTGATGTGGGTTGGAGTGTCTTTTAATGAATCTATATGAATTGAATGTCAAAATTTCAGGATATTGAAAAATAAGCTAAAGTTGGGCTTAATTAAAAAACCAAAGTTGTTGCCCAGTTTCTTTAATTAAAGAACATTAGAGAACAATTAATTTCTATGAATCATTTCTTTTGGGAGAATTTGCCTCTGCAATATAGACTCTGGTGAGGCTGGATTGGATGGGCTATGGGGCATTTGTAGAGCGGGTGTCAACCTGGTGAGACTTGCTTGCGTCATAGTTTCAGATGCGGACAAGTTACTCTGTTCTTCACCCCACTCACGGAATTGAATTCAGGATGCTCCAGTGTCTGTTGCCTTTACTGCGGGCTTTCTTATAGTAAAGACAAGGTAGAATCCATGTTTTCTAGGCGTTCAGTAGCTAAATGGCTGTGACGAAGGGTCAACTCAAGACTAATTAGAGTTGGAAACAGGCCCAATAGCCTTGAAAATCCAAGCACTAAATCCACCTTCCCTGGTGGTTCTGCCTTTAAGAAGTGCCTGGGCTTCTGCTCTGTGATGGCTTTTGTTCTTTCATCTACATTTTATTGTGCTTCTCAGCGACTTGTGTGGTGTCCCCAAGCTCTTGAGAGAGCACGTGCTAATGGTTATTATTTCTTTCCATGCTAAGAGAGACTTGGAAATGCCTGAGTGTATTTCCCTCTCGGAACCTTTCCCACCAGACCTAGTTCATGCACTTTAAGGAGGCTGTGTCACAGTATCAGGTTCTCAGAGCACTGCACTGAGCACCCGCTAGGAGCTGCAGAAATAAGTCAAGACAGACTCGGTCTTGGATGCATTTAGGGGCAGATTAAGACGGTAGCATCTTGGGCATCATTTCAGAGTGGCCATCGTTGTTTGGCTCTCCATTCCCAGGGATGCTAACATAGACATGGCAGGGTCCACAGTGCAGGGGTAGCTGAGACTGGATGTACAGGAGCCGCAAGGAAACCCCGGAGAGGAAAGACAGGATATGATTGTTGCAAACCTCAGAGGTAAGGGTAACGCTAGACCTGTTGGAAGGAACAGCATTTGGCTACTCAAGTTGGAAGTTTGAGAAGAGAGAAAACTCGTAAGTCATTTTTGGTAAATGTTTGGAAATTTTGGAGGGAAATCTGACTGGATTTATCCTAAAAACTGGAGTAAAAAATAGGGATTTATATTTCAAGTTTTAGTTTTGGGGTTTGGAGTGAAAAGTGACCCAAAGAGAGTTACATTTGTCTTGAAGATGAATACAAAAGACCTCATTTTGCCCTACCCCAGAAATCCTGTAAAGATTTCAAACAGTTGGTAAGCCTCTTCTTGCAAATAGGGATATCCTGAATATGTGTGGTTTTATAGTTGTTGTTTTTACAATGTCCATTACAGTCTATTCTTTTTCTTAAGAGAGCAAAGATTTCTTAAATCTTGCAAAGATTTCTTCTTAGGAGTGACCCCTCTCACCTCCCTCTCTTCATTGTCCAGAGGGTCTATCTACGCCAGGGGTCCCCAAACTACGGCCCGCGGGCCACATGCGGCCCCCTGAGGCCATTTATCCGGCCCCTGCTGCACCTCCGATAGGGGCACCTCTTTCATTGGTGGTCAGTAAGAGGAGCACAGGATCCATCCTCATCCTGTGCTCTGGGAGTACTGTATGTGGCGGCGCCACAAAGCGCAGCATGGCTCACGTACAGTACTACTTCCGGTGACGTGGGATGCACGCATCACGGCTCCGGAAGCGCGTCATATCACCTGTTAAGGCTAGCAGTGACAAATATGGAACCGGACATTGACCATCTCATTAGCCAAAAGCAGGCCCATAGTTCCCATTGAAATACTGGTCAGTTTGTTGATTTAAATTTACTTGTTATTTATTTTAAATATTGTATTTGTTCCCATTTTTTTTTTTTACTTTAAAATAAGATATGTGCAGTGTGCATAGGGATTTATTCATAGTTTTTTTTATAGTCCGGCCCTCCAACAGTCTGAGGGACAGTGAACTGGCCCCTTGTGTAAAAAGTTTGGGGACCCCTGATCTACGCAGTGCCTGACTACAGGAAAAGAAACCAACCATCTTTTAAAGATATTGCCCAAAAAAACTGAATTGAAAAACTCTTTAAATGCATCATCTCATTCAGATCGAAACGGCAGGAAATAATAATGGACTTCAGGCATGGTTCTTCTGGTGGGGTGGACTGTGCTGGGCTTCTTCTCTGAAAAGGGGTTGCCCTGAAACCCTTAGACTTAGGATCCAGAAAACAGAAAGTGACATTGAGAGAGAGAGGGAGAGAGGGAGAAAATGTGTGCCAATTTCTCATCTACTTTTTAAAACTTGAAACAAATGTCTTTGTAAAAAAAATATTCATAACTTTATTATTCAGGGGTGCCTTGCTATGAAATTGGGGAATAATGTTTCAGATCTTTTTTAACTTATGTGCATGTACCTTTTTCCCTTTTTCCAAGTTGTTAAACCCGTTTAATAACTCATGTTTGGTTTTTTTTGTATGTATTTTTGTAAGCTACCTTAAATCCTTTCGGGAACAAGGTGAGACTAAGTAAATGCGGACAACAGTGTCATCTAAAAGTGACCGTGATCCGAGACGGGCCAGTGCTTTCCTGAATGTAGCTATCTCTTTACAGAGTGGTAGAGCTTTAGCTGGAACTAATTTGAGAAGCTCAGAATCTCTATTTTTGTCTTATTGTAGTATCATGAACATACTGGTTTAGTAGAGAATGGAGGAGACTGGAGGGTAAGAGATGGTAAGAAAAGTATTATTTCAGGAACGCTTAAACCTTATCAGTAGGATCATATGATATTTACTTAAAATTTAGTTAAACATTGGTGTGCTTCATTTTAAGAAATGATGGTTCATTCAGATTTAAAACATGGATTCCAGGTTGACTATGCCTGTCATTGAAGTGGTTTTGATTTTTTTTTTTTTTTTTAGATAAACAGTTTGCCTCACTGTGCTTTAAGTATACATTCCTGTAGTACAATTTTTGAATTTTGTTTTGGTTTCTAAAACTTGATCTTGATGCCTCTTTGAGGGAACAAATTCAATTAAATAAAGTCTATCTGTAGGACTGTACTTTTTGCTTTACTGTATTGAGCCTAAATCAGTGGCTAAGATACGAGAATAGAGGCCTTTCCCTCATCTCTGGAGTCTACCTAGCCTTACAGCTTTTCACCCCTTTCCGAGTGATGGAATAGGTATGACGGCCAGCCAAAGACTATTTCTGATTGCTTTCAGAAGGACATTGGAACTTGCTATTAGAATCCAAGAAAGTGCATGTTTTGTTGTAAAGAGGCTAAGACAGTTTTCTATGGCTTCAGAGATTGATTATTTATGTGAAAATACGGTGTCTTTTAACAGTTTAAATTTTACCTGGACCATGTAAATCCCCATGCAACATTAATGTTTGAACCACTTTGGCTCAACTAGAGGCCAACAGATGTCTCTGCTTCAGAGACCACTGTGCAAAAGAAAACCAAAGCTCAAAGGAGCCAAGACATTGAGAGTGAGCTCATCGTAGTGTTTGTGCCCAAATGAAGAGAACTCTGCCTTTCGCTGTTCCGCATATCCGAAATTTCAGTGGCAGAAATTTCAGTAAAATAACTCTTCTGTAAATTTAGAAAAATGCAGACTATATTAAAAGCTTAATGATAAGTCTGTCCCTCAGTCTGGATTCAAGGTTTTTAGCCCAAATCTTTTTTTTTGATACTGGAAGTACATTTAAAAAAAAAATAGTTAATGGTCTCCACAAGGTAACCCATACTTAAGGACACTGTTGAGTTTCAAACTGAGTGTGATGGTGACGTTTTAGCTCTTGGAGCAAGTGCTGAAGGAAATATTTTCCATACTCTTGGTGATGTCAAATGAAAAGCGAGAGTAAAAGGAATAGTTAATAACATAATCCATATGTTCCTCCATGAGGAAAGAAAAAGATTAAGGAGAAACTATTAGATCTTAGCTGTGACCAGTCTTTATATGGGAAAAGATTAATTCTAATGGACTAGCTACATTCAAAATTAGAACTGTGGGAAAGGATTATATGCAACAAAATGCAAAAGATTAATGTGGAAGCAAGATGCCTAAGGATTGGATACCCTTAAAACATTAATCTACATCAGACACATTTGCAGAGTTCCATGGTATCAGTGAGGAATTAGAGAAACAAAGATGATATCAATTTAACCAGAGGTTTCACTAATTTGGCTTTGGTTAATAACTGCTTTTATAATACATCATCAAGCTTGGATATGCAGCTTTTGGTATAAGGTATCAGTTGTAACCTGTAATTTAATACTACTCATTACTCATTAGCAGAGGCACTTAGATTCACAGGGTAGGCGTCACACTTTGGTTAACTTTTAACCTCAGGAGACAAACTCGATTGTGATTGGAAGGCTCTTTTCAAGCCCACAATAATTATTAATTTGCTCCTTTGTAGTAGCTGATAGCAGTTGACTAAATGGAGAAATTTAGAGGTGTTTGACCACAGAACAAGGCCTATCTTCAAGTGTTCCCATAGTGTATATCCCAAAGTGTCTATTTGAGGGGACTGTGGAAGAATTCTGAAATGACTGTATTTAGGTACACTAAATGAACTCCCAGTTCATATCCATAAATGGGTTATGAGGTGTGAGAAAAAAAAAAAAGATGTAGAAATGTATCCAGGGAAGGTATCAGATTATTTGAACTAAATGGATTCCTATCTAAATGTAATACTTTAATGGCTGAATCTAGCTTTCTTTCATATCACCTGAAATGAATAGACAAATGATTGCAATTTCATCTCAAACATATCTATTAAAAGTTGTTGATTACAGTAGCATCCTTTAAAATCGTCTCTAGAAAGGGCTATGTCGTGGAACACTGAAACTGCATGGATTTTTCTATCAGGTGAGATTGGCACTGAGGATGAGAACTTGAGGTGATTTGGAAAGCACCCTCACACCATCCCTAAACACTTGCCTTGAATCCTGTGAAATGCTGTCATAGACTGACTTTTAGAGTGTGTGTTGAAGCTCCCTTTAACTGAAGCTGCTGTTAATACTACAATTCCTTTAGCTAACAAGCCTACATGAATGTCCAAATTCCTGGTCAAAAAAAAAAATTATTTGGTTGGTTTGGATGACTACATTTCTAGAACAGGACCCTGTGTCCCTTCTTCGTGTGTCGTCAGAGGTCTCGGCAGGAGGGAGGGAATGTAGTCACCTTGGATCGCTTGGTCAGAAGTGGCTCTTGTGGATGTTATTTTTGCATTTGGAGAGCATGCCTCTGTCTTACCCTGCTGCAGTTTGTTCAGTTCCATGGGGCTGTAATGTAAACATCGACCAGATGAGTGAATCAGGCTGTCAGAATCCTCAGTGGTATGTACTTCTGTCTTGTTAGGAACTCGTTTGTTTTTTTTTTCACTCCAGAATATAGATGCCCCACAGAGATAGTAAAGGTTATGATTCTACTACCAGATATGTAATATGTATTTTTCTTCTTCTCCTCCTCTTTCTCCTCATCCTCCCCTCCCTCCCTCCCTCCTTCCTTCCTCTTCCTCCTCATTAGTATTAGCTAATACTGATGTGGTACTTAGTAGGTTTCAGAGACTGTGCTAAACCTCTTACTAACTCATTTAAACCCCAAAGCAGTCAATGAAATAGGAGTACTTACAGATGAAGAGACAGAGGCACAGAGGGGCTAAGTGACATGACTCAGAACATACAACTAGTAAGTGGGAGAGCTGTGGTTTGAACTTAGGCAGTCTAGTACCAGACTGTGTTCATGACTATTATTATTACTTTATTTAAGTGAGAGGAGGGGAGATGGAGAGACAGACTCCCACATGAGCCCGGACCAGGATTCACCCAGCAACCCCCATCTAGGGCCAATGCCAGAATCGACCAAGCTATCCACAGCGCTGAGGCTGACACTTGGACCAAGCAAGCCACTGGCTGAGAGGGGAAGAGAGAAAGAAGGGGGAGAGGGAAGGGGGGAGAAGCAGATGGTTGCTTCTCATGTGTGCCTGACTGGGGATCAAGCCCGGGACGTCTGCATGCCAGGCCGATGCTCTGTTCATTGAGCCATCTGGCCAGGGCCTCATGACTATTATTTTTGAAAAGACCGAACTCTGTTTGTAACATTTTCCACAGGGAAATCCCTTAAATATTTTGACTAACGGGTAGTAGCTGATATCAGATAGAAAATCTTTTGTGGTAAATGTCTAGTTCTAGACCCTGAATAAATGCCCGTGGTGGCTGTCATGGTTCTCATTTGAGAACATCTAAAAAATAAATTTAGTGTGTTCTCTAAGAGTTTGATTTCTGTTGCATATATTACTAGGTATGATTATCTGTGAGAAGCCCTATACATACGTACATACTAACTGCCCTGAGAATTTCTAGATAAAATTCTTTTTCATCCAAGCGGCTGACATCCCACATTGTCTGATGTACTTAGAGAACCTGTTCCGCTCCTTGACAATCTCGGGCTTTTGTAACTTAATTTTAAGGCTCTACTTGTCATTTAGAAACTTCTAAATGTGTGTTTTTGTGAAACTTGTGAAGGTGGCATCAGCGGACGCTAATTTCTCTTTTCTCCACAGATGATTCTAATGATGTGTTTAGTGAGTTAAAGAAAACTACATTTTACAAAGGATTTCTGATGTGGGATTCCTGGCTTTGTCCCTGTTGGATCCTTTAAATATTTTCTTAAGGAAATAAATACTTTGTAAACCATTCTTTTTAAGTTTTGTATTTAGAATATGCTTAAAAACAAAACATTGCATTCAAATATAACTTTATTTTTGGAGATTAGATTTTTATGCGGTCCGCAGCTCTAAGTAGAAGTGTATAGAAACCTTTCAGAAGTCTTACTTAAGAAAGAACAGTGAGCATTTCAGAAAACATAAGGGAAGTATTTGGATCAATATAATTAGGAACCCAAACATTTGCTTGTGCATTATAGTACCGAAGATATACAGTAACTTCCCACCCCATAATTAGGAGTTTGCTTGCATTAAGACCCGAAAAGTCACCACCGAGCACAATAAGGATAAATGAAGAGACAAAGAAACCTGTATTTTGAGAACAAAAACCAGAACTTTAAAAAAATTATTTTTCAGTTACAGTAGTTTCAGATGTACAGCATAGTGTATAATTATATAATATACAGAGTGATTACCCCCATAAGTCTAGTACCCACCTGGCACCACACATTGTAAAAGCAGAGCTTCTTCATTCTGCGGAGGAAGGGGAAAGACTGAGTCTGGAACGAGGCGGGTTCCAGAGATTCTATCGCGGGTTGAGGGGCAGTTATTAGCACGAGTGCTCTGAGAGCTCACACTGAAGAAGGGGACCCCTGTTGCCGCACAGTGTTTGTGAGGGACATGCCCTATACTTTTAAAAGTCTCATCTGGAAGGAGAGATGTAAATCCAAAGTGCCAATCTTTTGTCACTGATAACAATCCCAGGACTCTTCTTCACAAGCTAAGTGTTACTGATCCAGTTTGGTTGACATGTTGAGTTTCCTTAAAACCTGTTCCATTTTCAGTTGAGCGAAGCATGATTCACTGCCTGCCCTGCAGGGTACAAACCAGCTCCAGTGGTTCCGTGTGGACGTGGACAAAGCCACTGTGGATGGAGACCAGTGGGGTTGGCACCTGGGGTTAGCGTGGCAGTTTCTAACCTGACGTTCTGAAGGAGCTGAATCCTTCCAGGCACCCGAAAGCACTTGGTTCCATGTGACCTGTGTTTTATTTGGCATTTGTGAGGCTCCCTGTCCTTGTACTGAGGTGAAGGAGACATCCTCCTGGTTTCTGACGATGCAGTGGCCCTGAACATGCATGCTGGTGTCTTCCCCAGGGGACCACGTGAGCAGCACTTCAGGGCTAGCTACGGCTAGGAGCTTCCTGAATCTTAACGTACAAAAGGGCCAGTTCTCGGGGGCTCTGGATGTAGGTAGGATGGGGTTGTTTGGAACACATAAAAAAAGAGTAAAAATTTAGACTATAGCAATACAGCATGACTTGATCAATTGAACCCAGATGTTCAGAATTTGTGGTCATTATAATATGACTTTTTACCTTATAGTAAAGAATATCCACTAACAAATTAGTGGAGTAAATAAAACAGGAGTAGGGGAGACTATTTGGGCTGTACATAAAATAAACCTCTCTTATTTAGAATCATCTATCTTTTTAAGCAATGAAATAATTGTGAATAAAATCACCAAAATGAGGATCTTAAAAGGATGTGTATGTAGCAGATATTTGTAGTCAGTATAGTTATATCTATTGCTAAGTAATCCCTACTTTTTGTTAGTACATACCACCCGACTTACCTTTAGTTAGTAAATATTTTTCATATTTAAATTGGCATTTTCATTTCCAGAGGCTATGTGTATTTGGGGAAACCTATATATCAAAACAAATTTTGAAAGGATTATTTTGCATTTTAAGAATCTCAATTTCTCAAAGTCTCCATATTAGTATTTATTTAATAGCAAGATTTCCCCATACAAAAGTTTGGTTATTTGTATTCAGTTTTTCAGAAACAGTTCATACATTCGGTGTACTTATTTTGTGTTCTTTATGCATCAATTCTCAATTCCAAGTCAGGGCTTCTATAGTATGTGTGTAAGGGCATCAAGAAGTGAATTTATGGGCCCTGGCCGGTTGGCTCAGTGGTAGAGCGTCGGCCTGGCGTGCAGAAGTCCCGGGTTCGATTCCCGGCCAGGGCACACAGGAGAAGTGCCCATCTGCTTCTCCACCCCTCCCCCTTTCCTTCCTCTCTGCGTCTCTCTTCCCCTCCCGCAGAGAGGCTCCATTGGAGCAAAGATGGCCCGGGCGCTGGGGATGGCTCCTTGGCCTCTGCCCCAGGCGCTAGAGTAGCTCTGGTCACAACAGAGCGATGCCCCCGGAGGGGCAGAGCATCGCCCCCTGGTGGGCAGAGCGTCGCCCCCTGGTGGGCGTGCCGGGTGGATCCCGGTCGGGCGCATGCGGGAGTCTGTCTGACTGTCTCTCCCCGTTTCCAGCTTCAGAAAAATACAAAAAAAAAAAAAAAAGAAGTGAATTTATGCAACTGTTCTTAAATTTTAAACCTGCTTCTGAATAGCCCTTTGGTTCTTGGGTCTGCCTGCCTGAAGAGACCAATCACTTCCCAGTGGATCCTGGTGTTGGTCTTTTCTGCTCCTTGACTTGGGTTATTATAGATGTAAACATTTATGAATTAATATGCCTGCCTAAGTAAAAGCTATAGGAGATCTTTTATCAGTTTGCATACCTTCCTTAGTTCTGAATTGTTCACTGAGGGCATTAGTTTTTTCCAACCATAGTTTTATTTTAAAAGTGGAAGTTTGGAGTAAAAGCATTTGTGTTAATGAAGAGTAAGCACTTGGGTTCAGGAAGAAGAAATAGCTTACCTTTTAAGACTTTAAAATGCATTGTTGGGGGCTATGAATAACTCAAAAGTAGCATTATCTCATGTGGAAATCTTAGTGGAATAAAATCTTTGGGTAGAAAGGTGTAATGAACTGAAAACAAATTATTTTACATCTCTATATAAGACAAATGTTTAACAAAGTTTCAGCAGCATAATTAGTGCATTGCAATAATAGGAGACGTCATGAGTCTTATCCTGTGGAATGTTATGGCGCTATAGGATACAAGGTGGGGATTTTTATTTAAATAAGACAATTTGTTTGAGTTGTGTGAAGGGATAGTATATTTTCACTGTTAAGAAATTTAGTGCAAAAAAACAGACAATTGGAAATTGTAACACAACTGAATGTTTGCTATTCAATACTTGTCAGATGTGACAATGGCAGTCTGATTATATATATATATATATATATATATATATATATATATATTTATTTATTTATTTTTTTGCATTTTTCTGAAGCTGGAAACAGGGAGAGACAGTCAGACAGACTCCCGCATGCGCCCGACCGGGATCCACCCGGCACGCCCACCATGGGGTGACGCTCTGCCCACCAGGGGGCGATGCTCTGCCCATCCTGGGTGTCACCATGTTGTGACCAGAGCCACTCCAGCGCCTGGGGCAGAGGCCACAGAGCCATCCCCAGCGCCCGGGCCATCTTTGCTCCAATGGAGCCTTGGCTGCGGGAGGGGAAGAGAGAGACAGAGAGGAAGGCGCAGTGGAGGGGTGGAGAAGCAAATGGGCGCTTCTCCTGTGTGCCCTGGCCGGGAATCGAACCCGGGTCCTCCGCACGCTAGGCCGACGCTCTACCGCTGAGCCAACCGGCCAGGGCTTGATTATATATTTTTTAAAAGAAAACATTTAAAGATACATTCTGAAATTTTTACAGATCTAATACTGTGGCTGAGATTTTCTTGAATACAATATGGAAGGGCAAAGTGGGTGTCCTAGTTCGTTCGGGCTGCTCTAACAAATTTCCGTAGACCAAGTGGCTTACAAACAGCAGAAATGAATTGTTCATGGCTCCAGAGCCTGGAAATCTGAGATCAGGTGCCGGTATGGTCAGGGGACGGCCCTCTTCCTGGCCGCACACTTCTTGCATCCTCACTGGGCAGAAAGAGTTGGGGTCTCTGCATCCTCTTTGATACAGCACTAATCCTGTTCAGGAGGGCTCCACCTGCATGACTTAAGCACCTCCCCAAGGCCCACCTGCTTATACTAACATTACCTTTGAGGGTTCAGATTTTAACAGATGAACTGGGTGGGGGTGAGGGGCACAAGTAGAATAGAATTGGGTTTGAGCTGCAGAGGAAACCAGAACACCGGGGTCAAAGCTGAGCAGTTTAGGTTGTAAGGTATTTTTCCCCGCTGAGAAGGAAGGAAGGGGCTGGAGCCAGAAGTGTGGAATAGTAAAAGGCTTTATTGAGTACAGAGTGCGCTTCCACCCGACGAGGTTCCCTGGCCCCGAGGAAAGATGGAGGCCAGGGAAGTCGCTAGTGGTGACCCGCGTGGGAGATATTTAAAGGGTCCCGAGGGTGGTCGAGCTAATATGATGTGGTAAAATCTCACTGGCTGGCAGATGGTCGCTTTTTTCCAAAGGGTTCCTGCAAAGTTTCTTTTGGCGCTCTTGGTTTGTGGGCGGCCCTAGCCAAAGTCCGCAGGTCTGACATTTCCCATTATCCACCGACCTTACATAGGTTTCTATGTTTGAACTTTCCCAAAATAAAAAAAAGTTTAAAAAAGGGAAAAGAGACATGCATGCACAAAACTTATACAGTAAACATGTATCGATATTTTGTCAAAGACAGAGGTGTTAAGGGAAGGAGGTGCCTAAAATATCAGCGGTCTGATTGCATTGCAATTATATGTAGCTATGTGATTTTAAAACCCAGTGATATTGTACTTATTTTAACTGTGATAAACCTGTACTTAGGTGAAAGGAAAAAGAACACTTGCAGTTTTGGCAACGGTCTTGAATTCAGCAAACATTTTTTTTTTTTTTTTTTTTTGTATTTTTCTGAAGCTGGAAATGGGGAGAGACAGTCAGACAGACTCCCGCATGCGCCCGACCGGGATCCACCCGGCACGCCCACCAGGGGCGACGCTCTGCCCACCAGGGGGCGTCGCTCTGTCGCAACCAGAGCCACTCCAGCACCTGGGGCAGAGGCCATAGAGCCATCCCCAGCGCCCGGGCCATCTTTGCTCCAATGGAGCCTCGCTGCCGGAGGGGAAGAGAGAGACAGAGAGGAAGGAGAGGGGGAGGGGTGGAGAAGCAAATGGGCACTTCTCCTGTGTGCCCTGGCCGGGAATCGAACCCGGGACTTCTGCACGCCAGGCCGACGCTCTACCACTGAGCCAACCGGCGAGGGCCAGCAAACATTTTTTTAAAGCCCCTCTATGTGCCAGGCACCATGAAGATTGCTGGAGATGTAAAGAACACAGATACAGGCTTCTTGCTAATGTCGCTGGTGAGATATCTACATGCCATTCCCCAGCACAATGTGATAAGAACTCGAGTAGAGTTTTGCAGAGGTCTGCAAAACTGTTTGTATGGCCAGTAGTTGCAGCCATCGCCGTCATGGTCATGCACATGCAGGTTCTCATTGAACTTGGGCAGATGGTAAAGAAACAGTGGATCCAAAAAATGGTGGCCCATTCCTTTATTAAAGTCTTGCACCGGCCGACGAGCAAACAGGCAGGGAAAACACTTTCCTCTCACTCAGGGCTCCCAAAGCCACTGGCACATTCTCTGGTTCCATAATCAGGAGAATCTCCTAGAATCGCAGGCCCCACCAGTCTCAGTAGGGCTCCCACAGCCCCTCATCTCTGGTTCCCCATCTGCACACCCTCTGTCTCCCTGCAAAATGTGGCTTTTCCTTCAGCACCCTGCATTCTCTCTGCTCTCACTCAGCAAACATGGCTTCTTTCTGCTTCTTCTTCTGCTCTCTCTCAAAACTTTCTGGCACAAAAACCTCTCCTCCAGCAAACAATGGCCCCTTCCAAGCAGGAATGCAATTTGCAGTTTCACAGACCACATATACCTGGCGCTGCCCAGCGCCATTTTGTAACAATAAAAGTGAGCAAACTCAAAAAATACAGATTTTACAAAGTCATTTGCCCAACACTGTTATAGGAACTCAGAGGTTGGAATGATTTAATTCTGCTCTGGGGGTGGGGGAGCAGGAAAAGAGCACATCAGGGGAGACTGTGCCAGGAGGCTGGCATCTGACCTGGGTCTTGAAGGATGAGCAGGGTTTTTCTAGGCTGGGAGGATGGGAAAGCCATTGCGGGCATAGGAAGCAGCATGTGAAGACGAGTTCAGTCCATGGTGACAGCTTCAGTGGGCGTGAGTGCCGGGTAAAATGAGGTGGGCGCAGCAGAGGATGAGGCTGCCAAAACAGGAAGGTAACGTCCAAAATATGAGCTCTGCCCCTGCCTGGAGAGCGGCATCACGTCGACCTGTCCAACCGTCAAGACCAGCTTCAAGCTACACCTGTGACTTTGGATAGGATTTGTCACCCTAGTTTGATTTGTGGGGTTCTAGGTATCCTAGCTGCAATGTCACTTGCCCTGGGTGGACAGATGGTCATTTGTGTACAGATGAAGTTTCCTAACAGACAGCTAGCAAGGCCTTCCACATCTTGTCTCTGCCCAACAGGTTGGCCTCCATGCTCTGTGGGATTCATGCTGGCTTTCCTGTTTTATCAAATGGTATTGGTGGGGTTTGCAGCCCATCTGGTAGGTGTGTCCTTGCTGCTGTTTCCCGGAATGGAAGCTGGAGGTGCCGACCCTCTCGGGCCAGCGGAGGGCTGTCTCACTGGCCTCACTGAAGGATCCCTCCTCTGTTGCTGGAGCTCAGCACCCTGGCTGAGGCCAAGCCGGCTCTGCTTCTGAGCAGGGGTGGACTTTTACCGCGAAGCGGGTGGAGCTTGAGCTAGGTCCTCTGCCTTTCACGGCTATTCACAAAGTTCAGGAGGGGCCCTAGAAATTTTCAGCTGCTCACGCTTTATTTTCTAGTCATTTTATTCTTTTTTTTTTTTTATTATTTTTTATTTTTCTGAAGCTGGAAACAGGGAGAGACAGTCAGACAGACTCCCGCATGCGCCCGACCGGGATCCACCCGGCACGCCCACCAGGGGCGGATGCTCTGCCCACCAGGGGGCGTCGCTCTGCCGTGACCAGAGCCACTCTAGCGCCTGGGGCAGAGGCCAAGGAGCCATCCCCAGCGCCCGGGCCATCTTTGCTCCAATGGAGCCTTGGCTACAGGAGGGGAAGAGAGAGACAGAGAGGAAGGAAGGGGTGGGGGTGGAGAAGCAAATGGGCACTTCTCCTATGTGCCCTGGCCGGGAATCGAACCCGAGTCCCCCGCATGCCAGGCCGACGCTCTACCGCTGAGCCAACTGGCCAGGGCTAGTCATTCTTAACAGAAGAAATATTAGAGACTTCAGGCCCCCTGAATCCTGAACAGCCCCTGCTCCTGAGCATCTTACAGAAGGGTCTCTGCTTTATTTTTTCTTCCTGTAAAGAAAGTACATAGTGTCTCCCATACAGATCAGT
This sequence comes from Saccopteryx leptura, assembly GCF_036850995.1. Taxonomy (NCBI): domain Eukaryota; kingdom Metazoa; phylum Chordata; class Mammalia; order Chiroptera; family Emballonuridae; genus Saccopteryx; species Saccopteryx leptura. The sequence goes on along the minus strand of NC_089503.1, from coordinate 211,364,215 downwards.
CACAGATTGCTAAGCAATTGCAGGTTAAGCGGAAGCTATTTCCTGAGTGAGTGAAATGTGATAATTTGGTAGTGACACAGGAAGGGAAGAAACCCATGCCTCCTCCTTATAGGTTTCCTGGTGGGCTCTACTGGTCCTGCAAAGAATCTTTGCTGAGTCGGGCTGTGCCCAAGACTGACTGGCTGGCACACTGTCCTGCGTGTCCTTCTCCCTACACTATTGCTTTGGCGCTGTAATCTCTGTTCCCGCTTTTCTCCTCTCTGACCCGAAGCTGCCTCGCGGCTTTTTTTCCTCCCTTTTTTCTTTTTTGTATTTTTCTGAAGTTGGAAACGGGGATGCAGTCAGACAGACTCCCACATGCGCCCAACCAGGATCCACCCAGCATGCCCACCAGGGGGCGATGCTCTGCCCATCTGGGGCGTTACTCTGTTGCAACCAGAGCCATTCTAGTGCCTGAGGCAGAGGCCACAGAGCCATCCCCAGCACCCGGGCCATCTTTGCTCCAGTGGAGCCTTGGCTGCAGGAGGGGAAGAGAGAGACAGAGAGGAAGGAGAGGGGGAGGGGTGGAGAAGCAGATGGGCACTTCTCCTATGTGCCCTGGCCGGGAATCGAATCCGGGACTCCTGCACGCCAGGCCGACGCTCTACCACTGAGCCAACCGGCCAGGGCTGCCCCGGGGCTTTCACAGCCAGTGATGTGTGGTCAGATGCAAAGCCAGTGCTGATGTCACTGGGAATGAGCACGTGCATTGGGTACATGTGTTCCTTGGCTACTTTCTCCAGATGACCAGTGATGTTTCCATTCTATCCTGAACAGACGGACACTTATTTCTACATTGCTTCCTTTGATGTATTTCCATCATCATCCTGGAAAGCATTAGGCCAACATATTACCTTTAAAAAGTATGGAGCATGACTTGGAGAAAAGGCTACCTACCTGGGCTGGTGTACAGAAGGCACAGCATGGGCTTGGAGCCTCCTGTTGAGCCAGAAAGTGGGGGAATGGTCAAAGAGTCAAAAGGACCATAGAACTTGCTTGATGGACTCCCACTGGCCAAAGTGGGAGGCTTTGAATGTTAGAAATGAATATGGTAATATATCATGAACAATTTAATAAAATAAGAATCCACATGGAGGGGGGGTGAACACAGTACAGTGTATAGAGATGTGTTGTAGAATTGGCACCTGAAATCTGTGTAATTATGTTAACCAGTGTCACCCCAGTAAAATTCAATTTATAAAAAGAATCTATAAGTTCATATTGATAAAGGAATTGAATAAATAAGTGCAGTGAGTAAAAAGCTCTTATTTAGAAGGTCCACTAATAAACAGAAGAAATATCAGTTATAAAATCATCAATGTTTGCTAAGACAGGTAGGTGAAAATTCGATTAGGAACAAAATATTTACATAGTTTCAAAGTATCTCTCCACTTTGGCATTATGGTTGAAATTTTCTGATCATGGGTTAACCATTTTGACTAGAGGTTTTTCAACATCTGTGGTTTTGCCAGCATCTATGACCTATGAAAAATGATACAAACTATCTCCCTATAAATTATAAAGGCAAATATAGTAAATTTATAGTAGAGAAATCTAGGCAATATCACTTTAACCAAATGATCCAAATTAAAACTGCTAAAATAGAGACAAACCAACGTCATGTGCCTTAAGATGCATTGAAGACACAGAATAATTCTTTCTGTGTTCTGAAAAAGAATGACCTGAATCTAATCTCGAGAACATATTAGACAGGCCCAAGCGGCGGCCATTCTATAAAGGAACGGGCCGTGACCTTCAGAACTGTCAAGATTAAGAAGATAATTGCTGAGGAGGGCCAGGCAAGGCTGGGTCTATAGGATAGGACTGGGCAAGTTGGAAGGGTTGTAGGAGCTTTGAGCTTCCTCCAGAGGAGGTTTCCAAACCCGTTTTCAGAGTTTGCTCTTCGAATGAGGTGGTATGGTGGAGAAGACCCTTTTAATTGAGTATTTCCAAAGACATCACAGAGGAATGTTTCAAGTTAGAGCTCCTCTCACGGTAGCTGTGTGAGGCGGGGGAGGAGTATTAGAGAGGAAATTTCTTTGCGAACGGTAGCTTGAGTTTTCTAGCTCTATTCTACTCAGACCCATATTCATTTACCATGTTATCTAAATGTTTTTCAAATCCCACCATCACGGGGAGGGGACAAAGCTAGGATGACTGATCCACACATGATTACATGAAAATGGTTCATCAAAGTGTTATACATTGTCAGAATTGATTGGAATGCTCTGGTCGTGGGTTGACCTTTGGACGAGCGATTACGCAACACCCATGAGTTTGCCAGCATCTATAGAAAATGACACAGACCCTTGAAGTTTTCCATCCGGGGGCTCGGTCACCATTTCATCTCATACCAACCTTGGTGTGCTGCCTCTGAGAGCTGCTAAGGAACCGCGATGGTCACGAGGAAGATAGAAGGCCCGTCCACCAACCAAGTACAGTGGCTGTGTTGCAGAGGCCTTTGACGAGTCAGGCTTTCCATGTATGTTGTGCAAAGTACATAAAGCTGTGTTTAATACCTGGGGTAGGTGATGTTAGTTCACAGCTACAGTGTTTTGACAGCTGGTTAAATGGTTTATGGCTGTGGTTTTCAGGATTTAAACCTAAATAAAACATTTCAGGCTCCTTCTGACAAGTGTACAAATACCAGTCTTAAGAATTTTTTTTATACTTAAAATGACATTACTTTTGTCCCTTTGTGGACTGGTATATATTCGATCATATGAAATTGCTTTATTTCTCTGAATAGGAGTAGTTAATGTTAACCACAAATCTGGGAACCACTTCTTATGGCTTTTTTGAGAGTTGCTGTGTAGACGATGGGTATGACTTGATTTCTGCGAAAATGACCGGGGTTCAAGCAGGGTGGAGCAGCTTACCAAGAGCTGGGCCGCCGCCCAGGAAGGTTATCTTTCTGTGCTCTTGGATCCATTTTGTGCTCTTGGTAGTTTGCTTTTCATGTCCACGTGACTTTTGACTTTCCCTTTAAATTGAATTCCTCTTTCCTGGAAGTACTTTTCCCCACAAGGTTTTTTCCGTAAAAAAGTATTTGCTGGCCTAAGTTTACTTTCTAATACTGCCTGAATGAGACTTTTCTAAGACCGTGTTGTACCCACCACTGAGCGTGTGAGGTTCCGAGTCCTAATGTCAGGCGACGGCCCATTTCTGTTATTGAGTGTGATGGAGAGGGACAGGAAAGCGCTGGAAGACAGTGACTGCGGGACGAGTGTCCCTACTGAAGACCTCTTCGTTTCCTAATTTTCACCCCCATGCGCCGTACCGTAACGCTCAGGGTCCCTGTGGCTGCCACACGCTGTCTACAGTCGGGGAATTGGGGTACTTGCACAAGGCTTGCCACGGTAGTGATGAAAATGCTTTTAGAGTAGGCCGAAATGCGTAAATTTTTCTAATTTTCTTACTCAGATTTTCAAAAGTCTGAAGATGGTCTTCAGTGAACCGGAGATGTTTATGTGTCTCTCTTGCTGTCTGGTGCATTCTCCGGCTGCAAAGGGGACAGTTCACGTGGAGTCAGTTACATTTATACCAATCGCAGCCTCCTCTCTCTCCCCCTCCACCCCCCTTTGCACTTAAGGTTTCTTTCAGTTTTTGCAAAGCAGCCATGTGAGAGGAATAAAATAATTTTGAAGAGCATTATATGGTGGGAATTTTGACAATGAGTGGAAGATGGTAATTACTCTCTTCCATTAGACTCGGTGGCTTTGGACAGATAAGCTGTATTGAAACGTGTGACCAGGGCATGGGATCATGGATTGTCTTTCACTGTTGTCATGGCGACAGTGATGCAGGTGGCCTATAACTGCCGGGCTGTCAGATCTTATACATCAAACTGGTGCTAAGTGAAAATATGTTAGAGGCATTGAGGAAAAAATTGTCAGCAGTGTTTATAGGATCAGCTGGAGAAAAGCTAGCCTCATTGAAGAAAAGATTTCTGTTAAAAGCGCTGGGTGGTTCTGAAGAAGCTGGAGTTTTCACTTTTTTATTAATAAGATGAAAGTGTATTATTAAAAGGAAAAAATGTTTTCCGGATGTTTCGCTGCCGCCTGTGTACGCATAATTAGCACGAGGCCTTTCTGCTCCCCCCTCGAGCTAATGTGATAATGCGGTGGCCCCAGAAGAGGTAAGGGGGATCCCGTGTCCTCTAGAAGCTTTGCTTGGGGGCCAGGGAACTGGTTCTGCACAGGTGGGAGTCCTCCCTTTTCCAGAGAGCCTCACTGAATTTTAGTAAGAAGTGCTGAGAAATCATTGTAGGATTCTAAGACACCACTTTAAGTATTATGTGGAGTACAGAATTAGACTCATTTATGCACATTGGACTAAGTCTTTTTACATGCGGGAGGGTGCATTCAAATACGAAGAGGTTCCTGTTTGTCAAGTACAGTCATCACACTTTTCATTCCTTTATTTTCCCCATTTTCTCCCCTCTTCTCTTTTCTCAGTGTCTTCTGTCTGTCTTTAAAATTTATAAATGCCTTGAACTGAAATCCTTAAATGCTCACAGCGATGGGTATAACGTGTGTGTGTGTGTGTGGTGCCTTGTCTCAAGAAGCTGAAACTAGCTTTATAGTTCTTATTTACTCATATTGTCTTGTTAAATAAGACGAAGAAAATCATTCATGTTTCCATTTTCACATTATATTTGAGGAAAAGGATACTGTGAAGTTTAAAAAGCCACGTTCCTGGGCAGGCCAGTCTGTTTATGGGTGAGACCGGCATACATAACAGATGAGGCATCTGGTCTTTCCTGGTGGGCCCCTGAGTCAGGCAGTGTGGCCCCGGCTTCTGACATTTTACTTGGGATATCTTCTTTGGCATAGTCTTCAGTACTGAAATCTAAGTTCACAAAAGTAGTTTAAACTACCTTTGAATGCCATTGACATGTAATGATCAGTCAGAGTATTAGCAATTCAGTTTAACCCACGCGCATGTTGGACCTGTAGTACATGGTAAGTATTTTATGAAAGGCAGAAACCATGGGGGCCGAACTGAAAACATGAGGCTAGTGTGTTCCAAAAGGAAGGTTTATTTTAAAAGCACCTGGATGCAGGAGGGCTGAGACCAGCAAAGGGTGTCAGCCCCCGGGCTGCAGGAGGGAACGATAGATATAGGGGTTGCTGCAGGCATTCGCGAGCCTTGGGTTGCCTTTACTTGGACATACTTAGATTAGCATATCGGGGTTTGTTAGCTTGGTTACAGACTCTCTCACTTTCCCAACCCTCAGGTCCCTCATGATGGCCTTGTCTTAAGGACATTTCTTAGAACCTTCCCAGGGTGGGGGGAGTTGCTTAAGGGGAGGGGGAGGTTGGGTGAAGGAGATGTTTACTGAAGAAGCTGCCCTAGTGGGAAGTTGGGTGAGGAGAATTTGAGTTTTAAAGGGATTTAAAGGAGCCAACTTAGACCTCACATTTTGCTTGCACTAGTATTCGAAACGAAGAAGTCCTAACATTTGTTGAGTACCTAGTATGTGCTAGGTAACTAAATTATTTACTCTTCACAGTCATCTTGGGAGGAACATATACCATTATCATTTTGTAAGTAAGAACCCTGACAAAACCAATACTCAAGACTTCATGCAGCTTTTCCCACCATGTGGTTTCAAGAGATATACAAGACCAGTTCTGCCTTCAAGGAGTCATGGTTCCAGTGGAGATTCTGGGAAGCATTTAATGATTATAATATAGTCTGTGACGTGTTATTATGGACAAAGGCACTAACAGGTACCATCGGGGCATCTAACTCCCAAATGGAGCTCATGATGGAGCTGGGTATTAGAGGTAGAACAGATCACCTGAAGGTAGATGAAGAGGAAGGGGCCACAGTGAGGGAACAGCATGAGTAAAGACACAAGAAATGAGACCATATTCTGGAATGGTATGTAGGGGGGGGGGGGAGAGTTGTTAATTAGTTGAGGGATGAGAGAGGGGAAAGGTGTATAAAGTGTTTCTATAGGGATAGCATAGGATAGCCTGGGATAGCTTTTGCTACATATGTGATTTGGGATCCAAAGATTGTGGTTGTTGCCTTTTAAGTTCTTATCAGCTAGAGATTGTTGACTTGCGTGATAGTTCCCTCTAGATTTTGTTTTAATTTCTATCAGTCTCTCAGTGCCCTCTCTTTTTTCAGAATATTTTTTTACTTACCCTGACATCATTTTTTTCTTTCATCATTCTGGTTCAAGGTTCTTTTCTTTACCTAAAGAAGCACTTTTTTCAATTTATAGTTTGAGACTAAATAAAAGGAGTTATTAGGCAGAACAAGTAAAGAGTCAGGCCACCCATCATTCCCAGGAAAAGAATTGAAATTATTAAGATGAAGATTTGTAATGTTCAAGGGACTCAGTGTTGGTGGTTCTTCAGCGTTAAGCCACTTTGCTGATTGAAAACTAGACTCAGCTTTAGTCTCTGTGTTAACCGTGGACCAATATGTCTTCATCCTGTAGTTTGTATACTTAATGGAGATGTTAGTCTTTTATTCACTAATGTTCCTAAATGCTCTGCTTCTTTGTTTTCTTGTTTTCCTAAAGACATCACCCTTTTTAAACCCAACTCCTTGGCTAATTGATACCATTCTAGAACTTAATCTCAGGATTTTGCTAAGCCTTGTTTATTTTAGGTCAAAAAAGAAAAGTAATGGATTGTTCTCAAGCTGTGATTGTTGATCAGTACTTTTCAAATGGCTTTTTCAAAAGAAAAAGGTGCACATTGAGATGAAATCGAGTGTTGGTGTGCATCAGTCTCCAGGTCTCACTGAACTAATTTGTAAGTGTAAGATTTCAAATACTGGTACTTTGGAGGGGTTTAGAAGTACCTGTTTGTTGTTGTGTTTTGTTTTGTTTTGGACAAAGAAACCAGAGTCTTAGGTCCCTGTTGTGCATAAAGAAGATTCTTCTTGACTTTCATGTCTGTCTGTGGCTGTGCGCATGCACACGGGAATGCACACGTCTTTTGGGTTGGTATATCTAGGACTGGTACATATGGCAATGTACTATGTTTATTATGTAAGGAAATGTACTCTGGAGCACTACAGATGCATTGACCAGAAATAGGGCTTATGACAGGCAAAAGCAATTGGGATGAAAGAATAGAGCTGGAGCACCCAGGGCTGAATAAAAGGATTAGTCAACCTACCTTTGCCTCCAAGCAGGAAATGTCTAATTGAGAGAAAGATTTTTGGAAACAACAGGAAATGGAAAATTAATTTGAGCTTCCTCTTCTCCAATTTTTTTACATGTCTAAGGAAGCTTTTTTTCTTTCTTCTTTTCTTCCTCTTCTCCTTCTCCTTCTCCTTCTTTTTCTTCTTCTTCTTCTTCTTCTTCCTCCTCCTCCTCCTCCTTCTCCTTTTTCCTCTTCTTTTCCTTTTTCTTTTTTAAGAAAAATCAGTTTTTACAAAGAAATATCCTGAAATAAAGATGATAGTTGATTCCTTCCTTTTGGGATGACTGTCCCTAGTGGTACAAGATGATGAAGAGTGATAGAATTATTGGCAAGGAGTCTTAAAAGAGGGATTAGGAGGATTGAGGTAGCAAAAACATGCTAGCTCATTTAAGATTTTTTTTTTTAATTTGTAAAGCTATAGCTACCTCATATTCATTTATATTGTTTTCAAGGACAGAAATGTCTCCCTAGTTATTTCACTGGGTGTTTGCATACCAGGACCGCAGGACTTCCACCAGCACCAATAGGGTAGTATCTCCGTCATTCGCTTGATGTGTCATGCATGTATTGACCAGACTGTGGAACATAGTGTCATTTTTCTTTCCCTCCATATTCTCTACAAGCAACTTCTCAGAGTTATATGCTCACTTATTAATTTGTCAATTAAGCTGTTTTAGTAGGCTGCTGTTTGTTAGACTTTATCAATACCAGGCTTTGTAAACGAGAAATGTATGTGATCTAACTTGGAAATGCCCTGGAGGGAATAATCCTGGGTAGTCAAGACAGAAGGAGGGCTGACCTGTTTGTCTTCTCATGTTTCATTCTTCTTATTCATTGGGCAAGGCCTCTAGAGGTTCCGGAGGGGCTGTCGATGCTTACCTGCACTTGGCTTAGCTCTGAGCATGTGGAACGGGAGACAGGGACCCGGTGAGAATCTGAAATGCTGTGGCAGGCTAAGGCCATGATAAGGTAGTGTCCTGGTTGAATCTAATGCCATGATGATTTGGATCATCATTTCCAAGGGCTTTTTCTCAAGTTAAAAATAAAATGCTTTGTCCGAAAATGTGAATCAGCAGAAGAGGATTTTATTTTGTACAATATCTCCTTTGTGATAGGACTCAAGGACCCCAGTGAGGAACTTTTATGCTGGAGGGGGTGGCTTTGCAGGGAGCGGTGGTCAAGGACCCTCAGGACAAGGACCCTGGCACATACTCTGCGAAGCAGGGGCCCTGGTGGAACTATCAGGGCTGTCTTTTGCTCCTCGCATAGGCAACCTGAATCCTCGATACCCACTCAGAAAGTTTAGATAAAAAGTATGCCAAGGCTTTGAATTAGTATCTCAGATGAAGGACAGTGCCTCTAGGAGACTATTAAAATATACCAGTTAAAAACATGTATGTGACTTGAAATTCTTCTGATTGGTTAAAAGAAATGTTTTATAATGATGCCTTAATTCTCTTACTTAATGTGCAGAATTATTGGCTTTTGGTACCAAACGAACATAACTCTGAGAACAGACGTTGCCCGGATGTGTGTGACAGTGCATACTGTATCTTTACTGGGAGAAAAAGTGTGGAGAACATTATTGTTCGAGTCACTTCTCAACCAAGAGGCTGGGCTGGCCTGCACCCTGAAATGTGGTCTCTGCCGTGGGGAAGCCAAGACCGCTCTCCCGGTGTGCGTGTTGATCAGACGTGCAGCGCATCCGCGGATGAGGCAGAGGTAGCCGTCAGTGTCTTGCGGCAGCTGGTGAAGCCGGGCCCTGACTGTCCTGCACGGGGAAGGTCCCCGAGAGCGAGGTTGGGAGGACCACATGGATTTCATCTCATTCCCTCAGTTCTGCTGTGTCTCCTATTTGTTGTAGCACGATTCACGTAGGAAAACCATTTTCCTTTTCCGTATACTTTTAAAACAATACTTCAGCCTGTCTGAACTTGGTCAGTAGAGTTGCGTCTCCAACAGGCCGGTTTAATCTTAGACGAAGCCGGAATTTCAGTGGCCCTCAGAACCCAAACAAACACAGACACAAACAACAATAGGAGTTCCGATTAAGACCCTCAAAACACAAATACCCAGTTGAGTGCACCTAACAATTCTCTGCTAGCAGCCACTTTAAATCATTGTTCTTTTCAAAAGGAAAATCCAATATAGTTGAAAGCCTATGCTTTATAAATGTAAGCCGCTTCCTTGCATTATCTGAAAGAGGTAAGCGTGTCTTGCTTTTTTGGATTTAACATGTTTTAGCTAATCAGAAGATTTTTATTAATTGTATTTGTGAGCTATGTAGCACTGCAAGAGGGTCTCTGACATTTTTTTTGGAGGGGTGCAAAAATGTGATGGAAAATATGAAAAATGTGTATTATTTTGTAGTTTTGCAAAAAGCACATCATTTTCCCTGCCAGTGGGTCCTGGGAGGGAAGCAAGCACTGGTCCCCAGGCCTTCCTTACCTGTTAAGAAGCTGGAGGACTTTCTGCTCTTGCAGCACAGCCAGCGTGGGGACAGGGAGAGGACTCCGGGTAGTGGAAGGACAGGTCTGGTGTCAGGCACATTCCCTGCTTTGCTAAGGGTCCATTTCTGTGGATTTTATACTGTTTTCCTGCATTTCACCTTCCTCTTCTTTACATCCCTTATCTGGCCTTCATTCCCTTTACTTTGGGCAATGGGTAATATCACCAGGCCATTTTATTTTTTATTTTTTGTATTTTTTTCTGAAGCTGGAAGCGGGGAGAGACAGTCAGACAGACTCCTGCATGCGCTCTACCGGGATCCACCCGGCACGCCCACCAGGGGGCGACGCTTTGCCCACCAGGGGGCGATGCTCTGCCCCTCCAGGGCTTCGCTCTGTCGCGACCAGAGCCACTCCAGCGCCTGGGGCAGAGGCCAAGGAGCCATCCCCAACCCCCCGGGCCATCTTTGCTCTAATGGAGCCTCAGCTGCGGGAGGGGAAGAGAGAGACAGAGAGGAAGGAGAGGGGGAGGGGTGGAGAAACAGATGGGCGCTTCTCCTGTGTGCCCTGGCCAGGAATTGAACCCGGGACTTCTGCACGCCAGGCCGACGCTCTACCACTGAGCCAACCGGCCAGGGCCTAACTTACCAGGCCATCTTCTGTGGACACAGAACGAGGGACTGGTGGTACATGACATATCACAGACAACAGCTGGGCGGATCATAAGAAGTACAGGAGGCTAGGCTGTACACTCCAGTTCCACCATTGACTACCTTCGTGGTCTGGGGAGATGTGGGCGGACTTAGGTCTCCCCCAAAATTCATAGCGTGAAACACTAACTCCTAGTGGGACTATATTTGGAGACAGTGCCTTTAGGGAGACAATGAAAGTTAAATGAGGTCAAAGGGTGGGGCCCTGATCTGGTATGACTGGTGGACTTATAACAAGAGGAAGAGACACCAGGAGAGCCTGCTTGTACAGAGGAAAGGCCACATGAGGACACAGTGTGAAGGTGGCCGCCTGCAAGCGAAGGACAGATGCTTCTGCAGAAACCAAACTCGCCGGCACCCTGAGCTTGGTTTCCAGCCTCCAGAACTGTGAGAAATAAATTTCTGTTGAGCCCCTCAGTCTGTGGTACTTTGTTATGGCAGTGATAGTGAACTAATACAGGAGAATTACAAAATCTCTCCAGGTCTCAAGTTCCCCATCTACGTTTAAGATGGAGTCAGAGACTGTTTCTACGTCTTAGGGTTGTTGTCTGAGAAATGACACAATGCAGTCAGCGTAGAACCTCAGTGGATGTCATCTCATGTGTGGAGAAATGAACGCCCACAGGAAGAGGACGGGTGCCCACTTTCTAACAGCCCAGGCCTTTTGCTGAGTATGCAGCATGATAACAAAACAACGTAAACCATTAGTTATAGACAGGGTGGGCAGAAGGAGGTTTACAGCTGATCCTATGCAAAATAGTACGATAATCAATAAATAACGATGCAAGAATAAACTGTGTTTCACAAACTCCCCCCTGTAAACCTCCTTTGGCCTGACCCTATATATTTTGAATTTCCCAGCATATTCTGCCTGGCTGATGTTTTGTAGAAAACGCAGACTTACAACACAGGTTATATACTGCCTTGAAAAGTTTATTGAAGTCTCCACATATTTCATCGTTGTTTTATTTGTTATTTCTTAAGACAGTGAAAGGGAAATCTGGTAAATTCCAAACCAATGCCCAGCTGATCCAGCACATGGAATTTTATCGGCTAATTCAGGCCCTGTTATATACGGAATCACATACAGCTGCAAAATAATGATAGTATTTTGAGTTTACCTAGCACTGTTTGGCCAAGGAACTGAAGATACTTTCAATGCATCACCTTGTTTCCTTTCTAATATATGCTGGTCTCGGGTATCAGGTACGATTCTCCCCATTCGATAGCTAGGTGAGTTAGGGCACAGGGATTTCTTCCTCACGTGCTCAGAGGTGTGGTGGGGAAAGACTAGCCCGGAGAGACTCCTGCAGGCTTCCTGTCCAGTGTTCTACTGGGTTGTTCCCGAAGCTGTCTGTTCAGTACATCTGTCCACATATTAGTGATGAGTCTGTCTTTTTCCCTTCTCAAAGAACAGCGCTTAGGGTCTGTACCTCCAGGTTTTGTAACTCAGTGCTCTTTATTAAGCCGACAGTCAATAAATCAAGTCCTCTAACAAACAGGATGGAACACCTGCTGTGTGCCACATCCTGTGGGATAAAGGTATGGTGTCAGACATGGGAACTGCTCTCAAGTTGCTGATCACCTAGTAGAGGAGAGGAGAGATGTACCAGACTCTAGGGCAGCTGGGGTTGTAATACGCATGTTTATCGACTGACAAGTGAGAGAAGTATTCCCTTTGGAAGAAAGGTATTCTATTAAGATAGGCTAGGATGCTGAGCCAGAAGTGATTAAGATGCTGTTCTAGTTACCTATTGCTGCTAGCAAACCACATTAGGATTTGGTGGTTTAAACCAACCACCATTTAATTATATCCACAATTTTGCTGGTCGTGACATTGAACAGGACTCGGCTAGGGGATTCTTCTATTCTATGCAGCACTGACTCTGGTCGTTCAGTGGTATTCAGTTAGTGGTTGGTCTGGTCTGGTTTTACTCACCTGGCTGGTACTTTGGCAAGGATGCCTGGAAGGCTGATCTCCCCTGGGGCCCTCAGCCTCTTCATGTAGACTCTGGGCCTCTCTGTGAGATTTCTCTACCAGGGTAATCAGGTTACTCACAGGGAGGCGCAGGGTTTCAAGAGACCGAGGCCAAAGCTGTTAGTCATATTAAATGCTAGGGTTGGCAGTGGCAGAATGTCACTCTATTGGTCAAAAACAGTTACAGGCAGCTCATATTCAAAGGGAGGGAATTAGACTCACCTGTCAATGGGAGACGGATCAAAGAATTTGTGACCATTTTTAATCCTCCACAGATGGCATATATCTCAGTGGTTTGCTGGGGTTTTTAATCGTGTGTGTGTGTGTGTGTGTGTGTGTGTGTGTGTTTTAATACACTAAAGACTTAATTTCCAGTGCATTTTAGTTTTCTTTTGACAGAATTTGAAGCATCTTGTCCCATTTTTACCTTTTGGTTCTACCTTCTTCATGTAAGGAATGATAAAATGTGGGAATAAAAAAATGAATGAAATTTGTTCCCTATCATGAAGGAACTAATGGCTCAGTGGAAGTCCATCATGGATGTGATACGGATAACTGAAGAACACAAAGCATAAGTAACAAAATTGAGTCAAGGTACCATTGAAGGGTAAGTGGAGCCAGGGAAATCAGAGAGGGTTTCAAAGTGGAAGTGACCTTTGAGCTAGCTGAGCCTTGAGAAGGCCGGTGGTCTCTAGAGATGGGAGGGGGTGGGCTGAGGATGGCATCCAAGAGGAGGGGCCGGGAGAGTCCAGGCACCAGAGCAGATGGCGTGCTCCGCAAACAATGGCTGGGAGCCTGGAACGTGGGGGCTGCGATCGCTCAGGGGGCAGAGGTGTGGTGGTCATGGGAGGCAAGGCTGAGCAGATGGGTTGGGGACATGTGGACTTTGCTCTGAATGCAGATTTATTCTGAATGTAATTGCAGTAGAAGGATTTGTGGCAGAGGAGTGCCGTGATCAAATTTCTCATTCTGAATGCTGTTGCTAATGGCAGGCTTGGGCTGGATGGGAGGGGTCATAGACAAGAGGCTGAGAAGCCGGTTAGAAAGCCGTAGTTCAGGGGAGCAGTTGCTGGGCAATAGAACAGGAGAGAAAGATTTCGCATGTGTTGGGCTGGAAGATGGGGTGGGCGCACAACTTTTCCTGACTGCCTAACCTATGTCCGAACAGTCTGCTTATATCTTTTATCTCATTTATGTCTCTCAAAAATCCATTTTTCAGAAGAGGTCACGGAGGCTCTGAGACATTTAAGAACCTGCTTGACACTGGATAGCTAGACTCGAGTAGGACTGAGATTCAGAGCCAAGTGTGTTTGGCCACGAGGCAGCTATGACAGTCCACAAAACCTCATTGCCTCACCAGTTGAAAATAACTGGAAATTTCTTACTCATAGACTAGGTGGATGGTTAAAGGCAATAACAAAAATAGAGAACAGAATTTTGTTTAAAGCTTTTAAAAATGCCCGAATTATGTAATATGTGTGTGTGTATTAATTATATACTTCCCACCTGAATATAGTTTTAAAACAAAATTTTCAGCTAGTTTCTTTAATTGACCGAGTCCATTGACTTAAGAGATAAGAAAGTAAAATATACAATTCATCTTAGTTTACCTGATACTGTCTCTTTTTTGTGCAGAAATTATTCTTGGCCTAAACACCAGTTTTATTGCGCATTAGAATCTTGTAAACAAAGGACCTATTGGCCCTGGCTGGTTGGCTCAGTGGTAGAGCATCGGCCTGGCGTGCAGAAGTCCTGGGTTCGATTACTGGCCAGGGCACACAGGAGAAGCGCCCATTTGCTTCTCCACCCCTCCCCCTCTCCTTCCTCTCTGTCTCTCTCTTCCCCTCCCGCAGCTGAGGCTCCATTGGAGCAAAGATGGCCCGGGCGCTGGGGATGGCTCCTTGGCCTCTGCCCCAGGCGCTAGAGTGGCTCTGGTTGCAACAGAGCGACGCCCCGGAGGGGCAGAGCATCGCCCCCTGGTGGGCGTGCCGGGTGGATCCCGGTCGGGCGCATGCGGGAGTCTGTCTGACTGTCTCTCCCCGTTTCCAGCTTCAGAAAAAGAAAAAAAAAAACCCCAAAACAAAGGACCTATTGTGCCACATAGAACATACCAAGACATCAGGGAGGGCTGGGAAGGAAAAGTAAAAATGAGTCAGAGTCCAAGAAACAAGGTAGCAGTTCATTTGGGAACTTCCTCTATATATCCTTCTGTCCACCAAAATTAAGTCACCTTTCTTGTTTTGAGAGCAAAAGGTAAAAGGGACAACAATCTGCGTCCCTTAAATTCTATTTCTGGGCTCTGGCTGGTTAGGTCAGTGGATAAACCATCAGCCCGGCATGTAGACATCCCAGGTTCAGTCCCCACTCAGGACACACATGAGAAGCGACCATCTGCTTCTCTTCCTCTCCTTCTCCGCCTTCTCTCTCTCTCTCTCTCTTCCCCTCTCATAACCGGTGGTTCAGTTGGTCCAAGCATTGGCCTCAGGCGCTGAGGATAGCTTTGTTGATTCAAGCATCAGCCCCAGATGATCCTGGTAAGGATACCTGCTGGAGTCTGTCTCAGTATCAACCCTGCTCTCACTTTAAAAAAATTCTGTTTCTGCTTAAACCCACAATGGCCAAGGTGTGGGTTGTTCCTTCAGCGTTTGGGTTCCCAAGTGAACAGCTTGATGTGAACCAGGAGCCATAGGACCTCTGTGCCCAAGGGCATGGGACTCATGGCTGCAGGCTAGATCTCTCCTGAAAATGTAATTTTTGGTGCAGATCACAATGTGATTGGAAAATAATGGCATTGGGAGGATTGGTACTGTATCTACTGTTTCATCTTCACAGGTTTTCAGAGCCCTTGAGAAGTCCTGGTGATGGATGGTACAGAGAGAGGAGGCATCTTGCTTCTCCTTTATGCTGCTCAGGCTCCATGGCTAGAACAGAGCTTGCATGTAGTAGATGCTCATTGTATACTGAATGAATGATTGCTTACATGCTATGGGCCAGGTTCTGAAAGGTGCTTGACATCTGATGTCTCAGTTAATCTTCACATATCAATGAAATCCAGCCCTCATTAATCATATGCAGAAATCAGTGCCTGGAGAAGCTAAGTAACTTGCCCAAGGACAAGCGCCTTGCATCTACTGCCGCTGGGATTTGAACCTGGATTTGTATAGCTCTTAAACCCTTTGGCCCTTTGGAGTATATACTACATGATCACATTCTTTAGCAGAATGTCGTTTGGGTATAAATTAACACCTTTCACACGTGCAAAAGAAAAATTACTTCAATTTGAAAAATGTGAGAACTCTTCTAAGGACTCCCTGGTCCAAGCACATAATAGGTGCTCAATCAATGTTGCGTAAAGGAATGACTAGGGCTTATTTCTCTCAAGTCCGCTACTTTGTTGTCAGCTGTAGTGGAGACTAAGTATAGATAGATGGCTTAAAGGTTTTTAGCTTTAAAAATGTTATTTTCAAGGTAAGTTTCTTAATAGAGGCAGTTGACATAATGCCAGACCAGTTGTTGATAGCTGGTTAATGCTCCGTACCCTGTGCCAGTTTGGAAACATTTGGTAGAAATACAATATTAGGAATATCGTAGTAATGTCTCTCGTCTTGCTGAAAGCATTCACTTTCCTCTCATCATCAGGAAGGGAAGAAAAAGTGAACTAGGAGATGCAGCGGTGAAATTTCTGGTTTTTCAGGAATGGTCAGATAAGTGCCAGACTTTAGCTTCCTTCCCATCATCCTCTTCACTTAACTCTTTCCTATTGTTCATAAGATTAACCGCTTTATTTTTTTTTCCCTGCCCACCCTCCACCCTAACTTTCCCCTTTGTGTGTTTCTTCTTGCCATAACCTAATTTCTAAAAGAATGTCTCCTTTAATATTTTCTAATCCAACAGCCTTTTCTCATGATCCCATTTCAAATTCTTTTGTGAAAAAGAACCAGGTCTCTCTCCTCCTCCTCTTCTTCTTTGGATTTACGTGAGCTGTACCTGCTGAACCACTAAGGAAGTGATGACCACGTGACTGGCTGGAAGTCAACACAGCCCCCTCTTCACCTTTTCCTTCGGCTAAGCTGCTTCTGTACATTTGAGGGTCTGAGGCAAGGTGGTGAGAGGCGGTGGGAGAGAGGATGAGAGAGAGAGAGACACACACACAGAGAGACACAGAGAGACACAGAGAGAGAGGAGCGAGTATCATCAAGGCCAAAAGAAAATTGTTTGCATGTAGAACCTGCCTTGAAATAGATTCATCTGTTGTGCTCTTGACCTGAATCTAAATCTTAGTCCATTAGTGTTTTGCATGGATGGGGAGGTGAGGGACATGCTATATTTATATTTGGTAGTGTTTTTGGCAGATGGGGTTTCCTGTTTCACGTGTTTTGAAATAAAGCAGCACATACAGATGAATTCTCTAGGGCAGTGGTCCCCAATCCCCAGGCCGTGGACCGGTACTGGTCCGTGGGCCATTTGGTACCGGTCCGCAGAGAAAGAATAAATAACTTACATTATTCCTGTTTTATTTATATTTAAGTCTGAACGATGTTTTATTTTTAAAAAATGACCAGATTCCCTCTGTTACATCTGTCTAAGACTCACTTTTGACGCTTGTCTTGGTCACATGATACATTTATTCGTCTCACCCTAAAGGCCGGTCCGTGAAAATATTTTCTGACATTAAACCGGTCCGTGGCACTAAAAAGGTTGGGGACCACTGCTCTAGAGGGTTGAGTTGTTGTAGTTGGACACTCGTGGTGGGCCAGGCCTGGGACTCAGTTACTGACCAGGGAGTCCCACATTGGACAAAATGAACCAGTGGCTTACTTCCCAGATATCTTTGCAGTAACATTTCCAGGCAAATACAATCGACCCAAGGAAAAGCTAAAACTTAAAAAAAAAAAAAGTTGGTAAAAATTCTTAAAATATTCTACATTTTCTTTTCTTTTCAAGTAGAGAGACTATTGGAGAGAATTCCGCTCTCGCTGTCTCAGTCATTGTGACGAGGGTAAATAGTGTACCCCTATCGTGAGATGGTGTCATTAGGGTCTGTTAATGTGTGTGGAACTCATTGTCCATAAACACGAAGTGTCCCCAGACTGCTGTGTGCTGTGTGTTCTTTTAAAGTGTGTCCCCTCTTCTGTGCCTGTGCCGCCCACCCACCACCACTGGGTGGGTCCCTGGGATCCTCTCGCGGATGCGTATTTTACATGGAACTTGCTGCTGCGGGGAATGAGAAAGCACGGAACATGGGAGGTGGAGCTACAGCGGGACATGAGGGCTCTGGGGGCAGACCCAATGACCCTAGAAAGTTCTCCCCCTGCTCTCTGGTGTGCACTGTCTGATAGTTTGGCCTCTCAGGAGTGTTCGATCGGGGTTCCAGGCTGTGTTCTGGTTAGTTAAGGTTTCAAGATAAGTGAGCTGTCATTCTGTGACTCATCGTTGTGGACTGTTTTAAGCAACTACACAGCCTCAGAATAAAAGGATGGCTAATCATCGCCAGTTTCCTGTCATGATTCACATCATTGTTCTCGTCATCATCTTCTGCTCCATTGCATTATTAAGCACCCAGAGAACACAAATGGCCAAAGTATGTTACGTCGACATGATTCTCCTCGGTATCTAGGAGTCTTTCTTCTTTAAATAGAAAACACCGAAATGGATCTAATTCAGACTCAAGTATCGACTGCTCTGTGGTAATAGATGGCATTAGCTGGAAATCTCAGAGTACAAAATGCAGAATGCCAATGACCGAGAGCCTACTGTGTCTAACAGCTGCCCAACTGAACGTAACCGGCTGCTGAGACGGCAGACAGCATTGCACAGTCCCCCTTGCCCCTAAGCTGACCTTAAAGAACCAGATTTAGTGACAGAAATGTGCTTCAGCATACGAGGCCCAGAGGAGTGGCAAATAGCCTAGTCTGGAGGTGGAGAGGCAAAGAAAGATGCTGCCCAGGCACAGCCCAAGGCATTAGCTGGATGGAGTGGGTGTGGTGGTTCTGTGGGGAGGGTGGGGCCTGAGCGAGAGCAGGGCGGCAGGAAGCGTCCTGGTGGGGCAGGTGCTGCAGCTAGCGAGCCAGCGGCAGTGGGGGCCACACAGGTTCCCGCATGTCATGCTGAGGGGCTTGAAGAGTGGGGCAGAGGGACCCCAGATGACAATTAGATTTATATATCCGGTCCCTCCTGGCTGGGGGTTAAAAGGAAGGATGGGCATGGGCTTGCACTAGAGTCATGGCCTGATCTCCGAATTCGGGTAAATGAATTTGAGAGATGTGTATGAACTGACATTCAGAAAGCTGGTAGATGGCTGCAGGAGGGGAGGACAGGAAGCAGTAATGTATGACACCCCAGCCTGCCCCAAGTGCAGGTGGTGTCACAGACGGAGGAGCCACACCGGAGGAGAAGATAATAGATGCAGCTTTGGACACATGGGTTTGGCCCATTGAAGGAGATGCCCAGGGAAGCGTGGGTGGTCCAGGCTGAGCAGTCAGTATGATCTCAGAGCATCCGGGGTCCACTGTTCCACTGATGTGCTCTGAACTTGGGGGACAGCCATTGAGTTGCTGGGAATAGCACTGGTCCTTCCCATTCAGTCAAAATTGAATCTAATCAGAAAAAACTAAGAACTATTTGAACCCATACATAGATGGGACATAAAAATAAAACTCAGAGACATGGAAAAGAATGTGATGGTAACAGGGGTGGGGTGGGGTGGTGGAGAGGGGATGAGGAAGGAGAGAGAGAGGTGGGGGAAGGGGAGGGGCACAAAGAAAACCAGATAGAAGGTGATGGAAGACAATTTGACTTTGGGTGAGGGGTATGCAGCATAATCAAATGTCAAAATAATCTGGAGATGTTTTCTCGGAACATATGTACCCTGATTTATCAATGTCACTGCATTAAAATTGATAAAAATAAGATAAAAAAATTGAATCTGACAAAAGAGGTGGAAGGAAAGTATGTTGCTTCCCACGGCAGGGTACTGTGACATTGTTTGAGAGAGGCGAGGCTCCTGTCTGAGGCTGCTAGGCAGCTCCTGGGACGGCCGGCAGCAGCGCAGGCTGTGGGGGGCCGCTCCTCTGTGGTCCTGGGCTCAGATCACCTGTGTTGACTGGCCTGGATTTTGTTCTCAGCAGTGAGTGGCTGCTTTTCCAAACTTCCACTGTGCTGCCACTCACAGGGGACTGACCGAGAATAGGAACTTGTTTCTGCGAAAAGTAACTTTTGGCTTTGAGACAAAAGGAAAAGAAGAACCCTTGACTGCACACGTCACGACCCAGACTGATCAGCTGAGAAACAGAGAGAGAGAGAGAGAGAGAGAGAGAGAGAGAGGGAGAGGGAGAGAGGGAGAGAGAGAAGGGGGGGATATTCAAATAGTTTGTTTAGTTTGAAACAGCATTAAAAAACACACACACACAAAGAGCTGAAAGGAAGAGAAAGTTACTTTTGTGTGGACCCTTAATTAGGAAGTTTAGCCTCTGGCCACCAGCTAGCTTAGCAACTTCTCTCCTTCTGAAGTGCTCTCTCTTCATCAGTGATAGGTCAGGGCGAAGACTGAAGGGGGCAAGAAAGGAGCAAATTGCTTCCAAGTTTAAGGTTTTCTTAATTAGAGGGCCCAAGAAAGAGAAGATGAGTGTGGGCCCCTCTAGTCTCCCAGCCTGTGACTGCTCAGCACTGGTGGCCCCTGGTGAGCTTTATTTGACTTACAATTTTTTTTTTTCCACACACTGAACAGATTCCCTTCTCAGGTATTCGGTGGGGAGCATGCAGCAAGGCCAGCTCTCTTCTGCGCAGTACAAGGTGAGATTACAGTGCCCTTCTCTGTGCACACAGTAGGTGGACCAGTCCATCCTCTCTCCCTCCCCCTTCCAAATGCCTCCTTACCTGGCTGAAATCCTGAGGTGCAGGGTCCTTGCCTGCAAATGGAACCGAGGACGACTGCAAGTTACATCACCAGGCCTGTGAAGCTCATTGGCAGAGGAGTGGAGTCTTATTTTAGACCCAAAGACTGGGCTGTGCAGATCCAGCCAAAACAGGTCCCTTCCGGCTCTGCCTCAGCTGCCGGCCTCCTCCTGTGGTCGCTGGGGCTTCAGAGGATGGAATGTCAGAGGGAGCTCGCTGCTAGTTGCAGGGCGAGCAGGACGCCCTCACTGCTATTGAGCTGCGGAGAGGAAGATGCTGGCAGCCACCCAGCTCACTGATGCTCTGCCCTCCACGTTAGCTCACGCTGCCCTTGCCCATGCTATTGACTCTAGCTCATCAGGCAACAGCTCGGCTAGAAAAGGCCCAGTCTGTTTGTTCCTCAACCTTTTCTTCCCCATGGTCAAGGTTTAAACTGGGCTTGTATCCTTAAAGCAGGCTGAGTGCCTTCCAAAGGATGTCTCGAGCTAGGTTAATACATTTGAACGAAGTCTCTTTCTCTGCAAACAGGAAAGGTTTTAACCTTCTGGGATGAAAGCTTTATCAATGCAGTGAACAGCCATGTAGATTTGATCCAGGAAGGCAGAGGAAACAAAATATTTGGAAAGGTGAGCTTTTACATTTGTGGTTAGGACCCACCGAGCCATCAGAAAGGGTAGCTTTTCAGAAATTAAAAATCTGGACCCATGATCTGGCAAAGTTTTTTCCCCCCCTGATTTAATTATAAAAATTCACATCTGGTTATACCTTTTAGGAATCTTTTTAAAAAAATAAAAGTTTGGCCTGACCTGTGGTGGCACAGTGGATAAAGCGTTGACCTGGAATGCTGAGGTCACTGGTTCGAAACCCTGGGCTTTCCCGGTCAAGGCACATATGGGAGTTGATGCTTCCTGCTCTTTCCCCTACTTCTCTCCCTTCCCCTCCCTTCCCCTCCCCTCCCCTCCGTTCCCCTCCCCTCCGTTCCCCTCCTCTCCCCTCCCCTCCCCTCCCTTCTAAAATGAATAAATTTAAAAAATGACTATTAAAAAATAAAATTTTGTGACTGAGCACCAATTTGCCACCACGCTATAATTGGACACTAGGATACTATATTTTTTAGATATTTCAACTCAGAATTTGCCTGAGAAAATTCACATGCTCCCTACCCTTTAGGGCCACATGACGGGCAGATAAGCCTCTGCATGGAAATCTAAGGACATAAAGGAACAGTGAGAACCAAGCGAAGGCTTAGCTGTCTTCATGTTGGGCGACTGCGCCCTTCTTGATTTCATGATAATGTATGGCAGTCATCCCTGCCGGGTCCCTTGCTTGTCTCTTGTCTGCCGTCATGCTCAGCAGTGACACTTCTACTGCCTGAACATCCCCATCATTATGATAGGCTTGGGGCCTTTAAGAGTCTGCTATGCCTGTGTTTAGTTGCCTCAGTGCAGACCCCGGTTCAGACACAGCCGGAGCGTGGTTGGGGGGCTCCACGCCTTCTGGAGCCTTTCTGAGTGGTCTCTGATCCAAACAGAGCAGGCGGCTGCGAAGTGTGGGCTCCACTGGCCTCTGGGAGCCTGTGCCCTGTGCCTGCATTTCCTGTTACACTGCCGCCTGGGCCGGGTCCTGACAGCACATTCTGAAACGCAAATGACAGCAGTAATTGGCCCAGAGATAAACCACAAGGAGTGAGTGAGCCATGCTGCAGGGATTTAAGTGGCTAAGTGACAATTAGGCTCTGCAGCCTCCGGGATCACGAGCAGCCTGGCCGTTTGTTCTCGGTTTTAAAGGAGCAATAACACATTAATTGGAGGAGAGCTTCTGGGTTAACATGCCTCTCCCTGTGTCTCATTTGATTCTGCTTTGAGGAGTGGGAGTTGGTCGGTGGCCTGAGAAAGACTGCTTTGTCCACGGCCTCCCTCTCCAGACCCCACGCCCCTCCCCCACTCCAGCCGGATTAGAATTTTGGAAATGAGTGCCCTTGATTCTGGTGAACTGGTAGTTGATTTGGTTTGAAGGATTTGTAACAGTGCCCTGGCAGGAAGGAGGGACCTGTTGAGTCTCAGGCACAAGATCCCCATGTCTACATCAGGGAAGACCGGGGCCTTGAACTCTCAGTTGCTATCATTCCCTCCAAGAAGTCCATTAATCTCTTATTTTTTTAAAAAAATTTTCTTCCAAAAGTGATCTACTACCTGATATGACAATGAACAACAGACATGATCCCTGCCCTTTTCGGAGCTCACAGTCAGGTTTGAAGAGACAGATAGGATATAAATAAAAGTATGCGGTTTTCCTTGTTCGACGTGGAGAGCCTAATGAAGAAAAGCTGGGTGTCTGTCCTGGGAACAGGGCAGGTGGGGGGGGGCGGAGAATGGAGGAAAGGGGAAGTGGCAATCTAGTGTAGGGCGGGCTAGGCCTGCCCTGTTTTCTTTGAACCCTGTCCTGGTCATAAACACCATTCAGATGATTAGCTTGGACTTGAGATTAGCAGACTAAACAAACCAATGCATTAGTTGAGAGCCCTTTCTCTGGGTGAAGTGTGCCTTTCTATGACATTCATACAAGTTCCCAGGGTCTGAATACCTTTTACATATTGTCTGAGGGGCTCATTGTTCTTGGTTGGTTTCTTTCAGCCTAGGCAGCTTGGTCACTTTTTATTAACCATCCCTTCTGGCTGGAAGGGTTCTAACAGCTTCCTTTGCCTTGTGCAGAGAACTGGTCATTTTAGGAAGAGGCACTTGTCTACTTTGGGACGAGTTTCTACCTGGAGGCACAGATGTACATAAAGCAACAAAATGATTAAAGGAAAAGGTAGACCCTCAGTAGTGGTGGGTGGAGAAGTTCAGCCCTCTCTTGCCTGGTCTTGGGAGGACTTAAGAAAAGCTCCCTGGAAGCTACGGCAAGCTTTGCTTGAAGCAAGGAGATTGCCACTGTGCCCGATTGATAAGTCATCTATGTCAGGCTTTTCGCTGTGCATACTTCATGAAATGACTAGTCAGAGATAGAGGTGCTGGCTTGCCTCATTAGAAAAGACCTTTCTGTCCAACTTCTGAAGAAAGCCTAGATAAGAACTTGCAGAACCACATAGTACCTATAGGCCCTCTAAGAATATGAATAAATTGTTCTCATAAATAAAGCTTTTCTATGCAGGGCCATAGATATGTATGTGTAAGTGTGTTAGACTGTCTAGGTTTGAATTCTGACTCTGCCATCTACTAGCTGTTGGACCTTGAGAAATTGTTTATTCAGTTTCTCAGCTATCAAATGAGAATGATAATAGAACCCATTTCCAAATTGTTCTGAGAACTAAGAGTTACTATAGTACTGAATAAGGTTGTTGGTAAACACTCAGAACAGTGTCTGGAACATAGTGCGTGCTAATTACACGTCAGCCGCCATTGGTACCTCGTATCTTTAGTATGAATCACAAGAGTAATAACAACATTTTAACATTCCATGAGCACCATGCAGGGCCAGGGCAGCCCAAGGATTGCTCCCACCTGGGTTCATTCTCCATTTTCATTGTTAGATGTAGCACACTGGAAGGATTCTGTAGAATACCCATCTAAAGATTAAAAACAACATTGACTCCACAAAAACAAAAAGCAGATCATCTGGACATGAACTTGGTTTATCCATCTTGGAATGAAATGGTGATAGCAAATACAAAAGGTCAGTGTTTGCTCTTTTGGGAAAACTGTTTCATTATTATGTCATCGAAAAGTACATTGGCTTTGGAGAGATATGATTTTTAATCCCTATATCATTTAATTCACATACACAAAATTTACTTTTTGGGGGGTCTCCTGGTCTTTGAATTTTGGCCACTGCATGGAGTCCTGTGAACCACCACAACCCAGATGCAGAACAATTCCATTGCTCCTGCTGCCAGGCAGACTTCTTCCTGCAGTCTCTTTGTAGTCAGACCCTCCCTCTATCTTTCATTCTTAGCAACCACAGATCTGCTCTACATCCCGGTAGTTTCGCCTTTTCCAGAATGTCATGTGAATGTAATCAGAGAGTGTGTAGCCTTTTGAGTCTGACTTCTTCACTTAGCATAATGCATTTGAGGTGCATTCATGCCGTTGCATGTATCAGTAAAAAGCTCATTTTTATCTCATAAATCATTGAATTCTAGAGCGAGATGGAAATCTGAAAGATCAGAGCCAAACACTCTCACTTCCCAGGTGAAGAAGCAGAGACCCCTGGGGTAAAGTGACTTGCCCAAGGTCATGAAGCTAATTAAAGAAAGAGTGTGAACGTGAAATTCTACTATTAGTCCAGGCAGCATCTGTTAAGTCATGCTGGGATCAAGAAGAATGTATAGCTAGCTGATTGTCACGAGGGAGTTCTATTCTTCTTATTTTTGGTCAAAAATCTAATCAAGCAAACTGAGCCTTTCTATGATGATAATTTTGGAAGGAGTAGATTTCTGGGGGTGCAATTTCTTTAGAAAGTGTAAGGAATAAATCTTTTGCTAACACATTGCTTCTGTGGCCCATTTTTTTCTTTTACAGGCATCCATCATAGATATGATTTGATTTGTTAATAGAGCTTAACCTGAAGTCCTAATATTAATTTTGTGTTTATATTAATGTTTTGCTATCTAATCTCTAGAAGTATTCTGACTATTACTATCTCCCACTTAGCTGACATTTTAAATACTGATATGTTTCTAGGTGGTTCATTCCCGAGCACATTGCTAGTGGATCCAGAGGGGAGTGCAGAGCTATTCACTCCTTATGCATTTGTTACATAATTATTTGTGGGAATTCTGTGTGGAGAGCACTGAACTATGGGGGATATACTTAAGGTACTGTTTTTAAGATTGCATTTGAATAGGTACTATGAAGGAGGTACACAAAACATTCTAATTCAAATTAGTTGTTTTGAGCACAGTTAGAAACTTGGGGAGCATCGTGAAGATAGGAAGACGGTAATGCAAACTCCCTTTCCTCAAGGAGCTTATAAATACAAAGAGAGGTACAAGCAGATGCTCCTGGAAATGTGGTTTCTTGGTTGGGAACCACGTGGGGATATGGTCTAGCAGTGCGTGAATCACCCCAGGATTCTATGCACAGGAGGGACAAGGTCCAATCTGTGCTATAAGAGGTTTATCTGGTAGGACAAATGGAGAGGCAGAAACGGGGAGCTGGGAAATGTATCAGTCTGAGCAGAAGTGAGGAAAGCCCAAACCCTGGGGCTGTGGGAGTGGAAGGGAAAAGGTGATTTGGAGGTAGCAATAACTGAATGAGAGGAGGAGCATTCAAAGATGATGAGATTGGGCCTGGACAACTGGGTGAGCAGTCCTGACGTGATAGGGGAATCGGGGTTCATCTGGGCATTGAGTAGACGGTGGAGAATGACAGGAAGAGAGAAAGGGCTTTCTCCCTTTGACCAGATAAATTTTGTATGACCACTTCTGCATGTGTGAACTTCTTAATCAGTGTTGATGATTGATTGTGGCTCATTTCCAGAAGGCTAATGATTTCTACTTTTTCAGAAGAATATCTGGGTTTTTGCCCTAAAGAATTGGTGACATAGTTATGTTTTAAACAATTATTTTGACCACTTCTCCTGCCTGGCATGATTCAGTGCTTAAAAACAGGCAGTGTGAGTTATGAAGGAGACAGTTTACACAGGATGGAATACAGACCATAAATTATCACTCTGAAAAGTATACACCCTAGGTAGGAGTTAAAGGAACATATATTATTAAGACAACTTGAACGTGAAGTTGTATGCCTAGAAGACAAGAAACAAAGTAAATTGAAGTTTTAAACCCAGTTACATTCAAAATGTGGGAAGATATCTTCATATATGTTTTGCTGATGTTTCTATAAATGGGCATGATATATTCTAGAGAAAAATCTTACTATAATTATAAAGAGCTGAAACTTTGCTTTTCATTGCCTTAAAACCATAGAAAACTTCCAAATAATCGTAAAACATTAAGTCTCTTGTGGCAGCATTATTGACGATGTTAAAAAGCTAAAAACAAGGCCCTGGCCGGTTGGCTCATTGGTAGAGTGTCGGCCTGGCGTGCAGAAGTCCCAGGTTCGATTACCGGCCAGGGCACACAGGAGAAGCGCCCATCTGCTTCTCCACCCCTCCCCCCTCTCCTTCCTCTCTGTCTCTCTCTTCCCCTCCTGCAGCCAAGGCTCCATTGGAGCAAAGATGGCCCGTGCGCTGGGGATGGCTCTGTGGCCTCTGCCTCAGGCACTAGAGTGGCTCTGGTCTCGACACTGCAAAGCCCCGGATGGGCAGAGCGTCGCCCCCTGGTGGGCGTGCCGAGTGGATCCCGGTCTCTCCCCGTTTCTAGCTTCAGAAAAATACAAAAACAACAACAACAACAACAACAACAAAAACCCCAAAACAAAACAAAAAAACAACGAAAAACAGGACAGATCCTCAAAAAACAGAATGTCGAGGCAAATAGTGCATAATAGGGTATCTTATCTGGCTTAGAATGAGATGCTATTATGGGAATGAGTATCTAAAATGATATCCAGTGGCAAGATAGCATGGACCCTCTGTTGACAATCAGAGGACATGGCTTTACTATAAGAACTAGAGTCACACACACACACAAAATGGAAGTTTATAATACAGGGAAGGGATAGGTAGAAGAGTCTGTTCTGTTTTCATTCTTTTTTTCCTGAGCCAAATGGCATGTTCAAAAACAGTTTTTGAACGTTTTGAATTTCCAGTGAGGTAGTTCACTATTCATTGGTTCGCCACCACACCTCCCTTTCTCTTTCTCTCTCCTTGTCTGTCCTCCTCAAGTGGTTCAGGGTCCGGTTAGATTTACTGTGTAGTCACGAGACAGAGAGGTATGGTGAATGAACCCCATCAGTGAGAACCTGAAAGCTACTACTTTAGTTCTGAGTCGGTCGTTCCCATAACATCTGGAGCTGGTGTTGTGTGAGAGACAAGAACAGAAATCAGGAGTATTTTCAGAATTCTTGGTTTTACACAATGTGTTCCCCTGCTTTGGCCAAGCAGCTCTCCAAACATGACTTTTCTAAGTGGCTTGTTTCAGACAGAGGATGAGAGTCAGCATGAAGTAGCAGGGCCAGTACAGGGACCTATCCTGTTGTCCTTTTCCTGAGAGAGTCAGACAGGTGTGAGTAGAGAACACTTTCAGTTCAGGGTAGAGGAGGAATGGCTCTTGCATGTGCCCAGGGGTCGGGGGTCGTAGAACCAGGGACTGAAGTCATTGCCTCCAGAGGTTTATCAGGGCGCCCTTGGGCCTGGACTGGGTCCCCTGTGAATCGAATCCAGACTAGGGGTGTCCTTTGAAGTTACTGGCTGCTCCACTTGGACCAGCCCTGTGACTGCAAAGCAAGATGAGTAACTGGTCCCAAATGTTTAACTACCCACTCCCTGTTTGTCGAGAGCTTGGGAAGAAATGAGCAAAGAAAACACAAAAACAGGTTAGACAACAGCCAGTTAGGCCATTTGGTTTCTCCATGCTGGGGCTGGTATGTAAACAAGTCCTGGATTCTGCAACTTGGTCACAGCCTACTAGCAGCTGCATGTGGGCTGGGAGCAGATATGAGATGCAGGAAGCCTTAGAGGGGACTTTAAAGGGGCACGTTTTCCGAATTATCACCCAGCAACTGCAGCCACGGTAACAAGAACAATCACTCGACACTGAACCGTATGAAGTGTCTTTTTTTTCCCCCCTAAGGTTACTATTGGACTAGATGGTTAATTGTGGGGAACAAAAGTGTAGCATTTTAAATATTAGACCTTTGTATTTTTCCCATCTTACCATAAAACCTTGCGCACAATGTGTTCAAGCCATTTGTTTTTAGTCCTTGAAGTAGGTTAAAGGATCCCCTTCTCTGGAAAAAAAAATAAGCCTTGTTTATGGGGTCCAAAAATAGTTGCTAAAACTTCCTCTTTTTTTTGAGTCTTTTTTATTTTGGAGGTCAGGAAATCAACTCTGGCTTGGGGTCATGCTTCATAGTAACTTGAGGTGAAAAGGGGAATGTTCGGAATAAAGTGACGGGAAAGGAGGTGATGGGGGAAATCTGACACAGAAATACTCAATACAGGAAGATGAAGAATTGGGAAGAAATAAACTGAAATGGCCGATCTGCTAGTACAAATGTGTAATGAAACGGCACTGTAGTTGTCCCCGAGGGACACTTGGAAATTGCACACTTGCACTGCGTGTGTGCACGTGCATATTACGTTGCTCATATGGCAGAAAATCGTCAAGACTCCTTGAGAAAAATTTTGTAAACAAGTGAAACTGACATGACTGTGCCAGGACAAAATTGGCGTTCAAGTTTTAGCTGCCACGAAAGGGTGAATCTCTGAGTAGTCATGGAGCCTTTGCTTGTCCAGTAATTTGTATTTTCAGAAAGAGTTTGGTCAAGTTTTTGTCGTGCATATTATAGGATGCTAGTAGCTATTTATTCATTCATTCATTCATCCATCCATTCATTCATTCATTCAGTATCTGTGGAGACTGAGTGATGGTGACTTCTCACCAGAGTTGGGGGGTGGGTTTGGCCTCCCTGCAGGCAGCCCACCATGAGCTGCACCTGGTCCTCTTAGAGCCAAGTGCCACTGTCAGCAGTTCGGTTATTTTATTTTTTTAAATCTGGGGTGTGTTTCTTTTGCCACTGGGCTTCTTTGAAGCCTGCAGGAGTCCGTGCGTGGGAGAGCACCGCCCGGAGGGAGAGCAGAGCGCTCCAAATGCCTGTTAACAGCCTGGAGAAGTAAGAACCTCACGTTGATTTTAAAAACAAAACAAAACCCCCAAAGCCTGCTCTTGACCAAACATCATTTGGCCTAGTTTAAACAGGGAAAATTTAGAAGAACCTTCTGATAAAGCCGAGAGAGGAAAAACTAAGGAATAACTGGACTGTCCAGAGAGGTGGTTGGCAGTCTGGTGGTGGAACTTCTCCCGACAGACCTACACGTTAGGAAGCAGAAGCGAATGGTGTGGAAACGTCTCAAGTGTCCGGTCGGAGAAGCCCGAAGGACACTTCTATGCCAACAGGGAGCATGTTCAGCTGTACGCTTTCCTGTTTTTCTGGCTACTTAAGATTCCATATTAGTCATAGGTAACCCCCTAAATCTGGTCCCTGGCAAGAAGGCTGAAGGTCGATGGATATGGCCTGGGGTGGGAGCGCGCATGGATTCAGACGTGACTTGCTGAGCATGAGTTAGATGCGGAAAGGGGTCGCTCACTGTCTTCTCCCCATGGGTGAGAAGAACTGGCAATGGGTGGGAGGGGAAACAGGAGGGTCAGGTTTTACTGCTTGAAAACAGTGACGCTGCCTTCTGACAGTGAGTGTCATGGAAAAATGTGTGACCCAAGTTTGTTTTTTTCAGTTCTGTGCTTCTTAGCCAGTTTGTTTCTGAAATCACTTAGCAATTCTGAGCCTTAGTTTCTTTTTCCAGATAATAATTTCTACCCTGCTCCCTCCTACCATTGTGTGAATACGGAATGAAATGAAGTTGTTGGTAGAAAGAACACAGAAGAAGCTGGAAGCCCTGTAGACAGAGCTGGGGCAGAAGTGGGGTTACAGTTGTTCGTAGGGAAAATAATGCAGTGATTAGTAAATAATAGTATAAGAATAAACTGTTTCACATACAACTGTAAACCTACTTTTGCCCCACCCTGCATACATGTAAGATGATTGTTTTAAAAGGATAATAACACACCCTGTGCTGACTCGTGCTGTGGGCTGATCTTCCCGTTTTCAGAGTTCCTGCCAGATGGGCCTCGGGAGCGGAGTTGACTTGTCATCAGAACTTTTTCTGGTTCTCTTTGATTTGAGGCCTACTGGGCTGGGCTCCGCCCCAATGGGACCCAGGAGTCTCACGCTGGTCGTCACTAGTAGCAATTTGGACAAGTCCCAATTCACTTTCTTAAAAAAAAAAAAAAAAAAAAAGTCCGTGAGTGGTTTAGTTCTGGTCTGGGGAAAGCCTGGTGGGTACTTCGACGGCTGCGTCACCGGAACCTTCGCCCCTGCCCTGGCTGAGGCGGACTCGGACTGTGAGGTGGAAGCGGGCTCTGGAGGTCTTATGTTGGTGCCAGCTTGTGGCCTCCACGATGGCACTGACCGTGGGCAAAGCCGCTGGCTAGGCCCGAGGAGCTACCGACAAGGAGGAAGGGCCCTGGGGGCGCAATGGAAATAAACCACGCTCCGGTTCTGGCTAGGTGGGTCCGGTTCGGCAGGCCTGTCTTCTCTTTATGAGTGAGCCTGCCACCTTACCGTGTACGCGTGGTGCGTCTCTCCTGGGCTTGTTTTCAATTAGACCATGCCTGGGAAGAAAAAGATAAGAAAAGAAAAAAATGAAAGGGAAGAATTTCACTTCGAGAACATATGGGGGTGACCAAACTCATCCCACTAGGGCCCCTGGGCAGAGTCAACTTGCCCTGCTGGTCATGAGCTTGCTGGAGCCCTTGTGACTGGGAAGGAGGCGCAAGGGGAGGACACAGCAGGACTCCTTTCTCTTCAGCAGCTCTGTGCTCCGTTGCTTACATTCACTTAACAGATCTTATTGGGCTGCTACTGTGTGTGTGGGAGAGGGAGAGAGAAAGAGACCGGTGTGTTTTATGGAGGAGGCTGATTAGCTTGGGCCCTGTTTTTGTTGTCATTGGTGGTACTATGGATCCTATTTTATGTTTACTGCCCCTTGACATTTCTTAAAAGAAGTCTTCAAAGCAGAAAGGCCTATTCTGAGGACAGGTTTCTGGGCAGTAAAGTTGACAGGGGTTAACGTTGGGAAAGTAAACCTAATAGGAAAAGAAAGCAGGATAAACAACTCTGGCCTTTGATGGGAAAAGGCCCTGTTTATGGAGATCTAGGGGCAGGTCCCCACTATTTACATCCTCCAGAGGCATCAGCGTGAAGTCCATTTCCTACCCTCCCCACTGCATGACCCCAGCATCGGGTAGCAATGGCTAAAGAGTAGAGCCACTAGATAAGATCATACCAGTTAGACTTCAGGGTTTACTAACAGGAGTTCTCTCCAATCAAGTCACTGCTGGCTTATTTTCCCTCTCCGTCCATTTCTCCCTCAGCTCACCCAGGATCAGTGAGCCTCCCTTGGTCAGCCAACCCATCCTGCACACTTAGTGACATTTACGTTTACATGTTGAACTTGCAACTGCCTTGCTTAATATAACCCAGACAGTAATGAAAAAGCTTTTATTTCACTCAACACACAGTATTGGTGAATAATGAGACTGTCGTCTTAGGGTCCCAGGCATACCACGTTCCCATCAGCGAGAACACAGTGAGTAAGGGAAGAGTTTGCTTGTGGGACTTTGGGAGTGGGTTAGAAATGTGTGCTTACGTCTGTGGTCGTGTACACGTGTGTGTGTATATTTTGATTTTCCTGATGTGTATGTGCATGTGTGACAGAGACATTTGTTAGCCATACCTCTTCTTAAAGAGAATTCTGGTGTGGGGGGGGGGGGTGAGGGGAGGATCTAGGCACCAAAAATACTTTTAAGAAGCCTAAAATATTTTTGGAAGATAAAAATTTAAAATATTTTTGGAAGATGAAAAGTGGAATCGCTATAACCACAGATAGTAAAGTAAAAATAAAGGGCAGAAAATATAATGTGGTTCACGGTACAGTATACATTCCCTTGGAATAAGGCGGGGTGGGGCAGAAAGAAAAGAACCCACCTAGCAGCATATATATTTTGTGCTTAATGATTTCTAAATATTTGTCTGAGCTCAATAACTTAAACTATTAATTTCTCTTTCCTCTCTTGGAAACTGTTCCATTCAGAATGCCATCTTCCATACAAACGAAACGAGGCGCTTCTCTGGGGTCTTTCCTGATGTGGACAGGACCAGCAGTTGAAAGCCACAGTGCTGGTCTGAGTGGAAGCAGTGTTGGAAGCTAATGCAGCCGTCATTGCTAGCTTCTCTCATCGTGTCCTGCACTGGCCAAGCCAACTTCTGCATTGGGAAAGCATTAATCAGACTGAGCAATGGGAGATTTTCATCTGTTTTCTTCACTCTAGGTTGAGTGCTTGCTATCCGCAGTTTTAGACGTTGGGGTTTTCAGCAGGGCCCTGCCAACGGCCTGTGCTGAAAGACCAGTTTCTTCTTCTCCTTCTGTTTTCTATCGTCTTAGGGTCTAAATGCGTGGCAGACAGACGCATTTAGAAAATACAGTAAAAAGGAATTTCTGAAAATGGTCACTGGCCTGGATGTCCCTTCAGTTACAGATTGCTGTTAAGGCTTTGAACTGTGCATTCTCAAAGCCTGCACTTCTCCGGTGGATGCGGAACGTTGTTTGTTTGAGGCAGAGCACCGAGGTTTAGGGACCATACTTTGAGTGACACAGCCTTCCAGCATATTCTGCCCCACAACTAGAGCTTCTGTCTGTGATAGCTGAAGGAGGAAGAGCAGTAAAGAAGAGATATTTCAATCTTTGTCATTTGTGCAAGCATTCCTGGGCTAGCTCCTTCATTAGTCTTTGCCTTCCATATTTTTTTATTGTGTACCTGTGGGTTAATTACACAACTTAACTTCCTCTTTCCTGCAAATTAACCTTTATTTCAAAAATGTAAGTGATTACACGTGCGTCTTTTCCCCAAAATTAACTACCACGCACTCTGTGGTATTCTTTGTTCAAAGGAGTAGTGTATCAGTTTAAAAAAATGTTTTTGAAGTACATTTGAAGTGAATCCATACACCTGTCTTGCATTTTGTAAACATATATTTTGGAGTGAATTATACCTTCCCTGATTCCACATGTATTACAGGTCAGTCTGAGACAGTTACATAACAATTTAAAAAAAGAATTTTCTGCTAAGTTCCTGTCTTTGATTTTGAGTGCCTATAAACGGGGCAGTGAATCAGAAGATTTTGGTGTTAGCAAGACAGAATGCACTCTGCCTCTGGACTCATCTGGAAAATGTCAACCACTTTCTTAAACATGGCTCAACTCCGACGAAATATTTCTTTTTAGGATTCAGGGAAACTTTGTTTTGGAGATGGGGTTGTTTACTCTTTAATTTCCCAATGAAAGGAGTAGAAATATTGGTGTAGAGAACTACCATTTCCCACATTCATTCATGAATTTAATACCCCCCCAATTCCTTCCTTTCTCAAAGACCGTTGACCATCCTGCTGAAGAAGTGGCCGTCCTTTTTGGAGAGAGGCAGAGGTGTCCTTGTCAGTGGTAGACCCCTGAAAAGAGGGGACACTGAGCTCCTGATCTCAGTTTCACCAGTGACCCTGGCATTGAATTTGGAAGACAGAGTTCCCAATATCTGGATGAACAGAGCCCCTGGGATGTTCATTTGCCATTGTGGACATAGTTTAGTAACCTAGTTTAGTAACAGCACCCACCCAGGTCTTTCTCTGGCCTGCCTATCTTTCCCTTGGTTGCTAGGACAGAGAGGTAGAAATTCCCCTCCGTCTGCTTTTCTGCCCTGCTCACGGGCCCTGTGACTTTGTACTGAGTTGGGAGCTCCTTTTCCCACGAGGAGCCCCTGGCAGTGGATGTTGGAGGTGACGCTTACTTACTTTTTTGATTCCATAGCTGTCTTTTCATTCATATGTATTTCTTGACTATTCTTGCTCTACTTCCTCTTCTCCTTGAATCTTTAGTTTTTCATTTTCTTCTAAAGGCACAAATTACTCACCAAGCCCAGCCGACTTCAGGACCCGAGTTCGGGGGTCTTCTAAAAGCAACGTTCCGAGCAGCCCACCCCGATCACCACAACATAGCTGGTGTCACGTTAACAGCCCTGAGCTCTTGTAGCTTTCCACAAAGCATTGTGTGGGAGGCACAAAAGTAATAAAAATGGTAATGATTAAAAGAGTCCTATTTTTCTTCAGGGTTCTGCTGCCATTTCTAAACTAAAGTAGGGGTCGTAAGGCTCCTGCTTAGCAGGTTGATATAGTTGGAAATGATTGTGTGGGACTGGATGATATTTTTTATAAAACCAAAACATCTGATTTCTGTTCCTCAGTGCCTTCTTGTCCTTTGCCTGTACTCTTTCCCCTGTTGTTTCTGCCGCCTTGGAACGAAAGAAAAGGAAGGAGGAAAAGACTTAACTTCTAGGAAAGACTGTTGGTTGCAACTGTTTCATTTCCAGAAGTATTGGGGACAGAAGGACTTGCCTTTGTTTTTAACCCTGCTTTGCTCAGAAGGAGATGGTGGCTACTTAGTCCTCTGTGCAGAGATGTGATACACATTATCCCTAGTAAATATCCCAGGGACTATAAGATAGCTATTATCATTTGCCCCACTTTGTGGATGAGTAAACAATGGCTTGGAGTGATTTACCCCCACGCCCAATATCACAGAGCTTTGTGAGAGTTCAAATCTGGTTTGACCCCCAAAGCTACTAGTGTATTGAGAAAAGGCAGTATGACTGATAAGAGCTTTGGCCTCCCCGCTGGAGCGACGCTTCAGGGCTGCCTGTGATGTGAGGTCCCCCGGTTTTGTTGGGAGTGGAGGGGATAGCCCTCTAATTCCTTTCGTGGAGGTGAGGACAGTTTGTTTGTATGAATTAGGAACATTGGCATAATAAACGAAACTGATAATGATTTCTGCTGTAGACCTGGAGAGAGGAAGAGTCTTCAGGGTGTATCAAATTAAAGAGCTTGGCAGACGTTCGTGAAGATAAGCCATGGATGGCTAGGAAGAACAAGAAAGATGCAGACAGGTTTCAGGGGAAGCTGATGCCCATGCAGAGGCCTAACGCTAGCTCAGAATAAATGGCAAAGAAAATGATAGCAGGGTAAAAAAAACCTCCATAAGGTTATATGGACCAAAGGGCAACAAGAGAAGTAGGCCATACGTGGGCAGGGTTTCCAGGGGCCTAGAGCTTCAGACCTTGAAGAGCCACAGAGGAAGGAAGACGGCAGTCAGTGCAAAATGACTGGAGATGTCTCCATCCAACCACCGAATCTGACTTGCCTCATTTTTACATGCACACCTCCTCCTCAGCTCTCCACCCTCAGAGGATTGGTCAAACTTGACTACTATTGTTTTACAAGAGCAACAGGCATATATTTTCATTTTTAAAATATGAAATTTAAGTGTTAAATATCTTGCCTGACCAGACAGTGGCACAATTGATAGAGCATCACCCTGGGACACAGAAGACCTAGGTTCGAAAGTCTGAGGTTGCCGGCTTGAGCGCAGGCTCACCAGCTTGAGCATGGGGTCGCTGACTTGAGCCCAAAGGTCGCTGGCTTGAAGCTCAAGGTCACTGGCTTGAGCAAGGGGTCACTTGCCTTGCTGGAGTCCTCTGGTCAAGGCACGGATGAGAAAGCAATCAACGAACAGCTAAGGTGTTGCAACGAAGAATTGATGCTTCTCATCTCTCTCCCTTCCTGTCTGTCTGTCCCTATCTGTCCCTCTCTCTATCTCTCGCTTTTTTTTTTTTTTTTTTTTTTTAATTTTTCCGAAGCTGGAAACAGGGAGGCAGTCAGACAGACTCCTGCATGCGCCCAACCAGGATCCACCCGGCATGCCCACCAGGGGCCAATGCTTTGCCCCTCCGGGGCGTCGCTCTGTTGCATCCAGAGCCATTCCAGCGCCTGAGGCAGAGGCCACAGAGCCATCCCCAGCGCCCGGGCCATCTTTGCTCCAGTGGAGCCTCGCTGCGGGAGGGGAAGAGAGAGACAGAGAGGAAGGAGAGGGGGAGGGGTGGAGAAGCAGATGGGCACCTCTCCTGTGTGCCCTGGCCGGGAATCGAACCCAGGACTTCTGCACGCCAGGCCGACGCTCTACCGCTGAGCCAACCAGCCAGGGCCTATCTCTCTCACTAAAAAAAAAAAAAAGATATTGAATATCTTTTTTTTTTAGATTGCATAAAAAAATCTAAAGCAGAATCTTTAGCCACTATAATATGTCATTTGATCTTTACAGAGCTTGGGTTGTTGAATAGAGAGGGAATATTTATAGAAAGAATAAATAATAACTTTTAACTTTTATATTGTGTTTTAAAATATGTACAGTATATATACATATATTATATATTCTTCATAACACCCTGGGAGAGAGATTGGTTGGTGAACTTATTAATTGACAAACATTTAGGATTTGATGTTTATGAGCACAAGAGGCATTTTATTAACTAGGTTTTTTTCTATGAATTTATATTTGGCCTTTTCTTTATTCTTTAGTAAAGTTGATTATGGAAAAATCTCAACCAAATTGTGGCCAGGACATAGCAAAGACTCCTTTTGGTGAAGTGATTGAGAACCCTGACATATGGCCTGACCTGTGGTGGCGCAGTGATAGAGCGTTGACCTGGAATTCTTTTTTTTTCTTTTTTTTTATAACTTTTTAAAATTTTTTTTTTTTATTTATTCATTTTAGAGAGGAAAGGGAGAGACAGACAGAGAGAGAGAGAGAGAGAGAGAGAGGAGAGACAGAGAGAGAGAAGGGGGGAGGAGCTGGAAGCACCAACTCCCATATGTGCCTTGACCAGGCAAGCCCACAGGGTTTCGAACCGGCGACCTCAGCATTTCCAGGTCGACGCTTTATCCACTGCGCCACCACAGGTCAGGCCTGACCTGGAATTCTGAGGTCGCCGGTTCAAAACCCTGGGTTTGCCTGGTCAAGGCACATACGAGAAGCTACTCGCTTCTTCCCCCCCCCTTCTCTCCCCCCTTCTCTCTCTCCTTCTCTCTCTCCTCTCTCTCTCTAAAAAAATCAATGAATAAAATCTTTAAAAAAATAAATAAAAGAACCCTGACACAGGAAGGAGACACACCTGGATCTGGTTCCTGCCTCTGTGTCTTGCTAGCATCGTGACCGTGGGCGGGTAGCTTAACCTGTTCAAGCCAGGTTCTCATCTGTAAATTGTGGATAGTACCTGCCTCAGAGAGATGTTATGAGCATCAGGTAAGGTGGTAGAGCTAAGGCATTGAACCTACTGTCCAGCCTACAGGTACTGAACACAGTAAACGTTTATTATTATTGTCATTGTTCATCGTTTTCTCCCCTGTAGAGGTCAGTTGAGGTGGCACCTGAGGACTCTGCCTGAGACGCTTTCTAAGATCCAGGGAGAGCTGGTGGGTAGAAGGAAAACATGTACAAGCTGAGGACCTGCTGGGGAGGAGCAGTGACCCTCTCCTTCACAGGGCATGCCCTTCCTTTTCCGATTTCTTTGCTCCCTGCTCAGCACCTGGCCTTCTGTTTGACTTCGGTGCCCCTTGGTTCCTTCATAACCCTGACTGTTTCTCACCAGTTTCCTCTTCAGGACACTCCAATCAAAGTACTAAAGTGAGTTGTTGGCAAAGGGCAATATATGGGTTATTTTGAAGACCACTGTTTCTAGCTTCCGGAGCTGAATGTTGTGGTGTTTATACACACATCCCCTCCCCACCAAATGGCAGACCAAGGGCTCCATACCTGGGTCTTCTGTATACCCTCACACCCAGTCGGCGCTCAGCACTGGCTGGGAAGCAAGAGCCAAGGGAACCCACCTGCCGTTACCATTGTCACGCTGGTTCACAAGTGGTTGAGTTGAAGGAGGAGGTATAAATTGGTATAGAAATCAGACTTGCTGAAGGTTGATTTCTGGTCCTCCCGTCAGGTCTACTGGCTTATTACCGTCCTCCGACCTCCTCCTCCTCCCCATCCAAATACTCAACACACTCACACTTACACAATTTCTGTTCTGTGGGTGGGATGGGGATGGCAAATTTAGAGAAATTTAACCCTGGAACCTCTGTGATTGAGATAAACACATCAGAAACCCCTGTTTCTCTTTACGTATTTTGTTTGAGCTTAGAAGAGGGGTCAAAGAAGTGATCATTTCAGCTGCATATCCTCTTCCATTTTCCCTTATATTTTCCTGTTTGTGAGATATTCATATCTAGCGGAGGAGTTCTTGGCAGCTGTTGGGACCTCTAAATGGTTTTCCTCACTATTGATACCGAAGCTGGGAATGTCTGGGTGACAGACCAGTGCTGAGAGGTGCCGGTGGCTGCTGTGTGGGGTCACAATGGGCTGTCTGTTCTCTCCCTTCCTTCCCCACACCCACTGCATGGCCTCCTCTCTCAGACATGAACACATTCTTCAAATGTCACATTCTAGGACATTCTTGCACCTCACACCAGCCTGCCCAAGGGACATGCGGATAATGAATGAGAGCTTTCTTAACTGATATTCTTGACCATCTGTCCAGCTGGTCACTGAAAACACAAGGCAGATGCTCTTTTTTTTTTTTTTTTTTTAATCTATCCTGGTCCTTGTAAAAATGATCAATGTAAAGATTTTCTGTGTACTGAATGTGAAAGTGAATGTCTATGTATACCTTTTTTTTTAAAGTATGATTACTGTGACATTGTGAGTCTAAGAAATGAAGTGATTTTTTTTTTTTTAAAGTGCTGGGCTAGTATTTATGTATTTATATTTATTCTCTGCCCCTTTGGATTTTATAATGTTAAAAAAAAGTAGGTGTCTTTCCTGTTTTTAACATTTAAAGCTAACAGAAGAAATGGAAATTTACATAGGGGAGGAGGGGGATGGCTCACCTCAGTGTAAAAGCCCTAAATTTAGAAAGCTGGGCCAGCCGTTTGCTCCTGCAGGGTTTCATTGAGCTGCAGGAATGGATCTCCAGGAAAAGGCTGGCAGAGTCAGCTGGATGGAACAAGTTAGGGCAGCCTTGCGGCTTCGAGGATGGAATTGCTGAGGGGAGGGAGTGGGTACGTGTGCGCATGCGCCTGCTGAAGTCCTTTGGCACGTGTGTCCTCTGCCGCAGCACTTTCAGACAGCTGCTGGGAAACCTCCCCAGCAATGACAAGGCATGGCATGAGGGGCGAAGGAGGTGACAGAAGATGAAATTTAGGCACGTGATCCTGGAAGCTGGAAATTGGTGCAGAAATATGCCACATTCCTGGCCCTGGCCGGTTGGCTCATCGGCCTGGCGTGCGGGGGGGACCCGGGTTCGATTCCCAGCCAGGGCACATAGGAAAAGTGCCCATTTGCTTCTCCACACACCCCCCCTTCCTCTCTGTCTCTCTCTTCCCCTCCCGCAGCCAAGGCTCCATTAGAGCAAAGATGGCCCGGGCGCTGGGGATGGCTCCTTGGCCTCTGCCCCAGGCGCTAGAGTGGCTCTGGTCACAGCAGAGCCACGCCCCGGAGGGGAAGAGTATCGCCCCCTGGTGGGCAGAGCTTCGCCCCTGGTGGGCGTGCCGGGTGGATCCCAGATCCCGGTCGGGCGCATGCGGGAGTCTGTCTGACTGTCTCTCCCCGTTTCCAGCTTCAGAAAAATACCAAAAAAAAAAAAAAAGAAAAAAGAAATATGCCACATTCCTACTTACCTGGAACATTGTATCTGTGGTGGGAAGTTTGGAAAGTCTCAGATCCGGGGTGGGGGGCAGGGAGGGGGTTTCCTGCAAGGAAATGACCCAGGTCAGTATGGAGAAGGTTCCCCTCTGGAGAGGGAGGGGGGCATTTCTTCCCAGTGAATGTTGAATTGTGACTTCCTGACCAAATGCAGAGGCGAAAAATCACTTCTGTGTGCGCAAGGCTCAGTCAAGTTCAAATACAGATGACAATAGGCTTGAAGCACGAAGAGGTTGCCTTAGGTAGGTGCCCTCCCCTCCAAGTGGCTTATTTCAAGGTGTTTAAGCACTAGGCGTCAAGGCTTTAAAATTTGTTCTTCCTCACATAGGTACCATTTTTATTTCAAGAATTTATTTTTAATGAATCTAATTGGGGCTTTGATAATAAGGAAAAGCCAATTTCATTTTGGTTTCTGGGAGTCAGTTGCAGACCTGCTCAGTAATTTGTTGGCTTATTTTTGTGGGTTCTGTCTTCAGGTGTGAGGCTTGTCTTGTTTTCCCCTCTAGAGTGTGTTCTACTTTACTCTATCTTCAGCAGTGAACTAAAAAAGTAGTTCACTCTCAGAAAAGGAGAAATGTTTTCATAGGCCTCTAAGTTAAAGTGCAGTTTATGCACTGCGTGGGTTGGCTTATATATAGATTTTTTTTTTCCAATAAATACCTGTACTGTCTTAATCTGTGTTCGGGAGTTCAAAGATGCGGAAGACCAACTCTATGCATTGTTCTACACCATTTTGCATTTCATATAAGGCACTTGAGCATTGTGGATTTTGGTATTTTCCAGGGTTCCTGGAATTAATCCCTTGCAGATACCAAAGGGCAAAATAGTTTTGGGAGACGGAGAGAGTCAGAAATCATACTATGTGGATTTTCGACTATGCAGGGTCAACATCCCAAACTCTCATCTTGTTCAAGGAACAACTGTACCTACTTAGGTTAAAATATTTTAAAACAGCTCTTTTGATAGGCATTGATCTTAACATAAATTTATGCATCTTATTCAACGAATGTTTCTGAAGCCTTTGTGAAGTGCCAAATATTGAAGTGGG
This sequence comes from Saccopteryx leptura, assembly GCF_036850995.1. NCBI lineage: Eukaryota > Metazoa > Chordata > Mammalia > Chiroptera > Emballonuridae > Saccopteryx > Saccopteryx leptura. The sequence continues at coordinate 211,323,614 of NC_089503.1, read as the reverse complement.
TATCAGAAATGCAGTGGTGAGTATTGGTGTGGTCTTTGGGTTCATTTTGTTTGGGACTTTCTGTGCTTCCTGGACTTTTATGTCTATTTTCTTCACCAAGTTAGGGAAGTTGTCCGTTATTATTTTTTCAAAGAGATTTTAAATTTCCTAGTCTCTCTCTTCTTCTTCCAGCACCCCAATGAGGCAAATGTTGGTCTGCTCAAAGTTGTCCCAGAGATGCCTTACCCTCTCTTCATTTTCAAAGAACTCTCTTTCCTTTTTGTTGTTCTGATTGTATTTATTTGTTTGTTTTGCTTTCTTATATTCCCAATTGTTGATTTGATTTTTGGCTTCATCTACTTTATGGTTGATTCCCTGTAAATTATTCTTCATTTTAGTTAGTGTAGCCTTCATTTCTGACTGGTTCTTTTGTATGGTTTCCATGTCCTTTTTTTATGCCGTTGAAATTCTCACTAAGTTCACTGAGCATCCATGTAACCAGTATTTTGAACTCTGCATCTAGCAGATTGCCTCTCTTCACAATTAAAATGCCAGAGGTTAAAGACAAAGAGAGAATCCTGAAAGCAGCCAGTGAAAAGCAGTTAGTTACCTACAGGGGAGCTCCCATAGGACTGTCGGCTGATTTTTCAACAGAAACTTTGTAGTTCAGAAGGGAGTGGCAAGAAATATTCAAAGTGATGAAAAGGAAGGACCTACAACCAGGATTACTCTCCCCAGCAAAGCTGTCATTTAGACTCTTAAGGACATATGAAGAGCTTCCCAGACAAGAAAAAGCTAAAGGAGTTAATCACCGCCAAACCAGTACTACATGAAATGTTAAAGGGTCTTCTTTAAGAAAAAGAAGGGGGGAAAAAGATTAAAAATATATGAATAATAAAATGTCAATACACACGTATCTATCAAGAATTGAATCTAAAAAACAAAATAAACAGAGACAGACTCATAGATACAGCCAGATGGAAGGGATATTGAGGGAATGGACGACCAAGGTGTGGGGTTAAGATGTACAGATTGGCGGTTACAGAATAGTCATGGGGCTGTAAAATACAGCACAGGGAATATAGGCAATACTATTCTAATAACTACTTATAAAGTCAGATGGGTGTGAGATTTATCAGGATGATCACTTAGTAAGTTATGTAGTGTCTAATCCAGGGGTCCCCAAACTACGGCCCGCGGGCCACATGCAGCCCCCTGAGGCCATTTATCCGGCCCTCGCAGCACTTCCGGAAGGGGCACCTCTTTCATTGGTGGTCAGTGAGAGGAGCATAGTTCCCACTGAAATACTGGTCAGTTTGTTGATTTAAATTTACTTGTTCTTTATTTTAAATATTGTGTTTGTTCTCGTTTTGTTTTTTACTTTAAAATAAGATATGTACAATGTGCATAGGGATTTGTTCATAGTTTTTTTTTTATAGTCCGGCCCTCCAACGGTCTGAGGGACAGTGAACTGGCCCCCTGTGTAAAAAGTTTGGGGACCCCTGGTCTAATCACTGGGGTGTACACCTGAAATTAATATAATACTGTCTGTCAACTGTAGTTGGAAAATTTTTAAAAAAAGATTGGAAAAAATAATGCAGTGAACAGACAGACACTGTCACTATCCTCACAGAACTTAGAGTCTGGCTCATTTTTAGTTTAGTATTTTACAAAAAGCTGACAACTCCAGTGTGCCTGTTCTCTGTAGTGTGACTGAACTGGACTCTATGTGGGCCCGCTGCTGGTGATGGCGAACCTTTTTATAAAAACTGCCCACTTTTGCAGTGCTGGTCAACCCAGTCCTTCCTGCCCACTAGTGGGCGTCCCAGCTTTCATGGTGGGCCTTTCACGGCACTGTTTGGTTGCTCCACTACCAGCCCACCATGGAAAGCTGGAATGCCCACTAGGTTGACCAGCACTGCAAAAGTGGGCGGTTTTTATGAAAAGGTTCGCCATCACGGCCTTATGCTAACCGAAGCCGTTCCTGCTACTTCTCTCCCGGCCTCACACCCCTGGACACAGTGCATGAATTTTGTTTCTTAGTATGATCTCTCCTGGAGAAAAAGGCAGACACACTGCAGTAGAACCTTGGTGAAAGAAAAAAAGACTCCACGTTTTTGCCTTTTCCTGCAGAATAGTTACATTTTGAAGTTGCAATAATCAGGGTAAAAATATTTTTATGTCAGGTTGCAGCTAATACAGATCACATTTAATGATATGATTATTCAAGCAATGTATCAAGCCCGGCTCTTCTTAAAACACAAAGGGCACGGAGAAGGAGGGCGAGAAGATCTGGAAGTCTGATGGCTCAGAATGTGAAATTTGTCAGCAGCTGCTTCAATGTGGGGTCCTAGTAGGATGGTAGATGGACGACTGGAAACCGGGCAAAAGGAGGGGTTACTGAGTAAATGTTTATTAATGGGTCCCTTTTATTGTGTGCTTGCCTGTACTATGGAAAGGCCTAAGAATTTTAGAGTCGTAAGAATGATATAAAAACAACACATTTATTGAGGGCCAACTCTGTTTCTGGCCCTATTCTTAGCCTTTTGTAGCTATTTACACATTTAATCCTCAAGACAAAATATGAGATGTGGTTAAATGAGAACACCGATTTTAGAGGGGTGAGGTCATCTGTTTTAAAGTCCAGCTTATAAGTAATAAGGTCAAATGTCAACCCCTCATTTTTCTCACTTGAAAACTGATATAATATGCTCCTGATCAATTTCTCTTTACTGAACAGTGCTAGTTTTCGTTGTCTTAGAAATTTAAGAAACTGGCCCAGTTAGTCTGAAAAGTGCCTAGGCAGAGAGAGAGAGACCCTCATTTAAGCCTTATCCATCCTGGGTTTTTGAACACTCCGTTGACAGTTGACTTGAAGCTGGTGGCCATGCCATACCTTCCCTCTGAGAAAAATAGTCTTAATATGCCTTCGAAACATTAATTGAACACCTGCTATGTACAAAGCCTGTGTGTGCTAAGGTTTATGGGTGCACATTAAACTATCTGCAAGGAATTATAGAAAATGCAAAGACTGAGAAAAACCATCGTGTTAGTTGTAAAACCTGACACCAAAACTTTTGGACACTTCCCACTGAGAGGGGAGGTCTGTATCCCCTTGCATCTGGGTGAGTTTGTGACTACCTAGACCAATAGGAAACATGGAAGTGATTCTTCAAGACTTCCAAGGTTTCCAAAGCTGGGTCAGAAAAGGCCACAGTGACTTTTGACCGGTCTTCCTGGGACTCTTGCTCTAGGGAAGGCCAGCTGTAAGTAAGAAGTCTGTCTACCCTGAGGCAGCTGTGCTGGAAAAGCCACAGGTAGGCACTCTGGGTGACAGCTCCACTAGGTCACCCAGCCAGTAGCTATCATCAGTTGTCACGTTGTGGATGAACCGTGTCAGGTGGCCAGCCCAGTGGAGACTTCTAGTGATGCAGAGCCAGCAGACTTGTGACTGCAACCATGAGGAAGCCTAAGTGAGCCCTTCCCCCATTCCTGACTCACGAAAGCTAAATGGTTGATTCAAGCTGCTGCGTTTTGGCTCTGGTTAGTAAAACTACAGTAGTCAGCTATGCATACAAAATGTGTAAATCTTCAGGCTTTGAAACCAAGTAGTGTATGGTTTAATGATTTTTTTTAAACTAATATTTTGGAAAGAATCAGCATTTACAATCTGAACATCTTGAATTGTTAACAGTGGTCACTTATTTTAGAGATAATATACATTCTAAATGGTATTTTCCCTGTAGGTGATTTCTGTATTCATTTAAAAATTACCACTATTTACTGTAATTATTGTATGACCTTTATTCCTCAATTTATCCTTCTTCTTCTGTTCACCAAAGTATATAAGGTTAAGATAGACATTTATACATTACCTGCAGTATAAATTTTACATGTGTGAAAACGTTAAATGTGGGGCAGGGGGCACTCAGTCTTATATTTATTATCACAGTGGAATCAGCGGCCTGATCTCTGCAGATGAGGATGCTTTTTGTAGAATAGTGAAGACAATACAGAAAACTGCTGTGGTTGGAATTAATCCTATCACCCCACCGCACTCCAATTTTTTATTCTTGAGTGTTGTCATTTCATAGCATAGAGAAATTGTCAGCAAGGTTTATTGTAAATACTGCCTCCCTCCACTGGCTTTGTGGCTGTCCCCAGCACTTCTCAGAGAATTTGTGTGACAGATTTATAAACTGTTGACCATTTTGATAACTGGGTTCAAAGTCATGTCCCTGAGTAGTAGGGGAAATTGAACCCTTTCTGAGAGGCTTGGATCTCTTTTTCTCTGTTCCTTCTCATCTTCTCTCTCTCTCTCTCTCTCTCTCACACACACACACACACACACACACTCACACACTCCTTATAAAATCTTGTCCTGAATGAGCTACCGGGTTGTGATCGTTAGTGATTGCCTTAATTGCTACCATGAGTCCCTGGCTCTGCTTCCAAACTCATGAAAATCTCCCGTGTAAGCATTGACATTGGAGAAAAAGCGTGCCAAAATGCATCATTCAGGAATTCGTATTGAACCTTATTGTTGCTGTTGCTCGTGGAAATGATGCTGGCCCTAACCCATTTACATAAAAGAGCGGAAGTCTTTGAGATTAAAAATAGCCTGTGTGGTATAAAATCTCCTTCATTCTGTGTCGGAACAATTGGCACAAAAAGATCTGTGGTTCATCTCTCAATACTGACTGAAAGATATTGGGTTCAAAGTGATACTAATGAAGACTTTAATGGGACGGGCTCTCTGGAGAGGAAGCGGCAGCCGGGGGAATGGAAGGACCTGGGCCAGTGCTGGCGCTGCCGGCCAAGGGCTCAGCCGAAACCCACCAAGGTCAGGCGACAGCCTCCATGGCAGCTCCTACAGCGCCTCCCTGTCCTGTGTGCTTCCTGCCCCTGGTGATCGGAGTGACAATGGGGCTGGCATTCCCTTAACACCATTTGTCTTGTAATCATTCAGCTTTGAATCCCCACACTTCACATTAGTTATTTTCAGCAATATAATTTTTCCCCGCTCCTATTTTTGTGAATATACTTATTCTAAGGTGGAGCTCCTTCCTCTTAGATTGACATTCACAGACGTGTCAGATTGGGCAGCGCTGAGCTGTGTGGCCTGTGAGGTCCGTATTTGAGAGAGAATTGTGTGTGTCAGAATAATACTTCCTCAATCTATTTGTTCAGGGAACCAGCACATGTGAGGACCTGACGGTTACTGTGTGTCTCCTGTGCCATAAAGGCTGTATGCTGGCCACTGAATAGTTTATTTACTCCTCACAGCAAGCTCAAAGGCACTCTTCCCACTTCTGCTGTTAGAAGACCAAGGCTCAGAGCCATTACTGGCCCTGCCCAGTAACAGAATTGTGATTCAAACTCAGGTCTGTCTGCTGCTCAGGTCTGTTCCATACATCTGATTTACCTGTTCTCATCCATCCTTTTCCATCTGCCCGGTGCACGAGACACATGGCAGTGTCCCTGAAAACTGTGTGCACATCAATCATTGCTAACAGTGGGCATGAAGAGGCCTGACTGTTTAAGCTCTTACAAGCAGGGAAGACCTTGAGTAAATCCTTTTGTACTGTGAGGATGTCATTCATCAATTAAACAGAAACTAACTGAGCAGCTCCTCCGTGCCCGGAGCTCAGGTCTGCTATGCCTCTTTGTGGAGCCTACTGCCTGGTAGAGATGCCAGGAATGTGGCGGCAAGGCGACCGGGTAGAGGAAAGCCCTTCTAATGGTTAGAATAATCACACATCGATACACTTGATCCAGAGCTTTGGATTTTTATGCATTCGACTGGTTTTTAAACAGGCAGGAAAACTTAAAATTCCTGTGGAGGCTTAAGAGAGTTTTAAGGCAGGGTTCTGCGAAAGGTATCCAAAATCTTTATCCGAATCCGGATGAGTCAGCCCAGATTCTCGCAGCAATCTCCTGTTGGCTTTGCGAGGAGGGTGCTTTGTGAAGGCCAGAGGAGACTGTCAGGACTGAGTTTCATCCAGAAGGTCATGAAGATGGTAGAGCCAAGAGACACTGATTTTGAAAAGTTGCAACTCTGGGGGTGAAAGGTGACTCCTGGTTTCTAAAGGCAGAAGGAATCAGCTGCATTTTATATGAGAGAGAGCACCATCCTTTGAACCAGAAATTTGTGCAATAATTATATATATATATATTTTTTCCTTTTACTTCAGTAAATACTGGCACTGTGTATCAGGGGGAAAAAAATCACAAAAGAGATGGGATTCTACTTTGATGGAATTTTACAAAGGGAAGTAAAAGCAGACCATAATTCCAAACACAACTGAGTGTATAAGGTCAACTTAATTTGTACTTTTGTTTCCATATATGTACCCTTCACAGAGTGGCTTTTGGATTTCGCTAGCAAACCCTCTATAGCAAAGTAGGTCTCCACTTCTGCTTTCCTGTGAGGTCTTGGCATTTGTTGAGGAGTTACCTTCGTGGATAGAAGTTCTACCTTCTAAGTACCTTACATGTCAATAAAAGCAAAGACTGCTTCGGTCCAGACAGACACGCGGATGAGAAAATGGGATCTCTGCTTGCGACTTAAACATTTGGTGGTTTGAGAAAGAGCATCTTCAGTTTCAGGAGATGGGACATTTGAAGTCATTGGACTCTTCTAGCAATTTGAAAAGAGGCTTGAGAAAACCTTCTGGTAATTAGAAGCATGCTTTAAGAAATAAAACCTAAAACGGCTGACTTTAGTGTTAGGGCACAGTTATTCTGTTGTTTTGGTAAGATGAGGAGGGTGAGGGTCATGAAAGAGAGGACATGCTGGATAGTCTGAGCGGATCAGTACACAAGAATGTGAAATACTGGCTTCCAGTGAGGACTGGGCCACAGTCAGAAGGGCTCACGCTTTGTTCCTTATTGGTCTGCCAGGAACGGAGGGCCCAGGCTCGATGGCTACCTTCTACTGCTCCCCGAGGAATCAGGCGGACAAACTAGTACTTGCTATGTGGAAAAGTAAGAGCCACTTCTAGGTCAACTATATAAACAATAGAAATAATTTACAGTTCGGAAAAAGCCAAGGACAAAGCTCTTTTATATGCTGCCAATTTGGTAAACTTTGGATCAGAGTGCATTCATTCTGCTTACATTCAGTCTTATGTAATGTCTTCCTCATCAACACACAAAAGGCTTAATAATGTGCTTCTCACATATCCTGTGGTGTGTTACATCAGAATGCTGAGACTCTCACTTATGAAACAGTGTTTCCCTACAAATTCAGTCATTCCTGGAGGTGGTTCTTTTATAAGGAACTTTTTTTTTTATGAAATACTTCTCCAAAGATCAGATTCTTCAAAGAATCAAAGCAAAGTGAATTGCTTGAAATTTAGAAAGCAGAAACTCATTTATGTGATTAACTGTGGATTATAATCAAGTTGGTGAAATACAAAATTTGCTTCTGATTTTCCTCCATGAGAAATGGAGTTTTCCCAGAATCCTGAGGGAGCACGAGATCTGCCTGGATACTTCATGACACACATTTTAAATTTCCTCTCTTTCCAACATGTCTCATGTGTCTTATTCCACCAGTATTCATCCATGGCTCCTGTTTATATATTAAAATTTTAGAGAAAACCAACCATCATGTCATAGTGCTACTTAGACTAAAAGAAAGAGAATTTGTAATCTCTTTTCGTTTACTTTTATTTTAATCCAGAATAAGAAGTAAGCAGAACATTGCAGTTCATAGTGTTCCGGAAGGCCAGTGCTATCAGCTATAGTATCTCAGCCATCTGGCAGAAGATCCTGACCTCATGGTGTTTACCAGTATGAAGACTGTGTATGCTTCAAACACACTTAACTCATAACTCTTGACCCCCCCCCCCCCCCAAGTAGAGAAGTAAAGTGAAATGCACCCTTGAGTGAAAGAGATTAGGACATCCTGTAAGGCTGTCTAAACTGTGGGTCACCTTCAGGCAGGAAGCAGAGGAAGTGCTGAGGGTACCCCACAGTGCAGACGTGGGAAGAAGGGAGGAGCCTCTCCTTGGACACTGGCAGGTTGTCCCAGGTAGGGGACATTTGTCTTCCTTGGTTCCTTGCTAGCCATGTCTATTCCTTTTTTTGAATGATGATCATTTTTGACAGCCCCGTCCTACTCTCAAGATTTATTCCATCTCTTTCTCTTCTAAACTTTCACTTCATACCTGGCTACCTCTTTGCTACATAGCCCAATGCTCTTTTTTAAAAAAAAGAAGAGGAGGAAAGAAAAGATAAAGGAAAGCTAATCTGAGAAGTTCTGGTCTGTCTGGTCTGCTTCTTGACAGCTCTGATCTTAGGCAAGTTCCTCAATTACTCTGCCTTGTTTCCTTATCTAGAATGGAGGTAGTAATACCTGCTTTGTGTTGTGAGGATCTAATTGAATAATGTTAAGGTGACAAATTGTCCTCCTTTAGAGAGGACAGTCCTTTTTAAAGTTCCGTCCTCCCTCAAAAAGTATCCTCCTACAGGTCCTCCTTTTTGATATTGGAAGACTAATCTGTAAATGTCCGTATTCGATAGAAGCAGAGTCGATCCATTGTGTGTGATGTGACGTATTTGTATTTAAATGAGTCCTTTTTTCTTACAATTATTAAAAATTAATAGGCATGTAAGCATACTTATAAAATATTATAAATGTTTTTATTCATTTATCATATTATAGTGTAGTGTAGTGTTGCAATGAATAAAATGTTTCTTTTATTTATGATATTGTTTTCTTCAATTTATTTTTGTCCTCCTTTTCATTGTAAAAAAGTTGGTCACCTTAATAATGTATACAAAATGCTTAGCACAGTGTCTGGCACATAGCAAATATTTAATGAACAGTAGTTATTCTAGTTATGTTAAAAAGAAGTTCAGGTGAATGTTTCATTGACTTGCTTGTAAACCACAGATACATTTCATCTGCTGGAACTTGGTTGTCCTGTAACCTCTGCTACTGATCGTGAATAAAACAAGTAAATATTGTACAATTAAGGAAGCAGAAAAAGCCTCTCAATAGTCATAGATATTCAAAGTGTATGTCTTTAGAACTATGACCTTTCCTCATGGGGTGCATTTCCAGTTATTCAGTTCTGTTTACTCATTTGATCCTATGTATTTATAGTTTGCATATGGTTTCTATCAACTGTGATCGCTGACTTCTAAGCCTATTGCAGATTAGATACAGCAGATTCGAAGGCAGAAGGGCTCATAGAGGTAGCTATATAGTGGGCAGAAATAAGTAATAACTCAATAGCAAGTAGAGGGAAAACCCATTGAAAATGGACCGAAAAGTCTAAGAGCCCCGAACTTCAGGGCCATTTAGCAGATGGCACTGGTTCTTAAACCTTGGGTGTGTCATACCTGGAGGGCTTGTCAAAATACAGACCACTTGACCTCACCCCAAGAGTGTCTGAGTCCACAGGTCTCAGAGGACTCTGAGTATTTGGGCACCTGGCCCCAGGGCCATACCAGTATAGAGATGGTACACCGTCACACGGCATGTTGCCTAATTATCACAATCCAGAGATCAAGAAAAAGGTTTAATTGTGTATACTGTTCTCTGTTTAAGAAGGCAAAGGGGCTTGTGCTCCATTTTAGAAAGATATTCAGATTAACTAATAGAAAAAAGATACAGCTCTTCAGGTGTGTAAAGAGGGTATGTTCAGCTATCAGAAGACAGAGCTAGCTGTCCCAGTGGCATGTTGCCTGAGACTCCTGGGTGGCCACGTCTGCTGGGTGCTGTGACAGTGGGGATGGGAGGCATCTCTTCCTACCTGACAATGCTATTTGAGTTTTTGAGAGGTATTTGTATGATTGCTTTGCTTCCTCCTCCTTTTCTTGGGGACTTTCTAGACCAAGAGACTTCACAAACATTTTTTTCCCCTGCCATACCAACTGTTTGATTCAACTTAGCTCTCATAAATAGTTGAGTTTGTTTCAGTAACAGTGTCAAAACACTGGGCTCAGTGGCAGTTGCATATACAGGCACCATATTGTCATTCTCTTCTCAGTTTTTTTGCCAGTTAGTGGTAATTTCTGCCAACTCCAAATGAAGGCTAAGGAACAAGTCATGGGCTGAGGTGACAGCCTTCTCTGTGAATACTGTTGCCATGCTGAACACCCGATGTTTAAATTTGCCATTAGCTAGGAGGACGATGTATTTAGGTTGGCACAAATTATTACTGGCCAAGGTTGTATTTTAATAACTGGGAATAAACTTGGTCTTGTTCCTTGGCTGGAATTGACCAATTGGACCTCTTGCTTGGTGGGGAACTTGGATCATTGTGTTGATGACAGAAGTCTGCAGAATTCTCTCATACTAGTCATTGTAAGAATAGTGTTTGGTTTCCTGCTAATCTTAGGGTGCCATCTTCCTCCTGTTTCAGAAGCAGTATATGTTTTTAACTAGAGAGAGAATGCAGCCTTCCGTATCAGAGTTTGGGATTGTTTTCATGGCGGATCTTGCGCTGTGATAAATCTCCTTGGTGCATTGAACTGTTACTTGGGAATGGTGTTTTCCTTTGAGTCTAATTCCAGTAAAAAGTGATGACTGTTCCCAGGGTGATCAACGAAAAATGAAATATGGCTGTGGGTTTGGTGGCAGAGGAAGTAGGGAAAAAAGGGGAGAAGAGGAGCGCTTTGAAAACCCATCTCTGTGCGTGGGTGTGGCGCAGACATCCACATGAGATGCACTTGCCTCGTGGTCACTACTGTTGATGGGAAGTCTGAGCCTTCGTGTCCTTGGTGACAACTTGGAATAAAAACAAAGATTCCTGAGACCGTGTTGCTTAATCTACCTGCCTGTTTAGCTCAGCAGATCATTCTCTGCTGATGTCATTGAACTGCAGCTAGAACCTGGACCCTCTGGCTGAAATCCAGGGCCACATGTAGTTAGATTTCTGTTTACATGTGATCACGCTGATCACTGCATTAATACTGTAATTAGGAAGCCGTCAAACCTTTTACTGCTATATGGCAATACAAAATACTTATTAGCTGTATATAAATAGATTCTAGAATATTTAGGAACATCAGAATACGCTAACAGGGATGTTTTAGGTAGGCAATGGGTATTCAAATGCTGTTTTATAACATTAATGCAGGAATGGATGCTCTCTGTAAGAGAAATCCATAAAATAAGCAAAATTTTAATTTTCCTTTTAATTTAGTATTTGACTTTGAAATAGCTTTCTGTGCATTACTGTGACTGGCAAATGTTACCACTGATCTGACGCCCTGTTCAAAGAAATCTTTATGTTGTCTATGAGGCTCTGTGTTACTGGGTTTTACAGGGGCAGGGTATCTGGGTGAAATTAAGAAAAGTTAGCCCACCTTGGCTCACTGTTTTACTTTGGTTTTAGGTTTGTGCTAACGATGTCTGTGGTTTCTGATGGCTTTCCTGCCCCTTCTCTTTTTGGCCTTAGCAAATCCCAGCTGGACTCTTCTGGTCCATTATCAACCTAAATAAAAATTGGTATTGCTTCCTATTTGACATTATATACCAAAAATTTAGGATCTTTTGAGTTCTAACTATTTTGTTGAAGAAAAACATGTTGGCCCATGTTTTGAATATCTCCTACATTCCTATTTGAAAAAGATGCATATTTGAGTTTTGCTGTTGCAGTACCACAGAAACCCTGACCATTTCTGCAAAACTAACACATTCTCTTATTTTATTTTTTCCTATCTCTTAGTATGGTCTTTAACTCTTATAAACACACTTAATATCACCAAGGTCAGTTTTTACCCCAGCCTCCCGTATAAGGGTGGACTCTCTCAGCGAGGAATATACTAATATAAAGGTGTGAAATGGGACCTCTATCAGACTGTCTTCTGGTCCAGACATGTTAACCCCTTTATTGAACATTCATCCCTTTCTTTATACATTTATTTTATCCTTTTTTAAAAAATAAGTATTTATTTTATTTCCTTACAAATCAGATGATGAGACTGTCAGAGCATTTCTGTTGACCTTGGACCCAAATCCCCAGTCAGCAAGGGTTCTTAAGTATATGCTTTAGGGACTGTGTGTTATCAGATTTTTTAAAACTTTCCCATCCATAAGTATGCTATACAGTCGGGGAAAGTGATTGTCTTAAGGGAACGGAGCGGCCCCTCTGCGGTCAACCCTTTCTTCCAGAGGGTCCACCGAATCCCTGCTTTATTCCTGTGACTGTGCTCGGGTTGTTACAGTGAGTGAGAGAGATGCTTTTCTTGCCTTCATCAAGCTTACAGCCACCCTAAAGTTCTCCATACTCTAATGACAACTATGTCTTGGTAGGATCCAGCTACTTTTAGAAAAATTCTAAAAATGAAAATAAACCTCAGAAATAATGGGAGGTGTTCTAGAAAAATAGTGCACTCTGATTCTGCTCTGCACTTAGGATTTCTAGGCAGCTCGCGAAGTCACAGTGCAGAAAGTATAACCACACCTGCATTGTAGCGTTGCGCAGCTCACGCAGAAGGGCGGGGAGGATGTGATTACACACAGGATGCAGTCTTCTCTGGAGAAACATACCCCAGACTCGTTCATTTCTCTCATACCTGTCCTCTTTTCTTTTTCTTCCATTTCTTTTTTTCTAATTGACCTTGCTATTTTTTTTTTTTAAAGGCGGCCAGTAATGTGAAGATGCGTGTTTAAATCCAAAGGATTAAGTCAGAAGAACAAGTTATTTATGTGAAAACATTCATTGGAGAGCTTTTTAAAGCAGAATAAATAAAGAAATACATAAATAAACACATAAATAAAACAAAATGCTCAATAGATGGGAATAGCGAAATGAAAGTAATAGGGATCCCAGACAGCTGTAACACGGTGATGAGCATTATGTTGACACATGGGAACATGAAATGAACAACTGAGACAAGCAGAATGCAAACACTGGAAACATAGACATTGACAGTAATGCCATCTATACATACATAAAACTTTCCATTTCATATCTAATATCCATCCGCGCATTGACCAAAATCAAGCAAGAATAAGGAAGGAATTACATCAAGTTAGGTTCTTTTTCCTAACAAGGTAACTTTAGTAATTTTAAAAAGTGGTAATAAACTTGAAGGGGTTCTTCCAAAAACAAAGAAAGCATTGAATAGAAAACAAAGTTCTGTTTTACTTTTTAAGAGAATCATATGTTTTCCCCTTCCTAGTTCATTATATATTTATAGTTAGTTTTTAAGGGTGTGGTACCCAGTGTCTTAAATGAATAAATTAAAACAAATCTGGAAATTTACATCTGCGTTTATAAGAAAGTTTCCTAAAGAGAAAAAGTAGAGTAACTCTAGTTTGAAGGTGAGGCTTCCATCCACCTCACCCGTCTGGAACCTGGAAGTGAGTTTTAAAAGAATAAAGGAAATGAACATGACCAATAAAAAACTCTGAGGTGAGTGTGTGTGGGAGGTGCCCTTCACAATTAACCCCGGAGAGGCATGGTTCACTCTGAGACACTCGGCTAGTCACCCATGTATAAAGTAAGAGAGCAGATTGGACACTAGGTGAAAGCAACAAGTGCAAGGAGCAGAGAGGGGAAGAAACAATATAAAAACAAGGGGCAGCCCTGGAGAGCTGGGAGACATGGCGGTTTAGGGTCATTTACCACAGGTGTCAGAGCTCTAGTGAGTTCAACACCTCCCCGCACCCCTAGAGAATGGAATAGCAGGCTGTTATTACTGATAATATTCATAATGATAATTATATAACAAACCACCGAGAAGATGGTGTTTTCTGTTTAAGAACATAATAGATCGAGCATTCTATTTGCCATCACTTTCCAACATTCTTTTGCTGACCAAGGGGCTGTTCCTTAGACTTTTCTTTTCATGCCAATAAATTGACTGATGTTTATAGTTTTTTTGTGGTTTTAGGGGAAAAAAAAACCTTCTGGCACATAGTCCTTGGAAGTTTATATCAGACTTTTTGGACAAATTTCGTTTTGGATTTCTAGGACATGGTTTTTATTAATTGTATCCGTTTTTAAGAGAACAACTTTGCAGTTAAGCTTTTATTAAAGAATAAAGTCAAGGCACACCATCTCATTCTCTGATGTTCAAAAATTAGATCGCTTCTGCATCCTATAAAGGTGGCCAGACCTCTGAAGTTGAGAAGGCAAGTCAACACGGTTCTAACTTGGTTGTAAACAGCCTGGGATTTGGAATTCGACTGCTTAGGTTTAAACTCTGGCTCTGTTATTTATTTATTTTTAATTTATTCATTTTAAAGAGGTAGGGGGGAAAGTGAGAGAGAGAGAGAGAGAGAGAGAGAGAGAGATATAAGGCTGAGGAGAGGAGCAAGAAGCATCAACTCCCATATGTGCCTTGACCAGGCAAGCCCAGGGTTTTGAACCAGCGACCTCAGCATTCCAGGTCGATGCTTTATCCACTGCACCAGCACAGCTCAGGCCTGGCTCTGTTATTTACTAGTCTTATGATGAGTAAGTTACTTAGCTTCTCTGATCCTCAGTTTCTACCTCCGCTCCTCAAAATGGGCCCATGTAATAGGGCCGTTGGAATCGTCCATGTGAAGTGCTTGATTTAGTGCCTATACACAGTAAGCACTCAGTAATGATAAGCTATTGTTATCACCCACTGATTTGTTTTTATTACCCAGGAGACTTAGAGCATGATTGACTTCTTTTCTTCATGACTCCAGGAGAATATGAAAAGGAACACCTTACCTGAAGGCACGCTGTGGGCCAGGCCTCAAAATAGGTGCTTTGGGGAATGTGTGTCATGACATCCTTAGAAAATTTTCGGGACACTGAGGTTACTCCTGACTATGACCACCAGTTAATTTGCTAAGTGAAGGTGCTGTGTGGCAAGAACCGTGTGGCACGGAGGCTGTGTGCACCCCTGTCCTGGGTGCCCACTGATTTCCAGAGGGATCAGTCTTAGCCCCCGAGCTACGTCCCAGTCACCCTTTCTTCTCGCTCAGCACCCCTGCGCCCTGTCCTCCCTCTGCAGGCCACATGCCCGTTGCTCACCTAGTTCTTACTCTTTTTCTTCCTTCCCGTCCTTCCATGCACTTTTCTTTCCTGTAACCAGCTTTCCATTTCTAGGTCTTTGAATTAAAAATTTGGTCTTTTAAAGATAGTGAAAGCCAGTCAGTGTATTTCCTTTGGTTTTTGTTGTTGTTTTTACAACAAATGGAGCCTTCATTGGGTGACATGTCCTTGAGTGTGGGAATATCCTCATGCCTGGGCTCTGGTGGGCAGTCAGTGGGGACTTGAGGACAGAACTCATGACATGTGATGTTGGACCTTTGGCTCTTTGCAGTCGTGTTTACATGTGGTGGCTGAGTTCTCAGGGGTTATGTTTTTACCACCAAAGAGGTAGTGGGTTATGTGTTTCTAGGCTCCTTTTGAACCTGGGATTTCCCTGGAATTCTAAAGGTCTAGAAAGCTAGCTTCAGGATAGCAGAATATAAGTATAGTTGTGACTTTACATCTTGTCATTCAGACAGCTGATTAACCTAACAACTTCTTAAAAAAGAATTGAAAAAACAATAAGGAAACTGTCCCTAGGGAACTGTCTAAAGAAGGAACAATAGTGCTCTCTGCTCTGGGATCATTTTTAAAGATTAGTATTGACGGTTTATCAAATATATGAAAATCTGCTTAAATCAATTCATGCCATTATAATATACCCATAGAACTGCAACAAGCAGCAAACAAGTAGAGTTTCCGATGATCTGCGCGGTGAACATCTCAGTCCTGTTACTTAAACTCACTTAATTTTAACAAATAAATGAGATATTTGGGGGATGGGAATAATGTTGCTAAGAATAATTCTCATTCTTGCCTGACCAGGCGGTGGTGCAGTGGATAGAGTGTCAGACTGGGATGCAGAGGACCCAGGTTCGAGACCCTGAGGTCGCCAGCTTGAGCGCAGGCTCATTTGGTTTGAGCAAGGCTCACCAGCTTGGACCCAAGGTCGCTGGCTTGAGCAAGGGGTCACTCGGTCTGCTGAAGGCCCACGGTCAGGGCACATATGAGAAAGCAATCAATGAACAACTAAGGTGTCGTAACGAAAAACTGATGATTGATGCTTCTCATCTCTCTTCGTTCCTGTCTGTCCCTGTCTGTACTTCTCTCT
This sequence comes from Saccopteryx leptura, assembly GCF_036850995.1. Taxonomy (NCBI): domain Eukaryota; kingdom Metazoa; phylum Chordata; class Mammalia; order Chiroptera; family Emballonuridae; genus Saccopteryx; species Saccopteryx leptura. Next base: position 211,307,549 of record NC_089503.1, on the reverse strand, counting down.
GACTCTCTCTCTGTCTCTGTAAAAAAAAAAAAAAAGAATAATTCTCATTCTTAAATGAGAAGGAGCCTTGCAGCCATGTGTTCTGACCTAAATAACCCAGGAATTCCTTCTCCAGAAGCCCTGACAGATGGTCATACACTTGTGTTTTGAATACTTTTTAGTGTCAGGAAATTTGTTATTTCAAGGGGCAGCATATTTCATTGTTGGACAGTTCCAAGAGTTAAACACTTATATTGTATACATTAAGACAAAATTTCAGTTCTTAGAACTTTCCTCCACTGATCCTGGAATATTATTACGCTACAGAGTTGTATTTTAGCATAGGGTGACTAAAAAGCTGTTAAATGTTTGTTGCACGCCTCAATGGAAATCCCTTGCTGTTGGGTGCTGTGGAGGACACTTAAGGCTCTGAGGTGGTCCCTGCGGGGGGGAGCTCACAGAGAATAAGGAGATGAGATAAACACATTATAAGACACTGACATGCGATCACCGACAATTCTTCCCTACTGCCGGGTATATGGAAGTCTTAAAGGACAAAGGTAGGAGTAGCAGAATGGGCTGGGAAATATGAGTGTGGTTTTGCCAGGCAGCAAGGCTGTGGAAACAGCAGTGGGCGTAGGGTTTTAGGCAAATAATGAAGAGACCACCATCCCACTAGACTCAGAGGGCAGTAATGGAAATTAGGCTCAATAGGAAGGCTATGAAGGAACTTGAAAACTCTGAAGAAGTCTTTATGTTAATCAATCAACAATGTCTTCCATTATGGTTTTTCAAATCATAAAATGCCTATGATAAGATGCAAACAATACAGAAACGGCTTGATTTCAAACATGGAAAAACAAAACCAATTTATCTTTCTGTTTTTCTCCCCATGCCCTAGACCTAACCACAGTTTTAACTACTTGGTGTATATTCTAAGAGTCACCATGAACCAAAATGGGCCCACGACCTGTTTTTGTATGGCCCACCGGCTAAAAATGATGTTTATGAATTAAATGGTTGAGAAGAAATCAAAAGAACAATATTCCATGAGATATGAAAATTATATGAGATTCAAATTTTAGTGTCCTTAAATAAAGTTTTGAATGTGGTTTCAATTAGAATTTTGTAGAAATTCATTTTCCCTCTGGTTACATAAATATCTATATAAGAGCCTCAATTTTGCTTTTTGGCACCCCAAAGCCTACCATACTTACTAGGCGGTACTTTCCAGAAAAGACTTGCTGGCTCTGGTGGGTTTATTATAACAAATATTTTATCGATACACACATATCATGCATATTTTTGTTGTATTCTGTTTATAAAAGAGGGATTGTGTGAACGATGTTAGGGCAAAATTCTTTAGATGTGAAACCATGAAATAAGCGCCACTGTTAGTTCTGAGGGTTAACAGTGTGTTGAAGCCAGACAGCCCAGAGGGGGAACCGAGGGTCGGGGATCGTGGCCCCTGCAACCGTGGAAGGGTCAAGTGGTTTACCTGCGTTCAGATAGGAGGGAGAGCCAGGACTCCTCCAAGGGGCACGGTGGGTGAGTCACTGAGGGAGATGAGGTGGGGAGCAGTCAAAGGGCCCCCATAACCAGGTTGGTGCTGGACGACATGAAAAGTCTTGGAAGGGACCATTTGGAGAGGCAAGTGCCGGCCTTGCCGAAGTCGAAGGCTCTCTCCTCTCCAACCGCAGACCGTGTAACCTCTCACTGCATGCACACCTCGCGTGATTGGTTTAATAAAATACAACTTTCATGTTTCAAATGAGGGAAGTTCTCTGTACCTGTTTTTTGTTGTGTACAACTCATACGTGACACACGTCCATTAGGTTAATGCTGGCCATTTGGGCTCCGTGTTAGAACAGTGTGTGGGAAAGAAATGAATCATGGTTGCAGAGTTATCACCATTTACCCTCCCTATTAGGAGATAGTGGATCAAAGAATGTTTAGCAGGGTTAGCAGGGTCAATAAGAAGGAGCCTCATGAGAGGGAACACGCGGGACTTTTGAGGGGCACGTGAGGATGCCGTTTCTGCCACCTCGCCCCATTGAACAGGTGTTTACACAGGGGCCTGTGTGGTTCACGGCACGGGCATGGCCCCAGGGCTTCACTTGGCACACACAATGCAAGTTCGTGTGCCCGTGGGTTCTGCCGGTATGCAGTTCTGTGACAGGGAAGGACACTGCAGGGTTGCGCTGTTGAGGAGACGCCCGGCAGGATACCCCATGGTAGCTCCACCTTGTGGAGTGTGCCTCTGGTGAGCCCAGGCAGCTCCTTTTCTGAGTGGCCTCTCAGTCTCGTTTCAGTGTGAAAATGTTGGACAGTTAGGTAGCGATGGGTGGGAACACTTAGCCTTTTAATTTGACTTATGTCTAAACCATGTCTAGGTTTTTTACAGGTTTTACTCAGGCCTCCTACCTGCTAATTTTTTCCCCTTTGCCCCTTTTGCGAAAGCAATAGGTAAATGAGATCACAAAAGAAGACACTTGAAGGAGAATGTCAATAGAATGACACCACAACTCCGAGAGAGTAGCACAAATGTCCACCCAGTATGAGGCTTCCGTAAGAGGCAGGAGGTGGGCCTCATCGTGGTTTGGTGATCACCGCCTGGCCCCTGTGGCCCAGTGGCAAAGGCATGGGTATGAAGTTAGGAAGCTTGGTTCTTCTTTCAGCCCTCCACTGGCTCGCTCTGTGATGTTACAGGCTCACCGCTCCTCTCTGTCTTCCAGTTAGGAAATGAGAATTTCACAATTGAACATCCAGCTAGTCCAAGTGGGATGCTTGGGAATAAAAAGCAAAATATTTGCAAAGCACTTTGAGCCATCTCAAAGAAAGGTGACATTTGAATGCTCAGTATTACTAGTGTTCTGTTCATTGTGTACCTAACATGGGGAAGGTTCATTAGATAGTCTTTGCCAGAAATGAATCAAGCTGTACCTCCTGACCCATTCCTTTATAATCACCCAGCCTTCCTACTCCTGGGACCTTAATATGGTTTTAAATGTAGTGCCTGGGGACTACATCAAACTAAGAAGTTTTTGCTCAGCAAGAGAAATTGATAACAAAATAAACAGACAGCCAACTAAATCGGAAATAATATTTTCAAACAACAGCTCAGATAAGGGCCTAATATCCAAAATATACAAAGAACTCATAAAACTCAACAACAAACAATCCAATAAAAAAATGGGAAGAGGACATGAACAGACACTTCTCTCAGGAAGAAATACAAATGGCCAACAGATATATGAAAAGATGCTCATCTTCTTTAGTTATTAGAGAATTGCAAATCAAAACTACAATGAGATACCACCTCACACCTGTTAGATTAGCTATTATCAACAAGACAGGTAATAGCAAATGTTGGAGAGGCTGTGGAGTAAAAGGAACCCTCATTCACTGTTGGTGGGAATGTAAAGTAGTACAACCATTATGGAATAAAGTATGGTGGTTCCTCAAAAAACTGAAAATAGAACTACCTTATGACCCAGCAATCCCTCTACTGGGTATATACCCCCAAAATTCAAGAAACATTGATACGTAAAGACACATGCAGCCCCATGTTCATTGCAGCATTGTTCACAGTGGCCAGGACATGGAAACAACCAAAAAGCCCATCAATAGATGACTGGATAAAGAAGATGTGGCACATATACACTATGGAATACTACTCAGCCATAAGAAATGATGACATTGGATCATTTACAGCAAAATGGTGGGATCTTGATAACATTATATGAAGTGAAATAAGTAAATCAGAAAAAACCAGGAACTGCATTATTCCATACGTAGGTGGGACATAAAAGTGAGACTAAGAGACATTGATAAGAGTGTGGTGGTTACGAGGGGAGGGGGGAGAGGGAGAGGGAAAGGGGGAGGGGAAGGGGCACAAAGAAAACTAGATAGAAGGTGACAGAGGACAATCTGACTTTGGGTGATGGGTATGCAACATAATTGAACGACAAGATAACCTGGATATGTTACCTTTGAATATATGTATCCTGATTTATTGATGTCGCCCCATTAAAAAAATAAAATTATTAAAAGAAAAAAAAAAAATAAATGTAGTGCCTGTATGGGGGAGGGGGATCATGACCTTGCTCTTGTCCTTAGTGGAGAAGAGAGTAGTAGACTTACCAACATGTTTGTCAATAACATGTGGGCACTTTTTCCTATGCTTGCAGAAAAGTATAACTTTGACTTTCATTATTAAATGGTTTTTTATTCCTCAATGGGAGAGAATTTCTGGGATCTGTCTAAACATATAGAGTAAAACAAATATGGATTAATTACCATGCTATTATAAAAACTGGAGTTCCTAAATACCCCTGTTGTATGATTGCTTCACTGTCATATTTTTCTCCGTAGAGGATAATTCAGTGGGTACTGGATAAAAACCTCCCCCCCCCCTCCCCAGGATGATCTAATCAGGTATCAAAGGAGATTGTTAATAAAGTAACTTCACATTTGCAGGGATTCTGAAGGAGGTACGGGCTCTTATCAGACTATGTTTTCCCACGCCAGTGACTTTGAGCAAACCCCTGTGGCTGGCTGAAGACCGCTGGCCTCTTGGGAGTGCAGAGTTCCGGGCTCTGAGGCTCGCCGGGGAGTGCAGGGCTGAAAGCCTCCACATCCAGGTCTGAGCCCGTAGCCATGCGGACATGTTCAGTGGAGTTCCCATCCATGGAGCAAATGGCAGCTTTTGAGAACCTGGTAGGCGATGCCAGATTGTACAGCCATGCCCCGAGCAGCAGGGGTCACTGTAGTCAGTGGCTTTTACCGCTCAGAGCCAAAGGGGCTAATTGGGTCTGGTTCATTTGGGCTAAGAGAGGCCCATCTGTGACCCCAGAGTGTACTCTGTGTCTCTCCAGCCCCATTCAATCCAGTCAAAGGCCCCCGTCCCTACTGAAAGGCACCATTTTTCTCTAGGAAGGGGAGAAAGCTAACTTCCCATCTACATTGTGAGGTTAGGCCGTCTAATGGGGTGAGTTGAGTTGGGGTCAGTACACAGGTGAGACAGTCCTCAAGTTTGGTGGAGGACCGAGCACAGAAGGGAAGGGAAAATTCTCTGAAGAGAGGTGGAAGAAGAGGGACTCGCAGGGTACATTTCCTTGTCGTTATTGGCCCTGGGCCCTGTTAACATTCCGTGTGAGCTTCCGGAACTCCTACCGGCTCCGTTCTCCGAAATTGCCCTTTGCCACAAAGGAAGCAAAGAAAACACTTCTCTTCCTAGCAGAGATGTTCTTTTGCCAGTCTCCAATCCAGAAAGTTAATTTTCAAAGGCTAAAATAGAATTTAGGATATAGAAATAACTACTGTGTTGTGACTAATTAAAAAATAAACAGCAACCTGTGATTGATTACATAGCCTATTGCTTTTTCAAGTACACCCAATTTTACTTTTCTTTGTCTCGCAGCACCCTGGAGTGAAAACAAAATAAAACCCGGGGAAACTCACTGTAGAGTTTTAGATTGACCTTTCCTCTTCCCTTTTGCCTAGATAACCCACCTCTCTGCCCACTCACCACCCAGTGCAGTGTGTCCATAAAAATACACATGAATGTATTATGGATGTGATTTCTACATAGATACTCATTAAAAAAATATATCTCTTGTCTCTGCTCTGCCCCCCACAGCCTGCCTGTTGGTTGTCGTTAACACCCTGTTTGAGCCTTGCTCTTCATGGTACAATATGTTAAGCTCAGACTGCTCTTTCTCTCTCTCCCCCCTTCTGTCTCCCTGAGTGAGTGGCTCCTTTTAAACCAGCAGAACGTTCACTGAGCCAGGTGGCGTTGCTTCCTGTCTATCCTGCTCGCTGTTGCTAAGTGAGAGGCACCATATCGCACAGAAAGCTGAACCAATAGCATCCTGACCCCCACAGGCTGGTAAAAGCTGAAGAAAGAGACTCACACAGTGTTGTCTGTGGCTGATGGGTCCTCCCCCCTCCTCCTCCCCTCCCACCTTTTCTTTTCCAATAGGAAGGGGAGGCGGTGAGGGAGATGGTAGGAGGAAGAAGGAAGAAAGAGAATGGGGGAGGTGAATCCTAATATGCCTTGCTGTACTTGAGATAAGTGCCATTTTTTTTCTTTGTGAAGAAAAGGAATGGTCGCTTCTCTTGAGCAATCACAGACTGGCCATGTGCTTCTCTCTGCCCCCAAACTGCCTGTGTTGGCAAAGCTCAAACTCTGAATAAGAGGTCTGCGAACTGTGTATCTGCTTTGCCTCTCTCTCTCTCTCTCTCTCTCTCTCTGACTATAGGTCATCTTTTAATCCCCACAGTTTTGCAGATCTTGGAGCCCCTGTTCTTTCTTCCTCTTCACCTCTCTTTCCTGTCTCACTGTGTTCTCCCATGCCAGAATGCATGTTCTGAAATGTAAACATTAGCGAAGGGTATTTTCTATAAGGTCCAGGGGAGGAAGTCATTGGATCATTCTAGGGAATGGGACAAGAGAGAAGGAATGTTTATAAAGGCTATTTAAAAACAAAATCACCTGTTCAGAACATCCCAGTCTTTGACAAGGTCTATACAAGCACCAAGTGCAATAAAAGGCTGTTCTTAACTGGATAACTGCCAGTGTAGATGCCAGTGGGACAGTCGAGATTATACAGAGGAAATGACCTTTCTCCTATAATTACCTGGATATTTTGGGCAACATCAGACCAAACTTACCTAGGTAATTATGGCTTTGTAGATCTGACCTTAGAACAAAACAGATTCCAGGGAAGTTTTCCATGGAAAATGTTTGCTGTCTTTGGTGAGAAAAGTTAGAAAAGGCATCCACTGTTTTTGCAACCACACGAAGTCCAGTTACAAGCAGACTTTCTTCAGTTTTGTGCCCAGTAGGTTCCCAATAAATTCCCCCTAACCTTTTGAAGACAGTTTTATTGTTTCGTTGCTCATGTGCCTTCTGAAAACACACACACACACACACACACACACGCACGCACGTTTACTTCTGAGTAGTGTAATCCTCTATAACCTATTCCTGGGTTTCTTGTGTTTCGATGGGATATTAGAAGGACCCATGTTTATGGTTAAACTGTTCATTTCCCTCAAGAAATTTCCCTTTCATTCTTGAAATACTATCCTGATTTTTGGGCCAGAAATCCAGTCCACTCACTCAGTATCACATAGAAAAAGGATCATTTTTCTCCCATAACACCTCCTTTCTCCAGCCTTTATACTAATTTTTTTTTTTATCTTAGGGTTGTTTTTTTTCTTCCTTGAACCAAAACTAAAATGTTTTCATAAAGGGAAGCCTGCGGTATCAGGTTTAGCAAAAGGGAATTACCAGCAAGAAACCTTACCAAGTGCTGAGTAACTGCTGTGTGTTTCGCTTGTTTTAAGAGCCTATCTTTGTCTTATCATGAAGTCCAAGACAGTCGTTGCCACCAGCTCTCACATCCACCGTTTTAAGGCTAAAATGCCGGGACCATCTCTGGTCCTCATTCTGCTTACTGTTGGCCTCGCCCAGGTCACCCCCAAACTGTTTCCAGGTAGCTGAATGCTCTGGTCTGAGGGATACCTTCATCTTCTGCTGTCTCCTTTTGCGGGGGGAGGCAGGGTGTTCATAATAAACTAAAGCTTCCAAAGTGGACAAAGATGTTTAAGAAAAGCAAAGGCTTGATTGGCAGCACCCACTGTACAACTGACTGGCCCTCTGCTGGCCAGCGGGGGCCGGGGGGGTGCTCATAGCCGTTGTTATTCGTGCCCTGCTCATCTGTTCTGCGTTCAGCCCTGTGCTGAGAGTTTTGAGCTGGAAGTGTCCGGCGTGGTGCCTCCCCCTCGGTTTTCCAGGTGTATTATTCAGATCCAGGCGCCGGGCTTGGCCAAGGGAACCTGCCCAGACCAGCTATTCCTGCTTCGCTCCTTCTGGGTGATAATTCTCTCCCTTCCAATCCCTGATTCAGCCCACCTCCGCGTCCCTTCGTCACCTGCCTCCGCCTGTCGAGCACAAATCCCTGTAAGTCCCCCAGCGCTCGCCCCGAATTCGCACTTGTCTCGCAGGCCTTCTAGACGTTAGTTATGAACTTCTCTGCCCTAGATACTGGCTGCGACCTCCGCTTTCTCCTTCGGGAAGCTGGGCGTACCTCCCAGACTGCTGCTCTTCCCAGGTCAGCCCCAAAAGTCCATCTCAAATACAGTGTCCGTGGCAAAAACTTCCTCCGTCTCTCCCACTCAGACTGCATCTAACAGCCCTCGCGAGAACCATAGCCTTTCTTCCTACCTCTCTGTAGAGCGCCCCCCCCCCGCCCCCACACCAATTCAGAGTTGGACTTGGCTGTCTTCTTCATTGTGCCGATAGCTGGGAGGAAAGCAAAGCACTACCCCTCTCCCATATCCCTACCAGCCACCCTGCAAAGATACTTCATTTCAGATAAATACATGATCCCATACAGACTGGATTTGCTATGCAAACCCGAAGTCAAGACAGTCTCCCAAGTGCCCTTTGCATCTCAATTGTTAACTCTAAATTCCTCCTTTATAGAAATTCTGAAACTGTACCCCCCCACACACACACATACTTTATTTTATACTTCCCAGGTCCATTGCTATGTCTCTTCATCCTCACCTAGTGTAAGTGCCTGCCACCCACTGAAAAATGCCTAACGAATTGTCACATCACGAAGCTCAGGAACTCTTAAAGATTATGTCTGTAATTCTCCCGGTTTTCAAATATGTGTAGAGAAGCATGGAGCTGTATGTGAATATAGTATTTTAAATCTGATCATGGAGTCACAAAGTTTAGCTAAATATCATTTTGTTTATCCATCAAGATAATGTAGGTAATGATGTAGCAACAGATACTCTCAAATCTTAGTGGTTTAAAACAACACAAATTTAATTCTTTCTCATGTTTACTGTGGGTTGGTGGGGAAGGGAGGAACGACTTATCATTGTCAGTTGGGGACACATTGTGACCCAACTAGCCACTATCTCACACTACTGGTTGCTTCGAAGAAAGAGAGCTCTAGAACTGGTCACATGATCCCGTCTAACCACACAAGGGCCCGGAAGTGCACTTCTGCGTGTGCCCTCATGAGAGAGAGAGAGCTAGAAATATTTGGGGAAGAGCATGAAATAACCCCCACATTTTATTATTCACTCAAAGGTGTTTTGGAGGAAGTTTATATGTCATACTGAGTGTGGAAGCATGGAGAATACTCACAGAATTTCTTTCCCTTTGCACGTAGTAATCTCTTCCTCGTTGACCAAGACAGATGGCTATGCTTCCACTAGAAGACTTGGCTGCAGCAATTAAGGGATAAGTGGTTCTGTTGTCTCTAAGTATAAAATGGAGAACCTGCCCATTCTTTATACCTCTTCCGTTGTACTTACGAATACCTCAGAGGCTCTTATGATGGGTACATTTTGCTCGAGGCACCTGTCCAAGGACTATCCCCTAATTCACTCTGAGTGTTGCCACTGCCAGGATCATAGACAACCAGGACAAGGTTTTGTGAATTTAATCTTAAGAAATTAGAGAGTGTACAAATGTGACATAATAGCTGCATTGCTTTCCACAGTGAAAAACTGGAAACAGCCCAAGTGTCCAACAGTAGGGGATTAGCTATTTTAGTTATGATACATAGAAAATGGAGTATGTGTAGCCATTAAAATGATATTTCTGAAGAATTTTTAATGAGATCGTATGAATGTTTACAATATGTTCATGTGTTCACATATATGTTCACAACATATTGATTGCTGAGTTTTTTTAAAAAGCTGGCACAAGAACAGGAAAAAAGAGCATATTCTGCTTTTTAAAAATTGATTATCGCCTGACTACAGGTGGTACAGTGGATAGGGCTTTGGCCTGGGACGCTGAAGTCCCAGTTTCTAAACCCTGAGGCTCCAGCTTGAGCACTGCTCACTAGCTTGAGCGCAGGGTCGCCAGCCTGAGCATGGGGTCATAGACATGACCCCATAGTCGCTGGCTTGAGCCCAAACGTCACTGGCTTGAAGCCAAGGTTACTGACTTGAGCAATGAGTCACAGGCTTGGCTTGAGTCTCCCCCTTTCCCTGGTCAAGGCAGGTATGAGAAGTAATCAATGAACAACTAAAGCGACACAACTACGAGTTGATGCTTCTCATCTCTCTCACTTCCTGTCTCTCTCTCTCATCTCTTTCTCTCTCAAAAAGGATTATAACTGAAAAAAGAAAAATACTAATATAAAATATTAAAATAAAAATACTAACAGGAACAGAACTTACCTCTTTGAGGCAGAGTGGTTTTTGTGCTTTTTCCTTGCATTATTTTTTTTCCAAGTAGGTGGGAATGACTTTTGTTGCACATTAGTAGATAATATAAATACCTCTAGCCTCCCATGTGTTAATTTAAAGAAACATGCAAAGCACTCCTTCTTTTAGGTGAGCAGTTTGGAATAAGAGGCACACAGATGACTTCATATACGGTGAAATGAGTCTGGTGCCAAGACAGAGGTTCCGAAACAGAGATCCTGTGGTTCAGGAGACAGTCTGACGTCAGCTCCCACTCGTCCAGGCATAGGCGACTGGCTGTATAGATCTGTCGTGGCATTTTGACTTGACATTTCACAGCTGCTGCAAATCCACTAAGCAGGGACATGATACCGGGTTCTCTGAGGCCACCGGTAAAGTAACCCTTTGGTTTATAAAGCAGTGCTAAATTTGCTGACATCGTGAAAACTGGCATGTATTTATTTTGGGCTGACGCAAACCCTTGTGAAATAGGGGCCCATTCTGGAAGAACTTGTAACACTCATTCATCTCGTGTTGTGCACTGAGCTATAATGGTACAGCTGTCATCCACGTTCAATGAACAATTGTCATATTGTCAATCCACAATAATACAGAACAATTTTCATTCCCCATGTTGAAGTATCGCCATTGTAAGATAATTCAGTTCATATTAACAATTCCTTTCTACTCCGCCCTTTAGCCCTCCCTCTCTCCTTTTCTTCACCAGAGGGAAATGTATTTTGACAGTATCTCCAGCATTAACAGTTTTCTGCTTTTAAAACAGTAGGGGCCCAGAGCCCTCATTGAATCTGCAGAGAACTCACCTATCTATTTTTTTTTTCTTTTTTTATAGAACCATCCTGGGATTAGGTAGTGCCTTACCCAAAAGAACTACAAGTATTAGTATTATTATTAAAACACCTCCATGGACAAGGAACCTGTATTATTATTCCCTTCATATAATATAGATCTCTTTACTTTAGATTCTACAATCTGTTCGTTAAAAAAGGCTGCTTATTTTTCTAAGTATTAATTTAATGGTGATGTCAAGTGCTGTTGACCTGGATGAATTAACTACCCCTAATGAATTTATATTCACCGATTTTCCCTGGAGGGGAAGTTGGTTCTATGTATGAGTGAGTCTTCACCAGTTTTCAAGGTGCTTTCCTGTCACAATAAACTGTTTTGAACTGATGGACAGTGTTGTCCTTGCTTGAGTTTTCACAAGAGCTAAATCGAGGTGGGCACACTTGATTGGGTTAAAACGCACTGTGCCACCTGTATGCGTTTTTCCAGGGACGGTACTGCAATTTTAAAATAAAAAAAAGTATTCACTTCTCTCATTTTTAAAAAAATTCTCCACTGGCCCGGTTACTTGCCCCAGAACGTGTTGCTGAATGTAGGGAGATGGAGGGAGGGTGTTCGGGGAAGGGAGGAAGTTCGATGTCAAAAACCACCAGAAATTTTTGCACCCCCATGGCTGCTTGGAAAATGTCACAGCATTGCTTTCCTGCAGCAGTGTTCTTAAAAACTAAAAATCAGGGCTTTGGACACAACAATGTTTCAAATATAGGGAAACAAAGTTGCATCTGGGTGAGGGAGAGAAAGCTATCTGGTGTCTGCGCTTGAGCAGGGGTGGGGGGTGGGGTAAAGGAGGACCCATCCGACAGACAGAACTGTCTGCCTCTGTAAACGAAGACTTGAGAAGTGAAGAAAGAAGAGGGGTGGGAAGCAGAGAAGGGGGGAAACATATATGCATAAAATATATGGTTCACGTTCAAATGATCATACGCTTAGTAGGATCCTGCATGTAGGAACAGTCCCAAATTTGAGTAATTTGTCTCTTTGTCCCCAAAGGTGGACCTGTTTTTTTCAGACTTGGATCCCTCTCTGTTTCCTAGTTTTTCAGGGCACAGTACCACCCAGTGTAGACACGTCCGGGATGTGAAGTACAGACTGTTACTCAACAAGCGAGAAACAGGAAGTGGAGACCCTGCCACTAACTGAAACTTCACAGGGCATGTAAAGTCTGTGCCCACTTGGAATGTTGCCAGAGCACCAGGATAGATCTCTCTCCTCCAGCAGGAAGCACCCTGGGGCCTACAGGAAGCTCACAGTCACTTCTCACACACAACTCTGCCTTTTTGCATGGTATCTATGTGACTGGGTAGATAACTGAAATATCAGCCTTCCTTTTGAATTTTGTCCCTTTAAAATAGAAGACTACTAGATCAGGGTGGGGTAGAGGCATGGTTTTGTTGACCTGTTGACCCATAGCTGTTTATAAGGCAATTCGTTGTGGTATGGACCATCTCTGCCAGCAGGCTTTGAAGCCACAAGTTAGAAACAGTGAGCATAACTTTTGCATTCATTTTTTGATTCATTCATTCATTTACTCATTGACTCACTCCATAATGAAGTGGTTGATGGTGCTGCCTCTGGACTTGGCTGTTTTTTGGTTTTTTGGGTTTTTTTATTCAGTGAGAGGAGGGAAGGCAGACACAGACTTCCGCATGTGTCCCAACCAGGATCCACCCAACAAACCCACTAGGGGGTGATGCTCTGCTCATCTGGGTTGTTGCTCTGTTGCTCAGCAACAGAGCTCTTCTTAGTGGCTGAGGCAGTCCATGGAGCCATCCTCAGTGTCCTGGGCCAACTCGCTCCAATTGAGCCATGGCTGCATGAGGGGAAGAGAGGCAGAAAGAGAGAGAGAGAGAGAGAGAGAGAGAGAGAGAGATGGTGGAGAAGCAGATGGGCGCTTCTCCTGTGTGCCCTGACTGGGAATAGAACCTGGGACATCCACATGCTGACGCTCTACCACTGAGCCAACCGGCCAAGGTCAACAGCTGGGTTTTAATCTCAGCTCTGCCATGTCCCAGCTGTGTGATTTGGGCACACTACTTCTTATTAGTAGAATGTGGATAATAATAGTTCCTATGTTCCAGGAGCTTTGTGAGGATTAAATGAGTTAATATGTGCTTCAAACAGCACCTTCCACCTAGCAGGACCTTAGTAAAGATTAGCTGTTTTATTCATTGATCCTGTGAACATGGGATGCCTACCCACATAGTCTTAATACGATCTCCCCTAGTTAAAGGTCCCTCATGACATAGTCAGGCTCTCTGGGTGATGAAATTGCCACATTCCCTTTAAACCATTGAGGTACGGTTTTATTTTATAGTTATCGTTGTATGAATAATTTTTTTAGGAAATAAATAGTCTCCCCATCTTAACTAGCGCAAGAGGTGAGATCACTCCTCTGGTTGTTTGAGGGAGGGGGGTACAGGTTTCATTCCAGTCCCTCCATTTTGAGTAGCTGCTTCTCCTGCCTTGCTTGTCTCCCTTTCTCTTCTGTTTCTTCTATTCTCTTTCTTCTTGGGTCACTACCATCGTCCTACCTCTGCCCTACTCCATGGAGCCTGAGCTAGCAAACATGTCCATGTCCAGTCGTGCAGAAATAACCACACTCTTTAAGACTCACTCCCAAAATAGTATGATTTTGCCTCTCAAATTAGGATACCTCAGATGCACCTGTATAGAAACGCCTGCATGTTATTCTACATTAAATAACTTCTGCCTGAAGAACTAGTGTCTTATTTTAAACGTCAGGCATATAAAAGTTTAAAAAGTATTTGCAATGTGTCATACCACACAGTGATTCCATGGTATCTTCCACGAAAGTTTCATAGAGTGCCTTTTAGAGGCAAGCAGAAAGGATCAAACACTTGCTAAGTAGTAATTGTAGCTCTGTTCTCTCAGGGACTAGAGTGGAATTAAATGTATTAGCTTAAATTGTCATAACGTCTCCAGAATAGGAGGAGGGTAATATTTTATGTTTATGTAATAGTGGAAGAAGACTATTATTATGCATAAAAATATATTTGAATCCTATTTAAATTAGTGCAGGGTTCATTCCTGACACTGATTCCCATACTCCAACAAGATAAGGTCAGCACGAAAGACATAAATACAGCAATTGCTCTGTGTGTAATTTAACATTTTCATTTTTCACAAAAAGTATGATGTACTTTTTTAAAGCACTTTACCCTGCATATTTTTGATTTTTGGAAGGGGTGTGCTTTGTCGGTTTCTAATTTCTGTTGAACACAGTATTAGGTGCAATGCAGCACACTAGGATTAGAGGAAGGAGAGATGGACAGATTGATGGATAGCAGCCCTATGAACCTTGTATGGGAGAGAGAGTAGCATTACAGGTGGGAGGGACCCTCCTCTACCTAGATAGGAATTTTGTTTATACATTCTTTATAGTGGTTGAAAACCACATAGGACAAGGACCTCGCTCTCAGGAGCTTAGGTGAGATTCGAGGTGTTTGTCCTACCCAATAGCATTTGCTCAGTCAGGTGGTTGGAGATGCCCTCAACACTATGGTGGAAGAAAAGGGAGAATGGAAAGGCATTCCTGTCTTCACAGGTCTAGTAAGATCTCTCCTTCCCCCGCTCCCTCTGTCTTTCTCATTTGAGACCAGATGCACATGCTATATAAAGGGAGAAGCCAGATGTTAGGCAGCAGCAGCCCTCCCCATTTCGTGGGCCCTTTCTACCCTAAACTTTCAGTTCCAGAGCGCACCCGCCTCCATCTGCAAGCCCTCCACTTCCCTCGTGGTCTGGTTGGGGGTCTGTGAGTGTTTGTATGTGTTTGTTTGCCCACCTGCCCCAGAAGTGGCAAAAGAGTTGCCCTTTGCTCTCGTATGTGTTTTCTCGTTTAGGGGGTGGGGCAGGTGGTGGTGGTGATAGAGAGTATATTTGCTCTTGAAAGGTGAGAGGAAAACCTCAGAGGTGTGTTACCATGTTACGGCCGTGCAACGAGTGCTCCGCGTCAGGGTGGCTCTTGGTGTTTTGTGTATGTTACGTGAGGACGACCCACTGAGGTGGCCCTTTTGTCAAATACCCGCCAGGTCTTGTGTTCAGGAAGGACTGTGGGGGAGTGGGAAATGCAGAAAAGGAGTGAGTAGAGGAGTCATACCGGCGAGCAAGCCGTGACGACACAGCAGGGTGGGTTCCGTGGGAGGGTCAGGCCGGACGGAGTGTGAGGGCCAACAGGAGCAGACTCGGGGAACCTCTGGAAGGGCTGAAGTCACCTCCGAGGTCAGGGCCTGGCGACTCGGTGAATGGTGATGTTTCCCACCCAGGCGTGCTGAGTTCTCAGATCGCTCGTGTGCACAAGGGTCAGGATGGCCAGTGCAGTCACCTGGGGCATGGCCCTTTGGTAGGTGGGCTGTGGGGGAGAGGGTAGTGGGTACACAGGTTTCCACTGACTGTGCCCAGGTGCCTCTCCCAGGGGCATTCCAGCAGGCAAGGAGGATGTGATGGCATCACCCAAAGCTTCAGTGATACTTCCATGAATGACAGCCTCACCTCAGCTCTCCATTTGGAATTGACGCTTCTTTCTTTATTTTTATTTTATTTATTTATTTTTTTTCTGAAGCTGGAAACAGGGAGAGACAGTCAGACAGACTCCCACATGCCCCCGACCGGGATCCACCGGCACGCCCACCAGGGGCGACGCTCTGCCCACCAGGGGGCGATGCTCTGCCCCTCCGGGGCGTTGCTGTGCCGCGACCAGAGCCACTCTAGCGCCTGGGGCAGAGGCCAAGGAGCCATCCCCAGCGCCCAGGCCATCTTTGCTCCAATGGAGCCTTGGCTGCGGGAGGGGAAGAGAGAGACAGAGAGGAAGGAGGGGGTGGGGGTGGAGAAGCAAATGGGCACTTCTCCTATGTGCCCTGGCCGGGAATCGAACCCGGGTCCCCCGCACACCAGGCCGACGCTCTACCGCTGAGCCAACCGGCCAGGGCCGATGCTTCTTTCCATCATCCCTTCGAACTTCTTCTCAAGGACACTGAGGACCTTTGGTTTACTTCGCCCTGGTTTACCTTAGCGGTGGTCCTGCGCATGCGCAGGCAGCCCTGGCATTGACGTTAGCCCCAGTGCTCCTTGCCGAAGAACAGCTGAGCCCGCACTGGCCCACCTCTGTTCTTTGTTTTACGTTTAATCCTCATAACAGCCCTGCAAGGCGGTACTATTATTATCCCTATTTTACAGATGGGGAGGCCAGAGTACCAGGAGCAGAGTAAGTTGTCAAAGCCCCAATCTAGTAAGTGGCAGAGCTGGTGTTATGGGTACAAAGAATCTGGTTTAGAAAGTATTGCTTTAACTACACCCAGGACTTCCTGAAGGGACCATGTGTGGTCATTGTGCTGAGGTCCTAGGACATCAGGGGAGTAAAACACAAGTTCTTCGCCCCCAGTAGAGACAGAAGACACATAAGAGAATATCAGACCCGTGTAGGGGTTTCTCTGTATTCACATGTTGCCTTCGGTTTGTTTGCAACAGCCCTGACATTTTTCTTTAGAGCAATGAGAGCGCCTTTGCCAGCAAGCTGATGACCTTGGACAAGTCATTTTGTTCCCTGCCGTATCTGTGCAATGAGGGAGCTGGGTCAAAACCACTGCCAAGGTCCCTTCCAGCCCTGAGGTTGTTTGGTTCTGTGGCTTTGCGGAGAGCGCTCGGATTCGGGGCACCGAGAACAGCGCTTTCAAGTGCATTGCTCTGGGAGCCTCTCCTTCACCCATGTAGAATTTCTCAGGCATCCTGTGATCTTTCTTAATCACACAGAGACTGTCATCTTCTGAGACGCCGGTGGAATGGCGAAGGTGCCCTCTGCAGAAGGTATCGTGGCTAATGTTCTCATTACTGACTAATTGGCTAAAGAGACTTCTCTCACATTGCATTTAGCCTGATTGATAGTTTCATATCACCTGATGGGTGGGATGGACAGCCAAACCAATTATGGCCGCGGAGAGCGCCCCACGCAGCAGAGCAATGTGGCCGGAGACAAAGGGCCCTTCTAGATCGAGTCTGGTTGGGGTGCCTGCTGAGAGTGTGTTACACGAAATGCTTTTCTGCAAAGCAGTTTGACATGCCTTAAAAATCTGTGTACCCGAGGTCACCCCGGAGCTCCCTGGGCCCTTGTCTTATTGAAGGAAGGTGTGCTCCTGGTTCCGTTTCAGACAGGGATCGCCTAGATGACTGGTTAGCTGTGGAACTAGCACTGGTTAGCATCAGATTGAGTGAAACTGTGTATCCGTTTGTTCAGAACTGAAGCTGTGGGCCTCCCGTGAGTCATGTCACATTGAGACATGCTCTACTTAGTCGCAATCTTGTAGACATAGGACATTACTCAGATTCCTTTGGTATTCATTGTCTTTATGTTGCTTCGGCCGGTGAGAGGAAATAACATTCAGGTCACTTGCTTAGTGTAGTCCATTTCTGTTCTAGCGCATGCATTAGTTTTTTGAAATCTCTGTTTGAAGTGTGAACTTTGGTTTTAGAGAGGAAAGATAGTAACGTGTTTAGGATTCACATTAAACCCAAGTCAAGGAACCTTCTCCATCACTTCTTGTCCTTTTTATTTTATTTTAAAGCAGAGGGTCTGGAGTCATTTATTGCACTTTGACATAAACAGACTTGATTTTTGAGATTTTTCTGGAAAAGATAAACGGGCTCTTAGGGCCATACTTTCCCAGTAATCTGTTGAGTTGCATTACCCAATCAGCAGCTGACTAAGACGGCAATGAAGTGATATGATGTCCTCTACTTCTGTCCCCACCAAGCAGGGCCACAGTGATCTCAGCTTATGCTTGGGATCCTCAGGAATATCCAGGCATGTGACAAGGAGCTTGTGACACTTATCGGTTTGATATAAATCCTTATGGTGAAGTGCATTTCAGTCCATGTTGGGAAGTAGAATTGAGGAGCCCAGGGGAATGGCTGGAACAGCAGGTACCATACTGTGGGGCATCGTCATTTTCCTAAGGTTTTCTCTGCTTTTTATTCCTTTAAATCACTTTATGGAAGACTGATTGACATAATAAAAGCTGTACATATTTAATGTATGCAACTTGCTAAGTTTGGAGATAAGACTACACCTTTAGCATTATCACCACGATCATGGCCATGAACTTATCCATGACCTCCAAAATTTCTGTCCACCCCTTTATTTTATTTTTTAAAAGATTTAAAAAATATTGTTTTTCTTTTGTGGTAAAGCACTTACATAAGACTTGCCCTCTTGGTGAACTTATGCGAGTATACAGTTCAGTATTGTTAATCATTGGCTCTGTTGTAGAGCAGATCTCCAGAACTTATTCCTCTCATGCATATTGAAATTTCGTACCCCTGACAAGTCCCTTCCCATTCCCTCTTCCCCTTGGAAATGTTTTCTAAAACACACACCGACTTCCAGGAAAGGAAATTAAAGAAAGCATGATTATTTTTGTAACTGAGCGACTTTTAAGTAACTTATCCTTGAGTGACTATTACATGGACAGAGGTGGGAAGAAACAACATTTCATATGACCAGGCAGTGGTGCAGTGGATAAAATGTCAAACTGGGATGCAGAGGACCCAGGTTTGAAACCCCGCTTGAGCGCAGGCTCATCTGGTTTGAGCAAGGCTCACCAGCTTGAGCCCAAGGTCGCTGGCTTGAGCAAGGAGTCACTCACTCTGCTGTAGCCCCCCCCCCCCCAGTCAAGGCACATATGAGAAAGCAATCAATGAGAAACTAAGGAGCTACAATGAAGAATTGATGCTTCTCATCTCTCTCCCTTCCTGTCTGTCCCTATCTGTCCCTCTCTCTGTCTCTCTCACTAACAAACAAACGAACAAAAAAACCACAACATTTCACTTGGAGTGGGAACACGGGGACTGTGTTCCTTTTCATCTTCTCTGTTCCTTCTGCTCAAGGAGGTGCTGCAGTGTCTGTGCCGGGACCGTGCAGTCTGCACACGAGCTATCAAAGGAGTCGAGGAGAAGGTGCCAATCCAGCTTAGCACCTGACTTGAAAGGGTCATTGCATGGCGCAGTGGTGGCATGGCGGTTTCAAGAGGGGCAGGTTTTAAATCCTTGTCACTCTTATTCTCTGTGTGGTATCCCTGGACAATGCAGATGGAGCTGGTAAATACACATATTCCTGCATGTTGGGTGACTGAGGTCTCTGCCTCCCTCTCCCTGACTGCTACATCCACCTGCCATAAATGCGTCAGGAGAGCCACAGAGCATGCTGAGACGTGGGCGACTCATGGATTATCCCCTTGCCTCGTCTTAGCACAGACTGTGTCAGGATGCACCACAAATGCATTAGAAAAACCCACGCACTTGTTATTTAATGAAAATCTTGATTGGCAGGGTATGTGAGCTCAGTTAACAGCAGAAATACTACTAAGAGAATAAGGTACAGTGACAAGCCATTTAGACAAAGAATAAGTCCCGATCCTTACCTTCCTATATGATCCATTGCCTTTGATAGCTAGGTTGTGTTTCTGCTTTGAGTTCACCCCAGTTCATTCTCAACTAAGCTGTTCTTCTCTGAGTACCTCCATAAGAAACAGAGCAGAGGGCAACTCTGACGAAAAGGTGAGCAGCGTGTTCTGGAAAGAATTAAACTACAGCTCGACCATTCGACCTGAGATGGAGCACTGTAGAGTAGAACTTTCTTGTTCTCTTACCTCTTTCATGGTAAGACTTCCATCTATTTCCTAGACTTAAAGTTGTGGTTTGTCTCTTAAAAGCTGTGTTTTATTAAGCGATGATTTCAGCAATTGCACTACTGTCTTAAACAGGGAGGGAAATCTGTGTCCTGAGTTCAGCAGACATCAGATCTGAGGAGGATTGTGTTGCTTTAACTCATTTTGAACATGAACATGAGCCATCTGTGAGAGTTTAACATTAGAACTTCCTTGACTCATATTGCTGGACAACTAACCACATTTTTGAACTGCTACTGGTCATGACTTTCGAGTGGGGTTTGTGAACATTACTCTGCCTGCCTCTACCCTTATGTAACCCCCGCCAACGTATTATTTGATTTGGTTCTATATCATTAACTGGAATTAGACAATTTGCTGGAATTACGCAAGCAGGGAGTCAAAATACAATCCAATAATAGTAATACCTTCATTATACCCTCCACATCAGGGTAGCTCCTGTGTCAAATCCTTCAAGTTCAAAGCAAAACACAAATTTGCTCAGTTACTGAATCGTCGAATTTATAAATATATGAACACTAGAGAGCAAACTCTTAGGGGTGTGAAATTTTTGCTAACCTATTTTATTTCTGTCAAAGTCTAATCGCAACCAAATTACCGCACATCAGACATTCTAGTTCACTTTTCTAAATTCCTACACTTTGTATTTGGAAAGTAATTACTGCCTCTCATTATGGTCATCTTTTCAAGGTCTATGTCAGTGCTACCGGGCATAGATATGGAGGGCAAGAAAATGCTCTTGAGGTTTGTCGACATATCTCTTAATGCAGTGCTGCTCATAAGATGTGTTCAATAAGTATTTTTAGGTCTATTGATTATGTGAAATCCATATGGGAAGAGGAGGTTCAGCTGGAACCTTATTCTTCTTCAAACACCAGCTAATGCTCTGAACACCTGTTCACAAGCTGATGGCCTTTTCTAGGAAATACAGTTTCTTTTCTGTAACTTTTTGACCAGAAAAAAAAATCAACCAGAACATGAGTGCAGAAAAAAGACGTTGGGAAGTAAGAAGCCAGTTCCGTTCCCTCGTTCTTTACAAACAGTGAGAGGGTTTTAACAGTGGCAGAAAGGACATAAATTCATTGGAAGAAAATTTGAAATTTATCCAAAGTGCCAAGAAGGAAGAACAAAAATTGATCCTTTTCCTAGGTCCCTAGTAAGTTTTCCGTAGAATAGATTTTTAGAAGTGACATTGATAAGTTGAAGAGCGGTCACATGTTAAAAGTCTTTTATGATATATTGCTAAATGCCATTCAGTAAGATTATATATACCAGTTTACCTACTTGTACCAGCAGTGTGTGTGTGAGTGTGGCACTCTTACTTTTATGTCGTATGCAATAGAGATACTTTTCAGATAACTACGCAGTTGTATAGTCAAAGGACTTTGAGTGTGTTTAGGCTTGGTGAGGAACTGAATGGAAAGGTAAGATAATATTAAATACCTGGTTCAATAGCCACTGATGAACAACTCCAGTCTCCTTGAAAACAGGATCATTTCCAAGCCTGAAGTTTCCATTCAGGTGAAAACGGCTCTGAATTCAATGTTAGAGGTTCAACAGATTCCAAGGCCTGGTCATCTGCTGCAGAAATAGGCCAGACCAGCCACTCTCCATTTTGCCTGACTTTTATCACTAACTCTGGTAAAAGAGCACTTCACCTTTAAGTTGCTGCCTTGTCATTTCAAGTGAGTGGGTTGAAGTAAACAGTATCTAAAACCATTTTCAATTCTGTGATTCTAGGACTGTCAACCTCCATCCATAATGGCTACAGCAAGAGCAATAAGAATGCTGTCCGGCGGGTGGAGAAAGACTGCTCAGTGCAAGAGTGAGGTCAGTCTGAGGCTGAGCTGGGGTCAGGGTCCACATTCCACATTTTCCGTGGACATTTTTTATTTATGTAGTACTGGCTTTGGGATGTTCCTGGCCAGGGCAGAGGCTGCAGAATGAGTTTCTTCCAGGCAAGCTCGGAGTGGGAGAGAAAGCCCGGATAGACCAGAACTCTGGGAGGGTCTGAGCATCACTCGCAGGGTGGGGAGACCACACTCCTTCGGGACAGAAGGGAAATCTTCATGAGAGAAGACATTTTTCAGATGCCTCTTGGCAATTCAAGATGGTAGAAGAACATTTCTGACTAATCTTATCATTTTTTTTTTTCATTTTTCTGAAGCTGGAAACAGGGAGAGACAGACAGACTCCCGTATGCGCCCGACCGGGATCCACCTGGCACGCCCACCAGGGGCGATGCTCTGCCCACTAGGGGGCGATGCTCTGCCCATTCTGGGCGTCGCCATGTTGTGACCAGAGCCATTCTAGCGCCTGAGGCAGAGGCCACAGAGCCATCCCCAGCGCCCGGGCCATCTTTGCTCCAATGGAGCCTTGGCTGCGAGAGGGGAAGAGAGAGACAGAGAGGAAAGCATGGCGGAGGGGTGGAGAAGCAAATGGGCGCTTCTCCTGTGTGCCCTGGCCGGGAATCGAACCCGGGTCCTCCACACGCTAGGCCGACTCTCTACCGCTGAGCCAACCGGCCAGGGCTAATCTTATCATTTTTACAATGTGGTGACTAACCCGATGAAACTTGAAAAGGTATGGATAGAAGTTTCCAAGCCACTCCTACAGGGTTGTTCTAAAATTCCACTTGAACAAATGTCATTCATTGAAAAACATTTGCATAACCAATATTGCTGATTTGAATCAAAATGGAATGTAACAAAGTTTCAGGGAAAGGAATTGTGATGGGCTGAGAAGGTCGTTTTCTGTCCCTAATACCTTCCCAGTCCCCTCTCATTATGTAACAAACCTCCTTAGAGTTGGAAGCAGTGTGAAACTCTGTTCTCTGAGTCTATACAAAAAAAATTACCTAATTCATTTTATTTATTTATTTATTTTTATTTTTATTTTTTTAACAGAGACAGAAGTATAGATAGGTACAGACAGACAGGAATAGAGAGAGATGAGAAGCATCAATCATTAGTTTTTAGTTTTTCATTGGGAAACCTTAGTTGTTTATTGATTGCTTTCTCACATGTGCCTTGACCATGGGGCTACAGCAGATGGAGTAACCCCTTGCTCGAGCCGCCAGCGACCTTGGGTCCAAGTTGGTGAGCTTTGCTCAAACCAGATGAGCCTGCGCTCAAGCTGGCGACCTACAGGTCTCGAACCTGGGTCCTCTGCATTCCAGTCCAATGCTCTATCCACTGCGCCACCGCCTGGTCAGGCACCTAATTCATTTTAAAATATTTATACTTTCTACCATAATATTATGTACACAAAACCTCAGCTCTGACCCTTGGAGGAGAGTGGAAGGCCCATGTTCTGGTGTTTTTGTATGGACACACACTGGCTCTATTTGAGGAATTAATATTTAAATCATAGAATGGGTAAGCATTGGAATGATAATGGAGAAGCTTTCTTTGTGGCTAATCTATTGGTGCTCCAATTTGTTTTACACGCCCCATTTGAACATCTTTTAATAGATGGACGGGAGAGAGCAGTCCCTGCCCGTGGCCCTGTGGAAGGAGGGGGCAGGTCCAGCATCATCACTAGGTCCGCCAGCTGTTTTCCAGTTGGGTCTGAACCTCTGCTGCTGCTGCCTGTCGTGATAACTGGAGCCTGAGTTTGTCAGGCAGCGCCACGTGCTGATGCGCCCACCAAGCCATGTAATTTCCGAGTTTCTCATTACCAAACGTGGGAGCCTCAAGCTCGGGCTCACGCTGCAGTGCTTAGAGAGGTAATCACGGTGATGATTGTTGCTATCCCTGGGGTTGAAGCAGGCTCCTGGGTTAGGGGGCTTGCCCAGTGTCAGAGGGTGACCCTAGAACTCCCTCCTCTGGGAGCGCTTACAGGGCGGCGATTGGAAGCGTGCATTTGCACCTCTCCCCTGGGAGCGGAGAACAGAAAGCCCAGAATGGAGGGGTGAAGGGCGGACTGCCTAAGAGTAGAAGGGACAGAAGCCAAGGTGGGTGAAGGAACCTGTGGTTTTTAGGAAATACAGCAGCAAAGGAGCTGGGGAAGAAGGAAAATGTCACAGGAAAAAGAAAGGCTAGGAGGAGATGGATGGGGCAATGGTGCCTTGCAATAGCTGTCCAGGCCTGGCCCTTGTATTTGTCTCACCAGTTAGTCAAAGCTGATCCTGTCTTCCTGGGGCATTTCTCTGCGCCTCACAGAGACAGGCGCTCCCCTGGGAAGTGTTCGGGCGGTGGAGGGCAGGCCCCTCGCCAAAGCTGGTGTTTGGCAGCCAGTGCCTTTCACGGTGGTTTGTCAATAAAGGGTTGTAATTTTAAAATAAGCTAATCCTCTCTCTCCAGCAGGGCTGTCTCGGAGTTACTGATGTATGGGGCGGGAGTGGTATTTCAAGAGGAAGAATGCAGTTACCCCTAAAAATGGGAGGGGAGAGGTGGACTGAACTGGAGACAGGGTCAGTGCCGGAACTGAAGGGGAAGAAACGAATTGTATGGGATGTAAGTCCAGGGCCATGTGGACACAGGTGCCGAGATGGGCAGAAAGAGAGATGTGGCGGGGGGACAAATGTCGCTCTATACTTCACTTTATTCATTTCTTCCCATTCACGGAAATGCTGTATTCACTCCTGAATGAAAAGAGCGTGAATTTGTGAGTAGCTGTCACTCAGAGTAGGGACTAGATCCTCCTTATTTTTGTCTCCATCATCCTGTTTTGTCAGGGCCAGCTCTTGAAACTATCCACAATAACTTCAGTTAAAAAAATACCAATTTGGGATCAAAACATTTAGATTGATTGATTTGGGATGAATTTTAAAGAACATAATAAATGCCTTTACTTATTTCAGTGAAAAGAAAGAAAAATGCACACACTTTGCCAAACTGATGTAAAAATGGCATTTATGTAATAATTATGGGTGTCTTATTTCAGTCTTTGAAAAAGAAGCATACAATTGATGTGATATTTGCATACAGTATACTTGCTAATATATTCATAAGCCCTTTTTTCTGTTAGTTTGTGACTTCTTCCTACTTGCACTCTTTAAAAACAAATCTTTTTCTTAGTTAAAAAAAATGCACTTCTGTATTGCAAAACAGGGTGAAAACTAGTTGGTAATTAATTTAGCCCAATAATTGTCACAAATTCAGATATCATGCAAATAAGAAAGGAATAAAAGAGAAAGTGAACATATCTAAATCCAGATATCAGCGTGGATATTACCAGAAAAGAAAGATAAGTTAGTGTTTCCCTTGGCTTGTGGTCTTTGAGGAATAATTGATAAATGAGAGAGAGAATTAATTGTCCTAACTGTAATGCCAGTATTGAGGAGAACCAGTGCTAGAAGTGGCCAAATGGGACACTCACAGCAGGGAGGATCTCCCCGCAATGGAATCAGCCTCCGTGCTGTACTGCGCCGAGCAGGGTTTGGCTTTCCTGAGAACGTGGCATCTGTCCCACTGGGACAGAAGCAGGTGTAGCTGAGCAGTCTCGGACCAAGCGGCTGAGCCTTGGAGTTCTGCAGCACTTCCCGGCTTGTAAAATTAGGGCAGGTGCTTCATTTGAGGTCACTGATTTCACCACAGAATCCAAACATCACTGGAAAAACCAGAAGCAATACGCAAGTGATGATGACAATGGTGCAAAAATAGAAAGAAAAAAAAAAAAAAGAGAGAAACCTGCAAGTAAATGGAGGCTGTCTATAAGACTCTCTCACAAGAGAGCATGAATCATCAAAGAGGCTCCAGACTTACACCAGGAAGTATTTATGGCGATCAGTGGTGCAAAGGCTAATAATACAAACATAATAAAGAAGAGAAAGGAAGGCACACCAGAGATAAAGGAGGCCTCGAATTAAATGAATAGGGAGATAAGCTTAATGATTATGCTCAAATGACTGAGCTATTGATGGCAGAAATGGCTGTGCTTCCAAACTGCTTTTTAAAACTGGCCTTTCAGAAGACAAATAAGGATAATTAAACAGTAATGAAGACCTGTTTCATTAAAAAAAAAAAAAGAAGAAGAAGAGGAAAACAAATAAATAGGCAAGGTCTTGGATGATGTGTTAACCAGTGTTACTGGAAGTAGTAATGAAGTCATGATTATACAGAAACTCTCCTTTGGAAATCATGAAGAAGAATGGGACAGACAGACTGACAATGAAGTAAAGGATGAACATTCCTATTCTAAGCATTGTCGGCAGAGATGTCACAGGTAATCAGAACACAGATTCATTCTAATATCTTATTTTAGCCACTTTTATTTTTTTCAGAATCCTTACCCCAGGAAACTTTATCATAGCTATCAATAAGTTTCCTGACTTAACGCTTTCTCTCCTCTCTGATCCACTGTGCTGA
The DNA here is from genome assembly GCF_036850995.1 of Saccopteryx leptura. Lineage (NCBI taxonomy): Eukaryota > Metazoa > Chordata > Mammalia > Chiroptera > Emballonuridae > Saccopteryx > Saccopteryx leptura. The sequence continues at coordinate 211,281,469 of NC_089503.1, read as the reverse complement.
TGTATAGTAAAAATTAACAGTCTACGAGAGCACTGTTCTGTGTATTTCACAGAAGCTGCCCCTGAGTAACTCATTTCTAAATAGAATTCATTTTAAGCCTGTTTCAAGCACAGTACCTGCCCATAGTAAGCACTCATAGGCAGTTGTTGAATAAGTAAATGAAGTAGGAAAACTACGTTGCTAACAGAACATTTGGATGGTCAGGTCTATCAACATCTAGGGCAGGGGTCAGGAACCTATGGCTTGCGAGCCAGATGTGGCTTTTTGATGGCTGCATCTGGTTCACAGACAAATCTTTAATAAAAAATAATAATAATAACGTTGAAAAATATAAAATTCTCATGTATTACAGTCCATTCATTTCCTACCGCTCATGTTCATGGTTGCGGGTGGCTGGAGCCAATCACAGCTATCCCCCGGGACAACACCAAATTTTTATTGGATAATGCATAACGTACACAGGTCATTGTATGGCTCTCATGGAATTACATTTTAAAATATGTGGCGTTCATGGCTCTCTCAGCCAAAAAGATTCCTGACCCCTAATCTAGGGGATATTAGAGCCTTGAGCCACAACAGCTTGGATTTATGACATTGTTTATGTTAGACAAACCTAATTGGTTCATTTTGAAAATCTGAAAACAAGTGGAGAAAAAGAATACACTAGATACATTATTATTTCTAAACACATCCAGAAGTTAATGTAACAACTGATACTGGATTTCATGAGATCTAGTTCAGAAAAAGAATTCAGATTGACTTGAATGTGTCAGATTGATTGGAAATTGCCTGAAGGACTGAATGTGTGATGATAAATGGCAGTGGATTGGGTCTAGAGGCAGATGGGCATCTATGCTCAGTGTGGTCTTAACGTTTTTATTAATTATCTAGGAGAAGATGCGAACAGCGCATTCATTACACTTGTAGAAGCAGCTGAATTAAAGGGGTGTTTTAAAGCACTGGGTAGGACAGAGGATAATACAAAGGGAACTTACTTGCTCAAGAACAGAATGGTGTCAATAAAAAGATTAAAATCAGCGAATGTCCTGGCGGAGTTCACTGTCAGCAGAGCATAGTCCCAGGAGCTGTAGGGATTACGAGATGAGTTCAAGACTCAGCAGCAGAGGATGCAAACAACTAGCTGCCTGTGAGGGGGGTGGGTGGAGTGCTGCAGGAGAGGTTCAAGCTGTGGGAGCAAAGGAGGGACTGAACATTGTAGAGGTGGCACTGTCAGATAAACAGCTGGAGCAAGAAACATTTCATTTAGGCGAAGTGACTTGGGTTAGATCAAGGCTCATACCATATGCAACTACAATAAGAAGCCACAAGACTTCAACCACCCAGGCTGAGCCACAAGGTATGGAGTCAGGACCTCAGCCTCATCTAGTGCAAATTCACCTCTCAATGGGACCCTTTCCAAATTATCCTTTTCTTTCTTGTGTTAATGTTGACTGGCAATTTTACGCAGAGGTTATCTCGTGTCACCAGCTATTTTTTCATAATTGAGTATGAAAGTGAAACAATCTAAATAAACTTCAGTATACTTTAATTTATACATAATGAATTTAAATGAAACTTGGTACATCTCTGCTACATACTATATTTTATACATATTATATATTTTAGTAATTTTGGGGGGCGTGGTATACTGTATAGCAATCACCTACATGTAACGGTACGAAACATGTTTTGCAAATATATCTGGTTTCGCTGCGCTTTCCTTTTGAAACACACACTTTACACATTCTAGTTGGATTGAACATGACGAAGGAAGATTTTACAATATCCTTGATATGTATGTTCAAACTGCGAGCGGTTAGAAGATAGTCCAAATTTAGATGGCTCGACGCTGTGATTGTTTTTGTTTACAGTACCTTTGATTTTGCGGTCTCAGGCCTGGAAGAGTGGGAGAAAAAGGAGTCCACATGAGAATAGAGAACGGTGTGCTGTTTTTCAAACTTTGACCCTCAGGGCGAAGAGTCTCAAATACAATGATTCTATATTACCCTGAGTTCTAACAATTGAAATAGCTAATGCAAGTGCAAACACAGGTTAACTCATGAGCGGTCAACAATGTGTTAAGTTGAATGACTAGATGCCGTTCTTAGTTCTTTCTTATGCTCTAAGGATCAAGCCCGTGGAGGTACACATAAGCATGTAAGACAGTATCACACACAAAGGTGTTCATTAGAGCGATATTCATGATATGAAGCCAGTGGCAACACCCTGATGGCCACTAGTTCAGGAACAGTTTCAGTCAAGTTTACCGTCCCCACTTGGTGGGATGTTCTCCGGCCATAGTGGGTGTTGATGAAGAATTAGAACAGAAAAACATTTATATTTTAATGTTAGGTGAGAAAACTAAGATGAAAAATTTACCAGTGAGCATGATTAAAAGCAAAAACTAGTGAATTTTTAGAAATATACTTTGGGCTGGGGGAGAAGAGAATGCTAGACAATGTAGTATTTGTTCATTCTGACCAGTTTGTTCTGTATTTATTCCTGTCTGTAAAGGTTTTTATTTGCATTTTCATGTGTTGATGAGCCTCTAGTAAAAAAGTTCTTAGGGAAAGTATAATGATTTAGTGATGTGTCATTTTCTTTGAAAAAAATAAAAACTCATTTTCTAATTACTGAGGAATATGAGCTATTCTGAAGATAGATATATATTAGGCATGTCTGGAATACTAAATCTAAGTTCAGCTCTTGGTTTTATAAAAAAGGTATAGCATAATGGGTAAGAGACAAGGATGTACCATATAACTGCCCTGGTAAGGGAGGATCTGATCTCATACACCTCAAAATTAAAACAATTACTCCAAAAGGCGGAGAGCCCATCAGTGAGTGAAATTATAATGCCAAATGCACAGATGAACAGGGATACCAGGCTCATTTTATTTAGGCTTTTCAACCGGGGTTGAGAGTAGTGGGTGAGAAGTACATTTCTTTTTTTTTTTTTCAATTTTTCTTTAGTGACAGGAGGGGATGCAGAGAGACAGACTTCCCCATGTGTCTCACCGGGGATACACTTGGGAAGCCCACTAGGGGGCGATGCTCTGTGCCTCTGGGGTATTGCTTCATTACTCATTATTATGAATTATTATTATTATTATTTTGGGGCAAAGTAAAAAATCTCACACATCATGTCATTTCACTCTTACTTCAGGAAGCATCTCTCAAAATTCTGGAAATTTCTTACATAATCACAAGGCTGTTATCAGACCCAACTAATTTAACAATAACTTTTTGATATCATCTAGTACCCGGTTCATAATGAAATTCCCTTGCCTACCTCAAAAAGCCTTTTCCAAGTCAGCTTGTGTCGATCAGGATAGAGACAGACCCATACTTTACACTGGTTGTTATGTCCGTGGAGTCTTTATAATCTCAGTCCCTGCTACCATGTTAATGTGTTGAAGAACATTCCTCTCATGACTTACAGAAATAGTCATGCTGTACTCCCAGGCAGGCACTAAGGTAACAAGGTTGAAGACAGCCAACTTAGCCCATTTTAAAATCCATAGGAATTTCTCCAGAACGTTTCAGCTTGTCCTCTCCCTTTCATCATTGAGCATTTAGAGAGATTTCACAGCCTCCTCAGGTACTCTGACCAGACAGAATCTGTGGTATTGTGTTTAACCTGTACCATTATGACGTAAGTCAGACCTTCCCCGCCCCGCCTCTGCCTAAAGTCCAGAGAGCAAAGAGGCTAGAGATTTCCTTTTCTTCAGTTACATCATGAGGTTCATGCAACTCCACGTTGTGTTCCTCAACGATTTATATATGTTTATGCCTATGGTTCTGTGGAATCTAGACACAGCTGGATTAGAATCTCAGTTCTGCCACTTACAAGCGGTGTGTGACCTCGGCAAGTCACCAACCCTCTCTGCACCTCAGCTCCACGTCTGTAAAATTGGTATAATAATAGTACCTATCTCACAGGGTTGTTGTTATGATTAATGCACATGCGTACATTGCTTAGAATGTCTGTTACATCCCAGGCACTTACATGAATGTTAGTTGTTGCTGATGTATCATTAATAAGTCCTTGCTCTAGCAGCAGGAAAGTAAGAAGCCCACCCTCAACCTGTAGTTATATTACCCTTAGGTTTCTTGAGACTGTTTTAAGGAAGAAAACAAACATGTAAATAAAAGTAAAGGTGAATACTTTCTCGCAAAACTATATAAAAGTCGTATTTTCAATATCAGGAACAATCCTCTGGATTGTGATCATTTTTCCCAAAAAAGTTGATCTGTTGGGATGAACAGCATTTCAGCTGAAATCAGCTGAGAAAGGAGCCTGAGAATGTAGGCCTAAAGAATCAGTTCTAAGAGTTTGCTTCCTTTCTCTGTTTTGGGTGAATAATGTTTATTAAATTTGCATATTTAAATGAAAAAAAGCACAAGAAACTATTTTAAAATCCATGTCAGAATGCCAGCAAATGTTTCAAAGAACAAATGTAAGCTTGTTTTAACAATTCTCTACAAATCCCCTCCCTCCACTTATTCCCCACCCACCCGCACCTCCCACCCCCCACCTCCCCACCTCCTGCCCCCAAACAGCCTTTGCAATATCAGTGCTCAGCCTGGGCATAAAGGACCACATGTGAAGGGCGTCAAAGAACCCATTGTCTAGGCTGCTCCCGGGTGAGGGGAGGTGCTTGGAGGTGTGGCTCAGCAGGGAGAGCTAGCTGGCCCAGAGTGCCTGGGCTTCCATGTTGTTGACCATGGCCGCTGACGCAGACAAGTTGAAGGTACTCCTAGAACCGTGTGGCTGGACAGAGTTTGTAGCCATCACATAGTCCAGCTCCCTTGGGCAACTGAAGTCCAGGGAAGTTCAGTGACTTAAATCACACCAGAAGGAAAATGGCAACTCAGTTTGCTCTCCTCCTGGTCTAGAGTTCTTACCTTCATTCCGCACACAGATATTCCTAGGGGTTAAGTTAAAAGGATTATATGGCTAAAAGGTTTGGGAAGCATTGGGTTACATATGTTATACAGGTGTCTTTCCTAAAAGACTTCTTATAGCGCCTTCAGTATCTTAAACAGGGGATTATCCTGCAGCACATTCAGGTTTATCTGGCCACGGAACCACTTTCTTCATTGAATATGCTTTGGGTAAGAGCTACCCTGAACAGTCCTTTACTGAAATAAAGCACAGGAGACAAAAGCTAAGGGAGAAAGTAATGGCAGAAGCTTATAATATTTATAATAGGCATCTTGACCTGTGTTTGAACTAGGGTTATACATTCTTCTATTGAGTTAGTAGTGGCAGGTGAAGACAGGGAGGGAAAGGTAAAAATTGATTAAACTGCTTATTTAGTGGGCAGAGCCAAAAAGAAATGGGCATATTTTATTGTCTACTCACAAACCCAAAGAAGAGATGGATTTCTCTGGCTGCATGCTTCCTCTCTGGCCTACACAGTTTTTGCCATTTCTAGAACCACGTTAATTCATTGTTCTTTGCTGGGCATCTTATTGATCTTCTATGTTATTAATACTCACTTTTGGCTGCCAGATTAGCTCTCATGAACCATTTACATTTATTTATTTTATTTATTTTTTTTGACAGAGACAGAGAGAGGGACAGATAAGGACACACAGGAAGGGAGAGAGATGAGAAGCATCAATTTTTTGTTGTGGCGCCATAGTTGTTCATTGATTGCTTTCTCATATGTGCCCTGACCATGGGGCCACAGCAGATTGAGTGACCCCTCGCTCAAGCTAGTGACCTTGGGCCCAAACTGGTGAGCTTTGTTCAAACCAGATGAGCCCGTGCTCAAGCTGGTGACCTCGGGGTCTCGAACCTGGGTCCTCCGCGTTCCAGTCCGATGCTCTATCTACTGCGCCACCGCCTGGTCAGGCCCATTTACATTTATTTTTAGCGCACTTAGAAAGTTGGGTCGTATTATCCAGAGTGCGTTGTGCTGTGCAGGAATCGCATCTCCAGGATTTTGAAGTGTCTCCTTTTTCCCGTTCTCCTATTTCCCTACTTTAACTCCACCCTGACTGGAAGTAAAGGCAGTTCCCAACCCAGGAACAGGCTGACCGATCCAATAGTTTTCTGGGGGAACTCAGAATTTATGTTTCTATAGAAACAGTGTCCCTAGGCTAGCCACTAAAAAATAATCTGTTGCATCATGTTTAAACATGTGTGTGTACAACAAAAGAAACAATTTTACTTTCAACACCATAAAATGGATCTACCAACTTTTTAAACAGGTGCTTCTCTCTCGAGCTGCTTAGACTCATTTGCTGGAATGAGGAGCTTGGTTTGGGGCCCTGCCAGGCTCTGGAGGGAGTACAGTGTAAGGTCGGACCGAGAACTCTGCAGCCAGGCTGCTGAGCTGAGTACTCCGTCCCTGACACTTACTCTGTGTGCGTGGTAGGCCACTTCCCTTTTCTGTGACCCAGTTTTCATATCTCTAGAATGGGGATAATAATGGTACGTGTTTCATAAGGTATCTGGCACCTAGAAGAGGGCTGAATAAGTGGGTTGCTAGCATTATGCCGCTGGTGCTGATGGTGGAGGTAAGTCTGAGGGGAGCTGTGGGGTTGAGGACAGGGCTCAAGCCGCACCAGTGAGGCAGAAACGTTGGGATCAGTGACACTAGGAGAGGGGTGTGGTGGTGGTGGGGGGTGATTTTAGGAAGGTTTAACTCACCTATGAAAGGAAAGAAGGAAGAAAGACTCCCTATGTAGTTGTGGTGTGGAGTAGGATTAGGAAAAGAGGAGTCAGAGAGGGAAGGGAAATTCTTGGGTCATTTTTTTTTAAATGAGAAAAAAAATATGAGGTAAAGGATGTAAGTAGATGGTTTTGCCATTTTTCAGTTTTGAGACGAAGTCTAATTCCTTAGCTCCTCTGAACCTCCAGTTTCTCATCTTATCTGCTGGTAATAATAGCATGCACCTTGCAGGATTGTATCAGGATTAGAATACAGTATCGAAATGCCTGGTATGCAGGGGACACTCAGTAAGTGGTGGACGCATTTCTTACGTAAAGGTTACGATGCTAAAGTACGTCCAGCAAATCGCTCTTCTTTCCACCCCCACCCTCACCCCCATGATTCTTTTACATAAGTAATTCATGCTTACTTTTGAAGAGTGGAGAATTAAAAATAATTAAGTAATTAGTCCGAAGTTACCCAGTGGTTAAATTGGAATCCGAAGCCCTTGCTTGCTCTTATACAACACACACATTTGTAATTCCCAACGGCGGTCGTGTTGTTGTGTGTCTTAGGGACAGAAAAGAAGCAGCCTCTGTTCTCCACATGCTGCCTGTCCCCGTCTCTGTGTAACTGCACTTTAGAAAAGGAAAAGGTGACCTGCACCGTGGCTCTCGGTGTGTCGGACCTTCTCCAGAAAGCATGCCTGTAGCCTCCGTCGGTTTCACGGAGTTCCCTGTACCGATCACAGGGCAGAGTTTCTGCCTTGTCACCTGACCCAAGCCTAAATTTAGGCAAATTGAGGAGAGTGAGCCAGTTTTCACAGAAAAGCTGACTTTAATGAAAGATTTTTTCCCCCTCCAAGTCAATTTTTTATTTGTATCCGATCTCTTCGGCCAGGTGTTTGGCCCTGACCTTTGCAAGTTTTGCAATGGCACTGGCCAACAAGAAGGATGTATCTGATAGGAGTTTTACTAAAAGGAAGTATTGTCAGCTTTCTTCCATTCTGTCGGCTACAGACTCCCACCCACTCTGATATAGCTGTTCCATGCAAAGAACCAAACATGCTAACCCCTAACAAAGAGAGTTCAGTGCCCAAGCTTACTCCTTTCCTCTTGATTCTGCATTTATACACTATTTACTCACTATCAAGCTGTTTGAAGCCTTTATAATCAAAGCCGGAAATATATGCTTTAGATGGAGCCCCTAGTTGAGTAAGTGCATGAACTGACCAAACGCACAGGCAGAATTGGTGCTATTAGCTAATGCATAGCTGAAAGCGCTGTTTTACACATAGCCACTGTTTCCTCCTCTCCTGGCAATCGTCCCCAAGTCTCCTCCCTGCCCCTACCCCCACCTAGAGAAAGACAGGGCTCCTGTTTGCACTAGAGCATTTACAGAGAGGCACGTCTTTCCTGGAGAAATATGGCAGCAGCTGAGATAGCACAGGCCTTGTTAATACTTAACACTGAATCAACAGGGTAGGTAATGACCATTGTTAGTACTTCCAAATGCAGTACAGCAGCAACAGTTGACAAAGGTCAGGAGGGACAAAAAATAGTGCTACTCTTTGCAGTGGGAAGAACCTTCTGAAATGAGACAGAAGAAAACAAGGACAGACACACATCCCGTGTCTCCAGGCCATTGTCCCCAGGAGTGCCGCCGAGCTCTCTGAGCACCGGTGTGCAAAGGTGTGTAGTCTCGATACTGAGAAAGATGGAAACTGAGTGACAGACTTGAATACCAGGAAGTCCTCCTGTTATAGTACCTAGACCTTTAATATTTACCCAGGAAAATGAAGCAGTCAGATTAACGTACCTGAACTACCTGAATATTATATTATTGGTTGCTTTGAAGGCCAGCTGCACTCTGAACACCCCACTGTCTGCTGCACGTGAGCTGCGCGATGTGTCTTCCCAAGGACCTTGGTACTTTGAAGAGCAGCTTACAGGAGACACCTGCTAGATTAGACGTGGTTCAGGAAAGGTGCCTATGTTTCTTGGTTGCATAGCAGTAGAAAGGTGAAACTCTGAAAGACATTTGGACCATCTTCAGGGAGCTTCTTGGTGCTACCAAACTGTTTTCCAAAGCGGCTGGCTGTATTACCGTATTTTTCGCTCCATAAGACACACTTTTCTTCCCCAAAAGTGGAGGGGAAAATGCCCGTGCGTCTTATGGAGCAAACGTTCATTATTTTTAGCTGCTGCAGGTTCTTGGACAACTAGAAGAGTATTTGAACATAAAAGTCTCTTCTCATTTGCTAATAACAGTGCTAACGGTTGTTCATACTGCTGTTGGGTTTCCATTGTTGAAATACTACTGTGGTATATTTTATTAAATATTTTAACACACCATTTGGTTCAGAATTTTTTTTTTTCTTATTTTCCTCCTTAAAACCCTAGATGTGTCTTATGGTCAGGTGCGTCTTACGGAGCAAAAAATACGGTATTTTGCCTTCCCAGCAGCAGTTCATGAATGGTTCGGTCTCCCTGTGTCCTTGGTGGCTGTGTCTTGAGAATTCCTTATATATTGTAGACACAAGTCCTTTATCAGATAGGTTGTTTGCAAATAATTTCATTTAATACATTTGTCTTTTCATCTTCTCAAGAGAGTCTAAAGATTTTAGTTTTGATGAAGTCCACTTTGTCCATTTTTTCCTTTCGCATTGTGCTTTTGGTGTAAAGTTTAAGAATTCTTTGCCTAGTTCTAGATCCTGAAGGTTTTCTCCTTTTTTTTCTCCTTCTAATTTTACATTTTGCAGTTAAGTTTTGTATAAGTTATGAGGTTTAGGTCAAGGTTCTGTTTATAAATGGCTATGCTCTAGCCCATTTGTTGAAAAAGTTATTTTTCCTGCGTACAATTGCTTTTGTACTTCTGTAAAAAAATCATTTGAATATAGTATGTTGTGTGGGTCTGTTTCTGAGTTCTTTATTTGTTCCCATAATCTCATGTCTATCTCTTTACTAGTACTATAATCGTGATTACTGTAGCTATATAAAGTCTTAAAATCAGGTAGACTGATTCCTTTTACTCTATTCTTTTTCAAAATTGTTTTAGTTGTAATTTCTTGGCATTTTCATAGACATTTGTCTTTACGTACAAAAAATTTTGCTGAGATTTTGGTAGCAATTGCATTAAACTTGTATATCAATTTGAGGAAATTGACATTTTTGCTAAGTTCAGTGTTTCAATCCATAAATTCAGTATGTTTCTCCATTTATTTATTTCATTCATTTTTTTAATTTTTAGAAATAAGTCCTGTCCTTGCTTTGTTAGATTTATACCTATTTCATTTTTTAGTGATTGTAAATAATATTTTATTTTAAATAGTGATGCCTACATTTATTGCTAGCATGTAAAAATATAATTGTATTTTTGTATGTTAATCTTGTGTCTTGCTACCTTGGTGGACTCACTTACTAGTTCTAGGAGGATTGTTTTTGTAGATTTCTTGGGATATTCTACATAAGACAATCATGTCATCTGCAAAAGGAATAGATCTATTCTTACCTGTATTCCTTTTATTTCATTTTCTTGCCTTATTGCCCTGGCTAGTATTTCTAATACTTTATTGAATAACATTGGTGAGGGCAGACATCCTTCCTTTGTTCCTCATCTTAGGGGGAAATTTCAGTGTTTTAATATTAAATATACAGGGTTTTTTTTAGATGTTCTTTATTAATTGAAAGAAATTTTTCCCAATTCTTAAGAATTAAGAATTTGAAAGAGTAAAGAGGTTTGAATGTTGTGAATCTTACTGATTACTATTGTTTAGCTTAAGAAATTATTATAGAACTTATCTTCTTGCTAGTTAACTATATCTTCAAGACTTATGCCAAAGAGAGCAACCCACAGTTGTAGACATTCTTTTTATTGCCATTTCATAAGGGATTTTAAATTTCTTCATGCTTTTTTTTGTTGTTGTATTTTTCTGAAATTGGAAACGGGGAGGCAGTCAGACAGACTCCCACATGCGCCCAACTGGGATCCGCCCGGCATGCCCACCAGGGGGCGATGCTCTGCCCATCTGGGGCATCGCTCTGTTGCAACCAGAGCCATTTCAGTGCCTGAGGCAGAGGCCATAGAGCCATCCTCAGCGCCCGGGCCAACCCTGCTCCAATGGAGCCTTGGCTACGGGAGGGGAAGAGAGAGACAGAGAGGAAGGAGAGGGAGAGGGGTTGAGATGCAGATGGGCACCTCTCCTGTGTGCCCTGGCTGGGAATCAAACCCCAGGACTCCTGCACGCCAGGCCGATGCTCCACCACTGAGCCAAATGGCCAGGGTTCTTCATGCTTTTTGTGGTTGACTTTGATTCCTTTGTTTTTCTCTTTTGTTTTAGAGTCATCATAGACTATATCCTGGCATTATAATTGCTCATTGGAAGCCTTTGAATTCATACTTTAAAATAACAGGGTTATAATGAGTATATACAAATATTTCAGAAAACTATCTGAATATTAGTTTCAGTTGAAATTCCAAGTTAATCTTCATTTGATTTATACTTGCTTACTTTTTACTTACAATTACGTTTTAGAATGTGCAGCTTTACTTTCTTTTATACAATTAAATATTGCCAGTTCTACTCACCAATATATCTATTTCTTCAAGGCAGACTATGAACACAGAACAAATACATCTTCAAGTTATTTTTTTTAAATAGCAGCAACAAAAAGTTAATTCATACAAATTATACTCCATTGTAACCCACCATGTCACTCAACAATACAAAATTTCATATCATTACATATTCTTCCTTATCATCATCTAAACCAGGGATCCCCAAACTTTTTACACAGGGGGCCAGTTCACTGTCCCTCAGACTGTTGGAGGGCCGGACTATAAAAAAAAACTATGAACAAATCTCTATGCACACTGCACATATCTTATTTTGAGGTAAAAAAACCAAATGGGAACAAATACAATATTTAAAATAAAGAACAAATAAATTTAAATCAACAAACTGACCAGTATGTCAATGGGAACTATGGGCCTGCTTTTGGCTAATGAGATGGTCAATATCTGGTTCCATATTTGTCACTGCTAGCCATAACAAGTGATATGACGTGCTTCCGGAGCCATGACACGTGCATCCCGTGTCACCGAAAGTAGTACTGTACGTGAGTGACACCGTGCTTCGCTGACTACCAATGAAAGAGGTGCCCCTTCCAGAAGTGTGGCGGCATGCGGCCCCCCAGCTGTAGTTTGGGGACCACTGATCTAAACTCTTAAGCATAATGAGGGGGCAGGTATCATTTCTTCGTTTCATACAAATAAGGTACTCAATCAATATATATGGAATGACTGAATAATTTCTGATGGCTCTGTAGTCTTCCATTGTATGCATAATTTATTTAAGCAGTCCCTTATTGTTGGATATTTAGGCTGTTCTTAGTTTTTATAATGATGGACATATAGCTAAATCTTTGTATTCCCCTCCTGCCTTGATGAGTCATCACATTTTCAAATTATGTCTGCATTAGACTTTTGAACACCCATATATTTTAATCCTTTATAGTGCCTTGTCATTTAAATTACTCTACTCTCTGGTTATTTGGTGGATATGTATGTCAAGCTGCTTAACAAATGAGCACATGGCATTACTTTACTGTTCTATAGTATTAGGAAGTTGGAACAGTGTTCGATGGTGAGCCCTTTAGAAGAATTAAGGAAGAGGTTGACCAGGAAATATTTAAAAGCTGTAACTAAAATTTATAACATGGATTTAGCAGAAGATCATCGGAAGGTAGTTCCAAATTGTGTAGCTCTGCAGTGCTGCTCCTGCAGAGACTGGCTTTTTCACACAAATGAAGGAAGCCTTATCACATCCTGACATGTTTCCAGAACAGTTTAAGGTGTAGTGGGATCTCCACAACATTTCTATCAGAAGAGGCAAGAATCCCATAAGCATTGTAACATATATTTACTGCTTCTCTTTGATGGTCAAGATGGTCTCTTTGGGGTGCTGTGGATGTGGAGAGGCACCTAGATACTCAAACTATAGTGCTTGTCCTCAAATAACTTGCATTGGAGCTGGAGAAGTATAACTGAAGCCCTGTGACACTGTGGGAAGAGCTCCGGCTTAGAATTAGATACTTCTGCGATTAAAGCATGCTCTTCCTGGACGTATGGCTTTGAGCAAGTTATCTGATTGCAATAAACCAGAGATTATTCATCTGTAAAATGGAAATAAAGGTGATATCTATGGTTACCTTGAAAATTAAGTGAAAAAATGCACATGAGACTTTAAGAACAGGGCTTGGGATGAGGTAGGGTAATTTTTTTCTTAAAGAAAGAAAAATGGCACAAAAGACTGTATGGCTTTGTGTCAGAGTTAATACAGGATTTCAGAGGACAGAGATTACTTATCGCTAGGGAAGAGGAAGGAAGATGTCACAGAACAACGGTAGTCTCAAAGGACAGTTGAATTGTAAGTGGCTGAGAAAAGAGTAAGGAAGTTGTCCCAGAAGGAGTGACGTGCACAGGAAGCAGGTGTGTTCGTGGGGCTGTAGGTGGACCAGGTGGCAAGAGGGATGATAGACAGAGAACCGTGGGTGCCCCTGGCAAGCTAAGCATTTGGCTCTTTGAATAATTGTTGGACATTTTTTAGTGGGGGAGTAAGGGGGAAAATGATTTTCCGTTAGTAAAATAAGAATACCTTTCTTCGTGTTTCCTTGTGTTCAAAATGAGACACCCACTTCATGCTTTGAATGTAAGGTGACATTTTAGTGTGTTTGGACTTGCCTTTCATTATGTCTATGTATGTGTATGTGTGTGTGTGTGTGTGTGTGTGTGTGTATATATATATATATATATATATATATATATATATATATATATTCACCATGGATAGAGGTAATTTACGTGGATACAGTCACAGTGTCTCTTTGCCCAGGGCATTGTTTGCTGTGATGGGAGCAGGTCTGGTTTACATTTCAGTAGTGAATGAGGAGTTTGAGGGTAGAGACCTGAGTTAACTGACACTGTGTTTCTGATTTATTAGTGGTGTTTCAGTGCCCCCTATGGGATGGTGCCAGGGCAGCTGTCTCATTGGGCGTCTATACAGTTGGACACTGAAGATGAGGACTACAGTAGAATTGAGGGCTCAGAAGGTTAGAGTCAGCTCTAGGGAAACTTGACTCACTGGTGAAAAAGGTCTGGGTTTTGTTAGGCGAGGAGGTCTCTTGGAAGAGCATTAATGAAGTGCCAAGATGGGATTCAGGAACATTTATTTGGTGCTGAAGTGTATCAGAGAACCAAGGCAGGAAGTTTCCTCAGTGGTAACTTTGGAAATGCAAGTGTGAGGTTGTAAGTTCTGACTTTGGATGGGAGTAAAGCAGGTGGGAGAAAATGGAGAGCTGCAGGCCACATGAAGAAAGAATTTGTAGACTAGGTGGCTGATATTTTATAAAATATGTGTAGATCTATAGAAAACTGGAAGAGGGAGTGAGCCAAGACAACTGAGGTCTTAAGTCACATTGACCTTCCAGGTGTGTCTGTCAGCACAGTCTCTAACACAATTTATGTGTTCTTGCAAATACAATATTATAGATTGTTGTATATCATGGGAACCAAAACTTAGATTTCAGATACAAAACTTGTTTTTGACACTAAACTGCACTCATTCTTTTATCTCCATTTCCTCAATGAATTAACTACAAAGAAAAAATTGGGGGGTTGCCAAACTCACAAGAATTCCCTGTATTTCAAAACTTTCTATTTTAAGGCTCTTTCATTTCAAGAAAATTTGTCTGATTGAGGATGTATTAAGTAATAGGTAAGTGCTTAAAACATTTGTAGGCTTTTTAAAAAAGATGTATATTATTTCCCTCATATATGTGAGAATTAATTAGACCTACTAACTCAGAACTCTTGATAATTTAGGCAGGAACAAATTTCCATTATAATTCTCCATGAAAATGATTTTGCTCCCTTTTCCCTTTTTTCATGGGTAGAAAGTTTAATATGGGTTGAATAAGAGAATAAATTATTTGTAGCACTTTGGAAAAGTGATTAATATGCTAATTTTAAAACATATTCTCCACATATACAGAAACTTGCCAATCTACAAATAGACAGAGGCTGGACATATATAGCCAAACGGAAACACAAACAACCTACTTACAATAAAACCATTGAAAAACCTTTCTCTGCTTTGTAAACAAATCAAAGTGTTTAGAGCCTATATGTTTCTTATCTATTGTTTAATGGGACCATTAGTTCATTGGTTCCCTTATTTCAAATTAGAAATAGCTTCATATTTTTATCAAGTGCACCCCTCTTTCAAAGTATTTTGACACGTCTTTTGTTTTGACAGAATTTAAAAGATTTTTTCTTACATGAGCAGAACTTTTGAAACTGTTGTAGATATGTACTCAACAGAATGCATTCAAGTAGACACCTTAAGGGCTTATGCTTGACAAATATTTTATTGATTTAGCTCCAGTAAGTAATGTGCTTGCAAGCAAACACCATTTTTAAAAATAAAAATTCATAATTCTGATTTTTAACTGGTTTAGACTGATCTTCCTCCTACAAAGAGAATAAATTAAAGAGCAAATATGACTATCCTAGCAAAAAGTATATATTTACATGTTCACTTTGAATGTTAACATTAAAAAAGCACTTCTACCATATGGTGCATGTGTGTGTGTGTGCGCACACACACACACACACACACACACACACACATCAGTGGTACAAATTTCTAATCTCCCCAGTCAGAACATCTGATTTAAATTTGCCCCTTCTGCTGAATGCCAGAAATCATTTAGAATTAGGTGAAATGGGCCTCTTGTACAAAGGTCTAGAACTAGCTTCTAAGTATTTATATATTCTAGGCCATGTTCATACATGGGAGGGTCAAGTTGTCTTTTGCACTGGGAAACTAAATTTTTAGGCTATGGAAGAACTCAATTAAAAACATTGGCTATTTCTACGTTATCTGTAATTTCTCTAGATAACCAGAAGTTTGTTAATTTTCTATCCCATCTAGCCAGTGCTCAACACATGGTAAGCCCAGCCTTGGGATAGAGAAATGATGGTATATGCTAAGACGCATTCAATCTCAGACAAATTTAGCTTACACTGGAAAATTCCTATGATCCTGGATACCTTCCCAAGTACTCAATACATATCTGTTGAATGAAATAAATGACTAGCTTTTGTGCCTGGATTACTGAGAATAGTTTCTTTGACTCCACAATAGAGAACATCTTAGTGAAGTGATGTTTAAAATCTGTTTTTGTTGTTGTTGTTATTATTATTATTATTATTATTATTATTATTATTATTACATGTTGCAGTTGAGTAAGAGACTTGTCTCATATAAGGATTCTTAAACATTGTTTACCTTGGTTAATTGAAGACAAAAACGTTTTATAGGAGAAGACCTCTTGCTCACCAGAGATCGAGGAAAGGCTGGGGACAACACGTTCTACACTGAACTGTGCCGTGGACCGGGGGGCAGGGGATGGGGTCAGGATCAGTGACACTTGTGACGGGCAGACAGAGGGAAGGGGTGCTCTAAGAAAAAGGTAAGAAACCTCATGACATGGATGGGGCCTGTGGGAGCCTGGAGGGTGTTGGTCTCTGACTTTGACCCCTCTCTGTGTCTTCCTAGCAATTCTCAGTTAGTGAACCCATGTTCTAGTAACCAACAATGCATATCACCTGTTAACAACAGGCACAGGTTGATGTCTGATCATTAAGTGTTGTCAGACTTGAGCACACAGGTGCCTATGTCTGGGCAGCAGTGTCAGCACTGGTGTACAGGGTGGGGCCCCAGCAGCAGGTTTACAGTTGTGAGTACACAAAACACAGTTTATTCTTGTGTTGTTATTAATTAATGATCGTATTACTCTCCACATGAACAGCTGTAAACCTACCTTTGCCCCCCCCCCATATCTTTGGATATCTGTCGTGGTATTATAGTAAGAACTCAAACTCACAGGAATAACTGTCCCATCAAGTCATAGTTTGAAAGGTATTAGAATTTTAAGGAAAGATGACCCTTGTTGATATTCAAAGAGCACAAGATGAGCCAAATTATAATTTATGAGCAGTTTCACTGTCTCCTTCCCATCAGATCAGTTGGTAAGAGTCTTTGCCATGGGGTGAAGCGGCAGGCGGATTTACCATATATCCTCGTGCGGGCTGACAGGCAGGGGCCTTACACAGATGTCTGGTCTATACAGAGTCAGCCAATCTCAGGTGGGGGTGTGTGTGGTGTGTGTGTGTGTGTGTGTGTGTGTGTGTGCGCGCGCGCGCGGGGCGCGCGCACGTGCCTGTGTGTGCGTCTAAAGGTTGTTTACAGATGTTCTCTTTTTACCATTCTTATCAATTTTATTTGTTTATTAGCGTGAGATGCTTTAAGATTATCAGGAAGATGAATGATGTCTAGTCAATATCTGAAAATCAATATAAAGGCAGGCTTTTAACTTGTGAGAAAAAAAAAACAATAAGAGTTGTCATTTTTTTTTCATCTCTTATCTGCCCGTACTTTCTCTCCGTGGTTCCTTCAGGGACCTGTGCCATAAGGGAATGGTAGGTGGCACACTGTGTTCCTAATAAACTTATTTTATTTGAAAAAAAAAGGCTTGGCCAGAAAATGTTTAGTCTTCAACTTCTGTGATAGGCTTCGAAAGGTCAGCAATCTGTAAACACCACGCAAAACATTCAAAAAGTACTCTTACTCTGGGACTAGCCTAGGGTCAATATCACAAATACTAATCCTAAGACATTTGGAACCTCGTTTCTCAGCAGTCCGAATTGACTTAATGACACCCAGCAATGCCATTTCTTGTGGATGAAAAGTTCTCTTTGACAGTGTGGCCAAATAAATGACTGAGCTTCTGGGGTAATGTGGCCTGCAGGGCCGTGTCTTTGAAAACACGTTTTCCAGAGATATCGTCCAAGAGTGAGAAAGCGGGCAGGTTTGGTAAGGCACCAGTGGGAGGGGGTGGACAGGGACCTGGGGCCTGGTGGGACTAGCTGTCCTTCCGACTTCCTCAGTTAGCTGTTACCTGCCTGGCTCCCAGGATGTCCTGAGCCAATGACTTCAGAACATATCCCGATTCTCCCTTCTGTTCCAGAGAGCTGACTTTAAATGGGTGTAAAGGCAAAGTGACAGGTATAGGAGCCCCTTGTCAATTGTGATTCCCCCTCCCCTTATTTAAAGATTTTATTTATTGATTTTAGAGAGAGGAGAGAGAAGGGTGAAGGAGCAGGAAACATCAACTACTATATGTGCCTTGACCAGGCAAGCCTGGGTTTTCAAACCGGCGACCTCAGTGTTCCAGGTCGATGCTTTATTCACTGCGCCACCATAGGTCAGACCCCCCCCCCTTTTTTTCTAGCTCTCTGAGGATTTCCCTACCCTGTCCCCAAATGTAATGCAATACAGAAACCTTTCCTATTTTCCCTTTGCCTCAGATTCCTTCTTGTTAGTTTAGCTCCTAGGAAACGGCATTAAGGAGAATCCCAGGAAGTGAGACTGTAATGATTATGATTTCTAAGAAAGACCAGCCCTGTTTCAGGCTTCTGTAGAATTTTCTGCTCTTTAAATGAGTGTAGACAGTTTCCCTCACATTGATGATAGATTTTTAGCTATTAAATCTTGCTTTTCCCTCTACAGAGATGAGTATTCTCCTCCTCAGTGACATAATTTATAAACAAAGCTATTTAAACAAAATGCTGTTAGAAGATCCTTACATGCTTTCTCCATATATCATTTGCCCCAGCAATATGCAGGGGAACACCCTCTGTTACAGGATATGTAGGCTTCAGAGATACCTTTTCAAAATTATTACCCATCTCTATTCCCTCTTGCTTCCAACATTATGAAGCTTTTCATTTCTTGGGTATAACCAAGTTTATGTTCACTTATGAGTAGCATCTACTTCAAGGGGTGGTTGGGAGGATGGAGTGAGTTCATAGAAGAGTGCCTGGAACAGGGTAAGCTCTCTGTAAGTTTTGCTACTATTACTGCTACCTGTTTTATTGTTTTAATTCGATAGACGAATATAGGATGATAATTTCAGTTCATCCCCTGCTATGGTTGCATGCAAAGCTGGCCTGGAAATTGTTTGCCCTTAGAGTTTAATGGAACTACTTCAATTGAATGAGAAGACATGCCAACCACTTTTTTCTCCATTTTGCTTAGAGGTCTTGAGACGTTTCCTAATTTACTTCTTATTTACTCTAATGCCAACCGGGAGAGGAGAAGGCTACAGGTCCCACCTTCCACTTGTTTCGTCTGTGTAGTCACCTTAGAATTAGGGAAGAGACAGAAGAGAATTTTTTTTTTTGGCACGTCATGCGTTCTGGTAAAAAAAAAAGAGTCAGCTTATTCCATAAAGTTCACTTAATTTGCAAAAGCCTCGCCTAGCACACAATCTTAAATGACAGGCTCTAAACAGAAGACTACTCCAATTCAAAATCAGGAGACCAAATAATGACTGTTTCCCCTCCTGGCACTTTAAAACTGACCTGCGTTTCCCACAAGATGTCTTGAGGGTTGAATTATGTCACCGGCAGTTTCATCCTTGGCACTGTTGGGAGAGGTGATTTGAGAGAGATCAGATTTCATCAGGTGGGTAATAAGACCTCATCTCCCTCTTGCAGTACATAAGAACAACTAAACATCGAGTGCATTTTACTTCCAAATTTCACTCACCTGTTCCTATTAAAATATTTTTTGTTGATTACCTATGAAAGAGTAACGTTATCTCCTATGAGTGTTTATAGCACAAAATTCATCTCCGGGACAGATATTCTTCTGCCTTCTCTTTCTACTCTCCTTTCAGGAGAATTGAGGGCAGGAAGAAGACGAGGTCAGTTTTCCCAGGTGGGTATGCATGTTTTTCAGTTTGAAAAGATGTTTCAAGCCCTGGCCAGTTAGCTCAATGGTAGACCAGTCTGGACACACAAGAGAAGTGCCCATCTGCTCCTCTACCCCTCTCCCTCTTGCTTCACTTTCTTTCCTCTCTATTCCCTTTGTGCAGTCATGGCTCAGTTGTTGCAAAGTGGCCCTGGGCACTGAGGATGGCTCCATGGCCTCCACCTCAGGCACTAAGAAGAGCTTGGTTGCTGAGCAATGGAGCAGTGCTCCAGATGGGCAGAACATTGCCCCCTAGTGGGCTTTCCAAGTGTTCCTGCTTGGGGCTCATGTAAGAGTCTGTCTCTTTTTCTCGCATCCTATTACTGAATTTAAAAAAAGAAAAGATGTTTTATTTGTTGTCTGATGGTACTGAAATTTTTCCCCCAATCTGCCCATTATTTAAAAGGGCAAACCCTACCCCTGTCACCGTCTGTTACCTGGTGTGTTATTAGGTAAGTGCTTTGTTTGTAAGCAGACAGTAGCTCTAAGCAGATCTGATCCTGTGGCTATCCTGGCTCCCACCTCCTAGTGGGGCCGGTCGGCACGGTTCCTTTTATTCTTTTCCATGTTTCAGTTTTAGGTCTCTGTTCTGAGTTAATTTTTTCTTTCCCCCTAATGTTTTCTAGGTTAAGGAAGATTTTACACATATTACTTGTGAAATCCCCAATTGTTTTTCTGTCGAGGATGACTAGGAGTCACGAGGGAATTACCCTGTGATCTAGATCTTTTGGGGGCACATGGAGAGTGCAGTGTTCAACATTCCACCCCTTTGTATCGTCTATTGCTCGAGCTAAACAAGACAAAGGGTAGTGATGCCACTAGGTTAATTTGCTGACATTTTTGAAAGCCTTCTCCCCACCCCCAGAACGCTTCCCTCCAAAATTTTTCTGTTTTTTCCCAGCAAGCTCGGATTTGAACCACGTTGCCCAACTTCTTTTTTTTTTTATTTTCCTCTTATTTGATTTGATTTCACAAAAAATTCTAAACTCTCAGAAACCAGAATCATGGTTTGTTCTCTTGAGAGTTGAAAACACAGCCGTATCTGGGGAAGGTGACAACAGAGAGGGGTTATTTCTTATCTTAAAAATAAGTAAATAAAAATAAAAAACTAATGAAAACGGTAGAAAAATCCCTTTAGCCAGGAAATGACTGCCTCTCTCCACAGTAGAGCGGTGGCTGGAGGAGCAGGAGCAGGTCAGCAGGGGAGAAGGGAGTGCGGTTTGCAGAGGCAGCGCGGGACCCCCTGCCTCCCGCTGCTCCGGTCCCTTCTGAGCTGGCATCGTCTCCCCGTCCCAGTCACTCGGTATTCTTTGTCTGCGATGGGTCTTTCCTGTCACACACGAGGACCGTCAGTCTCACGCAGCCTCGTTCATGCCATTTTCTTTCTCTCCACTGCTTCCTCCGCCACCCGCCACCCCCCCACCGTGTCTGTTCCTCTCTTCTTGGTTTTACCGTTCCGAGTGGTTAGAGAGCATTTTGGTAAAGTAGAGGTTCATGGGCTACCGCTTTTAATGAGTGGAACGTCCAAGAAGAGAAGAAATGAGATATGATGCCCTTACCATGGACAGTGTGGCTGTGTGAATCGGGGGCGGGAGGTCTGTGTTCTTGATGGAACAGTTTTTAGTTAAAACACTGGGTAGGGAGGTGGGGGAGAGCTTGATGTGGAGGCGGCCCTGGATGGGGAGATGGTGCGGGTCTTTAAGGAACACCTCCGCAATAAGCAAGCTGTGCTGTTGGGTAGCCTCCGACTCCCGATATTCTGGGACCCTGAGAGAACTGTCAGAGTGCCCTGGCTTTCGTGCCATTGTTATTAAGGAATGAAATGCAACAGCAAATGCCTTGTGAATTTCAATAGCCAGGTAGGCTGTTCAGAAAGGTTTCTGAAATAAACACTCTAATCCGCATTCTGTCTTGTGTAAAGTGTTAATGGCTTGGTGGGGCTTTGCTCTAAAGAGCCCAATTACGGGTCTCCCTTCCCTTCTGCCTGCCCATTACCTGTAGCTTACAGCGCATTTTAAGTGATTCTCTTGCCTGCCAGGAGGAGAGCAGCTACGGGAGAAAGGTTGGGTTGACAAAGCTCTCAATCAAAGCCGTTTGTCATTTAAACAAAAACTTTCCTTGGGGTGGCGGTGGTGGGGCGTAACATGGAAATCCTTTGGTCGAGGGGCCAACCCCCTTATTGTTAGTGATATGGAAGCTGAGCTTAGAGGATTTGTCAGGGTCGGGATGTTTCCTAGAACACAGAGCCAGTGTGTGGCCACACTGGGACTTAGAGCTGGAGTTCTTTCAGGAAAGGACACAGGTTAGGAGCTCAGTCTCCTTTGAAAGACATCTGGCAAAATGTGAGTATCTCCACTTGAAAATGAGGATCAACAGCACAGAATGAGAGCACTGCCCAGTGTTCACTTTCTGTGGCAAAGCCAGTGAGCAAGGACCCCGTCTTTCTATTTGAGATGAATGATGTTGCCTCCCAGGCGTCGGCCCCCTGTCCCCAGGCGTCTCAGAATTGTCTCTGCTTCTCTTGCGTGTACTGTCCTCAACCTACCGTCTTCCCCTCAACACCAGTTAGCTCTGTTTCTCCTTCTACCGAAGGTGTGTTCTGTATTTCTCTTTTGCTGGGTATTTTTCTCTCATTCTATCTGGAACTGTGTCCAAGCACCTCTTCTAGAATTGCCCTCTAAGGTGACCCAGACCTAACTCAGATATTCCCCAAGAAGCAGTGTAGTGTCATTTCCAAATGTACCCCACCCACAGGGGCAGAGTAAACACAGAAGAGGACTGGGGGCAGGGCGTCTAGTCCTGGTGCCCACACCAGTTCAGGGAATAAGTTCCTTCAGCTTGAGAACCCTAAGTTTATATAAAAATTGGCAGAGTGGAAATTTGAGAAACTATTGACCCAGTGACACATCAACTCAGTCCAGTTGTACTCTTAATGGTTCAGGCACTTGGATACCAGTGTCCTTTGTCCCAGGGCAGAGCCAAGTGCTTTGTCCCTGCCTTGCCTTCCTGCCACCACGGGGGGGGGGGGCAGGGAGGACCCGTGCCACTCTGCTAGCACTCACTCAAGGGACCAGGGACGCTGGGAAAAGAAGACCCTGGGAGTTTTGTGGGACAAGGGATGCTGTGTAATTGGAACATGAATTCTAAGGCACACAAATTTCTTTCCTGCCAGTAGGCTTGGGTATACCTAGTAAACAAATCAAGGGATCCATATAGCAGTGTTCACATTAGCATTTCCGTTTTCTGTGTTGTGTAACTATTCTGACTCCACCCCCCTCTGAGCTCCTGCAGGGCAGCCATTTAATGGTGCCAGTTAGGCAGTGGGTTGCTACTTTTAGTAGCCATTAGAGTAATTAGCAATAATGAGAACAAGCCCTGGGCCTTCTGATTTTAACTCTAGTGTTTAATACCTATTGTCTGGTGGAATTTGAAGTCCTTATTGTCTTCTGAATGTTCATGAATGTACCATGAACATAAATTTGATAGGAGGTTGACTGGATTACTCTTTCCCATTGTGACTTATTAAAAGTCATGATTTGGGTTTTTTGCTTCTACTTCTATGAAAGTTTTCCCACTTCAGGCCTCAATTTAAACCTATTCCAAATGTTATTACGGTTGACCCAATATCAGGGTTAGGGGTGCTGAGCCCCCCAACCCCTGTGCAGTGGAAAATCTGCATATAACTTTTTATTCCCCCAAAACTTCACTACTGATAGCCTACTGATGATGAGAAGGCTTATTGATAACAAACAGTAAACACATACTTTGTATGTTATATGTATTATATACAGTGAAGAATACAATTGTATCCTTATAATGAAGTAAGCTAGAGAAAAGAAAATATTAAGAAAATCACTAGGAAGAGAAAACATATTTCTAATACCGTTTATGTTTATTGAAAAAAACTCTGAATGGACCCATGTAGTTCAAACCCATGTTGTTCAAGTGTCAACTGTGCAAGTTAAAGAGAAGAAATTTCAGGTAGAGAAAAACAATAGCATTCATTTGAATGATTTTTATTTGTCCATGTTGCTCTGAAAAGGTCTGGTAGTCCAGGTATGAATCTAGTTTTGTTTGTATTGATAGTTGTTGTTTGAATGGCTCTCTGCATAGATTGACAGTATGTTAGGCCAAGAATATGATTAAATAGTCATGAACTTTTGTGAAACAAATATAGAGTTTATTGTTCAAATAAGTTATAGGACATGGGGAAGCTCATCATAGAATCATCTAGGTAAATTGGAAAACAATATTGGGTTAGTTAATATGCAAGGTAAAACCTTCGACGTGCCAAGGTGTGCCTGAATACAGATGTGTAGGCAAGTGAGAGTATTCATCAGACTTTTTGTCACCTTTAATTTTGACCCATTTCTTATAAAGTGACCCAGAAGAGGGTTGGCTCAATATTTTAGACACAGCTCTGTATCAACTTCAGTGACTCTGGCTTGTTACTTTGTTACTTACGCACTCTAAGTCCTCTTGGGGGCATCTTAAAATACCTTGGCTTTCCTTTCACTGGGATTAGAATACCTGCCGCTACCTTCCTTAAATGAGTATCATGACAGTTATCAAGACATAGGGGATAACATCCCCCCCCCATCGGAAGGCAATTTGGAACCTTCAAAGTGACTTCATTATCAAGAAGAAGCTCTGAAAATGTGTTGGAACACGGTGAGAATTAATGGTGGCTGATGCTACCGTTGTAATTGGAGACAATTGGAGTAGCATGTTGTATATATATTTAACACACACCTATTCCATTTTTGGCTGAAACCACAGCTTAGTCTGTGTTTTGTTAGTCTATTTGGGATGTGGTTGTGTGATCATATATGCATTGCATTTAAGAGGGAAAAAGAGGCCAGATCTTTTCGGTTTGCCCTTTTCCAGTTGAGGGCACTGTGAACACAGCTGGCTCATTGACCAAGTAAGTCTCTGCCCTCCTCCGCCCAACTATTCTTCTTCCTTAGGAAGAAAGCTCTGGGTCAGAAGTGGGGGTGGGACCCAGGTTTGGGAACCTGGCTCTCTAGTTTGTGTTCCATGTAAGTAGAAGGGGGCTGGGATATGGTGATTAGAGGAAAAGCACTCTGGTTTACTTTTCTGGGTTTTGTACCAACATGTTACATGGTCTCAGGTAGATATGTTTATGCTCCTTGAAGGGGCTGGTAATGATTTTTAACTTTTTTACCAGCTCTGGTGAGTTTTGGTTGATGTTGGCATAGCTCTTTTTATTCCTGGTTGAGTCATGCCATTGGTAGCACTATGGGGTTTTTTGTTTCTTTTTCTTTCTTCTTCAGAGATCGGGGGATAGAGGTAATGGGTCTCCTACTGCTTTGCATGCATTTTTACCCCATAATTTCAGGCACAGAGCAATAAAGAGCCATTGAAAGTAATGAACAGTCTTTATTGAGGTAAATGAAGATGACCATCACAGTTTTAATATATTAATAAAATGGTATTGCTGTTTAACATTAACGGTATCTCGATCAGATACTTGCTTGAGATTAACTGGAAAACCCACTGTGACTTCCAAGAGAACGACCATGCCAGAAAGTAAACTTTAGCTATGATTGGATATATTTTGGGGGGGAGTATTTTAAAAAATGACCCTTAATTGTATCCTTAATATGGCATTTGTATGAATGCTTGGTGACACGTAATGGGCAGACATATAAAATATTGGGGGAAATAAGCATATTTCTCTTCAAAATATATGTGATAATCCACATCTATCCATATCAGAACAGATGTGGTTAGAATGAAATCTTTATCAATTGCAGTTTTATTCCACAGTTTTTAGTTTGGGCTGTATCCACTAGAGAATGTAAATGTTTTATCAGACCTACGAAGATCCATATAACATGATGCTATAAAAGCCCTGTTGGTTGGGATGTAAACAGTATGGAGTGCCAAGTTTCTGTGTAGTATCCACAGCATTTAAAAATAAGTCCTGGGGCGGGACTTCTGGCTATGGCCAAGTAAGGAGGTCAACAAATCTCCTCTTTAAAAAAGCAGACATAAAGCTGGAAAAAATGAAAGTGGACATCATAATCTTGGTGGCAGGGGACTGGAGAGGACTATCGGCTTTGTTATCCTGAGGTAGCAGTCATGGTTAGGTAATCATATTTCTAGATAAGGCTGCCCACATATGCAGCACACAACAGAAGGTCCAAGCTATCCACACACTCTTGTCCAGTCCTGAGGCCAAGCACATGCACAGATGAGATGTGAAAGAGCCCAGGGGAGAGCAAAAGCTGAGACCTACTTGAAAATGGCTTGAACTTTGTGTGGACTCCTCCATTCATCAGCAGAGAATGAAAGTTGTACTACTGGCTCGAGGCATTTGATCACAGTCTTTGTCAAGCTGTTGGCGAACCATTAAGCTATATAAACACAGGAAGACAACTACGAAGCCAGGATTAAAAATAAAAACAAGAATTTAGAAAGAAAAGCAGAGAGAAGACATCAAGCTGTATGAGACATTCCTCACACTGTGGCAGAGACAGATTTTAGAGAATTACCCCAGGCAAGTTCTTAAGAAACTAAACAAACAGACAAAAGAACCCAGAAACAACAACAACCTTCAGGATAAAATATAAAAATATCCAGAATTGCTACAATATATCCATCTTTAATATCCATTTTCAACCAAATATTATAGAAAATTTAAAGAAAGAGGAATGTGACCCCTACCAGGAATAAAAGTTGTCAATGGAAACTGTCTGGGTTTCCTCAAATACTAGATTTGCAGGAAAAGACTTCAAAAAAAGCTACTATAAGTATGTTCATATGTCTTAAACAAGTGTAGAAAGACCATAAGGTGGAGAGAAAGCAAACCAGCTATGGATAAGAACTGATAGAAACCATGTATAAAGCATTAAAGGAAAGTATAGCAGTAACAAATAAATAGGGAATCTCAGTAAAAGGTAGAAATTATTTTTAAAAAACAAAAAGGAACCAAACAAATTCCAGCATTGAAATGTACAGTAATTAAAATAAAAACTTCACTTGAGGGATCCAATACCAGATTTGAGATGATAAAGGAAGAAATCAATGAACTTGATATATCAGTAAAAATTATACAATCTGAAGAACAAAAAGAAAGACAAGATGGAAGCAAAATGAACAGAGCCTCAGAGATCTACGGTACAATATGAAGCACACCAACATACCTATAACGAGAATCCCAGAATGAGAGGAGAGAAAGGGGAGGGAAAATATGGAATAATGGACAAACACTCCCCAAATTAGGTGAAAAGCCTTAATGTACACATACAAAAAACACAAGTAACACCAAGTAGGGTAAATGTCTAGACACATGATGGGCTGTTGAAAGACGAAGACAAGGGCCCTGGCCGGTTGGCTCAGCGGTAGAGCGTCGGCCTAGCGTGCGGAGGACCCGGGTTCGATTCCCGGCCAGGGCACACAGGAGAAGCGCCCATTTGCTTCTCCACCCCTCCGCCGCGCCTTCCTCTCTGTCTCTCTCTTCCCCTCCCGCAGCCAAGGCTCCATTGGAGCAAAGATGGCCCGGGCGCTGGGGATGGCTCTGTGGCCTCCGCCCCAGGCGCTAGAGTGGCTCTGGTCGCAACATGGCGACGCCCAGGATGGGCAGAGCATCGCCCCCTGGTGGGCAGAGCGTCGCCCCATGGTGGGCGTGCCGGGTGGATCCCGGTCGGGCGCATGCGGGAGTCTGTCTGACTATCTCTCCCTGTTTCCAGCTTCAGAAAAAATGCAAAAAAAAAAAAAAAAAAGAAAGACGAAGACAAAAAGGAAATCTGGAAAGCACCAAGAGAAAAATTACTCATCATACACAGGAAGCGTTAGTAAGGGAGCAGGAAAATTAAAATGACATTAAAATTAAAATGGGAGCAGGAAAGCAGTAAAATGACATATTCAAAGTACTAAAAGAGAAAGAAGAGGATGTTAGCTAAGAGTTCTGCACCCAGTATAATTGTCCTCCAAAAAATGAAGGCCAAATGAAGACATCACTAATTTTTTTTTTTAAATTAAGAGAACCTGTTACCAGCATATCTTCCTTACAAGAAATACTAGAGGAAATACTTCAAGCTAAAAGAATATGACTTCTGATAACTCAAGTTCACAAAAAGAAATGAAGAGCACAAAAAATGGTAAAATTTATGAGTTAATTTAAATTACTCCATGAATATGTTTTTCTTATTTTTATAGCATTTCTATAAGACATAAAATTGTATAAAGCAATAATTATAACACTATACTGTTGAGGTTTTGAGCACATACAGATGTAATATATGACAATCATAGTGCAAAGGAGGTGAAAGTGAATGGACCAGCATTGGAACAGTTTCTGTATTTTACTGGAATTTAGTGTTAATCTGTAATAGATTGTGATATGTGAAGGTGCATATTATAACCCCTAAAGTAACTACTAAAACATTAATTTTAAAAAATATATTAAGAAGGAGTTAAAACAAAGGTCTTAAACTGGTACATTAGAAAATTGCATTTAACATAAAGGAAGGCAGTACAAGAGGAACATGTGGGAAAAAAGACAAGGAATATAGGGAAAGATCAATATGTTAGCCTTTGTAAATCCAACTATGTCAAATATATTTAATTTGAATGGTCTAAACACTGCAATCATAAGGTAGAGATTGTCAGACTACATTAAGAAAAAGCAAAATCCAACAATGTGTTGTCCATAAGAAATACAAGTTAGATCCAAAACATAAATAAGACGAAAGGATTGAAAATTATATACTCTGAAAACACTAACCATTAACATCATAAAATGTAGTTAAAAAATTATTACTAGAGACAATGATATTTCATAATGATTGAAGGATCAGTGCATCAAGAATATATATATAAGCTTTTTAACTACAAAGCCTCAAAATACATGAAGCACAAATGAACAGAACTGAGAGGAGAAATAAACAGTTAAACAACACTAGTTGAAAATTTCACTGTCCAACTCTCACTGATTAACAGGATAAGTAGAGAGCAAGGCCTTCTGTAATCAGCAAGGCTATATAGAAAGTTTGAACAGCATGGGCAACCAACTTCACCTGACATATATAGAATTCAACAACTACAGAATACCTTTCAGATGTACATGGAATATTCTCCAAGTAGACTATATGCTAGAGCAGGGGTTGGGAACCTATGGCTCACGAGCCAGATGTGGCTCTTTTGATGGCTGCATCTGGCTCGCAGACAAATTTTTAATAATAAAAAAAATAATAACATCAAAAATATAAAACATTCTCATGTATTACAATCCATTCATTTCCTACCGCTCATGTTCATGGTGCGGGTGGCTGAAGCCAATCAAGCTGTCCTCCGGGACAACACCAAATTTTTATTGGATAATGCGTAACATACATGGGTGGCTGTATGGCTTTCATGGAATTACATTTTAAAATATGTGGCGTTCATGGCTCTCTCAGCCAATAAGTTTCCCTACCCCTGTGCTAGGCCATAAAACTAGTCTCAATAAGTCAAAAATGATTGAGATCACAGGAAATATGTCTCCAACCACAGTAAAAATAGAAATCAATAATAAAAATATTTGGAAATTGAACAGCATAGTTCTAAATAACCCATGAGTCAAAAAAAGTAACAAGGAAAATTAGAAAATATTTTGAACTGAATAAAAATAAAAATACAACATATTAAAAATTATGGGATGCTGCTAAAGTAGTGCTTAGTTATAAATTTATAGCTTTAATCACCTACGTCAGTAAAGAAGAGCCTGATCAGGCGGTGGCACAGTGGATAGAGCATCGGACTGGGATGCATAGGACCCATATTCGAAAACCGAAGGTTGCCGGCTTGAGCATGGGCTCACCAGCTCGAGTGTGGGGTCGCTGGCTTGAGCCCAAAGGTTGCTGGCTTGAACCCAAGGTCACTGGCTTGAGCAAGGGGTCATTGGCTCCTCTGTAGTCCCCTGGTCAAGGCACGTATGAGAAAACAATCAGTGAACAACTAAGATGCCGCATGAATAACTGATGCTTCTCATCTCTCTACCTTCTTGTCTGTCCCTATCTGTCCTTCTTTCTCTCTCTCTCTGTCCCTATCTGTCCTTCTCTCTCTCTCTCTCTCTCTCTCTCTCTCTCTGTCACAAAAAAAAGCAAAAAGAAGAAAGCTTTTAAATAATGTAGGCCCTTAAGCAACAAAAGAAGGGGAAGAGCGAGGGAGGAAGTGAGGAAGGAAGGGAGGGAGGGAGGCTAAACCCAAAGCAAGCAGAAAAAAAGGAAGTAATAAAGAATAGAGCAGAAATAAATAAAATAGAAAAGAGACAACAGAGAAAATCAAAGAGCCAAAAAGTTGGTTTTTGAAAGATCAAGAAAATTGACAAGTCCTTAGCTAGACCAAGAATAAAAGAAGACATTATGAATAACTTCAAGCTAACACATTAGGTAACTTACATGAAATAGTGGACCAGTTCTTCACAAGCCACACATCACTATATGGCTCTGTAATATCATTTACGATCAGGAAGTGAGATGCCTTTAGCTTTGTTCCTCTTTCTCAAGGTTGATTTAGCTATTCAGGGTCTGTTGTGGTTCCATATGAATTTTAGCCTTGTTTTCTCTATATCTGTAAAAATAATGCCATAGGGGTTTTGATAGAAATTGTATTGAATTTGTAGATTGCTTTAGATAAATTATGAAATTATTCTTGTAGTTAATATGTGTGTGCATACATATGTGTGCAGCTGTTTATGTGTGTGCATGCATGTGTATGTGTGCATGTGTGTGTGCATGTGTGGTGTACGTAGGAAGGGAGAGCGGTACTGGGGGCAGGGGCTAGATGAAAAAAATTATTCAAACACCAGGCTCCCAGCTATAGCATTGACGTGTTCACATCTTCCTTGCCGTCAAATAATCCTCTAACAGCCATGGCTTTGGCAGAAAGAGTCACCTGGCGAGAGCACCTGGGTAGAAAGACAACCAAAGATTTCATCCTTGTTAGCAGGAGGAAACTTATGGCAAATCACTTGTTGATACTGGTGGGACAGGAACCAGGCAGAACCTCTGGGTTTCACAGGAAGTCTGATGGGACCATGTCTTATGGACACATTAGAGATTCCAAACTAGAGGGGGTTCTGCTGACAAGTTATATACATTCAGTGATGAGTTCAACAAAACCATCGTCCAGATTTGTATAATAGAGATACTGTAATATTGATAGAGAACAGGAAAAGGCAGCAAAAGCCATCACAAGTGTTTCGTCCTTAAATGTCAGCGTTGGGAGGCTGATGTCTGCTTCTCCTGGCGTCCTCTCTGGGCAAGTGTTTAGAGCCCTCATTTCATTAATCCTCACAGTGCCCTTGTGGCGTCTGTAAGGTGGCACAGATGATCAGGAACAAGCTCGATAATGGGACATGAGTGAATCCATTCAGAACATTTTTTTATTGGAGGGCAGTGCCTTTGGGGGTTCCAGGAGATGTATGTCCTTGACCAGAATTCTTGTTTCTGTCTTGGCCGGAGCCCGGCCTCTGGGCTGTGCTCTCAGATGGACGGAGTTCATAAATTCCAGGAATGGGGCTGTTGTGCTGACTGAGGCAAGCCGAAATTTAGTAACTCTGTACCCAGCAGCTGCCAAAGGAGTGGGTTCAAACAGCAAACATGCTGGGAGTCTGCCCCTGGTGAGCAGAGCGGGGGCATTCTCCAGGATTGTGTGGTGTTTGAAAGTGGTCGCCCCTGTTGAACAGGGGGTAAGATAAGTACATGTTTATCCCACTTCCCCATCCCAGGATCTGGA